>NC_091282.1:1144996010-1147431538 GCF_032444005.1 Ranitomeya imitator
CCCGCTGGAGAGGGAGACACCATTACCCTTTACTTTCCCCTGTTCCCCAACAAATACAAAAAATGCTAAAATCTGAACTTTTCAGGAATGTATTTGCATGAAACCCCCCCAGTAACACTCAGTCTGCTGCAGCCCCCTGTACTGTTCATAGCGCAGGCCAGGGGTCCAGTATAAGTAACATTACACAAATACTTCATGAGAATCTCGGGGCAGATCTTTATACCTCTCTCCCTTCTGACGCTTCAGACTTCCTTTATAGTCCGACCATGCAGTCTTATCAGCCAAATCCCCCGATATAAAATCTTGGAGGTCTGGTCCATTCTGGATGAGATCTTTCTTGTCATCTGATAACCCGACGGACACCCGGTAAGATGTATGATACTCCGCCACCTATAAAAAAAAGGACATAAGAGAATGAAATGCTTCTGCCGCTGTTCAGACACATCTGTTTACAAATATATTATATACTAGATTGTGGCCCGATTCTAACGCATCGGGTATTCTAGAATATGCATGTCCCCGTAGTATATGGACAATGATGATTCCAGACATCATCGTCGCCATGGCAACCATTATGACATCTACGTCGATACTGTGCCCGTCGCTGAATCAGAAACGTGGGATTTCTACGTCCTTTATGACATCATCGTCGCTGTGCCCGTTGCTGATTGGTCGAGGCCGCCAGGCCTCGACCAATCAGAGACGTGGGATTTCCAGGACAGACAGACAGACGGAAAAATCCTTAGACAATTATATATATATATAGATTAATCAGCGACGGGCACAGTCTGCCGCGAATTCTGGAATCATCATTGTCCATATACTACGGGGACATGCATATTCTAGAATACCCGATGCGTTAGAATCGGGCCACAATCTAACACATCGGGTATTCTAGAATATGCATGTCCCCATAGTATATGGACAATGATGATTCCAGAATTCGCAGCAGACTGTGCCCGTCGCTGATTGGTCGAGGCAACATTTATGACATCATCGTTGCCATGGCAACCATTATGACATCTACGTCGATACTGTGCCCGTCGCTGAATCAGAAACGTGGGATGTCTACGTCCTTTATGACATCATCGTCGCTGTGCCCGTCGCTGATTAGTCGAGGCCTGGTGGCCTCGACCAATCAGAGACGCGGGATTTCCTGGACAGACAGACAGAAAGACAGACAGACAGACGGAAAAACCCTTAGACAATTATATATATACATTAAGAGTAAGGCCGCAATCTAACGGCCATTTTTCATGTACACCTTCTTTTTATGTTTTTTACATATAGAAGATGTACGCATTAAAGTCTATGGGGCTATTTGCATGTTTGTGGATTTTTTCGGCCCACCTGTCTGCTAACCCTTCCCCCCAAAAAATTATACTGTTTTTTTTTTATCACAGATAAAGTCACAGATCAAACTCGGCAAGAATTTCAGTCTCTCGATGTACAAAACTGGTAGAGACATACCCCAAGGGACTTGCAGCTGTAATCGCAGCAAAAGGTGGCGCAACAAAGTGTTAAGTAAAAGGGCCGAATAATATTGCACGCCCCACTTTTCAGTTTTTGATTTTCCACAAAAATTTAACTAACCAATAAATTTCGTTCAACTTAACAATTGTGTTCGACTTGTTGTTGATTCTTCACCAAAAATTTACATTTGGTATCTTTATGTTTGAAGCATGAGATGTGGAGAAAGGTTGAAAAGTTTCAGGGGGCCGAATACTTTCGCAAGGCACTGTACATTAACAAGTACACAGTGCTGCAGTTTGCACCTTTTGGGGTATTTTGCTTTGAATAAAAAATCTAGTGAAAGTGTCATTGAAAAATATTATTACCAGATACTTTTATCCCCTTAACTCATTTGTGCTGAAATACAGGTTTAGCTTGTGCACAAATGTCCATTTGTTCTTCATATTTTGCTTGCATCATTCTTGGGAGTCATATTTACATGGTAAGACAACCGCTCGTCAGTCCCGCGTCAGCGCAGGGGCCGCACGTCAGTCCCGCGTCAGCGCAGGGGCCGCACGTCAGTCCCGCGTCAGCGCAGGGGCCGCACGTCAGTCCCGCGTCAGCGCAGGGGCCGCACGTCAGTCCCGCGTCAGCGCAGGGGCCGCACGTCAGTCCCGCGTCAGCGCAGGGGCCGCACGTCAGTCCCGCGTCAGCGCAGGGGCCGCACGTCAGTCCCGCGTCAGCGCAGGGGCCGCACGTCAGTCCCGCGTCAGCGCAGGGGCCGCACGTCAGTCCCGCGTCAGCGCAGGGGCCGCACGTCAGTCCCGCGTCAGCGCAGGGGCCGCACGTCAGTCCCGCGTCAGCGCAGGGGCCGCACGTCAGTCCCGCGTCAGCGCAGGGGCCGCACGTCAGTCCCACGTCAGCGCAGGGGCCGCATGTCAGTCCCACGTCAGCGCAGGGGCCGCACGTCAGTCCCGTGTCAGTGCAGGGGCCGCACGTCAGTCCCGTGTCAGTGCAGGGGCCGCACGTCAGTCCCATGTCAGCGCAGGTGTAAGATGCCATCACATAGGATGGGGATCTGAAAATCAACTGCCGACAGTGGAGACAAAAAGCAAAAAGCAAGTAAGAAAATTGTACCAATAACACAGGTAAAGGTAATCTGCAGTAAAACGCACTAATAAATGATTGTAAATTAATAACAGCCCCCAATGTCTCCCCTCTGCAGCACATAACAGGTTAATACACCGTTTTCCCCTTCAGAGAATACCTAGAAGGTGCATGGCTTCCGGTAAGGACAGGCCATCAGTGCAGTAAGCGGAAAGCTATACAGCTGACACACGGTAACGGACGCTCACCCCTGAGAGCCGCAGCAGCTCTGCTCCCCTCTTCAGCCCGATCAGCCTCATCGTACTCTGCACAGCGGCTGCAGATCGTTTATGTTCGACGCTCGATTAGTGCAGCCTGAGAACTTCCACTGCGAACCAATCACAAACGGCAGACTGACCCTCGCCGGCTGCCGTCTAAAGGTCACGGCACTATACCCCCGCATAGGATAGAAGTAGAGCAATGTGTCACTGGTGCGCTGGAGCGGCCGCTTCTTTCCGTGTCATTACATATAGCAGTGATTCTATACATCGCCCATGTGGGCACAGTAACGTGATACACAACATTTCATCACATCGGCTATCGATTGAGCATGGCTGCGTGTCTCACGCTGCTGACCTGTAGGCGGTCCTAAGCTGTGCGTCGCCGGCGGTATAAAAGCGTGATGACGACACATCGTTTCCCTTTCCTCTGTCAGCAGCGAGGTAAGGAGATGGCGGCCGGCGCAGGAATGGGCTCCGGGATCTGTGTCCATCCTGGTGATATCGGTCTGTGCTGCGTGTAACGATGTGACGAGCGGATTCCGCCGAGTGTCCCGTCAGTGATGGGTGACATATTGTCCCGCTGTCCTGCTCCACAGTCCCGGGAAAGTGGCTGATGTGATCCCCTCCCTGGTTGGGCCTGGAGCTGGTGAGGCTCGGCCTATGGCCGGATCTCATGTGTCCTGCTGTATCCTGGCGTCTTCATACTGAGCCTGGAGTATGTGTGCAGGGGGCTGATGTGTGAGTGCTGGGGCCCAGGCTCATCATGGCGCAGGGATCTGGGGTGGCACAGGCTCATCACGGCGCTGGGATCTGGGGTGGCACAGGCTCATCATGGTGCAGTGATCTGGGGTGGCACAGGCTCATCACGGCGCTGGGATCTGGGGTGGCACAGGCTCATCATGGTGCAGTGATCTGGGGTGGCACAGGCTCATCACGGCGCAGGGATCTGGGGTGGCACAGGCTCATCATGGTGCAGTGACCCGGGGTGGCACAGGCTCATCATGGTGCAGTGACCCTGGGTGGCACAGGCTCATCATGGTGCAGGGATCTGGGGTGGCACAGGCTCATCATGGTGCAGGGATCTGGGGTGGCACAGGCTCATCATGGTGCAGGGATCTGGGGTGGCACAGGCTCATCATGGCGCAGGGACCCGGGGCACAGGCTCATCACGGTGCAGGGATCTGGGGTGGCACAGGCTCATCATGGTGCAGTGACCCGGGGTGGCACAGGCTCATCATGGTGCAGTGACTCGGGGTGGCACAGGCTCATCATGGTGCAGTGACCTGGGGTGGCACAGGCTCATCATGGCGCAGGGACCCGGGGCACAGGCTCATCATGGCGCAGGGATCTGGTGTGGCACAGGCTCATCATAGTGCAGGGATCTGGGGTGGCACAGGCTCATCATGGTGCAGGGACCCGGGGCACAGGCTCATCACGGTGCAGGGATCTGGGGTGGCACAGGCTCATCACTGTGCAGGGATCTGGGGTGGCACAGGCTCATCACGGTGCAGGGGTCTGGGGTGGCACAGGCTCATCACGGTGCAGGGGTCTGGGGTGGCACAGGCTCATCACGGTGCAGGGGTCTGGGGTGGCACAGGCTCATCACGGTGCAGGGATCTGGGGTGGCACAGGCTCATCACGGTGCAGGTACCGGGGGTGGCACAGGCTCATCACGGTGCAGGGATCTGGGCTGGCACAAGCTCATCATGGCCCAGGGACCTGGGTATCTAATGCAGTTTGAGACTGCAGAGAACACTTATGGCACTGGGGTGGGCGTCCTAGTTACCTGATGGTCAGAGGGGCCACATCTGATCCATGTGTCCTTATTGCTGATCTGCACGCTCTCAATATGGGGTCTGATCCCTCACCCCAAAATAAACTGCTAATTTCCCCGTACTAATGTCTTGCTGTGTAGCCTCCAGCTGCTGTGTTTTGTCTGATGCCAGCCTGCTCTGCATAACATGGTGTCAGGGTGGCACCTTCTGTCCTTTATGAAATAACTGCAGAGAGGGGTGTATAATGGCCAATAGACAGCGGCAAGTTCAGGCCAGTAACCAGCAGCCATGGACTACATGCTGAGTCGTTGGGACTGGTCACACAGGACAACGAGCAATAACTGATGGAAAGATCACTAATCAGGTGCTCTGTCCCCGTATATGTGCATGTTATCGGTAGCACATCACGGCCTCCACCAGACAACATGCTGCCGAGAATGACAACGTGTGTATATATATGGACAGCGCATTGCCCAGGGACTAGCATTGTGCTTGGGTTTACATGGGCCTGGAACGTGTTACTATGGAAACTTGTTCGTCAATTGTCTCCTCCAAGGAAAGCCTTAAGCTCTGACTCTACACCTGTTGTGGAACTACTACTCCCAGGATGCTACAAACCTTTAGTTGTATAAATTTCCTTTTTAATGATGTCCACGTGGGTGTTACATTTTGGTAGAGGTGCAGCTGATCCATGTATGGTGGGCTAATGGCTCTTCTCATTTTGTGCTTTTCCAGAATGAAGACCATTCTCAGTAACCAGACTGTTGACATCCCTGACAAGGGTGAGTGTCTCTTATGTGGACGTGTCGCGTTCTCTCTAATAAGTTGTGTTCTTACAGACTTCTTTTTCTTTCTAGTTAATATTTCCTTGAGGGGGCGCACAGTTACTGTGAAGGGGCCCAGAGGAAGCCTGCAGAGAAACTTCAACCACATCAATGTGGAGTTGTGCTTGCTGGGCAGGAAGAAGAGGAGGGTGAGTAGTGGGAGATTGCCGGGACGTCACGTTTCATCCGGTCCTTGTGAACTGTTCAGTGGTGACGTTCAAACGTGTGCGTGACCGCTGTAGGCAATCGCTGTCCTAAGTAATGCCTACATGTCTTACAAGACCCCAGTCATCAGTGATTGACCAGTGGAACCACCAGATTGACAAAGGATTTTTAACAAGTGTTTGCTATTTTAACATGTTCACTGCTTCAAGCATTCTTCTGAGATCCTGACTTTGGACAGAGGTCTGCAGTCACTCTGGCGTCATACTGCTGGCGCTGATCACTGTCCCGATTCCCCAGACATTACCATGCTCAGAAGTCACATGATCGCTTGCATGCGATATCCATACGTGTGGTCACATGACGACTAGTCTCGTTCGGTTTCCTTCACTTACAGTGAGAGATGCTGAACTCCTCTAGTTGCCTTGCGGCCATAAGTCTGCAAATCGCGTACATACAGTATTATGGCCGCCCCCTCGCAGCCGCAATACCAGGGAATCGTGACGGAGATCCTCTATCACACTGTCATGATTCGGGCAGTATACAGTCACAGTGACTGCAGACTTTTTCCGGAGTCTGGACAAATTCTTCAAAGGGGTTTTGTGCATGCTGATGGCATGTCTGTGCTTTACATAACATAAGCTGCTGCCTACTGTATGACGGTGCGGAGCTGCATTTCTGCCGTTTCCCCATTGTTTACCAGCGGCATTGGTGACCTCACACCAGCAGTGAATGTGACTGATAAAGGCCGTGACTAATCGCCGCGCTGGATGAGGCAGGTGCCAGCTTATTTTCTTACATGGACATGCCATTGGTGTGCAGAACATAGAAAACCCATGCAGGATTGTTGAATACTACCATTTTATAATCTCATGTCTGTAACATCCTCATGACTTGCATTGAAATACGCCGTGTGCATATCGCATATTCGCAGTCACGTGATCGGCCGTTTTTGTTTACTTGTCTGTAACAGTGACGTGCCATTGACACAGGACTTTGTCAGCCAGTCGCAGCCTCTGCCATGTTGGCTTTGTGTCTCCTTAGCTGCTATCTTAAGCTGTGCTGACATACTGCCTGGTTGCTTCTCTTTCAGCTCCGTGTAGACAAATGGTGGGGAAACCGGAAGGAGCTGGCCACGGTGCGCACAATCTGCAGCCACGTGCAGAACATGATCAAGGGTGTCACTCTGGTGAGTTAAAGAGCACAGCGCTTCGTCTGCTGAAGGCAATCTTCTTTTTCACGTGTTCAATTTACTTGTTAAAAAACCTCTGTTTTTTAAGATTAGAGGGAGTTTTAATTTGGTTAATGGCTCATTGCCGTCCACCTCTGCTGTCTATCAGCAGTGGACGATTCCTTCCCAACAGAGCCTGCTCTTGACTATCTGGACAGCTTCAGTGCCCCAGAGCATATCCACTGCTGAAAAGGCAGTGTCCTCTGCAGCGCCGCAAAGCACACAGTTCAGGCCAACATCAGGATCGTGCCGTTGGTTCGAACTGTCAATTATGTGGGACTGGAGCACACCTCCCCCTGCAAGCAAAAAACTGGGAGGCATAGGTGCAACTCACTCCTGAAGAAAATATGAACAAAACCTTCTAAAGAATTTTCCGCTCCTAAATTGTCAGCAGACTGTTATATATGTATACACTGGTGTCTATTGTGACATTGTACAGTAGCTGTGGGTTCGGAGGGGGATAAAGGTCCCAGCCTATTTACAGCATGTCTAGGAGAGGGATAAAGGTCCCAGCCTACTTATGGCATATTATATCTGAGAGGGGATTCCATGTATTGTAGTCCACGTATACTTTGCATCTGACTGGTCCAAATACTGTTGGATTGTAAGCCACGGAAACTACCTGCAGTAAAAGCTCATAAAGTTCCTGCTTTCATATTTATCCTGTGGTCGTTATTTCCTAGGGTTTTCGTTACAAGATGAGATCTGTGTACGCTCACTTTCCAATTAACGTAGTTATCCAGGAAAATGGGTCACTTGTGGAGATAAGAAACTTCTTGGGAGAAAAGTACATCCGCCGGGTGCGCATGAGAGCAGGTACGTGCAGAGCAGACACCGGCCGTCCGGTTATATTAGAGGCCTTTCCAGTTCACTGCTCACATTATCTGTTTGGGTCGCCATCGATTTTCTGCATCTGTTCATATTTGCTTCAGTATCTGTTGGTTATCCTAAGTTTATGGCACGCGACAAATGCTGCTATGCAATGTAGTGATGTTTGCACAGTTATTTTAGAATCTCTTTTTTTGTGCAATGGCTCCAAAAACTGCTTTAAAAAAAAAAAAAGTTTCCTGATTCATAAGGGAAATCAGTTTTGCTGATTAACCTCTTCATGACCCAGCCTGTTTTGACCTTAAAGACCTTGCCGTTTTTTGCAATTCTGACCAGTGTCCCTTTATGAGGTAATAACTCAGGAACGCTTCAACGGATCCTAGCGGTTCTGAGATTGTTTTTTCGTGACATATTGGGCTTCATGTTAGTGGTAAATTTAGGTCAATAAATTCTGCGTTTATTTGTGATAAAAACGGAAATTTGGCGAAAATTTTGAAAATCTCGCAATTTTCACATTTTGAATTGTTATTCTGTTAAACCAGAGAGATATGTGACACAAAATAGTTAATAAATAACATTTCCCACATGTTTACTTTACATCAGCACAATTTTGGAAACAAAATTTTTTTTTGTTAGGAAGTTATAAGGTTTAAAATTTGACCAGCGATTTGTCATTTTTACAACGAAATTTACAAAACCATTTTTTTTAGGGACCACCTCACATTTGAAGTCAGTTTGAGGGGGGTCTATATGGCTGAAAATACCCAAAAGTGACACCATGCTAAAAACTGCACCCCTCAAGGTACTCAAAACCACATTCAAGAAGTTTATTAACCCTTCAGGTGCTTCACAGCAGCAGAAGCAACAAGGAAGGAAAAAATGAACATTTAACTTTTTAGTCACAAAAATTATCTTTTAGCAACAATTTTTTATTTTCCCAATGGTAAAAGGAGAAACTGAACCACGAAAGTTGTTGTCCAATTTGTCCTGATTACGCTGATACCTCATATGTGGGGGTAAACCACTGTTTGGGCGCACGGCAGGGCTTGGAAGGGAAGGAGCGCCATTTGACTTTTTGAATCAAAAATTGGCTCCACTCTTTAGCGGACACCATGTCACGTTTGGAGAGCACCCGTGTGCCTAAAAATTGGAGCTCCCCCACAAGTGACCCCATTTTGGAAACTAGACGCCCCAAGGAACTTATCTAGATGCATAGTGAGCACTTTGAACCCCCAGGTGCTTCACAAATTGATCCGTAAAAATGAAAAAGTACTTTTTTTTCACACAAAAATTCTTTTAGCCTCAATTTTTTCATTTTCACATGGGCAACAGGATAAAATGGATCCTAAAATGTGTTGGGCAATTTCTCCTGAGTACACCAATACCTCACATGTGGGGGTAAACCACTGTTTGGGCACATGGTAAGGCTCGGAAGGGAAGGAGCGCCATTTGACTTTTTGAATGAAAAATTATTTCCATCGTTAGCGGACACCATGTCGCGTTTGGAGAGCCCCTGTGTGCCTAAACATTGGAGCTCCCCCACAAGTGACCCCATTTTGGAAACTAGACCCCCCAAGGAACTTATCTAGATGCACATTGAGCACTTTAAACCCCCAGGTGCTTCACAGAAGTTTATAACGCAGAGCCATGAAAATAAAAAATAATTTTTCTTTCCTCAAAAATAATTTTTTAGCCTGGAATTTCCTATTTTGCCAAGGATAATAGGAGAAATTGGACCCCAAATATTGTTGTCCAGTTTGTCCTGAGTACGCTGATACCCCATATGTGGGGGTAAACCACTGTTTGGGCGCACGGCAGGGCTCGGAAGGGATGGCAAGCCATTTGGCTTTTTAAATGGAAAATTAGCTCCAATCATTAGCGGACACCATGTCACGTTTGGAGAGCCCCTGTGTGCCTAAACATTGGAGATCCCCCAGAAATGACCCAATTTTGGAAACTAGACCCCCAAAGGAACTAATCTAGATGTGTGGTGAGGACTTTGAACCCCCAAGTGCTTCACAGAAGTTTATAACGCAGAGCCATGAAAATAAAAAAAAAAAATTATTTTCTCAAAAATGATCTTTTAGCCTGCAATTTTTTATTTTCCCAAGGGTAACAGGAGAAATTTGACCCCAAAAGTTGTTGTCCAGTTTCTCCTGAGTACGCTGATACCCCATGTGTGGGGGTAAACCACTGTTTGGGCACACGTCGGGGCTCAGAAGGGAAGTAGTGACTTTTGAAATGCAGACTTTGATGGAATGGTCTGCGGGCGTCACATTGCGTTTGCAGAGCCCCTGGTGTGCCTAAACAGTAGAAACCCCCCACAAGTGACCCCATTTTAGAAACTAGACCCCCCCAAGGAACTTATCTAGATATGTGGTGAGCACTTTGAACCCCCAAGTGCTTCACAGACGTTTACAACGCAGAGCCGTGAAAATAAAAAATCATTTTTCTTTCCTCAAAAATGATGTTTTAGCAAGCATTTTTTTAGATTCACAAGGGTAACAGGAGAAATTGGACCCCAGTAATTGTTGCGCAGTTTATCCTGAGTACACTGATACCCCATATGTGGGGGTAAGCCACTGTTTGGGCACACTTCAGGGCTCGGAAGTGAGGGAGCACCATTTGACTTTTTGAATACGAGATTGGCTGGAATCAATGGTGGCGCCATGTTGCGTTTGGAGACCCCCTGATGTGCCTAAACAGTGGTAACCCCTCAATTCTACCTCCAACACTAACCCCCCCACACCCCTAACCCTAATCCCAACTGTAGCCATAACCCTAATCACAACCCTAACCACAACCCTAATTCCAACCCTAACCCTAAGGCTATGTGCCCACGTTGCGGATTCGTGTGAGATATTTCCGCACCATTTTTGAAAAATCCGCGGGTAAAAGGCACTGCGTTTTACCTGCGGATTTTCCGCGGATTTCCAGTGTTTTTTGTGCGGATTTCACCTGCGGATTCCTATTGAGGAACAGGTGTAAAAAGCCGCGGAATCCGCACAAAGAATTGACATGCTGCGGAAAATACAACGCAGCGTTTCCGCGCGGTATTTTCTGCACCATGGGCACAGCGGATTTGGTTTTTCATATGTTTACATGGTACTGTAAACCTGATGGAATACTGCTGCGAATCCGCAGCGGCCAATCCGCAGCCAAATCCGCACCGTGTGAACATAGCCTAATTCTAAAGGTATGTGAAAACGCTGCAGATCCGCAGCAGTTTCCCATGAGTTTACAGTTCAATGTAAACCTACGGGAAACAAAAATCGCTGTACACATGCTGCGGAAAAACTGCACGGAAACGCAGCGGTTTACATTCCGCAGCATGTCACTTCTTTGTGCGGATTCCGCAGCGGTTTTACAACTGCTCAAATAGAAAATCGCAATTGTAAAACCGCAGTGAAATGCGCAGAAAAAAACGCGGTAAATCCGCAGCGGTTTAGCACTGCGGATTTATCAAATCCGCAGCGGAAAAATCCGCAGAGGACCAGAATACGTGTGCACATACCGAAACCCTAGCCCTAACCCTAGCCCTAACCCTAGCCCTAACCCTAGCCCTATTCTAACATTAGTGGGAAAAAAATTTTTTTCTTTTTTTATTGTCCCTACCTATGGGGGTGACAAAGGGGGGGGGGGGGGGGGGTCATGTATTATTTTTTTTATTTTGATCACTGAGATAGATTATATCTGTGATCAAAATGCACTTTGGAACGAATCTGCCGGCCGGCAGATTCGGCGGGCGCACTGCGCATGCGCCCGCCATTTTGGAAGATGGCGGCGCGGAACGGAGCATGGGGGGGTGGAACGGAGCACGGGGGGGGTGGATCTGAATGCAGGGGGGGGTGATTGGAGCACGGGGGGAGCGGACAAGAGCACGGGGGGGAGCGGAGCACTGGATGGAGGGGAGCCGGAGCAGTGTACCGGCCAGATCGGGGGGCTGGGGGGGCGATCGGTGGGGTGGGGGCACACCAGTATTTCCAGCCATGGCCGATGATATTGCAGCATCGGCCATGGCTGGATTGTAATATTTCACCCGTTATAATGGGTGAAATATTACAAATCGCTCTGATTGGCAGTTTCACTTTCAACAGCCAATCAGAGCGATCGTAGCCACGAGGGGGTGAAGCCACCCCCCCTGGTCTAAACTACCACTCCCCCTGTCCCTGCAGATCGGGTGAAATGGGAGTTAACCCTTTCACCCGATCTGCAGGGACGCGATCTTTGTGACACAGCATGTGCGTCACAGGTCGGATTGGCACCGACTTTCATGACGCATACGCTGTCACAGGTCGGGAAGGGGTTAATGAGGGAGTATTTTTTTTATTTTTTTTTTTATTTTTTTTTTCCCCTCTGAAGAATTTTGAAGAAATACTCAGTGGAGAAAGTCACTGCTTTCATGCAGCTCCTGATCTAATACAAAAACTTTTTCAGTAACATCATGTCCTCCCTCTATCTGAAACTAAACCTGTCAAAAACTGACTCCTCGTGTTCTCTCCCTCTACTAACCTACCTTTGCCTGACATTGCCATCTCCGTGTGCGGTTCCACCATTATTCCAAAGCAACATGCCCGCTGCCTTGGGGTCATCCTTGATTCTGACCTTTCATTCACTCCCCACATCCGATCACTGGCTCGCTCTTCTTATCTGCACCTCAAAAACATTTCTAGAATTCGCCCTTTTCTTACTTTCGATTCTGCAAAAACTTACTGTTTCACTTATTCATTCTCGTCTGGACTATTGTGACTCTCTACTAATCGGCCTCCCTCTTACCAAACTCTCCCCGCTCCAATCTGTCCTGAATGCTGCTGCCAGGATCATATTCCTCACCAACCGTTATACCGATGCCTCTACCTTGTGCCAGTCATTACACTGGCTACCCATCCACTCCAGAATCCAGTACAAAACTACTACCCTCATCCACAAAGCACTCCATGGCTCAGCACCACCCTACATCTCCTCTCTGGTATCAGTCTACTACCCTACCCGTGCCCTCCGCTAATGACCTCAGGTTAGCATCCTCAATAATCAGAACCTCCCACTCCCGTCTCCAAGACTTTACACGTGCTGCGCCGATTCTTTGGAATGCACTACCTAGGTTAATACAATTAATCCCCAATCCCCACAGTTTTAAGCGTGCCCTAAAAACTCATTTGTTCAGACTGGCCTACCGCCTCAATGCATTAACCGAACGATCCCTGTGTGGCCTATTTAATTAAAAAAAAAAAAAACAATGTTCCTTGCATCATGTTCTCATTCACTTTATGCAGTTAATAGCCCTCTGTGTCTGTACTGCTACATACTTAGGCTGATAACTGGTTCATGCAGCTTTACATGAACACCTGAGCCTTACACTATGGCTGGTCCGAATAACTAAAGCAATTGTTACCATCCACCTCTCGTGTCTCCCCTTTTCCTCAGTCTGTAAGCTTGCGAGCAGGGCCCTCATTCCTATTGGTATCTGTTTTGAACTGTATTTCTGTTATGCTGTAATGTCTATTGTCTGTACAAGTCCCCTCTATAATTTGTAAAGCGCTGCGGAATATGTTGGCGCTATATAAATAAAAATTATTATTATTCAGTAAAAGCAAAATGGCTCCAAAAGCTTCAGACTGATCAACTTTGAAAACCTCAAAAAACTTTGCCTTGTGCAACACAAAAGCTGGATCTGCACTTCCTATGCTGTGACTGTGCATCTAGAAGTCATGGCCAAACCCATGTTTGACTGCAGCCTGCTGCCATGTCCTTTTTAAAGGGATTACGTCACTAGATTTATGCTGTGCAAGCCATGGTCTGTATAGATCTGAGCCTAAATGCTCGATTGCAGCCAAGGTATGGTTTTCTCTAAAACCACAGCCGTATAGAAAATAATAAGTTGAAGAGCCTGCCAGAGATGGGGAGAGACAACATGTCTGGTGCTGCCCCTGTGCAACTCTTCCCTGTTCCGCTCCAGGTGACTGACAGGTCTCTCCCTATGCTGACACACCGGAGAAACAGCGTGAGGGCTGGACCGGTCCAGTCTCCTATAGACCTTGGCTGCCTTTGTTGTCCCAATAAAGGCCTGTAACATTGCCTGATGAGCATTTGAGCCATCGCTAATGCTGATCACAGGAATTGGGCTTTGTTTTTTTGCCTTATAACCCTTTGTTCAGGATTTTGCATGTATTTCATTCTCATCATCCAAACATGGAACTATTTGACTCTGTAATGTTGTTGGTGTCAGTTCCGATTTATTGTAAGACTGATCCAGCATAGTTTTTAAGGCATCCATGATGCCAATGTGAACAGCGCCTTCGCTCATTGCTGTGTATCTCCTACATTTTGCAGGATTGCGTTGTGCATATCCAGGATCTCGCTATGTGTAACTATATAATGTGTTCTCTTTTCTTGTAGGTGTTGTCTGTGCTCTGTCCCAAGCCCAGAAGGATGAACTTGTTCTTGAAGGCAATGACATTGAGTTGGTGTCAAACTCCGGTAAGTTGTATATTCTGGTGTTAATGTGTAGATGGCGGGGTGTTTGCGCTGAAAATGTAAGTGAATGGCCACAATCATCATTGCTTATAGGCGTTGGCATTAAGGCACTTTTTACTTTAGTGAATGTCTGGGACTTTTTACTTTGGTGATTTACATCGTGCACCATCAGGAGTAAAGATGACTGCTTTAACAATCTTGTGGAAAAGTGTCCGGCTGTATTGTATTGGAGCCATTTAAAACTGGCCAAGGACCGGTAAAATATTACGGTTCATTTATTGAGACTTGAGGATGAAAATCTGTTTTCAATTCAAATTGATCAGCAAAGTATTTTAGCCAGTAAGGATCATTTGTGACTGATGATCACATTATTCTAATGTCCGTATGGCAGCCAGATTCCAGCTCCCGGTTAGGACCAGCTTTAGGGATTTTGTACAGAGCTTTTACCGGCTGGGACAAGTCGCTGCACCGGCTCAGGTGTGAAGACTGATTTCTGCCAAAACACAGGTTTTACTTTTTGATGATCCAACAGTGGTGGAGAAAGTTGGCAAATGTTAATGACGCCTGTGTAACTGCAGCATAATTGAGGGGGACGGATGGGTCGCCATAGCTGCCCGCCCGTGGCCGTCTTTGGCCCTCCTATACTAGACTGTGTGAGGTTGATAGAACATAATTTTAACTAGATACGGTCTAATTGCAGTCCTCTCTGGAAACTAAAATATAAAGTAAAAGAAAAATATGAACCTCTAGAATTGCGATTTTTCGTTCATTATACCGTAACTTCTGCGGAGAAAAAAATGCAATTAGAAGCGATCAAAACATTGTACTTATTCCAAAATTGTATCTTGAAAAACTTTCAGCTTACTCCACAAAAGACGAGCCCTCACATGGCTCCATCGGCAGACCAATACTTTTCGTACACTTTTCCTACACTGACTAGAGCAAGTTTCTCAATTTCCACAATGGATTTTTGGGAATATTGGCTGATGGGGGACCCCCCAGTGGATAGGAGTTTGTGTTTATGAAATACCCTATTTAAGGTTGTCATATACTGTTTTTTGTTTTTTTTTTTTGAGGTTTATTTATTGGAAACTCTAGCTATAGTCTTCACCTGGAAAAAAGAAAAATATGTAAAAGTTAAGACCATGCAACCAAAACCTGCTCTCTTGGCCGTAAAACGCTGTGTACGAAACACAGGTTTTGCTGCTTGTATTTTAGGGACTGATTACATGTGTGCTTTGTCTACAGCAGGGGTCCCCAACCTTTCTTACGTTGAGAGCCACATTCCGCTATGAAAGTTGGTCGAGAGCCACAATGCAGATAGTCACAGGAAAAACCTAGAGAAGGCATAAATAACATGCAGATTTTCACTTTCACTCTATTCTTATGTATTTTACATTATTGTTATGCAAATTGAACTCTAAAGCCACCTATTGGAAGTAGCAATCTTAAAAGTCAATACCCTTTAACAGTCTCATAAGATGCTTCATATATTATTGGCCCCATATACTGCTCCATATGGAATTGGCCCCATATACTGCTCCATATGGAATTAGCCCCATAAGATGCTCCCTATAGAATTAAGGTACTGTCACACTAGACGATGTTGCTAGTGATCCTTGACGTTGCAGCGTCCTCGCTAGCGATATCGTCCAGTGTGACAGGCAGCAGCGATCAGGCCCCTGCTGTGCTGTCGCTGGTCGGGGAAGAAAGTCCAGAACTTTATTTGGTCGCTGGACTCCCTGCAGACATCGCTGAATCGGCGTGTGTGACACCGATTCAGCGATGTCTTCACTGGTAACCAGGGTAAACATCGGGTAACTAAGCGCAGGGCCGCGCTTAGTAACCCGATGTTTACCCTGGTTACCATCCTAAAAGTAAAAAAAACAAACAGTACATACTTACCTACAGCCGTCTGTCCTCCAGCGCTGTGCTCTGTTCTCCTCCTGCACTGACTGTGAGCGTCGGTCAGCCAGAAAGCAGAGCGGTGACGTCACCGCTCTGCTTTCCGTCCGCTGTGCTCACACAGACAGTACAGGAGGAGTGCAGAGCACAGCGCTGGAGGACAGACGGCTGTAGGTAAGTATGTAGTGTTTGTTTTTTTTACTTTTAGGATGGTAACGAGGGTAAACATCGGGTTACTAAGCGCGGCCCTGCGCTTAGTTACCCGATGTTTACCCTGGTTACCGGCATCGTTGGTCGCTGGAGAGCGGTCTGTGTGACAGCTCTCCAGCGACCAAACAGCGACGCTGCAGCGATCCGGATCGTTGTCGGTATCACTGCAGCGTCGCTAAGTGTGACGGTACCTTTAGCCCCATAAGATGCTCCCTATAGAATTGGCCCCATAAGATGCTCCCTGTAGAATTGGCCCCATAAGATGCTCCCTATACAATTAGCCCCATAAGATGCTCCCTATAGAATTGGCCCCATAAGATGCTCCCTATACAATTAGCCCCATAAGATGCTCCATATTAAATTGGCCCCATAGGATGCTCCCTATATTACTGGCCCCATAGGATGCTCCCTATATTACTTGCCCCATAGGATGCTCCATATTAAATTGGCCCCATAGGATGCTCCCTATATTACTGGCCCCATAGGATGCTCCCTATATTACTGGCCCCATAGGATGCTCCCTATATTACTTGCCCCATAGGATGCTCCCTAGATTACTGGCCCCATAGGATGCTCCATATTTGGGCCCCGACTGATGGTCCCCATATATTGCTCCAAATATAAAAAAAAAAATGAAATACTCACCTCTCGTTGCTTGTTGCTGCTATGGACTCCTCAGCGTCTTCCTGCTCTGCGCTGTGACTGCTCAGGCAGAGGGCGCACACTGGTGACGTCATCGCACCCTGTGACCTGAACGTCAGAGTCAGGATGGAAGACGCTGCAGTGCTGGAACCGGGAGAGGTAAGTATCGCAAGTGCTGGGGCCCAGAGCAGGCGGGGGTCCACTATAGCGCTCAGTGTCCCCGACGGCGAGTAGGCCCCCTGCCTGCTCAGGGCCCCGCCACTTGCCTGGGTGCTGACGCCCGCCCTAAGTGGGTATTACAGGCAGCGGGGCGGCTCCCTAGGGACTTTTTTTTTAATTGTGATCGTCGGCGAGCCACATGTGGCTCGCGAGCTACGGGTTGGGGACCCCTGGTCTACAGTAGGAGTCTCTGCACATTTTTGCATTTCTCTGTGGTTTTTCTGCTCACCAGCAAAGTGAGATTCCTGGAGGTTAATGCACATTTGCTTATTTTTTTTCCTTGCAGATTTGGGTCAGATTTATATTTTCAGCATGTCAATTCTTTCAAAAATTTTGGCTGCGGATTTCGCCCTTGTTAATGAGTGGTGTTAAAATTTGGAACAAAAAAAAAGCATGTAAAAATGCATGTGTTCTTCCTGCCAACAAATCAGGATTTGTAGGAGAATTTGCTGTAAATCCTGAAAGTGAGCACATACCCTTAGTTCAAGTTAGTTTTATTCACACACAAAAAAATACCGTGATACCTGTTTCCGGTGGTGGTTTTTTGTTGTTTTTGCCCTTTGATTGCGTTTTATGGTTGAAAAAAAGCTGCAGATTAAAAAAAAAAAAAAAAAACACTGCAGCTCCCAGACAGTAAAAAAAAAAAAAAAAAAGCTGCGAAAAATGCGTGAACATAGTCCAAGTCCTGCCCCCTTATGCGGTGTCAGAGGATGTCTGGATTTAAGTGTTGCATGTTTTCTTTTAGCTGCTTTGATCCAACAAGCAACTACAGTGAAGAACAAGGATATCAGAAAGTTCTTGGACGGCATCTATGTCTCCGAGAAAGGAACAGTTCAGCAATCTGAAGATTAAGAGGTAAGTTGCAAGGTTCTGTACATAGTGACATTATGGTGACATGTAATGTTAGATGTGAAGGCCTGTATAGACTTGTCTGTACATAATGTCCCAGTAATCACTAATTCTATAGCTAAGCTGGCCATACACATAAGTATTATTTATATAGCACCATTAATTCCATGGTGCTGTACATTAGACCGGGTTACATCAAAATACAAATATCACTTACAGTAAACAAAACTAACAGTGACGGACTGGTACACAGGAGAGGACCCTGCCCTTGCGGGCTTAAATTCTACAGGATTATGGGGAAGAGACAGTAGGTCGAGGGTTGCTGAAGCTCCGATGGTGCTGAGGGGGCCGTTTGGCCATTACAGGTTGTAAGCTTCTTTGAAGAGGTGGGTTTTCTGGTTTCTTTTGAAGGATCCAAATGTGGTGGATAACCGAATGTGTTGGGGCACTGTAATCCAGATGATGGGGGATATTCGGGAGAAGTCTTGGAGGCGATTGGGTAAGGAGTAGTGATGAGCGAGTCTGTACTCATTGCTTGGGTGACCTCCGAGTATTTGTTAGTGTTCGGAGATTTCGTTTTCATCGCCTCAGCTGAATGATTTACAGCTATTAGCCAGGCTGAGTACATGTGGGGGTTGCTTGGTTGCTAGGGAATCCCCACATGTAATAAAGCTGGCTAGTAGCTGTAAATCATGCTGCTGAGGCGATGAAAACTTAATCTCCGAGCAGTCCTAAATACTCAAATCACCCGAGCGTGCTCCGGAAAACCCCGAGCAACGAGTACACTCGTTCATCACTAGTAAGGAGCGAATAAGTGTGGAGGAGAGAAGGAGGTCTTGGGAAGACCGGAGATTACATGAGGGAAGATATTGGGAGATTAGTGTGGAAATATACAGAGGAGAAAGGTTATGGATGGCTTTGTAGGTCAGTGTTAGTAATTTAAACTGGATACGCTGGGAAATTGGGAGCCAGTGAAGGGATTTGCAAAGAGGAGAAGCAGGAGTGTAGCGAGGAGAGAGATTAATTAGTCGGGCAGCAAAGTTTAGGATGGACTGGAGGGGTGCGAGAGAGTTAGAAGGTAGGCCACAGAGGAGGATGTTGCAGTAGTCGAGGCGGGAGATGACATAAGTAGGCTGTCTGCCAAACATGCTGACTCAGTATGGCACGGGACCACTTGGCCGAGCTTTTGCCCTCTGACACTTCTGGCAGGGGACGACCATGGGGCACCCATATACAATTATCTAACACAGCTGAAATGAGCAGTTTCTGCCAACTTTTATCTCTTTGGGGGCCATAACTTGCAAAACTACTACCTATGGCGTGTAAAAAGTTCTGTATCTGTGGGTCCGGGTGCTCTTCGCTTGTCTTTGACAAAAGCAGAGCTCAGTTTGGAACGGAGTCCCACAGACTTTCAGGTAAAGGAGTCCTTAGTTTTGTAAGAAAGTGACGCTCACAGAAGCATCAAATGGTGGAGGGTTTGGGACCTGGACCCCAAGTGATCAAGTGGTGTATAGATTGTTACACTTTACATTGTCAGCCACATGTAGATGGCGGACTGCCGACCACTGGCTACTGAAATTCCAGCTTTGCCATTTCCATATTTTATGATAGTAATGCACACAGGTGTAATATTACCTCGGCAGTGCACTGTCGCTCTTGGTTCCCTTATAAGCATTGTTACATACCGTAGAATAAGTAGTTTACATGATGGCCTGTATTGTTATGGGTAGACTGACAGTGTAGTAGCTGTGTGTTAAATAGCAAGTCTTACTATGTTTGGATGCTCAGTAATTTACTTCTGAAATTCTGGCATTACCACAAACTTAAATTTTCTTTTTTCTCTTTTTCAGGTTAATTTCAGATGTCTGAGTTGAGTGCTGCGTTCAATAAAGTCCATTTATCTAAGAGTTTGCCTGTGACTGTTTTGATATCCGTCTTAGTGGTTTTTGTGCATGAGGAGGAGACTGTTCTCCGTGTAGGTTCTGCTGCTGACAAGCCATTTTATATAGGTTCAGGCTTTACTTGACTCGTACACAGGCTGGCGATTATCTTAGTTTGCTTAAAAGCTCATTGTTCTCGGCATCGTCATGTGTGAATAGGACTCACTAAGTAGTGGTTCAGTGCCACAAGTAAGGCTGTGTACCCCACCTTTACATTAATGGCTACTGGCCAGCGGGGTGGGTTTGATTTAAATCAGTGATTTAAATCAAAGTTTCTACCTAACTGAATTTGACTCCGCAGAGGTCCCAGCCTCTTCTTCATGGCAAAAATGTTACAACATTATTATTATTATTATTATTTATTGTTATAGCGCCATTTGTTCCATGGCGCTTTACATGTGAGGAGGGGTATACATAATGAAAACAAGTACAATAATCTTAAACAATACAAGTCATAACTGGTACAGGAGGAATGAGGACCCTGCCCGCGAAGGCTCACAATCTACAAGGGATGGGTGAGAATACAGTAGGTGAGGGTAGAGATGGTCATGCAGCAGTTTGGTCGATCGGTGGTAACTGCAGGTTGTAGGCTTGTCTGAAGAGGTGGGTCTTCAGGTTCTTTTTGAAGGTTTCGATGGTAGGCGAGAGTCTGATGTGTTGTGGTAGAGGGTTCCAGAGTAGGGGTGATACGCGAGAGAAATCTTGTATACGATTGTGGGAAGAGGAGATAAGAGGGGAGTAGAGTAGGAGATCTTGTGAGGATCGGAGGTTGCGGGTAGGTAAGTACCGGGAGACGAGGTCACAGATGTATGGAGGAGACAGGTTGTGGATGGCTTTGTACGTCATGGTTAGGGTTTTGTAGTGGAGTCTCTGGGCAATGGGGAGCCAGTGAAGGGATTGACAGAGGGGAGAGGCCGGGGAATAGCGGGGGGACAGGTGGATTAGTCGGGCAGCAGAGTTTAGAATAGATTACAACATGAACAGAGTTGAGAAAAAGACCTTAATCCTATTCTACAAACCTATGAATACAGAATCAACCCCTTCAGTGCCAAGTCCAAGAAGTTAGACAATATGTTTCTGATTGTTTAGAGTGGAATAGATCTGCACAACACAAGAAGAATGTAAATCTAAGTGTGAGGAGGAGGAAGGGCAAGCGGACAAGAAAGTGAAACTTTGAGCACAATACTGCAGCATGAACTCTGTTCATGTTGTAACATTTTTGCCGTGAAGAAGAGGCTGGGACCTTTGCGGAGTCAAATTCAGTTTTGAGAACTGCGTAAGTAAAGCGAGCATCTGTGATAATATAGCAGAGAAACTGCCCACTAATCCTACAGAAATCTCTAGAAGAGCATGGCATTGTGAATGTTACACATATACAGCCTTTATTCTACGGAGTTAAATAACTCAGCTTTATCTCATGATGGAAGAACCTTTGGATGGTAAAATATTTTCCTCAAAAAGCAGTTTATTGAAAAAAATCCGATTTAAATAAAAAAAAATCTGATTTAAAAAAAAAAAAAATCGGATTTTTTTTTTTTTTTTTTTAACATTGATTTTTATCCACCCTGCTGGCCAGTTATCAAATGGGTATATATACATATTCCAGGCCTTATAGCAGTGATGATTCTAATTGTTTTGTTTTCTTCTTTCATGTCTGGGTTTTTTTTGGGCCAAAAAATCAGACCAGTGTGGTCCCAATTTTTAGACTAGCATAATGGGAAAGGCGGTTTTTTGTTTTTGTTTTTTTTTTCTTTGAGAAAATCAGATCCCAGTGTGATTTAGCATAATCGGACCAATTGTCTTGGATGGAGAAGTTGGTTGTATGACCCCAGCCTTAGGTGGAGTTCCCACAATGAGTATTGGTGCGTTTTGACGCTGCATAATTTTGCTGAAACAAAAATGATGTTCACTTCATTTCCAAAGTGAATGGGACTTATAAAAGTGTCATCTTATGCCTTTTTTTTTTTTTTTTTTTAATTATATACCGCTGCGCATGGTTTAGGGACAATTATCTTATCTTCAGCTGCTAATCAGCTTTGCTTAACAGTAGCCACACTAAATATGTAGCCTGGATATGTTCACAAACATCTATGGGAAAGGGACCTGGCTTGAGTTATTCTGTGGCAATCGCCATATGCCAAAGATGGATCCTGTTGTATGCCTCACCCTTTGTAATTATCAGTCTTGATTATATGGCTGTGACCCCTTTGGGATAAGAAGCCTCAGTTCTAGGGCCTGTGTGAAAACTGTCCGTCACAATGGGTTATTCCCATATGTAGAAGTGTCACTAATGAATCGGTGGGATAACTATGTAACTGGTGTCAGGAGGGTACCACCAACATGTTGAACAAGAGAAGTCGACAAAGATTGAGCACCTCAAATGAATTGTCTAATATATAATTGCCTAGAATACTACTTCCTGCAATTTGTGCCAACTTCCGTGGCTTTGTCCGGAGCTAATGTCCGGAGCTAAGTGACGTCAACAGTGTCCAGTGTCTGATTGGTTGCCGCCTGCTGCGAGCGACCAATCAGAAACGTGCCGTACTGTGACACACTCCGCCCGCCATTTTGGTGTGATTTTTGAATTTTTACCTCACAGCAAGTTTCTACTGCGTGGAGGCGGGCCCAGTGACGTTGCTCTTCAAGCTCCTGCCGAATTTTGTCAAAAAAATGATAATACCATTTACCAAAACTATATATATTTAGTTGTGAAGTGGTTCAGTGACATTTTCACACCAATTTTGAACTTTTGTTTGGTGTTTTCTCCATATACTGCCTATTATTTTTGTTCTTTCTTACTATTATTTATTAATTGTATTATTCTTACATTTGAATAAATAAAGTATATATGGATTCTAGACTCCCGATTCTTTAGAATCGGGCTGCCATCTAGTATTCAATAACAAGACAATACACAAGGATTAAATAAATTTAACAAGGCACAACATGGCTATAGTAACGTAGATCAGGAAGGCACTAGAACGGCTGAATATCGGGCTTTTCCGTTCCACAAGCTGGATTCAATTCAGGACATAATTCGGCGCGTAGCTTCTAGCAGCAATGAATGGGTGTTGCTCTGCCATAAAATATAGTATAATGGTGATCCACATATCTGTCCTTCACCTCCTTTCCGCACCCGATCTGTTACCAGCCGGCTCTCTGCCGTATGTTCATTCATTCATGTCCTGAATAAAGAACATCACCTTCAAGCAATTTTCGGGGTGAGTGCCGCCTTCTTTCTTTCGTTGTATGTGGATCACAACATGGCTATATTATAATAACCAACCTAGTCTGTATATGACCTAGGTCTGCCCAACCAGCATAATAAACTACATATGGTGCTGAGTAAAGAGTCTGCATATACCGATGATACTGTTAACAAGTTGTAGTATAAAGCGGTGCAGTATGTATATATTTAAAAAAAAAAAAAAAAAAAAAAGGGAACACTAATCCCACATCCTAGATATTACTGAATGACATATTCCAGTTGTAAACCTTTATTCATTACATAGTGGAATGTGTTGAGAACAATAAAACCTAAAAATGATCAATGTAAATCACAACTTATATCCCACCGAGGTCTGGAGTTGGAATGATGCTCAAAAAGTGGAAAATGAAGTTACAGGCTGATCCAACTTCAGTGGAAATCCCTCAAGACAAGAAAGTGATGCTCGGTAGTATGTGTGGCCTCCACGTGCCTGTGTGACCTCCCTACAACGCCTGGGCATGCTCCTGATGAGGCGGCAGATAGTCTCCTGAGGGATCTCCTCCCAGACATGGAGTAAAGCATCCGCCAACTCCTGGACAGTCTGGTGCAACGTGATGTTGGTGGATGGTGCGAGACATGATGTCCCAGATGCGTTCAATCGGATTCGGGTCTGGGGAACAGACGGGTCAGTCCATATCTTCAATGCCTTCATCTTGCAGGAACTGCTGACACTCCACAGACACATGAGGTCTGGTATTGTCCTGCATTAGGAGGAACCCAGGGCCACCCACACCAACATGGTCTCACAAGGGGTCTGAGGATCTCATCTCGGTACCTAATGGCTGTCAGGCTACCTCTGACTAGCACATGGAGGGCTTTGCGGCCCTCCAAAGAAATGCCACTCCACACAATTACTGACACACTGCTAAACCGGTCATGCGGAAGGATGTTGCAGGCAGCAGATCGCTCTCCACAGCGTCTCCAGACTCTGTCACGTGCTCAGTGTGAACCTGCTTTCATCTGTGAAGAGCACAGGGTGCCAGTGGCAAATTTGCCAATCCTGGTGTTCTGTGGCAAATGCCAAGCGTCCTGCACGGTGTTGGGTTGTGAGCACAACCCCCATCTGTGGACGTCGGGCACTCAGACCATCCTCATGGAGTCGGTTTCTAACCGTTTGTGCAGACACATGCACATTTGTGGCCTGCTGGAGGACATTTTGCAGGGCTCTGGCAGTGCTCCTGTTCCTCCTTGCACAAAAGCTGAGGTAGCGATCCTGCTGCTGGGTTGTTGCCCTACTACGGCCCCCTCCACGTCTCCTGGTGTACTTGCCTGTCTCCTGGTAGTGCCTCCAGCCTCTGGACACTACGCTGACAGACACAGCAAGCCTTCTTGCCACAGCTTGCATTGATGTACCATCCTGGATGAGCTGTACTACCTGAGCCACTTGCGTGGGTTGTAGAGTCCGTCTCATGCTACCACAAGTGTGAGAGCACAACCAACATTCATAAGTGACCAAAACGTCAGCCAGAAAGCATTGGTACTGATGTGGTCTGTGGTCCCCACCTGCAGAATCATTCCTTTATTGATGGTGTCTTGATAATTGCCAATAATTTCCATCTGTTGTCTATTCCATTTGCACAACAGCACGTGAAATTGATTGTCCAACAGTGTTGCTTCCTAAATGGACAGTTGGATTTCACAGAAGTTTGATTTAGTTGGTGCTATATTCTGTTGTGTTCCCTTTATTTTTCTGAGCCGTGTGTATGTATATATGTATGTGTGTGTATTATACACACCCAGTGGGTACGGAAAGTGTTCAAACCCCTTTAAATGTTTCTCTGTGTTTCATTGCAGCCATTTGGCAAATTAAAAAAAAATTCATTTTCCAGTTCACCACCTGACAGCACCATTGGAGGACGTCCTTCTTACCCTCAGTGGGACAGGAACAAGAAGCGGTTAAAAGGACCTTCCCCACTCCACCCACCAGTGTTTTTCTTGTCCCACTGTGGATAGGAACTGCAAGCTTATCCTCCGACTGTGCTGTGCAGATGGTGGAGATCGGAGGGCCCAGCCTTTCCCCACCGCAAGACATCTGCTGCTGATACCGGAGATGGGGGGTCCCTCAGCCTCCCCAGTGTAGCGCTGCTCCTGCGGTCGGATCCGTCTTCTCCATATGGGGGGCTCTCGGTCCGGGCGCCTGTCCGCTGGGGGGTGCGCACCGCGGCCGCTTCCATCCACGTCGGCTGCTTTCAGCGTGGCAGCCACTTCCAGCCTCCGGGTCCAGTGGCCGCATCACTTCCGGCCGCGACGAGTGCACTCGCCGAAGATACCAGCAGCAGCGCCGACCACAGGTGAGCCCTTTCAGCACGGTCGAGCTGCGTAGGATGCGGCAAGGAGGGCAGGGTCAACCAGGTAAAGAAGCATATAAAAATGGGGTTCTATGTGCGCCGGCCATCCTGATGAGGAGCACCCGGCTAATGTGTCTTCATAATGGAGGAGAGCCCAGAACAAACGGGCACGTGACTAGGCTACTCAAAGCCATACCACAATGCTTCTTGTTTATCCCCCTGTTTGCTCTGAGATAAATACTAGAATCTCTGTGTTTTAGAGAGAGCCTCCCACTCCTGCACCTGAAAAGAAAAAGTATGGGAAGAATAAATGTCCCATTTGTGCAGCTAGATTCCCGAAGAACTGGCGGGAGCCACTTTGCAAGTCGTGCACGTCTAAAATCATCGGCGATGAACAGACTTCATTGTTAACCAATATGAGAGCAATGATACGTTAGGAGGTTCAGGCATCCATATCTAGCCTGAATCTTCCCCAGACCAGCCAGACAACCGCAAACATTGTGGAAAAGACAGTCAAGTCCATCTTCTGATGAAGAAGATACAGAGAAGTTGGATCGAGAAGAACCATTGGAAAGAGGAAAGAAATCTGTTCTCGGTGGCAGATACGAATGAACTGCTACATGCAGTATGTAACACCATGCAGTTACGGGACACTCCAGAGGAAATCTCGGTTCAGGATGAAATGTTTGGTGGTTTGCATGCGCAGGTCTCGAAAGTCTTTCCGGTTAACAATCATATCCGTTCCATGATTTTGGAGGAATGGCAGGAGGCGGAGAAAAGACTAGTGGTACCTAGAGATTTTAGACTCTGTTTACCTTATAATCCAGAGGATATAAAGGTTTGGGATGAAGTTCCCAAGATAGATGTGCCATTGGCTGAAGTGGCAAAGAAGATGGTGATTCAGTTTGAGGATGCCTTCACGTTGAAGGATCCAATGGATCGCAAAGCAGATGGACTGCTTAGGAGAACTTGGGAATCCTCGGCGGCGATAATACGGACCAATATAGCAGCAACCTCGGTAGCCCGGTCCATGCATCTATGGATGAACGATTTGGAGGAGCATCTCAAAGCTAAAACCTCCAGAGATGTTATCCTCAAATCCCTTCCATTACTAAAGCTCGCAACAGGCTTTATGGCGGACGCTTCAGCAGAGTGTATGATTCGCCGCCAGAAGCGAGTCTTTGTCCAATGCAGCCAGAAGAGCTATCTGGCTAAAAACTTGGTCAGGGGATATTCAATCAAAGAATAAGCTTTGTGGGATCCCGTTCTCAGGGAGTAAAGTGTTTGGGCCTATTCTAGATGACATATTAGAAAAAGCCTCAGACAAAAAGAAAGGGTTCCCTGGGGAAAATACGAAAAAATACCAGCCCTTTCGTAGATCCCGACCTAGTCAGAAGACAGACAACAGGGGGAAAGGGAAGTCTGGGAGATGGTCTTATCCCAAAGGTGGAAAAGGAAGAGACTCCATCTTCCTGGGTACAGGTTCAGGGAAACCGAATAAATGACATCAAAGTGGGAGGTCGGTTACAAAGATTTCTACGGGGTTGGCAGAAAATATCCCAAAACCCATGGATTCTGCAGGTGGTTACTCAAGGTTACAAACTAGAGTTCACCAGCCTTCCACCAGAAAGGTTCATAGTAACCAGATCATCCTATCCCCTCTTAAACTCCCCTATATGGTCAGACATCCAGGAGTTGTTAGAAGTAGAGGCAATCCTCCCAGTACCCTTCTCAGAGGCAAGGGCCATTATTCACATCTATTTTCAACAGGGCCGTATTTAGAGTTTCTGCTGCCCTAGGCACTTTTAGTGCTGCCTCCCCCTTTGGTGAGTATGTCACTATCGGTAGTGACTTTGCCATAAATCGCTGAGGTGAAAGTAGCCTTTTGCAGCAGATCCGGCAGTTTTTCCGCATCTGCCATGTAACTGATCATTTACGGCAACTCTGCGTTCATCCTCATTCATTCTCTATGGGACTTGCGGACATGTGCGGCACTTGCGGTTTTGCCGCGATCCGGCAAATGCGGTACTTGCAGCAATAGAAAAAAACACTGCTAGCAGTGTTTTCCAGGACGTCCTCCTGACAGCACCCTGGAGGACGTCCTCCTCCCCTTGCTGGGACAGGAAACACGAGTTTAAAAGGTCAAGTCCCACCCACAGACCTCAGTGTTTTTCCTGTCCCTCCAAGGAAGGGACGCACGAGTGAGAAGCTGCGCAGGACTTACCGGAGCTCAGGGGGATCGTGCGGCTTGCCAATACCCTTCCCCCTGTCAAGAGGCTCAGGGCAGAAACCCTCCGGTGGGGGGTCCCTCTGCTCCAAAGACCAGGAGTGGGACGAGGCTCCTGGTGGCAGCCGCTCCTCCCGGTGGGAGGCTCTCGGCTGCGGACGCTATCCACGCGGTGTGCGGCCATCCTGGGCAGCGTGGTATCCAGAACGGCGTCTCCAGGCAGGAAGTCGTCAGAACGCGTCACTTCCGGTCCGTCGGCATTTCGTTAACGCTACTTCCAGTAACGCTGTATGTGCGGGGGAAAGCGTGCAGTGAATCGCACAGCGGCAGAAGTGCTCCTGATCTGGCGCTGAGAGCTGCGGGGACCTGCTACCCTCATCATGGAAACAAGCACTCCAACCGAGGAGGGGGTAAGTGCGCATGGCGCAAGTTCCCCTATCTATATGCAGAAGCAGGCTCACCCCAGTGCTTATCCCTTCTTATGTCATTTAAGGATAAGGGAAACCCCGCGGGTCCTCCTGTTCAGATTAAGAAATCCGGCAAGGAATCTGGGAAATCATGTAGATGTCCCCTTTGTAATATGAAGCTCCCGGACTCCCATGGGAAATCCTTATGCGGGGACTGCACAGCTAAGGTCGTAAGGGACGAGCAACCCACACTGCTGGCTGAAATGAGATCCCTTATACGTGAAGAAGTACAAGCTTCTTTGTCCACCATGGTGCAGAAATCCAGTCCTATCCCCAGCCGTAAGCGGGCCAGACGGGAGCAGGATTTAAGAGAACAGGAGGTTACTTCTGAGGACAAGTCTAACTCAGAGGACTTTGTCTCAGAGGAAGAGGGAGAGCTTCCGTCAGGAAGCCAAGATTATCAAAGAAAATACCTCTTCCAGGCAGAAGACACAAATGATCTGGTGCAGGCGGTGCGATGCACTATGCAAATAGAGGAGACATCTAAACCACAGACCAGGCAGGACTTGATGTTTGGGGGACTTATGTCACGTCAGCAGACAGTATTTCCGGTTAGCGAGCACATTAAGGCCATGATTCTGGAAGAATGGAAAGAGGCAGAACGCCGGCTGGTGTTATCCAAGGACTTTAAAGCTCGTCTACCTTATGAGCCTGAAGACATAAAATTATGGGACGAAGTTCCTAAAATAGACGTTCCTGTGGCAAAGGTGGCTAAGAAAACGGCCATACCTTTTGAGGACTCATCAAACCTGCGCGATCCTATGGATAGGAAGGCTGACATATTGTTAAAAAGAGCCTGGGAATCTTCTGCGGCTCTAATAAAAACAAATATAGCTGCTACTTCGGTAGCTCGGTCTATGTACCTATGGATGGGTCAATTGGAGGAGCACCTATCCAATAAGACCCCGAGATCCGAAATCATAAATTCTCTTCCTATAATGAAATCTGCCACGGCTTATCTGTCTGATATGACTGCTGAGTCAGTCAGATTTTCGGCCAGATGCCGTTCCTTTTCTAACGCGGCTAGGAGGGCGGTCTGGCTAAGGTCCTGGTCAGGGGATAATGCTTCTAAATCTAAATTATGTTCAATTCCCTTCTCAGGTGAAAGGGTTTTTGGACCCTCTCTGGATACTATTCTGGAGTCAGCCTCCGACAAAAAGAAGGGGTTTCCAGAGGAGAAATCTAAGAAGCCCCAGTCCTTTCGGAGAGGATTCCCCTTCAGAAGGCAGTCTGAGTTTAGAGGAGGCAGATCCAATAGAGGATCTTATAGGGGCTCCCGTAGCCAGGGCTATAGAAACAGAGGTTTCTTCTTCAGCCCTTCCTCAAAATCTAAATCGCAATGACGCCAGTCTTATAGGGGGTCGGCTCCGCCAATTTTCGCACAATTGGGCCCGGATCACCCAAAATCAGTGGGTCCTTCGGACCATCTCAGAAGGCTACAATATCGAGCTCTACTCCCCCCCACCAGACAGATTCATCAGTCCTACGGTAGTATCGCGAGACTCTCCCATGTTGATAGACCTAATGGAGATGCTCTCCTCAGAGGTCATAATTCCGGTACCATCTCTGGAAATAGGCCTGGGGCATTACTTCTCCCTTTTTTCCATAATGAAACCGTCCGGCGAATCTCGCACTATAATAAATCTGAAACCTCTGAATGCCTGGGTCAGGTACAAGAGGTTTCGTATGGAATCCATCCGTTCGGTAATACTCCTAATAGATCAGAATGCTGTGATGTGCACTCTAGATCTAAAGAGTGCCTATTATCAGGTTCCCGTCCACCCTTCTTCTCAGAGGCTTCTGAGGTTTGCGGTAGTTCTGCCGTCCGGGACCTGTCACTTCCAGTATCAGTGCCTTCCATTTGGTCTTGCCTCAGCACCTCGTATCTTCACAAAGCTGGTGTCGGAGATTGTCGCTTTCCTAAGAAATCAGGGGATCAGAATAATCCCTTATCTAGACGACTTTCTCCTGGTGGCAAGAACGCCAGAAATTCTATCAGACCACAGGAACCGAACTATTTCGGTGATGGAAGAACTTGGTTGGGTCATAAATTGGCGAAAATCCGATTTAACTCCAGAGTGCAGGAAGACTTTTCTGGGAGTATGTCTGGATTCAATGAACAGAATATCCCTCTTACCCGAGTGCAAGCTGATTGCAATACAGTCTCAGATTCGGCTCCTGCTGGAGCACAGGGTGACAACAAGGACGGCCATGCGAGTCCTCGGCCTAATGACGGCCTGTATTCCGTGCGTAAGATGGGCTCAGTTCCATTCAAGACCACTGCAGAAATTGATTCTTTCCAGATGGGACAGGAGTCTGTCTTCTCTGGACAGTACTTTAGAACTATCACATCGTGTAAGAAGGTCTCTCCTCTGGTGGACAGAGCCAGAGAAGTTAAGAAAAGGAGTGTTATGGTCCGCAGATCCCTACGTAGTAGTTACTACAGACGCCAGCGCTTGGGGCTGGGGAGCTCACCTAGAAGACAGGATCCTTCAGGGGAGATGGCCGGAAGACGTCATCCACAGCTCCTCCAACTTCAAGGAACTATACGCGGTCTGGGAAGCCTTGAGAAGGAACCGACACATCCTGGAGAATCGTCATGTCAGGATAATGTCCGACAATGTGACAACAGTCTCTTTCCTGAAACATCAAGGAGGTGCGAAACACCATGCGCTTCAGGAACTGACAGAGAAGATATTTCGTTGGGCAGAAAGATCGGTCCTTTCTATCTCAGCGGTCCACCTGGAGGGCTCCCAGAATGTTATAGCGGACTATCTCAGCAGAAGAAAGGTGTCTGCAACAGAGTGGGAACTCAACCAGGACGTCTTCCAGGACTTATGTCTTCGCTGGGGAACCCCCTGTATAGACCTATTCGCAAGCAGGAGAAATTCAAAGGTCTCAAAATTCTTCTCTCTGAACCCGCGGGATCTTCCGGAAGGGATAGACGCTCTGAGCCAGGACTGGACGAAACCTCTCTCATATGCATTTCCCCCTCTGGCGTTAGTTCCGGCTGTTCTCAGAAAGATCAAGGAGGATCGAGCTCTCGTCATATTGATCGTTCCATACTGGCCAAGAAGGAGTTGGTTTTCCCTTCTACTAGAGCTAGCAATCGAGAATCCAGTAGAGCTCCCTCTCAGAGCGGACGTAATCCACCAGGGTCCGGTATTCCACCCAAACCCAGAGAAGCTCCATCTCTCGGCATGGATCCTGAAGGGTCCATCTTGAAGGCAAAGGGTCTATCGAGCCAAGTAATATCTACTATGAAGTCTAGTAGGAAGCCTGTTACGTCAGCAATTTACTTGAAAATTTGGAGACGGTTCTGTCTGGAGGGTGGCAGGTCCGAGGTTACGGCAGGCACTCCCGACTTACCCAGAATTTTAGATTTCTTGCAGGCTGGGTTTGACAAAGGTCTTAAACCAAGCACATTAAAGGTGCAGATTTCGGCACTTAGTTCTTTCCTTGACTATCCCCTAGCGTCACACCCGTGGATAGTTAGATTCATCAGAGCCACCCAGAGGTTGCGCCCCACTATCAGACATATGTCACCTTCTTGGGACCTTAACCTGGTCCTCAGATTTCTCTGCAAAGACCTCTATGCGTCAGTGGATAATATGCCCATTTCCATTCTTACACGTAGAACGGCATTTTTTGTGGCAGTGACTACGGCTAAAAGGGTGGGGGAAATTCAGGCCCTGTGTACTAGGGACCCATATCTCCAAATTAGAGAGGATTGTATAATTCTTAAACTCGACCCCTCTTTTATTCCAAAAGTAGGAACAACTAAGAATAGAAATCAAGAGATCGTGTTACCATCTTTCTGCAATAACCCTGCTAATGCTAAAGAAAAGGCCCTTCATTCGCTGGATGTCAGGCAGGCAGTTCTAGACTACCTGGCAGCCACCAACGCTTGGCGCATTGACCCAAACCTATTCATTTTGTATGGGGGCAAGAATAGGGGTAAAAAAGCCTCTAAGGCCTCTATTGCACGGTGGATCACGTCGGTAATCTCTGAGGCCTACCAATCTGAAGGGCTCTCTCCTCTGGAGGGTCTCCATGTACATTCGACTAGAGGGATAGCTACTTCTTGGGCAGAGAGGGCAGGCGCCTCTCTAGAACAGATTCGTAAGGCCGCGACATGGGCTAGTGCCAATACCTTTTGCAAACACTATAAACTTGATGTTTTGTCTGGTCAGCATACTGCATTTGGGAGAAAGGTTCTCCAAGCGGTAATCCCACCCTGAGGAGGTGCTTTGGTACTCTCCAGGGTGCTGTCAGGAGGACGTCCTGGAAAATAGGTATTAAGCTTACCGTTAATGATGTTTCCAGGAGTCCATCCTGACAGCACGGGTAGTTCCCTCCCTGTATTATATTATGCATGGTATTCTAGCATGTTTGTAACCTATTCCTAGCATATGATGTAATATGTTCCTGGTTATAATGTAATATGTTTGTTACCATTAAACAAAATTTTTTCTGCATTTCCTTGAGGCGGTTCTTGTTACAACACTGAGGTCTGTGGGTGGGACTTGACCTTTTAAACTCGTGTGTTTCCTGTCCCAGCATGGGGAGGAGGACGTCCTCCAGGGTGCTGTCAGGATGGACTCCTGGAAACATCATTAACAGTAAGCTTAATACCTATTTTCCAGGACGTCCCCCTGACAGCACTCTGGAGGACGTCCTCCTCCTCCTTGCAGGGACAGGAAAGACAACATGAGAGGTTAAAAGGTCCCACTCCGCCCCCTTTCCTTCAGTGTTTTTCCTGTCCCTGCATGGAGGGACACACGAGACTCAAGCGCAGAAGCTTACCGGATCCGGAGGGCTCAGGGGGATCGTGCGGCTGGTCCAATATATTTCCCCTTCATTAGTAGCCCAGGGCAGATGCTTCCCGGTGGGGGAGTCACTCTGCCCAAGAGACCAGTCGAGCGGACGAGCTCCTGGGTAGAGCCGCTTCCTCCCGGTGGGGGGCTCTCGGCTCGGGCGCCATATAGGAGAAGAGGCGCCGGCGCCAGGCAGAAGAGGCGCAGGGGCCCACGTGTTCCATAATGAACACGGCGGGGTTGAAAGAGCTTCCGGGGTCAGCAGCAGAGCGGATCAGCGTGCGTTCCACTGTGTGGAACGCGGAAGTGAGTGCAGGGTAGCCGAGTGTCGTTTCCGGTGACGTCAGTGGCGTTTCCCAGAGAGACACAGTGTGGAACGCTGAACAGGCATAATAGCCGAGCGGTGATCCAGCGTTCCACAACGTAAGGAGCAGCAGGCGCCAAAGTTTGATTAAACTGGCGCAGGTTGCGGTTACTCTGGCCAGAGTCACGAGGTGGGCACAAAGGACTGGAGCAGAGGTTCTGCAATGCCGGAGACAAAGGGTGAGTGCAGCGATGGCTGCTGGGGCCCTTTTCTGTCAGAGGATTACATATTTACCCACTCCTGATTTATCTTTTAACAGAACATATGGAAGTCAGGAGTGAGGATGCGGGGGTAAGTGTGCAGAGCGCAGATATATCTACACACATATGTAGAGGCTAAGGCCTCTTTCACACTTCAGTCTTTCGGCGTCAGTCAAAAACCGCCATTTTCGTTAAATGGCGGATCCGCCATTTTTTTTGGCGGATCCGCTATTTTCCCATTGACTTGCATTAGAGACGGATTGTGGCGGATGGTCGTCCGTTCCATCCGCCGTGCGACGGATCCGTCGATATTTGGCGGACGTTGTCTAGACATTGACGGACTTTGTAACGTTTTTTGGCGCCGCCGAAAAGGCGGACCGCGGCGGATCCGTCGTGTCCGCCTTTTTTTAGAATGGGCGCCTATGGGCGACGGATCCGTCGCGATCCGCTTTTTGGCGGATCCGTCGCCTCAATCCGCTTTTTTTGATTGAGCATGCTCCAAAAAGTGGATACTTTGCCCAGACAACCCAAAAACTATATAAAGAGGACAGGTCATTCCCAAATGTACCAGCCAGCAAGAGAGACCCTTTCATGCAAGAGAGACCCAGCCAGACCCTGCCAGCAAGACCTTGCCAGCCAGGCCCTGCCAGCCAGCCAGAGAGGCCCTGCCAGCCAGCCAGAGAGGCCCTGCCAGCCAGAAACATCCTGCCAGACCCTGCAAGCAAGACCTTGCCAGCCAGGCCCTGCCAGCCAGCCAGAGAGGCCCTGCCAGCCAGCCAGAGAGGCCGTGCCAGCCAGACCCTGCCTGAGACAGCCATGTGAGTACTGCCATCCAGCGTGCATGTGTGCTTGTGTGTGTGTGTGTGTGTGTGTGTGTGTGCGCATTTGTGTATGACGTACTGAGTACAGCAAGAGCTTTTAAAACCTGAATCCAACCTGAGGCCTGCCGTCGTCCTGCAACAGCCAGTGCCCTGCTACAGTCCAGATCCACCCCGAGGCCTGCCACTGTGAATATATCAAGCTCCAGCTGGAGGACTGATGGCCGTGTGTGTGTGTGTGTGTGTGTGTGTGTGTGTGTGTGTGTATTTTTGTACTGCTGTGTGCTTTTGTATGTATGTGTTCACGTGCCTGCACCTTATTATGCCTTCGTCAATATTATGCCTTTTCATGTGTTATGCTTGCGTTATGACTCTGCTAGCAGGTATGTTTGTTTGCATCTTGTTGGTTGCATGTGCATTTGTCAATGCCATATTGGTTAATGTTGATTTTTGATGTATTTACTAAAGGTACCGTCACACTGAGCGACGCTGCAGCGATACCGACAACGATCCGGATCACTGCAGCGTCGCTGTTTGGTTGCTGGAGAGCTGTCACACAGACAGCTCTCCAGCGACCAACGATGCTGGTAACCAGGGTAAACATCGGGTTACCTTCTTCAGAGCCGCGCTTAGTAACCCGATGTTTACCCTGGTTACCAGTGTAAAAGTAAAAAAAAAAAGGTAAATTCCGCTGTCTGTCCCCTGTGCTTCTGTGCATTGTGAGCGCCATCCAGCCGTAAAGCAGAGTACAGTGGTGACGTCACCACTCTGCTTTCCGGCCGCTGTGCTTACACAGGGCAGAGAAGCAGAGCGCCGAGGGACAGACAGAAGGTGGCTGTGTGTGCGTGCGTGTGTGAGTGTGCCTGCCTGCCCTGTTTATATATTTTTCATACTATGCTGGTATTTTGAATAGCTGTGGTGTAAAATGTGTTTTGTGTGTGTGTATAAATGATGTGTGATGTGTTCTGCATCTTTGTTGTTTTCCATAATGTACTTGTATTTCAAATAAAGAGCAGTGTAGCTCCTACTGTACCCAAAAAAAAAGAAAATTTAAAAAAATATAGTAATAAAAATTTCACAAAACTGTCAGTAGTCTCATTTCAAGATAAATGTAATATTGGGTAAACATGCAGTAAAGGTTATATATACAAATGTGTAATGCAAATCTTTGCTATAGAATATGTTATCTGGTTTTAGAAAATACAAACTGTAGGGTAATCATAATTAACAATTTTGGGGATTGGTATTTTAATTTCGAATGAGGAACATTTTTTATAAGGTTAAACTTTGTTTAGGTGTGTTTTACCAGCATGCGCATTGCGCATATCAAGTTCTAAGTAGTTTTGGTGTTGCTTTAAAGGGATTTTTTGGGGGGTTTTTTTGTGGGGAAACAGGAGGTAGAGGGTTTGGCAGCTTGTGCATCAAGCATATATAGCATATCAAGTTTGACGGTTAAGAATTTTTTTTTTCTTTTGTGGTGGGGGAAATCAAAAATAAGTTGGCACTGTAGGTACTGTAGTAGGTACTGACCCCAGACGTACACAAGCAGGCTCCCCAATTTTTTTAAAAAGTTGTAAGTGTAAAGTCCCTACAGCTGCATCTATCCTTTTGTATAGTAGCTTAGAACTCTCTTTATGCTTGCAGATTCTAGGGACCAAGAGGACCCAAGCAAGGGACCGACCGAACCAAGCTATACGCAAGCCCCAAGTTTTGGAAACAGATGTAAGTGTAAAGTCCTGAAAGCTGCATCTATCTATCCTTTTGTATAGTAGCTTAGAACTCCCTTTATGCTTGCAGATTCTAGGGACCAAGAGGACCCAAGCAAGGGACCGACCGACCCAAGCTATACGCAAGCCCCAAGTTTTGGAAACAGATGTAAGTGTAAAGTCCTGAAAGCTGCATCTATCTATCCTTTTGTATAGTAGCTTGGAACTCCCTTTATGCTTACAGATTCTAGGGACCAAGAAGGACGCAAGCAAGGGACCGACCAACCCAAGATAGACGCAAGATCATAATGTCTTCTTCTGAGAGCCCCCCAGCACATCATCAGCAAACTGAGGTGTTTATTTTTTTTCTTCATACATTTTTTATTTTGGTGCAACAATGGCAATTGTATTTTAAGCCTTTATGTGTTTATTCTGTATTCACAGGAATATGAAGCAGAGGGGCTAACAGAAGGAGACGGACAGGGTGGAGAAATACAAGGAGCGGGAGCGCATAGTGTAAGTTTTGAACAGACCGATCCTCACATACAATGCACTACACCCAACACAAACATTCAGCACAGCACACAATACATATGCCTCGATCAAAGAACATTATTAATTTTATTTTTTTTTTAAATTAGTCTTCACAATCCGGGGCTCGACGTAGAGTTCCTCAAAGCACCTCCCATAGTCGTCGGAATGATAATCGCGGCGGTCGCCGAAGAGTAAGTTCCTTTTTGGTTTGGTGTTTAGTAAAATGTAAAATTCATGTGCTGTAATCTTTCCCTTTTTATTCTTATCTTTTTGTTAGGCTTCACAGCGTGCTCCCGAACAAGATGATGAAGAGGAGGGCATCGATGTGAACACCCTCATCGAAGCAGTACAAAGTCGGGAGCCGCTGTGGAACATGTCGGACCGCCGCCATGCTGACCAGTTAATCACCCGACAGCTATGGGAGGAAGTGTGCAGTGCTGTTATGGATAACTGGGAGGAACTCGATGCTGGGGCCCAGGATCTAGCGCGTAAGTATTCACACTTCATAACCTTATGTTAGCATGATTTAATGTGGTGTATAGTAACCAATTTTTGCTTTCTCTTTCCAGGTAACAGGATTATCGTGCGGTGGCGGTCACTCAGGGATCGCTTCAAGAGGGAGTTTAATAAGGAGATGCAGGCCCCGAGTGGATCTAGAGGACGCAGGAGCAGATACAAACATGCCAGAGCCCTGTCGTTCCTCCGGTCGACGCTGCTGAGCAGAAGGTAAATATTCAACACCACATATTTTCAGTCAAACTGTAAAAATGTGTAACCTTCAATTTTTTTTGCAGCAAGGGCAATTGTAATATCCAGATACTAATTTTTTTTCTTTCTTCTTCTTTAACAGCACTTTCTGCAGCACTCGGGAGCCTGCATCAGAGTTGCACCCCTCTGGAGCGATCCCTCAAGAGTCCGCCACCGGGGACCACGTCGACCCCTCTGTTTCTGCACCTTCCCTTTCGTTTGATCCCTCAGCCTCATCCACCAGCGCTGGAGCAGCAGGGCGGACTTCGTCACTTGAAGCTGCAGGTGATGAGTTAGAGTTCCCTTTACCCCACCCCTCTGCCACTGCCGCAAGATCTAGACCAACTTTGTGGTCAGGACGGCAGCGCCAGAGAGGTCAGGAAAGGAGCTATGCGCCTGACTTTTTGCAGCTGAATGCATCCTTTCACAGTGCCATCAAGCTTTTGAGTGAGCAAACGTCTGCTGGGTACAATATGCTTAACAAAAGCATACTTGAACTCAGCAGTCGTCTTGATAGGATGCAATCAGATGCAAACCAGTCACCAAGGCACTGTTTTTTTCAGTCGGTCCTCAGGCACATGGAAAATCTAACTCCTGACCTGCAGATGCATGTGATGCAAGGCTGCCACACTGCTCTAGCGCAGGCGATGTCCCATGCCCCTCCACCTACCCTTCATGTGTCAACACCTTTCCCCTCTCAATCCACCGTCTATCCTCCCGTCCGTCCTCTTCCTGTCCGTCCTCCTCCCGTCCATTCTACTTCTTCGTCATTTGTTCCTTCCCCCCTTAGTCTTTCCCAGTTTTTACCGTCCCCCTTCCATTCTTCCCCTTTAACTTCTCCGTTCCCAATCCCACCAACACCTTCATACCTCACACACACCACATCTGCACCTCAACTCTCTACACAACCTCATGTTTTCACCACCCATTCCACTTCTGTTCCTCCTCGTGATGTCCTGTCCCCCACTCTCGACGTGGTCCGCCCTGTCAGCCCCTCCGCTACTATCTCCACCCCAAACTATGAGAATCTGTAAAAGTCAATAAATAAACAGTTTTTTGGTTTAAAAACAATTTTATTGTATTTCTTTTTTTTTTTTTTTAAAGTTTTTAAGTCACCAAGGTTATGGCAATAGTAACAATAACAGTGTTTAAAGGGTACCGTTGCAAAACATACAATGCTGCATTAAAGTACAAAGATTTTGTAAGCAAACAAAAAATGGTATTTTTACAAGTGTAAAAAGAAAATTTTTTTTACACCATTTCATACTGCCAGTCAACTGATCCTGCAGGAGACATGAAGTAGTCTGCAAAACTGTCCCGCATTCTGGAGACTGCTACTGGACTGCGAAAAGTGGGGTTTTGGTAATCCCGTAAGGTGCTTTCTGAAACATTATCCTCCAGGGAAACTTGTTCTTTTGATAAAACAAAATTGTGCAGGACCACGCACGCTTTGACCACATCATCGACAGTTTCAGTCTGCAGTTTAATTGCAGTTAGCAGGACTCTCCATTTGGCAGTTAAGATGCCAAAAGCACATTCCACTACTCTTCGTGCTCTGGTTAAGCGGTAATTGTAAATTTTTTTCCTCTGGGTCAGTCCACTACTTCCAAAGGGTTTCAGCAAGTGTGTGGGGAAAGCTGGAAGGCATCATCTCCAACACAAACAAATGGTAATGGTGGACCAGTGGTTCCAGGGAGAGGTCTAGGGGGCGGAAAATCAAATGTCTCTCCATATAAACGGTGCACCATTGGTGAATTTTTAAAGATTTGTGAATCATTTGCGCGTCCATACACACCGATATCAACAGCGATGAACTTGCATTGTGCATCGGCTATGGCCATCAACACAATAGAGAAGTACTTCTTATAGTTATAAAACTGTGATCCAGAGCCTGAAGGTTTGACGATCCGTATGTGCTTTCCATCAACTGCTCCAACACAATTTGCAAACTGGCAAATTTGATGAAAATTTTGGGCGATCTCCAGCCACCTCTCCTGTGATGGCTCTGGGATGTATTCCGCTTGTAGGCACTCCAACAATGCCCGGCAGGTATCTCTGATGATCCCCGAGATGGTGGATATCCCAAGTCGAAATTGGAAATGGAGGGATGAGAACGACTCTCCAGTTGCAAGGAATCTGTTAACAAAACGAAAAGACAATAATTAATAAAAAAATTCAAAAAACAACATTACAGTTATAAGTCTGATGAATGAGAATCATTTAAAAAAAAAAAAATTACTTACCGAATAGTCACCATGAGACGCTCTGCTGGTGATATTGAGAATCGCATCTGGGTGTCTCGTCTCCGTATAAAGTCTTCCACATAGCCCAATAAAAATTCGAAATTTTCAGCTCTCATCCTCACATAATTGAAGAACTTTTGAGGGTTTTCCCTTAGTTCCTTGTAAAGCGTGGAATAAACACCACGGGTCATACGTTGTGCTGTGATGGGATGGATCCACAGCCTTCTCCTCCGCCGCTGCCGTAGGATGCGCAGTCTTTGTTCCTCCCTCTCTCGAACGCTGACTGCCAACTGATTTGCCTCAAAAGTAAAATCCGCATAGATCTTTGCAATGTTCGCTAGGACTCCTTCCATTTCTGCCACTTTCTCTACAACCTTTCAAAGATGTGGTGTAAATACACGCTATATATAGTTTTCCAGTAGTTTCCAGTAGCCAATCACATTGAAATCCTCCCCTTTTAAAAAACGGATCCGTCAAAAAACGGTTACAAAGGATGTAAAAACGGTCGCAACGGTTCTAACGGATCCGTTTTTTTAACGGATCAGGGCAGCTGATCCGTCAAAAAAACGGATCCGTTAGAACCGTTTTTGCACCAAATTTGACGGATCCGTCGATCCGCCACGATGTCGGACCTAACTGACGCCACACAACTGAAGTGTGAAAGAAGCCTAAGCCGTACCCATTCTTATGTTTAGGATAAGGATGTCCCGCAGACACCCCTCCCAACGACTAAAAAGCCAGGCAAGACCTCGGCGAAGTCTAAGCGGTGCTCCATATGTAATGTAAAGCTGCCAGAAGCATACAAAAAAGATCTTTGCAATCCCTGTATTTCCAAGGTTGTAAGAGAAGAACAACCAACATTCTTATCAGAAATAAGGAGTCTAGTTCAGGAAGAGATACAAAGTTCATTAGCTACTATGACACCGCAGTACCCTTCCAGTCCAGGTCCGAGTCGCAAGAGACCGAGAATGGACCCAGAGCAAAGGAGTTCGGATATTTCTTCAAAGGAAGAATCAGACTTTAAGAGTTCGGATCAGGAAGAAGGAGAGTTGCCTTTAGAAGAACAGGATCAGGGAAGGAAGTTTCTCTTTCCTGTGGAAGACACGAAAGAGTAAAGGTACCGTCACATTAAGCGACGCTGCAGCGATATAGGCAAGGATGCCGATCGCTGCAGCGTCGCTGTTTCGTCGTTGTGTGGTCGCTGGAGAGCTGTCACACAAACAGCTCTCCAGCGACCAACGATGCCGAAGTCCCCGGGTAACCAGGGTAAACATCGGGTTACTAAGCGCAGGGCTGCGCTTAGTAACCCGATGTTTACCCTGGTTACCAGTGTAAATGTAAAAAAAACCAAACACTACATACTTACATTCCGGTATCTGTCGCTTCCCTCGCCGTCAGCTTCCCTGCACTGTGTAAGCGCCGGCCGTAAAGCAGAGCGGTGACGTCACCGCTGTGCTCTGCTTTACGGCCAGCCGGCGCTGACACAGTGCAGGGAAGCAGAACGCCGGGGGATGCGACAGACACCGGAATGTAAGTATGTAGTGTTTGGTTTTTTTTACATTTACAATGGTAACCAGGGTAAATATCGGGTTACTAAGCGCGGACCTGCGCTTAGTAACCCGATGTTTACCCTAGTTACCAGTGAAGACATCGCTGAATCGGCGATGTCAGCGGGTGATCCAGCGACAAAATAAAGTTCTGGCCTTTTAGCTCCGACCAACGATGTCACAGCAGGATCCTGATCGCTACTGCGTGTCAAACACGAGATCTAGGACGCTGCAACGTCACGGATCGTTATCGTTCTAAAGTCGCTCAGTGTGAAGGTACCTTTAGTTCTAGCGGTGAGAAATACGATGCAGATGAAGGAGGAGCCGCGTCCAAAATCCAGACAGGACTTGATGTTTGGGGGTCTTACATCTCAAAGACAGACAGTGTTCACCCTGAGCGAACACATCCGACTTACGATATTGCAAGAATGGAAGGATGCAGAACGTACTGTAGACTGGTGATGTCCCGAGAATTTAAAGGCCGTCTACCGTTTGACGCAGAGGATATCAAGACATGGAAAGAAATCCCAAAAATCGACGTTCCAGTGGCCAAGGTTACAAAGAAGACAGCCATCCCCTTTGAGGATTCATCAAGCCTCAAAGACGCCATGGACCGCAAGGCAGATATTCCCTTGTGTCGAGCTTGGGAAACATCGTCAGCTTTGATAAAAGCTAACATAGCTGCTACATTTCTTGCAGAAATTTTCCTGACAAAAACCGGACATTTCTGCCAGAAATCCGCATGCGTTTTTACCGCGTTTTTGACGTGTTTTTGGTGCGCTTTTTGTGCGTTTTTTCCCAAATGCATAGAATTGCGGGAAAAACAAAGAAAATCCGCAAAAATAATGAACATGCTCATTTTTTTACCGCGATGCGTTTTTTTAGTGGAAAAAAACGCATCCATGTGTACAAAACATGCAGAATGCATTCTAAATGATAGAATGCATAACATATGCGTTTTTGATGAGTTTTTATAGCGTTTTTAGCGCGAAAAAAACACGAAAAAACCTGAACATGTGCACATAGCCTTAAGGTGCAGATCTCCGCCCTCAGCACTTTCTTAGATTATCCTTTGGCCTCTCACCCTTGGATAATTAGATTTGTTAAAGCCATCCAGAGATTACGTCCCACTTTTAGGCCATGTGCACACATTCAGGTTTTTTCTCGTTTTTTTTTTTCACGTTTTTTCGCGCTAAAAACGCTATAAAAACTCATTAAAAATGCATACATTATGCATTCTATCATTTAGAATGCATTCTGGATGTTTTGTGCACATGGATGCGTTTTTTTCCGCAAAAAAAAACGCATCACGGTAAAAAAATGAGCATGTTCATTATTTTTGCGGATTTTCTGCGTTTTTCCCGCAATTCTATGCATTTGGGAAAAAACGCATCAAAAACGCACAAAAAACGCATGCGGATTTCTGGCAGAAATGTCCGTTTTTTGTCAGGAAAATTTCTGCAAGAAATCCTGACGTGTGCACATACCCTTAAACAATTAACTCCCACTTGGGACTTAAATCTAGTTCTCAGGGCTCTATGTAAAAACCCTTATACCCCTGGGGAAGACATGCCTATCTCTGTTCGGACATGGAAAACAGCCTTTTTGGTAGCGATTACAACGGCTAAGGCCGGCTTCACACTCAGCGTATGAAAATACGGTCCGTATATTACGGCCGTAATACGCTGAAATGTCCCGAAAATAGTGGTCCGTAGCTCCTCCGTAGGCAGGGTGTGTCAGCGTTTTTTGCGCATGGCATCCTCCGTATGTAATCCGTATGGCATCCGTACTGCGTGGTTTTCTCGCAGGCTTGCAAAACCAACATACCGCTATAGAAATGATCCATGTGTCCCAAAAAGAAAAAAAAAAATATATATACTGTCTATATATATATATATATATATAATGTCAGTAGACACATATATGTATATATATTACTATTTTTTCCAGCGCTATACAGCTTGAAAGCCGGTAATTCAATTACCGGCTTTTTCTTTCTCCTTCCTAAAACCCGACATGATTTGAGACATGGTTTACATACAGTAAACCATGTCTTCTCTCCATTCTTTTTGCAGATTCCACACTACTAATGTCAGTAGAGTGTATCTGCAAAATTTGGCCGTTCTAGCTCTTAAAATAAAGGGTTAAATGGCGGAAAAAAATTGGCGTGGGCTCCCGCGCAATTTTCTCCGCCAGAGTAGTAAAGCCAGTGACTGAGGGCAGATATTAATAGCCTGGAGAGGGTCCATGGTTATTGGCCCCCCCCTGCCTAAAAACATCTGCCCCCAGCCACCCCAGAAAAGGCACATCTTGAAGATGCGCCTATTCTGGCACTTGGCCACTCTCTTCCCATTCCCGTGTAGCGGTGGGATATGGGGTAACGAAGGGTTAATGCCACCTTGCTATTGTAAGGTGACTTTAAGCCTAATTAATAATGGAGAGGCGTCAATTATGACACCTATCCATTATTAATCCAATTGTAGTAAAGGGTTAAATAAAACACAAACACATTATTTAAAATTATTTTAATGAAATAAAAACAATGGTTGTTGGAGTATTTTATTCTACGCCCAATCCAGTCACTGAAGACCCTCGTTCTGTGAAAGAAAAAACATAATAAACCAACAATATACTTACCCTCCGCAGATCTGTAACGTCCAACGATGTAAATCCTTCTGAAGGGGTTAAAACATTTTGCAGCAAGGAGTTCCGCTAATGCAGGCTGCTCCTCGCTGCAAAACCCCGGGGAATGAGTCTAAATATAGATCAATGAGCTATATTTAGCTTCATTTGCGGTGAGGCGCCCTCTGCTGGATGTTCATAGATCGTGGGAACTTACCTAGAAAGCTTCAAGATGTGCCTTTTCTGGGGTGGCTGGGGGCAGATGTTTTTAGCCAGGGGGGGGCCAATAACCATGGACCCTCTCCAGGCTATTAATATCTGCCCTCAGTCACTGGCTTTACTACTCTGGCGGAGAAAATTGCGCGGGAGCCCACGCCAATTTTTTTCCGCCATTTAACCCTTTATTTTAAGAGCTAGAACGGCCAAATTTTGCAGATACACTCTACTGACATTAGTAGTGTGGAATCTGCAAAAAAAATGGAGAGAAGACATGGTTTACTGTATGTAAACCATGTCTCAAATCATGTCGGGTTTTAGGAAGGAGAAAGAAAAAGCCGGTAATTGAATTACCGGCTTTCAAGCTGTATAGCGCTGGAAAAAATAGTAATATATATACATATATGTGTCTACTGACATATATATATATATATATCTATTCTATGTGTACACATTTATTCTACCTATTCTACTGTAAGCTGTCAGTGTGATTTTACTGTACACCGCACTGAATTGCCGGCTTTTCTCTCTAACAGCGCTGCGTATTTCTCGCAAGTCACACTGCTTGTCCGTGTGTAATCCGTATTTTTCACGCTTCCACAGACTTTCATTGGCGTATTTCTTGCGCAGTACGGTGACAAACGCAGCATGCTGCGATTTTGTACGGCCGTAGAAAGCCGTATAATACTGATCAGTAAAATACGGCAGATAGGAGCAGAGGCATAGAGAATAATTGTGCCGTATTTTTTGCGAGTTTTACGGACGTAGTTTCTGCGCTCTTACGTCCGTAAAACTCGCAAGTGTGAAGCCGGCCTTAAAGAGTGGGAGAAATTCAAGCCTTATCTATTAGGGATCCATACCTTCAGATTCGTGACGATCACATAATTTTAAAATTAGATCCATCATTTATCCCTAAAATAGCTTCAGTACAAAACCGAAACCAGGAGATAATCTTACCCTCCTTTTGCGAAAACCCCTCTAATGCAAAAGAGCAATCTTTACATTCTCTTGATGTCAGGCAAGCAGTGTTATAGAGGCCACTAGTACCTGGAGAAAAGATCCTAACCTATTTATCCTTTTGGGGGAAAGAATAGGGTTAAAAAAGCTTCCAAAACTTCTATAGCTAGATGGATCACAACTGTAATTGCTAAAGCCTACTCATCAGAAGGGGTAGATTGTCCAACAGGAATTAAAGCTCATTCTACTAGGGCCATTTCAGCATCATGGGCTGAACAAGCAGGGGCGTCCTTAGAACAAATATGTAAGGTCGCAACTTGGGCCAGGGTAAATACATTTTGCAAACATTATAAACTTGACGTATTAGCAGCCCAGCAAACGTCATTTGGGAGAAAGGTTCTCCAAGCAGTTGTCCCACCCTAAGGGAGTTTCTTTGGTATTCTCCAGAGTGCTGTCAGGGGGACGTCCTGGAAAATGGGTATTATACCTACCGATAATTCGGTTTCCAGGAGTCCATCCTGACAGCACCGTTACTTTTCCCCCCTATGTATATTATGCCATATGCTGTAATATGATTTGGTTAATAAAAATTCAAATAGTATCTATCCATGGTGTGGTACTTGTCAAAACACTGAAGGAAAGGGGGCGGAGTGGGACCTTTCAACCTCTCGTGTTGTCTTTCATGTCCCTGCAAGGAGGAGGAGGACGTCCTCCAGAGTGCTGTCAGGATGGACTCCTGGAAACCGAATTATCGGTAGGTATAATACCCATTTTTTGTATCATCACAAGTGCCGCACATGTCCGCAAGTAGCCATCACTACCTGTCCCTGCACCTTCCTAGCTCATCCCTAACCATCCCTCCCTGAGCTAAAACTACACTATAAAGCTTTAGAAAAACAATTTATTACCTGACATATTCCTATGATAATGAGGGCTCCAGGCTACGGCGTAGAATGGGACAGGCAGTTTCCGGGCCTCCATTCTCTCTGTGCACACCCTCAGTCCCTGCGTCAATGCCTGTGCACAAACATCCCTCTACCGGACCCGGTAATCACCGCTCGCAGTGGCATACCGGCAGAGGTGTATCTAGGGTTTCTGGCACCAGGGACAAGAATTCATTTTGGTGCCCCCCCCCCCCCCCCACAGGACATATGTGATTTGCACACTTAGTCATGTACCAACGAGCCCCTCTCCCCAATGCTCTCAATGTTCAGTGAAAAACAGAGAAGCAGAAGAGAAGCTCGTTGTCACAGGACCACAAGTATGAAAATCACATATGAGTGACGTGTCCATGTGACGACTACTGGAACCTGCAGAGCTGAATCCTGACATCGCAGCTTCTGAATTCTCACAACGCATGCACTGCACACTTTTAGGATTCTCCCTTGCCGGTGGACAGTCATGTCAGCACAAGTATGTGATTTGTATACTTCTGACCACATTCTGACTAGACGTGCCCGGCCTCGCTCAGTGCATTTTCATTGACGGAGGCCACATATGTTAGTCAGCATGTGACCGCATTAATGTAAATCGCCAGCACGAGAGAATCCTGACAGCGTGCAGTGCGCACTGTGAGAATTCAGAAGTCTGCAGTCACAAAGAAACATAAATAAATAAAACATGAGTTAGTCAATATCACAAATAACATTTACATCCAGGTACCTTATAGATGACGTCACCTCTGGAGCCGTTCTTCTTTTCTTCATCTTGTCCAGACCCCATGATGAGTTTTCTCATCCACAGCCGTCTCTGTAGACTTACATCTTCTCCACTCTTTTGCAGAAAATTTCCACATGACGCCCTTAAAGATACAAGTGTCATTATAATGCTCCTGAATAAAAAATTGCCCCTCACTATATTGTCTGCACAAAATATGATCTCCACACTGTCCCTCTTATGGTACATGCTCTTCACACTGACCTCTCCTTTCCATACTGACCCCCCCTCTTCACATTGTCCTCTCACACTGTGTCCACCTATAGGGCTCAGTATTTATACTGTACTCTCTCATCACACTCCCCCTCCTTGGTATACTGTCCCCTCCTGGCTGTGCCCTTACACTGTCCCTCCATGCTACACCCCCACTACTCAGTTTCTATTCTGTGCCCACTCACTTTTCTGCCCCCATACTGTCTCCTCACACTATTCCCCTCCCTCCTCATACTGTCTCCTCTCACGTCCCCCCTGTTCACTATCCTGTCTTCTCATATATTTACCCCCTCACTTTCTATACTGCCTGCTCACCTGACTCCCCATACTTTGTCTGCACAAATCCCATCACCCTCACTCCCCGTACTCTGTCCACATCCATTTTTCACATCGCTACTCATACTGTGTCCACACACATTCCCTCGTGCGCTCCCCATACTTTCTGCACCCATCCCCCCATATTAAAAAAAAAAAGCAAGAAAAAATTGGAGCGCACTTACCCAGGTAAAATGGTCACCACTTTATTTGGACTTGATACAAAAAAACAGAAAGCAGGGAGGGGGGTGGACAAAAAACGGACGACGGCCGTTTCGTGCGGCACGGCACTTCAACGGGTCCTGGTCCTGGACCCGTTGAAGTGCCGTGCCGCACGAAACGGCCGTCGTCCGTTTTTTGTCCACCCCCCTTCCTGCTTTCTGTTTTTTTGTATCAAGTCCAAATAAAGTGGTGACCATTTTACCTGGGTAAGTGCGCTCCAATTTTTTCTTGCTTTTTTCTATGGACTGTGTATGCACTTATTGGATGCAGCACCCCGTTGGTAACATATAGGATACTGTCAGCCATAGCACCTATAAGTGTGGTTTAAGGTGTTGTGCATATTGGGGCCAGCTAACCGCAGCAGTGCGGAGGTGAATTCTTTTCTATTTACATCCCCCCATATTGTTTCCTCACATATACCCCCATTCCCCCATACTGTTTCCTCATACATGCCCCCCATTCCCCAGTACTGTTTCCTCATACATGTCCCCAATCCTCCTATCCTGTATGCATGGCTCGACTCTGCCATCTTGTATGCATGGCTAGGCTTCCCCATCCTCCCATCTTGTATGCATGGCTCGGCTCCCCCATCTTGTATGCATGGCTCGGCTCCCCCATACTCCCATCTTGTATGCATGGCTCGGCTCCCCCATCCTCCCACCTTGTATGCATGGTTCCCCCACCCAGTATGCATGGCTCCCCCATCCTCCCACCCTGTATGCATGGCTCCCCCATCCTACCATCTTGTATGCATGGCTCGGCTCCTCCATCCTCCCATCCTGTATGCATGGCTCGGCTCCCCCATCCTCCCACTCTGTATACATGGCTCCCCCATTCTCCCATCCTGTATGCATGGCTCTCCCATCCTCCCATCCTGTATGCATGGCTCCCCCATCCTCCCATCCTGTATGCAGGGCTCGGCTCCCCATCCTCCCAGCCTGTGTGCATGGCTCCCGCATCCTCCCACCCTGTATGCATTGCTCGGCTCCCCCATTCTCCCACCCTGTATGCATGGCTCCCCCATCCTCCCACCCTGTATGCGTGGCTCCCCCATTCTCCCACCCTGTATGCGTGGCTCCCCCATCCTCCCACCCTGTATGCATGGCTCCCCCATTCTCCCATCCTGTATGCATGGCTCTCCCATCCTGTATGCATGGCTCTCCCATCCTGTATGCATGGCTCTTCCATCCTCCCACCCTGTATGCACGACTCGCCCATCCTCCCACCCTGTATGCACGACTCGTCCATCCTCCCACCCTGTATGCGTGGCTCCCCATCCTCCCACCCTGTATGCGTGGCTCCCCATCCTCCCACCCTGTATGCGTGGCTCCCCCATCCTCCCACCCTGTATGCGTGGCTCCCCCATCCTCCCACCCTGTATGCGTGGCTCTCCCATCCTCCCACCCTGTATGCCTGGCTTTCCCATCCTCCCACCCTGTAAACATGACTCCTCTATCATCCTCCCCTGTCCTCCGTCTTCCTCCATCCTCCCCCCGTCCTCCTCTATCCTCCCCTGTCATACTCACCTTTCTCTCACCGTGCGGCGTTGAACTTCCCGGCATCTCTGTCCCCGCAGCATCCTCCTTCTTGTATGAGCGGTCACGTGGTACCGCTTATTAAGGTGATGAATATGCATGCATGCATATTCATCACCTTAATGAGCGGTACCACGGGACCGCTGAGGACAGGATGAGCTGCCGGTGCTGAGACGGAGTTGCAGCAGGCCCCGTTGGAGGAGGGTGAGTATGAAGTCTTCGGGGAGGTTGGGGGGGGGGGCGCTTGACCCCGGACTTTATGAAAAAATTAAAAAAGTGCGCCCGCCGCATCCTGCCGCTCTAGGCACGTGCCCTCAAGTGCCTAGTGGCAAATACGGCCCTGCTCACACTATTCCCCTCCCTCCTCATACTGTCTCCTCTCACATCCCCCTGTTCAAAATCCTGCCTCCTCCTATATTTACCCCCTCACTTTCTATACTGCCTGCTCACCTGACTCCCCATACTGTGTTCACACACATACCCTCGTTCGCTCCCCATACTGTCTGCACACATCCCCCCATATTGTTTCCTCACATATGCCCCCCATTCCCCCATCCTGTTTCTTCAAACATGCCCCCCATTCCCCAGTACTGTTTCCTCATACATGTCCCCCATCCTGTATGCATGGCTCCGCTCACCCATCTTGTATGCATGGCTAGGCTCCACCATCCTCCCATCTTGTATGCATGGCTCGGCTCCCCCATCCTCCCATCCTGCATGCATGGTTCCCCCATCCTGCATGCATGGTTCCCCCATCCTGCATGCATGGTTCCCCCATCCTCCTATCCTGTATGCATGGCTCGGCTCCCCCATCCTCCCATCCGGTATGCATGGTTCCCCCATCCTGTATGCATGGCTTCCCCATCCTCCCACCCTGTATGCATGGCTTCCCCATCCTACAATCCTGTATGCATGGCTTGGCTCCTCCATCCTCCCATCCTGTATGCATGGCTCGGCTCCCCCTTCCTCCTACCCTGTATGCATGGCTCCTGTTATGACCTGAGGTAGGGCACTGGCTTTGGGCTCATCAAATACATCCCGATAATCCGACAAAAACTCTGGAACTTCAGAAGGAGTGGAAGACGAAATAGACAAAAATGGTACATCACCATGTACCCCCTGGCAACCCCAGCTGGACACAGACATAGATTTCCAGTCCAATACTGGATTATGAACCTGTAGCCATGGCAACCCCAAAAACGACCACATCATGCAGATTATGCAACACCAGAAAGCGGATATCCTCCTGATGTGCAGGAGCCATGCACATGGTCAATTGGGTCCAGTACTGAGGCTTCTTCTTGGCCAAAGGCGTAGCATCAATTCCTCTCAATGGAATAGGATACTGCAAGGGCTCCAAGAAAAAACCACAGCGCCTAGCATACTCCAAGTCCATCAAATTCAGGGCAGCGCCTGAATCCACAAATGCCATAACAGAATAGGATGACAAAGAGCAAATCAGAGTAACGGACAATAGAAATTTAGACTGTACCGTACCAATGGTGGCAGACCTAGCGAACCGCTTAGTGCGCTTAGGACAATCGGAGATAGCATGAGTGGAATCACCACAGTAAAAACATAGCCCATTCCAACGTCTGTGTTCTTGCCGTTCAGCTCTGGTCAAAGTCCTATCACATTGCATAGGCTCAGGCCCATGCTCAGATAGTACCGCCAAATGGTGCACAGCTTTACGCTGACGCAAGCGTCGATCGATCTGAATGGCCAAAGACATAGACTCATTCATACCAGCAGGCATGGGAAATCCCACCATGACATCCTTAAGGGCTTCAGAGAGACCCTTTCTGAAGATTGCTGCCAGGGCACATTCATTCCACTGAGTGAGCACAGACCACTTTCTAAACTTCTGACAATATATCTCCACTTCATCCTGACACTGACACAGAGCCAGCAAGATTATCTCTGCCTGATCCACTGAATTAGGTTCGTCATAAAGCAATCCAAGCGCCAGGAAAAACGCATCAACATCACGCAATGCCGGATCTCCTGGCGCAAGGGAAAATGCCCAGTCTTGAGGGTCACCACGTAACAAAGAAATAATGATCTTTACTTGTTGAACAGGGTCACCTAAGGAGCGAGGTTTCAAGGCAAGAAACAATTTACAATTATTTTTGAAATTCAAGAACTTAGATCTATCACCAAAAAACAAATCAGGAATTGGAATCCTAGGCTCAGACATCGGATTCTGAACCACAAAATCTTGAATGTTTTGTACCCTTGTAGTGAGATTATTCATCCAAGAGGACGGACCTTGAATGTCCATGTTTACACCTGTGTCCTGAACCACCCAGAGGTAAAGGGGAAAAGAGAGACAAAACACACTGCAAAGAAAAAAAAATGGTCTCAGAATTTCTCTTATCCCTCTATTGAGATGCATTAGTACTTTGGGCCACCTGTACTGTTATGACCTGGTGGTCAGGACAATAATGGACCTGGTGGTTAAGAGCACACGGAATGACCTGATAGTTACTGATAATAAAGGACGAGCTCTGGGACGTGGGAACTCTGCTGACCGCAGTCCCTAATCCTATCAAAACACACTAGAAATAGCCGTGGATTGCTCCTAACGCTCCCTATGCAACTCGGCACAGCCTAAGGAACTAGCTAGCCCTGAAGATAGAAAAATAAAGCCTACCTTGCCTCAGAGAAATTCCCCAAAGGAAAAGGCAGCTCCCCACATATAATGACTGTGAGTAAAGATGAAAATACAAACACAGAGATGAAATAGATTTAGCAAAGTGAGGCCTGACTTACTGAACAGACCGAGGATAGGAAAGGTTGCTTTGCGGTCAGCACAAAAACCTACAAAAAGACCACGCAGAGGGCGCAAAAAGACCCTCCGCACCGACTCACGGTGCGGAGGCGCTCCCTCTGCGTCCCAGAGCTTCCAGCAAGCAAGACAACAATAAAAATGGCAAGCTGGACAGAAAAATAGCAAACCAAAGAAATACAAGCAGGAACTTAGCTTCTGCTGGGAAGACAGGTCACAAGAACGATCCAGGAGTGAACTAGACCAATACTGGAACATTGACAGGTGGCATGGAGCAAAGATCTAAGTAGAGTTAAATAGAGCAGCCAGCTAACGGATTAACCTCGTCACCTGTGGAAGGAAACTCAGAAACACCCACCAGAGGAAGTCCATGGACAGAACCAGCCGAAGTACCATTCATGACCACAGGAGGGAGCCCGACAACAGAATTCACAACAGGCTCCCCCATTCTCCCATCCTGTATGCATGGCTTTCCCATCCTGTATGCATGGCTCCCCCATCCTCCAACCATGTGTGCATGGCTCCCCATCCTCCCACCCTGTATGCATGGCTCCCCCATCCTCCCACCCTGTATGCATGGCTCGGCTCCCCCATCCTCCCACCCTGTATGCATGGCTCCCCCATCCTTCCACCCTGTATGCTTGGCTCCCCCATCCTCCCACCCTGTATGCATGGCTCTCCCATCCTCCCACCCTGTATGCATGGCTCCCCCATCCGCCCACCCTGTATGCATGGCTCCCCCATCCGCCCACCCTGTATGCATGGCTCCCCCATCCGCCCACCCTCTATGCATGGCTCCCCCATCCGCCCACCCTGTATGCATGGCTCCACCATCCTCCCACCCTGTATGCATGGCTTCCCCATCCTCCCACCCTGTAAACATGACTCCTCCATCATCCTCCATCCTGCCCGTCCTTCTCTATCCTCCCGTCATACTCACCTTTCTCTCACCGTGCGGCGCTGAACTTCCCGGCATCTCTGTCACTGCGCGTCTTCCTTCCTGTATGAGCGGTCACATGGTACCGCTCATTAAGGTGATGACTATGGACGCATGAGCGGTACCACGTGACCGCTGAGGACAGAACCAGCTGCCGGGCAGGTGCGGGCTGCCACGGGGTCTCTGGTACTGGTCAGTCTTACATTGGATCTCCTTCCTTATGGCACCATGACACTTTGTCTCTATAGGACCAGGCATTTATACTGGTAATATATGCACATATGGTAGTGACTCTACAAGCACTACATTACAATCTTTATTTGCACTTTCTGACACTATGACACTTTATTTCTATATGACTACGTTGTATTAGATTGAATATATGTGCAATTTTTAGATACTATTTACTTATAATATCCACTCTATACTATAATTATTTGGCACTTTATTGCAATATATTATTCTTTTTATTATGTGGATTTTATAGTCAATAACTATCTCTATCATCTTATATATTTATTCTATATGTAGGTTCTGGAGATCATATTACATAGGTACCATATCAGCTATATTGTATATACTTTATTGTCCACATAACTATTATTATTTTTTAGATTTGTACATTTGATAGGTTAATTTATTGGAATTATCCTAGTTGTGTGGCATTATGTATGATAAGGCATTTTTTTAACTCCGTGACAACCCGTATTTCATTTCCATTTGTCTTGTTGTTTCCCCTATATTATGTATTCTGCCATGTTTTTATGACACAATAAAATTATTTGTTCTAATATATTTGTTGTAGCCGTGCATCATATCTGTAGGTATTATAATCTTGAGTGGATGCACCTCATATACTCTCTGTTTGGTGTATATGCATATTAAGTGTGACCAACCTGTCAATCAGTTTTCCAAGCGATGCTACAGATCGCTTGGATAATGCTAGCATTCTGCAAGTTAATTACGCTTGCAAAACGCTAGTGTTTAGCGGGAAAAGGCATGCCAATTCTGCATGCGTTATACCCGTGGCAGGGAGTTGCAGAATTTACGTGGCAATTCCACAACGTGTGCACATAGCCTAATAGTGATGAGCGAGTATACTCTTTGCTCTTGTTTTCCCAAGCACGCTCGGGTGGTCTCCAAGTATTTGTAAGTGCTCGGAGATTTAGCTTTTGTTGACGCAGCTGCATGATTTACAGATGCTAGCCAGCCTGAGTACATGTGGGGCAGTGGCGTAGGAAGGGGGGTGCGGGGGGGGCGGTCCGCCCTGGGCGGCACAATGCTGGGGGCGGCCGGCGCTGCAGGAGAAGAAGATAAAAAAAAAATAAAAAAAAAAATAAAAAGACGCCCCTTTAAATCTTCGGGCGGCGCCGTCCGCCGCCACGACCAGGGCCAGCTCCCCCCACCCCCGGGTCCCGCCCCCGCCCCCCGCTCTAATACTCACCTCTCCTGGTTCCTGCGGCGCCGGCAGCTACAGCGTCCTCTGACTCTGCGACGTCTCAGAGCAGAGGGCGCGATGACGTCACTACTGTGCGCGCCGCTCTGCCTCTCTGTCCTGAGCGTCGCAGAGCCGGAGAGACGCTGACTACTGCACCGGACCTGCGCTGGGAACGGGAGAGGTGAGGATTTTACTTTTTTTTTTTTTTCTTTATTTCTGACTGTCTGGGGCTGGGGCAATGCTGGAGACCATGGGGCAGAATGCTGGACACACTGGGGCAATACAGGAGACCATGGGGCAGATTGCTGGACACACTGGGGCAATACAGGAGACTATGGGGCAGATTGCTGGACACACTGGGGCAATACAGGAGACCATGGGGCAGATTGCTGGACACACTGGGGCAATACAGGAGACCATGGGGCAGATTGCTGGACACACTGGGGCAATACAGGAGACTATGGGGCAGATTGCTGGACACACTGGGGCAATACTGGAGACCATGGGGCAGAATGCTGGACACACTGGGGCAATACTGGAGACCATGGGGCAGAATGCTGGACACACTGGGGCAATACTGGAGACCATGGGGCAGAATGCTGGACACACTGGGGCAATACTGGAGACCATGGGGCAGAATGCTGGACACACTGGGGCAGTACAGGAGACTATGGGGCAGAATGCTGGACACACTGAATACTGGAGACCATGGGGCAGATCTCAGGACACATTGAGGCAATGCTGGAGACCCTGGGGCAGACTTCTGGACATACTGGGGCAATACTGGAGACCATGGGGCAGATTGCTGGACACACCGGGGCAATACTGGAGACCATGGGGCAGAATGCTGGACACACTGGGGCAATACAGGAGACCATGGGGCAGATTGCTGGACACACTGGGGCAATACTGGAGACCATGGGGCAGAATGCTGGACACACTAGGGCAGTACAGGAGACTATGGGGCAGAATGCTGGACACACTGGGGCAATACTGGAGACCCTGGGGCAGACTTCTGGACACACTGGGGCAATGCTGGACACACTGGGGCAATGCTGGACACTGGGGCAGATTGCTGGACACACTGGGGGTAATATACTGGACACACTGGGGCAATGCTGGACACTGGGGGTAATATGCTGGACACACTGGGGCAGACTGCTGGACACACTGGGGAAAGGCTGGACACTGGGGCAGATTGCTGGACACACTGAGGGCAGATTGCTGGACACACTGGGGGTAATATGCTGGACATACTGGGGCAGATTGCTGGACACACTGGGGGTAATATGCTGGACACACTGGGGCAGATTGCTGGACAACATGGGGGTAATATGCTGGACACACTGGGGGCAGGACTTGAGGCATGGGCAGAATGTAGATACGGGGCATGATTGGAGACACGGGGCAGGATTGGATCATGGGGCAGGACGGATACGATGGAGGCTGGTGGGGCAGGATGGGGAGATCATATGGGGTAGAATGGATACTCATGAGGGCAGGATACGACAACATATGGCTGGAGCCAGGAATGAGATAAACGGGGCCAGGGTGGGGAATATTATTACCATAGGGGATAATTAAGGGATATTGTTACTGCAGTGATGTATTTATTTTATTTTTTGAGTATACTGTTTTAAATGGGGGGGCGGTCCTGTTACTGTGCAGAGTGACACTATATCACCTTTTTTTCTTCATGTGGTGTAATGTAGAAGTTGTGAAAAATTAAGTAATGTGTTCTGCAAGCGGAGCTCGAGATAACTGTGTTATTTCCTGCAGAAACGAGTCCTGGCTGGAAGGAATGATGGCGGTCTGTCCTGGATGAAAGATGAAGGACGACCCAGGAAAACATACTCAGAAGGGAGGTAAGAACATTTCTAAAACAATCCACAGTGAGGAGATTGGAACAAAACAAAATCCTCTAAACTGCATGCTCGCAAACGCCAGAAGCCTGACAAACAAGATGGAAGAACTAGAAGCAGAAATATCTACAGGTAACTTTGACATAGTGGGAATAACCGAGACATGGTTAGATGAAAGCTATGACTGGGCAGTTAACTTAGAGGGTTACAGTCTGTTTAGAAAGGATCGTAAAAATCGGAGAGGAGGAGGGGTTTGTCTCTATGTAAAGTCTTGTCTAAAGTCCACTTTAAGGGAGGATATTAGCGAAGGGAATGAGGATGTCGAGTCCATATGGGTTGAAATTCATGGAGGGAAAAATGGTAACAAAATTCTCATTGGGGTCTGTTACAAACCCCCAAATATAACAGAAAGCATGGAAAGTCTACTTCTAAAGCAGATAGATGAAGCTGCAACCCATAATGAGGTCCTGGTTATGGGGGACTTTAACTACCCGGATATTAACTGGGAAACAGAAACCTGTGAAACCCATAAAGGCAACAGGTTTCTGCTAATAACCAAGAAAAATTATCTTTCACAATTGGTGCAGAATCCAACCAGAGGAGCAGCACTTTTAGACCTAATACTATCTAATAGACCTGACAGAATAACAAATCTGCAGGTGGTCGGGCATTTAGGAAATAGCGACCACAATATTGTGCAGTTTCACCTGTCTTTCACTAGGGGGACTTGTCAGGGAGTCACAAAAACATTGAACTTTAGGAAGGCAAAGTTTGAACAGCTTAGAGATGCCCTTAATCTGGTAGACTGGGACAATATCCTCAGAAATGAGAATACAGATAATAAATGGGAAATGTTTAAGAACATCCTAAATAGGCAGTGTAAGCGGTTTATACCTTGTGGGAATAAAAGGACTAGAAATAGGAAAAACCCAATGTGGCTAAACAAAGAAGTAAGACAGGCAATTAACAGTAAAAAGAAAGCATTTGCACTACTAAAGCAGGATGGCACCATTGAAGCTCTAAAAAACTATAGGGAGAAAAATACTTTATCTAAAAAACTAATTAAAGCTGACAAAAAGGAAACAGAGAAGCACATTGCTAAGGAGAGTAAAACTAATCCCAAACTGTTCTTCAACTATATCAATAGTAAAAGAATAAAAACTGAAAATGTAGGCCCCTTAAAAAATAGTGAGGAAAGAATGGTTGTAGATGACGAGGAAAAAGCTAACATATTAAACACCTTCTTCTCCACGGTATTCACGGTGGAAAATGAAATGCTAGGTGAAATCCCAAGAAACAATGAAAACCCTATATTAAGGGTCACCAATCTAACCCAAGAAGAGGTGCGAAACCGGCTAAATAAGATTAAAATAGATAAATCTCCGGGTCCGGATGGCATACACCCACGAGTACTAAGAGAACTAAGTAATGTAATAGATAAACCATTATTTCTTATTTTTAGTGACTCTATAGCGACAGGGTCTGTTCCGCAGGACTGGCGCATAGCAAATGTGGTGCCAATATTCAAAAAGGGCTCTAAAAGTGAACCTGGAAATTATAGGCCAGTAAGTCTAACCTCTATTGTTGGTAAAATATTTGAAGGGTTTCTGAGGGATGTTATTCTGGATTATCTCAATGAGAATAACTGTTTAACTCCATATCAGCATGGGTTTATGAGAAATCGCTCCTGTCAAACCAATCTAATCAGTTTTTATGAAGAGGTAAGCTATAGACTGGACCACGGTGAGTCATTGGACGTGGTATATCTCGATTTTTCCAAAGCGTTTGATACCGTGCCGCACAAGAGGTTGGTACACAAAATGAGAATGCTTGGTCTGGGGGAAAATGTGTGTAAATGGGTTAGTAACTGGCTTAGTGATAGAAAGCAGAGGGTGGTTATAAATGGTATAGTCTCTAACTGGGTCGCTGTGACCAGTGGGGTACCGCAGGGGTCAGTATTGGGACCTGTTCTCTTCAACATATTCATTAATGATCTGGTAGAAGGTTTACACAGTAAAATATCGATATTTGCAGATGATACAAAACTATGTAAAGCAGTTAATACAAGAGAAGATAGTATTCTGCTACAGATGGATCTGGATAAGTTGGAAACTTGGGCTGAAAGGTGGCAGATGAGGTTTAACAATGATAAATGTAAGGTTATACACATGGGAAGAGGGAATCAATATCACCATTACACACTGAACGGGAAACCACTGGGTAAATCTGACAGGGAGAAGGACTTGGGGATCCTAGTTAATGATAAACTTACCTGGAGTAGCCAGTGCCAGGCAGCAGCTGCCAAGGCAAACAGGATCATGGGGTGCATTAAAAGAGGTCTGGATACACATGATGAGAGCATTATATTGCCTCTGTACAAATCCCTAGTTAGACCGCACATGGAGTACTGTGTCCAGTTTTGGGCACCGGTGCTCAGGAAGGATATAATGGAACTAGAGAGAGTACAAAGGAGGGCAACAAAATTAATAAAGGGGATGGGAGAACTACAATACCCAGATAGATTAGCGAAATTAGGATTATTTAGTCTAGAAAAAAGACGACTGAGGGGCGATCTAATAACCATGTATAAGTATATAAGGGGACAATACAAATATCTCGCTGAGGATCTGTTTATACCAAGGAAAGTGACGGGCACAAGGGGGCATTCTTTGCGTCTGGAGGAGAGAAGGTTTTTCCACCAACATAGAAGAGGATTCTTTACTGTTAGGGCAGTGAGAATCTGGAATTGCTTGCCTGAGGAGGTGGTGATGGCGAACTCAGTCGAGGGGTTCAAGAGAGGCCTGGATGTCTTCCTGGAGCAGAACAATATTGTATCATACAATTATTAGGTTCTGTAGAAGGACGTAGATCTGGGTATTTATTATGATGGAATATAGGCTGAACTGGATGGACAAATGTCTTTTTTCGGCCTTACTAACTATGTTACTATGTTACCATGTTACCTAGAGACGTCACTGGTGAGTCAGTGTTACCTATACACTGACACTATACACTGTATACTATATAGAGGTCCTGTGTATAATGTCACCAGTGATCTCTGTATTACCTCTACACAGACACTGCATACTAAGTACAGATCTCCTGTGAATACTGGCACTTATGGTGATAGTATTGTGGGTTTTTTTTTATTACTGATCAGTATTGTAGTATTCAGTCACTATGTGGTGGTAATATGTGGTCTGGAAATGGTGTTGTGGTATTTGTCCCTTGTATGTAGTATTATTCGGTCACTATGTGGCCTGGTCATGGTGTGGTGGTATTAAGTCACAGGTGTGGCATGTGGGGGTGACACCATTAGGCCCAGTTTAAGTTCTACAAAACAGGAAAACCGTTTTTGGTAACCTTTGTGTGTATTGAGCCGGGGGGGGGGGGCGCCAAACTCGGGAACAGCCCCGGGCGGCAAAAACTCTAGCTACGCCTCTGATGTGGGGGCTGCCTGGTTGCTAGGGAATTTCCACATGTAATCAAGCTGTCTGTCAGCCGTAAATCATGCAGCTGAGGCAAGGAAAACTAAATCTCCGAGCACTTACAAATACTCGGAGACCACCCGAGCAACGAGTACACTCGCTCATCACTACTCCCTAACTGAAAATATAGCTGACATAGCATGAATTGTCACCACCAGGGCAAGACAAGTATTGCATGCCCCCAATCTACTAATAAATAGTTCCTTAGCGCTCCCCCAAAAAAAAAAAAAAAAAATCCTCTTGATTTGCCCTTTATAGAAAATATTAGTGTACAATCCTAAACTGATAATGCCACCTTTGTGTCAACCATCACAAAAAATAATAAAGTTTATGCAGTAAATAGTCCAAGCGACTGAATCTTCTTCTCCATCTCCACTGGACTCATCTTGGGCCGGCACAGACGGCACAGTGCAGTGACATCATTGAGCCTCTGGTATTAGGACAATAAGGTACAGCAGCCTGAGGCTTATAGGATGGAGATGGGGGTGTATGGCTCCTTGCTCTACCACATGATTTAAGGGTATCGGCATTATGTTGACATTGATGCAGTTCAAAGTGATGATTGCCCAGAGATTAGGGGCACCTGGCCAGAAGTTAAGGTCAAGCATCGGATCTTTGATGCTTTTAATGCCACTAGTACTTTCTTTTTTACTTCTATGCCCTAAGAAAGATAACTGATACTGCATCACCCACATGCAACAAAACAGGAGGAAGAGCACATGGTAAAAGGTTTTCTCCCGGTCAGAGCAGCTGTCAAATTGTTAACTCCTCACCTCTCAGTAGTTGCTCATTATTCAGAAACACAAGGTGGACAGCAGTAACATTTCAGCCTCTTCTTACCTCAGCACCTCAGGTATCTCCTGTGCCAGATCAGAAAGACAGGGTGGACAGCAGTATGAGCAGCCTCTTCTTACGTCAGCACCCGGTATCTCCAGTATTAGATCAGAAAGACAGGGTGAACAGCAGTGAGAGCATCCTCTGCTTACCTCAGTACCTCTGGTATCTCCAATATTAGATCAAACAGTCAGGGTGGACAGCAGTGTGAGCAGCCTCTCCTTACTTCAGCACCACTGGTATCTCCAGCATTGGATCAGAAAGGCAAGGCGGCCTCTTCTTAACTCAGAACTACTTGTATCTCCAGTATTAGATCAGATAGACATGGTGAACAGTGGTGTGACCGGTCTCTTTTTCATAAGCACCCCTGGTATCATTTGTATTAGATGAGAAAGACAGGGTGTCCAGCAGTGTAAGCAGTCTTCTTACTTCAGTACTCTTGGTAGATCCTATAATATATCAGATAGACATGGTGTACAGCTGTGTTAGCAGCATCTCCTTACTTCAGCACCATTCGTATTCTCCAGTATTAAATCAGAAAGACAGGGAGGACAGAATTGTGAGTGTCCTCTTCTCACCACAGCACTGGAGATGAGCAAATAAATTACAGCAGAACTGAATTAAAATACTGTCATTTTGCTGAATCCACATGGAAGCAAATACTAAAAATCTGCATTCACCAAAATGTTAAAAATGTATTACCGCTCACCTGTCCTGACCCTCTGCTCCTCACTGTCACCTGTCTGGTCCTCGTCGTATCTTCCGATCTCCGCTGCTCACGCTGTAATCCTGTGACATCTTGACTTTTCGTGCTCCGTGTGAGAGGCTAGGGGATTTCAGCACGAGTGGCAGGGATCAGATGGGCGACAGTGAGGTGTGTAGGGACCAGAGTGGTGAGAAGAGAGGTGAGTATAAGGCCGGCGTCACACACAGCGTATGAAAATACGGTCCGTATATTACGGCCGTAATACGCTGAAAAGTCCCGAAAATAGTGGTCCTTAGCTCCTCCGTAGGCAGGGTGTGTCACCATTTTTTGCGCATGGCATCCTTCGTATGTAATCCGTATGGCAGCCGTAATGCGTGTTTTTATCACAGGCTTGCAAAACCGACATACGGCTATACAAGGGATCCATGTGTAAAAAAAAAAAACAACCCATATATACTGTCTATATATATATACATATATATATATATATATATATATATGTCAGTAGACACATATATATATATATATATATATATATATTAATATTTCATCCAGCGCGATATAGCAGAAAGCCGGTAATTCAATTACCGGCTTTTGCTTTCTCCTTCCTAAACCCGACATGATATGAGACCTGGTTTACATGCAGTAAACCATCTCATATCCCCATTTTTTTTGCATATTCCACACTACTAATGTCAGTAGTGTGTCTATGCAAAATTTGGCCGTTCTAGCTAGTAAATTAAGGGGTTAAATGGCGGGAAAAAAATTGGCGTGGGCTCCCGCACAATTTTCTCCGCCAGAGTGGCAAAGCCAGTGACTGAGGGCAGATATTAATAGCCTGGAGAGGGTCCATGGTTATTGGCCCCCCCTGGCTAAAAACATCTGCCCCCAGCCACCCCAGAAAAGGCACATCTGGAAGATGCGCCTATTCTGGCACTTGGCCACTCTCTTCCCACTCCCGTGTAGCGGTGGGATATGGGGTAATGAAGGGTTAATGCCACCTTGCTATTGTAAGGTGACATTAAGCCAAATTAATAATGGAGAGGCGTCAATTATGACACCTATCCATTATTAATCCAATACTAGTAAAGGGTTAAAAAAACCACACACACACACATTATTAAAAATTAATTTAATGAAAAAAACACAAAGGTTGTTGTATTAATTTATTCTACTCTCAATCCACTCACTGAAGACCCTCGATCTGTAAATAAAAAAAAAAAAATAAACCAAGAATATACATACCTTCCGAGGATCTGTAAGGTCCAACGATGTAAATCCATCTGAAGGGGTTAAAATATTTTGCAGGCAGGAGTTCTGTTAATGCAGCGCTACTCCTGCCTGCAAAACCCCGGGGAATGAAGGTAAAGTAGGTCAATGACCTATATTTAGCTTCATTTGCGGTGAGGCGCCCTCTGCTGGTTGTTCCTAGATCGTGGGAACTTTCCTAGAAAGCTCCCAGGCTCGAGTTCATATGAGGACAACCAGCAGAGGGCGCCTCTTATGATCTGGAGCCAGGGAGCTTTCTAGGAAAGTTCCCACAATCTAGGGACAACCAACAGAGGGCGCCTCACCGCAAATGAAGCTAAATATAGGTCATTGACCTACATTACCTTCATTCCCCGGGGTTTTGCAGGCAGGAGTAGCGCTGCATTAACAGAACTCGTGCCTGAAAAATATTTTAACCCCTTCAGATGGATTTACATTGTTGGACCTTACAGATCCTCGGAAGGTATGTATATTCTTGGTTTATTATTTTTTTTTTTATTTACAGATCGAGGGTCTTCAGTGAGTGGATTGAGAGTAGAATAAATTAATACAACAACCTTTGTGTTTTTTTCATTAAATTAATTTTTAATAATGTGTGTGTGTGTTTTTTTTAACCCTTTACTAGTATTTAATTAATAATGGATAGGTGTCATAATTGACGCCTCTCCATTATTAATTTGGCTTAATGTCACCTTACAATAGCAAGGTGGCATTAACCCTTCATTACCCCATATCCCACCGCTACATGGGAATGGGAAGAGAGTGGCCAAGGGCCAGAATAGGCGCATCTTCCAGATGTGCCTTTTCTGGGGTGGCTGGGGGCAGGTGTTTTTAGCCAAGGGGGGGGGGGGCAATAACCGTGGACCCTCTCCAGGCTATTAATATCTGCCCTCAGTCACTGGCTTTACCACTCTGGCGGAGAAAATTGTGCGGGAGCCCACGCCAATTTTTTCCGCCATTTAACCCCTTAATTTACTAGCTAGAACGGCCAAATTTGGCATAGACACACTACTAACATTAGTAGTGTGGAATATGCCAAAAAAATGGTGATATGAGATGGTTTACTGTATGTAAACCAGGTCTCATATCATGTCTGGTTTTAGGAAGGAGAAAGCAAAAGCCGGTAATTGAATTACCGGCTTTCTGCTATATCGCGCTGGATGAAATATTAATATATATATATATATATACAGTGGGGCAAAAAAGTATTTAGTCAGTCAGCAATAGTGCAAGTTCCACCACTTAAAAAGATGAGAGGCGTCTGTAATTTACATCATAGGTAGACCTCAACTATGGGAGTCAAACAGAGAAAAAAAAATCCAGAAAATCACATTGTCTGTTTTTTTATCATTTTTTTTGCATATTATGGTGGAAAATAAGTATTTGGTCAGAAACAAACAATCAAGATTTCTGGCTCTCACAGACCTGTAACTTCTTCTTTAAGAGTCTCCTCTTTCCTCCACTCATTACCTGTAGTAATGGCACCTGTTTAAACTTGTTATCACTATAAAAAGACACCTGTGCACACCCTCAAACAGTCTGACTCCAAACTCCACTATGGTGAAGACCAAAGAGCTGTCAAAGGACACCAGAAACAAAATTGTAGCCCTGCACCAGGCTGGGAAGACTGAATCTGCAATAGCCAACCAGCTTCGAGTGAAGAAATCAACAGTGCGAGCAATAATTAGAAAATGGAAGACATACAAGACCACTGATAATCTCCCTCGATCTGGGGCTCCACGCAAAATCCCACCCCGTGGGGTCAGAATGATCACAAGAACGGTGAGCAAAAATCCCAGAACCACGCGGGGGGACCTAGTGAATGAACTGCAGAGAGCTGGGACCAATGTAACAAGGCCTACCATAAGTAACACACTACGCCACCATGGACTCAGATCCTGCAGTGCCAGACGTGTCCCACTGCTTAAGCCAGTACATGTCCGGGTCCGTCTGAAGTTTGCTAGAGAGCATTTGGATGATCCAGAGGAGTTTTGGGAGAATGTCCTATGGTCTGATGAAACCAAACTGGAACTGTTTGGTAGAAACACAACTTGTCGTGTTTGGAGGAAAAAGAATACTGAGTTGCATCCATCAAACACCATACCTACTGTAAAGCATGGTGGTGGAAACATCATGCTTTGGGGCTGTTTCTCTGCAAAGGGGCCAGGACGACTGATCCGGGTACATGAAAGAATGAATGGGGCCATGTATCGTGAGATTTTGAGTGCAAACCTCCTTCCATCAGCAAGGGCATTGAAGATGAAACGTGGCTGGGTCTTTCAACATGACAATGATCCAAAGCACACCGCCAGGGCAACGAAGGAGTGGCTTCGTAAGAAGCATTTCAAGGTCCTGGAGTGGCCTAGCCAGTCTCCAGATCTCAACCCTATAGAAAACCTTTGGAGGGAGTTGAAAGTCCGTGTTGCCAAGCGAAAAGCCAAAAACATCACTGCTCTAGAGGAGATCTGCATGGAGGAATGGGCCAACATACCAACAACAGTGTGTGGCAACCTTGTGAAGACTTACAGAAAACGTTTGACCTCTGTCATTGCCAACAAAGGATATATTACAAAGTATTGAGATGAAATTTTGTTTCTGACCAAATACTTATTTTCCACCATAATATGCAAATAAAATGTTAAAAAAACAGACAATGTGATTTTCTGGATTTTTTTTTCTCAGTTTGTCTCCCATAGTTGAGGTCTACCTATGATGTAAATTACAGACGCCTCTCATCTTTTTAAGTGGTGGAACTTGCACTATTGCTGACTGACTAAATACTTTTTTGCCCCACTGTATATATATGTGTCTCAATGACATATATATATATATATATATATATATACCTATTCTATGTGTACACATTTATTCTACCTATTCTAATGTAAGCTGTCAGTGTGATTTTACTGTACACCGCACTGAATTACCGGCTTTTCTCTCTAACAGCGCTGCATATTCCTCGCAAGTCACACTGCTGGTCCGTGTGTAATCCGTATTTTTGGGGCTTCCATAGACTTTCATTGACGTTTTATTTGCGCAATACGGTGACAAACGCAGCATGCTGCGATTTTCTACGGCCGTAGAAAGCCGTATAATACTGATCAGTAAAATACGGCAGATAGGAGCAGGGGCATAGAGAATAATTGTGCCGTATTTTTTGCGAGTTTTACGGACGTAGTTTCTGCGCTCTTACATCCGTAAAACTCGCAAGTGTGACGCCGGCCTAAGGCTTTTATTTTTTTTTAGTTTTTAGATATTACGTTTATTATGCTGTGGGGTCTGTACAGTCACCAGAGCATAATAAGGGACACTAAATTTGCAGAGGGGTTATGAAAATTTAATATCTTAAGAAAAATCGTGTGAACAGGCAAATTTGAACATTGCCTGATCTATTCATCTCTTCACAGTACCATTGGAATCTCCAGTATTATGCCAAAAAGACAGCGTGGACAGCAGTGTGATTAGCATCTTCTTACATCAGCTCCCCTGATATTTCCAGTATTAGATCAGATAGACAGCGTGGACAGCAGTGTGAGCAGCATCTTCTTTCCTCAGCACCCCTGATATTTACAGTATTAGATCAGATAGACAGTGTGGACAGCAGTGTGAGCAGCCTCTTCTTACATCCGCACCCCTGGTATCTCCAGTATTATGCAAAAAGACAGGGTGGACAGCAGTGTGAATAGCATCTTCTTACATCAGCACCCCTGATATTTCCAGTATTAGATCAGATAGACTGGGTGGACAGCAGTGTGAGCAGCCTCTACTTACCTCAGCACCCTGGTATCCCAGCATTAAATAAACCTATACACATACAATGAACACAGCGCAAGTATGCCAATTAGCACATGAAAATAGAAGAAAAACCTATAAAGACATAAAACTATGCTCATCAGCTTTGATTTTCTTGTGTCTCACATTTAAAAAAAATAATTATATTTTTAATAAAACATTTTACTGAGTATACTGTTGCCCTGCACGTATTCTTTATAGGTTTTTCCTTTTTTTTTTTTTTTTATCTCAGTGTTAAAGTAAGATAACCACTTGGAGCACATCCTTCTGCACATGAAGGGGGTGATCAGAGCTTTCTACTGCACATGCTCACAGGCAATTTGATGATGATCAATGCTTTTTCCAGCATGATGGAGACCATGTCACAAGGCAAAAGTTATAACGAAATAGCTCAGTGAACAAAAGCATTGATATTTTGTCTCCATGGCCAGAAAACTGCCCAGATCTCAATTTCATTGAGAACTTGTTGTCAAACCTCAAAAGCAGAAGGAGAAAGAAAAACACTGAAATGATGGGAAACTCCAAGCACCAATTAGGGAAGAATGGGTTGCATAAACATGATGTATTTGTCAATAAAAGTTTAAAAACTTTTGAAATGTTTATAACTGTACTAATAGCTAAAAACACTGAATAAAAAAAAATGTTGGTCTTAAAGATCCTTGCCATGACTTTACAGTATAAACAATACAAAGGATTAATTACCAATAATTGTTTCTATTATACAGAGAAACGTCACGTGAAATCTCAGAAGATAAGTTACCAATCAAAAACTGCAAAAAGAGACTGCAATCTGATAATCCGATATATAAGCATTCAAATAAATAATTCCAAGCAGCGCAAAGAAAAACCAAACGTGCACATCTCCCTGCAATCATTCACATAGAAGGACACATCTGTTCTATGCAAGCATTTGTCTGATCTGTAAAACTAACCAGACTTTTAACAACCCCAATTCCCAAAAAGTTGGGACGCTGTGTAAATGATAAAGAAAACAGAAATGCAATGATTTGGAAATCTCTTACAGCCATATTCTATTCAAAACAGATCATAGATCACAGATCAGAAATTGAACGTTAGACCTTTATTGATTTCATCTACTATATAATTGTCTAAGGGTCACTTCCGTCTTTCTGTCTGTCCTTCTGTCTGTCTGTCACGGATATTCATTGGTCGCGGCCTCTGTCTGTCATGGAAATCCAAGTCGCTGATTGGTCATGGCAAAACGCCCACGACCATTGCCACGACCAATCAGCGACGGGCACAGTCCGCCGGCAAAATGGCCGCTCCTTCCTCCCCGCAGTCAGTGCCCGCTCCATACTCCCCTCCAGTCAGCTCTCACACAGGGTTAATGCCAGCGTTAATGGACCGCGGTGTAACGCACTCCATTAACGCAGCTATTAACCCTGTGTGACCAACTTTTTACTATTGATGCTGTGTATGCAGCATCAATAGTAAAAATATCTAATGTTACAAATAATAATAATAAAAAAACACGTTATTCTCACCCTCCGACGTCGCACCCTGTGCTCGGCAGTGCAAGCGGCAGGTTCCGCTGCCAAGGATGCTATGCGAGAAGGACCTGCCATGACATCATGGTCATGTGGCCGCGACGTCATCACAGGTCCTGCGCTCATACCAACCCTGGGACTGGAAGCTGCAGCGTGCACCGCACACAGGCGCCAGGACTACAAGGGGCCCTCGGAAGGTGAGTATATGTTTATTTTTTATTTTAAGTCTTTTTTAACCTGTTACATACGTGGCTGGGCAATATACTATGTGGCTGGGCAATATACTACGTGACTGTGCAATATATTACGTGACTGGGCAGTATACTACGTGTCTGTGCTGTATACTACGTGGCTCTGTGCTGTATACTACGTCGCTGTGCAATATATTACGTGGCTGGGCAATATACTACGTGATTGGGCAATATACTACGTGACTGGGCAATATTCATTACTACGTGGCTGGGCAATATACTATGTGGCTGGACAATATACTACATCACTGGGCAATATACTACGTAGCTGGACAACATAGTACGTGACTGGGCAATATACTACGTGGCTGGGCAATATACTACGTGGCTGGGCAATATACTACGTGGCTGGGCAATATACTACGTGACTGGGCAATATACTACGTGGCTGGGCAATATACTACGTGGACATGCATATTCTAGAATACCCGATGCGTTAGAATTGGGCCACCATCTAGTTTGAAAAATAAATAAATTAAAAAATTGATGGCAGTAACACATCTCAAAAAAAGTTGGAACAGGGTTAACAAAAGGCTGGAAAAGTACCGTATATACTCGAGTATAAGCCGAGATTTTCAGCCCAAATTTTTGGGCTGAAAGTGCCCCTCTCGGCTTATACTCGAGTCAAGGTGGGTGGCAGGGTCGGCGGGTGAGGGGGTGAGGGCGCTGAGGCATACTTACCTAATCTTGGCGATCCTGGCGCTCCCCCTGCCGTCCCACGGTCTTCTGTGCTGCAGCGTCTTCCCCTCTTCAGCGGTCACGTGGGACCGCTCATTAAAAAAATGAATAGGCGGCTCCACCTCCCATAGGGGTGGAGCCGCCTATTAATTTCTCTAATCAGCGGTGTCGGTGACCGCTGATAGAGAAAGAGGCTGCGGCACCGAAGACCAGGCAGAGGGAGCGTCAGGATCGCTGGGACCAGGTAAGTATGTAATATTCACCTGTCCGCGTTCCAGCCGCCGGGCGTCGCTCCATCTTCCCGGTGCCTCCATCTTCCCGGCGTCTGCGCTCTGACTGTTCAGGTCAGAGGGCGCGATGACGCATATAGTGTGCGCGGCGCCCTCTGCCTGATCAGTCAGAGCAGAGACGCCGGGAAGATGGAGGCACCGGGACCGGACGCTGGGAGCTGCAAGCAAGAGAGGTGAGTATGTGGTTTGTTTTTTTTATTGCAGCAGCAGCAATTGCACAGATTTATGTGGAGCATCTATGGGGCACAATGAACGGTGCAGAGCACTATATGGGGCACAGCTATGGGGCACAATGAACGGTGCAGAGCACTATATGGGGCACAGCTATGGGGCACAATGAACGGTGCAGAGCACTGTATATGGGGCACAGCTATGGGGCACAATGAACGGTGCAGAGCACTGTATATGGGGCACAGCTATGGGGCACAATGAACGGTGCAGAGCACTGTACATGGGGCACAGCTATGGGGCACAATGAACGGTGCAGAGCACTGTATATGGGGCACAGCTATGGGGCACAATGAACGGTGCAGAGCATTGTATATGGGGCACAGCCAGGGCCGTATTTGCCACTAGGCACGCATGCAAGATGGCCCGGGAGAAGGAGCGGGGAGGGGGTGGAGAGATGAGCCATGCATAGGGAGGGAGGGGGGGGAATTATGAGCGCCATCAGCCATGCATAGGGAGGGGGGGGAATTATGAGCGCCATCAGCCATGCATAGGGAGGGGGGGGAATTATGAGCGCCATCAGCCATGCATAGGGAGGGAGGGGGGGGGAATTATGAGCCATCAGCCATGCATAGGGGAAGAGGGGGGAATTGTGAGCCATCAGCCATGCATAGGGAGGGAGGGGGGGGGAATTATGAGCCATCAGCCATGCATAGGGAGGGGGGGGAATTATGAGCCATCAGCCATGCATAGGGAGGGGGGGGGAATTATGAGCCATGCATACAGGAGGAGGGGAGGGGGATATGAGCCATGGCCATTATACAATATGGAGCATCATGTGGGGTCATTATACAGTATGGAGCATCATGTGCGGTGATTATACAGTATTGAGCATCATGTGGGGCCATTATACAGTATGGAGCATCATGTGCGGCCATTATACAGTATGGAGCATCATGTGCGGTCATTATACAGTATGGATCATCATGTGTGGCCATTATACAGTATGGAGCATCATGTGCGGCCATTATACAGTATGGAGCATCATGTGCGGTCATTATACAGTATGGATCATCATGTGTGGCCATTATACAGTATGGAGCATCATGTGGGGTCATTATACAGTATGGAGCATCATGTGTGGCCATTATACAGTATGGAGCATCATGTGCGGCCATTATACAGTATGGAGCATCATGTGCGGCCATTATACAGTATGGATCATCATGTGTGGCCATTATACAGTATGGAGCATCATGTGGGGTCATTATACAGTATTGAGCATCATGTGCGGCGATTATACAGTATGGAGCATCATGTGTGGTCATTATACAGTATGGAGCATCATGTGTGGTCATTATACAGTATTGAGCATCATGTGCGGTCATTATACAGTATGGAGCATCATGTGCGGTCATTATACAGTATGGAGCATCATGTGCGGCCATTATACAGTATGGAGCACCATGTGGGGTCATTATACAGTATGGAGCATCATGTGCGGTCATTATACAGTATTGAGCATCATGTGCGGCGATTATACAGTATGGAGCATCATGTGTGGTCATTATACAGTATGGAGCATCATGTGTGGTCATTATACAGTATTGAGCATCATGTGCGGTCACTATACAGTATGGAGCATCATGTGCGGTCATTATACAGTATGGAGCATCATGTGCGGCCATTATACAGTATGGAGCACCATGTGGGGTCATTATACAGTATGGAGCATCATGTGCGGTCATTATACAGTATTGAGCATCATGTAGGGCCATTATACAGTATGGAGCATCATGTGCGGTCATTATACAGTATGGAGCATCATGTGTGGCCATTATACAGTATGGAGCATCATGTGCGGCCATTATACAGTATGGAGCATCATGTAGGGCCATTATACAGTATGTGGAGCACTGTGTAGTCATTATACAGTATGGAGCACTGCGTGGCCATATTTTTTTGGTTTTAATTATTGTATATGAAACAGTGTGATCAGCAGTGATGAATGGGTGTGGTTGGGACTTGGATATGGGTGTGATTAGTTGTGAAATGGGTGTGGTCAGAGGCGTGGCCTAAAATTTGCCGCGGCGCACTACGTTCGCCGCAACCTTTACACCTTTTTCCCTTCTTCAAAAGTTGGGGGGTATGGTACCGCATTTCCCAGATCACAGCAAGTACCGCAAATCCCATAGGGAATGAATGAAACCAAACGCAGTGTTGCCGTAAGTGATCCGTTACGCGGCAGATGCAGAAAAACTGCCCGATCTGCTGCAAAAGGCGACTTTCACATCAGCGATTCTTGCCAAAGTCTATGCAGATAGTGTCATACTCACCAATGGGGGAGGCAGCACTAAAAGTGCCTAGGGCAGCAGAAACTCTAAATACGGCCCTGGGCACAGCTATGGGGCACAATGAACGGTGCAGAGCACTATATGGGGCACAGATATGGGGCACAATGAACGGTGCAGAGCACAGTATGGGGCACAGCTATGGGACAAAATGAACGGTGCAGAGCACTATACGGGGCACAGCTATGGGACAAAATGAACGGTGCAGAGCACTATATGGGGCACAGCTATGGGGAAATATGAACGGTGCAGAGCACTATATGGCACAGCTATGGGGAAATAATTATCTATTTTTATTTTTGAAATTCACCGGTAAATGCTGCATTTCCACCCTAGGCTTGTACTCGAGTCAATAAGTTTTCCCAGTTTTTTGTGGCAAAATTAGGGGGGTCGGCTTATACTCGGGTCGGCTTATACTCGAGTATATACGGTAAATGGAACTAATGAAAGACAAGATAAAGGGTCAGTTTTCAACTAAGTCACAAGACTGTGTAGAAAAAGAGCATGTTAGAGAGGCAGAAAGGTTTATGTTTTCCAGCTTTTTTAACCCTTGACCACTGAACAAACTCCTTTTAACTTAAATAAGTTGTCTCATCTGCCTAAATGGGTAAAATTGCAAAGCATCTCTAAAAACAACCAACTTTGCAATTTATTTATTAATTAAATTTTTTTTCATAGAAGGAATGTGTGTTGTACTTGCGCTATATAGAATGCATAGATTGAACACCAACATAATTACCTGTGGGGCAGGTGTCAGCTTTATGGGACAGCTTTTTAAGAGATTTTGGTGCTAGGTACGGACAGAGATATATCGATCCAAGCTGAAGTCTAAAGAAAATAAGATAAAGGGACTTAAAATTGTGAATAAAAAATATACTGCTATATTACCATAACTAAATAAACCTGTCAAGAAAGGGGGGGGGAGAAACAAATGCTGTGGGGGACAAGAAAAAACAAGAGCTAGAAAACGTGTTCCTCTGGGGAGAGGGAGAGGGAGAGGGAGAGATGTGCAATAAAACAGTGTGGTAGCTAGACCTGCAGGCTACAAGGTAAGCCCCATATATTGCTCCATACAGTATAATGGGCCTCATATAGTGCTCCATACAGTATAATGGGTCCCATATATTGCTCCATACAGTATAATGGGCCCCATATATTGCTCCATACAGTATAATGGGCCCCATATATTGCTCCATACAGTATAATGGGTCCCATATATTGCTCCATACAGTATAATGGGTCCCATATATTGCTTCGTACAGTATAATGGGCCCCATATATTGCTCCATACAGTAATTATTTTGGTGTTCAATCTATGCATTCTATATAGCGCAAGTACAACACATATTCCTTCTATAGTATTTATATTTCCCTAGGTGGTTTAGGGCTTTACTTGCAGCTTATTCTTTGCATTTATATTATATATTTATTTATATTAAATATACTGATGTCTAAAAAAAATTTCAGTTCTGTCGTGTGCCGTTTGCTGTTTCCGGCAACCTCTACTGTTTATCAGCTGGGAGGCAGAGAAGTAGTGCGCTCCTGAAGAAAAAAGATGATCAGTCCTCTGTAAGAAGTACCTACCACCCCCAGGGAAACTTTATGATGTAAAAGGAAATTAAACTATACAGTCTCCCAAATAAATAGTTAGGAAAGCAAAAGGTACCACATAGTCCTCCATACATTATAATGGGCCCCATATATTGCTCCATACAATATAATGGGCCCCATATATTGCTTGATACAGTATAAGGAACTCCATATATTGCTCCATTCAGTATTATGGTCCGCCAGGCCTCGACCAATCAGAGACCGGCACAGCATCGACGTAGAAATCCCGCGTCTCTGATTGGTCGAGGCTGCCAGGCCTCGACCAATCAGCAACGGGCACAGCGACGATGATGTCATAAAGGACGTAGACATCTCACGTTTCTGATTCAGCAACGGGCACAGTATCGACGTACATGTCATAATGGTTGCCATGGCGACGATGTCATAAAGGTTGCCTCGACCAATCAGCGACGGGCACAGTCTGCCGCAAATTCTGGAATCATCATTGTCCATATACTACAGGGACATGCATATTCTAGAATACCCGATGCGTTAGAATCGGGCCACAATCTAGTACTGTATAATGGGCCCGATATATTGCTCCATACAGTATAATGGGCCCCATATATTGCTCCATACTGTATAATGGGCCCCATATATTGCTCCATTCAGTATTATGGTCCCCATATATTGCTCCATACAGTATAATGGGCCCCACATATTGCTCCATACAGTATAATGGGCCCCATATATTGCTCCATACAGTATAATGGGTCCCATATATTGCTCCATACAGTATAATGGGCCCCATATATTGCTGCATACAGTATAATGGGCCCCATATATTGCTCCATACAGTATCATGGCCCTATATATTGTTCCATACAATACAGGTCCTTCTCAAAAAATTAGCATATAGTGTTAAATTTCATTATTTACCATAATGTAATGATTACAATTAAACTTTCATATATTATAGATTCATTATCCACCAACTGAAATTTGTCAGGTCTTTTATTGTTTTAATACTGATGATTTTGGCATACAACTCCTGATAACCCAAAAAACCTGTCTCAATAAATTAGCATATCAAGAAAAGGTTCTCTAAACGACCTATTACCCTAATCTTCTGAATCAACTAATTAACTCTAAACACATGCAAAAGATACCTGAGGCTTTTATAAACTCCCTGCCTGGTTCATTACTCAAAACCCCCATCATGGGTAAGACTAGCGACCTGACAGATGTCAAGAAGGCCATCAATGACACCCTCAAGCAAGAGGGTAAGACCCAGAAAGAAATTTCTCAACAAATAGGCTGTTCCCAGAGTGCTGTATCAAGGCACCTCAATGGTAAGTCTGTTGGAAGGAAACAATGTGGCAGAAAACGCTGTACAACGAGAAGAGGAGACCGGACCCTGAGGAAGATTGTGGAGAAGGACCGATTCCAGACCTTGGGGAACCTGAGGAAGCAGTGGACTGAGTCTGGTGTGGAAACATCCAGAGCCACCGTGCACAGGCGTGTGCAGGAAATGGGCTACAGGTGCCGCATTCCCCAGGTAAAGCCACTTTTGAACCATAAACAGCGGCAGAGGTGCCTGACCTGGGCTACAGAGAAGCAGCACTGGACTGTTGCTAAGTGGTCCCAAGTACTTTTTTCTGATGAAAGCAAATTTTGCATGTCATTCGGAAATCAAGGTGCCAGAGTCTGGAGGAAGACTGGGGAGAAGGAAATGCCAAAATGCCTGAAGTCCAGTGTCAAGTACCCACAGTCAGTGATGGTGTGGGGTGCCATGTCAGCTGCTGGTGTTGGTCCACTGTGTTTCATCAAGGGCAGGGTCAATGCAGCTAGCTATCAGGAGATTTTGGAGCACTTCATGCTTCCATCGGCTGAAATGCTTTATGGAGATGAAGATTTCATTTTTCAGCACGACCTGGCACCTGCTCACAGTGCCAAAACCACTGGTAAATGGTTTAGTGACCATGGTATTACTGTGCTCAATTGGCCTGCCAACTCTCCTGACCTGAACCCCATAGAGAATCTGTGGGATATTGTGAAGAGAAAGTTGAGAGACGCAAGACCCAACACTCTGGATGAGCTTAAGGCCGCTATTGAAGCATCCTGGGCCTCCATAACATCTCAGCAGTGTCACAGGCTGATTGCCTCCATGCCACGCCGCATTGAAGCAGTCATTTCTGCCAAAGGATTCCCAACCAAGTATTGAGTGCATAACTGAACATTATTATTTGTTTTTTTTTTTGTTTGTTATTAAAAAACACTTTTATTTGATTGGATGGGTGAAATATGCTAATTTACTGAGACAGGTTTTTTGGGTTATCAGGAGTTGTATGCCAAGATCATCAGTATTAAAACAATAAAAGACCTGACAAATTTCAGTTGGTGGATAATGAATCTATAATATATGAAAGTTTAATTGTAATCATTACATTATGGTAAATAATGAAATTTAACACTATATGCTAATTTTTTGAGAAGGACCTGTATATTGGGCCCCATATATTGCTTGATACAGTATAATGAACTCCATATATTGCTCCAATCAGTATTATGGTCCCCATATATTGCTCCATACATTATAATGGGCCCCATATATTGCTCCATACAGTATAATGGTCCCCATATACTGCTCCATACAGTATAATGGGCCCTATATATTGCTCCATTCAGTATTATGGTCCCCATGTATTGCTCCATACAGTTTAATGGTCCCCATATATTGCTCCATATAGTAACATAGTAACATAGTAACATAGTTAGTAAGGCCGAAAAAAGACATTTGTCCATCCAGTTCAGCCTATATTCCATCATAATAAATCCCCAGATCTACGTCCTTCTACAGAACCTAATAATTGTATGATACAATATTGTTCTGCTCCAGGAAGACATCCAGGCCTCTCTTGAACCCCTCGACTGAGTTCGCCATCACCACCTCCTCAGGCAAGCACTTCCAGATTCTCACTGCCCTAACAGTAAAGAATCCTCTTCTATGTTGGTGGAAAAACCTTCTCTCTTCCAGACGCAAAGAATGCCCCCTTGTGCCCGTCACCTTCCTTGGTATAAACAGATCCTCAGCGAGATATTTGTATTGTCCCCTTATATACTTATACATGGTTATTAGATCACCCCTTAGTCGTCTTTTTTCTAGACTAAATAATCCTAATTTCGCTAATCTATCTGGGTATTGTAGTTCTCCCATCCCCTTTATTAATTTTGTTGCCCTCCTTTGTACTCTCTCTAGTTCCATTATATCCTTCCTGAGCACCGGTGCCCAAAACTGGACACAGTACTCCATGTGCGGTCTAACTAGGGATTTGTACAGAGGCAGTATAATGCTCTCATCATGTGTATCCAGACCTCTTTTAATGCACCCCATGATCCTGTTTGCCTTGGCAGCTGCTGCCTGGCACTGGCTGCTCCAGGTAAGTTTATCATTAACTAGGATCCCCAAGTCCTTCTCCCTGTCAGATTTACCCAGTGGTTTCCCATTCAGTGTGTAATGGTGATATTGATTCCTTCTTCCCATGTGTATAACCTTACATTTATCATTGTTAAACCTCATCTGCCACCTTTCAGCCCAAGTTTCCAATTTATCCAGATCCATCTGTAGCAGAATACTATCTTCTCTTGTATTAACTGCTTTACATAGTTTTGTATCATCTGCAAATATCGACATTTTACTGTGTAAACCTTCTACCAGATCATTAATGAATATGTTGAAGAGAACAGGTCCCAATACCGACCCCTGCGGTACCCCACTGGTCACAGCGACCCAGTTAGAGACTATACCATTTATAACCACCCTCTGCTTTCTATCACTAAGCCAGTTACTAACCCATTTACACACATTTTCCCCCAGACCAAGCATTCTCATTTTGTGTACCAACCTCTTGTGCGGCACGGTATCAAACGCTTTGGAAAAATCGAGATATACCACGTCCAATGACTCACCGTGGTCCAGCCTATAGGTTACCTCTTCATAAAAACTGATTAGATTGGTTTGACAGGAGCGACTTCTCATAAACCCATGCTGATATGGAGTTAAACTGTTATTCTCATTGAGATAATCCAGAATAACATCCCTCAGAAACCCTTCAAATATTTTACCAACAATAGAGGTTAGACTTACTGGCCTATAATTTCCAGGTTCACTTTTAGAGCCCTTTTTGAATATTGGCACCACATTTGCTATGCGCCAGTCCTGCGGAACAGACCCCGTCGCTATAGAGTCCTTAAAAATAAGAAATAATGGTTTATCTATTACTTTACTTAGTTCTCTTAGTACTCGTGGGTGTATGCCATCCGGACCCGGAGATTTATCTATTTTAATCTTATTTAGCCAGTTTCGCACCTCTTCTTGGGTTAGATTGGTGACCCTTAATATAGGGTTTTCATTGTTTCTTGGGATTTCACCTAGCATTTCATTTTCCACCGTGAATACCGTGGAGAAGAAGGTGTTTAATATGTTAGCTTTTTCCTCGTCATCTACAACCATTCTTTCCTCACTATTTTTTAAGGGGCCTACATTTTCAGTTTTTATTCTTTTACTATTGATATAGTTGAAGAACAGTTTGGGATTAGTTTTACTCTCCTTAGCAATGTGCTTCTCTGTTTCCTTTTTGGCAGCTTTAATTAGTTTTTTAGATAAAGTATTTTTCTCCCTATAGTTTCTTAGAGCTTCAATGGTGCCATCCTGCTTTGGTAGTGCAAATGCTTTCTTTTTACTGTTAAGTGCCTGTCTTACTTCTTTGTTTAGCCACATTGGGTTTTTCCTATTTCTAGTCCTTTTATTCCCACAAGGTATAAACCGCTTACACTGCCTATTTAGGATGTTCTTAAACATTTTCCATTTATTATCTATATTCTTATTTCTGAGGATATTGTCCCAGTCTACCAGATTAAGGGCATCTCTAAGCTGATCAAACTTTGCCTTCCTAAAGTTCAGTGTTTTTGTGACTCCCTGACAAGTCTCCCTAGTGAATGACAGGTGAAACTGTACAATATTGTGGTCGCTATTTCCTAGATGCCCGACCACCTGCAGATTTGTTATTCTGTCAGGTCTATTAGATAGTATTAGGTCTAAAAGTGCTGCTCCTCTGGTTGGATTCTTCACCAAAAAAAAAACACCAAAAACAGGCAAAGATGCTTACCTGTCTAAACAGGCCTCAATACAAATGCACAAGCAGGGTGCAGCGGACCCAAACAAAATAGCAAATGCACAGGTGCAATACCTAATGAAACAGCCAGCCTTCAATAAGGGTTTGGCCGTGTGGTACACCAATGCACTAAGATAAAATACTCTGTATGTGGCGTGTTCACACAATGAATACAAAGCATCTGGCTACAGCCTATTAATAACGCCCTATGGCGGGCTGCCCAGTGCTAAAATGCATCCCGTGTGAACAGAGGCCACAGTGTACAGAACAATTTGGGCCCAGCTGCACCCTGCAAAAAATATACGTGCAAAAAAAACATATAAATATACAGGTCCTTCTCAAAAAATTAGCATATAGTGTTAAATTTCATTATTTACCATAATGTAATGATTACAATTAAACTTTCATATATTATAGATTCATTATCCACCAACTGAAATTTGTCAGGTCTTTTATTGTTTTAATACTGATGATTTTGGCATACAACTCCTGATAACCCAAAAAACCTGTCTCAATAAATTAGCATATCAAGAAAAGGTTCTCTAAACGACCTATTACCCTAATCTTCTGAATCAACTAATTAACTCTAAACACATGCAAAAGATACCTGAGGCTTTTATAAACTCCCTGCCTGGTTCATTACTCAAAACCCCCATCATGGGTAAGACTAGCGACCTGACAGATGTCAAGAAGGCCATCATTGACACCCTAAAGCAAGAGGGTAAGACCCAGAAAGAAATTTCTCAACAAATAGGCTGTTCCCAGAGTGCTGTATCAAGGCACCTCAATGGTAAGTCTGTTGGAAGGAAACAATGTGGCAGAAAACGCTGTACAACGAGAAGAGGAGACCGGACCCTGAGGAAGATTGTGGAGAAGGACCGATTCCAGACCTTGGGGAACCTGAGGAAGCAGTGGACTGAGTCTGGTGTGGAAACATCCAGAGCCACCGTGCACAGGCGTGTGCAGGAAATGGGCTACAGGTGCCGCATTCCCCAGGTAAAGCCACTTTTGAACCATAAACAGCGGCAGAGGTGCCTGACCTGGGCTACAGAGAAGCAGCACTGGACTGTTGCTAAGTGGTCCCAAGTACTTTTTTCTGATGAAAGCAAATTTTGCATGTCATTCGGAAATCAAGGTGCCAGAGTCTGGAGGAAGACTGGGGAGAAGGAAATGCCAAAATGCCTGAAGTCCAGTGTCAAGTACCCACAGTCAGTGATGGTGTGGGGTGCCATGTCAGCTGCTGGTGTTGGTCCACTGTGTTTCATCAAGGGCAGGGTCAATGCAGCTAGCTATCAGGAGATTTTGGAGCACTTCATGCTTCCATCGGCTGAAATGCTTTATGGAGATGAAGATTTCATTTTTCAGCACGACCTGGCACCTGCTCACAGTGCCAAAACCACTGGTAAATGGTTTAGTGACCATGGTATTACTGTGCTCAATTGGCCTGCCAACTCTCCTGACCTGAACCCCATAGAGAATCTGTGGGATATTGTGAAGAGAAAGTTGAGAGACGCAAGACCCAACACTCTGGATGAGCTTAAGGCCGCTATTGAAGCATCCTGGGCCTCCATAACATCTCAGCAGTGTCACAGGCTGATTGCCTCCATGCCACGCCGCATTGAAGCAGTCATTTCTGCCAAAGGATTCCCAACCAAGTATTGAGTGCATAACTGAACATTATTATTTGTTGTTTTTTTTGTTTGTTATTAAAAAACACTTTTATTTGATTGGATGGGTGAAATATGCTAATTTACTGAGACAGGTTTTTTGGGTTATCAGGAGTTGTATGCCAAGATCATCAGTATTAAAACAATAAAAGACCTGACAAATTTCAGTTGGTGGATAATGAATCTATAATATATGAAAGTTTAATTGTAATCATTACATTATGGTAAATAATGAAATTTAACACTATATGCTAATTTTTTGAGAAGGACCTGTATATTGGGCCCCATATATTGCTTGATACAGTATAATGAACTCCATATATTGCTCCAATCAGTATTATGGTCCCCATATATTGCTCCATACATTATAATGGGCCCCATATATTGCTCCATACAGTATAATGGTCCCCATATACTGCTCCATACAGTATAATGGGCCCTATATATTGCTCCATTCAGTATTATGGTCCCCATGTATTGCTCCATACAGTTTAATGGTCCCCATATATTGCTCCATATAGTAACATAGTAACATAGTAACATAGTTAGTAAGGCCGAAAAAAGACATTTGTCCATCCAGTTCAGCCTATATTCCATCATAATAAATCCCCAGATCTACGTCCTTCTACAGAACCTAATAATTGTATGATACAATATTGTTCTGCTCCAGGAAGACATCCAGGCCTCTCTTGAACCCCTCGACTGAGTTCGCCATCACCACCTCCTCAGGCAAGCACTTCCAGATTCTCACTGCCCTAACAGTAAAGAATCCTCTTCTATGTTGGTGGAAAAACCTTCTCTCTTCCAGACGCAAAGAATGCCCCCTTGTGCCCGTCACCTTCCTTGGTATAAACAGATCCTCAGCGAGATATTTGTATTGTCCCCTTATATACTTATACATGGTTATTAGATCACCCCTCAGTCGTCTTTTTTCTAGACTAAATAATCCTAATTTCGCTAATCTATCTGGGTATTGTAGTTCTCCCATCCCCTTTATTAATTTTGTTGCCCTCCTTTGTACTCTCTCTAGTTCCATTATATCCTTCCTGAGCACCGGTGCCCAAAACTGGACACAGTACTCCATGTGCGGTCTAACTAGGGATTTGTACAGAGGCAGTATAATGCTCTCATCATGTGTATCCAGACCTCTTTTAATGCACCCCATGATCCTGTTTGCCTTGGCAGCTGCTGCCTGGCACTGGCTGCTCCAGGTAAGTTTATCATTAACTAGGATCCCCAAGTCCTTCTCCCTGTCAGATTTACCCAGTGGTTTCCCGTTCAGTGTGTAATGGTGATATTGATTCCTTCTTCCCATGTGTATAACCTTACATTTATCATTGTTAAACCTCATCTGCCACCTTTCAGCCCAAGTTTCCAATTTATCCAGATCCATCTGTAGCAGAATACTATCTTCTCTTGTATTAACTGCTTTACATAGTTTTGTATCATCTGCAAATATCGACATTTTACTGTGTAAACCTTCTACCAGATCATTAATGAATATGTTGAAGAGAACAGGTCCCAATACCGACCCCTGCGGTACCCCACTGGTCACAGCGACCCAGTTAGAGACTATACCATTTATAACCACCCTCTGCTTTCTATCACTAAGCCAGTTACTAACCCATTTACACACATTTTCCCCCAGACCAAGCATTCTCATTTTGTGTACCAACCTCTTGTGCGGCACGGTATCAAACGCTTTGGAAAAATCGAGATATACCACGTCCAATGACTCACCGTGGTCCAGCCTATAGCTTACCTCTTCATAAAAACTGATTAGATTGGTTTGACAGGAGCGACTTCTCATAAACCCATGCTGATATGGAGTTAAACTGTTATTCTCATTGAGATAATCCAGAATAACATCCTTCAGAAACCCTTCAAATATTTTACCAACAATAGAGGTTAGACTTACTGGCCTATAATTTCCAGGTTCACTTTTAGAGCCCTTTTTGAATATTGGCACCACATTTGCTATGCGCCAGTCCTGCGGAACAGACCCCGTCGCTATAGAGTCCCTAAAAATAAGAAATAATGGTTTATCTATTACTTTACTTAGTTCTCTTAGTACTCGTGGGTGTATGCCATCCGGACCCGGAGATTTATCTATTTTAATCTTATTTAGCCAGTTTCGCACCTCTTCTTGGGTTAGATTGGTGACCCTTAATATAGGGTTTTCATTGTTTCTTGGGATTTCACCTAGCATTTCATTTTCCACCGTGAATACCGTGGAGAAGAAGGTGTTTAATATGTTAGCTTTTTCCTCGTCATCTACAACCATTCTTTCCTCACTATTTTTTAAGGGGCCTACATTTTCAGTTTTTATTCTTTTACTATTGATATAGTTGAAGAACAGTTTGGGATTAGTTTTACTCTCCTTAGCAATGTGCTTCTCTGTTTCCTTTTTGGCAGCTTTAATTAGTTTTTTAGATAAAGTATTTTTCTCCCTATAGTTTCTTAGAGCTTCAATGGTGCCATCCTGCTTTGGTAGTGCAAATGCTTTCTTTTTACTGTTAAGTGCCTGTCTTACTTCTTTGTTTAGCCACATTGGGTTTTTCCTATTTCTAGTCCTTTTATTCCCACAAGGTATAAACCGCTTACACTGCCTATTTAGGATGTTCTTAAACATTTTCCATTTATTATCTATATTCTTATTTCTGAGGATATTGTCCCAGTCTACCAGATTAAGGGCATCTCTAAGCTGATCAAACTTTGCCTTCCTAAAGTTCAGTGTTTTTGTGACTCCCTGACAAGTCTCCCTAGTGAATGACAGGTGAAACTGTACAATATTGTGGTCGCTATTTCCTAGATGCCCGACCACCTGCAGATTTGTTATTCTGTCAGGTCTATTAGATAGTATTAGGTCTAAAAGTGCTGCTCCTCTGGTTGGATTCTTCACCAAAAAAAAAACACCAAAAACAGGCAAAGATGCTTACCTGTCTAAATAGGCCTCAATACAAATGCACAAGCAGGGTGCAGCGGACCCAAACAAAATAGCAAATGCACAGGTGCAATACCTAATGAAACAGCCAGCCTTCAATAAGGGTTTGGCCGTGTGGTACACCAATGCACTAAGATAAAATACTCTGTATGTGGCGTGTTCACACAATTAATACAAAGCATCTGGCTACAGCCTATTAATAACGCCCTATGGCGGGCTGCCCAGTGCTAAAATGCATCCCGTGTGAACAGAGGCCACAGTGTACAGAACAATTTGGGCCCAGCTGCACCCTGCAAAAAATATACGTGCAAAAAAAACATATAAATATACAGGTCCTTCTCAAAAAATTAGCATATAGTGTTAAATTTCATTATTTACCATAATGTAATGATTACAATTAAACTTTCATATATTATAGATTCATTATCCACCAACTGAAATTTGTCAGGTCTTTTATTGTTTTAACCCCTTTACCCCCAAGGGTGGTTTGCACGTTAATGACCGGGCCAATTTTTACAATTCTGACCACTGTCCCTTTATGAGGTTATAACTCTGGAACGCTTCAATGGATCCTGGTGATTCTGACATTGTTTTCTCGTGACATATTGTACTTCATGACAATGGTAAAAATTATTTGATAGTACCTGCGTTTATTTGTGAAAAAAACGGAAATTTGGCGAAAATTATGAAAATTTCGCAATTTTCCAACTTTGAATTTTTATGCAATTAAATCACAGAGATATGTCACACAAAATACTTAATAAATAACATTTCCCACATGTCTACTTTACATCAGCACAATTTTGGAAACAAAATTTTTTTTTGTTAGGGAGTTATAAGGGTTAAAAGTTGACCAGCAATTTCTCATTTCTACAACACCATTTTATTTTAGGGACCACATCTCATTTGAAGTCATTTTGAGGGGTCTATATGATAGAAAATACCCAAGTGTGACACCATTCTAAAAACTACACCCCTCAAGGTGCTCAAAACCATATTCAAGAAGTTTATTAACCCTTCTGGTGCTTCACAGGAATTTTTTGAATGTTTAAATAAAAATGAACATTTAACTTTTTTTCACAAAAAATTTAATTCAGCTCCAATTTGTTTTATTTTACCAAGGGTAACAGGAGAAAATGGACCCCAAACATTGTTGTACAATTTGTCCTGAGTATGCCAATACCCCACATGTGGGGGTAAACCACTGTTTGGGCGCATGGCAGAGCTCGGAAGCGAAGGAGTGCCATTTGACTTTCAATGCAAAATTGACTGGAATTGAGATGGGACGCCATGTTTCGTTTGGAGAGCCCCTGATGTGGCTAAACATTGAAACCCCCCACAAGTGACACCATTTTGGAAAGTAGACCCCCTAAGGAACTTATCTAGAGGTGTGGTGAGCACTTTGACCCAACAAGTTCTTCACAGAAGTTTATAATGTAGAACCGTAAAAATAAAAAATCATATTTTTTCACAAAAATTATCTTTTCGCCCCCAATTTTTTATTTTCCCAAGGGTAAGAGAAGAAATTGGACCCCAAAAGTTGTTGTACAATTTGTCCTGAGTACGCTGATAGCCCATATGTGGGGGTAAACCACTGTTTGGGCGGATGGGAGAGCTCGGAAGGGAAGGAGCGCCGTTTGACTTTTCAATGCAAAATTGACAGGAATTGAGATGGGACCTCATGTTGCGTTTGAAGAGCCACTGATGTGCCTAAACATTGAAACCCCCCACAAGTGACACCATTTTGGAAAGTAGACCCCCTAAGGAACTTATCTAGAGGTGTGGTGAGCACTTTGACCCACCAAGTGCTTCACAGAAGTTTATAATGTAGAACCGTAAAAATAAAAAATCATATTTTTTCACAAAAATTATCTTTTTGCCCCCAATTTTTTATTTTCCCAAGGGTAAGAGAAGAAATTGGACCCCAAAAGTTGTTGTACAATTTGTCCTGAGTACGCTGATACCCCATATGTGGGGGTAAACCACTGTTTGGGTGGATGGGAGAGCTCGGAAGGGAAGGAGCGCCGTTTGACTTTTCAAAGCAAAATTGACAGGAATTGAGATGGGACGCCATGTTGCGTTTGAAGAGCCACTGATGTGCCTAAACATTGAAACCCCCCACAAATGACACCATTTTGGAAAGTAGACCCCCTAAGGAACTTATCTAGAGGTGTGGTGAGCACTTTGACCCACCAAGTGCTTCACAGAAGTTTATAATGCAGAGCCGTAAAAATAAAACAAAATTTTTTTCCCACAAAAATTATTTTTTTAGCCCCCAGTTTTGTATTTTCCTGAGGGTAACAGGAGAAATTGGACCCCAAAATTTGTTGCCCAATTTGTCCTGAGTGCGATGATACACCATATGTGGGGGGAACCACTGTTTGGGCACATGGGAGGGCTCAGAAGGGAAGGAGTGCCATTTGAATGCAGACTTAGATGGAATGGTCTGCAGGTGTCACATTGCGTTTGCAGAGCCCCTAATGTACCTAAACAGTAGAAACCCCCCACAAGTGACACCATTTTGGAAAGTAGACCCCCTTAGGAACTTATCTAGATGTGTGCTGAGCGCTTTGACCCACCAAGGGCTTCACAGAAGTTTATAATGGAGAGCCGTAAAAATAAAACAAAAATTTTTTCCCACAAAAATTATTTTTTAGCCCCCAGTTTTGTATTTTCCCGAGGGTAACAGGAGAAATTCGACCCCACAATTTGTTGTCCAATTTGTCCTGAGTGCGCTGATACCCCATATGTGGGGGGGGAACCACTGTTTGGGCGCATGGGAGGGCTCGGAAGGGAAGGAGCTCCATTTGGAATGAGGACTTAGATGGAATGGTCTGCAGGTGTCACATTGCATTTGCAGAGCCCCTAATGTACCTAAACAGTAGAAACCTCCCACAAGTGACACCATTTTGGAAACTAGACCCCCTAAGGAACTCATCTAGATGTGTTGTGATAGCTTTGAACCCCCAAGTGTTTCACTACAGTTTGTAACGCAGAGCCGTGAAAATTAAAAAAAAAAATCTTTCCCCCCAAAATTATTTTTTAGCCCCCAGTTTTGTATTTTCCCGAGGGTAAGAGGAGAAATTCGACCCCAAAAGTTGTTGTCCAATTTGTCCTGAGTACGCTGATACCCCGTATGTTGGGGGAAACCACCGTTTGAGCGCATGGCAGAGCTCGGAAGGGAAGGAGCGCCATTTGGAATGCAGACTTAGATGGAATGGTCTGCAGACGTCACATTGCGTTTGCAGAACCCCTAATGTACCTAAACAGTAGAAACCCCCCACAAGTGACCCCATATTGGAAACTAGACCCCCCAGGGAACTAATCTAGATGTGTTGTGAGAACTTTGAACCCCCAAGTGTTTCACTATAGTTTATAACGCAGAGCCGTGAAAATAAAAAATCTTTTTTTTTCCCACAAAAAATATGTTTTAGCCCCGAGTTTTGTATTTTCCCAAGGGTAACAGGAGAAATTGGACCCCAAAAGTTGTTGTCCTATTTGTCCTGAGTACGCTGATACCCCATATGTTGGGGTAAACCCCTGTTTCGGCACACAGGAGAGCTCGGAAGGGAAGAAGCACTGTTTTACTTTTTCAACGCAGAATTGGCTGGAATTGAGATCGGACGCCATGTCGCGTTTGGAGAGCCCCTGATGTGCCTAAACAGTGGAAACCCCCCAATTATAACTGAAACCCTAATCCAAACACATCCCTAACCCTAATCCCAACAGTAACCCTAACCACACCTCTAACCCTGACACACCCCTAACCCTAATCCCAACCCTATTCCCAACCGTAAATGTAATCTAAACCCTAACTGTAACTTTAGCCCCAACCCAAACTGTAGCCCTAGCCCTAGCCCTAGCCCTAACCCTAACCCTAGCCCTAGCCCTAGCCCTAACCCTAGCCCTAACCCTTGCCCTAACCCTAGCCCTAACCCTAACCCTAGCCCTAACCCTAACCCTAGCCCTAACCCTAACCCTAACCCTAACCCTAGCCCTAACCCTAACCCTAGCCCTAAACCTAACCCTAACCCTAGCCCTAACCCTAGCCCTAGCCCTAACCCTAGCCCTAACTCTAACCCTAGCCCTAATGGGAAAATGGAAATAAATACATTTTTTAAATTTTTCCCTAACTAAGGGGGTGATGAAGGGGGGTTTGATTTACTTTTATAGCGGGTTTTTTAGCGGATTTTTATGATTGGCAGCCGTCACACACTGAAAGACGCTTTTTATTGCAAAAAATATTTTTTGCGTTACCACATTTTGAGAGCTATAATTTTTCTATATTTTGGTCCACAGAGTCATGTGAGGTCTTGTTTTTTGCGGGACGAGTTGATGTTTTTATTGGTAACATTTTCGGGCACGTGACATTTTTTGATCGCTTTTTATTCCGATTTTTGTGAGGCAGAATGACCAAAAACCAGCTATTCATGAATTTCTTTTGGGGGAGGCGTTTATACCGTTCCGCGTTTGGTAAAATTGATGAAGCAGTTTTATTCTTCGGGTCAGTACGATTACAGCGATACCTCATTTATATCATTTTTTTATGTTTTGGCGCTTTTATACGATAAAAACTATTTTATAGAAAAAATAATTATTTTTGCATCACTTTATTCTCAGGACTATAACTTTTTTATTTTTTTGCTGATGATGCTGTATGGCGGCTCGTTTTTTGCGGGACAAGATGACGCTTTCAGCAGTACCATGGTTAGTTATATCTGTCTTTTTGATCGCGTGTTATTCCACTTTTTGTTCGGCGGTATGATAATAAAGCGTTGTTTTTTGCCTCGTTTTTTTTTTTTTTTTCTTACGGTGTTTACTGAAGGGGTTAAGTAGTGGGCCAGTTTTATAGGTCGGGCCGTTACGGACGCGGCGATACTAAATATGTGTACTTTTATTGTTTTTTTTTTTTTATTTAGATAAAGAAATGTATTTATGGGAATAATATTTTTTTTTTTTTTTCATTATTTTGGAATATTTTTTTTAATTTTTTTTACACATTTGAAATTTTTTTTTTTAACTTTTTTACTTTGTCCCAGGGGGGGACATCACAGATCAGTGATCTGACAGTTTGCACAGCACTCTGTCAGATCACTGATCTGATAGGAGTGCAGGCTGCTTCACAGTGCCTGCTCTGAGCAGGCTCTGCGAAGCCACCTCCCTCCCTGCAGGACCCGGATCCGCGGCCATCTTGGATCCGGGGCTGGAGGGAGCAGGGAGGGAGGTGAGACCCTCGCAGCAACGCGATCACATCGCGTTGCTGCGGGGGGCTCAGGGAAGCCCGCAGGGAGCCCCCTCCCTGCGCGGTGCTTCCCTGTACCGCCGGCACATCGCGATCATCTTTGATCGCGGTGTGCCGGGGGTTAATGTGCCGGGGGCGGTCCGTGACCGCTCCTGGCACATAGTGCCGGATGTCAGCTGCGATAAACAGCTGACACCCGGCCGCGATCGGCGGCGCTCCCCCCGTGAGCGCTGCCGATCGCATATGACGTACTATTGCGTCCTTGGGAAGTAAAGCCCACCCCACATGGACGCAATAGTACGTCTAATGGCAGAAAGGGGTTAATACTGATTATTTTGGCATACAACTCCTGATAACCCAAAAAACCTGTCTCAATAAATTAGCATATCAAGAAAAGGTTCTCTAAACGACCTATTACCCTAATCTTCTGAATCAACTAATTAACTCTAAACACATGCAAAAGATACCTGAGGCTTTTATAAACTCCCTGCCTGGTTCATTACTCAAAACCCCCATCATGGGTAAGACTAGCGACCTGACAGATGTCAAGAAGGCCATCATTGACACCCTAAAGCAAGAGGGTAAGACCCAGAAAGAAATTTCTCAACAAATAGGCTGTTCCCAGAGTGCTGTATCAAGGCACCTCAATGGTAAGTCTGTTGGAAGGAAACAATGTGGCAGAAAACGCTGTACAACGAGAAGAGGAGACCGGACCCTGAGGAAGATTGTGGAGAAGGACCGATTCCAGACCTTGGGGAACCTGAGGAAGCAGTGGACTGAGTCTGGTGTGGAAACATCCAGAGCCACCGTGCACAGGCGTGTGCAGGAAATGGGCTACAGGTGCCGCATTCCCCAGGTAAAGCCACTTTTGAGCTACAGAGAAGCAGCACTGGACTGTTGCTAAGTGGTCCCAAGTACTTTTTTCTGATGAAAGCAAATTTTGCATGTCATTCGGAAATCAAGGTGCCAGAGTCTGGAGGAAGACTGGGGAGAAGGAAATGCCAAAATGCCTGAAGTCCAGTGTCAAGTACCCACAGTCAGTGATGGTGTGGGGTGCCATGTCAGCTGCTGGTGTTGGTCCACTGTGTTTCATCAAGGGCAGGGTCAATGCAGCTATCAGGAGATTTTGGAGCACTTCATGCTTCCATCGGCTGAAATGCTTTATGGAGATGAAGATTTCATTTTTCAGCACGACCTGGCACCTGCTCACAGTGCCAAAACCACTGGTAAATGGTTTAGTGACCATGGTATTACTGTGCTCAATTGGTCTGCCAACTCTCCTGACCTGAACCCCATAGAGAATCTGTGGGATATTGTGAAGAGAAAGTTGAGAGACGCAAGACCCAACACTCTGGATGAGCTTAAGGCCGCTATTGAAGCATCCTGGGCCTCCATAACATCTCAGCAGTGTCACAGGCTGATTGCCTCCATGCCACGCCGCATTGAAGCAGTCATTTCTGCCAAAGGATTCCCGACCAAGTATTGAGTGCATAACTGAACATTATTATTTGTTGTTTTTTTTGTTTGTTATTAAAAAACACTTTTATTTGATTGGATGGGTGAAATATGCTAATTTATTGAGACAGGTTTTTTGGCTTATCAGGAGTTGTATGCCAAAATCATCAGTATTGAAACAATAAAAGACCTGACAAATTTCAGTTGGTGGATAATGAATCTATAATATATGAAAGTTTAATTGTAATCATTACATTATGGTAAATAATGAAATTTAACACTATATGCTAATTTTTTGAGAAGGACCTGTATGTAAGGTATTAGTTGATATTAGGGCCATAATATGGAAGCTGGCAACCCACGCCAAGGGTCCTTACGTATTGCCAGTCCTACTCTAACATGAAAAACACCAAAAAAGGACACATTCAAGAAAAAACACCAAAAACAGGCAAAGATGCTTACCTGTCTAAATAGGCCTCAATACAAATGCACAAGCCAGCCTTCAATAAGGGTTTGGCCGTGTGGTACACCAATGCACTGAGATAAAATACTCTGTATGTGGCGTGTTCACACAAGGAATACAAAGCAGATGTACAGAGTATTTTATCTTAGTGCATTGGTGTACCACACGGCCAAACCCTTATTGAAGGCTGGCTGTTTCATTAGGTATTGCACCTGTGCATTTGCTATTTTGTTTGGGTCCGCTGCACCCTGCTTGTGCATTTGTATTGAGGCCTATTTAGACAGGTAAGCATCTTTGCCTGTTTTTGGTGTTTTTTCTTGAATGTGTCCTTTTTTGGTGTTTTTCTTTTTGGATTCTGCACCAATTGTGAAAGATAATTCTTCTTGGTTATTAGCAGAAATCTGTTGCCTTTATGGGTTTCACAGGTTTCTGTTTCCCAGTTAATATCTGGGTAGTTAAAGTCCCCCATAACCAGGACCTCATTATGGGTTGCAGCTTCATCTATCTGCTTTAGAAGTAGACTTTCCATGATTTCTGTTATATATAGTATAATGGCCGGGTCCATTATATTGCTCCATATAGTATAATGGGCCCCATATATTGCTCCATACAGTATAATGGGCCCCATATATTGCTCCATACAGTATCATGGGCCCCATATATTGCTCCATACAATGTAATGAGCCCCATATATTGCTCGATACAGTTTAATGAACTCCATATATTGCTCCATTCATTTTTATGGCCCCCACATAGTGCTCCATACAGTATAATGGAACCTATATATTGCTCCTTTCAGTATTATGTGCCCCACATAGTGCTACATTCAGTATAATGGGCCACACAGTTCTCCACTCAGTATAATTGGCCCCACTGGTCAAGACACGTGAAATGCCATGTCCCCGACAGCGAGTGGCCACCCATTTGCCCAGGGCCCAGGCACTTGCTCGGGTGCGCTGGGTGGTGACGCTGGCACTGAGAGGGACCATCCAGCTTGTTACCAGCGCACACTTTCTGCATCTCTGATGGTATGGAGTTACAGTATATTAGTGCCTATGGCATGGAAAGTTTATACATCTCATCTTCAAAGTCGCTATCAATGCTGAGCATTATAAAGAGGTTTCAGAATAACATATGCTCCATTCAGACAACCTTTATTTCAGGCCTTGTATATTTTAGTAAGACAGTGATAAACCACATAAGAAGAGTTCAAGTGATGAATCGGCAGATTGCAGTCCAGACCTTTCACCTGTAGAAAAGATTTGGTGCATTATTAAATGAAAAATCCGGCAAAGTTCCAGGTCCGGGCAGCGAGAATCCTACATTGGACAAGAATGGGACAATGTTCCTCTGCCAAAACTCCAGCAATGTCTCTTCACTTCCAAAACATTTACAGACTTATGAAAAAATGGATGCTACACAATGGTAGATATTTCTAAATGATTTATCAAGTGAAATAGAAAACTGTCTAATTTTCCACATCGGATCTATGTCTTCGATGTTCTGCTGTGTTTAAATATGGCTATAAGAGATTTCCAAATGTCACCTTTTCGAATTGGGGTGTACTTTCTACAGGTATTATTACTGTTTAGAGGACACAAATTGGCATTTTAAGAAGCTCTATTGCTGTATTGGAGCACTAAGAAAATCACTATTAAGGCTCGTTCAGATGAGCATACATTTGGTCCGTGTGCTGGCCACAGTGATTTTACACACCAACTGATAGTATATGTGGAAAACAACAGAATGAAGGCAGAATAGCCCATGCAATGAGATGCACTTCATGGGTATAAGTTTTCAATACAGCCATCTGAACCTAGCTCTTGGGCTCATTCAGATGACTGTATGTTCATTTAAATAACAGACAAAGATAACACAAGTAATCACAAAATGCAGTTTTTAAATGAAGGTCTTTATTATTAAGGGAAAAAGAAATCCAAGCCTACAGTTCCCTGTGTGAAAAAATGATTGCCTCCCCCCCTTAGAACATAATTTACCAGTGGTTTATCACATCTTTAGGAAGCTCAGTTCAAATTCCCTACCCACACCCAGGGCTGATTACTGCCACACCTGTTCTCAATCAAGACACCACTTAAATAGGACATGTCTGACAAAGTGACATAGACCAAAAGATCCTCAAAAGCTAGACATCATGCTGTGATCCAAAGAAATTCTGAAACAAATGAGATAATAATAATAATTTTATTATAGCGTCAACATATTCTGCTGCGCTTTACAATTATAGAGGGGATTTGTACAGACAATAGACATTACAGCATAACAATAATCACAGTTCAAAACAGATACCAAGAGGAGTTAGGGCCCTGCTCGCAAGCTTACAAATTATGAGGAAAAAGGGGAGACACGAGATGTGGATGGTAACAATTGCTTTCGTTGTTCGGGCCAGCCATAGTGTAAGGATCGGGTGTTCATACATAATTATTACATACATAAAGCGTATGAGAACATGATGTGAGGAACCTGATTATGGTTTAAGTTTTTAATGGGCCACCAAGGGATTGTTAGGTTAATGCGTTGAGGCTGTAGGCCAGTCTGAACAGTTGCGTTTTTAGGGCACGCTTAAAACTGTGGGGATTGGGGATTAATCGTATTAACCTGGGTAGTGCATTCCAAAGAATTGTCGAAACAAGTGAAAAGTCTTGGAGACGGGAGTGGGAGGTTCTGCTTATTGAGGATGCTAACCTCAGGTCATTAGCAGAACGGAGAGAACGGGTAAGGTGGTAGACTGAGACCAGGGAGGAGATGTAGGGTGGTGCTGAGCCATGGAGTGCTTTGTGTAGGAGGGTAAAAGTTTTGTACTGGATTCTGGAGTGGTTGGGTAACCAGTGTAATGACTGGAACAAGGTAGAGGCATTGGTGTAACAATTGGTGAGGAATATGATCATGGCTGCAGCATTCAGGACAGATTGGAGAGGGGAGAGTTTGGTAAGAGGGAGGCCGATTAGTAGAGAGTTACAATAGTCCAGAAAAGAATGAATAAGTGAAGGAGTAAGAGTTTTTGCAGAGTCAAAAGTAAGAAAAGGGCGAGTTCTATAAATGTTTTTGAGATGTAGATAAGAAGAGCGAGCCAGTGATCGGATGTGGGGGCGGTGAATGAAAGCTCGGAATCAAGTATGACCCCAAGGCTGCAGGCTGTTGCTTGGGAATAATGGTAGAATCACACATGAAGATGGCAATGTATGGCAAAGGTAGGTTAGTATAGGGAGAGAACACGAGGAGTTCAGTTTTTGACAGGTTCAGTTTCAGATAGAGGGAGGACATGATGTTAGAGACAGCGGTAAGACAATCACTGGTGTTTTCTAAAAAGGCAGGCGTGATATCAGGAGAAGAAGTGTATAATTGGGTGTCATCAGCATAGAGATGGTACTGGAACCCAAATCTACTGATTGTTTGTCCAATAGGGGCAGTATACAAAGAGAAGAGGAGGGGGCCTAGGATTGATCCTTGAGGAACCCCAACAGTAAGGGGAAGGTGAGAAAAAGAGGAACCAGCAACAGATACAGTAAAAGAGCGGTCAGAGAGTTAAGGGAAGAACCAGGAGAAAACGGTGTCCTTGAGGCCAATGGAGTGTAGCATAGTGAGGAGCTGATGATCCACAGTATCGAATGCTAAGGAGAGATCCAAGAGAATTAGCATGGAGTAGTGACCATTAGATTTAGCTGTTAGTAGATCATTAGAGACTTTAATGAGGGCAGTTTCAGTAGAGTGTAAAGAGCGGAAACCAGATTGAAGAGGGTCGAGAAGAGAGTTATCTGAGAGATAGCAGATAAGACGGGAGTGGACCAGGCGTTCGAGGAGCTTAGAGATGAAAGGAAGATAGACACAGGTCTATAGTTAGCAACACAGTTTTTGTTGAGGGATGGTTTTTTAAGTAATGGATGTATGATGGCATGCTTAAATGAGGAGGGAAAGATACCGGAAGAGAGAGAAAGGTTGAATATTTTTGTTAGGTGAGAGGTGACAGCAGAGGAAAGGGACTGGAGGAGATGTGACGGAATGGGGTCACTGGTGCAAGTGGTCGGGCGAGAAGATGCAAGGAGCCTGATTATTTCTTCTTCTGAAACTGGTTCAAAGTCAGAGAGTGAACTAGATACAATGGGGAGGGAGGACAGTGCATGGTATGAGGGAATTGGGAGATAATTTACTGTCGGATGTGGTCAACTTTTTCTTTGAAGTAATTGGCCAGATCATCAGCACAGAGATCCGTTTTTGGGGCCTCTGCACTCTTGGGTTGAGTAGGGAATGAAAAGTGTCAAAGAGACGATGAGGGGATGAGGGTGATGAAATAGGTTTGTTTGGAGAGGTGAAGGGCAGAGTTGTATGTTTTACGCATGAACTTATAATGGATGAAATCTTTGGGTAGATTAGATTTTCTCTACAGACGTTCGCCGCACCTGGAGCACCGCTGTAGGAAACGTGTTTGCAGCGTGTGCCACGGTTGTCGCCATCTGTGCTGAGTTGTTCTATGTATAGGGGGTGCAATTTCATACAGGGTACAATGCAGGGTTTCATTGTAATGCTTCAGTGCAGAATCGGGACATGAGATGGAGGAGATAGGGGCCAATGAGGACTGCAAGTTCTTCATAAGTTTCTGGGTGGTAATGGCCTGTATGTTTCTATAAGTATGGAAAGTGGGGCTGACCTGAGCGGGATGGAAGTTCTTGATAGAGAATGAAAGAAGGTTGTGGTCAGAGAGCGGGAGAGGGGAGTTTGTGAAATCGTCCACTGAGCAAAGCCGGGAGAAGACCAAGTTGAGGGAGTTTTCGTCTTCATGCATTGGAGAGTTAGTATGCTGCGAGAGGCCGAAAGAGGAGGTTAAAGATAAAAGGTGAAAAGCAGATGGGGAGAGGGGAAAAGCAAAGGGGATGTTGAAATTACCCATGATGAGGGTTGGGGATGTCACAGGAGATAAAGTGTGGAAGCCATGTGGCAAAGTGATCCAGGAACTGATGAGAGGGGCTGATGATGTATCGACACCACCGTCACTTGCATGGAGAAGGGGATGTAGAGTCTGACAGCATGGACTTCAAAGGAAGGGAAGACAAGTGAGGCTACTTGGGGGATAACCTGAAAGGTACATTTGGTTGATAGGAGCAGGCCAACGCCTCCACCTGCTCTGTTGTCCGACCTTGGGGTATGAGAAAAGTGTAGTCCACCATATGAAAGAGCAGCAGCGGTGGTGTCTGACTGCTGGATCCAAGTTTCAGTAAGAGCCAGGAGGTTAAGAGAATTAGAAAGAAGTCATGAATGAAAGGGAGTTTATTACACACAGAGAGAGAATTCCAAAGGGCACAATTGAAAGAGGCAGAAGGCATGCATGGGATATTAATAAGGTTAGAGGGGTTTCTGAGTGTAGCAGTTGGGAGGTTAGACTTGCTATAACATGAGGGGCCGGGGTTGGGAGAGATGTCAAAGATACAAAGTAATTGAGATATATCAGTCTGGAAAAGGTTATAAACAGAGTTGAGCGAATTGTTCAAAATTCAGTTCCGATTATGATAGGTGGCGAATATTGTTTTGCGATATTTGCCGAACACAGCCGAACATCATTGGAGTCAATGGGAGTAGAAATGAACTAATATGTTCGGAAATAATGAAACATAAATTCGGCGTGAATAGGGTAGCAATATGGCTCGAATATGGCAATTTCATAGTCGGCGCCCGAATCCGAACAAATTCACTCAACTCTAGAAGCTATTTCTCAAGCTTTGGGAATTGAGCAAACCACAGTGAGAGCCATTATTCACAAAGGCTGAAAACATGCAGGGGTGATTAATCTTCTCAGGAGTGGCTGGCCTACCAAAATTGCCCCAAGAGCGCAGCGATGACTCATGCAAGAAGTCACAAAAGACCCCACAACAACATCCAAAGAACTACAGGCCTCACTTGCCTCAGTTAAGGTCAGTGTTCATGACTCTACCATAAGAAAGAGACTGTGCAAAAATGGCCTGCATGGCAGAGTTCCAAGACGAAAACCACTGCTGAGCAATAAGAACATAAAGGCTTGTCTCAGTTTTGCCAGAAAGCATTTTGTTGATCCCCAAGTCTTTTGGGAGAATACTCTGTGAACTGATGAGTCAGAAGATTAAATTTCTGGAAGGTGAATGTCCCACTACATCTGGCGTAAAAGTAACACAGAATTTCAGAAAAGGAACATCACATCAACAATAAAATATGGTGGTGGTAGTGTGAAGGTCTGGGTCTGTTTTTCTGCTTCAGAGCCTTGAAGACTTGCTGTGGTAAATGAAACCATTAATTCTGTCTACCAAAAAATCCTGAAGGAGATCGTCCAGCCATCTGTTCGTGGCGTCAAGCTGAAGCGCACTTGGGTTATGCAGCAGGACAGTGATCCAAAACACACCAGCAAGTCCACCTCTGAATGGCTTAAGAAAAACAAAATTAAGACTTTGGAGTGGCCTAGTCAAAGTCCTGACCTTAATCTAAATGAGATGCTGTGGCATGACCTTGAAAAAGGCATTTCATGCTCGTAAACCCTCCAATGTGGCTGAATTATAACAATTCTGCAAAGATGAGTGGCCCAAAATTCCTCCAGAGCATTGTAAAAGACTCATTGCCAGTTATTGCAAACATTTGATTGCAGTTGTTGCTGCTAATAGTGGCCCAATCAGTTATTAGGTTTAGAGGGCCATCACTTTTTCACACAGGGCCCTGTAGGTTTGAATTTTTGTTTCCCTTAATAATAAAGACCTTCATTTAAAAAAACTACATTTTGTGATTACTTGTGTTATCTTTGCCTAATATTTAAATTTGGTAATCTGAAATATTTCAGTGCGACAAATATGCAAAAGAATAGGAAATCATGAAGAGGGCAAACACTAACACTTTTTAACTCAACTGTATATTCTGTGTGTCAATGTATATGTGCGATTTTTCCCCAACAACTGATTGCACCGTTTGGACAATTGAAGTATGCACTATTTTGGTACTTCTTATGAACCAGAATAGTGCATAAGAAAGGCAGCTCCAGCACTTGTCCACAGCACAGAGAAGCAGACAAACCTGCAGAGAGAGCCTGTCACATCCACAATTTGCAGTTTTTAACCCCTTCACCCCAAAGCCTGTTTTCACCTAAGTGACAGGGCCAATTTTTACAATTCTGACCACTGTCACTTTATGAGGTCATAACTCTGAAACGCTTCAACGGATCCTGGTGATTCTGACACTGTTTTCTCGTGACATATTGTACTTCATGATAGTGGTAAAACTTCTTCGATATGACTTGCATTTATTTGTGAAAAAAACAAAAATTTGTCGGAAATTATGAAAATTTAGCAATTTTCAAACTCTTAGTTTTTATGCCCTTAAATTAGAGAGTTATATCACATAATATAGTTAATAAACAACATTTCCCACATGTCTGCTTTACATCAGCACAATTTTGGAAACATAACTTTTTTTTGTTAGGACGTTATAAGGGTTAAAAGTTGACCAGCGATTTCTCATTTTTGCAACAAAATTTGCAAAACCATTTTTTTACGGACCACCTCACACTTGAAGTGACTTTGAGGGGTCTATATGACAGAAAATGCCCAAAAGTGACACCATTCTAAAAACTGCAATGTTTAAAAAAATTGAACATTTAACTTTTTTTTCACAAAATTTTTACTTCAGGTCCAATTTGTTTCATTTTACCAAGGGTAACAGGAGAAATTGGACCACAAAATTCGTTGTACAATTTGTCCTGAGTACGCCGATACCCCATATGTGGGGGTAAACCACTGTTTGGGCACATGGCAGAGCTCAGAAGGGAAGGAGCGCCATTTGACTTTTCAATGCAAGATTTGCTGGAATTGAGATCGGAGCCCATGTCACGATTGGAGAGCCCCTGATGTGCCTAAACAGTGGAAACCCCCACAAGTGACACCATTTTGGAAAGTAGACCCCCTAAGGAACTAATCTAGATGTGTGGTGAGCACTTTGAACCTCCAAGTGCTTCACAGAAGTTTATAATGTAGAGCCGTAAAAAAAATTTTTTTATTAATTTTCACAAAAAATGATCTTTTTGCCCCAAATGTTTTATTTTCCCAAGGGTAAAAGGATAAATTGGACCACAAAAGTTGTTGTGCAATTTGTCCTGAGTACGTCGATACTTCATATATGGGGATAAACCACTGTTTGAGCGCATGGCAGAGCTCGGAAAAGAAGGAGTGCCATTTGACTTTTCAATGCAAAATTGGCTGGAATTGAGATCGGATGCCATGTCGCATTTGGAGAGCCCCTGACGTGCCTTAACAGTGGAAACCCCCCACAAGTGACCCCATTTTGGAAAGAAGACCCCCTAAGGAACTTATCTAGATGTGTGGTGAGCACTTTTAACCCCCAATTGTTTCACTAAAGTTTAGAATGTAGCATTGTGAAAATTAAAAAATCATTATTTCTTTCCACAAAATGATGTTTTAGCCCGCAATTTTTTTTTCCCAAGGGTAACAGGAGAAATTGGACCACAAATGTTATTGTCCAATTTGTCCTGAGTACGCTGATACCCCACATGTGGGGGGGGAACCACCGTTTGAGTGCATGGCAGAGCTCGGAAGGGAAGGAGCACCGTTTGAAATGCAGACTTAGATGGAATGGACTGCAGGTGTCATGTTGCATTTGCAGAGCCCCTGATGTACCTAAACAGTAGAAACCCACCACAAGTGACCCCATATTGGAAACTAGACCCCCCAAGGAACTTATCTAGATGTGTTGTGAGAGCTTTGAACCAACAAGTGTTTCACTACAGTTTATAACGCAGAGCCGTGAAAATAAAAAATATCTTTTTTTCCACGAAAATGATATTTTATCCCCTATGTTTTTATTTTCCCAAGGGTAACAGGACAAATTGGACCCCAAAAGTTTTTGTCCAACTTGTCCTGAGAACGCTGATACCCCATATGTTGGGGGGAACCACTGTTTGGGTGCACGGCAGAGCTCGGAAGGGAAGGAGCGCCATTTGAAATGCAGACTTAGATGGATTGGTCTGTAGGCGTCATGTTGCATTTGCAGAGCCCCTGATGTACCTAAACAGTAGAAACCCCCCACAAGTGACCCCATATTGGAAACTAGACCCCCCAAGGAACTTATCTAGATGTGTTGTGAGAGCTTTGAACCAACAAGTGTTTCACTACAGTTTATAACGCAGAGCCGTGAAAATAAAAAATATTTTTTTTTCCACGAAAATGATATTTTATCCCCTATGTTTTTATTTTCCCAAGGGTAACAGGACAAATTGGACCCCAAAAGTTGTTGTCCAACTTGTCCTGAGAACGCTGATACCCCATATGTTGGGGGGAACCACTGTTTGGGCACACAGGAGAACTCGGAAGGGAAGGAGCCCTGTTTTACTTTTTCAAAGCAGAATTGGCTGGAATTGAGATCGGACGCCATGTCGCGTTTGGAGAGCCCCTGATGTGCCTAAACAGTGGAAACCCCCAATTATAACTGAAACCCTAACCCCAACCCTAACCCTAGCCCTAACCCTAACCCTAGCCCTAACCCTAGCCCTAACCCTAGCCCTAACCCTAGCCCTAACCCTAGCCCTAACCCTAGCACTAATGGGAAAATGGAAATAAATACATTTTTTTACATTTTATTATTTTTCCCTAACTAAGGGGGTGATGAAGGGGGGTTTGATTTACTTTTATAGCGTTTTTTTGGCAGATTTTTATGATTGGCAGCTGTCACACACTAAAAGACGCTTTTTATTGCAAAAAATAGTTTTTGCATCACCACATTTTGAGAGCTATAATTTATCCATATTTTGGCCCACAGAGTCATATGAGGTCTTGTTTTTTGCGGGACGAGTTGACGTTTTTATTGGTAACATTTTCGGGCAGATGACATTTTTTGATCGCTTTTTATTCCGATTTTTGGGAGGCGGAATGAACAAAAACCAGCAATTCCTGAATTTCATTTAGGGGGGGCGTTTATACCGTTCCACGTGTGGTAAAATGGATAAAGCAGTTTTATTCTTCGGGTCAGTACGATTACAGCGATACCTCATTTATGTAATTTCTTTTATGTTTTGGCGCTTTTACACAATAAAAACTATTTTATATAAAAAAAATAATTGTTTTTGCATCGCATTATTCTGAGAGCTATAACTTTTTTATTTTTCTGCTGATGATGCTGTATGGCGGCTTTTTTTTTGCGGGACAAGATGACGTTTTCAGCGGTACCATGGTTATTTATATCCGTCGTTTTGATCGCGTGTTATTCCACTTTTTGTTCGCCTGTATGATAATAAAGCGTTGTTTTTTGCCTTGTTTTTTTTTTTTTTTTTTTTGCGGTGTTCACTGAAGGGGTTAACTAGTGGGACAGTTTTATAGAGCGGGCCGTTACGGACGCGGCGATACCAAATATGTGTACATTTATTGTTTTTTTTTTTTTTTTACATAAATAAATGGATTTATTGGGAAATGTTTTTTTTTTTTTTTTTTGGGGATTTTTTTTTATTTTTTTTTACACATTCTATTTTTTTTTTTTTAACTTTCTAACATTGTCCCAGGGTGGGACATCTCTGTATTAGATCAGATCGTTGATCTGACACTGTGCATAGCACACTGTCAGATCAACGATCTGACATGCAGTTTAGCTGGCTTTCCAGCGCCTGCTCTCAGCAGGCGCCGGCTAGCCAGGTCACTTCATGACCCGGAAGGAGTCCGGCGGCCATCTTGGATCCGGGGACTCCTTCCGGGTCACCGGAGCAACGCGATCTCATTGCGTTGCTCCGGTGGGAGAGCGCAGGGAGCCCCCGTCCCTGCGCGATCCCCCTCTATGCCGCTGTCACTACTGACAGCGGCATCAGAGGGGTTAAATGCCCGCGATCGGCGATAGCGCCGATCGTGGGCATTGCTGCGGGGTGTCAGCTGTCATATACAGCTGACCCCCGCACCCGATCACCGCGGCGCTCAGCGCGAGACCGCGGTGATCGGTGCGCCGTACTAGTACTGCTGCTGGCACTAATGCAGTGCCGGCAGCGCAGTACTAGTACGGCGCATGTCGCGAAGGGGTTAATATGGCTGCCTGAACCTCGCCTTATTCTGTGTGGCACAGAACATGGCATATTTTTTGTGTTATGCAGTATTAATATTTGGGACACAATATGGGGCACAGTTTGACATTATTTTTTAAGGCACTGTGAGCTCATCACACTCAGCGGGTGCTCTAATAGAGGCAAATAGGGCACTGACAGGTAAATAAATGGGTGTAGCAGCAAAAATAGTAATTTGTAAAGGTTTGCAATCTTTGGGGGTTGCGCTGGAAATGCAAGAGTCTCAGTGCAAAAGTCATATTTGTATGTTACGAAATCGATGGCAACAAGTTGTGTATGGAAAAAGTCATCAAGGTGGTCTGGGTCAGTTGGAAAAGACAAGTGAGGACGTACTGGGCCGCAGGCCTTTAAGGGAGGACAGTATGACAGGGTTGAGTGGGCCTATAGGGAGTGAACAGAAGGGAAGGGGTTAAAGTGAAGAGGTGATTAGATTTGAATCGGGGCTCACGGATTGGTTTAGAGGGAAAGTAGGTGGGCATAATGGGGTGATGGGGGGCTATTATAAATGGGGGCACCCATCTTAGAGGAGCAACCATTATGGTGCCCTCATAGCAGCGGAACAAACTATGGAGGTCGAGGCAATTTTACAGCATCTGAGGGATGCGGCTAGAACCAGGGGCGCAGGCTGGCTGCAGGCGTCTTTGCAAGGCCTGCTACTCGATGGGGGAACCGGGCCGTCTCGGCCGCGAACTGAGGGCTCGGAGGTCTCGGCCTCCAGAGCGCCTGAGCCCCGAGGTTACCCCCCGGGCCCGGCACCGTTTGAGGAGCCCCTCCAGGGACCCTCCGGCTGCAGCAGCAGGCCGCAATCCTAGCGCGTGCTGCCAGGGAGCCGGGAGGAATCCTACAGCTCGGCGGGGCCTGCAGAAGGGGGAGGTGTCGGCCTCCCCTTCGTCCGGATCAGCTGGTACAACCCAGGAGCCAGGCAGTGGAGGGGCGGGAGCCCAGCCGGGAACAGGCCCGGCTCAGCAGCGTGGTACGGCGCAGGATCGGGCAGGGGCCTGCTCAGCGGGCGCCTCCATCTTCATCGCGGCGGGGGAGGTCCGCCCACTTACCCGGCATGGCAATGGATGAGCCAGGTACTGGAGCGGCGGGGGGCCCATCCATCCGGGCCTCCGCTCGGCGCAATATAGGAGACCTGCAGGCGGCAGCAGCACAGGCCCCAGAGCGGTTAGTGATGGGCGCCGCCATTGCTCCGCCCACTCGCTGGCTGCTGCTGCTGAGATTGCGTGCGGCCCCTCTGGCACTGCAGCCCCTCCAGACCCCAGGGGATCCAGCTGGGGGGGGGGGGAAAGACGGCGAGCAGGATGGATCAAGCGGGGGGGGGGGGGGGGGGACGAGGTTAACAGGGGCAGGTCGGCTACGCTATTTGGACTTGCCGTGCACCCCGAGCCGCCAAGGGGCCCTACTACAGACCGTGATAGCTACATGGAACCCACCGGTGCAACGATTGCCTAGGATTGGCACATGGAGGCTCCTGGAACCGCAAGCCCGCATCTCCAAGGAGGATTGCAAACGGAGGGATCGCATCTGGATGCCGGATCGGCGGCTGCTGGGAACACAGTGTCCAGGCAGCTAGGTGAGAGTGCCGTTTTTCCTTCATTATTGCCATCACTAGCTCCTAATATTGATGGGGGGAGAGGGGAGTTTTCTGTAGGGGGGTTAGTTTTGGCACGGGTATTTTAATGCAAGGGTTGAGAGATTTGTTTCGGCTTTCGGAGGCAGCTAGGCGTGGTTTAGAGGAGGGGGTGGTGCAAACGATCGACCGTTGGGAATCCTCGAGGTTCCGGTCATACATTCGCCCGGCCTTGGTTTGAAGGGTGTTTGATTTGGGGGTAATTTTATCGGGATAGTGCTTTGCGGTTATTATGGTTGTGGTGTGTTTTTCCCTTTTTTCTTTTTCAGGTAAAAGGCCATTGCTTACGTGTTTTGCAGCATCATGACGGTTTCCTTCCTGCTCTAGTTGAGAACTACAAAGTCTTCACGCTGATGAGACACAAAATAACGATCCCGAGTGAAAGGCGCCTGCACATTACTGCATAAAACCTTCCACCCCCTAGAGGGTTAATGGAACCAGCCCTGTGTATGGATGTCAGGCTCCTCTTTACATTGCATTCTGGGAGTTGTAGTCTTGGGCTGTGAAGAAACACAGGATATAGAAATGCCGGAGAACTCACAGCGAACATTTGTTTCCACCCGACTGCAACGGCAGCAATGGAGCCTGAAAGGTTCTTACAAAGATTTAGAAAGAGGTGAAGTTGGAGGTTCTGTGAATTGTCATCATGGCAGGATGAGTCTCACAAGAGTGTGTGTACAAGGAGCCCACCAGGTCCCAGGGTGCGTGCAGTGTTGTGCTGTGACGCTGCCGTGTGTGCTGTCAGTGTGCAGGGAGGCGGGAGTGTGCGCTGTCAGTGTGCAGGGAGGCGGGAGTGTGCGCTGTCAGTGTGCAGGGAGGCGGGAGTGTGTGCTGTCAGTGTGCAGGGAGGCGGGAGTGTGCGGCGTGCTGTCAGTGTGCACTCGGAGGCGGGCGTGTGCCGTGACGCTGCCGTTGTGCTACATTGTGTCCGTGCTTCCTCCTCCGTGACGTCACTGCCGCCGGGAGATCCCTGCATGGAGTTCCCCAGCACAGAGCACACCGGCGGCCGCACCGGGGAGGCATGGAGCCTGGAGGGACGGCATCTCCCCCATCACAGCGAGTCGTGAAGCCTCTGCCCCTCTCCGCCCTCGTCCTGTGCTGGGCACACAGCTGGGCAGGTACCGGGCAGCGGGGAGGGAGATGTTTACATCTGCAGGCAGCCCTCATGCCACCCTGGGAGCTGCTGCTGGTTCTCAGCCAGTCCTGGTCTTGGTTTATACGTTATTACTGTATACTATTGTGTGTCTTTGGCACTTGTGGAAGCCCAGTGTATGCTGGCACTTGTAGTCCTACAGATGCAGGCGGGCTCCAATACAGGCACACTACTTGTAGCCCCACGGCTGCAGACAGTCACTGACCGCTCATCCTTCTCCTGCACATCCTGCCACTGTCCATCAGTCTGACAACTTGTGTCTTTGGCAGTTCTGTACCATATGAATGCTGGTACTTGTAGTTCCATGGCAGCCAGGAGGGGGTCACAGTAGGATAATGCAGGAGGAGCGGACACAGAAGAGGCCCCCACTCCAGAACAATGTGTGAGTTGGAGGTGGATGTGACCCCCAATGCCAGGTCCGCCCCATATTAAATAATGTGAATAGTCACTACTGACAAGTAATGGTTTATCGCATCCTTGACATGCTGGTTCTTGTAGTTCTACAGATCAGTTGTAGTTATGAATACAGTATATCCCGGTGTGTGAGCACTGATGGAAGTTTCTAACCCTACATGTCAGTGGTTGGAGTTGTTCCATAGTCATTTGGGCACAGTTGTATTCGGACGGGCAGCGTGGGTTTTCTAAGGCTTAGTTCACATTGTTGGATTTCTCAACTTTTATTCCATTTTGTTATTTTTATAGAAAAACTTGGAATATTGTTTCGGAAAATAACCTAAGTGTTTCAGTTAGATGATAAATAACGTCATTCTATCCAGGGGGATCCATTTTGTTACGGCGCCATTGTAGGTATTCGTGTTGTCAGCCTCTGGCTGTTCCTGAAACCCGGGCACTGCTATTTCTGTACCTGAAGCCTCTGTATAAGGCTACGGTCACATAATCAGTATTTGGTCTGCCAAAACCAGGAGTGGGTGATAAATGCAGAAGTGGTGACGCCTATCAACCAAATACTGATGTGAAATACTCACCAAACACTGACAGTGTGACCGTGGCCTAAGGGTATGTTTCCACGTTCAGGAAACGCTGCGTGTTTGACGCTGCATATAGAGGCAGCGTCAGACACGCAGCGTCCAGATGTTACAGCATAGTGGAGGGGATTTAATGAAATCCCGTCTCCACTATGCTTGGTAACACGCATCCGGCGGCCCTGCGTTTCCGGACATGCGGCGCGTCTTTTTAGATCGCAGCATGTCCGTTTAACGCTGCGCCGCCGCAAGGTATAACACAGGGCCCTATGTGTGGGGTGCGATGATACCGGATGTGTGCAATGAACACATCCGGCATCATCGCGTCCCCACAAGGGGGCAGAGCTTTGGCCGGAGCGATTTTGCCGCTCCCTCCAAACCACCGGCCATCCTGAACGTGAACACGTACCCTTAGGGTATGCGCACTTTGCAAATTTTTCCAGACTGATTTTGGTAAATCTGCAGGTAAACCGCACTGCGGATTTCCTGCGGAATTACCGCGTATTTACCGCAATTTTTGTGCGGATTCCACCTGTGGTTTTACACCTTCGGATTCCTATTACGGAGCAGGTACAAACCGCTGCGGAATCCGCACAAAGAATTGACATGCTGCGGAATAAACAATGCTACGTTTTACGTTTCCGCACAGTTTTTTCCGCAGCATGTGCACTGCGGATTTTGTTTTCCATAGGTTTACATGGCACTGTAAACTCATGGAAAACAGCGGCAGATCCCCAGCAAATTCCGCAACGTGTGCACATAGCCTAAGGGCTTGTTCAAACAAGCGTATAATCGGTCCATGGGCACCTGAGACTGCACAGGGAGAGCCCACGGACACCTTATAGCCAGCGTGATGGTGAACATGGCCTATTTTCTACATGGACCTATTCTGGTCTGTTTTATGGACTAGAATAATGCCTTCTATGAAAGGCAGCATCGGCCCCCATCCACGATGCATATGAGCGCACAGAGCCACAATTTGTGACCGTCAGTGGCCCTATTTTCAGGATGCAATTAAAAGAATGGAACACGGTGGCTCAGTGGTTAGTACTGTATGGTGGCTCAGTGGTTAGCACTGTTGATTATTTGCAGCACTGGGGTACTGCATTCAAATCCCACCAAGTGCAACATCTGCAAGGAGTATGTATGTTCTCCCCATGTTTGTGTGGGTTTCCTCCCACACGCCAAAAGCATACTTTAAGGGATTGTTAGATTGTGAGCCCCAATGGGGACAGCGATGATGAGGTCTGTAAAGTGTCGCTTAACCACCACAATACGCCTTTTAAATGTTGGCAGTTAATGGTACTTATACCTCAGTGCCTCTTTTTAACGGCGCTGAGAAATAATTGTATAGCGCCCCCAGTGTCGATTCGGGTCGGTTTTTACCGTCCCCAGTGTTGTGATTGCAGATATTCACCGAATAACGGCAACCACAAAAAAAGAAAGTCTGATTTCCCATTTATTTCTTTCTTCTCTGATATGATCTAGCATACCAGAGGAGCTAGAAATGGGGTCCCCCAAGCCCCCCTCGGTACCTCTAGTGTCCCCAGTCTCTCCGGCTCTGTCCTCCGAGACTCGGCATCTTCTTCCGGGAGAAAATGGCGGGCGCATGCACAGTGCATCCGCCAAGATCTGCTGGCCTCCGCCTGGCAACAATAGGAGATTTTTCCTATTGGTTCATTTTGATCACAGTCACAGTGATCAAAAAAAAAAAAAAAAAAAAAGTAAATCAAACCCCCTTTTATCACCCCCTTAGTTAGGGAAAAATAATATAATTAAAAAATGTATTTATTTCCATTTTTCCGTTAGGTTTAGAGTTGGGGTTAAGACCGTGTTAGGGTTGGAGTTAGAATTGGGGGGTTTCCACTGTTTATGTACATCAGGGGGTCTTCAAATGCGACATGGTGCCCGCCATTGATTCCAGCCAATTTTGGGTTCAAAAAGTCAAATGGTGCTCCCTCCATTCTGAGCCCTGCCATGCGCCCAAACAGTGAGTTTCCCCACATCCGGGGTATCGACGTACTTGGGAGAAATTGCACAACAAATTTTGTGGTCCATTTTCACTTGTTACCCTTGTGAAAATAAAAAAGTTTGGGTCTAAAGTACATTTTTTGTGAAAATGTAAAATATTCACTTTTTCCTTCCACATTGCATTAGTTCTCGTGAAGCACCTGAAGGGTTCATAAATTACTTGAATGTGGTTTTGAGCACCTTGAGGGGAGCAGTTTTCAGAATGGTGTCACTTTTGGGTATTTTCTGTCATTGACCCCCCCAAACTTACTTCCAGTGTGAGGTGGTCCCTAAAAGATAAAAAAAAAAATGTTTTTTTGTAAATTTTGCTGGGGAAATGAGAAATCGCTGGTCAACTTGTAACCCTTATAACATCCTAACAAACAAAAAGTATGTTTACATCATCACAATTTTGGAAAGTAGATATGTGGGAAATGTTATTTATTAAGTATTTTGTGCCATATGACTCTCTGATTTAAGGGCACAAAAATTAAAAGTTATCATTCTCCAAAGTCATTACGAGTTAACAGATGCCAAACATGTACAGGTTCTTCTTTATTTAGTGAAAAAAAAATGCAAAGTGTTAAAAAAAAAATGTGCCATTTTGTGAGACTCTTTGCACCTTCAGTTTTCGGGATCTAAGGTTGGGTGAGGGCTTATTTTTTGGCTGCTGAGCTGACTATTTTATTGATACCATATTGGTGCAGATATGATCTTTTTATCGCCTGCTATTGCATTTTATTTGAATTCTGCGGCAACCAAAAAGGTAATTCTGGCATTTTGACTTTTTTTTTTTTTTTTTTTTTTACGCCGTACTGATCAGATTAATTCTTTTTATATCTTGATCGATTAAACGTTTCTGAATGCAGAGATACTAAATATGTGTATGTTTTTAATTATTATTTTGAATGGGGCAAAAGGGCTGTGATTTGAACTGTTTCTATTTTTTTAAAGTTTTTAAATATTTTTAAAACCTATATATTTTTTTTTTTTACTTTTTACTGGCTTTAGTAGGAGAGATTTGAAGCTGCGGTCATCTGATCACTTATGCTACATCGATTTTTACTTAACAAGGCCACATAGAGGAGACATACAGGTATGAATAATTTCACCGGTGTAAAACCTCAATTCCCATATTATTAAAGGTGACAGGTTCCCTTTAATTGTGACTGCGCAGGGATCTGTGAGTGGGAAATTTGTACATTGATGGCTAGTTTGCTCTGCAAATATTTCCAAAACAATGGGGTCTGCAGGCTGATTTCCACGGGCGTTGTAGATGAGCATTGTTTAATATAAATGTCAGTTTTCCTGCTCTTTTTATCAGGTTACAATGTGTCTCTACTAATATTTATGTACAAGTTACAGCAAGTAACAATGGTTTATTGATGTCTGCATTTGGCCAAGATTTGTGTAAAGTGAGTGACAGTCAAAATGGAAAAAAAAATACAGAATTGCAGCCAAGCTTCTCATAAATTAATAAATAAATAATCTTTATTTTTATATAACGCTATCATATTCCGCAGCGCTTTACAGTTTGCACACATGATCATCGCTGTCCCCGATGGGGCTCACAATCTAAATTCCCTATCGGTATGTCTTTGGAATGTGGGAGGAAACTGGAGAACCTGGAGGAAACCCACGCAAACACAGAGAGAACATACAAACTCCTTGCAGATGTTGTCCTGGGTGGGATGACACCTAAACACAGATTATGTGGGTTGTCAGTAAAATCTGGATGACCTGAGAACCAGAAAAAGACCAAACGCCAAACATAAACCCAAGACAGAGGTCAAAGGAGTTGTCTGTGTACGCCAGCATGTTGATCAGATTGTTGTTGGTCTGGTTTCTCTGATGCCGGAGATCCGCTGTTAGGCCATGTTCTCATTTAGCATGAACACTGCATTTTTTTTTTTTTTTTGCGCTTAAAGACATTGTGGTTGTGGAACTGTGCGTTTTTTTAATTCTTTTTTTTTTTTTTTGCTTAGGCTTCTATGGAGACGCTGATAAAATGCATATAAAACACACAGATTCCCAACGTTTCTCCACTAAAAATCATAATTAGCAAAGCTGCATCAAAAGGGAAAACATGTAATAACTAAAAAAACCACAACAAACATGCGATAATCAGAGCAGACCAATGTAATTCATTAGGGCTGTTCACATGGCCGTTTTTTCACATGGACCAAGTGAATGCCGCACACACTAGCCCTTTCCGAGTATTGGATGAGAAGTTTGCGCAAAATAAAATAAGTAAATTCCATATTGCACCTCGTTTGTATGGATGCATTTCCGTTTTTAACCTAGGAAACTGTACTTGATCTTGTATATTTTAAAACGTTTATCTATAAAAATGGAGATCACATGTACATAAAGGCAGACACACGGATAGCATCTGAAGTCTCTCCATACGCGGTAGATGTCGGCTATATTACATACCCGCCATCTTTATCTGACAGCAGCAGCCAGAGTTGGGCTCCGATCTCAGCTGTTAACCATGTAAATACCGCTATAATCTCTGACCGCGGCATTTAAATGCACTGGCACACTGGCTCCCATTCGGTGTCAGCAGGGGTGAACCTAGCCACACTGCTGCCTCAGGTGAACTTCAAAACGGCGCCCCCCCCAAACACATACAGTACAGCCCCCCTAGAGGGCTCCCAATCTCATATACAGTCCCCCCCATACATTACATGAGTGATAACTATTGTAAATTCTACAATAGGTCATGAATCAGACAGTATAGTCCTCCATACAGTATTCTGGGCACCACAGTGCTCCTTACAGAATAATGAGCCCCATTTATTGCTCCATACAGTATACTGAGCCCCACATATTGCTTCATACAGTATTGTGGGCACCGCACAGCACCCCATACAGAATAACATGCCCTAAATATTGCTCCATTCAGTATGAGCCCCATATATTGCTCCATACTGTGTAATGGCCACACAGTGCTCCATACTGTGTAATGGCCACACAGTGCTCCATACTGTATAATGGCTACACATGATGCTCCATGCTGTATAATGGGCACACATGATGCTCCATACTGTATAATGGCCACACATGATGCTCCATACAGTATAATGACTGCACATGATGCTCCATACTGTATAATGGCCACACATGATGCTCCATACTGTATAATGGCCACACATAGTGCTCCATACTGTATAATGGCCACACATGATGCTCCATACTGTATAATGGTCACACATGATGCTCCATACTGTATAATGGTCACACATGATGCTCCATCCTGTATAATGGTCACACATGATGCTCCATCCTGTATAATGGTCACACATGATGCTCCATCCTGTATAATGGTCACACATGATGCTCCATCCTGTATAATGGTCACACATGATGCTCCATACTGTATAAAGCTACGTTCACATTAGCGTTGCGCCGCCCTGCGTCGGCGACGCAACGCGCGACGCATGTTAAAACGCGCGCAAACGCGCGCAAAAACGCGCGCGTTTTGCGACGCGTGCGTCGTTTTTGACAAAAATCGGACGCACAGAAAATGCAACTTGTTGCATTTTCTTGCGTCCGACGCTAGCGTCGGAAACGACGCACGTGGCGAAAAACGCCACCCAAAAAACGCACGCGTCCCCTATGTTAAACATAGGGGCGCGTCGCCGCTGCGTCGCCGCTGCGTCGCCGACGCAACAGCGGCGCAACGCTAATGTGAACGTACCCTAATGGCCACACATGATGCTCCATACTGTATAATGGCCACACATGATGCTCCATACTGTATAATAGCCACACAGTGCTCCATACTGTATAATGGCCACACCGTGCTTTATCTATCTATATATATAATTGCCTAAGGGTTTTTCCGTCTGTCTGTCTGTCTGTCTGTCCTGGAAATCCCGGCTCTCTGATTGGTCGAGGCCGCCAGGCCTCGACCAATCAGCAACGGGCACAGCGACGATGATGTCATAATGGTTGCCATGGCGACGATGATGTCATAAAGGTTGCCTCGACCAATCAGCGACGGGTACAGTCTGCCGCGAATTCTGGAATCATCATTGTCCATAGACTACGGGGACATGCATATTCTAGAATACCCGATGCATTAGAATCGGGCCACAGTCTAGTCTATATATATAATTGTCTAAGGGTTTTTCCGTCTGTCTGTCTTTCTGTCTGTCTGTCTTTCTTTCTGTCTGTCTGTCTGTCCTGGAAATCCCGCCTCTCTGATTGGTCGAGGCCGCTAGGCCTCGACCAATCAGCGACCGGCACAGCGACGATGATGTCATAAAGGACGTAGACATCTCACGTTTCTGATTCAGCGACAGGCACAGTATCGACGTAGATGTCATAATGGTTGCCATGGCGACGATGTCATAAAGGTTGCCTCGACCAATCAGCGACGGGCATAGTCTGCCGCGAATTCTGGAATCATCATTGTCCATATACTACGGGAACATGCATATTCTAGAATACCTGATGCGTTAGAATCGGGCCACAATCTAGTACTGTATAATGGCCACACAGTGCTCCATACTGTATAATGGCAACACATGATGCTCCATACAGTATAATGGCCACACATAGTGCTCCATACTGTATAATGGCCACACATGATGCTCCATACTGTATAATGGTCACACATGATGCTCCATACTGTATAATGGTCACACAATGCTCCATACTGTATAATGGCCACACATGATGCTCCATACTGTATAATGGTCACACATGATGCTCCATACTGTATAATGGCCACACAGTGCTCCATACTGTATAATGGCCACACAGTGCTCCATACTGTATAATGGTCACACATGATGCTCCATACTGTATAATGGCCACAGTGCTCCATACTGTATAATGGTCACACATGATGCTCCATACTGTATAATGGTCACACATGATGCTCCATACTGTATAATGGCCACACATGATGCTCCATACTGTATAATGGCCACACATGATGCTCCATACTGTATAATGGCCACACATGATGCTCCATACTGTATAATGGCCACACATGATGCTCCATACTGTATAATGGCCACACAGTGCTCCATACTGTATAATGGCCACACAGTGCTCCATACTGTATAATGGTCACACATGATGCTCCATACTGTATAATGGTCACACATGATGCTCCATACTGTATAATGGTCACACATGATGCTCCATACTGTATAATGGCTACACAGTGCTCCATACTCTGTAATGGCCACACATAATGCTCCATACTGTATAATGGTCACACATGATGCTCCATACTGTATAATGGTCACACATGATGCTCCATACTGTATAATGGTCACACATGATGCTCCATACTGTATAATGGCTACACAGTGCTCCATACTCTGTAATGGCCACACATAATGCTCCATACTGTATAATGGTCACACATGATGCTCCATACTGTATAATGGTCACACATGATGCTCCATACTGTATAATAATCACACATGATGCTCCATACTGTATAATAATCACACATGATGCTCCATACTGTATAATAGCAACACATGATGCTCCATACTGTATAATGGCCACACAGTGCTCCATACTGTATAATGGCCACACATAGTGCTCCATACTGTATAATGGCCACACATGATGCTCCATACTGTATAATGGCCACACGTGATGCTCCATACTGTATAATGGCCTCACATGTTGCTCCATACTGTATAATGGCCTCACATGATGCTCCATACTGTATAATGGCCACACATTACTCCTACACACGCGGCTGCGCTCCGTACACCTTGCACGAGTCCACTCCGTACTCATGCGTCTCCGCTCCATACACCTTGCACACACCCGGCTCTGCTCCATACACACCTGGCTCTGCTCCGTACACCTCATACACACCCGGCTCTGCTCCGTACACCTCATACACACCTGGCTCCGCACACCTCATACATACCTGGCTCCGCTTCGCACACCTCATACACACCCGGCTCCGCCCTGTACACCTCATACACACCTGGCTCTGCTCCGTACACCTCACACACACCCGGCTCTGCTCCGTACACCTCATACACACAAGGCTCCGCTCCGTACACCTCATAAACACATGGCTCTGCTCCGTACACCTTGTACACATTCAGCTCCACTCCATACACCTCATACACACACGGCTCTGCTCCATACACCTCAAACACACACGGCTCCGCTCCATACACCTCGTACACACACCGCTCCGCTCCATACACTTCATACACACACGGCTCTGCTCCATACACCTCATACACACCTGGCTCTGCTCCGTACACCTCATACACACCTGGCTCCGCTCCACACACCTCATACACCCCTGGCTCCGCTCCGCACACCTCATACACACCTGGCTCCGCACACCTCATACACACCTGGCTCCGCTTCGCACACCTCATACACACCCGGCTCCGCCCTGTACACCTCATACACACCTGGCTCTGCTCCGTACACCTCACACACACCCGGCTCTGCTCCGTACACCTCATACACACAAGGCTCCGCTCCGTACACCTCATAAACACATGGCTCTGCTCCGTACACCTTGTACACATTCAGCTCCACTCCATACACCTCATACACACATGGCTCCGCTCCATACACCTCATACACACACGGCTCCGCTCCATACACCTCGTACACACACCGCTCCGCTCCATACACTTCATACACACACGGCTCTGCTTCATACACCTCATACACACGGCTCCGCTCCATACACCTCACACACACACACGGCTCCGCTCAATACACCTCATACACACACTTACCATGGCAACCAGCACAGCAGAGTCCTGCAATCCATGGAGGTCCCGATCAGGTGACCCCTGACTCCTCCCCTCCTGTGACCTCATCACAGGTCCTGTTTGCAGAGAGCAGCCACTATGTGGTGTGCTGCTCTGCGGGTGCAGGGATGACCGGCTGCTATTGCACACCATGGGTTGTGAGCAGGGGCGCGCGCACCGCACTAGTGACAGCAAATGTCAGGGATTATGAAAAGTCGGCACCAGGTGCTCTGACCGCCACTCTGCCACCCCCTGTCTTTCAGTGACGACTTCCGCCTGAAGCAAAGGGCTCAACTTGCCCCATGATAGCGGCGCCCCTGAGTGTCGGACTGGGGTGTCAAGGGCTCACCAATAACAATGACCTTGGTGGCCCACTTTTCATATGCATACAAATTTTACACTACCCTCATTCACAAATTTACCTATATCTCTATATAATAATAAACTAGGTAGTTTGGTTAATGAATTATAAGATGCTGCTGCTTTTTTTGTACAGTAAATCAACTGAATTAAGCCAAGTACTGCCCATATAGTAGAGCTGGGGGCCCGTTACTGCACAGGGGCCCACCGGGGGATTCTCCTGTTCCCCTATGGGCCAGTCCGAGCCTGCTGCCATCACCCTCGATGATGCAACCACGGGACACTGGTAGGTTACCGTGCCCACTGGGAGCCCGCTGACGGCCCCATCATTGCCATCTGAAGCTTCATGGAAGATTTTCACAATGTAAAACTGTGGAATTGCAGTATATAGTATAAGCTATCGAAGGTTCAACTTCCTAAGGAGACTAAAAAATAAAAATACAATTTTTATCATTTAGAATGCATTCTGCATGTTTTGTGCATATGATAGTAACATAGTAACATAGTTAGTTAGGCCGAAAAAAGACATTTGTCCATCCAGTTCAGCCTATATTCCATCATAATAAATCCCCAGATCTACGTCCTTCTACAGAACCTAATTGTATGATACAATATTGTTCTGCTCCAGGAAGACATCCAGGCCTCTCTTGAACCCCTCGACTGAGTTCGCCATCACCACCTCCTCAGGCAAGCAATTCCAGATTCTCACTGCCCTAACAGTAAAGAATCCTCTTCTATGTTGGTGGAAAAACCTTCTCTCCTCCAGACGCAAAGAATGCCCCCTTGTGCCCGTCACCTTCCTTGGTATAAACAGATCCTCAGCGAGATATTTGTATTGTCCCCTTATATACTTATACATGGTTATTAGATCGCCCCTCAGTCGTCTTTTTTCTAGACTAAATAATCCTAATTTCGCTAATCTATCTGGGTATTGTAGTTCTCCCATCCCCTTTATTAATTTTGTTGCCCTCCTTTGTACTCTCTCTAGTTCCATTATATCCTTCCTGAGCACCGGTGCCCAAAACTGGACACAGTACTCCATGTGCGGTCTAACTAGGGATTTGTACAGAGGCAGTATAATGCTCTCATCATGTGCATCCAGACCTCTTTTAATGCACCCCATGATCCTGTTTGCCTTGGCAGCTGCTGCCTGGCACTGGCTGCTCCAGGTGGGTTTATCATTAACTAGGATCCCCAAGTCCTTCTCCCTGTCAGATTTACCCAGTGGTTTCCCATTCAGTGTGTAATGGTGACATTGATTCTGCAAAAAAAACGCATTGCGGTAAAAAAGCAGCATGTTCATTAATTTTGCGGATTTTCTGCATTTCCCGCTATTCTATGCATTTGGGAAAAAACGCATAAAAAACGGATGTGGATTTCTGGCAGAAATGTCCGTTTTTTGTCAGGAAATTTCTGCTAGAAAATCCTGACGTGTGCACATACTCTGAGGGTATGTTTCCACGTTCAGGAAACGCTGCGTGTTTGACGCTGCGTAGAGCCGCAGCGTCCAGATGTTACAGCACAGTGGAGGGGATTTCGTGAAATCCCGTCTCCACTATGCGGTAAAACACGCAGGCGGCAGACCCGCGTAATCGGACATGCGGCGCGTCTTTTCAGACCACCCTGTGGTCGGCGTTCATAGCAAGCCTGTAATTCTACTACATAGAGGCAATCTATGCTTCGCCTCTATGTAGCAGAGCCGATCCAGTTGTGCCAGCTTCTAGCCTCTCATGGAGGCTATTGAAGCATGCCAAAAGTAAAAAAAAAAAAAAAATGTTTAAAAAAATATGAAATATATAAAAGTTTAAATCACCCCCCTTTCACCGCATTCAAAATAAAACAATAAAAATAAAATCAAGTATACACAAATTTGGTATCATAGTGTTCAGAATCGCCCGATCTATCAATAAAAAAAAGCATTAACCTGATCGCTAGATGGTGTAGCGAGAAAAAAATTTGAAATGCTCAAATTTACATTTTTTTGGTCGTTGCGACATTGCATTAAAATGTAATAACGGGCGATCAAAAGAACGTATCTGCACTAAGATGGTATCACTAAAAACCTCAGCTCGGCACGCAAAAAATAATCCCTCACCCACCCCAGATCACAAAAAATGGAGTCGCTACGGGTATCAGAAAATGGCACAATTTATTTTTATTTTTTATTTTTTTATTTTTTTAAGTTTGGAATTTTTTTTATCACCACTTAAATAAAAAATCACCTAGATATGTTTGGTGTCTATGAACTCTAATGACCTGGAGAATCATAATGGCAGGTCAATTTTAGCATTTAGTGAACCTAGCAAAAAAGCCAAACAAAAAACAAGCATGGGATTGCACTTTTTTTGCAATCTCACCGCACTTGGAATTTTTTCCCCATTTTCTAGTAGACGACATGGTAAAACCAATGATTTCGTTCAAAAGTACAACTCGTCCCGCAAAAAATAAGAACTCACATGGCCATATTGATGGAAAAATAAAAAAAAATTATGGTTCTGGGAAGGAGGGGAGTGAAAAACGAACACCGAAAAAAGGAAAATCCCAAGGTCATGAAGGGGTTAACCCCTACTTCATGCTGTCTTTAGATTACATAGTAAAAACCTGCTGACAGATTCCCTTTAAGGAGATGACTAGACATAAGGACCCTGTGCATAACTCTACTAATGTTCTGCATCTCCATAAATATAATCCGCTTTAATACACTTTGTATTTTGTTGAAGAAGAAACTCTTGCCTTGAACTCCCCATTGCAGGGTGACGGAAAGTAGGGCAGAATAACATAAATCATTTATATGTTTGCCGTGTGCATAATCTGTGCAGCCGCAAAGCCAATTTTCCGTAACCGCGCTGTACCAATTATTTATCCGGCACAGTGCAGAATATTAAAATACTCAATCATTGATTTATTAATGTTTTATGTTTTTGCAAAGCACATGGCAATATATAATATTGATTTCTGTTGTGGTGTCTTGGAAGATTTATGAGTCCTAAAATGGAAAATTCGGTTGACGGCCATTTACGGTATGTAGTATATTTTCCTAAAGTGTTAAATATCCATTTTTATGCTGTAATATTCCAGATGAAGACTATAAACATAAGGCAGAAGAACCACGAGCCATTTTATGCTCGACTTAACTGAAAACTAGAGTCCTGAAGGTGGCTGTATTTCACGGTCAGTGTACGTATCACAATGCCCAGTCTGGCCGGAGGTTTCCTGACCCAAACGAATAGGCCACGTATATGCCCATGAGGCTACTCGTTTGGGTCAGGAGATCGGTGGTCATACAGACCGTGCAATTCAGCTGTCCAAACCCATCCTGATACGGAGTCCTGGACTTATGGAATGATTAGAGTAGGATTGTAGCAAATCGGCCCGTCTGTATTTGCCGCTCTCCGTCTGTCCATGTCTTTCCTTTTCTTCTCTTTCTTTGACCAGTAATATCTGTATGACATACATTCAAGAGCATGTGTAATTCTTCATTTTTCCTCTTGCGGCACTGCAGGTGACCACCGTTGTTGCCAGATGTCTCCGCAGATTACAGTTAATCACTGGGGTTCCAGTAGTGGAACAAACTTCCGCTGGATTATTTTTGTAAACTTTTCGTATAAATTGGAATTTTCCAAATCACACCACCTTATCAATGAATTATCTGGCAAGTTCCTTGTTAAATACCTTAGAATTTCCAAGCCACCTTATCAGATTTTATCATACTTGATTCGATTCTTTCCCAAGCCTACAATCACTGGCTACACAGCGCACCATCAGACAGAAGTGATGGACTGGTGCTCTGTCGCCTCATCTTGTCACCACTGTCATCCTACATATCACAGCACTATCAGCCGATCAGCAGCTCTGCGGGTGACGTGGCGCCATTGCTCAGGCCGCTTTGCTGCCGCACAGAATGTTACCAGCTATAGTAGAAAAATATTTAGAATTGAGAATCCTCAGCTATAGTAGGAAGTCCCACACCTTGATTCTGTGGTGTCTTCTAAGCCTTTCTGCTGTGCCTGACGCAACCACCACACAGGAAGATATGACATTGCATAGGACTACAAGCAATGTCTACTACTTTCTGTACTCACAAAGTTATTAGTGAGTGTTATTTTCGGTGTTACATAGGACTGCAGGTAATACTTTCTACATTTGCAGAATGGAAAATTTGACCTTTAACTTTTTGGTTACTGTTACTTTTAGGACTCACTCACGCGAGCGTATAAATCGAATGAGTGCAAGGTGATATAAATCGAATGAGTGCAAGGTGAGAAAACATAGCATTGCACTGTGACCAATGTTAGTAAATGTGTCAGTCATATTTTTAATGCACTGATGTCAAAGGAACCACAAAATTTCATCAACCAAGTATGGTAAATTCACAGCCCGAAACCCTCAGACTAGATAGATATCCTGTACATATGTAATTTCAGAAGTCCCCTTACATATAATAAAGTGGCACCCTCTTAGTGCCTTTCATGTGGCACTAAAGGGTGTTTTGTTTAGCACAATAAATAAATTAAAAATGACGTGGGGTCCCCCCTATTTTTCATAACCAGCCAAGGTAAAGCAGACAAGGTAAAGCGCAGAGCTGTGGCCTGATATTATCAGGCTGGGAAGGTCCCTGGTTATTGAGCTCTTCCAAGCCTTAAAATATCAGCCCACAGCCGCACCCAGAAGTTGTACATTACTGGGTTAGTAATGGGGGTGTCTAATATACACCTTTGCTTTACTAACCCTAGTGCTTGATGGCTCGGAAACGGGTCCTGCGTTCACAGGGGAAACTCGCGGTGGCTGCGACCCGGACCGTGGCCCTGTGCGCTCATGTAAAAGGTCTTTAAAGGGAATAAAGTTTGTGTTTGTGACGCCACTTGTGGTATTCGGTCAGTGGGGACCGACTCTGCTTTAAGGGGTCCTCTGGGGTGGTGATATGGCAGCTAGATGATATAACTTCCCACAGGTGAAATATGTCCCCAGGGCTCCCGGTGTGTAGATGGAAAATAGTGAGGAGTGCAGTAAAGAATGAGGACACAAGGTTGCAATCTCTTTACCTTGGTTTACTGAAGACTTCAGCATCCGCAGTCCAGAGCACCAGATCACAGGGCAGGCAGGGTCTGGCCGGCTTGAAGGCAAGTTAGAAGTTCCCTTACCCAGGTGGAAATCAAAAGCCTTCCTCTGGTGCCATGGTGTTGTAGTTCCTTACGGCTTAAAGCTCCACATAAGGTCCTCACAGTTGTTATCTCTCTCTCTGTCCCCCGGGTAGGATAAGACATAACCCGTATGACTGGTGGCTTGAGGCTGTTTATAGGGACTCTAGCACGCCCCGGCCTCTGAGGGGTTCCTCCGTGCCTCCTGGGTGTTAGGTCGGACAGGTAACGTAGAGTTCAGCTGTCCTGCCGATCTCTGATGTAAGTCATAGAGGTCCTTACAACCTCGGTGTTCCGGCTACCGGTCTCTGCTCCTCAGAAGGAAGCAGCCTGCTCGGGGCTGGTCTCCCTCTGGTATTCTCTCCTGTGCTTTGCTCTCCTGCATGCTCTCTGCAATGTATTCAGCTTTCTCAATGTCTCTTTCCAGGAGCTGCTGCACTCCGTCTCCTGACTGGTCCTGCCTGGAACTAATTAACTCCCCCTACAGCCTACCAGTATATATATATATATATATATATATATATATATATATATATATATATATATATATATATATATATATGTATGTATGTCACCTAGCAAGTAGGATCAAAAGCTCCCCCTGGTGGCCTGGAGTATGAATATGTTGCATGATTGTGGTACCTGGTTACAGATTTCCCTTCTTGCCTTCAAGCGTAACATCACTCTCCCCGTGAGAAAGGCAATGCTACTGTGACGACCAGGACCCTGGGGCGCCACATTCACAGTTGACATCAACCCCAACCACCATTAGCCCGAATGCCACCGCAACATGGCAATCGGAAAGAGCCGGGCAAAGCACCAGAATTGTGATGAGCCACTTTTGGGGTGGCTGCGGGACGGTATTTTTATGTTGGGAAGGGCTCAATAAACAGGGACCTTCCCTGCCTGAATATATCAGGCCACAGCTGTCTGTTTTACCATTGCTTTTTTTTCATTTTTACCTACTCCTCAAGGCAAAACTTCTCCAGCTCCTTCAAGTTAGATTGTTTCCTCTTGCGATCAGCAATCTCATCTGACCATCCTACATACATTTGGGAAATCTCTCAAAGGTCTTTTGGCAAACTCAAAAAGAGATTACAAATTTTTTTTTCCCCCCGGTATTTCGTACCATCCATCCTCCCCTCGACTTGGACAATATTCTCTGTCCAGCCGCTAGATGATGTTCTTTGGGTGATGAGCTGTGTTGGTTTGGCACCAGACATAGCATTTACTTTGATGGCCAAAAAGTTCAATTTTGGTCTCCTCTGACCACAGCACCTTCCTCGGTACATTTGCGGAGTCTCCCACATGTCTTTTGGCAAACTCAAAACGACCCTTACAATTTTTGTGTGTAAGTAAAAGCGTTTTTCTGGTCAGATACTCCAGTCTCTACTTGGGTGCTCTGCAGCTCCTTCAGGGTTACCTTTTGTCTGTCTCCCTGATTAATGACCTCCTTGCCCGGGCTGAGAGTTTTGGTGAGCTTTCCTCTCTTGGCAGGTTTGTTGTGGTACCTTATTCTCTCCATTTGATGATAATTGATTTGATGGTGCTCTGGGGGATCATCAGAGATTGGGATTTTTTTTTTTTTTTATGTAACCGAACCCTGATTTGTACTTCTCATCAACTCTGTCCCTGACTTGTTAGGAGATCTCCTTGGTCTTCATGGTGTTGTTTGGTTAGTGGTGCCGCTTGTTAATGGTGTTGCAGCCTCTGTGGCCTTTCAGAAAAGGTGTGTGTATATACTGACAGACCAGGTGACACTTAGATTGCAGACAGGTGGACTTCCTCTTACTAAGCATGGGACTTATGAAGGTAATTGCTTGCACCAGGCATTTTTAGGGGCTTCGATTTTTTCCGGTACCGGAATTATCTGGATGTGTGGGACAGGCCTAATGGTGAGGGTGTGCAATATGTGATGGATCCATCTCTGGCATGAATTCAGTTTTTTATTCTTCATTCCGAATATAATAGCCACATTTTGAAAGCTTGTGTGAAACCATAAAATGTATGGGCAAGGAGATTCATAGACCTCTTTTTTTTTTTTTTTTTTTTTCATTTGGTTTTTTGTAGGGTAAATCCAGCAGCATTATTACTGTGTATTCCTTTACTGCACTTCTGTGCATTCTGTATATACTGCACTTCTTATGTTATATCTATTTCTTGTTTCTCACATTTTTCATCCATCGTTTTCCTTATAGAAAATTAGACTTTCTGTTGATGCTTTAATATCTGTATATGAATCCTCATTTTCATCTTCCGCAGATTCTCGCCTAAATATTTCATGAAGAGTCTTTGCTCTTTTCCTGAGAAATGGCCAGTATGACATAACCCTTAGAAGAAATATTGATTCTCACTGAAACTTCTGACCTCAATAATGCCATAGAAAGCCATTAAAATGATTAACATTTAGGGGAGCCTGACATTTCCCATATGTGATGATCATGCAGATTTGTATCTCTAAATGCTTTCTTTGACGTGTTCTTAGGATTTATAGATGTAACTACCCCTGATCTGGATATTGATATAAAAAATTGCTCCAAAATCATGTACCATTTTTCCAAAACGATCCAATTATTTGCTATACTTCGTGCTCACCCCATCTTGAGACTTGCATACATTTATAATATTTTGTTATTCAGCTGTTCTTATATTTTTATATGATGACATTTTATGACCTGTTGTAACTTCCTACTTTCTGTAAAACAATTTTGTTTTTATAGCAATCTTTCTGTATTTAGTCTTCCTCACACTGTCAGCCTATAAGATAGTTATTTTCCTGTGTTTGGGGCTCACAGAGGTAAAATAATTGAGAAAAAATAAGTGGTCAGTGCAGAGAGGAACCTTCATTGCCACAGACCTTTTATTTGCAGTTTGCTACCTGGAAGGGCAGTGATGGACCCCACATAACACGTGGAGGGCAGGGATGAACCCCACATTACACGTGGAGGGCAGGGATGAACCCCACATTACACGTGGAGGGCAGGGATGAACCCCACATTACACGTGGAGGGCAGGGATGAACCCCACATTACACGTGGAGGGCAGGGACGAACCCCACATTACACGTGGAGGGCAGCGACGGACCCCACACTACACGTGGAGGGCAGTGACTGACCCCACATTACACGTGGAGGGCAGTGACTGACCCCACATTACACGTGAAGGGCAGTGACAGACCCCACATTACACGTAGAGGGCAGTGACTGACCCCACATTACACGTGGAGGGCAGTGACAGACCCCACATTACACGTGAAGGGCAGTGACTGACCCCACATTACATGTGAAGGGCAGTGACGGACCCCACATTACACGTGAAGGGCAGTGATGGACCCCACATTACACGTGGAGGGCAGTGATGGACCCCACATAACACGTGGAGGGCAGTGATGGACCCCACATAACACGTGGAGGGCAGTGATGGACCCCACATAACACGTGGAGGGCAGTGATGGACCCCACATAACACGTGGAGGGCAGTGATGGACCCCACACTACACGTGTAGTGTAGAGCGGTGATGGACCCCACATTACACGTGGAGGGCAGTGACGGACCCCACATTACACGTGGAGGGCAGTGACGGACCCCACATTACACGTTGAGGGCAGCGACGGACCCCACATTACACGTGGAGGGCAGCGACAGAGCCCCCCGCACAATTTTATTTCACAAATAAATAGAAGTCATATCAAAGAAATGTTACCACTGTAATGAAGTACAATGTCACTAACAAAAACAAAAACAAAAAAAAACCAACAATCTCTGGATCAGTGGGATACGTTGACGCGTTCCAGAGTTATTACCTCATAAAGTGACAGTGGTCAAAATTAATGATGAGCGAGAATACTCGTTACTCGAGACTTCTCGAGCACGCTCGGGTGTCCTCCGAGTGTTTTTTTTAGTGCTCGGAGATTTAGTTTTCCTCACCTCAGCTGAATGATTTACATCTGTTAGTCAGCATAAGTACACGTGGGGGTTGCCTGGTTGCTTGGGAATCCCCACATGTAATCAAGCTGGCTAAGAGCTGTAAATCATTCAGCTGAGGTGAGGAAAACTAAATCTCCGAGCACTAAAAAATACTTGGAGGACCCCCCGAGCATGCTCGGGAAATGTCGAGTAACGAGTATATTTGCTCATCACTAGTCGAATTGTAAAATTTGTCCTGGTCATAGGGATCAAAATTTAATATTAAGGTGTGAATTTGGCTAAATGTGGAGTGTCAGAGTTCAGTCCACTAAATATTTGGCTGAACTTAATTTTTTGATAAATATGTTCCAGTCTGTCTTTGTAAATTTGTTTACTGTAAACGATATCTACAACTCTGTATGTAACCCCTTCTCATGTATAGCACCATGGAATTAATGGTGCTATATAAATAATAATAATAATAATAATAATATGGGTGACTATATCCCTCTTGCGGCAACGTGTAAGTTGCATGTCGTGTGCGACTCGCATTAAAGTCTGTGGGAGTGTGCCGCATGCGACTAACAACCCTCGACAGAAAATCCAGCGCCTTTGGAACCACGTTTGACTCTGTTGCTGCATGTTGCAGGTGGCATTGCGACCTCATAGGAAATCATCACGTCCAATGTTGTAATGTGTCTCTGCAGTTTCAATGTCTCCATGAAGCGCGGGCCTACAGTAGGGTGTCGGGGTATCTGTTCCAGGAGACCATGAAGATGTCGCTAGGCTTTCATCAAAGCCAAAGGCTTAATTTGGTGCGTAAACCCTTTCTGTAAATGCCTTCTTACCACCATCACTCGCAGTATATGACCCGGTAGCCCCTTCTCCTCTCCTTGGCGCATACGTTCCTGGCTCAGAATATATAATGCCTCCCTGGATCAATAGCCATTATAAATGATGATTTCTTGGGGGGGAAGGTTGTATCTAATATGTCTTCGTGTTTTTGGCTTTCGCGGTGTATACTGAATGGCACTTATTTTTTTGTCTTGGGTCCAGACTGTAAATTTGTGAGGGCTTTTACCTCCTCTTCCCGGCTACTATTTTGCACAATGTGGGTGGCATATGGCCTTCGCTCGGCTGAAGTCTCCGCACATCTCACAATTGTAGAGATGAGGAACGTATTGATGAGGTCCATTATGCTGAAATATTAATTAACCGTCCATTAGATGTAAACAAGTCTGGCAGGCTCCGAGGACGGTACGCTTGTCCTGGTTCATCCTTTTCACTTCATATACTGTGGGGGGGTTTACCGGTCGGCCAGGAACAATGATGCTGAGAGAACATAATTGTTGGTGCATTTGAGCTCTTGTGGCCTCAGAAGATGAAGCATGAGAATGGAGCCGTCATCTGTGGGTATAGAGAAAGGGGAGGTGTTGAGCATCGGGAAGACTTTAATGAACCCTGTCAGTGTCTTTGAAAAGCAAATAGTCACAGACTCGGGGAGACATGCAGAGGAAAGTGCTGCGCTTTTTTGCTTCTCATCTTGGAGGAACATAGGCTGTGGCTTCTTGCAGGACATCTACATCACTTCGAGTGGTAATGAGTAATATCTGGCATCCAAGGAAGGGTCATCTTCTCATTGTCCTCCACCCTGTGTTTGCCTGGTCCTTTCGTTCTATCAGGTTGATTGTGTAGATCTTGGCTGTACGGCGTGGGTTTTTTCTTCTTCCCTTAGTTGCCTAGACAATCATTTGCTCTCTAAGAGAATGTCTGGCTCCCGCAAGGACTTTGATGTAAAGCAGATACTAAAAATCAGATGGAGGTGGTTTGGTCACCCGACAGCACCTGTCAGTGCCATCCAACAAGGAGACTATTTGAGTTGTGATCAAAGCTCGGTGACCGAGGACAGAAAGTTTTTACAATCGAGCAACCTCCCCTTGCCCTTGCAGTCAGTGGAATCCAGGAGAACCTGCAATCAGGGCTTCCAAAATTTGCTTCCATGCACCATGGCATCTGCTCCTGAGCATAATGCCTCCTCAGCCGGACTCACCACAGGTGCATCTGAAGCGGGACATTCACCCAACAAGCCAGAAACCGAGGATGGAGGCAGCGAGGAAGACATTGACTCCGAGAGCAGTTCATGCAGGTCAGAATAACGTTATGGTTATATGCAATGTATCTTCGCGGGAGGGTGAGCTCTGGAATATTTAAACATATATAATATTATATATATATATATATATATATATATATATATATATATATATATATATATCTATATCTATATCTATCTGAATGTGTGTGTATGTGTGTCTGGGATTGGCATCTGCACCGTCGCAGCTACAGCCACAACATTTTGCACAGTCACACGTCTGGACCCGAGAGCGTCATATGCTATGTTGTGAGGCAAAACTTTAACCCCGCGCGTTCCAATTCACCAAACAATTTTGCTCCTATCTGCATAATGGGGAAAAAGTGAAAGGAAAAGTGTTGGAGGCAAATTGACATCTACCAGATGTGAACAAGGGGGACTTAAAGAGTGAGAGCAATGGCGCCAAATAGTATATACCGTACAGTTGCTAAGGTGGGGCCCCGACATGGGATACTCGCCACACACGGGGATATGAACACACACACAAAATGCACCACACACTACCACGTGCTTGAACACATATACCACCCTCAGCACACATTTCACCACACATACACCAACCTCGCCACATAAAAGTAGAAACGCAAAAGTCGCTGCTCAAAACTCGCCACGCGCAAAACACGCCACGTGCAAAAATAGGCTCATGCAAAACTCGCCACACGTGCAAAACTCACCTCATGGAAAACTCTCCACACGTGGAAAAATTGCCACATGCACAAAAGTTGCAACACATGCAAAAGTTGCCTCACACAAAACTTGCACATACTCAAAACGCACCACACATAAAACTCGCCACGCGCAAAACTCGCTATGCGCAAAACTTGCTGCACACAACTTGCTACACTAACCTGTCACATGCAACTCGACACAGAAAGTTGCTACACGCAACTCCATACACACAACTTGACACATGAAACTCGCCCTAAAACACACACAAGTCTGGTATTATCCTTCAAAAATAAAAATCTGATTAAAAAGCAGAGAAACTACAAGGGCAACAACTGTACCATATAGGAAATGTGGCAGCTGTCAGTCACATGACCTGTCTATTATGTGTATGTGTGAGCTAATATATACTGCCGGGGGGGGGGTGGTTTCCTGTTGGCTGGGGATTTATCAGGCTGCCAATTTAGCTTACAAATACTGAGGTAAAAATACTGAGCAAATAACGTGTGAACGCGGTCTAATACAGGAGGAGATGACACACAGATATATACACTATATACAGGAGGAGATGACACACACATATATAATATATACAGGGGAGATGACACAGGTATATGCTATATACAGGAGGAGATGACATACAGGTATATACAGGAGGAGATGACATACAGGTATATACTATATACAGGAGCAGATGACACAGGAATATACTATATACAGGGGAGATGACACACACAGGTATATACAGGAGGAGATGACACAGGTATATACTATATACAGGGGAGATGACACATAGGTATATACTATATACAGGAGGAGATGACTTGCAGGTATATACTATATACAGAAGGAGATGACACACCGTATATACAGGAGGAGATGACACGCGTATATACTATATACAGGGGAGATGACATACAGGTATATACTATATACAGGAGATGACATACAGGTATATACTATATACAGGAGGAGATGACATACAGGTATATACTATATACAGGAGATGACATACAGGTGTATACTATATATAAGGGAGATGACAAACATGTATATACTGAGGGGAAAATGAGAGGTGTGAGGTGAAAATGAAAAGGTGTGAGTGCAAAATGAGAGGAGTGAGGGAAAATAGTGGAGTGATCGGAAAATGACAGATTTGAGGTCGAAATGACAAGTGTTAGGGGGTAATGAGAGGCGTGATGGAAAAATAAGAGAAGTGAGGTGCTATAACTAACCACAGATATTTACTATGCCTAGGCAATGCCGGGCTCTTCAGCTAGTATATATACAGTATATATAATACAAGAAATATCATGAGAAGGACGAATGTACGTTCCGAGAGCCAGGTCTTCACATACTGCATTTTAGACAGATCTGTTTCTCATGGTTTGTTTTTTTTTTTTTTTTATATACAGTAATTAAATGCTACGGGTTTTGCTGTTTTCTGTTATTTGTGATTATGGTTTTTCCTAAATCTTAGCATTATCTCGGAATGCCATTTTTAGGCTGGTGTTTATTTTGCTGTGGGCTGCTATTGTTTGTTTTTCAAAAATGTGTATTTGTATTGCATCTTCTAAATTCTATATAATGTGATTCTAAGGGCTCATGCAGATGGCCATATTTTCGGTCCGAATGCAATCGATGAAACATTGGATTACACTCTGACCAATGTTATTCTATGGGGCCGTGCACATGTTCGATCTTTTTCCAAGGAAATATTGTAGCATGCTTGAGTTTGATCTGATATTCGGATTGCACTCTTTCATGCAAGTCAGTGAGTGCATGAAAAAACATTGGACTGCACTTAGATGACATCTGAGTGCAGTCCGATTTCCGATCACTGACACAATGGAGAAGATTGATTAAAAAAATTTTCTTCCACCTTCTCCTCATCTGAGCGAATCGGTGCACATTCTGGCCACCGATTGGTCAGTGTGAGATTTGCATAATCATCACGATTCTATCGGATGAGAAAATATATGCTGTGACCCTAGCCCAATGGAGACGAGAAAATTAAATTAATTTGCTTTACCCTGGTCCAGCTGCAGGGTCAGTTGTCTCTAGCCACTACACTGGAATTAAACACACCGCCTCCTAGATGCCGGCATCCCCAGCACCTCTTCTGATTACTAGGTCTGGGGTGCTGTAATGAGGGCATCACTCAGCTGCAATGATGTAATATGGGGCCTAAAAATCAGAAGAGGTGCAAGGAATCCTACGGTAGCAGGTGGGTGGCTGTTCATTTATAAGCCTGCCAGGGACCGTGCAGCTCCGGTGACTAGTCCAGGAGGCCGGTTCTCCGCGGCTTCTTCCTCTCCTGCTCACACTGCATGAAAGATTTTATCCCTACCTGTAAGTAATACATACCTGGCAGAATAACACACATGATAGAGCCAGTATCTGATGCATGATGCCCGTGTTTTGGGCAGCATGTATCCGCTGTCAGGTTCCCTTTAAGTCTTGAAAAGATCCCATATACCGTATGTGCACACCTGAAAAACACAATCTGCCTTCATAAAATATTTAGTGTTCCATCTGTGGGTCAGTAAAGTTTTTCTCGCTATAATTTGTGATGTGAATATTTGTGGGGCACGTTTTGGAACAGAACATTGTTATTAATATTTACGTGGTATTCTAGTATTTGGGGTCGTTATCTTTTTTTCTGCAGTGCTGTGTTTGCGGGTGCTGAGCAGACTATGGGGTCACATTGGGCAGCGGACCGTAGAGTATAGATCATTTCAAAAAAATAATTAAAAAAAAAATATATATATATATCTAATATATAAAGCTGAATGTGAGTGTGTATGTGTATGTGTGTGTGTATGTGTGTGTGTATGTCCGGGATTGGCATCTGCACCGTCGCAGCTACAGCCACCAAATCTTGCACAGTCACACGTCCGGACCCCGAGAGCGTCATAGGCTATGTTGTGAGGTGAAATTTTAACCCCGCGCTTTCCAATTCACCAAACAATTTTGCCCCTATCTACATAATGGGGAAAAAGTGAAAGGAAAAGTGTTGGAGGCGTCGCAGCTACAGCCACAAAATTTTGCACAGTCACACGTCCGGACCCTGAGAGCGTCATAGGCTATATTGTGAGGTGAAATTTTAACCCCGTGCTTTCCAATTCACCAAACAATTTTGCCCCTATCTACATAATGGGAAAAAATGAAAGGAAAAGTGTTGGAGGCAAATTGACAGCTGCCAGATGTGTGTGTGTGTGTGTATATATATATATATATATATATATATATATATATATATATATATATATATATATATATATATATATATATAATTATGTCTTTGTAAAAGATTATTTGTATCTATTAGTACAGTATGTTGGCATACTTTTGTTTAGTGCATTTTTTTTTAAACTTGCTTGAAATTCTATTAAAATGTGAATCTGGCTTTAAATGGGGGATGACCCTGGGTAGTACCAGGTGTGATGCAGTGACCCCTGTAACAGGTAGGGGGCGCTGCATGGTCTCCCCAGTATACGCACGGAGGCGTATTGAGGCCGTGCGTGGTAATTGTGTGCATGGATGTGATGGTGAGACAGTGTCTGGAATTGTGGTTAATGGGAGGTATGTGTCACAGGGATGGATGCTCCCTGCGATGCAACCCGGAGTATCTTGTCTTTAGAGCGCGTGAGCACTGAAGATGTCATTTAGTGCACCTGGGTCCGGGTTGCGGGTAGCTATGAGAGATGGGAGGGTCTGGCTACCCACATACCTCACTCTGAGTGGGGGTGCTCACTGTATCTTTTTCCCTGCAGGTGTTTGAGGACCTGCAGTGATGTCATGATCATGTGACCAGTGCATGTGATGTTACCTCACCTGTGGGTGTGGTTAGAGGCTACCTAAAGGAGGTGTGTTAGCACATGGTAGTGAGTGTTTGGGAGTCTGCAAGTCTGGGCAGACTTTCATGTGTCCTGGCTGGACACTGCAGATGGGCCCTGTGTATGAGTGACCTGTGGAAGCCTGTGTTGCTTCCTGGAAAGCACATGCTAGCGTGGGAGGTCCTGGGAGTAGGACTGGATCCCTGAGCAGCGCAGTGGAACTTGGGGAAGCTACAGTCCTCGGTGGGTCTGGACTGACTGAGATATGCCGCAAAGGCAAGTTGGTGATCCCCGTTTGGCAGCTTCTCCAGAAGAGTGGACTGACAAGGAGTCAGCTGGTGGAGCAGGAGCTCCCGTAAGGTACCTTCATAGACTGTTGGTCCTTATTGTGTTCTATGAACTGTGTGGTAACCCACGGCAACTGGTCAGAGGAGGACCAGCGTGATTAGTTGCTGCAACCTGTGTGATATGAACTGTGTGGTAACCCACGGCAACTGGTCAGGAGGACCAGCGTGTTTAGTTACCACAGACTAAGGTTCTGAGACTTAATGTAAAGATAATGTGTTATCGAATGGACTACATGTAAGACAGTGATATGCAACTTGGCTTACGATGCGGTTTATGCTGTACAAAATAAACCGTATGGACTGTTTTGTTTGAAAAAATCGTGCCCGAGTACGTCAATCCCGTGCCAAGCGAGTAATCCCCTACCCGTTAGTAACAGCAATCTTACACAGGGTAGATGCAGTGCCTGACTTTTCTCCAGGGATGTTTAGAGACCTAATTTATCAACGCTGCAGACAATAACAGACACCAGGAACCGCAGCGGAAACTCAACGCTAGACCCACGGAGGGGGAAGGAATGTTCTGGGGTTTTTTTTTTTTGTGTTTTTTTTTTTTTTCTGAAACTGGAAAACTGATTTGAGATCCTAGCTTATAAAATGATGTCAAAAGGCATTTCTCATGGTTCATTGAGGATTGTAAGGGGAAACTTGTTTGCAATATGAAAATGGGTCCTCGAAGTTTTCTCCTCCTTGCTGGAGTCAGGTTTATTCCACAAACACATTTATTATATACAGTTCCTGCAAGAGACTTCCAAAATATGCTATTGTGTAGCTGTCATACTTTTCGGGAAGCTTTGAGGCATAAAATTAGAATGTAGGCAGGGTGTATGTTAGAGCCCCTCTAAATTCAAACCTATGAGACCCCTTTTCTTTTAGCAAAATACCCCTTTAAAGAGTTTACCATCAGAAAATTATCGATTTGTTGAAATCGGGTATTTGTGTTACGAGTGTGTGTGTGTGTGTATATTTTCCCCCCCCTCACATGTGAGGCACCATGGAATAAATGGCGCTACAATAATAAATAATATATATTTTTTTTAAATGTTGGCAATATTTGTCATATTACATTATTTAAAGAAAATAAAATATATGCCTATTAGAGAATCTGTCAGCAGGTTTTTTTTGCTATGTAGTCTGAGCAGCATGATGCAGTCTCAGAGACCTTGATTTGATCAATGTATCACTTAAGGTACCGTCACACTAAGCGACGCTGCAGCGATACCGACAACGATGTCGATCGCTGCAGCGTCGCTGTTTGGTCGTTGGAGAGCTGTCACGCAGACAGCTCTCCAGCGACCAACGATGCCGGTAACCAAGGTAAACATCGGGTTACTAAGCGCAGGGCCGCGCTTAGTAACCCGATGTTTACCCTGGTTACCATCGTAAAAGTAAAAAAAAACAAACACTACATACTTACCTTCCGCTGTCTGTCCTCGGCGCTGTGCTTTCCTGCACTGACTGTGAGCACAGCGGCCGGAAAGCAGAGCGGTGACGTCACCGCTGTGCTTTCAGCCCAAAATTTTGGGCTGAGAGTGCCCCTCTCGGCTTATACTCGAGTTACGGTGGGCGGCAGGGTCGGCGGGTGAGGGGGAAAGGGCGCTGAGGCATACTCACCTAGTCTCGGCGGTCCTGACGCTCCCTCTGCCCGTCACACGGTCTTCGGTGCTGCAGCTCTTCCCCTGTTCAGCGGTCACGTGGGACCGCTGATTAGAGAAATTAATATGCGGCTCCACCTCCCATAGGGGTGGAGCCGCATATTCATTTCTCTAATCAGCGGTGCCGGTGACCGCTGATAGAGGAAGAGGCTGCGGCACCGAAGACCGTGTGACAGGCAGAGGGAGCGGGACGCCGGGAGCAGGTAAGTATGTAATATTCACCTGTCCGCGTTCCACACGCCGGGCGCCGCTCCATCTTCCCGGCGCCGCTATGTCTTCGCGTCCTCTTGCTCTGACTGTTCAGGTCAGAGGGCACGATGACGCATATAGTGTGCGCGGCGCCCTCTGCCTGATCATTCAGTGCGGAGAGGCGCCGGGACCGGACGCTGAGGAGGTGCAAGCAGCGAGGTGAGTATGGCATTTTTTTTTTTTTATTGCAGCAGCAATGGCACAGCTTTCTATGGCACAGCTATGGGGCAATAATGAACGGTGCAGAGCACTATATGGCACAGCTATGGGGCAATAGTAAACGGCGCAGGGCACTATATGGCAGCTATGGGGCAATAATGAACGGCGCAGAGCACTATATGGCAGCTATGGGGCAATAATGAACGGCGCAGAGCACTATATGGCACAACTTTCTATGGTACATCTATGGAGAAATAATGAACGGTGCAGAGCACTATATGGCACAGCTATGGGGCCATAATGAACGGTATGGAGCATCTATTTTTATTTTTGAAATTCACCGGTAGCTGCTGCATTTTCCACCTTAGGCTTATACTCGAGTCAATAAGTTTTCCCAGTTTTTTGTGGCAAAATTAGGGGGGTCGGCTTATACTCGGGTCGCCTTATACTCGAGTATATACGGTAATATTTTTTTAATATATTTTCTGTTTGTTCAGAGGTTTTGTAATATAATAGTGAATAAACAATGGCTAGATGAACTGTGATAACTCCTGATGAAATATTGGCAGCTTTGGATGCTTCTAGTGATGTCGGTACTGATAATGAAGGTAATTTATTATGGCTAGAATGTTGGATGAGTGTTTAAACTAGGAATTGGGGGGGAGGGTATTCATTTTATAGGAGGGGAAGATAGTGCAGATAGAGACCTGGGCACAAATAAGGAAGTTGGGGGTGGCGGTGGCATGGGGGGTGGGGTTAGAACAGTTAATAATTTAAGAAAGAATAGAGGTGCAGAGAGATACATAAAATGTATGCATACTAATGCGAGAAGCCTCGCCAACAAAATGGACGAATTAGAACTAATGTTGTTGGAGCCTAATTATGACATGGTGGGGATATCTGAAACGTGGCTGGATGAGAGCCATGACTGGGCTGTTAACTTGCAGGGCTATAGCCTGTTCAGAAATGACCGTACAGATAAGCGAGGGGGTGGGGTGTGTCTATATGTAAAATCATCCTTAAAACCCATCCTGCGTGATAATATAGGTGAATTTAATGAAAATGTAGAATCCCTGTGGGTGGAGATAAGGGGAGGGGGAAAAATAATAAATTACTGATAGGGGTTTGTTATAAATCTCCAAAAATAATGGAAGCAATGGAGAATATCCTCGTAAAGCAAATAGATGAAGCTGCGACTCAAGGAGAAGTCATTATTATGGGGGACTTCAACTACCCTGAAATAGATTGGGGAACAGAAACCTGCAGTTCCAGCAAAGGTAATCGGTTTTTGACAACTATGAGAGACCATTACCTTTCACAACTGGTTCAGGACCCAACAAGAAGGCGGGCACTGCTAGACCTAATATTAACCAACAGGCCAGACCGCATATCAAATATAAGGGTTGGGGGTCACTTGGGAAATGGCGATCACAAAATAATAAGTGTTCATGTATCCTTTAAAAAGATGTGTAATAGAGGGGTTACAAGGACACTAAACTTCAGGAGGGCAAATTTCCAACGGATGAGAGAGGATCTTGGTGCAATTAACTGGGACGATATCCTGAGACACAAAAATACACAAAGAAAATGGGAGACATTTATTAGCATCCTGGATAGGACCTGTGCACAGTATATACCGTATGGGAATAAACATACTAGAAATAGGAGGAAACCACTATGGCTAAATAGAGCTGTAAGGAGCGCAATAAGTGATAAAAAGAAAGCATTTAGAGAATTAAAGGAAGTAGGTAGTGAGGAGGCATTAAATAAATACAGAAAATTAAATTCTGTAAAAAGCAAATCAAGGCAGCAAAGATTGAGACAGAGAGACTCATTGCCAGAGAGAGTAAAAATAATCCGAAAATATTCTTTAACTACATAAATAGTAAGAAACTAAAAAATGATAGTGTTGGCCCGCTTAAAAATAGTCTGGGTGAAATGGCGGATGAGGATGAGGAAACGGCCAATATGCTAAATGACTTTTTTTCATCAGTATTTACACAAGATAATCCCATGGCAGACAAAATGGCTAGTGATAAAAATTCCCAATTAAATGTCACTTGCTTAACCCAGCAGGAAGTGCGGCGGCGTCTAAAAATCACTAAAATTGACAAATCTCTGGGCCCGGATGGGATACGCCCTCGAGTATTGCAGGAATTAAGTACAGTCATTGATAGACCATTATTTTTAATCTTTAAAGACTCCATAATAACAGGGTCTGTACCACAGGACTGGCGTATAGCAAATGTGGTGCCAATATTCAAAAAGGGGACAAAAACTGAACTCGGAAATTATAGGCCAGTAAGCTTAACCTCTACTGTGGGTAAAATCCTGGAGGACATTCTAAGGGACGCTATACTGGAGTACCTGAAGAGGAATAACCTCATGACCCAGTATCAACATGGGTTTACTAGGGACCGTTCATGTCAGACTAATTTGATCAGTTTCTATGAAGAGGTAAGTTCCGGATTGGACCAAGGGAACCCAGTGGATGTAGTGTATATGGACTTTTCAAAAGCTTTTGATACGGTGCCACACAAAAGGTTGATACATAAAATGAGACTAATGGGGATAGGGGAAAATATTTGCAAGTGGGTTGAGAGCTGGCTCAGGTATAGGAAACAAAGGGTGTTTATTAATGGAGCACACTCGGACTGGGTAGCGGTTAGCAGTGGGGTACCACAGGGGTCAGTATTGGGCCCTCTTCTTTTTAACATATTTATTAATGACCTTGTAGGGGGCATTCAGAGTAGAATTTCAATATTTGCAGATGACACTAAACTCTGCAGGGTAATCAATACAGAGGAGGACAATTTTATATTACAGGATGATTTATGTAAACTAGAAGCTTGGGCTGATAAATGGCAAATGAGCTTTAATGGGGATAAATGTAAGGTCATGCACTTGGGTAGAAGTAATAAGATGTATAATTATGTGCTTAATTCTAAAACTCTGGGCAAAACCGTCAATGAAAAAGTCCTGGGTGTATGGGTGGATGACAAACTCATATTCCGTGGCCAGTGTCAGGCAGCTGCTACAAAGGCAAATAAAATAATGGGATGCATTAAAAGAGGCATAGATGCTCATGAGGAGAACATAATTTTACCTCTATACAAGTCACTAGTTCGACCACACTTAGAATACTGTGCACAGTTCTGGTCTCCGGTGTATAAGAAAGACATAGCTGAACAGGAGCGGGTGCAGAGAAGAGCGACCAAGGTTATTAGAGGACTGGGGGGTCTGCAATACCAAGATAGGTTATTACACTTGGGGCTATTTAGTTTGGAAAAACAAAGACTAAGGGGTGATCTTATTTTAATGTATAAATATATGAGGGGACAGTACAAAGACCTTTCTGATGATCTTTTTAATCATAGACCTGAAACAGGGACAAGGGGGCATCCTCTACGTTTGGAGGAAAAAAGGTTTAAGCATAATAACAGACGCGGATTCTTTACTGTAAGAGCAGTGAGACTATGGAACTCTCTGCCGTATGATGTTGTAATGAGTGATTCATTACTTAAATTTAAGAGGGGACTGGATACCTTTCTGTAAAAGTATAATGTTACAGGGTATATACACTAGATTCCTTGATAGGGCGTTGATCCAGGGAACTAGTCTGATTGCCGTATGTGGAGTCGGGAAGGAATTTTTTTCCCCAATGTGGAGCTTACTCTTTGCCACATGGGTTTTTTTTTGCCTTCCTCTGGATCAACATGTTAGGGCATGTTAGGTTAGGCTATGGGTTGAACTAGATGGACTTATAGTCTTCCTTCAACCTTAATAACTATGTAACTATATGTAACTATGTAATTTGGAAGATAATTTAAGCTGGGTGGAAAGTGAAGCGGGTCTCGATGCTGCATCGTATTCAGACAGCGAACAAAGTGCTATTATGTCGGACACTGGCGATGCTAATTGTCAATATGTTTTTACTAAAATCCACACAGTTGCAGTTATTGTGCATTTTTTATTGATTTTGAATACTTTAAGTTATTAGTAAAGCATTTTGGTTTACATTTCAGTTTGTGTTTGATGACAAATAACGTCAAAGTTACGTTTGATTACATAAGTGTGTTCTGAAATGATGACAGAATAAAACTTGATTCTTCTGAACAGCCAGCATGTTCATTTTAATGAAATGACTATTTTGAGCCTGGGTTCATATAGACCCCATGGTACCAAAACAGTGATTTTTTTTTTTTTTTTTTCATGGTTCCACAGCAACGTATTTTTCATTTAGGTGTTCTGTCTTTTTATTTTTTAATATATAATCCTCTATTAATATCTTTTTTTTTTTTTGTTTTGTTTTTGTTTTTTTCCGGCCTGAGATTTTTCAAGCTGATTACAATTGTGTGATGTCTGCAGTCATTGTCCTGTAATAACGCTCCATTGTGTTATGACATCATGGATGGCTTTAACTGATTTGGCAGGTGTAACAGGAAAATGACTATCCTTTTCCTGCACATTCTCATTGATTCAAGCTTGCAAATATAAATTTTGTTACGTGCAGTGTTTTAGACTTGCAGTAAAACTGATGTCTATATACATTGTCCTTTGGTACCAGAATTCTCCAATGCTTGATATGAAATCTGCATATTCAGTGTAAGAAGATGGAAGTTCTGCACACGTTTTCCCTTGAAGACGTTTATATTTTGATGTGTAATGTGTTTAGTAATGTGCGTGATTAGTGATCGAATGTGTTCTGCCCCAGCAGTAGGGACCGTTGGAGTTAATAGAACCATAGAATGTTTGAGTTGGAAGGGACCTCCAGGGTCAATCTTGTCCAACCCCCTTCTCCATGCAGGATTCACTTAATCACTTTCACAGTCAAATTATTTTCTAATCTGTATCTTCTCCCTTTCATTTTCATTCCATGGCTCCTCGGGTTTCCATATGCAAATGAAAATAAGGATGATCCTTCTACACTGTGACATCACTTCAGATATTTGTAGACAGTTGGGACTAGCCCAGAGTGTGAGTAGCTAAAGTGAAGGGACAGAGGGAGTTTGCTGTGAGGAAGTCAGATAGGGCCCAGTGTGCAGTAGGAGCAGACCAATGGTCTGACCAGCAAGCAGAGCCACATGAAGTGGGTGTACCCCGAAGTGAGAAGAAACCGAGGCAACAGATAGCATGATCCAGTGTAGTGGCTAGGAAAAGATTGAGTGATTCCTGGATTCGGGATCTGGGACAGAAGGCCTAGCAGGACGGTCCTGAGTTTGCAAGCCAAAGAGATAACTGGTCGAATTGGAGCATTGAATGCGAGACTAAGGGTACCGTCACACAGTGGCACTTTGATCGCTAGGACGGCACGATCCGTGACGTTCCAGCGATATCGTTACAATCTCGCTGTGTCTGACACGCTACTGCGATCAGGGACACCGCTGAGAATCGTACGTCATAGCAGATCGCTTGAAACTTTATTTCGTCGCTGGATCTCCCGCTGACATTGCTGAATCGGCATGTGTGACGCCGATTCAGCGATGTCTTCACTGGTAACCAGGGTAAACATCGGGTTACTAAGCGCAGGGCCGCGCTTAGTAACCCGATGTTTACCCTGGTTACCAGCGTAAACGTAAAAAAACAAACACTACATACTTACCTTCCGAGTCTGTCCTCCGGCGCTCTGCTTCTCTGCACTGGCTGTGAGCGCCGGCTAGCCGGAAAGCACAGCGGTGGCGTCACCGCTCTGCTTTACGGCTGACCGGCGCTGACAGTGCAGAGGAAAGCACAGCGCCGGAGGACAGACTCGGAAGGCAAGTATGTAGTGTTTTTTTTTTTTTTACGGTTACGCTGGTAACCAGGGTAAACATCGGGTTACTAAGCGCGGCCCTGCGCTTAGTAACCCGATGTTTACCCTGGTTACCAGGGGACTTCGGGATCGTTGGTCGCTGGAGAGCTGTCTGTGTGACAGCTCTCCAGCGACCACACAGCGACGAAACAGCGACGCTGCAGCGATCGGCATCGTTGTCGTATCACTGCAGCGTCGTTTCAGTGTGACGGTACCCTAAGAGGGTGCCCCATGTGATTGCTTCTCTGCTTGCCGATGGCTCGGAACTAAGTACAAGCCATAATGGCAAAAGTAGCTCCAATAAGGGTGAAAAGGACATGGAACCTCGTGTTGAGAATTAGGACTTTCCTTCACTGAACTGTAATTCCGTTATTGGGGACAAGGGAAGCCCCTATGCTGGGTTGTGGTGAAGGCAGAGGAACTAACCGAGGAAGAACCGTGTGAGTTTAGGAAGTAGTAGAAGTTCATAAAACCTTAAAATGTACATTTTATTTTATATGCATTAAAAAAAAAAACAATAACATGAAAACATTCCTTACTGGGACATTAGCAAACACCAAATAATAACCTATAAACCCTTTTGTTTTTATCCTATAGTGATGCACATTTCCTTTGTATTTAAGGCAAAAAAAAATAAATCATCTTTTATATTTTTTAAGAATTGTAATTTTTATTGAAAGATTTTCATATTCAACAAAGCACAGACTTGGAAAAATGAATAAAGATGAGCAGATTACAATGAAAACAAAGCACCATATTTTTCGGGCTGTAAGATGCACCGGACCATAAGACGCATCCCAAATTTTCAGAAGGATAATGGGGGAAAAAAATTAATGCGTCAAATGGGGGTATGTCTTGCAGTCCTAAATTCAGCTTACCCTGGGGGGATCAGCAGTGCTGGTGGAACAGAATCACAGGGGTTTGGTGCTCCGGCGATGATATGACCCAGACTGGTGCGGCAGGTTTGGCGGTGCTTGTTGGTGCGGGGCTCCGCCGACATTGTGTGAAAGCCTGGAGCCCCCCCCGCACATCTGTTGATGCGATGCGGTGGTCTCCTGGAAATCCCATCCCAAGGCTGGTGCTGCAGGTTCGGTGGTGCGAGGACTCCAGCGACATTTTGTGAAAGCCTGGAGCCTCGCCCTTCCATTTCCTCGATGCTGGGGCCCCCGGGAAAATGGCCGCCGGCATGTTTATTATGAAGACAGACTGAAAAAAATCAAAACAGATACATGCAAGACATACAAACAGACGGGGAAGGGGATGAATAAAGGAGTTAGGGGTTGAAGGGTGGAAGTAGATATGACCTAAAGAATAAGGTTTCTAAGCATTCAGAAGTACCCAGAAGGTGTCCCATGGGGACTAAATGAGGTTGAATCTCTCAACTATTTCATCCTTCAGAGCAGTGCGATATTCAAACTTTCTAATATCTTTGGTCCTGGTCCTATATAGATGGGGGGAGGTTTGTTTCCAGTGCGAAGCTATAAAACATCTTGTAGCCGTCAATATGTGTAGAAGTCTTACTGTTTTTTTTTTTTTTTTTGTTTTTTTTTTAGATATATCATGCTGGAAAATATTAAGTGAAAAGCTTTGAGAATCTAATGATAGGTCTAGAGTAGTGATGAGCGAGTGTACTTGTTGCTCGGGTTTTCCCGAGCACGCTCGGGTGACCTCCGAGTATTTAGGACTGCTCGGAGATTTAGTTTTCATTGCAGCAGCTGAATGATGTACATACCACCAACTGCAAACCATGAGGCTGCAGGTGAAGTGCTGTCAGGAGTCATTGCCCGGCTCCAGATGAAACACCCCAACTCGCTTACTGTAATCTCTGGGGATTTTAACCGGGCTAAAATGTCTACTGCCTTACCTAAATTCTATCAATTTGTTAAATGTACAACACGTGACAAAATTACGTTGGACTTACTCTATGCGAATGTCAAGAATGCTTATTCATCGTCTACCCTGCCGCCCTTGGGGAAATCTGATCACAATCTTGTACTATTGTCACCAGTCTACCAACCTGTTGTTAGTACACAGCCTCCTAAGATTAAATCAGTTAGAATGTGGAATCCAACAAATGAACAGGCTTTACAGGATTGCTTTCATCTTACAGACTGGGATGTGCTGCTTGGGACAATGGACGAGTATACAAATGTTAATGAAGTGGTTGGTAGAGTGACTGACTACATTAACTTCTGCACTGATATGTTGGTGCCGACTAAAAAGATTAGGTGTTTTGCAAACAACAAGCCATGGATAACAAAGGAATTGAAGCATTTGCTCAACAGGAAAAAAAAGGCATTTAAACTGGGTGACAAAGAGGAAATTAAAATGATACAGCATGAATTGAAGCATAAAATAAAGGAGGCCCAGGAAGCCTTCAGAATTAAACTTGAAAAGAAACTGTCCCACAATAATACCAGAGAGGTTTGGGCAGGAATGAAATTACTGACTGGGCTTAAGCTGAGGCTTGAAAATGATCCAGGAACAATGGACAAGGCTAATGAGATGAATGAGTATTTCAACAGGTTCAGCAGTACATGTGTACATGTGCCAACTGATAGTGGAGGGGACCTGGGTGCAAATTCTGCAACATCGATATTGGAGGATGAGCAGACCAATTTTAGAGTATCCGAAAATGATGTGAGGAGGCAGTTTAAGTCACTTAACATTGGTAAAGCTGCAGGACCTGATGGACTCAGCTCACGTGTCCTTAAAGTTTGTGCAGACCAGCTGTGTACTGTCTTTACACGCCTATTTAATGGAAGTATACAAACACAGAGGGTACCGGTGTTATGGAAAACTTCCTGTCTGGTGCCGGTACCCAAGACTTCTTCTCCTGCAACCCTAAATGACTATCGTCCTGTAGCCTTAACATCTCATGCTATGAAGGCCTTGGAAAGATTAGTGCTTGCTCACTTAAGACCGAGGGTCAATGCTTTTATTGATCCCCTTCAGTTTGCTTACCGACATAGATTGGGGGTGGATGATGCTATTCTTTCTCTGTTACATAGGGTACATTCATTTCTGGAGAATGACGGAGCCACGGTGCGAGCGATGTTCTTCGATTTCTCGAGTGCATTTAACTCCCTGCAGCCACTTTTACTACACAAAAAGATGACTGATATGAAGGTTGAGGAGGGGATGAGAAATTGGATAACTGACTACCTATCAGATCGGCCACAGTTTGTACAGATGGGAGCAGTGGTGTCAAGCAGATTATTGAGCAGTGTAGGTGCCCCCCAGGGAACGGTGCTTGCGCCCTTTCTATTCACACTGTATACTTCAGACTTTCAGTATAAATCTGAACTTTGCCATCTTCAAAAATTTTCGGATGACTCTGTGGTTGTGGGATGCATTAGGGGAGATCAGGGGGATGAGGAATATAGAAGGGTGGTGTCGAATTTCGTGGATTGGTGCAATGGTAACTATCTGCAGCTAAATGTTAAGAAAACCAAGGAGTTTGTGGCCAACTATAGCAGGATAAAGTTGGAATGCTTACCGATCACTATTGCTGGTCAGGAGGTAGAGCAGGTGGAGAGTTACAAATATTTGGGGGTCCATTTGGATAGCAAACTGGACTGGAGATGCCACTCAGAGTTTGTCTACAAGAAGGGGATGAGCAGACTGTATTTCCTAAGGAAACTGAGGTCTTTTAATGTGTGTAGCAAAATGTTAGAAATGTTCTACCAATCTGTGGTGGCAAGTGCCATCTTTTTTGCAATCACGTGCTGGGGTAGTAGTGTGCGGGCCTCTGATGCTAATAAGCTGAATAAGATTATTAAGAAGGCAAGTTCTGCTGTGGGCTGCAATCTGGACTCTTTTGGGGAGGTAGTGGAGAGAAGAACTCTGAAAAAGTGTATGGCAATTATGAACAATAATGCACATCCATTATATGAGCTATTCATGAGACAGAAGAGCACCTTCAGCAACCGGCTAATACTTCTGAGGTGTAAGAAGGAAAAATATAGGAAATCGTTTGTGCCAACTGCCATGGGAATGTACAACAATAACATTAGGGTTAAACCACCAAGGTGAATGTCTACTTATTTCTCTACATTCAGTTCACTCGTTGTGTATGTCCTATTCTAATGTATAATGTTCTTCTGTCAACAAACTGTCATGTCAACTATGGAATTCCTTTATGATTTTTATGATTTAAGTTGTGCTGCTGTGATACCATAATTTCCCACGGGATCAATAAAGTGTATCGTATCGTATCGTATCGTATCGTATTGTTCTGCTCCAGCTTAATCAAAGTTTGTACATTTGTCCAGAATGGTCTTATCAGGGAGCAATCTCAGAATAGAAGGAATATAGATCTCGTCAACAAGGCTCATCTCCAAGCCAAGGGGGACATACAGCAATGTGAAAAAGTGCTTGCACCCTTCCTGACTTCATATTATTTTGTATGTTTTTCATACTGAAATATTTCAGATCACCAAACAAATTTGAATATTAGACAAAGATAACACAAGTAAACACAAAATGCAGTTTTTAAATGAAGGTCTTTATTATTAAGGGAAAAAGAAATCCAGACCTACAGTGCCCTGTGTGAAAATGTGAATGCCCCCCCTCTTAAAACATAAATTAATCGTGGTTTATCACATCTTTGGGAAGCTGAGTTCAATTTCCCTAGCCACATGCAGGCCTGATTACTGCTGCACCTGTTCTGAATCAAGAAATCACTTAAATAGGACCTGCCTGACAAAGTGAAGTAGGCCAAAAGTTCTTCTAAAGCTAGACATGCCACAATCCAAAGAAATTGTGGAACAAATGAGAAACACAGTAATTGAGATCTTTCAGTCTGGAAAAGGTTTATAATGCCATTATCAAGCTTTGGGACTCCAACGAACCATAGTGAGAGCCATTATCCACAAATGGCGAAAACCTGAAACCGTGATGAATTTTCCAAGGAGTGGCTGGCTGACCAAAATTACCCCAAGAGCGCAGAGTCTACTCATCCAAGAGATCACAAAGGACTCCACAACAACCTCCAAAAAACTTCAGGCCTCACTTGCCTTAGTTATGGTCAGTGTTCATGACTCCACTATATGAAAAAGACTTGGCAAAAATGACCTGCATTGCAGAGTTCTAAGATGAAAACCACTGCTGAGCGATAAGAGCATAAAGGCTTGTGTCAGTTTTGCCAGAAAACCACTTTGATCCCCAAGACTTTTGGGTGAATACTCTTTGGACTGACAAGTCAAAAGTTGAAATTTTTGAAATTTGGGGAAGGTGTATGTCCCATTGCATCTGGTGTAGAAGTAACACAGCATTTTAGAAAAGGAATATCATACCAACAATAAAATATGGTGGTGGTAGTGTGATGCTCTGGGGCTGTTTTGCTGCTTCAGGACCTGGAAGATTTGCTGTGGTAAATGAACTCATGAATTCTGCTGTCTACCAAAAATTCCTGAAGGAGAAGCTGAAGTGCACTTGGGTTATGCAGCAGGACAATGATCCAAAACACATCAGCAAGTCCACCTCTGAATGGCTTAAGAAAAACAAAATTAAGACTTTGGAGTGGTCTAGTCAAAGTCCTGACCTTAATCCGATTGAGATGCTGTGGCATGACCATAAAAAGGCGGCTCATGCTCGGAAACCCTCCAATGTGGCTAAACTACAACAATTTCCAGAAAAAAGGGCCATATATCATAAGCTCATCCATAAGTGTCAACATAGAGCCAAAAAAGCGAAAAATGGACCTTAGAATTCTCAAAATCTCTACTTTTTAAATATTGCTCTAACAAGAAAATATTATCATCATAAAAATAAATAAATAGAGAGCAAAAAGGGTGTAGTGACATCTTAGTGCCACATCCAAAAAACAGTTGGTATAGTTACTTTAGTGTAATCAGTCCATAAAAAAATAAGCATGCACATATAATCCCTATAAAAGGCAACCGAGTACTAGATATGGTGAAAATACAAATGGTGGCAGGACGTGTGACCATGGCAACGCGTTGGTTTAGCCGTGCTTATTTAAAACTATATTTGGTTGGGCTCCTTACTTTTACCCAGATGTCTATTTGCACTATGCATTTATTACTTTATATTCTGGGATTTGTATGAATTTTTAAAGAGAAATTCTCAGTATCTGCCACCATTTGTATTTGTATTTTCACCATATCTAGTACTCGGCTGCCTTTTATAGGGATTATATGTGCATGCTTATATTTTTATGGACTGATTACACTAAAGTAACTATACCAACTGTTTTTTGAATGTGGGATTAAGGTCGTTTTCAAATTAGCGTTTTGAGGAGCTGCGGAGAGGGCTGCGGACTTCCTCCGTGAAGCCCCGCCCTCGGCCGCACCTCCGCCTACTTCTGCATGCGGCCTGCATACCTATCTTTAACATTAGGTATGCAGGTCGTGCGGCTGTATGTGGATGCTTCCGCATGCGTCGTTTTGACGATGCGGCGACCAGCGTAGGACGCAGCTGGTTGCTATTTCTTTTTTTCTCTGCATCGTCAAAACGACGCATGCGAAAGCATCCACATACAGCCGCACGACCTGCGTACCTAATGTTAAAGATAGGTACGCAGGCTGCATGCAGAAGTAGGTGGAGCTAGTAGCGGAGGACAGGGCTTCACGGAGGAAGTCCGCAGCTCCTCAAAACGCTAGTGTGAAACTAGCCTAAGATGTCACTACACCCTTTTTGTTCTCTATTTATTTATTTGTTTTTATGATGATAACATTGTCTTGTTAGAATTCTCAATAAAATCTCTACTTTTTAAATATTGCTCTAAGGTCCATTTTTCGCTTTTTTGGTTCTATGTAAACTACAACAATTCTGCAAAGATGAGTGAGCCAAAATTTCTCCACAGTGTTGTAAAAGACTCATTGACAGTTATCGCAAACGCTTGATTGCAGCTGTTGCTGTGAAGGATGGGCCAACCTGTAATTCGGTTTAGGGGGCAATCACTGTTTCACACAGGACCCTGTAAGTGTGAATTTCCTTTTCCTTTAATAATAAAGACCCTCATTTAAAAACTGCAAGTCCTTATTTTATAATTGGTAATTGGTTAGTTCTGCAATATTTAAACAATCCAATGTGAGCCCACGTTCCCAATATTGAGGGAGTCATGCTTTCAGGGAAATTTGGAATAGGAAGGAAGGAAGAGGGGAGTTTGTGGATTATAACTTAATTTTTTAGGAGCATGTCCTCCAGATGTCTCTAGTAAGATTCATTATACCCAGAAGCTTGTTTGAAGAAGGATTGTAAAACCCATTCCATATCCGAGAATTGATTGAGATTAAGATGCAAGATTAATTCTTAAGTATTTGAGTGTGGTGTCTTTCCAATGATATTTAACCCCTTCACAACATATGACATATATAGATATTGTAAAAAAAAGTCAACCACCAGCACTCAGATACAGGATGCACGCTCAAAAGTCCACGGATCCAATCGGACCAGTAGTCACAGAAGAAGGAGGAGCAGCGTCCATACCAGGTGAATAGTATCCAAAACGATCTTTATTCTGCCATCATAGAAATACAACGTTTCGGCCGGGTTGGCCTTTGTCAAGTATACAATGCATCAAAAGTGGCCATCTTAAATAGTGTGGAGCCTGTATGGGCACCAATCACCATCAAGGGGCGGCCTTTATTAAATCTCCATAAAATCACATAATACGTGCTCATATTTCACACATCATAAAAAATCGATAATCTAGCAACCGATTACAGCTATATCACATAAATACTAACAACAATAAAAGAAAAAGACATAGGAAACATGACATCAGATCGCTGCCCCAATCGTAGCTTTAGCTACTCCGTTGCCATGGAGATAATTCCACCAATCACCAGATGTTATTCATGTCCGCATATCACTTATCCAATCGCTGTTTGCTGGAAAATATATAAAGGCGCACAAACAGTCTATAGCCAATCACCACCTACCTATGCAAAGGTGTCCATCTGCCTTGGAACGCCAGCGCATGCGCACAGCGCACCCCATAGTGGCGATCATGTGACCACCTCAAGGTGTAGCACACGTGCCGAGCGTCACAGGCTGAACGTCATCGCCGGAGACACGGCATAGAGCGCAGTCACATGATTGGCACGGAGGTGCTGTAGCGAATGAACGCCAGCATCTCCAGCACGCCCACATGACGCACCAAGCCTGCGCTCACAGAGAGGACACGGACTCAGCCAAATCCATGGCAACAACCCTCTACAACACATGAGATATGTCAATCACAAGGTGCTGTAGAAAAGAGAAAAATAAAAAAATATAGAACATTACAACAGCCCATAATTAAAAATTACAACAGCACATAATTAAAAATACACAGAAGTGGACGCACCATAGGAGCAAATCAGGGGAATCGGGACATACATATTTGTAGATTTTTAATCTACATTCAGCCCTTTAGGCTGTAGCGTCTCTAATACCGAGATCCACCTCAACTCTTTCTGTTTAAGTTTAAGTGTCCTATCACCCCCTCTCCTCAAAATAGGGACCCCATCTATGACCCTAAAACGCAATTGGTTGATAGTGTCTGCATTCACTGAAATGTTTTGGGATTGGTAATTCATGTAAATTTGTTCTTATTGTGCTCTTATGTTTACTTATTCGTGCTCTCACTTCCATCGTTGTTTCGCCAGCGTACATAAGTCCACACGGACACACTATTAAATAGATAACAAATTTCGAAGAACATGTATAGCGTTCTCTTATCAAAATTTTTTTACCGGTTCGAGGATGGTGAAAACTGTCACCCTTAAGCATGTTGCCACAGCAGGCACAGTTGAGACAGGGAAAGTTGCCCATCCGAGGAGGACACCATGTCCTCTGGACGGCAACCTTATCTGTCCCAACATCTGACTTCACCAATCGATCTTTAAGATTACGCCCCCGTCTATATGAGAGAATGGGACGTGAACAGAAGTCTTGAATATGAGGCAAACCCTTATGTAATATCCCCCAGTGTCTATTCAAAATATTGGCAATGCCATTACTGGCTGGACAATATGTGGAGACAAATGGTACGCGTTTCTGTTTAACCTTTGCTCTATGGGTTTGTAGATCACCATCAGATAATTTAATTGCTTTGTCCTTATGGCCCATCAATTTCAGCTTCGGATACCCTCTATGCATGAATTTCTCACACATTTCGTCCAATCTTTTGTCACAGACCTCAGTGTCTGTGACTATCCTACGTACCCGAACTAACTGGCTCCACATTCAATTTTTGACAACTGTACAGATGATATATTTACCACCAGTTCATTGCGATTCAATTCGCTTCTGTCGTTCGTCCATGTTCCGTGTTCTCATGGGGGACCTGTAAAATTTCCTCCGTTCTTTGTTCATGCCGCCTCCTCTTATGTTTCCTCCCGCCTCTGCGATTCCTCCTTTTGTTGTTGTTGCGTCCAATTGTTTGGCTCCTAAAAAACTCGAAGAGGAAGAAGAAGCCCCCAAATTTGAATCATCAGTAGTAGAGTAGAGCTTGGTGGCGCTACATCGATGACATTTTTTGTATATGGGAGGGGACCCAGGAGGACCTTCTTGATTTTCTGGTAGAACTTAACAACATACACCCTGAATTGAAATTTACCATGACATATTCAGTGGATAGGGTACAATTTTTGGACACTATGGTTTATAAGCAAGGTGGCAATCTTTGGACTGATTTGTTCACGAAGGTGACTGACAGGAATAGTCTTTTGTGCTATGATAGTTACCACCCCAGAAGGATGATGGATTCATTACCTTGGAGCCAGTTAGTTCAGGTACATAGGATAGTCACAGACACTGAGGTCTGTGACAAAAGATTGGATGAAATGTGTGAGAAATTCATGCGTAGAGGGTATCCGAAGGTGAAATTGATGGGCCATAAGGACAAAGCAATTAAATTATCTGATGGTGATCTACAAACCCATAGAGCAAAGGTTAAACAGAAAAGCGTACCATTTGTCTCCACATATTGTCCAGCCAGTAATGGCATTGCCAATATTTTGAATAGACACTGGGGGATACTACATAAGGGTTTGCCTCATATTCAAGACTTCTGTTCACGTCCCATTCTCTCATATAGACGGGGGCGTAATCTTAAAGATTGATTGGTGAAGTCAGATGTTGGGACAGATAAGGTTGCCGTCCAGAGGACATTGTGTCCTCCTCGGATGGGCAACTTTCCCTGTCTTAACTGTGCCTCGAACCGGTAAAACATTTTTGATAAGAGAACGCTATACATGTTCTTCGAAATTTATCTATTTAATAGTGTGTCCGTGTGGACTTATGTACGTTGGCGAAACAACGATGGAAGTGAGAGCACGAATAAGTAAACATAAGAGCACAATAAGAACAAATTTACATGAATTACCAATCCCAAAACATTTCAGTGAATGCAGACACTATCAACCAATTGCGTTTTAGGGTCATAGATGGGGTCCCTATTTTGAGGAGAGGGGGTGATAGGACACTTAAACTTAAACAGAAAGAGTTGCGGTGGATCTCGGTATTAGAGACGCTACAGCCTAAAGGGCTGAATGTAGATTATAATTTACAAATATGTATGTCCTGATTTTGGCATTATAGACGCCACAGCCTGATTGGCTAAATGTGGATTAAAAATCTACAAATATGTATGTCCTGATTCCCCTGATTTGCTCCTATGGTGCGTCCACTTCTGTGTATTTTTAATTATGTGCTGTTGTAATTTTTAATTATGGGCTGTTGTAATGTTCTATATTTTTTTGTTTTTCTCTTTTCTACAGCACACTTGGGATTTGACATCCAAGGGACATATGGAGGATATGGAGAATTTTCTCCTCTCCCCTCTTCTTATTCTCAAGCCTAAACATATTTTCCTCCCTTTGATCCTTGTCTGCCAAATCACCTTGTGATTGACATATCTCATGCGTTGTAGAGGGTTGTTGCCATGGATTTGGCTGAGTCCGCGTCCTCTCTGTGAGCGCAGGCTTGGTGCATCATGTGGGCGTGCTGGAGATGCTGGCGTTCATTCGCTACAGCACCTCCGTGCCGATCATGTGACTGCGCTCTATGCCCTGTGTCTCCGGCGATGACGTTCAGCCTGTGACGTTCGGCGCGTGTGCTGTGTGCTACACCTTGAGGTGGTCACATGATCATTATTATGTGATTTTATGGAGATTTAATAAAGGCTGCCCCTTGATGGTGATTGGTGCCCATACAGGCTCCACACTACTTAACCCCTTAATCCCATATGACGTACTATCCCGTCAAGGTGGGGTGGGCTTTAATTCCCACTGACGGGATAGTACGTCATATGGGATTAAGGGGTTAAATAGTGATCACGGCCGGGTGTCAGCTGACTATCGCAGCTGACATCCGGCACTATGTGCCAGGAGCGGTCACGGACCGCCCCCCGCACATTAACCCCCGGCACACCGCGATCAAACATGATCGCGATGTGCCGGCGGTATAGGGAAGCATAGCGCAGGGAGGGGGCTCCCTGCGGGCTTCCCTGAGCCCCCCGCAGCAACGCGATGTGATCGCGTTGCTGCGAGGGTCTCCTACCTCCTTCCTCCTTGCTGGACCCGGATCCAAGATGGCCGCGGCATCCAGGTCCTGCAGGGAGGGAGGTGGCTTCACAGAGCCTGCTCAGAGCAGGCACTGTGAAGCCTGCAGTGCTGCATGTCAGATTGGTGATCTGACAGAGTGCTGTGCAAACTGTCAGATCATCGATCTGTGATGTCCCCCCCTGGGACAAAGTAAAAAAAATAATTTCCAAATGTGTAAAAAAAAAAATAAAAAAAAATATTCCTAAATAATGGGAAAAAAAAATATTATTCCCATAAATACATTTCTTTATCTAAATAATAAAAAAACCCTTCAGTAAACACCGTAAGAAAAAAAAAAAAAATAAACGAGGCAAAAAACAACGCTTTATTATCATACCGCCGAACAAAAAGTGGAATAACACGCGATCAAAAAGACAGATATAACCATGGTACCGCTGAAAGCGTCATCTTGTCCCGCAAAAAACGAGCCGCCATACAGCATCATCAACGAAAAAATAAAAAAGTTATAGTCCTCAGAATAAAGCGATGCAAAAATAATTATTTTTTCTAGAAAATAGTTTTTATCGTGTAAAAGCGCCAAAACATAAAAAAATGATATAAATGAGGTATCTCTGTAATCGTACTGACCCGAAGAATAAAACTGCTTTATCAATTTTACCAAACGCGGAACGGTATAAACGCCTCCCCCAAAAGAAATTCATGAATAGCTGGTTTTTGGTCATTCTGCCTCACAAAAATCGTAATAAAAAGCGATCTAAAAATGTCATGTGCCTGAAAATGTTACCAATAAAAACGTCAACTCGTCCCGCAAAAAAACAAGACCTCACATGACATGAAAATTTGGAAAAATTATAGCTCTCAAAATGTGGTAACGCAAAAAATATTTTTTGCAATAAAAAGTCTTTCAGTGTGTGACGGCTGCCAATCATAAAAATCCGCTAAAAAACCCGCTATAAAAGTAAATCAAACCCCCCTTCATCACCCTCTTAGTTAGGGAAAAATTAAAAAAAATGTATTTATTTCCATTTTCCCATTAGGGCTAGGGTTAGGGCTAGGGTTAGGGTTGGGGCCACAGTTAGGGTTGGGGCTAAAGTTAGGGTTAGGGTTGGGGCTAAAGTTACGGTTAGGGTTTAGATTATATTTGCGGTTGGGAATAGGGTTGGGATTAGGGTTAGGGGTGTGTCAGGGTTAGAGGTGTGGTTAGGGTTACTGTTGGGATTAGGGTTAGGGGTGTGTTTGGAATAGGGTTTCAGTTATAATTGAGGGGTTTCCACTGTTTAGGCACATCAGGGGCTCTCCAAACGCGACATGGCGTCTGATCTCAATTCCAGCCAATTCTGCGTTGAAAATGTAAAACAGTGCTCCTTCCCTTCCGAGCTCTCCCATTCGCCCAAACAGTGGTTTACCCCCACATATGGGGTATCAGCGTACTCAGGACAAATTGTACAACAACTTTTGGGGTCCAATTTCTTCTCTTACCCTTGGGAAAATAAAAAATTGGGGGCGAAAAGATGATTTTTGTGAAAAAATATGATTTTTTATTTTTACGGTTCTGCATTATAAACTTCTGTGAAGCACTTGGTGGGTCAAAGTGCTCACCACACCTCTAGATAAGTTCCTTAGTGGGTCTACTTTCCAAAATGGTGTCACTTGTGGGGGGTTTCAATGTTTAGGCACATCAGGGGCTCTCCAAACGCAACATGGTGTCCCATCTCGATTCCAGTCAATTTTGCATTGAAAAGTCAAATGGCTATCCTTCGCTTCCGAGCTCTGTCATGCGCCCAAACAGTGGTTTACCCCCACATATGGGGTATCGGTGTACTCAGGACAAATTGTACAACAACTTTTGGGGTCCATTTTCTCCTGTTACCCTTGGTAAAATAAAACAAATTGGAGCTGAAGTAAATTTTTTGTGAAAAAAAGTTAAATGTTCATTTTTATTTAAACATTCCAAAAATTCCTGTGAAGCACCAGAAGGGTTAATAAACTTCTTGAATATGGTTTTGAGCACCTTGAGGGGTGCAGTTTTTAGAATGGTGTCACACTTGGGTATTTTCTATCATATAGACCCCTCAAAATGACTTCAAATGAGATGTGGTCCCTAAAAAAAAGAATGGTGTTGTAAAAATGAGAAATTGCTGGTCAACTTTTAACCCTTATAACTCCCTAACAAAAAAAAATTTTGTTTCCAAAATTGTACTGATGTAAAGTAAACATGTGGGAAATGTTACTTAGTAAGTATTTTGTGTGACATATCTCTGTGATTTAATTGCATAAAAATTCAAAGTTGGAAAATTGCGAAATTTTCATAATTTTCGCCAAATTTCCGTTTTTTTCACAAACAAACGCAGGTACTATCAAAGAATTTTTACCACTATCATGAAGTACAATATGTCACGAGAAAATATTGTCAGAATGACTGGGATCTGTTGAAGCGTTCCAGAGTTATAACCTCATAAAGGGACAGTGGTCAGAATTGTAAAAATTGGCCCGGTCATTAACGTGCAAACCACCCTCGGGGCTTAAGGGGTTAAGATGGCCACTTTTGATGCATTGTATACTTGACAAAGGCCAACCCGGCCGAAACGTTGTATTTCTATGATGGCAGAATAAAGATAGTTTTGGATACTATTCACCTGGTATGGACGCTGCTCCTTCTTCTTCTATATATAGATATTGTGTCTCCTCCTTTAAGGCGGGCTCTGGCTCTGAGCCTGCATCTTTTCCGGCACATGACAGCTGATTTGATCATGTACCCTAACTGCTGCGGGTGGAATCGCGCTCCGCCCGCTGCTGTTAATATGTTAAATGCCACTGTCAGTCTCTGATAGCGGCATTTAACATGATCGCACCGGAAGTGTCACTAGCTGCACCCATCGACACCTCTGTCACAGGATCACGGGGCGCCCGTGGTTGTCATTGCTGATCTGCTACGAGCGAAGCCCCGTGGACAGCATTCATAGCAGATGAGCAGTTCTGCTGCAGACCTGCTATGTGTACCACATGCGATCAAAAGATTGCAGCTTCAAGCCTTTTAAAGAGACTATAGAAACAATTAAAAGTGAAAAAATAAAAAAAATTGAAATTTTTGCTCCATTAAAAGTAAAACAATAAAATAATTTTAAAAAAAATACACATTTGTTATCGCCTCTGTCCGAAATGCCCAATTTATCAAAATATGAAAAGAATCCGAACGAGAAAAAAGAAAAAACTCCAGAATTCCGTGTTTTTTAGTTTTTTTTTTTTTTTGTTTTTGTTTTTGTTTTTTTGTTGTCACTGCAATAAAACGCAATAACAGGCGATTAAAAGATCATATCTACACCAAAATGGTATAAATAAATACATCAGCTCGGCATGCAAAAAGCAAACCTTCACCCATCCCCATATCCCGACAAATCGAGACATTATGGATCTCGGAAAATGTCACCCAATTTTTTTTTTATTAACTTTAGATTTTTTTTCACCACTTAAATAAAAAAGAACCTATATGTTTGGTGTCTGCAAACTCATAATGACCAGTAAAATCATAATGGCAGATCGGTTTTAGAATTTAATGACCGTGGTTAAAAAAAAAAAAAATTGAGGAATTGCACTTTTATTACAATTTCACTGCACTTGGAATTTTTTTTTCACATTTTCTTGTACACTATATGGTAAAATCATTGGTGTCATTGAAAAGTACAATTCGTCCTGAAAACAACAAGCCCTCACACGGTCATATTGACGGAAAAATAAAATTAGTTTTATGGCTCTGGGAAGAAGTGGAGCAAAAAAATAAACGGAAAATGGCCCACCTGCTGCTTTGCTGGTGCATGGCTGGGACTGGTCCGTGGCTGTTCGATGAGGGAACGCTCCAGAGGACGATCCAGGTTTGAGGATGCTGCTCCAGGTTCTGTGAAAAGAAAAGTAAAACATTACTACCACAAAAAAACCATTGTAAAAGCGCCAACTCCTGTGGAATACAAAATTTCAGATTAGTGAATACAATACAATGGAATACAACACAAAAATACTTACGTTCTCTGAGCAAGGACAGGCCTTAGGAAATCCAGCACCCGATGGTATTTATATTTCACGAGCCTTGCTGCAGCACCACTGCGAACTTGGATCTCCTGTCTCACGTCCTTGTTGAAGCGATCCTTCATCGAACGCCAACGGGTTTTGGCTTTGCTACTGTGAATAGGGAAAAAAATTGTTAAACAATGCACTTTAGGCCGGGATCCCACAACTGTGTGTGATGCGAGAACCTCGCAGGAGTTTCTCGCATCACACACGGTTGTGTGATCCCGGTCTTCAGGTTCACTGCCGCATCAGACCACATTGCAGTACTTACGAAAAGCCTTTCTGACTCGTGGCGTTGTCCCAGTCATCCATCATCGCTTGGGCCACCTCATTCCACAGCTGCCGAATCACCACAGCGTGAGAGTTCTGCTGCTCTCGGGTGTCCCACAACGCAAGTCCTCCTCCCATTGTGGAACCTAGAAATTAAAGAAAGACATTAACACCTTTACCCCCAAGGGTGGTTTGCACGTCAATGACCAGGCCAATTTTTACAATTCTGACCACTGTCCCTTTGAGGTTATAACTCTGGAACGCTTCAATGGATCCTGGTGATTCTGACATTGTTTTCTCGTGACATATTGTACTTCATGATAGTGGTAAAATTTATTTGATAGTACCTGCGTTTATTTGTGAAAAAAAGGAAATTTGGCGAAAATTTGGAAAATTTCGCAATTTTCCAACTTTGAATTTTATGCAATTAAATCACAGAGATATGTCACACAAAATACTTAATAAGTAACATTTCCCACATGTCTACTTTACATCAGCACAATTTTGGAACCAATTTTTTTTTTTTGTTAGGGAGCTATAAGGATTAAAAGTTGACCAGCAATTTCTCATTTTTACAACACCATTTTTTTAGGGACCACATCTCATTTGAAGTCATTTTGAGGGGTCTATTTGATAGAAAATACCCAAGTGTGACACCATTCTAAAAACTGCACCCCTGAAGGTGCTCAAAACTACATTCAAGAAGTTTATTAACCCTTCAGGTGTTTCACAGGAATTTTTGGAATGTTTAAATAAAAATGAACATTTAACTTTTTTCTCACAAGAAATTTACTTCAGCTCCAATTTGTTTTATTTTTACCAAGGGTAACAGGAGAAAATGGACCCCAAAAGTCGTTGTACAATTTGTCCTGAGAACGCTGATGCCCCATATGTGGGGGTAAACCACTGTTTGGGCGTATGGTAGAGCTCGGAAGGGAAGGAGCGCCGTTTGACTTTTCAATGCAAAATTGACAGGAATTGAGATGGGACGCCATGTTGCATTTGGAGAGCCACTGATGTGCCTAAACATTGAAACCCCCCACAAGTGACACCATTTTGGAAAGTAGACCCCCTAAGGAACTTATCTGGATGTGTGGTGAGCACTTTGACCAACCAAGGGCTTCACAGAAGTTTATAATGCAGAGCCATAAAAAGAAAACAATATTTTTTCCCACAAAAATTATTTTTTAGCCCCCAGTTTTGTATTTTCCCAAGGGTAACAGGAGAAATTGGACCCCAAAAGCTGTTGTCCAATTTGACCTGAGTACGTTGATACCCCATATGTGGGGGGAACCACCGTTTGGGCGCATGGGAGGGCTCGGAAGGGAAGGAGGCCATTTGGAATGCAGACTTAGATGGAATGGCTTTTGCAGAGCCCCTAATGTACCTAAACAGTAGAAACCCCCCACAAGTAACACCATTTTGGAAAGTAGACCCCCTAAGGAACTTATCTAGATGTGTTGTGAGAACTGTGAACCCACAAGTGTTTCACTACAGTTTATAAGGCAGAGCCGTGAAAATTAAAAAAATTAAAAATTTTTCCCCAAAAAATAATTTTTTAGCCCGCAGTTCTGTATTTTTCCAAGGGTAACAGGAGAAATTGGACCCTAAATGTTGTTGTCCAATTTGTCCTGAGTACGCTGATACCCGATATGTGGGGGGGGATCCATCGTTTGAGCGCATGGCAGAGCTCGGAAGGGAAGGAGCATCATTTGGAATGCAGACTTAAATGGATTGGTCTGCAGGCGCCACATTGCGTTTGCAGAGCCCCTAATGTACCTAAACAGTGGAAACCCCCCACAAGTGACTCCATATTGGAAACTAGACCCCCCCCCAAGGAACTTATCTAGATGTGTTGTGAGAACTTTGAACCCACAAGTGTTTCACTACAGTTTATAACGCAGAGCCGTGAAAATAAAAAATCTTTTTTTCTCCCACAAAAATTATTTTTTAGCCCCCAGTTTTGTGTGTAAGTCAAGAATACTTACACACCGTCTTGCCATCGGAAACTTCTGCCTGAGTCTGCTGCTCCTGCTCATTTGCACTGGAATGGTTCTGTAAAGAAAAATAAATATTTTGCCATATGTGTAATAGTGACAGTGAATACTTACCAATCAGTAGCAAATGTACTCACTTCAGTCTCCTATCCACTCTGTGAGGTCTGCTCTGCACTGGAGGACATGATGAGGAATGCTGCAAGAGAGACATAAATGATTACACAATGCAGGGAGAAAAACAGACAGGCAGGCATATAGCTGTATACTCACATTTTCAGTCTTCCAAAAAAGTCTTCCAATGCTTCCAAATAAGATGCTGCAATGCTTGTAGAGTCTTGAGAGTGCTGGACTTCCACTGCCCACACCTTCTTTTATAAGATTTGTTTAGGGGGTGGCTTACCCCTTCAAGACGCAGCCCTTTTTCGTTTTTCACTCCCCTCCTTCCCAAAGTCATAACTTTTTTATTTTTCCGTCAATATGGCCATGTGAGGGCTTAGTTTTTGCAGGATGAGTTATACTTTTTAACGACACCATTGGTTTTACCACGTCTTGTACAAGAAAACGGGAAAAAAAATTCCAAGTGTGGTGAAATTGCAAAAAAAGTGCAATCCCACACTGGTTTTTTGTTTGGCTTTTTTGCTAGAATCACTAAATGCTAAAACTGACCTGCAATTGTGATTCTCCACGTCATTACGAGTTCATAGACACCAAACATGTCTAGGTTTTTTTTTTTCATCTAAGTGGAGCTAAAAAAAAAAATTGCACAATTTTCCGTTACCCATTGCGTTTCCAGTTTTCGGGATCTCGGGTCGGGTGAGGGCTTATTTTTTACGTGCCGAGCTGACGTTTTTAATGATACCACTTTTGTGCAGATATATTATTTTGATCGCCCGCTATTACATTTTAATGCAATGTCGCATTGACCAAAAAAACGTAATTCTGGCGTTAAATTTTTTTTCACTATGCAGTTTAGCGATCAGGTTAATCCTTTTTTTTTTTTAATTGATTGAGCTATTCTGAACGCGGCGATACCAAATATGTGTGTTTTTATTTTTTTTATTTTTTTTGTTTTATTTTGAATGGGGCAAAAGGGGGGTGATTTAAACTTTATATGTATGTATGTATATATATATATATATATATATGTATATACATATATACATATATATGTATATGTGTATATATATATATATATATATATATATATATATATATATATATATATATATATAATTTATTTAAAACTTTTTTTTTTTTTTTTTTTACTTTTGCCATGCTTCAATAGCCTGTTTGGCTCTGCTACATAGAAGCGATGCTCAGATCGCTCCTATGTAGCTGAATTCCTGCATTGCTATGAGCGCCGACCACAGGGCTAGCGCTTCAACGGATCCTAGCGGTTCTGAGATTGTTTTTTCGTGACATATTGGGCTTCATGTTAGTGGTAAATTTAGGTCAATAAATTCTGCGTTTATTTGTGATAAAAATGGAAATTTGGCGAAAATTTTGAAAATTTTGCAATTTTCACATTTTTAATTTTTATTCTGTTAAACCAGAGAGTTATGTGACACAAAATAGTTAATAAATAACATTTCCCACATGTATACTTTACATCAGCACAATTTTGGAAACAACATTTTTTTTTGTTAGGAAGTTATAAGGGTTAAAATTTGACCAGCAATTTGTCATTTTTACAACGAAATTTACAAAACCATTTTTTTTAGGGACCACCTCACATTTGAAGTCAGTTTGAGGGGTCTATATGGCTGAAAATACCCAAAAGTGACACCATTCTAAAAACTGCACCCCTCAAGGTACTCAAAACCACATTCAAGAAGTTTATTAACCCTTCAGGTGCTTCACAGCAGCAGAAGCAACATGGAAGGAAAAAATGAACATTTAACTTTTTAGTCACAAAAATTATCTTTTAGCAACAATTTTTTTATTTTCCCAATGGTAAAAGGAGAAACTGAACCACGAAAGTTGTTGTCCAATTTGTCCTGAGTACGCTGATACCTCATATGTGGGGGTAAACCAGTGTTTGAGCGCACGGCAGGGCTTGGAAAAGAAGGAGCGCCATTTGACTTTTTGAATGAAAAATTGGCTGCACTCTTTAGCGGACACCATGTCACGTTTGGAGAGCCCCCGTGTGCCTAAAAATTGGAGCTCCCCCACAAGTGACCCCATTTTGGAAACTAGACGCCCCAAGGAACTTATCTAGATGCATAGTGAGCACTTTGAACCCCCAGGTGCTTCACAAATTGATCTGTAAAAATGAAAAAGTACTTTTTTTTCACAAAAAAATTCTTTTCGCCTCAATTTTTTCATTTTCACATGGGCAATAGGATACAATGGATCATAAAATTTGTTGGGCAATTTCTCCCGAGTACGCCGATACCTCATATGTGGGGGTAAACCACTGTTTGGGCACACGGCAGGGCTCGGAAGGGAAGGAGCGCCATTTGACTTTTTGAATGGAAAATTAGCTCCAATTGTTAGCGGACACCATGTCACGTTTGGAGAGCCCCTGTGTGCCTAAACATTGGAGATCCCCCAGAAATGACCCCATTTTGGAAACTAGACCCCCAAAGGAACTAATCTAGATGTGTGGTGAGGACTTTGAACCCCCAAGTGCTTCACAGAAGTTTATAACGCAGAGCCATGAAAATTAAAAAAAAAAAATTATTTTCTCAAAAATGATCTTTTAGCCTGCAATTTTTTATTTTCCCAAGGGTAACAGGAGAAATTTGACCCCAAAAGTTGTTGTCCAGTTTCTCCTGAGTACGCTGATACCCCATATGTGGGGGTAAACCACTGTTTGGGCACATGCCGGGGCTCGGAAGTGAAGTAGTGACGTTTTGAAATGCAGACTTTGATGGAATGCTCTGTGGACGTCACGTTGCGTTTGCAGAGCCCCTGATGTGCCTAAACAGTAGAAACCCCCCACAAGTGACCCCATTTTGGAAACTAGACCCCGAAAGGAACTTATCTAGATGTGTGGTGAGCACTTTGAACCCCCAAGTGCTTGACAGAAGTTTATAGTGCAGAGCCGTGAAAATAATAAATAAGTTTTCTTTCCTCAAAAATAATTATTTAGCGCAGAATTTTTTAATTTTCCCAAGGGTAACAGGAGAAATTTGACCCCAATATTTGTTGTCCAGTTTCTCCTGAGTACGCTGATACCCCATGTGTGGAGGTAAACCACTGTTTGGGCACACGTCAGGGCTCAGAAGGGAAGTAGTGACTTTTGAAATGCAGACTTTGATGGAATGGTCTGCGGGCGTCACGTTGCGTTTGCAGAGCCCCTGGTGTGCCTAAACAGTAGAAACCCCCCACAAGTGACCCCATTTTAGAAATTATTCAATGGAACACAGGAGTAAAAACCAGGTATATATAAAGAAGATATAACTGCTATATAAAAAGTATACCCTTAGATAAGTATCGATAATAAACCCGGCTACCACCTGTGTCAAAGAAATAAGTGAAACCACTAGAAAAGCGAGGGGAACATTCACCGAATCTGGATCAGACCAAGAAGGAAAATGATGACAGGCAATATTTGAATAAATTACTTTTATTTATGTGTAGCAACAGCAAAAGAATCAATAAAATAAAAGAATAAATATACTATGTATATGTATTTACTTCCGTGCACATAAAAACATATACCGTATATACTCTAGTATAAGCCGACCCGAGTATAAGCCGACCCCCCCTAATTTTGCCACAAAAAACTGGGAAAACTTATTGACTCGAGTATAAGCCTAGGGTGGAAATGCAGCATTTACCGGTGAATTTCAAAAATAAAAATAGATCATTATTTCCCCATAGCTGTGCCATATAGTGCTCTGCACCGTTCATATTTCCCCATAGCTGTGCCCCATATAGTGCCCTGCACAGTTCATTTTGTCCCATAGCTGTGCCCCGTATAGTGCTCTGCACCGTTCATTATTGCCCCATATCTGTGCCCCATATACAATGCTCTGCACCGTTCATTATTGTCCCATAGCTGTGCCCCATACTGTGCTCGGCACCGTTCATTTTGTCCCATAGCTGTGCCCCATACTGTGCTCGGCACTGTTCATTTTGTCCCATATCTGTACCCCATGCTGTGCTCGGCACCGTTCATTATTGCCCCATATCTGTGCCCCATATACAATGCTCTGCACCGTTCATTGTGCCCCATATCTGTGCCCCATATAGTGCTCTGCACCGTTCATTGTGCCTCATAGCTGTGCCCCATATACAGTGCTTTGCACCGTTCATTGTGCCCCATAGCTGTGCCCCATATACAGTGCTCTGCACTGTTCATTGTGCCCCATAGCTGTGCCCCATATACAGTGCTCTGCACCGTTCATTGTGCCCCATAGCTGTGCCCCATATAGTGCTCTGCACCGTTCATTGTGCCCCATAGCTGTGCCCCATATACAGTGCTCTGTACCGTTCATTGTGCCCCATAGCTGTGCCCCATATAGTGCTCTGCACCGTTCATTGTGCCCCATAGCTGTGCCCCATATAGTGCTCTGCACCGTTCATTGTGCCCCATATAGTGCTCTGCACCGTTCATTGTGCCCCATAGCTGTGCCCCATACAGTGCTCTGCACCGTTCATTGTGCCCCATATACAGTGCTCTGCACCGTTCATTGTGCCCCATAGCTGTGCCCCATATACAGTGCTCTGCACCGTTCATTGTGCCCCATGTACAGTGCTCTGCACCGTTCATTGTGCCCCATAGCTGTGCCCCATATACAGTGCTCTGCACCGTTCATTGTGCCCCATAGCTGTGCCCCATATACAGTGCTCTGCACGTTCATTGTGCCCCATAGCTGTGCCCCATATACAGTGCTCTGCACCGTTCATTGTGCCCCATAGCTGTGCCCCATACTGTGCTCTGCACCGTTCATTGTGCCCCATAGCTGTGCCCCATATACAGTGCTCTGCACCGTTCATATTTCCCCATAGATGCTCCACATAAATCTGTGCCGCTGGTGCAATAAAAAACAAACAAAACACATACTCACCTCTCTTGCTTGCAGCTCCCGGCGCCTCCATCTTCCCGGCGTCTCTGCTCTGACTGATCAGGCAGAGGGCGCCGCGCACACTATATGCGTCATCGCGCCCTCTGACCTGAACAGTCAGCGCGCAGACGCCGGGAAGATGGAGGCGCCGGGAAGATGGAGCGACGCCCGGCGGCTGGAACGCGGACAGGTGAATATTACATACTTACCTGGTCCCAGCGATCCTGACGCTCCCTCTGCCTGGTCTTCGGTGCCGCAGCCTCTTTCTCTATCAGCGGTCACCGGCACCGCTGATTAGAGAAATGAATACGCGGCTCCACCCCTATGGGAGGTGGAGCCGCCTATTCATTTTTTTAATGAGCGGTCCCACGTGACCGCTGAAGAGGGGAAGACGCTGCAGCACAGGAGACCGTGGGACGGCAGGGGGAGCGTCAGGATCGCCAGGACTAGGTAAGTATGCCTCAGCGCCCTCACCCGCCGACCCTGCCACCCACCTTGACTCGAGTATAAGCCGAGAGGGGCACTTTCAGCCCAAAAATTTGGGCTGAAAATCTCGGCTTATACTCGAGTATATACGGTAAGTACATTAGGCAGGTCTCAAAATATATATGAGTATATAAACTGGATACCCCAGTAAGTTTAAAAGTATAAAAGCTGAGATCATATATGTAAAAAACACAATATTTATATAAAATTGGAAATTGGATATTATATGTGTCTAAAAAATGTATATACACTCCAAGCAAACGTAAATGTATGCCTAGAAAGTGCTTAGTGCTAATAATACAGAGATGACTTCCTATATATATGTTATATGTAGAGTTCACATGCAGGAATTACTGGCCAAAGAGTGCAAAGTGTAAAATAAATACCGCATGAAAAAAGCGCATGAAAAAATGAAAAAGTGCACTGTGCTATTTTATATATATAAAAGATAATTCATTACGTGACAAGCTCACATGTAAACAATGTTGACCAAAGTGCAGTGTGTATAACAAAGAAAAGATGGTATGCCAGGTATACCATACACTCTCTACATGGGACAGTGCTCAATATGCATATGATCCAGTATTAGTTACTATACAAAGCTGGGGGGAAAATATCTCCAGGACCGCCAAGTATGTCAAGCTGTGCACCCCGACACGTGTTTCGGACCCAAAAGTTCCTTCGTCAGGGGGTGTGAATTATCTTTTATATATATAAAATAGCACAGTGCACTTTTTCATTTTTTCATGCGATTTTTTTCATGCGGTATTTATTTTACACTTTGCACTCTTTGGCCAGTAATTCCTGCATGTGAACTCTACATATAACATATATATAGGAAGTCATCTCTGTATTATTAGCACTAAGCACTTTCTAGGCATACATTTACGTTTGCTTGGAGTGTATATACATTTTTTAGACACATATAATATCCAATTTCCAATTTTATATAAATATTGTGTTTTTTACATATATGATCTCAGCTTTTATACTTTTAAACTTACTGGGGTATCCAGTTTATATACTCATATATATTTTGAGACCTGCCTAATGTACTTATATGTTTTTATGTGCACGGAAGTAAATACATATACATAGTATTTTTATTCTTTTATTTTATTGATTCTTTTGCTGTTGCTACACATAAATAAAAGTAATTTATTCAAATATTCCCTGTCATCATTTTCCTTCTTGGTCTGATCCAGATTCGGTGAATGTTCCCCATTTTAGAAACTAGACCCCCCCAAGGAACTTATCTAGATATGTGGTGAGCACTTTGAACCCCCAAGTGCTTCACAGACGTTTACAACGCAGAGCCGTGAAAATAAAAAATCATTTTTCTTTCCTCAAAAATGATGTTTTAGCAAGCATTTTTTTATTTTCACAAGGGTAACAGGAGAAATTGGACCCCAGTAATTGTTGCGCAGTTTGTCCTGAGTATGCTGGTACCCCATATGTGGGGGTAAACCACTGTTTGGGCGCATGTCGGGGCTCGGAATTGAGGGAGCACCATTTGACTTTTTGAATACGAGATTGGCTGGAATCAATGGTGGCGCCATGTTGCGTTTGGAGACCCCTGATGTGCCTAAACAGTGGAAACCCCTCAATTCTACCTCCAACACTAACCCCAACACACCCCTAACTCTAATCCCAACTGTAGCCATAACCCTAATCACAACCCTAATTCCAACCCTAACCCTAAGGCTATGTGCCCACGTTGTGGATTCGTGTGAGATTTTTCAGCATCATTTTTGAAAAATCCGCGGGTAAAAGGCACTGCGTTTTACCTGCGGATTTTCAGCGGATTTCCAGTGTTTTTTGTGCGGATTTCACCTGCGGATTCCTATTGAGGAACAGGTGTAAAACGCTGCGGAATCCGCACAAAGAATTGACATGCTGCGGAAAATACAACGCAGCGTTTCCGCGCGGTATTTTCCGCACCATGGGCACAGCGGATTTGGTTTTCCATAGGTTTACATGGTACTGTAAACCTGATGGAACACTGCTGCGAATCCGCAGCGGCCAATCCGCTGCTGATCCGCAGCCAAATCCGCACCGTGTGCACATAGCCTAATTCTAAAGGTATGTGCACACGCTGCGGAAAACGCTGCGGATCCGCAGCAGTTTCCCATGAGTTTACAGTTCAATGTAAACCTATGGGAAACAAAAATCGCTGTACACATGCTGCGGAAAAACTGCACGAAAACGCAGCGGTTTACATTCCGCAGCATGTCACTTCTTTGTGCGGATTCCGCAGCGGTTTTACAACTGCTCAAATAGAAAATCGCAGTTGTAAAACCAGTGAAATGCGCAGAAAAAACGCGGTAAATCCGCAGCGGTTTAGCAAAGCGGATTTATCAAATCCGCAGCGGAAAAATCCGCAGAGGACCAGAATACATGTGCACATACCGAAACCCTAACCCTAGCCCTAACCCTAACCCTAGCCCTAACCCTAACCCTAGCCCTAACCCTAACCCTATTCTAACATTAGTGGAAAAAAAAAAATTCTTTATTTTTTTTTATTGTCCCTACCTAGGGGGGGGGGGGGGGGGGGAGGTTTCATTTATTATTTTCTTTTATTTTGATCACTGTGATAGATTATATCTCAGTGATCAAAATGCACTTTGGAACACTTTTACTTAACCAATTACCTTGTTGCTTCACCATCCCTTTTTTCACTATCATGTCACCCAGAGTGGTACTGCGTCTATTAGAAATAATGGGACCCCTTGCTGCCACCTCCGCAATTTCTTTATCACGTTCTAGAATGTGCAATTCCTGCGACTAGCAGACCGTATGATACCGTCCATAGGGCCGAATTTAAAAACAAAAAACAAATCTTTTATCACGTTTGTGAGCAGAACCACGAATATTGTCTCTTGCCTGATTAACCCTGTTGTTAGCCTCATTCAAAAGTTCATTGGGATAACCCCTACAGGGGAACCTGTCACACAACCCTTCTACCTGCTGAGTGCAGCTCTCCTGAGTATTATTAATCCTCTTCAATCTTAACCCCTTCATGACCCAGCCTATTTTGACCTTAAAGACCTTGCCATTTTTTGCAATTCTGACCAGTATCCCTTTATGAGGTAATAACTCAGGAACGCTTCAACGGATCCTAGCGGTTCTGAGATTGTTTTTTCGTGACATATTGGGCTTCATGTTAGTGGTAAATTTAGGTCAATAAATTCTGCGTTTATTTGTGATAAAAACGGAAATTTGGCGAAAATTTTGAAAATTTCACAATTTTCACATTTTGAATTTTTATTCTGTTAAACCAGAGAGATATGTGACACAAAATAGTTAATAAATAACATTTCCCACATGTATACTTTACATCAGCACAATTTTGGAAACAACATTTTTTTTTTGATAGGAAGTTATAAGGGTTAAAATTTGACCAGCGATTTCTAATTTTTACAACGAAATTTACAAAACCATTTTTTTTAGGGACCACCTCACATTTGAAGTCAGTTTGAGGGGTCTATATGGCTGAAAATACCCAAAAGTGACACCATTCTAAAAACTGCACCCCTCAAGGTACTCAAAACCACATTCAAGAAGTTTATTAACCCTTCAGGTGCTTCACAGCAGCAGAAGCAACATGGAAGGAAAAAATGAACATTTAACTTTTTAGTCACAAAAATTATCTTTTAGCAACAATTTTTTTATTTTCCCAATGGTAAAAGGAGAAACTGAACCACGAAAGTTGTTGTCCAATTTGTCCTGAGTAACCTGATACCTCATATGTGGGGGTAAACCACTGTTTGGGCGCAAGGCAGGGCTTGGAAGGGAAGGAGCGCCATTTGACTTTTTGAATCAAAAATTGGCTCCACTCTTTAGCGGACACCATGTCACGTTTGGAGAGCCCCCGTGTGCCTAAAAATTGGAGCTCCCCCACAAGTGACCCCATTTTGGAAACTAGACGCCCCAAGGAACTTATCTAGATGCATAGTGAGCACTTTGAACCCCCAGGTGCTTCACAAATTGATCCGTAAAAATGAAAAAGTACTTTTTTTCACAAAAAAAATCTTTTAGCCTCAATTTTTTCATTTTCATATGGGCAACAGGATAAAATGGATCCTAAAATGTGTTGGGCAATTTCTCCTGAGTACACCAATACCTCACATGTGGGGGTAAACCACTGTTTGGGCACATGGTAAGGCTCGGAAGGGAAGGAGCGCCATTTGACTTTTTGAATGAAAAATTATTTCCATCGTTAGCGGACACCATGTCGCGTTTGGATAGCTCCTGTGTGCCTAAACATTGGCGCTCCCCCACAAATGACCCCATTTTGGAAACTAGACCCCCCAAGGAACTTATTTAGATGCCTAGTGAGCACTTTAAACCCCCAGGTGCTTCACAGAAGTTTATAACGCAGAGCCATGAAAATAAAAAATAATTTTTCTTTCCTCAAAAATGATTTTTTAGCCTGGAATTTCCTATTTTGCCAAGGATAATAGGAGAAATTGGACCCCAAATATTGTTGTCCAGTTTGTCCTGAGTACGCTGATACCCCATATGTGGGGGTAAACCACTGTTTGGGCGCACGGCAGGGCTCGGAAGGGATGGCACGCCATTTGGCTTTTTAAATGGAAAATTAGCTCCAATCATTAGCGGACACCATGTCACGTTTGGAGAGCCCCTGTGTGCCTAAACATTGGAGATCCCCCAGAAATGACACCATTTTGGAAACTAGACCCCGAAAGGAACTTATCTAGATGTGTGGTGAGCACTTTGAACCCCCAAGCGCTTCATAGAAGTTTATAATGCAGAGCCGTGAAAATAATAAATACGTTTTCTTTCCTCAAAAATAATTATTTAGCCCAGAATTTTTTAATTTTCCCAAGGGTAACAGGAGAAATTTGACCCCAATATTTGTTGTCCAGTTTCTCCTGAGTACGGTGATACCCCATATGTGGGGGTAAACTACTGTTTGGGCACATGCCCGGGGCTTGGAATTGAAGTAGTGACGTTTTGAAATGCAGACTTTGATGGAATGCTCTGCGGGCGTCAAGTTGCGTTTGCAGAGCCCCTGATGTGCCTAAACAGTCGAAACCCCCCACAAGTGACCCCATTTTAGAAACTAGACCCCCCAAGGAACTTATCTAGATATGTGGTGAGCACTTTGAACCCCCAAGTGCTTCACAGACGTTTACAACGCAGAGCCGTGAAAATAAAAAATCATTTTTCTTTCCTCAAAAATTATGTTTTAGCAAGCATTTTTTTAGATTCACAAGGGTAACAGGAGAAATTGGACCCCAGTAATTGTTGCGCAGTTTGTCCTGAGTATGCTGGTACCCCATATTTGGGGGTAAACCACTGTTTGGGCACACGTCAGGGCTCGGAAGTGAGGGAGCACCATTTGACTTTTTGAATACGAGATTGGCTGGAATCAATGGTGGCGCCATGTTGCGTTTGGAGACCCCTGATGTGCCTGAACAGTGGTAACCCCTCAATTCTAACTCCAACACACCCCTAACCCTTATCCCAACTGTAGCCGTAACCACAACCCTAACCCCAACACACCCCTAACCCTAATCCCAACTGTAGCCATAACCCTAATCACAACCCTAACCACAACCCTAATTCCAACCCTAACCCTATGTGCCCACGTTGCGGATTCATGTGAGATTTTTCAGCACCATTTTTGAAAAATTCGCGGGTAAAAGGCACTGCGTTTTACCTGCGGATTTTCCGCGGATTTCCAGTGTTTTTTGTGCGGATTTCACCTGCGGATTCCTATTGAGGAGCAGGTGTAAAACGCTGCGGAATCCGCACAAAGAATTGACATGCTGCGGAAAATACAACGCAGCGTTTCCGCGCGGTATTTTCCGCACCATGGGCACAGCGGATTTGGTTTTTCATATGTTTACATGGTACTGTAAACCTGATGGAATACTGCTGCGAATCCGCAGCGGCCAATCCACAGCCAAATCCGCACAGTGTGCACATAGCCTAATTCTAAAGGTATGTGCACACGCTGCGGAAAACGCTGCGGATCCGCAACAGTTTCCCATGAGTTTACACTTCAATGTAAACCTACGGGAAACAAAAATCGCTGTACACATGCTGCAGAAAAACTGCACGGAAACGCAGCGGTTTACATTCCGCAGCATGTCACTTCTTTGTGCGGATTCCGCAGCGGTTTTACAACTGCTTCAATAGAAAATCGCAGTTGTAAAACCGCAGTGAAATGCGCAGAAAAAAACGCGGTAAATCCGCAGCGGTTTAGCACTGCGGATTTATCAAATCCGCAGCGGAAAAATCCGCAGAGGACCAGAATACGTGTGCACATACCGAAACCCTAACCCTAACCCTAGCCCTAACCCTACCCCTAACCCTACCCCTAACCCTAACCTTAACCCTACCCCTACCCCTAACCCTAACCCTATTCTAACATTAGTGGAAAAAAAAAATTTCTTTATTTTTTTTATTGTCCCTACCTATGGGGGTGACAAAGGGGGGGGGTCATTTATTATTTTTTTTATTTTGATCACTGAGATAGATTATATCTCAGTGATCAAAATGCACTTTGGAACGAATCTGCCGGCCGGCAGATTCGGCGGGCGCACTGCGCATGCGCCCGCCATTTTGGAAGATGGCGGCGCCCAGGGAGAAGACGGACGGGACCCCGGCTGGATCGGTAAGTATGATGGGGTGGGGGGGGACCACGGGGGAAGGGATCGGAGCACAGGGGGGGAATCGGAGCGCGGGAGGGGTGGAACGGAGCACGGGGGGCGTGGAACGGAGCACGGGGGGGCTGGAACGGAGCACGGGGGGGTGGAACGGAGCACCGGGGGGGGGGTGATCGGAGTGCAGGGGGGGTGATTGGAGCACGGGGGGAGTGGACAAGAGCACGGGGGGGAGCGGAGCACAGGATGGAGGGGAGCCGGAGCAGTGTACCGGCCAGATCGGGGGGCTGGGGGGGCGATCGGTGGGGTGGGGGCACATTAGTATTTCCAGCCATGGCCGATGATATTTCAGCATCGGCCATGGCTGGATTGTAATATTTCACCCGTTATAATAGGTGAAATATTACAAATCGCTCTGATTGGCAGTTTCACTTTCAACAGCCAATCAGAGCGATCGTAGCCACGAGGGGGTGAAGCCACCCCCCCTGGGCTAAACTACCACTCCCCCTGTCCCTGCAGATCGGGTGAAATGGGAGTTAACCCTTTCACCCGATCTGCAGGGACGCGATCTTTCCATGACGCCACATAGGCGTCATGGGTCGGATTGGCACCGACTTTCATGACGCCTACATGGCGTCATGGGTCGGGAAGGGGTTAATAATTGGCTATAAGGGAGGGAACGTTTTACTTGAGCCGGATGGAAGCTATCAAAATGTAGGACTGAGTTCGTAGCAGACGGTTTTTGAAACATTTTAGTACAGATCGCACCATCCACAACGGAGGTGACAGTATTAGAAGGGAAGAGCCCGTGCCAGGTGGGCGCTCTGGGGTTCCTCGCTGGCACTGACTCACTGGCTGATATAAGGGCAGATGCCCAGATTTTGTGGGATTTAACTGCCCGCAGGTTGTTCACCCCCATAGATGATGAGTCTTTCAAACCATTTACAGGGGGTGTGCCATCAACGTTTATGCCCCAAGTTTCACCTGGGAATGTAATTGATTTATTTGAGACCCAGGTACTAAAGGATGTGGAATCTATTATACATCCGATTGCCCCGCCTAACCTCACAACTTTAGAGAAACGTGCCCTTTTTGAAATCAGAGAATGGTCTGATGTGGTTGTGAGGAATGCAGATAAGGGCGGCAATGTAGTTTTATTACCAAAAGAGCAGTATTTGGCGGAGGCTATGAGACCGTTGTCTGATACAACTATTTAAGATTGACACAAGATCCTACAACTAGGTTCAAGAATGAATTACGAACCTTTTTGCGTAAAAATGTAGAATTGGGTGTTTTGTCCAGGAAAAAAAGGCTGAGAAGCTGCTGCCAGAATTCCCACGCCGCCCTCACTGGTATTACGGTATATTCCAAAAGTTCATAAGTCCCTCACTACCCCGCCAGGACGCCCCATTGTGTCAGGGATTAGATCCCTTACAGATCCATTATCACAGTACATGGATTGGTTGTTGCACTCTTTGCTGCATGACATTCCCTCCTATATTAAGGATACTGATGAGTTTTTAGGGGTCTTTAGGGGTATTATTTGACAGGCAGGCTTTTCCTTGGTCTCTATTGACGTGGAAAGCCTGTACACAAGGATCCCCCAAGATTTGGGTGTTGCAGCTTTGAGAAAAATTTTGGGGTCATTAAAAAGAAGTGATGGTTTTGTCAACTTTGTGTGTGAGGGCATGGATTTTATATTAAAACACAATGCGTTCAAATTTATGGATTTCTGGTTCTTGCAATGCACTGGGACCGCGATGGGAACTCCGGTAGCGTGCACTTTTGCGAACCTTTTTCTGGCTTTGTTGGAGGAGGATTATGTGTACAATATTAGAAATAATTTTTTGAGGCACATCAGACTTTGTTCGCTATGTGGACGACATTTTCATGGTATGGGACGGACCTCGTGAATCATTTGATGATTTTGTCCAGTATCTCAATGAGTCTAATCAAATGAATATGTCGTTCACATCGAGATATGGAGGCCTTGATTTGGATTTTTTAGACGTACAAATTAACATTGTGGATGGTGCAATCTGTACTAGTGTTTCGAAAACCGTCTGCTATGAACTCTGTCCTACATTTTGATAGTTTCCATCCGGCTCATGTAAAACGCTCCCTCCCTTATAACCAATTATTACGATTGAAGAGGATTAATGATAATAATGAGAGCTGCACTCAGCAGGCAGAAGAGTTGTGTGACAGGTTCCATTGTAGGGGTTATCCCAATGAACTTTTGAATGAGGCTAACAATAGGGTTAATCAGGCAAGAGACTAATCGTGGTTCTGCCCACAAACGTGATTAAAAGATTTGTTTTTTGTTTTTAAATTCGGCCCTATGGACGGTATCATACGGTCTGCTATTCGCAGGAATTGGCACATTCTAGAACGTGATAAAGATATTGCGGAGGTGGCAGCAAGGGGTCCCATTATTTCTAATAGACGCAGTACCACTCTGGGTGACATAATAGTGAAAAAAGGGATGGTGAAGCATCAAGGTAATTGGCTAAGTAAAAGTTCCTCATGGTAATTTTAAGTGTGGACATTGTCCTTTTTGTAATTACCATGATGTAAGTCATACACTGTGCATTGGAGGTGTGTGTCTCATACTGTCAAAGATTTCATCACGTGCAAAACCACCCATGTGGTTTATGTGGTTTTATGTTGTTGTAAGTCCTTCTATATTGGCAAGACCATCCGCCCCCTCTATGTGAGGTTCAGAGAGCATTACAACTCGATCGGTTCAAGCAAGGGGGTTCCACGTTTGATCAAACATGTTAGGGAATTCCATGGAGGAAACCCAGAGGTGCTTTCTTTTGCTGGCCTTGAAAGGGTGTCTCTTTCAGTGCAAGGAGATCTGCACAAGTTTCTCCTAAAAAGAGAAGCTATATGGATTATGCGCACTAGAGCGCAAGAATCCGCTGGTTTGAATGAAAGATTGGATATGTCCATTTTTCTGTAATAAGCCGGTCTTATTGTGTGTTTGTATTTTTTTTTATCTGTTTTTCAAATGCATTTTAATTATGTATGGCTGCTGCACATGTGTTCAAGCACCGCGGGTGGGGTTTAGCTGCCTCCCTCTGTTAAGAGGTGATCAGTCTCACTTACCTGTGTGACCAGTAGAAGCGCCACTGCAGCGCCAAACAGCTGTCGTCCATTCCACTCCTACTCCCATCCTCCCGACGCCGATGTTTTAAAGTATTGGAATAAAGAAGTTTTTTAACCGGTGAGTGCCATCCGTTCCTTTCAATTTTTGTACTCCTTGCCTGGGAGCCCGTCCTGAAGCCAAAGTGGAGGAGGTCACAATTGCAGAGATTCTATGGCCCGGAAGCAACAGTGTTGGAAACTGCTGCAGCGGAACCGTGACCTATTCTTGGAGTTGCCAGGGCATACACAGGTGATGGAACATGACATGTTGACAGAGCTGCATGGTACGGTGAACCTCAAGCCCTGTAGAATCGCGCTGGGAGGTGATATCAATTGAGGTAAAGAGAATGTTAGACCTCGGTGTGATAGAGGAAACAGTGTATGGTCAAGTCCCATCGTCCTTGTGCTGGAGCCTGATGGTGAGTTGCAGTTTTGTAATGACTACCGCAGGCTGAATGAGGCGTCCAGTTATGATGTGTATCCAATGCCCCCCATGGACGAACTCATTGAGAGACTTGCACCTGCGAGGTACATTACAACCATCGACCTGACAAAGGGCTGCTGGCAGATCCCTATGTCTACCAAAGGTACAGGGGGTCCTGAATGTGTTGAGAAAAGTTGGGTTCACCATAAATCCGAAAAAGTGTGCCATAGGGAAGGAAGAGGCCAAGTACTTAGGCTACCTTGTCGCGACATGCGAAATCAAGCCACAGTTAAACAAGATCAAGGCGATTCAGATATGGCTACAACTGCTTTCCAAGAAGCAAGTGAGGACATTTCTTGGAATTGTGGGATATTACCAATGGTTCATCCCAAGTTAAGGCATAATTGCCGAGCCAATAACTGAGCCCCTTAAGGGCACTAAGTCAACGATGGTTAAATGGACTGCTGACACAGAGATGGCATTTCAAGCGCTGAAGCAGGCGTGCGTAAACATCTGGTTGTGGTTGCACCGGACTTTACCAAAGAATTTGTGGTCCAGACAGATGCTTCAGAAGTCGGGTTGGGAGCCGTGCTGTCTCAGGAAATAAATGAGAAAGAGTATCCCATCCTGTATTTGAGCCGAAAACTCTCTGCCTGTGAGAAAAATTATGCCATTGTTGAGAAGGAGTGCTCAGCCATAAAATGGACCGTGGATACACTGAACTTTCGGCCTAGTAGGTAATATTTCAAACTAGTGTCAGACCATGCCCCTCTGAGATGGTTAAGGGAAAAGAAGATTAAGAATACCCTGGTGACTAGGTGGTTTTTAGCCCTTCAAGATTTCAGCTACCACTTAGAGCATAGGCCAGGCAAGTTACATGATAACGCGGATGTTCTCTCCCGAACACCGTTTGGTGTCTGAAGGTGCCACAACCTCCGGATTTGGGCAGGGGGTGTATGTGACGGGGTCACTGGCACTGTATGTGAGGGGAGATTGCTTTCTTCCATGATCTAAAAACACATAAGTTTCTCTCCAGCATGCTATGTTATGAAAGCATTAACCAGCCATAAGGGACTGGGTTTTTTGGTGAGTAGGTGAGATATGGGCAGGATGCCTACTCACCGTATCTCCACCTCAAGGTTGTGGCTGGGGAGTTAAATGTTCAGCCACTGTTTTTTGTTCTCTGTGTTGTGTTTGGAGAGGAGAGTCTCCAGATGTGGCTCCAGGAGGAGCTGAAGACATATGGTAGTGTGAGCAAGCGAATCCCGCTACCATAAGGACTTTGCTGTCATTTGTCTTAGGTTTTGCTGTTATGCCAGAACAGAAAGGCTATGTTTATTTTGTTAAACCCTACCATGGTTTATGCTGTCTTATACCAGCAGGTGACTTGCCTAAGTGTTACTGTGTCTACCTTTCCAAGCAGCAGAGTGAGTCAACCCATCACAACAGGTACTTTTTGGTCTTTAAGATACCCCAAGAATGTGTGTGTTTGTTTTTTTAAAAAGGTTGGTTTGGATTTCTTTTTCCCTTAACAATAAAGAACTTCATTTAAAATTTGCATATTTAAATTTTTTTGGTGATCTGAAACATTTAAGTGTGACAACCATGCAAAAGAATAGGAAATCGGGAAGGGGGCAAATACTTTTTCAAACCACTGTATTTACTGGAACCTCCTTCATATGAATGAAACAGATTATGTGTCACAGAAATGTAATTAAAAAAGTCACATAGGTATATTCTTTTGTTCACACAAAGGTTTTTTTTTTTAGTGGATTTTGACGTGGAGTCGGCTCCCAAAATCAACATAAAAAAAACCCCACTTTGAATTATGAAAAAAATCTAAACGTCTTTAGTGAACAAAGTGCTGTCGTGTTTTTTTTTGTTTGTTTTTTCAAAGCACTGAAATATACACATTTCAATTCTTGAGGGTATGTACCCATGATCCAGAGTTTCTGCGGGTTTGATGTTGCGTACTTATGCAGCGTCAAACCTGCAGCGTCCAGATGTTACAGCATAGTGGATGGGATTTCTAGAAATCCCATGTCCATTGTGCGTCCAGAGACGCATGCGGCTCACCTTTGGAGATAGACATCCAGCTAGTCTTTCCTGACCGCAGCATGTCTATATCTCATGCAGACTCGCAAAATAATTAGGGTATGTTGACGCAGCGAAGTGGATCGACTGCTTAGTTTTTAAATATGTTATCTTGCTGTTCATAAAGCAAGTCTTGTTTTATGACAAGGTTTTGAAAACCTCACTACAGAAAAAAGCCACTACTTTTATGTGGATTCCTTGTAGAAACTTGTCACTTAAGAAGCATGACTCCATAAAAGCACAATGGACGTGTTCCTTGTTTGCAGAGGTATTTTTGGATATTGCCAAATTTGGTTTGTCTGTGGTTTCTGTGATTGAGGACATCTATTTATAAATCTATTGTATTGTGTTTTTGGTTTGGATGGGACTAGTTTGATATTTGATAGTTTGCACAATGCCGTCATTTCATGGTGTCTGTGCTGTAGTAATAATAATAATAATCTTAAAAACTCCTTGCAGATGCTGTCCTTGGTGGGATCTGAACCCAGGACTCTGTGCTGTAGTAATAATAATAATCTTAAAAACTCCTTGCAGATGCTGTCCTTGGTGGGATCTGAACCCAGGACTTCAGCGCTGCAAGGCTGCTGTGCTAACCACTGCACCACCGTGCTGCCCTTGACATTTCAGAAGTTCTGTACCATGGAGGTCTGGGTGGGTGTTAGGACGTCCATTGAAAGCTAAAAAGTGCTCAACCAATCTCTGCTTTCCCGAGAGACTGAAGAAATGCTCAATAGAAAGTGTATAGAATATTTTTTGATTCTTGGATGAGATCTTTGACCCCTTTACTTCAGCGTTAAGCGGAGATCTCTGCACCCGGACGCCTCTAATTAAAATGGGTATGTTTCCACGTTCAGGAAACGCTGCATGTTTGACGCTGCATAGAGCCGCAGCGTCAAACACGCAGCGTCCAGATGTTACAGCATAGTGGAGGGGATTTCATGAAATCCCATCTCCACTATGCGGTAAAACACGCAGGCGGCAGACCCGCATAAACGCACATGCAGCACGTCTTTTCAGAACGCAGCATGTCCATACAATGTGGCGACGCTCCTTCGCCGCGCCGTAAATTTACCATAGACAATCATTAGGTGCTGTAAAACCGCATCTAATAATTAGTCACATGCGTAGTAACTGCGCAACCGCAGCTTAATACGCATGTCCATGCCAGCCCACATGTCCCGCCGCCGGAAGTCCCTCGTCCACTGCAGTTCTCGCGATATCTTATCGCGATAACTACCGTGCACGTGACCGGGAGTTATCTCCGGTCACTAGTCTGGTTCTCACAAACAGCTGATCAGCTGATTGTGAGGACGCTGCAGTGTAGGTGATCGCTGGAGAGTTATCTCCGGCGATCATCTACAGGCTCTGCTACAGCTGGATGTCAGGCATCCAGATGTAGCAGAGCCGTACTCGTCTAGATTGTGTGCACATACAACACACAACATACACCATGCGACATACACCATGCGACATACAATATGTGACATGCAACATACAACATGTGACGTGCAACATACGACATGCAACATGTCACATGCAACTTGCAACATGCTGCATGCGACGTGCAACATGCGACATGCAACATACAATTTGCGACATACAATATGCGACATGCAACATACAACATGTGACGTGCGACATGTGACAAGCAACATGCTGCATGCGATGTGCTGCATGCAACATACCACATGCAACATACCACATGCAACATGCAACATACAATATGCAACATACAATTTGTGACATACAATATGCAACATACAACATGTGACGTGCAACATACAACATGCAACATGTAACATGCGACTTGCAACATGCTGCATGCAACGTGCAACATACCACATGCAATATGCAACATACGACATGCAACATACACACAGTACATACAAACAGTGCATACAATACATACATATAGACATGCAGTACATTAAACATAGAGTACATACCATCGCCTTGTCACCTTGATCCCCGTAGCCATTGTCACCTGTAACAAATAATAAAATAATAAACAAACAATATACTCCCTGATCCGCAGATATTCAATTAAAACGAGTGTCCCACGACTATCTCCCGTGGAGAGCAGCCACATCAGCTGATGTGACCGCTCTCCAGGGGCTCCAGGAATACAATGATGGAAGGTATCCTTCCACAATGTATTCCCCACAATGTATTCCTCCGCCCCTGTGAGAAAATAGTCCCTAGTCTCACTTGTGGCACTGCTGTGTGGGAGCAGGCACTTGGTAACGCTGCAGCGCTCTGAGACAGATCGGTGATCTGTCAGAGTGCTGTGCAAACTGGCAGATCACCGATCTGTATTGTTCCCCCCTGGGACAAAGTAAAAAAGTAAAAAAAAATGTTTACAAGTGTGTAAAAAAAATCAAAAAAAAAAATCCTAAATAATGAAAAAAATATATATATTATTCCCATAAATACATTTCTTTATCTAAATAAAAAAAACAATAAAAGTACACATATTTAGTATTACCGCGTCCGTAACGACCCGACCTATAAAACTGTCCCACTAGTTAACCCCTTCAGTAAACACCGTAAGAAAAAAAAAAAAACGAGACAAAAAGCAACGCTTTATTATCATACCGCCGAACAAAAAGTGGAATAACACGCGATCAAAAAGACGGATATAAATAACCATGGTACCGCTGAAAGCGTCATCTTGTCCCGCAAAAAACGAGCCGCCATACAGCAACATCAGCAAAAAAATAAAAAAGTTATAGTCCTCAGAATAAAGCGATGCAAAAATAATTATTTTTTCTATAAAATAGTTTTTATCGTATAAAAGCGCCAAAACATAAAAAACATGATATAAATGAGGTATTGCTGTAATTGTACTGACCCGAAGAATAAAACTGCTTTATCAATTTTACCAAACGCGGAACGGTATAAACGCCTCCCCCAAAAGAAATTCATGAATAGCTGGTTTTTGGTAATTCTGCCTCACAAAAATCGGAATAAAAAGCGATCAAAAAATGTCACGTGCCCGAAAATGTTACCAATAAAAACGTCAACTCGTCCCGCAAAAAACAAGACCTCACATGACTCTGTGGACTCAAATATGGAAAAATTATAGCTCTCAAAATGTGGTAACGCAAAAAATATTTTTTGCAATAAAAAGGGTCTTTCACTGTGTGACGGCTGCCAATCATAAAAATCCGCTAAAAAACCCGCTATAAAAGTAAATCAAACCCCCCTTCATCACCCCCTTAGTTAGGGAAAAATAAAAAAATTTAAAAAATGTATTTATTTCCATTTTCCCATTAGGGTTAGGGTTCGGGTTAGGGCTAGGGTTAGGGCTAGGGTTAGGGCTAGGGTTAGGGTTAGGGCTAGGGTTAGGGCTAGGGTTAGGGTTAGGGCTATGGTTAGGGCTAGGGTTATGGTTAGGGTTAGGGCTAGGGTTAAGGCTACAGTTAGGGTTAAGGCTACAGTTAGGGTTGGGGCTAAAGTTAGGGTTAGGGTTTGGATTACATTTGCGGTTGGGAATAGGGTTGAGATTAGGGTTAGGGGTGTGTCTGGATTAGAGGTGTGGTTAGGTTTCTGTTGGAATTAGGGTTAGGGGTGTGTTTGGATTAGGGTTTCAGTTATAATTGGGGGGTTTCCACTGTTTAGGCACATCAGGGGCTCTCCAAACGCGACATGGCGTCCGATCTCAATTCCAGCCAATTCTGCGTTGAAAAAGTCAAACAGTGCTTCTTCCCTTCCGAGCTCTCCCATGTGCCCAAACATGGGTTTACCCCAACATATGGGGTATCCGCGTATTCAGGACAAATTGGACAACAACTTTTGGGATCCAATTTCTCCTGTTACCCTTCGGAAAATACAAAACTGGGGGCTAAAAAATAATTTTTGTGGGAAAAAATTTTTGTTTTATTTTTACGGCTCTGCATTATAAACTTCTGTGAAGCTCTTGGTGGGTCAAAGTGCTCACCACACATCTAGATAAGTTCCTTAGGGGGTCTACTTTCCAAAATGGTGTCACTTGTGGGGGGTTTCAATGTTTAGGCGCATCAGTGTCCAAACGCAACATGGCGTCTCATCTCAATTCCTGTGAATTTTGCATTGAAAAGTCAAACGGCGCTCCTTCCCTTCCGAGCTCTCCCATGCGCCCAAACAGTGGTTTACCCCCACATATGGGGTATCAGCATACTCAGGACAAATTGTACAACAACTTTTTGGTTCCAATTTCTTCTCTTAGCATTGGGAAAATAAAAAATTGGGGGCGAAAATATAATTTTTGTGGAAAAAAATTATTTTTTATTTTTACGGTTCTGCATTATAAACTTCTGTGAAGCACTTGGTGGGTCAAAGTGCTCACCACACCTCTAGATAAGTTCCTTAGGGGTCTACTTTCCAAAATGGTGTCACTTGTGGGGGGTTTCAATGTTTAGGCACATCAGTGGCTCTCCAAACGAAACATGGCGTCCCATCTCAATTCCAGTCAATTTTGCATTAAAAAGTCAAATGGCGCTCCTTCGCTTCCAAGCTCTGTCATGCGCCCAAACAGTGGTTTACCTCCACTTATGGGGTATCGGCGTACTCAGGACAAATTGTACAACAAGGTTTGGTGTCCATTTTCTCCTGTAACCCTTGGTAAAATAAAACAAATTGGAGCTGAAGTAAATTTTTTGTGAAAAAAAGTTAAATGTTAATTTTTATTTAAACATTCCAAAAATTCCTGTAAAACACCTGAAGGGTTAATAAACTTCTTGAATGTGGTTTTGAGAACCTTGAGGGGTGCAGTTTTTAGAATGGTGTCACACTTGGGTATTTTCTATCATATAGACCCCTCAAAATGACTTCAAATGAGATGTGGTCCCTAAAATAAAATGGTGTTGTAAAAATGAGAAATTGCTGGTCAACTTTTAACCCTTATAACTCCCTAACAAAAAAAAAATTTTGGTTCCAAAATTGTGCTGATGTAAAGTAGACATGTGGGAAATGTTACTTATTAAGTATTTTGTGTGACATATCTCTGATTTAATTGCATAAAAATTCAAAGTTGGAAAATTGCAAAATTTTCAAAATTTTCGCCATATTTCCGTTTTTTTCACAAATAAACGCAGGTAATATCAAAGTAATTTTACCACTATCATGAAGTACAATATGTCACGAGAAAACAATGTCAGAATCACCGGGATCCGTTGAAGCGTTCCAGAGTTATAACCTCATAAAGGGACAGTGGTCAGAATTGTAAAAATTGGCCCGGTCCATAACGTGCAAACCACCCTTGGGGGTAAAGGGGTCAAAACACTAATTTTCCCCACCGTATATGTTCTCTATCCTGGTGTGTGTATATATACTGTGTATGTATGTATATATATATATATATATATATATATATATATATATATATATATATATATATATATATATATGTGTATATATATGTTCTATATCTCCCTTATCCCAGGCCCCATCCTGCTATATATGGCCCTTGTTCTGGGCCCCATCCTGTTCTATATGGCCCTTATCCTGGTTTGTATGTTCCCATGCTGGGATGTACAGTATGTCCCCCATTTTAGCGCTGTTCTTTAATGTATAGAAAAAAAAATGATTCTACTCACCTTCCATTCACTCCCACACCGTGCAGCGTCCTCTTCTGAAGCCTCTGATTGTTCGGCAGCGTGCAATACAGCTCACGGACCTGACGTATCTCTGTGCTGCAATACATTTCAGCTGAATGTGCTGCTGAGGACGTACATCCAGTTGAGGTTTGTGCTGGCGTCGTTGAGCCCCTCATCCTCACCGGCCCGATCTCAACCTCCTCCTGTAGTCCATTAGACATTAGTCACAGGTAATCGCTATTAATAGGGATACGTGCTAGCCATGTATTTACATACGGTATGTATCTTTATCTATGATGGAATGTTAATGCCCCTACTTAGGAAATACTGAAGATTGCTATGCTTTCATATATACGTTCTTTTGATTTATATCTTGGATCTTGGATCCATAGTGCTATAATTGTGTGTGCAGTAAATATATTGGGGGTCTATTACACCTCTGTGCTTATTCGGATGCAATGTATCTGTTATGTCATAGGTTCACATTGATGTTTAGACTGTTATATCTCGTTACTGTTCAGGTACATGATAGTCACGGTTCATGTCAACAGTACGTCACGGTTGGGGTGACCTTTGGCCAGCCCACGGCTATCACATGTGCAGGGGGACTTATCTTAGTTATCCCTCCACTGCTCCAATGTGATAACACAAATAAGGCTGTTGACCTCTCAATTTACCGCAGGGGCTTATTTTAGTTATCCCACTGCTCTGCAATATAACACAAACTGTAGGGATTTATGTATATCCCGCTTTACAGTTCCGCTTGAAAACGTGCAGCTCTCAGGCGCCCCCTTACCCTCAGGTCAGATTAGGTACTGCACCTAGGGTAATTAGTCAACAGAAAGGCTGCCTGCTATGTACTGGCTATTGGGCACGCTGCAGCGAGGGTGATATAACTACTCCCACTCAGGCAGGAACAATAATTATCAACGCCGCCATCGCTATACAGATTACCAATTGCACAGGACAAGGTATGCCGCCACCAGCTTCGATTAACGGGTCCGAAGCTAACCCAAAACAGTAGCGTAATTCCCTTCAGAAGACTTAGGGTCCGTTTTAGAGCAGGAGAACGAAACTAATAATGTAAATATTTTACTCCATAAAAAAGAACAGGCAGTGTTTATAAAAGGTATATAAAGATGTTACAATATGAGACAATGTAAAGTATATACAAAGCAATTATAAAATAACATGGATTAAAACAGAAAGTATCACTTTCATGTGCTCAGATTATTTCAGGCAAAACCATGCTGGTAGGCGGGGCCAAATATCCCAATTCATGAAATAGTCTTTCTATAGTGAGATCCCAGGCAAAACTGAAGGCTGGGTGAAGTGCAGGAACTTATAACTGCAGCCTTGTGACATCACTAAAGAGGCTGGTTTCCCTGGACCCTCCCCTCTCCTCAGACTTACCAATTCTAACCACAATTCTTATAATTCTCGTATCTTGACTCGAAGACATGTCCTAACACACACCTCATTCATCTGGTATTAAAATTGGCTCTCTATTGAATCCGAACGTGATCTGGCTATTCTGCCTTGTTTGTGAGAAAATCCATTTCTCAGGTTCTGTTGGAGTTAGACTCCAGCAGGAGGCCCCGTTGTGAAGCTCTATTAAATCACATTCTGCATATGCATCCATATTTTTCCTATCATTAATGGGGCCTGAATTATGTCCTTTTTACTATCTCCCATATCTACAAAGGAAAGCACATGTTTCTTGTGAACAAAGCCAGCTCGGGGCTAATTAACATTCCGACGGGAGGAGGGAAGGAAAGGAGTGAAGGAACTAGGGGGGAAAGTTTGTTGCCAGGGGGAAGGGCAGCCTCCGTGCAGCTTTGAAGGTGTAGAAAGTTCTAGAAGGTATGTGAATTTAATAAGGCAAATCATTTGTCAGTTTTACATTATCGTCACAATGATATTCACCAATTGGTATAATTTATTATTTTTTAGGGCTAATGGTTCCTGTACTGTGCTTTTGAGTCTGGTTCAGACTCCATCATCTACTACTCTCTTGTGACCATGAGACACGATCTCTTCGTATTTTATGTATCAATTAGTGTATTTAATAAACTTCAGAATTGCTTTATGAATTTGCCATGTAACATAGTAACATAGTAACATAGTTAGTAAGGCCGAAAAAAGACATTTGTCCATCCAGTTCAGCCTATATTCCGTCATAATAAATCCCCAGATCTACGTCCTTTTACAGAACCTAATAATTGTATGATACAATATTGTTCTGCTCCAGGAAGACATCCAGGCCTCTCTTGAACCCCTCGACTGAGTTCGCCATCACCACCTCCTCAGGCAAGCAATTCCAGATTCTCACTGCCCTAACAGTAAAGAATCCTCTTCTATGTTGGTGGAAAAACCTTCTCTCCTCCAGACGCAAAGAATGCCCCCTTGTGCCCGTCACCTTCCTTGGTATAAACAGATCCTCAGCGAGATATTTGTATTGTCCCCTTATATACTTATACATGGTTATTAGATCGCCCCTCAGTCGTCTTTTTTCTAGACTAAATAATCCTAATTTCGCTAATCTATCTGGGTATTGTAGTTCTCCCATCCCCTTTATTAATTTTGTTGCCCTCCTTTGTACTCTCTCTAGTTCCATTATATCCTTACTGAGCACCGGTGCCCAAAACTGGACACAGTACTCCATGTGCGGTCTAACTAGGGATTTGTACAGAGGCAGTATAATGCTCTCATCATGTGTATCCAGACCTCTTTTAATGCACCCCATGATCCTGTTTGCCTTGGCAGCTGCTGCCTGGCACTGGCTGCTCCAGGTAAGTTTATCATTAACTAGGATCCCCAAGTCCTTCTCCCTGTCAGATTTACCCAGTGGTTTCCCGTTCAGTGTGTAATGGTGATATTGATTCCCTCTTCCCATGTGTATAACCTTACATTTATCATTGTTAAACCTCATCTGCCACCTTTCAGCCCAAGTTTCCAACTTATCCAGATCCATCTGTAGCAGAATACTATCTTCTCTTGTATTAACTGCTTTACATAGTTTTGTATCATCTGCAAATATCGATATTTTACTGTGTAAACCTTCTACCAGATCATTAATGAATATGTTGAAGAGAACAGGTCCCAATACTGACCCCTGCGGTACCCCACTGGTCACAGCGACCCAGTTAGAGACTATACCATTTATAACCACCCTCTGCTTTCTATCACTAAGCCAGTTACTAACCCATTTACACACATTTTCCCCCAGACCAAGCATTCTCATTTTGTGTACCAACCTCTTGTGCGGCACGGTATCAAACGCTTTGGAAAAATCGAGATATACCACGTCCAATGACTCACCGTGGTCCAGCCTATAGCTTACCTCTTCATAAAAACTGATTAGATTGGTTTGACAGGAGCGATTTCTCATAAACCCATGCTGATATGGAGTTAAACAGTTATTCTCATTGAGATAATCCAGAATAACATCCCTCAGAAACCCTTCAAATATTTTACCAACAATAGAGGTTAGACTTACTGGCCTATAATTTCCAGGTTCACTTTTAGAGCCCTTTTTGAATATTGGCACCACATTTGCTATGCGCCAGTCCTGCGGAACAGACCCTGTCGCTATAGAGTCACTAAAAATAAGAAATAATGGTTTATCTATTACATTACTTAGTTCTCTTAGTACTCGTGGGTGTATGCCATCCGGACCCGGAGATTTATCTATTTTAATCTTATTTAGCCGGTTTCGCACCTCTTCTTGGGTTAGATTGGTGACCCTTAATATAGGGTTTTCATTGTTTCTTGGGATTTCACCTAGCATTTCATTTTCCACCGTGAATACCGTGGAGAAGAAGGTGTTTAATATGTTAGCTTTTTCCTCGTCATCTACAACCATTCTTTCCTCACTATTTTTTAAGGGGCCTACATTTTCAGTTTTTATTCTTTTACTATTGATATAGTTGAAGAACAGTTTGGGATTAGTTTTACTCTCCTTAGCAATGTGCTTCTCTGTTTCCTTTTTGGCAGCTTTAATTAGTTTTTTAGATAAAGTATTTTTCTCCCTATAGTTTTTTAGAGCTTCAATGGTGCCATCCTGCTTTAGTAGTGCAAATGCTTTCTTTTTACTGTTAATTGCCTGTCTTACTTCTTTGTTTAGCCACATTGGGTTTTTCCTATTTCTAGTCCTTTTATTCCCACAAGGTATAAACCGCTTACACTGCCTATTTAGGATGTTCTTAAACATTTCCCATTTATTATCTGTATTCTCATTTCTGAGGATATTGTCCCAGTCTACCAGATTAAGGGCATCTCTAAGCTGGTCAAACTTTGCCTTCCTAAAGTTCAGTGTTTTTGTGACTCCCTGACAAGTCCCCCTAGTGAAAGACAGGTGAAACTGTACAATATTGTGGTCGCTATTTCCTAAATGCCCAACCACCTGCAGATTTGTTATTCTGTCAGGTCTATTAGATAGTATTAGGTCTAAAAGTGCTGCTCCTCTGGTTGGATTCTGCACCAATTGTGAAAGATAATTTTTCTTGGTTATTAGCAGAAACCTGTTGCCTTTATGGGTTTCACAGGTTTCTGTTTCCCAGTTAATATCCGGGTAGTTAAAGTCCCCCATAACCAGGACCTCATTATGGGTTGCAGCTTCATCTATCTGCTTTAGAAGTAGACTTTCCATGCTTTCTGTTATATTTGGGGGTTTGTAACAGACCCCAATGAGAATTTTGTTACCATTTTTCCCTCCATGAATTTCAACCCATATGGACTCGACATCTTCATTCCCTTCGCTAATATCCTCCCTTAAAGTGGACTTTAGACAAGACTTTACATAGAGACAAACCCCTCCTCCTCTCCGATTTTTACGATCCTTTCTAAACAGACTGTAACCCTGTAAGTTAACTGCCCAGTCATAGCTTTCATCTAACCATGTCTCGGTTATTCCCACTATGTCAAAGTTACCTGTAGATATTTCTGCTTCTAGTTCTTCCATCTTGTTTGTCAGGCTTCTGGCGTTTGCGAGCATGCAGTTTAGAGGATTTTGTTTTGTTCCAATCTCCTCACTGTGGATTGTTTTAGAAATGTTCTTACCTCCCTTCTGAGTATGTTTTCCTGGGTCGTCTTTGTACGAGTCTAATGTTTTTCTTCCCGTCCCCTCTTTTTCTAGTTTAACGCCCTCCTGATGAGTGTAGCGAGTCTTCTGGCGAATGTGTGTTTCCCAGGTTTGTTGAGGTGTAGTCCGTCTCTGGCGAGGAGTCCATCATACCAGTAATTCACACCGTGGTCCAGGAATCCAAATCCTTGTTGTCTGCACCATCGTCTTAGCCAGTTGTTTGCATCAAGGATCCTGTTCCATCTCCTGGTGCCATGCCCATCTACTGGAAGGATAGAAGAAAAAACTACCTGTGCATCCAGTTCCTTTACTTTCTTCCCCAACTCTTCAAAGTCCTTGCAGATTGTCGGTAGGTCCTTCCTTGCCGTGTCATTGGTGCCAACATGTATCAGAAGAAATGGGTGGACGTCCTTGGAGCTGAAGAGCTTTGGTATCCTATCGGTCACATCCTTGATCATCGCACCTGGAAGGCAGCATACTTCTCTTGCAGTTATGTCCGGTCTGCAGATGGCTGCTTCTGTGCCTCTCAGTAGTGAGTCTCCCACCACCACCACTCTTCGTTGCTTCTTGGCTGTACTTTTTGCTGTCACTTGTTGCTGTGTGCCCTTTTCTTTTTTGCTTGCTGGTATTGCTTCATTCTTAGGTGTGCCATCTTCATCCTCTACAAAGATTTGATATCGGTTCTTCAGTTGTGTGGTTGGTGATTTCTCCATGGTCTTCTTGCTTCTTTTGGTCACATGCTTCCACTCATCTGCTTTTGGAGGTTCTCTGACACTTTTTGCACCTTCTGTGACCAGTAGAGATGCTTCTGTTCTGTCTAGAAAGTCTTCATTCTCTTTGATGAGTTTCAAAGTTGCTATTCTTTCTTCCAGACCCCGCACCTTCTCTTCTAAAAGGGCCACTAGTCTACACTTCTGACAAGTGAAATTGGATTCTTCTTCTGGTCGATCTGTGAACATGTAGCACATGCTGCAGCTCACCATGTAGGTTGTCACATCTGCCATGTTGCTCCTAGATCCTGCTGACTTGCTGTGTGTTTTCCTTCTTGTGTAATCTACTCAGCCAAGCTCTCTTGCAATAATGTCCTACAGGCAAAAATTGGTGATGCTTTCGAAGCAGCTGGTCCCGGCTGTACCCAACGATCTTCTAGCTTAGGGAGACTTCGCTTCTCCCAGAAGGCACCTGGAATATGCAAATTAGCCTCCTGAAGCTTGAATCCCTGGTTTGGTGATGCTTTCGAAGCAGCTGGTCCCGGCTGTACCCAACGATCTTCTAGCTTAGGGAGACTTCGCTTCTCCCAGAAGGCACCTGGAATATGCAAATTAGCCTCCTGAAGCTTGAATCCCTGGTTTTGTATGCCGCTGTAGGTTTGTGGGCACTGAATGGTAGTAATATTGATCTTGTAACACTAGTAGAAAGAACGCGGCAACACTCACCGGACCTGTGATCAAGTCTTGTCTTTATTAGAAAGCATGTAGAACCATCTTCACGGCACGGGGTAGTGGAGGAGCAAAGGAGGTCCACCCATAAAAGCGCCGGCTTGGCGTGAAACTGCTGTCGTCCTTTCCCCGCTCACCTCCTTTGCTCCTCCACTCCCCCGTGCCGTGAAGATGGTTCTACATGCTTTCTAATAAAGACAAGACTTGATCACAGGTCCGGTGAGTGTTGCCGCGTTCTTTCTACTAGTGTTATATGGTATGTTCCTGTTTTTCTACGCAAGCACCTCCCGAGACTGTCAGTGTTCCATTATTAAGGACTGAGTGTGTACCGAACCTCGCTTCAGGCTGTGCTGCTGCGCTTCTCTTTTTTTCTTTTTTGGTAATAATATTGATCTTGGTACAGTGGTTTTTGTTAATGATCAGTGCTGGTATTATTTTCTTCCTTGTGGTCGTTTATATGTGGAAATGGTCTTGTATTATTTGTTCCTTATATTGTGTTGTTATTAGTAGTATTTGTATTTTTATTCAGTAATATGTGGCCATTGCCAGTATTATTTGGTCCTCATATAGTGGAAATTTTGGTTCTGGTATGCCAGGTTTTGGTAATTAACAGTACGGTGATACTTATATGATCCTTACATAATTGTATTATTTGGTATCTATATGTCTATGGCATTTAGAGATGTATTATAAACACAAAATATATTTTAGAGTTATGTTGTCATTTATATAAATATTTTAAGATGGAGAACAGATAATTTTTGTACTCCCTAGCGTTGTCACTAGCGCATGCGCACCTGAGCCATATGCTGGTAATGGTGGGTCATGGTTGCAACATTTCCTTTGGGCCCCTAGAAATTCTAGCCAACTGGTGTTCCCTCTAAGCTGCACATCTTCTAAACTCCCCTGCTGTAGACAGCCGCATGTGTCACCGAGAAGGGAAATGTGTGTGCTCAACAGTCCAAACATGTTCCCGCAGCATTGGAGGGAGGCTTCTGCGGCTATCCATGCTTCTCTGTCAGCCCCCTTACATGGTTGTAATGTAGTGTAGATAGCTTGGGGAGGAGGGGGCACAGGCAAGTCATATGCAGATCGGTTCCCTTTACGCTCTTCTATATGGAGTCACCATTAAATAGTACCTATTATCAGTGTATTGCTGCAATTTTTATTTTAGAAACCAGCGGGCAGCCTGATGATTTATCAAAAATGGCCAGAAGTGTTCCTAATGTCCCCTCATAAAGGATTCAACGTCCAGCAAAAGTCCAATCCGAACTTTCAGGCTGTTGGACCCCAGCATGTAGAACAAGATAACACAAAGTTGTGATCCTTCTCGCTGTGAGCCCACATGATCTCGTGTGTAAGGACCTTTTTCTCTCATCCCCCAAAAAAATCAATCCGATTTTCTGATGTGGTTAAGAAAAAAAAACTCCATCCTTTTCTTTCTGTCAATCCTTGTAAATCGGATGTCGGATTTATCTTCCATGCAGAACCTTATCTTTCTTTTCTTGCCAGCGAAGACCAGTACAAATTCCACAATAATGAATAAAATCTGACTTTTCTTCTTTTTTTATTGTGAATTTTTGTTAAACAACCATCCTACTAGATATAGCTTTATTGCCATTCCAGTAATGAACTTTCTTTTGCTGCCAACAGGACCTCAAACAGCAGCCAAACGTTATCTTCCGTCCACACGATGGAGTCCTGTGCCCCAGATGAGTTCTTCCAGTCTCTCAACCATGCTGAGCAAACGATTAAGAGGATGGAAAACTACTTGCAGCACAAGCAACTTTGTGATGTTGTCCTGATCGCTGGCGATCGGAGAATTCCCGCACACAGGTAAGTGCCAATACTGGGGAAAAATTAATGTGCGGTGAATTAACCACTTCCCGACTTTGGCGTTTTCCATTTTTGCTTGAATTTGCTCTTCCCTTTTTTGCAGAGCCATAACTTTATTTTTTTGTCAGTATGGCCCTGCTTGTTTATATATATATATATATATATATATATATATATATATATATATATATATATATATATATATATAATTATACATACATGCTTACATACATGCTTACATATTGTCTAAGGGGTACTTCCATCTGTTTATAACTTCCGTCTGTTGTGGAGATTCCAAGTCGCTGATTGGTCGCGGCCGGCTGGGCGCGACCAATCAGCGACAGGCACAGTCTGGCCACGAATTGGCCCCTCAATACTCCCCTCCAGTCAGTGGCCCCTCCATACTCCCCTCCAGTCAGTGCTCGCTCCATACTCCCCTCCAGTCAGTGCTCCCTCCATACTCCCCTCCAGTCAGTGCCCACATAGCATTTTAGCAGTCCGTTAACGCCGCCATTAACCCTGTGTGACCAACTTTTTACTATTGATGCTGCCTATGCATCATCAATAGTAAAAACATATAATGTTAAAAATAATAATTTAAAAAAAATCATTATATACTCACCTTCCGGCGTCCGCGGCAGCCTGTCCCCCTCCTCGCAACGCTCTGGTCCCAAGAATGCATTGCAGCAATGACCGGAGATGACGTAGCGGTCCCGCGAGACCACTACATCATCACGTGTTATTGCCGCAAAGCATTACTGGGAACGGAGCGTCTTCAGGAGCATCGCTAAACGCCAGGGCTGGATCTGGAGGCAGACGGAAGGTGAGTATATCACTATCTTTTATTTTAATTGTTTTTTTTAACAGGGATATGGTGCCCACATTGCTATATACTACATGGGCAGTGTTATTTACTGCGTGGGCTGTGTTATATACTGAGTGGGCTGTGCTATGTACTACGTGGGCTGTGCTATGTACTACGTGGGCTGTGCTATGTACTACGTGGGCTGTACTATGTACTACGTGGGCTGTGCTATGTACTACGTGGGCTGTGCTATGTACTGCGTGGGCTGTGCTATGTACTGCGTGGGCTGTGCTATATACTGCGTGGGCTGTGCTATATACTGCGTGGGCTGTGCTATATACTGCGTGGGCTGTGTTATATACTACGTGGAAATCTTCATATATAAACTACATACATATTCCACAATACCGGTGCGTTAGAATAGGGCCACCACCTAGTGTATGTATGTATATATATATATATATATATATATATATATATATATATATATATATATATATATATATAATATGAAAAAATTAGAGCGTTTAGCGCATAAATTGACCAATCCATGTGTACCTGGTAGCCGCAGTGTGCTGCCTTATTTATTTGACTATGTTCTTGTCAGAGAGACAGAGAGGAGAAAGAGAGAGTCGGAAGGACTAAAGGGGCCGTGTAGCCAAGAGTGTGCTGCAGCTCCTGGACAGAGATAATACAGAAGAACACATTGTAGAGAGTGTGCAGGAGAGCGGAGCACAGGAGAGTAAGAACTGGGGAGAATAGCTACGACTGATCTACCTCCCTGCAGAGCACAGACACCGGTAGCCGGAAGACCGAGGTTGTGTCGGACTCCATGAGGCACACCAAAACTGGCAGGATAGCTGGACTACACGTCACTTGTCCGCCGTAACACCTGGAGATACAGTTGCGCATAGAGCCCGGTTCGTGATAGAGACCCTTTAAAAAGGTTCGAGCCACCTGTCATACAGGTTACTGTCCTACCCTTTAAGGAGGACAGAGAGAACTGTGAGGACCTTGACAGAAGCCACAGGCAGTAAGGGAAAACATCACCGCGCTAATAGGAAGGCTTCTAACTCCACCTGGTAACGGGGACTCTGAACTCGCTTCCAAGCTGGCCGGACCCTGCCTGTACCTGTGATCTGGTGCCCTGGACTGTGGCTGCCTGAAGTCTTCAGTAAACCTGGTAAAGAGACTGCAAACCTGTGTCCTCCTTTTCTTATTGCACCACTCACTATCTCCATCTACACCCCGGGGACCCTGGGGACCCAACTTCACCTGTGGGAATTTATACCATCTTGGCTGCCATACCATCACCCCAGCGGACCCCTTTAAGCAGCGTCTGTCACCTCTGACCGAATACTACAGATGGCGTCACGAACACAAACTTTTTATTTCAAACCCCTTTAAAGACCGTCCCTTTTACATGTGTGCCCAGGGCCACGGACCGGGTCACCACCACTGTGACACATCCCTTTAAGTACCGTACCCGATACCGAGTACCCCACGGCCTTGGTGGGCGTTCCATATACATTATAGGTTATGAAGGGGTTAACTGCCATTATTTTTTGTGTTTCTTATGTAAGCCATGTAGGTATTCACTCTCCTCTCTGGTAGCGTTCACACAGGCAATGCAGTTTTGCTCCAAACGCATGCAGCTTTTATTGCTTTCCACACAGCACCAAAACAAGCTCATAAACATAAATCCCCGGCCTTGTCCAGGTGCTAACTAAACAGGACAGACCCTGGCTACTCATACACCTCTGAGGTAGTCCCAGCTAGCTCTGGGTCGTTCTAAAAAGCAGCTGATTCTTTCGGTTCTCTGTACATGGCCTGTACAGTCTCCACTCAGAGAGGGTTTCTGGCCTGTCTCTCTCTTAAGCGCCAAGACACATCCACTCTGGTCAGCTTCCCTGAGCTGAATGACTAAGAACAACAGGTAGCCTTGTTATAAGCAGAGCTAGCCAGATGATCTACACAAACCTGGAGAGCTAGGCTTTAACCACAGGCTACCTGGCTTTGCTACGGGCACTAATTGAGCAGTAATGAGATTATGGCAATATTACTCCTCTCTACAGTAGGATAATGACAGTGTGTGTGTGTATATATATATATATATATATATATATATATATATATATATATATATATATATATATATATATATATACATATACATACTCCGTGGGCTGTGCTATATACTCCACGGGCTGTACTATATACTCCACGGGCTGTACTATATACTCCACGGGCTGTACTATATACTCCACGGGCTGTACTATATACTCCACGGGCTGTACTATATACTCCACGGGCTGTACTATATACTCCACGGGCTGTACTATATACTCCACGGGCTGTACTATATACTAGGTGGCCGGCCGCGAACAATCAGCGACAGGCGCAGTCCAAATCCTGTGTATTCAATGTATTCTAAAATCTTCATAAACTACATACATATTCTAGAATACCCGATGCGTTAGAATCGGGCTACCATCTAATATATATATATATATATTATTAATCCTTTTGATATCCTCTTAGGCTGGTACTGTCCTCCGTATCGGATTACTTTGCAGCCATGTTCACCAGTGACGTCAGAGAAGCCAAGCAAGAGGAAATTAAAATGGAAGGTGTCGAACCCAACGCTCTTTGGGCCCTCGTTCAGTATTCTTACACAGGTAATACTTTCTCACATCTTACAAATGTATTGCAGTGCAAATTAATCACATTTACACAAGGGAATCCCAAGTGATTAGATGAGGGAATATGTGGGCTCCAGACTGAAAACTGCTGCCGAGCCCAATGGACAATGCTGATCACGGTATATAATCCTGAGCGGTGTGAGATTTCTACAAATGCCAGTAAAATCACATCTATTCGTTTTAGAAAACTATGCAGGTAAATGATGAGCCATTTATTATTACAAATAGCGAGTACCCTGCTTTATGGATGTTAAAAGTGGACCGATCAAGTTCCTTAAACCACAAATTACATTTCCGATGCTTTGGGCATTGTGAAAATGCCACCCAGGCGAAAAAAAAACCTAAATGAAGAATAAATTGAGGTATACAGTATATAGACCAAATGATTAAACATATGTTAGGAGTTTTAATAGACCCCTCATATATACCGCTGAAACGGAGTATCAGCTACTTGTTCCTCTAGACTTTTTTCTCAAATAAGTAATTTTAACCTGGTTTATGAATACTTAATACCTCTGTCTGATCCACTCACCAATGTGTGTGTTTTTATATTTTTGAGCTTTTTAGCGGTAAATAATAAAAGCAAATTTTTAGGTCTGTTTTTGCTTTGGTCTATAGAAATTGCCACTCAGCAACTAACAATCACGGGCATCTTCCTGTAACTTTAGCATAAGATAGATAAGCCCCTGATGCCGGTGGGCTTAGCTTACCTTCGATTTTGGGGGTGACAGGTTCCCTTTAAAGGAATGCCGGGCATGCGCATCACCTCTCTATTCTTTCTCTATGGGGTGGGGCTGCCAGAAAAAAAAGCGGAGGACTGTATGTGTTTTTTTCTGGTGGTCTTATAGAAGACTAAATGAAAGTGATGAGGGCATGACGGCCACTGCTTCATTCACACAGGGCTCTGTAGATCCCTATTCTTGGGATCAGTGGGCGCGCACCCAACAATAAACAAATTATCGCTTATTCCCTAAGGTACCGTCACATTTAGCGACGCTGCAGCGATCTAGACAACGTTGCCCATCGCTGCAGCGTCGCTGTGTGGTCGTTGAAGAGCTGTCACACAGACAGCTCTCCAGCGACCAACGATGCCGAGGTCCCTGGGTAACCAGGGTAAACATCGGGTTAATAAGCGCAGGGCCGCGCTTAGTAACCCGATGTTTACCCTGGTTACCAGCGTAAAGGTTAAAAAAAAACAAACACTACATACTTACATTCCGGTGTCTGTCCCCCGGCGCTGTGCTTCTCTGCACTGTGTAAGCGCCGGCTGGAAAGCAGAGCACAGCGGTGTGCTTTCCGGCTGGCGCTCACAGTCAGTGCAGAGAAGCACAGCGCCGGGGGACAGACACTGGAATGTAAGTATGTTGTGTTTGTTTTTTTACGTTTACGCTGGTAACCAGGGTAAACATCAGGTTACTAAGCGCGGCCCTGCGCTTAGTAACCCGATGTTTACCCTGGTTACCAGTGAAGACATCGCTGAATCGGCGTCACAGACTGTGGGAGTCCAGCGACGAAATAAAGTTCTGGACTTTCTGCGCCGACTTAACGATGGCACAGCAGGATCCTGATCGCTGCTGCGTGTCAAACTCAACGATATCGCTAGCCAGGACGCTGCAACGTCACGGATCGCTAGCGATATCGTTCAGTGTGACTGTACCTTTAGGTAGGTAACACTTTAAAAAATAAACATTGAAGATCTGCACAGTTGAGACATGGAACCTGCACATGTCTTCAAGCTCAAGTGATCACATTATCACCAGACATGGAGTGACAAAAAGGGAAGCAATAGCCTAATTAGGCCCAGAGGGGAATCCCAGAAGTAATGGCCTTTATGCTACTAACTTGTCTCAGCTTACAGGTACCCCTGGTACTACACAGATACAGCTTTATGCTCCCTGACATGAAACTTTGCCCTGAATATTGCACCTATAGCTTTAAAGCTAAGCTAGTGCCCCCATAGACACTAGATAGACACATCCCCTTTAAAGCTGTAGTTTAAAGAGATATCAAGATCCAAGCAATGCCGTGTATTCTAGTTGCTGCAATGATCATGACATGGCCGAGTGTGATCCGAACATTGGATCAAACTCGAGCATGCAGAATTTTATTTTTATTTTTCCTCTGACCGACTTTGCCCGAGGAAAATTCTGACATGTGCATGGCCCCATAGAATAACATGCAGATGAGTGCGATCTGTCCAAACGACTGACATCACTCGTCCTAATATTAGTCGTCGGCTCTAAATAATAGTGTAGATCCGTAAGAATGGTTTCAAGCTAGAAAGAGTCTATGCCCACAGTGGAGCGTACAAAACACCCAGATCAGACTCTAAGACAAAAATAGGTCACGCAGCCTCGCATAGCACAAACCTTGGCTTTGAACGCACCTGATTTCCCCTGCGGGATGCATTGTGTGCCACTTGCACATTATTGCTGTGTATCTTTTCCTGATATTTCCTTGCTTTATTTAGGTAAATGATTTGTCGTTATTATTGTGTTTGTTATTTTAGTGCACCTGTCATTCCATCTTTTTCATGGTGTGACCTGCTTTACACCCTCCTGCGTTTAATCCATGTCCATTAAATCAGAGCTGGAGTTGCTGCGCAGCGATCCAGCTAATTTATTCTCCTGTGCTTCAATGCATAAATCTGAATAATATTCAACGAATGTAAATCAGGCATCGAATATTGTCAGATCTTGTGCTTTAAAAAAAAAAAAAAAAAAAAAAAGAAAGAAAAATCAGCTAGCTATGGGGAAAAAAATATTTTTAATTCCCCCTTAATAAAACTGTACTACTCCTGTTCCATGGATATTTGATGCTGTTTTTCTTACAACTGATAAAGTAGATCCTTTTTTTATTTTCTCAAATTCTGAACAACTGCTGTAAAATAAAAAATAAAAAAGTAAATGTGCAAAATTTTATTTAACTTTTTTTTTTTTTTTTTTTTTTTAGTCCAGCAGAATTTTTATTGGATGAGAATATATGTAAAATACAAGATCAAAGAAACATCAAGGAACACTGTTCATAGTTATCCAACATTACGGCAAGACTCCTCTTAGTCAGGCAGACATCCCTTCCAGTATAAGGCTAGGCTCACAGGTTGCATTTTTGGTGCAGATTTTGCTGGGGTTTTTTTTGCTGCAGATTCAACCCTTTCCGTTGCAAAAGGTGAAATCTGAGCAGATATTGCACAAAGAACCAAAATGCTGTGGATTGAAATAAACTGCAACCATAAAATGTCTGCATGTGTTGTGCAAAAAAAGTAGCATATGGATGAGATGAAGCTAATGGTAGTCTGTAACCCCTAAAATGCCTTTTAGACTAACTATACAGTGATATGGGGGACTTCATCCCTATGGAAATCCTATTCGCACAGTGCTGTTACTGGTACAGTGCTAGTGAAAATAATTTTTAATCCATATGCAAATAAGAGGGCTGAAGTGCACCCATGGCTTGGCTGTGAGTAGGGTGCACTGTTACACCCCTTCAGTCTGTGCCTTGGGAACTGCCTTAGATTGTAATGGATAGCACTCACTCTTAGAGCAAATGCTGCCCCACGTATGTGCGCATGTTCGCTGATGCAGCTTGTGAACCAGAAAGTGTAGCGGACGACACATGCAGAGAGCCAGGTAGAATGCACCCACCCACTATGTGTGCACACATGGCCAGTATCAGTAATAGTGTTCAGTGCGCATTGACTGCCATTGTTCTCAGCACTCGAGGTCCTGTTTACACAGGATGATGCGCTGCAGTCCAGGTCCTGTTTACATAGGATGATGCGCTGCAGTCAAGGTCCTTTTTACACAAGATGATGTGCTGCAGTCCAGGTCCTGTTTACATAGGATGATGCGCTGCAGTCCAGGTCCTGTTTACACAAAATGATGCGCTGCAGTCCAGGTCCTGTTTACACAAAATGATGCGCTGCAGTCAAGGTCCTTTTTACACAAGATGATGTGCTGCAGTCGAGGTCCTATTTACAGAGGATGATGTGCTGCAGTCGAGGTCCTGTTAAAAAGTTGTATACATTTTCAGGAGGAATAAAGATGGAACGGCGCTTTTCAGAAACAGAAAAAATGCTCCACAATTTTTTCAAATTAATAACGGAAACCTAAAATGGAAAGCACCCTCACCTGACAGATCTTATTAACTTATAATGGGGCCCAAATATTTTTTCTTATAGAAGTTTTCAATGTATTGAGTTCTTTATACTGGTGATCTCCTCCCTGCAGGTCGCCTGGAACTAAAAGAAGACAACATTGAGAGCCTCCTGTCCACGGCCTGTCTTCTGCAGCTGTCTCAGGTTGTGGAGGCTTGCTGTAAGTTCTTGATGAAACAGCTTCACCCGTCCAACTGTCTGGGTATTCGTTCTTTTGCTGACGCTCAAGGATGTACTGATTTACATAAAGTGGCTCATAATTATACAATGGTGAGTGTCCGGTACAAAAATGAAAAAAAAAAATAGATCACGAGTCAAAACATGCAAAGCATCCTAGAATTTAGCTGAGAGCTTGTAGCATTATTAGTGGTCAGATAACTGAGACTTCTGTCTGCATGTGGTTTTCTTGCCTGAAACTTTGTTATTCCTAGTAAATGCATTCTTACTGTTAGCATACAGAAACATAAACAGACTTTTTTTTTCTTGTACCTTTGTGTTGTTTTTTCATCTTTTATTTGCCCTTTGATACACCCAGTTTCCTCCTGCCTATCCCTACCTCTGACTTATCATCCAACCTAAGTACAGAGTTCACCTTATTCTTCTGTGCACTCTGCTCCTATTTAGTACTCTCTTGACTGATTTTATCTTCTGCCATCCACATCGGTATAGCAAAGTGTGGTTTTACATCATTAGCTGATTTGTAGCAGAGCTCAACTATTCTGCACTTCTTCATAAAGGAAGTCCAGAGCTTTATGTTGAGGCATCTGACTAAACAGTTTTATGAAACTGCAAATGCCTCTCTATTAATGTGTATGGCAGAGGATTATCTTCTCCTGTATGCATCAGTAGAGCAGCATTTGCAGTTTCACAACCCTGATGTCTCAGCATTAGTCGTCAAACACCGCTCAATTCATAACAACCTCTCTACAGTGGCATGTAAAAGTTTGGGCACCCCTGGTCAAAATTACTGTTATTGTGAGCCGATAAACAAGTTGAAGATGGAATAATTTGAAAAGAGCAAAGGATTTTCATCCATTCTTCCTTATAAAATTTTTCCAGTTCTGTGAGATTCCTGGGTCATCTTGCATGCACTCCTATTTTGAGGTCTAGCCACAGATTTTCAGTGATTTTTCAGCCCCCTGTATACAGAGCCCCCCTCACATTTTTCACAAAGGCAGCATTATTACTTTTAGAAGGGGCACTCAGAAGGCATGATTACTTCTAAGGGTGCAATAAGCAAGCATTAATACTTTTTAAAGGGGCACTCAGGGGCATTATTATAGTGTTAGGAGACCCAATACTTGCCTTACCAGTCTGACAAGGATTTCCAAAATAAGTGCACCAGCCTGATCAGGATTAAGAAATCAATTTAATAATATAAAGAATGTTTATTGTGAAAGCTGGTGACAGATTCCATTTAAAATATATTTTCTGCATTGAATCTCGTGTTTCTATAGAAACCGTACAGTACAAGAGAAAGTTATAGAATCCTACCTATTTCTGGAGCGGTTGTGTAATATGTAAAGCGGTTAACAACAAATGTTGATAAAATATTCTTATTTAGTATTACTTTTCATTGGTGCCTTGTTCTTAGATTTGCATATCAGCTCAGTCCTCGTTCTGCTGTGTTTTTGATTATTTTAATGACAGAAGGATAGAATAAATGGCTGATATTCATGTATGCAATGATCGGCCACCTGCTTAGTTGTAATTACAGCTGGTACAGCCAGTTCAGGCTTCTGACAGCTCTGACTGAACACTATGAATTAAATGCTTTAGAGCCAGAACTTTGGAAATGGCAAATTGTTCCGGAAATCAGCATGGAAATATATAACTGGCATGTCCCTATAAAACACTGCGCTCCTGGCGTATACCTCTACCTCTCATTCTATCTCCCTTTCTGTCCATCTGTTAAATAAGCAGACTATGCAGACATGCCAAGATCATAGAAAAACACCTCTAGCACTATAAGGCTATGTGCGCAAGTTGAGTATTTGCTTGCAGTAATGAAAGATGTCAGCCTGACACCCTCATCACTAAGCCAATAAGTAAACACACACACACACACGCACACACACAAATACACACACACAAACACACACATTGTCACCAGCCTATGTAGGAGCGCTAACAGAACAAACATACATAGGCTGTAACCAGAGAGCAACTGTTAATTGTAAAGGATAAAAATGCGTGGTATCCCGTGTAATTTTAATAAACAAGAGGAAAAGCTGAGGGCTGATGTTAATATTCTGGGACGGAGCCAATAGCCATAAATGTTCCCAGGCTATTAATATCAGCTCACAGTTGTTTGCTCAGCCTTTACTGGCTAGTTTACAGGGGGACCACATAAAAAATTGACATAGGGTTCCCCTATAAAATCTAACCAGCAAAGGCTAGGCAGACAGCTGTGGGCTGATATTAATATCCTAGGAAGGGGCCATGGATATTGGCCCCTCCCAAACTAAAAGAATCAGTTCTAAGCGCCCCAGAAAAGACGCATCTATAAGATGAATCAAATCTGGTGCTTAGCCTCGCTCTTGCCACTTGCCCTGTAGCGGTGGCAAGTGGGGTTCATATTTGTGGGGTTGATATCACCTTTGTATTGTCAGGTGACATCAAGCCCACAGGTTAGTAATGGGGAGGCATCTGTAAGATACCCATCTATTAGTAGTAACTCCTTAGTAATATTGTATAAAAAGAGACACCCAGAATAAAGTTCTTTATTTGAAATAATGACACAGACTCCTTTAATGAATCTTAATTAAACCATACTTCCCAAACGCCTAATCCACCGACGCCAACGTCTCCTGCAACAAAAATAAAATAATAAACCACACTATTCCTCCCCTGTCCACCGAGAAGGTAATCCATAATGTCCCACGACGATCCTGATCATTTTGAGAGCAGTCACATCACTGCTCTGCACGCCGGAACTGTGTGCGCAGAGAGCAGTGAGTATTCATTGCTCTTCAGTAGCGCGCACAGTGTCAGCCAAAGCCTTCCTGCAGCTGCTGGGTGGTCATGTGTGCCGCTAGTTAAGAGAAATTAATATTCACCTCTCTCCACGCCCAAAGAGGTAAATATTCATTTCTCTTAAGTAGCGGCACACATGACTGCCCAGCAGCTGCAGGAAGGCTCCCAGGGTGGACTGGTGGTATGGGAACGACCTTTCCCACCCAGACTCTTTTGGTCACTCCTAAATCTCGGAAACACTATCTGACCCAATAAAAACTTTCTTAGTTTAATATATGTGCTGTATGTTTCAGAAGAACGGATACATTACCAGGACAAGTCAGCCTAATGTGAGCTTAAGCAACCACAGTAAATAAATATAGATGGTGACATGTCAAAATAAAATGCTAATAAATCTTAACCCCCTTCATGACTGGAGATATTTTTGGTTTTGTGTTTTCGTTTTTTGCTACTCTTCTTCCCAGAGTCATAACTTTTTTATGTTTCCATCAATATGGCCATGTGATGGTTTATTTTTTGCGGGGCAAGTTGTACTTTTAAACAAAATCATTGGTTTTAACATATCATGTCCTGGAAAACGGGAAAAAATTCCAAGTGCGGTGAAAATGAAAAAAAAAGTGCAATCCCACAGTTGCGTTGTGTTTTGCTTTTGTACTAGGTTCACCAAATGCTAAAACTAACCTGCCATTATGATTCTCCAGGTCATAACGAGTTCATGGACACCAAACGTGTCTAGGTTCTTTTTAATCTAAGTGATGAAAAAACATTGCGCCATTTTCCGATACCAGTAGCGTCTCCATTATTTGTGATCTCTAGTCGGGTGTGGTCTTATTTTTTGCACGCCGAGCTGACGTTTTTAATTATACCATTTTGATGCACATACGATCTTTTGATCCCCAGTCATTGCATTTTAACGAAATGTCGTGGCGACCTAAAAAAAAGTAATTCTGACGTTTTGACTTTTTTTATTGATAGGTCGGGCGATTCTGAACTCGGCGATACCAAATATGTGTTAGTTTTTTTTTTTGTTTTTTTTTGAATGGGGCAAAATGTTTTTATATTTTAAATTTTTTTTTTCACTTTTGGCATGCTTAATTAGTCTCCATGGGGAGGCTAGAAGCTGCCATAACCCGATCGGCTCTGCTACATGCAGATGATGATCAGATTACCTGTATGTAGCAGACTATCTCACTTGCTATGAGCGCCGACCACCTGGTGGCGCTCATCGCAATCCGACAGTGACAACAATAGAGGTCTCCAGGAGACCTCTGGTTGTCATGCCAACCGATCGGTGACCCGCGGTCATGTGACGGGGGTCACCAGTGGGCGAATTTCTCGTGCGATTGCCGGAAATGCATGTTAATTGCTGCTGTCCGAGTTTGACAGCGGCATTTAACTGGTTAATAGCCACGGGAGGATCGCGATTCCTCCTGCTGCTGTTAGCGGCACATGACAGCTGATCAGATCAGCTGTCATGTGCCGGAAAAGGTGCAGGCTCATCGCCGAAGCCCACACCAAACAGGGGAGGCGTCCAATGACGGATAGATCCGTAATTAGTCGTTAAGGGGTTAAACACATAAAATTAGTAGGTCATTTGTTGGTAACACATTCCCTTCAACAATGGCATAATTTTAACTGCTTATCCGGACTGTGCATCTGTTAGGTATATATGATGTTTTCACCATTACTTTTATTTACAGGAACATTTCATGGAAGTAATAAGAAATCAGGAGTTTCTACTGTTGCCAGGGGCAGAAATTTCTAAACTACTAGCAAGTGATGATATGAATATTCCTAATGAAGAAACCATTCTGAATGCTTTGCTTACCTGGGTCCGGCATGATGTGGAAGAAAGGAGAAAAGAACTTAGTAAACTGCTGGCATATATCCGCTTGCCCCTGCTGGCACCACAGGTAAAAAATTGATGATAACATCTTAAATAAATATAGTGCTCTACAACCTTACTGATATAAACTTGTGACCAATAGAATAAGAAAACTTTTATCTAATGATGATTATTGAATCACTGATCAATTAACAAGCAGAATCTAATTTCTGAATTTGTCTCTTCTCCAAATATCTTTGTTTTATATATGCAGTGGATATAAAGTCTACCCACCCCAGTTAAAATTCCAGGTTTTTGTCTTATAAAAGAAATTATGCCAACAATGCATAAATATGCACAGACTTAAACTAATACTTTGTTGAAGTACCCTTTGAATTTGACAGCATTCATTCTTTGGGTAGGAGTCAATCAGTACGGCGCATGTAGAATTGGCAAGCTTTGTCCACTTTTACATGAAGTAGCTCTCCAAATCTGTCAAATTGTGAGGTCTTCTCCTGCATACAGCCCCTTTTTCAGGTACCCACAGATTTTCAGTTGGATTCAGGTCTGCTCTGTTGGGCAATTTCAACTAAAGCTCCAGTTCCAGCTCTCGAAAAACAGCCTCAAAGCAAAATGCAGCTTCCACCATACTTCACTGGTGGAGGCTAAAATATCACATGGTCATAAGTATTCAGACCCTTTTGCTCAGACACTTATATTTAAGTCACATGCTGTTCATTTCCTTGTGATCCTCCTTGAGATGATTCTACTCCTTCATTGGAGTCCAGCTGTGTTTAATTAAACTGATAGGACTTGATTTGGAAAAGGCGCACACCTGTCTATATAAGACCTCACAGCTCACAGTGCATGTCAGACCAAATGAGAATCATGAGGTCAAAGGAACTGCCCAAGGAGCTCAGAGACAGAATTGTGGCAAGGCACACATCTGGCCAAGGTTACAAAATAATTTCTGCAGTACTCAAGGTTCCTAAGAGCACAGTGGCCTCCATAAACCTTAAATGGACCACCAGAAGTCTTCCTAGACCTGGCCATCCAGCCAAACTGAGCAATCGTGGGAGAAGAGCCTTGGTGAGAGAGGTAAAGAAGAACCCCAAGATCACTGTGGCTGAGCTCCAGAGATGCAGTAGGGAGATGGGAGAAAGTTCCACAAAGTCAACTATCACTGCAGCCCTCCACCAGTGTGGCCTTTATATCAGAGTGGCCCGACTGAAGCCTCTCCTCAGTGCAAGTCATATGAAAGCCCACATAAAGTTTGCTAAAAATCACATGAAGGACTCCCAGACTATGAGAATAAAGATTCTCTGGTCTGATGAGATAAAGATGGACCTTTTTGGTGATAATTCTAAGTGGTATGTGTGGAGAAAACCAGGCACTGCTCATCACCTGCCCAATACAATCCCAACAGTGAAACATGGTGGCGGCAGCATCATGCTATGGGGGTGTTTTTCAGCTGCAGGGACAGGACGTTGTCATTGTTGTGTCAAATATAAGCTACTTCTTGATAAGTCTTCACAGAAATGTCAGGAAAATCTCACTGGAACAGCTAAACTTTATATGGAGTTAATCAGAATCACTGCAAATGATAACACCTGTGTACTGACTGCTATTTAACATAGGGATAACATGTGATTGGCTAATTCTGAGCATAACCACATCCTGATTAGAAGAGGTTGTTCACACTTATGCAACCACATTCTTTAAGATTTGTTTTTATTTTCCACTCTCAAAACAATTTCAGTTTGTTTCTAATTGGATTTGTACAGATTATTGGTGGCATTAAAGTTGGAGACGTTCAAAAATAATTCTTCTGCTTATGTTTTTTTTTTTTTTTTTTTACATAATGAAAACCTGACATTTTAACAGATGTCTTGTACATAACCAAAATCCAAAAAGTGGACTCACCACTTCCAAATATACATTATCATACCAAAATACACCCAAACAATAATAGGTGAAAAAGAGGCATAAGCAAATGTAATATGTTTAAAACATGATACTTTTATTAAACAAAAAAACATTTAAAACAAGACAAGGAATTTCAGAAAAATTACTGATGGGAAAAAACACACAAGGAAAAAAAGAAATGGACAAAGCTGCAAAACACTATAGCACCTTCTAAATCTTTACATATATTTATGGGAACCAGCTCTATAAAAAATAAATAAATAAAGTGGCATGTGCACGCAATATCTATTGCTAGAAAAACCGCATCTCTGTATTAAAAGCAATATATAATGACTACTTTATAGACAAGCCTACGCATATTGTTCACCAGGGCATATATGTTTGCTTCTATAAATCCATCTACAAAGTGCCTAGTGCTAAACTATTGCGGTTATAAGAAAATCATTTCCATGATAGTTTCAATATTCACAAGACAAAATATTAATGTGCTTGCACTGCCTAAAAAAGGCTGAAAGTGCCTAGTGCAAAAAAATCACAGAAATATAATAAAGAGCAGTAGCAGCAGAGAACCTATTTGTAAGGGTTTCAATACTCACTAAACAAAGTGTTAGTATGCCTGCACCGCCTAAAACAAGCTGAAGGTGCTTAGGGCAAAAAGTGACAAGCAGATGTAACAATGAGAAATAGCAGCTAAGAACCTATTTTACACACATATACAGTGGGGCAAAAAAGTATTTAGTCAGTCAGCAATAGTGCAAGTTCCACCACTTAAAAAGATGAGAGGCGTCTGTAATAGGTAGACCTCAACTATGGGAGACAAACTGAGAAATAAACATTCAGAAAATCACATTGTCTGTTTTTTTAAAAATTTATTTGCATATTATGGTGGAAAATAAGTATTTGGTCAGAAACAAACAATCAAGATTTCTGGCTCTCACAGACCTGTAACTTCTTCTTTAAGAGTCTCCTCTTTCCCCCACTCATTACCTGTAGTAATGGCACCTGTTTACACTTGTTATCAGTATAAAAAGACACCTGTGCACACCCTCAAACAGTCTGACTCCAAACTCCACTATGGTGAAGACCAAAGAGCTGTCAAAGGACACCAGAAACAAAATTGTAGCCCTGCACCAGGCTGGGAAGACTGAATCTGCAATAGCCAACCAGCTTGGAGTGAAGAAATCAACAGTGGGAGCAATAATTAGAAAATGGAAGACATACAAGACCACTGATAATCTCCCTCGATCTGGGGCTCCACGCAAAATCCCACCCCGTGGGGTCAGAATGATCACAAGAACGGTGAGCAAAAATCCAAGAACCACGCGGGGGGACCTAGTAAATGAACTGCAGAGAGCTGGGACCAATGTAACAAGGCCTACCATAAGTAACACACTACGCCACCATGGACTCAGATCCTGCAGTGCCAGACGTGTCCCACTGCTTAAGCCAGTACATGTCCGGGCCCGTCTGAAGTTTGCTAGAGAGCATTTGGATGATCCAGAGGAGTTTTGGGAAAATGTCCTATGGTCTGATGAAACCAAACTGGAACTGTTTGGTAGAAACACAACTTGTCGTGTTTGGAGGAAAAAGAATACTGAGTTGCATCCATCAAACACCATACCTACTGTAAAGCATGGTGGTGGAAACATCATGCTTTGGGGCTGTTTCTCTGCAAAGGGGCCAGGACAACTGATCCGGGTACATGAAAGAATGAATGGGGCCATGTATCGTGAGATTTTGAGTGCAAACCTCCTTCCATCAGCAAGGGCATTGAAGATGAAACGTGGCTGGGTCTTTCAACATGACAATGATCCAAAGCACACCGCCAGGGCAACGAAGGAGTGGCTTCGTAAGAAGCATTTCAAGGTCCTGGAGTGGCCTAGCCAGTCTCCAGATTTCAACCCTATAGAAAACCTTTGGAGGGAGTTGAAAGTCCGTGTTGCCAAGCGAAAAGCCAAAAACATCACTGCTCTAGAGGAGATCTGCATGGAGGAATGGGCCAACATACCAACAACAGTGTGCGGCAACCTTGTGAAGACTTACAGAAAACGTTTGACCTCTGTCATTGCCAACAAAGGATATATTACAAAGTATTGAGATGAAATTTTGTTTCTGACCAAATACTTATTTTCCACCATAATATGCAAATAAAATGTTAAAAAAACAGACAATGTGATTTTCTGGATTTTTTTTTCTCAGTTTGTCTCCCATTGTTGAGGTCTACCTATGATGTCAATTACAGACGCCTCTCATCTTTTTAAGTGGTGGAACTTGCACTATTGCTGACTGACTAAATACTTTTTTGCCCCACTGTATGTGTGTCCTTTCCTGTGTGTCCATCAGTGACCCTGTGTGTCCATCAGTAGATGGATTTACAGTGGGGCAAAAAAGTATTTAGTCAGTCAGCAATAGTGCAAGTTCCACCACTTAAAAAGATGAGAGGCGTCTGTAATTTACATCATAGGTAGACCTCAACTATGGGAGACAAACCGAGAAAAAAAAATCCAGAAAATCACATTGTCTGTTTTTTTTTATCATTTTATTTGCATATTATGGTGGAAAATAAGTGTTTGGTCAGAAACAAAATTTCATCTCAATACTTTGTCATTGCCAACAAAGGATATATTACAGAGGTCAAACGTTTTCTGTAAGTCTTCACAAGGTTGCCACACACTGTTGTTGGTATGTTGGCCCATTCCTCCATGCAGATCTCCTCTAGAGCAGTGATGTTTTTGGCTTTTCGCTTGGCAACACGGACTTTCAACTCCCTCCAAAGGTTTTCTATAGGGTTGACATCTGGAGACTGGCTAGGCCACTCCAGGACCTTGAAATGCTTCTTACGAAGCCACTCGTTCGTTACCCTGGCGGTGTGCTTTGGATCATTGTCATGTTGAAAGACCCATCCACGTTTCATCTTGAATGCCCTTGCTGATGGAAGGAGGCTTGCACTCAAAATCTCACGATACATGGCCCCATTCATTCTTTCATGTACCCGGATCAGTCGTCCTGGCCCCTTTGCAGAGAAACAGCCCCAAAGCATGATGTTTCCACCACCATGCTTTACAGTAGGTATGGTGTTTGATGGATGCAACTCAGTATTCTTTTTCCTTCAAACACGACAAGTTGTGTTTCTACCAAACAGTTCCAGTTTGGTTTCATCAGACCATAGGACATTCTCCCAAAACTCCTCTGGATCATCCAAATGCTCTCTAGCAAACTTCAGACGGGCCCGGACATGTACTGGCTTAAGCAGTGGGACACGTCTGGCACTGCAGGATCTGAGTCCATGGTGGCGTAGTGTGTTACTTATGGTAGGCCTTGTTACATTGGTCCCAGCTCTGTGCAGTTCATTCACTAGGTCCCCCCGCGTGGTTCTGGGATTTTTGCTCAGCGTTCTTGTGATCATTCTGACCCCACGGGGTGGGATTTTGCGTGGAGCCCCAGATCGAGGGAGATTATCAGTGGTCTTGTATGTCTTCCATTTTCTAATTATTGCTCCCACTGTTGATTTCTTCACTCCAAGCTGGTTGGCTATTGCAGATTCAGTCTTCCCAGCCTGGTGCAGGGCTACAATTTTGTTTCTGGTGTCCATTGACAGCTCTTTGGTCTTCACCATAGTGGAGTTTGGAGTCAGACTGTTTGAGGGTGTGCACAGGTGTCTTTTTATACTGATAACAAGTGTAAACAGGTGCCATTACTACAGGTAATGAGTGGAGGAAAGAGGAGACTCTTAAAGAAGAAGTTACAGGTCTGTGAGAGCCAGAAATCTTGATTGTTTGTTTCTGACCAAATACTTATTTTCCACCATAATATGCAAATAAAATGTTAAAAAACAGACAATGTGATTTTCTGGATTTTTTTTTCTCAGTTTGTCTCCCATAGTTGAGGTCTACCTATGATGTAAATTACAGACGCCTCTCATCTTTTTAAGTGGTGGAACTTGCACTATTGATGACTGACTAAATACTTTTTTGCCCCACTGTATAGAGGCGAACATATATGCCCTACTGAACAATATGCGTAGGTTTGTCTATAAAGTAGTCATTATATATTGCTTTTAATACAGAGATGCGGTTTTTCTAGCAATAGATATTGCGTGCACATGCCACTTTATTTATTTTTTATAGGGCTGGTTCCCATAAATATATGTAAAGATTTAGAAGGTGCTATAGTGTTTTGCAGCTTTGTCCATTTCCTTTTTTTCCTTGTGTGTTTTTTTCCATCAGTAATTTTTCTGAAATTCCTTGTCTTGTTTTAAATGTTTTTTTTGTTTAATAAAAGTATCATGTTTTAAACATATTACATTTGCTTATGCCTCTTTTTCACCTATTATTGTTTGGGTGTTTTTTGGTATGATAATTTTAACAGATGTGTGTAGACTTTTTATATCCGCCGCACTTATATTTTTAACGATTTGCATTGTGCTATTCCTCTTTCTTCCATCTATTTATGTATTGACAGCAGCTAGCTATTATCACTCCACTTCTCAGTGAAATAAAGGAACGTTCAAACCCTGTGAGTCTGAATAAAAAACGTGTCTAAGTCATTTATAAGAGATGAATAAACAATTAAGCTAATATGTATTTAATTCAATATTAATATAGTTCATTAAAATATAAGCAAAGGTTCATGAAAGAAGAGCACCAAAGCATTCTTTTATCATAACACAAATTCGACAGATCTTACCAGTTAAGATAGAGACAGGAGGGCCCTGCACATTAGATGGTCAGGGGCTCAGGGTTGTCCACAACTTTATTAAAAGCATGTATTTGTGGCTAACAATCATTTTTGCAATTGGGTTTCATAAAAATGTTTGACTTTTACAGGATTTTCCATTTTCACGTTTTTATTTTTTGCATTTCTTCCCTGAGGGCTTGTTTTTTGCAGGACGAGTTGTACCATTGATTTTTTTTTTTTCATATTGTGCACCAGAAAACAGAAAAGAAATTCCAAGTGTGGTGAATTTGCAAAAAAAAAAAAAAAAAAAAAAAATGCAATTCCACAACAATTTTTTTTTTTTTTCTTACCATGTGCATTACGTGGTCAAACTGATCTGCCATCATGGTTCTCCAGGACATTATGAGGTTGCAGACACCAAACATGTGCAGGTTCTTTTTTTATTTAAGCAGTGAAAAAAAAAATCCAAAGTTTAAAACAAAAAATGTACCATTTTCCGAGACTCGTAGTGTCTCCATTTTTCTGGATCTGGGGCTTGGTGAGGGCTTATTTTTTGTGCTCCCAGCTGATGTTTTTATTGATACTATTTTAAGGTAGATGTGATGTTTTGATCGCCTTTTTTGCAATGTTGCAGCAACCAAAAAAACATAATTCTGGCGTCATCAATTTTTTTTCTCGTTACGCCGTTTACCAAATGGGATTAATTATTTTAAAATTATTTTTTGTTTTGTTTTATATTTTTAACCCCTTTCTGACCTCGGACGGGATAGTACGTCCGAGGTCAGAAGCTCCGCTTTGATGCGGGCTCCGGCGGTGAGCCCGCATCAAAGCCGCGACATGTCAGCTGTTTTGAACAGCTGACATGTGCCCGTAATAGGCGCAGGCAGAATCGCAATCTGCCCACGCCTATTAACTAGTTAAATGCCGCTGTCAAACGCAGACAGCGGCATTTAACTACCGCTTCCGGCCGGGCGGCCGGAAATGATCGCATCGCCGACCCCCGTCACATGATCGGAGGTCGGCGATGCTTCTGAATAGTAACCATAGAGGTCCTTGGGACCTCTATGGTTACTGATCGCCGGTAGCTGTGAGCGCCACCCTGTGGTCAGCGCTCACAGCACACCTGCATTTCTGATACATAGCAGCGAACATCAGATCGCTGCTATGTAGCAGAGGCGATCGTGCTGTGCCTGCTTCTAGCCTCCCATGGAGGCTATTGAAGCATGGCAAAAGTAAAAAAAAAAAAATAAAAAAAGTAAAAAAAAAAAATGTGAAAAAAATAAAAAATATACAAAAGTTTAAATCACCCCCCTTTCGCCCCATTCAAAATAAATCAATAAAAAAAATCGAACCTACACATATTTGGTATTGCCGCGTTCAGAATCGCCCGATCTATCAAAAAAAAAAAAAAGCATTAACCTGATCACTAAACGGCGTAGCGAGAAAAAAATTTGAAACCCCAGAATTACGTTTTTTGGGTCGCCACGACATTGAATTAAAATGCAATAATGGGCGATCAAAAGAACGTATCTGCACCAAAATGCTATCATTAAAAACGCCAGCTCGGCACGCAAAAAAAAAAAGCCCTCACCTGACCCCAGATCACGAAAAATGGAGACGCTAGGAGTATCGGAAAATGGTGCAATTTTTTGTAATTTTTTTTTAGCAAAGTTTGGAATTTTTTTTCACCACTTAGATAAAAAAATAACATAGTCATGTTAGGTGTCTATGAACTCGTAATGACCTGGAGAATCATAATGGCAGGTCAGTTTTAGCATTTAGTGAGCCTAGCAGAAAAGCCAAGCAAAAAACAAGTGTGGGATTGCACTTTTTTTGCAATTTCACCGCAGTTAGAATTTTTTTCCCGTTTTCTAGTGCACGACATGGTAAAACCAATGATGTGGTTCAAAAGTACAACTTGTCCCGCAAAAAAAACCAACCCTCACATGACCATATTGACGGAAAAATAAAAAAGTTATGGCTCTGGGAAGGAGGGGAGCGAAAGACGAACACGGAAAAACAGAAAATCCCAAGGTCATGAAGGGGTTAAAACCATTGTTTCATTTTTTTACTGGCTTCAATAGTCTCCTTAAGAGACTTGAAGCTACGATCTTTTGATCGCTTGTAGCAGAAATGTTCATCTGCTGTGAACGTTGGCCACTGGGTGGCACTCATAGCAGATCTGCAGTGACAAGCACGGGGGTCTTCTGTAGACCCCCGGTTGTGTTGTCATGTCAACCCATACTGGTCATTTGATGATTGGCGTGGTTTGTGACGCACTTCCAGTCCATGCATGTTAAATGCTGCTGTCAGAGATTGACAGTGGCATTTAACATGTTAACAGCCGCAGCTGATTCTACCTACAGCTGTCATGTGCCTGAAATAATGCAAGCTCAGCGCCGGAACCCACATCAAATGCCGGGACACGGCCTATGACATAAATGGACGTTATTAGTCGTGAAGGGGTTTAATTAACCCCGTTTGCAAAAATACTTAGCCCCACTTACATACGCTTAAGTTGAAAATAAAATGGTTCCCAAAGGTGGACAACCCCTTTTATTTAATGCATAACCCATTATGAGAAACATTGATCTACAGGATTTTTAATATTACAATTCTATGTTGCTGTTAGTTTCTTGCAGACATGGAGAATAATGCACTATTTAGGGATGATATTGATTGCCAGAAACTAATTATGGAAGCCATGAAATACCATCTATTGCCGGAGAGGAGACCTATGCTCCAGAGCCCTCGCACTAAACCTAGGAAGTCTACGGTGGGGATGCTGTTTGCTGTAGGTGGGATGGATGCCACGAAAGGTAAGATACTTATTCCAAAAGCGAAGTAATTGCGAGGTATAATATTTAATTTCCAGAAATCTATCATAAATGGAAAGCCTGCATTAGTTTATGACTGTTGGCACAGAATCGTAGGACAGCCGGCAATTGACAATCATTCTAATGTTTCAGAAATGAATGCCAAGTGTAGTCCTGGAAGGAAAGGAAATCTTCTCTGCACATCATGCTGAAGATTATTCTGTAATTGTGGAAAAAGGCAAAAGGGCTCAAAGTAGATAGGTCTGTTTTCTTTTCATAAAAAGGATGAGTAAAAGGGTTCAGACTGAAGTAGAATAATAAAAGCGATTATATTCCTTGATCCCCCACAGGTCCCTTTTCTCTGGACACCTGGCCCGCACTAGTCCCTAATATCTGGTTCAATCCTCAAACCACCAGAAATGGATCGAAATGCCCTCACAGCCAATGTCCGACTGAGGCGGGTCACTAATGCATCCAGTGATGAGCAGATTAGGCATTTTTGGATATTTCAGTGTTTAGTGGAAGGGTCCAGGAAGCAGAGAGTAGTGGGAATAATAATAATAATTTTTATTTATATAGCGTCAACATATTCTGCAGCACTTTACAATTAGCCGGGACTTGTACTGACAATAAATTCAATACAAGTTAAGACAATTTAAACAGTGACGTTAGGAGTGAGGTCCCTGCTCGCAAGCTTACAATCTACAAGAGAACCATATGAGTACACATGAATTATTTCCTGGATCTTACCAATAAGAAGTAGGGTGTACATTTTATTCTCCAAACTCAAACTGATTTTCTGACCGAACAGACTACAATCGACTGACTCTGTATATACAGTACAGACCAAAAGTTTGGACACACCTTCGCATTCAAAGATTTTTCTGTATTTTCATGACTATGAAAATTGTACATTCACACTGAAGGCATCAAAACTATGAATTAACACATGTGGAATTATATACTTAACAAAAAAGTGTGAATCAACTGAAAATATGTCTTATATTCTAGGTTCTTCAAAGTAGCCACCTTTTGCTTTGATGACTGCTTTGCACTTATTAAACCTGACAGGGTACACCTGTGAAGTGAAAACCATTCCCAGTGACTACCTCTTGAAGCTCATCAAGAGAATGCCAAGAGTGTGCAAAGCGGTCATCAAAGCAAAAGGTGGCTACTTTGAAGAACCTAGAATATAAGACATAATTTCAGTTGTTTCACACTTTTTTGTTAAGTATATAATTCCACATGTGTTAATTCATAGTTTTGATTCCTTCAGTGTGAATGTACAATTTTCATAGTCCTGAAAAATCTTTAAATGAGAAGGTGTGTCCAAACTTTTGGTCTGTACTCTGTGTTAATGTGATCAAGTGATGCTGCAAAACCAGTTCCAACTACATTGCACATTTCGTAGGAATGCATTATATCTGTACCCACCCATCCTTCCTGTGTATTCCTTCCATTGTTTATTCCTTGCTCCTTTATTTCTTTCTCCCATCTATGTCTTCCTTCCGTCCCCTCCCTTATTCCATTCCTCCTTTTGATCTTTGTTTTCTTTTCCCTTCCTTTGATCTTTCCTTTCTTCTCCCTCCCATCCTTCCTCCCCTCAAGCTTTTCCCTTGTTACTCTATCCCATCCATATTTCTTCCCTTCCATCCTTTTCGTCCTCCTCTCCATCTTTTTCCTTGTTACTCTATCTCATTCATATTTCTTCTTCCTTTCCATTCTTGTTGTCCTCCTCTCCGTCTTTTCCCTTGTTACTCTATCCCATCCATATTTCTTCTTCCCTTCCATCCTTTTCTTCCTCCCTTTCATCTTTTCCTTTCTTCCTTGTTTTCATCCTTTCTTCCTCCCATGCATCTTTTCTTGACATCCTTCCTTCTTCACTTGTGCTTCTTCCTCTTTTCCATCCTTCCTTTCTTTTCTCCCTCCTTTTTTCCTTATTCCTTCCTTCAGTTTGCTTTTAATGTGTTGTCCAAGATTGCAAATAAAGACAAAATTCCACCACTACTGTTTTATGCCAAAAACGATACCCACCACTGCTATTCGCATGTTGTGTATGTTCTTGTTGAAGTATAGAGATAATAGCCGGACTCGCCAAGTCGGCTATTTACCAAGCAGAACAGCACTTTACAATATCGTGGTGATCGCATGTACACTTTACCATTGTATATGGACTGAATGAGTGGTGCCGATCTAGAGGCTTTTTTTCTTTGGTGGATATAGTATTTTAGGCCAACTCCATTTACGGTGATGGAGCTGAGCTTCAATATCATTCAAGAGTCAAGACCCATGGACAAAACTATTGCTGTTTCTGGAAGGAAGTTGCCTTGTTTTCCTAATCTTGTACAGACTCTATAGTGCTATTTAAGTTTTTAACATCTAATTTCACCCTTTTAATAATAATATTTTTTGGAATTCTCTTCTCAAATGTTGACATTTTTACCTGACTGCCATGTCTGATGCTGGCATTGGCACTGTATCCATGCCATCCTTCACTACCTGTACCCCATCTATAATATAAGGCTGGGAGCGTCACTCTGTCCGAAGCCTTTATAGACTGCGCAAGCGCCGGCGCAGTCTGGACCCCACAGGCTGACGCAGCCCAGGAGATCACGGTATGCGTAAGCACTGAACGCACACCACGATCTCCAACGGAGAAGCTGGGACGTGCCAGGAGGGTGAGTATGCAATATTCACCTGTCCCGTTCCACCGCTGCGCGCCGCTCCATCTTTCGGGTCCTCTGCCTGTGACGTTCACAGTCCAGAGGGCGCGATGACGCGCTTAATGCGCGCCGCCCTCTGACTGAACAGTCACAGCCAGAGGACCAGGAAGACGGAGCGGCACGCAACGCTGGATCAGGGCCAGGTGACTATAGCAAGTGCTGGGGGGCCTGAGCTAGCGGCGACTCCGGCACCTGACCCCCACAGCGCGCCGGTGTCCCCGCCTGCTCAGGCCCCCCAGCACTCGCCGCCCAGCGACGATAGGCGAGTATGTTATTTTTTTTTATATATATCGCAGCAGCATACGGGGCATATACTATGGAGCATCTTATGGGGGCCATCAACATTTATGGAGCAGTGTACGGGGCATATACTATGGAGCATCTTATGGGGGCCATAAACCTTTATGGAGCAGTGTATGGGGCATATACTATGGAGCATCTTATGGGGGCCATAAACCTTTATGGAGCAGTATACGGGGCATATACTATGGAGCATCTTATGGGGGCCATAAACCTTTATGGAGCAGTGTACGGGGCATATACTATGGAGCATCTTATGGGGGCCATAAACCTTTATGGAGCAGTGTACGGGGCATATACTATGGAGCATCTTATGGGGGGCATAAACCTTTATGGAGCAGTGTACGGGGCATAGGGGCATATACTATGGAGCATCTTATGGGGGCCATAAACCATAATGCAGCAGCATACGGGGCATATACTATGGAGCATCTTATGGGGGCCATCAACCATAATGGAGCAGCGTATGAGGCATGTACTATGGAGCATCTTATGGGGGCCATCAACCATAATGGAGCAGCAAACGGGGCATATACTATGGAGCATCTTATGGGGGCCATCAACCATAATGGAGCAGCATACAGGGCATATACTATGGAGCATCTTATGGGGGCCATCAACCATAATGCAGCAGCATATGAGGCATATACTATGGAGCATCTTATGGGGGACATCAACCATAATGCAGCAGCATATGAGGCATATACTATGGAGCATCTTATGGGGCCATCAACCATAATGCAGCAGCATATGAGGCATATACTATGGAGCATCTTATGGAGCCATCAACCTTTATGGAGCAGCGTATGGGGCATATGGATGGGAGCAGCAATTTACAGAACGGTGGCGCAGGATGGGAGCAGCACATGACAGAATGGGGGTGCAGGATGGGAGCAGCACAAGACAGAATAGGGCAGCACATGACAGAACGGGGGTGCAGGACAGCAGCAGCACATGACAGGATGGGGACGCAGGATGGGAGCAGCAAATGACAGAATGGAGGCGCAGGATGGGTGCAGCACATGACAGGATGGGGGCGCAGGATGGAGCAGCTCATGACAGGATGGGGATGCAGGATGGAGCAGCACATGACAGGATGGGGAAGCAGGATGGAGTAGCACATGACAGGATGGGGACCATATACCAATATAAATGCTCGCCACCCGGGCGTAGAACGGGTTCAATAGCTAGTCCATGTATAAAAGTACTTTGGATTCTCGGCACACAGCACCCAGAGCACATGTCTCCCCCAATACCCTTCTTTTCCTCGGCTTTCACCGTCTTTAATACTTCTGTTTACGGTCTTACTCGCATAGTAGCAGGGCCGGACTCGCCATCGGGCAGTTCTGGCAAATGCCAGAAGGGCCGGTGCCAGTAGTGGGCCGCTGCACACTGTGCCGTTGTCAGCGGCGCCAGCGCCGACTCGCCCACCACCAGCGCCACCTCATTCAACTATACCGGTGTCTATGACGCTAGTACAGTTCAATGCAATGATGGAGGAGAGAGCGTCTGACGACGCTCCCTTTCCCATCATTCTCCACTCTGCCTCTGACACTACGGGTGTGCTGTGTGCCAGGCAGTGCAGCGGCAGCCGCCGAGACTGGAGCAGGGAGCAGCGCGGGCACGAGGAGAGGTGAGGAGTGGGGTTTTTTTTTAACTGGACTGTGGGGCCATTCTCGGGCGGGGGGGGGGGGCTGTGCTGTATACTACTAAGCGGGTTGTCTGTGATGTATACTACTGTGTGGGCTGTGCTGTATACTACTACGTGGGCTGTGCAGCTGTGCTGTATACTACTGTGTGGGCTGTGCTGTATACTACTGTGTGGGCTGTGCTGTATACTTTACGTGGACTGTGCAGCTGTGCTGTATACTACTGTGTGGGCTGTGCTGTATACTACTACGTGGGCTGTGCAGCTGTGCTGTATACTACTGTGTGGGCTGTGCTGTATACTACTGTGTGGGCTGTGCTGTATACTTTACGTGGACTGTGCAGCTGTGCTGTATACTACTGTGTGGGCTGTGTAAAACTACTACATGGGCTGTGCTATATTATGCAGGCTGTGCTATATACTATGCGGGCTTTGCTATATACTATGGGGGTATATTATATTCTATGGGGGAGGCCGTGTTATGCACTATGTGGCTGTGTTATATACTATGGGGGGTATATTCTATTCTATGGGGGACTGCATTATATATTATGGGGAAGTGGGCTGTATTATATTCTATGGGGGGGCTGTATTAGATTTTATGAGGGATGATTGCATCATACTCTTTGATGGGGCTGCATTATAATCTATGGGGAGGTGTGCTGTATTATATTCTATTCGGGGCTACATTATATTCTACGGGGGGCTGTATTATATTTATATTCTATGAGTGGTGATTGCATCATACTTTGAGGGGGCTGCATTAAACTATGAGGAGGGCTGCATTATATTCTATGGGGGGTTACATTATACTCTGTGGGGTTGTTGCATTATACTCTGTGGGGTGGTTGCATTATACTATATGTGGGCTGCATTATACTGTATCGAGGACTATGGGGAATACGTTATACTGTATAAAGAACTATGGCGTGCATTATACTATGGGAAGTGAATTGTACTACATGGATGACTATGGCGGTTCAATATACTATATGGAGCACTATGAGGAGTGTATTATGCTATATGGAGGACTATGAGGAGTGTATTATACTATATGGAGGACTGTGGTGCACATTATAACATATGGAGGACTATGGGGTATATTTTACTAAACAAGTAAAATGCTGCATATTATTTAGATTGTTTTTGCCAGAACAAAAATCATTGTTCTCAGCAGCACGTCGCCGGTGTAAACTGTAGATGTGCTGCTGATAACATGATACTTTATGGTAATCTGATCTATTAGTGATCGTTCTGTCCCATCATTATTCCTCAGCTGGTGGAAAGGGGCCGGGAAACAAGCGTTGAACAACTTCAGTATTGTCAATCAAACTCATTTAGCGGCCTGAACTCAGCGCATGTAAATACAACCGAAATGCTTTTGTGTGATGTTCAATATGTTAGCATTTGGGGCCCCATTATAAACTTTGCCTAAAACCGGCCATGCCTACAAGTGTACAAAGATATTATACAGTCACCATGTGACAAGTGGGCCTGTGTAACTTCAAATGCCCGGGCTGAATTTTAGTCCCAGTCCGGCCCTGCATAGTAGTATAGTATATGATAAAGACGCATGCATTGTCATAACAAATATAACTTTTTGATATCTAGGAGCTACTAGTATTGAAAAGTATGATCTGCGGACCAACTTGTGGACACCAGTAGCAACAATGAATGGACGTAGGCTGCAGTTCGGAGTTGCAGTGTTAGATGACAAACTGTATGTTGTTGGTGGAAGGGACGGACTGAAGACATTGAATAGTGTTGAATGTTACAATCCGAAAACCAAAACATGGAGTGTCATGCCACCAATGTCTACACATCGGCACGGTCTCGGTAAGCACAGATATCCAGATATTATACTAACCAAAATTTGGTGTTGAATAGTGGACTCTGCCTTTTATGATGCCTTGCCTTCATGGGCTACAGTCCAGGTTCAAGATCTGTATATATCTGTATAATATATTCATTTAATAAATAGGCACCTGCTTATCTCTTTGTTATATTAGGTGTTGCAGTTTTAGAAGGTCCTATGTATGCTGTTGGAGGCCATGATGGTTGGAGCTACCTTAATACAGTGGAGCGGTGGGATCCTCAGGCTAGGCAATGGAACTTTGTTGCAAGTATATCAAATCCAAGAAGCACAGTCGGGGTAGCGGTCCTGGGCGGAAAGTGAGTAAATCATCAGGTTCAATTTAAGATTTCAAAATCTCAAGTCAAAATCTGCCTAGTTTATGTAATTTTGTGTCTGATCACAAATATAAAGGGGAATTCATTGTTTAATTTACGCCAAGTACCTGAATAAAATAGAAGTAAAAAATCTTTGAGGAACCAGTTACGTTGTTCTTGCAATGAAAGTTTAAAAGCATATTTCATGTTTATTTAAATGAGGGTTTTTTTGTTTTGTTTTTGTTTAGAACATTTGTGATTCTTTCAAGAAATATCACATCTTGATTTGCTTGTTTTCCAGACTTTATGCAGTGGGTGGTCGGGATGGAAGTTCTTGCCTCAAGTCTGTAGAATGCTTTGATCCTCACACCAATAAGTGGACTTTATGCTCCCAGATGTCTAAAAGAAGAGGGGGAGTTGGGGTAGCCACATGGAATGGTTTCCTCTATGCCATTGGGGGACATGATACACCAGCAACAAATTTAGCTTCTCGACTTTCAGACTGTGTGGAAAGGTAACTATCTCCATTCGTAGATCTACTCTCCACGTATTTGCTTGTGTCCTCGCTTAGCGAGGCACTCACTTGTTAAAAAGAAGGCAACTCATCGCCTCAGGTGGTCCATCTCCTCTAATTCCAGATGATCACCTGTTCTCACCAGGGAATTTAGAATCAGGCCATACATTTGTGGCCAGTGCAAAAGTAAACGTAGCATTACATATTAGCTATTCTCTTTAATACTTTAAAGGGAATTGTCATTACCTTCACGCTGCCCAAACGATGGGTAGTGTGAATCTGACACTGTCGGTTTGATTACAGGCAGGAACGTCTTTCACGGAAACGCTGCAGTGTAAACACATCTGAGAATCCAGCCCAGGACTATGTGTATCTCCTTGAGATGAGTGGATTGCATCATGTGAAATGCAAAACTAAACAATTGTGAAAAATATAAGACAAAAAGTTATGGTTCTACAGCACAAGATAGAAATCATATAGAGAGAAGGTGTGAATAACCAAAATACAAAAAGTAGTAAACTAAAAAGTAATTTTTACTAACAACTCAATAAAAAGACAATGTAATTACCATAAGTAAAATCCATGATAGCCAAAAGATGGTGCCACCAGTAATATTACAGGCATAGTAAATAAATGCAGTAAATTATAACTGAAACCCGCAAATGAAGCGTGACACAGAAAATAGGAATGTTAAATAATAAACAGTGATGCAAAGTGCAAAATAAGGTACCGTAACTATGAACCATGTGGTGTGTCACAGAACAGAGATAAACAAATGAAAGGGGTAAATGGTATTGGGTAGATGTTTACCAGAAATATACCGTGGCGCCTGGAGTCCCTACGTACGTTTCGGTGTAGACACACAGGGAGAGTCCTGTCAGTCAGGTGGAGCAGGGTGGGGAGAAGCAGGCCAGTTACCACATCGGACTAGTCAGAGTAGACACATGATCCTCAGTCAGCTTCTCAAATATCTTTACACCTCAGCGTTTCAAAGAAGTGTGTACAGATATATAGTGTGGTTGTCCTCATGAAACAACTCCTATAAGATAACCATCGACTATTAAAGACTAGTGCCACCAGAACGATGGCTCTCAAGAATGTGTCTATAAAAGACCTCACCTTATACTGAGGGCTGTAGACCTTGACCGTACGTTTCAGTTATGGCTCTGAGTATAGACAGGTTAACTACATATGCTTCTATTATAGGTATGATCCCAAGACAGACATGTGGACTTCAGTAGCCTCCATGAGTATTAGCCGGGATGCAGTGGGTGTCTGTCTGTTGGGCGACAGACTGTATGCTGTTGGTGGATATGATGGACAGAGTTATCTTAATAATGTGGAGGCTTATGACCCTCAAACAAATGAATGGACACAGGTCAGTAAAACTACTTTTAGTAAGTACTTAAAAAGGAATCTGACAGATGATACATGCTGCCCAATCGATGGACAGCATGTATCAGATAGTGCGTGCATGATTCAAGCCATATATGTTTAGTTCTGAAACGCTGCAGTGTTTTTTCATGGAAAAACTAGTTTAATAGCTGCCGAGCCAGTCTGCAGACTAGTCAAGACAGGCGGGGCCCCGGCAGCTTCTCCCCATCCACTGCCCTTGAGCGACAGGTCTTTCTTTATACACACGTAGGAGGAAACCTGTCTCTCCAGGGCAGCTGGAGGGGAGAAGCTTCAAGGAACCACCTGACGACAGGTCTCCTGTGTGGCACGGTCATCGGCTGCTATTAAACTATGTTTTTCTCTGAAATGTTGAGGTTTCAGAGTTAAACATACCTGGCTGGAATCGTGTAGCCAATGTCAGATACATGCTTCCTGTGGATCGGGCAGCATGGATCAGCTGTCAGGTTCACTTTTAATTTATTACATTTATGTCCAGAAAATCTATATGCCATTCACCAGATAATTTTCATATTGCTGTTATTCCATATGGAAAGATTCCATGAACATTGGGGCAATCGCACTTAGAGCTCAGAGTTGGCACTACGGATATTTCGCATCCCATGTAACCCTTCTACAGGTGCAAAGGAATGGCCGAACTCTGTGAGAAGGAGCTCTAAGCCTGATTGCCCCAATGTTCATGGAATCTTTCGATATATGTTCGCACTGGGTCTGTTTGTTCTATTGAGCTATTGTGAGGCATGGTGCTGAAACTGGAATATTTATGAAGACTTAATTTATGTGAAATGATCTGATTTTTTTTTTTAGCTTTTTTTCTATAACCAGTAAAGCCAAGTTTCTCAAGCATTGGTGTCATGAATTGAGACTGTTGTAGATGACATTAAATGTATATGCTTTCCTTTCTCCAGCCTATATTTTATTTGTATGGACAGTGTTCTGAATTGTTTTTTTACCACCTTTTTATAAAAAAAATTGACTTAAGCCTCCATATTCTGAAAGGAAGAATTTTTTTTTTTTTTTGTGGCGCAGGATGTATTTATTCTTGGTTTCATGTTTTTGATCCTTCATTTTTAATCTTTTATTTGAGAGGTGATGTAGCCAAAACAGCGATTCTGCCATTTTAATCTTCGTCACTCCTTTAGTGCTCATAGTATAGGAAAAAGATTTGTATATTTTATTAGTTCAGACTTTTACACACATGGCAATGCCAAATATATTTTTTATTATTTAGATTTAGATTTTTGTATTACAGGAAAAGGGAGGCAATTAAAACTTTTTTTTATATATATTTTTTATTTTTATTAGACTTCATAGGGGACTTGAACCTTTTAGCATCTATAAGGCTGATCTGTTGCAATCAGGGCCGACTGTGACAGCAGCAGTGACTTTTATGTGTCAGTTGTATACAGTAATTTGCGAAAGTATTAATCACCCTTAGCATTTTTCATGTTTTGAGATCTTTAACCCCTTTACCCCCAAGGGTGGTTTGCACGTTATGGAGCGGGCCAATTTTTACAATTCTGACCACTGTCCCTTTATGAGGTTATAACTCTGGAACGCTTCAACGGATCCCGGTGATTCTGACATTGTTTTCTCGAGACATATTGTACTTCATGATAGTGGTAAAATTGCTTTGATATTACCTGCGTTTATTTGTGAAAAAAATGGAAATTTGGCGAAAATTTTGAAAAGGGTTAAAAGTTGACCAGCACTTTCTCATTTTTACAACACCATTTTTTTTAGGGACCACATATCATTTGAAGTCATTTTGAGGGGTCTATATGATAGAAAATACCCAAGTGTGACACCATTCTAAAAACTGCACCTCTCAAGTTGCTCAAAACCACATTCAAGAAGTTTATTAACCCTTCAGGTGTTTCACAGGAATTTTTGGAATGTTTAAATAAAAATGAACATTTAACTTTTTTTCACCAAAAATTTACTTCAGCTCCAATTTGTTTTATTTTACCAAGGATAACAGGAGAAAATGGACCCCAAACGTTGTTGTACAATTTGTCCTGAGTACGCCGATACCCGACATGTGGGGGTAAACCACTGTTTGGGCGCATGACAGAGCTCGGAAGCGAAGGAGCGCCATTTGATTTTTCAACGCAAAATTGACTGGAATTGAGATGGGACGCCATGTTGCGTTTGGAGAGCCACTGATGAGCCTAAGCATTGAAACCCCCCACAAGTGACACCATTTTGGAAAGTAGACCCACTAAGGAACTTATCTAGAGGTGTGGTGAGCACTTTGACCCACCAAGTGCTTCACAGAAGTTTATAATGCAGAACCGTAAAAATAAAAAATCATTTTTTTTTTCACAAAAAATATCTTTTCGCCCCCAATTTTTTATTTTCCCAAGGGTAAGAGAAGAAATTGGACCCCAAAAGTTGTTGTACAATTTGTCCCGAGTACGCTGATACCCCATATGTGGGTGTAAACCACTGTTTGGGCGCATGGGAGAGCTCGGAAGGGAAGGAGCGCCATTTGACTTTTCAATGCAAAATTGACAGGAATTGAGATGGGACGCCATGTTGCGTTTGGAGAGCCACTGATGTGCCTAAACATTGAAACCCCCCACAAGTGACACCATTTTGGAAAGTAGACCCACTAAGGAACTTATCTAGATGTGTGGTGAGCACTTTGACCCACCAAGGGCTTCACAGAAGTTTATAATGCAGAGCCGTAAAAATAAAACAAACATTTTTTTCCACAAAAATTATTTTTTAGCCCCCCGTTTTGTATTTTCCCGAGGGTAACAGGAGAAATTGGACCCCAAAAGTTGTTGTCCAATTTGTCCTGAGTGCGCTGATACCCCATATGTGGGGGGGGGGGGACCCACCGTTTGGGCACATGGGAGGGCTCGGAAGGGAAGGAGCGCCATTTGGAATGCAGACTTAGATGGAATGGTCTGCAGGCGTCACATTGCGTTTGCAGAGCCCCTAATGTACCTAAACAGTAGAAACCCCCCACAAGTGACACCATTTTGGAAAGTAGACCCCCTAAGGAACTCATCTAGATATGATGTGAGAGCTTTGAACCCCTAAGTGTTTCACTACAGTTTATAACGCAGAGCCGCGCCAATAAAAAATATTTTTTTTTCTACAAAAATTATTTTTTAGCCCCCAGTTTTGTATTTTTCCAAGGGTAACAGGAGAAATTGGACCCTAAATATTGTTGTCCAATTTGTCCTGAGTACGCTGATACCCGATATGTGGGGGGGAAACTACCGTTTGAGTGCATGGCAGAGCTCGGAAGGGAAGGAGCATCATTTGGAATGCAGACTTAGATGGATTGGTCTGCAGGCGTCACATTGCGTTTGCAGAGCCCCATATGTACCTAAACAGTAGAAACCCCCCACAAGTGACCCCATATTGGAAACTAGACCCCCCAAGGAACTTATCTAGATGTGTTGTGAGAACTTTGAATCCCCAAGTGTTTCGCTACAGTTTATATCGCAGAGCCGTGAAAATAAAAAATCCTTTTTTTCCTACAAAAATTATTTTTTAGCCCTCAGTTTTGTATTTTCCCAAGAGTAACAGGAGAAATTGGACCCCAAAAAAGTTGTTGTCCAATTTGTCCTGAGTACGCTGATACCCCATATGTTGGGGGTAAACCCCTGTTTGGGCACACGGGAGAGCTCGGAAGGGAAGGAGCACTGTTTTACTTTTTCAACGCAGAATTGGCTGGAATTGAGATAGGACGCCATGTCGCGTTTGGAGAGCCCCTGATGTGCCTAAACAGTGGAAACCCCCCAATTATAACTGAAACCCTAATCCAAACACACCCCTAACCCTAATCCCAACAGTAACCCTAACCACACCCCTAACCCTAATCCCAACCCTATTCCCAACCGTAAATGTAATCCAAACCCTAATCCTAACTTTAGCCCCAACCCTAACTGTAGCCCTAACCCTAGCCCTAACCCTAGCCCTAATGGGAGAATGGAAATAAATACATTTTTTAAATTTTTTAATTTTTCCCTAACTAAGGGGGTGATGAAGGGGGGTTTGATTTACTTTTATAGCGAGTTTTTTTAGCGGATTTTTATGATTGGCAGCCGTCACACACTGAAAGACGATTTTTATTGCAAAAAATATTTTTTGCGTTACCACATTTTGAGAGCTATAATTTTTCCATATTTTGGTCCACAGAGTCATGTGAGGTCTTGTTTTTTTGCGGGACGAGTTGACGTTTTTATTGGTTACATTTTCGGGCACGTGACATTTTTTGATCGCTTTTTATTCCAATTTTTGTGAGGAAGATGACCAAAAACCAGCTATTCATGAATTTCTTTTGGGGGAGGCGTTTATACCGTTCTGCGTTTGGTAAAATTGATAAAGCAGGTTTATTCTTCGGGTCAGTACGATTACAGCAACACCTCATTTATATCATTTTTTTTATGTTTTGGCGCTTTTATACAATAAAAACTATTTTACAGAAAAAATAATTATTTTTGCACCGTTTTATTCTCAGGACTATAACTTTTTTATTTTTTTGCTGATGATGCTGTATGGCGGCTCGTTTTTTGCGGGACAAGATGACGTTTTCAGCGGTACCATGGTTATTTATATCTGTCTTTTTGATCGCGTGTTATTCCACTTTTTGTTCGGCGGTATGATAATAAAGCGTTGTTTTTTGCCTCGTTTTTTTTTTTTTTTTCTTACGGTGTTTACTGAAGGGGTTAACTAGTGGGCCAGTTTTATGGGTTGGGTCGTTACGGATGCGATACTAAATATGTGTACTTTTATTGTTTTTTTTATTTTTATTTAGATGAAATGTATTTATGGGAATAATATATATATTTTTTTTCATTATTTAGGAATATTTTTTTTTACACATTTGGAAATTTTTTTTTTTACTTTATTTTGTCCCAGGGGGGGACATCACAGATCAATGATCTGACAGTTTGCATAGCACTCTGTCAGATCACTGATCTGACTTACAGTGCTGCAGGCTTCACAGTGCCTGCTCTGAGCAGGCTCTGTGAAGCCACCTCCCTCCCTGCAGGACCCGGATGCCGCGGCCATCTTGGATCCGGGGCTGGAGCAGGCAGGAAGGAAGGGAGGTAAGACCCTTGCAGCAACGCGATCACATCGCGTTGCTGCGGGGGGCTCAGAGAAGCCCGCAGGGAGCCACCTCCCTGCGGGGAGCTCCCCTGTACCGCCGGCACATCGCGATCATCTTTGATCGCGGTGTGCCAGGGGTTAATGTGCCGGGGGCGGTCCGTGACCGCTCCTGGCACATAGTGCCGGATGTCAGCAGCGATAGGCAGCTGACACCCGTGAGCGCGGCCGATCGCGCTGGACGTACTATTCCGTCCTTGGGAAGTAGGGCCCACCCCACATGGACGGAATAGTACGTCCATTGGCAGAAAGGGCTTAAAACCTGGAATTTTACTGGTGATTTTTTTTTATTGTATATGCATGTTCATGTTAAAAAAAAAAAAAAAAAAAAAACACATTTGGATTTCTTTCTTTTGTGAAGCAAACAGATAGGACAAGATATCGGATAACTTCTCTGTGCATAATTAGTCACCCCCCGAAAGTCAGTACTTTGTAGAGCCTCCCTTTGCAGCAATTACAGCTGCAAGGCGCTTTGGATAAGTCTCTATGAGCTTTCCACACCTTGCCACTGGAAGTTTTGCCCATTCCTCAAGACAAAACTGCTCCAGCTCCTTCAAGTTAGATTGTTTCCTCTGGTGAACAGCAATCTTCAAGTCTGACCACAGATTCTTGTTGGAAGGTGAACCTCCGTCACAGTCTCAAATCACTGACAGACTGAAACAGGTTTTGCTCAAGAATATCCCTGTAATTCGCACCAGCCATCTTTCTCTCAACTTGGACCATTTTTCCCTGTCCCTGCAGCCGAAAAACACATCCTCACGACATGATGCTGCCACCACCATGTATCACTTTGGGGATGGTGTTGTTTGGATCATGAGCTGTGTGGGTTTGGCGCCAGTCATAACATTTACGTTTGATGGCCAAAAAGTTCAATTTTGGTCTCAGCTGACCAGAGCACCTTCCTTCATACATTTGCAGAGTCTCCGACTTGTCTTTTGGCAAACTCAAAATGAGCCTTACAATTTTTGTGTGTAAGTAAAGGCTTTTTTCTGCCCACTCTTCCATAAAGGCCACCTCTATGGAGTGTACGGCTTATTGTGGTCGTATGGACAGATACTCCAGTCTGTGCTTGGGAATTCTGCATCTCCTTCAGGGTTACCTTTGGTCTCTGTGCTGCCTCTCTGATTAATGTCCTCCTTGCCCGGGCTAAGTTTTGGTGGGCGGCCCTTTCTTGGCAAGTTTGTTGTGGTACCATGTTGTATCCATTTGATGATAATTGGATTTGATGCTCTTCCAGGGGATAAAAAGAGATTGGCATATTTTTTTATAACTCAATCCCTGACTTGTTCTTCTCAACGACTTTGTGACTTGTTTGGAGATCTCCTTGGTCTTCAGGGTTTTTGGTTAGTGCGGCCTTTAAGAAAGGTAAAGTATATATACTGACAGACCACGTGATACTTAGATTCCACACAGGGGGACATCCTCTCAGTAAGCATGTGACTTATAAAGGTAATTGCTTGCACCAGAAATGCTTAGGGGTTTCATAGCAAAAGGGGTGAATACATATGCACATGCCAATTTTTAGTTATTTGATCCCATAAATTAATTTCATGTCTATATTTTTCTCACTTCACTTCACCAACTTAGACTATTTAGTGCTGATACATCACACACAAATCGGATTACAAAAATATTTAAACACAGGTTGTGATGTGACAAAATAGGTAAAAAGCCAAGGGGGCGAATACTTTCAAAAGCCGCTGTAAGCCAGCTGGCAACTGTGTTGTGTGGAGTGTGCTCAGCCTACGTGTACGATGGTCATTGCCAAAGGGTTCATTTTTAAGTTACCGTAAATTGTGCAATGTTCTAGATACCCTTACTACTAATCATGTTTAGGGGTATGTGCACACATTGCAGATTTGCCTGCAGAATTTTCTGCACGGAGCATCTCTTGGCAGAATCTGCAGGTCAAAATCTGCACTTTTTTTTTTTTTTGCGGATTCTGTGTAGATTTCATCCGTTTTTACCCCTGCGTATTTCTATAATGGAATGGGTGCAGAAACGCAGATCTGCAGAAAGAATTTACATGGTACTTAAAATAATCCGCTGCGGATTCCATGCGGAAAATTCCGCACCATTGGAACAGCATTTTGTTTTTCCCATTGATTTACATTGTACTGTAAATGACTTGCAGATCTGCAGCGAATCTGCGCGGAAAAAACGTTGCGGATCCGCAGCAAATCTGCAACGTGTGCACATAGCCCTAATGTGAATTGGAGGAAAGATTATAAAAATAGTAAAAGTGGTTTATTTACCCATCATACAGAGACCAATTAAAGGGGTTGTCCACTACTTTTCTTTTTATACAGAGGGCGACTCGTGCCTTATTTTACGAGTAGTTTTGTCTCCTAATCGGCAGATTAACATGAATTTCTCTTTGCTCTTTCAGGTTGCCCCTTTGTGTCTTGGCAGAGCCGGGGCTTGTGTCGTCACAGTGAGACTATAGCCTACAAGCTTTCTGTGTCATCTGCACAGACGTTCACATTCCCAAAGAGTAACGCAGCCATGACTTATGTGAAGGACACTCGGCTTTATTGTGAAGGGTTAAAGGCTGCTACTATTATTTATCACGTGCTATATCGCTCCACCTGCAAACCTGATAGATGTTGATCATTTATCTATGAGAGAGTATTTAACTCATTATATTGGACCAACATGTAAGAAGCAGAAATACGTTTATTTACTAATTTTACGGGGGCATTTGCAGGGCAAACTCTGTAACCGGTCAGGTATTCGTCCATCAGATGTAGGACATTGAAGGATTATGTTGTCTCTTATCTATACAATCACATGCGAAGCCATCGCTTATTGCCGAATCAAAGCAGGTGCAATCGGGGCTCCTGGAGGTTTCTTGGGGCCCTTATTAAGGGTGTGATCTCCGGATGTTATATGGAATCCATTTTTAAAAGAGACAAAAAGATGAAGAGTGAAGAATGAAGACTGAAGCAAAAAGTTTTCTCTTGTTGTTTGTGTCCAGACTTGTGGCCTGGTGATGTTAAATGTTTGTTTGCCTTTATTTGACCAAAGTTTTTTTGTTTGTTTTTTTACATTCTTAATATGTGATTTTTGCAGAACAGTGTTTTATAAGATATATGGTATGTAAATCAACTCTCCTCCAGAAGAGAAAAAAAATGCCGGCCGTAAACTGAAAGCAGAGCACAGCGGTGACGTCACCGCTGTGCTGTGCTTTCACTTTACAGCCGGCAGTCAGTGAGTGCGGGAAGCAGACGGCAAGGGACAGACACCGGAAGGTAAGTATGTAGTGTTTGGTTTTTTTTACGCTGGTAACCAGGGTAAACATCGGGTTACTAAGCGCGGTCCTGCGCTTAGTAACCCGATGTTTACCCTGGTTACCCGGGGACCTCGGCATCGTTGGTCGCTGGAGAGCTGTCTGTGTGACAGCTCTCCAGCGACCACACTACGACTTACCAACGATCACGGCCAGGTCGTATCGCTGGTCGTGATCGTTGGTAAATCGTATTGTGTGACGGTACCCTTAGAGAACACACGAGTGGTTGGCCGGGCCTCGCGTTCCAGTGTATAGGAGAGCCTGTAGAAATAGCGATTTTTCAGCCAACAATTATCTGCCTATAGTCACTGTCTGACTCTTTCACGACCATTGAAATATGACTAAGAATATAAACCAAACCAATATCCTCAAAAAAAAGAGATGCCCATTTGCAGAAAGGGTTCAAGCACCTTAGAGTACTGGTTAGTTGTGGCCTTTGTTTTTGGGTCTAGGGCAGTGAAGTTATTCCTAGTGAAGACAGCCAGTGGGTGTAGTGAGTTCATTAACAAAATGTGTAATAAATGTGTGAATGAAACCCACCATATGGTGAATGAAGCCAGCAAAAAGTTGGTAAAGTATGGTTGGTATGCCAAGTTCATTCAATCTAACCCCAATAAGCCAAATAAAGATGAAGGTCCCGACACCAAAGGGTTAGGATCTTCTCTAAAATAGGCTGAGCACCTGACTAGGTCTCGCGGATTAAACCTTTGGATCATGCACTATAGTGGATATTTCTAAAGACAGATATCAATCTACAAATATGATATAGTCTCACAATAATAGATCAAATTTCTGTATATGGTGATATTTAAGGATATATTTTGTGTATGTATAGTGTGTGAAAAGGTAAGCATGCCAGTATGATTCTCTAAAACAGTTATACTATTGAATAGTAGCGCACCCACTACTACTCCCCTTCCTCTATCCAAAAATTCCAGACAAGTGGCTGATGAGAAGGGATTTCTTGTTGATTTAGTAGAACTCCTTTAATGTTGAACAAAAAAAAAAATCTGTCACCAGGATTTTGCTACCTAATTTGAGATCAGCATAATGCAGGGGCAGACCCCCTGATTTCAGCAATGTATCACTTACTGGGTTGCTTGTTATAGTTTTTATATAATTACTGTTTTATCTGCAGGAGATTATCACTAGAGGACTATTAAATTGCCGCCAAGTAGTCAAACCACGCCCTCCACACTGATAGGCAGCTTTCTGCCTATGCACAGTGTATGCAGAAAGCAGCCAATCAGGGATGTGGGCGGAGTTATACAGCTCTCCGCATGTAGAGAACTACTAGATCTGTAGCTGCTAAACAGTTTTGTTTTTACCAAAACTGCAGCACTACAGTAAGTGACACATCCCTAGAATCAGTCTCTAGCCATACATGATGCTGCTCTCAGATAGGGTAGCAAAAACCTGGTGATGGATTCCATTTAATATTGGGTATTGGCCTAGCTCTACACATTCCAAAATTAAATACCAAAGTTGTTCTAAAATTTGCTAAATGTAATGTTTTTCAGGGAATATTCCGATATACTATGTTACTATGTATGTGGAAAGACATTGTTGATTTGTCTGCTAATCGTAAGTAGGAAAAGAATAGGGATTTTACAGTTCTTGCATTATGTCTGTGTTCCTTTAGAGATCATGAAGTGGCTTACTCATGACACTTTAAATGAGAAATAAAAGGCAGATAATTATGGGGTAATTTTCATGTTTAAGATGTATAGTATGCATGGGTAAAGATTAGGTAGCATGGGATAGAGCAGAAGGTTTATCATGTAATGATTGGGAATTGCTACAGAGGAAGGTGATGTCTAATATTATTTAATAAGATTAGATGAATCCTCATGTATGTGTATGAAGAAGATTAATGGAAGTAGAAGCACCACGTTATATAAGGCCCAATTACAACGTATGGCAGATAACGTACGCTGGGTGATCTCAACCTTCAGCGCACCTCTTGTAAGCGGTTCCATCAACTGGCCTATGACGTCAGATGAGCTTCCTTTACTGATTCTCTATAAAACCACCTTCCTCCTTCTCTGTTTTGTATAGCAATTATAGAATTTTCCTTTAATTTCTCTTCCCTAGCCTCTCCATTGTTAATGCAAAATAGCGCCTAACAAAATAAATATATCTGACACAAAGTCTTATAATTTACCGCATTTTTCGGACTATAAGATGCATTGGGCCATAAGATGCACCCCAAATTTTCAGAAGGAAAATAGGGGGAAAAAATTGTCAAATGGGGATCCATCTTACAGTACGAATTCAGCTTGGTGGGTGGGGGGGGGGGGGGGGGGAGGGAATCGGCAGCAATGGTGGAGCATGGTCACAGGGGGTGTTTGGTGGTCCAGTGATATGACTCCCATCCCAGACTGGTGTGGCAGGTTTGGTGGTGCTGAGATTCTGCCAAAATATTCTGAAAGCCTGGAGCCCCCCGAACATCCATTGCTGTGATGCGGTGGTGTCTGGGAAATCCCATTCCAGGCTGGTGCGGCAGGTTCGCAGTGCTCTGTGGTGCAGGGGCTCCGCTGGCATTTTGTGAAAGCCCCCTGCACATCCATTACTGCGATGTGGTGGCCTCCGGGAAAATGGCTGCTGTGGGCGGTGCATGCTCAGATTGAGATCTTGGCAACGAGATCTCTGGTGCCGAGATCTCGTCTCCCGAGATCTTAGGACGAGATCTTGTTGCTGAGATCTCCATCTGAGCATTCGCCGCCCCCGACGGCCATTTTCCCAGAGGCCACCACATTGCAATAATGGATGTGCGGGGGGCTCCGGGCTTTCACAGAGCACTGCCCAACCTGCCGCACCAGCCTGGGAAGGGAGTATGATCATCGCACTGCAGCGCCGGACCGCCGTAGAATTGCCCGACTCCTGCTGCCGCTACACTTGTAAGTATATTCGACTATAAGACGCACCCCCATTTTCCCTAAAAAATTTTGTGGGAAAAAAGTGTGTCTTATAGTCCAAAAAATACGGTATGTGGAAATGTCATTCTCTGCACTTTTTAAAAATGTCTGCCATTCAATTGAGAAATGCCAGACGTATCTGTGGAAGTCTGGCTGATGAGTCCCATCAATCGTCAAAATGAAGACGCTGAAGAGCTCAGCTGAGAATACTCTTTCTCTAAGACTAAAGACTGTCTTAATAATCTGTCGGTCTTTAGTCTCGGAGGATAAGAGGGCTATGCTCCTTTATTTTAGCAATGTGTTGGGATCTCAGCACCTGGACCTCCACCTTTCAAAACTCCTGTCTATATGCACTAGAGACCTCCCCTGTACACATAAGATGAAAGTCAGTGGAATCTGTTGACCTTTTGATTGGAATGGGGGCCTCTCTTTTCACCTTACATATAATGTCAGGTTAGAGCAGTGTTCCCCAACTCCGGTCCTTAAGAGCCACCAACAGGTCATGTTTTCAAGATGTCCTTTGTATTGCACAGGTGATAATTGCATCACCTGGACAGGCAAGGATTCCATCACCTGTGCAATACTAAGGAAATCCTGAAAACATGACCTGTTGGTGGCTCTTGAGGACCCGGAGTTGGGGAACACTGGGTTAGAGAAATGGACGATTGGAATTTCAATGACTAATCCTTTTGTTTTCAGTGGAGATAAGCCACTAACAGAGGTCTTGGTTAATGGTAGCCACTTTCTCTTCTCTCCCAATTCAAAACACCTGAGCGCTTGGCCTTGACATGCACTCATGTGTATGGGGCATTCGGGGGACTTGACTTTTGTGCTCAGAGAACAGCGATTTCTTGTGTATTGCAAACTCTACTTTTTAAAGGGAATCTGACACCTCATTTTGGCCCCATAAAGTGTGGCCACCACCATTAGGGGCTTATCTACAGCATTCTGTAATGCTGTAGATAAGTCCCCGATGTAACCTGAAAGATAAGAAAAACAAGTTAGATTATACTCACCCATTGGCGGTCTGGTGCTGGGCGGTCCGGTGCTGTCCGGTCCGATGGGCTTCGCAGGTCCGGGTCCGGCGCCTCCGATCTTCATGCGATGACGTCATCCTCCTCTGCCGGAGCAGAATAGGGCATAGCTTAAAGGGGGTGCCAAGTAGCCTCGTGCCTGCAGGAGACCAAATGCCACATAAAAAGGTCACGGGTTTGCGAATAGAACATGGGTAAATGAGGATGTCTTCGAAAAGATAACTTTCTATAGAAAAGCTACCATCTTCACCCCACTTCTAGTAAAATATATTTATAGTTGTTTTTTTTTTTATTGTCGAATTGCTTAAATTACATTTTGGTCGCTATCCCTCCAGCATTTTCACATTTCTCCTCTATTGTATTATTTTTTTTATTATTACGCAACTGTTCAACATGAAACTTTTTGGAGTGGCTAAAAGATGTGCATTTTATAGTACTTTATCAGCGCTTTTGTATGGTAATCTTGTATTGCACTGTGTGCCTTCCTCTGTCATTACACACAGCTTTGGCCTTATTATAATGACTTTCTCTTGCAAATTCAATACAACATCCTAAATACTATTCCTTTTGTTTAATTCGTGCACTGGTTCTTTTTGCATTTTTGACAGTGTTATGTTTCATGCTTTTTTTTTTTCCTTATGTGCAATATCCTCTGATGTTCTGTGCTACTTCTTTTTATATAACTGCATTTTCACACATTTGTATTAGGAAATGATATATGGAAATAAAACCTTTTATGCACTTTGATTTGTCTGTTCTTTATAAACAATTTGATATTCCGTCGTTAGTTACTGTGTTTCCTTAACCCTTGAGCACATGAAAGTAATTTTTTACATTTTAAATAGAGGTTTGAAATTTACCAAACTCAGTGAAAAACATGAAGTGCAAAACCATATGCAAGTAATATTGTGGCTGATAGGTGTCAAAAGGTTTTTTTGACATGTGCTTGATGGATGCCAAAAAGAACAAAAGCGGGTTGACATTTTTTTTTTACACTACATCTGAATGACATGGCCACAGCAGACTGCTCTTTTTTATTCAGAAGCACACTCTTTTGGTCAGTGTTGGATGAATTGGGGCCTATTTAATGTATAAGTGCAGGTATAATTAGTACATGATAAAGAGTTGATTACCCAAAAAATAAGTGGGGTAAAATTATGTTCTGTAATCTGGGCAAGAAAAACTAAAATGGGAGGAATATAACTAAGCAACAGATATGTTCTGTAATCTGGGCAAGAAAAACTAAAATGGGATGAATATAGCTAAGCAACAGATATGTTCTGTAATCTGGGCAAGACAAACTAAAATGGGATGAATATAACTAAGCAACAGACTTGTGTTGAAAAAGACTTGGGTATACTAATAGATCACAGGCTGCACATGAGTCAACAGTGGGATGCAGCAGCAAAAAAGGCAAACACAGTTCTAGGATGTATTAAGAGAAGCATAGAGTATAGTTCACTACTTGGTTTAAGCCAAAAGTACCAATACCTGGTTTAAAAACCGTATCACTGTGCTTGATTGGCCAGCAAACTCGCCTGACCTTAACCCCATAGAGAATCTATGGGGTATTGTCAAGAGGAAGATGATAGACACCAGACCCAACAATGCAGATGAGCTGAAGGCTGCTATCAAAGCAACCTGTGCTTCCATAACACCTGAGCAGTACCACAGACTGATCGCCTCCATGCCCGGTTCCGGGGCTCCTTTTGCAGTAACTGATACAAAAGGAACCCAGACCAAGTATTGAGTGTATTTACTAAACATATGTTTCAGTAGGCCAACATTTTGGATTTTAAAATCATTTTTCAAGCTGGTGTTATAAAGTATTCTAATTTACTGAGATAATTAAGATACTGACTTTTGGGTTTTCATTGGCTGTAAGCCATAATCATCAACGTTAACCCCTTTACCCCCATGGGTGGTTTGCACGTTAATGACCAGGCCAATTTTTACAATTCTGACCACTGTCCCTTTATGAGGTTATAACTCTGTAACGCTTCAACGGATCCCAGTGATTCTGACATTGTTTTCTCGTGACATATTGTACTTCATGATAGTGGTAAAAATTATTTGATAGTACCTGCGTTTATTTGTGAAAAAAAAACGGAAATTTGGCAAAAATTATGAAAATTTCGCAATTTTCCAACTTTGAATTTTTATGCAATTAAATCACAGAGATATGTCACACAAAATACTTAATAAGTAACATTTCCCACATGTCTACTTTACATCAGCACAATTTTGGAACCAAAATTTTTTTTTTGTTAGGGAGTTATAAGGGTTAAAAGTTGACCAGCAATTTCTCATTTTTACAACACCATTTTTTTTTAGGGACCACATCTCATTTGAAGTCATTTTGAGGGGTCTATATGATAGAAAATACCCAAGTGTGACACCATTCTAAAAACTGCACCCCTCATGGTGCTCAAAACCATATTCAAGAAGTTTATTAACCCTTCTGGTGCTTCACAGGAATTTTTGGAATGTTTAAATAAAAATGAACATTTAACTTTTTTTCACAAAAAATTTACTTCAGCTCCAATTTGTTTTATTTTACCAAGGGTAACAGGAGAAAATGGACCCCAAAAGTTGTTGTACAATTTGTCCTGAGTACGCTGATACCCCATATGTGGGGGTAAACCACTGTTTGGGCGCATGGGAGAGCTCGGAAGGGAAGGAGCGCCGTTTGACTTTTCAATGCAAAATTGACAGGAATTGAGATGGGACGCCATGTTGCGTTTGGAGAGCCACTGATGTGCCTAAACATTGAAACCCCCCACAAGTGACACCATTTTGGAAAGTAGACCCCCTAAGGAACTTATCTAGATGTGTTTGAGGGCTTTGACCCACCAAGGGCTTCACAGAAGTTTATAATGCAGAGCTGTAAAAATAAAACAAAAATTGTTTCCCACAAAAATTATTTTTTTAGCCCCCAGTTTTGTATTTTCCCGAGGGTAACAGGAGAAATTGGACCCCAAAATTTGTTGTCCAATTTGTCCTGAGTACGCTGATACCCCATATGTGAGGGGAACCACTGTATGGGCGCATGGGAGGGCTCGGAAGGGAAGGAGTGCCATTTGGGATGCAGACTTAGATGGAATAGTCTGCAGGCGTCACATTGCGTTTGCAGAGCCCCTAATGTACCTAAACAGTAGAAACCCCCCACAAGTTACCCCATATTGGAAACTAGACCCCCCCAGGGAGCTCATCTAGATGTATTGTGAGAACTTTGAACCCCCAAGTGTTTCACGCAGAGCCGTGAAAATAAAAAATCTTTTTTTTCCCACAAAAATTATTTTTTAGCCCCCAGTTTTTTATTTTCCCAAGGGTAACAGGAGAAATTGGACCCCAAAAGTTGTTGTCCTATTTGTCCTGAGTACGCTGATACCCCATATGTTGGGGTAAACTCCTGTTTGGGCACACGGGAGAGCTTGGAAGGGAAGGAGCACTGTTTTACTTTTTCAACGCAGAATTGGCTGGAATTGAGATCGGACGCCATGTCGTGTTTGGAGAGCCCCTGATGTGCCTAAACAGTGGAAACCCCCCAATTATAACTGAAGCCCTAATCCAAACACACCCCTAACCCTAATTCCAACGGTAACCCTAACCACACCCCTAACCCTAATCCCAACCCTATTCCCAAATGTAATCTAAACCCTAACCCTTACTTTAGCCCCAACCCTAACCCCTATCCCTAACCCTAGCCCTAACCCTAGCCCTAATGAGAAAATGGAAATAAATACATTTTTTTAATTTTTCCCTAACTAAGGGGGTGATGAAGGGGGTTTGATTTACTTTTATAGCGAGTTTTTTAGCGGATTTTTATGATTGGCAGCCGTCACACAGTGAAAGACGCTTTTTATTGCAAAAAATATTTTTTGCGTTACCACATTTTGAGAGCTATAATTTTTCCATATTTTGGTCCACAGAGTCATGTGAGGTCTTGTTTTTTGCGGGACGAGTTGACGTTTTTATTGGTAACATTTTCGGGCACGTGCCATTTTTTGATCGCTTTTTATTCCGATTTTTGTGAGGAAGAATGATCAAAAACCAGCTATTCGTGAATTTCTTTTGGGGGAGGCGTTTATACCGTTCAGCGTTTGGCAAAATTGCTAAAGCAGTTTTATTCTTTGGGTCAGTACGATTACAGCGATACCTCATTTATATTATTTTTTTATGTTTTGGCGCTTTTATACGATAAAAACTATTTTTTATAGAAAAAATAATTATTTTGGCATCGCTTTATTCTGAGGACTATGACTTTTTTATTTTTTTGGTGATCATGCTGTATGGCGGCTCGTTTTTTGCGGGACAAGATGACGTTTTCAGCGGTACCATGTTTATTTATATCCGTCTTTTTGATCGCGTTATTCCACTTTTTGTTCGGCGGGATGATAATAAAGCGTTTTTTGCCTCGTTTTTTTTTTTCTTACGGTGTTTACTGAAGGGGTTAACTAGTGGGCCAGTTTTATAGGTCGGGTTGTTACGGACGCGGCGATACTAAATATGTGCACTTTTACTGTTTTTTTTTTTTTATTTAGATGAAAAAATGTATTTATGGGAATATTTTTTTTTTTCATTATTTAGGAATTTTTTTTTTTTTTTTTACAAATTTTGGAATTTTTTTATTTTACTTTTTTACTTTGTCCCGGGGGGGACATCACAGATCGGTGATCTGACAGTTTGCACAGCACTCTGTCAGATCACCGATCTGACATGCAGCACTGCAGGCTTCACAGTGCCTGCTCTGAGCAGGCTCTGTGAAGCCACCTCCTTCCCTGCAGGACCCGGATCCGCGGCCATCTTGGATCCGGGTCTGGAACAGGCAGGGAGGGAGGTAAGACCCTCGCAGCAACGCGATCACATCGCGTTGCTGTGGGGGGCTCAGGGCAGCCCGCAGGGAGCCCCCTCCCTGCGCGATGCTTCCCTGCACCGCCGGCACATCGCGATCATCTTTGATCGCGGTGTGCCGGGGGTTAATGTGCCAGGGGCGGTCCGTGACCGCTCCTGGCACATAGTGCCGGATGTCAGCTGCGATAAACAGCTGACACCTGGCCGCGATCGGCGGCGCTCCCCCCGTGAGCGCTGCCGATCGCATATGACGTACTATCCCGTTGAGGGTCAGATAGGCCCAGGGCACCTCGACGGGTTAGTACGTCTAAGGTCAGAAAGGGGTTAACAGAAATAAACACTTGAAATACATTGCTCTGTTTGTAATTACTCTATGTAATATACGGGTCTCACTTTTTGTATTGAAGAACTGAAAGAACTGAAATAAATTAACTTTTCCATGATATTCTAATTTTGTGAGAAGCACCTGTATCTGAAGGGCTGTCAGTGTAGAGGGATCATCCTTATTCTCACTTGCATATAAAAAATCCAGAAGCAATTAAATGAAACTGAAAGGGAGAAGATACCGATGAGATATTAGAAAAACACTTTTTGACAGTGATGGTGATCAATGAGTGGAACAGGCTGCCATGAGAGGTGGTGAGTTCTCCCTCAATGGAAGTCTTCAAACAGAGGCTGGATAGACATCTGTCTGAGATGGTTAGTTAATTCTGCAAACTTCTGTGAAATCAAACTGTCCACTTAGGAAGCAACACTCTTTGACAATCAATTTTACATTGTATTGTGCAAATGGAATGGACAACAGAGAAAATTATTGGCAATTATCAAGACACCCTCAATAAAGGAGTGATTCTGCAGGTGGGGACTACAGACCACATCTCAGTACCAATGCTTTCTGGCTGATGTTTTGGTCACTTTTGAATGTTGGTTGTGCTCTCACACTCGTGGTAGCATGAGACGGACTCTACAATCCACACAAGTGGCTCAGGTAGTGCAGCTCATCCAGGATGGCTCATCAATGCGAGCTGTGGCAAGGTTTGCTGTGTCTGTCAGTGTAGTGTCCAGAGGCTGGAGGTGACAGGAGACGTGGAGGGGGCCGTAGGAGGGCAACAACCCAGCAGCAGGACCGCTACCTCAGCCTTTGTGCAAGGAGAAACAGGATGAGCACTGCCAGAGCCCTGCAAAATGACCTCCAGCAGGCCACAAATGTGCATGTGTCTGCACAAACGGTTAGAAACCGACTCCATGAGGATGGTCTGAGTGCCCGACGTCCACAGATTGGGGTTGTGCTCACAGCCCAAGACCGTGCAGGACGCTTGACATTTGCCACAGAACACCAGGATTGTTAAATTCACCAATGGCACCCTGTGCTCTTCACAGATGAAAGCAGGTTCACACTGAGCACGTGATAGACGTGACAGAGTCTGAACATGCCGTGGAGAGCAACCTGCCTGCCTGCAACATCCTTCAGAATGATTGGTTTGGCAGTGGGTCAGTAATGGTGTGGGGTGGCATTTCTTTGGAGGGCCGCACAACCCTCCATGTGCTCACCAGAGGTAGCCTGATTGCCATTAGGTACCGAGATGAGATACTCAGACCCCTTGTGGGACAATATGCTGGTGCGGTTGGCCCTGGGTTCCTCCTAATGCAGGACAATGCCAGACCTCATGTGGCTGGAGTGTGTCAGGAGTTCCTGCCAGATGAAGGCATTGATGCAATGGACTGGCCCACCCGTTCCCCAGACCTGAATCCGATTGAGCACATCTGGGACATCATGTCTCGCTCCATCCACCGTCACGTTGCACCACAGACTGTCCAGGAGTTAGCGGGTGATTTAGTTCAGGTCTAGGAGGAGATCCCTCAGGAGGCTATCCGCCGCATCATCAGGAGCATGCCCAGACATTGTACTGTAGGGAGGTCATACAGGCACGTGGAGGCCACACACAATACTGAGCATCTTTTCCTTGTCATGAGCCATTTTCACTGAAGTTGGATCAGCCTGTAATTTGATTTTCCACTTTGATTTTGAGTATCATTTCAAATCTAGATCTCCATGGGATATTCATTTTGATTTACATTGATATTTGTTATGTTTCATTGTTCTGAACACATTCCACTATGCATTGAATAAAAATATGCAACTGGAATATTTCATTCAGAGTTTTCTAATATGTGGTATTTTACTGTTACTTTTGTTGTTTTGAGCAATATATATATATCTATATATATATATCTATATATATATCTTAATATTTCATAGAGAGATAGCAGAAAAAGCAATAGTTCATTTGTCGGCTTCTGCATAATCGTTGCAGAAGCCAACCGGATATGACACGTGGTTTACATACAGTAAACCTTTGCAAAACAGATGGATTTTTATATGCCCCTCACTAATAATTAGTAGTGTGTGTGGAAAATTTTGGAGCTGTAGGTGTTAAATTAAAGGATTAATTAACAGAAAAAACTGGCGTGGGCTCCCACACAATTTTCTCCGCCAGAAAGGGAAAGCCAGTGACTAAGGGCAGATATTAATAGCCTAGAGAGGGACAATGGTTATTAGCCCCCCTGGCTAAAAATATCTGCCCACAGCCACCCCCAGAAAAGGCGCATCTGTAACCTCTCTCTTCCTGTTGCCCTGTAGTTTTGGCATATGGGGTAATAAGGGGCTAATGTCACCTTGCTATTGTAAGGTGACATTAAGCCTGGTTAATAATGGACAGGTGTCAATAAGACACCTATCCATTATTAATCCAATAGTATGAATGGGTTAAAAAAATGCACACATATTAAGAATAAAGTCTTTTAATGAAATAATTACACACACACAGGTTTACCATCTTTATTACACTCTCAATCCAAGCGAGCCCTCGTTCTTCTGTAAAAAATCCAAAATATAAAACAAACAATATCCCATACCTGTCCGCTGTACAGTCAAGTCTCACGCTGTAAATCCATCTCAAGGGTTAATTAAGGAGCGGTGCTAATGCTACTGGCTGGGTTGTAAACCACTGTGTAATGAATTTACACAGTGAGGCCTGCGCAGCCACCCCACCTGACTGGACATGAACTCATTAGCGTGGGAAAGTTTCTGAACATTTTCCCACGCTGTCAAGTTCACCGTGTCAGGCTGGGAGTCTGCGCAGCCTCAGTGACGTAACCCAATTTTGCATTCAAAATGTCAAAGAGTGCTCCCTGCCTTCTGAGCCATGCCATGCGCCCAAACAGTGGGTTTTCACCACACATGGGGGTATCGGTGTACTTAGGAGAAATTGCTGAACAAATTTTGTGGTCCATTTTCTCCTGATACCGTTGTGAAAATAAAAAGATTTGGGTCTAAAGTTAATATTTTGTGAAAAAACTAAAATGTTAATTTTTTTCCTTCTACATTACTTTAGTTCTCGTGAAGCACCTGAAGGGTTAATAAGCTTCTTGAATGTGGTTTTGCGCACCTTGACATAGTAACATAGTTAGCATGTTCGAAAAAAGACATTTGTAGATCCAATTCAGCCTATATTCCATCAGAATAAATCCCCAGATCTACGTCCTTCTACAGAACCTAATAATTGTATGATACAATATTGTTCTGCTCCAGGAAGACATCCAGGCCTCTCTTGAACCCCTCGACTGAGTTCGCCATCACCACCTCCTCAGGCAAGCAATTCCAGATTCTCACTGCCCTAACAGTAAAGAATCCTCTTCTATGTTGGTGGAAAAACCTTCTCTCCTCCAGACGCAGAGAATGCCCCCTTGTGCCCGTCACCTTCCTTGGTATAAACAGATCTTCAGCGAGATATTTGTATTGTCCCCTTATATAGGCGGCCTGAGGTTCCCCACCGCTGGTTTAGATGCTGTGGGTGCACTAGCCCTGACTCCGGCCATTGCAGCGGGCGTCCGCTATATGTAGCAGCTAACGACCACTGCTAACGATGCAGTGCGACCCACGCTCCATTGGTCGGACATAGTATTTGGGCAAGGCTAATTTAGAGGAAGCCGCCCATGGCCTGATATGATGCCAGAGAAAAGTGTTTTATTGTGGTAATGTAGCACATAATGACCCGTCTCCATGTGGCATCATCTCCATCACTACGCCCCGCAGAACAAGAAAGCTGCCACTTATAAACAGTGCAATATATATGCAGAACACAAGCGCAGAATTGTTTATTTTTTCCAACTTTCCCCCAGAAAAAAGGTCATGCATGGAAAAGTGGTGTCCTTGTACCATACAACTCCTGGAACCCCGCCCCCAACAAGCACTGGTTCTATTACAGCCCACTCTTGAGGGGTTAAGCTAAACAAATATAAAGAACGCTGCCAGTACACTCTGTCCCCGGTTCCGCAGCCATGTTATCGTGGTCGCATGAAAATTTTCAGTGCGTTTTGGTCTTCAATAAAATGGCGCTCGCAGGTCACAGACTTCTATCTCGGAACCAAACGACTGTGTGACGTCATACGCTTCGTTTCGTACTGATTGGCTGAATGGTTACCATGGAATGAAATGACGCTCTGCAGTTTGCCGCCCTCCCGGTTTCCTTGGGTACGCGCATGCGCAGTATATTACTACACACTGACTCCAGTATGAAGGTAAGGAGGCCGGAGAATTCGGGTTCACTGTGGGGTTCACCTTGTCTCCTGTGGACAGGCGGGTGTCCGTGGGGTGGCGGCGGGTAGCACCGGGTGTGACGCTGTACAGAGTGCTGGGATCGGTGGTGTGCGTGGGTTACAGCTCACAGACTGTCCTCCTTTATAATAATAATAATAATAATCTTTATTTTTTATTATCTTTATTCTCCTGGTAATATCTCTCTGTATATGCGTCTCCATTGCCTTAGTAGACCAGAGGTGGGCTCTGGCCATCGCTATAAGAGCGGTCATACAGCGCCCCGCCCTAGAGGAGACCATTACTGGCCAGCGCCATCTCTGTGGGGACTAGAAGCTAACGTGACCTGGCTGGTAAAGGGTTAACCCCCTGGGAACTTTTGTATGAAAATGAGCATCGTCCAATCAAAAAAGGACCTAACGGCTCGAAAATATGGCACCGTCTCTGTCAGGGCTTGTGTGACATCATCAGGTCATATCCCGCCTGCAGCCAATCTCTGCTCACTAATCGCTTGTCCCAGGGCTTGTGTGACATCATCAGGTCATATCCGGGCTGCAGCCAATCTCTGCTCGCTTGTCCCAGGGCTTGTGTGACATCATCAGGTCATATCCCGGCTGCAGCCAATCTCTGCTCACTAATCACTTCTCCCAGGGCTTGTGTGACATCTTCAGGTCATATCCCGCCTGCAGCCAATCTCTGCTCACTAATCGCTTCTCCCAGGGCTTGTGTGACATCATCAGGTCAGATCCGGGCTGCAGCCAATCTCTGCTCACTAATCGCTTCTCCCAGGGCTTGTGTGACATCATCAGGTCATATCCCGCCTGCAGCCAATCTGTGCTCACTAATCGCTTGTCCCAGGGCTTGTGTGACATCATCAGGTCATATCCGGGCTGCAGCCAATCTCTGCTCACTAATCGCTTGTCCCAGGGCTTGTGTGACATCATCAGGTCATATCCCGGCTGCAGCCAATCTCTGCTCACTAATCGCTTCTCCCAGGGCTTGTGTGACATCATCAGGTCATATCCGGGCTGCAGCCAATCTCTGCTCACTAATCGCTTCTCCCAGGGCTTGTGTGACATCATCATATCGTATCTGGGCTGCAGCCAATCTGTGCTCACAAATCGTGTCTCAGTGATTGTGTGACATCATCAGGTCATATCCGGGCTGCAGCCAATCTCTGCTCACTAATCGCTTGTCCCAGGGCTTGTGTGACATCATCTGGTCATATCCCGGCTGCAGCCAATCTCTGCTCACTAATCGCTTCTCCCAGGGCTTGTGTGACATCATCAGGTCATATCCGGGCTGCAGCCAATCTCTGCTCACTAATCGCTTCTCCCAGGGCTTGTGTGACATCATCATATCGTATCTGGGCTGCAGCCAATCTGTGCTCACAAATCGTGTCTCAGTGATTGTGTGAAATCATCATATCATATCTGGGCTGCAGCCAATCTCTGCTCACTAATCGCTTGTCCGAAATCATATCGTATCAAGGCTGCAGCCAATCTGTGCTCACTAATCGTGTGTCTCAGTGATTGTGTGACATCATCATATCATATCCGGGCTGCAGTCAGTCTGTGCTCACTAATGGGCAGTTTCATTCACTCTTCCTTCAAACGAAAAGAGAATTACAGTCCATTTGCGAGTGCTGATTGACTTCAGCGCTTATGTGGCATATTAATGGTACACAATCCCCATGAGACCCGGCAGCACTTGGATGACACTGGTGTGGGAAGTCTCGGTTATTTTTATTTTACACCTGGAAATATGCTATTTAAGAAGGGAATGTCTGAGCAGTGGATGTTTCCTTTAATGGGGGTCCCGGTAGTCGAACACTGAAGTGTTGAGAATAATGGGGAAGCAGCTTTGCGTCAGCACTACATCCTATACAGTCATGGCCAAAAGTATTCACACCCCTGCAATTCTGTCAGATAATACTCAGTTTCTTCCTGAAAATGATTGCAAACATAAATTCTTTGGTATTATTATCTTCATTTAATTTGTCTTAAAAGAAAAAACACAAAAGAGAATGAAGGAAAAAGCAAAACATTGATCATTTCACACAAAACTCCAAAAATGGGCCAGACAAAAGTATTGGCACCCTCAGCCTAATACTTGGTTGCACAACCTTTAGCCAAAATAACTACAACCAACCGCTTCTGGTAACCATCAATGAGTTTCTTACAATGCTCTGCTGGAATTTTAGACCATTCTCCAGGTCCCTGATATTTGAAGGGTGCCTTCTCCAAACTGCCATTTTTAGATCTCTCCACAGGTGATCTATGGGATTCAGGTCTGGACTCATTGCTGGCCACCTTAGAAGTCTCCAGTGCTTTCTCTCAAACCATTTTCTAGTGCTTTTTGAAGTGTGTTTTGGGTCATTGTCCTGCTGGAAGACCTATGACCTCTGAGGGAGACCAAGCTTTCTCACACTGGGCCCTACATTATGCTGCAAAATTTGTTGGTAGTCTTCAGACTTCATAATTCCATGCACACGGTCAAGCAGTCCAGTGCCAGAGGCAGCAAAGCAACCCCAAAACATCAGGGAACATCCGCCATGTTTGACTGTAGGGACCGTGTTCTTTTCTTTGAATGCCTCTTTTTTTCTCCTGTAAACTCTACGTTGATGCCTCTGCCCAAAAAGCTCTACTTTTGTCTCATCTGACCAGAGAACATTCTTTCAAAACCTTTTAGGCTTTTTCAGGTAAGTTTTGGCAAAATCCAGCCTGGCTTTTTTATGTCTCGGGGTAAGAAGTGGGGTCTTCCTGGGTCTCCTACCATACAGTCCTTTTTCATTCAGACGCTGACGGATAGTACGGGTTGACACTGTTGTACCCTCGGACTGCAGAGCAGCTTGAACTTGTTTGGATGTTAGTCTAGGTTCTTTATCCAACATCCGCACAATCTTGCGTTGAAATCTCTTGTCAATTTTTCTTTTCCGTCCACATCTAGGGCACTTCTTAAACTTAAACTTCTTGATGACACTGCGCACGGTAGACGCAGGAACATTCAGGTCTTTGGAGATGGACTTGTAGCCTTGAGATTGCTCATGCTTCCTCACAATTTGGTTTCTCAAGTCCTCAGACAGTTCTTTGGTCTTCTTTCTTTTCTCCATGCTCAATGTGGTACACACAAGGACACAGGACAGAGGTTGAGTCAACTTTAATCCATGTCAACTGGCTGCAAGTGTGATTTAGTTCTTGCCAGCACCTGTTAGGTGCCACAGGTAAGTTACAGGTGCTGTTAATTACACAAATTAGAGAAGCATCACATGATTTTTCGAACAGTGCCAATACTTTTGTCCACCCCCTTTTTTATGTTTGGTGTGGAATTCTATTCAATTTGGCTTTAGGACATTTCTTATTGTGTTTTTTTCTTTTAAGACAAATTAAATGAAGATAATAATACCACATAATTTGCGTTTGCAATCATTTTCAGGAAGAAAATGAGTATTATCTGACAGAACTGCAGGGATGTCAATAATTTTGGCCATGACTGTATGTTACACAGAGACCCCCAGGCCCCACCTGACAAAGCATTAATAGAGCACAGTGTGGCCGGGAAGCTCAGACTTGGAGCCATCGCTTGGTTCACAAAAATTTATTTTTGAGTTGGAAAAATGACAAGTTTTCAAGAGGAATCCACCTCAGGAATTGTCTGTGTGTATATATTTATAAGGCTGGAGGCACACATAACGTATAAAAAAATCGGTCTGTTTTTCACAGCCGAGATTCACAGAAATGTTCCCGAACAGTGATCCATATGTCATTCATGTGCAGTGCGAGGATGCGATTTTTTTTTTATCATTAAAGTATCCGTGTGACATCCATATGGCGAGATTTTCTCGCCGGCTTGCAAAATGGACATATAATGGATCCATGGCACCTCAAATATTCGTGAAAACTTATATACAGTGTGTGTGTGTGTATATATATATATATATATATATATATATATATACATATATATACTGCTCAAAAACATAAAGGGAACACTAAAATACCACATCCTAGATATCACTGAATAAAATATTCCAGTTGCAAATTCTTATTCATTGCATAGTGGAATGTGTTCAGAACAATAAAACATAACAATTATCAATGTAAATCAAAATGAATATCCCACGGAGGTCTGGATTTGGAATGATATTCAAAATAAAAGTGGAAAATCAAATTACAGGCTGATCCAACTTCAGTGGAAATGCCTCAAGACAAGAAAAAAAGATACTCGGTAATGTGTGTGGCCTCCACGTACCTGTATGACCTCCCTACTGTACAGCGCCTGGGTATGCGGATGGTCTCCTGACATATCTCCTCCCAGACCTAGACTAAAGCATCCGCCAACTTCGGGACAGTCTGTGGTGCAACGTGACGTTGGTGGATGGAGGAAGGCATGATGTCCCAGATGTGCTCAATTGGATTCAGGTCTGGGGAATAGGCGGGCAAGTCTATAGCTTCAATGCCTTCATCTTGCAGAAACTGCTGACACTCCAGCCACCACATGAGGTCTGGCATTGTCCTGCATTAGGAAGAACCCAGGGCCAACCGCACCAGTATATAGTCTTACAAGCGGTCTGAGGATCTCCTCTTTGTACCTGATGGCAGTCAGGCTACCTCTGGCGAGCACATTGAGGGCTGTGCGGCCCTCTAAAGAAATGCCACCCCACACCATTACTGACCCACTGCCAACTGGTCATGCTGAAGGATGTTGCAGGCAGCAGATCGCTCCCCACGGCGTCTCCAGACTCTGTCACGTCTGTCACATGTGCTCAGTGTGAACCTGCTCTCATCTGTGAAGAGCACAGGGTGCCAGTGGTGAATTTGCCAATCCTGGTGTTCTGTGGCAAATGCCAAGCATCCTGCGTGGTGTTGGGCTGTGAGCACAACCCCAATCTGTGGACGTCGGGCACTCAGACCATCCTCATGGAGTCGGTTTCTAACCGATTGTGCAGACACATGCACATTTGTGGCCTGCTGGAGGTCATTTTGCAGGGCTCTGTGTTATGATCTGGTAATTCAGTACCACAATGGACATAGAAGTCAGAGCACATACAGTGACCTGACAATAACCCAAAAACATAGAACGAGCTCTGAGACGTGGGAACTCTGCTGACCGCAATCCCTAATCCTCTCCAACCACACTAGAGGCAGCCGTGGATTGCGCCTAACGCTCCCTATGCAACTCGGCACAGCCTGAGAAACTAGCTAGCTTGAAGATAGAAAATAAGCCTACCTTGCCTCAGAGAAATACCCCAAAGGAAAAGGCAGCCCCCACATATAATGACTGTGAGTTAAGATGAAAAGACAAACGTAGAGATGAAATAGATTTAGCAAAGTGAGGCCCGACTTTCTGAACAGAGCGAGGATAGGAAAGATAACTTTGCGGTCAACACAAAACCCTACAAACAACCACGCAAAGGGGGCAAAAAGACCCTCCGTACCGAACTAACGGCACGGAGGTACACCCTCTGCGTCCCAGAGCTTCCAGCAAGCAAGAAAAAAACAAATAAGCAAGCTGGACCGAAAAAAACAGCAAACAAAAAGCAAAAGCGGAACTTAGCTATGCAGAGCAGCAGGCCACAGGAACGATCCAGGAGGAAACAGGTCCAATACTAGAACATTGACTGGAGGCCAGGATCAAAGCACTAGGTGGAGTTAAATAGAGCAGCACCTAACGACTTCACCACACCACCTGAGGAAGGAAACTCAGAAGCCGCAGTACCACTCTCCTCCACCAACGGAAGCTCACAGAGAGAATCAGCCGAAGTACCACTTGTCACCACAGGAGGGAGCTCTGCCACAGAATTCACAACAGTACCCCCCCTTGAGGAGGGGTCACCGAACCCTCACCAGAGCCCCCAGGACGACCAGGATGAGCCATATGAAAGGCACGAACAAGATCGGGAGCATGGACATCAGAGGCAAAGACCCAGGAATTATCTTCCTGAGCATAACCCTTCCACTTAACCAGATACTGGAGTTTCCGTCTTGAAACACGAGAATCCAAAATCTTCTCCACAATATACTCCAACTCCCCCTCCACCAAAACCGGGGCAGGAGGATCAACAGATGGAACCATAGGTGCCACGTATCTCCGCAACAATGACCTATGGAATACGTTATGAATGGAAAAAGAATCTGGAAGGGTCAGACGAAAAGACACAGGATTAAGAACCTCAGAAATCCTATACGGATCAATGAAACGAGGTTTAAACTTAGGAGAGGAAACCTTCATAGGAATATGACGAGAAGATAACCAAACCAAATCCCCAACACGAAGTCGGGGACCCACACAGCGTCTGCGATTAGCGAAACGTTGAGCCTTCTCCTGGGACAAGGTCAAATTGTCCACTACATGAGTCCAAATCTGCTGCAACCTGTCCACCACAGTATCCACACCAGGACAGTCCGAAGACTCAACCTGCCCTGAAGAGAAACGAGGATGGAACCCAGAGTTGCAGAAAAACGGCGAAACCAAGGTAGCCGGGCTGGCCCGATTATTAAGGGCGAACTCAGCCAAAGGCAAAAAGGACACCCAGTCATCCTGATCAGCAGAAACAAAGCATCTCAGATATGTTTCCAAGGTCTGATTGGTTCGTTCGGTCTGGCCATTAGTCTGAGGATGGAAAGCCGAGGAAAAAGACAAGTCAAAGCCCATCCTAGCACAAAAGGCTCGCCAAAACCTCGAAACAAACTGGAAACCTCTGTCAGAAACGATATTCTCTGGAATGCCATGTAAACGAACCACATGCTGGAAGAACAATGGCACCAAATCAGAGGAGGAAGGTAATTTAGACAAGGGTACCAAATGGACCATCTTAGAGAAGCGATCACAAACCACCCAAATGACTGACATTTTTTGAGAGACGGGAAGATCAGAAATAAAATCCATAGAGATATGAGTCCAAGGCCTCTTCAGGACCGGCAAGGGCAAAAGCAACCCACTGGCACGAGAACAGCAGGGCTTAGCCCGAGCACAAATCCCACAGGACTGCACAAAAGAACGCACATCCCGCGACAGAGATGGCCACCAAAAGGATCTAGCCACTAACTCTCTGGTACCAAAGATTCCAGGATGACCAGCCAACACCGAACAATGAACCTCAGAGATAACTTTATTCGTCCACCTATCAGGGACAAACAGTTTCTCCGCTGGGCAACGATCAGGTTTATTAGCCTGAAATTTTTGCAGCACCCGCCGCAAATCAGGAGAGATGGCAGACACAATTACTCCCTCTTTGAGAATACCCGCCGGCTCAGATAAACCCGGAAAGTCGGGCACAAAACTCCTAGACAGAGCATCCGCCTTCACATTTTTAGAGCCCGGAAGGTACGAAATCACAAAATCAAAACGGGCAAAAAACAGCGACCAACGAGCCTGTCTAGGATTCAACCGCTTGGCAGACTCGAGATAAGTCAAGTTCTTATGATCAGTCAAGACCACCACGCGATGCTTAGCTCCTTCAAGCCAATGACGCCACTCCTCGAATGCCCACTTCATGGCCAGCAACTCTCGATTGCCAACATCATAATTTCGCTCAGCAGGCGAAAACTTCCTGGAAAAGAAGGCGCATGGTTTCATCACCGAGCAATCAGAACTTTTCTGCGACAAAACAGCCCCCGCTCCAATCTCAGAAGCATCAACCTCGACCTGGAATGGAAGTGAAACATCTGGTTGACACAACACAGGGGCAGAAGAAAAACGACGCTTCAACTCTTGAAAAGCTTCCACAGCAGCAGAAGACCAATTGGCCACATCAGCACCCTTCTTGGTCAAATCGGTCAATGGTTTAGCAATACTAGAAAAATTGCAGATGAAGCGACGATAAAAATTAGCAAAGCCCAGGAACTTTTGCAGACTTTTCAGAGATGTCGGCTGAGTCCAATCATGGATGGCTTGGACCTTAACAGGGTCCATCTCGATAGTAGAAGGGGAAAAGATGAACCCCAAAAATGAAACCTTCTGAACACCAAAGAGACACTTAGATCCCTTCACAAACAAAGAATTAGCACGCAGGACCTGAAACACCGTTCTGACCTGCTTCACATGAGACTCCCAATCATCCGAGAAGATCAAAATGTCATCCAAGTACACAATCAGGAATTTATCCAGGTACTCTCGGAAGATGTCATGCATAAAGGACTGAAACACTGATGGAGCATTGGCAAGTCCGAATGGCATTACTAGATACTCAAAATGGCCCTCGGGCGTATTAAATCCAGTTTTCCATTCATCGCCTCGCTTAATACGCACAAGATTATACGCACCACGAAGATCTATTTTGGTGAACCAACTAGCCCCCTTAATCCGAGCAAACAAATCAGATAACAACGGCAAGGGGTACTGAAATTTAACCGTGATCTTATTTAGAAGGCGGTAATCTATACAAGGTCTCAGCGAACCATCCTTCTTGGCCACAAAAAAGAACCCTGCTCCTAATGGCGACGATGACGGGCGAATATGCCCCTTCTCCAAGGACTCCTTCACGTAACTCCTCATAGCGGCGTGCTCAGGCACAGATAAATTAAACAGTCGACCCTTTGGGAATTTACTACCAGGAATCAAATCGATAGCACAATCACAATCCCTATGCGGAGGTAGGGTATCGGACTTGGGCTCATCAAATACATCCCGGTAATCAGACAAGAACTCTGGAATCTCAGAAGGGGTGGATGACGAAATAGACAGAAATGGGACATCACCATGTTCCCCCTGACAACCCCAGCTGGACACAGACATGGATTTCCAATCTAATACCGGATTATGGACTTGTAGCCATGGCAACCCCAACACGACCACATCATGCAGATTATGCAATACCAGAAAGCGAATAACCTCCTGATGTGCAGGAGCCATGCACATGGTCAGCTGGGTCCAGTACTGAGGCTTATTCTTGGCCAAAGGCATAGCATCAATTCCTCTCAATGGAATAGGACACTGCAAGGGCTCCAAGAAAAACCCAGAACGCCTAGCATACTCCAAGTCCATCAAATTCAGGGCAGCGCCTGAATCCACAAATGCTTGACAGAATAAGATGACAAAGAGCAGATCAAGGTAACGAACAAAAGAAATTTTGACTGTACCATACCAATGGTGGCAGACCTAGCGAACCGCTTAGTGCGCTTAGGACAATCAGAGATAGCATGAGTGGAATCACCACAGTAGAAACACAGCCCATTCTGACGTCTGTGTTCTTGCCGTTCAACTCTGGTCAAAGTCCTATCGCACTGCATAGGCTCAGGTTTATGCTCAGATAATACCGCCAAATGGTGCACAGATTTACGCTCACGCAAGCGTCGACCGATTTGAATGGCCAAAGACATAGACTCATTCAGACCAGCAGGCATAGGAAATCCCACCATGACATCCTTAAGGGCTTCAGAGAGACCCTTTCTGAAAATAGCTGCGAGCGCACCTTCATTCCATTGAGTGAGTACGGACCACTTTCTAAATTTCTGACAATATACCTCTATCTCATCCTGACCCTGACACAGAGTCAGTAAATTTTTCTCTGCCTGATCCACTGAATTAGGTTCATCGTACAGCAATCCGAGCGCCAGGAAAAACGCATCAATATTACATAATGCAGGATCTCGTGGTGCAAGAGAAAATGCCCAGTCCTGAGGGTCGCCACGTAAAAAAGAAATAATGATCCTAACTTGTTGAACTGGGTCACCAGAGGAGCGAGGTTTGAAAGCCAGAAATAGTTTCCAATTATTTTTGAAACTAAGAAACTTAGTTCTATCTCCAAAAAACAAATCAGGAATAGGTATTCTAGGTTCTAACATAGATTTCTGATCAATAGTGTCTTGAATCTTTTGTACTCTTGCCGTGAGCTGATCCACACATTAAGACAGACCTTTAATGTCCATCGCTACACCTGTGTCCTGAACCACCCAAATGTCTAGGGGAAAAAAAAGGTAAAACACAGTGCAGAGAAAAAAAAATGGTCTCAGAACTTCTTTTTTCCCTCTATTGAGAATCATTAGTACTTTGGGCCTCCAGTACTGTTATGATCTGGTAATTCAGTACCACAATGGACATAGAAGTCAGAGCACATACAGTGACCTGACAATAACCCAAAAACATAGAACGAGCTCTGAGACGTGGGAACTCTGCTGACCGCAATCCCTAATCCTCTCCAACCACACTAGAGGCAGCCGTGGATTGCGCCTAACGCTCCCTATGCAACTCGGCACAGCCTGAGAAACTAGCTAGCCTGAAGATAGAAAATAAGCCTACCTTGCCTCAGAGAAATACCCCAAAGGAAAAGGCAGCCCCCACATATAATGACTGTGAGTTAAGATGAAAAGACAAACGTAGAGATTAAATAGATTTAGCAAAGTGAGGCCCGACTTTCTGAACAGAGCGAGGATAGGAAAGATAACTTTGCGGTCAACACAAAACCCTACAAACAACCACGCAAAGGGGACAAAAAGACCCTCCGTACCGAACTAACGGCACGGAGGTACACCCTCTGCGTCCCAGAGCTTCCAGCAAGCAAGAAAAAAACAAATAAGCAAGCTGGACCGAAAAAAACAGCAAACAAAAAGCAAAAGCGGAACTTAGCTATGCAGAGCAGCAGGCCACAGGAACGATCCAGGAGGAAACAGGTCCAATACTAGAACATTGACTGGAGGCCAGGATCAAAGCACTAGGTGGAGTTAAATAGAGCAGCACCTAACGACTTCACCACACCACCTGAGGAAGGAAACTCAGAAGCCGCAGTACCACTCTCCTCCACCAACGGAAGCTCACAGAGAGAATCAGCCGAAGTACCACTTGTGACCACAGGAGGGAGCTCTGCCACAGAATTCACAACAGCTCTGGCAGTGCTCCTCATGTTTCACCTTGCACAAAGGCTGAGGTAGCGGTCCTGCTGCTGGGTTGTTGCCCTCCTACGGCCCCCTCCACATCTCCTGATGTACTGGCCCGTCTCCTGGTAGCGCCTCCAGCCTCTGGACACTACGCTGACAGACACAGCAAACTTTCTTTCCACAGCTCGCATTGATGTGCCATCCTGGATGAGCTGCACTACCTGAGCCACTTGTGTGGGTTGTAGAGTCCGTCTCATGCTACCACGAGTGTGAAAGCACAACCAACATTCAAAAGTGACGAAATCATCAGCCAGAAAGAATTGGAACTGAGATGTGGCCTGTGGTCCCCACCTGCAGAACCACTCCTTTATTGAGGGTGTCTTGCTAATTGACAATAATTTCCATCTGTTGTCTATTCCATTTGCACAACAGCATGTAAAATTGGTTGTCAAACAGTGATGATTCCTAAGTGGACAGTTTGATTTCACAGATTAACTTCAACTTGGAGTTATATTCTGTTGTTTTAGTCCAGGTAAGAAAGAACATAGCTGCACCACACAAATTTTTCCGATAAAAACCTTTGTCCTTTATTCAAACAACATGCTGTGGACAAGGTAACAGAGGGCAGGACGAATTGCAGACAGAGCTGGTGCAATCAAAGAACTACCGCCGTTTCGCGTATTCCACGCTTCAACTGGACCCGTTGAAGCGTGGAATACGCAAAATGGCCGTAGTCCTTAGATTGCATCAGCTCTGTCTGCAATTCGTCCTGCCCTCTGTTACCTTGTCCACAGCATGTTGTTTGAATAAAGGACAAAGGTTTTTATTGGAAAAATTTGTGTGGTGCTGCTACGTTCTTTCTTACCTGGACTGCCATACATGTTTTTTTCAAGAAAATCCGATAAGAAAAATGTACACAAGAACCAAAGATGTAAAAAAATGCAAATTTTATTGAAAAGAAAAAACAAAAAAACAAAAATTACAAACATAATAGGCATTAAAAAGTGGGAAACCAAAAATTGGCAAAGGAACCCACCATGCTATCAAAAGAGTTACTATAAAGAACCAAAACAAGCCAATGTAATGCACATGGTTAAACGTCAAACACCAATATAATATAAAACATCTCTAGACATGGAAGTACTCATCAAAGAGTTCCAATAATAATGTGCAAATAGTTACCTCTGGTGGGTGCCAACGCCTGCCCCTACGCACGTTTCGGCGAACAGCCTTCTTCTGGGGGTGGCATCACACCAGTAAGAGCAAGATTATATAGTTTAAAACAGCCAATCACAGAGGACATAACAAATAAACAATGAACAAAACAACCTAACAATCCCTCTATGGCCGAGAAACTGCCGGGACTTGATACTACATCCATTAAAGATCACCAAGGGAGGGTGTGAGATAACACCTGTATACACCCAATCATAGATCTAGACTGCCACACATAGCATGTCACACTTAGGTGCCCACCCATCCAATTTACATATCGGTATATACCACACTATAGGAGTGGGTTGCACCCTATACATCTAGTGGCCAATCAAATAATAAAAGGTGTGTCCCAAAATCAGGATCATCCAAAAGGAACGCCCCCCATAAGAAAAATAGTATCTATCACGCTGTTATGAAAGGCAATTCAGTACTACAATGGACATATCGGTCAGAGCACATACAGTGATCTGACAATAACCCAAAATCATAGAACGAGCTCTGAGACGTGGGAACTCTGCAGACCGCAATCCCTAATCCTCTCCAAACAACACTAGAGGCAGCCGTGGATTGCGCCTAACTCTGCCTAGGCAGCTCGGCACAGCCTGAGAAACTAACTAGCCTGAAGATAGAAAATAAGCCTACCTTGCCTCAGAGAAATACCCCAAAGGAAAAGGCAGCCCCCCACATATGACTGTGAGTTAAGATGAAAAGACAAACGTAGAGATGAAATAGATTCAGCAAAGTGAGGCCCGACTTTCTTAACTGATCGAGGATAGAAAAGGTAACTTTGCGGTCTTCACAAAACCCTAAAGAAAACCACGCAAAGGGGGCAAAAAGACCCTCCGTACCGAACTAACGGCACGGAGGTACACCCTTTGCGTCCCAGAGCTTCCAGCAACAAATTAGACAAGCTGGACAGAAAAAATAGCAAACAAATAGCAAAGTAGAACTTAGCTATGCAGAGCAGCAGGCACAGGAATGATCCAGGGAAAAGCAAGTCCAACACTGGAACATTGACAGGAAGCCAGGATCAAAGCATTAGGTGGAGTTAAGTAGAGAAGCACCTAACGACCTCACCAGATCACCTGAGGGAGGAAACTCAGAAGCCGCAGTACCACTTCCCTCCACCAACAGAAGCTCACAGAGAGAATCAGCCGAAGTACCACTTGTGACCACAGGAGGGAGCTCTGCCACAGAATTCACAACATCACGCTATGGAAAAACAACACATAAAGATAAGGAAAATATATGAAATAGTGTTACAGATACTAGCGGCGCACTCCGCCTTGCCCGATGAGGAGAGAGACATCGGGGAACGCGTCAGAGTCAGCGATCCGGCCACGAACCAGGCCCCGCCCACCACGTGGGCGAAGGTCAGGTCACATGACCGGAGCGCCGATCCGAAAGACACGCCCCGTGATGCTCCCAAACCGCAACGGCGACAGCGCATGCGCACATCTGCACACTATGAACAGCGCCAGATCGAGAGGTATATTACCAAGGGGCCCAAACGACATGTGTGCTCACAATCATGTACCAATCACTCACTTACATACCTCTACTGGGAAAACCCTCAGCATGGGATAAAACGCTGAGGAAAGTGCATTTGCAAAATTGCTGTGCTTATGTAAAGGTGACAGATATCTATAAAATGAAATAAATACATACAATAAAATTGTTATAAGGCCAACCATATGGCTGCGCTACAAATATACAATACAGTGAACATCAGTGGTTCAATAATAAGCACCACAAATATATAATAAACATCAGTAGTGCAGTGATAGGCAAAAAAAAAAAAATATTGCACACGCAAATTGTTATAAGGCCAAACAATATGGCTGCGCTACAAATATATAATATAGTGAACATCAGTAGTGCAATAATAAGCACCACAAATATATAATACTAGATGTTGGCCCGATTCTAACGCATCGGGTATTCTAGAATATGCATGTCCCCGTAGTATATGGACAATGATGATTCCAGAATTTGCGGCAGACTGTGCCCGTCGCTGATTGGTCGAAGCAAGCTTTATGACATCATCGTCGCCATGGCAACCATTATGACATCTACGTCGATACTGTGCCTGTCGCTGATTGGTCGAGGCGAATTCGCGGCAGACTGTGCCCGTCGCTGATTGGTCGAGGCAACCTTTATGACATCATCGTCGCCATGCTGTGCCCGTCGCTGATTGGTCAAGGCCTGGCGGCCTCGACCAATCAGAGACGCGGGATTTCCAGGACAGACAGACAGACAGAAAGACAGACAGACAGACGGAAAAACCCTTAGACAGTTATACATATAGATAGTGAACATCAGTAGTGCAGTGAAAGGCTAACAAGTGAAAATAGAACATTGCACACGCACATCGTGAGCATCGCATATATTACAAAAGTCCAAGTAAAACAACATAAATATAGTATAATATAAACTCTTCAAATGCATCTTCATCTGTTCAGAAAAAATGTTGAATAATGCCTCCAAAGTAAGGTATAGAAGGAATAACAGCAAGCCCCGAATACAGCCGGTCAGCACATCGGAGGGTACATACATAATAAACACTTGACTCTGAAAAAAATAATAAAACAACAATAAATACAATAAAATATAATACAGGCATGATTAAAAATGATATGGAATGATCAGAGGAAAGGAACAAAGCTAAGGGCTTCATTAAGCCCATTTGGATACATTGACCCCAGGGTCCAGATCCACCTCGTCTCCAGGCGAGCCAAAGACCGACTGACTTCCCCTCCCCTAGCCCCTAACACAATGCGGTCTATACCCCTTACCCGAAGACCCGTCGGGTCACATTGATGGAACAATTTGAAATGTCTTGGCAAAGTACGTAAACGATCCACATCTCTCTCCTCTTTGGCGGCAGCAATATCGCGAACATGCTCTCTTGTTCGAATTTTTAGTTCCCTAGTTGTCAGGCCTATATAAATTTTATTGCATGGACAACGGGCCAGATAAATAACAAACCTCGTTGAACATGTGATTGTTTGAGTGATTTTAAATTCCTTGCTGCCGTCTGAGGAGTGGAACGTAGTAGCGCATTCAATGTTGGTGCAGGCTACACATTTTCCACAAGGGGAACATCCCCATTTACTTCTATGGGGTTGTGCGAAAGGAAGCACAGATTGATCACTTTTGTTGTAATGGCTCTGTACCAAGATATCTTCAAAATTACGAGCCCTTCTTGCAGTGATACTTGGTTTCGGACGCAGATATGTCTGGAGTGTCTGATCGGCCAAAAGAATTGGCCAATATTTTGTAACAATTTTCTGCATCAAATTCCATTGTGAATGGTACCTAGTGATTAACCTAACCTTATTACTTTCCATATCAAGGTTAGTCTTCCCCAAATTTGGTGTATACAAGAGATCATGCCTATTTTGTTTCCGGGCACGATTATAGGCCATCTTTATTTGTCTGTTACTATAGCCCCTTGCACGAAAGCGGTCCTTCAGATCTAGTGCTCTTTTCTCGAAATCAGCGTCTGATGAACATAATCGACGTATCCTCAAAAATTGTCCAGTGGGTATAGACTTGATAACCTGTGGAGGATGTGCAGATTGCGCATGCAAAACCGAATTGACCGATGTCTCTTTACGAAACAGGTCCGTTTGTAAAAACCCATTACTGTCCCGTTTTACCGTTACATCTAGGAAGTCTATTGCTTCCATGTGATTTTTATATGTAAAACGCAAATTGCCTCTTCTGAAAAAAAGAGGACTTAAACTCTATAGCGCCACCTATAGGGCTGTTGGCCCTCGTCAGTGCGAAGCATGAGAACTAATTTGGCTAGGTGAGAGGTGAGAGGACCCCAGTCCAGAGCCTCTCACCTAGCTAGTTCTCATGCTTCGCACTGACTAGGGCCAACAGCCCGAAACACCGTGTCTGCGAATTGAGATACTAATTTGGCTTTTATCCTAAGTCATATTGCACGATTCGTTAAAGGGTTGATTGTGACTTGTAGGATCGCTACTTCCAACAGGTGGCGCTATAGGATTTTAAGTCCTCTTTTTTTCAGAAGAGGCAATTTGAATATTATATTTCCCAGAGAAGCATTGCACGGCGAATAAGCCTCCTTACCTTGACAAGCCAGAGATGGTATGTCACTCTCCATAAGGGGAAACGATACCCCTTACACCCCATATGTAAAACGCAAATTGATGTTATTGATGTTAAGATCCTCAAAAAAAGTTACAAGTGCCTGTGGACTTCCCTGCCAGATCATGAATACATCGTCAATGCACCGCGCCCAAAAAAGGACGCGGTCCATTGACGAGTGCCGATCTGACAGGAATAGGTCCCTCTCCCACAGCCCCAGGAACAGGTTAGCATAGGAGGGCGCAAAGGCTCCTCCCATGGCTGTCCCCTGGAGCTGTAGGTAGAGGGACCCGCCAAAAAAGAAAAAATTATGTTTAAGAGCAAACTCCAATAGATCCAAAATGAATTTAATTTCCTCTGCCGTGAAAGTGGTCATAGACAGATAATACGCCACTGCTTTGAGGCCATCTTTGTGCCGTATACTTGTATACAAGGCCTCAATGTCACAAGTGACAAGAACCGCCTCCTCATCAATATTGATAGAATCAATTTTTCGGAGAAAATCTACTGTATCCCGAATAAAAGATGGCAAATTTTCGACTAGAGATTTCAATTGTGCGTCTATATATTTGCATGCTTTTTCAAGGAAATTGCCATTACCCGATATGATGGGTCTACCGGGAGGTGTTTTACAATCCTTATGAACCTTGGGCAAAAGGTACAAAGTTGGGATCCTGGGTTCTGCCACAATCAATGCATCACGTAGTTGTTTAGAAATAATTTGTCTCTCACATGCTCAATCGAGAATTTTAAGAAATGCTTCCATGTAAGATGTAAGCAAATTGAAAGACAGTCTCTGATAGCATTGTTTTTCACGCAACTGACGGTAGGCCTCTGTCTTATAGAGTTTACATGGCCATACCACTATATTGCCACCCTTGTCCGCAGGCTTATACACAACATCACGTATACCCTTAAGTCTATTCAAGCTCTTCCTTTCATCCACTGTCAAGTTATCCCCATAGATACCATTGGGGATACTCCGTAATTCCTCAGACACCAACTTTACGAACAATTCGACATTGGAGCATGTGGACAAGGGTGGTAATTTGCGCGACTTCTGATATAAACAATGCGGAATCTTACCCATATCTGCTTCCTCCTGTTCTCTCAATAATTCCTCCAAAATTTGCAAGGCCTGTTGTTCCTCTTTAGTCGGAAAAGTCCGCTGTAAATCCTCATTATGGAACCACTTCTTGAATATCAAAGTTCGACCAAAGATATGAAGGTCCTTAATTACTGTAAAAAGGTCAAAGCGTGAACTAGGTGAAAAAGTTAGACCCTTTGATAGCAATTTCAACTCAAGTTCAGAAAAAACATGTTCAGACAAATTAATTACCTTCAGGTGACCAGATTCACTTTTGGACTGCTTAGATTTATTGCCCCTCTGGGTGGTTTCCCAGTGGCGAGTTGTTTTCTTCTTACCCAACCGTGTATTAACAAAAATCCCAGATGGCTGTGAGACATCGGACTGACCACTGACAGATGATGCAGATGAAACAGATGCAGATCTATTTTGTCTATTATTGTTCTTTGATTTCCTCCACCTGTACACTCTTTGCTGGGTATAATCCAGAGTATCCCTGGTTAGTTTTTTTGACTGAGTTTCCTGAATTTGTTTCTCCCATGCATCAGAGGAAGATTCCATTTGTTCATTGAAAGTTAGCAGTTTATCATTAGGTATAGAATCCTTCAAAAGTAAATATGAAGTGTCCAGTTCTTTTTCAATATCATTAATCACCATCTGGTTACGTGCAATCAACAACTCCATAAATTTATAAGAACTGTTATTACACACCTCCTCCCATTTCGATATAAAATTCTCATCCTCGATAGGAAACGAGGGGAATACCTGGACCCTGAGGCCACGTGGAATAATTTGTTTGGCTAGATAATGCTCTAAAAATGCTTTGTTCCACCAAACTTTCATACGCCTTTGTAACAAGCGTTTAGTATTTTCTTGTAGCTCAATCCCATTCCTCTGATCACCCACATCATTAGGAGACCCACTCTGAAACACCTTATCAAGTTTAGTACGCCAGGAGGATTCCCTGGCCTTGTAGTCCATTTGACTGCAACAAATACTGTGAAAAAACAGAGAAAAATATTAATAAAGACAAAGGAGTTGAATAAAAAAAAAAATAGGGGTATCCACTAACAAAACAAAATCTAAATAGACTAAATGGATGCCAAAACCTATTTAACCAACAATGGACGTGGTAACAGTTCAGTACAAAAACACATGAAAATCCGATAAGAAAAATGTACACAAGAACCAAAGATGTAAAAAAATGCAAATTTTATTGAAAAGAAAAAAAAAAACAAAAATTACAAACATAATAGGCATTAAAAAGTGGGAAACCAAAAATTGGCAAAGGAACCCACCATGCTATCAAAAGAGGTACTATAAAGAACCAAAACAAGCCAATGTAATGCACATGGTTAAACGTCAAACACCAATATAATATAAAACATCTCTAGACATGGAAGTACTCATCAAAGAGTTCCAATAATAATGTGCAAATAGTTACCTCTGGTGGGTGCCAACACCTGCCCCTACGCACGTTTCGGCGAACAGCCTTCTTCTGGGGGTGGCATCACACCAGTAAGAGCAAGATTATATAGTTTAAAACAGCCAATCACAGAGGACATAACAAATAAACAATGAACAAAACAACCTAACAATCCCTCTATGGCCGAGAAACTGCCGGGACTTGATACTACATCCATTAAAGATCACCAAGGGAGGGTGTGAGATAACACCTGTATACACCCAATCATAGATCTAGACTACCACACATAGCATGTCACACTTAGGTGCCCACCCATCCAATTTACATATCGGTATATACCACACTATAGGAGTGGGTTGCACCCTATACATCTAGTGGCCAATCAAATAATAAAAGGTGTGTCCCAAAATCAGGATCATCCAAAAGGAACGCCCCCCATAAGAAAAATAGTATCTATCACGCTATGGAGAAACAACACATAAAGATAAGAAAAATATATGAAATAGTGTTACAGATACTAGCGGCGCACACCGCCTCGCCCGATGAGAGAGACATCGGGGAGCGCGTCAGAGTCAGCGAACCAGGCCCCGCCCACCACGTGGGCAAAGGTCAGGTCACATGACCGGAGCGCCGAGCCCGAAAGACACGCCCCGTGATGCTCTCAAACCGCAACGGTGACAGCGCGTGCGCACATCTGCACACTATGAACAGATCGAGAGGTATATTACCAAGGGGCCCAAACAACATGCAGACTCACAATCATCTACCAATCACTCACATACATACCTCTACTAGGAAAACCCTCAGCATGGGATAAGCACACCAACTTCCGTGTATCCACCGTGGGTGAGGCGTTGACTCAGCTACTCCTGCTTCATCAGTGAGTATCCACCTGGTTCTTAGTGCCATTCAGCCTTTTTTCTGTCTCTTTGTTCTGTTTTTTAAGTGTTCCCTTTATTTTTTTGAGCAGTGTGTGTGTGTGTATATATATATATATATATATATATACTAGATGGTGGCCCGATTCTAACGCATCGGGTATTCTAGAATATGTATGTCCACGTTGTATATTGCCCAGCCACGTAGTATATTGCCCAGCCACATAGTATATTGCCCAGCCACGTAGTTCACGTAGTATATTGCCGAGTCACATAGTATATTGCCCAGCTACGTAGTATATTGTCCAACTTGCCCAGTCACATAGTATATTGGCCAGCCACATAGTATATTGCCCAGCCACGTAGTATATTGCCCAGCTACGTAGTATACAGCACAGAGCCACGTAGTATACAGCACAGAGCCACGTAGTATACAGCACAGAGTCACGTAGAATACAGCACAGAGGTGAGAAAATTGGCTACTGTTGCCAGAACCCCTAAAGTTGACTCAATTTTGAAGAGACGTGCTGGAAAAGGGGCAATTATTGATCAAGCCACACGATGGGGCAGTACTTACTTAATGATTCAGCGCTTGGTTGAACTGAAAACCTTTCTTGTAGATATGGCTAACCCTCAACTGACGCTAAATGAAAGTCAGTGGAATCAGGTGACTGAGCTGGAAAAATTGCTTGAGCACCCATATACAGTGACTACAAAATTACAAGCAGAGGACTTAACTCCAAGTATTTTCTAAAAGGAGTGGAAGAACCTGATGTTTCGCCTTGTCCCAAAGAGGAAGGTTAATTGCAAGTGGCATTGCTACATCAATGAAACGGAGAGAGGAGCTACTATTACAAAATAACATTCTTTTGGCAGCTGTTTATGTAGACCCAATGCATCGGCTTCTTCTAGATGATCAACAGCTAACTAAAGGAAAAGAAGCTCTGTATGAAATAGCAGTAAGGATGAAAGGGTTGCAGAACAGTCAGGAGGAACAAGAAGAATTTGGTCGTCCTGCCACATCTTCACCCTCATCAACTGATGAAGAATTTAATTTTGAATAATATTTTGATCACAAGGACCGTGCAAAGCGTTCCCGCATAGAAGAGTCATCCCCATCAAAGAACACAGCCAGTACATTTCAGCAGAATTTTTCATGTGCACTAAAAGAAATGCAGAAATTTGACCGTTCATCAAAAATAACAGTGCAACAAGCGATTCCTCTGTATCCTGACATTGTCAGAGATGTTGCCCGAGTGGATACTGCTTTGCCACCAACCCAAGTTAGTGTAGAGAGGTTGTTCTCTGCTCTCAAAATAATTAGATCAGATTTGAGGGCATCCATGAAGGAGGATCTGACAGAGGCAATACTTTTTCTGAGGACAAATTTATAGATTTCTTCTTATTAACTGCATAACAGTGTTTATTGCATATTTACTTACAAGAGTTTAGAAAAATTTATAAAAGTTATTTGCTATATTCTAATTGTATTCTAATAAACATAGTTTTTGCTCTAAGTGGTCTGATTACTTATATGATGGTGAGAAACTGAATAAGCACGATGTTAATATTTGTCAACAGTAAATTTATTGTTACAAATTGGCCATTTATGAAAGAGTCGGAGCCGGAGTCGGAGCCGGAGTCGGAACCTGATAAAATCCAGGAGTCGGAGTCGCAACTGTGGCTTACCGACTCCACAGCCCAGCTAATGAGTTCATGTCCGGTCAGGTGGGTAGGCTGCGCTGGCAGCTTTTCTATCATTACACAATGGTTTACAGCCCGGCCGGTAGCATTAGCACCGCTCCCGGTTGTAAACTATTTAACCCCTTGAGATGTATTTACAGCGTGGGACTTGACTGTACAGCGGACAGGTATGGGATTTAGTTGCTTTTTTATTTTTCCATAGGAGATTGGTTGTGGTCCAACACCCCGTTCCCCCACTGATCACCTGATATTTACGCCGGAGAAAGCAAAGTACTGAGTTGAAACACCCATCTCTAATCTCCCATCCTCGCATCTGCAGTACCCAGCAGCAGTCACAACACTGCGTACGGAGCTGCGGTGTTCGGCTCTGTACATGTTCACATCTGGCCGCTGTTGGAGCAGATATCATTGGGGACGTCGGGCGTTGGACCCCCCCATCTCATGTGGATGACTTATTTTAAGGTCGGCAGTCCTGGATAATCCCTTTAACAGATGGGTGTTGTCATTGCCTCGTCAGTAGGGTTTGTCCCTTGCCGTCTGGCACTACTGGATGGATGTCATTCTTCTTCGGACTTTGCACCCCTGTGCCATATAGATGTGTCTACCGTCATGCCCCTGTTCACACACAGTTTTACATGCTTCCTCTACTTCGCATTTCTATCACCGTATGGAATGACTCCGGTAGGACATTTATATAATGGTGGGCAACTTTTGACTTGGTTTTGTGGGGTAGTAACATTCAGTCTGTCTACAGTGAAATATGGGGGTAGTCATCACATATCAGACCTCCACTTACTTTCTAGATAGTTGGGGTTTTGTCACCAAGACCCCCAGTGATTAGCAGAATGAGGGGGCCTTTTGTCCCACATTTGAGTGGAGTGTAACGTGCACGCTCGGCCGCTGCTCCTGGCATTCTCTCTAGGGGTCTGCTGGTGATTTTGACTTTACCATGTTATTCCCATATTTAAAAGTTACCACCTGTCCATGGGATGTGCGACAACTTGCTGATCAGTGGGATCTGACCACTGGGACCCCATTGATCTTGAGAACGACACCCCATCTTCATGGAGTGCTGGCTGGATATGTGCAGCACCCCTCTATGGGGGTCTTTATGGGAAATAGCGGAGTGCTCTTCTCGGCGATCTCCCACTGTCCCTTTCAGAATGAATGGAGCCATTATGCCAATGCCCGGCCATCGCTCCATGCAGATGGGCTCTGCAGACCCCTGTTCTCAGGATCGACGGGGTTCCCAGAGGTCCGAACTCGCTAATTAACAAGTTATTGCTTATGCTATGGATACGTGGTAACTGTTAAAGATGGGAATAACCATCTAATAACATCTATGTAACATAAACATCCAGATATCACTGACCGCCTGCATTTTTTTTCTTACCTTTAATATAAATTGACGCTTGTGTTTTCCAGCGAGTTTTTTCATTGACAGAAAAGGGACTGCTCGGACATCCTATTCAGTACGTGTGGCAGAAGACTTTAGGAAATTACATAGTAGTTACTGGGTGAGTAGATAGCTGAAATGTTTCCGTATTTTTCTTCTACAGTTCTTTTACTTGATACGGTTTTAGCGTCATCATCAGGCGATCTGATAATACCCCATCGGTAGTCTCAGATTCCACACTTTTCCCTGCAGGAACCTTCCACAACACGCAGCCTGCACTATGTCCTGCTTTCACACTGAAACTCTGGGTGACGGCTATTGTAGGGTCACGTCAACACTAGATAGTTTTCTGTGGAAAGTGATTTCTCGTAGACCACCCGGCATCTTCAAATGTTGGGCGGGTCCGCATGTATGACTCTGCAATGATGCTTTAGGACAGTGTTGTAAAGGCAGCAGCTGCGCAGAGATCATGAATCAGATGGCTGGACTCCCCATAGAGAATGCACTAATGGATTATTACCATATCTATCTATCATGGTCACTATATATGCAGAGCTGAACTTGTGCTCTGTGTATAGCATAGGAAGCGCTGGCAGTAGAAGTAGTGCCAAACAGTCCTATACAAAATCAGACTTATTTTTTATATGTATTGTATCTATGCTAGCAAAGTAATAGCAAAGGTGAAGCAATAATAGATATTATAATAAATTAAATTACCAGAGCTGGGAGAGAGAACAAGGCAAACGCCGAAACGTGCGTCGGGGTCCGGGCACACTCTCTCCCAGCTCTGGTAGTTGGATTTATTACAAGATCTATTATTGCTTCACCATTACTATTACCGGTAATAAAGTGCCATACCGTAGTTTAGCATTACTTTCTTTATCGCCTCTCATTGGGGGACACAGGAACCATGGGTGTATGCTGCTGCCACTAGGAGGCTGACACTATGCAAATAAAAAAGTTAGCTCCTCCTCTGCAGTGTACACCCCACCGACTGGCATCATACTCTTCAGTTTAGCTTAGTGTCAGTAGGAGGTGGACACGGGTCTTTCATTAGACCCTTATCTACCTCAATGTGCGTCGTTTCTTTTCAGGTTTTTCGGAAGGGATACAGGGTGAACAGTCACACCTGTAATCCCACAAAACGGACTATGAGTACGGCGTGTACTGCCACCCCGTATTCTCATAGATCCCTCTCCAGGACCAAGATCCTAGCACACAAGCGTGCTTAGAAGTCCGGTCCTGGCTCCGTCCCCCACCCACTCGCCTACCAGAGCCTGTCGGTTGCGGAGACAAGGACGTCCATCAGCTCCCTGGACGTCTCATTTTTTCCAGGTTAGTAACGACGTGGGATGTCTAAGGTGAGTATTTATATTTTTTATTTTTTTCTTCGGCTTCCCTGGATCCTCAAAAGGGGGTGCCTGTTAAGGGGTTCATTATGTGGGTCGCGTTTCTTCCCAGCCGCCGCGCCTATTCGGCTGCGGCCGCCCTCTCTCCTGTTCCGGCGCGGCTGCCTTTTCGGACTACCACGCCGCTTATTATCTGTCACTGCGCTGTGCTCTCAGCGGCCTCCTTAAAAGCGCAGCCGTGCCACACCGCTTTGGGCCCCTGCGGCTTCCCTGCTCCGGCGCTGTAAGCGTCCATTCCTTTCCTCTGAGCGCGGCGGCTTTGCCAGTCGCCGCATCGCTTTGGCCCCCTGCGTTCTCCCTGCTCCTACAGCGGCCATTCTTTTTCATCAGCGCGGGGGCTTTGCAGCCGCCGCATTTTTTCCACCACTGCAATCCGGCCACGGTAAGCGGCCGTTCCTTCTCCCTCAGCGTGGCGGCCTGCCAGGTCGCCACACCGCTTGGGCATGCGGCCGCTGTTTGCGGTCGCTCACCTACCGCATCGCTTCCTTCATGCGGCGCACTGTGCCTACGCCGCGGCCCTTCTTCGCCGGTCTCCTATTCCTAATTTAGGCCCCGGCTTCTGCCCGGGCCTACTTCCGGTGGCGGACTCCGCCCTCTTTCATCGGGCGGGCTTTTCTCCCGCCCGACAATTGCACTGAGGCACCGCCTCTTTTCCCTGCCCACCGGCGCCATCTTGGGACTCCCGAGCCATGAGCCCTCTCCTCCACACAGGATACAAGACAGCTGCAGATCGGTCCAAATTGCGCCAGGAGGCCATTCCACCCTCCTGCCTAAGGGACCACTTCTCGCCAGAGGTCCATGCATCAAGCTGGACAGCTTCACTCCGCAATCCGTCTGCCGTGAGTAGCTCTGCAATTGCAGACTGACACTCCCCTCTGCCCTCTGTCCCCTAACCCTCTGGTATTTTCTTCACGGACCTCTCTAAAATGTCTAACTCTAAAGGGGGCCGATCTCGTCCTCCTACTTCATCCTCTTCTGCCTCTCCGCTCTGTCAGGCCTGCAGCAACCCGATTGTTCCCACCGCCCAGGATCCTCCGGCCGGTCCGCCCGAGAGTGATACGCCCATCCCAGGCTGGGTTTTCTCTCTGTCTCAATTGGTGGCCGATCTAACGCGGGTGTCTCAAAATTTCTGGTATCCGTGCTGGACCGATTACCTCCGCACCCCCCCACAGTGGCCAGCGGGTCGCAGGAGCCTCCGCCCGAGCCCTCCTTGATAAGCCGCAAAAGGTCCAGACAGGAACGTCGGTCTGAGTCGGTGCTTCCACTGTCCGGCGGAGCATCTCTGAAGGACTCTAACGATAGTTATAGAATCCTTTGCGAAGTCAGCCTTTGAGGCAGCTGCAGCCGCTTCAAATGCCCAGTTTTCGCTTCCACCTGGGTTTCCAAATCTCTTTCCAAATGGGCCAAAGAACTCCGTCGAGATATCCTGGACAGAGCGCCTCCTGTGCAACTGGCGGAGCTTGCCATCCAGATTTCCCACGCGAGTGAATACCTGGTCTCCGTCTCTCTGGATGCCGCATCTTGTGCGGCTCAGGCATCCAGCAATGCCGTTACCATCCGCCGGACCGTTTTGGCTCAAGGCCTGGCAGGCAGACTTATGTTCCAAAAAGTCCCACACCAGTCTCCCCTTTCAGGGCTCACATCTCTTTGGTTCCATGCTGGACCAAATCATTAAGGACGCCACCGGGGGTACAAGTCTCCTCTCCCCCAGGCTAATCCTCGTCGCCCTCTTCCTAGACGGCAGTTTCGGTCCTTTCGGCCTTTTTCATCGCCTCACGGCACCAACCTCCCTTTCTCAGCAGCACCAGAGTCCACAGGCACGTCAAGAGAAGAAAGCGGTGCCCTTTAGGCCCACTCCGTCCTGGCGTCCTCGCTACTCTCCGGGTAGATCCTCCAGGCCAGGACTGGAAGATCCACCTCAGCATGACTCTGACAAGACCCCAACCCACCTCCCAGGTTGGGTGGCCGTCTTCTCTTTTTCAGGGACGTCTGCACCTCCGCAGTAGAGCATGCATGGGTCAGGGAAGTTGTATCCTCGGGATACAAGATAGAGTTCGTTTTCATGACCCCAGGATCGTTTCTTCGAATCCCGACCTCCCAGAGATCCCGCTCTAGTTCCGGGTTTCTTCGCAGCCATCACTTCTCTTCTCAAAGCCGGGGAAATCGTTCCCGTCTCAGAAAAAGAACGGTTCACAGGTTTCTACTCGAACCTATTTGTGGTACCGAAAAAAGACGGCAAGGTTCGCCGCATTCTGGACCTCAGATTACTGAACAGGAGAGTTCGTCTGAGGCACTTCGGGATGGAATCCCTTCGTTCTGTAATTGCTCCCATGGAGGCTCAAGAATTTCTGTGTTCCATAGATATTCAGGACGCCTACCTCCATGTCCCGATATTTCCCGGACGTCACCGATTCCTGCGCTTTGCGGTGCTCCCGGTACATTTTCAATCCGTCGCCCTGCCGTTCGGTCTCACAACCGCTCCAAGGGTATTCACGAAGATCATGGCGGCGCTGTTGGCCATCTTGAGAGTCAGAGGCCTGGTCCTATTTCCATACCTCGACGACATCCTCATCAAGGCTCCGTCCTTTTCTCAGGCTCACGAAAGTCTGTCCGTCGTTCTCGACACCCTAGCCGTTTCGGGTGGCTGGTCAACCGGAAGAAGTCCTGCCTTATTCCTTCTCAGCGCATCATCTTTCTGGGCATGCTCTTCGACACTTGTCAGACCAAAGTCTTCCTTCCCAAAGACAAGAGATCCTCTGTTTGTCGGGACATACGCTTGCTCCAGGGTCCTCGGCTTCCCTCCCTCCGACCGGCCATGAAGGTTCTGGGGAGGATGGTATCAACATTGGAAGCGATTCCCTTTGCCCAATTTCATTCGCGACCCCTTCAGCAAGCCATTCTGTCTCAGTGTGACAGGTCTGTCTTCTCCCTGGTTCGTCCGATCCGACTCTTTTCTCGGGTCAAACGGTCTCTCAACTGGTGGCTGATGTCACCTCTCATCTCCCAGGGCAGGTCCTTCTTTCCAGTTCACTGGTAAGTGGTGACGACGGACGCCAGCCTCCTCGGCTGGGGTGCGGTTTTTTGCCACCTCACGGTTCAGGGCCGTTGGTTGGCGCAGGAGTCGTCTCTGCCGATCAATGTCCTCGTGATTCGGGCCACCTTTTCTGTCCCTCCGCCACTGGGAAAGGATTCTCAGGGGTCTGCCAATCCGGATCCAGACTGACAACGCCACGGCTGTGGCATATGTCAACCATCAAGTGGGGGACTCTGAGCTCCTTGGCCCTTGCTGAGGTATCCAAGATCCTACTTTGGGCGGAGACAACGGCTCCGGTGATATCCACGGGGCATATCCCCGGCGTGGACAATTGGGCCGCCGACTTCCTCAGCCGCGAGGGCCTCGCGGCAGGGGAATGGTCCTTGCATCCGGAGGTCTTCCATCAAGATTTGTCTTCGATGGGGGACTCCGGACGTGGATCTCTCGGCGTCTTGAATGAACAGGAAGATTCTGCAGTTCATCTTCAGGTCTCGCGATCCTCTTGCAGTGGGCGTCAATGCTCTGGCCATTCCTTGGTCACAGTTCTGGCTGCCCTACCTGTTCCCACCCCTTCCATTACTTCCCAAACTGTTGAAAAAGATCAAAGCGGAAAAGGTGCCGGTCTTTCTGATCGCCCCGGATTCGCCCAGGAGAGCTTGGTTTGCGGAGCTCGTCAATCTTCTTGCGGACGCTCCCTGGCGCCTTCCAGACAGGCCCGATCTGCTGTCTCAGGGTCTGATCTGCCACCCGAATTCTCGGTCACTCAGTTTAACGGTGTGGCTGTTGAGACCGCAGTTCTCAGAGTGTCCGGCCTTTCGGACCGGGTGATTCTCACCGTGATTCAGGCTCGGAAGCCTTCATCTTCCAGGATCTACTATCGTACCTGGAAGGCTTACTTTCGTTGGTGCTAGTCCAACTGCGTTTCACCTATGTCCTTTTCCCTGCCTTCCATTTTGGCCTTCCTTCAGGCAGGACTGGATTCGGGCCTGGCTCTTAGTTCCCTGAAGGGCCAGGTCTCTGCGCTTTCCATCCTCTTTCAGAAGACTTTAGCTTCTCGGCCACAGGTTAAGACCTTCCTTCAAGGAGTAGCCCACGCTGTCCCTCCGTACAGGGCCCCTGTGGATTCATGGGATTTAAACCTGGTTCTGGGCGTTCTGAGGGTTTTCCCCTTTGAGCCTCTCAAGGAGATTCCCCTGTCAGTTCTATCTTTGAGGGTGGCCTTTCTTGTGGCCATCACCTTTATCTGCCGCTTTTCCGAGTTGGCGGCCCTGTCCTGCTGACCTCCGTACTTGGACATTCACCAGGACAAGGCGGTCCTCAGGCCTCTGCCTTCCTGCCTTCCTAAGGTGGTTTTCCACCTCAACGAGGACATCGTTCTACCTTCCTTTTGTCCAGCTCCGGCTCATCCCCTGGAGTGATCGTTGAACAGGCTGGACCTCGTCAGGGCAGTGAGGATCTACCGGGATAGAACGTCCACTTTCCGGAAGACGGATTCTTTTTTTCGTCATTCCTGATGGCACGCGCAGAGGCCAGCTGACTTCTAAAGCGACTATTGCTCGCTGGATCAGAATGGCAATTTTGGAGGCTTACCGGGTCAAGAACAGAGTGCCCCCTCCTGGGATTAAGGCTCACTCTACCCGGGCAGTCGGCGCCTCCTGGGCGGTGCACCACAGGGCTTCCGCCCTACAGCGTTGCAAAGCGGCAACTTGGTCTTCCATCCACACGTTCGCCAAATTTTACAAGGTCCATACCTACGCTTCGGCGGACGCCAGCCTAGGCAGAAGGATCTTGCAGGCGGCAGTGGTGAGTCCTTTGACCTGATGGAAGTCTGTTTTTCCCGCCCTAGGGACTGCTTTGGGACGTCCCATGGTTCCTGTGTCCCCCAATGAGAGGCGATAAAGAAAACAGGATTTTTGGTTGCTTACCGTAAAATCTGTTTCTTGGAGCCTCCATTGGGGGACACAGCTCCCTCCCAATGTTTCTGTTATCTGTTCTATGACTGTCATCACGTTTACAGTTCTCAAGTTTGTGGTTATGGTTTTCAACCTTGCTACTTATCTCCTCCTGCTTTCTCACTAACTGAAGAGTATGATGCCAGTCGGTGGGGTGTACACTGCAGAGGAGGAGCTAACTTTTTTATTTGCATAGTGTCAGCTTCCTAGTGGCAGCAGCATACACCCATGGTTCCTGTGTCCCCCAATGGAGGCTCCAAGAAACAGATTTTATGGTAAGCAACCAAAAATCCTGTTTTTTCTGGTCTTTCTCTGCATATGTATGTTCAAATAATGAACTCTTTGCACATCATGTCAAGCAATCTATATTTCTTTACTATTACACCACTTGCTGGGACTGGTGCCTTTTTAATCTTTGGTCCACCTCTATTTTAAACTCATTCAATAAAGATTTATATTTTTTATTACTATTCTGTTACATGGTCCTCATTGTACCTTTTTCCACATGATCTTTGAACTGTGTTATAGTGGCTGACCCTCCCAACAGTCCAGTTCTTTGTGTATATGTCTAAGATCATTTATACCTAATATACCTTCAGTGTACCCATACAAATTATTATATTATTATATTGATATATGAGTGTGTCTAGGCAGCACTTGAGAGTTTATTGCTTGCTATGGGTGCTATGAAATAGGCCACTTTGGGGGACAACCCTATACTTTGCTTGTCATTCAGAGGGGTTTCCATAACTTGATGTGGCGATTCCCTTCTTCCTATAGTATCAGCGGATCCACATTGTGATATTCCAGAAACGCTGTTGTGCGATTAGTTCTTATAACTACATTATAACTAAAATGTCACATTCCCCCTTGTGTTCCCGCAGAGCGGACCACACTGTTAAAATCTATGACCGCCATGGCCAGAAGAAGGATGAAATTAACTTACCAGGGTTAGTGATGCTATGTGACCAAATACTTCGTAGTTGCGCAGATTTTATTTTTTGTCTTCTTTTAATATGTAATAATTTTAGTATCTTTAATTTTAATATTTTAATAATTTTATTTTTTATATTTTTTTTTTTTTTTTTTTTAGCGCATGTTATTCTATGGACTGGGACAAAGATGGCAATGCTCTGGCCATTGTTGCTGAGAAATCAAGTTCCATCTACATGTGGGACTCTAATACTTGTAAAACCAGCCAGTTAGACAGTGGCATGAGGTAAGGTTGCATCCTCCGACCTGCGGCCATTTTTCCCGCAGTATGTTGCCCTGGTTTCACTAGGGACATTTTCACAGGACATTCAAAACTTGACATGGGGCTTGTTCAGACAGGCGTATTTTACCCCCATGTCAACCAGCTCATGGACCAATGCAAGTCAGTGGGGAAGTTCTCATGAGCATCTTTACACATCTGTCTTCTGGATCAGATTCGCCCCTTTTAAACTCAGTGGGTGCATTAAAAAAAAGCCACATGCCATACGGACACCATCCAAATGGCTGAAGTTTTTAACAGATCTATTGTAACTAATTTCATGAAAAACTGTATTTAATTTTTTACTATTTTCTGTAAATTGTCATGTAAAATGGACAATTATACATACTGTTGTCTGAACCCAGCCGTAGGGTAGTCTGGAAGCTGTAGGGTAGTCTGTAGGCCGTAGGGTAGACTGTAGGCCGTAGGGTAAACTGTAGGCCGTAGGGTAGACTGTATGCCGTAGGGTAGACTGTAGGCCGTAGGGTAGACTGTAGGCTGTAGGGTAGACTGTAAACCGTAGGGTAGTCTGTAGGCCGTAGGGTAGTCTGTAGACTGTAGGGTAGTCTGTAGGCCGTAGGGTAGTTTGTAGGCCATAGGGTAGTCTGTACACTGTAGGGTAGTCTGTAGGCTGTAGGGTAGTCTGTACAGCGTAGGGTAGTTTGTAGGCTGTAGGGTAGTCTGTAGGGTAGACTGTAGGCCATGGGGTAGACTGTAGGCCATGGGGTAGACTGTAGGCCGTAGGGTAGTCTGTAGACCGTAGGGTAGTCTGTAGGCCGTAGGGTAGACTGTAGGCCGGTGGACTGAAGGCCGTAGGGTAGACTGTAGGGTAGACTGTAGGCTGGGGGGTAGACTGTAGGCCATATGGTAGACTGTAGGCCGTAGGGTAGACTGTAGGCCGTAGGGTAGACTGTAGGCCGTAGGGTAGGCTGTAGGGTAGTCTGTACACAGTAGGGTAGTCTGGTCATAGGGGAAGACCGCTAATTTGGCTGGATGAAGAAAAGTTGCACAAACCGGCTAGAAATGTTCCACCCACACGAGCGGGGTAACAGGGTGGCTACATTTGTAATACAGCCAATACTTAAAGCATATTGCAAAGAAAAGGCTGTTGGTGTCTTTAAAATTCCAATATTTATTTAATTTGTATTAAAAAATTACATTGTGCACAAGGCTTTGTAAAAAACCATTAAATCTACGTTTAAAAAAAAAAAATAAAATAAAAGTAAAGTTTTTATGCTTTGCATTACCTAACTTGTTGGGAGGGAGACGTCATCACGCCAATCACGCATGTCATATGCTTTTGCTCCGGTCCGATGGAGCCACCTGTCATGTCGGTGGTGCACCGATTCTGTAAAAAAACAACCTCTTTTTGAGTTGACCACACCTGATGAAGCCCAGTGTAGTTGAAACGTGCATCAAGATGCCCGTGTTACCCCCTGTGCATCTTTCCCAACTTACACTGGCATTAACATATTACAAGGCATAGGTAACCTGTAGGGCTTATTGCTTACAATCTTATCTCGTTGTGTCCATTTATTGTTCTTTGCACTGGTTTATTAAATCTGTGAAAGAGGTTTAAACCCAGCCTAAGGCCACACAAGGTTACATACAGGATTTGGAAGGTTCTCCCTGAATAAGATGCGGATAAAAGCATGATGTGATCAGGATCATTAGTTTTTACAGTTTCAATGATTATTCTTAATATTTTGTATTTTATCGTAGAGATCAGATGTCTTTCTTGCTCTGGTCTAAGACAAGTTCATTGCTCGCGGTGGGGACATCGAAAGGAAACCTGCTGGTCTATAATCTACAAACATCTAGAAAAGTGCCAGTCCTAGGTAAGCTGCCAAAAAGCATCTCCTTTAGGATTATGTATGTAACGTATCCAAATACTGGCCTAAATATATTGAATTCCCTGGCGTCATAGCCAGATTTGGCCTAATGGCAAACCGTTTTGTTTTATCACTTTTTTATTGTCACATTTCAGGAGCTATGACTTTTATTTTTTTCGGCAACATAGTTGCATGAGGGTTTGTTATTTTCTGGGATGGTTTGTATAACTTATTATTTATTAACAAACCCACAAAAAACGTTTCACAAGGCAAAAAGGATAACTAAGTGGCTCAGTGAACAAAAGATTGACATCTTGGGTCAATGGCCAGAAAATTCCCCAGATATAAGTGACATAGAGAACCTGTAGTCAATCCTCAAAAAGCAGGCGGACAAACAAAATATAGATATTGCAAAAATCTCCCAGCACTGATTAGAAAAGAATGGGCGGTCATCAGTCAGGATTTGGCCCAGGAGCTGATATCCAGCATGGTAGGGCGAAGGGCAGAAGTCTTGAAAAATAAGGATTAAATTGTTCTCATGTGTTTAATGGGACTTAGATACAGACTCATTGCTGGACACTTCAGAACTCTCCAGCGCTTTGTTTCCATTCATTTCAGGGTGCTTAATGAAGTATGTTTGGGGTCATTGTCCTGCTGGAAGACCCATGACCTTGGACGTAAACCCAGGTTTCTGACACTGGGCACAACATTGCAACCCAAAATTCTTTAGTAATCTTCAGATTTCATGATGCCTTTCGCACAGTAATGGTACTTAGTCCAATGGCAGCAAAACAAGAACCAAAGCATCTTTGAACCTCCACCATATTTGACTGTAGGTACTGTGTTCCTTTCTTTGTAGGCCTCATTCCATTTTTGGTAAACATTAGAATGATGTGATTTACCAAAGCTCTCTCTTGGTCTCATCTGTCCACAAGACTCTTTCACAGAAGGGTTTTGGCTTACTCACATACATTTTGACCAACTGCAGTCCAATTTTTTTGTTTTTGTGACAGCAGTGGGGTCTTCCTGGGTCTCTTGTCATAGTATTTAATTTCATTCAACTGTTGGCGGATAGGTTGTTCTGACGCTGATACACCCTGCGCCTGCAGGGCAGCTGGATTTTTTTTGGAACTTGATTGGGCCTGCCTATCCACCATCCGGCCTATGATGTGCGTTGCCACCTTTCATCAATTCTCCTCTGCTGTCCACATCCAGGGAGATTAGCTACAGAGCGATGGGTTGTAAACTTTTGTTGCGCACAGTGGACAAAGGAACATCAAGATCTCTGGAGATGGACTTGTAACCTTGAGATTGTTGATATTTTTCAACAATTTTGGCTCTCAAGTCCTCAGCTATAGGTAGTACACTGGTTTTGTCTTAAAAATACTATGTATAGTGTCTGATGATTCCTCTTGGCCAGTGGACTACCAAGTAGGACTTCTAAGGGGCTGTTTTCCGGGTGCATTGCTGTATTAGGTTGAATATGTAGATAGATAAAGTATCCATAACCTGATCTTTTTGGGCCCCATTCAGCGAATAATTCTCTTTTTTTATGTCCTCAATTGGAATCTTCACATGACTGTTTTTTTTTTTAAATTTAAATAGGTTTTTATTAAAGTCGAATATGAACAATACAATTTATGCATTTTTCCATTATTTTACAAAATTTTTACATTTTCCAAATCCCCAACAATCCTAACAAAACCCAAACCTCCCCCTCCCCTGACAGCTCATAGCCATTTATACTTTTGTTACCAGTATTGATGGTTCTTTGAGCCATTTGACTCACTTATGTCCGCTTGTTCCTTTAGCACTCTCTTCCTTTCAGAGGCCCTCATCCTCCCATTTCCCATAACTACTCATCCTAGCTCGAGCCACGGAGACCACATTTTGTCAAACGTTTCTATTTTCCCACGTCTTTTGTAGACCCCCTTTTCCAAATTGAGACCATGTTTAACATATTTCAGAAATTCACCCCTTGTAGGCGGTTCCTCCTTGATCCAGTTCCTTGCTATTACCTTCCTTGCCATATATAATAGCCTAGCTATTGCTATCTTCCAGATGTTATCCACTCTAATTTCCTCCACATATCCCAGTAGGCACACCATCGGATCTCTCGGCACTCTGCATTTATACGCCCCTTCCACACGGTTCATTACCACCAACCAGAAAGCAACCAGTCTTGGACATGTCCACATCATGTGATATATTCCTGCATTCTCAGTCCTACATCTCGGGCATTCAGAGTCAGCCCGCAACCCCGCTCTGCACAACACTTCCGGTGATTTATAGACTCTGTGCAAGATGTACAGCTGCGATAGTCTATACGGCTCGCTCAGTGACACTCGTGGAACCCACTCCAACACCGACTCCCAGGTTTCATCCTCCATTGGGCCTAAATCTCTTTCCCATTTCGCTCTCGCTTTTAGGGGGAAGTCTAGCAAATATGCATGCAGAAGGTCCTTATAAAGGGTGGTAATGACTCCCCTTGTGGATCCTTCCCCACATACGTATTCCAGAACTATGTCCTCCTGGATCTCAATACCACCGCCCTTGTTTTGAGCTTTAAAAGCATGTTTCATCTGAGCATATTGATACTCCCCAGTCGGTCTCAATCCAAACTCCCCTTGCAGCTGCGAAAAGGACTTTAATCCTCGTTGTTGAACTATCTGAGCCACCAAGTGGATTCCTTTGGCCTGCCACTCCGCCAGCACTCCAAGGGCCGCAAACTCAACCAAATTATTATTAAGCCATATCGGTGTAAATTTAGTCAGCCCCGTAACCCCCCGAATCTGTCGCAGTCTGGTCCATAATTTATGTATCAAAAACATAGTTGGGTATAATTTCCCCAATACTTTCAAGGAGCCATCCTCCAGACACTGCACCACCGGTCGTCGGTCCGTCACCCTCTCCATCAAGTGCTGTACCGCACTGGCAGACGTCTCCCGCGCCCAGCCCTTCAAATGCTGGCTCTGGGCTGCAAGAAAATATAACTCCGGATTGGATAAAGCCAATCCTCCATCTTCCTTGGGTCGCTGAAGCGTCTCCAGGCGAATACGTGGGTACCGCCTCCCCCATATCAGACTTCTAAAAAGAGCACTAATCTGCCGGAATTTCCCACGTGGAATCCAAACTGGCGCATTATGTAGGACGTAAAGTAATTTGGGCATCAGAACCATTTTAATGAGATTAACCCTACCCACCACCGATAGGTGCAATTTATTCCACGCATCCACTTTTGCTTTAAGGGCGCCCATGAGAGGTGTCAAATTCCTATACAAAAACTCTGTAACTGGCATCGAGATCCATATTCCCAGGTATTTGAAAAGGGATGCCACCTTAAGCCGCCCCTCTCCCAATGGCTCACTTCTGCTCTCCTCCACCCCATCCACCTCAAAGAGGACCGATTTATCCCAATTTATCCTCAATCCCGACAAGTCTCCAAATTTCCCAATGATCTCGATAGCCCCATTCAAAGCTTCATCCGGGTCCGCCAGGAACAGTAAGATGTCATCTGCATATAGCGCGATCTTCTCCTCAACACTCCCATATCTGAACCCAGGGACCTCATCCGATTGTCGTATCTTGGCGGCCAGTGGCTCCACAGCTAAGGCAAACAGAAGGGGCGACAGTGGGCAACCTGCCTCGTACCTCTGGCCAACTTTATAGGCTGAGAGAGTTCCCCATTCACTCTAATTCTAGCTGTTGGTAGTGAATATAACAGTTGAGTCCACGCCACAAATTGCGGACCAATACCCATACACTTCAACACCCGCCAGAGATATCCCCACTCCACACTGTCAAACGCCTTATGGGCATCCAAGGACGCAATAACCCTACGGCCACAGTTGTCAGACTTCAGCTGCAGGTTCATATGCAGCCTCCGCAGATTAACCGCTGTAGATCTGTCAGGCATAAAACCAGACTGATCCGGATGTACAAGATTAGCAATGACGCTGGACAAGCGGGTAGCTAACACCTTGGCCAAGAGCTTGACATCGATGGTTAACAGAGAGATTGGCCGATATGACTCAGGCTTCCCCAGATCCTTATCCTCCTTCGGAATAACCACTATAGTGGCCTCCCTCATAGATGCTGGGAGATACCCTTGGCGTCCAGCCTCCTCCAGTACTAACTTTAATCTAGGAATCAGCACTTCCTCCAAACTTTTATAGATTTCAGCTGGTAACCCATCAACCCCAGGTGCCTTCCCGTTGGCCATAGACTTCAGCGCCCGACTCAGTTCCTCCTCAGTGATAGGGGCATCTAGGCTCACCCTATCCTCCTCACTCAATTTCGGAAGACCCAGACTCTTAAGGAAAGTCTCCGTATCTCCGGCTGACTCATTGACCCTGGAGGAATATAAGTCCGCGTAGAAGTCCGCAAAGACCTTTATAATTTCAGGTGTTTCAAATACCCTGCTCCCCCCATCCGAAACCAACGAGTGCACATACGAGGTACTACGCTGAGCCGCGACTACCACCGATAGCATGTGACCCACTGTTTCTCCCTCCTGAAAATAAGCCACCCTCTGAAACTCCCACTTCCTTTCAGCTTTTCCCAGCAGAATCTTTTCCATACAATTTTGCGCTGTTCTCAACTTTTTCTCTGCTTCGGAAGTCCCCAGCACTACCATCTCATCCTCTGCGGCTTTCAGCTCCTCCATCGCCACCCTCTCCGCCTCCCTTGTCCTCCTCTTACACCTACTAATGTCTCTAAATAGTAACCCTCTCAGGTACGCTTTCATTGCATCCCAAACAGTTAAAGCATCTGCACTCCCATCATTTAAAGCAAAGAATTCCGTCACCTCCTTCCCTATACCGTCTAAGTCAACACTCTGTAACCAGTTAGGATGGATCTTCCATTCTCTCCCACTTGCGGTCCGTGTCCCCAACAACCTAACCTCCACCTCAATTGGACTGTGATCCGAAAGGGCCCTCGACAGATAACGCACCTCTCCCACCATTGTATCCAACAGGCGGTTACCCAGCGCCATATCAATTCTGGATAGCGTAGCATGAGCCGGCGAGTAGCACGAGTACCCTCTCTCCCCAACATGTCTAACTCTCCATAAATCAATCATGCCTATTTCACGCACATAGGTACCAAATGTTGTAGTGTGCCCCTCCGACCTGTTCTGGGTGTTCTTATTTTTATCCCAAAAGTCGTCACAGATATTGTTCAAATCCCCAATAATTAAGAGTGGTAGTGGTTCCCATCGTTCCACCTTCTCCAACACCTCCCTGATCTTCTTACTTGAATATGGAGGTGGAATATACATTGCCGCAACACACATTCTCACTCCATACAATATACATTGTATCACCACATACTGACCCTCAGCATCCACGCATACTTTCACCTCTTCATACTGCACTCCCATCGGCACCAATACTGACACCCCTCTTGAGTACGTCGAAAAGGTAGAGTGATACCCCTTCTGTATCCATCGTCTATTCAGTACATCCACTTTCTCCTGTATCAAGTGCGTCTCTAACAAGCATATCATAGAAGCCCGCTGATCCTTCGCATACTGCAAGCTCGCAGCTCTTCTTGACTTATCCGCCAGACCTCTCACATTCCAACTTAATATCTTAAAGCGGTCCCCTATTATATGACTCATCATCTTTAATTATGTCGTTACTCCCAGTTCTGAGCTGTCTAACTTCCCTCCCCACCCTTACCCCACCCCCCCTCCCCCACACCCCCCAATACTATACATTCTGCCTCTTTTCAAGAGTGGGGCACCATCACCCATTGCGAACACTCTTGTTAATACAACCTTCTCCTTCCGCCTCCCGCTACCATTTATAACAGAATTCGGCGCAAGTCTTAGAAGAACAATATAATTCAACCTGTATTACATTACAACTACAAGAAACTAAATAAACTTTTAGTACGTTGCACACCCTTCCTCCCTCGTACTTCTCCGCCGTATCAGCACTCCCAGTGCATTCCCTGAATAATACCCAACCTGCACATTTCAATTATCAATGTACTGTCAGTCAAACTCTTTTTCTCCTTTTTGAAAGAATTAAAATACCTCCCGACTAACCCACCCCACATTTTCAATCTCCTTTCCCTTTAAGCTTTTTAGCGTTAAGATCTATCCACTGGGTAGCGTCCTCCGGCGTCTGGAAAAAATGAATCTTATCCAACGCTACCACTCTCAGTCGTGCCGGAAACATCATGGAGTATTGCACTCCCAGTTCCCTCAGCCGTCTCTTGATACCCGTGAACATCATCCGTTGTTTCTGCACCAGGGCGGAATAGTCAGGGTAAATAGCAATTCTTTGACCTCCAATTGTCAGATCCGTCATGTCTCTAGCCTTCCTCAGGATAATGTCTCTGTCTCTGTAGTTTAGGATTTTGGCAAGCATGGTACGGGGACTTGCTCCAGGGACAGGTGGTTTCGGTGGGACCCTGTGGGCTCTTTCTACCGCAAATACTTTTGTCAGTGCTGCATCACCAAAGGTCTCAAGGAGCCAGCTTTCAATATACTCCGTGGGATTCCTCCCCTCAATTTTTTCAGGGACACCCACTATACGAATGTTATTTCTTCTGGACCTATTCTCCAGATCCTCATTTTTTGCAGCCAGCTCCGATATTGCCTGAGCAAACTTCCTCTCCGCTTTCTGCAGCTGCACTATATGGTCTTCTGCAGTGCTCACTCTTTCCTCCACAGCCCCCACACGTTTGTCTATCTTCTGCAGGGCTGCATTTATCTGGGCTGTATCCCCCTTGACCTCCTGTATCTGCTGGGTCAGGGATTGCTTGCATGATGATACCAATGCAAAGACATCTCTAAGGGTGGGCTCTGCTCCTGACTCCTTATCTTCAGATCCCCCTACTACCACCGCCATGTCACCATCCCTGCTCCCCTGTTGTACCTCCTGCTCCTCTGCTGGGCTTTCCTCCTCTCCTTCTGTGTCTGTGTCAGCTCCGGCGTCCTCCTCTGCTTTTCCTGAGTTCCCTGCGGCCTCCACTCTAGCAAACTGCTGGAGCTTTGCCGCCGCCGCCATTCTCTTCTGGCATGCCGCGTTGTCCTTCTCCGCCTTCTCTCTGGCGTCGGCGCCATCTTGGCTGATCCCAGCCTCGCCGGCTCCTGCATCTCTTTGCCTTCTCCTGGTCATGCTCATTGACCTCGGGGCCGCCTCTATACACCGCCGCACTCCCGGGACTCTCCTGCAGCCGGTAAGCGCCTTGAATCGCCGCTCAGCTGCGGCTTATAAGGATAATGTCAGCGTTAGCGCTCTATCACCCGTCCGCTCACATGGACGTTCAGGCCACGCCCCCCTTCACATGACTGTTATGTGTCTTTCTGCTGGGAGATTGCGCTCAGTGGGAAGTAATCTTGTAGTTATTATTGTCATTTATTATTATAGCGCCATTTATTCCTTGGCCTTTTACATATGAATGATACCTTTCTGCAGGGAAGCACACCAGACGCATCACTTGCGGTTGCTGGAGCTCTCAGAATTTGCTGGCTCTTGGAGGCGAAGATAAAATGATTACCATCAGTAATCAGGAAGGAGACACCATCCGACAAGTAAGTCTCAAATGTCCGAAATATGTTCCAGTCATCAAAATGCTGATTCATACCACACTTCTGACTCGATGCTTGCTTGGGAACAAATTCCTGGGGACAGCGAATTGCAAAAGCTCCGCATCCGAACTTCCACTTACATTCTCTTCTCTATGTACATATGGACATGTCTGGACACAGGGTGTGCATTTCTCTGGAATCCTAAAGGTGTTGTCAGGTCACAACATATTAATAACCTATTCATAGGATAGATTTCCATCAGATTGGTGGGGGTCTGACACTTGGTACCCCCAATGATCATTTGTTATTTGCTTTGATTGGCTTGAGGCATTTTTAATTAGAGACTACCCTCAAAATTGTAGGTTTCAGCCCATGAGAGGCGTATACAGTATGGTTAGGGTCCCATCAAAGTGGTACGCCTTGCCGTGGCTGGTGGGCTCTAATGTATTGGCCAATTTGTGCGCTAAGTGCCTTCATTTTTTAAATATATTTCCTATAGCGTTAATGCAGTTCTTGTTTCATATATTCAGTGTTTGCATATTATGGCGTTTCATAATGCAGCTGTGTTTTCTTGGGTTTTTGCTCCGGTCGCAGCAAGATGTAATCACAAAGGTCCGATATTTTCAATGTGTACTTGCCGCTGCCATGTGCTGCAGAACAATTTTTGATAGGGATTGAATGGAGTGCCGGACTCCATTTTTTGAATCGGATATATGGAGTCTCATCCCAGCACACATACAGTAACGTATATTCTTATTCCGCACAATAAATGGAGAACACTTTGCAACTTCATTCATAGTGTTTACATCCCGCGGCGGGTGGAGCAGATAACAGTTGAGCGGTGGGTGTGCTGGGTGTCAGACCCCCAACAATCTGATATTGCCATATCCTATTGATAGTTTATTAACAAAAAGGAACAGCACAAATCCTTTACTTATCTTCGGGTGCAAAGCCCTCAAACAGCCCGTCCACTGGTTGTCCTTAGTCCATATAGTTCAAAAAAGTAGGCAGCACTCCGTATTCTTTTTAGTGATATGCAGAATTTATTCAGACCCACATGTCTGGGCAACGTTTCGGCTCCAAATGAGCCTTTCTCAAAAAGAATATGGAGTGCTGCCTACTTTTTTGAACTATTGATAGTTTATCAGTATACCATGAGTGGAAAACCGTCTTTAGGCATACAGCATAGACTTATACGTCAGATATACAGAGGACGCTATGAGCCATTTGGGATTCAGACAGAATAGCAAAACTTTACATTCAGCCCCAATATCATCCATTAATCATAAGATGATACTTTACCACCAGGTTCAGTTATAACATATTAATAACCTTTCTGTTTTTGCTGTGCAGACCTCCGTGCGGTTGGAGCCAAGCGACATTCAGTTCTCCGTAATGAAGACAGATGAGCGGGCGTCCCCCGGAGAAAGCACCGTAATATGCAGATACCTTGTCTGAGCACCTGTTCTGGGCTGTTGTATAGTCATCACCATTTATACAATTGGAGGGGGAAGGGGTCCATTGATTTCCCATTACTTACTGCTCTCTCCTATTAGCTACTTGTTAAGGGAGCAGTTCGGGTAGTAGGTATATATGATGAGATGTATTCATACAGGTAATGTGTTGCCTTAAGGTAACAATTCAACAGTTACATGCTGCTTCATACAGCTCCTATGAAGAGACCTGCGCAAGCTCTTTGCTGTAGAGTTTGTCAGCGCTGCTCTGAAGCCGTCAGGATGATAGGATCTGACCAGCCTCACTGTCCCTGTGTTCCTCTGATGTAGCATCTTCTTGCTTCCTCGGGGAGCGCTCACATCAGACCGGCGGTGCTTCCATGCTGCTGGTTCGACCTGTCAGTCATCAGGAGCGCACCACCGCCCTAGCAAGCAGGAGGCAGGGGAGCGCTGCGTTCAAGAACACAGAACATGACAAAAGCCTTTTAAAATTTGCATGAAATTGACCTTTTTTTTCCAGCAGTCATTGTATGTTTCTAGATCCCTCACATCATGTAATGTTCGTTCTTTAGGTAAGTGGTGTGGTGGGAAAGAAAACCTTGTTTCTATTCAACCTGAATGACCCGGATAACCCGATAGAACTGGCCTTCCAGCCGCGCTACGGCTCCATAGTGTCCCATCGGTGGTAAGAGACCCCGGGCAGTCCAGAATCATAAATAGTAATTCGATGTATGAATACAGACTTTTTAATGCTCTTGATTGGTCTCAGTAAATGTCCAATATTATATTTTATTTTTGGAATGCCGCTACTGTCTGTCGTATGATGGATCTATGACTGTCTTGTGTTTTGTTTGTTATAATGTGGAACCACAATGTAAATGTGAAAAGAACATTAATCTCCCCAAATCTTGAAAAAGTGAAAAAAAAAAGGTTGTAGAAACCTCCCTCAATAAATGAGACAGAAGACCGTTCATGTAAGAGAAGGTCGCATAATAATATTAAGCATCTTATAACATGACATGAGAGTTGGAAATTGTCAGAATGTATTTTTAGCCTTTAGATGCAAACAGAAAAATGAAATTTTTGGCATTTACACACTGATAATAAAATGATCCAGTTAGAAGATATTAGTTTAGCGCCACCTAGTGTTCAAAGTGTACTGCGCTGAGTGCTGCGGGACACACATGGTTAGTTGGTCTCCTCCAGTAGAAATATCTTTGTCTCCAGCTTGTCAGGGTTGGAGCAGAATCTGTGCTCTAACATGGCAGTCTGGCTGAGAAGTTAGAAAGGGAATATATTGTCAGCTGCCAGAGGGAGATGATGACTGATTCTGTGTAGACTCTACCCCCAGCAGGTTAGCAGCAGCACCAAGGGGTCAAGGAAGTAAAAAACAAAACAAAAAACAAACCCTGTGAAAACCGTGTTAGCCACATTATGGGACTTTGCGATGAAATGGATTCATGGGATAGCCCCTTTAATATTAGAGACAAACATGGTGGGCTGACGTCCAAAAATAATTATTTTCTTTGGTGGATGGGAAGATTTATCCTTATTTTATGGCTTATTGGTTTATTTCCACAATCAGACATTAATCATACCAGTGTTTGTTAGTTTTTAAAGGCGTGGTGCTATGTAGATGCAAGGAGCAATTATTAAAGGGAATCTGTCAGCAAGAGCAACCCCTCCACACTCCATATGTGAGGATGCAGGTATTTGAAATGTAAATCCATCGACACCTTTATATCTTTCATCTGTTGCTGCATACCCAAGTAATTGGCATTTTCATTCATATGCAAATGAGGCATTAAGTGCTCTGGGTGTGACAGAGAACTGAAGGAGCCTCTACCTACCCCTAACAATATTTTATTCTAAGATCTATTAATTCAAATGTTGTTTGTGGGACGACCACTTAAGTTTGCTTCCATAGGAAAAAGTTCATCATTATATATTTGATCATAAGGAAAAACTTCCTCAATTGTAGACATTTTTTGTAATAAATATAAAGGTTGGCCCTTGACTTTGTCAAGCTTTGACTTTTGTCCCGCTGTGTGTTTGAGTTTGACTTCCCTGCTATAGAAGTGAAAAGAGACTAATTCCTGCTTCACTCACCAGCAACAGGTGAACACAGGACAAGAGTCCAAGACTCAAATATAAAAGTCCAACTTTGTGACGTCATATAATCTTCATGCTTTATTATAGATCCAATAACACGTTAGGACATAGGGAGATATCACATCTTCTGACGCGTTTCAGATCACAGATGAGCCTTAGTCATAGAGCAGTGACTTGTTATGACTAAGGACCATTTGTGAACCGAAACGCGTCAGAAGATGTGATATCTGCCTCTGTCCTAATATGTTATTTGATATTTAATAAAGCCTGAGGATTGTGTGTCCTAATAGTGCTGTATTTTACTATCCTCTGCCTCCTGAGGTTATTTTCCCATCCAGCACCATCCCCTTTACCTTGACTGGTAGCTTACTGTCTGTATTCCTTGCCTGGTGCCTAACATCGCACTGTGAGCTATCAATCGAGCTAAATAAGATGGTTCTGGGAAACAACCTCAGGAGGCAGAGGCCTGGCATGTGTTCTGTCACGCCCAGAGCACTTCAGAAAAATGCTAAATACTCAGGAATGCAGCCACAGATAGAAGAAATAAAGGTGTCTATGTATTTATATTTCAAAGACCTTCAAGCCCATTTATTCGGTTTGGGTGGTTGATCTTACCAGAAGATTCCCTTTGATGCTACACAGTGCTACCACTTCTCCGATCTCTAATTTTCATGTTGTGGGCATGTTCTTTGGACAGGTATGGTGACGGATACATCATGATTGGCTTCTCTCTGGGATTCTTTGTTGTGATTTCCACACACATGAGTGAGATCGGTCAGGAGCTCTTCCAGGCGAGTAACCACAAGGATAACCTGACAAGCATCGCTATTTCACAGTCCCTGAACAAAGCCGCGTCCTGTGGTGACAACAGGTCAGAGCCTTGGTGTAGGAATCACTTACTGTTCCCCACAATTTTGTATGTCACCTACATAATCATTCGCGATTCTTGCGTTCCACCATCGCACAGCACCTGCCATAAATCCTGTTATTTCCAGACCTGTGCGTCCTGCTAATATTCATTTTATATTGCAGCATAAAAATCCATGACCTGACGGAGTTAAAAGAAATGTACGCCATCATTACCCTGGATGATGAAACTAAAGGTAACACGTGAAATAGATCACTCTGTAATGACTCTATATAATATACGAGTTTCACGTTTTTTATTGAAGAAGTGAAATAAATTAACTTTTTGATGATATTCTAATTTTGTGAGAAGCATCTCTACTTATTCATCATTGCTGTTTTTAACATGTTTGTTTTTTACTTGTTTTTTGGTTGAATTGGTTGACGGAAGCCATCTTCTGAGCTTCCAGTCATGCTCAGTGCGTCTCTGAAGGTCGTGTACACGTCTTCGCTTTAGAGGCACTCACTGAGCATGACCAGACACCATCTTCTGAGCTTCCAGTCATGCTCAGTGCGTCTCTGAAGGTCGTGTACACGTCTTGGCTTTAGAAGCGCTCACTGAGCCTGACCGGACGCCATCTTCTGAGCTTCCAGTCATGCTCAGTGCATCTCTGAAAGTTGTGTACATGTCTTGGCTTCAGAAGCGCTCACTGAGCATGACCAGACGCCATCTTCTGAGCTTCCAGTCATGCTCAGTGCGTCTCTGAAGGTCGTGTACATGTCTTGGCTTCAGAGTCGCTCACTGAGCCTGACCAGATGCCATCTACTGAGCTTTCAGTCATGCTCAGTGCATCTCTGAAGGTCGTGCACATGTCTTGGCTTCAGAAGCGCTCACTCAGCATGACCAGACGCCATCTTCTGAGCTTCCAGTCATGCTCAGTGCCTCTCTGAAGGTCGTGCACATGTCTTGGCTTCAGAAGCGCTCACTGAGCATGACCAGACGCCATCTTCTGAGCTTCCAGTCATGCTCAGTGCGTCTCTGAAGGTCGTGTACATGTCTTGGCTTCAGAGGTGCTCACTGAGCATGACCAGATGCCATCTTCTGAGCTTCCAGTCATGCTCAGTGCGTCTCTGAAAGTTGTGCACATGTCTTGGCTTCAGAAGCGCTCACTGAGCATGACCAGACACCATCTTCTGAGCTTCCAGTCATGCTCAGTGCGTCTCTGAAGGTCGTGTACATGTCTTGGCTTCAGAAGCGCTCACTGAGCCTGACCAGACGCCATCTTCTGAGCTTCCAGTCATGCTCAGTGCGTCTCTGAAGGTCGTGTACATGTCTTGGCTTCAGAGGTGCTCACTGAGCCTGACCAGACGCCATCTTCTGAGCTTCCAGTCATGCTCAGTGCGTCTCTGAAAGTTGTGTACACGTCTTTGCTTCAGAAGCGCTCACTGAGCATGACCAGACACCATCTTCTGAGCTTCCAGTCATGCTCAGTGCCTCTCTGAAGGTCGTGCACATGTCTTGGCTTCAGAAGCGCTCACTGAGCATGACCAGACGCCATCTTCTGAGCTTCCAGTCATGCTCAGTGCCTCTCTGAAGGTCGTGTACATGTCTTGGCTTCAGAGGCGCTCACTGAGCATGACCAGACGCCATCTTCTGAGCTTCCAGTCATGCTCAGTGCGTCTCTGAAGGTCGTGTACATGTCTTGGCTTCAGAGGTGCTCACTGAGCATGACCAGATGCCATCTTCTGAGCTTCCAGTCATGCTCAGTGCGTCTCTGAAAGTTGTGCACATGTCTTGGCTTCAGAAGCGCTCACTAATCATGACCAGACGCCATCTTCTGAGCTTCCAGTCATGCTCAGTGCATCTCTGAAGGTCGTGTACATGTCTTGGCTTCAGAAGCGCTCACTGAGCATGACCAGACGCCATCTTCTGAGCTTCCAGTCATGCTCAGTGCGTCTCTGAAAGTCGTGTACATGTCTTGGCTTCAGAAGCGCTCACTAATCATGACCAGATGCCATCTTCTGAGCTTCCAGTCATGCTCAGTGCATCTCTGAAGGTCGTGTACATGTCTTGGCTTCAGAAGCGCTCACTGAGCATGACCAGACGCCATCTTCTGAGCTTCCAGTCATGCTCAGTGCGTCTCTGAAGGTCGTGTACATGTCTTGGCTTCAGAAGCGCTCACTGAGCCTGACCAGACGCCATCTTCTGAGCTTCCAGTCATGCTCAGTGCGTCTCTGAAAGTTGTGTACACGTCTTTGCTTCAGAAGCGCTCACTGAGCATGACCAGACACCATCTTCTGAGCTTCCAGTCATGCTCAGTGCATCTCTGAAGGTCGTGTACATGTCTTGGCTTCAGAGGCGCTCACTGAGCCTGACCAGACACCATCTTCTGAGCTTCCAGTCATGCTCAGTGCATCTCTGAAGGTCGTGTACATGTCTTGGCTTCAGAAGCGCTCACTGAGCATGACCAGACGCCATCTTCTGAGCTTCCAGTCATGCTCAGTGCGTCTCTGAAAGTTGTGCACATGTCTTGGCTTCAGAAGCGCTCACTGAGCATGACCAGACACCATCTTCTGAGCTTCCAGTCATGCTCAGTGCATCTCTGAAGGTCGTGTACATGTCTTGGCTTCAGAAGCGCTCACTGAGCATGTCCCGGAATTTATTCATGCTCAGTAGGAAAGACACAACCCGGCCTCTGATAAAGGACATGTCTGATAATGCCCCTTTACAAGGCATCACTCAACTTTGGGGAGGGACCACAGTGCCGCCCCCAATATTGATTAATTTGAGGGATGAAAAAGATGCAGCCCCTGCCCCCAGATGATGCTCCGTATGAGAATCCTGAGTGCATGCTGGGGAGTCTCAAACGAATCGTCATTGGAAAGATTGGAAGTGCTTAGATTAGTAATTAACATAGGCGGATGTGTAGTATTAAAGTCACTATTAGTTGGACCACCCCTTTCATTGTATATTGATAAACCCTAGCGAGATGGTAATCCCAAAAAGTATCATCTGCACCATGCTAGGCTGGCATGTGCCTTGCATACCTTTTATTCTTACTTTTTAGGAAAGCAGAGTGTACTACAGTTTTCTATGCAGAAAGGAACAGTAAAATCATAAAGTATATTTGTATAATAGGAATCAATGGCTGACGTGTGACACCCCGTGCCCGTACACTGGCATCAAGTCAGACAGTTGGTTAAAGTTTTTGTGCCAGATTCTTGAAAATGGCTCACGGTCTTCATGAATTTGTGTAAAATCAAAACTGCTCTTCAGTTTTTGTTTTTAAGTTGTTTTGAGACTTTTTAGAACAAAGTCGCAGATTCCACTAAAATGTTGCAAAAGTTGTCAAAAAATTCCATTCCACATGTAATCATTCCAAGCAGGGATTGGAGAACTATTTGGCAAATATTTTGCTATTTCTTTAACAAAAAACCTCGCAATCGATGAATTGTCCATAAACATCTGAAAAGCAAGAACCGTGCAAAGTGGCAAACATAAAAAATGTGTAAAAGGCAGAGTGGTCTCTTGCTGTCATTTCTGGCCATACGGCTTGTCTGGAGGTCTCGTCAGATATCTCCTGAGCGTATTTCTCTCTTTTCTAGGGTTAGATAAACTTTCTTGGACAGACGATGGTCAGTTGTTGGCTGTATCCACCCAACGAGGCTCGCTCAATGTCTTCTTAACCAAACTCCCCATCCTCGGAGATACGAGCGGCACCAAGATCGCCCATCTCACGTCCCTGCTGGAGGTCACCGTGTGCAATCTGGTGGAAGGGGTAAAGAAACATTTTACTTTCTTTATATTGGGCAAAACATGGAGTGTGGTTTAAAGGTGTATTCCCACCTAATGCAGTTCTTACCCTTCCACTGGATAAGTGATAACGCTCACATCTGTGAAAGTCACACGCTGAGTTGAATGGGTAGTCTACGGATTTAGAGGGCAGGTAGGATCCAATCAAAAATAGCCTTAGGCTAATGGGAGGAGTGCAGAGTCAGAAAAGGGCCCTGATTAGTGGTGAGTGAACGTGCTGGGATAAGGTGTTATCTGAGCATGCTCATGTGCTAACAGAGTGTCTTTGGTGAGCTCAAAAAATATGTTCGAGTTCCCGCGGATGCATGTCTCGCGGCTGTTAGACAGCTGCAACACATAGGAGGGATTAACTAAGAAAACAGGCAATCCCTCCATGTGTTGTGACTGTCTAACCGTGAATCCCTCCGTGTGTTGTGACTGTCTAACCATGAGACATGCAGCCGCGGGGAATCGATCATATTTTTTGAGCACGCCAAAGACACTCTGTTAGCACATGAGCATGCCCAGATAACACCTTATCTGATCATGTTCACTCATCAGTAATTCTGATATGTTTTTGATTAATGCTGCGTACTACCTGCCCTTTAAATCTGTAGGGTTATAGCACAGGAATGGCATGATATTAGGTAGGAACCCATCATAGATGGATGCCTTGTCGTGGCCTATGGGCTCTCATGAATTGGCCAATTTATGCGCTGTCTTCATTTTTACAGGTATATTCCATACAGCAGTAATCAGATGAAATGTCATAAGTCTAATATGTATGTATTTGTACTTGTCATGCCGCCTTCTGCTGTATGCTCTTGTCTCTATATTATGCACCTGTTCACACTTGCTTTATTCTGTTCGGAGGTCTCTGTCAGTTTTTTTTTTAATTGTTTTCATCTTCAGCAACTTACTGATGTCCGATTTATACAATTCATACAGAGCAACAAAACAATTGCACGTTCTTCCTCCTCCCCCCAATAAATGAAATGTCGTCTCTTCAGCCGCTTGCTGCCGCTTTTCCTCATGTTGTGACTCCCAATGTTTAATCTGCTCGTTACTAGGAGCTGCCAATCACCGTTTCGGTTGAAGTGGAGCCCAATTTTGTGGCGGTGGGCCCTTACCATGTCGCTGTGGGAATGAACAATCGCGCCTGGTTCTACGCTTTGACTGAGAATGGTGAGAGTCAAACTCTGATTTTAATTAAAGGGTTTGTCCAGCTTTGGACGACTCCTTAAAGAGAAGCCATCAGAAATTTTTGTATGAGAGATTTTTTTTTTTTTTTTTTTTTTTTACATTTTGGCAAGTTTTTTTTTTGTACATCACAATTATGTCTTAAAAAAATGTAAAGTCTAAATGTTTCAGTTTTCTCTCTGGCCACTGGGACTTTTTTTTTAGACTCTTACTTTCTGTTGCTTCAGGAAACAACACATGCACATAGTGGTCAGACCCCAGCCCTATGTTTTATATTGAAACATCCAATGAGCATGTTCCAAGGTGATTGTGATGGGAAGGGGGGCAGGTGAGCTGTGACATCACCTCTTGTGATTGGTGGGTCCTATGTTATCAGCTGTCATTGTAATCCTGCCTCTGCTGATAAGGAAACTTCTGTAAACTCTTCCTGATATGACAGGAAGTATGAGACTAAAACCCCAGTGGCCAGTGTGAAAATTGCAAGGTTAATATTTTTTTATTTTTTTTTAAGATTGTAATTTGAAAATAAAATAAAAATAGATTTTTTTTAATACATGTAACACAAACCCGATTTAAACAATATGTGATTTTGTATTAATGGCTTCCCATGAAATGCTACAGTGCAAAATGTAAAAGACCCATACAGGCCTCCCAGACAGGGCCATCCCAGCTATGTGCCTACCGTGTCCCCGGGTGCTCATGTGGCATTGTTAGATCAGGTGAGCGCTGCAGCCGATCACAGGCCGCTCATCCCCTACAGGATTCACAGTTCATTCAGACAAAGCTATTCCATATGATGAAAGTGTGACGGCTGCAGCCGATCAGTGGCCACTGATAGACAGCAGCGCTCATGTGACATAATCTCACATTAGCACCCGTGAAACATCTCAGAAAGGTGCTGGAATAGTGACCTGTCGGTGAGTATGGGTTGTTTTTATTTACGGGATGGGACAGAAAGAAGAAAAGAGGCAAATAGACAGTAACGTGGACACATACAGTTAGGTTCATATATATTTGGACAGAGACAACATTTTTCTAATTTTGGTTATAGACATTACCACAATGAATTTTAAACAAAGCAATTCAGATGCAGTTGAAGTTCAGACTTTCAGCTTTCATTTGAGGGTATCCACATTAAAATTGGGTGAAGGGTTTAGGAGTTTCAGCTCCTTAACATGTGCCACCCTGTTTTTAAAGGGACCAAAAGTAATTGGACAGATTCAATAATTTTAAATAAAATGTTCATTACTAGTACTTGGTTGAAAACCCTTTGTTGGCAATGACTGCCTGCAGTCTTGAACTCATGGCCATCACCAGACGCTGTGTTTCCTCCTTTTTGATGCTCTGCCAGGCCTTCACTGCGGTGGTTTCAGTTGCTGTTTGTTTGTGGGCCTTTCTGTCTGCTCCCGCTTCATTGTAAAGTGCTGCGGAATATGTTGGCGCTATAGAAATATTATTGTTATTACTGTGGATTTTGGGATGGGTTGAGTCAGACAATGTCTCTTTTGGCCCAGAAAACGTGTAGTTCTCCTTGTTTCACCCTGACTACAGCTTCCTCAGGGGTATTTAAAACTGTAGAATTTTATATTTTTTTCTGATTTGTTTCCTGCAGGTGTTGAGAGGCTGAAGGATATGGAATACCTGGGGACTGTCGCCAGCATGTGCCTCAATTCTGACTACGCAGCTGCTCTGTTTGAGGGGAAAGTGCAGCTTCACATGGTACGGACCCCAGTGTATCTACAGGAGATGCCTACCAGCAGTATGTGTAGTCAATACTGATAGTGAGTGGGAGATTTGTAAAGGCTATAGCTTATTCTTGGTTAAAGATGTGGACACTTTTGGGGGATTTTTTGTTGTTGATTGTATCTATACATATTTTGAGCTAAAACTAGTAATAATTTTTGTAATTGGACTTCATTAAATATGTTGCAATTTTTCATAAAATGTAGTGGGCTAGCCAGAACCTGTTAGGTCTACAAGGATGCACACAATATATGCCGCTGTGGAAAAAGCCATATTTTTGGAAAATGAATGAGTTAGAAGCCTTTCAGGAGTGGGACCTGAAAGGGGTTAATTACTTATGTCCGCTGTTTGCCGGAGGAGCTTTCGAGAGTTTTCAGTAGCTCAAAGATGAGTTATAGGGGCAGTGGATTGCTTTGGATTACAATACCGGAATATTTCACTTTTGTATAGATGTGAGATTATTGGATATTAATTAAAAAAAAAAAAGAGTTGATCTAAAAAACAAAACAAACATTCTTTCATTTTTACACCTCTGTGTTGCCATGTCTGTTGCTGGCTGCAGAATGAGTGAAATAAGAATCCATCAGCGAGCGAGCACACATTTATTTCTCCTGTACTGCACTCAGCTGACTTATGACCACTAGTGTCAAGCACAAGTGCTCGTTATTGCCCCGGGTGCTCGGGTATGCACGGAGTGTCGCGGGTGCTCCAGTGACATGATTGAGTCCCCACAGCCACGTGTTTTACAGCTGTTAGACAGCCACAAAACATGCTAGGATTGCCCCGTGTATGGCAGGCAATCCCCGCATCTTTTGTGGCTGTGAAACATGCGGCCGCGGGTGACCCGAATATGTCACTGGAGCACCCGCGAGACTCTGTGCATACCCGAGCGCCCTAGGTAAACCCGAGTAACGAGCACTAAGGACCACATGAATGTTCAGCTCTCCTTTGATGCGCTCTGTGGTCATACATCAGCTGAGAGGAGACCGGTAAAAGACCCCGACAAGAGTTACACGCTCCCTACAGGGCTGAGCTCGCTGACAGACTGTTAGTTACTCCCATTCTGCAGCCTGCAATGAGCAGGGGAGCAAAAATCCATAAAATCCTAACAGTGCAAATTTTGGCCATTACAAAAATTATTTTACACCCAGAATACATCCATTTAGGTTAAAAAATAAATTACCCCAAAAGGTGGCCCTAATTTTTAATGCTTGGAGGAATGGAGTGCACAGATCAGCAGCGATTAGTCATCTTCGTGATAAATGTTCTCATGTCCAAATTTGGGTTACAAAGCAGAAACGATAACCTTTCATGTGTCGTGAGCCCTTCTGTGTCATGGACTACATGAAAGGTATCATTTGTTTGCCTAGGCCAGATATTTGTCTATGTGACTGCAGACTTGTAAATCCTCACATCGGGTGCATTAACCCCTTCCCGACCTTTGACACAGCGTATGCGTCATGAAAACCCGTGCCAATCCGACCTGTGACACAGCATATGCGTCATGGCCGGATTGGGCTCCTGCAGGCCAGGTGAAAGGGTTAACTCCAATTTCACCCGGCCTTCAGGGACAGGGGGAGTGGTAGTTTAGCCCAGGGGGGGTGGCTTCACCCCCCCCCCCCCCCCCCCCCCGTGGCTACGATCGCTCTGATTGGCTGTTGAAAGTGAAACTGCCAATCAGAGCGATTTGTAATATTTCACCTAAAAAACTGGTGCTGTCAGGATTCCCCGCTGCTGGTGATTTGCATACATTAGGTGATGTGCCCACTAGACGTGGTGTATTGAGTGAGACCGGACAGTCTAGTCGGGATGTGGTCGGAAGTATACAAACCGCTTACTTGTGGTCACATGATCGCTCACTCCTGACGACGGCACCAGAAAATCCTCACAGTGCTCATAGTGACTGCAGACTTGTAGCCTAAGGCCGGACAAGCCCTTCATGCTGAATGTATTGGCCCTGATTCAGCTAGACTGTGGTTTGGTGTGCCTGGCTTGTGAACAGTGCGCTGGAGTGAAATGCGCCATAGATGCGTGTGCCTCTTAGCTCATGTTACAGCTGCTGGGCAACAGATGTATAGGAATACATTTAATTTCTGATTTGTGCCCCATTTTTTTACGTAAATTGTAATGAATTTGTCATCTGCACCTGTCACGCACCTTCCGTCTAAGCTCTGCTCACTTAAAACACCAAAAGTCACAGCACTTTTGCCCAGGTATTTGTTGTGTGGCAACTTTTGTAGCAGTTTTCCATGAGAATACTGGCTAAAACTCCTTGATGAATCGGCGCCATTGGCCCCAATTTGCTAAGACTAGCGTTGGACTCACCAGTTTTAATGAAGGGGCTACTGGATTAGGAAGCGCCAACTTCATTAACAGGCTCACTTAGTGAATTCAGCGCAACTTACCACTACAGTGCGCCTTGCCAGAAATGCTACCCTAAATAATTGGGGGCCGGGATACACTTCTGGAATAAGTTACCATACACCTGACTGGCGGGCGTGACCATGCCCCTTAAAAAAATGTCCCACCTATGCTCCGCCAATACTGGCATAGCTGTCCAAGATTGGCGTGCAAATGACAAAAGTTGCATTATTTTGTGAAACGTCCAAGTTGCACAAAAATATTGGGACTTATTAAGACGTTTGCACCAGATATGTGGCATAAACACCTAAATGATTCACCCCCAATGTATTTTTTTTGGGGGGGTGAGAGGTAAGGATCTGCATTAAACTGAACATGACTCTTCTTGGGGAGATTATATGGAACAGTATTTTATGTGCACGGCCTTCAATTATTCACCAGAGCTGACGAAGCCACTGCTTAGCGGCGACGCGCGTTGGGCGTCCGCTCCTCCAGTGCCTGACTCTTATAGGATTAGGTTATCACACTGGGCCGTTCCATGGTATTGTATGTGGTTGGCCACCTGGATTGGCATCTCCTACTTGCACTAGCTTAGTTTAACAACTGCTGTGTATTGGTATCAGTGCAATTGTACTGTTATGGCTATTGTAGCTAGTAGGTGACCAGGGCAGATGCCCTTGTTCTAAGTGGTTATTTCTCTCTGATCTCATGTGTCTAGCAATCTATGTGCACTAACATCACTGCATGTTGTACCCTGAAGGTTATGTGTGCAGGTGCCCTGGCTGCTCTGATTGCCCTTTCTTTATTCTGTGCGCCTATATTGCATGCTGCTGTGGGATTTACTAATATTTTATGCTTTGATGGGCATCCATATATCCACCTTGGAGTATGTATTAACACTCATCTTGTAGATTGTGAGCCCTCGCGGGCAGGGTCCTCTCTCCTCCTGTACCAGTTGTGACTTGTATTGTTCAAGATTATTGTACTTGTTTTATTATGTATACCCCTCCTCACATGTAAAGCGCCATGGAATAAATGGTGCTATAATGATAAATAATAATAATAATTATCTTATGCTCTGTCTGGGTAGTTTGCATATATAGAGCACGGTCACTGGTTATTTAACCGATATGCTGTCCATATAGATGTCCAATTCAAGGGTATGTGTTCAGTCTTATATGTCCTATGAGTCAGGCTCAGGTTGTAGCCACATTTTGGGCTCTGTTTTTTGTATTGTGTGTAGGGTGTTCTTCTGAACCCCTTTTTAATTGTTTTTAAATGTAAGTGTCTAGTGAGTTTGACTTTAATAAAAGCTGTGTGTGCTTTTTGTCAATCCTTGTCTATGGTGATCCCCGTTTTATGGCCTATTCTTTTTTTTTGGTTCAGTACAGTATGTTTTTCATAGGTCAGGGTCAGGATCCCATTACTTATTTGACTGTGGTGCCCCCTCAATATATATTCTCAGAGCTGAATTATAAACGTCATTCCCTTTATATAGTTTAGTTTGTCAGCGCTGTTAACGGGTAATAGATTAGTGATGTATCCCTCTCCGCAGATTGAGAGCGAACCTCTAGATTCCCAAGAAGAAAGGGAGACCCGTCTGTTCCCGTCCACAGACGAGAAGTATCGGATCCTGTGCCATGCACTGACTGGAGATTTCCTCATTTATGGCACCAATGTAAGTTTATTTCATGAAGTACAAATAGTTACAGATATAAGTAAGAAATACCAGAAATTAACATATACCAGCTAGAGACTACAGGGCAGATATACATATACCTGGATAATTCTCATTTTTTTTATATTAAAGGAAATATCCGGGACTTTGAAAAAAAGGCATGTGGTTGCTAACAGAAGCAACTATCTATCTGTTGTACCCGGCATCGGTCACTGTCCGCTCCTGCCAGAGATTCAGCTGCTCCCTCTCAACAGAGCAGCAGTTTGTCTTCCTGTTGACAGGGCCGGACTACTGGTGTCATGCTGATTGACAGCCGCCTAATTGGGGGAATCGGGCTGTCAATCAGCAATGACACCAGTAGTCCAGCTCTGTCAACAGGATGAGAAATTGCTGCTTTATTGACATGGAGCAGCTGAATCTCTGGCAGGAGCGGTCAATGACCGGAGCCGAGTACAACAGGCAGGTAGTTACCTCTGGTCCCTGATATCCCCTTTAATAGTGATCTATTTAAAGACTAAAAATCTATTACTTTCCATTTGTCAAAACTGACCATGATTGTAAGTAATGTAAATTCAGTCTGATTGTTAACATTGACGGTCACATCTATGATCGGTTATAGAAACAGCTCCAATCTATTTGTGCTTTGTGTTCAGAGCGGACTCGTGAAGTACTTCTACCTAGAAGATTGGCAGTATGTAAATGAATATCGGCACCCGGTCAGCGTGAAGAAGATATTTCCTGATGCATCTGGGACCAGATTGGTTATAATTGATGAGAAGACTGAAGGCTTTGTCTATTGCCCAGTAAGTATTAAATGCCTCCTACTCGCTAGTTGCGTTTGTTCTTGTTAACTCTCTTGTACAGCGCCATTTACTTCCACAGACATTATCATCACTGTCCCCATTAGTGCTCACAATGTAAATTCCCTATCACTATGTCTTTGGAGAGTGGGAGGAGAACAACGCAAACAACAACGCAAACACACTCTTTGCAGATGTTGTGCTTGGTGGGATTTGAACCCAGGACTCCAGCACTGAAAAGCTAGAGTGCTAACCACTGAGCCACTTTGCTCTTGTATAAATAATGCCTTTCTTTGCCTTTGCAAAAATCATCATTATTGATTGATCTATAAATGTAAATTATGCTTCCAGTGACATTTACATTTGCAGAAGACATTGCGTCGCTCTGGCATGGTCCCTCACTGGGTAACGACAATGCTCCTCACTGGTATTGAGAAGATGGTAAAGATGGAAATGTCTAACCAATATTCCGCTCTGAGTTTCTTGATTTTCTGTTTGTGGTTTGATTGGTTTTATTGCAGTGTGCAGACATAACTATACTGGCCTATAGGGGGCGTATATGATGCTGCCACAGACATGGGCAATGACACAATCTATCAGCAGCATTTCAGTGTTTTGTCACTGTTGCATCTCCTGTCACTAACTTCAAGGCCTTTAACATGGGCTGCTAATCGCCTGATGACGCTCATTCCAGATGACTGGCCCCAGCAAACATAACAGCGATCAGCCATTAAACATGCAAATGCTTGCTCATCCACTGCTTGCTTAATAAGTGGCCTAGAAAACACCCCTATCCTAACTGCAACTTATTGCCAGCCACAATTGGAACGACCAATGATTAGTGTCCCCATACAGTTTGCATCGGATTCTAAAAGGACCTTAAAATGAGCACCATGTGACTTGTTATAGCGCCAGATCAGCGATCAATCTGCCATATAAACCAGCCCCTAGCCACTGTGCCTTTTTATTAAATATGAAGAACCAGTCGTATATGTTAATAGTTTCTTGGAAAAAAGATGTAATGAGTCCTGTATCCCTAGTATGTTCCACCATGCCTCACAGTCGTGTTGTTGTTTTTTCCCAGCTAAACGACAATTTGTACGAGATTCCAAATTTCTCTCCAACCATTAAAGGAATATTATGGGAAAACTGGGCAATGGATAAAGGCGTCTTTTGTGCATTCGATGACGATAAAGTGTTTACATACGTCTTTCATAAGGACACCATACAAGGTATGTATAGATTCATGAATTGCACCTGACATATTGAATGCCATACTCGGGTGCTTCTATCAATGCAGGGTCCAATGCAGCAGAGTAGAACGCATGAATCCATCAAATGGCAAAAATTCAATCACTAATCACTATTCACACATATGTGCTTTCTGTAGAGTATATGTGTAGCTACAGCGCCAACAGATCCGCACCATCTACAGAATGAAGATATAGTAGAGCAAAGCTTCAAGCTAGGCAAGAAAGTTCGCGAAAAAGTCACTATAGTATAGAAACCCACCTGAAAGTCGTATATGCTCCGTTCTAAGGAGGTTTTGTATTGTTCGGTAGTAGTAGCCTGTCTGTAGCTAGGAGGTACGTGGAGTAAATAAACCTCCGGCAAGTAGTATTAGATTGCAGGGATCTACACATCACAAGAGCTTCTCAAAACCTGACACATCTTTCCCTGGTTGTTTCAGGCTCCAGAGTTATTTTGGCAGGTGGCACCAAACTACCTTATGGTCACAAGCCAGTTCTGTTACATAATGGAGAGCTGACGTGCCAGACTCAGAGTGGGATGCTGAACAACATATTCCTGGGCACCCATAGCTTTCTTAACAATACCAAAGATGAGGAACCCAAAGAACTAAAGACCATGTTAACACAGACTCTAATGCTACGCAGGTAGGTTGGTAATACCTCGGTGTCTGGAGCTGAAAGCTTTTTTTCCCCGTTTTACAGTCACATTCTAAGAGCCGTAACTTATTTTTTTTGGCATAATCATATGAGGGTTTGTATTTTGCAGGATGCGTGGTATTTATCAGTGGCACCATTTTTGGATACATATAACTTAACCAACTTTTATATTTTGGTACAAAATATAGTATTTTTGCAGATGGTCAATTTCTTTATAGTCACATGCAAACTGTAACATTGTGAAAGCTTGAACATATTTTTGCAAATCTGACCATACATCTATCACACCAACATTCTAAACAAATATTTTTCATAATTTAATACTTTAATACTTTCTCTCACCAGGATATTGTATTAAACTTTTGGCTACTGTCTCACGTCAGTGTCTTTGGTACGTGTGGTGACAGTTTGTACACGTACCGGAGACACGCGCACATCCATTATATTCTATGCGGCTACGCACATGTCCGTTTGTTCACACTGACCGTGTTTCCGTGTGACCCACACTTACACATGGCCGTTTTTTCCAGCAGCACGGACGTCAATACGTCCCTCACATGTGCACACAGATGACAAAGTGTGACATCCCTGTGCCATCCGTGTGACACGTACCAGTATAGAATACAGAATAGAAATTACAGATGTTTAGGTGTTAAAGATTTGCAGATATAGAGAGATACATATCCGTGAAATATATAATTAGTGTCTTGCATGTGTAGTTTACTGTATTTGATAAATAAATGAAAAAAAATGACTTTAAAAAATGAAATTATTTTGGATAACCAGCTAAGGTAAAGTAGACAGCTGCTGTTTTATATTATCAGGCTAGGAAGGTCCGTCCTTTTTAGGTCCTTCCCAGCCTAAAAATACCAGCCCGCAGATGCCCAAAAATTGGCGCATCACATAAAATGTTCCAATTCCGGCACTTTACCATCTCTTCCCAATTGCCCTGGTGCGGAGGCAATCGGGGTAATGGTAGTTGTGGTTGATGTCAGCTATAATTTGTCAAAAAAACCTCTCTAACCGCCTACTCTAAACACTGACTTTCTCCTCCAACACTGAACCAGGCAGTAAGAATTATCACTGTCAATTCCCAAGTGCCAGTGGCGAGCGTACATACCAGAGGGGAGTGGCCAACACAGAACAGCTAAGACAATTCAGGATAGAGACCTCCAGGAGATAGAACTGCTTAACTCTTGCCATGACAGAGCAAGAAAAACCTGCACTGCTAATAGGATGGAGAAGAATATCCAGTCAGTGCAGGAGTTCATGTAACCAGATGCCGTGATCTTTTGGCCCCTGTCTGTCGCGGTATTCCTGCGACAGCCATAGTTCTGATGACCTGGGGAATAATTTTGCCAGTTTTTTTTATCGCACACAGAATTTTGTGAAAATAAAGTCTCCAAAAATCTGTGGTGGAATAGCTTTTTTTCCTCCACCATTTTACATCACTTGAAATTTTTTTGGCCTGTCTGTCAGTTCATTATTTGGTAAAATAAAGTGTTTCATTTAAAACTACCGTCCGTCCCATAGAAAACGAGCCCTCGTGCATCTATATACAAGTTATAGCTCTTGGAAGAAGAGGGGGAAAAAAACCTAAAAGCATAAAAATGAACATTTGCTACATCATTAGGGGATTAAGGCATCTCCAAATAAAAGCAGCAGAAAATAAGAATGAAGATTATTCAGGCTTTTTGTTGGCCTGACCTTAACATAGGCATCCAAATCTTATCGGTGGTGGTCCAACCCACAGCAAACCCTCCGCTCAGCTAACTGAAGGCGCCCACACATTGTCATCATTGTTTAACTGGCATCCTCCATACTTTTGGTAGCGGCTGCATTACCAGGCATAGTCACTACTAGACGTACGTGGCCGTGTATGGTATCCTGTGTGTAGCGGGCAGTGTGACAATGGCGCACTGATGAGATTTGTTTGCCTACTCGTTCTGTAGGTTCTCCGATGCCTGGAAAGTGTGCACCCTGTTGAATACCGCGGAGGCTTGGAACGAGCTCGCCCGGGCCTGTCTTCACCACATGGAAGTGGAGTTTGCCGTGCGGGTATATCGGACAATTGGCAACGTGGGCATGGTGATGTCCCTTGAACAAATAAAGGTATATGGTTAAAAAACCAACTGGTCTATAACTGTGTACTACTGGGAGGGAATGACCTAATGTTTAAATCTGATTTTCATGTTACTTTTTTTTTCTTAATTTCTGATATATTTTCTATTAAAGAGGTTGTCCTCTACTTGGAAAACCCCTTCTCATTCCTCATGTTTGGCCCCATTAAAATCAATTAACAAAATGGAAAGCGATTGAACAAGAGAAATTTAAATCAAATCTATCTTTGGTGAAATCGGGGCTGCCAGCAATAGGTCCAAACTGAAATTATTGGTGTGTGAGGATAAGCAAAATGATGCAGGGGGTAAGTCAGGCAGGACCCTGGAGGAGCGGGAAGCCTACCTGGTCCTGGCCGTGGAGAATGGTCCATAGGATTCCTTTCAGCCCGGAGGTGAGCGAGGCAGTAGGGATAGGGTAGGGTAGGGCGGTAGAGATGTCTATACTGTCCCTGGAGAACACGCTGAGGCTGCGAGAATCAGGTAGCTAGCATGCAGAAGGAAGATGGCGGCTCCTGGGGAGAAGGGAAGAGGAAGGTACAAGCTGGAGCAGGCTAGACTGCAGCAAAGACAGTGTGAACGCCAGGGGGCCAAAGCTGAGGTCTAAATTAGAGGCTTTAGGGGGTGTGGGAACCTGCTATGCAGCCATAAAAGCCATGGCCTAATTTAGAGCCCCTGCACCAGCAGAAGAATCGGAGGTTCGTGGGAGACGTGAAGGAGCCAGCTAAGCCTCAGCAGAAGATGGAGCATAGGTAGAAATCTGGCTCCAGCAGGGACATGGGAGGCTGGTGTGATGGGGAGCAGCAGGAGGCAGGGAGAAGGGATGGCCTGGAGGAAAAATAGGGGGCCCAGGACAAAAAAATGATGGTGCAGATCACTGTGGGATTATCATGAGGAGCCAGCTCATGGTACCGGGATGCAGACAAGGGTACTTGCTTGTCTTGAAGAGGCTTGATGCTGGACCCTGAATGTTCTTCGCTCTGTGCAATGTGTCGCTCTCTGGAGGGTGGACAAGTGGCAGGAGACAAGGGGCAAAGACTGTCCGCACCAGTAATCGAATGCTGACTGCATCAGGGACTAGCCCTGCCGCCCAGAGGAGCGCGGATATGGCCTGACCTCTGGCCGTCTTGTGTTGGGTCCACAGAGACCTCTCTGTTTCCCTATCTAAAGGAGTAAAGAGAAAAAGATCAGTTAAAAATGCCACAAGCAGAGACAGGTATAGGCCCCCGGCCTGTGCCTACCCCCTACATGTCACTAAGCTAAACTGGTTCAGTCCAATGTCTGCTGATGGGTGTATTCTGCGTGTAGTCTGCCAGCAGCACGATGCAGGGACAGAGACTCTGATTACACTGATGTGTCGCTTAGTCTATTGGGTGCAGCAGTTATCATACATTTACTGTTTACTCTGCTGCAGGTAGCAGAGCTCGGAATGCTGCGATGTGTATAACCCCACCCACATCACTGATTGGCTGAAAACTGCCAATCAGTGCTGGGGCGGGAGTTACACAGAACACTAGGACTACCTGGCGCGAGACAACTCCTTGTAATAATCTAATACTTACAAAACACTGATTTTATTGAAACTGAAAAACACAGCCTAGTAAGTGATACATCGTTAGAATCAGGGTCTCTGTCCCTACAAAATGTTGCCTTTAGATTACATAACGAAAACATGATGACTGATTCCAAAGTGTAATTCATAGTGTTAGCCAGCTGGTGACAACCAGGGTTTCCTGTGTTCCCCAATGAAGCGACTGAAAAATAAACACTTATGTTTTTAAAGCATTTTTACTTTCCAGCATTTTCTTCACACATGCCTAAAACCTGTATTCAATACTATGTGTGTATATATATGTGTATATCCATATATTTATATATATATATATATATATATATATATATATATATACTAGATGGTGGCCCGATTCTAACGCATCGGGTATTCTATAATATACATGTCCACGTAGTATATTGCCCAGTCACGTAGTATATTGCCCAGCCACGTAGTATATTGCCCAGCCACGTAGTATATTGGCCAGTCACGTAGTATATTGCCCAGCCACGTAGTATATTGCCCAGTCACGTAGTATATTGCCCAGTCACGTAGTATATTGTCCAGTCACGTAGTATATTGCCCAGTCACGTAGTATATTGCCCAGTCACGTAGTATATTGGCCAGTCACGTAGTATATTGCCCAGCTACGTAGTATATTGCCTAGTCACATAGTATATTGCCCAGTCACGTAGTATATTGCCCAGTCACGTAGTATATTGGCCAGTCACGTAGTATATTGCCCAGCTACGTAGTATATTGCCCAGTCACGTAGTATATTGGCCAGTCACGTAGTATATTGCCCAGCTACGTAGTATATTGCCCAGCTACGTTGTATATTGCCCAGTCACATAGTATATTGCCCAGCTACGTAGTATATTGCCCAGCCACATAGTATATTGCCCAGCCACGTAGTATATTGCCCAGCCACGTAGTATATTGCCCAGCCACGTAGTATATTGGCCAGTCACGTAGTATATTGCCCAGCTACGTAGTATATTGCCCAGCTACGTTGTATATTGCCCAGTCACATAGTATATTGCCCAGCTACGTAGTATATTGCCCAGCCACATAGTATATTGCCCAGCCACACAGTATATTGCCCAGCCACGTAGTATATTGCCCATCCACGTAGTATATTGGCCAGTCACGTAGTATTTATTCAGTCGCCATGACAGCACAACGAGAGAGGGGATCCGCCCTTCCGGGACAGGAAACCTCAGACATAAAAAGGGCGGCACCTCGCTCCCCCGCCAGTTGGTTTCCTGTCCCTGACAGTGGAACCTCTTCAGACAGGCCCAGAGAAGAGGGTCAAAGATAGAAGTTATCCCACTCCTGACAGGCCGATGCAGGTAGCGGGGGTCCCCTACCTCGGCCTGATCAGGAGGATGGAAGCACCACACGGCAGGGGGACTGTCTGTGTAGGTGACAGCAGGAGGAAGCAGCCCTAAGAGGGGGGTTGGCTTCTGGGGTGCCGCTATTTACCTGGAACGTAAGGCCCCATGGTGCGCATCTGTTGGAGCCTCCGAGGTCGGTCCGCTGCTGGCGCTGGGGTCTGCGATGGCTGGGGAGCGCTGCCGTCCTTGTTCGGCGCGTCTGCTCTCAGCGCCGCGTCCGCGTCCGGAAGGGGCGTGTCCTGATGACGCGGCGCGGGGCGATGACGCGGCCGCGCATGCGCGGTGGCGCCTTATTCCGGCTAATGGCGGCGCCCGGTGTCGGAGGTGGGATTTTGGCCTCGGGGGGCGTCCGGCGCTCTGAGGAAGCGGGGCAGTACCAATCAGCGGTGCACCGAGGAATGGCCCTGCTGACCCCCATCCGGGGGTGGTACCCAGGGGGATGGATTTAAGCGCTGCACTGAGGCCTCAACATTGTTCCTGTCCACCATTTCTGGAATGGAGTCTCTGGAAGGAACACCGCAGCTGGGCGGTGAGCAGCAGCAGTCACCTGAACAACCTTTGAGCAGCTCCCAGCGGCGTTCTAGTGACAGTAGTCGCTCTGGTAGAGCCAAAGAGGCTCAGAAATCAACTAAGTCCTCAGGCCGTAAGGAATCTCCGGCTAAGAAGGACCCCCCGATTACGGTACCATTCGCTGCAGGGATGGGTAAGTGAGCTTCGTGAAAGTACGTTTTCTGATAGCTGTCCCTCCTTGTATTCCCTCTCTCCTTATTAGGGGAGGAAATCTGTGTCCAAATCCAAACATAGGGAGTGTGCCATCTGTACGGAGCCGCTTCCAGATGGACATAAAAAGAAATTGTGCAGCATCTGCATTCAACAGTTAATTGAGGACGAGGCCCCTGACCTTACGTCTACTCTAAGGGATTTGGTTAGACAGGAGGTCAGAGATTCCATGAGGTCTCAGAAGACAGTTTCAAAAAAGAGGAAGGAGATATTATCCCCAGCCTCGGATGTGGATTCAGAAACAGGTGGTATGAGCTCGGATTCTCATCCGTCATCATCATCAGAGGATGTGGAATCTAGTCGAACCTGTCTATCACTGGATAAGGTTAACCGCTTAGTCAAAGCTGTCAACAACACTATGGGCATTGAGGAGACCCAGGCGGAATGTTCCATACAGGACATAATGTTTAAAGGCATAGATCGCAAATCCAGAAGAGTGTTTCCGGTAGTTGATAAAGTTAAGTCACTGATTACGAGAGAATGGAAGAAACCCGAAAGGAAGGGGTCACTCCCACCAGCGTTCAAAAGAAGGTATCCCTTTGAGGAAGAGGCTTCTTCCTCCTGGGACAAGGTCCCTAAACTGGATGCGGCGGTGGCCAAAGCATGTAAAAAGACGTCTCTCCCATTTGAGGATCTGGGAAGCCTAAAAGTCCCGCTTGATAGGAAAGCTGAGGTATTCCTTAAAGGAGCTTGGGAAACATCAGCAGGTTCCCTGAGGCCGGCGATTGCGGCCACCTGCACTGCCCGGTCGTTGATGGTATGGCTGGGTAATCTAGAAGACCAGCTCAAGGACAAGGTTCCTAGGAGCGAGATCCTATCATCTATGTCTATGATTCAGGATGCAGCAGCCTTCCTTTCGGATGCGTCAGCCGATTCCGTTAGGCTAGCTGCAAGGTCATCAGCACTGTCCAATGCGGCCCGTAGAGCTCTTTGGATAAAATGCTGGCCAGGAGACTTACAGGCCAGATCGAAACTATGTGGCATCCCCTGTGAGGGGGTTCATTTGTTTGGCCCAGTCCTGGATGAGCTTCTAGAAAAAGCAGGTGACAATAAAAAGCGATTCCCTCTTCTAACAAGACCCTTCTATAGACGGGAATACAACAGAGGAGGGCCGTATCGTCGAAGATCGGACAGAGATTCAAATAGAGATTCGACCAGATATAACTCTTACAGAAGAAGAGGTAGAGGTTTTATGTTTAACTCTCCTAGAAACTCTAAAAAGCTTCAATGACTGGCGGACCAGGTGGGCGGTAGGCTGTTGGCCTTCTACCCAGCCTGGTTGAAAATCACCAATAGTCCATGGATACTCAGTATCATTAAAGAGGGGTTAAAGTTCCAATTCCCGCAGAACAATTGGCGTTGGAGTCAGAGGTTCGAGATCTCCAAAAAAAGGGGGTTCTCGTTAAAGTACCTATGGAGGAACAAGGTACGGGGTTTTACTCCCCTTTATTCCTGATAAAGAAGCCAGATGGATCATATCGTACCATCATCAATCTGAAGGGCCTGAATGTATTCCTGCTGGTCCCATCCTTTAAGATGGAATCTGTGAAGTCGGCAATAAAGCTCCTTTTTCACAATTGCTTCATGGTTGTCTTAGATCTGAAAGACGCCTATTACCATGTCCCGATACATGCAACTCATCAGCGCTTTCTCAGGGTGGCGGTTTCCCTTGCCGGCACAGTAGAACACTTTCAATATCGGGCACTCCCCTTTGGTGTTGCAGTCGCACCTCGGGTTTTCACTAAGATTATGGTAGAGGTTATGGCACACCTTCATGAGCAAAACATACTAATAATTCCCTACCTGGATGATTTATTGATCGTGGGGCGTTCAGAGGTACACTGTAAAGAACAGTTGGAGAAAGTGATAGCAGCATTACACAACTTAGGATGGATTATCAATCTCAAAAAGTCGCGTCTTCAGCCCTCAACGTCACAGCAGTTTTTGGGTCTTACTGTGGATTCGAGTCAGCAGGAATGTCGCCTGCCAGACTCAAAAGTTGATTCTATTCGTCGGCTGGCCTCCAAAGCAATTAATAATCCAGTAGTCTCCTTAAGAAATGCTATGTCACTCTTAGGTTCACTTACTTCTTGTTTTCCGGCGGTGATGTGGGCACAGTTTCACTCCAGGCCTCTGCAATGGGATATTCTGCATAATTTTAGGCGGCTGGGCGCTAACCTTGATAAAAAATTTTCCCTATCTGTAGAAGCCACGGGTTCCCTAAGTTGGTGGACGCACATCCCTAATCTACGTAGAGGTGTACCTTGGACAAATCAGATAACACGAGTGATAACAACTGATGCTAGCCCCACGGGTTGGGGGGCACACTGGGAAGACAATTACATTCAGGGTCTGTGGTCCCAATCTGAGCGAGACACGTCCTCCAATCTGAAGGAATTGATGGCGGTAGAACGCGCCTTAGATAGGTTCCTTGTACCTCTGCAGGGTAGACATGTTAGACTACTCTCTGACAACCAGGTGACCGTTGCTTATGTGAACCACCAAGGAGGTACACGATCTAGGTCATTAATGAACGTTACAAATCATATTTTTCAGATGGCCGAAAATCACCTGCTCTCCCTTACGGCCCTTCATATAAAGGGAAATCTAAATACCATGGCCGATTATTTAAGCCGCAACGAGCTCAAACAAGGGGACTGGTCTCTAAAACCGGCTGTCTTCAATCAGATCGTACGGTTATGGGGATGTCCAAAGATAGATCTGTTTGCCAGTCGGGGAAACAAAAAACTTCATCAATTCTGTTCCCTAGATCCAAGGGACAACCCGTATGCAATCGACGCTCTCCTGATCTCCTGGAACTTCAGTCTCGCCTATGCTTTTCCCCCTCTGAATCTGATTCCTATAGTTCTGAGGAAAATTCGGGAAGACAGGGCCCGAGTGATATTAATAGCCCTGTTCTGGCCCAGAAGGTCATGGTTCCCATGGCTGAGAAGCATGTCCATTTCCCAGCCATGGATCCTCCCAGAAGTTCCAGACCTCCTCTCCCAGGGTCCAGTTCTACATCCACGAGTATCCAACTTGCACCTGACAGCGTGGAATTTGAGAGGTCACTTCTGAAAGGGAAGGGATTCTCTCAAAATCTTGTAAATACTCTGCTCAAAAGTAGGAAAGCCTCCACGACTAGCATTTATGTTAGGGTATGGAGGAAGTTCCTATCAAGTTCAGGAGCACAAATCGAGAAAAAACCTGATATTGCTCAAGTCTTAGAATTTTTACAGAAGGGCCTAGAGTTAGGCTTAGCCACCAGCACCCTTAGAGTTCAGGTTTCAGCTCTAGGGGCACTGTATAATTCCAACCTAGCCAGTAATCACTGGATAACAAGATTTTTCAAAGCGGTCACCAGATCCAGGCCGGTTGTTAAACAAAAGATAGTTCCATGGGATCTAAATCTTGTGCTCTCGGCTCTAAGGGTACCGTCACACAGTGCAATTTTGATCGCTACGACGGCACGATTCGTGACGCTCCAGCATCGTAACAATATCGCTCCAGCGTCGTAGACTGCTGTCACACTTTGCAATCTACGACGCTGGAGCGATAATTTCATGACGTATGTGCGATGTAGAAGCCGTTGGTTACTATGCGCACATCGTATACGATATATGTTACACCATGCGATCATGCCGCCACAGCGGGACACTAGACGACGAAAGAAAGTTTCAAACGATCTGCTACGACGTACGATTCTCAGCGGGGTCCCTGATCGCAGGAGCGTGTCAGACACTGCGATATCGTAACTATATCGCTCGAACGTCACGAATCGTGCCGTCGTAGCGATCAAAATTGCACTGTGTGACGGTACCCTAACACAAGCTCCGTTCGAGCCTATTGATTCTGTTCCAATCAAGATCCTGTCGGTCAAGACAGCCCTCTTAGTTGCTCTTACATCGGCAAGAAGGGTTAGTGATCTTCAGGCATTGTCCAGACAACGTCCATATATGCAAATTATGGAAGATAGAGTGGTGATGAGGCCTGACCCTCTTTATCTTCCAAAGGTTGCGTCAAAATTTCATAGGTCCCAGGAGGTGGTCCTACCTTCATTTTGTTCTAATCCCTCTAACGATAAGGAGCAGAGATTTCATTGTTTGGACGTACGTAGGTGCCTTCTCAAATTCATTTCAGTAACAGACACCTGGAAAAAAGACCACTCTTTATTTTTATCCTACCAGGGGGTTAGGAATGGACTTAGAGTATCAAAAAATACGCTAGCCAGATGGATTAGGGAGGCGATATCTCTTGCTTATACCGCAGGTGGCGTGGAAATTCCAGAAGGTATAAAGGCTCACTCCACTCGTGCGGTAGCCACATCCTGGGCTGAGAGAGCAGAAGTATCGATTGAGGACATCTGTAAGGCGGCCACATGGTCTTCTCCATCCACCTTTCTTAGACACTATAGATTAGATCTAGGTGGCTCCTCCGACCTCACGTTTGGGAGAAGGGTGCTGGAGGCAGTGGTCCCTCCCTAGTCACTTTTCACTTCTCTGAAAGTCTCTCGTTGTGCTGTCATGGCGACTGAATAAATACGTACGCTACTCACCTGGTAGCAGTGTTTTTTCAGGAGCCATGACAGCACCCTTATATTCCCTACCCTCTTTGCTTATGGGTTCAACACTTCCTTTAGAAAATTCCTAAGTTTATTCACTGGGTGAATTGTACCATATATTAATATTGTTTATGTGCTACTAACCTAGAAGGTCCTTTCATACTCTGTAAACCAACTGGCGGGGGAGTGAGGTGCCGCCCTTTTTATGTCTGAGGTTTCCTGTCCCGGAAGGGCGGATCCCCTCTCTCGTTGTGCTGTCATGGCTCCTGAAAAAACACTGCTACCAGGTGAGTAGCGTACGTATATTGCCCAGCTACGTAGTATATTGCCCAGTCACGTAGTATATTGCCCAGTCACGTAGTATATTGCCCAGTCACGTAGTATATTGGCCAGTCACGTAGTATATTGCCCAGCTACGTAGTATATTGCCCAGTCACGTAGTATATTGCCCAGCTACGTAGTATATTGCCCAGTCACATAGTATATTGCCCAGTCACGTAGTATATTGCCCAGTCACGTAGTATATTGGCCAGTCACGTAGTATATTGGCCAGTCACGTAGTATATTGCCCAGCTACGTAGTATATTGCCCAGTCACGTAGTATATTGCCCAGTCACGTAGTATATTGCCCAGTCACGTAGTATATTGCCCAGTCACATAGTATATTGCCCAGTCACGTAGTATATTGCCCAGTCACGTAGTATATTGGCCAGTCACGTAGTATATTGGCCAGTCACGTAGTATATTGCCCAGTCACGTAGTATATTGCCCAGTCACGTAGTATATTGGCCAGTCACGTAGTATATTGCCCAGCTACGTAGTATATTGCCCAGTCACATAGTATATTGCCCAGTCACGTAGTATATTGGCCAGTCACGTAGTATATTGGCCAGTCACGTAGTATATTGCCCAGCTACGTAGTATATTGCCCAGTCACATAGTATATTGCCCAGTCACGTAGTATATTGCCCAGCTACGTAGTATACAGCACAGAGCCACATAGTATACAGCACAGCCACGTAGTATATTGCCCAGCTACGTAGTATACAGCACAGTCACGTAGTATATTGCCCAGCGACATAGTATACAGCACAGAGCCACGTAGTATATTGCACAGCCACGTAGTATATTGCCCAGCGACGTAGTATACAGCACAGAGCCACGTAGTATACAGCACAGAAACACGGAGTATATTGTCCAGTCACGTAGTATATTGTCCAGTCACGTAGTATATAACACAGCCCACATAGTATATAACACTGCCTATGTAGTATACAGCACAGAGCCACAGGGTATCTAACAGCCCACGTAGTATACAGCAGTGTGGGCACCATATCCCTGTTAAAAAAATAATTAAAATAAAAAATAGTTATATACTCACCCCTGGGATCCACCGAAGCTCTGCCGAGCAGCTCGCGCTTGCCGCCATCTTCCATTCACAGGATGCATTGCGAAATTACCCAGATGACTTGGTCTCGCGAGACCGCTAAGTCTTCTGGGTAATTTCGCAATGCATCGCTGGGAACGGAAGATGGCGGCAGGCGCGAGCGGCTCGGCGGACTACGGAGGGTGAGTATAGCAGGTTTTTTGTTTTTTTTATTATTTTTAACATTACATTTTTTAAAAAAGTTGGGGACACACAGGGTTAATAGCAGCGTTAACGGAGTGCGTTACCCGCGGCATAACGCGGTCCGTTCCCGCCGGCATTAACCCCGTGTTAGCGGTGACCGGAGGGGAGTATGCGGGCGACAGGCACTGACTGCGGGGAGTAAGGAGCGGCCATTTTCTTCCGGACTGTGCCCGTCGCTGATTGGTCATGGCTGTTTTGCCGCGACCAATCAGCGACTTGGATTTCCATGACAGACAGAGGCCGCGACCAATGAATATCCGTGACAGACAGACAGACGGAAGTGACCCTTAGACAATTATATAGTAGATACATACATACATACACTGCTCAAAAAATACATGGAACACTTAAATAACACAATGTAACTCCAAGTCAATCACACTTTTGTGAAAATCAACCAGTCCAATTACGAAGCAACACTGATTGTGAATCCCCGATCTGTGGAAGCGCATGTAGCGCGAAACAGCTGTCATCCTTCACACAACATGTTCTCCCTGTCCATGTCCTAATAAAGACTTGTTTGCAGCAGTGGGCTTGGTGAGTGCTAACTACTTTTGTTCTCATGTATTTTCTGATTGTGAATCTATTTGACCTTCTATTGTGCAAATGGAATAGTCAAGGAGTAGAAATGATAGGCAATTAGCAAGACACCCTCTATAAAGGAGTGGTTCTGCAGGGGGTGACCACAGACCATTTCTCGGATCTCATCCTTTTTGGCTGTTGTTTTGGTCACTTGTGCAGTTTGTGATTGCTCTCACCCCTAGGGGTACAGTAGCATGAGGCGGTTTCTACAACCTGCAGAAGTTTCTCAGGTAGTGCAACTCATCCAGGATGGCACATCAGTGCGAGCTGTGGCAAGAAGAGTAGCTGGTTCTGTCAGCACAGTGTCCACAGCATGAAGCAGATACCAGGAGACAGGCCAGTACACCAGGAGTCGTGGAGGTGGCCATAGGAAAGCAACAACCCAGCAGCAGGACCGTTGCCTCATCCTTTGTGCAAGGAGAAATAGGAGAAGCACTGCCAGAGCCCTGAAAAATGACCTCAAGCGTGCCACTAAACTAACATCCATGTGTCTGCTTACACTGTCAGAAATAGACTTCATGAGGGTGGTATGAGGGCCTGACGTCCACAAGTGGGGGTTGTGCTTACAGCCCAACACTGTGCAGGGTGATTGGCATTTGCCAGAGAACACAAAGATTGGCAGATTTGACAATGGCGCCCTGTGTTCTTCATGGATGAGAGCAGGAGTCTGAAGACGCCGTGAAGAATGTTATGCTGACTGCAGCATCCTCCAGCATGACCGGTTTGGCAGTGGGTTAGTAAAGATGTGGGGAGGCATTTCTTTTGAGGGCTTCACAGCCCTCCATGTGCTAACCACAGGTACCGGGATAAGATCCTCAGACCCATTGTGAGACCATATGCAGGTGCACTGGGTCCTGGGTTCCTTCTGATGCATGACAGAGCCAGACCTCATGTGGCTGGAGTGTGTCAGCAGTTCCTGCATGATGAAGGCATTGAAGCTATGAACTGGCCCGCCAATTCCCTCGACCTGAATCCAATCGAGCACATGTGCAACATCATGTCTCGTTCCATCAACCACTGCCACGTTGCACCACAGACTGTCCACGAGTTGACTGATGCTTTTATCCAGGTCTGGGAAGAGATCCCTCAGGAGACCATTCACAGCCTCTTTATGAGCATGCCCAGGCGTTATAGTGAGTTCACACAGGTGGAGGCCACACACACTACTGAGCATCATTTCCTTGTCTTGAGGCACTTCCACTGAAGTTGGATCAGCCTGTAATTTGATTTTCCACTTTGATGTTGAGTATCATTCCAAATCCAGACCTCCATGGGATATTAATTTTGATGTACATTGATTGAGTTTTTATGTTTTATTGTTCTTAACACATTCCACTATGTAATGAATAAAGATTACTGGAATATTTGATTCAATGATATCTGGGATGTGGGATTTTAGTGTTCCCTTTTTTTGAGATATATATATTTTATACATAATATATAAAATCCATATACGTGTTAGTGCTATCTGCCATTGTAATCCTTCCAGTAATGATACTGAAACTGCTGAAAAGTGTCTATTTAGAACAGTGAGTATGAGCCTAGTATTAGGCTTAGTGGCTAGTGTGAGTATTACAAGTTTTCTGACTTGTTTTTTATAATAAAGATAGTAATATGGGAAATTGAAAAAGTGTACTTTCTTGCAGGGTATTGAAGATCATAACCTCCTAGCTGGACATCTTGCCATGTTCTCCAATGACTTTAACCTTGCCCAGGATCTGTACTTGGCTTCCAGCAATCCTATTTGTGCACTTGAGGTACATGTAATGATACATTATAATAATTTTTGTAGAATAAGGTTATTAGAAGTCTGCAGATTATTCTGTCTGGGCTCTTTCTCTTCTGTGCGCCATGCTTTTCTGTTGTTCCGTGCCGTCCTCAGATATGAAGCTTTCTTCTACAGAATTCTCTGCTTCCAAGCTCCTTCTTATCCGCAGCCTTGTCTTTAGCCTTCTGTGTTACTGCAAACATTTATGCTGTGGGCGTTATGGAGATTATGTTTTTATCAACTTTTTTCAATGGTTGAAAATTTGATGTGAAGCTGCTCATGTATAAACCTTTACATACGGTTTAGGTCAGAAGAGACTTGCAGCATTGGGATAGCGCTCTGCAGCTCGCAAAGCGTCTGGCTCCTAACCAGATACCCTTTATATCAAAGGAGTACGCCATCCAGCTGGAGTTCACGTGAGTTCGGTGTTATTTTTGTTGTTGTATTATTTTATAGTACAACATTGTGTGGGCGTGAGCTCTTAATCTAAAGGCCTCCATGCACATTACGCTAATGTTGACCGAACCGACCAATATCAACTGGTTTGGCCGACAATCTATTGTGTACGAGGGAGCCGGCCGACTGACTATAGGGGAAGATGTGGATCGGGCATGTCCGTTCTTGGACTGTTGAGCGCATTGTTCTCACTGAGATGAGCTTCTGGCTGATGTGTCGGCCTGCGGCTTTCTTATAGGGAATATAGGATCACTCACCCGAACAAGGGAGTCAGCTCAGATGGCCGTTGGCTCAACGATCGGCCGACGCATCATCAGCCATCTAATATGTATGGCCGGTTTTAATCCTTGAAATATAACTAACAACTTTACTTCTCTAAAGTCCTGCACATCTTCACCAACAGTCTGACTCCGAAAACGGAGCTCTAAACTTGTCTGCACAAGCCGTTTTACCTTTCTGTAACTATGTCCTTACCATTTATCACTGACATACAGTGGGGAAAAAAGTATTTAGTCAGCCACCAACTGTGCAAGTTCTCCCACTTAAAAAGTTGAGGGAGGCCTGTAATTGACATCATAGGTAGACCACAACTATGAGAGTCAAAATGAGAAAACAAATCCAGAAAAGCACCTTGTCTGATTTGGCAAGATTTATTTTGCAAATTATGGTGGAAAATAAGAATTTGGTCACCTAAAAACATGATATATTTCTGGCTCTCACAGACCTGTAACTTCTTCTTTAAGAGGCTCCTCTGTCCTCCACTCATTACCTGTTGTAATCACACCTGTTTGAACTTGTTATCAGTATAAAAGACACCTGTCCACATCCTCAAACAGTCACAGTCCAAACTCCTCTCTGGTGAATACCAAAGAGCTGTCGAAGGACACTAGAAACAAAATTGTAGCCTTGCACCAGGCTGGGAAGACTTAATCTGCAATAGGCAAGCAGTTTGGTGTGATGAAATCAACTGTGGGAGCAATAATAAGAAAATGGAAGACATACAAGATCACTGATAATCTCCCTCAATCTGGGGTTCCACACAAGATTTCACCCCGTGGGGTCAAAATGATCACAACAACAGTAAGCAAAAATCCCAGAACCACACGGGGGGACCTAGTGAATGACCTGCATAGAGCTGGGATCACCGTAACAAAGGCTACCATCAGTAACACACTACGCCGCCAGGGACTCAGATCCTGCAATGCCAGACATGTCCCCCTGCTTAAGCCAGTACATGTCCAGGCCCATCTGAAGTTTGCTAGAGATTTGTATTATCCAGAAGAGTATTGGGAGAATGCCATATGGTCTGATGAAACCAAAGTAGAACTGTTTGGTAGAAATAAAACTCGTCGTGTTTGGAGGAGACAGAATACTGAGTTGCATTCAAAGAACACCATACCTACTGTGAAGCATGGGGGAAGGGGGTGGCAACATCATGCTTTGGGGCTGTTTCTCTGCAAAGGGACCAGGTCGATTGATCCGTGTACATGAAAGAATGAATGGGGCCATGTATCATGAGATTTTGAGTGCAAACCTCCTTCCATCAGCAAGGGCATTGAAGATGAAACGTGGATGGGTCTTTCAGCATGAAAATGATCCAAAGCACACCGCCAGGGCAACGAAGGAGTGGCTTCGGAAGAAGCCTACGAAGTTCCTGGAGTGGCCTAGCCAGTCTCCAGATCTCAACCCTATAGAAAACCTTTGGAGGGAGTTAAAAGTCCGTGTTTCCCAGCGACAGTGCCAAAGCATCACTGCTCTTGAGGAGATCTGCATGGAGGAATGGGCCAACATACCAACAACAGTGTGTGCCAACCTTGTGAAGACTTACAGAAAACGTTTGACCTCTGTCATTGCCAACAAAGGATATATAAAAATATTGAGCTGAACTTTTTTTTTAATAATCAAATACTTATTTTCCACCATAATTTGCAAAATAAATCTTGCCAAATCAGACAGGGTGATTTTCTGGATTTGTTTTCTCATTTTGACTCTCATAGTTGTGGTCTAGCTATGACGTCAATTACAGGCCTCTCGCATCTTTTTAAGTGGGAGAACTTGCACAAATATTTTTCCCCCCACTGTATGTGTATGACATAGGAATACCACGTTAACTTTGTGTGACTTGACATTCCCTTGTTTCTCCCCCAGGGGTGACTACGTAAATGCTCTGGCCCATTATGAGAAAGGAATGACCGCGGACACCATGGTATGAATTCTACAAATCTGGATCTGTTCTCCTTCATGGCCCAGCACATATGATAGACGCTATTCATTCACTCTAATAAGATAACGGGGCAACAGTCAGTCTGGATTTACATGTATCCGGCCATCCAACTTTTCTTTTTTTAAAACTCTCCATAACAGCAGCAAAAACTGATGCTAGAAAGGATCCCATAGCTTTCTGTGAGATTGTTCATATTCTTCATCCGGCACATCAGTTATTATACTCGGCTCTTAAAGAAGGCGCAATATGTTGTGACGGTTTTATGTGGGTCCCCAGCTTAGCAGTAGAGAAGGGTGAAAAAGCCAGATGAGAACTGGTGCCTTTTTTAAAATCAGGTGAGGCACAAAAAAATGATACAGAGGGTCCAGATATAAGGAAACGCTTCCTTGGGGCTCATTCAGACGTCCGTGCAAATCGGTCTGATCTTGGCCTACAATACAGGGACTGGCCACGGGTCTCCCTTACGGAAGAGACAGGTCTCATGTGTAAGAACCACTACAAATCCCCAGTGCAGGATGCCGTGTCCACAACATATACTTATATACTGTGTGGTATTAACATGATTGTGTCTGGGAAAGGAAACCACCTCTAAAGAAGGGATAGACTAGGACCCCCTACCCCTAGACCAAGTGTTTCCTATAAGCATATGTGGGATGGATTATTATTGGTGATGAGTGAATGTGCTGGGATAAGGTGTTATCTGAGCATGCTTGGGTGCTAACCGAGTGTCTTTGGCGTGATCAAAAAATGTTTGAGTCCCCGCGGCTGCATGCCTGGCAGTTGTTCGACAGCCGGTTTGTTAGACAATCTTTGCATATGTTGTGTCTGTTGAACAGCTGTAAGACATGCAGCCGCGGTGACTTGAACATATTTTCTGAGCACGCCGAAGACGCTCGGTTAGCCCCCGAGCATGCTCAGATAACACCTTATCCTGGCACGTTCACTCGTCACTAATTATTATATATCTCCTTTCCTTACGTCTTGTAGTAACACTTGTCTTGGCGAATTGCAGTTTTCTCATTGAAGTGTATTTTACAACAGTATCAAGAACACGATGAAACCTGCCTTGCCGGAGTGGCTCGAATGTCAATCCGTATGGGAGACATCCGGCGCGGGGTTAATCAGGCTCTCAAACACCCCAGTAGACTGCTGAAGAAGGACTGCGGGGCCATTCTGGAGAGCATGAAGGTACACGGACTTGTGATATTGGCCTGCAAAATGAGGACTTGAAAAATGCCACAATTATTCATGATTCCCAAATTGATTTGTATTCTAGCAACTTTCGGAAGCCGCTCAGCTGTATGAGAAAGGCCAGTACTACGACAAAGCCGCTTCTGTGTACATCCGATGTAAAAACTGGTAAGTACTCCAAACAGAATATTTTCTCTATATTAGAAATATCCTTTTTATTTACCCTTCCCATAGTCATTCATGCTATTTTGGCTTAGGGCAAAGGTTGGAGAGCTGCTTCCTCATGTGTCTTCTCCCAAGATCCACCTTCAGTATGCCAAGGCGAAGGAGGCCGATGGAAAGTGAGTTCTGTACAGCATCATTTATTGTTATTCAGGACAGCCGGGATTCAGGTATTTTAGTAAAAATAAAGTATGAACTATAGGAAGGAATGGAGATAAACTGGAGGCAAAGGTGCTGATGTGTAAAGGGGAGTTTGTGTGGGTGAATTAGGCAGATCCGAGAATATGGACGTGAAAAAGTCTCCAAAATATGTACAGGATGACGGGGTGCATCTAGTTTTGTTACCGACTGCGTCCCCAGTTGGACTTTTGAAAGTGATGGCAGGAAAAGGCTGGTCCAGTATGATTGTCTCCCAACTGCATCGGACTCCTTGCGATGTCGGCCATGTCTTCCACTGCAGCGTTTCCACCTCTGGCCGGAGACTGGGTCAGCAGTGTGACAGGTAACCGTGAGGCTGTGTTCACACCTCGTTTTACCTTACATTTGGTGTCTCCGAAAATGATGTACAACAGACACACTGTGACTCCATCGGCATCATCATAGTCAGTGACCCCCATCAGGTCATATGCCCGAATCCCGGCTGTGGCCCTAAGCCCCAACGGAGACCCAGGACGTAGGGTAAATCGTGCTGTGAACCCTGCCTTAGTATGCAATCAATCTGACTTTAGGTGACGCTCACATGCTCTGACATCTCTGCAGGTATAAGGAAGCCGCCTTGGCTTATGAGAATGCGAGAGACTGGGATAACGTCATCCGGATCTACTTGGATCATTTGAACAATCCTGAGAAAGCCGTGGGGATTGTGAAAGAGACGCAGTCACTGGAGGGGGCCAAGATGGTGGCGAGGTAATCTATCTCATGTACACAGTGTATGGAGGAAAGTATTAGGACACTTCTCAATTATTGAATTCCAGTTTACATTATTCCCCGTTGCCCCTGGTTTAGTATCTGGACCCCTCATGACGTCTGCCTTTACCGACATGTGACATAATGGCTGGTGGTAATGATCTCACCGATACCAGCGCGGTCCTGAAACAGGACGTCGCCCGTGTAACAAGTCCGGACGTGACATTTCTTCCCCTACTCAATATTCCACCATCACCGGTGAGTGATATTATTGATAAATGGAAGAAAACACAACTCAGCCACGAAGTGCAGACCATGTAAAGTCACAGAGCGGGGTCCCCGAGTGCTGAGGAGCAGAAGGTACAAAGTCACTAACTGCTGACTCCATAACTGCAGCGGCCTGATATCCTCTGATATCACCATCAGCACAAACCCTGCGCCCCCCGCCGGGGGCTTCACGGCCGACCAGCTGCATGCAGCCGTACATCACCAAGCACAATGCCAACTGTCAGACGCAGTGGTGTAAAATCGCCACCAATGGGTGCTGGAGAGATAGAAACGTGCGCTTTACAGTGACGGATCACAGTTCTGTATCTGGATTTGGATGGGTCTGGATTTGTTGAGTGCTAAGAGAACGTTACCTGCCTGACTGCATGGAGCCAACTGTAAACTATTGTGGATGAGGTTTGGCTTAGGCCCTTAGTTCCAGTGTAGGGAGATCTTAATATTTCTGCATAAAAAGACATTTTGGTCAATTTTATGCTTCCATAAACTATGGGAAAAGTTTGAAACCACTTTTCTGTTCCAACAGGACTGTGCCCAGTGCAAGATCCATAATGGCATGGATGGGGGAGTTTTGTGTGGAAGACAATGACTGATCACACAGAGCTCTGCGCTCAGCCCCTTTCATACATTTGGGATAAGATTGTGACGGGGATGAGGTCCTCTCCTCCAATATCAGTGTCTGACGTCACAAATGCTCTGCTGGATGAATGGGCAAAAATTCCCACAGGCGAATGCCAAAATCTTGTAGAGTCTTCCCAGCCCATATGTTATTCAGATTATTACTGTGGGAAAAGCAACAAGCCAGAATGAAGTTGCAGCATCTTCAAAGGGATAAAACGGACGGGGCCCCAACTATTCCCAATGCATGGATTTATAGTCTAGCTGCCCAAATCCAACAGCTGAAAGGATGGGATCAAGGAAATGGTTGGGTGAAAATGGACAATTAGTCAAACAGATACAGTACAGTGCCTTACTGTATTCGGCCCCCTGGGACTTTTCAACCTTTTCCCACATATCATGCTTCAAACATAAAGATGCCAAATGTACATTTTTGGTGAAGAATCAACAAGTGGAACACAATTGTGAAGTTGAATGAAATTTATTGGTTATTTTAAATTTTTGTGGAAAATCAAAAACTGAAAAGTGGGGTGTGCAATATTATTCGGCCCCTTAATACTTTGTTGCGCCACCTTTTGCTGCGATTACAGCTGCAAGTCGCTTGGGGTATGTCTCTATCAGTTTTGTACATCAAGAGACTGAAATTCTTGCCCGTTCTTCCTTGGCAAACAGCTCGAGCTCCGTGAGGTTTGATGGAGATCGTTTGTGAACAGCAGTTTTCAGCTCTTTCCAGAGATTCTCAATTGGATTGAGGTCTGGACTTTAACTTGGCCATTCTAACACCTGGATACGTTTATTTGTGAACGATTGTAGATTTTGCTTTATGTTTGGGATCATTGTCTTGTTGGAAGTCAAATCTCCGTCCCAGTCTCAGGTCTTTTGCAGACTCCAACAGGTTTTCTTCAAGAATGGTCCTGTATTTGGCTCCATCCATCTTCTCATCAATTTTACCATCTTCCCTGTCCCTGCTGAAGAAAAGCAGGCCCAAACCATGATGCTGCCACCACCATGTTTGACAGTGGGGATGGTGTGTTCAGGGTGATGAGCTGTGTTGCTTTTACGCCAAACATATCGTTTGGCATTGTTGCTAGAAAGTTGGATTTTGGTTTCATCTGACCAGAGCACCTTCTTCCACATGTTTGGTGTGTTTCCCAGGTGGCTTGTTGCAAACTCTAAATTACACTTTCTCTATCGCCTTTCATTGGGGGACACAGGAACCATGGGTGTATGCTGCTGCCACTAGGAGGCTGACACTATGCAAATTAAAAAGTTAGCTCCTCCTCTGCAGTATACACCCTACCGACAGGAAGTAGGATATTCAGTTTAGCTTAGTGTCAGTAGGAGGTGGACACGGGTCTTTCATTAGACCCTTATCTACCTCAATGTACGTCATTTTCTTTTCAGCTTTTCCGGAGGGATACAGGGTGAACAGTCACACCTGTAGTCCCACAATACGGACTATGAGTACGGCGTGTACTGCCACCCCGTATCCTCATAGATCCCTCTCCAGGACCAAGATCCTAGCACACAAGCGTGCTCAGAAGTCCGGTCCTGGCTCCGTCCCCCACCCACTCGCCCACCAGAGCCTGTCGGTTGCGGAGACGAGGACGTCCATCAGCTCCTGGACGTCTCATTCCTCTTCAGGTTAGTACCGGCGTGGGAGGTTTGAGGTGAGTATTTTCCCCATACCATCCCAGATCATTCAAGGGTAAGTATACAGATGAAGAAAGGTTAGTATTTTCTCCCCTGTCTAGCAATCTAAGAGTGGGGCTCAGGGGTTGTTTTATGGGGAAGTCACTGTGTCCCACAGTTTGGGGTCCAGGGCTCTTACCTCACCCTGGATCTCTCTTCAGCTTCCCTTGTGCGGCACATGGGTCCACCAGAGAAGGGGTTCATTGCGGCGGTAGCGCCGGGGCCTTGTAAGGTTTCCACGGCGTCTCTCCCCCACAGCGGTCACCAGGCTCTAATCCAGGCCCCGGCTTCGGTCGGGGCCTGGACCTTTTCCGCCGGTCACCGGGGGCTAATTTAGGCCCCGGCTTCTGTCGGGGCCTAGTGCGGCGTTTTGGCCCCGCCCCCATCCTCTTTCCGGCGGGTCTTTCTCCCGCGTTTTCCCCCTTCTCTCCGGCGCTTTGCCCCAGCCACTCCCTGGCCTAGGCACAGACCGCGCCGCAGTGACTCTAGCCCCCGCTCTCTCCGTCGGGTGGGCTAGCCTTGCGGGGCCTCCACGCCGCGGCTTCCATTCCCGACGGCCACCGGGAGCTAATTTAGGCCCCGGCTTCGGTCGGGGCCTAGTGTGGCGTTATGGCTCCGCCCCCGTCCTCTTTCCGGCGGGCTTTTCTCCCGCGTCTTCCCCTCTCTCCTCTCCGGCGCTTAGCCCCGCCCACTCCTCTTGGCCTCAGCACAGACTGCGGCCGGCGCCATCTTTGTACTCTCAATCATGCAGCTTCAGCGCCGGCTGCTTTCGGCGCTTCTTGGCTCATGCTGCGGACTTCAGAGTGCGGGGCCTTACACCACTCCCGGCGTGTGGACCCAGCGGTGATTTCTTACAGGACCTGCCTTCCCTGCCGATCTCCTCCTACAGCCGAAGCTATCCACAGGACATCTTCCGTGAGTAGCTCTGCACTGCAGACCAATACCCTTCCTCTGCTTTAGTCAGGCACCTTTTGTGCTCTCCTGTAAGGGCAGGTTCCCCTTAGGTCAGTCCTCTCCCACCTGTCAGGACTGCAGCGATCCCACATCATTCTGGGCTCCCCCCTCTGCCCGGAGAGAGTGAGGACCCTATCCCAGGGTGGGCTTCCTCTCTGTCTCAATCTGTGGCGGATCTCACCAGGGTATCCCAGACCCCGGTGTCCGTTCTGGATAGATTGTCCTGGCAGACCTCCGCAGTAGCCAGCGGGTCACAAGTAGCCCCGTCTGAGCCTACCAGGATAGGCCTTAAAGAGGTCCAGACCGGAGCGCCATTGCGACTCCTCTTCCCGTTCCATCTCGCCTCACGGCCCATTTCAGCGGTCAGCTTCTTCCCAATCCTCTCCCGAGTCAGGCGAGGCGTTTTCGGACGCACCTTCAGAGGGACGTTTTGGAGCTGCATTCTGACCAAATCGCTAACATGAGGGATATGGTTCAGAGCCTCATTGGAGCAATCAACCAGACCCGTGGCATCAAAGATCCCTCTACGGAACGCGCGGATCAGGCGGTTTCGTTTAGACGGTCGAAGCCACCTTCCAAGGTCTTCGCTTCTCACCCTGAATTCGAGAAGGCCCTGACGAGAGAAAAAGAGAATCCGACCAGCCGCTTTCAGAGAGGAAAGCGCCTTGGCGTTTTTTATATCCCTTTTCTCTGGAGCTCACCGCTTATTGGACTCTGTCCTCCAACACGGTCCTCCCGCTATCTGGCGGAGCATCTCTGAAAGATTCTAACTATAGAGTCAGAATCCTTTGCGAGCTCAGCTTTCGAATCGGCTGCGTCTATTTTTGCCCGGCCATTGCTTATACTTGGGTTTCATTATCCATATCCAAAGGTCACACAACTCCGTCGGAGCATTCTGGACAGGGCCCTCCTGGACAGCTGGCGGAGCTTGCCAACCAGTTTTCTCATGCGGGTGAATACTTGGTCTCCGCTTCCCTGGATGCCGCGTCTTTTGCGGCTCAGGTGTCCAGCAATGCCGTTGCCATCCGTCAGTCCGTTTGGCTCAAGGCCTGACAGGCGGATTTGTCTTCAAAAAGTCCCTTACCAGCCTGCCTTTTTCAGTGTTCACGTCGCTTTGGTTCTAAGTTGGGCCAAATCATTACGACGCTACCGGGGGGCACAAGTCTACACCTCGTCGCCCCCCTCCTAGACGGCAATTTCGGTCCTTTCGGCCTTTACGTCACTTCGTGGCGTCAAACTCCTTTTCCCCGCAGCAACAGAGGCCACAGGCACATCAAGAGTAGAAGACTGTTTCCTTTAGACCACACGCCTTCCTGGCGCTCCCGCTACTCCCAGGGTAGATCCTCCAGGGCTAGGACTGGAGGATCCACCTCGGCATGACTCACAGCAAGACGCCAGCCCACTTCCCAGGATGGGCGGTTTTCCCTTCTTCAGGGATGTCTGGATCCCCTCAGCAGAGGACGCATGGGTCAGGGAAGTTGTATCCTCGGGATACAAAATAGAGTTCGTTTCACAACTCAGGGATCGTTTCTTCGGATCCCGACCCCAAGAGTCCCCGTTCTAGTTCCGGGTTTTCTTCGCAGCCACCGCTTCTCTCCTCAAAGCCGGAGTAATAGTTCCCGTCCCAGAAAAAGAACGGTTCACTGGTTGCTATTCCAATCTTTTGTGGTACTGAAAGAAGAAGAAGAAGAAAAGAAGAAGAAAAAAAAAAAAAGCAAGTTTCGTCCCATTCTGGATCTCAAATTGCTGAACTGGAGAGTTTGTCTGAGACTCTTAAGGATGGATTCCCATCGTTCAGTAATTGCTTCCATGGAGGTTCGAGAACTTTTGTGTTCCATAGAAATTCAGGACGCCTACCTTCATGTCTCGATTTTCCCGGGACATCACAGATTCCTGTGCTTTGTGGTGCTCCAGGACCATTTTCAGTTCTTCACCCTGCCGTTCATTCTCGCAACCGCTTCCAGGGTTTGCACGAAGACCATGGCGGCGCTGATAGCCATCTTGATGGTCAGAGGCTTATTATTTTTTTCTGTACCTCGGCGACATCCTCTTCTAGGCTCCGTCCCCCTTTTTCTCAGGCTCACCAGAGCCTGTCCATCGTCCTCTACACCCTAGTCCGCTTCGGGTGGCTTGTCAACATGAAGAAATCCTGTCTTGTTGCTTCCCAGCGCCTCGTTTTTCGGGGCATGCTCTTCGACACTCGTCAGACCAAAGTCTTCCTTCCCGAGGACAAGAGATCCATCCTTCGTCGGGATGTACCCTTGCTTTAGGGTCCTCGGCTTCCCTTCTTCTGATCGCCCATGAAGTTTCTGGGCAGGATGGTAGTGACGTTCGAAGCAATCCCCTTTGCCCAATTTCACTCTCAACCTCTTTAGCAGGCCATTCTGTCACAGTGGGACAGGGCTGTCTTGTCCCTGGATCGTCCTATCCGACTCTCTTCCCGAGTCAAGGGTCCCTCAGCTGGTGGCTGACGTCACCTCTCATCTCCCAGGGCATGTCCTTCCTTCCAGTTCTTTGGCAAGTGGTGACGACGGACGCCAGCCTGCTTGGCTGGGGCGCTGTGTTTCGCCATCTGACTGCTTGGGGTCGTTGGTCGGCGCAGGAGTCTCTTCCGCAGATCAACATCCTCGAGCTTCGGGCCATCTTTCTCTTCCCTCGTCACTAGGGAAGGATTCTCAGGGGTCTACAATGCCATGGAGGTGGCATATGTCAATCATAAAGGGGGGACTCGGAGCTCCTTGGCCGAGGTATCCAAGATCCTCCTCTGGGCAGAGGCAATGGTTCTGGTGATATCCACGGTGCATATCCCCGGCACGGACAGTTGGGCCGCCGACTTCCGCAGCTGCGAGGGTCTCGCGGCAGGGTTATGGTCCTTGCATCAGGAGGTCATCCATCAGATTTGTCTTCGATGGGGGACTCCGGACGTGGACCTCTCTGCGTCCCGAAGGAACAGGAAGGTTCCTTTGGTTCGTCTCCAGATCTCGCGACCCTCCCGCGTGGGCGTCTACGCTTTGGCCTCCAGGGTCTGATCTGCCACCCGAATTATCGGTCGCTCAGTTTACGGCATGGCTGTGGACTCCACAGTTATAAGAGCGTCTGGCCTTTCGTCCCGGTCGAGTCACACTACAATCCAGGCTAGGAAGCCTTCGTTGTCTTCCAGGTTCTACTATCGTACCCGGAAGACTTTCGTTCATGCGAGCCCAACCGCTTTTCACCTATGTCCTTTTCCCTGCCTTCCATTTGGTTCTCCTTCAGGCAGGACTGGATTCGGGCTTCGCTCTCAATTCCCTAAAGGGCCAGGTTCCTGCGCTCTTCTTCCCTTTAAGAAGACATTATCTTCTCAGCCACAGGTTAAGACCTTCCTTCAAGGAGTAGCCCACGCTGTCCCTCCGTACAGGGCCTCTGTGGATTCATGGGATTTAAAGGTTGTGTTGGTTGTTCTTAGGGGTTTCCCCTTTGAGCCTCTCAGGGAGTTTTTCCCTGTCAGTTCTATCTCGGAAGGTGGCTTTTCTCAGGTCCATCGCTTCGATCCGCCGCGTTTTTGAGTTGGCGGCCATTTCTTGCCGACCTCCTTTCTTGATTTTCCACAAGGACAAGGTGGTCCCAGGCCTCCGCCTTCCTTCATTTCACGAGGTGGTTTTCATCTTTCCACCTCAACGAGGACATCGTTCTACCTGCCTTTGTCCAGCTCCGAATCATCCTCTGGAGCGATAGTGGAACAGGCTGGACCTCGTCAGGGCAGTGAGTTTCTCGCTGGCTAGCACGGCCGCTTTCCGAAAGATGGATTCTCTGTTCGCCATCCCTGATGGCGTGCGTAGAGGCCTGCCGGCTTCCAAGGCGACTATTGCTCGCTCGATTAGAACGGCAATTTTGGGAGCTTACCGGGTCAAGAACAGAGTGCCCCCTCCTGAGATAAAGGCTCACTCTACCCGGGCAGTCGGCGCTTCCAGTGCGGTACGTCACAGGGCTTTCGCCGACAGCTTTGCAAAGCGGCAACCTGGTCTTCCATCCACATGTTTTCGCCAAACTACGGCAGACTCCAGCCTGGGCAGAAGGATCCTGCAGGCGGCAGTGGTGAGTCCTCGGACCTGATGGAAGTATGTTTTTCCCACCCCAGGGACTGCTTTGGGACGTCCCATGGTTCCTGTGTCCCCCAATGAAAGGCGATAGAGAAAACAGGATTTTTGGTTGCTTACCGTAAAATCTGTTTCTTGGAGCCTTCATTGGGGGACACAGCACCCTCCCAAGTTGAACAGCTCTGTTTACTGTATACTTTTGAGTTGTATGAACACTCTTTGAGTGTTTGAAACTGTTAATCTATGGAGCGCCGTGGAATTTGTTGGCGCTGTGTAGATAAAGTTTATTATTATTATATTATTATTATTCTTTCTCTTTTACACGTTACTTCTCCTACTGCTTTCTCACTAACTGAATATCCTACTTCCTGTCGGTAGGGTGTATACTGCAGAGGAGGAGCTAACTTTTTAATTTGCATAGTGTCAGCCTCCTAGTGTCAGCAGCATACACCCATGGTTCCTGTGTCCCCCAATGAAGGCTCCGAGAAACAGATTTTACGGTAAGCAACCAAAAATCCTGTTTTTTATGGATATCTTTGAGAAATGGCTTTCTTTTTGCCACTCTTCCATAAAGGCCAGATTTGTGCAGTGTACGACCGATTGTTGTCCTATGGACAGACTGTCCCACCTTAGCTGTAGATCTCTGCAGTTCATCCAGAGTGATCATGGGCCTCTTGGCTGCATCTCTGATCAGTCTTCTCGATGTTTGAGATGAAAGTTTAGAGGGACGGCCGGGTCTTGGTAGATTTGCAGTGGTATGATACTTCTTCCATTTCAATATGATCGTTTGCACAGTGCTCCTTGGGATGTTTAAAGTTTTGGAAATCATTTTGTATCCAAATCCTGCTTTAAACCTATCCATAACAGTATCACGGACCTGCCTGTTGTGATCCTTGGTCTTCATGATGCTCTCTGTGCTTCGAACAGAACCCTGAGACTATCACAGAGCAGGTGCATTTATACGGAGACTTGATTACACACAGGTGGATTATATTTATCATCATTAGGCATTTAGGACAACATTGGATCATTCAGAGATCCACTATGAACTTCTGGAGTGAGTAAAGGGGCCGAATAATATTGCAAACCCCACTTTTCAGTTTTTGATTTTCCACAAAAATTTAAAATAACCAATAAATTTCATTCAACTTCACAATTGTGTTCCCCTTGTTGATTCTTCACCAAAAATGTACATTTGGTATCTTTATGTTTGAAGCATGATATGTGGGAAAAGGTTGAAAAGTTCCAGGTAGCCGAATACTTTCCCAAGGCACTGTAACTCCTTGGCGTATACCTATTTACTGTAGAGGCTGGAAAACAACTTCCCGTTTAGCACCAATGTTGGTGATATATAAAGTGTGGGACAGAGGGGAGAATTGCAGATTTGGTCGCACAGTCCTGCTGCTGGGGGGCTGCTCCGAGTGGGAAGAGAGTGATATTCATACTATGGACCAAATCCAATCTGGGAAGATTTTGAAGAATTTTGAGCAGTTGCAAAGTGAATTTAACTGATCTCATTGCCAATTCTAAATTTCTACATCCCGGACATGGCTAACAGCTCAGCGCAAGACTAAAGACCTGGCCAAATGGCAGAACCTCGTGGTTATATGGGTGCCGGGAAGGAACGACGAGAGGCCTTACTTCTAATCTGTATAAACGACAGCTAACTTCTTACCTAAAGTTCCCTCCTACTATTAAAACTCAGTGTGAGGCCGATGAGGGAGTGATACTGGAGGATCAGGGGACGCCATGTTAGGTTTTACACCGCTTCTTTCCCTTTCCGAGGCTCAAAGGTTGTCGCGATTGTATTTGATTCACAGAAAATATAGAACTCCACAATATCTACATTAGATTGGCGCAACGCAAAAGTCTACCTGCCGAGATGTGCGTTACCTAATGCCGCCTCATACTAATATGGAAATGTCATATATTAGACAGAAGAAGCTCTGTAATCGTCCTATATCAACACTGCTCCAGGACTGTTTAGAAAGGGAGGGGGTTATCATCTTTTCTGTTTTTTTGTATGTGATTTATTTGCGGATATACATATACAGTACATATATATATATATATATATATATATATATATGTGTATATATATATATATATATATATATATATATATATATATATATATATATATACACACACACACGGAAATCCTTTTAATGTTCATTTTCTGTATTTTTTACATTTATTTCTAAGGTTTTTCCTTCGCCTTGGAGACTATGGTTCAGCCATCCAGTTTTTAGTATTGTCCAAGTGCAACAATGAAGCTTTCCAGCTGGCCCAGCAGCACAACCAGATGGAAATCTATGCTGATGTTATAGGTATGACCTGCTAACAGGTGGAGGTCCGCTGCAATGTGAAATGTGCCGTATGCAAGTTAGATACATTCTGTGTAGTGGTGAATGCAGATTTAATGTTACACCTTACTGTGGGAGAACCGCAGATACCAGATTTTGTGTGTTTCTTATATAGAAAGTGTTCATGGACAATGTGTTTGTTAGATAAATGTAGAATCTGTTAGGGTATGTACAGAAGATCCAGAACTGGCAGTGCATGTCCACTTTGTCCAAAGCGCTGCCGTCTATTGAGCGCAGGTGAATCCGCTTGTATTCACTGATCTTTGCGGATTTACCGCGTCCAATACATACTATTGGGTGACACTTATAGCTTCTCCATAAGATAAATAGGCATGCTGCGGTCTGGAGAGACGCACCGCATGTCTGTCTCCGCCGGTGAGCCGCGGGCGTCTCTGGGTGCATAGTGAGCACGGGATTTCTTAAAATCCCATCCACTATTCTGTAACATCTGGATGCAGCAATTATTGATCGTGTGCACATATCCTCAGTATTTGTGTGCGCTGATCTGACCTGAATGTGCCTTTCTCCTCAGGGTCTGAGAACACCAGTAATGAAGATTATCAGAGTATCGCACTTTACTTCGAGGGAGAGAAGAAACATTATCAAGCTGGGAAGTTTTTTTTGCTTTGTGGTCAACATGCAAGGGTAGGAGAAAGCCGTACCTAGAGGTTATCTCCTCACATACATAAATTGTAATCTACCAGTCCAGGGTAATTTTGTATTTCACCACCGAGTGTTATCAGTAATATGCGTTCCCTGTGTATAGTAAAATACTTACCGGTCTTGTACTGCTTCCAGTGCCGCTCCGCCATCCTGTGACCGCAGCTCTGACCGGCTGGAAATGACTGCTAACTATCCCTATCTCTCTTAGGCTGGAGCCACACCAGCGTATGGCATCGGATGCCATGTGCTAATGACCCTCGGCTCCATCTCTGCTGTGAGCGGAAGCCAAATATCAATGCTCTGTGCTCCGAGCCTCTCGCGTGACAGGATCAGAGCACAGCTGCGGAGGAGATGGAGAAAGTCATTTCTCCATCTCCTCTGCTGCCGGCGTCTGCGGGAATCGTACTGCAGTCGGGTGATATCTGAGTGCAGTGCGATGTTTCACTCACACCCATAGACTTGTATGGGTGTGAGTGAGTCGAATCTCGCTGCCAATCGCACCATGCTGCCAATGTTCTTTCATGCCTAATCAGTATGAGAAAATGATCACAGATCTGAGCTGCCCCATAGCATAACACTGGGCCGAGCACTATGCATTGTTTTATCATATAGCACTCCGCCGCTGGCCTTAATGTAAGTCTATAAGAGCCTCATTCTCATAGACTCACATTGAGAAATGACTTCCGGTTCACCCAGTAAATACTGGAGCGATCCAGCAGATCACAATGTGCAAAAGAGAACTGGAGCGGCACGGGAAGAGCGGAAGACGGTGGCCAGTAAGTATTTTACTACATGCAGGAAATATACATACATTAGTAGCATGGGGTGAAATGAAAAAAATACCCTGGTGGCGAAGTACTTTAAGGTGAAGTTCATACTGGGTGTTTTTGCCGCGTGCTTTTATGCTTTTTTTATGTTAATTTTCAGCTGCGTATTACAGTATCAGCAAAGCCAATGAGAGTTCAGAAATCTCATGCACACACATTGTTTTTTTTTGGATCAGGATTTTGAGCTTTGCATGGTTTTTTGCACAATGGAGCGTGTCACGTCTTTTGGCGTTTTCCCACCCATTGAAATGAATGAGTGGTGAAAAAACACTGATAAAAACATACCAAAAATGCAGGTATCAGGTTTTGCTGCATTTTTTGTGTCAAAACTGGATTCTAGAATAGACCTTTTTTTTCAACACTAAACTTTATCGGCATGCACAAGAGACAAATCTAGCATGCCAAAAACACAGCAAAAACTGCACAACAATATCCTTAAGAAAAATCAAGGGAAACCTGTTTATTTTCTGTAGCTTCTTTCCTGCCAAGAGATCAGGTTTTGCTGCAGAAAATCAATGCAGAACAAACGCCTAATGTGAACTTACCCTAAGTCTAGACTAGGCTGGAAGGTTTACGGCTTAAGCCCAGATCTTCTTACAACTTCGTGTCATCTACGGTGCAGTTCTGTGGAGGATAAATTGTAGAAAATTGACACTAGGCTGCTGCAGTGAATGTACGGACTTACTGTAGATCAGGGCTCCCCAACCTGTAGCTCGGGAGCCACATGTGGCTCGCGGTCCCATGAATTGTGGCTCGCGACTGTCTGCCAACTTGTTGCATTAGGTCCAGGTCTAGCAAACAGGTATGAAGAGCACATCTCAAAATGGTGAATTTTGTGAGTAGCCCTGCACAGTGCAGATCTGGATGCACATTTACTGGTCTTTGGGGTTTAGAGATGTTTTAGGTATGGTACACTGGAGGTTAGTACTACATGTTAGAGGAGGTGATCAAAGCCAGATGTGACAGTGTGTTGGGAGTCCTTGCTGGGAGAAAACTGAATGGGGGGGGTATTGTGGGAACCTCTAGACCTCAGTCTACTGCTTTGGAGTGATTTCTGTGGAAAAGCTTTGGTTATCATTATACCTGTAATGGGGGCTTTGGTTGGCACTACTTTGAAGGGGGTGGGAGCTGGATGTGGCTCACGACCCTCTCTCAGTGCTGGATGTGGCTCACGACCCTCTCTCTTAGCTGAATGTGGCTCTCAAGATCAGAAAGGTTGGGGACCACTGCTGTAGATATAGCTGTGGGACAGACTGATGCACTGTGCCATTTTTTTTTCCTTTGCTTCATTCTACCTAAAATGAAATGTGAAGCATCTTTAATAATAGCCCTCATTTTCCATCTCATTTTGTGTACACAGCTCCTATGCGGAATATCTTTCTTTCTCGCTTCACTGGGGGACACAGGTAACCATGGGTGTATGCTGCTGTCGCTAGGAGGCTGACACTATGCAAATAAAGAAGAAGTAACTCCTCCCCGGCAGTATACACCCTCCGACAGGCACCAGGCAACTCAATTTTTGCTTATTATCTGTAGGAGGCGGACCTGGATCTAACCCCAGATCCGCTCTAGTTTTTTCTTTCAGGGTTTGTGTGTATGTATTAATCCTTCCCCCTTTTTATTTCAGATGCTTCTCTCGGGGTTACAGGGTGCAGTTCTCTCACCCGGATTCCCCACAGCAAGCGACCGAGAGAGCAGTGTGGTTTCACCCACATCGCACCCTCTCGGTTCCGTTGGGCAGGACTTCGAGCTCATGTCACCCTGGGGTGTTCATGGCTCGCTATCGGTGGCCAGTCCTTGCCCTTTTTTCCCCCCTCATCCCTCTCCTCGGAGTGGGCTGAGAGGAAGACGGTGGTCACTTCCATTGACCTTCTCCCCCTGTTTAGGGGTTGACGCCGTCTTCTGCGCCGAAGTTCATGGCGCGGGAAGGAGGACTTCATTCCCAGGACCCTCTCCACGAACAAGTGCTCCTGACGCGTTCCTCATCCTCAGGTAGGGGATCTTCAATCAACATGGCCTCCCGGGCAAACCACAAGGTTCCCGTGTACGTTTCCAGATCTCGGGATCCGATGGCCGTCGGATGCGACGCTCTCGTGATCTCATGGGCCCAGATCCAGATGCCCTATCTGTTCCCACCCCTCCCCTTGATCCCAAGGGTCGTAAAAAAGATCAAGTCAGAAGGGGTCCCCGTACTCTTGGTAGCTCCAGATTGGCCTCGCAGGGCCTGGTATGCGGAACTAGTGAACATGCTATCGGACGTTCCATGGAGACTACCGGATCGACCGGATCTTCTTTCGTAGGGGCCCCTCTTCCACCCGAATTCTCGGTCTCTGAAGTTAATGGTATGGGGCTTTTCGCACAGCGTCATCCAGACTATGATAAGAGCGAGAAAACCGGCTTCCTCGCGTATCTACCACAGATGTTGGAAGGCCTTTTTCCAATGGTATGAGGACAACAGTCTGTTTCCGATGACCTTTTCCCTTCCATCTCTACTCGGTTTCCTTCAAGCGGGTCTCAATTCGGAACTTTCCCTTAGCACCTTAAAGGGTCAGATTTCCGCTCTGTCCATCCTTTTTCAAAGAGACCTGGCCTCTCTTCCTCAGGTGAGGACCTTTATTCATTGGGTCGCTCATATAGCTCCCCCTTATCATCCTCCTGTCGAGCCTTGGGATCTCAACCTCGTGTTAGACGCCCTACAGCGTGTGCCTTTTGAACCGATTCGGGACATTTCCTTCTCGCTTCTATCTTGGAAGGTGGCCTTCTTGGTCGCCATCACCTCCATTAGAAGAGTGTCGGAGCTGGCGGCATTATCCTGTCGCTCTCCCTTTCTAATCCTGCACCAAGACAAGGTGGTTCTTCGACTGGTTCCTTCCTTCTTACAAAAGGTAGTTTCGGCCTTTCACATCAATGAGGACATCGTCATCCCTTCCTTGTGCCCTTCCTCGGTTCATCCCTTGGATAAATCTCTTCACAAGTTGGATGTGGTCAGGGCTATCCAGATTTATCTTTCCAGAACTGCTTCCTTTCGTCAGGCCGATCCTCTGTTCATCGTCTCGGAAGGGCGTCGAAAGGGGCTTCCCGCCTCCAAGTCCACAATTGCTCGTTGGATCCGTTCGGCGGTTCTGGAGGCATACCGTGTCCAAGACAAACGGCCTTCTTCGGGGTTGAAGGCTCACTCTAACCGGGCTGTGGGAGCTTCTTGGGCAGTTCGTCACCAAGCTTTGGCCTCGAAGGTTTGCAAGGCCGCAACGTGGTCATCCATTCACATCTATTCGCTGCTTTTGGATGTCCCATGGTTACCTGTGTCCCCCAATGAAGCGAGAAAGAAAGAGGGATTTTTGGTTCTTACCGTAAAATCTCTTTCTTGGAGCCTTCATTGGGGGACACAGCACCCTCCCTTGAAGTTGTACCGTGTTGGCCAACGTGCCGTTGTTGTGGGTTGGTACATAGGTTGAGTTTACTATTACTTGTTCCTACTACTGCTTTTGCACCAACTGAGTTGCCTGGTGCCTGTCGGAGGGTGTATACTGCCGGGGAGGAGCTACTTCTTCATTTGCATAGTCAGCCTCCTAGCGACAGCAGCATACACCCATGGTTACTTGTGTCCCCCAATGAAGGCTCCAAGAAAGAGATTTTACGGTAAGAACCAAAAATCCCTCTTTTTTCGTTGTTACTGATGAAGCTGTGGCTACAGAAGTGATCTGTATAAAGTCTGATCCTGACCCCATGTGTTACATGCTCTGTGGTCATTGCAGGGCAGCCAAATTCCCAGCAAGTTATACATGCCAGAAGTGAGACCAGAGCTGGATTTTCCCAAACTACAGATTTGTCAGAGCTAGGGGACAGTGACCCAATCAATGATTGGGCTCATGTATCATAACAACCTCACGTAAGCCCTGGGAGAGCAAGTGCCGACGCCACTGGAATGGCGCTGGCACGGGAGAGGAGTATAGGTGATTTTATTTTATAAAGGTGATATCCTAGTAGTGGACAACCCCTTTACCAAGCCACAGCATTGAGAGAACCAATCAGCGAGAGAACGATTACTGAGCTCTGAACTTGCAGCTCCACAAGCAGAAATTCATTGGTTGTTATATTAAAAAAGCTTTTTACAATTCCCATGTATGTTTTATTATGTTTTATTTTTCAGGCTTTGAAACACTTTTTAAAGTGTCCAACTGCTGAAGAAAACGCAGCCATAGAAATGGCGATAGAAACGGTAAAAAGGGCCTGGGGGTCTTTTGTATCTGTTCCATTTCTGCTTTGTTTTCCATAGATTTAGTTTTTTTAACTACACTTTTAAATGGAGATTTTTCACTTATTGTGTTTGTTACTGAACAGGTTGGCCAGGCCAAAGATGAGATGCTGACCAATCAGCTGATAGACTATCTAATGGGGGAAAGTGACGGCATGCCCAAGGTCGGTTTAACGTGCTGCTGTAAATGACTAAATGTTAGTGTAATGTTAAAGGGAATCTGTAAGTATGAGTGACTGTTCAAACCAAGCACTTCCGCTCAGTGCACCCTTGGTGTAACCAAACAGTTCACTGCAGCTTCACACCTACTTGTTATGTTTTCCATCAATCTCTGCCCTTCTTTTCCTCAAATGACAACTTTACTACAACCAGAGAAGGGTGGAGATCGATGGAAAACAAGACAAGCTGGGTTGAAGCAGCACTGAACTGTTTGGTTACACCAAGGGTGCACCGAGCGGCTGTACTTGGTTTGAACAGTCATTATGATTTGACTGACTCCCTTCATCCCCTTAAAGGGAACCTGTCACCCCGAAAATCGCGGGTGAGGTAAGCCCACCGGCATCAGGGGCTTATCTGCAGCATTCTGTAATGCTGTAGATAAGCCCCCGATTTTACCTGAAAAAGGAGAAAAAGATGTTATATTATACTCACCCAGGGGCGGTCCCGCTGCTGGTCAGGTCGGATGGGCGTCTCTGGTCCGCTCCGGCGCCTCCCATCTTCATTACAAGATGTTCTCTTCTGATCTTCAGCCACGGCTCCGGCGCAGGCGTACTTTGCTCTGCCCTGTTGAGGGCAGACAAAGTACTGCAGTGCGCAGGCGCCGGGCCTCTGACCTTTCCGGCGCCTGCGCACTGCAGTACTATCCTCTGCCCTCAAGAGGGCAGAGCAAAGTACGCCTGCGGCGGAGCCGTGGCTGAAGATCAGAAGAGGACGTCTTGTAATGAAGATGGGAGGCGCCGGAGCGGACCAGAGACGCCCATCCGACCTGACCAGCAGCGGGACCGCCCCTGGGTGAGTATAATCTAACGTCTTTTTCTCCTTTTTCAGGTAACATCGGGGGCTTATCTACAGCATTACAGAATGCTGCAGATAAGCCCCTGATGCCGGTGGGATTACCTCACCCGCGATTTTCGGGGTGACAGGTTCCCTTTAAAGACACAGCAATTTCTTTGCTTCTGTTTTTTCCTCTCCTTCTTCTAAGAGCCCTAACTTTTATATATTTTTTATTGACCTAGCCCTACGAGGGCTTGTTTTTTTGCAGGACGAGCTGCCGTTTTAAATGACGCCATTCATTTTAACATCCAGTGTATAGGAAAACTTGACAAAAGTAAAGTGAACTTGTGAAATTGTTTATTTATTTATTTTTTTTTGGGGGGGGGGGGGGGGGGTTATTTTTGCAGCGTTCATTCTGTAAAAATGACTCTACAGAACCTAATTCTCTAGGTCAATACAATTGTTTTTTTGTTTTTTTTTAAGTGGTGAAAAAAAAGAGACTTTTTTTTTCTTGGGGGGTTTGAGGTGACATTTTCCATGTATGAGGGAGCTAACTGTCTCAATTATAACAATTTGGGAGCACACATTTCACCGCACATACACCAACCTCGCCACATAAAAGTCGAAACACAAAAGTCACCAATCAAAACTCACCACGTGCAAAACTCGCCACATGCAAAACTAGGCTCACGCAAAACTAGCCACACATGCAAAACTCACCTCATGGAAAACTCGCCAAGCTCAAAACTTGCACACGCAGAAAAATTGCCACATGCACAAAAGTTGCAACACATGCAAAAGTTGCCTCACACAAAACTTGCACATACTCAAAACGCACCACACATAAAACTCGCCACACGCAAAACTTGCTGCACACAACTTGCTACATTAACCTGTCACATGCAACTCGACACACAAAAAGTTGCTACACGCATGTCGCCACACAAAACTCATTTCACAAGAGTCGCTACATGCATGTCGCCACACGCAACTCACTCAACACACACAACTTGACACATGAAACTCGCCCTAAAACACACACAAGTCTGGTATTATCCTTCAAAAATAAAAATCTAATTAATAAGCAGACAAACTACAAGAGCAACAAATGTACCATATAGGAAATACGGCAGCTGTCAGTCACATGACCTGTCTATTATGTGTATGTGTGAGCTAGAAGAAAGGAAAAGGGAATATCCAGAGATGGACGTGCTGGATATTCCCTTTTCCTTTCTTCTACTTCAGCTGAAATCACCAGCAGGTACTGCACCCACCAGTTACATTCATTTGCAACGGCGTACAGATGCATATCTCGGCGTGTCAAGCTCCTAACTTTTCCTCTCCCCCCCTCCTCTTTTCTTGTATGTGTGAGCTAATATATACTGCTAGGGGGGAGGGCTTCCTGTTGGCTGGGGATTTATCAGGCTGACAATTTAGCTTACAAATACTGAGGTAAAAATACTGACCAAATAACGTGTGAACGAGGTCTAATACAGGAGATGACATACAGGTACATACTATATACAGGAGCAGATGACACACAGGTATATACTATATACAGGAGGAGATGACATACAGGTACATACTATATACAGGGGAGATGAGATACAGGTATATACTATATACAGGAGGAGATGACTTACAGGTATATACTATATATAGGAGGAGATGACACACGTATATAATATATACAGGAGGAGATGACATACAGGTATGTACTATATAAAAGAGGAGATGACATACAGGTATATACTATATACAGGAGCAGATGACACACAGGTATATACTATATACAGGAGCAGATGACACACAGGTATATACTATATACAGGAGGAGATGACTTACAGGTATATACTATATATAGGAGGAGATGACATACAGGTATTTACTATACACAGGAGGAGATGACACACAGGTATATACTATATACTGGAGGAGATGACTTACAGGTATATACTATATACAGGAGGAGATGACATACAGGTACATACTATATACAGGAGATGACATACAGGTACATACTATATACAGGGGAGATGACATACAGGTATATACTATATACAGGAGGAGATGACTTACAGGTATATACTATATACAGGAGGAGATGACATGCAGTATATATAGGAGGAGATGACATAGGTATATGCTATATACAGGGGAAATGCCATACAGGTATATACTATATACAGGAGCAGATGACACAGGTATATACTATATACAGGAGGAGATGACACAGGTATATACTATATACAGGAGGAGATGACACAGGAATATATAAATATAGGAGGAGATGACATACAGGTATATACTATATACAGGAGGAGATGACATACAGGAATATACTATATACAGGAGGAGATGACATACAGGTATATACTATATAAAAGAGATGATGTTGAGGGAGGATCTAAATTGATCCTTCACGGTTGACTCAGTGATTTCCAAATCAATCTACAGGGCGTTGCCGGCAACTGAAAATGACCAGACGGAGACTCGTGCCTCTGTGTGGGGGATCGAGCAGATCTCTGGGCCCCCGTTTATTGTGTATGAGTTTTCATAGTCATAGAAATTATACTTCAACCAATCAGCATAAGAACATGCTCACAGTTCTTAACCTATAAGAATGCAGGAAAAACTTAACCGATGAGGATACAGGAAAAATGGAAACTACAGATATGGTCGTGTCTTTTTGGCATAAAAAACACCCACGAGTCTCTTATCTGGCTCGGCTTGAGTTAGAATACTCAAGGTCTTTATACCAATTATGAACCATAGACTAGCTGAATAACAAAATGTTATCTTTGTGAGAAACAGGACAGAGTTATTTCACGGCAGCTGTAACCTTCTACCTAAATAAATAACAGAATTTATCTTTAACCAACAACAAAATGGAGTCAAAGCACAAAATGGAGAATCTTTCATAATTTGTTCCTTCACAATGACACATAGGTATATAGAGGAGGAGATGACATACAGCAGGTATATACTATATACAGAAGAGATAGAAGAGATGACATACAGGTATATACTGTATACAGGAGGAGATGACACACGTATATAATATATACAGGAGGAGATGACATACAGGTATATACTATATACAGGAGGAGATGACTTACAGGTATATACTATATACAGGAGGAGATGACATACAGGTACATACTATATACAGGGGAGATGACACACAGGTATATACTATATACAGGAGGAGATTACTTACAGGTATATACTATATATAGGAGGAGATGACACATGTATATAATATATACAGGAGGAGATGACATACAGGTATGTACTATATAAAAGAGGAGATGACATACAGGTATATACTATATACAGGAGCAGATGACACACAGGTATATACTATATACAGGAGGAGATTACATACAGGAATATATATATATATATATATATATATATAGGAGGAGATGACATACAGGTATATACTATATACAAGAGGAGATGACATACAGGTACATACTATATACAGGAGGAGATGACATACAGGAATATACTATATACAGAGGAGATGACGTACAAGTATATACTATATAAAAGAGGAGATGACACATAGGTATATAGAGAAGGAGATGACATACAGCAGGTATATACTATATACAGGGGAGATGACACAGGTATATACTATACACAGAAGAGATGACATACAGGTATATACTATATACAGGAGGAGATTACATACAGGAATATATATATATATATATATATATATATATAGGAGGAGATGACATACAGGTATATACTATATACAGGAGGAGATGACATACAGGAATATACTATATACAGAGGAGATGACGTACAAGTATATACTATATAAAAGAGGAGATGACATAGGTATATAGAGGAGGAGATGACATACAGCAGGTATATACTATATACAGGGGAGATGACATACAGGTATATACTATACACAGAAGAGATGACATACAGGTATATACTATATACAGGAGGAGATGACAAGTGTTAGGGGGGAATGAGAGGAGTGAGGGGGAAAATAAGAGGAGTGAGGGAGAAAATGAGAGATGTGAGGGAGAAAATGAAAGATGTGAGGGGGAAAATGAGAGGCGTGATGGAAAATAAGAGAAGTGAGGTGCTACAACTAACCACAGATATTTACTATGCCCAGGCAACGCCGGGCTCTTCAGTATATATATATATATATATATATATATATATATATATATATATATATATAAATAAAAGATTTTTATTTGAAATAATAATTTTCTCCTTCAAACCTTGCTTTCATCAAAGAATGCTCCCAGCAATTACAGCATTGCAGACCTTTGGCATTCTAGCAGTTAATTTGCTGAGATAATCTGGAGAAATTTCCCCCCATACTTCCAGAAGCCCTTCCCACAAGTTGGTTTGGCTTGATGGGCACTTTTTGCGTACCATACGGTCAAGCTGCTCCCACAACAGCTCAATGGAGTTGAGATCTGGTGACTGCGCTGGCCACTCCATTACAGATAGAATACCTGCTGCCTACTTCTAAATAGTTCTTGCATAATTTGGAGGTGTGCTTTGGGTCATTGTCCTGTTGTAGGATGAAATCAAGCGTTGTCCACAGGGTATGGCATGGCGTTGCAAAATGGAGGGATAGCCTTCCTTATTCAAAATCCCTTTTACCTTGTACAAATCTCCCACTTCACCAGCACCAAAGCAACCCCAGACCATCACATTACCTCCACCATGCTTGACAGATGGCGTCACGCACTCTTCCAGTATCTTTTCAGTTGTTCTGCGTCTCACAAATGTTCTTCTGTGTGATCCAAACACCTCAAACTTGGAGTCCTCTGTCCATAACACTTTTTTCCAATCTTCCTCTGTCCAATGTCTGTGTTCTTTTGCCCATATTAATCTTTTCCTTTTATTAGCCAGTCTCAGATATGGCTTTTTTTTTGCCACTCTGCCCTGAAGGCCAGCATCCCGGAGTCGCCTCTTCACTGTAGACGTTGACACTGGCGTTTTGCATGCAAGCTGCTAGTTGAGGACCTGTGAGGCGTTGATTTCTCAAACTACAGACTCTAATGTACTTGTCTTGTTGTTCAGTTGTGCAGCAGGGCCTCCCACTTCTCTTTCTTGGCAATTTCTCACATGGAATAGCCTTCATTTTAGAGAACAAGAATAGACTGTCGAGTTTCACATGAAAGTTCTTTTTTTCTGGCCATTTTGAGTTTAATGGAACCAACAAATGTAATGCTCCAGATTCTCAACTAGCTCAAAGGAAGGTCAGATTTATAGGTTCTCTAATCAGCCAAACTGTTTTCAGCTGTGCTAACATACTTGCACAAGGGTTTTCAAGGGTATTCTAACCATCCATTAGCCTTCTTAGTACACAAAGTACCATAAGAACACTTGAGTGATGGTTGTTGGAAATGGGCCTCTATACACCTATGAAGATATTGCATTACAAACCAGACGTTTGCAGCTAGAATAGTCATTTACCACATTAACAATGTATAGAGTGTGTTTCTGAATCATTTAATGTTACTTTCATTGGAAAAAAACTGCTTTTCTTTAAAAAATAAGGAAATTACTAAGTGACCCTAAACTTTTTAACGGTAGTGTGTGTATATATAATATTTATAAATTATATTATTTATACGGTATATATTATATTTGTATATATAAATATATATTTTTTTTACTTTATTTTTTAGTTCCCTTAGGGGACTTGAACCTGTGACTGTCCGCTTGCTTACAAGCAACATTATTGCACTTGTGTATTAAATTATATGAGAGGACCATATATTTCACATGATATGTTTTTCTGTTCTAGGATGCAAAGTATTTATTCCGCTTGTACATGGCTCTGAAGCAATACAGAGAAGCTGCCCGTACCGCCATCATCATAGCACGGGAGGAGCAGGCAGCAGGTAAAAACATCATTCATTTACCATGCAATGCCCCATAGTACATGTCAGCTAGTCTACGGGTGTATTACCCTTGGGGACCGCTGATACGCCTTTTTACAGTGGTCATTAGGAGGCCTCATTTTACACCCCCTGGAGGTGCATGTCTGCTGTGTACTATAATTGACACCTTGCGGAATTAGCCAGGATCGTTTCAGTCCCAATGGTTGTCATGGCAACCTAAGGCCAAGTAATGATTCTGGGTCTGCCATCTATGGTGGCCTGTTAGGCCTTGCTATAATCAAGGTCTAACATTACAGGCAAAATATCAGTGTGAAGCTAACAGGTCAGATGCGCTGTAATACAGAACTATTGCAGTTTATAAGGCCAGTGATCAAACTATAAAATATTCAAGTCCCATAATGGGACTGAGTATAAAAAAAAGTTCAATAAAATTTGTTAAAGGGAACCAGTCACCCCGTTTTTTCAAGAAGAGCTAAAAATAGCGTTAAATAGGGGCAGAGCTGTGCTTTACATTAGTGTATTTTGGAGCCTTTATTCCCCACCTATGCTGCCGAAATACCTTTGTAAAGTCGCCGTTTTGGCTGTCACGCTGGTCAGGTCATATGGGCGTGGTGACAGCGCTGTTTCTCCCCCAGATCTCCGTTGGTGGCGTAGTGGTGTGCGCATGTCCAAGTGGCGAATCCACTGTGCAGCTTGAAGGAAAATAGCGCGATCTGCGCTATTCAGCCGTTTATCGGTGGGCGCGGCCATCTTTGTGAGGCCGCGCGTGCGCAGATGGTTCTTCTCGGCTTCCCGGGGCTTCAGAAAAATGGCCGCGGGATGCCGCGCGTGCGCACATGGAGATCTCGGCGGCCATTTTCCTGAAGCCGAGTTCGCATCTCAATCTACAGCCGGCGCGAGTGGCTCAGCGGACTACGGTGGGTGAGAATAGCAGGTTTTTTTTTATATTATTATTTTTAACATTACATTTTTTTACTATTGATGCCGCATAGGCAGCGTCAATAGTAAAAAGTTGGGGACACACAGGGTTAATAGCGGCGGTAACGGAGTGCGTTACCCGCGGCATAACGCGATCCGTTACCGCCGGCATTAACCCTGTGTTAGCGGTGACCGGAGGGGAGTATGCGGACGCCGGGCACTGACTGCGGGGAGTAAGGAGCAGCCATTTTCTTCCGGACTGTGCCCGTCACTGAATGGTCACGGCAGCCATGACAGGCAGCTGGCGAGACCAATCAGCGAATGAATATCCGTGACAGACAGACAGACAGACGGAAGTGATGCTTAGACAATTATACAGTAGATGAAAAAGCTAACAGAATTGTTATTGCCACGTCTGGAATGAACAGAACTATAAATCTGTTACATTATTTTTCCCTTACCTTCTTTACTTTCTTTATGTACTTAATGTACCTTCTTTATCACACTGACACCCTCAAAAAATTGAACGAAACGATCAACGAGTCATATGTTAACAAATAAAGAATAAATAAAAATATCACTGAAAATATCAACTCATCCTGCAAAAAAAACAAGCCCTCATATGGCTTTCAAAAGATAAATAAAAAATGTACAGTTCTCGGAATATGCCAAGACGAAACAATCTCTTTTCTTATAAAATATTGTTTTTAGTGTGAAAAAGTAGCAAATCATAAAAAGCTAAATAAATCTGGTATTGTTTAATCGTATACACCCAAAAACATCGCTGTCTTATCACTTTTACAACACGGTGAATGCCGTAAAAATAAATAAAAGTAATTTTTGAGCTGATGTTGAGTTGTTCATTCGGTTTCCCAAAGATTGCAATAAGGCACAGTTCACATTTATCCCGTGCGCTATACTGAGCACTGAAACATCAGGTTTTTGTCTAAATTTCGGAAAAAAAGAATGAAAAGAAAACCCTGTATGGAACAATCACTATAATGAGGCAGATGGAGACACTTTGGACTCTGTCTGGCTTATGATCCGGCAGTGTCCGTCTTTTCAGGCATGCATAAAAGTGTAGTTGATCAATTGAACAGAGGCCAGAGTTCAGAGTAACTCTGCTGCCTCATTAAAGTGAATGGATCTGTCGGGGTTTCATCTCAATCAGGTATGTCACAGATTTAGCTAGAAATCCTGATGTAAGTGCTCAGTGTAGTGCACAAGATAAATGTGAGCTGAGCCTTAAAAGTGATACAAAATGTTCTGTACTGCAAAATGTACCATTAAAAGCTTCAATTCAACCCAGGAAAAAATTCCCCACTCAGGTCCGCCATTTGTTAACAGAAATATAGGGGGCTTCCACGTTATTGGTTGCACAAAGGCTCTGGATAAGTAACTTGACTCCACCCCTCCCCAAACAAAAAATCCAATGAAATCTGCGCTCTCAAACATGTGTCGATACTGCAGTTAACATCCATATGTTTGACCTTTGTTCCAGGGGTGTCAGTCTTTTTAATCATGCACAAAAGTATGGTAAGACTCTTTAGACCAAATCCATCAGTTTGTGCCAATAAAGTGGTATAAAATCATGCAAATGTCGTAAAATTTTAATGCAACACATAGTTGAACAAAAAATGTACAACTTTTCAGGGGAGGTGGGATGGGCATGGGGAGCGGTATGATTGTGTGTTGTGTATGAGGATATAAGTTCTAAGTCCATGTATATAGTTGTTGGTAATTGTTAATACATTCATGGTCTTTAAAAAATGGAAAATAAAGTACAACTTTTGGCATTTTTAAGCTACCTGCGGCATCTTTTTGAAAATAGGGAGGGGCTTAGCACAAGGGGTTTGGTCTGGCGCAGGCCGACAAATTCTTAATAATAATTTGCCCAAGAAAAATTTTATTAAATTATGGCACATTGCAAATTATAGACTATAGTAAAATGTCATAAATTTGGCAGCTGAAAGAAACGGTATGCCAAATACATTGAGGCGCACATCTCTTAATGAAGTTGGTGCATCAACACTGGCAAAGAAAACAATGGTCCTTGATGAATTGTCTCCTTAATTGTATAGAAGTAGGACTTGTGCTATGAAAAATTAATCATATTTGGTCTTCATTCATTTTTAATAAACAGGAAATTATCGGAATGCGCATGACGTGCTCTTCAGTATGTATATGGAATTAAAAACACAGAAGATCAAAATTCCAGCTGAGATGGCAACAAACCTGATGATTCTTCACAGCTACATCTTAGTCAAGGTAGGCAGACATTTTATCTACACTCTATGTACACAATAACGGCTTATATCAGATTGATCACGTTTCCTACCATTAGTTAGCAATGCTTTGTACCCTATGTTTTTCTCATTTTCAAAATCACAGCTCCTGGTCTAATTTGGTGAATCATTTTCTTTCCCATAAATGAAAGGGTTATTCCCAAATTGTGTCTTGAGCAGCTCACAGCTCTGCAGTCTCCTCACTTTCTGGTTGCTCTGGGGCGGGCACTCCTCCGTGAGTGACAGTTCTGGTCACTTTACTTCTGCTACTGTCATTGCTCTGAAGTCTAGACTGTTTTTAGTATATTTGCATACAGAAATGACAGAGCATTTGAACAAGCGCAGGGCTTTGGAAAGTGAGAGCCATGATTAGAAGAACTGCTTTGGAAACTGATGCTGGGTAACATGGGTTGTCAATATGCAAGACTGATAAGAGAAGCTAAACTGCTGTCTGGAAATCAGTGGGTTAGGCTAGGTTCACACTAGCGTTTGTGTATGCAAAATGCACATCAAAACGCTGCACGGGGATGCATCCGCATACAACGCATGACCACACATGTCCCTACGTACACAATGTTAAAGATAGGTACGCGGGACAGATGCGGATGTATGCGGATCTGAAGGTAAGAAGTACGCAGCCGTATTTGCTGCGTACACAAACGCTAGTGTGAACCCAGCCTTACAGAGAGTTGACTGGAATCTTTGGAGTTACCTCCCCAGCCTGGAATTATAATTACTGCATATTTTTGATACAAGCTGTACACTATGTAAGATAAAAGCTTTCATAGAAGAAGAATGAAACTAGATAGGAAAAGCAAGTTAATTGCAAGCTTGCTTTTTTTCATGCTGTATAATAAAGCGCTATAATAAGAAAAGAATATTCTTTATAGTCTTATTCATCTTATATTTCTGTATTGTGCGGTTATTCTGTTATTCTCTCTAGAAATGTATGAATAAATTGACAACTGGGTGTTATCTTTCCACTTGTCCTCTCAGTGTGACAGTACTAGCGATGCTAAGACTGTGCAGGGACAGAAACCCAACTGGCAACACCCAATTGTCAATTTATTTATACATTTCTAGGAGGGATAACAGAGGAATGGCACACTGTAGAGTTCTAAGAAAAGATGCTTCAGAATTGCTAAATTATGGGGAGTACACCTATTTCCTTAAACCGATCTGTCAAGAGAGTAGGTAGATATCAGGATGGAAGTACTCTGTAGAATAGTCATAGTTACCAGAACATGTTTTGGTTTTTTTTTTTACAGATCCACGTTAAGCGTGGAGACCACATGAAAGGAGCACGAATGCTGATACGTGTTGCCAATAACATCAGTAAATTTCCATCCCGTAAGTTCTGTTAGTACAATGTTTTAACATACAGTCATGGCCAAAAGTGTTGGTACCCTTGAAGTTATTGAAATTACACGTTTTGTTATACACACTTTTATTTTCTTTGTGTGTATTGGAACAACGCAAAAGAAAAAAGTCAAATTGGACATAATTTCAAACAAACCCCCAAAAATGGTCCAGACAAAATCGTTGGCACCCTCAACTTAATATATGGTTGCACACTTTGAAATAACTAGCTGCAATGCTTCGCTTCTTATAACCATCAACAAGCTTCTTGCACCTCTCAGCTGGAATTTTGGAGCACTCTTCTTTTGCAAACTGCTCCAGGTCTATCATATCTGAAGGTGCCTTCTCCCATCAGCAATTTTAAGATCTCTCCATAGGTGTTCAATGGGATTGATATCTGCACTCATTGCTGCCACTTCAGAACTCTCCAGTGCTTTGTTTCCATCCATTTCTGGGTGCTTCCTGAATTACGTTTGGGGTCATTGTCCTGCTGAATGACCCATGATCTAGAGCGCAAACCCAGCTTTCTGACAGTGGACGCTAAATTGCGATCCAAAATCCTTTGGTAATCTTCAGATTTCATGATGCCTTGCACACAGTCAAGGCCCTAAAACATCTTTGACCCTCCACCATATTTGGCTGTAGGTACGGTGTTTTTTCTTTGTAGGCCTCATTCCGTTTTAGGTAAACAGTAGAATGATGTTCTTTACTAAAAAGCTCTATCTTGGTCTTATCCTTTCACAAGATGCTTTCCCAGTAGGATTTTGGCTTACGCTCGTGCATTTTGGCCACCTGCAGTCTACCTTTTTTATGTCTGTGTCGGCAGTGGAGTCTTCCCAGGTCTCCTGCCATAGCGTTTAATTTCATTCAAATCTTGAGATAGTTCGCCCCCTGACACTGATGCACCCTGAGTCTGAAGGACAATTTAGAATTTCTTTGGAACTTGATAGGGGCTGCTTATCTACCATCCGGACTTTCCTGCTTTGCAATCTTTCATCGATTTTCCTCTGTCATCAACGTCCAAAGAGATTAGCTACAGTGCCATGGGCTGTAAACTTCTTGATTATATTGCGCACCAAAAACAAAGGAACATCAACATCTCTGGAGATGGACTTGTAACATTGAGATTGTTGATATTGTTCAACAGTTTTGGTTCTCAAGTCCTCTGATAGTTCTCTTCTGCTCTTTCTGTTCTCTATGCTTAGTGTTGCGCACACAGATACACAATGCAAAGATTGAGTGAACTTCTTCCCTTTTTATCTGGTTTCAGGTGTGATTTTCATATTGCCACACCTGTTACTTGCCACAGTTTAGTTTGAATGAGCATCACATGCTTGAAACAAAGTTGTTTCCACACAATTTTGGAAAGGTGCCCTTTTTCTGTGTGTGTAATTATGTCTTTTTTGTTGTGTTGTTCCAATACACACAAAAGAAATAAACGTGTCTAACAAAACCTGTGGAATTGCAATAATTTTCTGGGAAAAATATTTCATTTTCTGCAACAATTTCAAAGGTGCCAACACTTTCGACCAGGACTGTATTTCATTACCTTATTGACCTTTATACTAGTTACATAGCTGTATTTGGAACCAACCTCATAATTCTACGAGGGTTTTAAGTTTCTCTTGTGCTTTTAGACATCGTTCCGATCCTGACTTCGACCGTAATTGAGTGCCATCGGGCTGGTTTGAAGAACTCTGCATTCAGCTTTGCAGCCATGCTAATGAGACCTGAATATCGCAACAAAATAGACATAAAATACAAGAAGAAGATTGAGGCCATGGTCCGGTAAAGACGCTAGGGCTCCGTTGTCCGGTCTTGTATCATTGACTCATTTCTATTCTATAATTTAATCCCCCTTGTTTTACATGGACTAGGCGGCCGGACACCTCAGAAGTGGAAGAAGAGACCGCACCGTGTCCTTTCTGTGACTTTAAACTCCCAGAATGTGAACTTCTCTGTCCAGGCTGCAAGAATAACCTGCCATACTGTATAGCAACTGTGAGTACAGCAATACGCTAGTCGTACCCGACCGGTAGGATTAGTACAACTATAGTGACCCCCAATTCCTTGCTTGGCTGCTATTGTTAATGCATTGATGCTGGCTGATATTTCAGCTGAGCCATAAATATCAGATATTCTTCTAAAAACCGTTTTAGTAAAAGGTTTCTGGCAGGATTTGTCTCAATCTTCTCCAAAGAAGACATGCTGCAATCTTCACTTCACATCAGCAACGCTTACCAAACCTTACAAACGTGTATATCTTGTTTGCAGAACCACATAATGTATTCTGTAGATCATCATTTCTCTGCATTTTCAAGCCAAGTAACCCATAGTGACAAGATATTCCCACTGAAAACCCCCATTGAAAGTCATTAGCCCTGGTTAAGACACCATAACAGAACACCGATACTACCCTATGACAAGTCAGTGGGGCCCATCGGGCCCTGTGAGTGTCTTCTGTGTGATGGATCCAGCACAGCGTAATGGACAAAACACGGTGCAAGTTGCAGAGAGCCATGTCAAGGCCATTTATGTAGAACTTGCTCTTAAAGAGAACCTGACAGCTGATGCATGCTGCCCAATCCACGGGCATCATATAGCAAACACTGGCCATATGATTGATGATTAAATCAGCCATCAAGTGCCTTTAACAGCCTTGGGTGGATCAGATCTCCACCTGCAGCTGTTAACCATTTAAATCCCTCTGCTAATCTCCGACAGCGGGATTTAACACACGTTGGCCAGAATTGAGTCATTAGTCCCATCCATTTTTTCCAATTTCACTTCACTTGGATTTTTTCACCCCTTTTCTAGTACACTCTATAGTAAAATCAATGGTGTCATTCAAAAGTACAACTCGTCCCTCATAAAACAAGCCTTCATATGGCTTTCTCAACGGAAATATGAAAAAGTTATGACTCTTGGAAGAAGAGGAGGAAAAAAACATAAACAAGGAGAATGACTTAAGGGGTTAAGGGGACTCAGAAATTAGCCAATTAAGAAGATTGAAATTTCATCTGAAGCTTTTTGATTTTGTGTTACCCCACTACCTGTGTCCCCGTATATCTGTTGGAGGAACCAGTAAAGAACAAGCTCTGATACATAAACTATGTGCTAAAATATAGGACAAAAGAATACGTAGTAAATTACTCCCTCTGAATCTGCATATAGTATCTGTATTTGTTTCTTACAGGGCCGGCACATGGTTAAAGAGGACTGGTGCATCTGCCCACATTGTGAATTCCCAGCTCTGCAGTCAGAGTACAGAACGTAAGCCAGTGACAGTGGTGATTCTTTAGTTACTAAACTGTGGCCTTTAGGAAGCTAATTTGTCCGAGATGTTTTGTTATTTATCCTACAGCTTTTATCTCAGCAATGTAGACATGCTTGCAATATACTTATAATAAAAATTCTGGCCCTGTCTAATGTTATACATGATGCTCATGTGGCCAGTGACATCGCTCATGTGGCCAGTGACATCGCTCATGTGGCCAGTGACATCGCTCATGTGGCCAGTGACATCACTCTGGTAACTTTCTTTATACAGCCCACATGGTTTTCAGTCTTCACTGTTCATTATACTGAACATCACTGCTGACTTTGGTATATGGGCAGTGCTTACGTTTTAGGATCGTACATGCGTGATCTCAGATTCCTCTCCTGCACACTCAGCGGTGCAGAAGAAGTTGGATCATGCATGAACAATCCCCACTGTCTCCTCGCTCTGCCTTGTGTCTTGTTGCTGCGATTGCTATTGAGTGATTGGGGAACGCGAACCCCGATCCCTATCCTGCTTTCCTCTTCCGATCAGGAGTACCTTGTACAGCAGGTGAGGAAATGGGGATTGTGATCTTCTCTCTGAGAGGTGATGTGTTGAAGGATGGAGCTTTAGATTGTGAGTAGAGAGGAGCGATGTACGGCAGGAGGATGTTAGATATAGGAAGTGGGCATGACGGAAGTAATATACTACAGGGGGAGACGGCTGTATATAGGGGGCATGGCAGGAGCGATGTACTGCATGTGGAGGTTGTGTATAGTGGGCAAGAGAGGAACGATATACTGCAGGATGGGGCTGCATATGGAGAGGGATGAGTGATATACTGCAGAAATGTGGCTGTAGTTATGGAGGCATGAGAGGAGCGGTGTACTGGAGGATGGTGCTATATGAAGGTGGCTGAGAGGAGCGATGTACTGGAGGACGGTGCTATATGAAGGTGGCTGAGAGGAGCGGTGTACTGGAGGACGGTGCTATATGAAGGTGGCTGAGAGGAGCGATGTACTGGAGGACGGTGCTATATGAAGGTGGCGGAGAGGAGCGATGTACTGCAGTACGTTGCTATATGAATGTGGCTGAGAGGAGCGGTGTACTGGAGGACAGTGCTATATGAAGGTGGCTGAGAGGAGCGATGTACTGGAGGACAGTGATATATGAAGGTGGCTGAGAGGAGCGATGTACTGGAGGACGGTGCTATGTGAAGGTGGCTGAGAGGAGCGATGCACTGGAGGACGGTGTATATGAAGGTGGCTGAGAGGAGCGATGTACTGGAGTATGGTGCTATATGAAGGTGGCGAAGAGAAGCGATGTACTGGAGGATGGTGCTATATGAAGGTGGCTGAGAGAAGCGATGTACTGGAGTATGGTGCTATATGAAGGTGGCGAAGAGAAGCGATGTACTGGAGGATGGTGCTATATGAAGGTGGCGGAGAGGAGCGATGTACTGGAGTACGGTGCTATATGAAGGTGGCGGAGAGGAGCGATGTACTGGAGGACGGAGCTATATGAAGGTGGCTGAGAGGAGCGATGTACTGGAGGATGGCGCTGAGTTCTAAAGGGGACAGAAGTGGCAAGCAATAGGTGATTAAAAGTGATGAGTAGTGATGAGCGAGTGTACTCGTTGCTCGGGTTTTACCGAGCACGCTCGGGTGTCCTCCGAGTATTTTTTAGTGCTCGGAGATTTAGTTTTCATCGCCTCAGCTGAATGATTTACATCTGTTAGCCAGCATAAGTACATGTGGGGGTTGCCTGGTTGCTAGGGAATCCCCACATGTAATCAAGCTGGGTAGTAGCTGTAAATGATCCAGCTGCGTTGAAAAAAAAAAACAATCTCCGAGCACTAAAAAATACTCGGAGGACACCCGAGCGTGCTCGGGAAATCTCGAGTAACGAGTATATTCGCTCATCACTAGTGATTAAGCAGTGGAGCATTGGCTGTATTAGGGTCATAACCTCAGACAGTTGCAGATGCTGCAGAGGTGAGTAGCTAGGGCTGCGGAGGCTCTAGTATAGGGGACACAAATGAGGGGTTTTGATCTAGCGAGAACACTTAGAAGGAAAAGACTGATGGGAAATTAGTTTGTAAAGTTAAAGGAACACCCATTACCAGGGTGTAAGCAAAACTAATGTGAGGGCTGTGTTTGCATAAAATGATTTTCTGGCTATATCAATGAGCAAAGATGAACTGCTTATGAATATTTTAGGTATTTTGGAGATTTCTAGATTTTACATGTATCTTAAAAAAAACCTTTATTTGTAGTCATAGTTCCTCCTGAAGACTGGCTATACATATAAGCTGGCTATATCTGTAAAATAGCTGTCCACCTACCCAAATTTTCCCAAAACATACAGTGCCTACAAGTAGTATTCAACCCCCTGCAGATTTAGCAGGTTTAATAAGATGCAAATAAGTTAGAGCCTTCAAACAAGAGCAGGATTTATTAACAGATGCATAAATCTTACAAACCAAAAAGTTTTGTTGCTCAGTTAAATTTTTATAAATTTTAAACATAAAAGTGTGGGTCAATTATTATTCAACCCCTAGGTTTAATATTTTGTGGAATAACCTTTGTTTGCAATTACAGCTAATAATCGTCTTTTATAAGACCTGATCAGGCCGGCACAGGTCTCTGGAGTTATCTTGGCCCACTCCTCCATGCAGATCTTCTCCAAGTTATCTAGATTCTTTGGGTGTCTCATGTGGACTTTAATCTTGAGCTCCTTCCACAAGTTTTCAATTGGGTTAAGGTCAGGAGACTGACTAGGCCACTGCAACACCTTGATTTTTTGCCTCTTGAACCAGGCCTTGGTTTTCTTGGCTGTGTGCTTTGGGTCGTTGTCTTGTTGGAAGATGAAATGACGACCAATCTTAAGATCCTTGATGGAGGAGCGGAGGTTCTTGGCCAAAATCTCCAGGTAGGCCGTGCTATCCATCTTCCCATGGATGCAGACCAGATGGCCAGGCTCCTTGGCTGAGAAACAGCCCCACAGCATGATGCTGCCACCACCATGCTTGACTGTAGGGATGGTATTCTTGGGGTCGTATGCAGTGCCATCCAGTCTCCAAACGTCACGTGTGTGGTTGGCACCAAAGATCTCGATCTTGGTCTCATCAGACCAGAGAACCTTGAACCAGTCAGTCTCAGAGTGCTCCAAGTGATCATGAGCAAACTGTAGACGAGCCTTGACATGACGCTTTGAAAGTAAAGGTACCTTACGGGCTCGTCTGGAACGGAGACCATTGCGGTGGAGTACGTTACTTATGGTATTGACTGAAACCAATGTCCCCACTGCCATGAGATCTTCCCGGAGCTCCTTCCTTGTTGTCCTTGGGTTAGCCTTGACTCTTCGGACAAGCCTGGCCTCGGCACGGGAGGAAACTTTCAAAGGCTGTCCAGGCCGTGGAAGGCTAACAGTAGTTCCATAAGCCTTCCACTTCCGGATGATGCTCCCAACAGTGGAGACAGGTAGGCCCAACTCCTTGGAAAGGGTTTTGTACCCCTTGCCAGCCTTGTGACCCTCCACGATCTTGTGTCTGATGGCCTTGGAATGCTCCTTTGTCTTTCTCACGTTGACCATGTATGAGTGCTGTTCACAAGTTTGGGGAGGGTCTTAAATAGTCAGAAAAGGCTGGAAAAAGAGATAATTAATCCAAACATCTGAAGCTCACTGTTCTTTGTGCCTGAACTACTTCTTAATACTTTAGGGGAACCAAACAGAATTCTGGTGGGTTGAGGGGTTGAATAATAAATGACCCTCTGAAAAGACTTTTCACAATTTAAAAAAAAAATAAACAAAGAAATAACATTCTTTTTTGCTGCAGTGCATTTCACACTTCCAGGCTGATCTACAGTCCAAATGTCACAATGCCAAGTTAATTCCAAATGTGTAAACCTGCTAAATCTGCAGGGGGTTGAATACTACTTGTAGGCACTGTATATACAGTGCTGTGCAGGGCATGTTTATTCAATAAGGAAGAGGACGACAAGCTGCTGCCATACACCTCTGGGTAAATCTGACAGGGAGAAGGACTTGGGGATCCTAGTTAATGATAAACTTACCTGGAGCAGCCAGTGCCAGGCAGCAGCTGCCAAGGCAAACAGGATCATGGGGTGCATTAAAAAAGGTCTGGATACACATGATGAGAGCATTATACTGCCTCTGTACAAACCCCTAGTTAGACCGCACATGGAGTACTGAGTACAGTTTTGGGCACCGGTGCTCAGGAAGGATATAATGGAACTAGAGAGAGTACAAAGGAGGGCAACAAAATTAATAAAGGGGATGGGAGAACTACAATACCCAGATAGATTAGCAAAATTAGGATTATTTAGTCTGGAAAAAAGACGACTGAGGGGCGATCTAATAACCATGTATAAGTATATAAGGGGACAATACAAATATCTCGCTGAGGATCTGTTTATACCAAAATATTTAGAATTGAGAGTCCTCAGTGGTTGATACCTTTTATTTTTACCTTTACCTTTATATTTTTCTATCCACTGGCTAACACGGTACCAAGATATATTTCTTTCCTGTATGTTTATACCAAGGAAGGTGACGGGCACAAGGGGGCATTCTTTGCGTCTGGAGGAGAGAAGGTTTTCCCACCAACATAGAAGAGGATTCTTTACTGTTAGGGCAGTGAGAATCTGGAATTGCTTGCCTGAGGAGGTGGTGATGGCGAACTCAGTCGAGGGGTTCAAGAGAGGCCTGGATGTCTTCCTGGAGCAGAACAATATTGTAACATACAATTATTAGGTTCTGTAGAAAGACGTAGATCTGGGGAATTATTATGATGGAATATAGGCTGAACTGGATGGACAAATGTCTTTTTTCGGCCTTACTATGTTACCTCGCATTGTAACATGTTAGACTGTGGGAATAATAGCAGCAAAAACGAAATGTGCTGACCCTGAGCGAGCATTGACTTACCTACCCAAGTGTTTGTGTGTGAGCAGAACGCGGACTGTGACAGTGTAGAGAATTACATAACTGTCGTTCATTTCCTCAGACTGCTGGAGTCAGAAAGCATCTGCCCCATGTGTTCTCAGAAGGTGACCTCTGCTCAGTTAAAGAACGTTCTGGACTGTTCTACATATCTCAAGCAGGAGCAGGAGGAGCAGTAACACTGGACTTGGGTAAATAGGCATGCTTCCTACAGTGTTAATGTTTATTTAGTTAGATAATGGTTCTAAGGAAGCAATATATTACCAATAACATTCATAGCCGTGCAAAACTAATGATTGGGTTATGCTGTAAATTGTGTACAGTGAGGGGATAATGTGCTATTGCTATTGTGATCATTAGTTGATACAAATGAGCAAAAAGATTATCACTACTTTTGTATTCCGCACTGTTCTGATCCTGCTGACATGATCTTCCTCCAGCAGCCCTCAAATGCAGGATTCTGCTGCACCTCTTCTGACTACTATTGCCCCCGTCCTGTCATATCACCACAAGGGCCTAGTAATAGCGAGAGGCGCCGCCAGTGTTGTGTTCCGAAATGGAAGTCGGAATAGGGTAGTGTAAACCTTTTTATTCATCTCTGTCAGCTAAGTTGTCACCTATCCAATTGTTTCCCACTGCTGAAACCCTTGCTAGCTACCAGTGAAGGGAAAGTGTCCCCCCATTTTGATCTGTCCACAAAATCATGGGCAGTAGATTGTGCATTTGATCAGTGAGGTCTTTTCACAAGTTTGGGCAGGTAAAACTGTCCACATCATGGAAAAGTGGCTGCAGAGCTGAGTAAAACCAAGAAGATTTTTGGTACTCAAAAAGCCTTCACTGGGGGACAGAGATGTAGGCTAATGCCATTAGGAGGCTGACACTAGGCAGGAAAAAAGGCTAACTCCTCCCCAGCAGGCTACACTCACTGACTGGCAGAGCTAACCAGTATGTGAGAAAGCAGTAGGAAAGGAGATTACCTCAAGAACCAACAATGGCACAAACAAGGGCGGGTTCTGTGTCCCCCAAGAACATAGTTAGTAAGGCCGAAAAAAGACATTTGTCCATCCAGTTCAGCCTATATTCCATCATAATAAATCCCCAGATCTACGTCCTTCTACAGAACCTAATAATTGTATGATACAATATTGTTCTGCTCCAGGAAGATAAATTGCTGTTGCATTGGCCGGGAATCGAACCCGGGCCTCCCGCGTGGCAGGCGAGAATTCTACCACTGAACCACCAATGCTCACTTAGAAGGCTCAGAGAAAAAGATTTTACAGTGAATACCAAAAATCTTTTCTCTGTCGCTTCATTGGAGACACAGGTAACTATGGCATGTCCAAAAGCAGTCCCTTGGGTAGGAAAAACCAGCTATGCTAAAATGTAAGGCCGGTCCACTGCCTCATGCAGAACCTTTCTGCCCAGGCTGGTGTTCATTGGAGCATAGGAGAAAACCCATGTAGGATTACAAGAGGTGGAATGAAGACCAGGACACAGCCTGGCAGGTCCAACGGTGAAGAGGCTATGAAGCCCCCACTATCGTGGAAAATCATGAACTTAAGCGGGATCGTTTTTTGTTTTTTTTCACTCGATACGCTCCTAAGATAAGAAAAATAGGTGCACCAAGCAATAGAGGTCTATGAAGTGGGAAGATCACCTTCAGAAATCACAAAAAGAGAGTCTGAATATCTGAGGAATCCTGTCCTGGAAATGTAGAGATGCAGCTCTGATGAGATCCACAGAGACCACTCCAGAGGATTTTTAGGAAAGAGAGTGATCACCTTAGAAAGGAAACCAGGCCTAGGACCCCTTTGACCTCGTGGGATGAAGCGCCAAGTTCTCCCGGAAGAGTAAGAATAATCACTTTAGGCTGGTTTCACACTTGCGTTTGGTTGGTCTGCGTATGGCTGCGTACATCCTCCTTTAAGATCCACCTATATGATATGATACACTTTATTGATCCCGGCGGAAATTACGGTATTACAGCAGCAATATGATGATCTGCCTACTTCCGCATGCGACCCTATCTTTAACATTGGGTACGCAGGGACATGCGCTGTATGCGGATGGGTCCGTATGCGTCATTTTGATGTGCCCGCCGACCGCACGGGAACGCAAAAAGTTGCCTGGGCAATTCGAGTGTGTCCTTGGGGAGATTACAGGCTCTCCTGGGCCAGTGTGTAAGGTCGAGCCTGAGAGTAAAACTGCGGAGAGAAGCAGAACATTGAGTTTGGCCTAAAACACAAGACTTCCTCTTTAGAGTTCAGCTCTGGAGATTATGAAGTCACAAGCAAAAAAAAACTGGTTAGCTCTCAGCCAGTGGGTGGATGTAGCCTGCTGGGGAAGAGTTAAGGTACCGTTACACTAAACGATTTACCAACGATCACGACCAGCGATACGACCTGGCCGTGATCGTTGGTAAGTCGTTGTGTGGTCGCTGGGGAGCTGTCACACAGACAGCTCTCTCCAGCGACCAATGATCAGGGGAACAACTTCGGCATCGTTGAAACTGTCTTCAACGATGCCGAAGTCCCCGGGAAACCAAGGTAAACATCGGGTTACTAAGTGCAGGGCCACACTTAGTAACCCGATATTTACCCTGGTTACCATTGTAAAAGTAAAAAAAAAAAAACACTACATACTCACATTCCTGTCACGTCCCCCAGCTTCAGCTTCCCTGCACTGTGTAAGCGCCGGCCGTAAAGCAGAGCGGTGACGTCACCGCTGTGCTCTGCTTTACGGCCGGCCGGAGCTGACAGTCAGTGCGCGAAGCTGACGCCGGGGGACGTGACAGGAATGTGAGTATGTACTCTTTTTTTTTTAACTTTTACAATGGTAACCAGGGTAAATATCGGGTTACTAAGCGCGGCCCTGCGCTTAGTAACCCGATATTTACCCTGGTTACTAGTGAACACATCGCTGGATCGGCGTCACACATGCCGATTCAGCGATGACAGCGGATGATCAGCGACCAAAAAAAAGGTCCTGATCATTCCCCACGACCAACGATCTCCCAGCAGGGGCCTGATCATTGGTCGCTGTCATGCATAACGATTTCGTTAACGATATCGTTGCTACGTCACAAAAAGCAACGATATCGTTAACGAAATCGTTATGTGTGAAGGTACCTTTAGTCTTTTTTCCTGCCTTGTGGCAGCAGCATACAGCCATGGTTTCCAGCGTCCCCCAATTAAGCAATAGAAACATTTTTTATTTTTTTTTAAATTTCTCTTCTCTTGCAGAGATATTTGCTTGTAAAATTTAGGTTATAATTGAGAAGTTTAACTTGGTGTAACCAGAGATTCTTCTCTGGGGGGGTGTACTACTTCTGCTACATGTGGTTGACCATCCATAAGCATGCAGATAAGAAAACATGCCCTGCTCTCCTCCCTGATCTCTGCAGCTACAGTATACAGCAGAACTGAGTTATGTGTCATTACAAACACTTCCAGATTTTACCTCACGTCAGTCATTGGTGGTTAGAGCTGACGGCTCTGTGAGATGAGACATGGAAGTATTTGTAATTATACATAACTCAGCTGTGCTGCATCGGTGCACAAAGATCACTGAGGAGAGGAGGGTGTGTTCTTTTCACCCATGCAGAGTTATGATTGGTCAACCTCACCACATGCAGAGGAAGTACACAACATAAACTTTGACCTGAGCCTTGCTTGCATGACCATCAGCTGTGGATAGGTGATAACTTGCTTAGACAAGAGTACCCCTTGAAAATAAAGCTGATGGATATGTAGTTTTCGGTTATGTCATTCAGTTTATCCCGTAGTTTTGTTTTGAAACGCTGTTAAGTTTTTGTTGTTCTAGGAGTTTAATTGTCTTTCTTTTCTTTGCAGATCTTTGTATTTTGACCGTTCATCAAATTAACAAACTTTTTATTTTTTTAGACATTTTATTGTAATCGGTTCTGTATATAATTTACAATGAGGATTAAATTACAATATTTATAATAAACCAGTTTGTACGGTTGTGGGTTTTTCTGCTTAATGGTGGATTGATTTCTTCTCCTTTCTTCTTTTGTGGTTCAAGGTAATGTGTTGTCAGAAACACAAATAAGGTTCTTGTGATTTTTATTTTTGCTCATCCAAATACATTCCAATACTTCGGGGTCTTTAAATGACTGCAAGGCCCCGTTCTTGGGTTCCTAAAACGTCAGTCTCTGGATTACAGAAGGTCTCAGCAATCAGATCCCAACTGATCCACAAGATGTCTCTTATCCCACGGATCGGGGATAACATTTTGGGGGCAAATGGCCAGAGATGAGCAAAATGAATTCTCAAATTTTACAAAAATCACTATTCTCCAAAATACATGGTTTTTTTTTTGCAGTTTGCTCCCTGTCAATTCAACAATGGCAGTCGGCTATGGCTGCCATTACTGGGAAGGAAGGGTGGTGGGTAAGACGCCAAAGGACCGAAAGGTAGGAAAAGTGAGCTTTGAAGAAATTATTTGTTTTTTTTTTAAACTCCACCTTCATTATCCTTTTGGACTCTATCCAGACCCCAGAGCATAAGAAGAGAGCTGGAGAGCAAACTAAGGTCACCAGGATAGATGTCACTTTTCAATAGCTGGGTTTGAGTCATTCTAAGGTGTAGACGTGGCCTACAGACCTCAAACTTAAAGGTGTATTTCAATAACCACAAATTTGTCACTTATCTCCCTTTGAGAATGAGTGGAGCTCGGTTGATCATGTACACTGCCACTCCTATGAAACAGAAAAAAGTGCCCAAGTACGACTTGTACAAAAATAAGGGGACATTTCAAGCAGTTTTAAACCTTACAACTGCTTCTTGAATCAGAGCCTATGTACTAACTAGAAGAGTTTTTCTTAAAGAACAGAATATTTCTGGTCTGAATTGTGGCAATACCCATATTAGCGTTCACATTCGCGTTTTGCGGGGTTGCGTCGGGCGCAGCCGCGGCGACGCATGCATCATGCGCCCCTATATTTAACATGGGGGCGCATGGACATGCGTTGTCTTGCGTTTTGTGACGCATGCGTCTTTTTTGGCGCAAGCGTCAGGGCGCAGAGGACGCAGCAAGTTGCATTTTTTTTTGCGTCCAAAATCATGCCAAAAAAGGACGCATGCGTCACAAAACTGTGTTTTGCATGCGTTTTTGTGTGCGTTGTGTCGCCGACGCAGCCCCACACAACGCAAATGTGAACGTAGCCTCATTCAGTTGAGGCGAGTGATTATCTACAAGTAGAGTTAGCCCACACACATGTAGATTCATGAGCCTGAGGCTGTACACCACGAGGAGCGATTTTGTGGATGGTACTTCTAGGGTCTAGTTTTCTAAAGGAAAAGGCTGGAGGAGCACCGGAGGAAGACATAACCTGAGGCCTACTCATTTGTGGAGTCATTGTGAACTCTATGAAGGAAGAATTCAAAGATAAATTCATTAAAATCTGCTGAGAAGAGATCACAGAAAGATGATGAATCAGAATTTGTAAAGGTTTTACCCATGGCTGGCACTTGATCCAGAATGATCTAGGATGGTGGTTGTGCAATTACCTGGTTAGTCTGAAGAATGCCTATAAACATTGCTTTGAAGGAGCCAAGAGGTCTACTCCAGGCCTAGGATCTAGGTTGGCTGTACAAGTAAGGGGGGTGTTCGGATGCCAAAAAAAAAAAAAAAAAAGGAGCCTCTGTACATCCACAGAGTTAAGGTCCCTGGGTGGACAGGGCTGGCTGTCCGGCATTAGGCCTGGCTGAAGAAGAGGATACATGGAGGCGACACTCCATGTGCTCGCCTATTGCTGGTGTTGGGAGATCGGTGTCCTTTAAAAAGGACCCGTCGCCCTTAATAATCAGACCAGACATGGCTACTCACGTCTTAGGTGGGAATACGTGGAGGGAACACCCCGCGTGTTTGCATACTGGCTGAAAAAGGATACCGCGCTTGCAGAGGTTTCTGACCAGTGGATCGCTTATGGCAAATGCTCTGCGAGGGAGTTTAGTTTCCTCAGGAGGGACACTGCGTGATCTAAAGTAGAACCGAAGTCCTCGTCAATCTACAGAGATTAGTTAATGATATAAATAGGCAAATCCATCCTTTTCTGAAGTCCTGGTGAGTCCAGAACCAATGCAGTATCCGATCCATATTCAGAGACTTGTTCTCAGCAAATCATTGGTGAGGGATCAGGAAATGAAACTTCCGTTTTCTAGGCGCATGTACGTTTCTAGAATACTTGCGGCTCCTGCTAGCCTGAAGGAAAGAGACCATCTATATTGGTCCTGCGAGCACTCCAAGCCACAGAGGGTTCACGGAGGGATTCAATCTCTTGTCAGAGAATCCATGGGTTGTGGCAGTGACGAAACCCACTCAGAGAACTAGGTACTCTGGGATAAGCTGGGATTGGTGGCGGAGGGCTCCTGAGCTCTTTTAGGGTGACCGGCTTCGGACTGGTCATATGCCCTTAAGACCAGGGAATGCTGGTCATGTGCCTTTAAGACCAGGTAATACTGGTCATGCGCCTTTTAGACCGGTTAATACTGGTCATGTGCCTTTAAGACCAGGGAATGCTGGTCATGTGCCTTTAAGACCAGGTAATACTGGTCATGCGCCTCTAAGACCGGTTAATACTGGTCATGTGCCTTTAAGACCAGGGAATACTGGTCATGTGGCAGGAAATACTGGTCATGTTAAAGGGAACCTGTCACCTGAATTTGGCGGGACTGGTTTTGGGTCATATGGGCGGAGTTTTCGGGTGTTTGATTCACCCTTTCCTTACCCGCTGGCTGCATGCTGGCTGCAATATTGGATTGAAGTTCATTCTCTGTCCTCCATAGTACACGCCTGCACAAGGCAAGATTGCACAGCGCAGGCGTGTACTATGGAGGACAGAGAATGAACTTCAATCCAATATTGCAGCCAGCATGCAGCCAGCGGGTAAGGAAAGGGTGAATCAAACACCCGAAAACTCCGCCCATATGACCCAAAACCAGTCCCGCCAAATTCAGGTGACAGAGTCCCTTTAAGTACAGGGGGAAGAGTGCAGTACTTCCTTACCCGGATGCAGAGTCGTTGTGCTCCTTTAATACATAACCAAAGCCTGTGTGTGTGTGCCGGCAGGGTGGACCAAGATGGCCACCGGGAGTTGCAGAGGTGGTAAAGTCTCGCAGAGAGTGAGAGGAGGCAATTTTGGGGGGGGCGGAGCCACAGACGTGATGTGGGTGGAACCTCGTGACTTCCATGAATAGGCCCAAGCAGGGGCCTAAATTTCTGCAGCCGGAGTGAGCAATACCAGCGTTGCTGAGGGAAGCAATCGCTCCAGTCCCAGGGAAGAAGCGCCAGAAAAGGTGGACGGAGCCGCCTTAGCACGCCATAGTGCGGTCGTGGCTTCCGGATTGCGGCCTACACATCGGCCGAAGTCGGGGGCTAAATTTTTGCAGCCGGCCGGAGAGTTACCTCAGGGAGGTGGGCCACAGGGAAGCTGAGGCTGCCTGTCAGCATGTGAATATCCCACTGCAGAGGCCCACCACTGACTGGATCCACTCACCATCAGTGCGCGTCCCTGCATGGAGCTGCCGCGATGACTGGGTTTTAGCGCCGAGGAAAGCGCGCGCACTCTACTGTTACTATACTGTTCTGGTGCAGGGATAACAGGATTTTTGGTTGCTAACCGTAAAATCTGTTTCTCAGAGCCTTCATTGGGGGACACATGAACCATGGGTGTATGCTGCTGCCACTAGGAGGCTGACACTATGCAAATAAAAAAGTTAGCTCCTCCTCTGCAGTGTACACCCTACCGACAGGAAGTAGGATATTCAGTTAGTGAGAAAGCAGTAGGAGAAGTAACGTGTAAAAGAGAAAGAATAATATTATAATTATAATAAACTTTATCTACATAGCGCCAAGAAATTCCACGGCGCTCCATAGATTAACGGTTTCAAACACTCAGAGTGTTCAAAGAACTCAAACGTATATAGTAAACAGAGCTGTTCAACTTGGAAGGGTGCTGTGTCCCCCAATGAAGGCTCCGAGAAACAGATTTTACGGTAAGCAACCAAAAATCCTGTTTTCTCTATCGCCTTTCATTGGGGGACACAGGAACCATGGGACGTCCCAAAGCAGTCCCTGGGGTGGGAAAAAAACAGACTTCCATCAGGTCCGAGGACTCACCACTGCCGCCTGCAGGATCCTTCTGCCCAGGCTGGAGTCCGCCGTAGTTCGGTGAAACGTGTGGATGGAAGACCAGGTTGTCGCTTTGCAAAGCCGTCGGCGAAAGCCCCGTGACCCACTGGAAGCGCCGACTGCCCGGGTAGAGTGAGCCTTTATCTCAGGAGGGGGCACTCTTGTTCTTGACCCGGTAAGCTTCCAAAGATGCCGTTCTGATAGAGCGAGCAATAGTCGCCTTGGAAGCCGGCAGGCCTCTACGCACGCCATCAAGGATGACGAAAAGAGAATCCATCTTCCGGAAAGCGGCCGTGCTAGACAGGGAGATCCTCACTGCCCTGACGAGGCCGGCTGTTCAACAATCGCTCCAGAAGATTAGTCGGGAGCTGGACAAAAGGAAAGGTAGAACAATGTCCTCGTTGAGGTAGAAAGATGAAAACCACCTCGAGAAAGGAAGGAAGGCGGAGGCCTGGGACCACCTTGTCCTGGTGGAAAATCAAGAAAGGAGGTCGGCAAGAAATGGCCGCCAACTCGAAAATGCGGCGGATCGAAGAGATGGACCTGAGAAAAGCCACCTTCCGAGATAGAACTGACAGGGAAAACTCCCTGAGAGGCTCGAAGGGGAGAACCCCTAAGAACAACCAAGACAACCTTTAAATCCCATGAATCCACAGAGGCCCTGTACGGAGGGACAGCGTGGGCTACTCCTTGAAGGAAGGTCTTAACCTGTGGCTGAGAAGATAACGTCTTCTTAAAGGGAAGAAGAGCGCAGGAACCTGCCCCTTTAGGGAACAGAGCGAAGCCCGAATCCAGTCCTGCCTGAAGGAAAAACAAATGGAAGGCAGGGAAAAGGGACATAGGTGAAAAGCGGTTGGGCTTGCATCAACGAAAGTAAGCCTTCCAGGTACGATAGTAGATCCTGGAAGAAGACGAAGGCTTCCCAGCCTGGATTATAGAGTGACTCATCTGGGCCGAAAGGCCGGACGCTTTTAGAACTGTGGAGTCCACAGCCACACCGTTAAACTAAGCGACCGATAATTCGGGTGGCAGTTCGGACCCTGAGACAGCAGATCGGGTTCGTTTGGAAGGCATCAGGGGTGTCCGCAAAAAAGTTGACGATGTCTGCAGACCAAGACCTCCTGGGCCAATCCGGGACGATCAGAATGACCGGCACCCATCCCGCCTTGATCGTTTGACGGCTTGGAAAGCAAGGGAAGGCGCGGGAACCGATAGGGGAACACGAAGTGCGACCAAGGAATGGCCAGAGTGTCAACACCACTGTGAGAGGATCACGGGACCCTGGGCCGACCCAAGGGACCTTCCTGATCAATCGGGATGCCATGAGGTCCACCTCTGGAGTCTCCCATCGAAGAGCAATCCGATAGGAAACCTCCTGAAATACCGTTCCCCTGCCGCGAGGCCCTCGCGGCCGAGGAAGTCGGCGGCCTAAAAGTCAACGCCGGGGACCTGCACTGCGGAGCTCACCAGGACCATTGCCTCTGTCCAAAGGAGAATCCTGGAATCTCGGCTGAGGCCAGAGAACGCCGAGTCCACCCCTGGTGGTAGACATATGCCACTGCTGTGTCATTGTCTGTCTGGATTCGAATTGGCAGGCTGCTGAGAATCCTTACCCAGTGAAGGAAAGACAGAAAGATGATCCGGAACTCGAGGACATTGATCGGCAAAGAGGACTCCTGCGCCGACCAACAACCCTGAAAGAACAGAAGACAAAGCCCCGTGCCTCCGCCGGGCGGGCTGGCGTCCGTCGTCACCACCTGCCAGGGAACTGGAAGGAAGTATATGTTGTGAAGGATCTACCCTGGGATAAGAGAAGAGACCACGGCCACCAATCGAGGAACCATTTGACCCGGGAGGAAGCCGGATCGGACGATGCAGGGAGAAGACAGACCTGTCCCCTGTGATAGAATAGCCTGCTGAAGAAGTCTTGAATGAAACGGGCGAAGGGAAAATTGCTTCCGATGTTGCAACCAACCTCCTTAGGGCCTTTAAAGGCCCATTTTAAAGGAGGGATATCCTGTCTTCGGGAAGGAAGACTCTGGTCCGACAAGTGTCGAAGAACATGTCCGGAGATATGAGGCGCTGAACAAGATGGAACTTCTTCCTGTTGACGAGCCACCCGCAACGGCTAGAATGGCGGGAAAGATGGATAGACTTTCAGGAGCCTGAAACTGAAAATTCCTGAGCCTCCATGGAAGCGATTACTGAACGAGGGAATATCATCCTGAAGTGTCTCCGACGAAACTTCCTGTTCAGCAAATTGAGATCCGGACTGGGACGAACCTTGTCATCCTCTGTCAGTACAAAAAGATTCGAAGAGAGGCCTGTGAACCGTTGAACCGTTCCTGTTCTGGGACGGGAACAATTACCCCGGATTTAAGGAGGGAAACAATGGCTGTAAAGAAAACCCAGGACTAGCGGGGTCTCTTGGAGGTTGGCATTCGAAGAAAACGATCCCAGGACCGTGGAATGAAGATTTTGTATCTAGAGGATACAAGTGCCCTGGCCCATGTGTCCTCTACTCAGGAGACCCAGACGTCCCTGAGGAACAGGAGAAGGTTGCCCAGCCTGAGAAACGGGCTGGGGTCTAGTCGTGGGTCGAGCCTAGGTGGAACTTCCAGTTCTGGACCTGGATAATCCGCCTTAGGAGTAGCGGGCACGCCAGGAAAGAGAGACGAAGAATACCGTCTTCTCTTAACGTGCCTGTGGCCTCTGCTGTTGCGAAGAGGAATCCGATGCCGCGAAACTACGAAAGAGGTCGAAAAGACCGGAGTAGCCGCCTAAGGGGAAGTGGGCGAGGTCTGGAGAAGGGGACTGGTGCCGCCAGTGGCGTCCTTAATAATTTGGTCCAGCTTGGAACCGAAAGGACGTGAACCTTGAAGAGGCAGGCCCGTAAGGGACTTCTTTGACTCTTGAGCCAAACAGTGTGAAGTCTGGCAACAACACTACTGGGCTCCTGTGCGGCAGAAGACGCGACGTCCAGGGAAGAAATTATTCCCCGGCGTGAGTAATCTGGGTGGCAAGTTCCGCCAGCCGGCCTGATGGAGCTCCAGCTTGAATGCCCCAACGGAGTTGTTTAGCCCCTCGGATACAGACTTCGAAACCCAAGTGGAAGCCAAAGCCGGGCATTGGGATGATGCGGCAGTTTCGAAAGCCCACTTCACAAAAGATTCCATGATCCAATCGATGGAATCTTTCAGACCGCCCCACCGGAGGGGACTGTGTTGGTGGCAGGTCTAGCAGCCGACGGATCCACAGGGGGAGAGGTCACTCTCTAACGCCTCTTATTCCGGTTGGCAAATGAGATCCGGAAAGAGATTTGAGACTCCAAGACGCTTGTCTCTTTGAGAACGTCTGGTCGAATTTGCTTTTTCTCTGGCCAGAAGCTCCTCGAATTCAGGATGAGGAGCAAATACCTTGGGAGGTAGATTAGACCGTCTAAACGAAACCGCCTGATCTGCGGGTTTCGTAGAGGAATCTTTGATGCCACAGGTCTGATTGGTCGCTCCAATGAGGCTTTGAACCATATCCCTCATCTTAGCGATTTGGTTCGAATCCGGCCTCAAATTATCCTCCGAAGGCGCATCAGAGAAAAGCCTCGCCTGACTCTGGGGGGAAAGACCAGGGGGAAGTCGACCACAGAAAAGGACCGTGGGGCGAAGTAGACCGAGAAGAGAACTCAGACCGGTGTTCCTGTCTGGATCTTTCGCGGCCTGTATTAGAAGTCTCGGACAGAGCATCTTGCGACCCGCTGGCTACTACGGAAGTCTGCAGGGGCAACCGATCTAGCACGGACACAAGGGTCTGGGACACCCGTGTGAGAACCGCTACTGACTGATAGAGACAAAGAGGATGGGGACTTTGCTCTGAGGCGGAGCAGCAGGGGGGGGGGGGTCCTGGGCGGTGCGCATAATGTGGGTTGCTGCAGGCCTGTCTGAGAAAAGGTAGGAGGCCGGAAGCGACCTCCCTTAAAATTAGACCGAACGGGTCGAGGAAAAAAAAAAATCAGAAGGGGAGAGTATCAGTCTGCGGTGCAGAGCTACACATGGCAGACGCTGCGGTGGGCATAAGGCAAACACGCAAAGTGTTAGACTAAGGCAGAAGAGGGAGGACAAAAGCGACTTCCCTTAAGATTAGACATGGCGAAGGAACCCCTGAAGAAGCCAGAAGGTTAGGGGACAGGAAGCTGAGGAGAGTGTCAGTCTGCAGCAGAGCTACTCACGACAGGTGATGGATGGAAAGCTGCACCTCATGATGTCGATGGTCCTTAACGCAGGGGTGCAGGCAGACAGAGCAGACTTCTGGGACACTCTTCTGTCCAGGACCGGCTGCAATGCTGAGCCGCAAAGGATGAGGACGCCAGGCTATGCGCTTTGAGGAGCCAGCGCAAGGCGGCCCTGGTGCCGAAAACAACATCAGGGGCGCAGGAGAAAGTGGGCGGGGCTAACCGCCAAGATGGCGCTGGTGGGTGGAGCTCACCGACTTGACGGGAGAAAAGCCCGCCTGATATAAGGAGGAAGTAGCGGAGTCGCGGCCGGAAGTAAGCCCCGGGCGAAGCCGGGGCCTAAATTAGAGGCCGGTGTCCACCAGTGCAAGACCGCGGCGCCGGAGCTGTGCGGGTGCCGGAGCAGCGCGGCTGCAGGGGCCCGAAGCGGCGCGGCGGCCTGCAAACGCCGCCGCGCTGGCACAGATGGCAGGGGAGCCGCTGCGCTGGCACAGATGGCAGGGGAGCCGCTAAGGGCGGCCGGAATCGTGCTCGCAGGGGTCAGAAGTGGCGCGGTAGCCTGTAAAGGCCGCCGCGCCGGAACAGGAGGCAGAACGGCCGCAGCTATGGAAGCGGTGCGGCAGACAGAAAGAGCACGGCCGCCGTGCGGTAAAGGGATCTCGGCCCGTGCGCGCAGAAAAAAAGGTCCCTGCAACTGCGTGCAGCTGCCCGTGCAACGGGCGACGACCAGTGGGATCCCCCCCTTTGAAGATCTGTATGGGATGGAATGGAATGGGGAAAATACTCACCTTAAACATCCCACGCCGTTACTGACCTGAAGAGGAATGAGACGTCCAGGGAGCTGATGGACGTCCTCGTCTCCGCAACCGACAGGCTCTGGTAGGCGAGTGGGTGGGGGACGGAGCCAGGACCGGACTTCTGAGCACGCTTGTGTGCTAGGATCTTGGTCCTGGAGAGGGATCTATGAGGATACGGGGTGGCAGTACACGCCGTACTCATAGTCCGCATTGTGGGACTACAGGTGTGACTGTTCACCCTGTATCCCTCCAAAAAAACCTGAAAAGGAACGACGCACATTGAGGTAGATAAGGGTCTAATGAAAGACCCGTGTCCACCTCCTACTGACACTAAGCTAAACTGAATATCCTACTTCCTGTCGGTAGGGTGTACACTGCAGAGGAGGAGCTAACTTTTTTACTTGCATAGTGTCAGCCTCCTAGTGGCAGCAGCATACACCCATGGTTCCTGTGTCCCCCAATGAAAGGCGATAGAGAAAGAGGGATAAACCTCAATCCGCCATCCCTTTGTTAGGGAGGTGGATAGGAACCGTCCGCCTCCTTGTGCCATCCGCTTTAAGACTATATATAGTATGCCCACATATCGCAGCACATTCCCTAGTGGTTAACAGACATCAGATCGAAGATGCAGACTTACATAGTAATAAAGTGGAGCCCTGTTAGGTGTGTAGCCCTGTGCTCCAACTCGTGTTTCACCCTGCTTCATCAGGGTGCGTGAAATTATAAAATACTGTAGTAAAGATGGGTGCAGAAAATCCAAAAATGATACAAGTCTGTCTTCTAGGAGAAAACTCAGAATAGAACAGATCAGAAGATGCCCCCGACGCTCATATCTGTGATGTCCAGCTACTGAACATGTGTGCATTCACTATAGGGAACGAGTAGGAGGCTCCCAAAGTTGCAGTCTTTGACGTGGAAAAGTGGGGGGCTCAATTCATGGCTCGTCTCCACCTCTGTGACAATGAAAAAGAAACCTATGTTTCAAGGAACTGAGGGGGGATCCGAAGAAGACGTATGGAGGATAGGGCACACTTCTGTATGTGGCTCAGGTGAGGTTCTACTGTACTAACATCAGGGTAGCATGTTATATGGCAGAATCTTTTCAGATCTGTGTGTAGGTCGTCAGGAGTCTCGGTGCCTTACTGTTGCCAGAGACAACCATCTTATCATTCCAGCCTACTGCAAATGTATACGATGATGGAGCGACTTTGGCAGTCACACATCCAAAAGATCATTTTATGCCACTGCTGCCTTTCGGCATAACGGATGTGGTTGCATTGTGCTGGTATCGTGAATTGCAAAAAAAAAAAAAATTCAACTGGTTCCAGCTTCTATCACTTTGCCGGTGGTAATGTGACCATTTACTTGCATTATGCTGTGATGTAGCAGCGGTTTTGAGTGATTTTTAGGTACAACAGCTGCATTGTGGCCAAAGTTGTTGTGCAGTCCCAACCTATGTGATAAAGCAACAAGAACTATAAATCACACAAAAGAGAAAACCACAGGATTGTCTTCTGTGAAACTGACTTTAATGAAGCTTCTCATATAGTTACAATATTATACAAACGAAAGTACTGTTAAGACTATATACAGAAGAACGTGGGGAAGAATGTAAAATAAAGTACACCTGGGAAAAGTGCTAGACAATGGCCAGAAAGTAGACAGGTCTGAATTGTACATACTAAAAAGCTAGGTGCGTGGAGTCCTTCCCTACGACTGTACACTTTATGGGAAGACTCCTCATGGTCTGCCAGTCTTCTGCACGGTTCAATCCCGTTCCTGGATCTGGTCTGGTCGCAGTACTCCTCTGTCTCGCACTTCACTTCTTACTCTGCTTTTTAGCTTTTGCTTTACCTGGTTTTTTGTCTCCACCTTTTTCAACCTTAGAAGACTTTGAAGGTTTTGCTTTTTTTGTCTAGAAATGAAAAAAAAAAAAAAAGTTATTTTGTATCTTAGACATAGTCAAGCAAAATCTTTGAGTTTGCTTTAAATCGGCACATGAAAAGCAGCTATCCTGTGAAGATGCAGAATGACTGTGTATTCCTATGCATGAAAAGTCCTGTGTAGTAATGGCACAGCGCACAGATGCCGTGGTGGCAAGTGCTCTTTAGTGTCTGCTGCTGTCATTTTCAGGCTAATGCATAGAAAATTATCTAAAAATTTTCTTAACAGTCTTTGGACCCTCAAAAGATCAGATTTTGGGTTAGTCAGTGATGGTTTCATGTCCTCTCCTCCAACACCCTTATACGCTAATATCTCTTCATCATGCTTTCTCTCTTATTGATTATTAACACTCCATCCATTTTGTTCTTTTTGACATTTTTGGATCTTTAAAGCCAATCTAGATAATTTTACAACTACACAACATTAAAGATGGCCAAAACTACCAATTTTGGCTGTATTTGCTAACCATGTAATGATCACGAAGTTTCCAACTTTAAATAATTAAAGCAATTTAACAGCTTCATTTAATACCCATTTATACAGCATGAAAATAAGTAGATTTTGGTTCTTACTGTAAAATCTTTCTCGGAGCCTTCATTGGGGGACACAGCACCCATGGTTTCCTTTGTCCCCCAATGAAGCGATAGAGAAAAGCAAGTTTGCAATTGATTTGCTTTCTCTATCTGCTGTTATTCTCCTGCAATGAGAGCTTTTGTCTTACATAGTATACAGCTGGTTTCCATGGCACATGGCCACTAGACCATAGCTGAGACTGCGCAATAGTTACATGAGTGAGGTTTACTCAACATCCCAGTCAGTTCTCTCCAGTGCAATGATTTCTATACAGCAGCTTACAAACATGCATAAATATAGAAGGGCAGCAGTCACTGTTTCCTGTGGTGAAAAGAAGTCCTTTATTTCAATTCATACGGACATCCAAAGCGGCGTGTGAGGTGAGATATGCGGGGAGATGGAAAGACTTCCATCTCCCCACATATGTCTACTACTCACACGCCGCTATGGATGTCCATATGAATTGAAATAAAGGACTTCTTTTCACCACAGGAAACAGTGAGTGCCGCCCTTCTATATTTATTCATGTTTGTATACTAGCTGACTACTGCACCAAAAGCATCAAAAGTTTCCTGTACAGCTGTTATTGGTTTTTAAAACCATTTATCCACTGGTGCGTACTTATTCCTCACCTGTTCTGAATCTATACAGCAGTTAGCTTCTCACTTCCTTCCTCATCATCTTCTGAAGAGATGCAGTTATAAATCACCAGCCCCAGAGTTTTCAGAGCAGGTCTCCCAATCACAGCTTTACCTCTCTTTTCTCCTTGACAAGAGCTGTGAGCTTGTACAAATATTATCTCTATGTGTACATACAGTGATAACCGTTTACACTCCAGAATAAACCACTGATAGCTGAATGGACAGCAGAACTGCAGTTCTATTCACCAGAGCTGTCAGTTGAGGAGAAGAGCCCGCCCTGCTAGAGATCAGAAAGTGAAACAAACAGGACAGCTGTGCTGCTCAAGAGACAACTTGAGAATAACCATTAAATCGATGACAGATCTCAGGGTAATGAAGGTTCAAGCATGTGCGATTCTTTTAGTCACAGAGAAAATAAGCCACCACCAGAGGTGACTGACAGCTGCATAACCCTCTCCTTATTCAGAACACATGCATGCTCAGTTGAGCCAAATGGGCATGTGTATTGGCGGAAGGAAGGGTAGGGGGTGTGGGAGGGATATTTGGCCAGTTGAACAGAGGGTATGGACAACTTTGGGCCACGTGACTGGATTAATGAGAAACAAACCTTGCATGGCAAAATACACTGCTCAAAAAAATAAAGGGAACACAAACAACAGAATATAACTCCAAGTAAATCAAACTTTTGTGAAATCAAACTGTCCACTTCGGAAGCAACGCTGATTGACAATCAATTTCACATACTGTTGTGTAAATGGAATAGACAACAGATGGAAATTATTGGCAATTATCAGGACACCCTCAATAAAGGAGTGGTTCTGCAGGTGGGGACCACAGACCACATCTCAGTATCAATGCTTTCTGGCTGATGTTTTGGTCACTTTTGAATGTTGGTTGTTCTTTCACACTCCTGGTAGCATGAGACGGACTCTACAACCCACAAAAGTGGCTCAGGTAGTGCAGCTCACCCAGGATGGCACATCAATGCGAGCTGTGGCAAGAAGGTTTGCTGTGTCTGTCAGCGTAGTGGCTGGAAGCGCTACCAGGAGACAGGCCAGTATACCAGGAGATGTGGAGGGGGCCATAGGAGGGCAACAATCCAGCAGCAGGACCGCTACCTCAGCCCTGCAAAATGACCTCCAGCAGGCCACAAATGTGCATGTGTCTGCACAAACGGTTAGAAACCGACGCCATGAGGATGGTCTGAGTGCCCGACGTCCACAGATGGGGGTTGTGCTCACAGCCCAACACTGCAGGATGCTTGGCATTTGCCACAGAACGCCAGGATTGGCAAGTTCGCTACTGGCGCCCTGTGCTCTTCACAGATGAAAGCAGGTTTACACTGAGCACATGTGACAGACGTGACAGAGTCTGGAGACGCCATGGAGAGTGATCTGCTGCCTGCAACATCCTTCAGCATGACCGGTTTGGCAGTGGGTCAGTAATGGTGTGGGGAGGCATTTCTCTGGAGGGCCACACAGCCCTCCATGTGCTCACCAGAGGTAGCCTGACTGCCATTAGGTACCGAGAGGAGATCCTCAGACCCCTTGTGAGACCTTATGCTGGTGCGGTTTGCCCTGGGTTCCTCCTAATGCAGGACAATGCCAGACCTCATGTGGCTGGAGTGTGTCAGCAGTTCCTGCAAGATGAAGGCATTGAAGCTATGGAATGGCCCGCCCGTTCCCCAGTCCTGAATCTGATTGAGCACATCTGGGACATCAGGTCTTGCACCATCCACCAACGTCACGTTTCACCACAGACTGTCCAGGAGTTGGCGGATGCATTAGTCCAGGTCACCTCAGGTGACCATCTGCCGCCTCATCAGGAGCACATTGTAGGGAGGTCATACAGGCACGTGGAGGCCACACACACTACTGAGCATCTTTTCCTTGTCATGAGGCATTTCCACTGAAGGTGGATCAGCCTGTAATTGGATTTTCCACTTTGATTTGGAGTGGGATTCCAAATCCAGACCTCCATTCGTTAATAAATTTGATTTCCATTGATGATTATTGTGTGATTTTGTTGTCCGCACATTCAACTATTCAATGAGAATATTTCATTCATTCAGATCTAGGATGTGTTATTTGAGTGTTCCCTTTACTTTTTTGAGCAGTGTACATCCTGAAATGCCATTGTTAATGACTTCAGCACCTGCGTGCATAACTAGGAGCAATACAAAGTGAAGTCAGAGGTTAAGCAGGAAGCTCTTAAAGGAACATCATCTCTCCCCCTCCTCTCACCTCAAGCCAAAATTATACATTTATTTCCAGATGTTTTAGCTAAAGAAGCAGCAATTGATTTCCCAACGGGGAGGGAGCCATTTTAACTCTGAATGTTATTGAAAAAACTAAACAGGTCGCTACAGGCTTAGTAAACTAATTACTGGCATATGATAAGGAAAGAGATATCTAATAAACATTATTTCTAAGCTCTGTGCACAGTAATAACCTGCTACATATCAGGACACATGGAGCTTTGTCCACTTAAAGGGAAAGTATGTACAAATGGAAAAAAAAGTATTTTTACGGTTTTAATGTTTAAAAAATAAATATTTCAATGGTAGAAAATATTACAAATAAGTTAAACACCTTTGATATTTTCCACTTTTAAACACTAGGGGGAGCAGCTGCTGAAATTTGCTATGAAAACCTAGTGTACGGCTAGCTCACATTACAACCGCAGTAAATGTGGGCGTGGCCTGCTCCATGTGTGATGTCATTACTCCCCGCCCCCTCTGGGGGTTTGCAAAAGGATAAGGGAAGATGAAGTTTAGGATCACAGTGCGGAGCCATTTTCATGGTGACTGCAAAGTGATACAGACATGTGGGACATTGTCCCCAAGGAAAGACAACAGCACGGATTCTGTTAGTCGGTGCTGTTCGCAATATCACGGGCCGGGATTACATACGCGGACTGTGTCACAAACTGGGATTAGATAGGCGGACTATCATGCGCTGGGATTAGATATGCAGATTATGAGCTGGGATTAGATACGCGGACTATCCCAAACTAGGATTAGACACACGCACTGTATCATAACTAAATCCCATAATGGATACAATCCAGCTCCTATGTTCGTTCATCATGCCATAGATGAACCATGAACACTAGGCCACCAAGTCACAATAGGACACTCCATACTCAGTGCATTTCACCATATACAAAAACGGAGTTCAAGTCCAGATTAGTATGTAAAAATATAAATTTTATTAATCTAAATACTAATAACAATCATAATAAAATACCATATACCTAACATTACATGCTCAGCCAGGGAAAGCAACAGCGGTACCAGACCTGTATGATCAGCCACTCACTGCCATAACATAAATAAAGTGCTTAGTGCTTTTATCATATTTAATGGGACAAGGAAAAGACCCCCAGGACCAAGTATTATTGTCTATCTAACCTCAATACAACGTAATTCACCTGGAACGTTTCCTTATCCATATAGCAGGCAGCGGATGGTCACACAGCACAGCCCCAACGCGCGTTTCGCGTTGGCTTCGTCAGGGGGCGGTGCCATTAAATATGATAATAGCACTAAGCACTTGATTTATGTTATGGCAGTGAGTGGCTGGTCACACAGGTCTGGTACCGCTGTTGTTATTAGTATTTAGATTAATAAAATTGATATTTTTACATACTAATCCGGACTTGAACTCCATTTTTGTATATGGTGAAACATGCACCGTATCAAGTGCAGGGACTAGCAACGTGGATTATCACGTGCTAGGATTAGATACGCAAACTGTATCATGCACTGGGATTAGATACACGGACTATCACAAGCTAGGATAAGATACGCGGACTGTATCAAGCGCGGGGACTAGAAATGTGGACTGTATCACGCATTGGGATTAGATACGCAGATTGTCATGTGCCAGGATTAGATACGTGGACTATCATGCACTGGGATTAGATACGTGGATGGTATCGCGCGCTGGGGATAGATACGAAGACTATCAAGCACTGGGATTAGATACGTGGATGGTATCACGCACTGGGATTAGATACGCAGACTATCATGCATTGGGATTCGATAACGTGGATTGTATCACGCGCTGGGATTAGATACGCAGACCATCATGCACTGGGATTAGATATGTGGACTGTATCACGAGCTGGAATTAGATACTGGGACTACGTGACGCACAGTGATTAGATACTAGGACTGTTTCAAGTGCAGCGATTAGATGCGAGGAACTTTATCACACAGGATGGGATTAGATACAGGGCGTAGCGTAGTGTATCATAAATGATGGATTTGAGACAGGACTCAGCAGTGTGTATCACACAAGATGGAGTCAGATACATGGAGTATCACATATGATGCTCTGCTGGCTGTATCACAGATGATGGGATTAGATACACGGCTCTGCAGGCTGTATCACATATCCTTGTATTAGATGCACTGCTCTATGTCAGGGTAAAGCCTCCTTCAGGTGTCTAATGCAGGAACATCTGAATGAGGTTTACCCCGATGTAGAGCTCAGGCATCAGTGATCAGAGCACAGCAGCTGTGTGGCGGTCAGAAGCCTGGTATTGTACTACAAATTCCAGGCTGCAGAGCGGTTCTCATCACTAGTAGAAGTCTCCGCTACCCGCAGCCTTCGGCGGGGACTTCTTCCAGTGGTGAGAACAGCTCGGTAGACCAGTACTAGCCGCATCCCAGCATCTCCTGTCACCACTCACCACTGAATGATGACAGGGGGAAATTGTAGCACACAGAACAGCTAAGGCCTCAACAGCATGGCGCCCGGCTACCCCCACAGCTAGCCCAGTTCAAGGGTGAGATAGCCACAGTGTAGGAGATAGGGTGGGACACTGACCGCAGTCTCCTATGCCCAGAGGCTGCCATATTTGCAGTAAGTCTTGTGCTCAGACACTTTGGCTACGTTTCCACGATGAGCTTTTGATGTAGATTTTCTGTGCCATTTCTGCACCTATTTAAATTCGGTTACTTTCATTTTTAATCGCATTTTTGATGCTGCGTTTGTCAGCTTGATATGTCATGTTTTAAAAAAAAAAAAGCTGTTTTGTTTTTGATACTTCCTGCTTTTTTGCTTTCACAAAATGTTATTGACATACTTAGGTGCAGATTACATGTGTTTTTGATGTGTTTCAGCTGCGGAACTGTACTAAAAACACACGTGCGTTTTTTACCTGCAGAATTTCCGCACCTAATTATTATTATTAGTTGTGAATTTGAAAAGGTGAATTTATGCAGCATTAAAAAGCAGCAGAAGGGGCAGGAGATTTCTATAAATCCCAGCCACTTTGCTAGAACTGTAAGACGCTGCGTTTATGATGCAGAATAAACATTCAGCATAAAAAAACAGGATTTTTGGTTGCTTACCGTAAAATCTGTTTCTCGGAGCCTTCATTGGGGGACACAGGAACCATGGGTGTATGCTGCTGCCACTAGGAGGCTGCCACTATCCAAATAAAAAAGTTAGCTCTTCCTCTGCAGTATACACCCTACCGACAGGAAGTAGGATAATCAGCTAGTGAGAAAGCAGTAGGAGAAGCAACGTGTAAATGAAAAAGAATAATATAATAATAATAATAATCTTTATTTATATAGCGCCAACAAATTCCACAGTGCTTTACAGTTTAACAGTTTCAAACACTCAAAGAGTGTTCAAAGAACTCAAACGTTAACAGTATAACACAGTAAACAGAGCTGTTCAACTTGGGAGGGTGCTGTGTCCCCCAATGAAGGCTCCGAGAAACAGATTTTACAGTAAGCAACCAAAAATCCTGTTTTCTCTATCGCCTCATTGGGGGAAACAGGAACCATGGGACGTCCCAAAGCAGTCCCTGGGGCGGGAACAGCAGTCCACTCCAATCTAGGTCAGAGGAACTCACCACCATCGCCTGCAAGGTCTTCCTACCTAAGCCGGCATACGCCGAAGCTAGGCATGGAAGTTTCGCGAACATGTGGAGGACTGATCATCGGTCTGTAGACGTGCAAGGCAGAGGCCCTATATGTGCACTGCCAGGAGGCGCCCACTGCCCGGGTAGAGTGCGCCTTAAACCTGGAAGGAGGAGCTCTGCTCTGACCTGGTAAAACTAAACATTGCTGACCGGATTTTGCGGGCATACATTGATTTGGAGGCCGGAGAGCCTCTACGCCGAGCCCGTATACTGAAAAGGGGGGCCTTAGCTGGATAGATGCACCTTGCCCTGACCCGGTAGCGTGATGAGCGAAAGCTACGAAGGATGAGTCCGAGCAGGACGAAAGGAAGGGAATCAAGAACGATGGACAGAGCCATGGAAAACCTCGGCAAGGTAAGGGCAGAGCACAGAACCTGTGATACACAGAATGTAACAAAAAGAGAAATCCAGCTCACCATAGTAATGATCCCAGGAAGCTCGGAGCACGGAAACGCTGTGTCAAGGCGTGAGAGAACCAGAAAATGAAAAGGAATTCCAGCTCGACGAGGCAGTGAAAAGTAAAAACTTGGTACTTTATTCACTTCATATAGGAAGCACAATAAAGATAAAAAACACACTATCTACGCGTTTCAGGTGACAGGGCACCCTTATCATGACTAAGGGTGCCCTGTCACCTGAAACGCGTAGATAGTGTGTTTTTTATCTTTATTGTGCTGATGTTTTATCCTCTGCTTCCTATATGAAGTGAATAAAGTACCAAGTTTTTACTTTTCACTGCCTCGTCGAGATGGAATTCCTTTTCATTTTCTGATCCACAGAATGTACAAAACTTCTGCCACAGACTCTGGAAGTGGTAGAAAGCCTGAAAAGGAAGGTATAAAACTAAAATGGTCCTGCCCCTCGTAAAAATGCAGGAATGTCCGATGTCTTGAAGAAAAGGAGGGCCTGGATAAAGGCTTTCATAAAATAAAGGTTTAGTCTGAGGAAGAAAAAAACTTGTCCCTCCGATGACCTCCTTAATAATTGGTTCAAGTTGGAGCCACACTGACGGAAAACCCTCGGAAGGCAAGCTGGTGAGGGACCTCCTAGAGGATAAGTCCTGCCATGCCTTAATCAAAAGGGTCCTACGGATAGGCACCAGATTGCTGGATGTCCAAGCAGCACCTGCAGCGGCATCCGCGGGGGCGGATACCATGTACTTCCTTGCGAGAGTAAATTAGTCCGCAAGGGAGACAAAGGCAGGGCACAAAGTAGCGGCGGACACTTCAATGGTCAACTTCACCATGGACTATTAGTCTGACATTGGTATCCTTGAGGGATGCTCTCTCTGGAAGAGGAGGACTGTATCGGTGGAAAATCTGGAAACCGGAAGGTCCAGAAACGGAGAAGAGCTCCAGTTTGCAGTAAGCTCAGAAAAGAGGGAATATAGGAAACCGAGACGCTTCCGCCTTTGGTACGGCGGGACTAAGGATTCCAAGAGAAACCCCAGAAAAGACCATAAAATGAAATTACAAGAAAAGACTTGAGAGTAGGGTACTGAGGACCTGCTAGAGAGCAAAACGCTGAAGATGTACTGAAGGGGACCTCGGGTGAAAGCCTGGATCTCAACCCGGCAATGCAGGCTCTGCTACATCAACAAAACGGATCAGAAAGGGAGAACCGTTTGAAGAGACCACCTCTTGCCCGTCTAAGTAGATAGAACGGAGACTACCAGACGATTCCGCAGACCCAGATCCATAGGAAGCTAAACTTAAGCGAACGGGGATGAAGGTGGTTAATAGGGACTATGGAAAATGTAGACAAGATGGGCATTGATAGGCACAATCGGATATGAGCAGTCAAAGGAGGATAGTCCATGGAAAACCTGGAGAATGTCAATTCCATGGGAAGTTGGCCCTAGGAAGAAGTACATAGGCCCCAGAAAAAAACTTGACTGCCAAAGGGAAGATTCTTACCTATGACGACATGAGTGACTCTATCCGACCCGGACCTTCTGGAACGGGGAGAGGGTTCTAGCGTGTGGGTCTACTTACCTAGGTATAAGACACCACACAACGGAGAATAACAGTGACAAGGATGTGAATCCTGCTGAAAGAAGGAACGTATTCTCACCAAAACCCCATCATCGGATCCAGGCGTGGAGCAGCCTTCTACACTGGATGATGCTTGCACAGAGTAAGATACCATTCCTATCCGAGGTGGGAGGACCTGTTCCTGCCACGGTCGGAAATAAAATCCCGGAGCTGCTCGAGGTTTAATCCAGTGTCTGTAAGAAAGAAGAGGTAAGAGCTGACACATAAAAGGGAAACTCTGTATTGAGGAAGTTCAAAGACCCCTAGAATAGTGCCGTGAACAATCATGAGTCAAGGTATTATATGGGCTCTGACTCCGTAAGAGACAGCCCGAACGTATAATACTGTAAATCATATATGATAGGAGTAACGCACTGGATAGTGCAGATAGACCAAGGACCGCACTGTAAACTGACCTACTGGATAGGTAGTGGTAGGTCCAAATAACCAGATGGAGAGGAAGGCCCCTGGGGAACAACACGTAATTAAGGCCCAGAGCGTGGCTGAAGAAAAGCTGCGACCAGTCGGTACCCGAGACCAGCGTGTCCGACCTACCTGAAAGTGGACAGGCCACTTATGCTGCCACTGCGGTTCACCCTGTGGCTCTGAGGTCCACCTTGTGGTATGTGGTAGATCTTCTGTTTAACTGTTAATAGACTACAGACGTTATTGACCCTGAAACACACGGTAAAAGTTGTGCCTCTGACTCACCTGAGAGCGGATTGTAACCGCTGTGGCAGCCAGCCAGAAGTGATGGATACCGGGCACCTCCCTCTCAGTGGTGACTAGAGGGGAGCCTAGGCAGATTCTGCAAAGGACCCATAAGAGCATGATAGAGAGCGTTTCTGACTCACCTGACTCTGGGGCAAAAGAGCAGGACCAATGCAGTACTCGATCTCGGGCACGTCTAAACCACTGGAAAGACGGCAGGTATAAACTAAATGTGTCTGGAAGATGACATCTAAAACCTGGCTAGCGGACAGAGTACTGCTGCAATCGAACGGGAGGAATATGAGAGTACGTCTGACCTACCTGAATACAGTACAGAATGCCAGTACCACTGCAGTGGTCAATCCAAGAAACGTCTTATCCGATGAAGAAACGACAGCTTCAAATGCCGTACTGTACCTGGAAGGTGGTGCGTGAGCAACCTGGATGTAGGATTGAGCACCGCTACAATCAGCTCTCGGTATCCTGCGACTATGGCAGATAGAGTACTGCTGCGATCGGCTCTCGTGCTGCGATCGGCTCTCCGTATCCTGAAACTATGGCGGGTAGAGTACTGCTGCGATCGGCTCTCGTGCTGCGATCGGCTCTCGGTATCCTGCTGCGATCGGCTCTCGGTATCCTGACTAAATCAGCATGGAGAGAACCCTGGAGAAGGGTATAGGAGAGAGTTGATTCTGTGTAGCGGTCTAGGTCGTGATACCTGACGGCATTAGGCAGAATAACAGCTTCCGTGTAGTAAGCCGCACCACGGAGTCTGTCTTGAAGTATGTCCTGCCGTGCTCGTTCTCCTGAAGGTAGGACAGTAGGCTTGTCAACAGGGAGACTAAACTCTACTCTCTGTTGTCAACCTGAGTTCAAACCTTGCGCCTGCGATATGTGGTCAGATTCTTTATCCACTGAGCCACAGCAGACATTGCTGGGAAATACGGACTCTTAACCAGCTGGAAGTCAGGTCAGAACACTGCAGTCGTGAAGTGGGTAGGAGCCGCTCCCCTCTCTGCTTAGAGCAGAGTAATGGTTGCATCCGGAGGGGGCTGCAGGGCGATGGAGGGCGAGTGCTCCTGAGCAGGAGATAAGGAAACTTTCGATATGCCTGGGCTCTAGCATCACTATGTGTAGAGAAATAGCCGAGCCTCGCACTGTTGAGGATCAAGGCACAGATCTGCAATAGCAGAAACCACAACAGTAGTGTGACAAAACGGAAAAGCTTCTACGAAGTGAATGCTATATGGCAGGTTTTATAATGGTCCTTCTCCCTGTGGAGAGTGAGGGGTGGACAGTGGCACCGATGACGGCAGCGTGGGGCATACTGCCATACCCCGCTGGTAACTGCCCGGCTCTAGGGCACTTATTACACCAGCGACTGCATGGCTCTAGAGTACCACTATCCAGTGACTGTACGGGTCTAGAGTGCTACTACGCCAGTGATAGCACGGCTCCAGCTTACATATTACGCCGGCGGCTGCACGGGACTAGAGTACTATTACGTATTATGCCAGTGACTGCACGGGACTAGAGTACTGATATACCATCGACTGCACTGCTTAGAGTACTATTTTGCATTACGCCAGTGATTGCACGGCTCTACAATAGCACTATGCTCCACAGCCAGTGGCTGCACGGATTCTTAGAGGGTTAGGAGACGGGGGTTTCGGGGGGGGGGGGACAGAAGGCTGCAGTGCTCACAGCAGATGAAAACGGATTCCAGATGGAGGAAGTTGTCCGGCTTGCGGGTGGAACTCCGGGGAAGTCTTTAGACAGGGAGGCGATATGAGCTCCTGCCGCAATTCAAGAAGAGGAACCGCAGGAAAAAACGCCAGACTGCGCGCTCTGCAAGGTGGTGGAGCGGCGATGCGTGGCGCCAGCGAAGTGGGGAGGGCGGAGCCTGCTGAGCGCCCAGGAGCACCAAGATGGCGCTGGTGGGCGGAGAATGCGGGGAGAGAATTGTCGGGCGGGAGAAAAGCCCGCCCGAGCAACCGGAAGTGGAGGAGTCGCGGCGCCGGAAGTAGGCCCCGGCCGAAGCCGGAACCTAAATTAGAGGCCAGCGCCGCCGGAGAAGAGAATCGCGGCGCCGGAACGGTGCGCCGCAGGGACTAAGCAGCGCAGCAGCCTGCCAAGGCCGCCGCGCAGAAACAGGATGCAATGTGGCCGCCGAGCAGTGCGGCCGCAGGGGGGATTGGCGCGGCAGCCTGCCGGGCTGTCGCACTGAAAGTGGAGACATTGCGGCCGCCGACCAGTGCAGCTGAAGGGAGAGCACTGTGGCCGCCGAAGAAGGAGACAGATTCAGTGCCCCTAGCCGACCTTCACGGTGGAAAAAAATGGCGCAGCTCAGGAGAGAGCGCGGGAGCCTGACCGGCCGTCGTGCGATGCGGTTCTGCCCGTGTGGCTCTGGGATCCCTAATAAAAATAAAAGGTAAAAATCGTGCAGCGCATTTCTAAAGCGACCTGCTCCCCCACACTGCGAGTGATCTGGGAATGGGAGGGGAAAATACTCACCTAAACATCCCACGCCGTTACTAACCTGAGGGGAATGAGACGTCCAGGGAGCTGTGATGGACGTCCTCATCTCCTCCAACCGACAGGCTCTGGTGGGCGAGTGGGTGGGGAACGGAGGCAGGACCGGACTTCTGAGCACGCTTGTGTGCTAGGCTCTTGGTCCTGCTGAGGGATCTATGAGGATACGGGGTGGCAGTACACGCCGTACTCATAGTCCGCATAGTGGGACTACAGGTGTGACTGTTCACCCTGTATCCCTCCGGAAAAAACCTGAAAGAAAACGACGCACATTGAGGTAGATAAGGGTCTAATGAAAGACCCGTGTCCACCTCCTACTGACACTAAGCTAAACTGAATATCCTACTTCCTGTCGGTAGGGTGTACACTGCAGAGGAGGAGCTAACTTTTTTTATTTGCATAGTGTCAGCCTCCTAGTGGCAGCAGCATACACCCTATGGTTCCTGTGTCCCCCAATGACGCGATAGAGAAATGCACCTAAAGCTCATTGTGGGAATGTAGCATTACACATCAGCAAATAAAAAATGGCAGCCCTCAGTGGCTGCAGAAACTATTGATAAATTAAAAAATAAAGTGTTAAACAATACATTTTGCATTAAAATAATTGATAATATAAGGGCTGGGTTCACAGTGCGTCAATGGTGTCCGTTAGACGGACTACGTTACACCGCAGCATAAACGCGGTGTAACGTAGTACGTTACGGCCGCCATTAACTCCTATGTCGGACACATCGCTAGCACACGCCCACAATGGGCGTGCGCTAGGGATGTGCCGTCATTGAGTGACGGACCCGGAGACGTGGGCTGCAGCGTTTCCAGGTCCGTCACTGCTAGCGCAGATAGAGCTAGCAGCTGCTCTATCTGCGCTAGCGTGATGCAAACGCCGGCACTTGTGTTACAGCAGCCCGTTAGCGTATGTGCTGAACGGGCTGCTGCTAACGCAGTGTGAACTTATCCTAATCAATAAATTACAAAAATAAAAATCGCTACTACCCATTCTCTTCAAAAAAGAAAAAATGGACACTGCACTGATTGTTTTCTATGAATAGCAAAGAGCGTTTTCCATTAAGACTGTGAAATGAGCGTACCATGTCCCTTACCTTTATCATTGCGTCCACCGTGTCATCATCTTCCTGATTCTCTTCACCCTGTGTGTCGTCGGTATTTGCCTCTCCACCATATTCAGACTGCAGCGCAGAAGTAGCATCTTTTTTTGAGGCTTTAACTATTTGCAGAGAGTAAGGTGTGAGATGGGTCTCCCTGTTGTAGCCACGTGTGAACGCTGCTTTCACCTGAAAGACATTTCAGCCTGTTAGTCTTCGCCATGGAGAAGGACGGGTCCCACAAATGCCTAGTGGCCCCTGTTTTGTGCTGCAGTTTCTGGGCCTAGAATTGAGATTCTCTACGGGCTTGAGATACATTTTTTGTCCACAGCTTCTGACCAGGAAGTGTTGTGGTGCCAAATGCCGAACACCGGCAAAGTAGCACAAAACTGGCTCCATTTCAGAATGGGTGAAGGTGCCTTAAAGCTGCCATACACGTACAATAATGGACAGCTGAGTGCTCATTCGGATGTTGGCGGTCTCTCCCGACTTCCCCGTAAACAAGAACTTTTGTCTTAGCTGAATGTTCATGTGTTTTCAAAGGAGAGAGCAGAGAAAACCGTTGTTAGTTGACGAACAAAAGGAGCGGCCATTAAAATTCTAAGTGCCCGACTCTTATCTCCTCCGACATCATCTGTTGGGGAAGAGCCGAGGACCTTGTGTATATTAGGCTGTCAGATGATATGTAATGCGTATGGTGGCCTTAAGCCTCCAGAAAACAGTGCGGTGCTGTACAATCAGTAACTGATTTTACAATTAACGAGCGACATTCAGAATTGTGTCATTAATCCACAAGGGCCCAACATTATCATGCATCTTCAATATACCTTGGAGTCCAGTTTGGAAAAAGAAGTGGGTTTTCCTCCCCAGCTGCAGATGTCCATTATGTTATCATAATCCTCCTTCATCAAGTAGTATGTGTCCATAAGATCCACGACTTCTTGTACGCCGTCTGACCCACGTGTGGCCAATGGCTGCACCAGCTTGTCCCTCATATATGACAAGTAATCCAGGTTCAGTGCGCACTTACTGGTTCTAGTTCTGAGAGAGAGAATGTGAACCGCGTCAGTATCCGCTCATGTGATCATGCCATACCTACCGTGTTATCCCAAAAAGAATACCTACCCAGAAAATAAGCCCTAGCGTGAATTCACTGTCCTAGTTACAGTCAGTGCTAGCGTTAGGGGAAGTCACACTAGGTAATTGCCCAAGACCCTGGTGTTTCTATTCTGAGGTTAAGACTGCTTAAGATCCATTGATGACATCACGGTCACATGATTATCTTTAGACAAATGAGCCCCAGCCTAACGATAACTACTGTTATGTGGCAAAACCGTCTTTCCCGGATAGACCGGTATTTCAGATCACCGGCTGGTTTGGGTCAATGATTCCACATAAACAGATAGTTTAAGAATCTATGAAATACTTAAAGAAGAGCTCTTACCTAAGGGATGTGTGCATGGCCAGCTCCTGGGTGATGCGCTGATGTTTGCCCGTACTAGAGAATTTCCCCAGCCAACTAGGAAAACTTGGAAACTGTGACATGTAGCCCCTCATCAGCTCTCCAGGAAGAACGCTGGCATAAATCGCCTAAGCAGAGAATTACACAGGCAATAATCAGTATCGGAGTAAGAAGATATTTGCCAAACGTTTTCTCCCAGCCGATGGTCTCAAAAACTAACATGTAGTATTCAGCGTCATATTGCTGGCGTGCTCAGGAGATGTGCGAGAAGTTGTTTCTTGCATCGGGAGCTGACATTTCTATTTGTACCTTATTGCCATAGATAACATGTTTAGATTGCTTTTTATTGGCATTTTAGCAGAAGTTTGGTGATCCAAAAACAGAAATTCTGGAGATTAACCTGTTTCTTCGTTTTGGTATTTACTGAACGGTTTAAATAATTCTAGATTTTGATAGCGTTTTATGGACATCAAATGTTTGCTTGTTTTTTTTTATAGTATTTGTGGTTTTATTTTTTAATAAGGTGAAGGGTGTGATTTTTTTTAATAATTTTTTTTCTCTCTATTTTGACTTTATTTTAGTTCCTCTAGGGGACTTGAACCTGCAAGGATTTGATCACATATATATGGCAGTACACAGTTAAATTGGTATTCTTCAAAGTAGAACCAACATGGCAGCCATGGAGCCTTTAGCACTGGTGGATGCTGGCTGAGTGACACAGCTGGCATCTGCCAGGTATAGTGCAGACTCACTTCCTGTGCCCGCTCCATACACCTCCGGCGCCCATGTGAGATAAGTTTACATTAAATAATGGTACAGGGGTTAAATTAAACATACATGCAGTACTTACAGGTGCCCGTTTTACTGGCAGCTGCATGCAGTGAGCAGGTTCTCTCTTAAAGGAAACCTGTCACCCCCAAAATCGAAGGTGAGGTAAGCTCACCGTCATCAGGGGCTTATCTACAGCATTTTGTAATGCTGTAGATAAGCCGCCGATGTTACCTGAAAGAGGACAAAAAGACGTTAGATTATACTCACCCAGGGGCGGTCCCGCTCCGATGGGTGTCTCGGGTCCGGTACAGCGCCTCCCATCTTCATTACATGACGTCCTCTTCTAGTCTTCACGCCGTGGCTCCGGCGCAGGCGTACTTTGTCTGCCCTGTTGAGGGCAGAGCAAAGTACTGCAGTGCGCAGGCGCCGGAAAGGTCAGAGAGGCCCAATGCCTGCGCACTGCAGTACTTTGCTCTGCCCTCAACAGGGCAGACAAAGTACACCTGCGCCGAAGCCACGGCGTGAAGACCAGAAGAGGACGTCATGGAATGAAGATAGGAGGCGCCGGAGCGGACCGGAGACACCCATTTGACCAGACCGCAGCGGGACCGCCCCTGGGTGAGTATAATCTAACCTCTTTTTCTCCTCTTTTAGGTAACATCGAGGGCTTATCTACAGCATTACAAAATGCTGTAGATAAGCCCCCGATTTTGGGTTAGCTTACCTCACCATCGATTTTGGGGGTGACAGGTTCCTTTTAAATCCTTGTCTATACCAGTGAGTGCTCTGTATCCGAGAACTGGAGCCTCGACTGCATTTTTCCTCTAGTGAACATACTGCTGCGCTTCCGCTAGATGGGAAAAACCTGTAGGTGGAATCTTATTCTACAAATCTCTTGTTACGCTTGAATACTTCTGACCCTCATAGGCTCATTTTTTTGCTAATTTAAAAAGGTGAAAATGGAGTAATTTGCTGTTAAAATAATTTACCTGTGTAGGTAAGAGGCTCCAGACCTGCTTACTACGAATAGCCCTGTCTACAAGATCCCCATCGCATATGCTGTCCGCGGCCTTGCTCAGGAGCAGCAAGTGTTTCTTCAGATTTCCTCTAAGAAGCAAAATAAGAGATCAGGCTTGCTAGACAATCGGGTCTATGCAAAAATCACGTCCAGCAAGTCATCAGATTAGAGGCTCTTACCCGGCAGCTGCAGGTTTCACATGAACATAATTCTCTTGAACAAACAGAGGAGCCATCGAGTAGTCATGGAAGAAGAGATCCGATTTGTCTATCAGGGTCATGTGAGCAGTTTCTTCACCGCTAACAAACACCTTACGCACAACATCAAAAGGACCCTGATAACATCAAACATATATAACCATAATAAAGTAACAGCCAACAGAGAAAAGAAGGACAACAGATACCACAGCCAGCAAACAAAAGGAGGATCAGAGATACCAGCCAGCAGAGAAAAGGATGACCAGACACCAGCCAGAAGAAAAAAGGATGACCAGAAAAACCAGCCAGTAGAGAAAAGGAGAGCCGGAGATACCAGCTGTGAAGAATATGGGGGTTAGCATTTCATGACAATCAACTGTATCATATCTGGTACGAGATTATAGATATCCTTCAAACGTGAAAATGAAACAAAACACATGGCTCAGCAGGCGGTCCAGTTTCAAAAGCTCAAAGTGGAAAAACTCACACCCCTAGCAGCCTAAGGGTACCGTCACACAGTGGCATTTTGATCGCTACGACGGCACGATCCGTGATGCTCCAGCATCGTAACAATATCGCTCCAGCGTCGTAGACTGCTGTCACACTTTGCAATGTACGACGCTGGAGCGATAATTTCATGACGTATGTGCGATGTAGAAGCCGTTGGTTACTATGCGCACATCGTATACAATATCGTGCACACCTTTGTTACACCATGCGATCATGCCGCCACCGCGGGACACTAGACGACGAAAGAAAGTTTCAAACGATCTGCTACGACGTACGATTCTCAGCGGGGTCCCTGATCGCAGGAGCGTGTCAGACACTGCGAGATCGTAACTATATCGCTGGAACGTCACGAATCGTGCCGTCGTAGCGATCAAAATGCCACTGTGTGACGGTACCCTTACTGAGAACAAGGCCTTTCTGACAGGGTGGACCCCTGCTGGGAGCCCAAGCTGCTTAATTGCTTTAAAGAATTCCCCCAGACGGACAAGAGCTGATATTTCATAAGAAGTTATGGAGTTACCGTACATCCTAGCCTATACTGGTTACATTTTCGAGATCTCAGGAACGGGACAAATGCCTGCAGGGGTCTTGATCCATTTTAGAACCCTCGGCTGAGGGATGTATGTAGAATGGCTAGCAAAAGCCAGGTAGCGGAGCTGTGTTTGGTCTACAAGCATAAAGGGGACCTGGCTGGATCCTGTGGCACCAATATCTATCGTAATTTAACCTTGGGCTGCACTTTTATCTTGATCCACGAATCCAGACGTTCGTGTTCTCGATTTAACGTACCATGCTACCGGGGCTGGTTTCTGGCCTGATATAATCCAGCTAATGGACCAGACTTATATCTAACAGGGAACTTACGGCAGTCCGACCGGGCTGGCAAGGCTGCTTCACTGGCGCAAGTGAAAGGGGTCTCTCAGCTTGTCAGGGTTATGAGCGACTGTTGTGCCACATGATGGTTGTGTGGGCCACCTTCTCTCACTCCCCGTGCCTGTGTGGACAGGGGGTATCTGTGTAAAACTGTGTCAAGCTGACATTACATGTCCCTAGGAGGAGCGGAACGTCACATAGGTGAAAGTGGGGAGAATGTTCCGTGTTATCCCCAACGTATTAGTGACATCAGGTGTGGCTGTGAGGTATGGTTCTTCACACCAGCCAGCAGAAAAAAGGAGGACCAGAGATACCAGCCAGTAGAGAAGAGAAGGACCAGAGACACCAGCCAGTAAACCAAGCCAAGATAGACCCCCACTAATTAACAAGTTAATACTTATCCTGTGGATAAATGATAACTTGTTTTAACTGATCACCCCCTTTAATGTACATATTCTCAGATATCTTCAAAGTTTCAAGTAAAATTTGAAGACCATGCTATCCATCTATAAGTGTGACCAGTACATGACATATGTAAGGATAATCTCTGTAGCTGCTCACCATTTTAATGTCCTTTTTGGCATTGTTGGCATTACTCTTAGCTTCGTCGTAAGTCAAGGCTTTGCTGCTAGCGCACCACATGCTTAGATTATGCAGGACCTTAGAAAAGGAAGAAAAACACATCAGAACAAGAAGTTTCTACATGTAACCCATCCCATCATGTGCAATATGTCTCACCTGCCGAATATCTTGGTTTGCCCCAAGAATGACTTCATTCATAGCTGGTGGAGGAATCTTTAAACCTTCCTTAAATGCTACAGACATCATGGCACCCTGATAAAAACAGGAAATACTTGTTACTTTAGGTTTAGATCAATGGAAAAAAAAGGTTGAAACACCATTTAAAACAAAAAAAATACAAAACTGCACCAATGTCAGGTAGCCTCACCTTTATCTGTTCTAATCTTGGCCTCTGGAAGCGAAGGTCAAAACAGTAATTTGACAGTGATCGTATTTTAGGATGATTCCGGTCATTGCACATGCAGATAATGGGAATCTTTGAACCTTTAATCAAAGAAATCAGCTCCTAAAATAGAATAAATAAAAGTCTCAATGAATTACTGCAAGCAATATGGGTGAAAAGAAAGTGCTGGACAACATCCAGGTTTTTTTTCTTTTTACTAATTACAATGGTCCTCTATTAGCAGAATGGCACTCTCAGAATTAAGCTGATCATATGCAGACGGCTGAAAAATCATTCTCTCCTGATTTTTCCATACAAAGGAGCACTCTGCTTGGTTGAGCGCTCCTGTGTTTGCTATGAAAGAGCTGCTGCCAGACTCCTCTCTGTTTATCTTTCTACCGGATGAAAAAAAGAATCATTGTAATTTAGCAGGCAGAATCCTTCTCTCCCCCAATATCATTTGTCTGGGGACAGCTAGGAGGCCCCAATACACATTAGGTGGACAGCGGATATCAGTGATTATTATTTAAATGTGTATGGGGGGTGTGAAGAATATTGGAGATATATTTTCACGTCAATCATTTGTTTCCTATTTGGCATGGGATTATCAAACCCCCTTCCTTTGTGCAGCTGTAACAGGATACCTGGATCAGTAGGGGGCCCAGCCTTGGCAGATTCAAAGAAATTTACACCCCCACCAGCTAGCTAGTATCAAGCTCCTACAGGAAGACTCTCTGTAGATACCATGCAGTCTAATTGCTTTATAGAGTCATCTATGATTTCATAAGGAGAATATGGACTTATCGTATGTCCTGGTCACACAATGGTTAAATTTTCGAGATCTCTGGAAGGGACCAAACACCTTCCATGGTCTCGATCCATTCTAGCACCACAGGGTGGGGAAATATGTAGAATGGCTTGTAGGAGCCAGGTAGCAAAGCGCTGTTTAATCTCAACGCGTGGCAGGAGTACTGCTGGATCCGATGGCGCCAAAACCGCTTCCCTAGGACCATCCATTAAGGAGTTATGACCTATCTTAGGTTTTGGAGTTTTTAGCTGCTAGAGGCAAGCTGAAGGGATTTTGGTTCAGCCCAGAAGGCAGTGACCCAAAGGGGATAAAGGCTAATGACATGTGGTCTCTTTTTCTGTTATGCTTGCAGTTCACGTCAAAAGTGGGGGCCACGTCGAGTAACGTGCTAGAAGGAATTAGGAACCAACTGGCAGCCCATTTTCCCTGCGGCCCAGGGCACACATGGTTGAACATCAAACCGGAAATTGACGTGATCCACCTGCTTATATCTTTTGTACTTCACCCATATTTGCATATATCAGACCATTGTATATGTATAACCATTGTGTATATAGTGACCGGTCTTATATCTAACGAGGAACTGGTAGAAGTCCTACCGCTCTGGCAGTGGTACTAGTGAAAGGGGCTCAGCCTGTAAGGGTTGCGAGTGGGTTGCCCCCTCAGGGACTGCGTGGGCCACATCCTCTCAATTACCCATTCTCATGTGGACAGGGGGTGTCTGTGTAAAACTGTACCAAGTGTCCCCAGGGGTGCGGAACGTCACATTGGTGAAATTGGAGAGACCGCGCTATGTGATACTTCTGACATAATAGTGACGTTAGGAAGGGTGGCGAGATGAGGGTTCATCACAGGGGGCCATTAGTATATGGGACCCCAACTGCTCAGTATACATAATGAGGGCCATGAAAAATAACTACATGTTTGAAATACGATGCCTTGTGTAATGCAAGTGAGATGGATTTTTATATACCTCATTATGAGAACATCTCATAAAGGGAACACAAAGGAAGTCTCATACAGAAAGTGCACTCCTATGGGTGAAAATGTCCGATCTGTGTGAAGGTGGGCACTTCCAGAAACCCACTACATCATGACTTAGCAGAGAGTAATGTGGGCAGCAGCGTAGGAGGCACTGAAGGGCAAAGTGGCTTTTGTAGGGGGAATTTGTGGCAGTCTAGAAAGATATGTTGTTCAAAATTAAGCAGTCTATATAGTGAAATATCTGCAGAGGTGTGCCATGGCTGGAAGAACCCTGATCCTGGCCAGATGGAAAGGGCTGGGCATGAGCAACAACCCCCTATCAGCTTATCCAGTGCCCCACGTCTTATCAGAATCAGGAAATAATAATGTGTAGAAGCAGGAGTAACCATCACTAAATACTTTAATGTTTGGGCAGTGACTGGACTGTAGCCCCCCATATCAGGGGAACCATTAATGGATATGGAGTACAATACCAGAAGCGGCGTACCTGTACTCCTCCTCGGTCTTCGTTTCCTGCCATCCCATCCACTTCATCCATGATCAGGACATGTTTAGAGTTTACAACTTTGCTGGTCCCTGGTAAACAAGGTGTAATGAAGTCAGTTTTCTGCCAGAATGTACAATAAAAGCTGGCGTATGGAATAGCCTTACCTGAGTAAAACCCTTTAATGCTGGTGTTATTTAAAGACTCTGCCACCACGTCCTTCATGCTGTTTTTGCTGCGAGTGTCGCTAGCGTTCAACTCCACATAATTGTAGCCCAGTTCCTAGTTAACCAAGACATCACATTGTTAGTGGCCCGTTCCCCTTCATGGTCTACTGCATCAACAATCTGCACTCACTGATCAAGTCAGAAATGTACATTTGTACCAACTTCCCAAACTACCAAAAAAGCAGAAAGCAAGTATCTGGAAACAGGTGCAGGAAAACAAGGAAAAACAGAGTAATGGGTGGGTGATGGTAACCCTGGAACACAGCCTAAAACGGGGAACCTCCAAGAACGGATCACGAGAAGCACTGCTCAAATAGATCACAATGCGGTCACCCCCACAGCGTGCAGGGGATCTTTAGCAAATAACCCAACAGCTGTAATTATTTTACTAAAAAAGGAAAACAATATACTCAGTCCCCCCTTCCTAAGATACAGCAACGCCTCTGACAGCGTAGTGACATTGTTGAACAACTTTGCATTCCCGAACATGATGCCACTTTTCAAAGTTTTTTTTACGCTACAAAAAACCCTGATGAAGTAGGCCACAGATTTTCTATTGAGCTCGTCCAGCGGAGATGAACTTTTTTGTCACTGGAGGGCTCAAGACCTGGATCAGCACCCATCTGAAGAACATTTAAGGGCTAAAAACATTTAAAAAATGAATAAAAAACAAACATGCATATATCACAAAAGAATAACTACCGTATTATGTTTAAACAGTGTAGGGGTTATCCATGCCAATCAATATCAGAAAGGAAGAAGCACTACTGAAGTTCAATCAATGGCAGTGTGCCCAGATCTGGCAGGTATCGGGCAAGCATCCAAATCCAAGTACTAGGACAAGAGCACAATACCTGTCAATAACTGGCAGGTCGCCGGTCATTGCCAAGTCAGAAATGTCACATATCATAGAATCTAAAGAAACAAACACTAATTTACCTCACAAACCAAGACTGCTGTTGTGGTTTTGCCAACACCTGGTGGTCCAGACAGCAGGGCAGCTTTATAGGATGACCCATCGTCTTTGCCCCCAAATTTGTTATACTTTACTGAAATGATAGGATAATGACATTTAGTTGCTGGATCTGTCAAATATATCAACAGGGTAACTCCACCAAAGCACCAGAACAATGTGAAAGATGAGGGCTTACTGACCAGTGGTTCATAGAAAAGGAAGATTAAAGGTAACATGGGCCAAGGGACAATTGTAAAGTAGGAGACTTTCTGCAGCCCAAAAAGTATAGATTCATATATACAAGTCCCTTCATTAATCGGGGAATTTCCTATTTGCAGTTTTATCTTTTTCTCCCCAACTTCCCAGAATTATACCTTATTAATATTTCTGAGAGTTGTTTTTTTTTTTTCATCCAATGTATTGAAAGAAGGGAAAAATAATTACAAGTGGTGTGTAATGGTGCAGTAAAAATTAGCTGTCAATTTGATTCTTCAGATCAGTATGATTACAGCCATATCAAGCTTAAAGAAGTTGTCCTCTACTTGGACAACTTCTTGTCATACCCCTCGCTTGGCCATGATAAAATAATAAAGCTTACACTCCCCCTCCTGTGCTGGCGTCGGTCCCGCTGTGTCGGCACTAGTTCTCCTGGGGGTCCTGTGCTGTTGTTGTGAGCCCGATGCCCAATCAGCGCTGGGGTCACTGGGGTCCGGGACGGACTCCTGTCGAATTGAGCAGGAAGAGGAAGTCATAGATCAGCTGCAGCCCAGACTTCCTCTTCATGTTCGATTTGTCCGAAGACAGTAACACCATCGATGATTGCATGCCGGCATCACGTCACAATACCGCACAGGAGCCCCAGGACCGTGGGTGCCGACACCGCAGGAACCGCGCCAGCACAGGAGGGGAGTATAAGCTTTATTATGTTATGGGGGCCAAACATATAGTAGTGAATAACCCCTTTAAGAGGATTTTTTTGGTTAAAAGTGGTTAATGTTCTTTAGTGCACCGATCCGGTCACTATTGATACCATTTTATGGTTGGTATGAAGTTTTGATAGCTTTTAACTCCAATTTTTATGGGAGGTGTCGAGGACTGAAAAAATATGTCAATTCTGTAATTAAAGATTTGTTTTCTGGGTTGAAAAGGAACCCATCATGTCAAGATACACAGTTTTACTGTACCTGCTGATATAGTGTTAATCTACAGGTAAATGGTATTAAAATCCTGCATGGCTGTAGATCGGCTACAGGGAGAAAATGAACTTATATCCTCCCTGCAGCCGCTTGTTTCCAGTTATCGGGATGCTGCAGGAAGCAATTGCAGTCAATATTAACTATAAAGTGAGCATGCAGTAATCACACCAGGCACTGTGGCAGCCCACTCTGCAACACATGCGGTGCATACACTGTAGAATAGGTAGTCAATCAGAGTGACGGGTTGCAATTACAGCGCACTGCCTGTGTAGTAAATGGCAACTGTTACAGCCCCTTGCATGCTTTGATGATTGAAAGCAAGCAGCTGCAGGGAGGATATAACTTAATTTTCTCCCTGTAGCTGTGCTTTCATTAAGGCAGTCAGGCATGATTCTAATGATTTTTACCTGCAGATTAATCCTGGGCATGACAGGTTCCCTTTAATGTACAGTTTACAGTTTAACTACACTCCACAACACTGAATTTGCAACACCAAGAAGGAGAAATCGTGGAATTATAGAAGTGACAGTAAGTAGACAAGTTAAATGTTAGTAAAAGTCTTTCAGGAAAACCATAAGCAAAGATAAAACATGACTCCGAATGTCTGCACAGGAGACAAATAATGGGGGAGATTTCTAAAACTATCAAAAAGAAAAATGGTCTTTGTTGTCCATAGCAACCAATCATTGCACAGCTTTCAACTAATACTGTGTTGTTGAAAAATGAAAGCTGCACTGTGATTGGCTGGCATTGGTCTGGTTTCTCTTAAGACATTCTAATACATTTCCCTCATATTTTTACATTGAATATATTCCACATGCAGTATTGCAGCACACATTGTGTGGATTACCAGCAGGTTTCTTCTCATCTGTCGCATGGTTCTTGTGCCAGTCTCTTAGCCACCTGATGAGTTTGTTGGCACAGCTCTGTTCTCCCTGCTGTCCTATGATGGCTTTCACAGAGGTCGGCTTGTATTTATCGACCCACAGTATACTTTCTGTCTTGCCGCTGACTCGCACCAAGTCCAATGTTTTAGCAGAGCTGGGCTTTTCTTGTTTTCCGCCCGTCTTCCAGTCATCAGTGGTCTTCTCCTCCACCGCTAGTTTCTTAGCTCTTGGTGACTGTCTCTTTTCAGGGGTTAGCTTCCTCTTTGCCGGGCTAGGCTTTTTGACCACCTTTTCTGGGGTTTTTTCAATTTTTACTTTGGTTTTCATCTGAATAGTGGAAAAAAGACGACTTGATATTATGGCAGGGCATGATAAAATAAGCCAAGAATTCACAATGGCGGCATGTTCCTCTAACCAGAACAAGAGACTAGATGTGTTCTCCCATGATGACGATGGACTGAATGAGTCTGACCAGCCACGCAGGCAGATATGGGGCGTATAGAGCAGTCCTATTCATCTGGCAGCGGCCATTGCAGTGGGAAGGTCCAAAAACGTTGGCTCTGGTGATTGATTTATGCAGAGAGGCTTGCTACGTCTTAAAGGGACTCGACAGCCCAGAATGACCGTTCAAACCAAGTACAGGCGCACGGTGCTTCATGGTGGGGCCAATCATTTATATACACCTTCCCACCCGCTGGGTGTCCCTCGGTTTCTGCCCTTCTCTGGCTCTATGAAACAAGATCTGTCAATCAAAGATGAGGGGGGTGGAGATGGATGAAAACCAAGCAGGTGGGAAGGTGTATTTACATGACCAGCCACGCCATGAAGAACCGAGCGGAGGGAAAAGGATGGGCTGCCATTTGAGAGGGGGACATTTTATTACATTCTTGGAGACCCCTTTAAGTCTAGTAGGAGTTTATTTACAAAAATATAATATATACATGAAGGAGACCGCTTACATTATCCAGTCTGCACTAGAATTCTGATAATCTGATTGGCTGAAAAGGGCAAATTGGCTTCTCTGTAGCAGCTAAATAAAAGCTAGGTTAGGACAGCGGTGCGCTTCTGCCACACTTACCTCAGCTTCGACTGCTAGAACATACTTTGATTTTTTCCCAGGTAAAGATCGGATTAAACCAAACAGACCGTCCTCATCAATAACCTTTGTTCCTAAACTTTCTGCCTGTACAAAGAACATCAGCAAAAATGAATTAAATGTGAAAACAATTGAGGCATGTAGAATGTAAAGTATTACTCAGAAGCAATGAACCCCTTCATTCTGCGATATCCAATCTCATCATCAAAACCCGTCACCAGACGCCACATTCTTACAGGTGATCGATAAACAAAACTTATGATTGATCACTGTGATGAAAGCTAAAATCGCCCACAAATATTCAATTACAAATCTTAGCACTCCTAGGCCCTCATTTCTCATGACTGGAGGTTTGTACGGCAGTCTTGATTAAGAAAGCGCTGGAGTAATATGTGCCAAATTCATTGAGGGGTGGACACCGCTGCTCTCAGCGGCCGTGTGCCACCACAAGAAGTGGAGGTCAGTCAGGGGCCGGACTACACTTCTGTAGTTATGTCAATTTGTGACACTCTTGTAGGATACATTATGAGCTTATTGGTCGCGTTTGGCTATGCGGTTCCTGGCTAAGGAAGGCCTGGGCAGGCCAGGCATAAACATGTCAGGAGGTCCAACATTTTCTGGGGGTGTCTCTAGTTTGCTCTTCATTATTTGAGCCACATCCCATTAGTAAAGACCATAAAAAATAGCTCCAGTAAAAAAAGACCGTATCTCTGGAATTGGATATAAACAAAAAAAAAATCATAATACTCAAGAAGTAGGAGTAAAATAAGAGGAAAAACTGGCCAGGTGACAGGTCCTCCTTAATAAATTAGAGCTAACTTGAAAATATAACTGTAGAGCAGGGGCGGACAATTCATTTTCCCAAGGTCCCACGTGACAGACCGTGACTGTTGTGGAGGGCAGAACCAATAGGCTGAAAATAATGCTGCTCAATTAATGCTGCTCAATTAATTACAATTATTTATGTTAATTGTATCACTTAATATTGAGCAGCATTAAGTATTCTGACAGCCCACCATATACCAGATGAGCCCACACACAACCCTCTTTACACAGCAAGAACGCCATTCCCCCACAGCCTCCTATATACATACAAATATCCCATACACATGAAATGGGGAGAAAAAAATCAACACGCACGCAAACACCTGTCTCCTGTGCAGTCTCAGTAGCCGTGCAATGAAATGATATCATTGAGCCTGCTGTCTCACGCTGATTGGTGAAAGATGGAGGCGGCAGCCCTGTCCTTCACCAATGCATTCACCGCTGCCGCATCCCATGGATGCAGATAGCAGTGACAGCGGACAGCATGCTGCAGCCCGTGGACCACTGTTTCAGTCATTCCGTTGTGTCGGTCCGTGTGCCATACTGGTATAGCCAGATGTGGCTCGCAGGTTGTTTGCCCGGGTCTGCCATAGAGTGCTGTAGAAATATCGTGGTTAGGCTGTATTTCATGATTGTACGAGTGCTAATAAAGACCCATTGTGAGAGGGAAACTGCCCCCTTCCTCTCCACCAAACTCCCCCTCCCCACAAAAAAAAATTAAGAATAAATAATATTATGCAATTAAAACATTGCGTCAACGTCAGGTATAGTTGTGGGTCCCATGCCTAAACTTGTTGCCCCAAAACAACTTTTAATCAACATTTATATCAGCCCCCCCAAAAATAGGGATTTTTGTGTACTCACCGTAAAATCATTTTCTCCGAGCCACTCATTGGGGGACACAGGACCATGGGTGTTATGCTGCTGTCTCTAGGAGGCTGACACTAAGTTGAGACAAAAAAGGTTAGCTCCTCCCCTGCAGTATATGTCCTCATGCTGGCTTCCAGAGACCCAGTTCAGTGCAAAAGCAGTAGGAGATTAATAATAATATATCACGTAACATTAGAGTATAACAAACTTTGTCAAAGAAAGTCAAAAACCGAAAAAGGTAACGAGCTAAACAGGTTAACAGGGTGGGTGCTGTGTCCCCCAATCAGTGGCTCGGAGAAAAGGATTTTACGGTGAGTACACAAAAATCCCTATTTCTCCGTCGCCACATTGGGGGACATCGGACCATGGGACGTCACAAAGCAGTCCCTGGGTGGGTAACAATACAACCAAATAACTCCGTGTACCATCTGACTATAAATGCGCGACGGCCGCTTGCAGAATACGTCTGCCAAGGGCCGCATCCGAAGAAGAATGAATGTGGACATTGTAGTGCTTTGTGAAAGTATGCAGGCTGGACCACGTTGCGGCCTTGCAAACATACTCCGCCGTTGTCTGGTGTCGCATGGCCCAAGAAGCACCCATCGACCGAGTGGAGTGTGCTCTAATCCCCGCCAGGATAGGACTGGCCCTGACCCGATAGGATTCTTGGATAGCAGACCGAATCCATCTGGCTATCGTGGCCTTAGACGCAGCCAAACCCTTTCTGTGATCCACCGGGAGAACAAAGAGGGAGTCCGATTTGCGGAAATGAGCAGTTCTGGAAATGTACCTCCTAAGGGCCTGTACCACGTCCAGGGTATGAAGGGCTTTTTCGACACTGTTTTGGCTGTGGGCAGAATGAGGGAAGAATTATGTCCTCATTAAGGTCAAAAGATGAGACCACATTAGGAGAAAGGCCGGAGATGGGCGTAGGACTACCTTGTCCTGGTGGAAGGCAAGAAAGGGTGCCCGGCAGGATAAAGCGGCCAATTCTGAGACCCGTCTGATAGACATCACTGCTACAAGGAAGGCAACCTTCCAGGAGAGGACAGTTAGCGGAACGTCCTGAAGAGGTTGAAACGGAGGTTCCTGAAGAACGCTCAGAACCAAATTGAGATCCCAGGTCTCTAACGGCATTCTGTAGGGGGGTGCCACATGGGAGACCCCCTGAATGAAGGTCCTGACTTGCAAGTTGGCAGCAATCTTACGTTGGAACAACACGGATAACGCTGAGATCTGACCCTTGAGGGAACTGAGCGCCAGGCCAGAATCCAAGCCGGACTGGAGAAAACCCAAAATGGAAGGGATTGAGAAAACGAGCGGAGGGCGACCTCGGAGCCTGCACCACGAGAAGAAGGCTTTCCAGGTGCGGTGATAGATGCAAGCGGAAGACGCTCTGCGAGCACTTAACATGGTGGGAATGACCTGCTGAGAGAAACCAGCTCGAGTTAGAATCCAGGTTTCAACAGCCACGCCGTTAAACCTAGGGCCCCTGAGCTCTGATGGTAAATCGGCCCTTGGCGAAGCAGATCTGGGCGGTCTGGTAACCGCCAGGGAACGTCGGATACGAGCTGAACAAGCTCCGCGTACCATGCGCGACGTGGCCAATCCGGGGCGACAAGGATGACCGGAACCCCCTCCGTCTTGATTTTCCGGATCACCTTCGGCAGTAAGGGAAGCAGAGGAAACACATATGGGAGTTGGATCCGATGCCACGGGGATATCAGTGCATCCACTCCGATGGCCTAGGGATGGCCTAGGGATCCCGAGAATGTGCTATGAAGTTGTAAACTTTGGCGTTCAGTCTGGACGCCATCAGATCCACGACCGGGGTTCCCCAGCGAATGCAGATTTGCCGGAAAACCTCTGGATGAAGTTCCCACTCCCCCGAGGCAAGACCCTGACGGCTGAGGAAGTCCGCCGCCCAGTTCTCGACGCCCGGAATGTGCACCACGGAAATGGTAGAGTGGTTGGCCTCGGCCCAACGAAGAATGTGGGAGACTTCCTGCATCGCCGCCCTGCTGTGGGTACCCCCATGATGGTTTATATACGCCACCGCTGTGACGTTGTCTGACTGAACTCGAATTGGGTGACCCGCGAGTAGGGGGTGAAAGCATCTCAGGGCGAGTCTGATCGCTCGAATCTCCAGGATGTTTATAGGGAGCCTCGACTCCCGAATTGTCCAACGCCCTTGGGAAGAGTGGTGAAGAAACACCGCTCCCCAACCGAGGAGACTGGCGTCGGTAGTTACCACTAGCCAGCGGATGAGGAGAAAAGACTGCCCCTGGAGGAGAGATGATCCCAGAGTCCACCATGTGAGGGCTTGCCTGATCTGTGGGGGCAGAGGGCATGGCCGATCGAGGGATAAGGGACTCCTGTCCCAGTTGTCCAGCAGAGCCTGTTGTAAGGGGCGGAGATGGAGTTGAGCGAAGGGGACAGCTTCTATTGCAGCCACCATCTTTCCCAGGATCTTCGTGGCAAACCGGATGGGCCGTGGGCGAGGATGACAGAGCGTCTGAACTCCCTGCTGAAGCTCTTGGGCCTTGGACCGAGGAAGCAAGACCAGTCCCCTTGATGTGTCCAGGATCATGCCTAGGAAGGAGATCCGTCGGGCAGGAATGGGAGATGACTTGTCCGAGTTGATCAACCAGCCCAGGCGCGAAAGAGAATCCAAGGTAATGCGGACGCTTGCTTTACAGGCCTGATAAGACGGACCTTTTATGAGGAGGTCGTCCAAGTATGGCAACACGACCACTCCTCGAGAGTGAAGGATGGCCATGACTTTTGTGAACACCCTGGGCGCCGTTGCAAGACCGAAGGGTAGGGCCGTGAATTGAAAATGGTCCCCTAGGATGGCGAAACGAAGGAACCTTTGATGTGGCGGAAAGATTGGGATATGAAGGTAAGCATCTTTGATGTCTATTGATGCTAGGAACTCCCCTCTCTCCATCGAGGAGATGACCGACCGGAGTGATTCCATCCTGAAGTGCCGTACCTTTACGTACTTGTTTAGGAGCTTCAGGTCCACAATGGGGCGTACCGTCCCGTCCTTTTGGGGAAGATGAAGAGATTTGAGTAGAAACCTGTGAATCTCTCGTGTTCCGGAACCGGAACGATGACCCCGCTTTGGCAGAGGGATTCAATGGCGCAGTGAAGGGCGCGAGACTGAGCTCCTGAGCTCGGGAGACGAGAGGGAAAAAACAGTGCTGGAGGGGAGGCGGAGAATTCTATTTTGTAGCCAGAAGACACCAGATCCCTGACCCATTCGTCGTGGACGATGGCGAGCCAGACTTGTTGAAAAAGAAGCAGACGTCCGCCTACTTTGGAGGGAATAGTCCCCGAGTCTTTGCGACGAGAATCTGGCAGGCCTGGACCCTCTGGTTCTGGGTTGCCTAGTCTTTCCTCGCCAGAACTGATTCGGCCTGAATGAAGGTCAAGAGTTTCTGTCTGAGCGTGCGGATCGTTCTGATCTGGATGAGGCGGCGGAATTGGACCAGAATGGGCTACTGCGAAAGGGCCGAAAGCGAAAATATTGTTGGCGCTGAAAAGCAGCTTTGGGCCTGTGTTGCGGGAGGAACTTGCTCTTTCCTCCTGTAGCGTCGGAAATAAGCTGGTCTAGTTTTTCTCCAAAAAGACGCCCGCTCTGAAAAGGAACGGAAATCAGAGACTTTTTTGAGGAGGAATCTGCACGCCACTCTCTGAGCCAGATCGCTCTCCTAATGGTGATGGCATTCAAAGCCGCAGTTGCTGCACAGTCCGCTGCGTCGAGAGACGCATACATCACATTATCTCCAGCCATGGCAATTTGTTTGGCCAGGTCCGCCACCTCAGACGGAAGTTCCTGTTCCTGAATGGATTTTGCGAGGGCATCTGCCCAGAAAACCATTGCCTTGGCAACCCAAGCCGCAGCGAAGGAGGGAGATAGAGAGGAACCTGAGGCTTCGTACACTGAGCGAGCTAGGGAATCTAGCTGGCGTTCTGTGGGATTCTTAATTGAAGCACCATCAGGAACGGATAAGAGAGTTTTGGTGGCTAAGCGCGAAACCGGAGGATCTACTAGTGGGGATTCCGTCCAATCTTTAACAAGATCTGCGGAAAAGGGATACTTCGATTCCAGGGCCTTTTTGCTCATAAAACGCTTATCCGGACGCTCCCTGTGTCGCCTGACTATATCCAGGAAATCTGGGTGAGAGGCGAACGTATTATGGGAACGCTTGTTTCTCGTAAAGGAGACGGAATGGTCCGGAGCAGAATTAGGGTCATCGTTCACTTTTAGTGCATGATTGACTGCCTCGATGAGGGAGTCGACAGTAGATCTCAACTCCGGAGCATCCGGGTCTAAGGATGCATCAGACTCATATTCAGAGGCTGACTGGCGTGGTGAGTGCTCAGGGGAGGTAGTGCGGATCCATTTTCTGGATGACCGTGCCTCCTTCCAGTGAGAGCGGCCCCTGCTGGCCGACGATTCCCCTGTTACGGGGGGGATCTCTTAACCCAGAGGGGTCCTTAAGGGATTTAATCGCTTTGGCTAAAGAATCCATGGACTGTGACAGTGACGCGACCCACTCAGGGGGACTAGATACACTGGGGTCGGTGGCGGCGGAGAGCTCCTGGGCACCTGGGGCATCGCAGGCTGAGCAGAGGGGGGGAACTCTGAGGCCGAGGAAGTGGAGCCTGGCAGGTGGTACACGCAGTAAAAAAGGTAGTATGCACCTTGGTGATCTTTTTGGTCCTTGACTGGGACATGGTGTACCCTAATGTAAGAGATAGTGCTCAGGGTCTATAGGCTATGGAAGCGAGAGCGACGCTGCAAGGGAGAACCTAACGTGGTCTCCTTACCCGTGGTCCTGTGTCCCGCAGAGAGAGAAGGAGAGGCGGCGGCGGTGCTGAAGGGGCGACAGCCGGCGTTCAGAGCGCTGCACGTGGAGGAGCTGGAGCTGTGGCGTGCAGTGAGGAGAAAGATGGCCGCCGGGGGTTGGGAGGGTAATGTCGCAGAGAGCGAGAAGCGCCAGGACCGGAGCTGCAGGATGATGCAAAAAGGGGGCGGAGCCTATCGGGATGCGACCTGTGCTAGGCTGAAGCCGGGGACTAAATTTGCGGCTTCAGCCCGGCGCGCAGGCGCGGAGCACCGGCGCCTAGGGGAGACCCTGAAAAAAAAGGTGAAGGAGCCCTCCGAAACCGCTGGGACGACCGACCCCCCATGTTATGGCACTTACCCCGAATAGAGGGGGAACGCAGAGACGCTTGCTGCAGGTGAGCTGTGCCCGGAGTGATTAGGACGGTGCAGGGTTGGGGAAGCCTCTATCCACCATCCCCATGAGAGGGGGGTGGAGAGGAACCGTACGCCTCCTTCCATCATCCGCTTTCCCAGTGGTGATGCAGTGGGGCTGCACAGACGCCACAATGCAGAGCGCCTCTGAACAGCCGAGGGAAAACCTGGTGGGCAGGGCAGAATGTCCGGCAAGAAAGACCTGGCCGCAGAAGAGGATACGTGGAGGACACCATGTGCTCGTCTGTAAGGAGGGGGGTAGATCGGTGCCCTTGAAGGGACCCGTCGCCCCAAAAGTCAGCTCAGGCAGTGGCATCCCACGTCGCAGGAGAGGATACGGAGAGGTAAAACTCCCGTGTTCGCCTGTTGGTTCGGGAAGATCGGAGCCTTGAAAGGTTCCGTCGCCCCTTCGTCCGGTAAAAAAGAGAGAGTTAAATCCAGTGTGCCTCCTACGGACACTAAGCTTGAACTGGGTCTCTGGAAGCCAGCATGAGGGTGTATACTGCAGGGGAGGAACTAACCTTTTTTGTCTCAACTTAGTGTCAGCCTCCTAGAGATTAAACCATATTATACTATGACAAATGTCATGGTTGATTGCTGTGTGACCCTATCTGGTGATTATTAGGGATGGGTGGACCAGTGGATGTTTAGCTTACTGTACATGTACTTAGCTAATAAATACAGAAATAAAAGGCGTGGAGTACCCCTTATTTTTAATAGCCAGATGAGGGAAAGCAGACAGCTGGGGGCTAGTGGTGTTATTCTGGGAAGAGGCTAAAATCCATGGAGCTTTCCAGCCAATTAATATAAGCTCACCGCTGTAACATTTACTGGTAATTAAAAAAGGTAGACCTAAAAAATAAAATAAAAAATATGTGGGGTGCCCCCTATTTTTAATAACTAGCAAAGTCTAAGCAGACAGCTGCGGGCTGATATTAATAGGCTGGGACATGGATATTGGCCCCCTTCCAAACTAATAACACCAGCCCTCAGCCGCCCCACAAATGGCGCATCCATTAGATGCGCTAATTCTGGCTCTTATCCTTGGCTCTTCCCGCTTGTTTTAGTTCATTGGCAAGCGGGTAATGGTTTTGGGGTTGATGTCAGCTGTGTAGTGTCTGCCGACATCAAACTTAGGGGTTAGTAATGGAGAAGCATCTATAAGACATCCCCATTGCTAACCCTGCAGTCAAAAACAATAAGCACACACAGTCCTTTAATTGTACAAAACGCAGTATTGTGACCGCTTAACCCTCCGTCACATACAATATTCGGACTAACGAGTTCACATACAATGTGCCTGTCAGGCGCCTGCTGGAAAAATACCTATAATATCTAATGTTTGCAATTTCAGTGCTCTAAAAGTGATCAGTGACCTTCATTGGGATGTAATAAAAGAGACTACACATAATCAGTTGCAAAAAAAAACATTTACTTAACATAAAACTAATAACTATGAAATACAAACTTTTCAAAACTCCCGCCAAATAGTCCCCAGTTCGACTCTGTCAAAAAAATGTACAAAGAAAATTTTTGAACACAAACTTAATTTTAAGGTACCTTAAGTACTATTAAAAACATATTCAACCAGAAGTAGATGCTGAGGTTTCCCCAGAAAAGTCACACTTGCAGAGCAAATAGCAAGAATTACACACCATTTTTGCATGTGTCAGGCAAATTGCTTTATGACATTTGAGACATTCATAATTTGAAAGCCTTCTGGTTCCGCTTTCCGTTTGGCAGGTGGTGCATCTCCTTCTTTTGTGAGGTGGTGCAGATGGTGACTTTTCACCGTCATCTTCTGGGCGGAACCTTTTGAGCTGAACTTGAAGGCGAGAGGGGATACCGATTGTTTTCACGCTTCTCCTGCGTAGCTCTCCAAGTACTAGTTCATGGGCCAATTTTTTCAGATACAATCGTCTACGGAGTGGTTCAAGCTTGTTTTCAAGATAAATTACTTGTGAATTTATACCACCCAAATTCAACATAGCAAAAAATATGACCATTGGCCAGCGTTTGATGTTTCTGCTGACGTTGAAAGTGGAGCACATCTGATCTGCTGTATCCACACCCCCTTTGGTGGCATTGTAAAATGTAATTATCTCCGGTTTTTTTTCTGCCCCAGTCCCAGGATCGATGGCAGCATCATCATGAAGTGTTGATAGAAGAAGTACGATTTTTTTGGCATGTGGTACATAGGAAACTAAAGCCTTTCCATTATGGAATGCAAACATACTGCTGTACTGTTGTCTCTCTTTCACACTTACAAACTGTGGCGGCAATTCCCTTTTGTTTTTTCTTACAGTTCCCACATATGACAGCTTCTGAATTTTCAGATAATCAATCAGATCACAACTTGTAAACCAATTGTCAGCTGTAATATTGCGACCCGATCCAAATAAGGGTTCAGCCAGTCTTTTTACAACATCAATGGGTTTGTGGCTCACACAGTAAGGACCTTCTGGTTGTTTTCCTGCATAAACTTCCAGGTTGTAAGTGTAGGTCTTACTGGCATCAACAAGGGCATACATTTTTATTCCATATTTGTTTGGCTTTGATGGAATATATTGACGAAAGGCACATCTACCACGAAAACCAGGGAGCATTTCGTCAATAGTGAGATTCTCTCCAGGGTAATAACTTTGTTTACAGTTTACATCAAATCTTTGAAATATATCACGAATTGGAGCAAGTCGGTCATGTGTTTTGCGTTCGGTTTGGGTAGTTCTGTCGTCAAACCGAAGGCAACGAATTAGAATCTTGAATCTGTTTATGGACATAACAAGGCTAAATTTTTCAACTCCATCCCCATCTTTACCCCAAAGTTCCTCCAAACTTTGTCTATTTGCCCTATAAGCTCCTGCAAGGTACAGTAATCCAAAAAAAGCACGCAGTTCTATTTCATCTGTGGGCTTGATGGTTCTGTTGCAGATGTACTTGTCCTTTATAATGTCTATATATTGGTTGGTATATGTGACAATAGAGTCCAGAATGTCATTTGTAAATATACTGTTCCAGCATTCAACTGCAGTTTTTGCATTACGTGCAGTTCCTATTACTGCAGGAAGGTGAGTAATAATGTTTAAAGGTTCCCTACGTTTTTTCTGGAATGGCTTCTTGTTCCATTTAGTATTTTTATCTTTTCCAATATAATATGATCCAACTTCTTCATCCTCACCACTGTCACCATCTTGCTCTGTTTCAGAATCCAGGACACATTCTTCCACCTCATCATGAGAATCAATCTCACTTTCCTCTCCTAAATCCTCATTCAGTGTGAGGTCTCTATCATCTAACAGCATGTTTGTTATTCCTCAACATCAAGTTGTTTGGATAAATTGTACATTTTCCTCTCCATTTCAGCAGATAATCTGAAGCAAGAGAAGGAATATGTTAGGGAACTACTGTATATGCCTGAGCAGCACACTTTCTTTTATAAAATCTCCCTTATTTCTATGAAATATCCTCACATTTTGTGCTATACATTCATAAAACAAGCTAAATAAACTATTGTGATGAATAAAAACATAAAATACCAACCTTACTGAATGTGACGTATTCACATACAATGAGCCTGAGAGATCTGTGCAGCTATATCCTCTCCCCTGAAGCTCTGAAATCCAACTGTGATATCAGGTTTCACAGACCTTCAAGAGACAGGAGACTACCTGGAGGGAGGGGGTTTCCTCACAATCTGGTGAGGAAGGAGAAATGAAAGTAAAAGAGAAGCGCCTGTCAGATCAGTTGTATGTGACGGAGGGTTAATAGGGCAGCTGTAACACAATGACAGTAGCGTGTGATTCCTGCTGTTGCAACGAACGCTGACGTCACTAAGCTTGTCGCAGTTGGTAGCCAATAAACTGCAGTAACCTTACTGACATCACCGTTTGCAGTTACAATTAAAGGACTTTTCTCTGTGTGTCTGTTTATTGCTTTTGACTACGGGGTTAATAATGGGGTGTCTTATAGACACCTCTCTATTATTAACCACTGGGCTTGATGTCAGCGGACATTACACAGCGGATATCAACCCCAAAATATTACCCCGCTTGCCACGGCACTAGGGAAAGCGGTAAGAGCCAGGCAAAGCACCAGAATTGGGGCATCTAATGGATGCGCCTTTTCTGTTGAGGCTGACGGCTGCTATTTTTAGGCTGAGGAGGGACAAATACCTGTGGACTTTCCCACCCTGATTACCAGCATCCAGCTGTCTGCTTAACCTTGGCTGGTTATCAAAAATAAGGGGGACCCCACACCGTTTTTTTTTTTTTTTTTTTTTTAAATTATTTAAATAATTTTAAAAAAAGTCAAGGGGGGCCCTCTATTTTTGATAATCAGCAAAGATAAACCAGACAGCTGAGAGCTGCAGCCCACAGCTGTTTACCTGACTTGTTATCAAAAATAGAGGGGACCCCACGTCTTTTTTTTATTATATTTTACATATTCTACCAGCCAATCACAGCCATGCCAATACAATGGTTGTGATGCAGCCGGATATCCTTACACCAGAAAAGCTTGTTGAACGGATGCAATGCAACAAGCTTTGTTTGGGCTGCCGAACCCAAACAGTAACACGGACTTTCGTGAGAAGTCCTTGTTCGGGGTCTGTGCACGGACACTAGGTATCCGATACAGACCCCGAACTATACTGTTTGGGTATGTGTCCACTGTCTGGATTAATGGCGCTTTGGAGGGAGCAGAAAACATGCTCCGCCCAAAGCGCCGCCCCCTTCTGTACGCGGGGTGATTCCAGACGTGTTCATTTCACACATATACATAGGACCCTGTGATTTACCTTGCGGCGACGGAGTGGCGACACTAGGTAAACAGACATGCTGCGTTCTAAAAAGATGCGCCGCTTGTCCGAAAACGCAGGGCCGCCGGACGCGTGTTCGCACGCATAGTGGAGACGGGATTTCATAAAATCCCCTCCAATATGCTGTAACATCTGGACGCTGCGGTTGTACGCAGCGTTCAATCCGCAGCTAACCCGGATGTAATCCGGCCCATGGACACATACCCTTTGGGTTCGCCCATCACTAGTGTTTATACATTCTCACCAGCACATCTGCCCTGGAGGTCTCATCTTTGTATCATACCTTCTCACGTTTGGACTCTCCGCCATCACGGCCCAGGATGAGATAGTTGGTCTTTTTGCTGACATTTCCAGTTACTTTGCCTCCATAGCGCTCCACTAATGACTTGGCCTCATCTCGTTCTATGGACTCCATGACCCCAGTGATGACAAACGTCAGACCCTCCAAGCAGTTATCCGCCCCCTACCAAGAAATGAGAAGCATCTCAGGAATCACTGACAGGTCACATCCCAGGAATGCGCTCAGAAATGACATTATTAGACACTGAATAACTTCTACTACACAAATAGTAACCTATTATATATCGATAGTGACTACGGCGGCAGGTCTGGTGCGAGGGTCACTCCTGTCTCTCAGCGGGGATCTACAATACATCAATGACTGGATCTGGTACAAGTAGAGTGCGATAGAGGACGGTCATAAAATCCACATTTCAATACTAAGTTAGTGACTCCAGTCAACAGTAAAGCAGAACTATATAGCTGAGGGGTACACAACCTCTATGGTCAGAAGGCTGCATAGTTAGGTGTACTACTTAAAGCCATAAAATGACAGAGCATGTGAAGCTGGGAGAAAAAAATCAAGAGCGGAAATGGTATTTGCAGCCATGATGAAAATATAGCTTTAGGCTGTTTTCACACAAAGCATTTTGTGGTGTTTTTTGTTCTTCTACAGGGTAATATCAACAGCACTACAAAACAATAAGTTGTGGTGGTGTATTTGGTGGCTTTTTGGGGGAAATGCTTTCTTCTTTGCAAAGAGAAGTATGGTGTTCTTTTAGGTGCTTTGTTAGCATGTGAAAAGATAAAAAAAAACAACTTACAAATGTAGTGAACTAAGGAAGCGACACAAAAAAGGCTGACATACATGCAATGAAAACCTATTTGAAATTAAAATCAGTTTTTTTCTGCCCCAGAGCCTCTTGTTACATTGAGACATAATCAACCAAATGTGAAACTCTTATTTGCCTGAATCTGGTGCTGTGAGCTCTCTAGGTTTTATGTCCCCCACCAGCACATAACTTGTCCCATCAGTCAGATCCCACCGATCTGTAAGTAGTTTTCACAGCTCAGCCCCTTTAAAAGGTCTGATAGCACATTTTTCTGTTTCCATATTCCTAATATACTGCACCTCCACCTTCACTTCTCCTCTGGATAATGGATCATGATTAAATTTGGGTGAGGAGTCTTGGTGAGTGGAATCCATGGATCAAACAATTCGTGTGCATCAGATAGCTATTCCATGAAAGCCATTATATTGGCAGTGCATTTCACTTACCTGGGGAATCTCCTTGGAACCAAGAGCTTTAGGGCCTTCCCGATTCAGGTAATTCCTATATGCGGTATAATTACCTCGCTTCTTCTCGGAGTCTTCAGGACTGGACTGTGCAACAAAGAAAACTTTCATTTTACAATGTACAATGACAACCAAGACACATATGAAAATGCTGCCTCTTCTGCTGTGACTTATGAAAGCGAACCTGTAAACATGATTCTAAAGACTGACAGTGTTATATTGATTAAAATGAAACTTGAGGTGAAGAAATTCGTCCTGTAGTTCTTGTGTAATCAGTGTGATAAGTTTTCAGTTAATGATATGCTCGTGGGCAGGTCTTTCCTTGGTTTCTCTGGCTTAGAGCAGGAAGATAAGACTCTGCGTACAGTCCCGCCCAGGAACACGGGCATATCATTAACCCCTTCATGACCGGGGGATTTTTCGTTTTTCCGTGTTCGTTTTTCGCTCCCCTCCTTCCCAGAGCCATAACTTTTTTATTTTTCCGTCAATTTGGCCATGTGAGGGCTTATTTTTTGCGGGACGAGTTGTACTTTTGAACGACATCATTGATTTTAGCATGTCGTGTACTAGAAAACGGGAAAAAAATTCCAAGTGCGGTGAAATTGCAAAAAAAGTGCAATCCCACATTGGTTTTTTGTTTGGCATTTTTGCTAGGTTCACTAAATGCTAAAACTGACCTGCCATTATGATTCTCCAGGTCAGTACGAGTTCATAGACACCAAACATGACTAGGTTATTTTTTATCTAAGTGGTGAAAAAAAATTCCAAACTTTGCTAAAAAAAAAAAAAAAAAATTGCGCCATTTTCCGATACTCGTAGCGTCTCCATTTTTCATGATCTGGGGTCGGTTGAGGGCTTATTTTTTGCGTGCCGAGATGACGTTTTTAATGATAGCATTTCGGTGCAGATACGTTCTTTTGATCGCCCGTTATTGCATTTTAATGCAATGTCGCGGCGACCAAAAAAACGTAATTCTGGCGTTTCGAATTTTTTTCCCGCTACGCTGTTTAGCGATCAGGTTAATACTTTTTTTTAATTGATAGATCGGGCGATTCTGAGCGCGGCGATACCAAATATGCGTAGATTTGATATTTTTTTTATTGATTTAATTTGATTGGGGCGAAAGGGGGGTGATTTAAACTTTTATGTTTTTTTTATTTTTTTCACATTTTTTTAAACTTTTTTTCTTAACTTTTGCCATGCTTCAATAGCCTCCATGGGAGGCTAGAAGCTGGCACAGCACGATCGGCTCTGCTACATAGCAGCGATCTGCTGATCACTGCTATGTAGCAGAATTGCACGTGTGCTGTGAGCGCCGACCACAGGGTGGCGCTCACAGCGACGGGCAATCAGTAACCATAGAGGTCTCTGGGACCTCTATGGCTACAATATACAAGCATCGCCGACCCCGATCATGTGACGGGGGTCGGCGATGACGTCATTTCCGGCCGCCCGGCCAGAAGCGGTAGTTAAATGCCGCTGTCTGCGTTTGACAGCGGCATTTAACTAGTTAATAGGTGCGGGCAGATCGCGATTCTGCCCGCACCTATTGCGGGCACATGTCAGCTGTTCAAAACAGCTGACATGTCCCGGCTTTGATGCGGGCTCACCGCGGAGCCCTGCATCAAAGCAGGGGAGCCGGCATCGGACGGTATAGTACGTCCGATGCCGGTAAGGGGTTAATGGAGAACTTCTAACACTGACTACACAAGAACCACAAGACAGATTTCTTCACCCCAGGTATCATTTCAATCAGTTTAACACTGTCAACCTAACAGTGCCTGTAGTTTATTTAGCAAAATGCTGCTGTCAGGTTCACTTTAATTGTGTAAAATTCATACCTCAGATATTTTAGATGTTTTGATAGGAGTGATGGTTTCCTTCTTTGGAGATATGAATTTGCTTTTAGTCCCAGGGCTGGATATCTCCTCCTCTTTGTGTAAAGCCTCAGATCTCTTTTTCATTAGCGCTAGCTTAGAGCTGCTCTTCACTGGAGAAGTCTTGTCTTTGGTTGAAGATGAACTTTCAGACTGCGAACGTGAAGTTGTTTTGGTCTCCTCTTCTATATCCTCTTTCTTTGCTGTTGCCTCTGACTGACTCATTGTCCTGGCTAAGACGGTAAAAAGGCATTTAGTAAACACTAGATGAAGATCAATTCTCATTCCCAGATCTCTTTTGACAGTGGGGTCTACTTTTATCCGCTTTCTGAAAATCTGTGACATAAAAATAGGGATTTTTGTGTACTCACCGTAAAATCTCTTTCTCCGAGCCAATCATTGGGGGACACAGGACCATGGGTGTTATGCTGCTGCCACTAGGAGGACACTAAGCTAACACATAAAGACTAACTCCTCCCCTGCAGTATACACCCTCCTGTTGGCTCTAAGTGAACCAGTTCGGTAACAAAGCAGTAGGAGTTTAACATTTAACAAGAATGAACTATGTCAAAACCAAGTCAACACAGAAAAAAACAAAAACTAAAGCCAACAGGCTAACAGGGTGGGTGCTGTGTCCCCCAATGATTGGTTCAGAGAAAAGGATTTTATGGCGAGTACACAAAAATCCCTATTTCTCCTACGCCTCATTGGGGGACCCAGGACCATGGGACGACTTAAAGCAGTCCCTGGGTGGGAAACAATCCACAGCAATTGCTCCGTGTACCCACAAGTTACAGATGCGGCACTGCCGCCTGCAAAATTCATCTGCCGAGGCCTGAGAATGGACATGGTAATGTTTTGTAAACTTATGCAGGCTGGACCAAGTCGCAGCTCTGCAGTCTTGTGCTGCCGACGCCTGGTGCCGGATGGCCCAAGACGCACCCACTGACCGAGTAGAATGAGCCTTAATCCCTGCTGGGATGGAGTGACCTCTAACTCGGTACGACTCCTGGATAGCTGAACGAATCCACTTGGCTATCGTAGCTTTGGAAGCGGCTAGACCTTTCCTTGGCCCTTCCGGGAGCACAAACACGGCATCAGACCTGCGGAAAGACGCCGTCCTCAAGACGTATCTCCTAAGAGCTCTCACTAAGTCCAGTGTGTGTAGAGCCTTCTCGGTGCGATGTACTGGTGCCGGGTAAAGGGAAGGCAAGACAATTTCCTCATTGAGGTGGAAAGATGAGACAACTTTCGGTAGAAAAGACTGGGATGTTCTCAAAACCACCTTATCCTGATGAAAAATGAGGAAAGGAACTTGACAAGACAAAGCCGCTAGTTCTGAGACTCGTCGGATGGATGTGACCGCAACCAGGAAGGCAACTTTCCGTGACAGAAAAGACAGGGGGAACGTCCTGCAGAGGTTCAAAAGGGGCCTCCTGCAAGACTCCGAGGACCAAATTAAGGTCCCATGGTTCCAACGGCATCTTATAGGGCGGCACCACATGAGAGACTCCCTGAATGAACGTCTTCACCTGTAATCTGTTGGCAATTCTACGTTGGAACAGGACTGACAAGGCTGAAATCTGCCCTTTGAGAGAACTAAGGGCGAGACCTAAGTCCAAACCCGACTGAAGGAATTCGAGGATGGAAGGAATGGAAAATTCAAGAGGAGAGCGGCTTCGGTCCTTGCACCATGAGAAGAAAGTCTTCCAAATGCGATGATATATACGCATAGACGTAGGCTTTCTGGCACTGATCATGGTAGAAATGACTTTCTGAAAGAAGCCTGCCTGGGTTAGCACCCAGGACTCAGACATGCTGTCACACACAGGGCCTCGGAGTTCTGGTGGTAAATGGGGCCCTGAGACAACAGGTCTGCGCGATTCGGTAATCGCCAGGGGACATCGACGACTAGTTGAACTAGTTCGGCGTACCAGGCCCTGCGCGGCCAATCAGGCGCAATCAGGATTACTGGTATCTCCTCCGCTCTGATCTTCTTGATGACTCTCGGCAGTAAAGGAAGTGGGGGAAATATGTACGGAAGCTGGAACTGATGCCACGAGTGAACGAGTGCATCTGCCCCAATCGCTGCCGGATCGTGGGACCGAGCTATGAAGTTGGGAACCTTGGAATTTAGCCGTGAGGCCATCAGATCCACATCCGGGGTTCCCCAACGACAGCAGATCTGGTGGAAGATCTCCGGATAGGTCACTCTCCGGAGTCGAGACCTTGATGGCTGAGGAAGTCTGCCTCCCAATTTTCCACTCCCGGAAAGTGAACCGCTGAGATCATTGAGCGGTTTTCCTCGGCCCAACGGAGAATGTGGCCTACCTCGGTCATGGCTGCCTTGCTGCGTGTTCCCCTCTGCCGCTTGATGTATGCCACTGCCGTTGCATTGTCGGACTGAATTCTGATGGGACGACCCGCCAGGGAGGGATGGAATTGTAGAAGAACCAACCTGATTGCCCGTATTTCCAGGATGTTGATGGGCAGGCGTGCTTCCTGAAGAGACCAGCGGCTCTGAGCAGCGTGATGGTGGAACACTGCTCCCCAGCCCAGAAGACTGGCATCTGTTGTCACAACTAGCCAATGTACAGGGAGAAAAGACTTCCCTTGATTCAGGGAGGACTTCAAAGTTGACCACCTGAGAGATTGTCTGACTCGCTGGGGAAGGAGGAAACGACGATCGAGAGAGGACGGGTTCCTGTCCCACACATGCATGTTGTAAGGGGCGGAGGTGTAGTTGAGCGAATGGGACTGCCTCCATAGCTGCTATCATCCTGCAGAGGACTCTCATACTGAAACGTAGAGAGTGAGTATGAGGTTGGGAGAGCTTCTGAGCTTCCTGCTATAAGACTGAGATCTTTTCCGGGGGAAGAAGTACCAACCCCTGGGACGAGTCCAGTATCATTCCTAGAAAGGAAATTCGCTGAGCCGGTACTGGGGAAGATTTTTGGAAGTTTATCTTCCAACCCAGGCGAGAAAGAGTATCTATTGTGATGGTCACGGCCTCCATGCAGGTGCGGAAAGAGGGGCCTTTGATGAGGATATCGTCTAGATACAGTAACACCACCACACCGCAAGTATGAAGGATGGCCACGGTGGCTGCCATAACCTTGGTGAATACCAAAGGAGAGGTGGCGAGGCCGAAGGGCAGAGGAGCAAACTGAAAGTGATCTTCCTGAACTGCGAAGCGAAGAAACCTTTGGTGAGAAGGTAATATAGGAATGTGGAGGTACGCGTCCTGGATGTCTATGGACGCCAGGAACTCGCCTTTCTCCATGGAGGCGATGACAGAACAAAGCGATTCCATCCGGAACCGTCGCACCCTGACGAACTTGTTCAGCAGTTTTAGGTCCAGTATGGGCCATACTGTACCGTCCTTCTTTGGAATAAGAAACAGGTTTGAATAAAAACCTTAAAACTTTTCGCTTTGAGGAACCGGGATAATAACCCCGTCTTTTTTTAGAGAGCTTATGGCCTGGAAGAACTCTGATGCCCTTGCCCTGGAAGGAGAAGACAGGAAAAAGCGATTTGATGGAAGAGAGGAAAATTCTATCTTGTATCCAGAGGACACTAGGTCACGGACCCATTCGTCATGAACGACCAAGAGCCACGCGTCGCTGAAGGAAAGCAGGTGGCCGCCTACTTTGAGGGTGTCCTCCAAATACCGCAGGGAGTCATTGTGTGGGAGACCTGCCCAGTCTGGATCCCCTGGACTCTGACTGCCTAGTCCTGCCTCTCCAAGAAGGGGAAGGTTTGTAAGAGGTCTGAGGACCTATCACTGCGTTGTGCCCGGTCGGGTCCGGAAGATGTGGAAATAGAGGACCAATTTGAGTTGAAGCGAAAAAATCGGAACCGAGCCTGCTGCTGCTGGTTCCGAAAGGTCCGAAAGGGTCTCTGTTGTGGAAGAAATTTACTCTTCCCTCCAGTGGCGTCGGAAATTAATTGGTCGAGCTTTTCGCCAAAAAGGCGACCGCTCTGATATGAAAGAAAAGTCAATGACTTTTTGGAAGCCGAATCCGCACGCCAGTGCCTGAGCCATAAGGACCTCCAGATGGTGATGGAGTTTGCTGCTGCTTGCGAAGCACAGTTAGCAGCGTCCAAGGACGCGGTAACTACAAAATCTCCAGCTCTGGCTATCTGAGTAGCGAGGTCTGCTATCTCGGGGGGAAGATCGGTATCCAAGCATTGCTGCAGACAAGACCTCAGCCCAGTGGGTCATAGCCTTAGCCACCCACGTAGCGGCAAATGTAGGGAAGGGTGCGGCTGCTGAGGCTTTAAAGGCCGAACGTGCCATATTGTCGATCTGACGATTGGTTGGGTTTTTAATAGAGGCGCCCACCGAAGAGGATAAAATAGATTCAGTAGCCAGGCGTGATACCGGAGGATCTAGCAGGGGAGATTGAGACCAATCTTGTCTTAGATCCTGGGCAAAGGGATATTTTGAGTTCATGGGCTTCTGCCCTGTGAATCGTTTATCGGGACGGATCCTGTGAGATTCAACGATTTCCTTAAATTCGGGATGAGTGGCGAACACTGTGAGCTCGCTTGGTCCTCTTAAAGGACACGGCATGATCCGTTTTAGATAAAGGTTCCTCCTCAAGTTTTATAGCCTTATTTACTGACTCAATGAGAGAGTCGAGAGTCTCCTGATCGTGATGAAATTCCTGATCTAGGGACGTGTTAGAATCGTCCAATGAAACAGATTCTCTATTAGCCCCAATGGAAGGGGAGCGAGAAATGGAGCTCTCAGAACCCGAAACCCGGTGATGGTCTGGGAATATGGCATGAGTCCTTTTCCTGGAAGAGCGAGAGCTCCTTGGCAATGTACGACCCCTAGAGTACGAGGGGTTTTGAGGATCGGAAGCATCATCCGTATTAGTACCCTGGTTATAGCAGGGGTCTCGGAACGATTCTAACGCTTTTGCCAGGGATGCCATAGACTGGGTAAGAGAGGTAGCCCACTCAGGGGGACCAGGCTCACTAGGATCGGTATCAGTAACAGGTGGTTCCTGGACAGTCACCGGTTCACAAGCTGTGCACAATGCAGTATTATGACCCCAGGGTAATGAGACCTTACAAGAGGTACATGCAGCGAAGAATACAGTGTGGGTTTTCCCAGACTTTTTGCAAGGCCTTGATTGAGACATAGTAGCCTTGAGGAGAGCACTTACTAGCAGGGGAAGGGTTAAGCTATGTATCTGCAGCTTACCCAGGTCCTGTGTCTTGAGTCCCCAGGGGAGGTCCGCAATGAATGGTCCTGAAGGCTGTGATTAGGAGAGCTGGAGCAGCGTTGCAGGATCAGCGCTGTGGGTGTCCCAAGATGGCCGCCGAGATCTGTGAGCGCTTCTCAGAAAACAAGAAGCGCTAGAAAAGATGGGCGGTGGTAATTGCCGGTGGGCGTGGCCAAGAACTCCGGCCTGTATGAAGGGGAAAAGCCGGGGACTAAATGTGAAAAACCTGCGGTTGCGGCGTCACGACCGCTATTAGTGCCATCCTGAGCCGCGCTCCTTCATAGCAAAGCCGCACTGTGGACCACCCACGGACCCGGGCTTTATGCCCTGCTAGGGGGGCGGACCTTCCATACCCCGGGGACCAGAACCCCCCCAGCGCCTCGGCCCCCGCAGTGTACTCACGGTAGATGCGGTGGGCCGGTGCTCAATCCACCGTCGCCATAGTCAGGGAGGGGGTGGAGAGCTTCTGCTGCCTAGCGTCATCTGCTATATCAATGGTGATGCAGTGGCTCCAGGAGAGGTAGATGGAGAGGTAGGTGGTCGACTGCTATGGGGGGGGGGGTGATCGGAACATGAAGGAACCATCGCCCGTAAGGTGAGCTCAGGGCTGGCATCCAACGTTGCAGGAAAGGATACGGGAGGAACGCTCCACGTACTTGCCGGTTGATGATTCGGGGGAGATCGGAACCTAGAAAGGGTCCCTCGCCCCCATTCGCTCCGTTAAGGGAAAAAATAGAATAAAAAGTAAAAAGTTTAAATAAAAACGGTGGGATCTGAAAGCAGACCCAAGTGTCTCCTACAGACACTAAGCAAGAACTGGTTCACTTAGAGCCAGCAGGAGGGTGTATACTGCAGGGGAGCAGCTATTCTTTATGTGTTAACTTAGTGTCCTCCTAGTGGCAGCAGCATAACACCCATGGTCCTGTGTCCCCCAATGAGGCGTAGGAGAAATACAAACCGAGCTATACACCGTCTCTAGCGCTGTTCCCGATGTCGAGTATTGATTGCGGGGCTGACTTCACGGCTGACTTCACGTTGACAAGACAGCAGCCAGTGAGCTCAACACCCTGCTTAACCCCTTAAGCCCCAAGGGTGGTTTACACGTTAATGACCGGGCCAATTTTTACAATTCTGACCACTGTCCCTTTATGAGGTTATAACTCTGGAATGCTTCAACGGTTCCTGATGATTCTGACAACGTTTTCTCATTACATATTGTACTTCATGATAGTGGTAAAATTTATTTGATATTACTTGCGTTTATTTGTGAAAAAAAACAAAAATTTGGCGAAAATTTTGAAAATTTTGCAATTTTCCAACTTTGAATTTTTATGCCCTTAAATCACAGAGATATGTCACACAAAATACTTAATAAGTACCATTTTCCACATGTCTACTTTACATCAGCACAATTTTGGAACCAACATGTTTTTTTGTTAGGGAGTTATAAGGGTTAAAAGGTGACCAGCAATTTCTCATTTTTACAACACAATTTTTTTTTAGGGACCACATCACATTTGAAGTCATTATGAGGGGTCTATATGATAGAAAATACCCAAGTGTGACACCATTCTAAAAACTGTACACCTCAAGGTGCTCAAAACCGCATTCAAGAAGTTTATTAACCCTTCAGGTGTTTCACAGGAATTTTTGGAATGTTTTTAAAAAAAAATGAACATTTAACTTTTTTTCACAAAAAATTTACTTCAGCTCCAATTTGTTTTATTTTACCAAGGGTAACAGGAGAAAATGGACCCCAAAAGTCGTTGTACAATTTGTCCTGAGTACGCCGATACCCCATATGTGGGGGTAAACCACTGTTTGGGCGCAAGGCAGAGCTCTAAAGGGAAGGAGTGCCATTTGACTTTTCAATGCAAAATTGACAGGAATTGCGATGGGATGCCATGTTGCGTTTGCAGAGCCCCTGATGTGCCTAAACATTGAAACCCCCCACAAGTGACAACATTTTGGAAAGTAGACCCCCTAAGGAACTTATCTAGATGTGTGGTGAGCACTTTGGCCCACCAAATGCTTCACAGAAATTTATCATGCAGAGCCGTAAAAATAAAAAATTATATTTTTTCAAAAAAATTATCTTTTTGCCCTAATTTTTTATTTTTCCAAGGGTAAGAGAAGAAATTGGACCCCAAAAGTTGTTGAGCAATTTGTCCTGAGTACTCGGATACCCCATATGTGGGGGTAAACCACCGTTTGGGCACATGGCAGAGCTCGGAAGGGAAGGAGAGCCGTTTGAATGCAGACTTAGATGGAATGGTCTGCAGAGCCCCTAATGTACCTAAACAGTAGAAACCCCCCACAAGTGACCCCATATTGAAAACTAGACCCCCCAAGGAACTTATCTAGATGTGTTGTGAGAACTCTGAACCCCCAAGTGCTTCACTACAGTTTATAACGCAAAGCAGTGAAAATAAAAAATCATTTTTTTCCCACAAAAATGTTTTTTAGCCCCCCAAATTTTTATTTTCCCAAGGGTAACAAGAGAAATTGGACCCAAAAAGTTGTTGTCCAATTTGTCTTGAGTACGCTGATACCCCATATATTGGGGTAAACCCCTGTTTAGGCACACGGGAGAGCTCGGAAGGGAAGGAGCACTGTTTTACTTTTTCATGGCAGAATTGGCTGGAATTGAGATCAGACGCCATGTCGCGTTTGGAGAGCCCTGATGTGCCTAACCAGTGGAAACCCCCAATTCTAACTGAAACCCAAACCCAAACACACCCCTAATCCCAACCACACCCCTAATCCCAACCACAACCACACCCCTAACCCTAATCCCAACTGTAAATGTAATCCAAACCCTAACTTTAGCCCCAGCCATAACTTTAGCCCTAGCCCTAACCCTAACTTTAGCCCCAACCCTAACTGTAGCCCTATCCCTAGCCCCAGCCCTAACCGGAAAATGGAAATAAATACATTTTTTTAATTTTATTTTTTTCCCTAACTAAGGGGGTGATGAAGGGGGGATTTGATTAACTATTTATAGCGGGTATTTTAGCGGATTTTTATGATTGGCAGCTGTCACACACTAAAAGACGCTGTTTATTGCAAAAAATAGTTTTTGCGTCTCCACATTTTGAGAGCTATAATTTTTCCATATTTTGGTCGACAGGGTCATGTGACACCTTGTTTTTTGCAGGACAAGTTGACGTTTTTATTGGTAACATTTTTGGGCACGTGACATTTTTTAATCGCTTTATATTCCGATTTTTGTGAGTCAGAATGACCAAAAACCAGCTATTCATGAATTTTTTTTTTTTTGGGTTGGGGGGGGGGGGGGGGGGGGAGGCGTTCCACATTTGGTAAAATGGATAAAGCAGTTTTATTTTTCGGGTCAGATCGATTGCAGCGATACCTCATTTATATCATTTTTTTATATTTTGTCGCTTTTATACGACAAAAACTATTTTATAGAAAAAAATAATTTTGCACCGCTTTATTCTGAGGACTGTAACTTTTTTATTTTTTTCACTGATGATGCTGTATGGCGGCTCGTTTTTTGCGGGACAAGATGACGTTTTCAGCGATACCAAGGTTATTTATAACTGTCATTTTGATCGCGTGTTATTCCACTTTTTGTTTGGCGGTATGATAATAAAGCGTTGTTTTTTGCCTCGTTTTTTTTTTTTTTTTTACGTCGTTCACTGAAGGGGTTAACTAGTGGGGCAGTTTTATAGGTCGGGTCGTTACGGACGCGGCGATACTAAATATGTGTACTTTTACTTTTGGGGAGACATCACACTATAGGGTCAGATTGGTGATCTGACACTTTGCACAGCACTATGTCAGATCAGCTATCTGACAAGCAGGGCTGCAGGCTTACAGGCGCTTGCTCTGAGCAGGCGCTTGTAAGCCACCTCCCTGCAGGACCCGGAAGTAGCCCCGCAGCCATTTTGAATCCGGGGCTTGCAGGGAGGAGAAGCTCGGTACAAGGTGAGCACATCGCCTTGTATCGAGGGTCTCAGGGAAACACGCAGGGAGCCCCCCTCCCTGCGCGATGCTTCCCTATGCCCCCGAAACGCTGTGATCATGTTTGATCGCAATGTTTCGGGGGTTAGTGTCAGGAGCAGTTAATGACCGCTCCTGGCACACAGTGTCGGATGTCAGCTGCGATAGTCAGCTGAAACCCGGCCGCGCTCCCCCCCGTGAGTGCGGCCGATTGCATATGACGTACTATCCCGTCACTGGGAATTAAGTCCCAGGTCACCTCGATGGGATAGTACGTCATATTGGATTAAAGCCACTAAACTCAGTTTTGCTGCCATGTTGTCGATGTGACGTCAGCGACGCAGCCAACACTAGGCCCCAGTAGTAGCACCAAATCCCCCGGAATGGCGAGTTTGTCTTTTTATGTGTAATTACACAACCAACCAAGTGGGCAGCACGGTGGCTCAGTGGTTAGCACTGTTGATTTGCAGCGCTGGAGTCCTGGGTTCATTTCCCACCAATAACAACATCTGCAAAAAGTTTGTATGTTCTCCCCGTGTTTTGGGGGCTTTCCTCCAGTTTCCTCCCACAATATACAAAGACATACTGATAGGCAATCTAGATTGTGAGTCCCAATGGGGACAGTTCAGATAATGTCTGTAAAGCGCTGAGGAATTAATGGTGCTTTATTAGGGTGTAACAATTATACTCAGACAGGTGACAAACTAGAATTCAAAACTGCAAACATTAGAAATCAATCTGAAGGTCTGAAAAAGTAACAGTAGTAAAAAAAAGAAAATATTAATTTTTAGTAAAACAATTCTGTATAATACAATGGCCATGTGCTGCAGCTTTTATTGGAAACATTAATATGGCCTTAATGGGGATGTTCTAATTTATTCAAGTAGAAAATGTGGGCATGACTGACCGTACACATTAATTGTACATACACAATATTTGTAGGTGACCATCGTATATCGTATATGTTCCAACCCCATGGATAAAGATGATCACCTTGGTCGCCTCAGAAAGATCTTTTTGAATCGAGGCTACCATCCAAGAACAATTGAAAATCAGATCACAAGAGCCACCAGAATATCAAGGAATCACCTGCTACATTACAAAGCTAAAGAAGAAAACAACCGGGTGCTTCTAGTGGTCACTTACAATCCAAATCTGGAGGTGCTAAGGGGAGCTGCACGGAAATTACAACCTCTACTACAAAAAGATGCCCGCTTACAATCCATTTTTCCAGACCCCCCACTACTGTGTTTTAGGCGGCCCACAAATCTAAGAAGCATCATTGTCAGAAGCTCCCTGTCCTCTCCAACAGCTGCAGAAACCTTTCCTTGCAACCAGAAAAAAATGTAAAACCTGTCCATTTATAATGACCACGGACAAGATAAAGATCCCCAATTCATATCAGGACTACAAGATCCCAGGTACTTTCAGTTGCGTCACTTCTAATGTGGTGTACTTAATTATTTGTACTAAATGTCCAACTGGGGGTCTGCATGTGGGAGACACAGGGCAGAAACTGAGAACAAGGATGAACTCTCATCGCCATAAAATAAGAGAAAAAAGAATGGATCTACCTGTGACAATAAATTTTGACTCCCCAATCATAACATTATGGACATGAAACTACTTGTATTAAAAGGTAACTTCAAATCTAAGAGAGACAGAAGAGTCTGGGAATATAAGCTGAAGATGACCTTTGACACTCTCAGTGCAGGAATGAATGTGTGGCATGGATTTATGTCTTTTTACATTAACTAAGGAATTTGCTCCTCAGACTATGTGGAGTCATCATAACAGAACCAGACCCCAATCAGAGGACAATAAAACATTTCTTATCTGTGAACTTCTCCAATATTTATGGATATAACTGTTTATCACTCACATAATGGTAGTTCTGCTTCATTTCACCTATCTTGTCTATTGCATTTTTCTGTGCAGTGTTGTGCATAAATATGTGATTCTTCAGAATTTCTTCTAGTCTATGCCTGATGAAGAGACTCGAGTAGTCTCGAAAGTTTGCAATTTGTTACCATCTTTTCAGTCAGACATTAAAAGGTATCAACCACTGAGGACTCTCAATTCTATTCATTTCAATACAGCCTCAGATATTCTTTTGTGTATTAACTGCAATTAATATATGTAAGCGGCCATTTATGTATAGGAGGAGAAAAAAAAATAATAAAGCAAGTATGAAGCCCCGGGGGCTAAAGAGTATTAAGTGGTCATCCCTGCCCGGGCTGATAATTATCCCAGGGTTAGAGGCTCCTCCAAGTAACACTGTAAATGGGTAACTTCATTGCCACATTTACGATCCTTCTTGATGTGTCCAGAGATCATTACCTCCTCCTAATGTGTTTTATTATAGTAATATCAAGAGACAGTGGCACTTGCTGCTGGATCTGAGCAGTTCCCATTCGCGACACCACAATACCTTCCAATAGTAGTCACACTTTCCACCCCACCCAATATCCCCCATTACATGTTATAGGATTGCTCAATGGTTTTCATTGTAATTCTTTGGTACCTGCAGGTTTCTCAGACTTTGCCGGACTTTTCTTAGATGCTGGAGAGGTGGTGGGCTCATTTTCACGGTTTCTGTTTGCCTAAATAAATAAATGTTAATTAACCACACAATTAATAAAGATTATTTGATTTAGGATTTGTCTAAACTACCAATTTGAAAACTCGTTCTCAGAATAAACTTATATGCGCATTTGTGGAAATAATAGAGCCATTAGTGATTACAGTATATTATATTGCTGACATGCCACAATACCTATTTGGAAAGGGGGCACAAGCTGGCGCTCATAAACTGGCAGTTAGATACACAGTGGGTAACTAGGCAGCGTCTCCTTCAGTTTCTCCAAGACATCAGGTCTGTTGTCAGGAGTGGAGCAACCACCGTGAACTGTCACACAAAGGGGAACGGTAAGTATATACTGGTTTCCTGGTCTAGCGTTGGAAATCATTTTAGGGTCTGAAGGCATACCCTCGCCCAGTCCGCCTGACTGCTTCCCGATGTTACCACTATCAGCAAGCCCAGGATGTAGACAGCAGTGAATATATTGGTGGATGAGGGACGACCAGCCGCTTCTTCCACCAATCAGTGTATGACACAGCAGACACAATGAAGTCATTACATCGCGTCTGGTGTGCGGAGAGTCCGTGCATCAGAGAACGGAGCAGAGCGCCGGGGAACAGGAGCAAGGGGAGTATGCGTTGTTTTTTTTCTATATGTGTATGGGATGTTTGCTTGTATATTATAGGATGTCATGTGGGGCTCATGCTGTATATATGAGGCTATGTGGGGGCTCATACTGTATATAAGAGGCTATGCAGGGGCTCATACTGTATATAGGGGACTATCCGGGGGCTCATACTGTATATAATAGGCTAAGCTGGGGGCTCATACTGTATATACAGAGGCTATACAGGGGCTCATAACGTATACGGAGGGTTATATGGGGCTCATGCTGCATATAAGAGGCTATGCAGGGGCTTATACTGTAAATAGGAGGCTATGCGGGGTCTCGTACTGTATATAGGAGACTATGTGGGGGCTCACACTGTATATAACAGGTTATGCAGGAGGCTCATACTGTATATACAGAGGCTATTTGGGGGGCTCATACTGTATATAGAGGCAGTTTGTGGGCTCATACAGTACATAGGGGGATGTTAGTATACTTAATTCTGCTCAATATTAAGTGATATTAGTATAAAATAATAAACATATTAATATTAATATTGAGCAGAATTAATATCAGCCTTATGGAATTCCCCTCCACAACAGTCATGGTCTCATGTGGCCCCTCGGGAAAATTAATTTCCCACCCATTTTAGAGGGATTGCAAAGGTGAAGATAAAATTACAGTGAAGTGATAGGTGTACATGTGATTGCTTTTGTATGTTCACAAGTTTTGGCCATTTTATAAACTTTGAAAGAAAGGTGCCAACCCCTTCACCAACGCAATATCATTACTGTTTGTGTCTAGCTAAAACCTTGACTTGATAGACTCGGGTAAGCAGACTTTTAATAAAAACTAGTTGAGTTACCTGCCAAATATGTCATTATCCAGTCATTAATCAGTAGAAAAATAAGTTCAGCCGTTGCAAATGAAAACTGCCCGCTGCTGAGAGAAAACAAACTTCATTCCTTCCAGCAGCCTTGGACTTTCAGTCAGAGGTGTGAGGCTATGTGCACACGATCAGGTTTTTTCGCGTTTTTCGCGGTAAAAACGCTGTAAAAACTCATTAAAATGCATACATTATGCATCCTATCATTTAGAATGCATTCTGCATGTTTTGTGCACATGATGTGTTTTTTTCCACGAAAAAAACGCATCGCGGTAAAAAAAAAAAAAGCAGCATGTTCATTAATTTTGCGGGCTTTCTGCGTTTTTCCCACTATTCTATGCATTTGGGGAAAAAAAGCATAAAAAAAGCGTCAAAAACGCGGTAAAGTCGAGGTAAAAACGCATGTGGATTTCTGGCAGAAATGTCCGTTTTTTTGTCAGGAAAATTTCTGCAAGAAATCCTGACGTGTGCACATACCCTGATTGTGCGGCTCAGCAGATAGTGAGCAGCAGCAGCTGTCACCGCGCTCAGGCACCGACTGACAGCCATCTCTGTAGTGCAGTACATAGTGAGAAGCAGCGGTAAGCACGACCAGATACTACGTGCCAACCGGTGACTGGAGCAGCACCTCTATGACTGAAAGCCGAGGATACAAGATCATTTCTAACTGGCAGCTGGGCTTTCAGTCCGGTGGCGATACGATTTTAGAATGCCATTAGCAGGTTAATAGCGGGGTTTTTTTTTTGTTTTTTTACACAACAGGTTTCCTGTAAAGCTATATTAACATCTGTACTTCTCAATGGCAGGGATGATACAACATGCAGGGCTATTCTTGTCAAAAAAATAAGGAAAACCTCAAAGGTTCCCGACAGACTCCACTATGTCTACATTTCAGCATCAAGGCTACCATTATAAGAAGAAGGCATGATGCCAGTGTGAACAGACCACAAACCGTCCAATCCTCCAACTGATGTACAGTCGGTATGACTAAAGAATAACAATCTGCTGTTTTACCTAGGGAAAATTAAATTGCACATAACACAATAAAGATTGGCTGAACTAGCCAATATCATTGGGATCAGCTAACAGTCTAATGTGTATGTAGGCCTCCAGACTCTTCCCAGAGAGAGGATTTCGGGGAAAGGAGGCTACAGCCTGCGGAATTTCAACAGCAGATCCTTTTGTTCTCTGTGAGATAAGACCTTGCAAAAGAAATCTATAAGTGATTATTGTAGAGCGGGGGATTCAGAGATGGCGGAATGACCGTTAAGCCAACAGCCATCTAATGTGTATAGGGGCCTTTAGAAACGCACTAGAAAAATCCAACATGATCCATTATCCCCCAATAGGCTATAAGTGAGATACCTTATCCGTGGGTACGTCATCTATAATTGCCAGGGTTTTAGCAAATTCTTCATCTTCGTGGAGCTGTCTTTCCAACTATGACGAAAAAAAGAGACAAAGTTTTCTCCTATTAATTAGAACACATTTTTATCCTTGCAGAAACCTGAGCCACAATGTAGTAGCATTGTGAATAAACTTTAGTCTAGTCCAGAACTAGACGAGATTATAGAATAAGAGATAAGTGATCTGGATGGGCTCATCTAGACAGGTAGATAATAATAGAATGAGCATTCCTAGGAACACTCAGATAAGCTGGCAATCACCTAATCAACGAGCAAAACACTAGTTTTTCAGATGAAATAATTTTTAAATTTGTTAAAGGGAATCTGTCACCCCAAAAATCATATATGAGCTAAAGGTACCGTCACACTAGACGATATCGCTAGCGATCCGTGACGGTGCAGCGTCCTGGCTAGCGATATCGTCCAGTGTGACACGCAGCAGCAATCAGGCCCCTGCTGTGATGTCGCTGGTCGGGGCAGAAAGTCCAGAACTTTATTTCGTCACTGGATCTCCCGCTGACATCGCTGAATCGGCGTGTGTGACGCCGATTCAGCGATGTCTTCGCTGGTAACCAGGGTAAACATCGGGTTACTAAGCGCAGGGCCGCGCTTAGTAACCCGATGTTTACCCTGGTTACCAGCGTAAACGTAAAAAAAACAACCACTACATACTTACCTTCCGCTATCTGTCCCCGGCGCTGTGCTTCTCTGCTCTGGCTGTGAGCGACGTCACCGCTCTGCTTTCCGGCCGCTGTGCTCACAGCCAGAGCAGAGAAGCACAGCGCCGGGGACAGATAGCGGTAGGTAAGTATGTAGTGGTTGTTTTTTTCACTTTAACGATGGTAACCAGGGTAAATATCGGGTTACTAAGCGCGGCCCTGCGCTTAGTAACCCGATGTTTACCCTGGTTACCGGCATCGTTGGTCGCTGGAGAGCTGTCTGTGTGAGAGCTCTCCAGCGACGCTGCAGCGATCCGGATCGTTGTCGGTATCGCTGCAGCGTCGCTTAGTGTGACGGTACCTTAAGGCCACCGGCATCAAGGGCTTATCTACAGCATTCTGTAATGCTGTAGATAAGCCCCCGATGTAAGCTGAAAGGTAAGAAAAACAGGTTATATTATACTCACCCAGGGGCGGTCCCGCTGCGGTCCAGTCCTATTGATGGCAGAGCAAAGTACTGCAGTACACAGGCGCCGGGAAAGGTCAGAGAGGCCCAGCACCTGCGCCGGAGCAGGAAGACAAGAAGAGGACATCATCGTATGAAAATAGGAGGCGCCGGGCCCGGACCGCGACGCCCACCGGACCGGGACTGCCCCTGGGTAAGTATAATATAACCTATTTTTCTTAACTTTTACATCGGTGGGCTTATCTACAGCATTTCAGAATGCTTTAGATAATCCCCTGGCCTTAGCTCATATACGACTTTTGGGGTGGCAGATTCATTTAAAAGTCATCATTCTCGGCAGCGCATCATCCTCTGAAAGCAAGACATGTGCTACCGAAAACAAGCACAGAACGATCTATCAACGAACTATCAATGGTCAACTCATCCATAAAAATAAACATTGTCTATGTGAAGATCAATTTATCAGGAAGCACACAGGAGAGCAGGTAGGGGCCTGCAGTATTAAGGAGAAGCAGGGTGCTGCTGGGAAATATAGTGTTAGCAAATAAATATAGCAAAACCCTTTAAGCTCTGTGAAGCTGGATGCACAAAAAGGCAGAAGGAGATGGAAAAAAAACACAAAAGTACAAGAAAGAAACTTTTTATTGGGCTTGTACGGTATATTAACAATAGTCAAGCAGATAAAATATTGCCTTTGTGGGAATAACCCTTTAGGCAGATATGTCTTTACTAGGTTTGATAAATGATTCATTGGCTTACGCAATGGCTGTTCCACGTCAGCCGAGTAATTTACTGTTCTAATCAGACTGACGATTTAGAAGTGCTAACAAATCTATATAGTGATGCCCCAATCATGACCCATCGAACAGCTACGCTACCCGATGAAGAATGTCCTGGCTCCGGGCCATCAACATGGACATCTCAAAGTCCCTACAAGATGTAAACGTGTTAGTCTTGGCTGAGGTTTATCACATCTTTAAATCACCAGGAAATGACATGGGTCTGTGCAAAGAACTAACCTACTTATTCCAAGAGAGATTAGGACGTAGTTTGCAGAGGGTACAATAAAGACAGAGAAATGAGAGTCTGTCCAATTTAGATGAGCAAGAGTATGTTGACAGCCTCTGGACAGGGTTATTTTATCAGCCACAACTGTCCAGAAGATAGTTCAACCCAAGTATTTATTCTATTCTTCACTTGTCATACATCATACTTTAGTATTTATCAATGCCAACCATGGCCATGACCCATAAATATTACCCAGCAGAGCAGTAACAAGCAGTGATGGTACTAAAATGACAAATAGTGGCATGTCTTCTGGACATACTTAAAAATGTTGGGACCCTATATAGAGAGGAAGCTTGAAGCCCTTGACCACCACAATGTCAATTCTGGGCACCCACTTCCTCTCCCCAAGTCACAGTTATTAAATAAAACAACAGTTACTCACCTACCACACCGGCACCATGCCAGTGATGTCGGCACTGGGTCTGCTGGGGTCCACGTGGGATTTCTTTGTCACGTTAAACCTGCAGCCAATCACTTTCCTTGGACAAGCAGAAGAAGTGAGAGCGCAGCAGCTCAATAACAGCTGTACAAGGTTATGCCATGTGAGCCCCGCAGTCTGTGCCCCAGACCCAGTGCCGACATAGCCGAAACAGCGCCAGTGCAGGAATAGAGTATCGGTTATTTTTATTTTATAAGGTGGGTCTACTCTATTTAAAATGGGGTTATGCAGGTAGTGACTAGAGATGAGCGAATTTGCTTGGGTTCCCTCTTATTTGACAAGCTGCAGAGGGAACCCAGCTTCCTGGATCGCAACGGGCGATCAGCGCCACAGCTGTGTCACATTCACGACACATGCATGGAGAACCCAACAAACAGGCTCTCCATGCATGTCGTGACTGGCACAGCAACGACACATGCAGCTGTGGCACTGATCAGCTGGTGCAATCCAGGAAGCCGGATTCCCTCTGCAGCTTGCCAAACAAGAGGGAACCCAAGCAAATTCGCTCATCTCTAGTAGTGACAACCTATTTAGCCATTTTAGAAATGCCATCCCAAAACACGCTATATAAGGGAATGCCATCCAAAACGCTCCATATAAGATGTAAATGATATTATTGCCAAAAGTTCCAACTCACTTCTTCATCCTCAGCAAGCTGCAGCTGTCTAGCGATAGCTTCATCATCCAGCGTGGAGTCATCTGTGCTTTTATGAGGCTATTAAAAGAAAAATATACAGTAAAAGGATGAAAACCAAACAATCTCCGCCCAAGTTCGGCACACTAGACACGCTACTCGTAGGACTATATCTAGTTTACAGGATTGACTTACTTCTCCTTTCTTGGTTTCCACAAGCTTTTTGTTAGATCGTTTAATGCTCCCTGTTCCAAAAAAATCTTCCATTGACGTACAGACGCGTTTCTCTGGCGTTTTAACCTTGGCGGGTGCACGGATTTTAATGGCAGCGATGGGACTCTTTGATGGGGGCGAAACAACAGTAGTTCCATTCTCTTTGGGTTTCTGGGGCTTATTCAAAAAAGCAAAATCTTCTTCATCTGAAAGGAGAATAAAGAAAGATGATACTACTTGGCATCCTGGCCCATAAAGGCAGATATGGGTTACGATAGCAGGATAGTAATATGTGGATTTGTATAGAAGTGTCTACCTCCACACAAAGGGAGAGAATGCAGGGTGCTGTATTTACGGGGACAGAGGTTGTTAGGGTGAGAGATATTGGGAACCCTAGAGCCTCAGTCTTTACAAGAATTAATAAGGCAAACATCTAGATACTTATATGTTATGCGTCTTCCGTTAAAAGTTACGTTTTATGATACTTCTCACAACTGGCTCGTTATTATGGTTAAAAAAAATTGTGAAAATTACTTGCCATTTCTGTTTGTATTTGTTCTCCTCCTATCCCTGTTTTCCTGTTTGTTAGTGCTCATTGGCAAAAGGGACCGGCAATTCTGCAGTCAAGCAGGAGTGGCCAAACACGCGCAGTGCTTACAAACTCTTTCCTACTGAGCTTGTAAACACTGTACTAAGAGCAGGAATGTCTTGAGTGCTCTGATATTTCAGATCCTGGCAATATTTAGCCCTACAGCGCTGAACTTGGAAAACAACATGCCAAATCCTTTGTGCTCATGGGAGACAAATTTCTGCAAAGGCGGCTGTCTCGCCAGTGAGCCAAACGTAAAAGAGTATGGGGGTAAGGGGGCCTGGAAGGAAAATCGGTCAATGAGCGCTTGGCCAACAGTGATCTCGGAAGTCTAGCCCGCTTTGATCTTCATTAGAGCCCTGGTAAGCACGGTATACAACAAATACTTGTGCTACAGTCTATGGAGACGGCCTGGAATCGCTCGATTAGAGCCCGATACTGAAAGATAACAAGGTCTAAGTAGCTGAAAAACCGGAAGAGAGCACAAGACGTAAACAGCCCAACATCTTATTCCTTGGTGTTGACCTATTTTCCTGGCAATAAATATTCATTTTCTAACCAGAGGGATAAACAAGATTTTCTTGAAAAACAGGATAATAATGATAATGCATGAAGTAATATTGTGTACAACATTTATTCTATTAATCTGGAAGGTGATATCAGCCATGATATCTTAATTAATGATGCATCACTGACACATACACGTAATGCAGTCCTCGGGCTGTGCACCTTGTCTGCTATATTAGATCAAAGTGATGGCAGACAGAGAGAACAGAGATCAGCAGCCATAAGAGATCAATGTTTTAATACAGGAACTGCTAAATGATGGAGAAAAAAACAAAAGAAAACACGACCTAGAACTGCAGCCAAAGGACATACTTTACTCAGAGGAAGATTCAGCTCCATAGATCAAGGGAAGTAAATATAACAGGATAACAAACACAAAGATAAAAAGATAAAAAGCAGCTATTACATGGTTTGTAAAAAACGACCGTTCATAGAAAATATTAAAATAGTCTGCAAGACCAAATTTTGTGTTATTAGGTGCAAAAATTGATTTCCCAAAATATATTTACGGTATATGTTTAAACCAGTATTCTATCATCAATGGAAAAAAGTTTGTGACCAACAGCAGAGATTGGAGAAGAAGACTCCAATCACAGCCGTATCAGTACTTAATGTAGAAAGGGCAAGGGGAAAAAGGCTCAATAAAAGAAAAACGTTGCCTTTTAATTTATTATTATTCGTCATTATTATTTAATTTCATGTGATTAAACTATAAAACTTAAAACCAGGAGCAGAGACCCGGAGCTGAAACCCAACCTCCACACTTGTTGAAGCAGATGCCTAAACAGATCAGAGAAACTCATAAAACCATCAACACTAGTTACATACAGTACTTTCTTAATGTAATTCCATCCCAGTGAACCCATGATGAAGCCTAGAGGCGAAACATGTCAGTTACTTTAAGCAATCTCTCAAGAATATTAACAGGAGATGGAATGTTTGCCTGTTACAGAAAGAACTGTGTATAGCATCTTCTATGCGTTATTTTGTTATTATTATTTTTTTAAGACCTATCGTGAAAAATTTGAAGACAGGAACTGACAAGGTTTGACATCTGGGGTAGTTTTTTTTTCCAAACTTTTTATTAAATTTTTAACAAGTAGTAAAAGGGAGATAGGAGAGGGAGAGGAGGGGGGGGGGGGGGGAGAGGAGGGGGGGGGGAAAGGGGGTTAAGGCAAGTGTAGGAAAAGGGGGGAGGGGACATCTGGGGTAGTTTTAAACAAACATGTCTCCTATAGCTACTTGGAGAGTAAAGGTACCTTCACACATAACGATATCGTTAACGATATCGTTGCTTTTTGTGACGTAGCAACGATATCGTTAAGGAAATCGTTATGTGTGACAGCGACCAACGATCAGGCCCCTGCTGGGAGATCGTTGGTCGCTGAACAAAGTCCAGAACTTTATTTCGTCGCTGGATCTCCCGTGGGCATCGCTGGATCGGCGTGTGTGACACCGATCCAGCGATGTCTTCACTGGTAACCAGGGTAAACATCGGGTAACTAAGCGCAGGGCCGCGCTTAGTAACCCGATGTTTACCCTGGTTACCAGCGTAAAAGTAAAAAAAAAAAAACACTACATACTTACCTACCGCTGTCTGTCCCCGGCGCTGTGCTCTGCACTCCTCCTGCACTGGCTGTGAGCGTCGGTCAGCCGGAAAGCAGAGCGGTGACGTCACCGCTCTGCTTTCCGGCCGCTGTGCTCACAGCCAGTACAGGAGGAGTGCAGAGAAGCTGAGCGCCGGGGACAGACAGCGGTAGGTAAGTATGTAGTGTTTTTTTTTTTTTACTTTTACGCTGGTAACCAGGGTAAACATCGGGTTACTAAGCGCGGCCCTGCGCTTAGTAACCCGATGTTTACCCTGGTTACCCGGGGACTTCGGGATCGTTGGTCGCTGGAGAGCTGTCTGTGTGACAGCTCTCCAGCGACCAAACAGCGACGCTGCAGCGATCCGGATCGTTGTCGGTATCGCTGCAGCGTCGCTTAATGTGAAGGGGCCTTAAGAGTGTTTGGTATGGAGAAAAGGAATGGTCAAACAAAATCATGACCTGACTGTGAATGTTACTAGTGACAGTAGTTTTGTAAGTGTCTGATCTTTTTGTGCATTCTATTTTATTCTTTAGGTATGGTGTGTTTAACTTCCAGGTGGGACAGCTCTGTGCTACAAGATATTTTTGCTATATACTTATACAGTGTTTAAAAGATATAAGAGGAAATATGGAGATCAACAGAAGAGCTAAGCAGTTCTGCAAAAGGACCAGCAGGGAAGATGAAACAAATATTCCGTACTTTTTTTTTAATTATTATTATTGCAAAACATACATGAAGATTTACCACAAAGTGCAAACCATTAATCAGCATTAAAAATACAAATACAAGATGTGACTTTGCCAAAAAAAATCTAAAGAATAAGCCCAGTTCTGGAAAAGCATTCTTTGGACAGACGACACAACGATAAACCTGTACCAGAATGATGGGAAGAAGAAAGTATGGAGAAGTGCACAAATATTGCAGCTTTATGAAACCTTGCACATGATGAAGCGAGGCGAAACGTGCGTCAGGATGTTACGCCACCACACGGTTTGTATGGACAGCATATAATTACTGTATGTTGCATTTTTGTTTGTTTTGCCATTATTACTCTATCTTCGGTGTTACGGTAAGTTACTTGTGTATACCATTTTGTACCTCAGGCTAGTCACACTAGCAGTATTTGGTCAGTATTTTTCCTCAGTATTCATAAGGCAAGAACAGGTGAGGAACAATCAGAGAAAAGGTACAATAGAAATACGTCACCACTTCTCCATTTATCGCCCACTCCTTGGCTTACAAATACTGACAGTGTGACCGTAGCCTTACATAGAGGGGGAATCGATACTTACACTATAGGGCATTAAGCCAGGTATTTATATTTGTAAGCCACATCCCAATATTTTTCATAGTCTCCTACCCTACTGCTTAGGTATACACACACACACACATATATATACATATATATACATGTATATATATATATATATATATACATATATATATATATATATATATATATATATATACATACATATATATATATATATATATATATATATATATATATATATATATATATATATATATATATATATATACATACATACACAGTGGGGCAAAAAAGTATTTAGTCAGTCAGCAATAGTGCAAGTTCCACCACTTAAAAAGATGAGAGGCGTCTGTAATTTACATCATAGGTAGACCTCAACTATGGGAGACAAACTGAGAAAAAAAATCCAGAAAAATCACATTGTCTGTTTTTTTAACATTTTATTTGCATATTAGGGTGGAAAATAAGTATTTGGTCAGAAACAAAATTTCATCTCAATACCTTGTAATATATCCTTTGTTGGCAATGACAGAGGTCAAACGTTTTCTGTAAGTCTTCACAAGGTTGCCACACACTGTTGTTGGTATGTTGGCCCATTCCTCCATGCAGATCTCCTCTAGAGCAGTGATGTTTTTGGCTTTTCGCTTGGCAACACGGACTTTCAACTCCCTCCAAAGGTTTTCTATAGGGTTGAGATCTGGAGACTGGCTAGGCCACTCCAGGACCTTGAAATGCTTCTTACGAAGCCACTCCGTTGCCCTGGCGGTGTGCTTAGGATCATTGTCATGTTGAAAGACCCAGCCACGTTTCATCTTCAATGCCCTTGCTGATGGAAGGAGGTTTGCACTCAAAATCTCACGATACATGGCCCCATTCATTCTTTCATGTACCCGGATCAGTCGTCCTGGCCCCTTTGCAGAGAAACAGCCCCAAAGCATGATGTTTCCACCACCATGCTTTACAGTAGGTATGGTGTTTGATGGATGCAACTCAGTATTCTTTTTCCTCCAAACACGACAAGTTGTGTTTCTACCAAACAGTTCCAGTTTGGTTTCATCAGACCATAGGACATTCTCCCAAAACGCCTCTGGATCATCCAAATGCTCTCTAGCAAACTTCAGATGGGCCCGGACATGTACTGGCTTAAGCAGTGGGACACGTCTGGCACTGCAGGATCTGAGTCCATGGTGGCGTAGTGTGTTACTTATGGTAGGCCTTGTTACATTGGTCCCAGCTCTCTGCAGTTCATTCACTAGGTCCCCCCGCGTGGTTCTGGGATTTTTGCTCACCGTTCTTGTGATCATTCTGACCCCACGGGGTGGGATTTTGCATGGAGACCCAGATAGAGGGAGATTATCAGTGGTCTTGTATGTCTTCCATTTTCTAATTATTGCTCCCACTGTTGATTTCTTCACTCCAAGCTGGTTGGCTATTGCAGATTCAGTCTTCCCAGCCTGGTGCAGGGCTACAATTTTGTTTCTGGTGTCCTTTGACAGCTGTTTGGTCTTCACCATAGTGGAGTTTGGAGTCAGACTGTTTGAGGGTGTGCACAGGTGTCTTTTTATACTGATAACAACTTTAAACAGGTGCCATTACTACAGGTAATGAGTGGAGGAAAGAGGAGACTCTAAAAGAAGAAGTTACAGGTCTGTGAGAGCCAGAAATCTTGATTGTTTGTTTCTGACCAAATACTTATTTTCCACCATAATATGCAAATAAAATGTTATAAAAACAGACAATGTGATTTTCTGGATTTTTTTTTCTCAGTTTGTCTCCCATAGTTGAGGTCTACCTATGATGTAAATTACAGACGCCTCTCATCTTTTTAAGTAGTGGAACTTGCACTATTGCTGACTGACTAAATACTTTTTTGCCCCACTGTGTATATGTATGTATGTATGTATGTATGTATGTATGTGTATATATATATATATATATATATATATATATATATATATATATACACACATATACATATATAGTAAATAGTAATGAAATCTTATGTACTTGTACGATTTATCCTATGATGGTTTAGTTTGTACAATTTCCCAATTTTATTCCATACTTTTATTATTCTTTATGAATTAAAAAAAAAAAAGATCTATTTGTATTTTCTTTTGTTGTTGAAATAGTTTTTTGGTTTAATATAAAAGTCCTGAGTTGGACACAACAGCCACTGACGCTCTCTCTCCTATAGGTGCTTGGTTATTTATAGATTGCCTATAAGCGAAAAGCCAGGCAAAAATATCTGGAAACTCTAAACTCTACACACATTGGAGAAAAAAACAACAACATAAAAATACTAAAGATGGCCTGAAAACATGCACTGTAGTGATGAACGAATGTCCTCGGATAAGGTGCTATTCGAGTGCTAACCCGAGTGTCATCGGCGTGCTCACGGCTGTTCGACAGGGAAGGGATTTCCTGTTTGTGAGACAATCCCTCCTGTGTTGCGGTTCACGAACAGCCGCGAGACATGGAGCCGCGGGGACTCGAACATAGTATTCGAGTATGCCGAAGACATTCAGTTAGCACCCGAGCATGCTCAGATAACACCTTATCTGATCACTAATGCACTGTTGGTGGCCCATGAGGACTGGAGTTGTGCACCCCTGGATTAAACGATTGAATGTGGACTATAAGGAGAGACTCGACTAGTCCCGTATGGCCCCCAGACGTCTGCTCGATTCACACATCTCTCCTGATGTCCACACACAGCTGTGGAGGCGGAGTTGTAGTCGTGGAGTCGGAGACCATTTTGGTGGAGTCGGAGTCATGGAAATTGAGGAGTCTGAGTCGGATTTTTGGCTTACCGACTCCACAGCCCTGAGTCAACAAGAGTGGAGTGAGGAGAAGCGGGCAGGGGGCAGCCCATCAAATTATATTTTTCTCTAAAACGCCAGAAGTGTCAGATTAAAGCATACCTCTCAGTGACTGTGGGCAGCATGAATCGACTGGCAGGTTCCCTTAAGGGAGAAATGAGCATCAATAAGCCTGGCCATACACAACACCCTGACGCTCCGTGGGATCTGTGGACAATCTAATACATACGTGTAGGGAACGTCATCTGTAATAAAACCTTTGTAACATCTTAATATGTACAAGTAAAGCACATTCTAAACACGTATGAAAAACCGTCACAAGAACATTTATCACATGGGTATATTGCAATAAATCTGGGTATCAATGTAAACATAGAAACAATTACATACAATTAGATTTTATTGCTAACTTAGGACTGAACTGACTGTACGGAGCACAGGAAACACTGCCATTATACCGTAGGGTCCGAATAACATCAGATAATTGCTTCTCACATTCTGCCTCACAGAAGTTACCTAAGAACTGTGTAAATGGGTTACTGTAATATGAATGGTTTTTGTGTTTTTTGCTTTTCAATAAAATGTAGAAACATAACAGTAAGTAAATGTATATCAGCCCGGAGCTCACAAGAGAATAATAAGAAATCTGCGCCTGCCACACGGGTCACCAGTGTCAGGAGATGGGGCCGCGCTGTCGTCATAGTGAAACTACTGATTTTGCAGTGGAAAACGAATGGTGGATGAATGTAATACATGTGCAGCCCAAGATATGGATTGTAAGTGGGTGCACACTCAGGTCTACAGGAACTAAATGGGGCGCGGAGACAAGAGTGGTTCTGGTGACACAACCTTTAACCCCTTAGTGACAGAGCCAATTTGGTACTTAATGACCGAGCCAATTTTTGCAATTCTGACCACTGTCACTTTATGAGGTTATAACTCTGGAACGCTTCAATGGATCCCGCTGATTCTGAGATTGTTTTTTCGTGACATATTGTACTTCATGTTAGTGGTAACATTTCTTCGATATTACTTGCGATTATTTATGAAAAAAACGGAAATATGGCGAAAATTTTTAAAATTTTGCAATTTTCAAACTTTGTATTTTTATGCCCTTAAATCAGAGAGATATGTCACATTTGCCACATGTCTACTTTACATCAGCACAATTTTGGAAACAAAATTTTTTTTTGTTAGGGAGTTATAAGGGTTAAAAGTTGACCAGCAATTTCTCATTTTTACAACTCCATTTTTTTTTTAGGGACCACATCACATGTGAAGTCATTTTGAGGGGTCTATCTATATGATAGAAAATAATGAAGTGTGACACCATTCTAAAAACTACACCCCTCAAGGTTCTCAAAACCACATTCAAGAAGTTTATTAACCCTTTACGTGCTTCACAGGAACTGAAACAATGTGGAAGGAAAAAATGAACATTTAACTTTTTTTAGCAAACATCTTAATTCAGAACCATTTTTTTTATTTTCACAAGTGTAAAAACAGAAATGTAACCATAAATTTTGTTATGCAATTTCTCCTGAATACGCCAATACCCCATATGTTGGGGTAAACCACTTTTTGGGCGCACCGCAGAACTTAGAAGTGAAGGAGCGCCGTTTTACTTTTTCAATGTAGAATTGGCTGGAATTGAGATTGGACGCCATGTCGCGTTTGGAGAGCCCCTGATGTGCCTAAACAGTGGAAATCCCCCACAAGTGACCCCATTTTGGAAACTAGACCCCTTAAGGAACTTATCTAGATGTGTGGTGAGAACTTTGAATGCCCAAGTGCTTCACAGAAGTTTAGAATGCAGAGTCGTGAAAATAAAAAATATTTTTTTTTTCCACAAAAAAGATATTGTAGCCCCCAAGTTTTTATTTTCACAAGGGTAACAGGAGAAATTGGACCACTAAAGTTGTTGTCCAATTTATCCTGAGTATGCTGATGCCCAATATGTAGGGGTAAACCACTGTTTGGGCGCACGGCAGAGCTCGGAAGGGAAGGAGCGCCGTTTTGGAATGCAGACTTAGATAGAATGGTCTGTGGGCGTTATGTTGCGTTTGCAGAGCCCCTGATGTACCTAAACAGTAGTAACCCCCCACAAGTGACCCCGTTTTGGAAACTAGACCCCCCAAGGAACTTATATAGATGTGTGGTGAGAACTTTGAATGCCCAAGTGCTTCACAGAAGTTTATAATGCAGAGTCATAAAAAAATATATATATATATTTTTCCACAAAAAGGATTTTGTAGCCCCCAAGTTTTTATTTTCACAAGGGTAACAAGAGAAATTGGACCCCAGAAGTTGTTGTCCAATTTATCCCGAGTATGCTGATGCCAAATATGTGGGGGTAACCCACTGTTTGGGCGCACGGCAGAGCTCAGAAGGGAGGGAGCACCATTTGACTTTTTGAGCGCAAAATTGGCTGTCGTGTTTGGAGACCCCCTGATGTACCTAAACAGTGGAAACCCCCCAATTCTAGCTCCAACCCAACTCCAACACACCCCTAACCCTAATCCCAACCCGATCCATAATCCTAATCACTAACCCTAACGATAATCCCAACCCTTACCCCAAAACAACCCTAATGTCAACCCTAACCCTAATCAAAACCCTAAATCCAACACACCCCTAATCCTAATCTCAACACTAACCTCAAACCTAACCCTAATCCCAATACACCCCTAATCACAACCCTAACCTTAACCCTAATCCCAAACCTAACCCTAATCCCAAGCGTAACCCTAATGCCAACCCTAACCCTAATACCAACCCTAATCCAAACCCTAATCCCAACTCTAACCCTAACTTTAGCCCCAACCCTAACCCTAAGGCTACTTTCACACTTGCGTAGTTTGGCATCCGTCGCAATCCGTCATTTTGGACAAGAAACGGATCCTGCAAATGTGCCCGCAGGATGCGTTTTTTGCCCATAGACTTGTATTGCCGTCGGATCGTGACGGATGGCCACACGTCGCGTCCGTAGTGCACTGGATCAGTGTTTTGGCGGACCGTCAGCACAAAAAAACGTTCAATGTAACGTTTTTTTGTACGTCGCATCCGCCATTTCTGACCGTGCATGCGTGGCCGTAACTCCGCCCCCTCCTCCCCAGGACATAGATTGGGCAGCGGATGCGTTGAAAAACTACATCCGCTGCCCACGTTGTGCACAATTTTCACAACGTGCGTTGGTATGTCGGGCTGATGCATTGCGACGGCCCCGTACCGACGTAAGTGTGAAAGAAGCCTAACCCTAAATTTAGCGCCTACCCTAACCCTAAATTTAGCCCTAACCCTAACCCTAGCCTTAACCCTAGCCCTAACCCTACCCCTAACCCTACTAACCCTACCCCTAACCCTACTAACCCTACCCCTAACCCTACCCCTAACCCTAATTTTAGCCCCAACTGCTCTTCTCCTGCCGGCCGGCAGATGGAGACAGATGGCGGGCGCACTGCACATGCGCCCGCCATTTTCTTTTGCCCAGAAGATGCCGGCGGCCAGGAGGAGCAGCAGGAGGATCCAGGGACACAGGTGAGTATGCTAGGGTCCCCGAATCCCCCTATTTCTCTGTCCTCTGATGTGCGATCACATCAGAGGACAGAGAATTACACTTAGCTTTTTCTTTTTTTTTTGCGATCGCCGGTAAACAGTTAATTACCGGCGATCGCAAAACAGGGGTCGCTAAAACCGACCCCCGATCATGCTCTTTGGGGTCTCGGCTGCCCCCGGCAGCCGAGACCCCAGAGATTCTCGCGGGGCCGGCCGGCCGGCGGGCGCACTGCGCCCGCCATTTTCAAGATGGCGGCGCCCACCGGGAGCCACGAGGAGCATCGGGGGAGATAGGTAAGTATTGGGGGGCTGCCTGGGACCCCTTTTCTCTATCCTCCGATGTGCGATCACATCGGAGGATAGAGAAATTAAAAAGAGATCGCGTTTCTTTTTTTTGCGATCGCCGGTAAACGGTTAATTACCGGCGATCGCAAATGCGGGGTGGGTTAAAAAAAAACCCGAATCATGTTCTCTGGGGTCTCGGCTACCCCCGGCAGCCGAGACCCCGGAGAAAATCCAACTCTGGGGGGCGCTATTTACTTTTTCCACAGCGCCGTTAATTAACGGCGCTGTGGTTTAAGTACCCTTAGCGGCCGCCGTTAAAAGGCGTATCGGCGGTCGCTAAGGGGTTAAAGGGGTTTTTCCCTATTATTTGATCCCCCTCCCTTTTTATATGTCTTGACTCTTCAGAATAATCACTTTTGTATGATATTTGCATTACGTGCGCTCCTATGGACACATCTCCATGCGGGTAACAATTCTCTGACATGCAGGCACTGCTTCCTCGGGCACATTCAATCCGCCCCCATCTGGGCACAGGATTCGGACAGAATGAGAAGAGCACGTCACTCTGCTATTTCTGGTGCCTCCGATCTTTTGGAATTTTATGTTTTTCTTCGCACAGAATTACCAATGGTGCATGAGAATTGTTCACTGATTCATAAGAATATAGGTTAAAAGGTAACCTGTCAGGTGCCCCGTGTCCTCCAACCCAGAAGCATTCAGCTGTGCCCGATTCCTCCTTCCCTAAAAAGCCTGTATAACGTAATAAACAGCCCAGTATAACGTAACAACCAGCCCAGTATAACGTAACAACCAGCCCAGTATAACGTAATAGCCATCCCAGTATAACGTAATAACCAGTCCAGTATAACGGAACAACCGGCCCAGTATAACGGAACAACCGGCCCAGTATAACGGAACAACCGGCCCAGTATAACGGAACAACCGGCCCAGTATAACGGAACAACCGGCCCAGCATAACGTAATAAACAACCCAGTATAATGTAATAAACAACCCAGTATAACATAATAACCAGCCCTGCATAACGTAATAACCAGCCCAGTATAACGTAATAACCAGCCCTGTATAACGTAACAATCAGCCCTGTATATCATAATTCAGTTAAATAAAAGCTTTTAAAAAACATATATACAGTCATGGCCAAAAGTATTGACACCCCTGCAATTCTGTCAGATAATACTCATTTTCTTCCTGAAAATGATTGTAAACACAAATTATTTGGTATTATTATCTTCATTTAAAGGGCCACTGTCACCCCCCTGCAGCCGTTATAAACTAAAAGAGCCACCTTGTGCAGCAGTAATGCTGCATTCTAACAAGGTGGCTCTTTTAGTTTTGTGTTCAGGTATTATTAAAATAAAGCGTTTTGAAACTCTGCAGAAATACCTGTCTTTGTCCACGGAGGCGGGTCTGAAGCCTCCTCTGTGAAGTGCCCAACAGCCGTCACTCACATCTTCTGGGGCGATGGTCGCCGCCCCCTGCGTGCTGTTTTCTTTTCAAATCCGGCGCCGGCGCTGTGTAAATACTTGTGGGGCAGGCGCAGTAAGCTCTGGCTGTCTGACGTCACAGCCAGGCTTGCAGACTGCGCCTGTGCTGGCAGTGCGGCCACCCACCTCGGGAATCCCTGCCCCGCACTGTGTTATGTATTATGCACAGTGCGGGGCTAGGATTCCTGGGCATGCGCACTGCATGTCTCTCAGACTCTCACCCAGGTCCCCCGCCCCCCCGCCTTCCAGCCTCTGGCTATTCAGCTGAGCTCATCCTGCCGCCTCCTCCTTCTGCTCATAGCAATCGCCGGGAAAGAAACAACCTAGGAATCTTTCCTGCTAGCTGCTGTGTGTTGTCTAGCTGTGTTCTGTAGGTCTATGGATTGGATATGTTACTAAATAGGGGGTGATCTTTACCCAGCGATAAGTAAAGTTATATACTGATCTGGCCATACATTATACCGCACTATGGATATATATTGGATGTTGGGGGAGCATTATACCGCACTATGGATATATATTGGATGTTGTGGGAGCATTATACCGCACTATGGATATATATTGGATGTTGGGGGAGCATTATACCGCACTATGGATCAATATACGGACCTGTCGGGGGAGCATTATACCGCACTGCTGATCAATAAACGGAGATGTTGGGGGAGCATTATACCGCACTATGAATATATATTGGTTGTTGGGGGAGCATTATACCGCACTATGGATCAATATACGGACCTGTCGGGGGAGCATTATACCGCACTGCTGATCAATATACGGACCTGTTGGGGGAGCATTATACCGCACTGCGGATCAATATACAGACCTGTTGGGGGAGCATTATACCGCACTATGGATATATATTGGATGTTGGGGGAGCATTATACCGCACTATGGATCAATATACGGACCTGTCGGGGGAGCATTATACCGCACTGCTGATCAATATACGGACCTGTTGGGGGAGCATTATACCGCACTGCTGATCAATAAACGGAGATGTTGGGGGAGCATTATACCGCACTATGAATATATATTGGTTGTTGGGGGAGCATTATACCGCACTATGGATCAATATACGGACCTGTCGGGGGAGCATTATACCGCACTGCTGATCAATAAACGGAGATGTTGGTGGAGCATTATACCGCACTGCTGATCAATATACGGACCTGTTGGGGGAGCATTATACCGCACTGCTGATCAATAAACGGAGATGTTGGGGGAGCATTATACCGCACTATGAATATATATTGGTTGTTGGGGGAGCATTATACCGCACTATGGATCAATATACGGACCTGTCGGGGGAGCATTATACCGCACTGCTGATCAATAAACGGAGATGTTGGTGGAGCATTATACCGCACTGCTGATCAATATACAGACCTGTTGGGGGAGCATTATACCGCACTGCGGATCAATATACAGACCTGTTGGGGGAGCATTATACCGCACTGCTGATCAATATACGGACCTGTTGGGGGAGCATTATACCGCACTGCTGATCAATATACAGACCTGTTGGGGGAGCATTATACCGCACTGCTGATCAATATACGGACCTGTTGGGGGAGCATTATACCGCACTGCTGATCAATATACGGACCTGTTGGGGGAGCATTATACCGCACTGAAGATCTATATACGGTATGTGGTTCTGGATTAATAATTTAATTATTTTTTTTTTCTGTATAGATATAGATATCTTTAGAAGATTGTACATATATTGCTTTGTCTTCTGGAAAGAAAGTACCACCTTATTGGCTAGATGTACACATCAGGATCTTTCCTTTTTAAATTTTTTTTTTTTTTTAAATAACCTCCCCCCCCCCCCAAAAAAAAAAAAATAAATTAAAAAAGGAAAGATCCTGATGTGTACATCTAGCCAATAAGGTGGTACTTTCTTTCCAGAAGACAAATCAATATATGTACAATCTTCTAAAGATATCTATATCTATACAGAAAAAAAAAATAATTAAATTATTAATCCAGAACCACATACCGTATATAGATCTTCAGTGCGGTATAATGCTCCCCCAACAGGTCCGTATATTGATCAGCAGTGCGGTATAATGCTCCCCCAACAGGTCCATATATTGATCAGCAGTGCGGTATAATGCTCCCCCAACAGGTCTGTATATTCATCCGCAGTGCGGTATAATGCTCCCCCAACATCTACGTTTATTGATCAGCAGTGCGGTATAATGCTTCCCCAACAGGTCCGTATATAAATCTGCAGTGCGGTATAATGCTCCCCCAACAGGTCTGTATATTCATCCGCAGTGCGGTATAATGCTCCCCCAACAGGTCTGTATATTGATCCGCAGTGCGGTATAATGCTCCCCCAACAGGTCTGTATATTCATCCGCAGTGCGGTATAATGCTCCCACAACAGGTCCGTATATTGATCCGCAGTGCGGTATAATGCTCCCCCAACAGGTCCGTATATTGATCCGCAGTGCGGTATAATGCTCCCCCAACAGGTCCGTATATTCATCTGCAGTGCGGTATAATGCTCCCCCAACAGGTCTGTATATTGATCAGCAGTGCGGTATAATGCTCCCCCGACAGGTCCGTATATTGATCCATAGTGCGGTATAATGCTCCCCCAACATCCAATATATATCCATAGTGCGGTATAATGCTCCCCCAACAGGTCTGTATATTGATCCGCAGTGCGGTATAATGCTCCCCCGACAGGTCCGTATATTGATCCACAGTGCGGTATAATGCTCCCCCAACATCCAATATATATCCATAGTGCGGCATAATGCTCCCCCAACAACCAATATATATTCATAGTGCGGTATAATGCTCCCCCAACATCCAATATATATCCATAGTGCGGTATAATGCTCCCACAACATCCAATATATATCCAGTGCGGTATAATGCTCCCACAACATCCAATATATATCCATAGTGCGGTATAATGCTCCCACAACATCCAATATACAGTGGGGCAAAAAAGTATTTAGTCAGTCAGCAATAGTGCAAGTTCCACCACTTAAAAAGATGAGAAGCGTCTGTAATTTACATCATAGGTAGACCTCAACTATGGGAGACAAACTGAGAAAAAAAAATCCAGAAAATCACATTGTCTGTTTTTTTAACAATTTATTTGTATATTATGGTGGAAAATAAGTATTTGGTCAGAAACAAAATTTCATCTCAATACTTTGTAATATATCCTTTGTTGGCAATGACAGAGGTCAAACGTTTTCTGTAAGTCTTCACAAGGTTGCCACACACTGTTGTTGGTATGTTGGCCCATTCCGCCATGCAGATGTCCTCTAGAGCAGTAATGCTTTTGGCTTTTCGCTTGGCAACACGGACTTTCAACTCCCTCCAAAGGTTTTCTATAGGGTTGAGATCTGGAGACTGGCTAGGCCACTCCAGGACCTTGAAATGCTTCTTACGAAGCCACTCCTTCGTTGCCCTGGCGGTGTGCTTTGGATCATTGTCATGTTGAAAGACCCAGCCACGTTTCATCTTCAATGCCCTTGCTGATGGAAGGAGGTTTGCACTCAAAATCTCTCGATACATGGCCCTATTCATTCTTTCATGTACCCGGATTAGTCGTCCTGGCCCCTTTGCAGAGAAACAGCCCCAAAGCATGATGTTTCCACCACCATGCTTTACAGTAGGTATGGTGTTTGATGGATGCAACTCAGTGTTCTTTTTCCTCCAAACACGACAAGTTGTGTTTCTACCAAACAGTTCCAGTTTGCTTTCATCAGACCATAGAACATTCTCCCAAAACTCCTCTGGATCATCCAAATGCTCTCTAGCAAACTTCAGACGGGCCCGGACATGTACTGGCTTAAGCAGTGGGACACGTCTGGCACTGCAGGATCTGAGTCCATGGTGGCGTAGTGTGTTACTTATGGTAGGCCTTGTTACATTGGTCCCAGCTCTCTGCAGTTCATTCACTAGGTCCCCCCGCGTGGTTCTGGGATTTTTGCTCACCGTTCTTGTGATCATTCTGACCCCACGGGGTGGGATTTTGCGTGGAGCCCCAGATCGAGGGAGATTATCAGTGGTCTTGTATGTCTTCCATTTTCTAATTATTGCTCCCACTGTTGATTTCTTCACTCCAAGCTGGTTGGCTATTGCAGATTCAGTCTTCCCAGCCTGGTGCAGGGCTACAATTTAGTTTCTGGTGTCCTTTGACAGCTCTTTGGTTTTCACCATAGTGGAGTTTGGAGTCAGACTGTTTGAGGGTGTGCACAGGTGTCTTTTTATACTGATAACAAGTTTAAACAGGTGCCATTACTACAGGTAATGAGTGGAGGAAAGAGGAGACTCTTAAAGAAGAAGTTACAGATCTGTGAGAGCCAGAAATCTTGATTGTTTGTTTCTGACCAAATACTTATTTTCCACCATAATATGCAAATAAATTGTTAAAAAAACAGACAATGTGATTTTCTGGATTTTTTTTTCTCAGTTTGTCTCCCATAGTTGAGGTCTACCTATGATGTAAATTACAGACGCCTCTCATCTTTTTAAGTGGTGGAGCTTGCACTATTGCTGACTGACTAAATACTTTTTTGCCCCACTGTATATCCATAGTGCGGTATAATGCTCCCACAACATCCAATATATATCCATAGTGCAGTATAATGCTCCCACAACATCCAATATATATCCATAGTGCGGTATAATGCTCCCACAACATCCAATATATATCCATAGTGCGGTATAATGCTCCCCCAACATCCAATATATATCCATAGTGCGGTATAATGCTCCCCCAACATCCAATATATATCCATAGTGCGGTATAATGTATGGCCAGATCAGTATATAACTTTACTTATCGCTGGGTAAAGATCACCCCCTATTTATTAACATATCCAATCCATACACCTGTAGAACACAGCTAGACAACACACAGCAGCTAGCAGGCAAGTTTCCTAGGTTGTTTCTTTCCCGGCGATTGCTATGAGCAGAAGGAGGAGGCGGCAGGATGAGCTCAGCTGAATAGCCAGAGGCTGGAAGGCGGGGGACCTGGGTGAGAGTCTGAGAGACATGCAGTGCGCATGCCCAGGAATCCTAGCCCCGCACTGTGCATAATGCATAACAGTGCGGGGCAGGGATTCCCGAGGTGGGTGGCCGCACTGCCAGCACAGGCGCAGTCTGCAAGCCTGGCTGTGACGTCAGACAGCCAGAGCTTACTGCGCCTGCCCCACAAGTATTTACACAGCGCCGGCGCCGGATTTGAAAAGAAAACAGCACGCAGGAGGCGGCGACCATCGCCCCAGAAGATGTGAGTGACGGCTGTTGGGCACTTCACAGAGGAGGCTTCAGACCCGCCTCCGTGGACAAAGACAGGTATTTCTGCAGAGTTTCAAAACGCTTTATTTTAATAATACCTGAACACAAAACTAAAAGAGCCACCTTGTTAGAATGCAGCATTACTGCTGCACAAGGTGGCTCTTTTAGTTTATAACGGCTGCAGGGGGGTGACAGTGGCCCTTTAATTTGTCTTAAATGAAAAAACACAAAAGAGAATGAAGGAAAAAGCAAAATATTGATCATTTCTCACAAAACTCCAAAAATGGGCCAGACAAAAGTATTGGCACCCTCAGCCTAATACTTGGTTGCACAACCTTTAGCCAAAATAACTGCGACCAACCGCTTCCGGATTACCATCAATGAGTTTCTAAGGCTAGGTTCACATTGCGTTAGGGCAGTCCGTTTAGCGCATAGCACTACGGACTGCGCTAACGCAATGTCCCAAAAGGGATCGCATGCAAGCAGCGTTCGAGGTCCGTCACTCAAATGACGGCACATCGCTAGCGCACACCCAATGTGGGCGTGCGCTAGCGATGCATTCGCCATTACAAGCAATGGTGGCGTTAATGGACTACGTTACACCGCGTTATGCCGTGGTGTAATATCGTCCGTTAAACGTACCGCCATAACGCAATGGGAACCTAGCCTTACAATGCTCTGCTGGAATTTTAGACCATTCTTCTTTGGCAAACTGCTCCTGGTCCCTGATATTTGAAGGGTGCCTTCTCCAAACTGCCATTTTTAGATCTCTCCACAGGTGTTCTATGGGATTCAGGTCTGGACTCATTGCTGGCCACCTTAGAAGTCTCCAGTGCTTTCTCTCAAACCATTTTCCAGTGCTTTTTGAAGTGTGTTTTGGGTCATTGTCCTGCTGGAAGACCCATGACCTCTGAGGGAGACCCAGCTTTCTCACACTGGGCCCTACATTATAATGCAGTCCAGTGCCAGAGGCAGCAAAGCAACCCCAAAACATCAGGGAACCTCCGCCATGTTTGACTATAGGGACCGTGTTCTTTTCTTTGAATGCCTCTTTTTTTCTCCTGTAAAATCTATGTTGATGCCTTTGCCCAAAAAGCTCTACTTTTGTCTCATCTCACCAAAGAACATTCTTCCAAAACGTTTTAGGCTTTTTCAGGTAAGTTTTGGAAAACTCCAGCCTGGCTTTTTTATGTCTCAGGGTAAGAAGTGAGGTCTTCCTGGGTCTCCTACCATAGAGTCCCTTTTCATTCAGACGCCGACGGATAGTACGGGTTGACACTGTTGTACCCTCGGACTGCAGGGCAGCTTGAACTTGTTTGGATGTTAGTTGAGTTTCTTTATCCAACATCCGCACAATCTTGCATTGAAATCTCTTGTCAATTTTTCTTTCTCGGTGTCCCATGACAGCACTACGGAGAGACGGGATCCGCCCTTCAGGGACAGGAAACCTACAGATAAAAGGGCGGTACCTCTCCCTCGCATCAGTTGGTTTCCTGTCCCTGATGGGGAACCTCTTTTCGGTGGTACCTGAAAGACGCCGTATCATGGCCATGGCCAGGGACCGGGCAGTTGGGTTCCGGCAGCGAAGAGGCTCCTGCCGCGGCTCCTCTGGCACCCGAAGCCGCCACCGCTGGAACCGAGGGGTTCTTCAGGGTGTGCAGAGGGGGAATCGCCGCCGACTGAGGGAGGAAGGGGCGCTGGATCACCCGGAGCTCCTGTGCCGATAAGCGCACGCTCCGGGTGTACAAAGATGGCCGCCGCTCTGGAAAGGCGGCAGAACTTCCAGGTCATCTCCGCGCGCATGCGCGGTAGCTTTTTCTCCCTGGAGGATGTGTTGTAGGAGCTGGAAGTGCGGTGAACGCCGGGGGTGGCGCCGGATTCAAATAGGGAGATAGTGCACACATAGTTGTCGCAGTGTGCACTATATCCCTGCGAGCATGGAGGACAGCGATCTTCAGCAGGAACTGCAGCCGAGGCAGCAGCACCATAGGAAAACAGACCCTAAGACTACCAGGAGAAGTGGATCTAGCAGTCATTCCATGCAGCGCAGCAGATCTGCTGCAATGACCAACTCTCCTCTTCAAGAGCTTCCTCTACCAGACCCGGGCCCTCCTCCAGAACCGGTACCTACCTCCACATCCGAATGGTGAGTGATCTCTGTGAAAGTGCATATTTTATAATGGGGTTCCCTCTTCTCCCTTATTAGGAAAAGAAGAGGCTGGAGAAAAAGAAAAATAGATCCTGCCCCACCTGTAACAAAGCTTTGCCGGTAGCCTGGAACAAAAAGCTTTGTAAATCATGCATTCAACGATTATTGTGTGAAGAGACCCCTGATATCGCATCTGAACTTAAAACGATAATTAGATCCGAGGTTCAGAATGCCCTTTCATCTTCCAAAAAAGGGAAGGATAAGGTGAAGGAGATGGTATATTCCCACTCTGTCCGATCCTCATCTGAGGAGGTGGATTCTGACAATTCTAATTCCTCCCTATCTTCCTCCAATGAAGATTCGGGCCGTCATTGCTTCCCACTAGAGGAGGTGGATACTCTAGTGAGAGCAGTTAGGGCTACTATGGGGGTTGAGGATCCCAGACCCGATAGAACGGCCCAAGATATAATGTTCGGAGGTCTGGGACAAAAAAAGCGGAGAACATTTCTGCTAAATCCCAATATCCAGACACTGATTAAAAAAGAGTGGGAGAAACCGGATAGGAGGAATTCTTCGGTGCCCTCGTTTAAAAGGAAGTATCCCTTTGAAGACGAGGCATCCACTTCCTGGGACAAGGTGCCAAAACTGGATGTAGCGGTGGCTAAAGCCTCGAAAAAATTTGCGCTCCCGTTCGAGGATATACGTACGCTACTCACCTGGTAGCAGTGTTTGTTCAGGAGCCATGACAGCACAACGAGAGAGGGGATCCGCCCTTCAGGGACAGGAAACCTCAGACATAAAAGGGCGGCACCTCACTCACCCGCCAATTGGTTTACAGAGTATGAAAGGACCTTCTAGGTTAGTAGCACATAAACAATATTAATATATGGTACAATTCACCCAGTGAATAAACTTAGGAATTTTCTAAAGGAAGTGTTGAACCCATAAACAAAGAGGGTAGGGAATATAAGGGTGCTGTCATGGCTCCTGAAAAAACACTGCTACCAGGTGAGTAGCGTACGTATTTATTCAGTCGCCATGACAGCACAACGAGAGACTTTCAGAGAAGTGAAAAGGTGACTAGGGAGGGATAATAGCTTCCAGCACCCTTCTCCCAAACGTGAGGTCGGAGGAGCCACCTAGATCTAATCTATAGTGTCTAAGAAAGGTGGATGGAGAAGACCATGTGGCCGCCTTACAGATGTCCTCAATCGATACTTCTGCTCTCTCAGCCCAGGATGTGGCTACCGCACGAGTGGAGTGAGCCTTTATACCTTCTGGAATCTCCACGCCACCTGCGGTATAAGCAAGAGATATCGCCTCCCTAATCCATCTGGCTAGGGTATTTTTTGATACTCTAAGTCCCTTCCTAACCCCCTGGTAGGATAAAAATAATGCGTGGTCTTTTTTCCAGGTGTCTGTTACTGAAATGTATTTAAGAAGGCACCTACGTACGTCCAAACAATGAAATCTCTGCTCCTTATTGTTAGAGGGATTAGGACAAAATGAAGGTAGGATCACCTCCTGGGATCTATGAAATTTTGAGGCAACCTTTGGAAGATAAAAAGGGTCAGGCCTCATCACCACTCTATCTTCCAAAAATTGCATATATGGACGTTGCCTGGATAATGCCTGAAGATCACTAACCCTTCTTGCCGATGTAAGAGCAACTAAGAGGGCTGTTTTGACCGACAGGATCTTGATCGGGACAGAGTCAATAGGCTCGAACGGAGCTTGTGTTAGAGCTGAGAGCACAAGATTTAGGTCCCATGGAACTATTCTCTGTTTAACAACCGGCCTGGATCTGGTGACCGCTTTGAAAAACCTTGTTATCCAGTGATTACTGGCTATGTTGGAATTATATAGTGCCCCTAGAGCTGAAACCTGAACTCTAAGGGTGCTGGTGGCTAAGCCTAACTCTAGGCCCTTCTGTAAAAATTCTAGGATCTGAGCAATATCAGGTTTTTGATCGATTTGTGCTCCTGAACTTGATAGGAACTTCCTCCCTACCCTAACATAAATGCTAGTCGTGGAGGCTTTCCTACTTTTAAGTAGAGTATTTACAAGATTCTGGGAGAATCCCTTTCCTTTCAGAAGTGACCTCTCAAGTTCCACGCTGTCAGGTGCAAGTTGGTTACTCGTGGATGGAAGACTGGACCCTGGGAAAGGAGGTCCGGTATTTCTGGGAGGATCCATGGTTGGGAAATGGACATGCTTCTCAACCATGGGAACCAAGACCTTCTGGGCCAGAATGGGGCTATTAAAACCACTCGGGCTCCGTCTTCGCGAATTTTCCTCAGAACCATAGGAATGAGATTCAGAGGAGGGAAAGCGTAGGCGAGATTGAAATTCCAGGGGATCAGAAGAGCGTCGACTGCGTACGGGTTGTCCCTTGGGTCTAGGGAACAGAATTGATGGAGTTTCTTGTTTCCTCGACTGGCAAACAGATCTATCTCTGGACATCCCCACAACCGCACGATCTGATTGAAGACAGCCGGTTTTAGAGACCAGTCCCCTTGTCTGAGCTCGTTGCGGCTTAAGTAATCGGCCATGGTATTTAGATTTCCCTTTATATGAAGGGCCGTAAGGGAGAGCAGGTGATTTTCGGCCATCTGAAAGATATGATTTGTAACGTTCATTAATGACCTAGACCGTGTACCTCCTTGGTGGTTCACATAAGCAACGGTCACCTGGTTGTCAGAGAGTATCCTAACATGTCTACCCTGCAGAGGTATAAGGAACCTATCTAAGGCGCGTTCCACCGCCATCAATTCCTTCAGATTGGAGGACGTGTCTCGCTCAGAATGGGACCACAGACCCTGAATGCAATTGCCCTCCCAGTGTGCTCCCCACCCCGTGGGGCTAGCATCCGTTGTTATTACCCGTGATATATGATATGTCCAAGGTACCCCTTTACGCAGATTAGGGATGTGTGTCCACCACCTTAGTGAACCCGTGGCCTCTACAGATAGGGAAAATTTTTTGTCAAGGTTAGCGCCCAGACGCCGAAAATTATGCAGAACATCCCATTGCAGAGCCCTGGAGTGAAACTGTGCCCACATCACCGCCGGAAAACAAGAAGTAAGTGAACCTAAGAGTGACATAGCACTTCTTAGGGAAACTACGGGATTACTAATTGCCCTGGAGGCCAGCCGGTGAATAGTATCAACTTTTGAGTCTGGCAGGCGACATTCCTGCTGAGCTGAATCCACAGTAAGACCCAAGAACTGCTGTGATGTTGAGGGCTGAAGACGCGACTTTTTGAGATTGATAACCCATCCTAAGTTGTGTAACGCCGCCATCACTTTCCCCAACTGTTCTTTACAGTGTACCTCTGAGCGCCCAACGATCAATAAATCATCCAGATAGGGAATTATTAGTATATTTTGCTCATGAAGGTGTGCCATAACCTCCACCATAATCTTAGTGAACACCCGAGGTGCGATTGCAACACCAAAGGGGAGTGCCCGATATTGAAAGTGCTCCACTGTGCCGGCAAGAGAAATCGCCATCCTGAGAAAGCGCTGATGAGTTGCATGTATCGGGACATGATAATAGGCGTCTTTCAGATCTAAGACAACCATGAAGCAATTGTGAAAAAGAAGCTTTATTGCCGACTTCACAGATTCCATTTTAAAGGATGGGACCAGCAGGAATACATTCAGGCCCTTCAGATTGATGATGGTACGATAAGATCCATCTGGCTTCTTTACCAGGAATAAAGGGGAGTAAAACCCCGTACCTTGTTCCTCCGTAGGTACTTTAACGAGAACCCCCTTTTTTTGGAGATCTCGAACCTCTGACTCCAACGCCAACTGTTCTGCGGGAGAAGAACGGATAGGAGTTAATTTGAATTTTTCCAGGGGGGTATGGTGGAATTGGAACTTTAGCCCCTCTTTAATGATACTGAGTATCCATGGACTATTGGTGATTTTTACCCAGGCTGGGTAGAAGGCCAAAAGCCTACCGCCCACCTGGGCCGCCAGTCATTGATGCTTTTTAGAGTCTCTAGAAGAGTTAAACATGTAACCTCTACCTCTTCCCCTGTAAGAGTTGTATCTGGTCGATTCTCTATTTGAATCCCTGTCCGATCTTCGGCGATATGGCCCTCCTCTATTATAGTCCCGTCTATAGAAGGGTCTTGCTAGGAGAGCGAATCGCTTCTTACTGTCACCTGCTTTTTCTAGAAGCTCATCCAGCACTGGGCCAAACAAATGAACCCCCTCACAGGGGATGCCACATAGTTTTGATCTGGCCTGCAAGTCTCCTGGCCAGCATTTTATCCAAAGAGCCCTACGGGCCGCATTGGACAGTGCTGATGACCTTGCCGCTAGCCTAACAGAATCGGCTGACGCATCCGCAAGGAAGGCTGCTGCATCCTGAATCATAGACATAGATGATAGGATCTCGCTCCTAGGAACCTTATCCTTGAGCTGGTCTTCTAGATTACCCAGCCATACCATCAACGACCGGGCAGTGCAGGTGGCCGCAATCGCTGGTCTCAGGGAACCCGCTGATGTTTCCCAAGCTCCTTTAAGGAATACCTCAGCTTTCCTATCAAGCGGGTCTTTTAGGCTCCCCAGATCCTCAAACGGAAGAGACGTCTTTTTACATGCTTTAGCCACTGCCGCATCCAGTTTCGGGACCTTGTCCCAGGGGGAAGAAGCTTCTTCCTCAAAGGGATATCTTCTTTTGAACGCTGGTGGGAGAGACCCCTTCCTTTCGGGTTTTTTCCATTCTCTCGTAATCAGAGACTTAACTTTATCAACTACGGGAAATACTCTTCTGGATTTGCGATCTATGCCTTTAAACATTATATCCTGGATGGAACATTCCGCCTGGGTCTCCTCAATGCCCATAGTGCTATTGACAGCTTTGACTAAGCGGTTAACCCTGTCCAGTGATAGACAGGTTCGACTAGATTCCACGTCCTCTGATGATGATGACGGATGAGAATCCGAACTCACACCACCCGTGTCTGAATCCACATCCGAGGCTGGGGATAATATCTCCTTCCTCTTTTTTGAAACTGTCTTCTGAGACCTTATGGAATCTCTGACCTCCTGTCTAACCAGATCCCTAAGAGTAGACGTAAGGTCAGGGGTCTCGTCCTCAATTAATTGTTGAATGCAGATGCTGCACAATTTCTTTTTATGTCCATCCGGAAGAGGTTCCGTACAGATGGCACACTCTCTATGTTTGGATTTGGACACAGATTTCCTCCCCGTGATCGGGGGGTCCTTCTTAGCCGGAGATTTCTTACGGCCAGAGGACTTAGTTGACTTCTGAGTTTCTTTGGCTCTACCAGCGCGACTACTGCCACTAGACCGCCGCTGGGAGCTGCTCAAAGGTTGTTCAGGTAACTGCTGCTGCTCACCGCCCAGCTGCGGTGTTCCTTCCAGAGACTCCATTCCAAGATGGTGGACAGGAACAATGTTGAGGCCTCAGTGCAGCGTTTAAATCCATCCCCCTGGGTACCACCCCCGGATGGGGGGTCAGCAGGGACATCCCTCGGTGCACCGCTAATTGGTACTGCCTCCGCTAGCGCCCGTAGAGCGCCAGACTCCCTGAGGCCAAAATCCCCCCCTGCGACGCCGGGCGCCGCCATTAGCCAGGATAAGACGCTACCGCGCATGCGCGGCCGCGTCATCGCCCCGCGCCGCACCCGCGTCATCAGGACACGCCCCTTCCGGACGCGGCCGCGGCGCTGAGAGCAGACGCGCCGAGCAAGGACGGCAGCGCTCACCTAGCCACCGCAGACCCCAGCAGCAGCGGCGGACCGACCCCAGGAGCTCCGGCAGATGCGCACGATTGGGCCTCACATACCAGGTGAACAGCGGCACCACAGAAGTCAAGCCCCCCACTTAGGGCTGCTTCCTCCTGCTGTCACCTACACAGACAGTCCCCCTGCCGTGTGGTGCTTCCATCCCCCTGATCAGGCCGAGGTAGGGGACCCCCGCTACCTGCATCGGCCTGTCAGGAGTGGGATAGCTTCTATCTTCAACCCTCTTCTCTGGGCCTGTCTGAAGAGGTTCCACTGTCAGGGACAGGAAACCAACTGGCGGGTGAGTGAGGTGCCGCCCTTTTATGTCTGAGGTTTCCTGTCCCTGAAGGGCGGATCCCCTCTCTCGTTGTGCTGTCATGGCGACTGAATAAATGGGTACCCTCAAAGACCCTTTAGACAAGAAAGCTGATACTTTTCTTAAAGGGGCATGGGAATCGGCTGGGGGTAGCGTGAGACAGCGACCTGCACCTCCAGATCTTTAATGGTGTGGATTGACCAGCTAGAAAGCCAGATTTAAGATGGGTCACCCAGGAGTAAGTTGCTGGATTCCATCCCTGTAATTAGGGCAGCAGCAGCGTTCCTAGCGGACTCCTCAGCGGACTCCGTGCACTTAACATCCAAGGCTGCTGCTCTCTCCAACACAGCCAAAAGAACTTTATGGCTTAAGAGTTGGCCTGGGGACCTCCAAACAAAGCTAAAATTATGTTCTATCCCATGTGAGGGGAATTTCTTGTTTGGGGAGACCTTGGAAGACATCCTCCAGAAAGCTGGAGACAAAAAGAAGGGGTTTCCAAATCTGGGACCAGCCCCATTCAAACAGTCCTTTCGGAACCGGAGATTTTTTCGTCGGAGACCCCCCAGAGAGCAGAATAAATGGGAAGAAGGAAGAAGGGATAGGGGTTACCTTTTCGGCAACACTTCCCGTGACAAAAAGCCCTCTAAATGACATTTTCCCTACGGTGGGGGGAAGACTCACCTCATTCCTTCCCGCCTGGAAGAAAATATCCAACAACATCTGGATTTTAAAACTCATACAATCTGGTCTAAAAATAGATTTTCTTTCTTTACCCTCCCCCCCGACATTACGTAGTGACAAAAACAAGAACTTCGGCAGCAGAACAAGCGGCATTAGAGAAAAAAATTATTTCCCTACTGCAGAAATCTGTAATTTGGGAAATCTCCCCTCAAGAAATAGGGGAAGGTTTTTTCTCCCCTCCGTTTCTAGTACCGAAACCCGACGGGTCCTTTCGGACGATTATAAATCTAAAAAACTTAAACAAATACGTAAAAAATCACAAATTCAAAATGGAAACAAAGTCTACCATAAAAATCCTTTTCCCGAATTGCTACATGGTCGTGATAGACCTAACCGACGCATACTACCATGTGCCCATCCACGAACAATCCCAAAAATTTCTCAGAATGGCGGTCTCCATAGAGGGACAAATAAGAGATTTCCAATACAGGGCCCTCCCGTTCGGGATCTCAATTGCTCCACAAAAATGGTAGCGTAAATGATGGCCCACATAAGGGAACAAAATATTATAATAGTCCCTTACTTGGACGATTTTCTTATTCCAAGCGACTCGGCTCAAAGTTGCAGGGAACAGAGAGACCAAGTAATGACTATTGTGACGGACTTGGGTTGGCTCATAAACGTAAAAAAAATCAAAGTTGGAACCCTGTCAAGTACAGGAGTTCCTAGTACTGACGTTAGACTCCCAGGTTCAAGAATGCCCACTCCCAGGTCCCAAAAAAGACAATATATTGACCATGATAGCACGAACGCTACACAACCCCTCCATGACTCTAAGGAGGGCAATGTCGCTACTGGGCTCTCTCTCTTCATGCCTGCCAGCGATACTTTTCACACAATTCCACACAAGGGAGCTTCAATGGCACATACTAGAGTGGCAGTTAATACTAAAAAACTATTTGGAAAGCCGGGTCATTCTAAATTCCTCAGTTATTCATTCCCTTCTTTGGTGGGGGGAAGAACCAAAATCTTTCAAAGGGAATTCCTTAGGTGCCAAAAATATCTCGGGTAATAACAACCGATGCGAGTCCCAGAGGGTGGGGGGCTCACATGGGAGACAGAGTGGCTCAGGGAAACTGGACAGTTCAGGAACTATCAGCATCCTCGAACCAAAAAGAACTTTGGGCCATGCATCGTGCTCTTCTATCTTTTCTAACCTACATTCGGGGACATCATGTCCGATTTTTTTCGGACAACAAAGAGACAGTAGCATATATAAATCACCAGGGAGGAACAAGGTCTCGGTCACTGATGAGTTCCTCCGCCAAAATTATCAGCCTGGCGGAAAAAAATCTACTATCCCTCTCTGCGCTACATATTCAGGGATCGAACAACGAGAAAGCAGATTAACTGAGTCGAACCCAGTTGAAACAAGGCGAGTGGTCCCTGAATCAGTCAATCTACAACCAGATTACAGAAATGTGGGGAACTCCAACAATAGACTTATTTGCCAATTCCAAAAAAGTAAACTAATTTTGCTCACTAAACCCGCAAGGGAATCCCCAGGCTCTAGATGCCCGTCTGATCCCATGGATCCACAAACTGACATATGCCTTTCCTCCAATCGTTCTGATCCCGGCAGTCATTCGGAAAGTCAGAGAGGACAAAACGAAGATGATCCTTATAGCCCCATTCTGGCCAAAAAGGACATGGTTTTCCTGGCTAAGGATGCTATCGGTTTCAGACCCATGGATCCTACCGAATATACCAGACCTGCTACAGCAAGGACCGATCTTCCACCCACAAGAGTCGAACTTGCATTTGACAGCCTGGCTTTTGAACGGAGACTATTAAAAGAAAGGGGTTTCTCAAACAACTTCGTTGCTACGTTGTTAAAGGGAACCTGTCACCCCGTTTTTTCAGATTGAGATATAAATACTGTTAAATAGAGCCTGCGCTGTGCGTTACTATAGTGTATGTAGTGTACCCTGATTCCCCACCTACGCTGCGCAATACATTACCAAAGTCGCCGTTTTCGCCTGTCAATCAGGCTGGTCAGGTCGGGTGGGCGTGTTCACAGCGCTGTTTCTTCCTCAGCTTTACGTTGGTGGCGTAGTGGTGTGCGTATGTTGAGGTGACTAATCCACTGTGGGCACGTGAACAAGGAGCGCGCGATCTGCGCTATCACCCCCTGTCATCGGTGGGGGCGGCCATCTTCCTGGGGCCGCGCGTGCGCAGATGGAGTGCTCTGCTGCACGGGGCTTCAGGAAAATGGCCACGGGATGCTGCGCGTGCGCACAAGAGATCGCGGCGGCCATTTTCCTAAAGCCGAGATGCAAACTCGTGGGACCTAAATTTAGTCCTCTCGGCGTTAACGGGTCCTCCATTTGAACCCATAGAGAGGATTCCCATTAAAACACTATCACTTAAGACGATTCTTCTAGTGGCCTTAACATCTGCGCGCAGAATAAGTGACATTCAAGCCCTATCCTCTAACCCACCTTTCACAAAAATATTGGATGATAGAGTCACTCTTAGACCCGACCAGGCCTATTTGCCAAAAGTGGCATCAAAATTCCATAGGTCACAAGAAGTATCCCTGCCGTCCTTTTGCCCAAACCCCAGAAATGAGAGAGAGCAGAGCTTCCATAATCTAGATGTCAGAAGATGCCTTGTCCAATACTTAGATTCCACCAGGGAGTATAGGAAGGAAGGCTCTTTGTTTGTCTGTTTTCAGGGTCCCAGAAAAGGATTCCGGGCATCCAAAGGTACTTTGGCAAGGTGGATAAAGGAGGCAATAGCTTTGGCATATTCATCCACGGGGAATATGATCCCGGATGGTATAAGAGCGCATTCCACAAGAGCAGTAGCTACCTCATGGGCTGAGAGGTCAGAGGTATCAATAGAGCAAATCTAAAGGCAGCCACCTGGTCATCATCATCAACCTTTTTTAGAGCCTATAGATTAAATCTAGCCTCTGAGTCAGACTTGACCTTCGGGCGAAGGGTTCTTGAGGCGGTGGTCCCTCCCTAAGCTTAGTCTCTGCAATTCACTCCGTAGTGCTGTCATGGGAGAACGAGAAAGTCATAGTTACTCACCGATAATGGTGTTTCTCGGAGCCCATGACAGCACCCGCTTATTCCCTCCCATCACGAGTGCGGTGAGCACCTTTAATTACATATAATTTATATAATATAGTATAGGCACGGGGTTCCTCTATTAAGAAATGTTATATGTTTTTTTCTCTGTTGTAACTAACCTGGAGGTCCTCCGATGCTCTGTAAACCAACTGATGCGAGGGAGAGGTACCGCCCTTTTATCTGAAGGTTTCCTGTCCCTGAAGGGCGGATCCCCTCTCTCCGTAGTGCTGTCATGGGCTCAGAGAAACACCGTTATCGGTGAGTAACTATGACTTTTCCGTCCACATTTAGAGAGGTTAGCCACAGTGCCATGGGCTTTAAACTTCTTGATGACACTGCGCACGGTAGACACAGGAACATTCAGGTCTTTGGAGATGGACTTGTAGCCTAGAGATTGCTCATGCTTCCTCACAATTTGGTTTCTCAAGTCCTCAGACAGTTCTTTTGTCTTCTTTCTTTTCTCCATACTCAATGTGGTACACACAAGGACACAGGACAGAGGTTGAGTCAACTTTAATCCATGTCAACTGGCTGCAAGTGTGATTTAGTTATTGCCAACACCTGTTAGGTGCCACAGGTAAGTTACAGGTGCTGTTAATTACACAAATTAGAGAAGCATCACATGATTTTTCGAACAGTGCCAATACTTTTGTCCACCCCCTTTTTTATGTTTGCTGTGGAATTATATCCAATTTGGCTTTAGGACAATTCTGTGTTTTTTCATTTAAGACAAATTAAATGAAGATAATAATACCAAATAATTTGTGTTTGTAATCATTTTCAGGAAGAAAATTAGTATTATCTGACAGAATTGCAGGGGTGTCAATACTTTTGGCCATGACTGTATACATACATATACATACATACATATATATATATATATATATATATATATATATATATATATATATATTTTTTTTTTAAAGATTTTTCTGTATTTTCATGACTATGAATACTGTAAATTCACACTGAAGGCATCAAAACTATGAATTAACACATGTGGAATTATATACTTAACGACTTTGAGACAACTGAAATTATGTCTTATATTCTAGGTTGTTCAAAGTAGCCACTTTTTGCTTTAATGACTTCATTGCACACTCTTGGCATTCTCTTGATGAGCTTCAAGAGGTAGTCACCGGGAATTGTTTTCCAACAATCTTGAAGGAGTTCCCAGAGATGCTTAGCACTTGTTGGCCCTTTTGCCTTCACTCGTGCCCTAAAAACTCATTTGTTCAGACTGGCCTACCGCCTCAATGCATTAACCTAACGATCCCTGTGTGGCCTATATTAAAAAAAAAAAAAAAATTAATTAACTGGTTCATGCAGCTTTACATGAACACCCAAGCCTTACACTATGGCTGGTCCGAATAACTATAGCAATTGTTACCATCCACCTCTCGTGTCTCCCCTTTTCCTCATAGTTTGTAAGCTTACGAGCAGGGCCCTCACTCCTCTTGGTATCTGTTTTGAACTGTATTTCTGTTATGCTGTAATGTCTATTGTATGTACAAGTCCCCTCTATAATTTGTAAAGCGCTGCGGAATATGTTGGCGCTATATAAATAAAAATTATTATTATTATTATTATTATTATATACATACAGTTAGGGCCAGAAATATTTGGACAGTGACACAATTTTCGCGAGTTGGGCTCTGCATGCCACCACATTGGATTTGAAATGAAACCTCTACAACAGAATTCAAGTGCAGATTGTAATGTTTAATTTGAAGGGTTGAACAAAAATATCTGATAGAAAATGTAGGAATTGTACACATTTCTTTACAAACACTCCACATTTTAGGAGGTCAAAAGTAATTGGACAAATAAACATAACCCAAACAAAATATTTTTATTTTCAATATTTTGTTGCAAATCCTTTGGAGGCAATCACTGCCTTAAGTCTGGAACCCATGGACATCACCAAACGCTGGGTTTCCTCCTTCTTAATGCTTTGCCAGGCCTTTACAGCCGCAGCCTTCAGGTCTTGCTTGTTTGTGGGTCTTTCTGTCTTAAGTCTGGATTTGAGCAAGTGAAATGCATGCTCAATTGGGTTTAGATCTGGAGATTGACTTGGCCATTGCAGAATGTTCCACTTTTTGGCACTCATGAACTCCTGGGTAGCTTTGGCTGTATGCTTGGGGTCATTGTCCATCTGTACTATTCACCCCCCACATCCGATCACTGGCTCGCTCTTCTTACCTGCATCTCAAAAACATTTCTAGAATTCGCCCTTTTCTTACTTTCGACTCTGCAAAAACTCTTACTGTTTCACTTATTCATTCTCGTCTGGACTATTGTAACTCTCTACTAATCGGCCTCCCTCTTACCAAACTCTCCCCGCTCCAATCTGTCCTGAATGCTGCTGCCAGGATCATATTCCTCACCAACCGTTACACCGATGCCTCTACCTTGTGCCAGTCATTACACTGGTTACCCATCCACTCAAGAATCCAGTACAAAACTACTACCCTCATCCACAAAGCACTCCATGGCTCAGCACCACCCTACATCTCCTCTCTGGTCTCAGTCTACCACCCTACCCGTGCCCTCCGCTCCGCTGATGACCTCAGGTTAGCATCCTCAATAATCAGAACCTCCCACTCCCGTCTCCAAGACTTTACACGTGCTGCGCCGATTCTTTGGAATGCACTACCTAGGATAATACGATTAATCCCCAATCCCCACAGTTTTAAGCGTGCCCTAAAAACTCATTTGTTCAGACTGGCCTACCGCCTCAATGCATTAACCTAACGATCCCTGTGTGGCCTATATTAAAAAAAAAAAAAAATTAATTAACTGGTTCATGCAGCTTTACATGAACACCCAAGCCTTACACTATGGCTGGTCCGAATAACTATAGCAATTGTTACCATCCACCTCTCGTGTCTCCCCTTTTCCTCATAGTTTGTAAGCTTACGAGCAGGGCCCTCACTCCTCTTGGTATCTGTTTTGAACTGTATTTCTGTTATGCTGTAATGTCTATTGTATGTACAAGTCCCCTCTATAATTTGTAAAGCGCTGCGGAATATGTTGGCGCTATATAAATAAAAATTATTATTATTATTATTACTATGAAGCGCTGTCCAATCAACTTTGCAGCATTTGGCTGAATCTGGGCTGAAAGTATATCCCGGTACACTTCAGAATTCATCCGGCTACTCTTGTCTGCTCTTATGTCATCAATAAACACAAGTGACCCAGTGCCATTGAAAGCCATGCATGCCCATGCCATCACGTTGCCTCCACCATGTTTTACAGAGGATGTGGTGTGCCTTGGATCATGTGCCGTTCCCTTTCTTCTCCAAACTTTTTTCTTCCCATCATTCTGGTACAGGTTGATCTTTGTCTCATCTGTCCATAGAATACTTTTCCAGAACTGAGCTGGCTTCTTGAGGTGTTTTTCTGCAAATTTAACTCTGGCCTGTCTATTTTTGGTATTGATGAATGGTTTGCATCTAGATGTGAACCCTTTGTATTTACTGTCATGGAGTCTTCTCTTTACTGTTGACTTAGAGACAGATACACCTACTTCAATGAGAGTGTTCTGGACTTCAGTTGATGTTGTGAACGGGTTCTTCTTCACCAAATTAAGTATGCGGCGATCATCCACCACTGTTGTCATCCGTGGACGCCCAGGCCTTTTTGAGTTCCCAAGCTCACCAGTCAATTCCTTTTTTCTCAGAATGTACCCAACTGTTGATTTTGCTACTCCAAGCATGTCTGCTATCTCTCTGATGGATTTTTTCTTTTTTTTCAGCCTCAGGATGTTCTGCTTCACCTCAATTGAGAGTTCCTTTGACCGCATGTTGTCTGCTCACAGCAACAGCTTCCAAATGCAAAACCACACACCTGGAATCCACCCCTGACCTTTTAACTACTTCATTGATTACAGGTTAACGAGGGAGACGCCTTCAGAGTTAATTGCAGCCCTTAGAGTCCATTGTCCAATTACTTTTGGTCCCTTGAAAAAGAGGACGCTATGCATTACAGAGCTATGATTCCTAAACCCTTTCTCCGATTTGGATGTGGAAACTATCATATTGCAGCTGGGAGTGTGCACTTTCAGCCCATATTACATATATAATTGTATTTCTGAACATGTTTTTGTAAACAGCTAAAATAACAAAACTTGTGTCACTGTCCAAATATTTCTGGCCCTAACTGTATACTGGCTACAGAACCCGTTCTACACCCGGGTGGCGAGCATTTATATTGGTATATGGTCTCCTGTTATGATTGCTAATGACAGGTGTTATGAAGGCAATCCAGAAACACAGTGTGCTTAGCGATCAGAGCGCACACAGTGATCTGACAAATACCCAAAAATACAAGAACGAGCTCTGAGACGTGGAAACTCTGTAGACTGCACACCTGATCCTATCCTAAACACAACTAAAAGCGGCTGTGGATTGCGCCTAACAACTACCTAGGCAACTCGGCACAGCCTAAGAAACTAGCTAGCCTGAAGATAGAAAAATAGGCCTGACTTGCCCCAGAGAAATTCCCCAAAGGAAAAGGCAGCCCCCCACATATAATGACTGTGAGCAAGATGAAAAGACAAAACGTAGGGATGAAATAGATTCAGCAAAGTGGGGCCCGATATTCTAGGACAGACCGAGGACAGTAAAGCGAACTTTGCAGTCTACAAAAAACCCTAAAGCAAAACCACGCAAAGGGGGCAAAAAAAAAACCACCGTGCCGAACTAACGGCACGGCGGTACACCCTTTGCGTCTCAGAGCTTCCAGCAAAACAAAAGACAAGCTGGACAGAAAAAAAGCAACAAAAAGCAAAAGGCACTTAGCTATACAGAGCAGCAGGTCACAGGAACAATCAGGAGAAGCTCAGATCCAACACTGAAACATTGACAAGGAGCAAGGATAGCAGCATCAGGCGGAGTTAAGTAATGAAGCAGTTAACGAGCTCACCAGAACACCTGAGGGAGGAAGCTCAGAAGCTGCAGTACCACTTGTGACCACAGGAGTGAATTCAGCCACAGAATTCACAACAGTACCCCCCCCTTGAGGAGGGGTCACCGAACCCTCACCAGAGCCCCCAGGCCGACCAGGATGAGCCGCATGAAAGGCACGAACAAGATCGGAAGCATGAACATCAGAGGCAAAAACCCAGGAATTATCTTCCTGAGCATAACCCTTCCATTTAACCAGATACTGGAGTTTCCGTCTAGAAACACGAGAATCCAAAATCTTCTCCACAATATACTCCAATTCCCCCTCCACCAAAACCGGGGCAGGAGGCTCAACAGATGGAACCATAGGTGCCACGTATCTCTGCAACAACGACCTATGGAATACATTATGTATGGAAAAGGAGTCTGGGAGGGTCAAACGAAAAGACACAGGATTGAGAACCTCAGAAATCCTATACGGACCAATAAAACGAGGTTTAAATTTAGGAGAGGAAACCTTCATAGGAATATGACGAGAAGATAACCAAACCAGATCCCCAACACGAAGTCGGGGACCCACACGGCGTCTGCGATAAGTTGAGCTTTCTCCTGGGACAAGATCAAATTGTCCACTACCTGAGTCCAGATCTGCTGCAACCTATCCACCACAGAATCCACACCAGGACAGTCCGAAGACTCAACCTGTCCTGAAGAGAAACGAGGATGGAACCCAGAATTGCAAAAAAATGGAGGAACCAAGGTAGCCGAGCTGGCCCGATTATTAAGGGCGAACTCAGCCAACGGCAAAAAGGACACCCAATCATCCTGGTCTGCAGAAACAAAACATCTCAGATATGTTTCCAAGGTCTGATTGGTTCGTTCGGTCTGGCCATTAGTCTGAGGATGGAAAGCCGAGGAAAAGGATAGGTCAATGCCCATCCTACCACAAAAGGCTCGCCAAAACCTTGAAACAAACTGGGAACCTCTGTCAGAAACAATATTCTCAGGAATGCCATGCAACCGAACCACATGCTGAAAGAACAAAGGTACCAAATCAGAGGAGGAAGGCAATTTAGCCAAGGGCACCAGATGGACCATTTTAGAAAAGCGATCACAGACCACCCAAATGACTGACATCTTTTGAGAAACGGGAAAGTCAGAAATGAAATCCATCGAAATATGTGTCCAAGGCCTCTTTGGGACCGGCAAGGGCAAAAGCAACCCACTGGCACGAGAACAGCAGGGCTTAGCCCTAGCACAAATCCCACAGGACTGCACAAAAGTACGTACATCCAGTGACAGAGATGGCCACCAGAAGGATCTAGCCACTAACTCTCTGGTACCAAAGATTCCAGGATGACCAGCCAACACCGAACAATGAAGTTCAGAGATAAGTTTATTAGTCCACCTATCAGGGACGAACAGTTTCTCTGCTGGACAACGATCAGGTTTATTCGCCTGAAATTTTTGCAGCACCCGCCGCAAATCAGGGGAGATGGCAGACACAATGACTCCTTCCTTGAGGATACCCGCTGGCTCAGATAAACCCGGAGAGTCGGCCACAAAACTCCTAGACAGAGCATCCGCCTTCACATTTTTAGAGCCCGGAAGGTACGAAATCACAAAGTCGAAGCGGGCAAAAAATAACGACCAACGGGCCTGTCTAGGATTCAAGCGCTTGGCAGACTCGAGATAAGTCAAGTTCTTATGATCAGTCAATACCACCACGCGATGCTTAGCTCCTTCAAGCCAATGACGCCACTCCTCGAATGCCCACTTCATGGCCAGCAACTCTCGATTGCCCACATCATAATTACGCTCAGCGGGCGAAAACTTCCTGGAAAAGAAAGCACATGGTTTCATCACTGAGCAATCAGAACCTCTCTGTGACAAAACCGCCCCTGCTCCAATCTCAGAAGCATCAACCTCGACCTGGAACGGAAGAGAAACATCTGGCTGACACAACACAGGGGCAGAACAAAAACGACGCTTCAACTCCTGAAAAGCTTCCACAGCAGCAGAAGACCAATTAACCAAATCAGCACCCTTCTTGGTCAAATCGGTCAATGGTTTGGCAATGCTAGAAAAATTACAGATGAAGCGACGATAAAAATTAGCAAAGCCCAGGAACTTTTGCAGACTTTTCAGAGATGTCGGCTGAATCCAATCCTGGATGGCTTGGACCTTAACTGGATCCATCTCGATAGTAGAAGGGGTAAAGATGAACCCTAAAAATGAAACTTTCTGCACACCGAAGAGACACTTTGATCCCTTCACAAACAAAGAGTTAGCACGCAGGACCTGAAAAACCATTCTGACCTGCTTCACATGAGACTCCCAATCATCTGAGAAGATCAAAATGTCATCCAAGTAAACAATCAGGAATTTATCCAGATACTCACGGAAGATGTCATGCATAAAAGACTGAAACACAGATGGAGCATTGGCAAGTCCGAACGGCATCACTAGATACTCAAAATGACCCTCGGGCGTATTGAATGCAGTTTTCCATTCATCTCCTTGCCTGATTCTCACCAGATTATACGCACCACGAAGATCTATCTTAGTGAACCAACTAGCCCCCTTAATCCGAGCAAACAAGTCAGATAACAATGGCAAGGGATACTGAAATTTAACAGTGATCTTATTAAGAAGGCGGTAATCAATACACGGTCTCAGCGAACCATCCTTCTTGGCTACAAAGAAGAACCCTGCTCCCAGTGGTGATGACGATGGGCGAATATGTCCCTTCTCCAGGGATTCCTTCACATAACTGCGCATAGCGGCGTGTTCGGGCACGGATAAATTAAATAATCGACCTTTAGGGAATTTACTACCAGGAATCAAATTGATAGCACAATCACAATCCCTATGCGGAGGTAGAGCATCGGACTTGGGCTCTTCAAATACATCCTGATAATCAGACAAGAACTCTGGGACCTCAGAAGGGGTGGATGACGAAATCGACAAAAATGGAACATCACCATGTACCCCCTGACAACCCCAGCTGGATACCGACATGGAATTCCAATCCAATACTGGATTATGGGTTTGTAGCCATGGCAACCCCAACACGACCACATCATGCAGATTATGCAACACCAGAAAGCGAATAACTTCCTGATGTGCAGGAGCCATGCACATAGTCAGCTGGGCCCAGTATTGAGGTTTATTCTTGGCCAAAGGTGTAGCATCAATTCCTCTCAATGGAATAGGACACCGCAAAGGCTCCAAGAAAAACCCACAACGTTTAGCATAATCCAAATCCATCAGATTCAGGGCAGCGCCCGAATCCACAAACGTCATGACAGAAAACGACGACAAAGAGCATATCAAGGTAATGGACAGAAGGAATTTGGACTGTACAGTACCAATGACGGCAGACCTAGCGGACCGCTTAGTGCGCTTAGGACAATCAGAAATAGCATGAGTGGAATCACCACAGTAGAAACAGACCATTCAGACGTCTGTATTCCTGCCGTTCAACTCTAGTCATAGTCCTATCGCACTGCATAGGCTCAGGTTTAACCTCAGGCAGTACCGCCAAATGGTGCACAGATTTACGCTCGCGCAAGCGTCGACCGATCTGAATGGCCAAAGACTCATTCAAACCAGCAGGCATAGGAAATCCCACCATGACATCCTTAAGAGCCTCAGAGAGACCCTTTCTGAACAAAGCTGCCAGCGCAGATTCATTCCACTGAGTGAGTACTGACCATTTCCTAAATTTCTGACAATATACTTCTATATCATCCTGACCCTGGCACAAAGCCAGCAAATTTTTCTCAGCCTGATCCACTGAATTAGGCTCATCGTACAGCAATCCGAGCGCCAGGAAAAACGCATCGACACTACTCAATGCAGGGTCTCCTGGCGCAAGAGAAAATGCCCAGTCTTGAGGGTCGCCGCGCAAAAAAAAAATAATAATCAAAACCTGTTGAATAGGATTACCAGAAGAATGAGGTTTCAAGGCCAGAAATAGCTTACAATTATTTTTGAAACTTAGAAACTTAGTTCTATCTCCAAAAAACAAATCAGGAATAGGAATTCTTGGTTCTAACATAGATTTCTGATCAATAGTATCTTGAATTTTTTGTACATTTATAACGAGATTATCCATTGAAGAGCACAGACCCTGAAAATCCATGTCCACACCTGTGTCCAGAATCACCCAAATGTCTAGGGGAAAAAAAAAAAGTGAACACAGAGCAGAAAAAAAAAAAAAATGATGTCAGACCTTTTTCTTTCCCTCTATTGAGAATCATTAGTTTGGCTCCTTGTACTGTTATGATTGCTAATGACAGGTGTTATGAAGGCAATCCAGAAACACAGTGTGCTTAGCGATCAGAGCGCACACAGTGATCTGACAAATACCCAAAAATACAAGAACGAGCTCTGAGACGTGGAAACTCTGTAGACTGCACACCTGATCCTATCCTAAACACAACTAAAAGCGGCTGTGGATTGCGCCTAACAACTACCTAGGCAACTCGGCACAGCCTAAGAAACTAGCTAGCCTGAAGATAGAAAAATAGGCCTGACTTGCCCCAGAGAAATTCCCCAAAGGAAAAGGCAGCCCCCCACATATAATGACTGTGAGTAAGATAAAAAGACAAAACGTAGGGATGAAATAGATTCAGCAAAGTGGGGCCCGATATTCTAGGACAGAGCGAGGACAGTAAAGCGAACTTTGCAGTCTACAAAAAACCCTAAAGCAAAACCACGCAAAGGGGGCAAAAAAAAACCCACCGTGCCGAACTAACGGCACGGCGGTACACCCTTTGCGTCTCAGAGCTTCCAGCAAAACAAAAGACAAGCTGGACAGAAAAAAAGCAACAAAAAGCAAAAGGCACTTAGCTATACAGAGCAGCAGGTCACAGGAACAATCAGGAGAAGCTCAGATCCAACACTGAAACATTGACAAGGAGCAAGGATAGCAGCATCAGGCGGAGTTAAGTAATGAAGCAGTTAACGAGCTCACCAGAACACCTGAGGGAGGAAGCTCAGAAGCTGCAGTACCACTTGTGACCACAGGAGTGAATTCAGCCACAGAATTCACAACAGTCTCCATCCTGGTATGTGCTGCTCCATTCTGCGTCCCCATCCTGTCATGAGCTGCTCCATCCTGCGTCCCCATCCTGTCATGTGCTGCTCCATCCTGCGCCTCCATTCTGAGCCTCCATTCTGACATGTGCTGCACCCATCCTGCGCCTCCATTCTGTCATTTGCTGCTCCCATCCTGCGCCCCCATCCTGTCATGTGCTGCTCCCATCCTGCGCCCCCGTTCTGTCATGTGCTGCTTCCATCCTGCACCCCCATTCTGTCATGTGCTGCTGCTATCCTGCGCCCCCGTTCTGTCATATGCTGCTTCCATCCTGCACCCCCGTTCTGTCATGTGCTGCTGCCATCCTGCACCCCCGTTCTGTCATGTGCTGCTCCCATCCTGCGCCACCGTTCTGTAATTTGCTGCTCCCATCCATATGCCCCATACGCTGCTCCATAAAGGTTTATGACCCCCATAAGATGCTCCATAGTATATGTCCCGTACACTGCTCCATAAAGGTTTATTGCCCCCATAAGATGCTCCATACTATATGCCCCATACACTGCTCCATTATGGTTGATGGCCCCATAACATGCTCCATAGTATATGCCCCGTATGCTGCTGCAATATATATAAAAAAAAATACCATACTCACCTATCGTCGCTGGGCGCCGAGTGCTGGGGGGCCTGAGCAGGCGGGGACACTGGCGCGCTGTGGGGGTCAGGTGCCGGAGTCGCCGCTAGTTCAGGCCCCCGACACTTGCTATATTCACCTGTCTGTCCCGTTCCAGCGCACGTCATCGCGCCCTCTGAACTGTGAACGTCAATATATATATATTTGTCTAAGGGCTTCTTCCATCTGTTTGTCTGTCTGTAACTCATTTCCGTAACGGAAATCCCACATAGCTGATTGGTTGCGGCCGAGACCAATCAGCGACAGGCTTAGTCCGGCCGCGAATTGGCCCCTCCCTACTCCCCTCCAGTTAGTGCCAGTGTGTCGCGCCATCCCGGACCAACTTTTTACTATTGATGCTGCCTATGCAATATCAATAGTAAAAAGATATAATGTTAAATAAAAAAAATTGTGCTATTCTCACCTTCCGCCGTCCACCGATGCACGCATCGTGACAGCTTCGGTGGACGCTGGAGGGTGAGTATATATCTATTTTTTATTTTTATTTATTTATTTTTTTTTTTAACAGGGATATGGTGCCCACACTGCTATATACTGCGTGGGCTGTGTTATATACTGCATGGGCTGTGTTATATACTGCGTAGGCTGTGTTATATACTACATGGGCTGTGCTATATATTACGTGCCCTGTGTTATATACTGCTGGGCTGTTATATACTACACGGTAAGTGTGACTTGTGATTCAGTGACTTTGGATTCAGGGAATTTCCAAGGGAGGAATTACTGAATTGCTGTCTGTTTTTTATTAATACTTTGTATTTATTTCTTATTTTTTTTTATTTAACTTTTCTGTCTGGTGCAATCCCCATTAGGAAACGTGCTCCACTATTGTTAATGCCATCCAGTGCGCATCTTGCAATCCTTGAGCAGCCGATCGAGGGTGCATAGTGCTGTGCGAGATGTGAGCACGTTGTGCATTTGGAAACCCAGATTCTGAATCTAAATGTGCAGCTGGCAACACTGAGATCCATAGACAATATGGAGAGGAGTCTTCTGCTCACGGAGCAGACGCTCCATGGGATAGATGCCCCCTCATCTGGTGGGATGGAGCTGCAGGACGATGAAGTAGCAAGCTGGGTGACAGTTAGGAAGCGGGGTAGAAGGAAGAGTGCCAGGGAGGCTAGTCCTGATCTGGAACACCTCAATAAGTTTGCTAAGTTGGCAGATGAGGGTGGTGCCAGTACAGGGGTAGCACTGCTGCAGCCAGGCATGTCCTCTGAAAGCCGGAGGAGTAACTGCTCCAGTAAGGAGGGAAATAGGAGAGCAGGGCAGGCCAGACAGGTGCTGGTAGTGGGCGACTCAATTATTAGGGGAACAGATAGGGCAATCTGTCACAAAGACAGGGATTGTCGAACGGTGTGCTGCCTACCTGGCGCTCGAATCCGACACATCGCTGATCGGGTGGACAGATTACTGGGAGGGGCTGGTGAGGACCCAGCGGTCATGGTGCACATTGGCACAAATGACAAAGTTAGAGGTAGGTGGAAGGTCCTTAAAGATGATTTCAGGGAATTAAGCCGCAAGCTGAAAGCAAGGACCTCCAACGTGGTATTTTCCGAAATACTGCCTGTACCACGTGCCACGCCAGAGAGGCAACAGGAGATTAGGGAGGTTAATAAGTAGCTCAAGAATTGGTGTAGGAAGGAGGGGTTTGGGTTCCTGCAGAACTGGGCCGACTTCTCAGTTGGCTACAGGCTCTACGCTAGGGACGGGCTGCATCTCAATGGGGAAGGTGCAGCTGTGCTGGTGAGAAAATGGCTAGAAGGTTGGAGGAGTGTTTAAACTAGGAATTGGGGGGAGGGTATTCATTTTATAGGAGGGGAAGATAGTGCAGAGAGAGACCTGGGCACAAATAAGGAAGTTAGGGGTGGCGGTGGCATGGGGGGTAGGGTTAGAACAGTTAATAATTTAAGAAAGAATAGAGGTGCAGAGAGATACATAAAATGTATGTATACTAATGCCAGAAGCCTCACCAACAAAATGGACGAATTAGAAGTAATGTTGTTGGAGCATAATTATGACATGGTGGGGATATCTGAGACATGGCTGGATGAGAGCCATGACTGGGCTGTTAACTTGCAGGGCTATAGCCTGTTCAGAAATGACCATACAGATAAGCGAGGGGGAGGGGTGTGTATATGTAAAATCGTCCTTAAAATCCATCCTGCGTGATAATATAGGTGAATTTAATGAAAATGTAGAATCCCTGTGGGTGGAGATAAGGGGAGGGGGAAAAATAATAAATTACTGATAGGGGTTTGTTATAAATCTCCAAAAATAATGGAAGCAATGGAGAATATCCTCGTAAAGCAAATAGATGAAGCTGCAACTCAAGGAGAAGTCATTATTATGGGGGACTTCAACTACCCTGAAATAGATTGGGGAACAGAAACCTGCAGTTCCTGCAAAGGTAATCGGTTTTTGACAACTATGAGAGACAATTACCTTTCACAACTGGTTCAGGACCCAACAAGAAGGGGGGCACTGCTAGACCTAATATTAACCAACAGGCCAGACCGCATATCAAATATAAGGGTTGGGGGTCACTTGGGAAATAGCGATCACAAAATAATAAGTGTTCATGTATCCTTTAAAAAGATGTGTAATAGAGGGGTTACAAGGACACTAAACTTCACGAGGGCAAATTTCCAACGGATGAGAGAGGATCTTGGTGCAATTAACTGGGACGATATCCTGAGACACAAAGATACACAAAGAAAATGGGAGACATTTATTAGCATCCTGGATAGGACCTGTGCACAGTATATACCGTATGGGAATAAACATACTAGAAATAGGGTGAAACCAATATGGCCAAATAGAGCTGTAAGGGGTGCAATAAGTGACAAAAAGAAAGCATTTAGAGAATTAAAGGAAGTAGGTAGTGAGGAGGCATTAAATAAATACAGAAAATTAAATAAATTCTGTAAAAAGCAAATCAAGGCAGCAAAGATTGAGACAGAGAGACTCATTGCCAGAGAGAGTAAAAATAATCCCAAAATATTCTTTAACTACATAAATAGTAAGAAACTAAAAAATTATAGTGTTGGCCCCCTTAAAAATAGTCTGGGTGAAATGGTGGATGAGGATGAGGAAAAAGCCAATATGCTAAATGACTTTTTTTCAATCAGTATTTACAAAAGAAAATCCCATGGCAGACAATATGATCAGTGATAACAAAAATTCCCCATTAAGTGTCACCTGCTTAACCCAGCAGGAAGTGCGGCGGCGTCTAAAAATCACTAAAATTGACAAATCTCCGGGCCCGGATGGGATACACCCCCGAGTACTGCAGGAATTAAGTACAGTCATTGATAGACCATTATTTTTAATCTTTAAAGACTCCATAATAACAGGGTCTGTACCACAGGACTGGCGTATAGCAAATGTGGTGCCAATATTCAAAAAGGGGACAAAAACTGAACTCGGAAATTATAGGCCAGTAAGCTTAACCTCTACTGTGGTTAAAATCCTGGAGGGCATTCTAAGGGATGCTATACTGGAGTATCTGAAGAGGAATAACCTCATGACCCAGTATCAGCACGGGTTTACTAGGGACCGTTCATGTCAGAATAATTTGATCAGTTTCTATGAAGAGGTAAGTTCCGGATTGGACCAAGGGAATCCAGTGGATGTAGTGCATATGGACTGTTCAAAAGCTTTTGATACGGTGCCACACAAAAGGTTGATACATAAAATGAGAATAATGGGGATAGGGGACAATATGTGTAAGTGGGTTGAGAGCTGGCTCAGGAATAGGAAACAAAGGGTGGTTAATGGAGCACACTCGGACTGGGTAGCGGTTAGCAGTGGGGTACCACAGGGGTCAGTATTGGGCCCTCTTCTTTTTAACATATTTATTAATGACCTTGTAGGGGGCATTCAGAGTAGAATTTCAATATTTTCAGATGACACTAAACTCTGCAGGGTAATCAATACAGAGGAGGACAATTTTATATTACAGGATGATTTATGTAAACTAGAAGCTTGGGCTGATAAATGGCAAATGAGCTTTAATGGGGATAAATGTAAGGTCATGCACTTGGGTAGAAGTAATAAGATGTATAATTATCTGCTTAATTCTAAAACTCTGGGCAAAACCATCAATGAAAAAGACTTGGGTGTATGGGTGGATGACAAACTCATGTTCAGTGGCCAGTGTCAAGCAGCTGCTACAAAGGAAAATCAAATAATGGGATGCATTAAAAGAGGCATAGATGCTCATGAGGAGAACATAATTTTACCTCTATACAAGTCACTAGTTCGACCACACTTAGAATACTGTGCACAGTTCTGGTCTCCGGTGTATTAGAAAGACATAGCTGAACTAGAGCAGGTGCAGAGAAGAGCGACCAAGGTTATTAGAGGAATGGGGGGTCTGCAATACCAAGATAGGGTATTACACTTGGGTCTATTTAGTTTGGAAAAACGAAGACTAAGGGGTGATCTTATTTTAATGTATAAATATATGAGGGGACAGTACAAAGACCTTTCTGATGATCTTTTTAATAATAGACCTGAAACAGGGACAAGGGGGCCTCCTCTGCGTTTGGAGGAAAAAAGGTTTAAGCATAATAACAGATGCGGATTCTTTACTGTAAGAGCAGTGAGACTATGGAACTCTCTGCCGTATGATGTTGTAATGAGTGATTCATTACTTAAATTTAAGAGGGGACTGGATACATTTCTGGAAAAGTATAATGTTACAGGGTATATACACTAGATTCCTTGATAGGGCGTTGATCCAGGGAACTAGTCTGATTGCCGTATGTGGAGTCGGGAAGGATTTTTTTTCCCCCAATGTGGAGCTTACTATTTGGCACATGGGTTTTTTTTTTGCCTTCCTCTGGATCAACATGTTAGGGCATGTTAGGTTAGGCTATGGGTTGAACTAGATGGACTTATAGTCTTCCTTCAACCTTAGTAACTATAACTATATACTGCATGGGCTGTGCTATATATTACGTGGGCTGTGCTATATATTACATGGGCTGTGCTATATACTACGTGGCTGCTATATACTAAATGGCTGTGCTATATACTACGTGGCTGTCTGTGTTACGTGGGCTGTGCAATATACTATGTGGCTGTCCTATATACTACGTGGCTGTGCTAAGCGCAACGTACATACATACATACCGTATATATATATTATTTCATGGGCAATATGAAAAAAAAAAAAAGCTGCAATATATAGATGTTTATTTTTTTCAAGTACCCAAAAATATAATCTGTACAAAACCCCTAAGATAAACCGAAGCATTTTACGAAAAGCAAACACCATCAAGCATACAAACATCGGTTGGATAAAATAACCTTGAGCGAATCGATCAACAAAATAGATCCATCCCTCCTCCTCCAGACGACCTTGACCAATGCCCAAACTCCTGTTACCTAATAAATATCAAGATTAACTCTGTGAACCCCATGCTGCGAACATTGAGTGTCGCCCTGTAGCTGAACACGACGTAGTGCGGTGCAGGCGGCTGTACAGGTAGCTCACCAGCAATATTGCTACATGTCACATTGCTATAGCGTGACCTTGGCCTTCAGAATAAAGAGGCGCGCCACACTACAGAGCATGGTGTGATGCAAACACGTCATTCAAGGTCCCGGAAAAGTCGTACTTTTAGGATGTGTCATTGTATTTTAACCCCTTCGCATCAAAGTTTTTTGTTTTTTCTATTCTGTTGCTTTAAAGAGCCATACATTTTCATTTTGTCATTGACAGCCATATGGGGGGGAGGCCTTGTTTTTTGTGGGGTGAATTTCGTTTTTAAAAACACAATTTGTTTTACTTAATAATTTACCGGAGGAAAAAAAAAATCTTAAGTGCTATGAAATTTACAAAAAAAAAAAACAAAACTCAATTCTGCTATTGTTTTTTGCCCTTATGGTTTGGTTAAACTAGCAACATAAATCTTCTTTTTTTTTTTTTAAATCAGATAGATTTTTATTAAGCATAATAAATGACATCTGCTTATACAACAAGTTACATTTGTGTTTTAAATTGACAAGAAAATATACCCCTCCCCCCCTCCTCCCTCAGATAACCAACCCCACCCAAACCCCCCCTCAACGAGAAGATCTTCCCTATTACAGACATATTGTATCATTAACATTGTTTTCCACAGCCCCTCAATTGTTCCCATCCAGCCATGGCTGCCATAGCTTTTGAAAAAACCCCATCCTATTCCTCTTGATATAGATGCTTTTTTCGAGCTGGACAATATGATTCGCCTGTGCAACAAACTCTCGTCTAGTTGGAGGTTCCTCCCTGATCCAGTATCTCGCAATCACTTTCCTTGCAATGAAGAGTAATCTAGCTATTGCCATTTTTGCAGTTTCGTCGGCCGACACTTCCTCCACATACCCAAGTACACAAACCACTGGATCCCTGGGAATCGCACACCCATAAAGCACCCCAATTTGGTTCAACACTACCACCCAATATGAAAAGAGTCTGGGACACAACCATAACATGTGCAGCATACCCGCCCCAGACTGAGCGCACCTAGGGCACCTGGAATCAGATCTCACTCCAGCTCTAAACAACAAGTCGGGTGTTCTATAGGCCCTATTTACCACATACAGTTGCGACAGTCTCCCAGGTTCACTCATCGACAATTTGGGCACGTATTCTAGAATAGATTCCCATTTGTCATCGTCTATTTTCCCCAGCTCAGCCTCCCACTTCTCTCTAGCCTTAATCGGGTAATCTGTTAAAAATTTGTGCAGTAAATCCCCATATACTTCGGAAATTGCCCCCTTTGTTCCATTATTGTTTAGTATAAAGTCTAACATGAGATCTTTCTGAATCACCATGGGCCCCCTCCTCCTCTGTGCCTGAAAAGCGTGCTGAACTCTCCTATATTGATACCATTTTAACCCCGGGAACTGAAATTCCTGCTGAAGCGCATCGTAAGATTTAAGACTCCCGTTGTGAATCAATTGTCCTAACAGCCTAATGCCTTTTTCCCTCCATTCTTCCATATGGTTAAATTCTTGAAGAGCGGAGTTATCCCAGATAGGTGAAAATTCTGTGAAACCCCCAACTCCCCTAATTCGTTTCAGCATCTGCCATACCCTATGAATTAAATTCATGGTGAGAAAACAAGTCCCCAATTTCTTAAAGAGTCCTGCTTCCAGACCCAGACTCAAGGGCCACACCCCGCTGATGTGCACCAGACTACTATGACCCAGTTCCTTCTCTAGCCCTTTCCCCCAACCCCTAAGATGCTGGCTCTGTGCAGACAGAAAGTACAACCATGGGTTGGGTAATGCCAGCCCCCCCTCGTCTTTGGGTCTCTGCAGAGTCTCCTGCCTAATCCTTGGGCTCTTCCTTCCCCACACCAACTCTCCGAATAACGATCTCAACCTACGGAATGTTCTCATTGGGATCCATACTGGAGAATTATGCAAAATATACAAAATCTGAGGCATCACCACCATCTTGAGGAGATTCACTCTTCCCACCACCGACAAATTTAGCTTACTCCAAACTGAGATCTTGGTGCGTATCCTAGTTACTAAAGGCTCGAGGTTGAGTTCCTCAAATCTGGTTAAGGGGAGAGCTACCTGGATTCCCAAATATTTAAATTGTGTGACCACCCTTAGTTTTGTGCCTTCTTCCACCTCCCTCGTACAATCCATTTCTCTATTATTAATTACAAAGAAACTACATTTGCAAATTATTTTTTTTTTCAACTTAAAAAGCTTGAAAAAATAAAATATTCGTTGCCATTTTCTGAGTCCCATAACTTTTTTTATTATTATTCTGTTCTCGTGAAATGTGCGCTATAGTTTTTATTCATTCTATAATGGGTTACATATGACCATTGAATCGATATTCACTGGACCCTGTGGGGGTTGGAAAAAAAAAAATATAAAAAAAAAAATTGTCTATGTTTACCATATAGGTCAATTCATTTTATATTTTGACAGATCAAACTTTTAAAAATGCGGAGATACCAAATGTTTTTGCTTTTTATTTTTAGATATGGAAAAGGGAATTTTTATGATTTTTTTTTTATGTTTTAAAACTTTTTTTCTTCTTTACTACTTTATTTTTTAGCCTTTTCAGGAGACTTGCACCTGCATTGGTCTATATACTAAGGTGCCTTCAGCAGCCATCAGCACCCCACGATTTGTGGTGCTACGGGCGATGGAAGCTGGTCCGACTGTACATCGATAATTGTGTCATTTTAATGTTTTTATCAGTGATTGACATTTAAATGATTAAAAAATAGCAGCAAACAAAGCACGCTCCGGCCGCCACTGTAAAAGGCAAATGCCTGTTGTGTAACAGCTGCACCTGGCGTGTACAACACTCTCCATACCAAGGACATACCGCTACATCCTGCTTCTGGACAAAATTTAAACGAGTTGTTCGAGATTAGAAGAAAAATTGCCGCCTTATTTTCCTTAGAAATGGGAAAACTTTTGTCAATTAGTTGTATTTGGTATTGCAGCCCAGCAACATTCATTGAAAGGGGGGAATTTTTGGTAATCACCGTAAAATTTCTTTCTTGGGGCCCTCATTGGGGGACACAGGTAACCATGGAGTGTATGCTGCTGTCGCTAGGAGGCTGACACTCACTAGGCAAAAAAAAAAAAAAAAAAAAAGACAAATAGCTCCTCCTCAGCAGTATATACCCACCGACAGGCACGACGCTCATCACTTAGTGTCAAAGCAGTAGGAGAAGCCAAAAAACTGAACCATGTTCAAGCCCAACAAAAGGACGCATAGGCCCAACTAGGCACAAAACCAGGGAGGGCATGGTGTCCAATGAAGGCTCCAAGAAAGAGATTCTATGGTGGGTACCAAAAATCCCTCTTTCTTTATTGCTTTATTGGGGGACACAGGTAACTATGAGAAGTCCCAAAGCAGTCCCTGAGGGTGGGAAACAGAGTAAATGAAAAAGAAACGGACATAGGTTGGACAGTGGGTAACCGCCGCCTGCAGCACCTTCCTTCCTAGGCCTTCATCAGACGAGACATGGGTATGAACCTTGTAAAACCTCACAAAAGTGTGCAAAGATGACCAGGATGCAGCCGACTTGGGAGCTGGAAGTTCCTTAGGACAACTCTCAGAAATGAGAAACAAGGTGTCAGAGTGACAAAAAGAAACAGTTCTCGAGATATAGTACTGAACAGCTCTGACCAAATCCAGCTTGCGGAGAGACTTCTCCAGAGGATGGACTGGAGAGGAACAGCACGAAGAAAGGGTAATTTTTTCATTAATGTGGAATGAAGAGACCACCTTAGGCAAGAAGGAAGAGAGACCTCTCCAGAGGATGGACTGGAGAGGAACAGCACGAAGAAAGGGTAATTTCTTCATTAATGTGGAATGAAGAGACCACCTTAGGCAAGAAGGATGGAACAGATCTGAGAACCACTTTGTCCTGATGTAGGATAAGGACCGGGGAAAGGCAGGATAGTGCCGCTAATTCAAAAACTCTCCTGATGAACGTAATGGCAACTAAAAAGGCAACCTTCCATGACAGGAGAGAAAACGAGATGTCCTGAATGGGTTCAAAGGGAGGGCGCCGAGCACAAAATTAACATTCCACGGATCTGCATTACCGGAAAAAAAAAATTAATAAACACAACGGGTAATCTGAAAAGGAAAAGATGGATATGGGAACAGATCCAGGTCTGCCTCCTACTGACACTAAGCAAAAACTGACGTGCTTTGTGCCTGAAGGTGGGTGTATACTGCTGAGGAGGAGCCATTTTCCTTATTTTCTGCATAGTGTCAGCCTCCTAGCGACAGCAGCATACACCCACGGCTACCCGTGTCCCCCAATGAAGAACATGTGTTTTTTCTTTTCTACAAGTGTGAAGCGGACTTATCCGCTGCAGAAGTTCCTCAACAGAAGATCATTTGGTGATTGTAGGCAACAGGCACCAAGCCATCCAGCTGGAAGATGTGGAGACTGTCCGGGAAACTACACAGCATTAAAATAGCAGCATTCACACTTAGGCTATGTGCCCATGTTGCGTTTTTTTTTTTTTTAAAGCGTTTTTGCCGTGATTTTCCGTGGCGGAAACGCTAAAAAAACGCTTACAAACAGCATCCCATTCATTTATAATGCATTCTGCAATTGTGCCCATGCTGCGTTTTTTTCCGCGGCGGAAACGCATTGCGGTAAAAAACGCATGTTCATTATTTTTGCAGAATCGCGGCAATTCTGCACCCTTAGATATACATTAGAAATCCGCTTGTAAAACACGGTAAATACGCAGTAAAAAGACATATAAACAACGTCTAAATCCGCAAGCGTTTTTCCTGCCACGGGTATACAGAATGGAAACAGAAAATTCTGCTTCTATTCTGCAACGTGGGGTTCGTTTAGGGTTCGTTTTAAGGACTTTTCTTGGGCCGAGAACACTACATAACATGAATATAATAATGGACATTACAAAGAGAAAAACAGACGACAATAATAAAATATAGTCAATATATTTAAGCATCTCTTCCCAAGTAATGAACAAATAAGTCTTCAGTAATAGCAGTCTGGGTAAATATACATATACCATCAGCAACAATGGAAACGTAGAGGTGGGAACCTGCTGTATCCAGCAAAAACAATGGCAGCAAACAGACCTTAAAGAGCACATAAGTGTTAGTAGCCATTTGCAATACAAACCATCAAACAATTTAAGTCTATTGATGTTTAGGCTGCCAGCTTAGGAACGGCCAATTTCCTAAAGGGTAAAAATGGTGATTACGAGGACAGAATATTACCCAAGAAGATCGTGAGTGGAGGAAGGTCAATCACACAATTCACTAGACGTTTAAAGAAGCTTCTCCATATAATGGCAGTTGTACTATAATCACTGTGTTATATATATAACACTTATTAAGGGAAACAGAAAAATGCCGTAAATCATAATTTTGCTTAATTAGAAGTCCCAACAAAGGCTGTGGAGTCGGTGTCTATTTTGGTGGAGTCAGTATTAAATGGACAGACTCTGAAAATCTAATATATAAAGGTGTGTGTGTGTGTGTGTGTGTGTGTGTGTGTGTGTGTGTGTGTGTGTGTGTGTGTGTGTGTGTGTGTGTGTGTGTGTGTGTGTGTGTTGGGGGCAAATTGACAGCTACCAGATGTGAACAAGGGGGACTTAAAGAGTGAGAGCGATGGCGCCAAAGAGTATATACCGTACAGTTGCTAAGGTGGGGCCCCGACAAGGGATACTCACCACACACGGGGATATGAACACACACAAAAGGCGCCACCCACTACCTCGTGCTTGAAAACATAAACCACCCTCAGAACACATTTCGCCACACATACACCAACCTGGCCACATAAAAGTCGAAACACAAAAGTCACCAATCAAAACTCGCCATATGCAAAACTTGCTACACTAGCCTGTCACATGCAACTCGACACACAAAAAGTTGCTACACGCATGTCGCCACACAACTCAACACACACAACTTGACACATGAAACTCGCCCTAAAACACACACAAGTCTGGTATTATCCTTCAAAAATAAAAATCTGATTAATAAGCAGACAAACTAAAAGAGCAACAAATGTACCATATAGGAAATACGGCAGCTGTCAGTCACATGATCTATCTATTATGTGTATGTGTGAGCTAATATATACTGCCAGGGGGGAGGGCTTCCTGTTGGCTGGGGATTTATCAGGCTGCCAATTTAGCTTACAAATACTGAGGTAAAAATACTGAGCAAATAACGTGTGAACGAGGTCTAATACAGGAGGAGATGACACACAGGTATACACTATATACAGGGGAGATGACACACAGATATATACTATATACAGGAGAGATGACACACAGGTATATACTATATAGAGGAGGAGATGACATACAGGTACATATATGTACAGGAGGAGATGACATACAGGTATATACTATATACAGGAGGAGATGACACACAGATATATACTGTATACAGGAGGAGATGACACAGATCTATACTATATACAGAAGGAGATGACACACATTAACTATGTACAGGAGGAGATGACATACAGGTATATACTATATATATATAGATAAATAATCTTTATTTATATAGCGCCAACATATTCCGCAGCGCTTTACAGTTTAACAGTTTCAAACACAAAAGTCATAAGTAACAACGTTAACAATACAATAATTAGAGCAAAATAAGACGACCCTGCTCGTGAGAGCTTACAATCTACAATGAGGAGGGGGAGATGCAAAGTACAGGTGTGTATTTACAATGATGTATTTACAATGATGGTCCAGCCATCTTCAGGGGTTGGGGAATAAATGGGGTTAGTGAATGGGCTGCACACACACACAAACATAACATAACTTTGATTAGTGAACGTGATAGGCCGCTCTGAACAAATGTGTTTTGAGCGAGCGCCTAAAACTATGCAAATTATGGATGGTCCTAATATCTTGGGGTAGAGCATTCCAGAGGATTGGCGCAGCACGGGAGAAGTCTTGGAGTCGGGAGTGGAAGGTACGGATTAGTGCAGAGGTTAATCGAAAGTCGTTTGCAGAGCGCAGTGGTCTGTTAGGCTGATAGACAGAAATGAGGGAGGAGATGTAAGGGGGTGCCGCACTGTGGAGAGCTTTGTGGGTGAGAACAAGTACTTTGAATTGTATCCTGTAATGAATGGGTAGCCAGTGTAACGACTGGCGAAGAGCGGACGCGTCCGAGTAACGATTAGCCAGATGGACGACCCTGGCTGCTGCATTAAGGATGGACTGGAGAGGGGAAAGTCGAGTGAGGGGGAGGCCAATTAATAGAGCGTTACAGTAGTCCAGGCGGGAGTGGATCAGGGCGACAGTGAGGGTTTTAGCTGTCTCCATGGTGAGAAAAGGGCGGATTCTAGAGATGTTCTTTAGGCGTAAGCGGCACGAGCGGGCAAGAGATTGTATATGGGAGGTGAAGGAGAGATCGGAGTCAAACATAACACCCAGACAGCGCGCCTGCTGCCGGGGTGTTATTATGGTGCCACCCACAGAGAGGGAAATGTCAGATTTAGGGAAGTTAGTAGATGGTGGGAGCAGAAGAAGTTCAGTTTTGGAGAGGTTGAGTTTCAGATAGAGAGCGGACATGATGTTGGAGACTGCGGACAGACAGTCAGTGGCGTTCTGTAGTACAGCGGGGGTAAGGTCAGGGGATGACGTATATAGTTGTGTGTCGTCGGCATAAAGATGGTACTGAAAGCCAAATCTGCTGATGGTCTGTCCAATTGGGGCCGTGTAGAGAGAGAACAGAAGGGGGCCAAGGACTGAGCCTTGAGGTACCCCAACAGTGAGAGGAAGAGGAGATGAAGTGGAGCCAGAGAACAGAACACTGAAGGAGCGGTCAGAAAGATAGGAGGAGAACCAGGAGAGAGCAGTGTCCTTAATGCCTAGTGACTGGAGCCTAGAGAGAAGGAGAGGGTGGTCAACAGTGTCAAAAGCTGCAGAAAAGTCGAGAAGAATGAGCAGAGAGTGGTCACCATTACGTTTTGCTCTCAGAAGGTCATTGGTCACTTTGATGAGTGCAGTTTCTGTCGAATGTAGGGGGCGGAAACCGGACTGTGAAGGGTCTAGGAGGGAGTGAGTGGAGAGGTAACGGGTAAGGCGGGAGTATATCAGGCGCTCCAAGAGTTTAGAGATGAAGGGGAGATTGGAGACCGGTCTGTAGTTGTTTGTGCAGGATGGGTCGAGGGTGGGTTTCTTTAGTAATGGAGTAATGATAGAGTGTTTGAAGGAGGAGGGGAAAATGCCAGAGGAGAGGGAGAGATTAAAGATTGTAGTTAGGTGACTTGTGACAACTGGAGAGAGAGACTGGAGGAGATGTGAGGGAATGGGGTCGGTAATGCATGTAGTCGGACGAGAAGAGGAGAGGAGCTTGGAGACTTCTTCTTCTGTGATGGGATCGAATGTGGAGAGTGAGCCAGGGGCAATGAGGGGAGGGATGGGAGTCACTGAACTTAGTTGTTGGGAGCGGATTTCCTGACGGATATTGTCTATTTTCTCTATAAAGTGGGAGGCCAGGTCACCAGCACAAATATCTGTGATAGGGGCTTGTGCTTTTGGCCTGAGGAGAGAGTGAAAGGTGTCAAAAAGTTTCTTGGGGTTGTTGGATAGTGAGGAGATCAGAGTGGTAAAGTAGGTCTGTTTAGCGAAGTGAAGGGCAAAGTTATAGGTCCTTAACATAAATTTGAAGTGTATGAAGTCTTCTGGTGTGCGTGTTTTCCTCCATAAGCGTTCAGCACACCTAGAGCATCGCTGGAGAAATCGGGTTTGCGATGTAAGCCAGGGCTGTTTCACTCTGTGATTGGAGGTTCTGAGGGTGAGGGGAGCTACTTGGTCCAGGGTGCTTCTAAGAGTGTCATTGAAGTGATGTACAGCAAGATCAGGACAGGAAAAGGAAGAGATTGGGGACAATGATGAGCGTAGGGAGTCTGAAAGTGTAAGAGGGTTAATGGCTTGTAGATTTCTGACTGAATGGTGTGTAGAAGGGTGCTGGGGTGAGCGAGGATATGTGAGTGTGAAGGAGAGAATGTTGTGGTCAGAGAGGGGAAGCGGTGAGTTATCTAGGTAGGAGATTGAGCAGAGCCGGGTATATATATATATATATATATATATATATATATATATATATATATATATATATATATATATATATATATATATATATATATATATATAGGAGATGGCAAACATGTATCTACTGAGGGGAAAATGAGAGGTCTGAGGTGAAAATGAAAAGGTGTGAGTGCAAAATGAGAGGAGTGAGAGAAAATAGTGGAGTGATCGGAAAATGACAGATGTGAGGTTGAAATGACAAGTGTTAGGGGGGAATGAGAGGGAGAGAAGTGAGGGAGAAAATAAGAGGAGTGAGGGGGAAAATGAGAGGCGTGATGGGAAAATGAGAGAAGTGAGGTGCTATAACTAACCACAAATATTTACTATGCCCAGGCAACGCCGGGCTCTTCAGCTAGTATATAATAAATTGGGTACAGTACTATAATGAAGGATGTACTGTAAAAGTTTTCATAATTTGGGAAAGTTCCAAAATGTCCTATAAATATCAGTTCTGTTCCTGATCTACGGATCTCGGCTTTTAGCAGAGATGAATCTGTGCTGCACTTTAAGTAAATGCTCAGTGGCAGTAAAGGTACCGTCACATTTAGTGATGCTGCAGCGATCTAGACAACGATCCCGATCGCTGCAGCGTCGCTGTGTGGTCGCTGGAGAGCTGTCACACAGACAGCTCTCCAGCGACCAACTATGCGAAGTCCCCTGGTAACCAGGGTAAATATCGGGTTACTAAGCGCAGGGCTGCGCTTAGTAACCCGATGTTTACCCTGGTTACCAGCGTAAACGTAAAACAAAAAAAAAACACTACATACTTACATTCCGGTTTCTGTCCCCCGGCGCTGTGCTTCTCTGCACTGACTGAGTGCCGGCCAGAAAGCACAGCGGTGACGTCACCGCTGTGCTCTGCTTTCCGGCTGGCGCTTACACAGTGCAGAGAAGCACAGCGCCGGGGGACAGAAACCGGAATGTAAGTATGTGGTGTTTGGGTTTTTTTACGTTTACTCTGGTAATCAGGGTAAACATCGGGTTACTAAGCGCGGCCCTGCGCTTAGTAACCCGATGTTTACCCTGGTTACCAGTGAAGACATCGCTGAATCGGCGTCACACACGCCAATTCAGTGATGTCTGCGGGAGTCCAGCGACGAAATAAAGTTCTGGCCTTTCTGCTCCGACCAACTATGTCACAGCAGGATCCTGATCGCTGCTGCGTGTCAAACACAACGATATCGCTAGCCAGGACACTGCAACGTCACGGATCGCTAGCGATATCGTTCAGTGTGAAGGTACCTTTAGTCAGGGCTGTGAGGTCGGAGTTTGAAGTCAGGGAAATTGAGGAGTCTGAGTCAGAGTCGGTGGTTTGGCTTACTGACTCCATTGCCGTGGTCACAACAGATGCTGAGAGTGGTCCCCACTCATATCTATTTGCCTTTAGGAGAGTGGTAATGATATTTTCCATGAGTTTATCCAGTGTACGAGGATGGTTGGCGCACACTGTAAAAACCGCATGTGGACAAGTCCAGGGAATGTGGTGGCCACAACCCTTTGCTCCTCCATAAATAGCTCATGAACCCATGCCAGTGAGTTGCTGGAAGTATGGCATATCGCCCCATCGTGTTGAAAATAGCAGGACTTTTTATTTCCTTCAGTTAGTTGGTCACAAAACTGTTTAAAGATGTCTAAGTAAACTCAGCATTCATAGTTGATTTGAATAAAATTGGGCCCCATTATTCATATTCTTGACACCAGTCGGTAATTTTCTGGTCATGAAGATGCATTTTGTGAGTCAGAAGGGAATGTTCCATGGACCAGTACCTCAAAATCTGGGAATTTACACGATAGTCGCCAACCATGTACAGTAATTTACGGTACATGCTTTGCTTTGTTGGGCTTTCAGTTCCTGGACACCAGGGCTGTGGAGTCTGTATAAAATGGACCGACTCAGAAAATATGTAATAAATTGGGTACAGTTGTACAATGCAGGATGTGTGGTAAATATTTATATAGTAATTTGGAAAGTTATGAAATGTTCTATAAATGTCTGTACTGTTCCTGATATAAAGATTTCGGCTTTTAGTGGAGATGAATCTGTGTTGCACTTTATGTACAATCTCAGTAGTGACCAGTGCTGTGGGGCCAGAGTTGAGATGAATCTGTGCTGCACTTATTATTTATATAACACCATTAATTCCATGGTGCTGTACATGAGAAGGGATTACATCAAAATACAAATATCACTTACAGTAAACAAAACTAACAATAACAGACTGATACAGAGGGAAGAGGACCCTGCCCTTGCGGGCTTACATTCTACAGGATTATGGAGAAGGGGACAGTAGGTTGAGGGTTGCAGTAGCTCCGATGGTGCTGAGGTGGCAGTGTGGCCATTACAGGTTGTAAGCTTCTTTGAAGAGGTGGGTTTTCAGATTTTTGAAGGATCCAAATGAGGTGGATAACCGGACGTGTTGGTGCACAGAATTCCAGAGGATGGGGGATATTTGGGAGAAGTCTTGGAGGCGATTGGTTGAGGAGCGAATAAGCGTGGGAGGAGAGAAGGAGGTCTTGGGAGGACCGGAGTTTACGTGAGGGAAGATATTGAGAGATTAGTTTGGAAATACACGGAGGAGAAAGGTTATGGATGGCTTTGTAGGTCAGTGTTAGTAATTTAAACTGGATACGCTGAGAAATTGGGAGCCAGTGAAGGGATTTGCACAGAGAGGAAGCAGGAGTGTAGCGAGGAGAGAGATTAATTAGTCGGGCAGCAGAATTATGTACATTCTCAGTAGTGATCAGTGCTGTGGGGTCGTAGTTGAGATGAATCTGTGGTGCACTTTATGTACATGCTCAGTAGTGACCGTTGCTGTGGATACGGGAGTCAGGGAAATAAGGAATCAGAGTTATGGAGTCGGGAGACGGCGTAAGGCAACGTTCACATTTGCGTTGGGCGGTGCTGCGTCGGCGACGCAACGCACAACGCATGCAAAACGCAGATTTTTGTGACGCATGCGTTCATTTTTGCATGATTTTTGGTGCAGAAAAAAACTGCATCGTGCAGCGTTTTCTGTTGCGCCAAAATGACGCATGCGTCACAAAACGCAAGACAACGCATGTCCATGTGTCAAGGTAAAAATATACGTCTTTATACTCTTTTGTACATATATATATTCTTATGCTGTGAAACAATAAGTTTTTCCCTTTGCTTGCCAAATGCAAATTTAACTGTATTTAAGATGGCTGCCAGTATTCACCTTTGCCCTACTTTTTGTTCTTGCCAAGAATCTACTTTCGTTTCTGAAGCTAAAGTATCATTTCTCTGGAAATCGAAACTTGACAAGATGTGGACAAAGGAAGATTCATCAGATGATGTCAGGCCAATCAGAGGGACTGAATACTAGATACATTGCTTAAACCCCGCCTAACCCCGCCCTCTGCACACCTTCCCCCAATGGACCATATAATGTTGTGTATATGAAATAAAGTTCAGTAGTTGCTGTGAGGTTACCACTACGTGTGGAAGCGTAAGCAGACATTGAGTTTGAACCAGCATTGTGTCTGACTCATTCTTCACTCCGGTACCACTGCTTTAAATCTGATTTGGAATGACTGGTGGATGAAGGGTATTGTCGTGACGACCCCGACAATTTGGCGCCCAACGTGGGGCGTGGCCCGAGATCCGAGACCCCCTGGACCCATGCCTGGACGTCACCCGTAGTGGCTGACCTCGAGGACTGATCACCCTCCAAACACGGTAAGTGGAGATCACATACTATGTATGTGTCACACTTGCTAGTGTTTCAGCCATTATTGGTTAGTCTTTGGTCTCCTTGGGTCTGGGGAGTGACCGGTCGAGTGGTGAGACCGAGCGTGATCCCGTGCCACGCTTCGAACCAGCAACTGAGAGACGTCGCACTCTGCGCGTCCTCGTGTACACCACACCTCCTCCACCGGTCATTGTACTCCATTCAACCACCCTACCCGTGACTGTTGCCTAGTAGTGATAGAGTGAAAGATTGAGAAGTTTGGATTGGGGTCGGCTGAGAGAAGGGACAGGAGACGCAGCCTCTGTGATATTGTACCAACTAGGTAATTAAGACTTCCCGAGGGGACCACCTGTTTTTTACTGTGGAGGGCTCTCACTAGGAGACCGCCTCCCGACTGGTTAGAATATCGTGACAGGGTAGACTGTTAATCACTGGTGTTCAGAGGTTAGGGACAGCACGTCGAACAAGAGGCTCCGTGTTTTTTTGTTGGGAAACCAGTGTTGTTACCGCTGTCAGCGATCCTGAGCTGCAGCAGGGCGTAGTATTCTGTGAGTCATGTTGCGTCTCTTATAGCAGAAGAAGTCCGTGCCCCACAGGTTAGATAAGGATGCTGTGGAAGTCAAGACAATAGTGGAGTCACGGGAGGCCAAGAAGGCAGTCAAGAATATTGAAAGAGAAAGGACTGTTAGAACAAGCGCAAGCTCATCTGCGAGTTGCGCAAGGTTTAAAGAACGAGGAATGGAAAAAGGTTGATGGAGAGGGAGGATGAGGAGATGCAGAGCCCGTGTTTGGCTATAAAATACCTCAATCATTGGTTTTTCTAAGGTGTTTTGGTATATGAATTGTGTGAAGGTTTTGTAGAAATTAATTGAGTCTGAGAATTGCTGTATTCCGTTACTGTGGTTTTCCAAAACACCCCATGGGAGGGGGGAGTCAAATAGCTGCGTTGTTGTTTTTCTTCTTTTGTGTTGAGGAATGCTGTAAATTTTTATCTGTGTGTTTGAAGCTGATGGGAGGGGTGAACCCCTGCGCAAATTGTTTTTTTGACTTCTCCTCTTTGTGCTGCGAGCCAGAGAAAGGGGGGCCAAAGTTTCCAGAAGAACTTAACCCTGTCTGTATCAGCAGCTGCAGCAATCCTCACTCGCTCTCTAGCCCCCGCAGCTTCAAGGACACGGCACGCAGCTCGCTTCCTTATCAGTGGCCCAAGAAGCAGAAGACTTCAGCTCCAGCTCCCCCTCCCTTACACAAATCTAGTCTCATATTCCAATATTCATTTTAACCCTGTGTCTGGAAATCTCTCTCGCCATGTTAATTTTCAGACCAAGCCAAGACAGATGGATTTGTAAATATTGCGGTCAGACAAACCCAGACTGGAGAAATACTTGTATAATCTGTGTTGCAACCCAATCTAAATTAATTACACTGATTCCTGTCCAGATAAGATCACATGTAGTGACATAAGAAGCTGACACAGGATAGTGGGTAGTGGGGACATTAATTTTGGGAGTAGGCTGACAGTAATCCTTTTGGGAAGGAGCTGTAGACCAGCATGTCATGTCACCCCCAACCGGTCATCTAGTCACCCCAACCACCAGAGAACCAACCACATCAGGTAGTGTAAGACAGATACAGGAGTATTATCCCTGGAAGCCCTCTGACTAGCTAGCTACGCTAAAATAATTGGCTGACCATGAGAACAAACCTTTCCCATTATACAGACAAAGACAATATGATGGATGTATAAGTGCACCTGAGCAGACCTAGAGAGTTGGTGAGCCAAGATGATGGTCAGATGGTATTTATGTTATATAACCCCTATGTAGACGAGTATAATGAGATGTGTTATAAAAAAAAAAAAATAGGGGGGATAGTGTCTCTAACCCTGGCAGTTAGAATATCCCTATGTTATGCTGCTTCAATATGTGGGTAATTTTTTGTTTTTTTTGTTGTGTGCACAGACAGAGCAGGAAGCCATTGTTGCCACTGTTAGTATTCGCAAGTATCTGGCAGATCTGAACTGTCGGGTTTCGGCCTTGAAACTTCGGTTCTGCCTTGGTCAAGTGATATTTTTGGGTCACTGTCTCCTTCAGGGTGCCAGACACCTCACAGAAGAAAGAAAAATAGCCGTCAGCTACAAAGGATGAGACTGAGCTCCAGCGTTTCCTTGGACTATGTACTTATTGTTGTCAGTGGATACCGGACGCATCCCGCATAATGCAATTTCTCTACCAGGCCCTGAAAGACTGTTCAAGATGTGCTGATGATTTTGGCAGACTCCACACTGGATACGCTGTTACTACGGAAGACACTGTAGTGCACGGAGCTGCACTCACTCCCTCCCACCCTGTCAGCACAAGAAGCAGAACGTCAGGCTCTGTCTACTACATGTACTCTGGCCAAAGACAGGCGGGCTAATATACACGGACTCACAGTATGCATTTGGTATTGCTCATGATTTCGGAGCTCTATGGACCAATCGAGGATTTGTTACTACCGCCGGGACCCAGTGAAGAATGCTGAAGCTGTTAAACCCTTATGGACTCAATCGAATTACCTACTCAGGTGGCCATTATCAAAGTTAAGGAGCACGGTACTATGAACAGTCCACAGACTGGTGGTAACGCCTTTGCGGATATGCGAGCAAAAGCCGCTGCTCTTCTACCCGTTGAACTGACCATACCAGCTATGGTGACCACACGCTCTCAGCGTAAACAGTTACAAGAAACACTGACTCTACAGGAACATGATGATCTACGACAGACTGAGGTTTTCTGTCGGACCCCGCAAGACCGCTTAATGACGATGCAGAGAATGTCTCCAAAGGAAGAAGTGAAGCAGTGGAAAGCTGATGGAACACGTATGGACATGGTCGCTGGAAAAAGGACCAACTTGTGTGTCTCCCTAAGCGGATGTACCCTGCTATTGTCACGTGGGCGCATGGGCCCACACATCGAGGTATCTGTCAGATCTGCAATCCCGGTCAACTTCAACGTGTACCCCCGAAGTATCTTGCTAAGCCCGACTATCCTTTACAAAAGCTCCAGGTGGACCTCATCACGTTGCCGAAGTCTGGAAGGTATGAATATTGTCTGGTGGTTGTCGACATGTTCTCCAGTTGGCCAGAAGCATTCCCCGTTACCAACGTGACTGCAAAGACCACAGCAAAGAAACTGGTGATGGAAGTTATATGCAGATATGGTGTTCCAGAAGTTGCTGAAAGTGACCAAGACCCGGCCTTTTCTTCTCATGTGTATCAGGAGGTTCTGACAATGCTTGGATCCACTGTAGCCCTCCATACTCCGTACCATCCACAATCCAGTGGGAAAGTTAAGAGGCTGAACGGTACACTGAAGGGACAATTGACCAAAGTGATGCAGGAGACTACGGCTCCATGGCCAGGGCTCTTACACATTCGTACTACCCCTATTTCAAAACATAGCCTGTCCCCATATGAGATATTGTTTGGTGCTAGGTTCTCAGTTGTAAATTTTCAGTCTCAGTAGTTGTCAGAAGAAATTGACTGTGCTGTTCAATATGTTATTCAGTTTAGTAAAAAATGTTGCTAACACCCATGTTTTAGTTTCTTTTTCCCTTCCAGATTCAGCAGAAACCGATATTGGTCACAATTTGAAGCCTGGTGGTCTTATGGTCGTGAAAAGCTATGTCAGTAAAACTTGAAGGAAAAAGCACCTGAATCCACGCTTCATACTGTAAAAGAGACCGGACCAGCGCTTACTCATAGTGATGATCGAAGGAAAATGTTGCTGTTGTTTTTGGTCCAGAGGCTGGGGGCCATCCTCGCCCCTACCTTTCCGGCCCCTATTGTAAATAAGAATTCCGGTGCCACTATTCTCTGGGTAAATCTAACGGCCCCGGTACATATCTGGTGATTTGATTTCTGCGATGTAGTCAAGTGCCCCGAGACTCAGCGGGTGGTAGAGGGAATTATCCAGTATTATATATGTGTTACCAGAGATAACAATTGTGCTGGGAAGATATTTTCATAATGTGTTTAATAGTGGATACTATGGGAATTTAGGCCATATACAGCTCCAGGATATTAGCTTCAGACCAACCAAGGCCCCCGTTACCAGTACAGCTAAAACAGTCCCAGGTGAACGTTTGCAAAATATAGTTAACCCATTCCAGGTCTCAGTTGGCAAGAAGTTTTCTCCATAGAAACACAAACAGCCCCAAGGACAAATTTATGGTTAGAATGAGTAAGATACAATGTACGAGTTCAGAATATCTCTGTAGGATGTATTGCTTGTGCTGCAGCGAATATATATCTATACATACATGCATTGTTTTTTCCTGATGACAATACCACTGCCTGTGTTATGAATCTGTTGAAGGGTCTAAAGCCCACTGATTGCTCAGATTATGTCCCACTAATTCATGAAGCACCTAAACTAAAGGTTCTAGGGGGGATAACTGTGTTAGCTGATAATTATACCTGCTATAATTCCCACGACACTACAGGTACACCAGTAGGGGTCTTCGAGACAGGTTTCTGCAAAGAGAACAGTTCCCTGGATACTGACTTGCTAGCTAATCATACACAGTATATGTACGACATTTATCGGTTATGTGGACATGGTAAGCTCCGTCCTAGGTTGCCTAATGCCTGGATAGGTCAATGCACCCTTGTTAAACTAGCCATGCAGTTAAAGATTTTACCTTGGGATCCAGAGACACCTGATGAATATACCAGAAAGAGGAGAAGTCTCGATCAGCTCCACATGAGTTACGAAGAAAATCCATTAGTATATGTCGATGGCATTGGAGTGCCAAGGGGGGTGCCTGACCAGTTTAAAGCCCAGAACCAGATCTATGCTGGCTTTGCTTCCATAATCCCGCAGGTGCAGATTAATAAAAATGTTGATTGGATCAATTATATATATTACAGTGAACAAAGGTTTGTCAATTTTACCTGTGATGCCTTCCAAGGTATAGTAGAGGAATTGGGCCCTAACACTAGAATGACCCTCCAAAACCGACTAGCCCTCGATATGATTTTAGCAGAGAAAGGAGGAGTCTGTGGGATGGTGGGAGAGGAATGTTGTACCTATATCCCTCAGAACTCTGGGGTAAATGGAAAGACCATGATAGCCCTTAAAAAGATAAATGGGTTAGCAGCAGAATTAAAATGCTGGAGTAGACACATCTTTCTTTTCCGGTTGGTTGGGTGGGCTCAAAGGATTCCTTCAACAAGCTTGTCTAGTACTGATTGCCCTTCTTGTAGTTAGATCGATAATTCTCTGTTGTGTTATTCCCCTGTATAAAAAAGGTTATCACTGAGGCAACTCCAACTGGCACCTTCCTCAACCAAGAAGTAGACTCACCAGAGTACGATGGCACTGATCCAGGGGAAATCCCTAAGTACGTCCCCCTCAAGAAGATAGACAAAACCCCTTTACTCTCAGATGATGCAAAGAGATTTAGTTTAGGGACAGCGGGAGAACTCCATGTGAAGCTAGTGAAGGGTTCAGCTGCCTGGAGGCCTCTCACAAGGGGAGAGCTTCTGAGGTGTCTGGATGAAGAAATCCACCTCCCCTTTCCCCATCATATGGACAGTCTCAAAGGATCTTTCTTTTTAGGGAAAAACTTAGTGTTTAGGGGGGATTGTCAAGGTAAAAATATACGTCTTTATACTCTTTTGTACATATATATATTCTTATGCTGTGAAACAATAAGTTTTTCCCTTTGCTTGCCAAATGCAAATTTAACTGTATTTAAGATGGCTGCCAGTATTCACCTTTGCCCTACTTTTTGTTCTTGCCAAGAATCTACTTTCGTTTCTGAAGCTAAAGTATCATTTCTCTGGAAATCGAAACTTGACAAGATGTGGACAAAGGAAGATTCATCAGATGATGTCAGGCCAATCAGAGGGACTGAATACTAGATACATTGCTTAAACCCCGCCCTCTGCACACCTTCCCCCAATGGACCATATAATGTTGTGTATATGAAATAAAGTTCAGTAGTTGCTGTGAGGTTACCACTACGTGTGGAAGCGTAAGCAGACATTGAGTTTGAACCAGCATTGTGTCTGACTCATTCTTCACTCCGGTACCACTGCTTTAAATCTGATTTGGAATGACTGGTGGATGAAGGGTATTGTCGTGACGACCCCGACACATGCGCCCCCCATGTTAAATATAGGGGCGCATGACGCATGCGTCGCTGCGGCTGCCCCCGACGCAGCCTCGCACAACGCTAATGTAAACTTAGCCTTAGGGAAATAAAGGAGTCGGAGATTTGGCTTACTGACGCCACTGCTATGCTGGACACATTATTTGATGCCGTTTAAGGTTCAGCAATTTCAGCACTCACTGACACATTTTTCATGACACACCAAGTTCAACAGAAGGACGCAAAATCGGTGCTGGCATCACTGTCCCCGCCTTCAGACAAATCGATCATGAAGAGGAGTCTGGGCTGCAGCTGATCTCTGACTTCCTCTTCCTGCTCAATTCGACAGGAGGCGGGGACAGTGACGCCAGCGCTGATTGGACACCACTGTCACAACAGCACAGAGTCCTGGGAGAGCGAGTGCCGGCATTGCGGGCCAAGTGCGGGGTATGAGAAGAAGTTCTCCAAGTAGAGGACAACTTTTTTTTAATAAGGCTGAAAAAAAATTTTAACTACCAAAGTATTAAAGTTTTCCTTATTTTTTCTTTTTCCATCGATGGATCTGTAAGTTTGTTTTTTGTGCACAGCGATTTTTCCTATGCCACTTTGGGTTATATATATAAAGTATTGATCACTTTTTATTGCATTAGGGAGATTTAACATTTTAGATTTTATTTTTTTTAAACTTTTTTTCCCCCCTTCGATTTTCAGTCCCCATACAGAACTTTTACCTGTGATTATTAAATTGCATGAGCAATAAGACAGTCACCCAGACACAGGCTTCATAGGAGGACCAACCAAGAGAACTGTGACGGGGACCCTTAGCAGGCCCCTGGCTGCCATGTTATCCCAACAGTGCCCCCCTTATTATTATAATAATAATAATAATAATAATAATAATAATAATAATAAATCTCTATTTATATAGCGTCAACATATTCCGCAGCGTTTTATAGTTTTGCATACATTATAATAATAATAATAATCTTTATTTTTATATAGCGCTAACATATTCCGCAGCGCTTTACAGTTTGCACACATCATCATCGCTGTCCCTGATGGGGCTCACAATCTAAATTCCCTATCAGTATGTCTTTGGAATGTGGGAGGAAACCGGAGAACCCAGAGGAAACCCACGCAAACACGGGGAGAACATACAAAGTCCTTGCAGGTATTGTCCGTGGTTGGATTTGAACCCAGAACTCCAGCGCTGCAAGACTGCAGTGCTAACCACTGAGCCACCGTGGTGCCCGTTTATATAACATCGCCAATGTCAGTCACTTGGCCCATTGGTGCAGATTGCACTGCAGCAGGGAAACTCTGCCATCGAGAAACCACAACATCCAGACATGAGCTGCAACAACGGTATGTGCTGGAGATCCCGCTGTACCATCTGCTCTAGCTACCGAGACTGGGGTAATGGCGAATAAACCACTAAACAACACAGCGAGTCCATTACAGGAGGGATCATTGATGTCATCTCCCTCGGGTCAGTGTCTAAAAGACAAATATGTAGCCAGTGTAAATAGTAACCAAGGCCGCGGCAGAACTGAAGGCTGTGTCAATTACAATGTGTGATTAGCAAACAGGGTAAAAACTAACCTGCGCTTCAAGTGTAGTAAAGAATTAAAAAAAATAAAAAAAGAATTGTACTATAGGCAATCCAAAAAGACAAGCCAACGATGGGTCTTACAGGAATCTAGTCTACTCTTATTATTATGGTAAATGAAACTTAAAGGGGTTGTCTAGCACTAAACGCTATGATCAGTAGAGGTCACCCACGGTGGAGAGGCGTCAGACATCTACCAATCTCATATTGATGACCTATCACATGAATAGGTCATCGATAATTTAGTTGTGAACAGCCTCTTTAAAAGGAGATGCCATTTAAATGGGCCCGACGATAACAGCTGATTGACAGGGGTTTATAGTCAGAGCATTTTTCATGGCAGCAGCCCCAATATTACACGTAATACCATGACTGGGTTGGCCCTGTTTTTTTTCGTTGTAACACTCCCCTGTAATAAAGGGGGTATTTGAGCAGGAGGACCTCCAACTCAGAATTCATTTGTCATATTATGGGAGAATTTTCAACATACAATTAAAGGGATTATCAGACGGACTGGTCATCAATATCAAAGTGGTGGAAAACTCCTTACAAAAGCAGCTGTACTTACCTACTTAACCCCGCAACATTTCCGCTGTGTGTATCCGGTCCTCCTGATTGTCTTTTGTTTACTTTGGCTGCAGAGATAATAATCCATATACCAGGGGCGTATATAGAGATGGGGGAGGGCAAAGTCCGGTCGCCGGATTCGGCAGTCCAACAAGTCTCCCCAGCGGCTGCATTTTCGACTTGGTTGGTCTCTGTTGTCAGCTGTCAAGCTAATAGCGGACTCAGGGAAGCAATCAGTTATAATCTGGTATCTCAGACACAAGTACAATTGAAGCTCTGAACACCGGCAGTTCATGGGTCAGGACGACGTCAGCAATGCGACCAGATCATCTGATCACGCTGCCGACGTCCCTCTCCATCCAGCATCGCAGAGGCACGGTGAACGGCGGTCTGGTAAACGCTGCCCTGGAGCTGAAGGAACCGACAATTTATTGCAATTGGAGGGTGGTACTACGGGGGATTACTACGGAATTTAAGAAAACAAGAGGAACAATACCAAAACGGACAGTATATGGAATGGGGTATAGGGATTGATGCGGACATACTAAGGAGTAGGGTGAGGACTGTTGCGGACACACTGAGAAGGGGATTTCAGAGGACAGCATGAGGAGTAAGTGGGTGATTTGTGCAGAAACACTAAGAAGTGGGTTGAATGGTTGCGGACACACTGAGGAATGGGGACAGGTGGATTAGTGCGGACACAGTATGAGGAGTGGAGGGGATTGTGCAGCCACACAGTATAAGGAGTGGGTGAGGGGGGCATTAGAACGGACACAGTGAAAGGCAGGAGGGAGGGATTGGAGCCAACACAGTATGAGGAGTGGGGGAAGTATTGCTGTGGACACAGAATGAGTAGCCAGAGGGGGATTGGTGAGGGCACAGTATGAGGAGCAAAGCGTGGAATTGGAGAGGACACTATGAGGAGAAGAATATGGTGTGGGCACAGTATAAGAAGTGGAGTGGATTGGTGCACAGATACAGTATGAGGAGGGGGGTGCAAGGCATTGGTGTGGACACAGTATGGTGAGCAAAGGAGACCTGTGATGAGAGAGTATGGGGAATGTGGAATATGTGAGGAAAACGTATGGAGGAGGGGGAGGAATGGGTGTGGAGACTGTATAGGAAGTGGGGATGTATGAGGAGTCAGTATGGAGAGTGAAGAGGGAAATGTGTGGAGAGACTATTGAGATAGTGCTAGGGGACAGTGTTTGGGGAGAAAAGTGTGAGGGGGCACAGAATAGGGACTGGGTAGGGTGGTAAGTACTAGAGAGATTGGGGCAGCATGAGGGGCAGGGTGAGGGCAGTATGCAGAGGGGACAGTGTCTGTGAATAGAGGCATGCAGACCTCCAGGGTGAACCCGCACTACTGTATGGACTATTGACTTTAGGCTTTCACTTTGTACCAGAAAAGGCTGTTTTTCTTCTATTATCCTGAGCAGTTTATGGAGTTTTTAGAAACCAGCCTGGACATTTTACTAAAACTACTTCATGTGCCTACCTCAGAACGCAACCGAGAGAGTAGAAACCCTACACCATGCATCACGTAATCTTATAAGTTATGGATGTTACATGTGTACAGGATCAGAACCATTAACGGAGCAAGAATACATCACCAGAAACACCATCAGTACAGAAATATGTCACCTAAACAACCATTAGTAGAGAAATATATAATTAGAACCACTATTAGTACATGACTACATCACTAAGCCTAGTACAGCAATCAATTGTTTTAAAGTAAATACACAAGCCGCCCTTCCAGAATGGATAGCATTGGCTACTTGGAAGTAAAGGAATTTTCGAGACACAGATATTCGCTACATAAAGGCCAAATGGGTTCATAAGTCAACAGTTCTGAAATCCTGAATATTTGCCTAAGTGTATGTGCACATGTTTAGTTTTTACAGCAGAAAAATCTGAGTGTTGTAAAAAAAAAACAAAAAAAAAAACTGTTAAAAATACACACTTTTTTTTGGCATGTGTTTTAACCCTGTTCTTCTATCATATAATTGTCTAAGGGTCACTTCCGTCTGTCTGTCACGGATATTCATTGGTCGCGGCCAGCCAGTGGGCGTAGACAAAAGGGCAGGGGAGGTCAGGAAGTATGCAGAGCGAGTCCCCGCCCACTCCGAACAGGCCCGGCCAGAAGCACTGCAAAGGGGGCGGAGTTGCCATGAGGAGGGCGGAGCCGGCTGGGACCATGGGCGCTATTGGGCCTACCGCGGCCATAAGCCGGGGACTAAATTAGCGGCCGCGGTCAGTGATGACGGCAGCGGTCATTGATGCTGGCCGCGACAGCAGGAAACAGCGCAGCACATGCGGCAGTGACAGCTGCGGACGGAAGGTGAGTATATACTACGTGGCCTGGGCAATATACTACGTGGCCTGGGCAATATACTACGTGGCCTGGGCAATATACTACGTGGCCTGGGCAATATACTACGTGGCCTGGGCAATATACTACGTGGCTTGGGCAATATACTACGTGGCTTGGGCAATATACTACGTGGCTGGGCAATATACTACATGGGCTGGGCAATATACTACATGGGCTGGGCAATATACTACATGGGCTGGGCAATATACTACATGGGCTGGGCAATATACTACATGGGCTGGGCAATATACTACGTGGCCTGGGCAATATACTACGTGGCCTGGGCAATATACTACGTGGCCTGGGCAATATACTACGTGGCTGGGCAATATACTACATGGGCTGGACAATATACTACGTGGCTGGGCAATATACTACATGGGCTGGGCAATATACTACATGGGCTGGGCAATATACTACATGGGCTGGGCAATATACTACATGGGCTGGGCAATATACTACGTGGCCTGGGCAATATACTACGTGGCCTGGGCAATATACTACGTGGCCTGGGCAATATACTACGTGGCCTGGGCAATATACTACGTGGCCTGGGCAATATACTACGTGGCTGGACAATATACTACGTGGCTGGGCAATATACTACGTGGCTGGGCAATATACTACGTGGCCTGGGCAATATACTACGTGGCCTGGGCAATATACTACGTGGCTGGGCAATATACTACGTGGCTGGGCAATATACTACGTGGCTGGGCAATATACTACGTGGACATGCATATTCTAGAATCGTTAGAATCGGGCCACCATCTAGTTTTAAATAAAAGAATTGTCATGCTAGAGATGAGAGAAAAAAATGAAAATTCAAATCTGCCCAGAAAAGCAGCATTTCAGATATTTCATTCACTTTGTGTGTACTGTAAAATACGTAGTTTTTTTCCACAGCAATAACAGTGTGGGGGAGGGGGGACACAAAAATTGTGACATGTGAACAAGTATACAGTACTTGAATTAAAGCAGTTTTCCCACGAACAAACTTAATTTTAAAGCTGTTTTTAATGAATAGATCTTGTAATAATAATAAGTTCCACAATTGCATGTGTTTAAAGAAAATGTCCCTGTGCCGAGATAATCTTATAAATGTGCCCCTGCTGTGTACTGTGTACTGGCTGCGTCTGACCGTGCAGGGACATGGTCTGATCATACCACAGATCCTGGGCAGGAGAGGACGCAAGAGAGGATACAGACATTACAGCATGGGATCATAGCTGATTCTTTTAGGGAAGCAAAAACACTTCCCTGCCTATTTTTGTTAAAGGTGTTACCTCAAAGAAAAAAATATTTGCAATCCTATGCTGTAATGTCTGCATATTTGTTTGCTTCCTCCCCTGCCCAGGAGCTGTGGTATGATCAGACCATGTTCCTGTACAATCAGACACGGCCATTACACAGTACACAGCAGGGGCACATTTATAAGATTATCTCAGCACAGGAACGTTTTATTTAAACACATCCAATTGTGAAAGTTATTAGGCCATGTTCACACGTTGCGGTTTTTAAAGCGGAACGGCAGCGATTTTGCCGCTGTGGGTCCGCTGCAGTTTCCATTGCGTTTACATTTACATGTAAACCAATGGAAACCGCAAACCGCTGTGCACATGCTGCGGGAAAAACCGCGCAGAAACGCAGCGGTTAAAAACCCGCAGCATGTCACTTCTTTGTGCAGAATCGCAGCGATTCTGCACCCATAGAAATGCATTGATCCGCTTACTTCCCGCATGGGGCTGTGCCCACCATGCGGGAAGTAAGCGGATAATGTGCGGGTGGTACCCGGGGTGGAGGAGAGGAGACTCTCCTCCAGGCCCCGGGAACCATATTTGTGGGTAAAAAATAACGGATTACTCACCGGTAATGCTCTTTTATAGAGCCCACGACAGCACCCACGAGAGAGGGGATCCGCCCCTAGGAACAGGAAACCTACAGAGAGATAAAAGGGGCGGCCCCCCCTCTCTCCTCAGTTGTTTTACAGAGAATAGGAGGAACCGCCGCCAGGTTTTAGTTAATAGGTTCAGGTATATACATATAAGCTCTATTGGCACATTCGCCCTTTCTGCCCAGGAAGTCGACAAGGCCCTTGTAGAATGCGCCCCCACATGCATTGGAGGATCTCTTCCTTTGGCCATGTAGGCCAAGATTATGGCTTCTCTGATCCAACGAGATAACGTCCCCTTCGTGACTCTGGATCCTTTGGTTTTACCCTGAAAAGACACAAACAGGGCCCTACTCTTCCTCCAGTCCCTAGTTCTCTCTAAATAGGCCAGAACAGTCCTTTTTACGTCTAGGGTATGAAGTCTTACTTCCTCTGGAGACGAGTGGTCTTTATAAAAGGTAGGTAATAAGATCTCCTGGGATCTATGAAAACTAGTGGCCACTTTAGGTAGGTAACATGGGTCTGTTTTCAAAACTATTCTATCAGGTGTTATAAATAGGTATGGAGGATCGATTGACAATGCCTGCAGATCACTCACTCTTCTAGCTGATACCAATGCTACTAACAATATCGCTTTTAACGAGATGTTCTTTAATGAGGCCGCATGAATAGGCTCAAACGGGCTTTGTGTCAATCCATCCAGGACCAAAGATAGATCCCACTGTGGCACCTGTGGTATATTTATTGGTTTTCGACCGTTGACATGCTGATATAAAACGGGATATCCATCTATCACCTGCGACATCATAACTGAAAAGGGCCCCTAATGCTGAAACCTGAACTTTCAAAGTATTAACCGAAAGTCCCAATTCTAGACCTTTTTGCAAAAACTCCAGTATTGAAAATATAGGTACTTCTGAAGAAATTTGTGTAGTGTGAAACTGAAGAAATTTTTTCCAGACCTTAACATAAATTTTAGTGGTAGAAGGCTTTCTACTCTTCATAAGGGTATCTATCAACCCACTAGAAAACCCTCTCCTGCTTAGTAATTGCCTCTCAAATTCCAGGCAGTTAAGTTCATGCCCTTCACCTGAGGATGGAAAAACGGACCTTGAGACAGCATGTTGTCGGCCAGAGGCAGAATCCACGGGTCTGTAATTGACATGGCTCTCAGCCATGAAAACCATGGCCTCTTGGGCCAAAAGGGGGCTATTAACAGAACCCTTGCCCCTTCCTCTCTTATCTTCCTTATCACCATAGGCAATAGATTCCATGGGGGAAATGCGTATGCCAGGTCGAATGTCCATGGTACCTGAAGGGCATCTAGTATGTCTGGATTGTCTAGCCTGCATAGGGAGGCAAACATTCTGACCTGACAATTGGATCTTGTTGAGAACAAGTCTATTTGAGGCATGCCCCAACGAGTTGTTATCATTTTGAAAATCTTCCTGTTGAGCATCCATTCTCCTTGATGAAGAGTATGACGACTGAGGAAATCGGCCTGACAGTTGTCTATTCCTCTTATGTGTACCGCTGACAAGGACAACAGATGACCTTCGGCTAACATTATGATGTCTGATGCCACCTTCATAAGAGTGTCTGACCGTGTACCTCCTTGACGGTTTAGATAGGCCACCGCAGAGGTGTTGTCGGAGAGGACCCTTATGTGAGAGCCTCGCAGCTGAGGAAGAAAGTGGAGCAGGGAATAATATATAGCTCTTAATTCTTTAACATTAGAAGAATCACTATATTCTGATCTGGACCAGAGATCCTGAACCCACAGATCTCGAAAATGTGCTCCCCAACCTTCAGGACTAGCATCCGTGGTGACTATATTTGAAGGAGAGATTACCCATAGGACTCCTTTTGACAGATTTCCCCAATCTAACCACCATGTAAGGGAGTGTACCACTTCTGACGGAAGAAAAACTATCTGATCTAAACCTCCCTGATTTTTAATACTCTCTTGTAATACAAATTTCTGTAGTTGCCTGAAATGAAATTGTGCCCACTCAACTGCAGGAATACAAGAAGTTAAAGACCCCAACAATGACATGGCGCTTCTCAAGGTCATACTACGCCTATTTATTGCTAAGTTTACTTTATCAATAATGGAGGTCTTTTTACTATCTGGCAGCCAACATACTTGATCAACCGAATCCAAAAGGAGACCAAGGAACTTCTGACATCTAACAGGCCGGAGTCTGGATTTCTCCCAATTAATAATCCAACCAAGAGATTGTAAGGAAAAAACTACCTCCTGTAATCTCTGTTCACACTGTAGGGAGTCTCTACCCACTATTAGAAGATCATCTAGATACGGGATGACTAGTGTGTCCTTTAACCGCAAAAAAGACATTACTTCCAACAACAATTTAGTAAAGACCCTCGGAGCCATGGATAGGCCGAAGGGCATTGCCCTGTATTGCAGATGACACACCTGACCATCTATTACAACTGCTACCCTAAGAAACTGCTGGTGTAACTGGTGTATAGGCAGATGGTAGTAAGCATCCTTAAGATCTAGCACCATGTACACCATGTAACAGTTGGGAAATAAATTTTTAATGGCTGAACGAATGGACTCCATTTTAAAGGCTTTAGGTCTTATGAAGGTGTTCAATTTCCTCAAATTTAATATAGTCCTAAAGGACCCATCGGGCTTAGTAATTAGAAATAAAGGAGAGTAAAAGCCCTTTCCTATTTCAGATGATGGAACTTTTATTAGTACTCGTTTGGACAAAAGAGACTTGATTTCAGTTTCCAGTGCCTCTTGCTGTAGCCTGGATTTTAGGGAGGTGAGAAGAAAAGAATCCGGAGGTATCCGGATGAGGTCTAAGGTGAGACCTGACGAAATTAAATTTAAGGCCCATGTATTGGCCGTTATTTCTTTCCACTGTTCAATAAATTGCAGTAGTCTACCGCCCACCGGTGGAATAGGGCTCTCGGAACTTATCCGCTGGACTGAAGGGGCGCTTGTTGAACAAATTGCCCTTCTGCCTGAACTCCCTGTTACTCCAGCGGTCTTTAAAGCCTCCTTTTTTTTTCCAAATGATGGCTTCCTGAACGCCCTTCTGTAGGAAGGAATAAAGGGATTAGGAAACCCCTTTTTCCTTTTGCCCGCCTTAGTGAGAATGTCATCCAGGACCGCTGAAAAGAGGTACTCACCCTGGCAGGGTATGGCACACAACTTAGCCCTGGACTGGGCGTCTCCCTTCCAGTTCTTTAGCCATAATGCTCGACGAGCCGTATTCGAGAGGTTAGCTGATCTAGCCGCCAGGCGGAGAGAGTCTATTGAGGCATCAGATATAAATGCTGCAGCCCCCTTAATCAATGGAATAGAGGCTCGCAACTTCTCTCTGGAAACACCACTCCTGATATCTTGATCTAGTTGTTCCAGCCAGACCAACATGGATCTACTAGTACATGTAGCTGAAATTGCTGGCTTAAATGCAGTAACACAGGCTTCCCATGACTTTTTGAGAAGCGCATCAGACTCTGTCCATTGGATCAGACAAGGAACCCGCATCCTCTACCGGCAAAGAGGAGCGGCGAGAGGTAGATGCTACAGCCGCATCAACTTTCGGTACTTTAGCCCAGGAGGCTAAGTCCTCGTCATCAAAGGGGTAGCGTCTTTTACAGGACACTGGCACAAACCCCCTCTGACCTTTACTCCATTCTTTCTTAACCAGGTCCTTTATAGCCTGGTTTACTGGAAACACATGGCCCTTCCGTTGAGACAGACCCGCGAACATCACCTCCTGCTGGGTCTGGGTTTTTTTTTATTCTAAAACCCCCATAGTTACCGACTTAACCAAGTTATTTATGCTATCCGTAGGGAAGCAGACATAGTCCTCCTAATCTGACGATCCCGATAATTGAGACGCCTCTGACTCGACCTCCCCGCTTTCTGCCGACGTGTCAGCTTTTGGCGAGGATGCTCTGCTAACTCTCCTCTCAATATTTATGGATGGACTACTTCCTTTTAAACTCTGAAGCTCCTCCCGAATCATAAGACGTATTTCATTCATCTTAACGGACTCTTCCTGCCGCAGTGTGTTCTCTATACAAGCCTGACATAGCTTTTTACTATATGAGTCAGGTAAGGGCTCAGTACATATTGCACATTGTTTGCGCTTGGTCTTCCCAGTCCTCTTCGCCTGCAGAGCTTTAGTGCACAGGAAACACACAGAACCACCTCCACCAATATGGCGGTCCCCCGGAAATGAAACACTGACCCTGGAGGTTCAGAAAAAACTACATCCGGGAACCGCCTGTACCGCGCATGCGCCGGCGTTCCCGCAGTCTGCCGGCCGAAGATCTCCCACCGCCATCATACCTGAGGGACTGGGGAAGCTCCACTCACCCGGAGGCCACCGCTACCCGACCGAGGTCCGGGTCGGTCCAGGTACACCTTGCCGGTGGTCTATTACAACGGTCTCCCATCAGGGAGATCGTTGCTAAACTTCAGGCCTCTCAGCAGGCCGCCGCAGATGAGGGGGGAGCCAGCAGGAACCCCCGACTCTTGTCTACCCACTCTGGAGCCCCTGTCGCTCAGCAGAGAGACAGGCGGCATCCAGGCGAGTTCTTCCTCTTCATACCACCGAGAGTCTTCTCTGTGGGTTCCCATCTAGGAACAGGAAACCAACTGAGGAGCGAGGGGGGGCCGCCCCTTTTATCTCTCTGTAGGTTTCCTGTTCCTAGGGGCGGATCCCCTCTCTCGTGCGTGCTGTCGTGGCGAATGGAAAAAAGAATTTAAATAAAAAATAATGTTATACTCACCTCTGAAGTCTCAGCGCTGCACGCGGCCGTCCGGTCTCAGGTTAGCTATGCGACCAGGACCTGCGGTGACGTCGCGGTCACATGACCGTGACGTCACGAAGGTCCTTCTCGCACAGCATCTTTGGAACCGGACCGCCGCCTGCAGCGCCGAGGAGATCGGGGACGTCAGAGGGTGAGTATATCATGATTTTATTATTTTTAACATTACTATTGATGCTGCATATTGCTGCATATGCAGCATCAATAGTAGGGGTAAAATCCCGCAGCGGAACCCGCAGGACAAAACGTGATAAATCTGCAGGGATAACCGCAGCGGGTTTGCCCTGCAGATTTATCAAATCCGCTGCGGGAAAACCCGCAGGGACAGGACGCAACAAGTGAACATGGCCTTACTATTTCAAGATGTTTGTGGGAAAACATCCTAAAATGATTGTTTAACCCCTTCATGACCTAGGGATTTTTCGTTTTTCCGTGTTCATTTTTCACTCCCCTCCTTCCCAGAGCCATAACTTTTTTATTTTTCCATCAATTTGGCCATGTGAGGGCTTATATTTTGCGGGACGAGTTGTACTTTTGAACGATTGGTTTTAGCATGTCGTGTACTAGAAAACGGGAAAAAAAATTCCAAGTGCAGTGAAATTGCAAAAAAAGTGCAATCCCACACTTGTTTTTTGTTTGGCTTTTTTGCTAGATTCACTAAATGCTAAAACTGACCTGACATTATGATTCTCTAGGTCATTACGAGTTCATAGACACCTAACATGACTAGGTTATTTTTTACCTAAGTGGTGAAAAAAAATTCCAAACTTTACTAAATAAAAAATAAAATTGCGCCATTTTCCGATACTCGTAGCGTCTCCATTTTTCATGATCTGGGGTCGGTTGAGGGCTTATTTTTTGCATGCCGAGATGACGTTTTTAATGATAGCATTTAGGTGCACATACGTTCTTTTGATCGCCCGTTATTGCATTTTAATGCAATGTCGCGGCGACCAAAAAAACGTAATTCTAGTGGTTCAAATTTTTTTCTCGCTACGCCGTTTAGCGATCAGGTTAATGTTTTTTTTTTAATTGATAGATCGGGCGATTCTGAAAGCGGTGATACCAAATATGTGTAGATTTGATTTTTTTTTTATTGATTTATTTTGATTGGGGTGAAAGGGGGGCGATTTAAACTTTTATATTTGTTTTTCACATTTTTTTTTTTTTTTTTTACTTTTGCCATGCTTCAATAGCCTCCATGGGAGGCTAGAAGCAGGCACAACGCGATCACCTCTGCTACATAGCAGCGATCTGATGCTCGCTGCTATGTAGCAGAAAATCAGGTGTGCTGTGAGCGCTGACCACAGGGTGGCGCTCACAGCCCGATTCTGCCCGCGCCTATTACGGGCACATGTCAGCTGTTCAAAACAGCTGACATGTCCCGGATTTGATGGGGGCTCACCGCCGGAGCCCGCATCAAAGCGGGGCTTCTGACCTCGGACGTACTATCCCGTCCGAGGTCAGAAAGGGGTTAAAATAATATAACTGGCAAAACATTCACCTTGCTATCCTTACTGTACGGCCTGAGGCGATGGTACACGAAACAAGGATTTGCTTTGTCCTGTCCACCACATGAGGCCGGCCAAGGACAAAACCTAAAGCTTCAGGACCTCGATGGAAAATCTGTAATTTGTAAAAGAGCATCTATCCTACTATGTGCCATAATAATATTGCTCTGTTCCTATGCGGCAGATTGGTCTTGGCACAGGCACAGGCACAGGACTCCTACTCATAGCTATGCCCCTGGCCATGTTATCTTACAATATATGTTTGGCAGCTTCCGAGATGCAAAACAACAACATAGCGGACAAGAATAATACAGTTTACATGAATCCACGTTACCTGTATCTGAGACAAAGTCAACGGGATCAGGTTTTTTAACCTTAAGAGGCTTTAAAATTGGTGTCGATACTTCCAGCGTCTTTTTTGATCTTTTTACTACTGGCGTGTCTTCTTCTGAATCTGAAAAGAAATAACCAGTCAGAATCAGATACAAAAAACATATATATCTACACCATGATTAATATAATTTATACATTGTGACTTCTTGTGTTAGAATCTAACTTTCAAAGCTGCATGGCAAATGTTTCTCGCTCATGGCCTTATCAGTAATTCCCATGACTTCAATTTAATGGGCAATATTTCCATTTTCAAAATCAGACACTATCACACTTAACAGGAAAGAAACTAAAATGTTAATACTCCTTTTCAGCATCTCTATTACATTACTAAACAGATCTCTCAGACCTAGTGAGCCTGGCGTACTTATTTTTAAGTGTCAGAATGGCTGAATAATGCATTCTGAAAGTAACTCATTCTCAGCCCACCTAGCCTGACTGACTGCTCCTCAGAGTTCCTCCTCCCTGCTGAGATCTCATATTGCTCAGTACAAGCTGCAGCTGTCAGCAGAGAGGAACGACACTGAGGAGTTGTCAATCACACTGGTGTTGGTAGAGATGCTCACGAGCCATTTCCTTCTATAGCTGGATTTATCAAATGCTGATCTTAATATCAGGATTATACAGCCGCTTGGACATGGATTTTCACAGTAAGTACACCAGGCTTTCAGGTCTAATAAGAAATCTTTGTAATAACGTATGCAGGATTGTGTAATCTAGTGACAGGTCACTAAGCATTTGCCCAAGAAAATTTTTATAATAGCTTCAACCAATTCTTTGGATGAAAAATAATAGAAAAAGAAAATTAAATGGCCCCAACTATTAAGAAAAAAAAAAACCTGTGTATGCACTTTGTCATGTAGGACTTGCTATTGTCTGTCGCTGGTCTTCAGCTTCATAGTTTATTAGGAATTATTCAATAAAATGTCAGGTCGATCACTGGCCACCACATGGACTCCTTTTCTAGTGTCGCCACCAAAGCAAGCATGCGGTGATTGGCGAGTGTGCTCATACAATATCTAACCAACAGGCCAGAACACTGACATGAAAGCAAACATGTGGCAGGGAATCTCTAGAGCACCAGCAACGGAGTAATAATGAAGACTCATTTAGGCAAAGAAAACCAATGAGATACCTGAATCATAGATTATCCTCTTCTTCTTGTTACTCTGCTGCTGCTTCTGCTTCTTCAACTGATCATCACTGCTGGAACTCTTCAAATAAAAAAAAAATAAGCAAGTGAAAAGAACGGAAATGACAACAAATAGGCACGCCACTCTGCACTATAAGTGCAGGAGAACAAGAGAAGTCCCAGAAGACTGGAGAAGAGTGAATGTTGTCCCCATCTTCAAAAAGTGGAAGAAGGTGGACCCAGGGAACTACAGGCCAGTGAGTCTTACTTCTAAACTAGGAAAGATCTTTGAACAAATTATTAAAACAACATGCATGCAAGTACCGGGATGAGAATAAGGTAATTAACCAGAGCCAGCATGGGTTTGTAATTAATATGTCATGCTAGAATAATCTAAATTCCTTTTATGACAGAATCACTGACTGGGTGGATCCAGGAAATGCAGTAGATAATAAATCCCCAAGTTGAAAGAGCGACCAGAATGGTGACCGATCTGCAAACAATGTCCTATGAGAAACGGTTAGAAGATTTGGTAATGTTTAGCTTGCACAAGAGAAGACTGAGAGGAGGCTAATAGCGGTCTACAAATATCTGGAGGGCTGTCAATGTAGACGGATCATCCTTATTCTCATTTGCACATGGAAACACAAGAAGCAATTGGAATGAAACTGAATGGGAGAAGATACAGATTAGATAGCAGAAAAAAAATGTTGACAGGGAGGGTGATCAATGACTGGAACAGGCTGCCATGAGAGGTGGTGAGTTCTACCTCAATGGAAGTCTTCAGAGGCTGGACAGACATCTGTATGAGATGGTTTACAGAATCCTGGCGCGCTCAGAGATTTAGTTTATGTCGACGCAGCTGCATGATTTGTGGCTGCTAGATAGCTTGAATACATGTGGGAGTTGTCTGTTTGTTAGGGAATCCCCACATCTATTCAAGCTGTCTAGCAGCTGCAAATCATGCAGCTGCGTCGACATAAACTAAATCTCCGAGCACGCCAGGATTCTGTTTTGTCGACGCAGCTGCTAGACAGCTTGAATACATGTGGGGGTTGCCTGTTTGTTAGGCTACTTTCACACTAGCGTTAACTGCAATCCGCCGCAATGCGTCGTTTTGCAGAAAAAACGCATCCTGCAAAAGTGCTTGCAGGATGCGTTTTTCCCCATAGACTTGTATTGACGACGCATTGCGACAGATTGCTTCTGCGGACCATCGGGAGCAAAAAACGCTACATGTAACGTTTTTTGCTCCTGACGGACCGCTTTTCCGACCGCGCATGCGCGGCCGGAACTCCGCCCCCACCTCCCCGCACCTTACAATGGTGCAGCGGATGCGCCGGAGAAATGCATCCGCTGCCTCCATTGTGCAATGCGTTAAACGCTAGCGTCGGAATCTCTCGCCGACGCATTGCGACGGGGAGATTCCGATGCTAGTGTGAAAGTAGCCTTAGGGAATCCCCACATGTATTCAAGCTGTCTAGCAGCCGCAAATCATGCAGCTGCGTCGACAAACTAAATCTCTGAATACATTCAAATACTCGGGAGACAACCCCAGCCAGCTCGGAGAAACTCGAGTAACGAGTATATGACCTCATCACTAGTCAGGAGGAATCTGGAGAAGTCAGACAGTAACCATGACCAATCAGGGGACCAGCACTCGGACCTACGCTGACCTGCCCTTTTAATGTATATAGAGGCTGCTTGCTTGCCCGGTAGTTCTCCTAAAAACCTGAAAAGGAATTCGCTCATTCGAATAACCAGATATAATCCATTTTCTCTGAAGAAGTTATTACAGGAAATATGTTCGTTTGGAAATTGCTTTTCTGGCAAAATCAGCTGTGGCTCCATTCTAACAGGAATTGTCTCTTTTGCGTAAATCATTTTTAACCCCTTTCCAACGTCCGCCGTTCATATACAATGAATGTTGGATGCATAGAGTTGGAAAACAAAACTACTTTATATACATATATACACAACTTACCTTACTGTCTTTTGACTTCTTATGTGTACTAGCTCCATGAGAACTTTTCACATTCTCTTTTTTGTCTTTCTCATTACCAGATTTCTTGGCAACCGGGCTCACTCCAAAAAACTTCCGAATATCCTAAAATGCATAAGAAAAAATAATTTAAAAAATGAATGCTTCATTTAAACCAGCTCAGGATCGGGGCAATGTCTTCTGTTTTTGACCAGACACATTTTCTGATTTTATCATACACGCGCTTTTAGCAGCTGTGAGAAAAACTTTCTCATTTGGATACCCAAAGTTTTTGCCTCTTCTGCTTCATTTTTATATAATTTTGTTGTTGTTGTTGTTGTTGAAACCGGGGAAAAATATAAAGAAAAATAGGAAATCTATATACGGCATATTTTTCACATTTTAGATATTGTTTTACAACCACGAAGGACTGTTTTACAAAACATTTTAAATTGTGTTCCCTTTCCCGTAGATGTTATTTTTATATATTGGACATAATTTTTTAGAGGGGAGTGAGGCTATAAAACACAATTCTAACTGGCAGTGTTTACCACCTTACTTTTTTATTTATTTCACACACTCTCCGCTTTGGAAGTCCTAAAAGACCTTTGAGAGGGCATTTGAGCATATCAATATACTAATTTATAGCCAATTTCCCCTGTAACTGGTCTATTAGTCCCAGTTGCCGCAGAAATTCAGCTTCCAGGTTGCATAGCAGAGTTGATGGATTCTCCTAAGACCCAGCAGCTCCTTCTCCCTCCCTACAAACACCGATCACACTAATCAGCATCCACTGCAATCAGAAAGGCAAATATGACCAATCATATATGAAGAGTCCGGCTGTGTCTGACAGCAGACAACGAACCCCACAGCAGCACAATCTCCTACAAACAGCATACACTGCAATCAGAAAGGCAAATATGACCAATCATGTATGAAGAGTCCGGCTGTGTCTGACAGCAGACTCCGCACCCCACAGCAGCACAATCTCCTACAAACAGCATACACTGCAATCAGAAAGGCAAATATGACCAATCATGTATGAAGAGTCCGGCTGTGTCTGACAGCAGACTCCGCACCCCACAGCAGCACAATCTCCTACAAACAGCATACACTGCAATCAGAAAGGCAAATATGACCAATCATGTATGAAGAGTCCGGCTGTGTCTGACAGCAGACAACGAACCCCACAGCAGCACAATCTCCTACAAACAGCATACACTGCAATCAGAAAGGCAAATATGACCAATCATGTATGAAGAGTCCGGCTGTGTCTGACAGCAGACTCCGCACCCCACAGCAGCACAATCTCCTACAAACAGCATACACTGCAATCAGAAAGGCAAATATGACCAATCATGTATGAAGAGTCCGGCTGTGTCTGACAGCAGACTCCGCACCCCACAGCAGCACAATCTCCTACAAACAGCATACACTGCAATCAGAAAGGCAAATATGACCAATCATGTATGAAGAGTCCGGCTGTGTCTGACAGCAGACACCGCACCCCACAGCAGCACAATCTCCTACAAACAGCATACACTGCAATCAGAAAGGCAAATATGACCAATCATGTATGAAGAGTCCGGCTGTGTCTGACAGCAGACTCCGCACCCCACAGCAGCACAATCTCCTACAAACAGCATACACTGCAATCAGAAAGGCAAATATGACCAATCATGTATGAAGAGTCCGGCTGTGTCTGACAGCAGACACCGCACCCCACAGCAGCACAATCTACTACAAACAGCATACACTGCAATCAGAAAGGCAAATATGACCAATCATATATGAAGAGTCCGGCTGTGTCTGACAGCAGACACCGCACCCTACAGCAGCACAATCTACTACAAACAGCATACACTGCAATCAGAAAGGCAAATATGACCAATCATGTATGAAGAGTCCGGCTGTGTCTGACAGCAGACACCGCACCCCCACAGCAGCACAATCTACTACAAACAGCATACACTGCAATCAGAAAGGCAAATATGACCAATCATGTATGAAGAGTCCGGCTGTGTCTGACAGCAGACACCGCACCCCACACCAGCACAATATACTACAAACAGCATACACTGCAATCAGAAAGGCAAATATGACCAATCATGTATGAAGAGTCCGGCTGTGTCTGACAGCAGACTCCGCACCCCACAGCAGCACAATCTCCTACAAACAGCATACACTGCAATCAGAAAGGCAAATATGACCAATCATGTATGAAGAGTCCGGCTGTGTCTGACAGCAGACACCGCACCCCACAGCAGCACAATATACTACAAACAGCATACACTGCAATCAGAAAGGCAAATATGACCAATCATGTATGAAGAGTCCGGCTGTGTCTGACAGCAGACACCGCACCCCCACAGCAGCACAATCTACTACAAACAGCATACACTGCAATCAGAAAGGCAAATATGACCAATCATGTATGAAGAGTCCGGCTGTGTCTGACAGCAGACACCGCACCCCACACCAGCACAATATACTACAAACAGCATACACTGCAATCAGAAAGGCAAATATGACCAATCATGTATGAAGAGTCCGGCTGTGTCTGACAGCAGACACGGCACCCCACACCAGCACAATATACTACAAACAGCATACACTGCAATCAGAAAGGCAAATATGACCAATCATGTATGAAGAGTCCGGCTGTGTCTGACAGCAGACTCCGCACCCCACAGCAGCACAATCTCCTACAAACAGCATACACTGCAATCAGAAAGGCAAATATGACCAATCATGTATGAAGAGTCCGGCTGTGTCTGACAGCAGACACCGCACCCCACAGCAGCACAATCTACTACAAACAGCATACACTGCAATCAGAAAGGCAAATATGACCAATCATATATGAAGAGTCCGGCTGTGTCTGACAGCAGACTCCACACCCCACAGCAGCACAATCTCCTACAAACAGCATACACTGCAATCAGAAAGGCAAATATGACCAATCATGTATGAAGAGTCCGGCTGTGTCTGACAGCAGACACGGCACCCCACACCAGCACAATCTACTACAAACAGCATACACTGCATTGACGTTTTAGAACGTCAGCGTAGAGCACACAATGGACCGCCTGGCCGTGTATAGTCTATGGGCAGTAGCAACAATTGATATTTTCCACAATCTCCATACAGAAGAATGAAATCATACAGGTTCACTGTCAAACTGACTGTAGACCAAGAGTGCCATAGTATTTTGTGCAGTGCAACTAGTCAATGTCTGCCCCCACACCGCCATTATCCTAATTGGGTAATAAAAAAAAATAATTGTGAATATACTCTTATGCAGATTCTGTTCCAAGATCCAGACCAAAAAGTCAAACTCTGATTCTAATGGGAAACCACATTGCTAGTCATACAGGATGTTGATTTTGGACACGTTTTGAATACCACATTTTACTTCTTTGGAAATTGCATCAAATGTGACAGTAAAGTTAAAGAAATGCATAAACAACTGTTTGAGGGGAATCTGTCAGCAGGCTTTGTTATGTAATCTGAGGGCAGCATGATGTAGGGGCAGAGCATCTGATTTCAGCGATGTGTCACTTCCTGGGCTGTGTGTTGATGTTTCAATAAAATCAGTGTTTTATCAGCAGGAGATTATCACTACAGGACTAGGTGTCTCATACCTCCTAGTCAACTGCTCTGTGTAACCATACCCCTCCAATGATTGGCAGCTTTCGGTGAATATAAGGCACAGAAAGCTGCCAATCAGTGGTGCGAGTGGTTATACTCAACTCAGCATTTAGAGAACTGGTAAATCTGCTGCAGAGAAAACAGGGATTTTATCAGAACACAGGCACCGAGTAAACTAAGAGATACAGAGCTGGAATCACAGTCTCAGCCCCTACATCATGCTGCTCTCAGATGAGATAGACAAAACTTGGTGACGCACTCCCATTAAAAACTGCACCAAAAACCGACATAGAATTCTGGTGCGGATGTTACTTGAAAGCCAGATGTTTTCATCTAAAAAGAAAGAAAACCGGTGTAAGCGTGCCTTTAGGACCCCTTCATGGCAAATTTATTCAAGGCTGGGTTCACACAAGGATATGAAAGAACAGTCCAATTTTCATTAAAAAAAAAAAAAAAACGGACAATTTTCATCTGTATGGTGGTTGTATGATTCCCGTATGACATCCAATGCTTTCACCAGTTATTAACCCCTTAACCTTGGAGGTATTTTTGGTTTTGCGTTTTTTTTTTTTTTCAGGACGAGTTGTACTTTTGAACGACATCATTGGTGTTAGTATGTCGTGTACTAGAAAACGGGTAAAAAAAAAATTCCAAGTGCGGTGAAATTGCAAAAAAGGTGCAATCCCACACTTGTTTCTTGTTTGGCTTTTTCGCTAGGTTCACTAAATTATAAAACTGACCTGCCATTATGATTCTTCAGGTCATTACGAGTTCATAGACACCTAACATGTCTAGGTTCTTTTTTTATCTAAGTGGTGAAAAAAAATTCCAAACATTTAAAAAAAAAAATAATAATTTGTGCCATTTTCTGATACCTGTAGTGTCTCCACTTTTCATGATCTGGGGTCGGGTGAGGGCTTATTTTTTGAGTGCCAAGCTGATGTTTTTAATGATAGCATTTTGGTGCAGATCAGATCTTTTGATCGCCTGTTATTGAATTTTAATTCAATGTCGTGACGACAAAAAAAAAAGGAATTCTGGCGGTTTGATTTTTTTTTTATTGATCGGACGATTCTGAACGCAGCGATACCAAATATGTGTAGGTTTGATTTTATTTTTATTGTTTTATTTTGAATCAGGCGAAAGGGGGGTGATTTAAACTTTTATATTTTTAAAAACTTTTTTTTTTTTTTTTTTTTTACTTTTGGCATGCTTCAATAGTCTCCATAAGAGGCTAGAAGTTGCCATAACCCGACCGGCTCAGCTAGATACAAAAGATGATCAGATCGCCTATATGTAGCTGAATTACTCATTTGCCAGAAGCCTCGACCACTGAGTGGTGCTGACAGCAATCCGGCACTAACAACCATAGCGGTCTGCAGGAGACCTCTGGTTGTCATGCCAACACACCGGTGACCTGCGATCATGTAACGGGGCTCACCTGTGGGCGGATTTCCGGCGCGATTGCCGGAAGCACTTGTTAAATGCCGCTGTCAGCTTTGACAGCAGCATTTAACGGGTTAATAGCCGAGGGTGGATGGCAATTCCACCCTCAGCTGTTGCGGGCACATGTCAGCTGTTCAAAACAGCTGACATGTGCCGGAAAAGATGTGGGCTCACTGCCGGAACCCACATCAAAGGCAGGGAGTCCAACATCGGTGTAAATGTATGCCTGATGTCGGAAAGGGGTTAAGATTTACAAGACCAAACACAGTTTTCTACATTACGATTATGCAAATTGCCTCTTCAAGGAAAAAGAGGACTTAACTACAGGTCCTTCTCAAAAAATTAGCATATAGTGTTAAATTTCATTATTTACCATAATGTAATGATTACAATTAAACTTTCATATATTATAGATTCATTATCCACCAACTGAAATTTGTCAGGTCTTTTATTGTTTTAATACTGATGATTTTGGCATACAACTCCTGATAACCCAAAAAACCTGTCTCAATAAATTAGCATATTTCACCCATCCAATCAAATAAAAGTGTTTTTTAATAACAAACAAAAAAACCATCAAATAATAATGTTCAGTTATGCACTCAATACTTGGTCGGGAATCCTTTGGCAGAAATGACTGCTTCAATGCGGCGTGGCATGGAGGCAATCAGCCTGTGACACTGCTGAGATGTTATGGAGGCCCAGGATGCTTCAATAGCGGCCTTAAGCTCATCCAGAGTGTTGGGTTTTGCGTCTCTCAACTTTCTCTTCACAATATCCCACAGATTCTCTATGGGGTTCAGGTCAGGAGAGTTGGCAGGCCAATTGAGCACAGTAATACCATGGTCAGTAAACCATTTACCAGTGGTTTTGGCACTGTGAGCAGGTGCCAGGTCGTGCTGAAAAATGAAATCTTCATCTCCATAAAGCATTTCAGCCGATGGAAGCATGAAGTGCTCCAAAATCTCCTGATAGCTAGCTGCATTGACCCTGCCCTTGATGAAACACAGTGGACCAACACCAGCAGCTGACATGGCACCCCACACCATCACTGACTGTGGGTACTTGACACTGGACTTCAGGCATTTTGGCATTTCCTTCTCCCCAGTCTTCCTCCAGACTCTGGCACCTTGATTTCCGAATGACATGCAAAATTTGCTTTCATCAGAAAAAAGTACTTGGGACCACTTAGCAACAGTCCAGTGCTGCTTCTCTGTAGCCCAGGTCAGGCGCCTCTGCCGCTGTTTATGGTTCAAAAGTGGCTTTACCTGGGGAATGCGGCACCTGTAGCCCATTTCCTGCACACGCCTGTGCACGGTGGCTCTGGATGTTTCCACACCAGACTCAGTCCACTGCTTCCTCAGGTTCCCCAAGGTCTGGAATCGGTCCTTCTCCACAATCTTCCTCAGGGTCCGGTCTCCTCTTCTCGTTGGGAACTCTGGGAACAGCCTATTTGTTGAGAAATTTCTTTCTGGGTCTTACCCTCTTGCTTGAGGGTGTCAATGATGGCCTTCTTGACATCTGTCAGGTCGCTAGTCTTACCCATGATGGGGGTTTTGAGTAATGAACCAGGCAGGGAGTTTATAAAAGCCTCAGGTATCTTTTGCATGTGTTTAGAGTTAATTAGTTGATTCAGAAGATTAGGGTAATAGGTCGTTTAGAGAACCTTTTCTTGATATGCTAATTTATTGAGACAGGTTTTTTGGGTTATCAGGAGTTGTATGCCAAAATCATCAGTATTAAAACAATAAAAGACCTGACAAATTTCAGTTGGTGGATAATGAATCTATAATATATGAAAGTTTAATTGTAATCATTACATTATGGTAAATAATGAAATTTAACACTATATGCTAATTTTTTGAGAAGGACCTGTATAGCGCCACCTGTTGGAAGTAGCGATCCTACAAGTCACAATAAACCCTTTAAAGGGACTCTGTCAGCTGAATTTGTTTCTTCTTTTTTCCTCCACCCCATCCTTCCCTGCTGTCCGCAATATTTTCCAGAATTGGAGTAGGTGTCCTCCATAGTTTGCGTGTGCGCAATGCAATCTTGTCTCGCGCAAGCGCAGTATGCTTTGCCCATCTGCGGGCAAAGCCAAAAAGCATTACTGCGCATGCGCCGGCGCACTATGTTCTGGAAGTATTTCTCTGTGTTCTGGAACATAGTGCGCCGGCCCAGGCGCAGTAATGCTTTTCGGCTTTGCCCGCAGATGGGCAACGCATACTGCGCGTGCGCGAGACAAGATTGCATTGCGCACATGCGAACTATGGAGGACACCTACTCCAATTCCCGAAAATAATGTGGACAGCAGGGAAGGATGGGGTGGAGGAAAAAAGAAGAAACACCGCCCATCAGACTGGACACAGGGCATTTAGATAGCCCGCCAAATTCAGGTGACAGAGTCCCTTTAATGAGTCGTGCAATATGACTTAGGATAAAAGCCAAATAAGTATCTCAATTCGCAGACATTATGATTGCAATTTATCAGTAAAGAACGGATGCTACATGGCTGATCCGTGTGGGAGCTGCTTTTTTTGGACACCCATAGACTATAAGGGCTCATACTCACTTGCGTGAAACTCGGATGGATCTCGCACGGCAATACCCGGCACTCCACCTGGCACAGAGGAGCGGAGCGTGCGGCTGCATATATTCCTATGTGGTCGCACGCTCCGATCTGAGTGCCAGCAGCAGCGCCGGGTATTAACATGTGAGACACATCCGAGTTTCGCGCAAGTGAGTATGAGCCCTAAGAGTGAAGTCTTATCCAACAATCAACAGATTGCCAAATCACGACAGTCTGCAAATGCCGAATAGTCTTATCTGCTTCTCTCAATAAATCATTGACGTGATTGCAGGTACAGGTGCTTCTCAAAAATTACAATATCAAGTAGTTCATTTATTACAGTTCTTCAATACAAAAAGTGAATCTCGTATATTATATAGTCATTACAGAGTGATCTATTTTACGTGTTTATTTCTGTTAATGTTAATGATTATGGCTTACAGCCAATGAAAACCCAAAAGTCATTATCTCAGTAAAATAGAATACTTTATAACAGCAGCTTGAAAAATGATTTTAAAATCAGAAATGTTGGCCTACTGAAATGTATGTTCAGTAAATGCACTTAATATTTGGTTGGGGCTCCTTCTGCATCAATTACTGCATCAATGCGGCGTGGCATGGAGGCAATCAGCCTGTGGCACTGCTGAGGTGTTATGGAAGCCCAGGTTGCTTTGATAGCAGCCTTCTGACAAAGAAGCAAAACGTGCGTTGGGGCAGTGAGGACGCCGTATAAACACAAACATCCAATCATGTAAGTGCCTTTTCTATATCTTTTTTGCCTGATATGTTGCGCTATTGGGAACACTGTATCCCTTCTACTTACGTTGGCATTATCAGCCTAGCTCTAGTCAGGTTCTATATATACTTTATGTATTACTGCCCCCCCTTGTAATACGTCGTCCCTGCTTGGTTAGCAGCAACCCTGTTCAATATTTTTTATTGTTATTTATTTTATGTTCTAGCAGCTACAGCTTAGATTACCAAGCTGTTGCACAACTCTTGAGGTAGATAATAGGAAACAGCTAGAAGAGTATAACCCAATAAAATAAAACGTAACTTTTACTAATACTATTAAAACATGGACAGAACAATACAACAAACAATAGTGCTCACGCCGAAAACTGTGCTCTATTAAAAAAAAATAGAATTATTCTTACCGTTAATTCGGTTTCTAGTAACCCACCACGACAGCACACCTGGAGGATGTTACCCCTTTCCTAATAGGGACAGGAAATGACAAGAGGTTAAATAACCCCTCCCTCATCCTCCCCTCAGTGTTATTATAAAGGACCACAGGAGAATGAATGCTTCAAATTATATTTATTCTTTTCAGAACGTATATTAAGCAAAGGGAGGGATTACTCCTGCTGTCGTGGTGGGTTACTAGAAACCGAATTAACGGTAAGAATAATTCTATTTTCTCTAGTAACCCCCCACGACAGCACACCTGGAGCAGTACCCAAGAGTAATTTTTAGGGAGGGACTACAGCACTAAGGACTTTTTCTCCGAAGGCTAAGTCTTCTTTTGACATCAGGTCAAGCCTGTAATGTTTGGAGAACGTATGGACCGAGGACCACGTGGCCGCTCTGCATATTTGCTCGATGGAAGCACTGGCTTTCTCGGCCCAGGAGACAGCTGTTGCTCTAGTAGAATGGGCTGTAAGCTTTCCTGGTGGTGGAAGGCCTTGAATTTGATAAGCCTCCAGGATTGCTCTTTTGATCCAATTTGCAATTGTGGATCTGGAAGTCTTCTTCCCCTTATTCTGGCCGAGAAGATGAATAAACAGATTTTGATCTTTTCTAATCTTTTCTGATGCATGAAGATAATAGAGTACCATTCTTCGAACATCCAAAGTATGGAAATGTTCCTCTTCCTCATTCTTTGGTTCTTGATAGAATGATGGAAGAATTATCTCCTGCGATTTGTGGAAATCGGAGACGACCTTTGGGAGAAAGGATGGGTCTAATCGTAGGATAAGCCTGTCCTGAAGAATCTTCATGTAGGGCTCGTTGATTGATAGGGCTTGTAGTTCACCCACTAGTGTTGAGCATTCCGATACCGCAAGTATCGGGTATCGGCCGATACTTGCGGTATCGGAATTCCGATACCGAGATCCGATATTTTTGTGATATCGGGTATCGGTATCGGAAGTGTAAAATAAAGAATTAAAATAAAAAATATTGTTATATTCACCTCTCCGGCGGCCCCTGGACATCAGCGGGAGGATCCGGCGTCCGGCACGGCTTCTTTCTTCAAAATGCGCGCCTTCAGGACCTGTGGAATGACGTCCCGGCTTCTGATTGGTCGCGTGCCGCCCATGTGACCGCCACGCGACCAATCAGAAGCCGCGACGTCATTCCTCAGCTAAAGTCCTAGAATGAGCGCCTTCTAGGACCTGAGGAATGACGTCGCGGCTTCTGATTGGTCGCGTGGCGGTCACATGGGCGGCACGCGACCAATCAGAAGCCGGGACGTCATTCCACAGGTCCTGAAGGCGCGCATTTTGAAGAAAGAAGCCGTGCCGGACGCCGGATCCTCCCGCTGATGTCCAGGGGCCGCCGGAGAGGTGAATATAACAATATTTTTTATTTTAATTCTTTATTTTACACTTTAATATGGATCCCAGGGCCTGAAGGAGAGTTTCCTCTCCTTCAGACCCTGGGATCCATGAGGATACATTCCGATACTTGATGTCCCATTGACTTGTATTGGTATCGGATATCGGTATCGGCGATATCCGATATTTTTCGGGTATCGGCCGATACTATCCGATACCGATACTTTCAAGTATCGGACGGTATCGCTCAACACTATCACCCACTCTTCTGGCTGTTGTTATAGCTACCAGGAAGGTGGTTTTCCAAGCGAGTTTATCCATGGTTATGGAAGATAAGGGTTCAAATGGTGGCAGTGTAAGTCCTTTCAGGACTATATTCAGGTCCCAGGATGGAACTATATTTATGGGTCTTGGAGATATGCGGGATGCCGCCGTCATGAATCTTCTTACCCATCTATGGTTGGCTAAAGACTGGTCAAAATAAGAGCTCAAGGCTGCCACTTGTACCTTGAGGGTGCTGGGTCTGAGACCCTTCTCCAGCCCATCTTGTAGAAAATCCAGGATCTTGGCTAGGTTTGGTTTATCTGGGTTAGGTTGCTCAGGAGCACACCACGTGATGAACGTCTTCCAGATCTTTTGGTAAATAGAATTAGTTACCGTTTTGCGACTTTTTTGTAATGTTTCAATTACTCTCTTTGATAGTCCTCTAGTTCTCAGAATTGAGAATTCAGAAGCCAGGCATTTAGGTGTAGCCTCTCGGGATCTGGATGCAGTATTGGCCCCTGGTAGAGAAGGTCTTTGACCGGTGGAAGTGCTATTGGCCCATCTATCTTTAGACTGATGAGGGCCCCAAACCAACCTCTTTTGGGCCAAAGTGGAGCCACTAGGATCACCTTGAGTTTTTCTGCCCTTATTTTCTGCAGGACTTTTGGTAGGATCGGCAATGGCGGGAACGCGTATGCTAGCGAGAATGTCCATGGCTGGACCAATGCGTCCACAGCTAACCCCGGATTCATCGGATCTAGCGAGAAGAACTGGTCTACCTTTGCGTTCTGACTGTTCGCGAACAAGTCCACTTCTGGCTGTCCCCATCTTTTGACTAGTATCTGAAAGACTTCTGGGTTTAGGCTCCATTCTCCTGGATGGACCTCTGTTCTGCTCAGGAAGTCGGCTTGTACGTTTATCTCCCCTTTTATGTGTAGGGCGGATATGGAGAGAACATGTTCTTCGGCCCACGAAAATATTCTTGCTGATATTCTTTTTAGATCTTCGTGTCTTGTACTTCCCTGGTGGCGAAGGTGGGCAACTGTTGTCATGTTGTCTGAGTATATTTTTAAGTGGGAATTTTGTACAAGAGTTACCGCCGCTTTGAGAACTTCTTCTACTGCTTTTAGCTCTTTGTAATTCGAGGATTGTTGTGTTATTTCGGCTGACCAGAATCCCTGGAATATGTGCTGGTCTACCGTAGCTCCCCAACCTTTTCCACTGGCATCTACTGTTATGGTCACTGCTGGGACCTGCAACCAGGGAACTCCTCTCATTAAGTTCTCTTTTTGTAGCCACCATGTTAATGAGGACTTTACATGCGGTGGTATCCGGATCTTTTTGTCTAGAGAACCTGGGGATCCGTCCCAGCTTGACAGAATATGAGTCTGAAGTATCCTGGTGTGGGCTTGAGCCCATGCCACCATCTGGATGCAAGATGTCATGGTACCTAGAACCGACATGGCCCATCTTAGGGATACTCTCTTCTTGTCCCGCAATGTTCTTATCCTTGATGTAAGCAGGGACCGTTTTTGTTCGGGCAAGAAAGATGTTTGTCTGTGGGAGTCTAATAAGACCCCTAAAAAGATCTTCGTTGTGGACGGAACCATATCCGATTTTTTGGGGTTTATCACCCAACCCAGAGATGACAGGATCTGGACTGTTGTTTGAAGATGTTCCTGTAGAATTGGAACCGTGGGAGCCACTACCAAGAGGTCGTCGAGGTATGGGATTATGCATATCCGTCGACTTCTGATGTACGCCATCACCTCGGACATGACCTTTGTAAAGATCCTTGGAGCTGATGATAGTCCGAATGGGAGGACATTGAACTGGAAGTGGTCTATAACTTCTCCTCTGGTGACTGCAAACCTTAGAAATTTCCGATAGGTTGGATGGACTGGGACGTGATAATATGCGTCCTGTAAGTCGATGGTTGCCATGACGAAGTCTTGCCCTATTAAGGGTACTGTCGATCTGACGGACTCCATTCTGAATCTTCTGTAGGTTACATATTGATTCAGCGGTTTCAGATTGATTATCATCCGATGGGTTCCGTTTGGTTTCCTTATCAGAAATAGGCTGGAATAATGGCCCTTGTTTCTTTCGTCTTTTGGGACTGTGGAGATCACCTTGTTGATTAAGAGATCTTCTATCCCAGTTATCAGGGTGGACTGTAGCTTCGGTGTTGATAACGTTGTAGTTTTCATTCTTTTTTGGGGATATGATGTAAACTCTATTTTCATCCCCTCTTTGACCAATCTTAAGGTCCACTGATCCACACCGATCTCTTGCCAGACTGGGAGGAAGTTCGAAATTCGACCCCCCACTATGACGGCGTCATTGCTTTCTCTGGTTTTGGGGTTGTGAAAGAAAAAGATTCCTGTCTTTCCCTCCTTTCGGATAGCTCCAGCGACCTGTTTACCCTTTCCTCTGTATTGAGGAGTATGCTCCTGCTGAGTGCGGAAGGGTCTTTTCCTAGGGTTTCTAGGTTCTGGTAAGGTCTTTTTCTTGTCTGAAGCCTTCTCCAAAAGGTCATCCAAGGCTGGTCCAAACATATACTTTCCTTTAAAGGGAATAGAACACAGCCTCATCTTGGAAGTCATATCCCCAGACCAGGATCTTAGCCAGAGTGCACGCCTTACCGAGTTTGACAGTGCGGATGATCTCGCCGTCACTCTCACGGATTCTGCAGAAGCATCTGCTAAAAAGCCTGTTGCTTTCTGGAAGATAGGCAAGGAGGCCAGAATATCTTCTCTCGGAGTACCTGAGGACAAGTGCTCCTCTAGCTGCCCCAGCCAGCGATGCATCGATCTAGCCACGCAAGTGGATACTGAATTGATGTTCAGTAAAGATGCTGACGTTTCCCACGACTTCCTTAGTAGTCCGTCCATCTTACGTTCCAGAGGGTCTCTCAGTTGGGAGGCATCCTCGAATGGTAGCGTGGTCTTTTTGGCTACTCTGGCAATCTGGACGTCCACTTTTGGGACTTCTGACCAGCATGACGCTGTCTCGGCATCCACAGGAAATCTGTCTTTAATTTCCGCTGGAGTAGTCAGCTTCTTTTCTGGGGATTCCCACTCGTCCAGAACTAAATCTCGGATGTTTTGGTGAATAGGAAACACCTGACGCTTCCTAGAACGAAGTCCTCCAAACATCTCTTCTTGCACGGACTGTGCCGTCTTCTCTTCCTCAACCTCCATAGTTTTCCTTACAGCCGTAAGGAGTTCTTCTATATCAGATGAAGAGAAGTAATATCTCTCTTGCTGGACAGTTTCAGAGTCCAGGGATAATTCACCCTCCTCTGGGGGTTCGTCCGACGTCTCTCCCTGAGAGTCCTCCTGCTCTTCCTCCTGTGGATTAAGTTTCCTTTTCTTAGCCTCAGGAGGGGCACTAGGAGATGGTGTAGGCTGAGAAAGAGTGGCCAGAGATGTTTTAATCTCCTGCTGGATTAAGGTTTTAATCTCCTCTATCAGGGATGGCCGTTCCTCGCTGATAATTTTGTCTGTGCATTCTTTGCACAATGATTTCTTGTATGAAGAGGACAGCTTCTTCATACAAACTGCGCATTTGCGGGTAGTTTTTGTTTTGCTTCCTGATGTGGGTTCCTTGTCCCCCTAAAAAGAAAGGGGAGAAGGAATCATAAGACTACAACCCACATCAGGGAATGGACACCCGGGGCCAGACTACTCACTGGGGCCGGGATGGTGCTGTGTTCTGCAGGTGCAGAGCGCGAGGAAGCAGACATCTCCATAGTCTTCACCACACAGTGGTCCTACCTGCGATGTCTTCCTGTCCAGGGCCTGAATATATAGGCGACCGGACGCAGCACCTGTCCTCCTGGATGAGGACCTCCTCCTCCGGTGTCCGGAAGTACGTGGGGGGAGAACGCCGACGTCTTCCATGCTATCTCCTAGCGTTCCTGGCTGGAACGCACGAGGAACTTCCTGATTCAGAGAAGCCGGCCGGCGTCTGACGTCACATCCGGCCGCCGGCTTCAGACCGGAAGTACCCACACACGCGCGCGCGGTGCGGAGGAGGAGAAGGGCTGGAGAGCTCAGAGAGGCCTCCAGCCGAAGAACGCCCCAGACCTTACCCGCAGGCGCGGAATGGTGGCGAAGGAGTCCCGAGTCGGAGGAGACGGGAGCAGCGACAGGGAATGGACGTAAGTCTGATCCCAGCTGCCCGGCCAGATTATCTGTATTCCCCCCGGTGACCGCTGCCGGCACAGTGCACCTGGGATGACCTCTTCATCCCTAGTAGGGACAGGAAAGAACACTGAGGGGAGGATGAGGGAGGGGTTATTTAACCTCTTGTCATTTCCTGTCCCTATTAGGAAAGGGGTAACATCCTCCAGGTGTGCTGTCGTGGGGGGTTACTAGAGAAAAACTGGTTTGGTCTCACCAATTATGGACACCGGGTACCCATACCGATGAAGAAAGGTCCCTGGGAGGGTCCAATAGATGTAGGGTGTAACAACAAGAGGGACGGGGGACCTTCTTACTACACCCCTGTCGTGCCCCAGCAATAACTCCTGTCCTTACAAGGACAGGCCCAAATATGCCCTACTATGGACTCCCCCCACCAAAATAATATAGTATCTTCTCCCTACGCGTTTCTTCTCCGGTAATGAAGATTCATCAGGGGAGCTTCTAGTAGCCAAAAGGCCCAAATATAAAGTCGAAAAAAGCAGTCCATTCACTTGTCCATAAAGAGGGGGAATATACGCAGTGGCTGTATAAAATTCCCAACATGGGCAGTCCAGTATAGCGTCTGCCCCAGACGGTGAGTCAGCTAAGTGTGGCGCCCACTGCCCCTATATAAATAAGGGGACACTCCTCTCCACAACCAATAGCGTTCCCCCCCCCCCCCCCGCCATCTCCACCCCCACCAACCTGTAACTCCGGAAACGGTCCAGCCAGTCCGCACTGCGCTCCAGTGTTGGAACGCACGCCAAGTTCCCCGATGATGGCGGAGATACCGTAAGTCTAAGCGCCATGTTTGATGTATAACTTCCGGTACGCCGGCAAGCCGGTGAGTTCCAAAAATGGAACGCAAGCACAGAGCGCTCCCGAATGCGCACGCCAAGTTCCCCGATGATGGCGGAGATACCGGAAGTCTAAGCGCCATGTTTAATATGTAACTTCCGGTGCGCCGGCAAGCTGGTGCGTTCCAAAAGTGGAACGCAAGCACAGAGCGCTCCCGGATGACGAGCGTCTATGCAGATAGTTACGCCCCCTGTGTCAGCCTCACATTAACACTCAGTACTTAATGCACTGAGACTGGAACGCCCCAAAGATAGAATGGAGCGCCAGCAGGTACCAAGCAAAGCGCATGATAATAGATGTTGTCCATAGAAGCTCACTGATGAAAATACCGGCATCTATGGTCCACCAATGACATGCCCCATATATGTAGCCCTCATAACACACAATATATATACCTGGCTGGAAGTGTCCATGCCCATAAATAATAGGAGGCGATTACTGACTGGAAGTCTCCAGATTAGAAGGACAGAAATACTGTCACGGATATTATAATACCCTATACCCGATAATGTGCCCCACAGTTCACCAAAGTATAATGTCCTTGCGTATCGAGACAGTATGTTGATAACAATGGATAATTTATATGCTGGAAATGTCCAGACAAAACGAAGAGAGACACTATCATATATCCATATATATCATATTATGCCAACAGAATGCCCCATATGTACAACACATATCACTCAGAACAGGTGTTGATGATATCCACACATAGCTGCCAATCAGTATGATGGAAAAATAGGACAGTTAAAGGCTGAAAGTGTCCAGACCAGGTTAAAAGGTACCGTAACAAACCCCAATTAACTACAGATGGAGAAAGGGGATGGAATAAAAAATATATATAGGGGGGGGGGGGGGGGAAGGACACACAAGTCCCGGAGAGAAACACAAAGGGGTCCCATAATCAATTCATCAATTGAATTCCTATCAGCATATAGCGCCACACAGAATAAAGATGTAAAAATTTTGTCCATATAGAATATACCCCTCACCCCTGGAAACTCACACGGAACCATATAAAATTTACACGAACCGATACCAGGGGAAAAGTCAGGAGGGGAAAAAGAACACTTAGCACAGGGTAGTGACCCAATGCCGATGGAGTGCAGGAGTTTTGTTAATTATGGCTATTTCCCCGAACAGAAAGTCCAGAAAACAGACTGACAAACAGAAGCTAACATGCTAAGTCTATTGGAAGCAAAAAGAATACAAAGAAACACGTGAATAGGCCGGATGGGGGAGAGGAACACGGAAAAGAGAGGGGGGGGGTTATATAAGGGAAGGTTGAAGAGGGGAGAAGACCATCAGATCAACGTTATAAGGACAGCGAGGGCATATAAGACAAATCAAGGGGACATATTCTGATCGTTACGATGGAGTTATAGAAAACAGCTAAAATTAAGCTGGTAATTGAGTCCATGGGGATAGCAGGTGTCTAACAAGAAAATCCATCTTGTCTCCCTTTGTAATAAGATCCTATCAAAATCACCCCCACGGGGTGGAGGGGTAACCTTGTCAATCCCCATGAAACTTATAACCTTAGTATCTCCATCATGATATGTATTGACATGCCTCGAGATGGGGGTATCCCTATGATTTCGGATATCCCCCAAATGTTCACCTATTCTTCTTCTGAGTTCTCTAATGGTTTTGCCAATATACGTGACTCCACAAGTACAGGCAGCTCTGTAAATTACACCTTTAGATTTACAGTTAATGAATTCCTTGATGGTATATGTTTTTTGTGTATGAGTATTACAAAACTCTTTGCCCACCTGTACCGAACCACACGCCACACACGTGCCGCATCTGTAACAACCTCTAGGTTTGTTCGATAGCCAGGTCGTCTTGCTCGATGTGGTTAAATGGCTATGAACCAATTGGTCCCCCAGCGTCTTGCATTTTCTGTATGTAATTTGTGGCTGTGTGCCCACAGCATCTCTCAGGTCATCATCCATTGAGAGGATGCCCCAGTACTTCTTAAGGATGGCCCTGACTGATGGAGCCCCATTGTCAAAAGCACAAATCATCCTGATGGTCTTCTGATTCTCCCCTCCCCTCTCTCGTGGTATCAGTAAGTCATTTCTGGCCTGCCCTCTGGCATGATGGTATGCCTCCCTCAGCACCCGATCAGGGTATCCCCTATCCAAAAATCTGGATCTAAGGTCTCTTGCCTTAATTTTAAAATCTGTATCATTGGAGCAATTCCTCCTAAGACGGAGGTATTGGCCCTTGGGGATACCTTTTTTAAGGGAATAAGGGTGATGGCTATCCCACCTCAACACAGAATTCGTGGAGGTGGGCTTCCTGAAGATCGTAGTATCTAGGCCCTCACCATCACTGGTTTTCGAGATCATGATGTCCAGGAAGGGTAGGTTCTCCTCCTCCATTTCAAAGGTAAACCTAAGACCAATGTTGTTATGGTTCAATGATGACATGAACCTTTCAAATATCTCTCTGGTACCACTCCATAAAAAAAAAACCTCGTCTATATAAGGAACCCACAGGTCGATATAGACAGTAAATTCCTCATTATTCTCCGAAAAAAAGATACTATCCTCCCACCAGCCCAGGAACAGGTTTGCGTAGCTGGGCGCACAAGGGCTGCCCATAGCGGTGCCCCTGAGCTGGTGGAGGATCCTGCCGTCAAAGCAGAAGTAGTTATTGTTGAGGACAAAATTCAAAAGGTTCAACCGTTTCCGGAGTTACAGGTTGGTGGGGGTGGAGACGGCGGGGGGGGGACGCTATTGGTTGTGGAGAGGAGTGTCCCCTTATTTATATAGGGGCAGTGGGCGCCACACTTAGCTGACTCACCGTCTGGGGCAGACGCTATACTGGACTGCCCATGTTGGGAATTTTATACAGCCACTGCGTATATTCCCCCTCTTTATGGACAAGTGAATGGACTGCTTTTTTCGACTTTATATTTGGGCCTTTTGGCTACTAGAAGCTCCCCTGATGAATCTTCATTACCGGAGAAGAAACGCGTAGGGAGAAGATACTATATTATTTTGGTGGGGGGAGTCCATAGTAGGGCATATTTGGGCCTGTCCTTGTAAGGACAGGAGTTATTGCTGGGGCACGACAGGGGTGTAGTAAGAAGGTCCCCCGTCCCTCTTGTTGTTACACCCTACATCTATTGGACCCTCCCAGGGACCTTTCTTCATCGGTATGGGTACCCGGTGTCCATAATTGGTGAGACCAAACCAGTTTTTTTTTTTAATAGAGCACAGTTTTCAGCGTGAGCACTATTGTTTGTTGTATTGTTCTGTCCATGTTTTAATAGTATTAGTAAAAGTTACGTTTTATTTTATTGGGTTATACTCTTCTAGCTGTTTCCTCTTATTTATTTTATGGAATAATAATAAACTTTAGTCTTTTACTGGTAATTTGTACTGTCATTCCCCCTTGGTGTTTATCTGATTTCAGCTTTTGCCCTCCAATTGTTGTTTCTGGGTTCCTCATGTAGTTCATATCTTTTCTCATTAGCTTTAAAATTGAAAAAGATAAACGGGCCTGAACTTTTTTTTCCCATTATATAGGGCTAACTGGTGAAACGTTCGCTTTAATTGCAAGAGCCGTACTTGAAGACTATACATGGAGTTGCCATTTACAAGCGTGGCTCCTGCCATCAAAGGGAACATTTCACAAGTTAGCCCTATATAATGGCGTTCCTGCTACCCCTTGATATGAGCATGGGGGGGCGGCGCCGGCGCCAGTTCAGTCACTGTTCCGAGTATACAAAGCGGCGGATGTAACCGTGCCCCGGCCCTGACACTGGCAGCTGCCCGACCTCTATACTCAGAGCGGTGACTGAACCTGTGCCGGGCTCATGTCAAGAGGTAGCAGGAACGCCATCATATAGGCCTGACTGGTGAAATGTTCCCTTTAAGGCCACGTTGACATGCTCAGTATTTGGTCAGTATTTTACATCAGTATTTATAAGCCAAAACCAGGAGTGGGTGATAAATGCAGAAGTGGTGACTTGTTTCTATTATACTTTTCCTCTGATTGCTCCAATCCTGGCTTTGGTTTATAAATACTGATTAAAAAAGCCTCACCAAATACTGAACGTGTGAATGTGACAGCCGCAATGCTTTGCAAAAAAGCAGTCAAAGGACCGCCGTTCTCTAATCTAACACCAATAAACTGCTATTCCTCGACCTCTCCCCTCTGTCAATCCCTTCACTGGCTCCCCATTACCCAGAGACTGCAGTTAAAAATCCTAACCATAACATACAAAGCCATCCACAACCTGTGTCCTCTGTATATCTGTGACCTCGTCTCCCGGTACTTTCCTGCACGCAACCTCCGATCCTCACAAGATCTCCTTCTCTACTCTCCACAATTGCAAACTAGATTTTTCTCGCGCATCTCCCCTACTCTGGAACTCTCTACCTCAACATATGAGACGGTCGTCTCCTGAGGAAACCTTCAAAAAGAACCTGAAGACAAGCCTACAACCGGCAGTAACTACCAAACCGCTGCACGACCAGCTCTACCCTCACCTACTGTATCCACACCCATCCCTTGTAGACTATTGTACCTGTTTTTATTATGTACACCCTTTTCATATGTAAAGCGCCATGGAATAAATGGTGTTATAATAATAAATAATAATGAGGATTTGGAAGAAATAACTGGATGCAGATGCGCCTGCACTCCACAGTCTATTGTACTGACATGGATTGCCCGGAGCAGCGCTCGCAATCACAACTGCAGTGCCCTCAGGACGCACCAGCCACGTCAACTCCTTGTGCCCACAGTCCTGAGGATCCGAAGCCTGTGGCCCCAATGCAAAACCTCCAACAAGACCCCGAACCATCAGGGATAGTATTGTTTTTATTCATATAGGACAAAGGGTCCTTTTGGGCCCCCTAGGCTCCTGGACCCCTGGGCGACTGCAATCCCTGCACCCACTGTAGTTACTCCCCTTGTGGTGAGCACAACGATCTAACTAGGGGATCAGTGACGATGGCTGTAGACTGGAACAACCCTCGAAGACGCTCGGTATCGTGACTATTGTAAGGAAGTGCCCTAATTATTTGTGAGCCCTCACGGGCAGGGTCCTCTCTCCTCCTGTACCAGTTATGACTTGTATTGTTTAAGATTATTGTACTTGTTTTCATTATGTATACCCCTCCTCACATGTAAAGCGCCATGGAATAAATGGCGCTATAACAATAAATAATAATAATAATAATAATTATTCCCCACTGCCCTGTCACGCCAGTGCCCTATCAACCGCTCCAGTGCCCTGTCAACCACGCCAGTGCCCTGTCAATCACGCCAGTGCCCTGTCAACCACGCCAGTGCCCTGTCAACCACGCCAGTGCCCTGTCAACCACGCCAGTGCCCTGTCAACCACGCCAGTGCCCTGTCAACCACGCCAGTGCCCTGTCAACCACGCCAGTGCCCTGTCAACCACGCCAGTGCCCTGTCAATCACGCCAGTGTCCTGTCAATCACGCCAGGGTCCTGTCAACCACTCCAGCGCCCTGTCAACCACGCCAGTGTCCTGTCAACCACTCCAGTGCCCTGTCAATCACGCCAGTGTCCTGTCAACCACGCCAGTGCCTGCACTTCTCTTTTCCTGCTACAAGCCGAGGCAGTTTTGCAATATTCTATTAAAACATGTATGACATATGCGGTGGGGATGTAATGGCGGCCACAATGGTGGTCACCCCGCTTTCCTCATACAGGTAAGCGGCCATGCTGGGGTCCCCACCAGCTCCTGTACCAGCAGGCAGCTCTGCATTATGGTCCAGGCCGCCATTACCCACCTCCACACTAGAAGCCCCGGGACACATTAGTGCTGGAGCGATAGTTACCATCATTAGCTGCCACCAGAGACAAACGAACTGATAAAGTTTTGATGACTAGTTAAAAAAAAGTAGAAGCTGTTTACATCTGACGTCACGTGGTGGCCGCGTATCAGCCAATGAGCGTGGAGCGGAGCGTTCACGCAGATGACAGCCTGATTTGACCAATCAGTGTCTCCCTGCGAGCATGCAGCGCGAGCGTGGAACTACAAGGCCCAGTATGCAGCCGAGGAGACCCTGGCATCACCGCCATGAGGCCTGGCCACCTGTAACCAGGGTCACGTGTGCCGGGCTCTCCGCCCCGGTGCATAACACCTGCACGACACGCCGCTCATCCCCGGGCCGAGCACACGGCGCAGCCGCTAATGCGCCACCTCCAATCCGGTGCACCGCAGCCAAAGCAGGCGGGCGGCCTGCACTCACCATGACCGGGAGCTGCGCTCTCCTCTCCCGCCACTGCCGGTCCCCTGCACCCTGCACCCTGCACTTGGCGCCAACTCTCTACGTTCAAGCGCCGGCAGGGACCCTCCCACCATCTCCGCCTCGTGTGTGAGTGACATGCGCAGGGGAAACGGGGTCACTGACCGCCCCCCACCCAGCCTGCAGCCGAGTGTACGCAGCTCCCCTGCGCAGGAGGTGTCCTGTCACCGGGCACAGCCGCGCTCCGCAGTGAGAAGGCGGACAGGATTTACTACTTTTATTTTGCTCCTTCTTTACAGTTGTAACAAACTAACATTTAAAGAAATAACACATCCTGATAGCTGCAGCCAATCACCTCACCTAGCGGCACCTCTGTCCGTGTCCCCCGTCACCTCCGTCCCTGTGTCCTCCGTCCCTGTGACCCCCGTCACCTCGGTCCCCGTGACCCCCGTCACCTCGGTCCCCGTGACCCCCGTCACCTCGGTCCCCGTGACCCCCGTCACCTCGGTCCCCGTGACCCCCGTCACCTCGGTCCCCGTGACCCCCGTCACCTCGGTCCCCGTGGACCCCGTCACCTCGGTCCCCGTGACCCCCGTCACCTCGGTCCCCGTGACCCGTGCCACCTCGGTCCCTGTGACATGTTCCACCTCGGTCCCTGTGACTCGCGCCACCTCAGTCCCTGTGACCCGTTCCACCTCAGTCCCTGTGACTCGCGCCACCTCAGTCCCTGTGACCCGTTCCACCTCAGTCCCTGTGACCCGTTCCACCTCGGTCCCTGTGACCCGCGCCACCTCGGTCCCTGTGACCCGCGCCACCTCGGTCCCTGTGACCCGCGCCACCTCGGTCCCTGTGACCCGCGCCACCTCGGTCCCTGTGACCCGCGCCACCTCGGTCCCTGTGACCCGCGCCACCTCGGTCCCTGTGACCCGCGCCACCTCGGTCCCTGTGACCCGCGCCACCTCGGTCCCTGTGACCCGCGCCACCTCGGTCCCTGTGACCCGCTCCACCTCAGTTCATGTGACATGTTCCACCTCAGTCCCTGTGACTCGCGCCACCTCAGTCCCTGTGACCCGTTCCACCTCAGTCCCTGTGACCCGTTCCACCTCAGTCCCTGTGACCCGCGCCACCTCAGTCCCTGTGACCCGCGCCACCTCAGTCCCTGTGACCGCTCCACCTCAGTCCATGTGACCCTCTCCACCTCAGTCCCTGTGACCCTCTCCACCTCAGTCCCTGTGACCCCTCCACCTCAGTCCCTGTGACCCTCTCCACCTCAGTCCCTGTGACCGCTCCACCTCAGTCCCTGTGACCCCTCCACCTCAGTCCTTGTGACCCTCTCCACCTCAGTCCCTGTGACCCTCTCCACCTCAGTCCCTGTGACCCGCTCCACCTCAGTCCCTGTGACCCCTCCACCTCAGTCCCTGTGACCTGCGCCACCTCAGTCCCTGTGACCCTCTCCACCTCAGTCCCTGTGACCCCTCCACCTCAGTCCTTGTGACCCTCTCCACCTCAGTCCCTGTGACCCTCTCCACCTCAGTCCCTGTGACCCCTCCACCTCAGTCCCTGTGACCCTCTCCACCTCAGTCCCTGTGACCCCTCCACCTCAGTCCCTGTGACCCTCTCCACCTCAGTCCCTGTGACCCCTCCACCTCAGTCCCTGTGACCCCTCCACCTCAGTCCTTGTGACCCTCTCCACCTCAGTCCCTGTGACCCCTCCACCTCAGTCCTTGTGACCTGCGCCACCTCAGTCCCTGTGACCCCTCCACCTCAGTCCCTGTGACCCCTCCACCTCAGTCCTTGTGACCCTCTCCACCTCAGTCCCTGTGACCCGCTCCACCTCAGTCCCTGTGACCTGCGCCACCTCAGTCCCTGTGACCCTCTCCACCTCAGTCCTTGTGACCCTCTCCACCTCAGTCCTTGTGACCCTCTCCACCTCAGTCACTGTGACCGCGTCACCTCAGTCCCTGTGAAGAATCACCATATATGATGGCCCATCGCTATGGAGGAGTAATCCGCTAGTTATCATATTCCTGCCACATACAGTTTTCTTCTCTTTTTTCTTATGTCACTTCTTCATTCTGTTTTTTCAAGAGCCATAACTTTTTTAAGTTTTCCTGTCAGCTTGTTTTTCTGCTGGACGAGTTGTCGTTTTGAAAGCCACCATTCGTTTTACAAATAAAGGGCCTGCTTCATGTAGGCATGTACGCCAGAATCCTTGTGTAAGACACTTTAAAGGGAACCTGTCCGCAGGTTTGACTGATATGAGATACGGCCACCACCTTTCAGGCCTGATATACAGCATTCTATAATGTTATATAGCTGCCCCGTGCCTGACCTGTAAGAGAAGAAAAAGGGCTTTTATTATACTCCCCTGTGGGGCGCTCTGGTCTGAGGAGTGTCGCTAGTCTGGGTCTGGCACCTCCCCTCTTGTGATGTTGCCCTCCTTCTTGCCTTATGTGGTTGACGCGTCCATACGTCATCCACACAGTCTCCCCGACGCCGTGCTCCTGTGCAGGCATACTTCTGTCCTGTTGACGGCAGAGTAAAGTACTGCAGTGCGCAGGCGCTGGGCCTCTCTGCCCTTTCCTGGCGCCTTCACACTGCAGTACTTTGCTCTGCCCTCAACAGGACAGATAAGTACGCCTGCGCAGGAGCGCGATTCCAGGGAGACTGTGTGGATGACGTATGGACTCATCATCCACACGAATCAAGAAGAAGGGAGTAGTAAGGAGCAGTCCGCCTCTTTTTGGTGATCTGACTCTGCTCACCAAAAAGAGCTGACTCTTTTGGATCCTTATTAAATATGTGTTCACAATTGGTGAACATAAATTTAAAATTACGTTAATGTGTATGAAACCCCGCACTTATGGCAAAACTCTGCCTACTTAACGGTTAACTGATTAAATTGAGTGGACAGAGTTAAGGTACCTTCACACTGAATAACTTAACAACGATATCGCTAGCGATCCGTGACGTTGCAGCGTCCTGGATAGCGATATCGTTGTGTTTGACACGCAGCAGCGATCAGGATCCTGCTGTGACATCGCTGGTCGGAGCAGAAAGGCCAGAACTTTATTTCGTCGCTGGATCTCCCGCAGACATCGCTGAATCGGCGTGTGTGACGCCGATCCAGCGATGTCTTCACTGGTAACCAGGGTAAACATCGGGTTACTAAGCACAGGGCCGCGCTTAGTAACCTGATGTTTACCCTGGTTACCAATGTAAAAAAAAAACAAACACTACATACTTACATTCCGATGTCTGTTGCGTCCCCCAGCGTTCTGCTTCCCTGCAATATCAGCGCCGGCCGGCCGGAAAGCGGAGCACAGCGGTGACGTCACCGCTCTGCTTTACTTCTGGCGCTTAGACAGTGCAGGGAAGGTGACGGCGAGGGACGTGACAGACACCGGAATGTAAGTATGTAGTGTTTGGGTTTTTTTACATTTACAATGGTAACCAGGGTAAACATCGGGTTACTAAGCGCGGCCCTGCGCTTAGTAACCCGATGTTTACCCTAGTTACCAGGGGACTTCGGCATCGTTGGTCGCTGGAGAGCTGTCTGTGTGACAGCTCTCCAGCGACCACACAATGACGAAACAGTGACGCTGCAGCGATCGGCATCGTTGCCTATATCGCTGCAGCATCGCTTAATGTGACGGTACCTTTAGGTTTCGGTGGGCGGCATTAAGTCCGTTGAACACCAGAATTCTACACTTAGTGAAAGCCATTCAGAGAATTCAGTGTCTCTCACTGAGGTGTCGGCTCCCATCGTTCACAGCAGAGAGGCGGCTATTTGTCACAGTTCGTTCGCGAACGACCCATAACTAGAAGGGAGACGCTGGACCAAGCCCAGTGACACCCCTAGGAACGGACCGCCCCACAGGCGAGTATAATAAAAGTTCTTTTTTTATCTGGTCTTGCAGGTCGGGTGGAGGGCAGATATACAGCATTATAGAATGCAGATACAAATATTACAACGGAAAGGAAACCACTTACGTGTGCTGACATGCTTCACAAACATCACAAACACATCTGGAAAAACTAACCGCATCCTCTGAACATCACTTTCACTCACAATATGAGGTCAATCATCATCTTTAGGCCGGCTTCACACTCAGCGTATGAAAATACGGTCCGTATATTACGGCCGTAATACGCTGAAATGTCCCGAAAATAGTGGTCCGTAGCTCCTCCGTAGGCAGGGTGTGTCAGCGTTTTTTGCGCATGGCATCCTCCGTATGTAATCCGTATGGCATCCGTACTGGGTGGTTTTCTCGCAGGCTTGCAAAACCAACATACCGCTATAGAAATGATCCATGTGTCCCAAAAAGAAAAAAAAATATATATATACTGTCTATATATATATATGTCATTAGACACATATATGTATATATATTAATATTTTTTCCAGCGCTATACAGCTTGAAAGCCGGTAATTCAATTACCGGCTTTTTCTTTCTCCTTCCTAAAACCCGACATGATTTGAGACATGGTTTACATGCAGTAAACCATGTCTTCTCTCCTTTTTTTTTTGCAGATTCCACACTACTAATGTCAGTAGAGTGTATCTGCAAAATTTGGCCGTTCTAGCTCTTAAAATAAAGGGTTAAATGGCGGAAAAAATTGGCGTGGGCTCCCGCGCAATTTTCTCCGCCAGAGTAGTAAAGCCAGTGACTGAGGGCAGATATTAATAGCCTGGAGAGGGTCCATGGTTATTGGCCCCCCCCTGGCTAAAAATATCTGCCCCCAGCCACCCCAGAAAAGGCACATCTGGAAGATGCGCCTATTCTGGCACTTGGCCACTCTCTTCCCATTCCCGTGTAGCGGTGGGATATGGGGTAATGAAGGGTTAATGCCACCTTGCTATTGTAAGGTGACATTAAGCCTAATTAATAATGGAGAGGCGTCAATTATGACACCTATCCATTATTAATCCAACTGAATGAAAGGGTTAAATAAAACACAAACACATTATTTAAAATTATTTTAATGAAATAAAAACAATGGTTGTTGGAGTATTTTATTCTACGGCCAATCCAGTCACTGAAGACCCTCGTTCTGTGAAAGAAAAAACATAATAAACCAACAATATACTTACCCTCCGCAGATCTGTAACGTCCAACGATGTAAATCCTTCTGAAGGGGTTAAAACATTTTGCAGCAAGGAGCTTTGCTAATGCAGGCTGCTCCTCGCTGCAAAACCCCGGGGAATGAGTCTAAATATAGATCAATGAGCTATATTTAGCTTCATTTGCGGTGAGGCGCCCTCTGCTGGATGTTCATAGATCGTGGGAACTTGCCTAGAAAGCCTGGGAGCTTTCTAGGAAATTTCCCACGATCTATGAACATCCAGCAGAGGGCACCTCACCGCAAATGAAGCTAAATATAGCTCATTGATCTATATTTAGACTCATTCCCCGGGGTTTTGCAGCGAGGAGCAGCCTGCATTAGCAAAGCTCCTTGCTGCAAAATGTTTTAACCCCTTCAGAAGGATTTACATCGTTGGACGTTACAGATCTGCGGAGGGTAAGTATATTGTTGGTTTATTATGTTTTTTCTTTCACAGAACGAGGGTCTTCAGTGACTGGATTGGCCGTAGAATAAAATACTCCAACAACCATTGTTTTTATTTCATTAAAATAATTTTAAATAATGTGTTTGTGTTTTATTTAACCCTTTCATTCAGTTGGATTAATAATGGATAGGTGTCATAATTGACGCCTCTCCATTATTAATTAGGCTTAATGTCACCTTACAATAGCAAGGTGGCATTAACTCTTCATTACCCCATATCCCACCGCTACACGGGAATGGGAAGAGAGTGGCCAAGTGCCAGAATAGGCGCATCTTCCAGATGTGCCTTTTCTGGGGTGGCTGGGGGCAGATATTTTTAGCCAGGGGGGGGCCAATAACCATGGACCCTCTCCAGGCTATTAATATCTGCCCTCGGTCACTGGCTTTACTACTCTGGCAGAGAAAATTGCGCGGGAGCCCACGCCAATTTTTTCCGCCATTTAACCCTTTATTTTAAGAGCTAGAACGGCCAAATTTTGCAGATACACTCTACTGACATTAGTAGTGTGGAATCTGCAAAAAAAAAAGGAGAGAAGACATGGTTTACTGCATGTAAACCATGTCTCAAATCATGTCGGGTTTTAGGAAGGAGAAAGAAAAAGCCGGTAATTGAATTACCGGCTTTCAAGCTGTATAGCGCTGGAAAAAATATTAATATATATACATATATGTGTCTAATGACATATATATATATAGACAGTATATATATTTTTTTTTTTCTTTTTGGGACACATGGATCATTTCTATAGCGGTATGTTGGTTTTGCAAGCCTGCGAGAAAACCACGCAGTACGGATGCCATACGGATTACATACGGAGGATGCCATGCGCAAAAAACGCTGACACACCCTGCCTACGGAGGAGCTACGGACCACTATTTTCGGGACATTTCAGCGTATTACGGCCGTAATATACGGACCGTATTTTCATACGCTGAGTGTGAAGCCGGCCTTACGGACGTAGTTTCTGCGCTCTTACGTCCGTAAAACTCGCAAGTGTGAAGCCGGCCTTATAGTCAATGCAACTTTATGGTAGTCAGCAGTGACAATGAAAGTTGTGTATAGAAACCTCAATTTTCCCAGGGCACAAAAAGACAAAAAAGTAACTCTGTAAAACTCCTGTTATAGAAGGCAAACTGCCCAAATAATACCAGTCTTTGGCCATTCATCAGGTGCAGTTATTTCTATTTTAAATCACTCTTCTTTGTTGTCTTGTGGCATTCATTACTATTTGGTTTTGCCCTAAGTTGTTCAAAATAGCACACCTTTCACGAAGCTCATGGTCTTTTCTGTCTTTCATATTTTTTTATTTTTATTTTTTTTTTTTAGTTGCATGTTTTGTAAAATGGTACAAAATTATCTGGCATACAAAAAATCACTCCAGGGAGGGACTGCAGTACTCTTGAAACAAATTAGGCATACACATTTGGAAATCCTAAACTCTACCTATAGTGGCAAAATAATAATTAATAAAAAGCACATATACAATCCATTGTAAACAAGTGCAAATAAAAAAAAGAATAAGGCTCAGATGAAAAACTAGACAAAAATCAGGTAAAAATGCAGTAATGAATTGGCCTCATAGAATTCACACGGCCGGGGTCACACTTGCGAGTGTGATGCGAGAAATGAAGTCCAACAAATATTAATAAGGAGCCGGCGCACTCTGATATTGGTAATAAGTGGGGGTGCGAACCCAAGTGGCAAAAATAATATGCAAACAAGAAAAAAGAGATGCCACTAGAACATATTCGCACACCACCAATAACATATATCAAAAAGGAACAACTTTATTGGAAGCATAGTTAAAAACAATTAAAACCAGTACAATCACCAGCTGCCTACCCCCCATATATACGGCCTGTACATCCCTCACATGCTGCAAATAATACCCCAAGATAATAGCAAATACATATATACGAATCACTATAATAAGCCACTCCGATAGATCCAAATATATACAAAATTAGCGTAATCACCACATGTAAGGAGTAATTATAAACACGCCTAAATACTCCCCTCAGTATCCCACTGATGAACAGATACAAACCAAAAATTGGTGCACCATTAGGGAACAAAAAAATGCAGAGAAGAAAGGCGAGTGAGCTCTAGACCGCCTTATAGTAAAGGCCAGTAGCAGAAAGGTCCCAAAGGGAAACGTACCCTAAATGGAGCAGCATGCCGCGCCAACACCTAGAAATCACCTCACCTAGGGAGGGTGAAGGCAGCAGCAAGAGGTAGCAGCCAGGGGTGTAACAGGCCCGGGAGGCAGCTGAACCCAACGCGTGTCGCGGCAAAAACAAGCCGCTTCGTCAGGGGACGCCCCTGACGAAGCGGCTTGTTTTTGCCGCGACACGCGTTGGGTTCAGCTGCCTCCCGGGCCTGTTACACCCCTGGCTGCTACCTCTTGCTGCTGCCTTCACCCTCCCTAGGTGAGGTGATTTCTAGGTGTTGGCGCGGCATGCTGCTCCATTTAGGGTACGTTTCCCTTTGGGACCTTTCTGCTACTGGCCTTTACTATAAGGCGGTCTAGAGCTCACTCGCCTTTCTTCTCTGCATTTTTTTGTTCCCTAATGGTGCACCAATTTTTGGTTTGTATCTGTTCATCAGTGGGATACTGAGGGGAGTATTTAGGCGTGTTTATAATTACTCCTTACATGTGGTGATTACGCTAATTTTGTATATATTTGGATCTATCGGAGTGGCTTATTATAGTGATTCGTATATATGTATTTGCTATTATCTTGGGGTATTATTTGCAGCATGTGAGGGATGTACAGGCCGTATATATGGGGGGTAGGCAGCTGGTGATTGTACTGGTTTTAATTGTTTTTAACTATGCTTCCAATAAAGTTGTTCCTTTTTGATATATGTTATTGGTGGTGTGCGAATATGTTCTAGTGGCATCTCTTTTTTCTTGTTTGCATGTGATGCGAGAAACTCGCACAAGTCTCTCGCCTCAATACCCGGCACTGCATGTATGTTTATGCAGCCACACACTCCGGTCCCAAGTGCCAGTAGTAGTGCGGGGTATTGAGGCGAAAGACTCGTGCAAGTTTCTCGCATCACGCTCGCAAGTGTGACCCCGGCCTTATTCACAGACTCTTACTCTCAGACACCTACACCAGCACAAAACGAGCCTTGGGCTGAGCAATCTATCGACTCGGCTGCTATCCTGGTCATAGCCGTTCTTGTTTATTGCCAGACTGGTCATTCCTGAATGTGTACTAAATTTTGTCCAGATACCTAGTGTCAGACTGGGGTGCCAATAGCCCACTAGTAACATTGACTTTGTGGTTCCACTTTTCAGCTTCATGCAAATATTCCATTACCATCATTCATGTCTTTGTACTTCTCATACAGTATTGGGAAGTAGGGAGCCCACTCCTGCACAGGGGCCTACTGGGGGATTATAATAATAATAATCTTTTTTTATAAAAAAAAAAAACGCATCGCGGTAAAAAAATGAGCATGTTCATTATTTTTGCGGATTTTCTGCGTTTTTCCCGCAATTCTATGCATTTGGGAAAAAACGCACAAAAAACGCGGTAAAATCGCAGTAAAAACGCATGTGGATTTCTAGCAGAAATGTCCGTTTTTTGTCAGGAAAATTTCTGCAAGAAATCCTGACATGTGCACATACCCTAACACATAAAACTCTCTACATTCTTTCCTCATCTCTGTCTACCACTCTACCTTCCTCTTCTTTCCTCTAATAACCTAAGACTCCTCTATAATACAAAACTGACACTCTCGTCTCCAGGACTTCTCTCCTGCTGCATCAGTTTTCTAGAATGCTCTATCCGTGACAATCTGGTTAATCTCCAGTATCCACAGTTTCAAGTGTGCCCTAAAACCACAAAGAACATGTCTGTAGACTTGCCTACCACCTCACTAATCTAACTAATTATCCCCTGTTCTCTCTTCCACGCACTCAATAGCATTTTCTGTACCTGCACTTTTAATGATAATGGCTGGTGACTGGTTTATGCAATGTTATTTCAATACCCGAATTATTATACTGATGGCTGGACCTTACACAACAAGCACTTTATTTTTACCTTTCGTTTTACCCCTATTTCCTCATAGACTGTAAGCTTAGAAGCATGGCCCTCGCTCCTCTTGGTATGCGTTGAAATATGTGCTACTCTGTAATGCCTTTATTGTTAGTACAGGTCCCCTCTCTAATGTAAAGTGCTACGGGAATATGTTGGAACTGTAGAAATAAAAATCATTGTAGGTTTATGATTTTTCAACACATTGCAGTATCAGTTGTAATAAAGGTATGGTTAAATACATTAGTGTGGTGCTGCCACATCCTCTGTACACCGCCAACTCTCCTGCTTTGTTTAGCTCTGTATTTCGAATCTTCTGGTTTTTGGTTCCTGACTTTCACTTGTATTTCTCACTACAAAACAGTCTTATGATATTGTCCCTGACCTTGAGGCTATGTGCCCACGTTGCAGAAATGCTGCGGAAATGTCCGCAGCATTTCTGTAACTCCCTGCCGTGGGTAAAACGCATGCAGAATTCGCATGCGTTTTCCCGCAAAACACAAATGTTTTGCAAGCGTCTTTAGCTTGCAGAATGCTTGCGCTTTTCGAAGCGATTTGAAGCATCGCTTGGAAAAGTGATTGACAGGTTGGTCACACTTGTCAAGCATAGTGTTTGACAAGTGTGACCAACTTTTTACTATTGATGCTGCCTATGCAGCATCAATAGTAAAAGATAGAATGTTAAAAATAAGTTTAAAAAATATGGTTATTCTCACCTACCAATGGCCCCCGATCTCCTCAGCAGCGCTCCCGATACGTTCCATTCCCAGGGATGCTTTGCGCAAAGGACCTTTGTGACGTCACGGTCACGTGACCGCGACATCATCCCATGTGATTCGCGTAATGCATCCCTGGGAACGGAAGCCGCCGCATGCACCGCTGAGAGGCGAGAGGACTCCGGGGGCCATCAAAAGGTAAGTATATCCCTAATTTTTATTTTTATTTTTTTTTACAGGAATATGGTACCCAGGGCCTGGAGGAGAGTCTCCTGTACTCCTGATTCAAGAGAGCTTTATAGAGTTTAGGGTCTTTGCCTGATGTTCACATGTCCGTTTATCATCCATTAGAACAGATCCAGCAGCAATCCGTTGACAAAAAAAAGTTGTGTAGACATAACTTTTTTTGCCCACCTAAAAAAAACTGATTTCAACTGGATACTTTTTTGTAACACTGAAGTCTATGGAAAACAGATCCGTTAAATAGCCATCCTTTTTTCCCATTTGAAAAGGATACGTTTTTACGATTGAGACAGATGGAGACACTGTGGATGCCGTCTGAAACGTGATCCAGCGGTACCCGTCTTTTTAAGATTGCATAAGGCTGTGTGCACACGTTCTGGATTTTTCACTTTTTTTTAGTTTTTTTTGCTATAAAACCGCGAAAAAAAACGCTCACATTAAGCATCCTATTAAAAGAATGCAAACCGCATTTTGTATGCACATGCTGCATTTTTTCATGAACGGAAAAGCATTCCTGGAAAAAACGCAGCATGTTCATTAATTTGCCGAATCGCGGGGATTCCACACACATAGGAATGCATTGATCCGCTTACTTCCCGCATGGGGCTATGCCCACCATGCGGGAAGTAAGCGGATCATGTGCGGATGGTACCCAGGGTGGAGGAGAGGAGACTCTCCTCCACGGACTGGGCACCATATAATTGTTAAAAAAAAAAAGAATTGAAGTAAAAAATAGTGATATACTCACCTTCTGATGGCCCCCGGAGTCCTCCCGCCTCTCAGCGGTGCATGCGGTACCTTCCATTCCCCGGGATGCTGTGTGCAAAGGACCTGCGATGCCGTAGCGGTCACGTAACCGTGACGTCATCCCAGGTCCTTCCCACCCTCTATCCAGGGGAACGGAAGCCGCCGCGTGCACCACTGAGGAGATCGGGACACCGGAAGGTGAGAATAACAATTTTTTTTATTATTATTATTTTTAACATTAGATCTTTTTATTATTGATGCTACATAGGCAGCATCAATAGTAAAAAGTTGGTCACGCTTGTCAAACACTATGTTTGGCAAGTGTGACCAACCTGTCAATCAGATCGCTTGGAAAACGCTAGCATTCTGCAAGCTAATTACACTTGCAAAACGCTAGTGTTTAGCAGGAATACGCATGCTAATTCCGCATGCGATATACCCGCGGCAGGAGTTGCGGAATTTCCGCGGCAATTCTGCAACATGTGCAGTGCACTTAGCCTAAAAGTGCCGTTGGCCACAGTTTTGTGCATCTCTGAAAGAAGGACACCGCTGAGCAGAGGCCAGACAGAGTTCAGGGTAATTCTGCTGCCTCATTATAGTGAATGGATCCCTCGGGGGTTTCATCTGAATCACGTCACTCAGATATTTAGATGGAAGCCCCAAAGTAAGTGCTCAGCGTAGAGTGCTGGATAACTTTGATGCAAAACGTTATGCAAAATGTTCCCAATAATAAAAGCTTCAACTCAATTTACAAAAAAAGCAAGTCTCCACTCAGGTCCATCATCTGTTAATTGAAATATAGGGGGCTTCCATGTTACTGGTAGTACAAAGGTTCTGGAAAAGGGAAATGGCTCCTCACCCGCCAAAAGAAATTCAGCAAACTCTGTGCTCTAAAATCCAAATGCCCCCCTCCCTTCTGAGCTCCACAGTGTACCTAAACCAGATATTGCATCCACGTTTGGCAATTCTGAAGCGATGAGAGCCCGCCTAATGTACGGGTGCATGCCTCCAGAAGCACGAGCTGAGCATAATGTACTGGTGACTGCAACGTACTGGCCACTACAGCGTACTGGTCACTACAACGGCAGTTTGCAATTTTCACTCGGAAACATTCATTGCTGCTTGTTTCTGGAAAATACCCATGGAGTCAAAATCGTCTCTACACCTTTAGATAAATTCCCCAAGGGGTATAGTTTCCAATATGGGCTCATTTGAGGGGGGATTCTGCTCTTCTAGCAATTACGGGCTCTGTATATGGAGTCCACAAACTGTTCTAGGAAAATCTGCGCTCCCGGAGGCAAATAGCGCTCCATTCCTCCCTAGTCTCTCCTGTATGGCTAAATAGTACTGTACAGCCACATATGGGGTATTGCCATGTTCAGTTGAAATTGTGGGACAAATTGTAGTGACATTTTTACCAACTTCTTGTGTGAAAATGTGAAATCTGGTCTAAAACAAAATTTTGATGGTAAAAATGTTATTTTTTCTTCACTGCCCAATGGTATAAAATTCTGTGACACATCTGTGGTGTCAATATGATCACTGCACGCCTATAAAAATGTATTTAGAGGTGTAGTTTGTAAAATGGGGTCACTTATGGGGCGTTCTACTGTTCTGGCACCTCATGGCACCCTCAAACCAAAATATTAAAATCTGGCGCTCCTTGCCTTCTGAGCTTTGCACTGTGCCTGAAAAATATTTTCTGATTACATGTAGGGTATTGGCGCACTAGGAAAAAATGGACCTCAGTTTGTTGTAAAAAAAAATTCCTATTAGCCCTTAGAAAACGTAAAAACTTGGGGCTAAAACAACATTTTAGTGGTAAAAATGTAATTTATTCTTTCATCACCGCTCAGTGGTTTAAAATTCTGTGAGGCACATGTGGTAATCACTGTACCCCTAGATTAATTCATTACGGAGTGTAATTTATAAAATAAGTTCTCATACAGGGGTTTTCTGTTGTTCTGGCACCAAAATGCGGCCACTTGTGGGGGTTTCCACTATGTAGGCACATCAGTAGCTCTCCAAATGTGACATGACATCCACTAATGATTCTAGGAAATTTTACATTCAAAAGTCAAATACGCTCGCTCCTTCCCTTCCGAGCCCTGCCATGTGCCCAAAAGGTAGTTTTCTCCCTCATATTGGGTATCAGCGTACTCAGGAGAAATTGCACAACAAACTGTACTGTGCAATTTCTCCTGTTACCCTTATGAAAATGCGATATTTTTGTGCTAAAAGCATATTTCATATTTGTGGGGAAAATTTGATTTTTTATATTTTTACGGCTCAACGTTATAACCTTGTGTGAAGCATCTGAGGGTTCAATGTGCTCACCACACATCTAAATGAGGGGTCTAAATTCCAAAATGGTGTCACTTGTGGGGAATTTTCTTTGGGGCTCTCCAAAAGCGATATGGCATGCGCCAATTGTTCCAGCAAATTTTGCACTCAAAAAGTCAAATGGCGCTCCTTCCTTTCCGAGCTCTGCCATGCAACCAAACTATGGTTTTCTCCCTCATATGGGGTATTGGCATGCTCAGGAGAAATTGCAGAACAAATTTTGGGGTCCATTTTTTCCTGTTACCCTTGTCAAAATAAAAAAATGTATATCTGAAGTCAAATTTTTGTGGAAAAACGTTAAATGTAATTTTTTTTTTTTTTTTTTCAAAAAATTCCTGTGAAGCACCTAAAGGGTTAATAAACTTTGTTAATGTGGTTTTGAGGGGTGCAGTTTTCAGAATAGTGTAACTTTTGGTTTTCTTCTATCATATAGACTCCTCAAAGTGACATCAAATGTGAGATGGTCCTTAAAAAAATGTTTTTGTAAATTTTGCAGGAAAAATGAAAAATTGCTGGTCAATTTTAACCCTTATAACTTCCGAACACAAAATATTTTGGTTACAAAATTGTGCTGATGTAAAGTAGGCATGTGAGAAATGTTATTTATTAACTATTTTGTGTGACATATCTCTGTGATTTAAAGGCATGAAAATTCAAAGTTGAAAAATTGCAAAATTTTCCAAATTTTTGACAAATTTCTTTTTTTTTCCCACAAATAAACGCAAGACATACCAAAGAAATGTTACTATTATCATGACGTACAATATGTCAGGAAAAAAAACAGTCTAGGAATCAGTGGGATCAGTTGAAGTGTTCCAGAGTTATTACCACATAAAGTAACAGTGGTCAGAATTGTAAAACTTGTCATTAACGTGCAATCCACCCTCGAAGGTATGCTACTGGACATGTGAACTAGTAATCTTCCATTTGAAACTGATCCAGTAAGCAAAAAATGGCTCCTTTTCAATTGCAATAAAAACAGATGGCTATTTGACAGATCAGTTTTCCTTATTTATTTATTTTATTTTGCTCATTTATATAGCACCAGACTTCAATGTTTATAAAACAAATCTAGTTTTTTTTCAAGTGGACAGCCTGGGGGGGGAGGTGGAGTCACGTGGAAACCACCACTGATACCACTTTGTCACAGATGATATCGGAGAGATCACCGCTGCCACCAGTTGTCGTTTGAATGCAAGTCCACTTCCTCCAATCGTCAGGGCAATGGCTCTGAGTCCATCCACTACATGACTGTAGCTGTCATGAGGTCCATGTTGGAGGGCCCAGAACTTTTTCCGGTATACCTAAGGAGTCAGCTGGTAGTTCCTTATCGGGGCCTGTTTGATGGCCTCATAATCTCCATCTTGATGTCGAGGTAGAGAGGCAAACGCCTCTAGACCTTTGCCTCATAGCCCTAGGGTTACACATTGGGCCCACTGGTCCTCAAGTACCTGGCAATGTCTGCAGGCCTTTTCAAATCCCAGCAAAAATGTGTCTAGGTCTACGTCCATGACAGGAAAATGCTCAGAATGGGATTTAAAGGTGGAGACATAACTGGACTTTCTGTTCAGTGGGGTAGATGGTCCTTTTGGAGTCGGATTAATTCTAGCTGGTACTCTCGCTTGGCTTGTCACTCAGCTACCTCTCACTTGGCTCTCTCAGCCTCTAGCTCAGCTTGTCATTCAGCAGACTCTCGCTCTTGATATTGCTGAATCAGCTTCAGTCTTCTGTCACGACTGTCTGCGTCAAGTAAGGCCATCTGTAGGTGAGGGTCCATGCTACTCTGGTTACTGATGTGGCTTGTATCCACAGGTCGGATCTCTGCAGCAGTGCCATGTACGCCTTGGCTGGCCTCCCGTTCAGCAGTGCTCAGGTGACGGACTTGCTCCTCAGTGACCGTCTGCTGATTATATTTGCCAGTGGAGTTAATCTGTCTGACCACACAGACAGCAGCAATGGCTTCGTTTTTCAACTACTTGTACCAGGCTTCCCCAAGCATAGCCATGATTGCCAAATAATTGACAAATAGGCAGTGTTTGTAAAAAATACACAAGACGATACAAAACGGGAAGAGAATCTACAGATGAGTACGGTATATTGTGGTAATGTCTGCAGAGGGTGCTCTGTAAGGTTTTTATAGTCCTCCGGGAGGATCTCCATAATTTTTGATTTGGCCAAATGCAGGTTTCCAGTTACAGGGTCATGAAATTGTAAAATAGTACGACATATCCAATTTCTGACTGACGATAGCAAGGTAAGTTGCTGGCCAACCTGTCCTTATAGAGAATATAGGTAAGCTCCTCCGAACAAGCACTCCTGTGCGTGGGAGAGTTGGCTGAGATGTATCATACGATCCATCAAAGCATCATTTGGTTGACCGCCATCTAACACGTATGGCCAGTTTTGCAGTCAGATGTTTCAGTTCACGTGATCTTTTCATTGAAGACAATGTTCAGTGAATACTACTGATTTCTACCACGTAAGAAATGATCAGTCACCAGACACACAAATTATTGAAAAAAAAATCACATATAATTACAATCCTAATATCATATACAATAGTTAAAATCTTAAGAAAACATTTCTTTTTATCAGCTCATGAAGAAGAACGACATTGTGTTCTTCCCTTTTTATACAGAACAAAGGTAAATGCTCCACAATCCAGCCGGCGTTAGATTAATGAATGACCCCCACAGTGCACATTATCTATGCTCCAGAGCAAATAAAATACAACTACTCCACCCCAAGACTAAATCCATTACCCAGACCATTGGTCCAAGCGTACTTGAGGACTGTTATTTTTCAAATTGCCATCTGCAATCAGCAGAAGCCATTTGTCATAGTCCTATAGCTAAAAAGCTGAAAGAAAAGGGGGAAAAGAACAAGAAAACTGCGTAAATAATTATTGATTTATTGGGGATGCAGCTTGACTATGATTGATGCATTATTATTTATCAGGTTAGTTTATCTAGATTCTTTTTAACAATAAAAACCTTTCTGTCTGTATCTCAGTCACGAATCACCTCTAGTCTTTGCTGCTATTGAAGGCAAAATAGCAAATAAGATGATTTAAGAGAACAATTTGCTGCATACTCCTGCACTATGATGGTTTTTATGGAAATCTGGGGGCACACATTAAAGGGCTTATCCACTACCCAGACAACCTATTTTTAAGCTAAATAGTCCTCCTTTTAAAAAAAACAAAAAAAAAAACATCTGCTCACCTTCTATACCAATGCCGTCTGCATTGGTCTCCCAGGGATCGCGTGACAATGTTATGCCCTACAGCCTATCGGCGGCCATTATTGGGCTCTTACTACTTCTTATTCAGTATATTTTCCCCTTTTACATGGGGCATTTAAAAAGGGGTTGACCAGGTAGTGGATAGTCCTTTAATCTTCAGTTAGTCACGCCAAAATACTTACACTATTAGTCGCACGGGATCCATGGGACCCCGATATTCAAATAGAAAAATAAATGAACTAAGAAACTTAAGGTACAACATCTTAGCTATGATATAACATTTTTAGTATACAGTCAGAGCATTGCACTTGATTGAAATGATATCTGTGGTCTGGTCATGTTGTGTCAGGACCACAAATTGTGGCTGTAGCTCTATTACGTTCTATGACATAAGCCTTCTTGAAGATAATAGTTGTTAAAAAAAAGTAGATGCAAATGTTAGAAGCAAGTGTAAGAGTCACCATCCAAGAATTTGAAAGAGTAGAGGCAGGGTTGAAAGATGTAATGAAGGAGAATGATCATTTTAGGGTGTTTCATCTCACCTGGAGCGGTGAATCCTCAAAGCAAGGCTCAGACTGGCCCACTGGAAACAGTTGAATCCCCTGGAGGGCCCCTGTGCAGTAGTGGGCCCAAAACCTCTGCATAAGCAGTATATGGCACACTACACTTAATGAAACATGTAGAGACAAGAATATCATGTCATCATAAATTTAAGAAACTACCCAGTCTATTACTACTGTATATGGAAGCATAGACAAATATGGGAACAATAGTCAGGTAATATTGCATGCAGCTGAACAGTTGGCCCCAATCAGTGTTACTCATGCACACTTGGCACTGCAGTCCAATGCTGCTTGAAGCCCTTCGTCTGGTTGAGCAGCACCAATGCAGCAAGGACAGGGGGCGATTGTGCCACAAGAACAGGTAACGATGGTGCCGCAAGAACAGGTAACGATGGTGCCGCAAGGACAGGTGGCGATGGTGCCGCAAGGACAGATGGTAATGGTACAGCAAGGAAAGGTGGCAACGATGCAGCAAGAACAGGGGGCGATGGTGCAGTAAGGCAATGTGGAGTAGCTGAACTGAAACAACAGCAGTAGGGCTGGCACAGCTGTGTAGCAGAGTTGACTTAGCAATCAGAAACTGGTGTAGCAGTGCTGAGTTTGCAACTGAGACTCCATGTAGCAGTGTCGGCATCATGAAATGTACAGCACGATTTCATGGATCAGTGCTTGAATCACAGAACAGCAAAATTGCACAGTGGGATTTGATGTAGAACCATGATGGCCAGAATAGCATAGTTGTCTTTACAGTGGCGGTGTAGTATATGGCATGAGAGGCATCTACCTGAATACTCAGGCAGAGTCCTGCCATCTGAACCAATTTTATGAGCATGTGACAACCTAAAGTATTAGAGAAGACACAGGACCAATTTAGTGAATAGTGTGAGGGGTGGGGCCAATAGTGATAAGACATGAATTAACCATCCTGATGGTAGGTGAGAAATGTCCATTACTGCAAAACTCTTTAATTCAAATATAATACATATATGGGAATTTTTCAGCAATAAAAACTATTCCTAGATTAAAATATGTTTAATAACAGTACAAAAATTTGAAAAAGGATGTAAAATGGATCTGTCAGCTGAAATAGACCTGTTGAGGCTGATGCACTTGTTTTGCAAATAAATGTCATAACTAGGGTTGAGCGAAACGGGTCGTTCATTTTCAAAAGTCGCCGACTTTTGGCAAAGTCGGGTTTCATGAAACCCGATCCGACCCCTGTGCGGGGTCGGCCATGCGGTACGCGACTTTCGCGCCAAAGTCGCGTTTCAATGACGCGAAAAGCGCCATTTCTTAGCCAATGAAGGTAAACGCAGAGTGTGGGCAGCGTGATGACATAGGTCCTGGTCCCCACCATCTTAGAGAAGGGCATTGCAGTGATTGGCTTGCTGTCTGCGGCGTCACAGGGGCTATAAAGGGGAGTTCCCGCCGGCCGCCATGTTACTGCTGCTGATCTGAGCTTAGGGAGAGGTTGCTGCCGCTTCGTCAGAAGCAGGGATAGCGTTAGGCAGGGTCCATTAACCACCAAACCGCTTGTGCTGTAGCGATTTCCACTGCCCAACACCACCTTCGGTGTGCAGGGACAGTGGAAGCTACATTTTTTTTTTCCCCTCAGCGCTGTAGCTCATTGGGCTGCCCTAGAAGGCTCCCTGATAGCTGCATTGCTGTGTGTACGCCGCTGTGCAAACCAACTGCTTTTTTCAAAGCACAAATCCTCTTGTTCCTTCCTTTCTGCACAGCTATCTTTTTGGTTTGTACACACTTTTTATTTAATTTGTGCATCAGTCCACTCCTTATTGCTGCCTGCCATACCTGGCTGAGATTACTGCAGGGAGATAGTAATTGAAGGACAGTCCCTGTTTTTTTTTTTTGTGGGAGATTAAGATTGGCATTTCTGCTAGAGTGCCATCTCTGTCTGTGTCATCTCTCACTCAGTGGGCCATAGAAAGCCTATTTATTTTTTTGCTTGATTTTGGTTCTAAAATCTACCTGAAAAAATCACTACATCAATCAATTGCAAAACTCTCCCCGCTCCAATCTGTCCTGAATGCTGCAGCCAGGATCATATTCCTCACCAACCGTTACACCAATGCCTCTACCCTGTGCCAGTCATTACACTGGCTACCCATCCACTCCAGAATCCAGTACAAAACTACTACCCTCATCCACAAAGCACTCCATGGCTCAGCACCACCCTACATCTCCTCCCTGGTATCAGTCTACCACCCTACCCGTGCCCTCCGCTCCGCTAATGACCTCAGGTTAGCATCCTCAATAATCAGAACCTCCCACTCCCGTCTCCAAGACTTTACACGTGCTGCGCCGATTCTTTGGAATGCACTACCTAGGTTAATACGATTAATCCCCAATCCCCACAGTTTTAAGCGTGCCCTAAAAACTCATTTGTTCAGACTGGCCTACCGCCTCAATGCATTAACCTAACGATCCCTGTGTGGCCTATTTATAATAAAAAAAAAAAAAAAAAAAAAAAGGTTCCTCGCATCATGTTCTCATACACTTTATGCAGTATTAGCCCTCTGTGTCTGTACTGCTACATACTTAGGCAGGTAACTGGTTCATGCAGCTTTACATGAACACCTGAGCCTTACACTATAGCTGGTCCGAATAACTAAAGCAATTGTTACCATCCACCTCTCGTGTCTCCCCTTTTCCCCATAGTTTGAAAGCTTGCGAGCAGGGCCCTCACTCCTCCTGGTATCTGTTTTGAACTGTATTTCTGTTATGCTGTAATGTTTATTGTCTGTACAAGTCCCCTCTATAATTTGTAAAGCGCTGCGGAATATGTTGGCGCTATATAAATAAAATTATTATTATTATTTATTATTATTATAATCAGTGGGAGAAAAATATTGGCCTCAGGGCTTGTGTGCCACTCCTGACTCCTGTGTGCATCATCACTCACTCAGTGGGCCATAGAAAGCCCTTTTTTTTTTTTTTTTTTGCTTTATTTGGGTTCTAAATTCTACCTGAAAAAATCAATAAATCAATCAGTGGGAGATTAATATCGGCCTTTGGGCTTGTGTGCCAGTCCTAAGCGTGCCATCTCTCTCTCTCAGATAGTGGGCCATAGAAAGCCTATTTATTTTTTTATTTTTTTATTGGGTTTATAAATTTTCCCTGGAAAAAAAAAAGTGGGAGATTAATATTGGCCTCTGGGCTTGTGTGCCAGTCCTGAGCGTGCCATCTCTCTCACAAATAGTGGGCCATAGAAAGCCTATTTATTTATTTTTTTTTTGTTTTATAAATTCTCCCTTAAAAAAAAAAGGGAGATTAATATTGGCCTTTGGGCTTGTGTGCCAGTCCTAAGCGTGACATCTCTCTCTGTCTCTCAGATAGTGGGCCATAGAAAGCCTATTTATTATTTTTTTTATTGGGTTTATAAATTTTCCCTGGAACAAAAAAAAAAAGTGGGAGATAAATATTGGCCTCTGGGCTTGTGTGCCACTCCTGACTCCTGTGTGCGTCATCTCTCACTCAGTGGGCCATAGAAAGCCTTTTTTTTGTTTTATTTGTTTTCTAAATTCTCCCTGAAAAAATCATTTTATTTTATTTGGTTTCTAAATTCTTCCTGAAAAAATCATTTTATTCTATTTTTTTTTTTTCCTAAAGTCTCCCTGAAAAAACAAAAAAAACAAATCAGTGGGAGATTAATATTGCCCTTTCTGCTTGTGTGCCAGTCTTGACTCCTGGGTGTGCCATCTCTCTCTCTCTCTCCAATTGTGGGCCATAGAAAGCCTATTATTTTTTTAGCTTGATTTGGGTTCCAAAATCTACCTGAAAAAATCACTACATCAATCAGTGGGAGATAAATATTGGCCTCTGGGCTTGCGTGCCACTCCTGACTCCTGTGTGCGTCATCTCTCACTCAGTGGGCCATAGAAAGCCTTTTTTTGTTTTATTTGTTTTCTAAATTCTCCCTGAAAAAATCATTTTATTTTATTTGGTTTCTAAATTCTTCCTGAAAAAATCATTTTATTCTATTTTTTTTTTCCTAAAGTCTCCCTGAAAAAAAAAAAAAAAAAAACAAATCAGTGGGAGATTAATATTGCCCTTTCTGCTTGTGTGCCAGTCTTGACTCCTGGGTGTGCCATCTCTCTCTCTCTCTCCAATTGTGGGCCATAGAAAGCCTATTATTTTTTTTAGCTTGATTTGGGTTCCAAAATCTACCTGAAAAAATCACTACATCAATCAGTGGGAGATAAATATTGGCCTCTGGGCTTGTGTGCCACTCCTGACTCCTGTGTGCGTCATCTCTCACTCAGTGGGCCATAGAAAGCCTTTTTTTGTTTTATTTGTTTTCTAAATTCTCCCTGAAAAAATCATTTTATTTTCTTTGGTTTCTAAATTCTTCCTGAAAAAATCATTTTATTCTATTTTTTTTTTTTCTAAAGTCTCCCTGAAAAAAAACAAAAACAAAAACAAATCAGTGGGAGATTAATATTGCCCTTTCTGCTTGTGTGCCAGTCTTGACTCCTGGGTGTGCCATCTCTCTCTCTCTCTCCAATTGTGGGCCATAGAAAGCCTATTATTTTTTTAGCTTGATTTGGGTTCCAAAATCTACCTGAAAAAATCACTACATCAATCAGTGGGAGATAAATATTGGCCTCTGGGCTTGTGTGCCACTCCTGACTCCTGTGTGCGTCATCTCTCACTCAGTGGGCCATAGAAAGCCTTTTTTTGTTTTATTTGTTTTCTAAATTCTCCCTGAAAAAATCATTTTATTTTATTTGGTTTCTAAATTCTTCCTGAAAAAATCATTTTATTCTATTTTTTTTTTTTCCTAAAGTCTCCCTGAAAAACAAAAAACAAAAACAAATCAGTGGGAGATTAATATTGCCCTTTCTGCTTGTGTGCCAGTCTTGACTCCTGGGTGTGCCATCTCTCTCTCTCTCTCCAATTGTGGGCCATAGAAAGCCTATTATTTTTTTAGCTTGATTTGGGTTCCAAAATCTACCTGAAAAAATCACTACATCAATCAGTGGGAGATAAATATTGGCCTCTGGGCTTGTGTGCCACTCCTGACTCCTGTGTGCGTCATCTCTCACTCAGTGGGCCATAGAAAGCCTTTTTTTGTTTTATTTGTTTTCTAAATTCTCCCTGAAAAAATCATTTTATTTTATTTGGTTTCTAAATTCTTCCTGAAAAAATCATTTTATTCTATTTTTTTTTTCCTAAAGTCTCCCTGAAAAAAAAACAAAAAAAAAAAACAAATCAGTGGGAGATTAATATTGCCCTTTCTGCTTGTGTGCCAGTCTTGACTCCTGGGTGTGCCATCTCTCTCTCTCTCTCTCTCCAATTGTGGGCCATAGAAAGCCTATTATTTTTTTTAGCTTGATTTGGGTTTCAAAATCTACCTGAAAAAATCACTACATCAATCAGTGGGAGATAAATATTGGCCTCTGGGCTTGTGTGCCACTCCTGACTCCTGTGTGCGTCATCTCTCACTCAGTGGGCCATAGAAAGCCTTTTTTTGTTTTATTTGTTTTCTAAATTCTCCCTGAAAAAATCATTTTATTTTCTTTGGTTTCTAAATTCTTCCTGAAAAAATCATTTTATTCTATTTTTTTTTTTCCTAAAGTCTCCCTGAAAAAAAAAAAAAAAATCAAATCAGTGGGAGATTAATATTTACATTTGTGCTTCAGTGACAGTCCTGCGTGTGTGGCATCTCTCTCATTTGTTGCCACCAACAACAGAGTGTGTAACATTGTGCCTGATTTTCGTTGTGGTCTCACTCACCTGTAAAGGGGTAGCTAAATCATACTGAAGTTATAGCTCACCGTGTAATTTGTGTGACAGCAACAAATACCGTTAGTTTATTTACGTTTTTAAAACAATGAGGAAGTATGGTGGAAGAGGTCGTGGCCGGGGGCGTTCATTGTCAGCTGGTAATGAGGGTAGTGGTAGTGGTGGAGCATCAGCTGGTCGTGGGAAAAAAAATATTGCACCTAAGTCTGGAGCTGTGGAGCCAGGTTCGTCGTCTGGCTACACAAGGCCTCGAACGCTCCCTTTTCTGGGAGTAGGAAAACCGCTTTTAAAGCCGGAGCAGCAAGAGCAAGTTTTGGCTTATCTTGCTGACTCAGCCTCTAGCTCTTTTGCCTCCTCTCGTGAAACTGGTAAATGTCAAAGCAGCGCGTCGTTAGTGGATGTTCACGGTCAGGGACAAGTCGCTTCCTTGTCCTCTTCAGCAAAAACAACAACAGAGAAGAATGCAGCAGGCGACACAACGGGTTACTCCATGGAGCTCTTTACACATACCGTCCCTGGCTTAGAAAGTGAAGCAGTTAACAGTCCATGCCCATTACAAGTTGAATCTGACATGGAGTGCACTGATGCACAGCCACAGCCAGACTACTATGCTGGTCCTTTGACTCAGACCACAACATTGCCCTCGCAAGGTGCTGATCAAGAATCAGACCCTGATGAGACTATGTTGCCCCATCACGAACGCTATACCACCGACCGACACGGTGACACAGACGAAATTGCACACGAGCTACAAGAAGAGGTAATAGATGACCCAGTTCTTGACCCCGATTGGCAGCCATTGGGGGAACAGGGTGCAGGCGGCAGCAGTTCTGAAGCGGAGGAGGAGGGGCCGCAGCAGGCATCAACATCGCAACAGGTTCCATCTGCCGGGCCCGTATCTTGCCCAAAACGCGTGGCAAAGCTAAAACCTGTTGGAGGACAGCGTGGCCATCCGGTTAAAGCTCAGTCTGCAATGCCTGAAAAGGTATCCGATGCTAGAATGAGTGCAGTCTGGCATTTTTTTAAACAACATCCAATTGATCAGCGCAAAGTCATCTGTCAAAAATGTTCAACTACCTTAAGCAGAGGACAGAATCTGAAAAGTCTCAATACAAGTTGCATGCATAGACATTTAACCACCATGCATTTGCAAGCCTGGACTAACTACCAAACGTCCCTTAAGGTTGTAGCACCCTCGGCCAATGAAGCTAGTCAGCAACGCAACATCCCTTCCGGCAGTGTAGGGCCACCATTTTCCGCACCACCTGCAGTATCTGTGCAGGTTTCTTTGCCAGGCCAAAGCCGTCAGGGTCAGGGAATCACCAGTTTCGTAGTAGGAAACACTGCATCTAGGGCACCGGTGGCAACAATACCATCTCCCACCGTCTCTCAGTCTGCCATGTCCACCGGCACCCCCGCTAGTTCCACGATCTCCAGCTCTCCAGTCCAGCTCACCCTACATGAGACTATGGTTAGAAAAAGGAAGTACTTAGCCTCGCATCCGCGTACACAGGGTTTGAACGCACACATAGCTAGACTAATCTCGTTAGAGATGATGCCCTACCGGTTAGTTGAAAGCGAAGCTTTCAAAGCCCTGATGGACTACGCTGTACCACGCTACGAGCTACCCAGTCGACACTTTTTTTCCAGAAAAGCCATCCCAGCCCTCCACCAGCATGTTAAAGAGCGCATCGTCCATGCACTCAGGCAATCTGTGAGCACAAAGGTGCACCTGACAACAGATGCATGGACCAGTAGGCATGGCCAGGGACGTTACGTGTCCATCACGGCACACTGGGTAAATGTGGTGGATGCAGGGTCCACAGGGGACAGCAAGTTTGGGACAGTTCTGCCTAGCCCACGGTCTAGGAAACAATTGGCTGTAGCCGTTCGCACCCCCTCCTCCTCCTCTTCGTCCTTCTGCAGAAGCGAGAGCTCGTCCACAGACCGCAGTCGCACAACCACTCCATCCGCAGCTGCCACTGTTGCACACCAGGTCTCCCATTATGGGGCAGCTACTGGCAAACGTCAGCAGGCTGTATTGGCTATGAAGTGTTTGGGCGACAACAGACACACCGCGGAAGTTCTGTCCGAGTTCTTGCAGAAAGAAACGCAGTCGTGGCTGGGCACTGTAGATCTTGAGGCAGGCAAGGTAGTGAGTGATAACGGAAGGAATTTCATGGCTGCCATCTCCCTTTCCCAACTGAAACACACCTTAAACCTGGTGGTGCAGTGCTTCCTGAAAAGTTATCCGGGGTTATCCGACCTGCTCCTCAAAGTGCGTGGACTTTGCTCACATATCCGCCGTTCGCCCGTACACTCCAGCCGTATGCAGACCTATCAGCGTTCTTTGAACCTTCCCCAGCATCGCCTAATCATAGACGTTGCAACAAGGTGGAACTCAACACTGCACATGCTTCAGAGACTGTGTGAACAGAGGCGGGCTGTTATGTTTTTGTGGGAGGATACACATACACGGGCAGGCAGTAGGATGGCAGACATGGAGTTGTCAGGTGTGCAGTGGTCGAAGATTCAAGACATGTGTCAAGTCCTTCAGTGTTTTGAGGAATGCACACGGCTGGTTAGTGCAGACAACGCCATAATAAGCATGAGCATCCCCCTAATGCGTCTGCTGATGCAAAGTTTGACGCACATAAAGGATCAGGCGTCTGCAGCTGAGGAAGAGGAAAGCCTTGATGACAGTCAGCCATTGTCTGGCCAGGGCAGTGTACAGGACGAGGTAGCGGGCGAAGAGGAGGAGGAGGACGAGGAGGATGATGGGGATGATTATATTTTTAATGAGGAAGCTTTTCCGGGGCCACTGGAAATTGGTGGCGCGGCAAGGCCGGGTTCTGGTTTTTTGAGGGACACAAATGACGTGGATTTGCCTGAAACTGCCCCTCAACCAAGCACAACCGCAGATTTGAGAACTGGAACTTTGGCCCACATGGCGGATTATGCCTTACGTATCCTCAAAAGGGACACACGCATAACTAAAATGATGAATGATGATGATTACTGGTTGGCCTGCCTCCTTGATCCTCGCTATAAAGGCAAATTGCAAAATATAATGCCACATGAGAACTTGGAACTAATATTAGCAACCAAACAATCAACTCTTGTTGACCGTTTGCTTCTGGCATTCCCTGCACACAGCGCCCGTGATCGTTCTCACACGAGCTGCAGGGGCCAGCAGACCAGAGGAGTTAGAGGGGCAGAAATCAGAAGTGGCGTTGGCCAGAGGGGTTTTCTGACCAGGTTGTGGAGTGATTTTGCTATGACCGCAGACAGGACAGGTACTGCAGCATCAATTCAAAGTGACAGGAGACAACATTTGTCCAGTATGGTTACAAACTATTTTTCATCCCTTATCGATGTTCTCCCTCAACCGTCATTCCCATTTGATTACTGGGCATCAAAATTAGACACCTGGCCAGAATTGGCAGAATATGCATTGCAGGAGCTTGCTTGCCCGGCAGCTAGTGTCCTATCAGAAAGAGTATTCAGTGCTGCAGGTTCAATACTAACAGAAAAAAGGACTCGTCTGGCTACCCAAAATGTAGATGATCTAACCTTCATTAAAATGAACCACAACTGGATTTCGAAATCTTTTGCCCCACCTTGCCCGGCTGACACCTAGCTTTCCTATGAAAAGGTCTTGCCTGTGGACTATTCTGAATGCCTTTTCCAATCTCGTAATTTTCTGCACCTGATTGTCCAGCATACGACATGTTTACACCTCACTAAATGGCCAAACTCCCCACACGGGGCCGTGGTATCGACACTTGGCGACAGCACCCGTGAGAGTGCAGTTTGTCTGAAGAGGTGGGTGAGCCCGCTTTTGGTCGACGGCACTGCCACTGGGTCCCTCCTAGTACAATAAAGTGTCTCTGGCGGTGGTGGTGCGCACCCAACGTCAGACACACCGTTGTAATATGAGGGGCCCTGGGCCTGTACAGCCGGCCACAAGACAGTTTCCCCCCACCCCAGCTCAAACAGTGCTCTACCACTTGCAAAATTATCTCACAGCTCCACCAATGTTTAGTCTATGCGCTGACATCCTTCAATGCCTGCCACTGACAATACCATTGTATTGACATTTTTGTTATGTTAGGCCTTCGATGCCTGTCTGTGGTCACTCCTTCCACTAGGCCTCCACTGACCACACCACTGCTGCCCGTGTACCCCTGGAACCAATTTAAAATTGCCTACAGCCATGTGTTATTATTTTAGGCCTTCGATGCCTGTCTGCGGTCACTCCTTCCACTAGGCCTCCACTGACCACACCACTGCTGCCCGTGTACCCCTGGAACCAATTTAAAATTGCCTACAGCCATGTGTTATTATTTTAGGCCTTCGATGCCTGTCTGCGGTCACTCCTTCCACTAGGCCTCCACTGACCACACCACTGCTGCCCGTGTACCCCTGGAACCAATTTAAAATTGCCTACAGCCATGTGTTATTATTTTAGGCCTTCGATGCCTGTCTGCGGTTACTCCTTCCACTAGGCCTCCACTGACCACACCACTGCTGCCGTGTACCCCTGTAACCAATTTAAAATTGCCTACAGCCATGTGTTATTATTTTAGGCCTTCGATGCCTGTCTGCGGTGACTCCTTCCACTAGGCCTCCACTGACCACACCACTGCTGCCCGTGTACCCCTGGAACCAATTTAAAATTGCCTACAGCCACGTGTTATTATTTTAGGCCTTCGATGCCTGTCTGCGGTCACTCCTTCCACTAGGCCTCCACTGACCACACCACTGCTGCCCGTGTACCCCTGGAACCAATTTAAAATTGCCTACAGCCATGTGTTATTATTTTAGGCCTTCGATGCCTGTCTGCGGTGACTCCTTCCACTAGGCCTCCACTGACCACACCACTGCTGCCCGTGTACCCCTGGAACCAATTTAAAATTGCCTACAGCCATGTGTTATTATTTTAGGCCTTCGATGCCTGTCTGCGGTCACTCCTTCCACTAGGCCTCCACTGACCACACCACTGCTGCCCGTGTACCCCTGTAACCAATTTAAAATTGCCTACAGCCATGTGTTATTACTTTAGGCCTTCGATACCTGTCTGCGGTGACTCCTTCCACTAGGCCTCCACTGACCACACCACTGCTGCCCGTGTACCCCTGTAACCAATTTAAAATTGCCTACAGCCATGTGTTATTATTTTAGGCCTTCGATGCCTGTCTGCGGTCACTCCTTCCACTAGGCCTCCACTGACCACACCACTGCTGCCCGTGTACCCCTGTAACCAATTTAAAATTGCCTACAGCCATGTGTTATTATTTTAGGCCTTCGATGCCTGTCTGCGGTGACTCCTTCCACTAGGCCTCCACTGACCACACCACTGCTGCCCGTGTACCCCTGGAACCAATTTAAAATTGCCTACAGCCATGTGTTATTATTTTAGGCCTTCGATGCCTGTCTGCGGTCACTCCTTCCACTAGGCCTCCACTGACCACACCACTGCTGCCCGTGTACCCCTGGAACCAATTTAAAATTGCCTACAGCCATGTGTTATTATTTTAGGCCTTCGATGCCTGTCTGCGGTCACTCCTTCCACTAGGCCTCCACTGACCACACCACTGCTGCCCGTGTACCCCTGGAACCAATTTAAAATTGCCTACAGCCATGTGTTATTATTTTAGGCCTTCGATGCCTGTCTGTGGTCACTCCTTCCACTAGGCCTCCACTGACCACACCACTGCTGCCCGTGTACCCCTGGAACCAATTTAAAATTGCCTACAGCCATGTGTTATTATTTTAGGCCTTCGATGCCTGTCTGCGGTCACTCCTTCCACTAGGCCTCCACTGACCACACCACTGCTGCCCGTGTACCCCTGGAACCAATTTAAAATTGCCTACAGCCATGTGTTATTATTTTAGGCCTTCGATGCCTGTCTGCGGTCACTCCTTCCACTAGGCCTCCACTGACCACACCACTGCTGCCCGTGTACCCCTGGAACCAATTTAAAATTGCCTACAGCCATGTGTTATTATTTTAGGCCTTCGATGCCTGTCTGCGGTCACTCCTTCCACTAGGCCTCCACTGACCACACCACTGCTGCCCGTGTACCCCTGGAACCAATTTAAAATTGCCTACAGCCATGTGTTATTATTTTAGGCCTTCGATGCCTGTCTGCGATTACTCCTTCCACTAGGCCTCCACTGACCACACCACTGCTGCCCGTGTACCCCTGTAACCAATTTAAAATTGCCTACAGCCATGTGTTATTATTTTAGGCCTTCGATGCCTGTCTGCGGTCACTCCTTCCACTAGGCCTCCACTGACCACACCACTGCTGCCCGTGTACCCCTGGAACCAATTTAAAATTGCCTACAGCCATGTGTTATTATTTTAGGCCTTCGATGCCTGTCTGCGGTCACTCCTTCCACTAGGCCTCCACTGACCACACCACTGCTGCCCGTGTACCCCTGGAACCAATTTAAAATTGCCTACAGCCATGTGTTATTATTTTAGGCCTTCGATGCCTGTCTGCGGTCACTCCTTCCACTAGGCCTCCACTGACCACACCACTGCTGCCCGTGTACCCCTGGAACCAATTTAAAATTGCCTACAGCCATGTGTTATTATTTTAGGCCTTCGATGCCTGTCTGCGGTCACTCCTTCCACTAGGCCTCCACTGACCACACCACTGCTGCCCGTGTACCCCTGGAACCAACATCAGAAAATATAAAAATAAGTATTTTGCTTATAAAAAATAAAATACTGGAGAGATATCAAATGCAGACATTTTAACATTAAAAACAAACACATACAACAAAAATCTGGTACAGTACTAAAAATGGCCACCAGCTACAATAACTTTCTCCTGCAAGTAGTTAACTGAAAGGTTTTTTCAATTTTAAACACAGATATGGCATCCACCGAGTGTTGTCCTGTCGCGTCTTCTTTATATTATTGCCAAGAAGATGCAAAACAATGAAAATAATAAAATCATTATTTACCAAAAAAATAGAGTAAGTCAAAACCACATTGCAAATAAACATTCATTACAAATAAAGAAGCAGGGCGCGTCCGAGAGTGAGTATATACCTAATAAGAATATAATCACCCTCGGATGTGCCCTGCTTCTTTCCGACAGCCTTCCTTCCTAAGAATCAGCCCTTCCGTGGTGTAGAGAGAGGGTTTGTTACACTCCAAGGTGTTCCCCAGGTTGCCTTTCCTGAGCTTCGATCTTCCGGCTCTCGTTTAGTAGTTGTTGGAAACTACGCTGCATTGGGCCTACAAATTGGGTATGGGGTGTAGAGAGATGGTGTGTTCCACTCCAAAGTGTTCCCCAGGTTGCCTTTCCTGAGCTTCGATCTTCCGGCTCTCGTTTAGTAGTTGTTGGAAACTACGCTGCATTAGGCCTACAAATTGGGTATGGGGTGTAGAGAGATGGTGTGTTCCACTGTAGAGAGATGGTGTGTTCCACTCCAAGGTGTTCCCCAGGTTTCCTCTCCATTGCTTCGATCTTCCGGCTCTCGTTTAGTAGTTGTTGGAAACTACGCTGCATTAGGCCTACAAATTGGGTATGGGGTGTAGAGAGATGGTGTGTTACACTCCAAGGTGTTCCCCAGGTTTCCTCTCCATTGCTTCGATCTTCCGGCTCTCGTTTAGTAGTTGTTGGAAACTACGCTGCATTAGGCCTACAAATTGGGTATGGGGTGTAGAGAGATGGTGTGTTACACTCCAAGGTGTTCCCCAGGTTTCCTCTCCATTGCTTCGATCTTCCGGCTCTCGTTTAGTAGTTGTTGGAAACTACGCTGCATTGGGCCTACAAATTGGGTATGGGGTGTAGAGAGATGGTGTGTTCCACTCCAAGGTGTTCTCCAGGTTGCCTTTCCTGAGCTTCGATCTTCCGGCTCTCGTTTAGTAGTTGTTGGAAACTACGCTGCATTAGGCCTACAAATTGGGTATGGGGTGTAGAGAGATGGTGTGTTGCACTCCAAGGTGTTCCCCAGGTTTCCTCTCCATTGCTTCGATCTTCCGGCTCTCGTTTAGTAGTTGTTGGAAACTACGCTGCATTAGGCCTACAAATTGGGTATGGGGTGTAGAGAGATGGTGTGTTCCACTGTAGAGAGATGGTGTGTTCCACTCCAAGGTGTTCCCCAGGTTTCCTCGCCAATGCTTCGATCATCATGCTCTCGTTTAGTAGTTGTTGGAAACTACGCTGCATTAGGCCTACAAATTGGGTATGGGGTGTAGAGAGATGGTGTGTTCCACTCCAAGGTGTTCTCCAGGTTGCCTTTCCTGAACTTCTATCTTCAGGCTCTCATTAAATTGTGGTTAAACGGAACAACTGCATTTGGCGTACTAGTTGGTTTGGGGCCTACTATCGGTGTCTGCCGCTCCTTGCTGTTCTCCTGGTTTCCTGTCCTGAAATTCCGTTTTCAGGCGCTCGTTAAGTAGTTGTTAATGTTAGACTGCATTTGGGCTACTAGTTGGGTTGGGGCCTACTATCGGTGTCTGCCACTCCTTGCTGTTCTCCTCCACTGAACAAAGCTGTGCCGCCTGTTTACTACTGTTGCCAATTTTGAAGTGCATTTCGACTACTTACTGATTTGGGCCTACTCTCTGTGTCAGCCTCTCATTCCAGTTGTCCTCCACTGCAATGCCCCCTGATTAGTCCTGTGTTACCAATTTTGAACTGCATTTAGCCCACTTTATTCTTTGGGCCTATATCTGTGTTTCCTCCTCATCCTGCCCATTGCCCAGCCAGTGATAGATGAGTCTGCTGGTACATTGACCCATAACGCAACATTTCCCGTGCACGCTACACTGCAAGATTGTGACCCTGCCGAAAGTCAGGTCCCCCTTCCCGCATACCATACCACCTTACACGGGGACAAACAGGAAAGTGCAGATGAAAGTGCAGGTTCCTTCATCAGGTGGGGGGAGGAATACTAGTTGGCGACGTCACTGGCACAGGGCCTCTCATGGTACGCAAAAGTGTTGCTGCCGGTGGGAGGCGCCCCCGCCGTGCAAACACACCGCTGTACTTTGAGGGGCCCTGTGCCAGTGCCAATGCCAACGAGTGGGCCCCCCCTGCTTGCTCAGGTTCACAGCACTTGCAAAGTTGAAATACTTACCTCTCCCTGCTCCACTGCCGTGACGTGGTCCAGATTTCCTGGGCCCACTAATTACTTGAACCAGCCCTACCCACCACAACTTTAGCCAAATGACCCCCAATTTCAAATGCCTTCCAATTATTATAAGGTAAATTACGCTTGACAAGCTTCATTAAGAAGAATGGATGGTTTTGACATTAAAATGGGCACTCTAGGTGTTTTCCTGGCCCCCACTCACTGCCGACTATGCTGCCCCATTGACTTGCATTGGGTTTCGTGTTTCGGTCGATCCCGACTTTACGTCATAATCGGCCGATTTCACTCGACCCGACTTTTGAGATAGTCGGGTTTCGCGAAACCCGGCTCGACTCTAAAAAGGTCAAGGTCGCTCAACTCTAGTCATAACTGCAACAAGATCCTTTATGAAAGGTTAACTCATCCTTCACTCACCTAGCCTGATTGAAACCTTTTCATTATCCCTCCTCCCTGCTGAGATCTCACACTGATCAGTACAAGCCGCAGCTGTCAACCAGGCTGGGTGGATGGAAACTGATTACACTTGGACTTATGAGCTATTTCATTTTAAAGCTAGACTTAAAAAAATGTTCCTTTTAATTTCAGAACTATCCAAATATTTTGACAGATTTTCAAAGTAAATTGTCTGACAGAGGTATTTAATAATGTATGCATTTTGCAGATTCAAATTAATAAACTTGACAGTGGACACTAATTATGTAATGTAAATCCAATAGTAGATTGAAATGGGACAGAGCATTTTGTGGCAGATAGGACAGGTCACTTTGGCGTCTGACTTTATCAGTTCACAAGTTAGCACCAAAGGGAGATTTATCTGATGGCAAACGAACAAAGACAGGAGGACAAGCATGTGTTATCATCAAACAATTACGCTAGATAGTGCAAAGAAAACAAAATGTCAGTGTTAACCAGTTGCTTGGAGATTATGTTAGTGCAATGTAACAATAGAAATACTATAAACTATGCTTGCTTCTTATTATGTGTATACATGAACATTAAATTAGGTAAAAAGACATATTTTGCCCACAGGATAATATTTTGTTATTATTTTTTGTGCACATATTTTAATATAATAATCTCAACCACGCACCAGAAAAACTTAGGTTGAATTCACAAGACTGAATCATGCTCAGACCACAATTTCTGGCCCATCCATAGGTTTCCTGACCCAAACTAACAGCCTCTTATATGCTTACATTGGATCTATATATAGTGCCTTAAAAAAAATTCATACTGTGTGAACTTTTCCACCTTTTTCACATTACAACCACAAACTTAAATGTATTTTACTAGGATTGTATGTGATATATCAACACTAAGTATCAAGTATTTGTAACTTGTAAAGAAGATGATACATGGTTTTCTAATTATTTTAAAAATATAAATCTGAAAGTTGTGATGTACATTTGTATTCAGCCCCCTGTAGTCTGATATCCATAAATAAAATCCTGAGTGACCCATTGCCAACAGAAGTCACATAATTAGCAAATTGAGTCCTCCTGTTTGTAGTTTATTCTCAGTATAACTACAGCTGTTCTGTGAAGAGATATCAAATAGCATCATGAAAACCAAGGAACACACCAGTCAAGTAAAGGATAAAGTTGTGCAGAAGAGAAAAGCAGGGTTAGGTTATAATAAATAGCCCAAGCTCTGAACATCTCATGGAGCACTATTCAACCCATCATCCAAAAATGGAAGGAGTATGGTGCAAATGCAAAGCTGCCAAGACATAGCCGTCCACCTAAATTAACATCCCAAGCAAATAGAGCACTAATTAGAGATGCAGTCACAAGGCCCACGATCACTCTGGAGGAACTGTAGAGATCCAAAGCTCAGGGGGGATCATCTGTCCACAGGACAACTATTAGTCATATACTCCACAAATCTGGCCTTTATGTAAGAGTGTCAAGAAGAAAGCCATTTTTGAAAGCAAGCCAATGTTTCATTTTCAGTTTGCAAAAAGTCATGTAGGGGTCACAGCTAGCATGCAAAAGAAAGTACTTTGGTCAGATGAGACCAAAGAAGACCTTTTGGGGCTAAAAGTAAAATGCGACGTGTGGCAAAAACGAACACTGCAGATCAGCCTGAAAACACTATCCCCACAGTCACACATGGTGGTGGCAACATCATGCTGTGTGGAGGCTTTTCTTCAGCAGGAACAGGGAAGCTAGTCAGAGATGATGGGAAGATGGATGGAGCTAAATACAGGGCTCTCCTGGAGGAAAACCAGTTAGAGACTGCAAAAAACTTGAGACTGGGGTTAAGGTCACCTTCACACGTTCAGTATTTGGTCAGTATTTTACATCAGTATTTGTAAGCCAAAATCATGAGTGGAACAATCAGAGGAAAAGTATTTATCACACACTCCTGAATTTTGGCTTACAAATACTGAGGTAAAATATCGACCAAATACTGAACATGTGATTGTGGCCTTAGGTTCTCCTACCACTAGACTACAAACCTAAACATACTGTCAGAACTACAACGGATGGTTTAGAGCAAAGCATATTCATGTGAGTGAGTGGCCCATTCACTGTCCAGACCTAAATCCCATTGAGAATCTGTGGCAAGACATGAAAATCACTGACCCTCCATCCAATCTCACTGAGCTAGAGCGAGTGCAAGGAAGAATGGGCAAAAATGTCAGCCTCTAGATGTGCACAGCTGGTAGAGACATACCCCAAAAGAAAGGTGCTCTTACAAAGTATTGATTCAGTGGGGCTGAATACATATGCAAGTCACAATTTTCAGATTTATATTTTAAATTATTTAGAAAATCATGTATAATTTTCTTTACACTTCATAAATACATGCTACTTTGTGTTGGTATATCACATAAAATACCAATAAAATACAATTAGGTTTGTGGGCGTAACGTGAAAAAATGTGGAGATGTAATGGGTATGAATACATTTTCAAGGCGCTGTAGTTCACAGATAATTGACAGATCATTTTGAAAGTAAGACTTTTCTTTTATTCATCTCTTCACTTTAACTACTTGCAAACCCATAAAATAAGAAATGTTGCAACTATAACTGATGCTATCATAACCACAATCCAGTTACATTAGTCTTGCACAGAAAACTTCCCTGATGCTTAGAATAATGACAAGTGCATCAGTAAATATACAAATCTCAACCTACACAAAGACGTGCAAAATGTCAGATGTAAGTTCAAGTGCACAATGCCTGTTCTGACACCCACACAGGCGAAGTAATGATAACCTGTTTGTGATGATCTAATGCTCCGTAAATGCCTTAATAAGGTTCTACTTAATATGCAATGTATGGGGTATGAGTGGATTTATTTTAAAACAATAGTTTTCCTATCATCTCATATGTCAATTATAATGCTTTGTGCCATGGGTGTAACTTGAATCCTTCTAATTCCAAATTTGATGCAAAAACCTAAATGATTTATACAATGTATAGTAGTGGTGTCCTCTTGTGTGGCAGATGAGCTAGTGGTCCCCTAACAAAGCCAACCCATCTGGAATTTCTGCATCCGGTATAGTTAGAAAAAGGAGATTTTTGTGTACTCACCGTAAAATCCTTTTCTCCGAGCCAATCATTGGGGGACACAGGACCATGGGAGTGCTGCTGCCACTAGGAGGACACTAAGTAAACACAGAAAGAATAGCTCCTCCCCTGCAGTATACACCCTCCTGCTGGCTCTCAGTGAACCAGTTCGGTAACAAAGCAGTAGGAGCTTAATATTTAACAAGGATGAACTATGCCAAAACCAAAATAACTAAAAAAAAAACAAAGCCAATAGGCTAACAGGGTGGGTGCTGTGTCCCCCAATGATTGGCTTGGAGAAAAGGATTTTATGCGGTGAGTACACAAAAATCTCCTTTTCTCCTACGCCTCATTGGGGGACACAGGACCATGGGATGTCCTAAAGCAGTCCCTGGGTGGGAAACAATTAACTGCAATTGCTGCTTGTTCCCACAAGTTACAGATGCGGCACAGCCGCCTGCAAAATTCGTCTGCCGACTGTCGCATCTGCCGAGGCCTGAGAGTGAATATGGTAATGTTTTGTAAAGGTATGCAGGCTGGACCAAGTCGCAGCCTTACAAACTTGTGCTGCCGAAGCTTGGTGCCGGATGGCCCAAGACGCACCCACTGACCGAGTGGAGTGAGCCTTAATCCCTGCTGGGACAGGAAGACCTCTGACTCGGTAGGACTCTTGAATAGCCGAACAAATCCATTTGGCTATTGTCGCCTTGGAAGCGGGAAACCCTTTCCTCGGTCCTTCCGGGAGCACGAATAGGGCATCTGACCTGCGGAAAGACGCTGTCCGCGAGATATATCTCCTAAGAGCTCTCACTAAATCCAGTGTGTGAAGGGCCTTCTCGATGCGATGGACTGGTGCCGGACAGAGTGACGGTAAGACAATCTCCTCATTGAGATGAAAAGAGGATACAACTTTCAGTAGAAAAGAGGGGGATGTCCTCAAAACCACCTTATCCTGATGAAAATTCAGGAACGGAACTTGAGAGGACAGAGCCGCCAGCTCGAAGATTCGTCTAATAGAGGTGACCGCAACCAGAAAGGCTACTTTCCATGAAAGAAGAGACAGGGAAACCTCCTGTAGAGGTTCGAAAGGAGCCTGTTGCAAAACTCCGAGGACCAGATTAAGATCCCATGGTTCCAACGGCATCCTATAGGGGGGCGCCCGATGGAAGACTCCCTGAATAAACGTCTTGACCTGTAATCTGTTAGCAATCCTGCGTTGGAAGAGAACAGACAGGGTTGAGATCTGCCCCTTGAGAGAACTGAGGGAGAGACCCAAGTCCAAACCCGTTTGTAAGAACTCGAGAATGGAAGGGATGGAAAAATGTAGAAAACGTCCTCGGTCACTACACCAAGAAAAGAAAGTCTTACAAGTGCGATGATAGATACGCATAGACGTAGGCTTTCTAGCACTGATCATGGTAGCTATGACTTTTGGAGAGAAACCTGCCTGGGTTGGGACCCAGGACTCAACGGCCATGCCGTCAAACACAGGGCCTCTGAGTTCTGGTGGTAAAAAGGGCCTTGAGATAACAGATCTGCGCAAATCGGTAATCACCAGGGAACGTCAGCAACTAGTTGAACTAGTTCCGCGTACCACGCCCGGCACGGCCAATCTGATGCAATCAGTATTACCGGTACCCTCTCTGCTCTGATTTTCTTGATGACTCTCGGCAGGAGAGGAAGTGGGGGAAAAATGTACGGAAGCCGAAAATGATGCCACGGGAGTACAAGCGCGTCTGCCCCAATGGCTGCTGGATCGTGGGACCGAGCCATGAAGTTGGGAACCTTGGAGTTCAGCCGTGAGGCCATCAGATCCACGTCTGGGTTCCCCAGGGACAGCAGATCTGGTGGAAGATCTCCGGATGGAGAGACCACTCCCCGGAGTCAAGGCATTGCCGACTGAGGAAGTCTGCCTCCCAATTGTCCACTCCCGGGATGTGAACCGCAGAGATCATTGAACGGTTTTCCTCGGTCCATCGGAGAATGTGGCCTACCTCTGTCATGGCCACCCTGCTGCGGGTTCCTCCTTGGCGGTTGATGTATGCCACTGCAGTGGCGTTGTCGGATTGAATCCTGATTGGGAAACCTGCTAGGAATGGATGGAACTGGAGAAGTGCCAGCCTGATTGCCCGGATTTCCAAGATGTTGATTGGAAGGCGTGATTCCTGTGGGGACCAGTGGCCCTGAGCAGTGTGATGAAGGAACACCGCTCCCCAGCCTAGAAGACTGGCGTCTGTCGTCACAACCAGCCAGTGTAGTGGAAGAAAGGACTTCCCTTGATTCAGGGAGGATTTCAATGTCCACCACCTGAGAGACTGTCTGACTCGCTGGGGAAGGAGGAACCGACGGTCTAGGGAGAACGGGTTCCTGTCCCAAACAGCCAGGAGGGCATGCTGTAGGGGATGAAGGTGTAGTTGGGCAAATGGAACCGCCTCCATAGCTGCTACCATCCTGCCGAGGACTCTCATACTGAAGTGAAGAGAGTGAGAGTGAGGCTGAGAGAGTTTCCGAGCTTCTCGCTGTAAGACTGAGATCTGTTCCGGGGGAAGAGGAACCAACCCCCGGGACGAGTCGAGTATCATTCCTAGAAAGGAAATTCGCTGAGCCGGTACTGGTGAAGATTTTTTGAGGTTTATCTTCCAACCCAGGCGAGAAAAGGTATCTATTGTGATGGCCACGGCTTCCTTGCAGGAGCGGAAAGAAGGGCCTTTGATGAGGATATCGTCTAAGTACGGAAGCGCCACCACACCTCGGGTGTGGAGTATGGCCACGGCAGCCGCCATGACCTTGGTGAATACGCTGGGGGTGGTGGCGAGGCCGAAGGGCAGAGCAACGAATTGGAAGTGATCTTCCTGAACTGCGAAGCAAAGAAACCTTTGGTGAGAAGGTATAATAGGAATGTGGAGGTATGCGTCCTGGATGTCTATAGACGCCAGGAACTCGCCTTTTTCCATGGAGGCGATGACAGAACGAAGCGATTCCATCCGGAACCGTTGCACCCTGACGAACTTGTTCTGCAGTTTTAGGTCCAGTATGGGCCGTACTGTACTTCTTTGGAACAATGAAGGGGTTTGAATAAAAACCTTGAAACCTTTCGTTTTGAGGGACCGGAACAATAACTCCATCTTTTCACAGAGAGCTTATAGTGGAGCTCCCCCGTGGGCTGTGGGGTACTCGGTACCGGGCCCTTCTGTAGTTAATGGGGATGTCACGGTGGCTGACCTGGTCCTTGGCCCTCGGGACTTCCGTTGATGAAATGGTGGGGAAAGGTCTTTAAAGGGATAATGTTCGTGACGCCACCTGTGGTTTTCGGTCAGGGTGACCGACGCTGCTGAAGGGTCCGCTAGGGTGATGTTATGGCAGCTAGATGGTATACCTTCCCACAGGTGAAGTATGTCCCCAGGGCTTCCCAGAGTGTAGATGGTGGATGGTGGATGATGTAAGGCACCGTGAATAACGAGGCCACAGGGTTGCAGTCTCTTTACCTTTACTGAAGGTACAGTGGCAGTTTGTGATCATGCACAGTTCATGATTCTGCAGTTCTTTTAAAACAATGATAAAAGTAGAAACTTGTGCAAAAACAGGTGCAACTGAAACATAGGATCTCTTTAAACAGGGGACCCCTTTAAGGAATAACCCTAGACGGGTTCAGTACTTGGAAAAGCAGCAAAAAGGAAATATTTTTTAACTATTTACAGTTTTTCAGGGCTTCCAGGTTTATTGGTGATGCCACTCTGGGGGCAGTACCGGTGGGGGTAGTCCTGTTGGGTATCGGCTAGCACCGGGTACTACATAGAGTGCGTCCTCACTCTGGATTGGGGTCTGTGTGCTCACAGTTCTTTGCTCCACCAGGGCACCAGCACATCTGGAGCACAGAATGACAGGTGCTCTTTCAGGAATGGCGGCGGTTATTGTTTCCCTCACCTGGCCAGATGAGGGCGATGTTGGGCAATGTGGAGCCTCTGATGACAACGGCTCAGAGTCTCTAGGTAGCGATAGCAGGGAGTCGATGGGCACTAGGAGGATCTCGTCAGTGGCCGGGGCAGGCTCGGATTGCTCACCTGCCGCCGCGGCGTCTCCGGTGCCGGTCTCCTCCACTGCAGGTGGCGGCTCCGTCGGCTGGCTGCGCTGCTGCTCCTGGACGCTGCCAGCTGTGCGGTACCAGGATTTCCGGAGCTGGTGGCACAGCTCCTCGACTTCCGCGCCAACAACCTCCAAGTTCATACATGGCGGCGGGGCCTCTTCGGCTTCTGATTGATGGACAGCACTGCAGGTATTCTCCCCCTCCTCCTCTTCTGGAGGGCGTTTCCTTCTTCCTCCACCATCCCAGACTAGGAGGTGGATTCCTTTGGTTGATGGGCATATTTTTCTGACGTAATAGTATCTGTGAGGGGCTGGCTCCATTTTCGCGCCATTCTTCCAGGCTACGCCCACGATGACACGCCCCACTCTTCCTTTCATGCCGCATGGCGCTGTAATGGCGGCGGTTTTGGCGGGAATCTTGGCGGCAAATAGCAATACACAGTCTTTCAGCAGAAACAGTTCAAATACGATTCTGGCACAGTTCTTAGGCGCACATGACCCGATTTTCAGGCTTAAGTAGATCCTGTTCGTGACGCCAAAGTTTGGAGCGCCCCGTGGGCCTTGGGGTACTCGGTACCGGGCCCTTCTGTAGTCAATGGGGATGTCACGGTGGCTGACCCGGTCCTTGGCCCTCGGGAGGTTCGTTGATGAAATAGTGGGGAAAGGTCTTTAAAGGGACGCCACCTGTGGTATTCAGTCAGGGTGACCGACGTTGCTGAGGGGTCCGCTGGGGTGATGTTATGGCAGCTAGATGGTATACCTTCCCACAGGTGAAGTATGTCCCCAGGGCTTCCCAGAGTGTAGATGGTGGATGGTGGATGATGTAAGGCGCCGTGAATAACGAGGACACAGGGTTGCAGTCTTTTTACCTTTACTGAAGGCTTCAGCATCCACAGTCCAGGGTAGGGACCACAGGGCAGGCAGAGTCCGGCTGGTCTGAAGGCAAATCCAGTGTCACCTTATCCAGGTGGAATGCAATAGCCTTCCTATGCGCACAGTAACACCGTAGGTCCCTACTTGCATAAGCTCCAATAAGGTCCTCACTGTTGTTACTCCTCTCACTGTTCCCCGTAGTCGGATAGAACAAAACACGTATGACCCGTGACTTGAGACTTTGGTTAGGGACTCTAGAGACGCCCCGGCCTCTTTAAGGTTGCCACCTTGCCTCCTGTGTATAAAGGGTGGACAGGCAACTTGGAATCACCTGCCCTGCCGGTCTCTGAAGCAAGGCATAGAGCACTTACTCCCTCGGTATTCCGGCTACCGGATCGCGCACCAGAAGGATGCAGCTTCTCTCGGCCACTCTCCTCTCTGGTATCCACTTGTTGCTATGCCTTCGTTTCTCACTCATTGCAATACACTTATCTTCTATATCTCTTTCTTATAATGCTGCCGCTCGTGGGGCAGGCGCAGCTCCGTGGACCCTCGTCCTCCTCAGACTGCAGTCTGGATCTGACTGGAGATCAGTTTCCAGCTCGACCTGGAGACCTTTCCATGTCGGTCCCCAGCCAGGAACTCTCTAACTTTCCCTCCAACTACCAGTTTTACCTAACTGTGAGGAGTGGCATAGTAAATAGACCCTTTGCTCCCCCTGGTGGCTGGAGTGTGAAGTGTGTTGTGTGGTTAGTGATACCTGGACAGAAGATCTCCTTCATTGCCTTCAGATGTAACATCACTCCCCCTGGTGGAAGAATAACATTACTGCAACGAACCAGGACTCTGGGGTGCTGCAATAGCTTTGAAGAACTCTGATGCTTTTGCCCTGGGAGGAGAAGGCAGGAAAAAATGGTTTGAAGGATGAGATAAGAGATCTATCTTGTATCCAGAGGACACTAGACCGCGGACCCACTCGTCGTGAACGACCGAGAGCCACACGGCACTGAAGGAAAGCAGGCGGCCGCCTACTTTGAGGGTGTCCCCCGGATACCGCAGTGAGTCATTGTGTGGAAGGTCTGCCCGTTCTGGCGCCTCTGGATCCCGGCTGTCTTGGCCTGTTTCTACATGAAGGGGAAGGCTTAAAAGAGGTCTGTGAACCTCTGTCTCCACGTTGTGCCCGGCCGGAACCGGGAGATGTGGAAGTAGAGGACCAGTTTGAGTTGTAACGAAAAAATCAGGACCGAGCCTGTGGTTTCGGGTTCCGAAAGGGCCGAGAGGGTCTCTGCTGAGGAAGAAATTTACTCTTCCTTCCAGTAGCGTCAGAAATTAACTGGTCAAGCTTTTCGCCAAAAAGGCGACCGCTCTGATATGGGAGCAAAGTCAATTACTTTTTAGAAGTAGACTCCGCACGCCAGTCCCTGAGCCATAAGGACCTCCGGATGGTGATGGCATTGGCTGCTGCTTGAGAAGCGCAGTCAGCGGCATCCAGGGATGCGGTCACTACAAAATCTCCAGCTCTGGCTATCTGAGTAGCGAGGTCTGCTATCTCGGGGGGAATATTGGTATCCAGTACTGCTGAAGACAAGACCTCAGTCCAGTGGGTCATAGTCTTAGCCACCCAAACAGCGGCAAAAGATGGAAAGAGTGCGGCCGCTGAGGCTTCAAAAGGTGAATGCGCCATATTGTCGATCTGACGATCGGTTGGATTTTTAATAGAGGCGCCCTCCGAGGAGGATAAAACAGATTTCGTAGCCAGGCGCGATACCGGGGGATCTACTGTGGGAGATTGTGACCAATCTTTTCTTAGATCCTGGGCAAAGGGATATTTGGACTCCATGGGCTTCTGCCCTGTGAATCGTTTATCTGGACGGATCCTGTGAGATTCAACGATTTGCTTAAACTTGGGATGAGTGACGAACACTCTGTGAGCTGGTTTGGTCCTCTTAAAGGACACGGCATGATCCATTTTAGATAAAGGTTCCTCCTCAAGTCTCAAAGCCTTATTCACTGACTCAATTAGAGAGTCGAGAGTCTCCTGATCGTGATGATATTCCTGATGTAGGGACGTGTCAGAATCGTCCTCTGAAACAGGTTCTCTACTAGCCCAATGGAAGGGGAGCGAGAAATGGAGCTCTCAGAACCTGAATCCCGGTGATGATCTGGGGATATGGCACGAGTCCTTTTCCTGGAAGAGTGAGAACTCCTTGGAAGGTACGACCCCTGGAGTACGAGGGGTTCTGACCATCGGAAGCGTCGTCCATATTAGTGCCCTGGTTAGAGGAAGGGTCTCGGAACGAGTCTAATGCTTTTGCCAGGGATGCCATAGACCAGGAAAGGGAGGTAGCCCACTCAGGGGGACTAGGCTCACTGGGTTCAGTATCAGCAACAGGTGGTTCCTGAGCCGTCACCGGTTCACAAGCTGTGCATAATGCAGTATTGTGACCCCGGGGTAATGATACCTTACAGGAGGTACATGCAGCGAAAAAAACAGTGTGGGTTTTCCCAGACTTTTTGTGAGGCTTTGGTTGAGACATAGTAAAGCCTGTAGGAAAGCGCTTACTAGCAGGGGAAGGCTTAAACTATGCTTCTGGAGCCTGCCCAGGTCCTTTGTCTTGAGTCCCCAGGGCAGGTCCGCAGTGTAGGCAGAGAAAAAAAAAACGCTAGTCCTGAGGGCTGTGATAGGAAATGCTGGAGCAGTGCTGCAGCATCAGGGCTGTGGGTGTCCCAAGATGGCTGCTGAGACCAGGAAGTGGGAGCTCATCACAGGGAACGAGAAGCGCCAGGAAAAGTGGGTGGGGCTAACTGCCGATGGGTGTGGCCAAAACTCTTGAGGGAATTTTTTTTTAAAATTTCTCTGCGGTTTGGGCCTGCAGCGGCCCGCGACCGCTATTGGCGCCAACATTAGCTGCACTCTTTCATTGGGTTGCCGCACTGTGGACCACCCACGGACACAGGCTTAAGGTGCAGACCTCCCATACCCCGGGGACCAGGACCCCGCAACGCCTCGGCCCCCCGCAATGTACTCACGGTAGATGCGGTGGGCCGCTGCTCAATCCACCGTCACCATAGTCAGGGAGGGAGTGAAGAGCTTCTGCCACCATGCGTCATCCGCTATATCAGTGGTGATGCAGAGGGGGGGCTGCACGGACGCCATATACATCATATCCGGCTATGCACCTGGCTCCAGGAGAGGTAGATGGAGGGCTTCTCCATTTGGTCGCCTGCTATGGAGGGGGGAGATCGGAACGCAAAGGAACCGTAGCCCGTAAGGTGAGCTCAGGGCTGGCATCCAACGTTGCAGGAGAGGATACGGGAGGGACGCTCCACGTACTTGCCTGTTGATGGTTCGGGGGAGATCGGAACCTAGAAAGGATCTGTCGCCCCCATTCGCTCCGTTAAAGAAAAAATAGAATAAAAAGTAAAAAGCTAAAATAAAAACGGTGGGGTCTGAAACAGACCCAAGTGCCTCCTACAGACACTAAGCAATAACTGGTTCACTGAGAGCCAGCAGGAGGGTGTATACTGCAGGAAAGGAGCTATTTTTTCTGTGTTTACTTAATGTCCTCCTTATGGCAGCAGCATAACACCCATGGTCCTGTGTCCCCCAATGAGGCGTATGGAGAAACTAAAGGTACCATCACACTCAGCAACTTTGCAATGAGAACGACAACAATCCGTGACGTTGCAGCATCCTGGATAGCGATCTCGTTGTGTTTGACACGCAGCAGCGATCTGGAACCCGCTGTGCCATCGCTGGTCGGAGCTAGAAGTCCAGAACTTTATTTGGTCGCTAGATCGGCGTGCATCGTCATGTTTGACATCAAAAGCAACGACACCAGCAACGTTTTACATGGAGCTAACAACCAGCGAGAACGATAAGTGAGTCGCCGTTACGTCACTGGATCGCTCCTGCATCGTTCTGGAGTTGCTGTGTTTGACGTCTCTACAGCGACCTAAATAGCGACGCTCCAGCGATCTAGTTTAAGTCGGCTCGTTGTCTATATTGCTGCAGCGTCGCTGAGTGTGACGGTACCTTAACTTTTAGACAGTGCAAACTTAAGGGGCATTTACATTGCAAGATAATGATGAATGAGCATTGTTAAAGATGCTCTTTTTGCGATTATCTTGCTGGATAAACAGGCTGCCAATAACCCGATGAAAGAGCAAAACGATTGTTCATCAGATAAAATTATTTTTTATGTAGCACAAAAGATCATTGTTCTTGGCGGTGCATTGTCCTGTGTAAACATGAGTTGCGCCTCGGAGAACTATCTACAGATCGCTCAGTGTGGAACGTTTACCTTTGGTCTGCCTCCGCTTCCGCACTCATATAGTGTCATTGATGGCTCTCATCACTGGCTCCTGGCTGAAATACAATACCAAGCAGTGGTAGTAGATAGTAGTCAGCAAAGAGAGAGAGAGGGCAATGACTTTATGTGAGCGCAGCTGCAGTGTCCATACATAGGTGCAGATCCACTCATTGTCATATCTTAATTGACTGTGCTGAACTCAATCAGTGACTCCTGAATGATGTCATAACTCACAAAGCACTGACTTTTGTCTTAATACTTTGTTTTGGCAGATCTTCTAATCAGGCAGCATTCATTTAGGATAGATTGGTCCCCCCTTGGCGTGGCCAAGAACTCAAAGCACCATTGTGTTCAGACGGCTGTTGTGAATTCTGTGATCAAGCTCCCTCCTGTGGTCACGAGTGGTACTGCAGCTTCTGAGTTTCCTTCCTCAGGTGATGAGGTTAAGTCGTTAGGTGCTGCTCTATTTAACTCCACCTAGTGCTTTGATCCTGGCCTCCAGTCAATGTTCTAGTATTGGTCTTGCTTCCTCCTGGATCGTTCCTGTGGCCTGTCTGGTCAGCATAAGCTAAGTTCTGCTTGTGTTACTTTTGTTGCTATATTTTCTGTCCAGCTTGCTTTATTGGTTTTCCTTGCTTGCTGGAAGCTCTGAGACGCAGAGGGAGCACCTCCGTACCGTTAGTCGGTGCGGAGGGTCTTTTTGCCCCTCTGCGTGGTTGTTTGTAGGTTTTTGTGTTGACCGCAAAGCTTTCTTTCCTATCCTCGGTCTATTCAGTAAGTCGGGCCTCACTTTGCTAAATCTATTTCATCTCTGTGTTTGTGTTTTCATCTTACTCACAGTCATTATATGTGGGGGGCTGCCTTTTCCTTTGGGGAATTTCTCTGAGGCAAGGTAGGCTTATTTTTCTGTCTTCAGGCCTAGCTAGTTTCTCAGGCTGTGCCGAGTTGCATAGGGAGCGTTAGGCGCAATCCACGGCTACCTCTAGTGTGGTGTGATAGGATTAGGGATTGCGGTCAGCAGAGTTCCCACGTCTCAGAGCTCATCCTATGTTTTTTGGTTATTGTCAGGTCACTTTGTGTGCTCTGAACTTCAAGGTCCATTGTGGTTCTGAATTACCTATTCATAACAGTACTGGAGGCCCAAAGTACTATGCTTCTCAATAGAGGGGAAAAAAGAAGTTCTGAGACCATTTTTTTTTGTTTGCACTGTGTTTTGCCTTTTTTTTCCCCTAGACATTTGGGTGGTTCAGGACACAGGTGTGGTGATGGACATTAAAGGTCTGTCTTCATGTGTGGATCTTCTCACTGCAAGAGTACAAAATATTCAAGACTTTGTGGCTCAGAATTCTATGTTAGAACCAAGAATTCCTATTCCTGATTTGTTTTCTGGAGATAGAGCTAAATTTCTGAGTTTCAAAAATAATTGCAAACTGTTTCTGGCGTTGAAACCTCGCTCCTCTGGTGACCCAGTTCAACAAGTTAAGATCATTATTTCTTTATTACGTGGCGACCCTCAAGACTGGGCATTTTCCCTTGCGCCAGGAGATCCTGCATTATGTAATATTGATGCGTTTTTTCTGGCGCTCGGATTACTGTACGATGAACCTAATTCAGTGGATCAGGCAGAGAAAAATTTGCTGGCTCTGTGTCAGGGTCAGGATGAGATAGAGATTTATTGTCAAAAGTTTAGAAAGTGGTCTGTGCTCACTCAATGGAATGAATGTGCTTTGGCAGCAATCTTCAGAAAGGGTCTCTCTGAAGCCCTTAAGGATGTCATGGTGGGATTTCCTATGCCTGCTGGTCTGAATGAGTCTATGTCTTTGGCCATTCAGATCGGTCGACGCTTGCGTGAGCGTAAATCTGTGCACCATTTGGCGGTATTATCTGAGCATAAACCTGAGCCTATGCAGTGCGATAGGACTTTGACCAGAGCTGAAAGGCAGGAACACAGACGTCAGAATGGGCTGTGTTTCTACTGTGGTGATTCCACTCATGCTATCTCCGATTGTCCTAAGCGCACTAAGCGGTCCGCTAAGTCTGCCATCATTGGTACGGTACAGTCGAAATTTCTTTTGTCCGTTACTTTGATCTGCTCTTTGTCTTCCTATTCTGTCATGGCATTTGTGGATTCAGGCGCTGCCCTGAATTTAATGGACTTGGAGTTTGCTAGGCGCTGTGGGTTTGTCTTGGAGCCCTTGCAGTGTCTTATTCCATTGAGAGGAATTGATGCTACGCCTTTGGCCAAGAATAAGCCTCAGTATTGGACCCAGCTGACCATGTGCATGGCTCCTGTGCACCAGGAGGATATTCGCTTTCTGGTGTTGCAAAATCTGCATGATGTGGTCGTGTTGGGGTTGCCATGGCTACAAGTCCATAACCCAGTATTAGATTGGAAATCAATGTCTGTGTCCAGCTGGGGTTGTCAGGGGGTACATGGTGATGTTCCATTTCTGTCTATCTCATCATCCACCCCTTCTAAGGTCCCAGAGTTCTTGTCTGATTACCGGGATGTATTCGATGAGCCCAAGACCAATGCCCTACCTCCGCATAGGGATTGTGATTGTGCTATCGAGTTGATTCCTGGTAGTAAGTTTCCTAAGGGTTGACTGTTTAATTTATCTGTACCTGAGCACGCCGCTATGCGGAGTTACGTAAAAGAATCCTTGGAGAAGGGTCATATTCGGCCGTCGTCATCGCCATTGGGAGCAGGGTTTTTTTTTGTGGCCAAGAAGGATGGTTCGCTGAGACCTTGTATTGATTACCGCCTTCTAAATAAAATCACGGTCAAATTTCAGTACCCCTTGCCGCTGCTATCTGATTTGTTTGCTCGGATTAAGGGGGCTAGTTGGTTCACCAAGATAGATCTTCGTGGTGCATATAATCTTGTGCGTATTAAACGGGGCGATGAATGGAAAACTGCATTTAATACGCCCGAGGGCCATTTTGAGTACCTAGTTATGCCATTCGGACTTGCCAATGCTCCATCAGTATTTCAGTCCTTTATGCATGACATCTTCCGAGAGTACCTGAATAAATTCCTGATTGTATACTTGGATGATATTTTGGTCTTCTCGGATGATTGGGAGTCTCATGTGAAGCAGGTCAGAATTGTGTTCCAGGTCCTGCGTGCTAATTCTTTGTTTGTGAAGGGATCAAAGTGTCTCTTTGGTGTTCAGAAGGTTTCATTTTTGGGGTTCATTTTTTCCCCTTCTACCATCGAGATGGACCCTGTTAAGGTCCAGGCCATTTATGATTGGACTCAGCCGACATCTCTGAAGAGTCTGCAAAAGTTCCTTGGCTTTGCTAATTTTTATCGTCGCTTCATCTGTAATTTTTCTAGTATTGCTAAACCATTGACCGATTTGACCAAGAAGGGTGCTGATGTGGTCAATTGGTCTTCTGCTGCTGTGGAAGCTTTTCAAGAGTTAAAGCGTCGTTTTTCTTCTGCCCCTGTGTTGTGTCAACCAGATGTTTCGCTTCCGTTCCAGGTTGAGGTTGATGCTTCTGAAATTGGAGCGGGGGCTGTTTTGTCGCAAAGAGGTGCTGATTGCTCGGTGATGAAGCCATGCGCCTTCTTTTCCAGGAAGTTTTCGCCTGCTGAGCGAAATTATGATGTTGGCAATCGAGAGTTGCTGGCCATGAAGTGGGCATTCGAGGAGTGGCGTCATTGGCTTGAAGGAGCTAAGCATCGCGTGGTGGTCTTGACTGATCACAAGAACTTGACTTATCTCGAGTCTGCCAAACGGTTGAATCCTAGACAGGCTCGTTGGTCGCTGTTTTTCTCCCGTTTTGACTTTGTGGTTTCGTACCTTCCGGGCTCTAAAAATGTGAAGGCGGATGCCCTGTCTAGGAGTTTTGTGCCCGACTCTCCGGGTTTGCCTGAGCCGGCGGGTATTCTCAAAGAGGGAGTAATTGTGTCTGCCATCTCCCCTGATTTGCGGCGGGTGCTGCAAAAATTTCAGGCTAATAAACCTGATCGTTGCCCAGCAGAGAAACTGTTTGTCCCTGATAGGTGGACGAATAAAGTTATCTCTGAGGTTCATTGTTCGGTGTTGGCTGGTCATCCTGGAATCTTTGGTACCAGAGATTTGGTGGCTAGATCCTTTTGGTGGCCGTCTCTGTCGCGGGATGTGCGTTCTTTTGTGCAGTCCTGTGGGATTTGTGCTCGGGCTAAGCCCTGCTGTTCTCGTGCCAGTGGGTTGCTTTTGCCCTTGCCGATTCCGAAGAGGCCTTGGACACATATCTCTATGGATTTTATTTCGGATCTCCCCGTCTCTCAAAAAATGTCGGTCATTTGGGTAGTTTGTGATCGCTTCTCTAAGATGATCCATTTGGTACCCTTGTCTAAATTACCTTCCTCCTCTGATTTGGTGCCGTTGTTCTTCCAGCATGTGGTTCGTTTACATGGCATTCCGGAGAACATCGTTTCTGACAGAGGTTCCCAGTTTGCTTCGAGGTTTTGGCGAGCCTTATGTGCTAGGATGGGCATTGATTTGTCTTTTTCCTCGGCTTTCCATCCTCAGACAAATGGCCAGACTGAACGAACCAATCAGACCTTGGAAACATATCTGAGATGTTTTGTTTCTGCTGATCAGGATGATTGGGTGTCCTTTTTGCCGTTGGCTGAGTTCGCTTTTAATAATCGGGCCAGCTCGGCTACCTTGGTTTCACCGTTTTTCTGCAATTCTGGGTTCCATCCTCGTTTCTCTTCAGGGCAGGTTGAGTCTTTGGACTGTCCTGGTGTGGATACTGTGGTGGACAGGTTGCAGCGGATTTGGACTCATGTAGTGGACAATTTGACCTTGTCCCAGGAGAAGGCTCAACGTTTCGCTAATCGCAGACGCTGTGTGGGTCCCCGACTTCGTGTTGGGGATTTGGTTTGGTTGTCATCTCGTTATATTCCTATGAAGGTTTCCTCTCCTAAGTTTAAGCCTCGTTTCATTGGTCCGTATAGGATTTCTGAGGTTCTTAATCCTGTGTCTTTTCGTTTGACCCTTCCAGATTCTTTTTCCATCCATAACGTATTCCATAGGTCATTGTTGCGGAGATACGTGGCGCCTGTGGTTCCATCTGTTGATCCTCCTGCCCCGGTTTTGGTGGAGGGGGAGTTGGAGTATATAGTGGAGAAGATTTTGGATTCTCGTGTTTCGAGACGGAAACTCCAGTATCTGGTTAAGTGGAAGGGTTATGGTCAGGAAGATAATTCCTGGGTCTTTGCCTCTGATGTCCATGCTGCCGATCTTGTTCGTGCCTTTCATATGGCTCATCCTGGTCGGCCTGGGGGCTCTGGTGAGGGTTCGGTGACCCATCCTCAAGGGGGGGTACTGTTGTGAATTCTGTGATCAAGCTCCCTCCTGTGGTCACGAGTGGTACTGCGGCTTCTGAGTTTCCTTCCTCAGGTGATGAGGTTAAGTCGTTAGGTGCTGCTCTATTTAACTCCACCTAGTGCTTTGATCCTGGCTTCCAGTCAATGTTCTAGTATTGGTCTTGCTTCCTCCTGGATCGTTCCTGTGGCCTGTCTGGTCAGCATAAGCTAAGTTCTGCTTGTGTTACTTTTGTTGCTATATTTTCTGTCCAGCTTGCTTTATTGGTTTTCCTTGCTTGCTGGAAGCTCTGAGACGCAGAGGGAGCACCTCCGTACCGTTAGTCGGTGCGGATGGTCTTTTTGCCCCTCTGCGTGGTTGTTTGTAGGTTTTTGTGTTGACCGCAAAGCTTTCTTTCCTATCCTCGGTCTATTCAGTAAGTCGGGCCTCACTTTGCTAAATCTATTTCATCTCTGTGTTTGTGTTTTCATCTTACTCACAGTCATTATATGTGGGGGGCTGCCTTTTCCTTTGGGGAATTTCTCTGAGGCAAGGTAGGCTTATTTTTCTGTCTTCAGGCCTAGCTAGTTTCTCAGGCTGTGCTGAGTTGCATAGGGAGCGTTAGGCGCAATCCACGGCTACCTCTAGTGTGGTGTGATAGGATTAGGGATTGCGGTCAGCAGAGTTCCCACGTCTCAGAGCTCGTCCTATGTTTTTTGGTTATTGTCAGGTCACTTTGTGTGCTCTGAACTTCAAGGTCCATTGTGGTTCTGAATTACCTATTCATAACAGACGGCACTTGAGTTCTTGTCACGCACAATGTAGGAAAGACTAAGTGCAACATGAAAGGATGAGGTGAAGTGAGCTCAACACTAGGGAAGGGGGGAGTAGAGACACCTAGGCAGACCTAAAGTCATCCTGTCTGCCCTAAACATCCCTATATAGGTTCTGCACCTATCGCCGAGCAGGAACCTAATCCCTGCCTGACCCTGGCAATAAGTCCCGGTTAGGGAATGACAAAGTGAGCACTAGTCGATCCCCTCTTCTGCTAAAGACAGCTGGGATAGACAAACAAGAGAAACATCCTCCAGCAACACCAAAGAGGAAGATAGCCGACTGCTATAGCTCCAAGCTTCAACAGTAGGAAATGGAAACATCACCAGCGACTCCCAGCAGCAGGCTGGGAGTCTATAAACGCCCAGGCCCAGGTGTGCTAATTAGAACTGGAGAAAAGTTGCCACTGGGTCAAAGAGTCAGAAGGGTTAAGAAGGTGTCTGCAAAGCCAAACGCAGAGACCTTCTGCAGCTAGATGCAGTATGACTGTCTGCAGCTTCTGACATACCTGTGGCAGGTCTTGGCCACACCGAGGGTGCACCAAGCATCCTCATTTGTATATTAAATAAATTATTTTTTTTTATAGGGGCTAAGTCCTATTCCATACATAAGTGGGTAATTGGTGTTTTGGGGTGACAGACTCCCTTCAAGCCTTCTTAAAAATCATTTCACATGACGAACAAGAATTTTGCTCATTCATCAGGTAATTGACAGCCTATTTACACTGAAAGACGTGTGACATGAGTGTTCCTAAGAAGTAAGCCTAACAAAACAATAGTGAAGTAGCATGTATGTATTGAAAATACATAGAGCCGTTCTCACAATGGTGTGGTCTATGGATGCTGCATTGTTTTAGTTATTGGCCATCTACAGCACGAGGATCTGCTTGAAGGTGATTAGTGATGAGCGAATATACTCATTACTCGAGATTTCCCGAGCACGCTCTGGTGACCTCCGAATATTTTTTAGTGCTCGGAGATTTAGTTTTCCTCACCTCAGCTGATTGATTTACATCTGTTAGCCAGCTTGATTACAAGTGGGGATTCCCTAGCAACCAGGCAACCCCCACATGTACTTATGCTGGCTAATAGATGTACATCATTCAGCTGAGGTGAGGAAAACTAAATCTCCGAGTAGTAAAAAATACTCGGAGGACACCCGAGCGTGCTCGGGAAATCTCGAGTAACGAGTAAATTCGCTCATCACTAAAGGTGATAGTTTCATTGTACTGGGGAGGGTGAAAGACTGCAATTTAACTTGGAACATCATGATTGGAGAGGTGGAAAACTGGGTTGCAAAATTGCCGCAGGAAAATTGCTATGTGTGTGAACATATCCTTAGGGTTCATGCACACAACAATACCTTGTACGACTTCCTTACAGCTGGAACGCTGGTGGGTGTGGTCCCACTGTGACACGGTCTGGATTTACCCTGTAGGGGTGTGAAAAGGGCAGGACTGGGACTAAAATTCAGCCCTGGCATTTGAAGTTACACAGGCCCACTTGTCACATGCTGACTGTATAATATCTTTGTACACTTGCAGGCTACAAGAAGTGAGGGGAGTGTAACATGACTATATAACATATAATTACAGCTGTATCCAGTATTACAGCTCAGTTCTATTTATTGCTTTTTATTGCATTACCAAGAAAAGCCGCTACTTTACCTACATAACTGGATCTAGTAGATAATGAAGGGATTGAGACGACCAAAGGCTATGAAACCTCATTCTGATGCTCCATAAACTTTGCCTACAGCCACTTTTGGTTCCACTGCGCAGCAAGAGACCCGGTGACTCTGAAGAGCGGAGACATCAGTAACGTCACCGCTCTTCAGATATTCCGGGTCTTGCGCTGAGCTCGGCGACTGTGAAGAGCGGTGTTGTTACTACCGTCACCGCTCTTCAGAGTCGCTGGATCTCGCCAGGTCCGGGCTAGTAGTGGGGATGTCTGATAGACACCTCTCCATTACTTACACCAGGGATTGATAGCAGCTGACATTACGCAGCTGACATCAACCCTAAAAATCATTACACATACCAGAATTAAATGCTCTAGTGGCTGGGAAAAGCAGTAGAGTTAGCGCTATTCCCAGGCGCTAACTACAACTGTCATCATCCTTGCCTGGTCTCCCTGCGAAGCATTTCTGCTGTATTTACATGAGCTGATCTCAGGCCGCTAAACGAGTGTAATTGACAATACTGAAGTCGAGTGTGATCGAAAATACTGAAGTCGTTCGCTTGTTTTCCGGCCTCTTTACACCAACTGAGAAAGAATGAAGGGAACAGAACAATCACAATTAGATCACTCTGTCTTCATACAATATCATGTTATCAGCAGCACATCTACAATTTACACCGGCGATGTGCTGCTGAGAACAAGGATTTCTGTTCCCACATAAACAATCCAATCACTCGATGAATAGGCAGCATTTTGCTTGCTTAGTATAATACACCCCATAGTCCTTCATATATTATAATGTGCACCTCAGTCCTCCATATAGTATAATACACTCCTCCATGTAGTATAATATACTCCTCATAGTCCTTCATGTAGTATAATACACTCCTCAGTCCTCCATATAGTATAATACACTCCTCAGTTCTCCATATAGTATAATACACTCCTCAGTCCTCCATATATTAAAATCCACTGCAATTCCTCCACATAGTATAATACACTCCTTAGTCCTCCATATAGTATAATGTACTACCACAGTCCTCCAAATAGTACAATACATTCCTCATAGTGCTCCATATAGTATAATTCCCCGCCATTGTCATCCATGTAGTACAATTCACTTCCCATAGTATAATGCACCCCATAGTTCTTTTTATAGTATAATGTATTTCCCATAGTCCTCGATACAGTATAATGCAGCCCACATATAGTATAATGATGCCACCCCAGAGTATAATGCAGCCACCCCACAAAATATATTGAAGCCCCGAGTATAGTGTAACCCCCCAGAGAATATAATGCAGCCCCCTCATATAGTATAATGCAGCCCCTGCATATATAATATATGGCAGCTCCCTCATAGAGCATAATGCAGCTCCCCATAGAATATAATATAGCCCCTCCATAGGATACAATGCAGCCCTACTCATATAGTATAATGCAGCTCCCCATAGAATATAGTGTAGCCCCCTCATAGAGTATGATGCAATCACCCCTCATAGAATATAATACAGCCCCCATAGAAAATACAGCACCCCATAGAATGTAATACAGCCCCCCATAGAATGTAATACAGCCCCCATAGAATGTAATACAGCCCTCCCCATAGAATGTAATACAGTCCTCCCCATAGAATGTAATACAGCCCCCATAGAATTTAATACAGCACAGCCCTCATAGAATGTAATACAGCCCCCCCCATAGAATGTAATGCAGCCAGCCCCCATAGAATGTAATACAGCACAGCCCCCATAGAATGTAATGCAGCACAGCCCCCATAGAATGTAATGCAGCCAGCCCCCATAGAATGTAATGCAGCCAGCCCCAAAAGAATGTAATACAGCACAGCCCCCATAGAATGTAATACAGCACAGCCCCCATAGAATGTAATACAGCACAGCCCCCATAGAATGTACTGCAGCCAGCCCCCATAGAATGTAATACAGCACAGCCCCCATAGAATGTAATACAGCACAGCCCCCATAGAATGTAATACAGCACAGCCCCCATGGAATGTAATACAGCACAGCCCCCATAGAATGTAATGCAGCCAGCCCCCATAGAATGTAATGCAGCCAGCCCCCATAGAATGTAATACAGCACAGCCCCCATAGAATGTAATATAGCACAACCCCCATAGAATGTAATGCAGCCTGCCCCCATAGAATGTAATGCAGCCTGCCCCCATAGAATGTAATGCAACCAGCCCCCATAGACTGTAATTGTCACGCCGTTTATGGCGATAAAGGGGCAGGACGGCGTACTGGGACCTGCACCTGTCCCTGCCACTATAAAGGGGCCCTGGCTTTCCCTTATCTCAGGGGTACCTATAATGGTTAGGAGGCCTGAGCTGCCAGCGTATCCCTGGCTTCTGTGCAGGCCCTATCAGTGGCCCCCTCTCCCCCCCCAGGGAGGAGGACTGCACCAGTGTATAAATATGACAAGTAAACAGGGTATGCAGACAAGGTAACTAAAATCTCAAATTCACCAAATGCTCACACAGCCACAGAGGAAACACAGAGAAGGGAAGAGGGGGGAAAAACTCGGAAGGAAAAATAGGTTTAACATGCAACCCAAAAGAGCAGACAACAATCTCTGTAGATAAACCTCCAAGCTCCAACACCACGCTCCTTCCCACTTCAAGCCAGGCAGCAGAACTGATCACTGACAACAGTTGTAGTCAAAGCTGAGTCTATATAGGAGAGGAGATTACAAAAACCAATTCAGCTAAGAGACCAAGCTCTCAGCAACTTCAGCAACTAGGTTTAACTCCTGCCCTGCTGGCACAAGACAGCCAGGTCAGAATTCAGGAGAAGAGCTTCTGTTCATCGTGTGTGAATGAGGCCCAGAGCACTGCGGTTCTCTGGAACCTCTCTGTCGCGGTAGCCCCATGACAGTAATGCAGCCAGCCCTCCCATAGAATGTAATGCAGCCAGCCCTCATAGAATGTAATGCAGCCAGCCCCAATAGAATGTAATAAATCCCCCCCATAGAATGTAATACAGCCAGCCCCCATAGAATGTAATACAGCCACCCCAATATCCCCACAATCCAGTTATCACTCATTGATATATTTAAAAAGAAGTACCTGCTCGCCCGACACACAGCAGGTACGCGATAATATGACGCTCTCTCCTCCATCCTTGCATTCAACTGTACCGGCGTCATATACGCCGGTATAGTTGAATGCGGCGGCGCTGGCAGGGGGGGTGAGTTGGTGCTGGGGGGAGTCAGCGCTGGCGAGCGGCCCACTACTGCCACCGGCCCTTCAGGCATTTGCCAGAAGTGCCCGATGGCCAGTCTGGCCCTGGGTGTGACTAAGTGCATACCAGGTCTTCATTAGAGCCTCTGGTGGTGAGGATAGGCTGGCCTGTCAGATACCACTCCAGGAGAGCACAGGTTCGATACACGTAGTCGTGGTTAGGATCAGAGAGATTAGACAGAACAGGTAAACTAGCCGAGTCCATAATGGGAGACAGAATATGGAGGAATGCATAAACCAGGTGCTATCGCAGGCTAGGAGCCAACATTCGGGCAAAGATTGGTGGGAGGAGCTGCCTAATATAGAGCCTGTTGGCACGGGATAGGCCAGGGAACCTAATCTTTGCAGGGCACAGGAGGGTTAACTTCCTGCATAGACCGGCCACGCTCCCCTAGGGTCAAATAGAAGCAACATGCTGTTGCAGCAGTGCAGAGGAGTGGTGCAAGAGGCAAACTCAGCGAGCCGGCCTGACAGGAGGAGAAGCCACATGGTGACCACGGTGAATAGGGCTGCGCTGAGGAGGCATGCGAGTGACAACAGCCTCCAAGCACCGCAGTTCATGCTTCCTTGAACTACGTGAATATGGAGACAGTCTACCTAAGAAACACAAATCAACTCTTTATGTTGAAATGTGTGCATGAAATTGGAGGCAATAAAGGGAAAAATAGCGTGCAATTAATGACAGCCTATTACACCTCTGTACAAAATGGAGAAATAATAATTCCACGTGAATGAGCCCTAAACAAACCTGCTATTGACAATTCTGTCTTGTAAATGTCCTTAATTAGTTAAAACAGTGGGTAATACTAATTGCACCAAATAAATAACTCTCCAAGCATTTACTGATTGTGTCTAGTTAAGTACTGCTTTCTACGTGAAATGGTTCCGGCTTCCAAACAAACGCTATTAGCCCTAGATGGGTACAGTCTGAATTTTCTAGCCCCTTTTTGGTTACCTTTGCTAATAAAGTTAAAGGAGTGGTCCATTATCCAATGTAATTATCAGTCTAAATTACTATCTATTTAGTGTCATAAGTTAAACAATTTTCGAATATACTTACCATACTTAAAAAATTCCCTATCCTTCACTAATTACACTATCTAAGGCTACTTTCACACATCAGGTTTTCAGTGTCAGGCTAAATCCGGCGAATTTTGGGAAAACTGGATCTGGCGCAGATTGTGAAAAACTGATGCGACGGATCCGTTTTTTTGACGGATCCGGCTAGCCTATCTAGATTATTGGATACAAAAAAATTTAGAGCATGCTCAGTTTAAAAAAACGGATCAGGCAGCCGGATCCGCCTTTTTCCGGAGCGGCCCCTTCCGGCTCTCATAGGCTTCCATTCTAGCAAACAGCCGGAAGCGCCGGATCTGGTGCTTCTGGCTTTTTCGCCGGAGACAAAAAAGTTGCTGTGGACGTTTTTTCAAGAAACCGGAAGCGGCAGATTTGCCGAATCCGGCGAAAACCGGATGAAACACAATGTCATCCGGTGCAATCTGGCACTAATACAAGTCTATGGGAAAAAAACCTGATCCGGCGGCAACATTCACCTGATCCGTTTTTTTTTTAATTAGCCGGATTTAGCCTGACACTGAAAACCTGATGTGTGAAAGTAGCCTAACTGCTTTTCTATTTTTTTTTCACTTCCTTTTTGATGACGCTTCATTTGAGAATCCCAGTGCATGCTGGGATACTTAAACTAAGCATCATTAGGGGACAGAGGCTGCGGTCTCTGTCACAGCCCTACCCTCTCCTTAATGCAGCCTCATTAGTGACGATCTTCTCAGGAGCTGGGCTAGTCCCTACACGATGTGCCCTGTGAAATGTGCACAATGACAGCGTGCTCTCTGGTGACATCTCAGATTAGCAGTAACTAGCCAGCAACACGGCAACTGGGTGCGCTGTCAGAATACCCAACGTGCAGAAACCAGTGATGTCACTTGCAAGGGTGGGTATTCTGAAACGTGCTCTGTTATTACTGCTGACCTGAGCTGGCAATAGAGAGCGCACTGTCATTGTGCGCATCATACAGAGACTAACCTATCACACAAAATGAGCATGACTGATGACGCTTAATTTCAGCCGCAGCCTCTGCCCCCTGATGACGCTTCGCTTGAGGATCCAAGCAGGCACTGGGATTCTTAAATGACGTGTCTTCAAAACTCAAAAAAAGATGTGAAAAAAAATTGAGAATCAGTTAGTGTAGTTAGGGAAGGAGAGGGAATTTTTAATTCAAATATATTAGAAAACATTTAGATTATGGCACTAAATAGATATGGATTTAGGAGAAAAATTACTTTGGACTTTGGATCATTCCTTTAGGGTCCGTCAACTTAAAGAAATCAGCTCCCAGCACCCATCCACTCACTCATTCCCTGTGTTTGGCATAGCAGGGGCACATTGTTCCTCACAAGAATGAAAATATCTGATCTTTGCCCGTCCACTTTTGAACTCGAAAAATACCTGAGAAATGCACAGGTCAAAGTTTATTTAGTGAAAGTTTGTTATAACAAGACATAGTAGATGTATGACAAGTGTTATCATAGCCCTGCAAGATAGCACAAAATACAGTCAGTAGCATAGCTAGTCGGGGAACAATGTATGACAAGTGTTATCATAGCCCTGCAAGATAGCACAAAATACAGTCAGTAGCATAGCTAGTCGGGGAACAAGCGGCAGGTGACTTTCATGGTGGGGCCCAACTGGATCCCCAGGAGAAGTGTGATTTCTCTCCTACGATTCTGTAGGCCACAAAACTAAATTGTCCTGTGGTCTGCAGGGACATTCAAGCCATTATTACTTTATAAGGGACACATAGGTAATTTTTAATTAAAAGGGGTATTCAAGGCACTATTAATATATAAGGGGCACTCGGAAAATGATTGCCTTGAAATGTGTACACAGGGGGCTTTATTAGTTTCTAAATGGCAAAAGGGGGAATGCTATTACTTTACAGGGCGCAGGAGCATTAATAATTTTGAGGGGAAAACGTGATGTCTAAAGGACACAAAGGAGGCATTATTACTTTGTAAGGGGTGCAATGGTGGACATTTTAACTACACGAGGAACTAAGAGTGCTATTGTTAAGAAGATCACTACTATTGATGAGTCTTTTGCTGTGTTGTGGAATATTACTGTCTGGGGCACAATATATCACACTGTTTGGCACTATTTACGATTTTGAGGCACTATTGTTTTTTCAAAGGTGCTGTCTGTTTGGTGCTATTTTTTGGAGGATAAGGAATAATTTTTCTAACATGCAGTATGCAGTACTTGAGACAAATGAGGCAGCAACACACAGAATTTGAGTTTGTATAGGTTGGTAATGGCTGGGGATGGAAAAGTGACAAGTCAAAATTTGATTAGTCGTGGCTGGAAGAAGTCATTATCGAGGTCTGGGCGAGAAGAAAAAAATGGGAAAAGGGAACGGACATCACTGAATTTATCTGTACTGCACAAATTGGTATGTAGCTCTATCTGGTCACTGTATGGTGATAATATTTCAACCATATAGTGTTTTTTACTCCATAACAGTGATACTTGTTTTCATTATGTATACCCCTCCTCACATGTAAAGCGCCATGGAATAAATGGCGCTATAACAATAAATAATAATAATAATAATAATATCATCTGGTGATGTGCCCAATATACCCACGATAATTAGGGTGCATCTGTATAATTATAAATATGAGTTAATCTGGGCTGGTGGCTCATCCTGATGTGTTTTGTCCCTGCTGTGCTGAATCACTAGCTGTGCCTCTGATTGCAATCCACTAACAGAAATATATATTGTGCATATTTGTCACATTTCTTATTTTTCTTAGTATAAGAGATTTGTCAGTTCTCTTCTTCTTTATTGCTTGCTTTTAATAACTACATTTCACACCAATGGCGGATGCAGATAGAAGAGACCCTCTGTGCAAGAGCAGCATATCGGCCCTTTGCAGTCTAATAACTCATCATAATGCACAATTCCAAATGTTTTGGGGGTGGTAGTGACCCCCTAGCCTCTTGGGCCCCACAGGTTCCACCAATGGTGCAGTATGTTGGTCACTGTGTCATACTGGGTTTTAGAGGCTATGTACTCATCTACAAAACAACAGAATTTTTAATAATAATTGTATTGGTATGTGATATACATAAAAAATACGCTGTACATGTATTTTAAGTGATGACATTTTGGAAAAATTGGAAAGTTATCAGATGATCATGTACCAATTTTAATTCAGGCAATAAAATGCTTATTTGTGGAAGCTGGAAGAAAATGGGGGAATATGGAATACTGTCCTTCTTTGTTGTTTTGAGCAGAGATGACATGCCGTAAGTGGGTGTGACTGCTGCTGCCAATCCCCGGCATTAGTGGTGATATCCGCATGTTACAGCCTGTCAACACTGTAAGAACAGTAAACAAAGACTAGCTGTGATCACTGGAGCTGCGGCACTGGAGCTGTGGCACTTGAGCTGTGGCACAGGAACTGCGGAGGTTTGAACTGGTGAGATGATTTCAAATGGGGTCTGTTGGTTTTGCAAAAATATCCAACAGAGGCCAAAATTGGGGTCTTCTGGATTACCATTTTACGCTTGAGGTCTCGAAGATTTTGTTGTTGTTTATGGCACCGTCTATTCTGACACAACTTTTGCATTATTTTTTGTAACATTAGTTCTGGTTTTCGAATCCACCTTCTAGGGTTCCTGTCCATGTAAAATGCACTTGAGTCATACAGAAAGTCTAAAAGTAATGTATCTGCGCTCAGAGAAGTGTGCATTGTTTAACTGGCTTTTTTTATGTTTTGCATTTTTTATGTTATATCATTTCTGATTTTATTTACCTATTTTTTTTTTTCTATTATGGTGGCACGTTAGCTGACTGCAGCGTTTTTGACCCTGCCCTTCAAAAAAAATGCCATTAAAATACATAACATAAGTAATACGTTGCTGATTGATGAGCTTCGGAAGCTGAACATGTGCACCACTGGTCCATTTATTTTCTGTTAGTCTACTGGAAAAAGCTGAGCGCTGTAATCGGCTAACTCCAGCATTCCGATACAGAATGAATGGAGAGGTGGTGGACATGTTCGGCCACTGCTTCATTCATACCCATTCCTGGGATCATGAGGGTCTCAACAGGTGGATCAACAAGATCTACCCGATCCTTTAGATAGGTGATAATGTCTTAAAAAGGGAATTTATTTAATTAACAGGCATTATTCTTGAAGATTCTCTTCTCTCTTACGTACTTCTCCACGACTACACAAAACTGTAGTGATTCCAACACTGATTCCTCTGAGACAAAATTGGAAGCTTCTTTCAAAATACCAAAATGAATTTAAGTTACATGTGAACTGGCTTATAGAAACCCAATTCACATACATGAGATGCAGATTGTTGGCTAATTTGACGCAGATTTCAATGGCGAAATCCATGTAAAATCTGATAGGTGCGCAGGAGCAGATGGTATTTTAGCGAAATGATGGAGGTATCCAGTAACAGCTTGCTTTTATTGACCATTTCTATAGCCTACGTACATACTGGTTCCGTAGAAGACTGGTTCCCATGTAAACCATTATATGAAGACTGAGATCACAGTGTGGAACAGGGTTGCCGACCGTCCAGATATTCTAGGACATTCTGAAAACTATTTTGACCTGTCCATAAAAAAAAAAACATTAAAGGCGTCTGTGAATTTTTTGAAGCTAAAGAAACGTATGCAGATTTTTTTTTTTATTATAATTTTCATCATTTTACGGTTTCCATTGAAAGGGGCTGATGTCTTCATAGCTGATTCATGGGCTCTAAACATGTATCACTTATAATCACAATGATTTTTTACGGTTTTCCAATTACTCTGTGAAAAATATTGTTTGTCTCTGGGTTTTTTTTTTCGGAAACTGTCCCAAAAAATTATACAGTCAAGCTGGTAACTTTAGTGTAGAATGAAATACTAAGTAGATCATATTGTAAGATTTTTTATATTCTGTTGAGTTGTGGGACCATGTGAAATCTGTGTGAATGTATGCACATAAATGTCTACAAGCTCATCTGCTGTGACTGATGCTTTGCTCACCACCACTGTATATCGTGGAGGTCATAAAAATACCTGAGCACCAGAGCTGGGTTATCTCTGTGCTCCCAATATCACTGGTTTAACCCATTGTATGTTGACACTGAGTCTGGCCAGACTGCAGAGCAACAAATATTTGACTGATCACTGAGTACGTATTTTTTGCAGGTTCAGGACTGTGGTTTGCCACTTTATTCCACAAAAGTGTGGAGTACATGACTTTTTTGGCGCATATCACTATATACACACATGGCAAAATTGTCTGTACCCTTCTGATACTGTAATAACTTGAAACTGACAAGTGTAATTTTATATTTAAGTTTTATTGAATGTCAACTAATGGAAATAAGAGATTGGTTTTGAACTATCATTCAGTATAAAATTGAAAAAAAAAAAAAAAAAAAAATGAAAATGGCCTGGACAAAAATGATGCTACCCCTAAAGGGAACCTGTCGTGAGGTTTTTGCAGCCTTATCTGAGAGCAGCCTCATATAGGAAAAGAGACCCCGATTCCAACAATGTATCACTTAGTTTACTGGGTGCAGCCATGGTGACATAAGCAGAGCTCAGAAAGCTGCCCCCCGTCCACACCACTGCTCTCTATGTACATTGCATATTGACAGTGAGCTGCTAATCAATGCTGAGGGCGGAGTTAGACCAGGTCTCTCATGATCTGTAGTCCGGGCAGTGATAATCTCCTGCTGATAAAACAATCATTGCATTGAAACAACAGTACACAGCCTAATAAGTGACATATTGCTGAAATCAGTGTTTCAGCCTCTACCTCATGCTGTCCTAAGATTACAAAGCAAAAACCTGCTGACAGATTCCCTTTAATATTTTGTTCCACAACCTTTTGAGAAAATTACTAAAAACGAATGATTTCTGAAACTTTCCACAAGTAATTTGCCCCCTCCTCTTGAGCAAACAGATATGAAGTCTACATGAGTCTATAGGTGACAGCTATGTAAAAAAGAATATTTATAAACAAAATGGGGACTTGTGTTTGCAAGTTTTTCCAGGACTGATGCCATCAGTCATTACAGTTTTGGAAGGTCCATGATTTTGCATTGCAAAAAAGGTGCATTTCTCTGTGCAATGTAAACAGATACTGAATACACAAAGCGATTACAGGGACCATAGACGCAGCCGCAGGGATTCTTCCAATAAAACTGATGTCAAGCCATCATAATACTATTTATTGTGCCCATAATACCAATAGAATTGGATTAAACAGTATAAATCATTCTGAAAAATGTAGACAGGATTGTAAAGTTTTTTCACAAGGGAATCTGTCAGCAGGATTTCACCCCTCCATTCCTTCATTACTGATAAGTCATAGTTTAAATCAATATGAAAATATGGCTGAAGTGCTTTCGGCACATGGAAGCACTTTCCAAGCTTTGTGTCACTCCAACTCTATTTTTCTATAAGAGCTTCCACTTGGAAGAAGGACTTCAGCTTCATTTGCAAATCAATTCAAATGCTGAGTTCTCAGTAACGGAGTAACTGGCCATGTAAATGTATTTCTGGGCTTGTCTTTGAAAGATTTACAAGCACATATAAGTAGTTTTGGGGGTGAAATCGTTCTAATAGATTCCTTATAAAGAGAATCTGTCAGTAGGATCAACCCTCCTAAGTCGTCTATATGGGTATTAGGGTCATTGGAAGCAAACTAAAATGATACCTTCATATCTGAAATCCAATGTTTTATTCTAGAGAATAAGAGCCTTGGTGAAAGAGGTAAAGAAGAACCCCAAGATCACTGTGGCTGAGCTCCAGAGATGCAGTTGGGACATGGGAGAAAGTTCTACAAAGTCAACTATCATTGCAGCCCTCCACCAGTCAGGCCTTTATGGCAGAGTGGCCCAACGGAAGACTCTACTCAGTGCAAGATCTATGAAAGCCCACATAGAGTTTGCTAAAAAACACATGAAGGATTCCAAGACTGAGAAATAAGATTCTCTGGTCTGATGAGACGAAGATAGACCTTTTCGGTGATAATTGTAAGAGGTATGTGTGAAGAAAACCAGGCACTGCTCATCACCTGCCCAATACAATCCCAACAGTGAAACATGGTGGTGGCAGCACCATGCTATGGGGGTATTTTTCAGCTGCAGGGACAGGACGACTGGTTGCCATTGAAGGAAACATGAATCCCGCCAAGTACAGAGATATCCTGGATGAAATCCTCTTCCAGAGTGCTCTGGACCTCAGACTTGGCTGAAGGTTCACCTTCCAACAACACAATGACCCTAAGCAGACAGCTAAAATAACAAAGGAGTGGCTTGAGAACAACTCTGTGACCATTCTTGACTGGCCCAACCAGAGCCCTGACCTAAACCCAATTGAGCATCCCTGGAAAGACCTGAAAATGACTGTCCACCAACGTTCACCATTCAACCTGACGGAACTGGAGAGGATCTGCAAGGAAGAATGGCAGAGGATCCCCAGATCCGGGTTGAAAAACATTGCATCATTCCCAAGAAGACCCATGGCTGTACTAGCTCAAAAGGTGCTTCTACTCAATACTGAGCAAAGGGTCTAAATACTTATGACCATGTGAGATTTCAGTTTTTCTGTGCAAAAATGTCTACATTTCTGTTTTTTTTTCAGTCAAGATGGGGTGCAGAGTGTACATTAATGAGAAAAAAATTTTGAATTTACCAAATGGCTGCAATGAAGCAAAGAGTGAAAAATTTAAAGAGGTCTAAATACTTTCCATACCCACTGTATATACAGTACAGGCCAAAAGTTTGCAAGCACCTTCTCATTTAAAGGTTTTTCTGTATTTCATGACTATGAAAATTGTAAAGTAAATAAGGCAGCACACTGCAGCGCTAAAACATGCAAACATGAAACACGAAAATTGAACTGCATTACTGCACTAGAAAGATGAAAAATGAGAGCGTTTAGCACATAAAAATGGCCAATTTTATGTGTACCTGGTAGCCACTTTACGGCATCTCTCTTATACCAGGTCCTACACTTGCCTTTCCTTGCTGAGAATAAACGTCTCCATCTGAATGGGTACCTGTGAAACCTCTTCTTAGACTAAAATTCTCTCTCTCTGTGGAGGGGTATTGGACATGCTGTAATTAAAATACCTGTGGCTAGAAGGCGGAGTGCTCGATCAGAAGGCTAAAGAATACATTTCAAAAAACTGACTGTCACATCCAAACATAGACTAAGTGTGAACAGGTGCTGAACCTTGAGTCGCCAACTCGTATATAGTTAAGTAAATAAGGCAGCACACTGCAGCGCTAAAACATGCAAACATGAAAACACGAAAATTGAACTGCATTTCTGCACTAGAAATATGAAAAATGAGAGTGTTTAGCGCATAAAAATGGCCAATTTTATGTGTACCTGGTAGCCACTTTACGGCATCTCTCTTATACCAGGTCCTACACTTGCCTTTCCTCGCTGAGAATAAACATCTCCATCTGAATGGGTACCTGTGAAACCCCTTCTTAGACTAAAATTCTCTCTCTCTGTGGAGGGGTATTGGACCTGCGAAATGCTCTCATTTTTCATATTTCTAGTGCAGTAATGCAGTTCAATTTTCGTGTTTCATGTTTGCATGTTTTAGCGCTGCAGTGTGCTGCCTTATTTACTTGACTATATACGAGTTGGCGACTCAAGGTTCAGCACCTGTTCACACTTAGTCTATGTTTGGATGTGACGGTCAGTTTTTTGAAATATGAAAATTGTAAATTCACACTGAAGGCATCAAAACTATGAATTAACACATGTGGAATTATATACTTAACAAAAAAAGTGTGAAACAACTGAAAATATGTCTTATATTCTAGGCTCTTCAAAGTAGCCACCTTTTGCTTTGATGACTGCTTTGCACACTCTTGGTGTGTGTGAATTTGCGGTTCTTGGCTTATATATTTTGGTTTTATCCTTTGTATTTTACTAATTTTCTTTTTTTTATGTCTATTTTTAGTGTTTGTTATTATTGGTATATTCATGAATATTGAAGCCCTATCGGAATACTTGGGATATCTGTGGAGTGAGTCTTCCATCGGGTCAACATGGACATTTCTTCACATAGATTTGTTATACGGACTGATTGTTGCCGTATTCTTTTTTAGTCAGCCTATTGAGGCAATATGGTTGGTAGTTCTTATCTTGTTGTGTCTGCGGCCCGTATGCTCATTTTTGTGGTAGTTGTATACAGTATATATGCATTTGGGTATGTTCTACTATGAGGGATCGTTCGTTTTATATTTTTTCACTGTCATATGTATTTTTGCATATCTCTTATATGTATTTGTATCGCATACAGGTATATGGGCTGTGGACATATTACTGGGTAATGTGTATATATGTTTTTTGTGTTGATGTAGCGATACATATTCTTACTGACAGATGGGATTTCTGTATATTTTTCTATTTATGTGGTATTTTCAGAATTGTATAAGTCCTGCTAAATATGGCTGCCCTTTGTAGCTTGATCCGTCATGCTTGGTGTAAATGTTTTCGCTATATATTTTTAACCATCGTTGTTTAATTCAATAATATGTATATTATATAATGTCCTGTTGATCGTTAGCACTCACGATTAGCTGCCCTTATTGCTGCCCTTATTCTAAATGGCCGCAATGTGCTCTTGACTGTGCGCACGCCCCTCCTTTCCCATAGCCGTGTGCCGGCCTTCTTCTGACGTCCAGCCGGGGCCGGACTGGCTATCTGGCAATTATGGCAAATGCCAGAAGGGCATGTCTGGCCGTGGGCCGACTTGTCTGCTACATTGTTAACAGAATCGGTGTTCTCAAGACACTCGTGATGAAGCACAAAGTCGCTGACTCTGTCACTTACCCCAGCAGGCCACGGGTATCATTAGAAATATTGGCCTTGTAGAAAATCTTCCTTTCCTCCATCCAGTGTCACATTAGTAATATATCCCATCTGGTTCAGGGGAACGGGGACTACATGGGCCTGTGTGATTTCAAATGCTGGAGCTGAATTTCAGACCCAATCCGTACCTGCGTCCAGGGCTCGGTCACGTGGGGCCCCACGTGTTTCCGGCGCGGGCGGATGAGGAGGGTGCCGTGCGGGGTGATGGTGAAGGGTGGCGCGGAGTGTAAGTATGTAGCACACTTCTGGCTGGCGGTGTATATATATACACGCGCCATGCTTACTCCACACGCCCCCTGAGGAAGGAGCTTATCGCCCCGAAACGCGCGTCGGGGTAGGGCTATTGGCCTTCCATTCCTGCACCAATTAGCTAGGTACTAAGTATTGATTTTGGGTGACTATTAATATATTGACCATCAAATGATATTGCACCTGGTGTATTGTGAATAGTATAGCTGTGGATACCTGCTAAAATGCAGTTTGATAGCATGGTGTTGCTGGAGTGGTCGGCCAATTCAGCCCGCTTTGTATGGCCATTATGAGCGCGCATCCACTTCCCCATTTATACCATTGTACCTGGATTTTATGGTTCTTAATGTTGTTTAATAAAGGTTATTGTGGCACCCCTAGGGGTATTTGCCACAAAAATAGTTACTGACAGTAAGTACAAATACTAAAATAGCAAGACTGCACTACCACCTCCGGCCAGAAGGGGGAGCTCCAGAGACTCCCCTTGATCCATTCTGGTCTGAGAGAAGAACTGGCAGTTGGGCTAAGGAGCTGATAGTGAGAGGTCATACAGTTGAATCTCTAACAGCCCTGTGACTGTTACCAGGCCTAAATCTCCGGCCTGAGGAGAAGAGGGATAGAGAAAAAGGACATTGTGAGAACCGGGTAGCATTAATCACTACCCAGAACAGGCGCAAAGACGGATACCGGATCCGTGGCTGTATTCATTACATATAATACAGCAACCGGAAAAACGTGAGGTGATATCAGCTTCACTAGGGTCGGACGCAGCAACAGACACAGAGTTCAGCGGTACTCCTGGAGGGGGTAAGCCGATAAAAGGACTCAGGTTGCCCGTCGAACCAGGACCCGGAGGGGACAGATTGGGCCGGCAGCCAGTTCACATACAGCAGCAGGGCCACACAGATATTGCGTACAATAAGAGGCGAAGACCCCGGCAGGGTCAAAGTAACTCAGAGTTCCCATACAGACTCCGGTGACAGGACTGGTTGTAAATCCTTTTTTGTTAAAGTAAACTGGTTAAACGTTTCAGTGCCTCAGTCTTTCATTTGGACAATAGCCATCTATCCAGGATTGGGATCATCACCGCTGGGAGAACCTGCTGCTGATCAAGTAAGTGCCTGTTCCCTCACGATACCCTTTACACTGTGCATTGCCTGAGGCCACAGCACCGGGTCAAGCCACCCGTGACATCCCCCTCAAGAGACAGACCCCATTGGTCCGGTGCTGGGTACCCCGGTCTCTTGGGCGTCACAATTGGCGTCACGAACAGGATCTAGCCAGCCCGTATACCGGGTATTGTGTGCCGTGATTGGAGCCCAAAACTGTGAAAACTTGGATGAAAAATCTTGAAAATTGACTTTATTAAAGAAAAATCCATTCTCCATTGAAAACTATTGAAAGTGACTTTTCCCCATTGGTTATAATGGAGTAAAGATGGCCGCCATCCCCTGAGGTAATCACTTCATAACCGTTAGGCACGAGACTGTTAACCCCTTTACCCCCAAGGGTGGTTTGCACGTTAATGACCAGGCCAATTTTTACAATTCTGACCACTGTCCCTTTATGAGGTTATAACTCCGAAACGCTTCAACGGATCCTGGTGATTCTGACATTGTTTTCTCGTAACATATTGTACTTCATGATAGTGGTAAAATTTCTTTGATAGTACCTGCGTTTATTTGTGAAAAAAACGGAAATTTGGCGAAAATTTTGAAAATTTCGCAATTTTCAAACTTTGAATTTTTATGCAATTAAATCACATAGATATGTCACACAAAATACTTAATAAGTAACATTTCCCACATGTCTCCTTTACATCAGCATAATTTTGGAACCAATTTTTTTTTTTGTTAGGGAGTTATAAGGGTTAAAAGTTGACCAGCAATTTCTCATTTTTACAACACCATTTTTTTTTAGGGACCACGTCTCATTTGAAGTCATTTTGAGGGGTCTATATGATAGAAAATGCCCAAGTGTGACACCATTCTAAAAACTGCACCCCTCAAGGTGCTCAAAACCACATTCAAGAAGTTTATTAACCCTTCAGGTGTTTAATAGGAATTTTTGGAATGTTTAAATAAAAATGAACATTTAACTTTTTTACACAAAAAATTTACTTCAGCTCCAATTTGTTTTATTTTACCAAGGGTAACAGGAGAAATTGGACCCAAAAAGTTGTTGTCCAATTTGTCCTGAGTACGCTGATACCCCATATGTGGCAGTAAACCACTGTTTGGGCGCATGGGAGAGCTCGGAAGGGAAGGAGCGCTATTTGACTTTTCAATGCAAAATTGACAGGAATTGAGATGGGACGCCATGTTGCGTTTGGAGAGCCACTGATGTGCCTAAACATTGAAACCCCCCACAAGTGACACCATTTTGGAAAGTAGACCCCCTAAGGAACTTATCTGGATGTGTGGTGAGCACTTTGACCCACCAAGTGCTTCACAGAAGTTTATAATGCAGAACCGTAAAAATAAAAAATCATATTTTTTCACAAAAATTATATTTTTGCCCCCAATTTTTTATTTTTCCAAGGGTAAGAGAAGAAATTGGACCTCAAAAGTTGTTGTCCAATTTGTCCTGAGTACGCTGATACCCCATATGTGGCAGTAAACCACTGTTTGGGCGCATGGGAGAGCTCGGAAGGGAAGGAGCGCAGTTTGACTTTTCAATGCAAAATTGACAGAAATTGAGATGGGACGCCATGTTGCGTTTGGAGAGCCACTGATGTGCCTAAACATTGAAACCCCCCACAAGTGACACCATTTTGGAAAGTAGACCCCCTAAGGAACTTATCTAGAGGTGTGGTGAGCACTTTGACCCACCAAGTGCTTCACAGAAGTTTATAATGCAGAACCGTAAAAATAAAAAATCATATTTTTTCACAAAAATTATATTTTTGCCCCCAATTTTTTATTTTTCCAAGGGTAAGAGAAGAAATTGGACCTCAAAAGTTGTTGTCCAATTTGTCCTGAGTACGCTGATACCCCATATGTGGCAGTAAACCACTGTTTGGGCGCATGGGAGAGCTCGGAAGGGAAGGAGCGCAGTTTGACTTTTCAATGCAAAATTGACAGAAATTGAGATGGGACACCATGTTGCGTTTGGAGAGCCACTGATGTGCCTAAACATTGAAACCCCCCACAAGTGACACCATTTTGGAAAGTAGACCCCCTAAGGAACTTATCTAGAGGTGTGGTGAGCACTTTGACCCACCAAGTGCTTCACAGAAGTTTATAATGCAGAACCGTAAAAATAAAAAATCATATTTTTCTATCAAAAATTATATTTTTGCCCCCAATTTTTTATTTTTCCAAGGGTAAGAGAAGAAATTGGACCTCAAAAGTTGTTGTCCAATTTGTCCCGAGTACGCTGATACCCCATATGTGGCAGTAAACCACTGTTTGGGCGCATGGGAGAGCTCGGAAGGGAAGGAGCGCCGTTTGACTTTTCAATGCAAAATTGACAGGAATTGAGATGGGACGCCATGTTGCGTTTGGAGAGCCACTGATGTGCCTAAACATTGAAACCCCCCACAAGTGACACCATTTTGGAAAGTAGACCCCCTAAGGAACTTATCTGGATGTGTGGTGAGCACTTTGACCCACCAAGGGCTTCACAGAAGTTTATAATGCAGAGCCATAAAAATAAAACAAAATTTTTTTCCCACAAAAATTATTTTTTAGCCCCCAGTTTTGTATTTTCCCTAGGGTAACAGGAGAAATTGGACCACAAAAGTTGTTGTCCAATTTGTCCTGAGTACGCTGATACCCCATATGTGGGGGGGAACCACCGTTTGGGCGCATGGGAGGGTTCGGAAGGGAAGGAGCGCCATTTGGAATGCAGACTTAGATGGAATGGTCTGCAGGCGTCACATTGCGTTTGCAGAGCCCCTAATGTACCTAAACAGTAGAAACCCCCCACAAGTGACACCATTTTGGAAAGTAGACCCCCTAAGGAACTCATCTTGATGTGTTGTGAGAGCTTTGAACCCCCAAGTATTTCACTACAGTTTATAACGCAGAGCCATGCAAATAAAAAATATTTTTTTTTCCACAAAAATTATATTTTAGCCCCCAGTTTTGTATTTTTCCAAGGTTAGCAGGAGAAATTGGACCCTAAATGTTGTTGTCCAATTTGTCCTGAGTACGCTGATACCCGATATGTGGGGGGGAACCACCGTTTGGGCGCATGGGAGGGCTCGGAAGGGAAGGAGCATCATTTGGAATGCAGACTTAGATGGATTGGTCTGCAGGCGTCACATTGCGTTTGCAGAGCCCCTAATGTACCTAAACAGTAGAAACCCCCCACAAGTGACCCCATATTGGAAACTAGACCCCTCAATGAACTTATCTAGATGTGTTGTGAGAATTTTGAACCCCCAAGTGTTTCACTACAGTTTATAACGCAGAGCCGTGAAAATAAAAAATCTTTTTGTTTTCCCACAAAAATTATTTTTTAGCCCCCAGTTTTGTATTTTCCCAAGGGTAACAGGAGAAATTGGTCCACAAAAGTTGTTGTCCAATTTGTCCTGAGTACGCTGATACCCCATATGTTGGGGTAAACCCCTGTTTGGGCACACAGGAGAGCTCGGAAGGGAAGGAGCACTGTTTTACTTTTTCAACGCAGAATTGGCTGGAATTGAGATCGGACGCCATGTCGTGTTTGGAGAGCCCCTGATGTGCCGAAACAGTGGAAACCCCCCAATTATAACTGAAACCCTAATCTAAACACACCCCTAACCCTAATTCCAACGGTAACCCTAACCACACCTCTAACCCTGACACACCCCTAACCCTAATCCCAACCCTATTCCCAACTGTAAATGTAATCTAAACCCTAACCCTAACTTTAGCCCCAACCCTAACTGTAGCCCCAACCCTAACCCTAACCCTAATCCTAGCCCTAACCCTAGCCCTAACCCTAACCCTAGCCCTAACCCTAGCCCTAACCCTAGCCCTAACCCTAGCCCTAACCCTAGCCCTAGCCCTAACCCTAGCCCTAACCCTAGCCCTAACCCTAGCCCTAGCCCTAACCCTAGCCCTAACCCTAGCCCTAATGGGAAAATGGAAATAAATACATTTTTTTTTATTTTTCCCTAACTAAGGGGGTGATGAAGGGGGGTTTGATTTACTTTTATAGCGAGTTTTTTAGCGGATTTTTATGATTGGCAGCCGTCACACACTGAAAGACCCTTTTTATTGCAAAAAATATTTTTTGCAATACCACATTTTGAGAGCTATAATTTTTCCATATTTTGGTCCACAGAGTCATGTGAGGTCTTGTTTTTTGCGGGACGAGTTGACGTTTTTATTGAAAACATTTTTGGGCACGTGACATTTTTTTATCGCTTTTTATTCCGATTTTTGTGAGGAAGAATGACCAAAAGCCAGCTATTCATGAATTTCTATTGGGGGAGGCGTTTATACCGTTCCGCGTTTGGTAAAATTGATAAATCAGTTTTATTCTTCGGGTCAGTACGATTACAGCGATACCTCATTTATATCATTTTTTTATGGTTTGGTGCTTTTATACGATAAAAACTATTTTACAGAAAAAATAATTATTTTTGCATCGCTTTATTCTCAGGACTATAACTTTTTTATTTTTTTGCTGATGATGCTGTATGGCGGCTCTTTTTTTGCGGGACAATATGACGCTTTCAGCGGTACCATGATTATTTATATCTGTCCTTTTGATCGCGTGTTATTCCACTTTTTGTTCGGCGGTATGATAATAAAGCGTTGTTTTTTGCCTCGTTTTTTTTTTTTTTTTCTTACGGTGTTTACTGAAGGGGTTAACTAGTGGGCCAGTTTTATAGGTCGGGCCGTTACGGACGCGGCGATACTAAATATGTGTACTTTTATTGGTTTTTTTTTTTTTTATTTAGATGAAGAAATGTATTTATGGGAATAATATTTTTTTTTTTTTCATTATTTTGGAATATTTTTTTTTATTTTTTTTACACATTTGGAAAATTTTTTTTTTACTTTTTTACTTTGTCCCAGGGGGGGACATCACAGATCAGTGATCTGACAGTTTGCACAGCACTCTGTCAGATCACTGATCTGATAGGAGTGCAGGCTGCTTCACAGTGCCTGCTCTGAGCAGGCTCTGTGAAGCCACCTCCCTCCCTGCAGGACCCGGATCCGCGGCCATCTTGGATCCGGGGCTCGAGCAGGGAGGGAGGTGAGGAGACCCTCGCAGCAACGCGATCACATCGCGTTGCTGCGGGGGGCTCAGGGAAGCCCGCAGGGAGCCCCCTCCCTGCGCGGTGCTTCCCTGCACCGCCGGCACATCGCGATCATCTTTGATCGCGGTGTGCCAGGGGTTAATGTGCCGGGGGCGGTCCGTGACCGCTCCTGGCACATAGTGCCGGATGTCAGCTGCGATAAGCAGCTGACACCCGGCCGCGATCGGCCGCGCTCCCCCCGTGAGCGCGGCCGATCGGCTATGATGTACTATCCCGTCCAGGGTCAGATAAGCCCAGGGCACCTCGACGGGATAGTACGTCTAAGGTCACAGAGGGGTTAATTGAGCTATGCCATCACCTGAGCCCCAGTCTAACTGAAAAACTTCAGAATCCGCCATTACAGAGCGCGGTGGGTGGGAGCAGCAGGGGGCGTGTCATTGTGGGCGGCACCAAGCTGAGCGCTCTGACATCAGAGCAAGGGGAAAATCGATCCTGCTGCACAGCGGAACGAATCTACACTATCCCGACGGAAGCGGAGGACCGGAAGGGTCCGGATTAACTAAGGGGGCACAGTATGTCGCAGCACGGAGACGCCGCAGCACCCGGCGACGCTAATGCAGCTGAAAGACAGAGTGTCGATAGAGAGTCCGGTAGCGCAGCGGTGCAAGGAGTGGCGCCCATCATGCCGGTGCTGATGCCATATACCCCGGGTGGCCCATGGCTTCCAATGTATGAAGGTGAGCCTAATACCCTTGACGATTTCAGAGAAAAGATACTGGCCCATTTTGACATGTTCCCTGTGGGTGAAGTTCAGCGTGTTAGTCTCCTGATGATGCAGTTAAGTGGCCATGCTAAGCGAGAAGTCACAGCATGGGCAGCTGATCTAAAAGGCACTGTTGAACGCATATTTGCTGGATTAAAAGCTACATTTGAAACCACTGCCAGCAAAGCTAAAGTACGATTCTTTAATTGCAAACAAAAAGTTAATGAGGGCGTGAGAGACTTTGCCTTAAACCTGCAGGAAGCCCTTAAATCACTTACACTGGCTGAACCCATTTTTAACACCGGAGGGGATAAACTGCTAAGAGATCAATTTATTGAGGGACTCTACACCCCTTCTCACCGGGGGCATGTGAGCATGCTTGTTTTTAAGAACCCTGAATTGACATTTGCCCAATTAAAGGAGAGCGTTATACGTCTCCAACTGGCAGAGGCACCTCGGGATCAGGATCCTGCGCAACTCATGGCAGAGGTTCCTCAACAACATGGAGTACCAGTGACATCAGCTATGTCCGGGGCCATTGCTAAGCCCCTGGGGCCCAGTACTAATGAGGCTCTTCAACAAAAGCTTGACTCTTTAACTGATGTTGTTGCTTCAATGGCTAAAACCATGCAGGAGATGAGAGGACCCAAGATGGAGTTGTCAAACCGTAGAGAAGGTGTTCCATGGATGAGACCCCGGAGATACCCGACATGGAGAGGACGACCCCGCGACCGCTACCAACCGGATGGACAGCCCATTTGCCGCCGTTGCCAGCAGCCAGGCCACTTTGCACGAGATTGTGATTTAAACGGGAATCCCCTGGGAATGCGGGCCGCTTCGCAGGAATGAACTTTCAAGGCCCAACACCCTGGCACGACAGGTACATCGGAGGACGACCCATTATCCCTATTGTGCTGGACGGAATGCCCCTCAACGCTTTGCTGGACACAGGTTCCCAGATTTCATCTATACCGTATATCCTTTATAAGAGGTACTGGGCTGATGCAGATATTGATAAAGGGCCCTCTGATGTTGAACTAGATATATGGGCCAGTAATGGTAAGTTGGTACCGAAACTAGGATTCAGGGAGATGACCATAAAGATTGGTAAAGTAGAATTGAAGAAACAGGGTATAATTGTTGTTGATGTTGACCGGCGGAACTGTGAACCAACTGTATTGATAGGAATGAATGTGTTAGAGAACTGCTTTTCCGAAGTCATTTCTGTCTTACAGCAAATTGCTGAAACTGCCCAATCCTGCCAGCAGAGAGTTCTCCGGAGGGAAATAAAAGTATTGATGTTAAGGCAACAGGTAGAAGTTGCAGGTGGAGAAATCGGCAGTGTGAGGGTAAGTGATCCAACATCTATTGTAATCCCACCAAAAACAGAAATGCTGGTATGGTGTAGAGCAGCCATTGGTACTAAGGGACGAGATTATCAAGCCTTAATAGAACCAGTGTACACCGACAGCAGGCCCACTATACTCACAGCACGAGGGATAGTCGAGGTACACCGGGGACGAGTGCCGGTACGACTTTTGAACTGTGGAGAGGAAGAGGTCACTTTGCCAAGGTATGCTACAATGGCAAAGCTATATACTGTTGACAACAATGCCATCACAACCATTGAGCCCTTAGAACCAACCTGTCAGGTGGAAGGCAATGGCTCAGATGGAGAAATGGAGGATTGGTGCCAACAGCTACACGTGGGCATAAATTCAACACCTACCCATCAAAAACAAGGGGTGTATAGGCTAGTGACGGAATATGAACAAGTCTTCAGTAAACACCCATTGGACTTCGGACGGATAGAAGGGGTAGAACACACAATCCCCACCAGTGACCATCCCCCAATAAAAGAAAGATATAGACCCATACCGCCCGCTCACTATCAATGTGCAAAAGATATGCTGAGGGAAATGAAACAGGCCGGGGTAATAAGAGACAGCTGTAGCCCCTGGGCGGCCCCTCTAGTGATTGTCAAAAAAAAGGACGGAACCATGAGAATGTGCGTAGACTACCGGAAGATTAATAACATCACCCATAAAGACGCCTACCCCTTGCCTAGGATAGAAGAGTCCTTAACTGCTTTGAAATCTGCTAATTATTTTTCCACCTTAGACTTAACAAGCGGGTATTGGCAAGTCCCTGTGGCTGAGCGAGATAAGGAAAAGACGGCATTCACCACACCAATGGGTCTATGTGAATTTAATCGCATGCCATTCGGACTCTGCAACGCATCCGGTACCTTCCAGCGGCTGATGGAATGCTGCCTCGGACACAAGAACTTCGAGACCGTCCTCCTGTACCTAGATGATGTGATCGTCTACTCAAAGACTTACGAACAACACTTAATAGACCTGGCAGAAGTGTTCGAAGCCTTATCCAGGTATGGCATGAAAGTCAAGCCATCCAAATGTCACCTTCTCAAGCCAAAGGTACAGTACCTGGGACACATCGTGAGTTCGGAGGGAGTAGCACCAGATCCCGAGAAAATAAGCGCCATAAGGGATTGGCCAAGACCTACCAGCGCAAAAGAAGTGAGACAATTCCTGGGATTGGTGGGTTACTATCGCAGATTTATAAAAGGATTTACCAAGTTGGCAGCACCCTTGCAAGACACCTTGGTAGGGCAGACGAAGAAACCTTCAAACCGAAACCCTCCTTTTCAGTGGAACGACGAAAGGGAAGACTCCTTTGAACAACTAAAGAAGGCACTAACCGGAGAAGAGGTTCTGGCATACCCAGATTACCATCAACCTTTCATCCTCTACACCGATGCCAGTAATGTGGGACTAGGAGCGGTGCTGTCACAAAAGCAAGAAGGTCGGGAGAAAGTCATCGCCTTTGCAAGTAGAAAGCTCCGGCCTACTGAAAGAAATTCAGAAAATTACAGCTCCTTCAAATTGGAACTACTGGCAGTAGTTTGGGCTGTGACTGAACGTTTCAAACACTATCTGGCCGCTGCAGAATTTATTGTCTATACTGACAACAATCCGTTGACCCACCTGGACACAGCCAAATTAGGTGCGTTAGAACAGCGATGGATAGCCCGGTTATCTAATTACAACTTCAAGATCAAGTATCGAGCAGGTCGCAAGAATGGAAATGCCGATGCCCTATCCCGGATGCCACACTTGAGAGATGTAGAAGAAGAAACGGGGGAGCTTGAAGAAATTGAACTACCAGCCTTCCATCATCCCAAGGCAAAACATCATCAGTCAAGTACCTATCAGAAACAACAAGAGGTGAATTTAAATCCGTTAGCACACCATAGATGGGCTGACACCCAAGACAGCAATCCGGCTGTGAAGTTGGTGAAGGAACTGTTAACTGAGCAAAGTGCATATCCCGATGAGGATGCCCCAGAAGAGACGCATCAACTCTGGAAAGAGAGAAGCAAAATGTTCCTGTATCAAGGGAAGCTCTGTAGAAGGTACACCAATCCGAAAACACATGAATTGGTTTGGCAGATTATCGTGCCTAAACAAGATGTCAAGATGGTCCTCGAAGCTTACCATAATGGTGCTGGTCACTTCGGTTGGAAAAAGTTAGAAGTACTTCTAAGAGAAAGATTTTATTGGGTCGGGATGAGAAAATCAATCGAACAGTGGTGCAGAAATTGTGGCCCGTGCAACCTCAGAAGAAACGATCAAAAGAACCAAAGAGCACCACTGCAGCCCATAATCACCAAACAACCACTTGAACTTGTAGCCATGGACCACGTGAAGTTGACACCAAGCCGGTCTGGCTATGTCTATGCCTTGACCATCGTGGACCATTATTCACGCTTCTTGGTAGTAGTACCCGTAAAAGATCTGACAGCAAAAACAGCAGCCAAAGCGTTCCAAACGTACTTTTGTAGACCCCATGGATATCCGGAACAGGTTCTCACCGACCAAGGTACAGCCTTTGAATCAGAGATCTTCAGAGAATTCTGTAATATGTATGGTTGCAAAAAGATCCGGACGACGGCCTATCATCCACAAACAAACGGCTTATGCGAGAAGATGAACCATATTGTAATAGAACTACTAAAGACTTTACCTGAGGCAGAAAGGAATCAATGGCCAGAGAAATTGCCTGACTTGGTGGATCTGTATAATCATGTCCCGGTGAGTTCCACCAATTGCACCCCAGCTTACCTTATGCGTGCAAGACCCGGCCAATTACCAATCGATCTAGAAATGGGAATTCTGAAACCAGACGCAGAAGTTCAAGACTCCAATTGGGATATCATACGGCAAAAGCAGTATCGCCAAGTGCAAGAGAGTGTGGAAAGAAGCCTTCAGCAAACTAGAGAAAGACAAGAGCGAACTTTCAACCAGAATGCTCTAGCGACCCCATTAAGACCGGGTGACCAAGTGCTCAAGAGAAATCGTCGAACCAATAAACTGGACAATCAGTGGGAAGCCGTACCCTACACAGTTTTACCAACAAGAGTGGATAATCCTAAAATGTGTCTCATTAGCAAAAACGGAGGCTTAACATCTGTACTAGTGTCAAGAGACAATCTTAAATTATGTCCGGAAACATTGAAAGAGCCAGACGTCCAGCCAGAACCAGAAGTTATTCAACCCATACAGGTTCAACCAGTAAAGGAAAAAGAAGAGGAAGTGTATCACACCTGTATAGGAGACTTTCCCAAAACCCTACTAACATACCATGGTGCAGTAGTGGTTCCCATGGTGGCCTTTTACCCAACACCAAACCCAATACCAGAAGTCCCAAGACAGGAAGAGGCTGACCCCGTACTACAGGAGGTTCCAGGCCAGGAAGAACAGATTCCTGGTCAGAGTAATCCCATTCACGGTGGACTTGCCAACTCCATAGTCGTGGAATTATCTTTAGCAGAGCGGGCAGATACTACATCCGCAGTAGACAGTAGTTACACCACATGAAGAGACACCGCTATTACGTAGATCACAGCGTAGTACCCAGGGTCAATTACCGGCCAGGTATGCAGATTACCAACTATAAAGCTCATAATGTGAATTGTATATATGTTATGCCGTATATAGTTAAACAGAAAATGTAGTATAGTCATTGTTATCAGTCTGCAACGTTTAAGCCCAGTGCCTACAGAGACTTGTCTGTATGAACTTCTTGCATATTCTTGAACTTTTTATCAGCCCGGAGGCACTAAATCAAAGCTCCGGAAAGACTGCTTTTTGAACTTTGCTCCTCGCTCTTTTTGAACTTTCTTTAGACTTTATATTGATAACTCTGTTGGAAAAATGGAACTAAATTCCTGGACACTAAGTACAGTGCCTTTCCTAATACCTTCAAGGATAGAACTGTATTAATGGACGCTATTTGAAGTGACTTTTTACAGAACTCTATTTTTGTTTCCTTGAGTGGTTTTTGTAACTTTTCATTTTTAAGACTCTGTACATATTAATTGTTATTTCAAAATGTTATTGTCCCACAGTCCCGGAGTACTGTTCTTAACTAAGGGGGAATGTGGCACCCCTAGGGGTATTTGCCACAAAAATAGTTACTGACAGTAAGTACAAATACTAAAATAGCAAGACTGCACTACCACCTCCGGCCAGAAGGGGGAGCTCCAGAGACTCCCCTTGATCCATTCTGGTCTGAGAGAAGAACTGGCAGTTGGGCTAAGGAGCTGATAGTGAGAGGTCATACAGTTGAATCTCTAACAGCCCTGTGACTGTTACCAGGCCTAAATCTCCGGCCTGAGGAGAAGAGGGATAGAGAAAAAGGACATTGTGAGAACCGGGTAGCATTAATCACTACCCAGAACAGGCACAAAGACGGATACCGGATCCGTGGCTGTATTCATTACATATAATACAGCAACCGGAAAAACGTGAGGTGATATCAGCTTCACTAGGGTCGGACGCAGCAACAGACACAGAGTTCAGCGGTACTCCTGGAGGGGGTAAGCCGATAAAAGGACTCGGGTTGCCCGTCGAACCAGGACCCGGAGGGGACAGATTGGGCCGGCAGCCAGTTCACATACAGCAGCAGGGCCACACAGATATTGCGTACAATAAGAGGCGAAGACCCCGGCAGGGTCAAAGTAACTCAGAGTTCCCATACAGACTCCGGTGACAGGACTGGTTGTAAATCCTTTTTTGTTAAAGTAAACTGGTTAAACGTTTCAGTGCCTCAGTCTTTCATTTGGACAATAGCCATCTATCCAGGATTGGGATCATCACCGCTGGGAGAACCTGCTGCTGATCAAGTAAGTGCCTGTTCCCTCACGATACCCTTTACACTGTGCATTGCCTGAGGCCACAGCACCGGGTCAAGCCACCCGTGACACCCCCCTCAAGAGACAGACCCCATTGGTCCGGTGCTGTGTACCCCGGTCTCTTGGGCGTCACATTATATATTGATGGGACTTTTTGACTGCTATTGTTGTCTTCTTGATTGGTATATACTATTTGCAGTTGGTCCTAAATAGGTCCTTATATGCATGTATTGTACTACACATATCGTCTGTGATAAATCTATTTTGACTTCTCACACATAACATGCTTGCTACAATTTTGTTATGCTCTGAATATATATATATGTACACAAATTTGCAAAAGTAAATAAAAGTACACTGCGCCCAAAACTACTTGATCTATAAAACTGTCAAGCTAGTTAACCCCTTTAGTAAGAAAAAAAAGTGGCAAACCACTATGCCTTTCCATCACATTGCCGAACAAAAAGTGGAATAAAACGCAATAAAAAAGTCTATTGTAAATAAATATGTTATTGCTGAAAACGTCATCATGCCCCGCAAAAAAAACAAGCCATCATACAGCTCCATCAGTGGAAAAATAAAAAAGTTATAGCTCTCAGAATATTGTGATTCAAAAATAATTTTTTTTTCCATAAAATCGTTTTTATTCTGTAAAAGTGGTGAAAAAAAAATGTAAATGTGCTGTCACTGTGATTATACTGACTCGGATAATAAATCTGTCTCATCACTTTTACCACACAGTAAATTGCATAAAAACAAAAACAAAAAAAAACAATTCCTGAATTGCTGTTTTTTGTTAATTTTGCCTTTTATTAAATTGAAAAATAGAAACGCTCAAAACATGTTGTAACCGATAATGGTAGCAATAAAAACTGCAACTTGTTCTGCAAAAAACAAGCCCTCACATGACTCTGTCAGCAGAAATATAGAAAATTTAAAAAAACATCTTTTAGTGTATGACAGCAGCCAAACATAAAAAACCCGATATAAATCTGGTATCGCTGTAATCGCACCGACCCAAAGAATAGAGTTGTCTAATCACTGATACCGCACAGAGAATGGAATAAAAAAATTAAAACAGTTCTTGACTAGCTATTCATTTGTTTATTCTGCCTCACAAATATAGCCGTAAAGCTTGGCTCACATTTATCCTGTGCTCTGCGCTGGGCGCCTGCATTGGGGTTTCTATGTAAATTTCTGTAATATGTGATTTAGATGGAAAATTCCCTATAATGAGGCAGATGGAGGCACTGTGGACACTGTGAAGCATTGTCTGTCTTTTTAAGCGTGCATAAAAGTGCGTTTGGGCCACAGTTTTGTGCACTTCTGAAAAGAAGGACACCACTGAACAGAGGACAAACGGAATACAGGGTAACTCTGTTGCCTCATTATAGTGAATGGACCCATCAAGTGTGTCATCTGAACTACATCATTTAGAGATTTAGCTGGAAACCCAGTTGTAAGTGCTCAGCGTAGAGCGCAGGACAAATGTAATCAAAAGGTCATGTAAAATATTTCCAATAAAAGCTGCAACTCAATCCACAAAAAAACAAGTCCCCACTCAGGTCCGTTATCTGTCAATGGAAATATAGGGGCATACTCCGATACTGGTAGCACAAAGGCTCTGGAAGAGCGTTATGGCTCCTCACCTCTGAAAATAAATCCAGCAAATTTTGTCCCCCAAATCCAAATGCCCCCCCTCCATTCTGAGCCCCGGTGTGCCTAAACCACATTTAGAAACCACATGTTTGGTGATGAGAGCATGCATCATTTATGGGTGCATGTCTCCAGAAGCACAAGCTGGACATAATGTACTGGGAGCCACATTGTACTGGGCACTACACTGTATGGGCACTACAAGTACTGGGCACTGCTATGTATGGGCACTACAATGGCAGATTTGCAATTTTCACTCCGCAACATTCATTGCTCCTTGTTTCTGGAAAACACCCATGGAGTCAAAATTGTCACTACATATGTAGATCAATTTGCAGAGGGGTCTAATTTCCAAAATGGGGTCACTTGAGGGGGGATTCTGCTCTTCTTGCACTTAGAGGCTCTGTATATGGAGTCTGCCAAGTATTTTAGGAAAATCTGTGCTTCAAGAGTCAAATAGAGCTCCCTTCTGAGTCTTGCTGTGTGGCTAAGCAGGAACACATGGGCTACTTGCACAGTGAACAAGTCTGTAAGAACATGTTCACACACCACCAAGAAACCTGAAGACACAAAAGAGAATGGTAAAACCAAAAACACTCAGTTTGAAAAAATGTTTGCAGTAATCCGCAAGTGCTAGTGCTCCGTGGCTAAGCAGTATTGTACAGTCACATATAGGAGATTTCCACATTCAGCAGAAATTTTGTTGCCATTTTTACCCATTTCCCCCTGCAAAAATGTAATATCTGGGGCTAAAACAATTTTTTTGTGATAAAAATTTAATTATTTTTTCTTCAATGCCTAATGGTATAAAATTCTGTGACACACCTGTGGTGTGAATATGATCACTGCACCCTTAGATGAACTCAATGACAGGTGTAATTTGTAAAATGGGGTCACTTATGGAGGTTTCTGCTGTTCTGGCACCTCAGGGGCTCTTCCAGTGGGTCATGGCACCCTCAAATCGTAACAGTAAAATCAATATGGTGCTCCTTCCTTTCTGAACTTTCCCCTGTGCCTGAAAAGTAGTTTCCGATTACATGTACATTGGCCCTTGCAGCAAAAATTGCAGAACATACTGTGAGGTCCATTTTTTCCTATTAACCTTTATAAAAATAAAAAAATTGGGGCTAAAATAACATTTTAGTTCTAAAAATGCAATTATTCTTTCCTCAGTGGTATAAAATTCTGTGAGGCACATGTGGTTTCTACATGCTCACTGCACTCCTAGATGAATTAATTGAGGGGTGCAGTTTTTAAAGTGGGGTCACTTTTTTGGGGTTTCGCTGTTCTGGCATCTCAGTGCCTCTGGCAATGTGACTTGACACCCTCAAACCATTCGAGCAAAATTTGAATGCCAATATGGTACTTCTTCCCTTTTGAGCTTTGCATTGTGCCTTAAAAGTAGCTTTCAAACAAATATAGGGTATTGGCGTATTCAGAAGAAATTGCGTAACAAATTGTACCATTCATTTTTTCCTATTGTGCCTTTTGAAAATTAAGAATTTAGGGCCAAACAACATTTTAGTGTAAAAAATGGCAATTTTCCATTGACTCAGCCCAATGTTAAACAATTGTGTGAATCGCCAGAGGATTAAAAATGTTCACTATACACCTAGATGAATTCCTCAAGAGGTGTAGTTTCCAAAATAGGGTCACTTGTGGGGGTTTCTCCTGTTTTGACATGTCAGGGGCTCTTCAAATGTGACATAGCCTCCACAATCTCCCCCAGGCAAAATTGCGCTCCAGAATTCAGTTGGCGCTCCTTCCCTTCCAAGCCCTGCCATGCACCCAAATAGTAGTTTTCCACCATACATGAGATATCGGTGTACTCAGATGAAATTGCACAACAAATTGTACAGTCCGTTTTCTCCTGTTACCCTTGTGAAAATGGAAAATTTTGGGCTAAAGCAACATTTTTGTGGGAAAAAGGAAATTTTAATTTTTTTTCTTCCACATTGCTTTAATTCCTGTGAAGAACTTGAAGGGTTAATAAACTTTTAAAATGACGTTTTGAGCATGTTGAGGGGTGGAGTTTTTAAAATGGTGTCACTTTTGTGCATTTTCTGTCATATAGGCCCCTCAAAGTCACTTCAAATGTGATGTAGCCCCTACAAAAATTGGTTTTGTCAATTTTGTTGGAGAAATGAGAAATTACTGATAAAATTTGTAACCCTTCTAACTTCCTAACAAAAAAAAATATGTTATAGACATATGGGAATGTTATTTATTAACTATTCCGTGTGATACAACCAGTAGCGTAGCTACCAGGGGGGTAGAGGGTGCCTCGGGCCCGGTGCTCAGAACGGGCCCACCCGGAGCTACGCTACTGTAACTTTATCGCGGCAAAACAGTTGGCTTCTGCGGAAGAGCAGGGAGAATCGATCTCCCTGCTCTGCTATGGGACCCCTGAGCAGGCAGGGGGTGCCCGGTGCCAGCAGTGGGCCCCCCGCCTGTCATCGAAGGGTCAGCTGTTCCGGTATTTAGCGCTCCTTCCCCCATCATCCCCCTGTCAACATCAGCGACGCTGACAGGGGGTGCGATGAGTCACTGCCCGGTGCCGAGACAAGCGGGAGCTCAGAGCAGTGCAGGAACCAGGAAGAAGAGAGATGAGTATTTATTTTTTTAAGGAGTGCTGCCTTATAGTACAGAATCTGCCTATGGGGGGTCTGCCTAATACTACAGGGTCTGCAAATAGGGGGTCTGCCTAATACTACAGTGTCTGCCTATGGGGAGGTCTACCTAATACTACAGGGTCTGCCTATGAGGGGGGTCTGCCTAATACTACAGGGTCTGCCTATGGGGATCTGCCTATGGGGGTCTGCCTAATACTACAAGGTCTGCCTATTGGGGGGTCTGCCTAATACCACAGTGTCTGCCTATGGAAGGGGGTCTGCCTAATACTACAGGGTCTGAAAATAGGGGGTCTGCCTAATACTACAGTGTCTGCCTATGGGGAGGTCTACCTAATACTACAGGGTCTGCCTATGAGGGGGGTCTGCCTAATACTACAGTGTCTGCCTATGGGGGTCTGCCTATGGGGGGTCTGCCTAATACTACAGGGTCTGCCTATTGGGGGGTCTGCCTAATATCACAGTGTCTGCCAATGGGAGGGGGTCTGCCTAATACTACAGGGTCTGACTATGGGGGTCTGCCTAATACTACAGTGTCTGCCTATGGGGGGTCTGCCTAATACTACAGGGTCTGCCTATGAGGGGTCTGCCTAATACTACAGGCTATGGGGGGTCTGCCTAATACTACAGGGTCTGCCTATGAGTGGTCTGCCTAATACTACAGGCTATGGGGGGTCTGCCTAATACTCCAGGGTCTGCCTATGGGAGGGGGTCTGCCTAATACTACAGGGTCTGCCTATGGGGGGTCTGCCCAATACTACAGGGTCTGCCTATGGGGGGTCTGCCTATTACTCCAGGGTCTGCCTATGAGGGGTCTGCCTAAGGCTGGGTTCACATTGCGCTAGGTGTGTCCGTCTAACGGACTCGTTTTTAAGTAGTAAAAACGCAATGTAACGCACATACTAACGCGCCCATAGACTTGCATTGTCTAACGCATCGTGACGCATCCCTAAATTGGTATGCGTTTGTCACATAACGTTTTTTTTCTGACGGACCTTCAACGCGGCTTGCAGCGTTCTCGGGTCCAGCCAAGCTAACGCACTACTAACGGAAGCATTCATTCTGCCATAGAAGGCTATGGCAAACGCAGTCAGACGCAAATCATGAAAAATTTCCAAATAGGACCACACGTTTTAATAGCGTTTGAGGGTGGTCACATGTGGTCATGTGACAGGAAATGTGATTTCGGCCATTAAAGGAGGAATATCCCACCCACACATTTAGGTCTACTGCACGAACTACGCTTTCTCTGCCGAAGTCGCAACCGCATCATGCGAAATCTGACGAGCTCAGACACAAACATCTTGCTAGCAGAAGTTCACTCAATGCTTTCAAAATGGAGAATGACTCTGTGCCCACACCCGACAATGACAAAAGGGAAAAAAAAAAAACAACTTTATTGACAGTGACAAACGCAGACAAACGGATACTTTGTAAACGGACATCAAAATGAAAAAACGCGATCACATGCGTTAACGCTAGCGTTACCGTGACGACGAATTTCACATATTTTTGCTCCTTTTCTGTACATGCGTTTAACGCATCCGTTTAACGCCATGTACTTGACGCAATGTGAACCTAGCCTAATACTACAGGCTATGGGGGGTCTGCCTAATACTACAGGGTCTGCCTATGGGAGGGGGTCTGCCTAATACTACAGGGTCTGCCTATGGGGGGTCTGCCTAAAGCTACAGGGTCTGCCTGTGGGGGGTCTGCCTTATACTACAGGGTCTGCCTATGGGGGGTCTGCTTAATACTACAGGGTCTGCCTATGGGGGTCTGCCTTATACTACAGGGTCTGCCTATGGGGGGCTGCCTAATACTACAGGGTCTGCCTATGGGGGTCTTCCTTATACTACAGGGTCTGCCTATGGGAGGGTATGCCTAATACTACAGGGCCTGCCTTTGGGGGTCTGCATTATACTACAGGGTCTGCCTATGGGGGTCTGCCTATGGGGGGTCTGCCTTATACTACAGGGTCTGCCTATGGGGGTGCTGTCTTATACTACATGGTCTGCCTATAGGGGTGCTGCCTTATAGTACAGGGTCTGCCTATAGGGGTGCTGTCTTATAATACAGGGTCTGCCTATAGGGGTGCTGCTTTATACTACTGGTCTGCCTGCGGGTGCTACCTTATACTACAGGGTCTGCCTATGGGGTGCTGCCTTATACTACAGAGTCTGCCTATGGGTACTGCCTTGTACTATAGAGTCTACCTATGGGGGGTGCATTATACAATATAGAGTAGGCCAATGGGGAGTGCATTATACTATATTGAGGACTATCTGACACAGTATACTATATTGAGGACGATCCGATGCATTATACTATATGGAGGCTATCTAGAGGGGCATCATACAGTGTGGGGATTACAGTGTTGGAGCCATCAGTTTGGAGGCTACTAAGGGGTCAGAATACTGTGTATAAGAGAACATCATGCTGTGTACAGGAGGCAGACTCGGGACATTATTAAATGTAAAGTGGGCACTTATTGTTATAGGGGAACTCAGGTTACTGTGACTATCAAAGGGGCAGACAGGACAATATTACTTTCTAGGGGGCAAAATATGGGCACTGTTTTCTAGGGCACTTGCACCTGGCATTGCTATATTATAGAGGGGTGCCTTAGAATTTAGAGGGCACATAGAACCACACAGCAGGGTCAGTAATAGGGACACATACGGCAGCAGCGGCTCAGTATTGGGGTATCAGGGGCAGTAATAGGGTAGGGTCAAATACAGCAGCACGGGCTCAGTATTGGGGTATCAGGTGCAGTAATAAGGACACATATGGCAGCAGCGGCTCAGTATTGGGGTATCAGGGGCAGTAATAGGGACACATACGGCAGCAGTGGCTCAGTATTGGGGTATCAGGTGCAGTAATAGGGACACATACAGCAGCGGCGCCTCAGTATTGGGGTATCAGCAGGATGAGTTTGTGCAGGTTGGGAATAGATGGTGATGGGGCTGGAATGTGAGAAGTGAAATGTGTCTTTGTTGTATTCTCTGCAGATGAGTCCGGGCTGGAAGAAGTTGTCATGTCGGTCTGGGCCAGATGGAAAAGACGGGAAAAGTGACGACTCCATCATAAAGAACGTCAGTGGTAAGACATTATCTGTAACTGTGCTGTGATCTGTTATATGTTCTGTAGGGCTGGTATCTACCACTGACCATATGGCAGTAATATCCATGTTGGTTGTTATATAGAGATTATCTTCAGTAACAGCGCGGTCTTCTGCTGAGGTTCTCTTCCACTATTAGGGTGCGTCACCGAGTTGTAATCAAGGTTACCTGGTTAGGGGCCCACTCAGAAGCTTCACCCCCCTGAGGCAAAACCCTAGCTACGCCTCTGGGTACAAATGTCTGGTTTAACCCCTTCCCGACATGCGCAGTCCTAGTATTGCTCTACGGGAGGTGCGTTCCAGCAAACAGCCGATTGTGCGACCTCACGCTGAGTACCGTGGCGATTTGGTGAGGGCCCGCAGCAATGCCCACAATCGATGTTCATGTCGCTGTCAGTAGTGACAGCGGCATAGAGAAGCATCGCTCAGTGTGGGGGCTCCCTGTGAGCTTCCATCAGGACATGCGATGTGATTGCGATGTCCTGATGGTCTCCGTGGAGACCCCCGGCACCAAGATGGCCGTGGGGTCCTTCTGGGTCCTGCATGGAGGTGGCTCGTGAGCGCCTGCTCTCAGGCGCTGGCATGCCTCCTTCCCTGCCTGTCAGATTGCTGATCTGATACTCTGCAGTGCAATGTAAATTTAAAAAAAAAAATAGAAATATTAGAATGTGTAAAAATATTATTAAAAAATTCCTAAATAAAGGAAAAAATAAATATTTTTTCAATAAACACATTTATTTATGTAAATTAAAAAAAAACAATAAAAGTATACATATTTGGTATCTCCGCGTCCATAACGCGTCCATAACGACTCGCTCTATAAAACTGTCCAATTAGTTAACCCATTCAGTGAACACAGTAAAAAATTAATGAGGAAAAAAACAATGCTTTATCATCATACCGCCGAACAAAAAGTGCAATAAAACGTGATAAAAAAGACAGATGTAAATAAAAATGGTACCACTGAAAACGTCATCTTCTCACGCAAAAAACAAGCTGCCATATGGCTCCATCAAAAGAAAAATAAAAAGTTATAGCACTCAGAATAAAGCGATGCAAAAATAATTTTTTCTATAAAATAGTTTTTATTGTGTAAAAGCGCCAAAACATAAAAAAACTATATAAATGAGGTATCGCTGTAATCGCACTGACCCAAATAATAAAGTCACCTAATCACTTAAGGTACCATCACACATAACGATATCGTTAACGATATCGTTGCTTTTTGTGACGTAGCAACGATATCGTTAAGGAAATCGTTATGTGTGACAGCGACCAACGATCAGGCCCCTGCTGGGAGATCGTTGGTCGCTGAGGAAAGTCCAGAACTTTATTTGGTCGCTGGATCTCCCGCTGACATCGCTGAATCGGCGTGTGTGACACCAATTCAGCGATGTCGTCACTGGTAACCAGGGTAAACAACGGGTTACTAAGCGCAGGGCCGCACTTAGTAACCCGATGTTTACCCTGGTTACCAGTGTAAACGTTAAAAAAACAAACACTACATACTTACCTTCAGCTGTCTGTCCCCGGCGCTGTGCTTCTCTGCACTCCTCCTGCATCCTGTGTCAGCGCCGGCCAGCCGGAAAGCACAGTGGTGACGTCACCGCTCTGCTTTCTGGCTGACCGGCGCTGACAGTGCAGAGGAAAGCAGAGCGCTGGAGGACAGACAGCGGAAGGTAAGTATGTAGTGTTTGTTTTTTTAACGTTTACGCTGGTAACCATGGTAAACATCGGGTTACTAAGCGCGGCCCTGCACTTAGTAACCCGATGTTTACCCTGGTTATCGGGGACCTCGGGATCGTTGGTCGCTGGAGAGCTGTCTGTGTGACAGCTCTCCAGCGACCACACAGCAACGCTGCAGCGATCGACATCGTTGTCGGTATCGCTGCAGCATCGCTTAGTGTGACGGTACCCTTATTCCGCATGATGAACGGCGTAAAAAATAAATAAAACCAATTCTTCACATGCTGTTGATTTTTTTCATTTTGCCTTCCAAAGATCACGGTATGGCTCGGCGCACATTTATCCTGCGCTCTGCGCTGAGCGCTTACATCGGGGTTTCCATGTAAATCTCTGAAATATGTGATTCAGACAGAACCCCAGCGGAAAATTCCCTATAATGAGGCAGACGGAGGCACTGTGTACGCCATAGGACCTGTGATCCGGCGGTGTCCATCTTTTTCGGATTGCATAAAAGTGCCGTCGGCCACAGTTTTGTGCACTTCTGAAAAGGACACCGCTGAGAGTAATTCTGTTGCCTCCTTATAGTGAATCAATCTCTCGGGGGTTTCATCTGTCACGTCACTCAGAGATTTAGACAGAAACACCAAGGTGCTCAGTGTAGAGCGACGATAAATTTGATCCCTAACGTTATGTAAAATGTTCATAATAAAAGCTTCAACTCAGTCCACAAAAAAGCAAGTCCCCAATCAGATCTGTCATCTGTTAATGGAAATATGGGGGGCTTCCACATTACTGGCAGCACAAAGGCTCTGGAAAAGCTAGATGGCCTCATGCTCCCGAAAAGAAATTCAGCAAATTCTGCGCTCCCAAATCTAAATGCCCCCCTCCCTTCTGAGCCCCAGTGTGCCTAAACAACATTTATTGCCCACATGTTTGGCATTTCTGTAGTGATAAGAGCTCATCTAAATTACAGGTGCGTGTCTCCAGAAGCACAAGCTGGGCATAACGTACTGGTCACTACAACGGCAGTTTGCAATTTTCACTCAGCAACATCCACTGCTGCCTTTTTCTGGAGAACACCCATGGAATCAAAATCGTCACTACATCTGTAGATAAATTCCCAAAGGGTTATAATTTCCAAAATGGTGGCACTTGTGGGGAAACTCCACTATTTAGGCACATCAGGGGCTCTCCAAACGCGACATGGCATCCGCTAATTATTCCACTAAATTCTACATTCAAAAAGCCAAATGGTGCTCTTTCCCTTCCAAGCCCTGCTGTGCGCCCAAACAGTAGAACTCCTCTACATAAGGGGTATCGGTGTACTCAGGAGAAATTCCACAACAAACTGTTTGGAGCAATTTCACCTTTTACCCTTATGAAAATGAAAAATATGGAGCTAAAAAAGATTTATCTGGGAAAAATTAGATTTTTTTTATTTCCATGGCTCTATGTTATAAAATTCTGTGAAGCACCTGTAACCCCAAGGGGCTCAATACACATCTAGTTAAATTCCCTAAGGGGTCTAGTTTCCAAAATGGTGTCACTTGTGGGGGGTTTCCACTGTTTAGGCACATCAGGGGCTTTCCAAAAGCAACATGGCAACCGCTAATTATTCCAGCATTTTTTACATTCAAAAAGTCAAATGGCGCTCTCTTCCTTCCATGCCCTGCCGTGCACCCAAACAGTGGATTTCCCCCACATATTGGGTATCTGCACACTCAGGAGAAATTGCACATGTTGTATGGAGCAATTTCTTCTGTTACCCTGGGAAAAATGTGATTTTTTTTTTCACAAATTAACGTTATAAACTTCTGTGAAGCACCTGGGGATTCAAGGTGTTCAATACACATCTAGATAAATTCCCTAAGGGGTCTAGTTTCCAAAAAGGGGTCAGTTGTTGAGGGTTTCCACTGTTTAGGGACATCAGGGGCTCTCCAAATTTGACATGGCAACCACCAATTATGCCAGCAAATTTTACATTCAAAAAGTGAAATGGCGCTCCTTCCCTTCTGAGCCCTGCCGTGTGCCCCAACTGTAGAGTTCCCCCACATATGGGGTATTGATATGCTCAGGAGAAATTGCGCAACAAAATGTATAGTCCATTTTCTCCTGTTAATCTTTCAAAAGTAAAAAAATTAGGTCTAAAGGAAAATGTTTGTGAAAGAAAATTAAATGTTTATTTTATTCTTCCACATTCCAAAAAATCCTGTGAAGCACCTGAAGGGTTAATAAACTTCTTGAATGTGGTTTTGAGTACCTTGAGGGGTGCAGTTTTTAGAATGGTGTCACTTTTGGGTATTTTCTGTCATATAAACCCCTCAAAGTTGCTTCAAATGTGATGTGGTCCCTAAAAAAATAGTTTTGCAAATTGTGTTGTAAAAATGAGAAATCGCTGGTCAACTTTTAACCCTTATAACTTCCTAACAAAAAAATTATGTTTCCAAAATTGTGCTGATGTAAATTAGACATGTGAGAAATGTTATTCATTAACTATTTTGTGTGATATGACTCTGATTTAAGGGCATAAAAATAAAAAGTTTGAAAATTCCGAAATTTTCAAAAATTTCGCCAAATTTTTAGTTTTTTTTCACAAATAATCGCAAGTCATAGCACAGAAATTTTACCACCATCATAAAGTACAAAATGTCACGAGAAAACTTTCTCAGAATCCAGGGGCTCCATTGAAGCATTCTAGAGTTATAATCTCATAAAGTGACATTGATCAGAATTGTAAAAATTAGCCTGGTCAGGAAGGTGAAACAGGCTTTGGGGCAAAGGGGTTAAGGGCATAAGAATTACAAGTTTTACAATTGTGAAATTTACACGATTTTCACCAAAATTCCAATATTTTCCCAATTATCTATCTAAATTAATCACTAACATAAAGTACAATGTGTCACAGAAAAACAATCTCAGAATCACTGGGATATGTTAAAGCATTCCAGAGTTACTGCCCCACAAATTGACAACGGTTAGAATTGTAAAATTTGACCTGGTTGGGAAGGTGAAAATAGGCTCGGAGGTGAAGCGGTTAAGGGTATCAGACGCACTGCAAACTTTTCACAGATTATCTGCATCAATTTGCATAAATTTGTTTTTTTTTGCAGATTTGAATGCACAAATGCTTTGATGCATTAGTTTCGTTTCTAAAAAGAGAGATATATAAAAAATGCATTTACAGACAAGGACAATCCAAGTAATATAGTAGATTTTTTGATAATTGGTGGGAATTCAAGCACTTCAAATATCCTTATAGTGATAACTTCATGATCAGTGGGATATGACTACTGGGGCTTACACCAATTGGCAAAATGGGGAATTTTTATGCTTGTTAGAATGCCGTAGTAGTGCACATGCTCAACCAGCGCTCCTCCTTATGGAGCTGCCAATTGCTGCACTTGGCTTTTTTCCAGGATAATAGAGAATAATAATAATCTTTATTTTTATATAGTGCTAACATATTCCGCAGCGCTTTACAGTTTTGCACACATTATCATGGCTGTCCCCGATGGGGCTCACAATCTAAATTCCCTATCGGTATGTCTTTGGAATGTGGGAGGAAACCCACGCAAACACGGAGAGAACATACAAACTCTTTGCAGATGTTGTCCTGGGTAAGATTAGAACCCAGGACCCCAGCGCTGCAAGGCTGCAGTGCTAACCACTGCGCCACCGTGCGGCCCATGAGCAGCGGTTGAGTGTCCAATCCGCTGCTCCATTTTTTACCGGGAATAAAAGTTCCTCATCGGGGATAAAAATTGGGTCACCCAACGATCAGCAAGTTATTTCTTATCCTACTAAAAACAGATCCTTTAATTCAAAAATGGCACATGATGAACAAAGTTAAAATCCCCCCAAAACCACTGTGTTTCATGTGGCTATATCACTCTTACTCTTAGCATAATTGGTGGGAATGCTATCAGCATAAGGCAGTGGTGTTCTGTGCAGAATGCACACTATATATACCTTGAATTGTGTGCACACAGTCTCATCGTCATTTTGCATACTGAGTCTTTTGGCATTTATAAGGTTAAGCATATGTAGGTATAGGAAAGTAGTGAAATATAGGTAACATCTTCCCCAGAAATATGAAAGCAAATGAGGTTGTGAAGGGCTGGTGCAAGGACACACCACCCCCTCCTTCAGCGACCCCTCCTGAGCTCACAGTTCAAGCTAATCATTGACAGGACTTTTACAATCCAGTTCTATAGAGCAGCTGAGATAAGACAGTCCTGCGCTTGGAGCAGAGGACAGCAGAGGGATCTCAGCTATTCTCTGCAGCAACTGAATGGAAGTCTCTCCATCCCTACACATTAAAGGAGCCCCACTATAACCAGGAGATCTGGAGTGGGGCACAATGGCTGAATTTTGGCTGAAGTGCTACTACTGGATCTTATTAGTTTTGACTAAAGAAGCCATCGGAAATCCTGGAGAAGGCATACAAGTCTGGCAAAGGCTGAGTCAAGTAAACCCTTTAAATGAAAGTCAGCTTTTCACCCATGGAACATTCCCTCCTGACTTTCTTTGGGGTGTTGGAAGCTCATCATTGCAGATAGAAGATGATCACTTCAGCAGGGGACCTTCTGTGTGGGATCAGTTTATGAAGAACCACCAGTCTTTGAGAGGCATGCCTTCCATGGACCTGCCTGCAGCCACCTCAGGCAGCTTCTCCAGCAAAGAGATGCCAGCTCTGGAATTTTTAGGGGTGAATTTTTACCATTTTTCAATTTCTTGGCCAAGACTGTTCCCACAAGGAAATGATGTCCCAAGTGAGCAGGGTGTGCGCTACTACAACAGCATCATAAGTTTGCTGATCAGGAAGGGCATTCAACCAGTGATCACCCTTTACCACTGGGACTTACCTGTACCCATACAGGAAAAATATGGTGGCTGGGCAAATGAGAGTGTCATCCACCTTTTTAATGATTATGCCAAGTTCTGCTTCCTAAAGTTTGGCGATCGGGTCAAGTATTGGATCACCATACACAACCCTTATTTAATTGCCTGGCATGGCTATGGCACAGGGACCAATGCCCCTTTTATTAGAGGAGACGATGCAGCTGTGTCTGCAGTGGCACATAACCTCATCAAGGTAAATTCCTGTATAAATGCAATAGTTCAATGTTTCTGTGCTTCTTACTGATCTCTACAGAGATGCTGCATTAATAGTAATAAAACTATATATATATATATATATATATATATATATATATATATATATATACCGTATATATATTAGGGTGATATGTGACAATGGAATTATATTCAGTTGAAGCTGTGTCCAGAACACATCTGAATTTCCACATCTGGTCATTTTCCATTACTACTATCTAGTGCACTTGTAAAAACCAAGTTATGGGAATATAAATTCGCACAAAATAGTTTTAGAAATGGTGCAGCATTATATATACATATATATATATATATATATATATATCTTTCGAATTAATCCAAAATGTAAAAAGGATGAGATTGGATTAACCAAAATTATTACTTCTATGTCAAGTTGATTTTATGTTTGTATACACGTCTTTCTGGTGAAATATGTAGTAAGACAACATGACAACCAATTGCAAAATATGTATTTTTATAATTGTGGTCTATTATAGTTTATTAGTATCCCCAAAAAATAATTTGCATAAGGGTATGTTCGCAGATGATGAATACACTTTTGAAGTTTCTGGATTTGTTAGCAGAAAGTGTGCAACAGTAGCAGCAAGAGTAGATGACATTTGACCAAGTCTCTTGCACAGGCAGCTAAAGAATCTGCAGTGAAAAGCTGCTGAGATCTACAGTCCACATCATGTCAGTTTATGGAGAGGATTCCCAGCAGACTTATGAGGGTAAAATCCTATGCAAATCCTCATTACAATCTGTGACAGATCCTCATGTAACACAAACTGATTTTGAGATGGATTGTGATAAGACTCTTGGCAAAATATGCTTTGGAAAATTAATTAGTTTGAAAGTATCCTAACATTTACTATATACTTGCCTTTGTCTTTTTTTGGGGGCTTAAAAGTATTTATATACTTTTTGTTAATTAATGAATGGCCGCAACTAGAGATGATAAATCTTTTGACATTTAAATTTGCCCGGTTTGACAAATGTTTCCCCTAAATTGTTTTACAGAAAATCAAATTGCCATGAACCTTAATATTTCAAAGCCTACGTGTAACACTCCCCAGGTCTCCTAGAACTGTATCCAACCTATTTTTAATTCTTTAACACAAACACAGCCTTAGTAATGTCAAAGTGACTTTACCATAGAAACAGATGGTAAGCTAGTAGCAATCAACAGCTCATTAATAACGCAATGAAATGGGAAACATTCCCAATTTTTACAAATTAAAAAGAAATGGTCTAAAAATTATCCCTCTTTGTCATTTGAAATCAGGCAGACCGTTATGAGCAGAAAACTGACAGTGTTGCTGTCAGAGGTAACATCATACTGCTGTGAATCAGACGAGTGCCATGCTATGTAGTCCATACTATCCTATGGTTCCTCATCACTGATACATTCATCAGAGGTAAAGAAGGACTATTGTGACCTGTGGTTGGTAGTACTCCTGCATGGATGACTGGTGGTTGTTCTGATTCTGCTCCTGATAGTGGCTCACACATTTTTAGTGGTGATGTTTTTTTTTTCTTTTACCATACATTTTGCATAACACTATAATTAACTGTATTGGTCTGGCATTTGCAGATGTAAAATTTGACTAGGAACATAGATCTGTAAAAAAAAAAATTGTTTATAACACACACACTTTGTGAGGTAGACAGTCTCAGTTAAATGTCTGGATTATGGGGAATTATTAGTTTACAAAAAAAAAAAAAATGAAAAAGTAATGGAAAATCTCAATACATATATTAGCACCCCCCCCAAATGTGTAGATATTGAGGAGAAAGGAGGATCCATTGCAAACAAAATACGGTATGTTTAAACATTAGCTTTTTAATGAGTTAAATATATATAATTTAGAGTTTTAAAAATTCAAGCAGATAGAACAAAAATAATCACAAAAGTAGTGCGCTGACATATATAATTAAGTTAATCAATGTTGTGAGAGTATTGATACCAGAAAACAAAATAAATATTAAATATTAGGTGACCAGAAAGACTCCTAAAGTGTTCAATTCAGGTTGTGCTAAATTTGGGGGTGTGCTAATATATGTAAATACAGAGGTGTTTTGCCTCTAACCTTCTTCATAGACAGTGTTTTAAGAAAACTCAATACAGTCACTTGTGAAAAACAAGAACACTGTCTCTAACACTGATTTCAGATTTTTTTCTGGAAAAATATTGTGTTTCCCCACTGCTGCTTTCTAAAACATTAAGAACTAAGAAAAAAATGTATAATTGTAATTTAAATGCAAGAGGACAGATGCCAGTTATACAATATACCTGATCAGTCACACTGAGTCTTGCACTGCAATTAGCACTTCTCCTGTCACTCCCCCTTTCAATTAAATGTGTATTATTCACAGACGAAAACACTCATCTGCTGTTGGACAACACATTGTTGTCTGGAATATTTGTCCAATATTTTAGATCTTTCTATCTCTATTGCTGAGCTGTGAGCTCTGATCTCCTCTCACTATCGTAGCGGCTGCTGCATTCCTTGCCTCAGCTTTTATACAGGCTATGATAGTCCCGCCTGTTGGCTTCGCTATACCATATGATGTGCATATGCAAAGCTTTATGGTGAAGCCTGCATGATCATGCCTGAGGTCATGTGAACTTTCTGTGGCTGATGCAATCTTCTACACTGTGCAAAATTGATTTTTTGGCGTGATTTGAGCAAATCAACTCACACATTGATCAAATTTGATGGGAATTGTGAATTTAATAAAATTAAATACAAATTCTATTCACGTCAAATTGAATCCCTCATATGTATCTGCAATCATTGAAATCTGCTTTATTAGCTGGAGTACACATTAGGCTACTTTCACACTAGCGTCGTGCACGGCAATATGGAACGGTTATCACAAGATCGTCCATCTCTCAGGCACATATGGCCATTGTTTCATTGGCCCTTGTTTCTATCGGATGTTTAGCATGAATGCCAGATGGAAACTGATTTTTTGCAATGGAGTTGTTCTCAATTGTCCGTTGTATTAGTTTTTGTGCTAGATACGTGCAGGTACCGATACAAGGGCTGGATCACAATATTTCGTGTAACATCATGATCTGATTCTGTGACACCGCTGGGGAGTAAATAAGGGGAAACTGATGGTTACTAAGCCTGATGCATCGGATAAATGTGACCCAGCCTAATCGGTATTTTTTACATGCAGCTCACATAAGATATGCGGGTAGGTAAACTGCTTTGATCATGTGGCCGTGCAAATTTTTTGGGGAGGTAATATTTATTCCCTGTGTTAACCCACAGCTTATTTAGGGCTTATACACACAGTATTATTACGCTTTGTGGACGCGCACATTATCCTGAACATATTTACATTGCATATTTACAAAGCTTAGTATCTGCATATGCAAAGTCCATTTTGCAGCATGACTTTAACCTTTAATTAGGGAATCATAGCACTATTTATTGTCTGTATATTAGTATTACAGAAAATAGAGGAGTGTCCTGATAGCATAGATCCAAATACACTATAAGGGCCCCTTTCCACTTGTGTGAGAAAAAAAACAGTCCGATTTACGGACCGAAAAATCAGATGTAAAGTGTGCGATTGTCATGCGAGTGTCATGCGAGTGTAATGCGATTTTTTAATCGCATCATCCGTTTTTACATCCGTATGCAATCCGTTTTTTTTCTCTGCAACTATTTTTATACAGTCATTTACAGGACTATTTACAGTGTTCTGTGCCACAGAATGGTAAGGTATCCGTAAAAAACGGATGGAATACGGATGGTCCGTATTCCATGCGTTTTTTTTCTCGCACCCATTGACTTGCATTGGTGAGTCTCGTCCGGTAATCTCAGCAATACGCAGCATGCTGCGATTTTTTCTCAGCCGACACAGATTTTTCTCAGTCCGATTTCGGCTGGGAAAAAAATCGCAAATGGAATGTCACCTATTGAAAAACATTGGTCCAAGTGCAATCCGATTTTTTATCGGATTGCACTCGTCCGTTTTTCTCACAAGTGGAAAGGGGCCCTTATTCTGATCATTATTATTATGGGTGGCTCAGTGATTAGCACTGCATCCTTGCAGTGTCGGAGTCCTGGGTTCAAATCCAACCAAGGACAACATCTGCAAGGAGGTATGTTCTACTCATGTTTGCATGGGTTTCCTCCCACACTCCAAGGACATACTGATGCGGGATCTAGATTGTGAGCCCCAATGGGGACAGCGATGATGATGTCTGTAAAGCGCTGTGGAATTAATGGTGCTATAAAAGTGAGTAAAATAAAAATGAATATTTTCATTAGTGATGAGCGAGTATACTCGTTACTCGAGATTTCCCGAGGACACTCGGGGTTCCTCAGAGTATTTTTTAGTGCTCGGAGATTTAGTTTTTCTTGCCGCAGCTGATTGATTTACATCTGTTAGCCAGCATAAGTACATGCGGGGATTCCTCAGCAACCAGGCAACCCCCACATGTACTTGTGCTGGCTAAGGATACGTTCACATTTGCGTTGTGCGATGTTGCGTTGGAGACGCAACGCACAACGCAAACAAAAACGCAACAAAACGCACGCTAAAACGCAGCGTTTTGCGACGCATGCATCCTTTTTTGCAGAATTTTGGATGCAAAAAAAATGCAACTTGCTGCGTCCTCTGCGCCCTACGCTTGCGGCAAAAAAAACGCATGCGTCGCAAAACGCAGCACAACGCATGTCCATGCGCCCCCTATGTTAAATATAGGGGCGCATGACGCATGCGTCGCCTCAGTTGCGCCCGATGCAGCGCAAATGTGAACGTAGCCTAACAGATGTAAATCATTCAGCTGCGGCGCTAAAAACTAAATCTCCGAACACTAAAAAATACTCAGAGGACCCCCGAGTGTGCTCGAGAAATCTCGAGTAACGAGTATATTCGCTCATCACTAATCTTTATAAATCACAACTCTCAGATCACTAGTTGGTGTTGTCCCTCATTGCACATAGAGTTCTCTCAAAATATCTAGGATGTTGTAATGTATCGACATAGTACTTGCGTCGATCCAAGCTGCTTTCTGCAGTTTATTGATGGTAGTTTTGTTGTTTTGATTGTTATTATAAAAACTATTATTATATACTAATCAGCCATAACATTATAACCAAGCTAGGAAAAATTTGTAAATTTGTAAATGTAAAAATCTGAGCAATTTTGCCACGGGCCAAATTCTGATCTTTAGATGACTGGGTAAGAGCATCTTCAAAACACCAGATTTTTTGGGTCTTCCCAGTATGCAGCAGTACAAAATAACAGATCTTTTGGGTCTTCCCAGTATGCAGCGATCAGTAGCTACCAAAAGGGATTCTAGTAAAGACAAGCTCGTGAACTTACAACAGGAACATAAACGGCCAACATTGTTGTAACCACCCATAAATTCCAGGACAGTCCGTAAAAATTGGACACTTTTTTTTTCCCCGTCCTTACATTTTTTTTAAGACGTCCGTGATTTTTGTGAATATGAACAAGCTAAAACAGATTATTTTGACTGTTGTTATCATCCTTCTACAGTTCTCAGTGAATGCAGCTGATGTCATATCAGAATTATCGGCTGCATAATGTATCACTTGTGATCATGATCATTTATCATGGTTTTCCAATGTGTCCATAAAAACTATTTTATGTCCATAATTTTTTATAAAATCCGGAAAAAATGAATGTCAACCTGACAATCCTGGCGGCCAAGGCTCGCTGATACATAGGGGGAGGTAGGGGTAGCTGGTGTGCTCCAATCCCATAGAAGAGCGTTGATACCAAATCTGTAAGGAAGAGAAGAAGTTTGACTTTCCGTTAAATTTCCGCTGACTCTAGCAGCCACTCCTGAAGCAAAATACTGATCAAATCTGCAATGTATGATAATGAGGGTTATGCGTTGTCATCTCTGCTTACAGTGCAATTGATTATTAATCTTTGTAACACCCACTGACTTTTGTATCCTTGACTTTTTGATCTTATGTGTGTTGTGCTTACTTCAGATTCTCAGTCCTTGTTGACTTTGTTAGAGCCAGTAATGACCAGTCTCACCGAATAGTAATGGTGATCTATGGAAACTGTTAAACAAGACTTGGTTTTTTTTTTCATCATACCGTTATCTAGTTGTTGTTTTTTTTCAGAATTGATGACCATCTAATATACTGTATATCAATGATCTGAAAATATTTGACTCTCCAGCGCTTGCAATGCTGGGAGTTGTAGGTTCACAACCATGATACCGGCTTATTTCCAGGATCTAGTATGTGTGAAGACTTCTTTTTCTTCTACATTTTTTCTTATCTCCGCTATTTACATGTTAAGACAAAGATCTTGTTTTTATCAGGAGGGGGTTACAAAATTGTTCATCCTGATTTTCCTGGTTCATAAATAGAAGGGCAGAGCCACAGTGGAGAGGCAAATACAGAAAAAGAGGAAAGAGTAGCTGCTTTTGTAACTCAAAGTAGATACATACGATGTTCACAAACCAGAGTCACATGCTGACGAGCTGCTCTTCATAATTCTTTCAATTTTCTGTAAAAAACTGAGAGAAGCAGGAGAATGTTGTCTCTAAATAATTTTTGAGTTTTAGTCGGCAGGAAGTGGAAAGTGCTTGGATACGTGGTTTCAAGGAGAGATCAGAGTCAAGGATTACCCCCAAGGCACCGAGCTTGCGGGACTGGGGAGAGTGAGCAGCCATTTACTTTGATGGATAGGTCAGTTAGTGGGGTCGATTGAGATCGGGGATAGATGATGAATTCTGTTTTATCCATGTGAAGTTTTAGAAATCTAGCAGAGAAGAAAGATGAAATAGTGGACAGACATTGTGGGATTCTGGTTAGTAGGGAGGTGATATAGGGTCCAGAGAGGTAGATCTGTGTGTCATCAGCATAGAGGTGATACTGAAAGCCATGAAACTCAATGAGGTGTCCCAGGCCGAAGGATAAGAGCAGGGGCCCTAGAACTGAACCTTGGGGGACATCGAGAAAGGGGTGAGATAATGAGGTGGTGTGTGAATGGAAGATGCTGAATGTCCGGTCTGTTAGATATTATGAGATCCAGGATAGGGCCAAGTCTGTGATGCCAAGAGATGAGAGCATCTGTAGTAAGAGTGAATGGTCCACTGTGTCGAAGGCAGAGGACAGTACCAGGAGAAGTAGGACAGAGTAGTGTCGCTTGTATATGGAAGTTAGTAGGTCATTGGTGAGTTTAGTCAGGGCAGTTTCAGTGGAATGATACGGTCGTAATCCAAATTGTAAGGGGTTGATGAGGGAGTGGGAGGACAGTTTTAAATGGACGTGTTGTTCCAGTAGTTTTGAAGCATAGGGGAGAAGTGATATGGGGCGATAGCTAGACAGAGAGGATGAGTCAAGAAAGTTCTTTTGAGGATGGGTGTGATTGACGCATGGGAAGACACAAGTTGTTAGTGACAGGTTGAAGAGATGGGTTAGGGTTGGGATGAAGACTGTGGTGAGGTTTGGGATCAGGTGGGACAGGACAGGTGGGACAGGATATGACAGGATCGGGTCAAGTGCACAGGTGGTGAGACGTGATCTGGAAAGTAGAGGGGAAAGTTGATCTTCCCTAATGGAGAAGTTGGTTTTCAAGGAGGAGGGCTGAGTAGTTATGAGGAGGGGCTGTGGGGACTTTAGGCAAGATCTTTGTCTGATGTTATGACTCTTCTGCCTGAAGAATGAGGCAAAGTCTTCAGCTGATATAAGAGAAGAGGGAGGGGATGCTGGGGTTGGAGGAGAGAATTGAAAGTGTTGAATAGCTGTTTAGGGTTGTGAAACAGGGAAAATATGAGAGATGAGAAGTATGTTTGTTTTGCTTCAAAGTAGTGCTGGACTTAAAAATAGTGAGGGACTGTTTGAATTCAATGAAGGGCTCATTGTAATGGGATCTTTTCCATCTCTGCTTAGCAACCCTGGAAGCCCACCCCTTCTTTAGTCAAAGCAAACAAAAACCTCAGTTGCATGCCATATGCAGGGTAGTACCACACAATGGTGGTCTGCCCGCAATAAAGATGCACACCAACTCCAAGAAAGTAGAGAAATATAGGAGAATACGGACTACACCAGTGAATAAAAAAAAAAAGTTTCAATTTTTATTAAAGTAGTTCATAACAATTGGAATACAACATGACACCTTTCGGAAAACAACAAGACCCATGGAGAGACTACTCACAAATCCATCAATATTGCACAAATCTCATGCATACTGTGATGCTAAAAAGTGCAAGAGTGCTGATAGATAAGTCAAGGTAAAAAACCACCTAGTAACATTCTTGAATAGAAAGGTAAATAGAAAGCCGAAATTGGGCAGGTTCTTTCCCAGACAAGATGTGTAGAGCCCCTGGCCAGGCGGTAATGCATATATGTTTATATGTATATATGTTTTGCGTGGGTTTCCATCAGGTTCTCTGGATTCCTCCCACACTCCAAACACATACTGATAGGGAATCTAGATTGTATGCTGCAGTGGGGACAACATCGATAATGTCTGTAAAGCGCCTTGGAATTAATAGTGCTATATAAGTGAGTAAAATAAAATAAATAAATAAGTTGTTCAGTATTATAAATAAATAATCTTTATTTTTATATAGCGCTAACATATTCCGCAGCGCTTTACAGGTTGCACACATTATCGTTGCTGTCCCCGTTGGGGCTCACAATCTAATGTCCCTATCAGTATGTCTTTGTAATGTGGGAGGAAACCGGAGTACCCGGAGGAAACCCACGCAAACACGGAGAGAACATACAAACTCTTTGCAGATGTTGTCCTTAGTGGGGCTTGAACCCAGGACTCCAGCGCTGCAAGGCTGCTGTGCTATCCACTGCGCCACCGTATTGATTATAAGCGACACATGCAGAAATCCCCACACTTACATACCTTGCATACTATCAATGAGGTTATTAATAGTTGCCTGAGGAATGTTGTGCCATGCTGAATGCGCTTGGGCACACAAATCTTCTAAATCCAGTGCTGGCAGCTCCCTTTGCAATTGCTGACCAATAACATCTCGGATGTGTTCAATTTAGACTTTTTGTATTGGACTGAAAATGAGCTCACTAATTGGAGCCAGTGTAGCATAGAGAGGGGATTGGTGGACTTCTATGCTACAACCCCGCACCACTGCTGCTCCCCTACCCGGTAAGCTACATAAACTGCAAGACGCACCTGTGACCCCCCTGACATGCTTGATCCTCTTGATAGGTTAACATTTATTACATTATTTTTTTTCTTATTTACCTCTTCTAAACTTGTGGTGAGTCTTATGGGCCATAAAATACAGTAGTTCCTAGATGCTTTGGAATGACAGAAAATTAGGCTGCTGGTAAATAATTTCTCAAGATATCTAATTCCACGGGAAGCCCAAAACGGCCGATCCACCATAGTTTTACACATGTGGATAGTTAGTTTTGCGCCAAAGTGGAGTTTTAGGAGAGATTGAGAAATTCCTCTCTAGCTTTTAGAAAATCACCTTCCAAGTGGTAGATACTGCCCTAACAGACATCTTAGGGCAGACCTGGGCAAGATGCAGCCTGCGGGCCGCATCCGGCCCGCCTGATGATTTTAAACGGCCCGCCAGCTAGCTGTCACTTGTGACAGGTGCCCCCGCACCGCTCGGCCAGCCGCCAGATGCTTCTGAGGAGGACCCCTGGCAGCTGGAGTGAAGGCCCCGAGCTCATACGCATCGACCCTGTACGTCACGTGCAATGTGAGCAGCAGAACCGGGTTGATCACCGGTTTATTGGTGGCGGCAGCCATCTTCCCGAGGCCGCGCTTGCGCAGATGGAGTGCTCTGCTTCACGGGGCTTCAGGAAAATGGCCATGGGAGGCCGCACGTGCATAGATGGAGATCGCGGCGGCCATTTTCCTGCAGATTTAGATCTCGGCTTCAGGAAAATGGCCGCAGTGATCTTCATCTGCGCATGCGCGGCCTCCCGCGGCTGTTTTCCTGAAGCCCCATGAAGCAAAGCACTCCATCTGCGCACGCGCCGCCTCGGGAAGATGGCTGCCGCCACCAATATTCAACCTGGCTCTGCTGCTCACATTGCATTCTGTGCCGATGCATGGAAGGGACCCTGCGCACACCATACCACACCTCTGCCATCGCCACACCACTGCTACAACCCCCCCGTGGACACCAGGCCGTGGCGTCGTCCACCTAAGCAGGAAGGGACCCTGCTCAGGTGCACGCCACACCGCATAACCCCACCTCTGCCGACACCATGCCTCCTGTGACCCTGCTCTGCCACCGCCAGCCCTCAGGTAAGATACTGTAAATTCGGACAATAAGACGGACCCCCATCTTATAAAAAAATATTTTTTTCTGCAATTTTCACCCCAAATTTGAGGTGCGCCTTATGGTCCGATGCATCTTATAGTCCGAAAAATACGGTAATTATATTAGTCCAGCCCTCTAAAACCATCCCAATTTCTCATGCGGGTCCCTCATAGGACCCGCAAGAACCCTATACATGGTTGTTCCTGCATTGCTAAAGTCAGTGTCTAACAACTAATAGGATGCTTCAAAGTAGTTGCACATATTATTTTTTTTTTTTTTTTTTTTAAATAGATTTTTATTGAAAGCGAATATGAACAATACAATTTATGCATTTTCCAGTATATTACAAAATTTTACATTTTCCAAACCCCCAACAATCCCAACAAAACCCAAACCTCCCCCTCCCCTGACAGCTCATACCCAGTTATACTTTGTTACCAGTATTGATGGCTCTTTGAGCCATTTGAATCACTTATGTCCGCTTGTTCTTTAGCACTCTCTTCCTTTCAGAGGCCCTCATCCTCCCATTACCCATACCTACTATCCCAGCTCGAGCCACGGAGACCACATTTTATCAAACGTTTCTATTTTCCCACGTCTTTTGTATACCCCCTTTTCCAAATTGAGACCATGTTTAACATATTTCAGGAATTCACCCCTTGTAGGCGGCTCATCCTTGATCCAGTTCCTTGCTATTACCTTCCTTGCCATATATAATAGCCTAGCTATTGCTATCTTCCAGATGTTATCCACTCTAATTTCCTCCACATATCCCAGTAGGCACACCATCGGATCTCTCGGCACTCTGCATTTATACGCCCCTTCCACACGGCTCATTACCACCAACCAGAAAGCAACCAGTCTTGGACATGTCCACATCATGTGATATATTCCTGCATTCTCAGTCCTACATCTCGGGCATTCAGAGTCAGCACGCAACCCCGCTCTGTGCAACACTTCCGGTGATTTATAGACTCTGTGCAAGATGTACAGCTGCGATAGTCTATACGGCTCGCTCAGTGACACTCGTGGAACCCACTCCAACACCGACTCCCAGGTTTCATCCTCCATTGGGCCTAAATCTCTTTCCCATTTCGCTCTCGCTTTTAGAGGGAAGTCTAGTAAATATGCATGTAGAAGGTCCTTATAAAGGGTGGTAATGACTCCCCTTGTGGACCCTTCCCCACATACGTATTCCAGAACTATGTCCTCCTGGATCTCAATACCACCGCCCTTGTTTTGCGCTTTAAAGGCATGTTTCATCTGAGCATATTGATACTCCCCAGTCGGTCTCAATCCAAACTCCCCCTGCAGCTGCGAAAAGGACTTTAATCCTTGTTGTTGAATTATCTGAGCCACCAAGTGGATTCCTTTGGCCTGCCACTCCGCCAGCACTCCAAGAGCCGCAAACTCAACCAAATTATTATTAAGCCATATCGGTGTAAATTTAGTCAGCCCCGTAACCCCCCGAATATGTCGCAGTCTGGTCCATAATTTATGTATCAAAAACATAGTTGGGTATAATTTCCCCAATACTCCCAAGGAGCCATCCTCCAGACACTGCGCCACCGGTCTTCGGTTTGTCACCCTCTCCATCAAGTGTTGTACCGCACTGGTAGACGCTCCCCGCGCCCAGCCCTTCAAATGCTGGCTCTGGGCTGCAAGAAAATATAACTCAGGATTGGGTAAAGCCAATCCTCCATCTTCCTTGGGTCGCTGAAGCGTCTCCAGGCGAATACGTGGGTACCGCCTCCCCCATATCAGGCTTCTAAAAAGAGCATTAATCTGCCGGAATTTCCCACGTGGAATCCAAACTGGCGCATTATGTAGGACGTAAAGTAATTTGGGCATCAGAACCATTTTAATGAGATTAACCCTACCCACCACCGATAGGTGTAATTTATTCCACGCATCCACTTTTGCTTTAAGGGCGCCCATGAGAGGAGTCAAATTCCTATACAAAAACTCTGTAACTGGGATCGAGATCCATATTCCCAGGTATTTGAAAAGGGATGCCACCTTAAGCCGCCCCTCTCCCAATGGCTCACTTCTGCTCTCCTCCACCCCATCCACCTCGAAGAGGACCGATTTATCCCAATTTATCCTCAATCCCGACAAGGCTCCAAATTTCCCAATGATCTCGATAGCCCCATTCAAGGCTTCATCCGGGTCCGCCAGGAACAGTAAGATGTCATCTGCATATAACGCGATCTTCTCCTCAACACTCCCATATCTGAACCCAGGAACCTCATCCGATTGTCGGATCTTAGCGGCCAGTGGCTCCACAGCTAAGGCAAACAGAAGGGGCGACAGTGGGCAACCCTGCCTCGTACCTCTGGCCAACTTTATAGGCTGAGAAAGTTCCCCATTCACTCTAATTCTAGCTGTTGGTAGTGAATATAACAGTTGAGTCCATGCCACAAATTGCGGACCAATACCCATACACTTCAACACCCGCCAGAGATATCCCCACTCCACACTGTCAAACGCCTTATGGGCATCCAAGGATGCAATAACCCTTCGGCCACAGTTGTCAGACTTCAGCTGTAGGTTCATATGCAGCCTCCGCAGATTAACCGCTGTAGACCTGTCAGGCATAAAACCAGACTGATCCGGATGTACAAGGCTAGCAATGACGCTGGACAAACGGGTAGCTAACACCTTGGCCAAGAGCTTGACATCGATGGTTAACAGAGAGATTGGTCGATATGACTCAGGCTTCCCCAGATCCTTATCTTCCTTCGGAATAACCACTATAATAGCCTCCCTCATAGATGCTGGGAGATACCCTTGGCATCCAGCCTCCTCCAGTACTAACTTTAATCTGGGAATCAGCACTTCCTCCAAACTTTTATAGATTTCGGCTGGTAACCCATCAACCCCAGGTGCCTTCCCATTAGCCATAGACTTCAGCGCCCGACTCAGTTCCTCCTCGGTGATAGGGGCATCGAGGCTCACCCTATCCTCCTCACTCAATTTCGGAAGACCCAGACTCTCAAGGAAAGTCTCCGTATCTCCGGCTGACTCATTGACCCTGGAGGAATATAAGTCCGCGTAAAAGTCCGCAAAGACCTTTATAATTTCAGGTGTTTCAGATACCCTGCTCCCCCCATCTGAAACCAACGAATGTACATACGAGGTACCACGCTGAGCCGCGGCTACCACCGATAGCATGTGTCCCACTGTTTCTCCCTCCTGAAAATAAGCCACCCTCTGAAACTCCCGCTTCCTTTCAGCTTTTCCCAGCAGAATCTTTTCCATACAATTTTGCGCTGTTCTCAACCTTTTCTCTGCCTCAGAAGTCCCCAGCACTACCATCTCGTCCTCTGCGGCTTTCAGCTCCTCCATCGCCACTCTCTCCGCCTCCCTTGTCCTCCTCTTACACCTACTAATGTCTCTAAATAGTAACCCTCTCAGGTACGCTTTCATTGCATCCCAAACAGTTAGAGCATCTGTACTCCCATCATTTAAAGCAAAGAATTCCGTCACCTCCTTCCCTATACCGTCCAAATCAATACTCTGTAACCAGTTAGGATGGATCTTCCATTCTCTCCCACTTGTGGTCCGTGTCCCCAACAACCTAACCTCCACCTCAATTGGACTGTGATCCGAAAAGGCCCTCGGCAGATAACGCACCTCTCCCACCATTGTGTCCAACAGGCGGTTACCCAGTGCCATATCAATTCTGGATAGCGTAGCATGAGCCGGCGAGTAGCACGAGTACCCTCTCTCCCCAACATGTCTAACTCTCCATAGATCAATCATGCCTATTTCACGCACATAGGTACCAAATGTTGTAGTGTGCCCCTCCGACCTATTCTGGGTGTTCTTATTTTTATCCCAAAAGTCATCACAGATATTGTTCAAATCCCCAATAATTAAGAGTGGTAGTGGTTCCCATCGTTGCACCTTCTCCAACACCTCCCTGATCTTCTTACTTGAATATGGAGGTGGAATATACATTGCCGCCACACACAATCTCACTCCATACAATATACATTGTATCACCACATACTGACCCTCAGCATCCACGCATACTTTCACCTCTTCATACTGCACTCCCACCGGCACCAACACTGACACACCTCTTGAGTACGTCGAAAAGGTAGAATGATACCCTTTCTGTATCCAACGTCTATTCAGTACGTCCACTTTCTCCTGTATCAAGTGCGTCTCTAGCAAGCATATCATAGAAGCCCGCTGATCCTTCGCATACTGCAAGCTCGCAGCTCTCCTAGATTTATCCGCCAGACCTCTCACATTCCAACTCAAAATCTTAAAGCGGTCCCCTATTATGTGACTCATCATCCTTAGTTATGTCAATACTCCCGGTTCTGAGCTGTCTAACTTCCCTCCCCACCCTCACCCCTACCCCCCCTCCCCCACACCCCCCAATACTATACATTCTACCTCTTATCAAGAGTGGGGCACCATCACCCATTGCGAACACTCTTGTTAACGTAACCTTCTCCTTCCGCCTCCCGCTACCGTTTATAACAGAATTCGGCGCAATTCTTAGAAGAACAATATAATTCAACCTGTATTAAATTACAACTGCAAGAAACTAAATAAACTTTTAGTACGCTGCACACCCTTCCTCCCTCGTACTTCTCCGCCGCATCAGCACACCCAGTACATTCCCTGAATAATACCCAGCTCCACCCTCCAACCTTCACATTTCAATTACCAATGTACTGTCAGTCCATCTCTTTTTCCCCTTTTTGAAAGAATTAAAATACCTCCCGACTAACCCACCCCACATTTTCAATCTCCTTTCCCTTTAAGCTTTTTAGCGTTAAGATCTATCCACTGGGTAGCGTCCTCCGGCGTCTGGAAAAAATGAATCTTATCCAGCGCTACCACTCTCAGTCGTGCCGGAAACATCATGGAGTATTGCACTCCCAGTTCTCTCAGCCGTCTCTTGATACCCGTGAACATCATCCGTTGTTTCTGTACCAGGGCGGAATAGTCAGGGTAAATAGCAACTCTTTGACCTCCAATTGTCAGATCCGTCATGTCTCTAGCTTTCCTCAGGATAATGTCTCTGTCTCTGTAGTTTAGGATTTTGGCAAGCATGGTACGGGGATTTGCTCCAGGGACAGGTGGTTTCGGTGGGACCCTGTGGGCTCTTTCTACCGCAAATACTTTTGTCAGTGCTGCATCACCAAAGGTCTCAAGGAGCCAGCTTTCAATATACTCCGTGGGATTCCTCCCCTCAATTTTTTCAGGGACACCCACTATACGAATGTTATTTCTTCTGGACCTATTCTCCAGATCCTCATTTTTTGCAGCCAGCTCCGATATTGCCTGAGTAAACTTCCTCTCCGCTTTCTGCAGCTGCACTATATGGTCTTCTGCCGTGCTCACTCTTTCCTCCACAGCCCCCACACGTTTGTCAATCTTCTGCAGGGCTGCATTTATCTGGGCTGTATCCCCCTTGACCTCCTGTAGCTGCTGGGTGAGGGATTGTTTGCATGCTGATACCAGTGCAAAAACATCTCTAAGAGTGGGCTCTGCTCCTGACTCCTTATCTTCAGATCCCCCTACTACCACTGCCATGTCACCATCCCTGCTCCCCTGTTGTACCTCCTGCTCCTCTGCTGGGCTTTCCTCCTCTCCTTCTGTGTCTGTGTCCACTCCGTCGTCCTCCTCTGCTTTTCCTGTGTTCCCTGCGGCTTCCACTCTAGCAAACTGCTGGAGCTTTGCCGCCGCCGACATTCTCTTCTGGCATGCCGCGTTGTCCTTCTCCGCCTTCTCCCTGGCGTCGGCGCCATCTTGGCCGGTCCCTGCCTCGCCGGCTCCGGCGTCTCTTTGTCTCCTCCTGGTCATGTTTGCCGATCTCGGGGCCGCCGCTATTCACCGCCGCACTCCCGGGACTCTCCTGCAGCCGGTAAGCGCTGTGAATCGCCGCTCAGCTGCGGCTTATAAGGATAAATTGAGCGTTAGCAGCGGGAGCGCTCTGTCACACGTCCGCTCACATGGACGTTCAGGCCACGCCCCGCACATATTATTTTAGATTTTTTATTTTTTTTGCATTAGTTCCATGAGCTATGAAAAAGGTTTGTAAAGCTACTTACAGAACAAACATGAGGTTAAAAACTCCCTCTTGAGACATCAGTGGGCTGCAAGCAAGATATCTCCTATCGGTGAACCTTGAGCGCACACCTGTTGTGTAAGAGCAGTTCTCATTGTAGTAAGCTCTACTTTTAACCATAGCTTATACATTGGCTCCAGAGGGCAATATCTACTACCTTAACCTTCTCTAGGTTTCCTGATTAAACTTTTTTAGATGAATGTTCTGGACAGGCTCATGAAGTGCCATTTTGATGCAGTATTTGGCTTAAAAGGTTATTCTCATCCTGATAAAAGGTTGAAATTGCAAAACAACCAACTTTCCAATTTTACTTTTGATTATAAATCTTCTCCATCCTCAAGAACAGACATTCACTGCAATCGGTGGCTAGTCTCTTAGGCTTGGAGTGCAGCGCTTGCAAGCTCTTTGCTATAAAGCAGCTTGTAACTCGACAGCCACATGTGTTTCACGGGCCTGTGATGTGTGGCTTGTGGCTGTGTGCCAGCTTGGTGCATTAGCACCAGGTGTAGCAAATGACTACAAAGCATTGATCTCTAGATGGTTACTTTTGTGTGTAGCCCTGCACAGAAGTGCAGATCTGAATGGGGTAAGATAGGAAACCTTGGTGTGATTTCAGTGGAAAAGCTTTGGCTGTCATTAAACCGGTAATGTGGGTTCTGATTGTCACTACTGTGAGTGGGACAGGTGCTGGATGTGGCTCACGACCCTCTTCCACAGCTGAATGTGGCTCTCAAGGTCAGAAAGGTGGGTGACCTGTGCTATAGAGCATGCAAGTGCTTCTCTGAAGCTGGGAAGATATCTGTACCAGTGCCCCTGCAATCATCCAATGCTGCAGAGACAAAGTTGCCTCTGCTTGTAGCTTTGGAGAGGGTACGTTATTGGCCAGCGGCACTGGTCTGAACTGTCAATCAGTAGTGCATTGCACACAGCAAAGAGGAAGCTGGGAGGCAAGGGAGCGATGTGCTCCTGAAGAATGTCCTGTGTGACCAAACCATGCCTTGCGAATCTATGATTCAGTCTTTCGACTATTTGATGAGTCTGAGAATTCTGGTGACTTTTGGGCTGAATCTCTGTTCTAATGACGATACACATGAAGTTCAACTAGTTTTCATGAAGCCACAAACATTATATATTTGTCATGCTAATCTCATTGATTCCAATAGGTTTCAATGTGAATGGGGTCTGTCAGACAGTCCCACAACATAGAATGAGGAAAGTTAGATTTTCTTTTTGATTTCCATATCTGGAAGTGTGCATGAGAGTTTTGGGGAAAATTATCATTCATTTAGTAGCCCTTTTTTTTTTATAACAGATCCTAACATTTGTACTGGATAAGTGATTAATGTCTGATCACTGAGTGGCCCACGACTGAGAATGGAGACACTGTCCAGCATACTACAATCGTGTAATCATGGCCAATTATACATTTATACAAGTACTAGATGGTGGCCCAATTCTAACGTATCGGGTATTCTAGAATATGCATGGCCACGTAGTATATTGCCCAGCCACGTAGTATATTGCCCAGCCACGTAGTATATTGTCCAGTCATATAGTATATTGCCCAGCCACATAGTATATTGCCCAGCCACGTAGTATATTGACCAGCCACATAGTATATTGCCCAGTCACATAGTATATTGCCCAGCCACATAGTATATTGCCCAGCCCATGTAGTATATTGCCCAGCCCACGTAGTATATAGCAATGTGGGCATCATATTCCTGTAAAAAAAAAAAAGAATTAAAATAAAAAATCGTTATATACTCACCCTCCGTCGGCCCCTCGGATCCACAACAGGCCTTTCCCGCTTGCGCCGCTCCGGTAACCGGTCCATGCTGCGGTCTCGCGAGATGATGACGCTGCGGTCTCGCGAGATGATGACGTAGCGGTCTCGCGAGACCGCCACATCATCATCTCGCAAGATCGCAGGATGGACCGGTTACCGGAGCGTCGCGAGTGGGAAAGGCCTGTTGTAGATCCGAGGGGCCGACAGACGGTGAGTATGTAACTATTTTTTATTTTTTTATTATTTTTAACATTAGATCTTTTTACTATTCATGCTGCATAGGCAGCATGAATAGTAAAAAATTGGTCACACAGGGTTAATAGCAGCGTTAACCGAGTGCGTTACACCACGGTCAACGCTGCCATTAACCCTGTGTGAGCGCTGACCGGAGGGGAGTATGCGTGCGCCGGGCACTGACTGTGGGGAGTAAGGAGCGGCCATTTTTTTCCGGACTGTGCGCATCGCTGATTGGTCGTGGCTGTTTTGCCACTACCAATCAGCGACTTGGATTTCCATGACAGACAGAGGCCGCGACCAATGAATATCTGTGACAGACAGACGGAAGTGACCCTTAGACAATTATATAGTAGATTTGCTGGGAAAACCTTTATAACCATACCTTGTACATAGATCACGCCAAGTTTGGTACATCTACGTGCTCCATAAAAATAGATAAATAGTACCATGTGCATTATTAATAATGATTATTATTGCATACCAGTAACATTATTATGTTACTGTGCAGATTACCTCTTCAGAGAGGGAGAGGACTTAAACTCTAGTGCCATCTATTGGAAGTAGTGATCCTAAACCAGAATCTCTATTTGCAGACACATGTTTCGGGGTGTTGCCCCTCCTCAGTGCAAAGCATGAGATCTGATTTGGCTGTTTGAGAGGTCTCTGACTGGTGTCTAAAGCGTAAAGTTTTTGTGGAGAGTGACATGTCTGACATACCAGCGTAAGGAGACTTATAGGCCATGCAATGCTCCTATGTTATGTTCCTATATTATGTTACTTTAATTAGTCCTCAGTGCTTCATTATCAAATAGACTAAACTTGATGTCCATTTGCACTGCGCAGTGGGCAACCTTTCACAACTGCTGACCGGCAACATGTTTTTAATAACCTTTTTACTGTACATAGCCGTACTGCTATCATTCAATGCACATATGCTGCCATTGTGCACATGATCTGCTGCATTTTTACACTGCGTAATAATCTTTAAACGAGCATTCCAAGGAATACTCCATCATGGTAATCGTGCAGTGTTACGGGCACCTTTAAGCAACATGCATTAGCAGAAAACATTCCCTAAGGCTGGGTTCACATTGCGCTAGGTGTGTCCGTCTAACGGACTCGTTTTTAAGTAGTAAAAACGCAATGTAACGCACATACTAACGCGCCCATAGACTTGCATTGCCTAACGCATCGTGACGCATCCCTAAATTGGTATGCGTTTGTCACATAACGTTTTTTTTCTGACGGACCTTCAACGCGGCTTGCAGCGTTCTCGGGTCCGGCCAAGCTAACGCACTACTAACGGAAGCGTTCATTCTGCCATAGAAGGCTATGGCAAACGCAGTCAGACGCAAATCATGAAAAATTTCCAAATAGGACCACACGTTTTAATAGCGTTTGAGGGTGGTCACATGTGGTCATTAATTTAAGATTCTTGTATGACTTTAACTTTTAACACAACATAACTTTTTACACGACATAAGGTAACTTTTTACACGACATCAGGTTAAACAACTTTTTACACGACATAAGGTAACTTTTTACACGACATCAGGTTAAACAACATAACTTTTTACACGACATCAGGAAGACTTTAAAATATTTTCACACGTATCTGTCTTGCCATGGAACCTGGCCTTCATGTGTGAAGTAATGTGCAAATTGATCACGAATCCTCATTATTTGTGATGTAGACCGAACTACATTCAATTCAATGCTACTGAGGTTCGACTCACAATCATCGGGGTCTACCACCTGGGGTTCATGTCTCGCCACAAAATTATGCAGACAGATGCACGCCTTCACAACACGGTCCACATTTTCTGGTTGCAGTTGCATGCAGGTTAGTAAAATCCGCCATTTTAATGTCAAAATCCCAAAGGCACACTCCACATAACGTCTAGCCCGGCTCAAGCGATAATTAAAAATGCGCCTGCTGGAGTCTAGACTACGGCTTGAGTAGGGCTTGAGGAGATTTTGTCCTAGTTGGAAGGCCTCATCACCAACTAAAACATAGGACAAACTTGGGCCTTCGGTCCCCAGAAGAGGTCGTGATGAGGGTATGTTTAAACTTTGGCTGTACAAACATCGGCCCATGTTGGAGTCTCTGAATACTCTGGAATCGTTAGTCCGGCCATAAGCACCAATATCCACAGCAACAAAACGGTACCTGGCATCCGCAATCGCCATCAATACTATAAACTGCATGCTAAACTGCATGCTCGCAAACGCCAGAAGCCTGACAAACAAGATGGAAGAACTAGAAGCAGAAATATCTACAGGTAACTTTGACATAGTGGGAATAACCGAGACATGGTTAGATGAAAGCTATGACTGGGCAGTTAACTTACAGGGTTACAGTCTGTTTAGAAAGGATCGTAAAAATCGGAGAGGAGGAGGGGTTTGTCTCTATGTAAAGTCTTGTCTAAAGTCCACTTTAAGGGAGGATATTAGCGAAGGAAATGAGGATGTCGAGTCCATATGGGTCGAAATTCATGGAGGGAAAAATGGTAACAAAATTCTCATTGGGGTCTGTTACAAACCCCCAAATATAACAGAAACCAAGGAAAGTCTACTTCTAAAGCAGATAGATGAAGCTGCAACCCATAATGAGGTCCTGGTTATGGGGGACTTTAACTACCCGGATATTAACTGGGAAACAGAAACCTGTGAAACCCATAAAGGCAACAGGTTTCTGCTAATAACCAAGAAAAATTATCTTTCACAATTGGTGCAGAATCCAACCAGAGGAGCAGCACTTTTAGACCTAATACTATCTAATAGACCTGACAGAATAACAAATCTGCAGGTGGTCGGGCAGCTAGGAAATAGCGACCACAATATTGTACAGTTTCACCTGTCTTTCACTAGGGGGAATTGTCAGGGAGTCACAAAAACACTGAACTTTAGGAAGGCAAAGTTTGACAAGCTTAGAGATGCCCTTAATCTGGTAGACTGGGACAATATCCTCAGAAATAAGAATACAGATAATAAATGGAAAATGTTTAAGAACATCCTAAATAGGCAGTGTAAGCGGTTTATACCTTGTGGGAATAAAAGGACTAGAAATAGGAAAAACCCAATGTGGCTAAACAAAGAAGTAAGACAGGCAATTAACAGTAAAAAGAAAGCATTTGCACTACTAAAGCAGGATGGCACCATTGAAGCTCTAAAAAACTATAGGGAGAAAAATACTTTATCTAAAAAACTAATTAAAGCTGCCAAAAAGGAAACAGAGAAGCACATTGCTAAGGGAAGTAAAACTAATCCCAAACTGTTCTTCAACTATATCAATAGTAAAAGAATAAAAACTGAAAATGTAGGCCCCTTAAAAAATAGTGAGGAAAGAATGGTTGTAGATGACGAGGAAAAGGCTAACATATTAAACACCTTCTTCTCCACGGTATTCACGGTGGAAAATGAAATGCTAGGTGAAATCCCAAGAAACAATGAAAACCCTATATTAAGGGTCACCAATCTAACCCAAGAAGAGGTGCGAAACCGGCTAAATAAGATTAAAATAGATAAATCTCCGGGTCCGGATGGCATACACCCACGAGTACTAAGAGAACTAAGTAATGTAATAGATAAACCATTATTTCTTATGTTTAGGGACTCTATAGCGACAGGGTCTGTTCCGCAGGATTGGCGCATAGCAAATGTGGTGCCAATATTCAAAAAGGGCTCTAAAAGTGAACCTGGAAATTATAGGCCAGTAAGTCTAACCTCTATTGTTGGTAAAATATTTGAAGGGTTTCTGAGGGATGTTATTCTGGATTATCTCAATGAGAATAACTGTTTAACTCCATATCAGCATGGGTTTATGAGAAATCGCTCCTGTCAAACCAATCTAATCAGTTTTTATGAAGAGGTAAGCTATAGGCTGGACCACGGTGAGTCATTGGACGTGGTATATCTCGATTTTTCCAAAGCGTTTGATACCGTGCCGCACAAGAGGTTGGTACACAAAATGAGAATGCTTGGTCTGGGGGAAAATGTGTGTAAATGGGTTAGTAACTGGCTTAGTGATAGAAAGCAGAGGGTGGTTATAAATGGTATAGTCTCTAACTGGGTCGCTGTGACCAGTGGGTACCGCAGGGGTCAGTATTGGGACCTGTTCTCTTCAACATATTCATTAATGATCTGGTAGAAGGTTTACACAGTAAAATATCGATATTTGCAGATGATACAAAACTATGTAAAGCAGTTAATACAAGAGAAGATAGTATTCTGCTACAGATGGATCTGGATAAGTTGGAAACTTGGGCTGAAAGGTGGCAGATGAGGTTTAACAATGATAAATGTAAGGTTATACACATGGGAAGAAGGAATCAATGTCACCATTACACACTGAATGGGAAACCACTGGGTAAATCTGACAGGGAGAAGGACTTGGGGATCCTAGTTAATGATAAACTTACCTGGAGCAGCCAGTGCTAGGCAGCAGCTGCCAAGGCAAACAGGATCATGGGGTGCATTAAAAGAGGTCTGGATACACATGATGAGAGCATTATACTGCCTCTGTACAAATCCCTAGTTAGACCGCACATGGAGTACTGTGTCCAGTTTTGGGCACCGGTGCTCAGGAAGGATATAATGGAACTAGAGAGAGTACAAAGGAGGGCAACAAAATTAATAAAGGGGATGGGAGAACTACAATACCCAGATAGATTAGCGAAATTAGGATTATTTAGTCTAGAAAAAAGACGACTGAGGGGCGATCTAATAACCATGTATAAGTATATAAGGGGACAATACAAATATCTCACGGAGGATCTGTTTATACCAAGGAAGGTGACGGGCACAAGGGGGCATTCTTTGCGTCTGGAGGAGAGAAGGTTTTTCCACCAACATAGAAGAGGATTCTTTACTGTTAGGGCAGTGAGAATCTGGAATTGCTTGCCTGAGGAGGTGGTGATGGCGAACTCAGTCGAGGGGTTCAAGAGAGGCCTGGATGTCTTCCTGGAGCAGAACAATATTGTATCATACAATTAGGTTCTGTAGAAGGAAGTAGATCTGGGGATTTATTATGATGGAATATAGGCTGAACTGGATGGACAAATGTCTTTTTTCGGCCTTACTAACTATGTTACTATGTTACTATAGAAAAGTATTTCTTATAGTTATACAAAAGGGAAAAAAAAAGAACAACTTTATTGACAGTGACAAACGCAGACAAACGGATACTTCGTAAACGGACATCAAAATGAAAAAACGCGATCACATGCGTTAACGCTAGCGTTACCGTGACAACGAATTTCACATATTTTTGCTCCTTTTCTGTACATGCGTTTAACGCATCCGTTTAACGCCATGCACTTGACGCAATGTGAACCTAGCCTAACAGTTTACATGGCTTTACCACTTGTATACAGACCAGGCTCCATATGTGTTTCTTCGCTGCAGTTTTTACTTTCTTATCTGAAGAAGGCTGTTATTTTTCTTTGTAATTAGTAGCAGGAACAAAGTGCAGATAACAAACTGTGAGGGTTTTGGTGTAAGAATTTACAGCTTGTGTCCCATTGAAGTTCATTTTGCCAGAGTTTACCAGAGAGATAAGATGCCACATTTTCTTTGCTCTCTTTTTTTCCCTGACCTGCATACCTTCCAGGGTCCCAGCTGTCAGATCCATGCATCATTGTGGCCATATCTAGGATCTTGTCAGTGAGCAATGTGCTAGTGCTACCATAGCTGGCATTTCCCTTGCGGCTATGTGTGGCAGAAACAAGCCTCTGAGCCAGTGAGCGGAGTAGGGCTTGTTCACACAAGTGTATTACACTTTTTTTTCTCATGCTGATTCAACATGAGAAAACAATCGCAGCTCGCTTCAAATGCATTTGATAACTGGATCACGCGCATCCATACAAATCTATGGGTGCTTGTGAATCTTTGGTCTGCACCCGGATGTCATCTGAGTGCAGTCCGATTACCGTGGACAGAGACAATGGAGAAATTAAGTTCTTAGTCTTCTCCTCACCTGTGATACAATTCTCTAATATGAGAACATTGGATCACACTATGGTGACACTTGGTTCAAAGTGTGACAGCGTTTGATCTGAGTGACATTAGGATAATCAGCCCAAGAGAATTGACGGCCATGTGACTTCAGCATAATGCTGGCTTTATGTACACTGCGTGATCTGCGGCTGAAAAAGCCGATACGTTTGTCAATTTGCGCCTGTTAATAACCTGTTTGGATAGGTCGACCACGATTACAATATGCACAGAGCGATCAGTAATAGATTGTTCTGTGCACATTGACTGTCATTGTCCTCGGTAGCACGTCCTAGTTACACAGAATAATGTGCTGCCAAGAATGATGATTTTAAGCAAGCTTATTCGTCGGGTGATTGGCAGCCTGTTTTCACTGGTTGATTAGGAAGCAATCATTTCTAGGAACGCTCGCAACAATCAACAAAGTGTAAATGCACCTCTAAAACTTTTGTGTATTACCAAAATTCCATGCTATACTATTTTTTGGACTATAAGACTCAGCGGATCATAAGACGCACGCACCTAGGTTTTAGAGGAGAAAAATAGAAAATAATTTGAAACAAAAAATGTGCTTAATTCTATACTTCTATCCCCCATCCTAGTATTTATATGTCCCCTATGCAGGTATACACACCCCCTATTTTCCTCCAAATTTTGGGGTGAAAAAAGTACATTTTATAGTCTGAAAAAAACTGTATATTAAAATTTGAGAGTCCTCAGTGTGGAATACACGTGTCCATGGTGTCTCATTGGCCCAACCAGTGTACCTACAGCAGGGAAAATGTCAGCTGTAATGGTAATGTCACAAGAGATCCAGGTTCTTTGAGGAAGGTAAACATTTAGCTTTGATAAAGAAAAGCAACATGATACTGATTATATATAGAATTTACTTTTTCTTTTTATATTCTCTTTCCTTATTTAAATAAAATCTATTTACTGAAACTTTGCATGCTTCATCATTATGCAGAAATGTAGCATAGGATAAGATAAGGGAGTACATTATAGAAAGTTTACCATAATTGTAAAAAGAAAAAGGAGATTGACTACTTGTGCAAATATTCTACATTGATCTTCAGTCGCTAAACTAAATGTTTCAAATTTGAACTCGTTGTTCTTAGTTAGCAATTTGATCGAAGTGTATAAGCCCACTGCCACGTCATGGTGATCTTTTTAAGTAGGTCCCTGTATTCTAAACTGTAACGCTCAGCTGGACATACAATGTAATAGTGGCTGCATATTTCACCTCTATGTTGGACTTAATTAAAGTTAACTCATTAAGTGCCAAATACTTTGATTGCTAATATCTCCGCAATGGAGAGGCGAAATAAAAAAAAAAAAAAACAACCACAAAGTTTTAATGCATCTAAAGAAGAAGAGATATATTATCACAATAATAATAATCTTTATTTTTTTATATTTCTTCTTCTTTAGATGGTGGCACTTTAACTTTACTTTTTATATTTCAGAATGAACTGTGTTAACAGTCAATGGTTTCTGGAAGTATTCCTGAGCCTGTGCGGTGATTTGCACAACCGGCCTATTTTTAATGCAGTGCCGCCTGAGGACCCGCAGATCACGGGGATCCAAAATTGTTTGTTGCTCTTGTACCTTGTGTATATGGATTTTTTGAGAATCTCTGAATCTTTTGATGATATTATGTTCTGTAGATGGTGGCATATACAAGGTTTTTGCAATCTTACATTGAGAAACATTTGTCTGAAATTATTCCACAATTTTTACACACAGTTGTAAAATTGATTGGTGAACCTCTGACTATCTCTCCCTAAAGGGAACGTCAAGTAAAGTACAGACAGTGTCAGGTCGGCGCTGTTATACTGATTAAAATGATACCTTGGTTGATGAAATCCGTCTTGTGGTTGTTGTCTAATTTTTATTTGCAGTTTTCAGTTAATGATATGCTCGTGCTCTGGAGTGACCTGTGGGGCGGCCTGTGGGTGAGACTTTATGTGGTGCTCTACTTACATATGTATCTGTATGGGTTTATGACAGGTTACTAAAACTTCAGTGACCTACCTCCTGTTTTACATACTGCACACATGTGTGGAGACTTTGTAAAAAAAATGTAACTACAGCAAAATGGCGCAAGAGGCAGCGCATGCGCAGTAGCATCGATTGCATGCCGATAGATGCTACTGCACAAGCATCACTACTAGCGCCATTTTGCTGGAGGATCAGTGACCTGTCATAAGCCCATAATGATGAATATGTAAGCAGAGCACCACATGAAGCCCCCCACAGGCTGCCCAGAAGCAAGATAATATCATTATCTGAAAACTAAAAATAAAGATTAAACAACAACCACAAGACAGATTTCTTCACCCCAGGTATCATTTTAATCAGTGTAACAGCGCCAACCTGACTGTGTCTGCAGTTTACTTAGCAAAATCCTGCTGACAGGTTCGCTTTAAGGGAGATACTGTTTGTATAATGTGCTCTTTTCATACACAGTCATTTAACTTAATTCAAAATTGACCCTCCAGTTGATTTTTCTTAGTGCCACTTACTTTTGCCAGTCTTTTGTTAACCTTGTCCCAACTTTTTAAAGATGCGCTGTTGCCATCAATTTCTAAATAGTTTTTTCTAAATTAAACTTCACTTCCACTACCTTCGGACAGGCCCTACAGCTAATGTCACGCAAGCCCCGGGAGGCCAGGTGCCGACATTGCCTGCACTGGAGCTGAGTAAATATATTATTATTTTACGTGGGGGAGATATAGAGATTGAGACGGGGTTGTCCGAGCAGTGGACATCCCCATTAAGGTATAATTACGTTATCTATATGTATAAAACTCAAGCATGAAGATCAGTGAACAGCCATGTGCGTGACATCACACAAACTTCATGTTATAAAGAGCTGTCACTATATTGGGCCTTCACATGGCAATATATTATAGCGAATATTCTCCTTTAGAAGCAATACTTTTAAGGGACAGTAATGCATCTAACGGATAAATCTTATTTATGTAGGAATACAATTTTATATCAGAAGTATGGCTCCATAGACTTCTAGGGGTGTTGTGATGCAATGAGTGACAACTTATTGTGTCATCAGGATATAATATTAATAGACATAAGCCTCTTACAAAAAATACCTTCCTCACTAGTATATTACATTGTTAAATCATGTGATTTTAATCTCCCAAGTTTTATAACATAAGTAATGTAACAATGCAAAATGAAGTAAGAGTCTTATTTTCCATTCGTTAAGGCATCACAGCGGTTTGCTGATAAGCCATTTCTAATGACCAACACGGAAGGTAATCTTCCTTAATTAAGCCTAGTGATTGTTGTTTTTTTCCTGGAACAATAAAAATCAGATTTCTCATAATGCCGTACCACCATGACATTTGCCAAATATTTTGGTTGTTATTTCTCTTTTAAAACACAGGTTTCATTTTCTTCTTTAGACTTATCATTAAAAACATATGCAATTATTCACCCATTCATCTGTGAATACACTTGTATTAGCCCAATAATATGCACACAGCTGCATTACAGATACTTGGTGTATAAATTCATAAATTGCTGCAGCGCACTGTATGTGCCAAGATGTATGCAATACTTGAATACGTGAAGTGGAAGCTGCTTAACTGTTATACAGCTCTGGCAAAAATGAAGAGACCACTGCACAGTTTTATGAAAATCAGCTTCTCTACATGTCTGACAGCCATTCCCTTCCAGTGTCAGTTGAATTCCAACCAGAGTACACCTCATTCTACTTAATGTGCTTCTGATTAAGTGATCACCTGAACCAAATCTTATTTAATGAAGGAAAGTCTAAAAAAAACCTGCTGTGGTTTTCACAATCCTCTTGCAATAGGACAAGCTGGATGGCAAAACAAGTGCTAGTAATATCCCCAAAGTAATAGAAATGAAAAAATAACTTTTATTCATGCTAAAGGAGTTGAAAAGACAAGTCTTCAGTGAGGAAAAGAAGGGCTCAATTCTGGCTTTACTAGCAGAAGGACACAGTGAGCGTCATGTTGCCTCCATCCTTAACATTTCTAAGACGGCAGACCATTACAACAAGGTCAAGCAGCAGACATTGGGGACAACAAAGCTACAGACTGGCAGAGGGAGAAAACGACTCTCCACTGACCGGGATGACCGTCATCTTATTCAAATGTCACTCAGCAACCGCAGGATGACATCAAGTGACTTACAAAAGGAATGGAAAATGGCAGCTACAGTGAAGTGCACGGCAAGAACAGTTCGTAACAGGCTCCTAGAGGCAGGACTCAAGTCATGTAAAAGGTAGAAAAAAGCCTTTCATCAATGAAAAGCAAAGGAGAGCCAGGCTGAAGTTTGCCAAAGACCATAAGGATTGGGCCATAGAGGACTGAAGTAAGGTAATTTTCTCTGACGAGTCTAATTTTTATCTTTGCCCAACACCTGGTTGTCTAATGGTTAGATGGAGACCTGGAGAGGCGAACAAGCCACAGTGTCTTGCACCCACTGTGAAATTTGGTGGAGGATCGATGATGATCTGGGGATGCTTCAGCAAGGATGGAATTGGGTAGGTTAATCTAAATCAAGCCACATACAAGGTTATCCTGGAAAAGCAGTTGATTCCTTCTGCTCAGGCAATGTTCCCCAACTCTGAGGACTGGTTTTTCCAGCAGGACAATGCACCATACCACACAGCTAGGTCAATCAAGGTGTGGATGAAGGACCACCACATCAAATCCCTGTCATGGCCAGCCCAAACTCCAGACCTGAACCCCATTGAAAACCTCTGGAATGTAATCAAGAGGAAGATGGATAGTTACAAGCCATCAAACAAAGAAGAACTGCTTAAATTTTTGTACCAGGGCTGGCATAAGGTCACCCAAAAGCAGTGTGAAAGACTGGTGGAAAGCATGCCAAGACGCATGAAAGCTGTGATTAAAAGTCATAGTTATTTCACAAAATATTGATTTCTGAACTCTTCCTGAGTTAAAACATTAGTATTGTTATTTCTAAATGATTATGAACTTGTTTTTTTGCATTATTTGAGGTCTGCAAGCAATGCATTTTTTTTGTTATTTTGACCATTTCTCATTTTCAGAAAATAAATACAAAATGTATTGCTTTGAACTTCGGAGACATGTTGTCAGTAGTTTCTAGAATAAAAGAACAATTTACATTTTACTCAAAAATATACCTACAAAGAGAAAAATCAAACAAACTGAAAATTTTGCAGTGGTCTCTTAATTTTTGGCCGAGCTGTATATAGAATATAGTTATGTGACACCCCAAGAATCCGGTAGTCACAGTGGTATTGCCCGCCTCCAAGGGAGGGTGATGCCATGCCTGGAAGTGAGAAGGAGTCCCCTTAGTAGGTAACACTAGCATACAACACTTTCCTGACTCCAGGCCAGAAGGGGGAGCTCTAGACCCAGTTTCAGGGTAGCTTCCCTATAAGTTCTGGTCTGGAGGAGGAGTTAGAGGTCATTCTGTGTGAGACAGTGAAGGGAGAGGAAGCGAGAGAGAAACTGGGAGTGGAGCTGCGATTGAGTTCACTCCCAGGATAAAGCGCAAGAAACCGGACATAGGAGTCCAAGGTTGTGTGGGAATTGTATGCCCTGTAGCAGAAACCGGAGGGCAGGAGATTGCAGGTCTTCTAGCAACAACTGACAACCGAAGGCACATCAGCGGATTAGAGCCCGGAGTCACCACGAGAATGGGACACTTGTAAAAAGGCTCAAGCTGCCTGCCATGAGGGTAGAGTTCCACCTAAGGGACAGATTGAGAGAGAGACTTGAGGAAAGCTAATGCATCAAGAACCTAGAATTCAACGCAGAAAGGAAGGCTTCCAACCTTACCTGGCTAGGGGGATTCCGAACCACTTCCAGGCTGCCCGGATTTCAAAGGTCACCTGTGACCTGTGCCCTGAACTGCAATTTCACCAGTAAAAGGTAAAGAGACTGCAAATCCTGTGTCCTCCAATTATTTCCTGCACCCCAACATCTACAACCCCTCATAGACTGTCCTGATAGCCCTGGGGCCTTCGCTCCACCTGTGGGGAGCAAAACCATATAAACTGCATTGCCATCGGCCCAAGGGGATCCCTTTAAGCAGAGTCGGCCATCCCTGGCCGAGTACCACAGGTGGAGTAACGAACATTACTACAATAGACTTTATTTGCCACTACACATCATCCCCTTTAGCTGGACCCCCAGGGCCACGGACTGGGTCACTGCCGCCGTGACTTCCCCTTTAAGAACTGTGCCGACCCAGTACCAAATAACCCACGGTCCTAGTAGGTGCTCCAGTTATAAAATGAAGGTACTTAGAGCACAAATTGACCATTTCATGAGACCCCACCAGCCATGACAGAAAAAAGTTTTTGATGGCACTCTAACCAGCTATCAGATTTGTTCAACTTGTCATGGCCGGTGGGAACACACGAAGTGGCTAATTTGTGTGCAAAGGAACTTCATTTTATATATAAGTATGTTCTATATAGCAGTTTAAATGTCACATATTCAATGTTTCCATAAATCTTAGCACATACAGTGTGATGCTGCACTGGTTTGTATATACAGCTCTGGCAAAAATTAAGAGACCACTGCAAAATGTTCAGTTTGTCTGATTTTTCTCTTTACAGTTATATTTTTGAGTAAAATGTAAATTGTTCTTTTATTCTATTAACTTCTGACAACATGTCTCTGAATTTCCAAGCAATAAATTTTTATTTTTTTTCTGAAAAAGAAAAACGGTAAAAATTAGAAAAAAAAAACCCAGTGCTTTCAGACTTCAAATAATGCAAAGAAAACAAGTTCATAATAATTTGGAAACAACAATACTAATGTTTTAACTCAGAAAGAGTTCAGAAATCAATATTTTGTGGAATAACTATGATTTTTAATCACAGCTTTCATGCGTCTTGGCATGCTTTCCACCAGTCTTTCACACTGCTTCTGGCGCAAAAATTTAAGCAGTTCTTCTTTGATGACTTGTGACTATCCATCATCCTCTTGATTACATTCCAGAGGTTTTCAGCGGGGTTCAGGTCTGGAGATTGGGCTGCCCATGACAGGGATTTGATGTGGTGGTCTCTTAATTTTTGCCAGAGGTGTACTTTATAGTCACAGAATCTTGCATCTGTTCATACTTGCTTCATCCTGTTACATTTGTGCTGGTCTTTTTTTTTAGATCTATAATTTAACTCGCATGAAAATCTATGGGTCCGTACTTCTCCATATGCCTCCAATTTCATATGTAGGTTTTAAAAATTGCCTTTCGGTAGTAACACGGCTTGCTTTGCATGTAACACCACAGATAACACAGTGATACAGTAGCTCTCTAAGCATATAAAATATACTAGATGTAAGGTCAATTTACACTACAAGATTATCATGAATAAGTGTTCCTAGGAATGTGCGTTTTACCATAATTTTGCCATCTAAACAGGCTATCGATCACCCAATGAATGTTTGTTCGTCAGGTGAAATTATCTTTTGTGGTGCACAACAGATCAAAGTTCTCGGCAGCGCATCATATTTGTGTAAACAGAATTTGCTCTGCCGATAACAGTGGCAGCTTTTGCGCACTGAACGATCTGTTACAGATTGTTAAGCGCTGTCTGCCTGTGTAAAAAGATAATTATATGACCGCCGATAGATAAATATTTACCGACTGGCGGTCGTTCAAGGCGACATTCCCACAATGAGTTACATAGTAACATAGTAACATAGTTAGTAAGGCCGAAAAAAGACATTTGTCCATCCAGTTCAGCCTATATTCCATCATCATAAATCCCCAGATCTACGTCCTTCTACAGAACCTAATTGTATGATACAATATTGTTCTGCTCCAGGAAGACATCCAGGCCTCTCTTGAACCCCTCGACTGAGTTCGCCATCACCACCTCCTCAGGCAAGCAATTCCAGATTCTCACTGCCCTAACAGTAAAGAATCCTCTTCTATGTTGGTGGAAAAACCTTCTCTCCTCCAGACGCAAAGAATGCCCCCTTGTGCCCGTCACCTTCCTTGGTATAAACAGATCCTCAGCGAGATATTTGTATTGTCCCCTTATATACTTATACATGGTTATTAGATCGCCCCTCAGTCGTCTTTTTTCTAGACTAAATAATCCTAATTTCGCTAATCTATCTGGGTATTGTAGTTCTCCCATCCCCTTTATTAATTTTGTTGCCCTCCTTTGTACTCTCTCTAGTTCCATTATATCCTTCCTGAGCACCGGTGCCCAAAACTGGACACAGTACTCCATGTGCGGTCTAACTAGGGATTTGTACAGAGGCAGTATAATGCTCTCATCATGTGTATCCAGACCTCTTTTAATGCACCCCATGATCCTGTTTGCCTTGGCAGCTGCTGCCTGGCACTGGCTGCTCCAGTTCTTTGTGAGTTTTGTATGCTGCTTATTTTTTTAAAAAATGCAAGTAACCTATTTTAGTTAATGGGTTCAGAAATGGTGCAGAAAATTTGTAACATCAAAAACTCATCAAAAGCTCATAGGCTAAAGCTGCAAATACAGTGATGTAGCCTTCCCTTAAGGCTCAGTGACGGTGTAATTATCATCCGTTTATAACAGCTCCAGGAGTATAAAAAATGGAAACCGACTGTTACAATCTGTTTCCTATAGCCTTCAATGTTTCAAAAAAATAGATGATCAATTTGCTGTTTGTTTTTTTTGCATAAATGTTGTATAGACTGCATTTTTTTTCTGGCTAAAAAGCATCAGATGGAAAGGAGGCAAATGGAATTTTTTTTATTGACTCTTTGTTTCCATTTAAAGGGAAACTGTCACCTTGGACATTTTTAAGCTATTAATATGGGCATACAGGTGATAGAATTGCTCAAGTCGTCCTACCTGTATGCCTCATAGCTGCGGTCTTGTTGTTGAGACATCATCTTTTAATCCTGTATGTTAATGAGTTCTTCCAGGCTCCAGGGCTTGCGGTGGCTGGACTAACAACTCTGCCTCCGGTGTCCATTTGCGTAGCTCCCCCTTCCCATTAGCGTCACAGGGTCCTGTGACGTGTACTGGTGGCCTGCACCCTGTAATGGCGCGATTATGCATACCTTTTCTGTCCTTCCATGGACACTTTCTTCATTGTTCTTCTGCGCAGGCGACTCACTGCTACTGTAGCAGCAATGACCCGCCTGAGCAGAAGAACACTGAAGCCATGGGGTGACAGATTCCTTTTAAATAAACCGAATGATTCCAAAAATGGAAATAGCTACAGGACATGTGAACACAGCCTTACTTGCAGTCCTATGTAACACCACAGATGACACACATTGATAATTCTCCAAGTAACATCAGGCAAGATTCACATAGGTGTACACTACCAAAATTAGGTATACAACATATACAAAAATCAATTAACCATACATCTGTGGAGATATACAGGTGCTTCTCACGAAATTAGAATATTGGGGCAGCATGGTGGCACAGTGGTTAGCACTGCAGCCTTGCAGCGCTGGGGTCCTGGGTTCTAATCCCACCCAGGACAACATCTGCAAAGAGTTTGTATGTTCTCTCCGTGTTTGCGTGGGTTTCCTCCGGGCACTCCGGTTTCCTCCCACATTCCAAAGACATACTGATAGGGATTCTAGATTGTGAGCCCCTTCAGGGACAGTGAAAATAATGTGTGCAAAATTGTAAAGCGCTGCGGAATATGTTAGCGCTATATAAAAATAAAGATTATTATTATTATTATTAATATCATCAAAAAGTTAATTTATTTCAGTTCTTCAATACAAAAAGTGAATCTCATATTATATAGAGTCATTACAAACAGAGTGATCTATTTCAAGTGTTTATTTCCGTCTACCAGGAAATTTTAGAACACTTCATGCTTCCCTCTGCCAACAAGCTTTTTGGAGATGGAAATTTCATTCACCAGCAGGACTTGGCACCTGTCCACACTGCTACAAGTACCAATACCTGGTTTACAGACAACAGTGTCACTGTGCTTGATTGGCCAGCAAACTTGCCTGACCTTAACCCCATAGAGAATCTATAGGGTATTGTCAAGAGGAAGATGAGAGACACCAGAACCAACAATGCAGACGAGCTGAAGGCTGCTATTGAAGCAACCTGGGCTTCCATAACACCTCAGCAGTGCCACAGGCTGATCGCCTCCATGCCACGCCGCATTGATGCAGTAATTGATGCAGAAGGAGCCCCGACCAAGTATTGAGTGCATTTACTGAACATACATTTCAGTAGGCCAACATTTCAGATTTTAAAATCATTTTTCAAGCTGGTGTTATACAGTATTCTAATTTACTGAGATAATGACTTTTGGGTTTTACTGGCCGTAAGCCATAATCATTAATAATAAACACTTGAAATAGATCACTCTGTTTGTGATTAGTTCATTTTTACTCCCATTGACTCCAATGACGTTCAGCTGTGTTTGGCGAATATTGCAAAAACAATATTCACAGCAGATCGTAATCTGAACCAAATTTTGAAAAATTTTCTCAACTCTAATTATAAGCACCAAGGTGATCCACTAGGTCTCGATTGATCGATGAGCTCAGAGTTAAATTGAATTTGAATGAGATGGAATCCCAACCGCTGTCCCTAAAATTAAAGGCTGGAGTCCAATTTCATTACAAGGCACTATTAAATCATTGTAAGTAAAAAACTAGGTGTTATCCGCACCATTGTTGTACCATCACACCATGATATATCTGGATCCCTGTGTCGGAAAAAATGTTATGGTCAATGGCCTATGTTTAGTTATTGAACAAAGGACTTGTGATGTTGAATAAACCTATATTAGAAACCTGCAGAAATTGACAATGTATCCTCATTGTGGGGTATACAATGAATTAAACACCCTAGTGGTGTATTAGAATTAATCAATCTTCAATTTGTGAAGACACCCTCATGGCATATTAGAGTCCATAATTCAAGCTAAAGGATACATAAGATTGGAGATTGTCGGCACTTCCTCTCCGTCGCTGTGTAGTGTTTGCGGCTTAGAGCAGGAGCGGCTAGATTGAATAACAGCTGCCGGTCGATTAACATGCAGTCAGAGGGAGAGACAGCGCGCTTACCGATCAAGCACACTGACTCCCTAGGGTTCCCTGCCCATGTCTCACAGTTAGAGACCATGCTGGGATCAGACTAGTGTGGTGTGAGTAAGTAATAGTGTGCTGATATCACGCTGAGATTAGGTTCATCTCTGGACTACACGCGTTTCGCCAAGGGAACCGGCTTTCTCTAAGGTACAGATAATGTGTTAACGGTACCTTCAGTCCTTTTTGCCTTCAGAAGATAATAATGCCCTTCTTGTGGCTAAAAACAGTACAGTTTGTCGGGATCACACTCAGTCGGAGCAGCCTTTGGAAGTGGGGAATCACCAGAAATAAATACACAAGACACGTCTTGTATAGTGTATCACTGGGAAGTCTCTGAAGCACGCCTGCCTTCAAGGTGCTACCCCTTCTTTATATAGTTGTTTCAGTAGGTTTAGTGGTTATACAAGTTTTGCATGTTTAAACAAAGAGACAAAACAGGAAAGAAAGAAAAGAAAAGAAAACAGTTTCGTGGGCGGCAGTTTCACAACAAACAGTACAAAGGCAATTCCACAGACAAGAAAAACAGGATTTCATACTATAGCTAAAATGTCCTTGAATGGACAGGTCAATATTTATCACAAATTCTTTTTTTTTATTTTTGTTCATTGAGGTAATCATTTTTGTTCTGCTCTTCACAATCCCCCCTTTGACATATTCCATTCAAAACCTTGTAGATCATTTTAGTCATTCTTTTTGTGATATTACAAAAAAAAAACTTTATATTCTCGCATCCATTACACAAAATTTATTTGTGCATACCGAGATACCCTTGAGTACAACCTTGAATAATACATATATAATTACAATAACCATAACTGTATGTATTAGGCTTTGCATAATCCCGGTAACCCACCCACCGATCCCTCTGAACCAATTGGCCGGGTTAAGAAAAGAAAAGGTATCTGACCACCAGCTATCCTTATTTTGGTCATTGTCTTTGTCATACTGATCCCTGAGTCGTTGTACGTCTTTTAATTTAAATCTCATACTCATAGTACTATTCGGGTCTATATAATGACAGCAGGTGGGTCCGATGATTTGACACATACCCCCTTGTGAGGCAGTTAGGTAATCCAATACCAGGGTATGTTGGTTAGTGACTATTATAAGCTGATTCTGTACAGCTATACTAGTATTTAATATGTCCAATATATCCCAAATCTGATCATCTAGATAATCCGTGGCTCTAACTAATTTATCCCACATCTGTGTTAACATAGGATAAATAAAAAATGGTACTAGCAATTTTGTTGGGAATTCCCATTTGTACTATATGCGGCCTCCCCGAGGGACGTGGTGAGTTATCTGCAGCTCTTTTATACAGTGTGTGCTTGGGCACGGCTTGCATATTCACTTGTTTATTTGAAATTATGAAAGTAGCCGGGGTTAGGCGTCCTAATGTACAAGTACCCTTTATACCTACGGGAAGCCATTTATATGCTCCTTCTCCGCATATCCAAAATGTACCCTCAGGCAGATCCCACAAAGCTGAGTGCTGCAATACCAATCTGTGAGCCAAATCCACAAAACTAGATACATTCTGAAGCATACACCAAGAGGGTTTTTGTCCCAAGGGGCTACAGTACCCGGCTGCGGGATTCCCACATACATGCATTCCGTTGACATACTCATTGGATTCATTACAAACCAGGTTCCCCGGCTTACTTGTACAACTGTTTGCATCACCTTGGGGGAACAACTCAGAATGTTCCCATTTTCTATTATGTATGTATCTTTCCAATACTGTAGGTTTGAAAGCATCAGAGGAAGGGGTGGTTGTACTGAAACTGAGCTGTAGATTTTCAGTGGGGACCTGTCCTAAATCAGTTAATCCAGTCTTATTCCTAGGTACCCATTTTCCTCCCTTGAATGCTAAATATTGTAAGTTGTCTATTTTTCCTGTAAGATTGCCCTGCCACCAAGGAAATTCTACCCATCCCACAATTGGTATGGCGATTGTAGTATTCCATAGTCTAGTATTTCCAGGTTGGTTGTTGGCCAGGTTGTCTGAACAATTAGGCCAAGCGAATATTTCTTCAGCTGACACGGGAACTGCTAGAAAAGGTATACTTGTGGCTGATACTGGTGAATGGGTACAGATCCAACAATCTGCCAGGGTTGCGTATTATTTAACAAGTCATGCACTAATTTTCTATGATGTTGTACGAATTTATTGTTCAAAGGGGCTAGAGAATTCAGTCTTTCCCATGCCTCCGTTGAGGTTAACATTATTAACATCAATATCATGAGTCTTATACTGCTTTTTTGCAATGGCTTGCATGTATCCATGATGCCTTTCCTTCAAGCTTGACTGCTGTTGGAGTTGTTAACAGGACTTGGAAAGGTCCGTCAAATCTCGGTTCCAGAGTCTTTCTGGTGTGTCTTTTCCCGTAGACTTGATCACCAGGTTCCAACTTGTGGCCTCCTTCGAGATTTTCTGGATCTGGAAGGGAAGCAAAAACATGCGAATGCACTTTAGTTAAACGTTTTTGTAATTCTTGTACATAAGCAGTTAAAGTCTCAGTATTCAACATCAGTTGTTGTGGAAAATAACAACCCAAATTTGCTGCTCTACCAAAAAGAATCTCATGTGGTGACAGCTTAGCCTTCCCCCTTGGGGTGTTTCGGATGGAATACAGGGCAAGTGGTAGACACTCGGTCCAAGGCTTTCCTGTTTCTGCCATGGCCTTCTGGATTTTTAATTTTATTGTCCCATTTAATCTTCCCACTTTACCTGAACTCTGTGGATGATATGGAGTGTGAAACTGGTTTTCTACTCCCAACATTTTCATAACATTCTGGAATATTTCCCCAGTAAAATGGGTACCCCTATCTGACTCGATCACCTCAGGCATGCCGTAACGGGGTATCAGTTCATGTGCTATTTTAATGGCAGTAGTTTTTGCTGAGGCTTTACGAACTGGATAAGCCTCTGGCCACCCTGAGAACATGTCCACACACACAAGCACATATTCGTATCCATTGTACCTAGGAAGTTGGATGTAGTCGATCTGGAGTCTTTGAAAGGGATACAGTGGTCTTACATGATGCTTGGTTGGGGTTTTAATGGCCTGACCTGGATTGTGTGCCAGGCATATAGCGCATGCAGCACACATGTTCCGAGCAAAATTACCAAAGCCTGGAGCCAACCACCTTTCTTTTACCTTGAGCGTCATACCATTTGCCGACACATGCGTGGGTAGGTGGAGGTCACTTGCCACTGCGGGGTACCAGGCTCTGGGTAAACACAACAAAGTTCCTTTTTTCCATAATCCTTGCTGATCTTCTGCCCCTTTTTTCTGCCACTGCCCTCGTTCTTCGTCGTCTACCTGTTTCTGAGCTTCCTTCAATCTTTCCTCATCATCTTCAGAGCTATCTAGTGTGTGGGCATGATGTAAGGGTTTACGTGCTGCCTGTTTTGCTGCCTTATCGGCTTTATCGTTACCCCTGGCTTCCTCGGTGTTGAGTCTCACATGTGCAGCTACCTTTATCACCGCTATTTCTTTAGTTTCTTGTGCTGCCTCCAGAATCTGTCTAATGAGGGAGGCATGTTTAACAGGTTGGCCTGAAGCAGTCATATAACCTCTGGCTCTCCATATTACGCCAAAATCGAAAATAATGCCATGTGCATATCTAGAATCAGTGTATATGTTTGCTGTCTGATCTTTGGCTATTTTTAGAGCTTCAACTAATGCCGTAAGTTCTGCTTCTTGTGCAGACTGATTAGCAGGGAGAGGTTCTGCTTTCAGCACTTCATGCTGAGTTACTACCGCATAACCTGTATGAAATTGTCCATTCATATCTGCATATCTACTGCCATCTATGAAAAGTTCAAATGTAGCATTACAGAGTGGCTTGTCACGTACATTACATAAGCCCTGAGTCTCTTGTTCCATTAATTGTACACAATCATGCATTGACTTTGATGGGTCAAAGGAGTTGGAGAGTGCAGTTTCAAAGGAGTTGGAGAGTGCAGTTTCCTCAGGTATGGTACCCCCCTCAGACTCTAAAGGGAGCAAAGACGCGAGTTTAAGAGTCTGAATCCTGGCAAAGGAAATGTTGGGCGGCAGTAGTAGGGAACATTGGAGACGGAGGTGTCTGGCCATTGAAATATGTTTAGGTTGGACCTGGTTAAGAATGCCATGTACATCATGAGTGGTCTGAACTAGAAGTGGGTGATCAAGAACAATCTCAGAAGCTTTATCTAATAACAGTGAAATTGCGGCTACTACTCTTACACAAGAAGGTGCGGCTCTAGCTACAGGGTCCAGATGAGCTGATATGTATGCCACAGGTCTCTGTTTGTTTCCATGTTTTTGTGTGAGCACCCCTGTAGCATGTGAGGATATCTCAGCTGCCATCAATTGAAAAGGTTTAGTGTAGTCTGGGAGTCCCAAAGCCGGAGCTGATACCAGTGCTGTTTTCAAAGAGGAAAATGACTTTAGCCTCTTCACTGAGTGAATATATGGTGTGTTGGCAATACAGTCATATAAAGGCTGCATGAGTTGACTTGCATGTGTGGCACCCCTAGGGGTATTTGCCACAAAAATAGTTACTGACACGAAACACAAATATTAAGATAGCAAAACTGCACTACCACCTCCGGCCAGAAGGGGGAGCTCCAGAGACTCCCCTTAATCCATTCTGGTCTGAGAGAAGAAATGGCAGTTGGGCTAAGGAGCTGAAAGTGAGAGGTCATACAGTTAAATCTCTAACAGCCCTATGACGGTTTCCAGGCCCAAATCACCGGCCTGAGGAGAAGAGGGACAGAGAAAAGGGACATTGTGAGAACCGGGTAGCATTAATCACTACCCAGAACAGGCGCAAAGACGGATACCGGATCCGTGGCTGTATTCATTATATATAATACAGCAACTGGAAAAACGTGAGGTGATATCAGCTTCACTAGGGCCGGACGCAGCAACAGATACAGAGTTCAGCGGTACTCCCAGAGGGGGTAAACCGATAAAAGGACTCGGGTTGCCCGTCGAACCAGGACCCGGAGGGGACAGATTGGGCCGGCAGCCAGTTCACATACAGCAGCAGGGCCACACAGAAATTGCGCACAATAAGAGGCGAAGACCCCGGCAGGGTCAAAGTAACTCAGAGTTCCCATACAGACTCCGGTGACAGGACTGGTTGTAAATCCTTTTATGTTAAAGTAAACTGGTTAAACGTTTCAGTGCCTCAGTCTTTCATTTGGACAATAGCCATCTATCCAGGATCGGGATCGTCACCACTGGGAGAACCTGCTGCTGATCAAGTAAGTGCCTGTCCCCTCACGATACCCCTTACACTGTGCATTGCCTGAGGCCACAGCACCGGGTCAAGCCACCTGTGACATCCCCCTCAAGAGACATACCCTATTGGTCCGGTGATGGGTATCCCGGTCTCCTGGGCGTCACAATTGGCGTCACGAACAGGATCTAGCCAGCCCGTATACCGGGTATTGTGTGCCGTGATTGGAGCCCAAAACTGTGAAAACTTGGATGAAAAATCTTGAAAATTGACTTTATTAAAGAAAAATCCATTCCCCATTGAAAACTATTGAAAGTGACTTTTCCCCATTGGTTATAATGGAGTAAAGATGGCCGCCATCCCCTGAGGTAATCACCTCCTAACCGTTAGGCACGAGACTGTTAATTGAGCTACGCCATCACCTGAGCCCCAGTCTAACTGAAAAACTTCAGAATCCACCATTACAGAGCGCGCGGCCGACAGGAGCAGCAGGGGGCGTGTCATTGTGGGCGGCACCAAGCTGAGCGCTCTGACATCAGAGCACGGGGAAAATCGATCCTGCTGCACAGCGGAACGAATCTACACTATCCCGACGGAAGCGGAGGACCGGAAGGGTCCGGATTAACTAAGGGGGCACAGTATGTCGCAGCATGGAGACGCCGCAGCATCCGGCGACGCTAATGCAGCTGAAAGACAGAGTGTCGATAGAGAGTCCGGTAGCACAGCGGTGCAAGGAGTGGCGCCCATCATGCCGGTGCTGATGCCATATACCCCGGGTGGCCCATGGCTTCCAATGTATGAAGGTGAGCCTAATACCCTTGACGATTTCAGAGAAAAGATGCTGGCCCATTTTGACATGTTCCCCGTGGGTGAAGTTCAGCGTGTTAGTCTCCTGATGATGCAGTTAAGTGGCCATGCTAAGCGAGAAGTCACAGCATGGGCAGCTGATCTAAAAGGCACTGTTGAACGCATATTTGCTGGATTAAAAGCTACATTTGAAACCACTGCTGGCAGCAAAGCTAAAGTACGATTCTTTAATTGCAAACAAAAAGTTAATGAGGGCGTGAGAGACTTTGCCTTAAACCTGCAGGAAGCCCTTAAATCACTTACACTGGCTGAACCCATTTTTAACACCGGAGCGGATAAACTGCTAAGAGATCAATTTATTGAGGGACTCTACACCCCTTCTCACCGGGGGCATGTGAGCATGCTTGTTTTTAAGAACCCTGAATTGACATTTGCCCAATTAAAGGAGAGCGTTATACGTCTCCAGCTGGCAGAGGCACCTCGGGATCAGGAGCCTGCGCAACTCATGGCAGAGGCTCCTCAACAACATGGAGTACCAGTGACATCAGCTATGTCCGGGGCCATTGCTAAGCCCCTGGAGCCCAGTACTAATGAGGCTTTTCAACAAAAGCTTGACTCTTTAACTGATGTTGTTGCTTCAATGGCTAAAACCATGCAGGAGATGAGAGGACCCAAGATGGAGTTGTCAAACCGTAGAGAAGGTGTTCCATGGATGAGACCCCGGAGATACCCGACATGGAGAGGACGACCCCGCGACCGCTACCAACAGGATGGACAGCCCATTTGCCGCCGTTGCCAGCAGCCAGGCCACTTTGCACGAGATTGTGATTTAAACGGGAATCCCCTGGGAATGCGGGCCGCTTTGCAGGAATGAACTTTCAAGGCCCAACACCCTGGCACGACAGGTACATCGGAGGACGACCCATTATCCCTATCGTGCTGGACGGAATGCCCCTCAACGCTTTGCTGGACACAGGTTCCCAGATTTCATCTATACCGTATATCCTTTATAAGAGGTACTGGGCTGATGCAGATATTGATAAAGGGCCCTCTGATGTTGAACTAGATATATGGGCCAGTAATGGTAAGTTGGTACCGAAACTAGGATTCAGGGAGATGACCATAAAGATTGGTAAAGTAGAATTGAAGAAACATGGTATAATTGTTGTTGATGTTGACCGGCGGAACTGTGAACCAACTGTATTGATAGGAATGAATGTGTTAGAGAACTGCTTTTCCGAAGTCATTTCTGTCTTACAGCAGATTGCTGAAACTGCCCAATCCTGCCAGCAGAGAGTTCTCCATAGGGAAATAAAAGTATTGATGTTAAGGCAACAGGTAGAAGTTGCAGGTGGAGAAATCGGCAGTGTGAGGGTAAGTGATCCAACGTCTATTGTAATCCCACCAAAAACAGAAATGCTGGTATGGTGTAGAGCAGCCATTGGTACTAAGGGACGAGATTATCAAGCCTTAATAGAACCAGTGTACACCGACAGCAGGCCCACTATACTCACAGCACGAGGGATAGTCGAGGTACACCGGGGACGAGTGCCAGTACGACTTTTGAACTGTGGAGAGGAAGAGGTCACTTTGCCAAGGTATGCTACAATGGCAAAGCTATATACTGTTGACAACAATGCCATCACAACCATTGAGCCCTTAGAACCAACCTGTCAGGTGGAAGGCAATGGCTCAGACGGAGAATTGGAGGATTGGTGCCAACAGCTACAAGTGGGCATAAATTCAACACCTACCCATCAAAAACAAGGGGTGTATAGGCTAGTGACGGAATATGAACAAGTCTTCAGTAAACACCCATTGGACTTCGGACGGATAGAAGGGGTAGAACACACAATCCCCACCGGTGACCATCCCCCAATAAAAGAAAGATATAGACCCATACCGCCCGCTCACTATCAGTGTGCAAAAGATATGCTGAGGGAGATGAAACAGGCCGGGGTAATAAGAGACAGCTGTAGCCCCTGGGCGGCCCCTCTAGTGATTGTCAAAAAAAAGGACGGAACCATGAGAATGTGCGTAGACTACCGGAAGATTAATAACATCACCCATAAAGACGCCTACCCCTTGCCTAGGATAGAAGAGTCCTTAACTGCTTTGAAATCTGCTAATTATTTTTCCACCTTAGACTTAACAAGCGGGTATTGGCAAGTCCCTGTGGCTGAGAGAGATAAGGAAAAGACGGCATTCACCACACCAATGGGTCTATGTGAATTTAATCGCATGCCGTTCGGACTCTGCAACGCATCCGGTACCTTCCAGCGGCTGATGGAATGCTGCCTCGGACACAAGAACTTCGAGACCGTCCTCCTGTACCTAGATGATGTGATCGTCTACTCAAAGACTTACGAACAACACTTAATAGACCTGGCAGAAGTGTTCGAAGCCTTATCCAGATATGGCATGAAAGTCAAGCCATCCAAATGTCACCTTCTCAAGCCAAAGGTACAGTACCTGGGACACATCGTGAGTTCGGAGGGAGTAGCACCAGATCCCGAGAAAATAAGCGCCATAAGGGATTGGCCAAGACCTACCAGCGCAAAAGAAGTGAGACAATTCCTGGGATTGGTGGGTTACTATCGCAGATTTATAAAAGGATTTACCAAGTTGGCAGCACCCTTGCAAGACACCTTGGTAGGGCAGAGGAAGAAACCTTCAAACCGAAACCCTCCTTTTCAGTGGAACGACGAAAGGGAAGACTCCTTTGAACAACTAAAGAAGGCACTAACCGGAGAAGAGGTTCTGGCATACCCAGATTACCATCAACCTTTCATCCTCTACACCGATGCCAGTAATGTGGGACTAGGAGCGGTGCTGTCACAAAAGCAAGAAGGTCGGGAGAAAGTCATCGCCTTTGCAAGTAGAAAGCTCCGGCCTACTGAAAGAAATCCAGAAAATTATAGCTCCTTCAAATTGGAACTACTGGCAGTAGTTTGGGCTGTGACTGAACGTTTCAAACACTATCTGGCCGCTGCAGAATTTATTGTCTATACTGACAACAATCCGTTGACCCACCTGGACACAGCCAAATTAGGTGCGTTAGAACAGCGATGGATAGCCCGGTTATCTAATTACAACTTCAAGATCAAGTATCGAGCAGGTCGCAAGAATGGAAATGCCGATGCCCTATCCCGGATGCCACACTTGAGAGATGTAGAAGAAGAAACGGGGGAGCTTGAAGAAATTGAACTACCAGCCTTCCATCATCCCAAGGCAAAACATCATCAGTCAAGTACCTATCAGAAACAACAAGAGGTGAATTTTAATCCGTTAGCACACCATAGATGGGCTGACACCCAAGACAGCAATCCGGCTGTGAAGTTGGTGAAGGAACTGTTAACTGAGCAAAGTGCATATCCCGATGAGGATGCCCCAGAAGAGACGCATCAACTCTGGAAAGAGAGAGGCAAAATGTTCCTGTATCAAGGGAAGCTCTGTAGAAGGTACACCAATCCGAAAACACATGAATTGGTTTGGCAGATTATCGTGCCTAAACAAGATGTCAAGATGGTCCTCGAAGCTTACCATAATGGTGCTGGTCACTTTGGTTGGAAAAAGTTAGAAGTACTTCTAAGAGAAAGATTTTATTGGGTCGGGATGAGAAAATCAATCGAACAGTGGTGCAGAAATTGTGGCCCGTGCAACCTCAGAAGAAACGATCAAAAGAACCAAAGAGCACCACTGCAGCCCATAATCACCAAACAACCACTTGAACTTGTAGCCATAGACCACGTGAAGTTGACACCAAGCCGGTCCGGCTATGTCTATGCCTTGACCATCGTGGACCATTATTCACGCTTCTTGGTAGTAGTACCCGTAAAAGATCTGACAGCAAAAACAGCAGCCAAAGCGTTCCAAACATACTTTTGTAGACCCCATGGATATCCGGAACAGGTTCTCACCGACCAAGGTACAGCCTTTGAATCAGAGATCTTCAGAGAATTCTGTAATATGTATGGTTGCAAAAAGATCCGGACGACGGCCTATCATCCACAAACAAACGGCTTATGCGAGAAGATGAACCATATTGTAATAGAACTACTAAAGACTTTACCTGAGACAGAAAGGAATCAATGGCCAGAGAAATTGCCTGACTTGGTGGATCTGTATAATCATGTCCCGGTGAGCTCCACCAATTGCACCTCAGCTTACCTTATGCGTGCAAGACCCGGCCAATTACCAATCGATCTAGAAATGGGAATTCTGAAACCAGACGCAGAAGTCCAAGACTCCAATTGGGATATCATACGGCAAAAGCAGTATCGCCAAGTGCAAGAGAGTGTGGAAAGAAGCCTTCAGCAAACTAGAGAAAGACAAGAGCGAACTTTCAACCAGAATGCTCTAGCGACCCCATTAAGACCGGGTGACCAAGTGCTCAAGAGAAATCGTCGAACCAATAAACTAGACAATCAGTGGGAAACCGTACCCTACACAATTTTACCAACAAGAATGGATAATCCTAAAATGTGTCTCATTAGCAAAAACGGGGGCTTAACATCTGTACTAGTGTCAAGAGACAATCTTAAATTATGTCCAGAAGCATTGAAAGAGCCAGAAGTTGTCCAGCCAGAACCAGAAGTTATTCAACCCATACAGGTTCAACTAGTAAAGGAAAAAGAAGAGGAAATGTATCACACCTGTATAGGAGACTTTCCCAGAACCCTACTAACATACCATGGTGCAGTAGTGGTTCCCATGGTGGCCTTTTACCCAACACCAGAAGTCCCAAGACAGGAAGAGGCTGACCCCGTACTACAGGAGATTCCAGGCCAGGAAGAACAGATTCCTGATCAGAGTGATCCCATTCACGGTGGACTTGCCAACTCCATAGTCGTGGAATTATCTTTAGCAGAGCGGGCAGATACTACATCCGCAGTAGACAGTAGTACACCACATGAAGAGATACCGTTATTACGTAGATCACAGCGTAGTACCCAGGGCCAATTACCGGCCAGGTATGCAGATTACCAACTATAAAGCTCATAATGTGAATTGTATATATGTTATGCCATATATAGTTAAACAGAAAATGTAGTATAGTCATTGTTATCAGTCTGCAACGTTTAAGCCCAGTACCTACATAGACTTGTCTGTATGAACTTATTGCATATTCTTGAACTTTTTATCAGCCCGGAGGCACTAAATCAAAGCTCCGGAAAGACTGCTTTTTGAACTTTGCTTTTTGCTCTTTTTGAACTTTCTTTAGACTTTATATTGGTAACTCCGTTGGAAAAATGGAACTAAATTCTTGGACACAAAGTGCAGTGCCTTTCCTAGTACCTTCAAGGATAGAACTGTATTAATGGACGCTATTTGAAGTGACTTTTTACAGAACTCTATTTTTGTTTCCTTGAGTGGTTTTTGTAACTTTTCATTTTTAAGACTCTGTACATATTAATTGTTATTTCAAAATGTTATCGTCCCACAGTCCCGGAGTACTGTTCTTAACTAAGGGGGAATGTGGCACCCCTATGGGTATTTGCCACAAAAATAGTTACTGACACGAAACACAAATATTAAGATAGCAAAACTGCACTACCACCTCCGGCCAGAAGGGGGAGCTCCAGAGACTCCCCTTAATCCATTCTGGTCTGAGAGAAGAAATGGCAGTTGGGCTAAGGAGCTGATAGTGAGAGGTCATACAGCTGAATTTCTAACAGCCCTATGACGGTTTCCAGGCCCAAATCACCGGCCTGAGGAGAAGAGGGACAGAGAAAAGGGACATTGTGAGAACCGGGTAGCATTAATCACTACCCAGAACAGGCGCAAAGACGGATACCGGATCCGTGGCTGTATTCATTATATATAATACAGCAACCGGAAAAACGTGAGGTGATATCAGCTTCACTAGGGCCGGACGCAGCAACAGATACAGAGTTCAGCGGTACTCCCAGAGGGGGTAAACCGATAAAAGGACTCGGGTTGCCCGTCGAACCAGGACCCGGAGGGGACAGATTGGGCCGGCAGCCAGTTCACATACAGCAGCAGGGCCACACAGAAATTGCGCACAATAAGAGGCGAAGACCCCGGCAGGGTCAAAGTAACTCAGAGTTCCCATACAGACTCCGGTGACAGGACTGGTTGTAAATCCTTTTATGTTAAAGTAAACTGGTTAAACGTTTCAGTGCCTCAGTCTTTCATTTGGACAATAGCCATCTATCCAGGATCGGGATCGTCACCGCTGGGAGAACCTGCTGCTGATCAAGTAAGTGCCTGTCCCCTCACGATACCCCTTACACTGTGCATTGCCTGAGGCCACAGCACCGGGTCAAGCCACCTGTGACATCCCCCTCAAGAGACATACCCTATTGGTCCGGTGCTGGGTATCCCGGTCTCCTGGGCGTCACACATGTATGATCCACTGTCTACAGTGTGAAACAATACCTAGGAAAGCACGCAGCTGTTTGTGATTCCTGGGTTCAAGCATGTTACGTATGGCTTCCGTACGTTGAGGTGTGAGGTGTCTGATGCCCTGTGATATGCAGTGACCTAAAAACACGACTGTTTGTTGACAAGCCTGGAGTTTCTGTCTATTTACTTTACAGCCTTCTTGCGCTAGGAAAATTAAGAAATTAACAGTTGAGGTAACTGCCGTCTGCTCATCAGGGCAACAAATAAGTAAGTCATCTACATACTGTAGAATGACTACTCCTGGTTCTGGGATGAAATTTTTTAGCACGATCTGCATTGCTTCAGAGTACAAAGTTGGTGAGTGTACCATACCTTGTGGCAATCTTGTCCATGCTAATTGTTTACCCTTGAATGTAAAGGCAAACAAATGCCAACAGTTCTTATGTAGTGGCACAGAAAAAAATGCGTTTGATAAGTCAATTACCGTAAAATATGCAGCAGTGCTGGGAATTTGAGACAGTAAAGTATGAGGATTCGGTACCACAGGGGTGACCGGTGCCAAAACCTTACTGATTTCCCGTAAGTCGTGCACCATGCGATATTTCACCATAGTTTCTTTGGAGGACACTTTCTTTTTAACAGGATATAAGGGTGTATTGGCGGGTGACCTGATTTCTACCAAAACACCTTGTAACACATAATCCTGAATTTGTTGAGAAATCGCCTGTTCTTGCTGGGCGCTGATGGGGTATTGCCTAAGCTGAGGTAATATAGTTCCGGGGCAGTTTCTAACAGTATAGGAGCTACTGATAAAAATCCTACATCAGTGTCTCCTTTTGCCCTTAGGCTGTCAGGAACCCGAGACAAGTCAATTTTTGCTTGTTGAGTGTAAATTTCGGGAAAATCCTCCATTGCCTGTATTCTAACATATGGTTCCAGAGTTTCTGCATCTTCAGGGATGGTCAGCATAACTGTGCCATCTTCTCTAAAATGGATGTTTGCATGCATTTTACTTAAGACATCAGTACCCAACAAGCAGGTAGGTGCACCTTTAGCAAATAAAAATTTGGATACAAAAGTTTTAGGGCCAAAGCTCACATTTAAAGGTTTTGTAAAGGGCAACGCCTGAATTTTACCATCATACCCTTCTGCATATGTAACCTTTGAGGATATATTGTCAGGATATGGTAAAAAGTCCTGATTTAAAATGGAGGATGTTGCTCCCGTATCTATCAGAAAAGGTACATTTTTACCCTCAACTTCAACTTGTATTATTGGTCTTCTAGAAGGAAGAGAGACCTGCATAACTTTCAGTCATTCTGAGCTGTCTGTTTGATCAGGCACTGGGTTATTTATCCTATTTTTGGGTACAAAGGTTCCTGAATCTATATCTGCTTTTCTCTTCCTACATTCCCTTTGGAAATGTCCTGGCTTCTTACAGTAATGACAAGTAAACTTTTGATTAGCAGAGCCAGTATTAGCCTGTGCAATTCTTACTGGCTTAGAATTTTCTCTTAAGTCCATTTCTATCCCTACAGCTTTCTGTCTAGCCAGGTGTGGGTCTTCCAAGGTTCTCCAATCAGGGGTTGCGGCCTTAAGCTTTTCCTTCACTTTTGGAGACAATCCATCTATAAAGGTTTTTGTAACTAACCTCATCATTCCTGGAGCGGTTAGATCCATGCCTTCATCTCTGAAATTATTTTCTACACTTAGATAATATTCGTCTACTGATTGTCCAGATTTCTGAGCCACCACTCCCGTTGTTCCTCTCTGCCTCTGTCTCTCCCTCATGAAAACCATTAAGTGATCTACAAATTGTGTACCTGATTCTATAGTTTGTAAGGCACCATCTCCTGCTTGGGGCCTATGTACCTGTAGATTTGCTAATAGCTCCTGGAAGAGTCCAGGAGTCATTTTCATTCTACATAATTCTTCTCCATCTGCCCAAACTCCAGCGTGAGTCTGCATAATTTGCTGTATATATTGTGCAAATCTAACTGGACACTGGGTGGGATCTGGTGCGTTATGCAAGAGAGACATGCCTTCAGCGGGGGACCAAGGGAAATATTGTCGAGTTTGGTGATATCTAGTTCCCATTACTCCGTCAGCACCAGGTTCCCTAAAGGGTCTTGGTACTACCCTAACAGGGGCAAGTACAGCGCCATGTCTAGGTGTACCACAGGCTAGGCAATCATTTCTCCAGTCTGGATTTTGTTGTCCATAGTGCGGACATACCCATCCTCCTGGTCCGGCTAAACTTTGAGGTGGTGTTTGGAGAAAAGATGGGGCATGTGGGTTAAGGTATGGGGGTGGGGTATTTTTAGATTCCACATTTTGTTTTTCTCCACAGCCTGTGGGTCTAATACACCACTTTTTACTCTGTTGATTATATGTCCATCCCTCATTTTCTGCTACCCTAGAGACATCAATCAATGCTTGGATCTGATCTATCCATTTCTTGTCTCTGATTATGCCTTTTTTCCTTTCCTGAATTCCTTCCCATAGTTTTCTACTAAAAGCTTCTGCCCTAGTAACTCCAAACTTACTAAAAATCTTTTTCAGCCCCTTAGTGGCATCTTCACCACTTCTCTCCTTTATGATAGTATAGATATCTAATTCTTCTGGTTCCGACTTTGTTTGCTTATTCCCCATTTTCTTATCCTGAGCTTTCTTGCCCTAGGTGGCGTTTGGGTATGAGAATACCTCGTTACCTTCTTCCTAAGGAGCTAGGATGTCTTTTTCTTGCCCTAGGTGGCGTTTGGGTATGAGAATACCTCGTTACCTTCTTCCTAAGGAGCTAGGATGTTTAAACTGTGTTGATGTAAGAAAATCCTGATTCCTACACCTATAGCAAACAACACAAATGCAACCAGACAGAAAAAGAAAAAGAACATACAACGTATCTTGTCCCAGGCTAATTTATCTGTCCTGGGCTTATACTATCACATACAACGTATTCTTGTCCCAGGCTAATTTATCTGTCCTGGGCTCATACTATCATACACTTATCCGTCACCAGGTTTTTGTCAAAGACAGGATCAGAGATTGAACATAGGCGCGGAGGTCTCCCCGAAAGGACGCAACCACGTTGCCCAGTGGGACAGTCACTTCTTCTGTTTCAACCCCCTGGGCGGCTTATAGGGCTATTCCCAACTTCCACACACCTTCTATTCACATTCACTCTCATTCAATGCCGTACTCCGTGAGGTGATCAATTCCTAAATAGTTCAAGAACCCGAGCTATAGGTATCCTCCTCTACTAGAACTACCCGCTAAAGAACACGACACAGAAAATCTTACGGACAGTGCAGGGCAGATATAAGAGATCTAACAGTGTCTCTTACCTGGCCAGGTTTTTGTTCATCTGCCGTCCATTATCCCAGATTCTCTTTTCGTTCGTATTCTGCCGGTGTTCTTGCAGGAATACACAGACCTCGGGTCCCTGTTCAGGCGCCAGGAAATGTCGGGATCACACTCAGTCGGAGCAGCCTTTGGAAGTGGGGAATCACCAGAAATAAATACACAAGACACGTCTTGTATAGTGTATCACTGGGAAGTCTCTGAAGCACGCCTGCCTTCAAGGTGCTACCCCTTCTTTATATAGTTGTTTCAGTAGGTTTAGTGGTTATACAAGTTTTGCATGTTTAAACAAAGAGACAAAACAGGAAAGAAAGAAAAGAAAAGAAAACAGTTTCGTGGGCGGCAGTTTCACAACAAACAGTACAAAGGCAATTCCACAGACAAGAAAAACAGGATTTCATACTATAGCTAAAATGTCCTTGAATGGACAGGTCAATATTTATCACAAATTCTTTTTTTTTATTTTTGTTCATTGAGGTAATCATTTTTGTTCTGCTCTTCACAAGTTTGACGTCCTCCATCGCACCAGACTTTTACAGGATAAGCACAGAGAGCTTTATCAAGCCTTACAACATGATTGCATAACCAGGTTCTTCTCCATAATGAAAAGATACTCATCTATAGATTGCTGTTTTTCTTTCTTCTCCTCAATGCAGAGCTGTATACTGATTGGTTTGGTGAAAAGCTTTTGGCCTTTTTCTCACTGAACATTGCCTGACTTATTAGTATCTTTTATGGCAACTGGTGGTGTCAGTGATAAAAGTGTTCCCAAGACCTGTATGCAAATGGGTGTCTGTTCCTTTAGGAGGCAATAGAGAGACAACACTTTCTTTGACAGCTAATTTGCATACCTGATATTTTTAATATTCATAGTAAGTGAACAAAAAAAATCATTGTTGGATTTATTAATTTCTTCAGCCTAATTTCCACATGAGGTTCACCCTATGATGCATGTATTTGCTGTTTTGATTAATAAAGCTACATTTTTATTCTAGGCTCATGCTGTGGTCTGGCATACCTATGACAATCATTTCCGACAATCTCAAAAGGGATACTTGTCCATGACATTGGGCTCCCACTGGATAGAACCAGAGAAAAAACATATTGACTCATCAACAATTAACATGTGTCAAGAATCCATGGATACTGTACTTGGGCGCTTTGCAAAACCTATTCATATTGATGGGGATTACCCGGAAAGTCTGAAAACAAAATATGAATCCATCCTTCCCGTATTTTCTGAGTCAGAAAAAGCTTCTATTAAAGGAACAGCAGACTTCTTTGCATTCTCCTTTGGACCCAATAACTTCAAGAGATCCAATGATTCCAATAAGTTGATCCGTGCCCTAATTCATTTAAGAGGGGTGTTAAACTGGATCAAGATGGAATATAACAATCCCAAAATCCTGATAATGGAAAATGGATGGTTCTCAAACAGCAACATCCAAACTGAAGACACGACGACGGTCTACATCATGAAGAAGTTCATCAATGATATTCTACAGGGTGAGTAGATATCCATTGACCTCAGGAACATCTATTGTATTAAAAGATAACCTGCCAGAACTTTTCCAACCATGCCATACTATAGGGGAGTACAAATCTTCTGGTCAAGTTTTTATTTTGTAGCCTTCTGGTATATTATGGATTAGAGCCACCTTGTAGTGTAATTCCTGTGGCCTAGGTAAATTACATTTGTCCAACCATTCTTGTCAGGTGCCTTAGTTTGGCCAAATTACTTGATCTTCGAAAATATCATTGAGAATAAATGTAGTAGAGGTGTCCATGCTCAACCCCTTATCTATTCAGTCAGAGCTCTTCAGAGCCTTGTTTTCTGGTTCATCGGGGCACCCCCAACTATCAGGGAGTTATCCCCCATCCAGCATATAAGGGGACAGTATCAAATCTGAATGCCAACCCTTTAATGCTCTGCTCACACTAGTGCCAAGGCTTCTGTTTTGACAGCTATGATAGTTCTGTTTCCTAAAGGGTTCCAATAAATTCTAGAAGATTTATAATGAGGTTTATCACCTTTCCTTTGGTGAGTTTCATCTTTGATGTCAAGAATAATGCAGAAGATGTAGACTTCATATTTTAGAGGGAACATATTGCATCTAGATACTCTATTTACGTGCTATATAAAAGTAATCTGCAGGTAAATACTGTTTAACTGCTTACTGAAAGAGGTTCGCAGGGAGAAAATTAAGTTGTATTATTCCAGTAGACTCTTGCTTTTGGCACTTTAATTAACAGCGATCTCTATTTTGTGTATGTGAAGAGTAAGCTGTCAGTCAAAGTGCAGAGCAGTCATTACGGCCTCGCTCACAGTATACAGAGTCATGACTGTTACAGCTTCCTGCACCGCCCCAATGACTGGAAGCCAGCGGATACTTGGAGATTAAAAAGTCATTTTTTCCCTGTAGCTGCTACTCCAGTGAGACATTTAAGCAGTGTTTAAATGCTGTTTACCTACAGATTACCCCTATAACTGCAGGTAAATAGCATTTCGGATCTTGACAAGTTCCCTTTAAGTCATCAAAAGTACAGGAACCTATTAGCATAGTGTGGAAGGAAGAGAGCCTGAACAATAATAATGATGACAATAGTGATAACTTTTTCTGTTTCACACATTTAGCAAATAATCACATGGGTGGCCGATTGTACAAAGCAAGCCTGCAGGAAAGTCATACGTAGGAGAATTTGTGTCATTTTGAAATTATATACAGGGCTCTGACAATGTAAACACAATGTGAAAAATCTTGCTTTTTACCTCTTAATTAACATTTTTGTTTGTTTTTGTGGACTGTTTACAGCTATTACTTATGACAACATACAGGTCTTTGGCTACACCGCCTGGTCCTTGATGGACAGTTTTGAATGGCAAGAAGGCTACAAGATTAGACGTGGATTATTCTATGTAGATTTCACCAACAAGAGCAATGCAATAACTCCAAAATCTTCTGCATTATACTTCAAACAAATCATACAAAAGAAAGGTTTTCCAGATGGCGCCCCAGAATCAGAAATTCGTGGACAGTTTCCCTGTGACTTCTCCTGGGGAATAACAGATTCTGTACTAAAGGTAAATATAATCAGAAATGATACTATGGCAGTGGAGATGTGTACAGAGTCTTAAGCCACCCACACCCATTAGACTAATGTGAGTTGTACCTGCCGATACCGACAGCTTCGGCCAACAGTCTAATGTGTAAGAGGGAGAGGTCCGACTGATGGTCAAGGGAGATGTCGTTTGCCATGTCCGATTTCAGACTACTGTTTTTCCAGACAAATGCCACCGACCGGCGTGTCAATCGGCGGCTTACTCATAAAGAGCACAGGAGCGCTCGACTGAACGAGCACTCCTGTGTATGGGAGAGTCGGCTAAGATGGCTGTTCTTGGGTCGACAGCCACCTAATGTTTATATGGTGCTTTAACTGTATAAACCTTGTATTTTTTCAGGCTGGTCCCCATAGAAGTTCATAATTTCTTCTGCATATTGCAATACCATAGTTTTGCATTATATAGTACAAAAGATGACAGGCTCAATTCCCCCTACGGGATTCGGGGCTAAATAAAAAAACAAAAATAATTTAAGAAATGTTTTTAAAAAAAAAGTCTGAAAAAAAAGTTTAAATCACCCCCCCCCCCCCCGTTCCCTATTTAAAGCACAGTAAATAAATAAAAATATTTGGTATCACTTTGTCCATAAAACAATGATCTATGAAAATATAACATTAATTAACCCATATTGTAAATGCCTTTAAAGAGAAAAAAAGTGAGGATTACATTGTATGTACCCCAACATGGTATCGATAAAAACATCAGCTTGCTTGCTAGAGGACATCAATGAAAAGTAAAAAAAAAAAAAGTTAATGATCTCTGAAAATAGTGACACAAACCAAAAACAGTTTTTGGTTTTACAAAATTCTGAATTCATGTTAACTACTAAAGTATAAAAAATATAATTTGATATTGCATTAATCAAACTAGCTTGAAAAAAATCATGTTGCCTGGTCAATTATACCTAAATGCCATATAAAATTACACCCCAAAAAACCAATGTTGGAATTGCTATTTTTCACCGTGTCACCTTACTTGGCATTTTTTCCCATCTCAGTACATTATATAATTAATTGAATATTGTCATTCAAAACTATAACTCATTTGCAAAAAAAAACAAGGCTTCATACGGCTACGTCGAAAGAACAAAAATTAGTCATTGCTGTAACTATCTTCTCTTAAAATGTTACTTTCTTGTTTCTTCACAGGCAGAGCTGGCCCCATCATCTCCTCAGTTTGTGGATCGTAAATTGTACGTGTGGAACGTTACAGGAGATGGCATCCTACATGCAATAAAAGGAGTGGAGCTGAAGACCCGGGCGGCCCAATGTACTGATTTCATTACCATCAAAAAACAACTAGCCCTACTGAAAAATATAAAAGTCACATATTATAGATTCGCTCTTAATTGGTCTATGATTATGCCAAAAGGTGACTTGTCCTCAGTTAACCGAGAAGTTCTGAGATATTATCGGTGCATAATAACTGAGGCCTCCAAACTTGGTATAAAGATAATGCTAACGCTTTACTACCCAACACACGGATCTATAAGTCTTCCCGCACCATTGTTAGGAAATGGAGGCTGGTTAAACCGAACCATTACTCAAGCTTTCAGTGATTATGCTAAGCTTTGCTTTCATGAATTTGGTGATCTGGTGAAACAGTGGGTCACGATTAATGAGCCAAACCGTCTAAGCCAATATTACCACACCAGCAGTAACAACACCTACCAAGCCGTGCACAATGCACTCATCGCCCATTCCATAGCATGGCATTTGTATGACAAGGTTTATAGACCTCACCAACATGGTCAGATATCCTTGTCCTTACATACAGACTGGGCTGAACCCGCAAATCCCTTCCTGCGTTCCCACACAGAGGCAGCAGAAAGGTTCCTGCAGTTTGACATTGCTTGGATTGCTGAGCCAATCTTTGGTTCAGGTGATTATCCTATGCTCATGAGGCAATACATAATCACCAAAATCCAAAAGCGAATGTCAAAATCTTCTTTGCCCTATTTCACAGAAGAAGAGAAAAAAATGGTGAAAGGAACAGCAGATTTTTTGTCCTTGAATCATTTCACCACCAGATTGGTGATTCATGAGCCAAAGAATGATAGCAGATTTGAATCGGATCGAGACATTCACTTTCTGTCAGATGCAACACGTCTCACATCGTTCAATGGACTTGCTGTCGTACCGTATGGGATTAGACGTCTTCTGAATTGGATGAGGAAGAACTATGGAGACATTCCTATCTATGTGACAGCAAATGGAGTGGATGACAAAGCATTAGAAGGCGATGAACTTAGAATATATTACCTACAGAAGTACAGCCAGCAGTTATTACAAGGTGGGTGGCTAGCCACATAAGTAGACTACTTAAAGTGCTACAGAATATAAGTCCATGTGTGAGCCATCTTCTGTATAAAATTCACATATTTTATTAACCATTCTTCTTTTATCATATAAAAATGGAGGCAAATAGAATACTATGATGTGCGGTCATTTTATTTGGTGCCTCTCTAAAGGGGCATTTATACTGCAAGATAATCATGAAAATGCTTATTTCATGACTAGATGGTGGCCCGATTCTAACGCATCGGGTATTCTAGAATATGTATTTATGTATATATATAGCAGCCACATAGTATATAGCACAGGCCACGTAGTATATAGGAGCCATGTAGTATATAGCAAATACTACGTGGCCTGTGCTATATACTATGTGGCTGCTATATACATACATATTGTAGAATACTCGATGCGTTAATACAGGCCACGCAATATATAACAGTGGCCACGCAGTATATAACACAGCCACGTACTATATAACACAGCCCACGCAGTATATAGCAGCCACGCAGTATATAACACATGCCACGCAGTATATAGCAGCCACGTAGCATATAACACATGCGACGTAGTATATAACACAGGCCACACAGTATATAAGACAGGCCACGTAATATATATCACAGCCCACGCATTATATAGCAGCCACGTAGTATATAACACTGCCCACGCAGTATATAGCAGTTACGTAGTATATAACACTGCCCACGCAGTATATAACACTGCCCACGCAGTATATAGCAGTTACGTAGTATATAACACTGCCCACGCAGTATATAACACTGCCCACGCAGTATATAACAGTGGCCACGTAATATATAGCACAGCCCACGCAGTATATAACACTGCCTATGTAGTATATAGCAGCCACGCGGTATCTAACACAGCCCACGTAGTATACAGCAGTGTGGGCACCATATCCCTGTTAAAAAAATAATTAAAATAAAAAATAGTTATATACTCACCCGGCGGGATCCACCGAAGCTCCGGCGATACGCGCACGGCTGTCGCCATCTTCCGTTCCCAGGATGCATTGTGAAATTACCCAGATGACTTAGCGGTCTCGCGAGACTGCTAAGTCTTTTGGGTAATTTCGCAATGCATCGCCGGGAACAGAAGATGGCGCAGGCACGAGCGGCTTGGCGGACTATGGAGGGTGAGAATAGCAGGTTTTTTGTTTTTTTATTATTTTTAACATTAAATTTTTTTACCGCATAGGCAGCATCAATAGTAAAAAGTTGGGGACACACAGGGTTAGTAGCAGCGGTTACGGAGTGCGTTACCCGAGGCATAACGCGGTCCGTTACCGCCGGCATTAACCCTGTGTGAGCGGTGACCGGAGGGGAGTATGCGGGCGCCGGGCACTGACTGTGGGGAGTAAGGAGAGGCCATTTTCTTCTGGACTGTGCCCGTCACTGATTGGTCGTGGCTGTTTTGCCGCAACCGATCAGCGACTTGGATTTCCATGACAGACAAAGGCCGCGACCAATGAATATCCATGACAGAAAGACAGACAGAAGGACAGACAGAAAGACGGACGTGACCCTTAGACAATTATATAGTAGATTATTATGCCATGTAAACAAGCTGTCGGTCACTCGATAAATGAGCAAAATGCTCATTCATTTGGTGAAATGATGTTTGGTGCACACAAAAGATCATTGTCCTCAGCGGTGCATTGCCCTGTGTAAACAGGACTCGCAGATCTATGGCAACCTATGCACACTGATCGCTCAGTGTGTATCGTTTGCTTGGTCTGCCTGTGTCAACAGACCATTAAATGACCGCCAATCTGGAAAAGTATATTTTAAAGTTGCAGATCTCTCCAAAAGTAATAGCCCATGTCAGGTTGTCTTAAATCTGACTTGGCGAAATAGCTTCCAGGGAGGCACATAACGACCCTCGTATATGATTCCTCTTACTGCCTCACAGTGCATGTAATGTAGTGTGAGTGTATTAATTTACGGGTGTGTCCAGCGCCGTTCTGTTCACCTTCTCAGTGACGTCACCGCAATTATAACTAACAGCCTCACTCTATGTGTGAGCTGGAAGTCTATTTTACAATGAAAGCCTATGGAGCCTTATTCTGATGCGCCATAGGTTTACATTATAAAAATTATTGTAGTTGTAGTTTTGCAAACACTGGACAACCACAGATTGGGGAACACTACTCTACAGGATAGAAGACTGAGTGCATCTAAGAATCACTTTAGAAAGGAAAAGCATTCCAAAGTTATTGCTACAAAAGCAACTCCCTTTTAAAAATGGCGCAACGTAATGAAGTCCAAAATGAGCCTCATCATTAAGGGGCAAGGTCAATAAGATTTTTAAAAAAAAAGTAAAAAATATTCTCAAATGTAAAACTAAAAGCAATAGAAAACTATGAAAACGTTCTTATTGCTCGTATATAAACATGGTTATAAACATGGTAGCACTCATCTTATTCTGTCTTGCAATTTTTTTTCTAGCCTACCTAGAAGATAACATCAACTTGAAAGGATACTATGCATTCAAGCTGACTGATAAAACTAAACCGCAGTATGGATTCTACAACTCCGCAATTCACGACATGAAAGCCAAGGCATCAGTGAACATGTACCGAGCACTGATTACCGCCAATGGTTTCCCACTGGACCAAGTTTTGAATTCTTGCAAACTGCAGAGTGAAGAAAACTCATGTTCATTCTGTACATTTCTACAGCAGAGGAAGCCTCTGATCTTTTTCAGCTTCTGCCTGTTCTCCACATCCACTCTTTTATTAACTGTTACAATAATCCGAAAGTACAAACGAAAAAGGAGAAAACTTCATTCGGTTAAACACCAGCATAACGCTTGTTTCCTCATTAAAAAGAAAGATAGTTTCAGCCAATACTAATTTTGGATAGGACCAAATATTGACTATTTTAGCCTAAATTCACTCCATTCGTTAACGACGTACAGTAGAAACTTTCACGTGATCCTGCACATTCACAGGAGCAACATCTCTTCGTCATATTTATATATCCCTTTACTTGTTTTGTCGAAGCAGGACCCCGATGTTCTAATACGGATCCTACACAGAAATTAATTTATGAACTGAAATTTTATTGTACATTTTCTTTATTTAAAAAAAGAAAAAAAACTACCTTTCCAAAATGCGTTTTTTATTTTTTGTTTGATTTGTAACTTGATGTCTAACAGATTGGTAGCACTTTTTATGAAACTGCTGTTATGTAGTGTGAATGCTGCTGGTCTCATCGCTTGAGATGAGGGGAGACCCCTTTTTTACCCTTAACCTTACTTATAGCATTAATGACAAGGGTGGTTTATGATTTATATACATTCTTTAATCATTTTTAGGCCACTGACAAGCTTTGGTTTAACATGGATAAATCGATATGAGTGGTTGCTAGACTTTGGTTTTGCTTATCTTGTGGTATACAAAAGGTTCAGACAGGTCACAAAAGCTGAGAAGCCCTAAAAAAAAAGAAATTACTTTACAATTTCTGTTGTTCCTAGTCACGTGGATTAATTAAATAGCACAATACCACAATAGTAACAGTATAAAAATGTGGCCATTAGATGGTTGGGGTTGAGGGCATTCGAGTCTTTTAGTCTGTGGGCTTCAGAAGACTAGATAAAGCCTAGTTTCCAGCTCAGGTAAACTGGACTAACGACAATGATATATTAATGCAGTATTGGATGAGCCTTCTCGCTTTATAACAGGTTCTGAAGTTATGATAAAGTTAGATGATGAAGGCTCTGGTCACATCTAGTTTGGGGAATTCGTTGGCTATAAGTTGGAACTATTCTTCCACTTAAACCTCTGACATATGTCACTGTATGGCCAACCATTCGCATAGTCTGCCTACAATGATATGATTAAATAGAACCATTGTGCTTGTCTATACAGTTAAAAAAAAAAAGATATAGTCAAAAATAAAATTCATGTAGCCTCCATCAGGTTAGTGAGGGTCTTCAACTATCTTCAACATATGCACTATTAGCTAATGAGGGCCTTCAACTGTATTCGACATATGCACTATTAGCTTTTCTGGTAAATACTCCAAATGTGTTACCTAACAAGTGATGATACACTTATGTTAAAATTAGGTTAAAAGGATTATTCAAGGCATATAATATTAATGGATAAATCTAGTTATATGTCCTTCTAGCTAGGATAAGTCATCAATATCAGATTGGTTGGGGTCCGATCTGATACTGATGATCTATCCCAATGATAAGTTATCAATATTAAATTCCCGGACAAGCCCTTTTCAGTAGGAGTAACATTACCCATACATTTTGACTATATCAATTGTATAAAACACTACTAATTGTGTACAAATTCCTAACCGATATCATACAGATTCCAAAGAACACTGTCCGCAGCTTACAATGAGTCCACAATATTCTTCATTGATGACTCTGATTTTGTAAAAATCTTTGAGGAAATAAAGATTGTGCCAGGCATATTGGAAGAATTTTTCTTGGCTTCACCGTTTGTGTCAATTAAAAAAAAAAAAATTACAAAAAGGACTAACATTGTCGCTAAGACTTTACTGGAAATGTCCTTTCATTAAGATGATATTGGCTGGGATTAGTTCTGAATTCTGGATGTTTATGTTATATTTGTGTGGTTTGGAGCGTGGGTATCAAATGAGGATACCTGCAAAGAGAAAGAGGTTGTTGAATACCCACTGAAGGTGTTTCTTTTATGATAAATTTTACCTATTCGTTATATGTACATTTGTCAATAACATACAGGTCTCTAAATACATCTGCAGTAAGTACATATCTGGAGGCTCCTAGACCCCATGCGAAAATTTGTAACCTGTCTCCGAGTAGCATAATTCATATGTACATAAGGGTTTCTGGGTTGCCTCAAGCACCAAGGTCCAAAACTGCACCACAAAATAATGTGTGGGTGTGTATTGCTATTGATAAGTGACTTTTATTGAAATTGTAATTCCTACCATTACTTTAGGGTTCAATTAAAATGTTTGCCAAAAAGAGAGACAATAGGAGAATATTATAGCCTCAGCCAAGCTTGGACTGGCACACACCAGAACATGTAAAAACTCTCAGTGGACCCCCGTGCAGGAGCAAGTTACTTACTCCTTAATATGAGCAGTAGTTGGCCTAATACATTTCATTCACTATATAAAGACAAAAACAGCATCTCATCATTCATTATTATTGTCTAGAAGCATAGGTAAACTTGTAAAATACAAAAATGTAATATTGGCATGTAGCTGAACAATGGTCCCCCAGAGTCAATGTTAGTGGTGGCCCTTGCCAACCCAGTCTGTCTAGTCTGACATTGGCTTTAGCCATCAGCAATACAACAATATTTAGCCAAAAAATTATTTTAACAAGAATGACACATCTCTAATTATTGGGTTATTTGGTTTGTGTGGAAAAAGTCATTGTGACGTATATTTTTCATATCTAGTGGGATACTCTGTCAAGAACAGCGCTGTTTTTCAACATCGTGAAAAAAAAGATGTGAAGATATAAATTTCTATGTACACATATCTCTTACTTACTAAAAGTAGTAGAAGGCAAAAGTGAAGGAATTAACCATGGTAACCAATCAGGACCCGCCTCATTATTTAAAGGCCTTTTGAGAAACTGGGGCTATGTTCTCACTGAGGTTTTCTGATGAGTTTTTGAAGCACGTCTGCTCCAAAATCCTTCTTAAAACACTTGGCAAAATCATCCTATTCATTTCAGTAGGAAATCCATGTTGCATTCTATATGAAGAATTTTTTAGGTGCCATTTTGTTTCCAGTGGACCCTCTACAAAACACTTGAAAACCTCTTCACTACTGCTTCAGGAAAAGAAAAGCTACTAAAATTCCCAAAAAGAAGCATCTCCTTAAGTAGTTTCATCTTGAAAAACTTTAGTTTGAACATAGCCTTAAGCCACCACTTCATTGCTTAGCACGGGCAGCTACCCAATTTAATTCTTGCACCAGTGTTGATGAATTTCCACCAGTGTGGATTTATAGAATCAACCCTGATTCCAAAACTGTAGTCGTGAAATATATTATTTTTTCAATTAAGGGGGCTTGTCTGGTCAAGACACAAGCTTATCCAAAGGACTGGATATGTAAAAAATAATAAACTCATTAATACTCGCCTACTGGCGCCAATGTGGATCCAGCGCAGGTTGCTGCTTGGCCTTAATGGATGGAGACATCACTCTTCATACAGATGTCAGACCGCTACCGCGCTTCCTTTTATGATGAGCGTTTCTGTGTATCACCTGACTGTTGTAGCCAATCTCAAGCTAAAGCTGTGTGTCAGTTAGTTGAACCGTAACTTCTCCTCTTCCTTTACCTAGTTTCCTGGGCAAGCTTTTATTTTGCCTGGACAACCCCTTTAACTCAAATGTCATAAGCTCAGAAAACAGCTCAGCAGATTGATCAAACCCTTCAAAGGCAAAACAGTCTTTACCATCCACAGCAACCAATCACAATGCAGTTTTTATTTTCCCAGATCAGTTTACAAAATGATAGGTGAGTTCTGATTGGCTGCTATGGGCAGCAAAGACACATTTTTTAATTGTATTATTTTTTTTTAGAAAAGTAATATTTTCTAGATATTGCTGGTGCATATGATAGTTCCCTTGTGTTTTCAAGGGAAGAGGAGAATAAGCTGCTGGTAGAAAAAAAGATAGTTTATTTAATTTAGGAACAAAGAATCAAACATTTTGAAGTCAAACATAGTAGAGTTATCTATTCCCTGACATCTAGTTAGGAGGAGGACAATATGCTGCGGACATATCATTGGTGCAGCTCCACAGGGGCCCAAAAGGTAATGGGGCCAACACCACCTCCAAATCAGCAAGTATCTCCTGTCATAGACAGAATCATTGTAGGGCAAGGGCCCATATACTATTCTTGCACAGTGGCCCTTTTCTATCTGTGTCCGAGACTGGCTCTATATCCATGAGATAGTTGGCTGATCACTACAAAATTGATAGATTTAAATAACCTTCCAAATACCGTATATGAACACCTCTAGGCTTTTCCTTACAAAGTAACTTCCCTTAGTAAAGAAATTCTGTGTGTGACCCTAGGGCTGTTTCAGACATCCGTGATCGACCTGATTGACGTGATCGTGCTTGCCGTACACACCTGACCTGAGCGTGACAGCTTCATAAGAAGAAGCCTGTACATTGCGATCCGACATCGGACCGATTATCATGGACATCTGAAACAGCCCTAACGCTGCCCATTGTGATTCAGACTTAAAATTTTTGATATATGTTATTTTATCATTTGTTGGTGTTTTTTATGTTGATGTGGTATCTGTAAGACTGTGTTTACCATAAGAGTTAAATAAAATAGCAATATCTGAATCACTTCCACGCTCTCATCCTTTGTTCTGATTAATTATTATTATTATTACTATTTATTATTATAGCGCCATTTATTCCATGGCGCTTTACATGTGAGGAGGGGTATACATAATAAAAACAGGTACAATAATCTTGAACAATACAAGTCACAACTGGTACAGGAGGAGAGAGGACCCTGCCCGCGAGGGCTCACAATCTACAAGGGATGGGTGAGAATACAGTAGGTGAGGATAGAGCTGGTCGTGCAGTGGTTTGGTCGATCAGTGATTACTGCAGGTTTCGATGGTAGGTGAGAGTCTGATGTTGTGGTAGAGAGTTCCAGAGTAGAGGTGATGCGCGAGAGAAATCTTGTATGCGATTGAGGGAAGAGGAGATAAGAGGGGAGTAGAGAAGGAGATGTTGTGAGGATCGGAGGTTGCGCAGTGCGCAGGCGCCGGGAAAGGTCAGAAAGGCCCAAAGCCTGCGCACTGCAGTACTTTGCTCTGTCCTCAACAGGGCAGACAAAGTACGCCTGCGACGGAGCTGCAGCGTGAAGACAAGAAGAGGACGTCATTATAAGAGGATGGGAGACCCCGGACCGGACCGCGACGCCCATCGGACCGGACCGCAGCGGGACCGCCCCTGGGTGAGTATAATCTAACCTCTTTTTCTCATCTTTCAGGATACATCGGGGGCTTATCTACAGCATTACAGAATGCTGTAGATAAGCCCCTGATGCCGGTGGGCTTACATCACCTTCGATTTTGGGGGTGACAGGTTCCCTTTAAGCTGCAATTTGGCTCTGTCACTAAGGGGTTAATTTTTGTGTGCATATATTTCTTATGAGCATATATTTGTGTTTCTTAAGATACTTTGTGATACCATGCCTGAGGAAGAGACCTAAGAAGTCTGAAAAGCTTGCTTTGTAACATCACTTATTATATTTTTGTTAGGCATTATAATGTATCATAATCTTGTAGTTATCTTGTTTTTCACACTGAGACCATTATTTTTTCAACTGGCTAATAGGGTACCAAACTTTTTTTTTCTCTTTAAATTTGCATAGTTGTGATAACCTTCCCAGGTCATCTCATCTGATAACACCACCTACTGGTAGCAGGCACATTGCAAACATCACCCTAGATAAGATAGCCCCCTGTAGCAATGCACAGAACAGTGCAGAGGTTGGGACCATATCTCTTCATCATCTGCCAGTCAGGAGGAATTCCAACCAGGGAAACTAATAAAGACATCTCTGCTGTGCAGGTATATCATGGGGGTAGTAGCTCAGTGATGTCTGCTGGTCATTCTGCTATAGGGTTGTATCTGCATTGTGTCATGGCAGAGAAGATTTATTACAGGACTGCTTCAGTCGTAGCTTGAATTTTTGGTTGATGGGGTTGTAAATTTCTCTGGTTGACTGATGGAATTCCAATTTAGGTATATGACCCAATGACATTCCTCAGATAAGAGGCTCAAGATAACATTGTGCTTATTCCTCTGAGGTTTTAGTACAAAAGGTGGACTGCTAATGTACATAGTGTATGCAAAGGTAATAGATTTCTTAACATGGCTGCACACTAAAAATCGAGCCATGGAGTTCAAGTCGAAATTCCCAAAATTTGCAGGTCCACATGAAGTTTGAGATTTGTTTAGTGATTCGCAGAAAAGATTGCCCGGCACTAGAGATGAGCGAATATATTCACGTGGAATTGAATTCTACTCAAATATTACAAAAATCTACATTCGCCAAAGTTCAGATTTTTTGTAATTCGTTTAGGGGCAGATTAATGAAAATGGAGGCTGGCACTTTGCTGTAACCGTAAAGTGCCATCAAAAGGTTAAAAAAGAAAAATAATTATACTTACCTACCAGCTCACCTCTCCTGCTTCATCGCTCTTCACCGTCCTCGTCACATCTTCTTATCACTGCCGCTGAGTGTTGAATCCCATCTAAGCCGGGTCTTCCAGCTCTGATGAGGTCTGGGACATTTCCACGCATGGCGCAAAAGGCCACAGAGCACGTTCTGTGCTTACGCAAAAAAGTCCCAGACCTTATCAGTGCCTGAAGTCTTTGTCTAGCATGAGTAGGCCTGGGAATAAGAAGATACGCCAAGGACTAGATGGGGGGATGGTGAAGAGCGGTGGGGCAGGAGAGGTGAGTGGTGAGGTGAGTACAAGTATGTTTTTATTTTTTACATTATATGTATTTTTCTCTGGGGTCTAGAGAGGCTCCAGTGCTTATTAAGAGTCATTCAATTGGCAGAGAATCATTTCAATGGAAAATCAATGCGATTTGGTGGATTTAAATTCTGTCAGATTTGCTCATCTCTTCCCAGCACCATTTACCACATTGCTGAAGTATTGTTTAGCAGGCTAATGTAGTGGATTATCATACCTTGCACAGTGGTGGTCATGTTAGGAGGTGGCGGAGAACCTCACGTGCTTTCTCTCTCCTGGGAACTGTTTACACAGTCATCTGCGGCACGTCATGGCTTATTAATATAAGTGTGGTTCTCTAATGTCATTGATGTAATGTTTACATATTATGATGTTATGTACTGTTTGTAGCATAGGGTTAGAATAGGAACTTAGGTAGTATAGGACAGTAGTGGGGTAGAATAGAGAGGGGCATGTTAGAGGTAGGAAATAGCATAGAATAGAATAGGAGACAGGCAGCACGGGGGTTAACTAGATGGGAAGAGCAGTACAGAGCAGGGACTTGTAGTTGGGTTGCTTTCTGGTTTCAGTCAGTGGCACAGGCAGGACACCTGAGCAGTGAAGGAGCAGAGGACTGCAGCCATAGGGATCTCTGTAACCCCTTTCCCATGTACAGCACCATGGAATTAATGGTGCTATATAAAATAATAATAATAGGGATAAAGATGTTGTAGCAGAAGGGGCCCCAGGCTGCAAATAGTGCAGACGGGCACCAGTCCGTTAGGACCATCTCCCAATTAGGATCCGGGGTCTATGACCGGGGGCAGGAACCGCAGTGGAAGCGTTCCTGGCATCTCTTGCAACAGGAGACCGACGAGGGGTTGATAAGGAGCTGGTGACGGGAATGAACAGGAGGGACACAGATTGTCCAAAAGATATGGCCAAGATTGCCGGGCAGAGGAAGCTGCTAGAAAGAACAGGGCTTGTCCAGAAGACAGGGAAAGAAAGGAAGATGACTCTCTATGTGATGTGTGCTGCCAAAGTAAAGGCTGTTGTAGTGTATGTGCACATGTAGAAAGCTCCTCTGCGGATTTTTCTGCAGCGGATTTGATAAATCCGCAGGGCAAAACTGCTGCGTTTTTTCCTGCGGATTTATCGCGGTTTCTATTGCGGATTCCGCTGCGGTTTCCGCTGGGTAAGTGGAACAATACATGTCATTCTGAATGTAACAGAAGTCTCTCTCCCTCTTTCTGAATTTATTCACCGCAAATTGAATATCTAAGGAAAATTTAGCAAAGTTGTCGAATTTGAATTTTAGCTGATCCGCTCATCTCGACCGCACACTCTCAATTCTTTGCTTCATTCTTGAATCTCTCTTTTTCTCCAATTATACATAGAGTCCTAGACAGCTTAAAGGGGTATTTTCATGATGTACCTCCCGGTTTATTGGCAGCTGTCTGCTTCTGAAGATTTACAGTTTGAACCAGCAGCATGGTCGCACCACTAGTCTGAATTGAACGCTTTACCATGCTGCTAAGCAGAGTCAGTTTGCCTCTGCAGCATGGGGAAAGCTCAGAGGAATCTAAACTTGGCCTTATCCGGTAATCTAATTACTTAACCCTACAACTTAATTGCACCATGCACTCCTTGCTTTAGTAATCGGCCACTTTGACACTGCAGTAATCTAGGCTGCACACTGCAAAATTAAAAATCCCTCTGTTTTTGAGAACGGAGAGGATTTATTATAATGAGTAAACAAAGTTACTTGTTTTTACTGCTACTTTTCAATTTTACCTATTTATTTAACTTGAAACATCCCATTTTATTGCCCATCAGTGCCTCCTGGTGTACTGATTTTTTTCCTGATCTTTACAGAAATCCCTGGTACTGTAGATATAGGATTAAGGAAGGACTTGATCATTTTTCTATTTTGTTCTTTCATTCTTCCCTCACCTTCTTCCAAGGGCTTCAATATTTTTTTCATTTTACCACTTACATAGCCATGTGAGGGCTATGTTTTTGCAAGCCGAGTTGTAATTTTGATTGATATCAGTCACTTTACCATATAATGTATTGAAATAGTGTATAAGAAAAATAGCAAATGTTGTGAAATGCAACTCTGACATACTTTTTGGATTTTTTCTTTTTCCTGCGTTCATATATATCTCACAGGTGCTTCACACAAAATTAGAATATCATCAAAAAGTTAATATATTTCAGTTCTTCAATACAAAAAGTGAAACTCATATATTATATAGAGTCATGAGTGATCTATTTCAAGTGTTTATTTCTGTTAATGTTGATGATTATGGCTTACAGCCAATGAAAACCCAAAAGTCATTATCTCTGTAAATTAGACTAATTAACAAAAAACACCTGCACAGGCTTCCTAAGAATTTAAAAAGATCCTTTAGTCTGTTTCAGTGGGCTCCACAATCATGGGGAAGACTGCTGACTTGACAGATGTCCAGAAGGCAGTTATTGACACACTCCACAAGGAGGAGTGCAAAGTGTAAAGTGCTGCGGAATATGTTGGCGCTATATAAAAAAAAAATATTATTAATTCTTATTAGGGTAAGCCACCAAAGGTCATTGCTAAAGACGCCGGCTGTTCTCAAAGTGCTGCATCCAAGCATATTAATGGAAAGTTGAATGGAAGGAAAAAGTGTGGTAGAAAAAGGTGCCAAAGCATTCGGGATAACCGCAGCCTAGAAAGGATTGTTAAGAAAAGGCCATTCAAAAATTTGGGGGAGATTCACAAGCAGTGGACTACCAGCACACACAGACGTATCTAGGACATGGGCTACAAGTGTCGCATTCCTTGTGTCAAGCAATTCATGTCCAATAGACAACGCCAGAAGCATCTTACCTGGGCCAAAGACAAAAAGAACTGGACTGTTGGTCAGTGATCCAAGGTGTTGTTTTCAGATGAAAGTATATTTTGCATTTCTTTTTTAAATCAAGGTCCCAGAGTCTAGAGGAAGAGTGGAGAGGCCACAATCCAAGCTGCTTGAGGTCTAGTGTGAAGTTTCCACAATCAGTGATGGTTTGTGGAGCCATGTCAGCATTAGAGACTTTAGTGAGTCAAGTTTCAGTAAATTGTAAAGAGTGGAAAATGGATTGTAGAGGGTCAAAAAGAGAGTTATCTGAGAGTTAGCAGATTAGATGGGAGTAGACCAAGCGTTACAGGAGTTTTGGAGATGAAGGGAAGATTAGAGATCGGTCTATAGTTAACAGCACAGTTTTAGCTGAGGGACGTATGCTGGCATATTTAAATGAGGAGGAAAAGATAGCAGAAGAGAGAGATGTTGAATATTTTTGTTAGGTGAGTGGTGACAGCCGGGGAAATGGACTGGAGGAGATGTGAGGGAATAGGGTCACTGGTGCAAGTAGTACTGCAAGAAGATGCAAGGCGCCTGATCATTACTTCTTCAGTTACTGGTTCAAAGACAGAGTGTGGCCTATATACAGCGGGGGAGGGAGGACAGTGCATGGTATGAAGGGATTGGGAGAAAATTTCCTGTTGGATATGGTCAAGTTTCTCTTTTAAATAATTGGCCAGATCGTCAGCGTGGTGGTTGGGGCCTGCACTCTTGGATTGTGCAGGGAATGGAAAATGTCAAAGAGACATTTAGGATTCTTGGATATTGAGGTAATGAGGGTGTTGAAATAGGTTTGTTTGGAGAAGTGAATGGCAGAGTTGTATGTTTTAAACAAACTTAGAATTGATGAAATCTTAGGTCAGATTGGATTTTCTCCACATTTGGTGCAACTGGAGCACCGCTGTAGGAAACTTGTTTGCAGCATGTGCCAGGTTTTTCGCCGTCTGTGCCGAGTTGTTCTATGTGTAGGAGGTGCTGCTTCATCCAGGGCAGTGTTTCATTATAATGTTTCAGTGTAGACTTCGGACATGAAAGAGAGATATTGGGGCCAATAATAACTGCAAATTCTTCATATGTTTTTGGGCGTTAATGGCACATATATTTCTATAAGTGGGGAAAGTGGGGGTGCCCTGAGAGGGGTGACAGTTCTTGACAGAGAATGAAAGAAGGTTGTGGTCAAAGAGTGGGAGTGGGTTGAAGGTAAAATCATACACTGAAAAGAGCCAAGTGAAAACCAGGTCCAGCATATTTACGTCTTCATGTGAAGGAGAGTTACTAAGCTATGAAAGGCCGAAGAAGGAGGTTAGAGATAAAAGGTGAGGGGCAGATGGGGAGAGGGGATCATCAATGGGGATGTTAAAGTCGCCAATGATGAGGGTGGGGATGTAGCAGGATAGAAAATGTGAAAGCCAGATGGGAAAGTGATCAAGGAACTGATGAGAGGGACCTGGAGGATAATATACAACTGCAACTCGAAGGGAGAAGGGACTGCAGAGTCTGACTGTGTGGACCTCAAAAGAAGGGAAGATAAGTGAGGGTAATTGGGGAGATAACCTGAAAAGTAGGAGCAGACCAGCATCTTCATCTGGTCTGTTGTCAGATCTTGGGGTATGAGAGAAATGTAGGCCACCATATGATAGCAGGAGTGGCGATGGTGTCTGACTGCTGGATCCAAATTTTAGTAAGAGACAGAAAGTTAAGAGACTCAGAAAGGAAGAAGTCATGGATGTAGGAAAGTTTGTTACATGCTGAGCGTGAATTCCAGAGGGTACAGTTAAAAAAGGCAGAAGGCATGCAGGGAATATTATAGAGATTTATTCGGACTCCCATGACAGCACTACGGGAGAGAGGGGATCCGCCCTTCAGGAACAGGAAACCTACAGATACAAAAGGGCGGCACCTCTCCCCCTGCATCAGTTGGTTTCCTGTTCCTGGAGGGACAGGATCCTACAGATTTCATCTCGTAAGGAGCCCAGGCCGGCCGGTCGAATCTGGTAGCGGGGGGGTCTCCTACCTCGACCGGTGCGGAAAGTCCTGGAGACGCCACGGTGGTCCAGGCTGGACTGCACGTCAGTGGCGTTGGCAGCAGGGAGCAGGGTCCGGAGGATTCCTTGTCTCCGGAAGCCGGCGTTGGTAAGTTTCATTTCCCCCCCCTGAGCAGACGGCGGCAGTGAGGTGCGGTGGTGTGGTTGCGGCGTCGGAAGTGGACGCCGTCCGGAGCACTGCTGGGCATTCCCGGCGTCCTGCATCGCTCACTGAGCGTTTCCGGAACGCTGGGGCGCCGGGGGTGGAGCCGGCAGGCGCTTCCGGTTTGCGGGTTGACTGCGCATGCGCGGTCTTTCCAAGATGGCGGCGCCCATGGTCCGGTCGCCGGTTCTTCTGTACTACCACCGCTAACCTCCCAGCTGCAGCCTGATCATCAGGAACCAATGGGGACACGCCAGATGGCCTGCTGACCGGAATACAGGGGGATATAAGCAGGTGTTGGCGATAGAACCCTGCTTTTGGCCACAGCTTCATCATGGCAGATGATGGTGAGCAGCAGCCTCAACTTCTGGATAAAGTACGGCAGGAAGCCGTGGGAAAGGATATCAGAAGTGACCAGTCCAGCCGTAAAAGCTCGTCCAGGCAAGGATCTAGAGCTTCGACTGGCAAGGAGCCCCCTCGTGTTCCGGTACCTTTCTCTTTCACGTACACTGGTAAGTGATCTACGTGAATGTTCACTCAGTGACGCGGGCCCCTTATACTTTGTCATTCTAGGGGAAGAGAAGTGCAAAGTCGAAACATAAGGAGTGTGCCCTATGTGAAGTTCCCTTACCAGATTCCTACCCTAAAAAATTGTGTGCCTCCTGTATACAACAGATGGTGAGGTTTACAGGAGTGGAAGGGTTGAGTGACATCAGGCTAGATAGATGGTATCTCCCTTATTGTCCTCCCCTAGGTAGCGGAAGAATCTGCTTCTACGGCTAATCTGCGTGAGATGATCCGTACAGAAGTAAGGGAATCCCTGCGGTCTATGTCCCAGGCGGGAAGTTCAAAACAGAGAGCCTCGGTGATCTCTGATTCGTCAGAGGAAGATAAAGAGGAAGGTTCTTATCGCTCAAATCTCTCTTCCTCGTCATCAGAAGAGGAATCTGGCCGATTCTGTCTGCCTCTGGACCGGGTGGATAAGTTAGTCAAGTCGGTCAGAGGTACGATGGGCCTAGAAGAGCCTAAGACTCAGCTTTCCCGTCAGGAGCTAATGTTCAGCGGCTTGGAACACAAGAAACGCAGATCCTTCCCGGTGATTGATAAGATTCAAGACCTGATTCTCCGGGAATGGAAAAAACCGGAGAAGAAAGGTTCTTTGCCACCGGCTTTAAAGCGCAGGTATCCCTTTGAAGATACGGATGTGGATACCTGGGACAAGGCCCCTAAATTAGATGCGGCGGTGGCGAAGGCATCTAAGAAAGCAGCTTTACCTTTCGAGGACATGGGGTCCCTTAAAGACCCTCTTGACAGGAAGGCGGAGATCTTCCTTAAGGGTACGTGGGAGATGGCAGCCGGATCCTTGAGGCCAGCAGTGGCTGCGACTTGTACAGCCAGATCCCTAATGGTCTGGTTGGAACAGTTGGAATCCCAGCTTAAAGAAGGCGCCTCCAGGAATTCTATTCTAGGTGCGCTTCCAGTGATTCAGGATGCTGCGGCTTTCTTGTCGGACGCGTCGGTGGACTCGGTCAGAATGGCGGCCAGAGCAGCAGGACTCTCCAACGCGGCTCGTAGAGCCTTATGGTTGAAGTGTTGGTCGGGGGATATCCAGTCAAGATCCAAATTATGCGCTATCCCATGTAAAGGGGAATATCTCTTTGGGCCAACCTTGGATGAGCTGCTCGAAAAGGCTGGAGATGATAAGAAGAAATTTCCTAATTTGTCATCAGCTTCTTACCGGCGTCCATTTAACAGAAGGAGATTTGGTCGTGGAAGGAAGCGCGCATCCTCACCCTCTAGAGAAAATTTTAGATGGGAGGATAGACGCAGGAGAGGTACGGGTTACATGTTTCGCCGTTCCTCAAAAGAACGTAAGAAACCAGACCAATGACTAGCAATCCCTGTGGGAGGGAGATTGTCAACCTTCTCTTCCGCTTGGACTAACATCACGAATAGTGTCTGGGTCCGAGGTATTGTATCGGAAGGCCTAAAATTGGAATTTGTTCATTGGCCTCGTGATAAGTTTATGTTAACCCCCTTGCGTTCCTCCACTATTGAGCAGACGGCCTTAGAGTCAGAGGTCATGACTTTATGCCGTAAAAATGTACTGATTGAGGTTCCGGAGTCAGAGAGAGGAAGAGGATTCTACTCTCCTCTTTTTTTGATTCAAAAACCAGACAAGTCGTTCAGGACTATTATCAATCTTAAATCCCTTAATGAATACCTGGTTAATAACACGTTTAAAATGGAGTCAATCAGTTCTGCAATAAAGATGTTGTTTAAACACTGCTTCATGGTAGTTGTGGACTTAAAGGATGCATACTATCATGTTCCTATCCACGAAAACTTCCAGAAGTTTCTACGTGTGGCGGTGTCTATGGGAGGTATTGTTCGCCATTTTCAATTTAGAGCCCTTCCCTTCGGCCTCTCAACGTCTCCCCGGGTATTTACTAAAGTAGTTGCGGAGGTTATGGCGCACTTACGTGAATCCGATATTCTCATTGTTCCTTATCTGGATGATTTCCTAATAGTGGGGAACTCAGTAGACCATTGCCTGGCTCAGGTTAAAACAGCTATATTTAAACTGGAAAATCTGGGCTGGATCATAAATTATGATAAATCCCGATTGCAACCCCTAAAGACCCAGAGGTTCCTAGGGCTGCTGTTAAATTCCGAGTCCCAACAATGCTGTCTTCCGCCTGATAAATTGCTTCATATCCAACAACAGGTGTTAAAAGCAATTAATAAACCATCCATGACCCTTAGACAGGCTATGTCTTTGTTAGGTTCCCTAACTTCCTGTATCCCCGCCGTCCGTTGGGCCCAGTTCCACTCCAGGCCTTTACAGTTTGACGTACTACATTATGATAGGGTCTTACAGGGTTCCTTGCAGGGTCAGATGACATTGAGTCCAGGGGTTCTTACATCTCTTAGATGGTGGCTAGAGGAAGACAATCTGTCAGCAGGAGTTCCCTGGGTGACTCAGGTGACTCGGGTAATCACAACAGACGCCAGCCCCACGGGGTGGGGGGCACACATGGGTGACGTGGTAGTCCAGGGTCTATGGGACCCCCAAATGTCAGCCTCTTCCAATCAGAAGGAGTTGATGGCAATTGAATTCTCAATTAAGGAACTCCTCGTGTATCTACAGGGTCACCATGTCAAAATCCTCTCCGACAACCAGGTGGCAGTGGCCTACGTGAATCACCAAGGTGGAACACGCTCCGAGTTCCTGATGGAAATAGCGGACCGCCTGCTCCGGATAGCGGAAGACCATTTTCTATCTTTAACAGCAGTGCATATAAAAGGGAAGGAAAATATAAGGGCGGACTTTCTAAGTCGAAACACCTTAAGACAAGGAGAATGGTCTCTGAACTCAAAAATCTTCAACCAAATTGTCCGCAGGTGGGGTCATCCAGAGGTGGACTTATTTGCCAGCAAGGACAACAGAAAAACGAAAATATTCTGTTCCTTGAATCCCAGGGAATATCCGCTGGCAGTGGATGCCTTCCTGATCAGATGGGATTTCCGATTGGCATATGCGTTCCCCCCGCTAAACCTGTTGCCTCTGGTGGTCAGAAAGATAAGGGAGGATCAAGCGAGAATCATACTGATCGCTCCGTTCTGGCCCCGAAGAGCTTGGTTCTCCTGGCTCAGGACCATGTCGGTGGAAGACCCCTGGGTACTGCCGGACATCCCGGACCTACTTCATCAAGGTCCGATCAACCATCCACAAGTGAAGGGTCTCCATTTGACGGCATGGTCTTTGAGAGGTCACTGTTAAAAAACAGAGGATTTTCTCCAAATCTCATTGATACCCTTATGAAGAGTAGAAAACTCATAACAACTAAGATCTACTCTAGAACTTGGAGGAAGTTTCTGGCCTCTTCAAATTTTAATATCGAAGAGGGTTTACCAATTAACCAGATTCTAGAATTCCTGCAGAGAGGGCTAGAGCTAAATCTATCCACGAGTACGCTAAAAGTACAAGTATCAGCCCTAGGGGCCCTATTTTCTTGTAACATTGCTGGTAATTATTGGGTATCAAGGTTCATCAAAGCAGCTAGTAGGTCCAGACCTATACACAGGAATAGGTCAATGCCTTGGGATCTCAATCTAGTCCTCTCTGCTTTGACTAAAGAACCGTTTGAGCCTTTACATTCAGCCTCACTTAAATTACTATCCCTCAAAACAGCATTTTTGGTGGCAATTACATCTGCTCGTAGGGTAGGAGACATACAGGCTCTTTCTAGGCTGTCCCCCTATACAGAGTTTCTACAGGACAGAGTAGTCCTCAGACCAGATCCAGCTTATTTACCTAAAGTGGTCTCAGATTTTCATAGATCTCAGGAGATAGTTCTACCATCATTTCTCCCTAATCCTTCTAATTCCAAAGAACAGTTACTCCATACGTTAGATGTTAGGAGATGTCTCTTAGAATATATTTCAGTCACTGATGCTTGGAAGAGAGAGGAGGCTTTGTTTCTATCCTTCCAAGGTCCCAGGAAAGGTCTTAGAGTGTCAAAGTGCACGTTAGCGAAGTGGATTAGGGAGGCTATCTCTCTGGCTTATACTGCAGGTGGAGGTCCTGTTCCGCAGAATCTGAGGGCACATTCCACCCGGGCCATGGCTACATCCTGGGCTGAAAGATCTGGAGTTTCCATCGACCAGATATGTAAGGCGGCTACGTGGTCATCCCCTTCCACCTTTTTCAAGCACTATAGGTTGGACTTGGGGTTCTCTTCTGATCTCACCTTCGGGTTAAGGGTGCTACAGGCTATAGTCCCTCCCTAAGGTAGTTTACATCTCTGTAATTCTCTCGTAGTGCTGTCATGGGAGTCCGAATAAAGCATTAAGCTACTTACTGGTAGCAGCATTTTTCGGAGGCCCATGACAGCACCCTTAGTTCCCTCCCTATTCACGTGGGGGTTGCACTTCCTATAATGTATATAATGAGATAGATAGATCTCACGTGTGGTATATAGTTCAATATGATGGATTATTTTTGTACATAAACTGTATATAATGTATGTTTGTGTGCTACTAACCGCGGTAGTCCTCTCAGGCTCTAATATACAACTGATGCAGGGGGAGAGGTGCCGCCCTTTTGTATCTGTAGGTTTCCTGTTCCTGAAGGGCGGATCCCCTCTCTCCCGTAGTGCTGTCATGGGCCTCCGAAAAATGCTGCTACCAGTAAGTAGCTTAATGCTTTTCAGGGTTTCTGAATGTAGTATGTGAGGGGTTCGACTTACTAGTACAAGAAGGGTTGGGGATTGGAGAGATATCTCCTGGGACTAGGAGAAGGAAGATAGAAAGACTGAGCAGATGGGTAAGTGATTTGTGAGAATGTGTGTTGTACATAGGAGAGGAGATGAGATGGGCCGAAATGGATGGAGTGCAAAGAGTTTGTACAAGAACGGTGGATGTGAGTGAATGCAGCAGCCAGGATATAAATAATACAAATACATATGGTGAATATTTGTTGCAATCCAAATGTTCTGGAAGCAGGTTTCTTTGAATGTCTTTAACTGTCAGGCACTTTGAAGAAAATGCAGTTGCAATAAAATGTGCATAAATGCTTCCCCAAAAGCTCTGTCTGAATGTATAGGATGTTTGTTTTTAGGCCTATCACTAATTTGAGTCCTTAACAATCAATTAACTAAATTAAGACAGCAGGAAACAATAAATTTAGAGATAAACAAACAAGTTTGCAGGCCAAAATGGATCATAAAACTCTTTGAGCTAGTGGGATGACCTTACAGCATCAGGAACCAGCTCAGTAAGATGAATGAAATATATTCCATTAAAATATTCTTGCAGAGATGGAAATGAGGTTGCAGGATATATGCAGTAGATGAATGAAATATATACTTGCATGAAGAGAAAAGAGATGACTGTCAGATTCATGCCATTTTTAACTAAGAAGAAGCTAGATGCGAAAGGCGCGTTGGGTCCTTTGCTACCACTCAGGTTGTATTTAATAGCCTTTCTCACCATGGTTATGTCTTGTTTTAACATTGCTTCAGACTATTAATGTGGTTGACTAATGGCGTTAGTACATACCGTCTGTACACACTAGTGTAATGACACCTTATTTGCACAGCACTTTATGATTACCGTACATACTTGAGTATAAGCCGACTCAAGTATAAGGGTACCGTCACACAGTGCAATTTTCATCGCTACAACGGTACGATCCGTGACGCTCCAGCATCGTAACAATATCGCTCCAGCGTCGTAGACTGCTGTCACACTTTGCAATCTACGACGCTGGAGCGATAATTTCATGACGTATGTGCGATGTGAAGCCGTTGGTTACTATGCGCACATCGTATACGATATATGTTACACCATGCGATCATGCCGCCACAGCGGGACACTAGACGACGAAAGAAAGTTTCAAACGATCTGCTACGACGTACGATTCTCAGCGGGGTCCCTGATCGCAGGAGCGTGTCAGACACTGCGATATCGTAACTATATCGCTCGAACGTCATGAATCGTGCCGTCGTAGCGATCAAAATTGCACTGTGTGACGGTACCCTAAGCCGACCCCCTTAATTTTGCAACAAAAAACTGGGAAAACTTATTGACTCGAGTATAAGCCTAGGGTGGAAAATGCAGCAGCTACCGGTAAATACCAAAAATAAAAATAGATACCAATAAGAGTAAAATTAATTGAGACATCAGTAGGTTAAGTGTTTTTGAATATCCATATTGAATCAGGAGCCCCATATAATGCTCCATACAGTTCATTATGGCCCCATAAGATGCTCCATATTAAAATATGCCCCATATAATGCTCCATGCAGTTCTTTATGGCCCCATAGATGCCCCATATAATGCTCCATGCAGTTCTTTATGGCCCCATAGATGCCCCATATAATGTTCCATGCAGTTCTTTATGGCCCCATAGATGCTCCATATAATGCTCCATACAGTTCTTTATGGCCCCATAGATGCCCCATATAATGCTCCATGCAGTTCTTTATGGCCCCATAGATGCCCCATATAATGCTCCATGCAGTTCTTTATGGCCCCATAGATGCCCCATATAATGCTCCATGCAGTTCATTATGGCCCCATAGATGCCCCATATAATGCTCCATACAGTTCTTTATGGCCCCATATAATGCTCCATGCAGTTCATTATGGCCCCATAGATGCTCCATATAATGCTCCATGCAGTTCTTTATGGCCCCATAGATGCCCCATATAATGCTCCATGCAGTTCATTATGGCCCCATAGATGCCCCATATAATGCTCCATGCAGTTCTTTATGGCCCCATATAATGCTCCATGCAGTTCATTATGGCCCCATAGATGCCCCATATAATGCTCCATACAGTTCTTTATGGCCCCATAGATGCCCCATATAATGCTCCATACAGTTCATTATGGCCCCATAGATGCTCCATATAAAACTGTGCCCCATGTAATGCTCCATACCGTTCATTATTGCCCCATAGATGCTCCATATAAATCTGTGCCACATATAATGCTCCATACCGTTCATTATTGCCCCATAGATGCTCCATATAAAGCTGTGCCACATATAATGCTGCTGCTGCAATTAAAAAAAAAATGACATACTCACCTCTAGTTGCTGCCCGCTGCTCCTCAGCGTCCCGTCTCTCCACACTGACTGTTCAGGCAGAGGACGGCGCGCACACTAATACGTCATCGAGTACTCTGACCTGAACAGTCACAGCAAGAGGACGGGAAGATGGAGTGGCGCCCGGCGGGTGGAACGCGGACAGGTAAATATGAAATACTCACCTGCACCGGCGCGGTCCCTGGCTCCTTCTCCCGGACAGATGGTCTCCGGGCACTGCAGCTTCTTCCTCTGTCAGCGGTCACTGGTACCGCTCATTACAGGAATGAATATGCGGCTCCACCCCTATGGGAGTGAAGTCCATATTCATTACTTTAATGAGCGGTACCACGTGACCGCTGAACAGAGGAAGAGCTGCGGCACCCGAAGACCATGGGACAGGCAGGGACAGCGCCAGGAGCAGTTGAGTATGTGACAGTCCTCTCTCCCCCTCACCCGCCGACCCTGCCGCCGACCATGACTCGAGTATAAGCCGAGAGGGGCACTTTGAGCCCAAAAATTTGGGCTGAAAATCTCGGCTTATACTCGAGTATATACGGTAAATAAACAATAGTAATGACTAAAAACATTACATACCAACCTTATAAAGTGTGATGTGTTCGGGACCAATGAGCCTGAGAAGCCAGCACAGCTATATCTTCCTTCCTGAAGCTCTGCAGACCAACTGTGGTATCAGGTTTCACACAGCAGCTAGAGCCAGGAGACTATTTGGGGGGGGGGGTTCCTGAAAATCTGGTGAGAAGGGAGAAATGAAAGTAGAAGAGCTGCGCCTGTCAGATCCATTGTTCCTGACGGAGGGTTAAAAATGACTTTTGGCAATTGTTTTGAAATAATTATTTTCTTCTTATATAGTCTGCACCTTATCTAACATGGACTTCTTTTCCATTTATAATTTAAATATACTAGCTTGCCAGTACAAAGATTACTGTTTGAAGCATTTATATAGTGTAGTATAGTTATATTTAGTATTATATTTGTTTAGTGCATGTGTATATACACTTTTTAGGACTTGGTCCTTCACTATTGAATAGTATACTTACCATATTTGATTTCCTCAAGCAATTCCCTATTATAGGTTAGGCTACTTTCACACTAGCGTTTTTTGCCAGACGTCGCAATGCATCGTTTATGGCAAAAAACGCATCCTGCAAAGTTGTTTGCAGGATGCGTTTTTGCCCCATAGATTAACATTAGCGACACATTGCGACGCTTTGCCACACGTCGCAACCGTCGTGCGACGGTTGCGCATTGTTGTGGTGGACCGCCGGGAACAAAAAACGTTACATGTAACGTTTTTTGCTCCTGACGGACCGCTTTTTCCGACCGCGCATGCGCGGCTGGAACTCCGCTCCCACCTCCTTGCACCTCACAATGGGGCAGCGGATGCGCCGGAGAAATGCATCTGCTGCACCCGTTGTGCAGTGCGTTAAATGCTAGCGTCGGAATCTCTGCCCGACGCATTGCGACGGGGAGATTCCGACGCTAGTGTGAAAGTAGCTTTAGGCTTGTTGGAAGGGCTGTTTTTTTTTTTCTCTAATGTGTTCTGTATCAGTCTTTGCATATATTTCCCCCTATTTTTACGTATTTTTCATTTTATGTTTTTGTCTGTACCAATATAGAATGTTTTGAACAATTTGATTGGGCCTGAGCTTCCCTTCTTCATACTGTAGTTTTTTTTTCTACAATCACGGTATGGATTTAATCAGCATGAAAATACCTGTAGATACAAGTCATTCGTTTGAGATAGAAAATTCTGATGACTGTTTTTTTTCTAGTAAACATTTTGAAAACATCTATGTACAATGTTGAGTAATGATGGTTTTTAATATTTAATCCAAACAAATACAATGTGGGAGGGTTACTAAGCCAAATATGGCAGAACTATAGCCCCAAATTGACCGCACTTGCTGTGCCCCACATTAATTATGTGTTTTAGCCACTTTTTTAATCCCACTTAGCAGGGGTGCTTAGTTTAGCAGGAAGGAGTATGGTTTAGTGGTTTTAAATGCGACACTGTTGAACTAAATTGGGCCAAAACGTTGGAGTAGAGTATTACTTCATAATTAACCAACTAATAAGTGGCGTAAAGTTAGTCAAAATTGTCTACAGATTCTCTGAATTAAAAGGAACCTGTCAGGTGATTCATACTGCTCAATATACAGGCAGCATATGTTTTATGTTAAGCTATATGTGGTCAAGGAATCTCGGAAGTATCATTTGCCACAGAGTGCCTCCTCCTGAGTGACCCAAGTTACCAGCAGCATTACATGAGGTTGTGTGTAGGCACAGTGACACTGCATGGTTTTCCAGAGATGTCAGTATGGCCGATGGCTGCCATCTGTCAGGAAATTCCTAAACAGTCCATAAAAATAGTGTACTTTATTCCATAGTGATATATTTTTTTAAACTTGATAAACTAGGGAGCAAAATGTGGGCCCTGTTTTCTAAGGCACTTGCACCCGGCATTACTATATTATAGAGGGGTGATTTAGAATTTAGAGGGTACAGAGAAACACAGAGTAGGTGCAGTAATAGGGTCACATACGGCAGCAGCGGCTCAGTATTGGGGTATTGGGCAGTAATAGGGACACATACGGCAGCAGCGGCTCAGTATTGGGGTACAGGTGCAGTAATAGGGTCACATACGGCAGCAGCGGCTCAGTATTGGGGTATTGGGCAGTAATAGGGACACATACGGCAGCAGCGGCTCAGTATTGGGGTACAGGTGCAGTAATAGGGACACATACGGCAGCAGCGACTGAGTATCGGGGTATCAGGTGCAGTAATAGGGTCACATACGGCAGCAGCGGCTCAGTATTGGGGTATCAGGTGCAGTAATAGGGACACATACGGCAGCAGCAGCTCAGTATTGGGGTATCAGGTGCAGTAATAGGGACACATACGCCAGCAGCGGCTCAGTATTGGGGTATCAGGTGTAGTAATAGGGATACATACGGCAGCAGCGGCTCAGTATTGGGGTATCAGCAGGATGAGGGGTTTGTGCAGGTTGGGAATAGATGGTGATGGCTGGAATGTGAGAAGTGAAACGTGTCTTTGTTGTTTTCTCTGCAGACGAGTTGTAGCTGGAAGAATTTGTCATGTCGGTCTGGGCCAGATGGAAAAGACGGGAAAAGTGATGATTCCATCATAAAGAACGTCAATGGTAAGTCATTATCTATAACTGTGCAGTGATCCCTTATATGCTCTGTAGGGCTAGTATCTACCACTGACCATATGGCGGTAATATCCATGTTGGTCGTTATATAGAGATTATTTTCAGTAACAGCACGGTTATCTGCTGAGGTTCTCCTCCACTATTAGGGGGCGTCATCAAGTTGTAATCATGGTTACCTGGTTAGGGGCCCACTCAGAAGCTTCACCCCCCTGGACCTAAACCCTAGCTACGCCTCTGAGCCATGCCCATATAGCAACTAGATTGTTTTCAGCACATATCATGCTGAATAAAACACTTACTATATGGCTTTCACATCACGCAGGATAGCAACCTTTGTGACACATATCTCCCCAGATGTACGGCACCAGTGACCCTGTCACATATTCCCTCCTCTGCCAAAAGCCGAGGGCTTTGGCACCTTCGGACACCAAACAAGGAATTCGGGAGAGGGCATCTGAGTTCCCTTGTAGCTTCCCGGGCCTATGTTCTATGTGGAACCTAAAATCCTGGAGGTCTAAGAACCATCTAGTCACCCAAGCATTCTTACTCTGTTTCTCCCTTAACCATCTCAGAGGGGCATGATTGGACATGAGTTTGAACTTCTGGCCTAGTAGATGTTTACACAGAGCCTGCTTCAGCTCCTGGAATGCCATCTCTGAGTCAGTAGTGCATTTAAATATGGTCTACTTGCTACTCTTAAGAAGATCCGTCAACGGTGCGGCGATTATGGAAAAACTTACCCCTTCCCCTTACTGTTGGGGTTCCTCAAGGATCAGTCCTAGGCCCCCTCCTCTTCTCATTGTATACTGCCCCTATTGGACAAACAATCAGTAGATTTGGTTTCCAGTACCATCTATATGCTGACGACACCCAATTATACACCTCTTCTCCTGTTGTCACGCCGACCTTTTTAGAAAACACCAGGGATTGTCTTACCGCTGTCTCTAACATCATGTCCTCCCTCTATCTGAAACTAAACCTGTCAAAAACTGAACTCCTCGTGTTCTCTCCCTCTACTAACCTACCTTTGCCTGACATTGCCATCTCCGTGTGCGGTTCCACCATTACTCCAAAGCAACATGCCCGCTGCCTTGGGGTCATCCTTGATTCTGACCTTTCATTCACCCCCCACATCCGATCACTGGCGCGCTCTTCTTACCTGCATCTCAAAAACTTTTCTAGAATTCGCCCTTTTCTTACTTTCGACTCTGCAAAAACTCTTACTGTTTCACTTATTCATTCTCGTCTGGACTATTGTAACTCTCTACTAATCGGCCTCCCTCTTACCAAACTTTCCCCGCTCCAATCTGTCCTGAATGCTGCTGCCAGGATCATATTCCTCACCAACCGATACACCGATGCCTCTACCCTGTGCCAGTCATTACACTGGCTACCCATCCACTCCAGAATCCAGTACAAAACTACTACCCTCATCCACAAAGCACTCCATGGCTCGGCACCACCCTACATCTCCTCTCTGGTCTCAGTCTACCACCCTACCCGTGCCCTCCGCTCCGCTAATGACCTCAGGCTAGCATCCTCAATAATCAGAACCTCCCACTCCCGTCTCCAAGACTTTACACGTGCTGCGCCGATTCTTTGGAATGCACTACCTAGGTTAATACGATTAATCCCCAATCCCCACAGTTTTAAGCGTACCCTAAAAACTCATTTGTTCAGACTGGCCTACCGCCTCAATGTATTAACCTAACGATCTCTGTGTGGCCTATTTAAAAAAAAACAAAAAAAACTATTGCCTATTTAAAAAAATAAATAAATAAAAACAATCAGGTTCCTCGCATCATGTTCTCATTCACTTTATGCAGTTAATAGCCCTCTGTGTCTGTACTGCTACACACTTAGGCAGTTAACTGGTTCATGCAGCTTTACATGAACACCCGAGCCTTACACTATGGCCGGTCCGAATAACTAAAGCAATTGTTACCATCCACCTCTCGTGTCTCCCCTTTTCCTCATAGTTTGTAAGCTTGCGAGCAGGGCCCTCATTCCTCCTGGTATCTGTTTTAAACTGTATTTCTGTTATGCTGTAATGTCTATTGTCTGTACAAGTCCCCTCTATAATTTGTAAAGCGCTGCGGAATATGTTGGCGCTATATAAATAAAAATTATTATTATAATTATTATTATAAAACTTGGGATGAACCACCAGTAATAGCCCACAATACCAAGAAATGCCCTCACTTGCTTCGTGGAAAGCAGTTGCGGCCACTTCTGAATCGCCTCGATTTTATTTACCAACATTTTCATTTAGCTCCTTCCGATGACATAGCCTAGGTACTTGGCCTCTTCCTTCCCTGTGGCACACTTTTTCAGATTTATGGTGAGCCCCACACTTTGAAAAGCATCCAGAACCAACTGTACCATTGGCAGATGACTACCCCAGTCAGGGCTAAAGATGACAATGTCATAGAGGTATGCTGCGGCATACTTCTTATGCGGAACCAGGATCCGATCCATCGCTCTCTGGAATGTGGCCAGGGCCCCTGCAAACTGAAGGGCATCCTGGTGTATTGAAAACACCCATCAGGCGTTGAGAAGGCTGTCTTCTCCTTGGCACTCTGGGACATGGAAATCTGGCAATGGCCTTTTGTCAGGTCCAGGGATGCAATGTACCTCACGGGTCAAGTCTCTCAATGAGTTCATCCACACAAGGCATTCGGTACACATCAAAACTAGAGACATAATTCACCGAACGATAGGACTTGACCATCCACTTTTCGACTCCTCTATCACCCTGTGGTCTAGCATCCTCTTCACCTCATTGGATATCACATCTCTCCGTGGTTCCCGAATTCTATAGGGCTTGAGGTTCACCCTTATGTGTGGTTCTGTCAACACGTCATGCTCGACCACCTGCGCATGCCCCGGCAACTCTGAGAATAGGTTCCGGTTCCTCTGCAAAAGCTCCCGACACTGTTGCCTCTGGGCCGGCGTCAAGAGTCTCTGCAATGGTGATATCGGTGACTTTGGGACTGGCTCCCAGGCAAGTGGTGTCCAGCGATTCTCGGTCTCTTCAGGGTTTGAACAAGTTTGCATGATAAACCTTGTGCGGCTTCCATCGCTCCGGCTGGTGTACTAAAGTAATTAACTTTACCCAGTTTTTTCACCACCTCGTATGGGCCTTGCCACTTGGCTAGGAATTTGCTCTTTACTGTGGGGATAAGCACTAGCATACGGTCTCTTGACTGGAACTGCCTCAGCCTTGCTGATCGATTATACACCCTTGGCTATGCTTCCTGTGCCTGGAGAAGATGATCCTTCACAATAGGCATCACTTTTGTCATTCTCTCCTGCAGCTGACTGACATGCTCTATGATGTTCCGGTGTGATATGACCTCAGTTTCCCCACTTTTTCTTGGCGATGTCTAGGAAGCCTCGTGAATGTCGACCATACAGGAGCTTGAACGGTGAGAAGCCAGTAGAGGCCTGGGGAACTTGCCTGATGGAGAAGAGCAAAAATGAATACAGGTAGTCCCAGTCTCAACCGTCTTTCTCAATTACCTTTTTGAGCATGGCTTTCAAGGTTTTATTAAAGCATTCTACTAGGTCATCGGTCTGTGGATGGTACACTGAGGTTCGCAGCTGGTGCAATCTGCAGAACCCTACACAGTCCTTTCATTACTTTGCTCATGAAGGGGGTTCCCTGGTCTGTCAAAATCTCCTTCGGCAGGCCTGTCCTAGCAAAATTATGGACAAGTTACCAGGTGATAGTTTTAGCTGAAGAGTTCCTTAGGGGTACTGCTTTCGGGTACCCGGTTGCATAGTCCATGACCACTAGAATATATTGGTGCCCTCGTGCAGAATTAACTAAAGGATCTATGGTCCATGGCAATTCGTTCGTACGGGATCTCTATTACCGGTAACGGGACCAGAGGACTTCAGAAGTGAGAAGAGGGAGCGGTTATCTGGCAGGAGGGGCAGGACCTACAATAATTCAGGATCTCCTGGTACCATTCTGGCCAATAGAACCTCTGCAATATTCTCTCCTACATTTTCTCCACCCCCAGATGTTCTCCCAAAACATGTGAATGGGCCATGTCTAGAACCCTCCGCCGGTATGGCCCTGGAAACAACAGCTGCTCCACTATTTCACCTCCCCTCAGTGTAGTCACTCGATACAACAATTCGCTATTGACTGCAAATTGTGGGTACCTGGTGTCAGCCCCCCGGCTCTTGAGCAACCCCATCAATCAGAGACACATTTTCAAAGGCCCCTTTCAGGATAAGATCCCACATTTGAGCATTCCCCATATTTTCCCCAGAAACCCCCAGCTCAGGAACCTAGGTCTCCCTGGTCACCGATTCGTGCTGATCACCAGCTAGGACACACAAGGGGAACTCCTCCACCTCCGACTGGGATGGGGATTCATCATGATAGGGCTGGCTCCTGCCTGAGACACTGGGCACTCCTGGTTTCCCCAACAAGTGCCAGAAGAGGCTGAAGTCCTGCCCAAATATCACGGGGTGGAGTAAGTCTCATGGAACGCTGTACCTTGACTCATTTTAACCTACACTCTGGCAATAGGGTAGTCTTTGGCATCCCTGTGGATACACCATACACCCACATGTTTTCCTGGGATCAAATGGTGGGGAAGAATGGCTTTTATCAGGGTCACCAAACTCCCAGAGTCTAAGAGTCCTGATACCAGTATTCCGTTTATGGCCACAGGGCATGACTGCGGCCCCTCTCCGGGCTGACAGTCCACACTGCAGGCTGGGCAGGCATAATACAAGCAGCGCCTGCCTAGGCTACCATCCATCTGCTTGGCAGACATAGGACAAAGGATCGCTATGTGTCCAGGACCGTGACACCGCCAGCAGATCAGGTCTTTATCAACAGCCTTTGATAAACAGCCTTCAGCGGCTCTTTGGGACCTCAGACTCCCCTAAGTGGTGGATCTGTTACCCCTCTTTTGGGACTTGGGCTCCCGCTGGGTATCCCAGTATGGAGATGTACCATCCTCTGGCTTCCTCGGGGACCTCTCAAACACTTGGTACCTTTCTATGAGGTCCACCAGGTCACCTGCATTCCGGGGGTTTCCTTGGGAAACCCAGGTCTGTACCGGCTTGGGGAGCGAGTGAACAAATCTGTCCTTGGCGACCCGCTCGACCATCTGGGCTGGAGTGAGTGGAGGAGTCCGGCTGCAGCCATTTCTGTCAAACATTTGTGAGTGGGGAGAGTTGTCACCACGATACGCCCAGTGATGAACCCTTTAGGCTCTGACAGACATAGTGAGCCCTGAGTGTGCCAATAGTTCCGTTTTCAACTTGGCACATTCCCGGGAATCCTGCAAGGCCAAGTCAAACACCACCACTTTTCATGAATTTAACGGGTGGCTGTAGCCACACCTTGTCCTGCCCTGACTGCTTTCTAGCTCTGACCATTTTGGCAAAGCTGCCTAAAACTGGAGTGAAAATGACAAAAGTCGTACATTTTTTGTATAAGTGTGCATACAGAGATAGCTGTCAATCACTGATAGGACCACCTACCAGAAAGAGCAGAGGTTAACATGATGAAAACTCAGGTTATACTGAATCTTTTCTCACAAAACTATATATCCAGCTGCTCTACAACATGGTGCCTACAGATTGGACGGCATTTTCATGGTGACAGATTCCCATTAACTCTTAAGGTACCTTCACACATAACGATATTGTTAACGATATCGTTGCTTTTTGTGACGTAGCAACGATATCGTTAATGAAATCGTTATGTGTGACAGCGACCAACGATCAGGCCCCTGCTGGGAGATCGTTGGTCGCTGAATAAAGTCCAGAACTTTATTTCGTCGCTGGACTCCTGCTGACATCGCTGGATCGGCGTGTGTGACAACGATCCAGCGATGTCTTCACTGGTATCCAGGGTAAACATCGGGTAACTAAGCGCAGGGCCGCGCTTAGTAACCCGATGTTTACCCTGGTTACCATCCTAAAAGTAAAAAAAAGCAAACAAACAAACAGTACATACTTACCTACAGCCGTCTGTCCTCCAGTGCTGTGCTCTGCTCTCCTCCTGTACTGGCTGTGAGCGTCGGTCAGCCGGAAAGCAGAGCGGTGACGTCACCGCTCTGCTTTCCGGCCGCTGTGCTCACAGCCAGTACAGGAGGAGTGCAGAGCACAGCGCTGGAGGACAGACGGCTGTAGGTAAGTATGTACTGTTTGTTTGTTTGTTTTTTTTTACTTTTAGGATGGTAACCAGGGTAAACATCGGGTTACTAAGCGCGGCCCTGCGCTTAGTTACCCGATGTTTACCCTGGTTAACGGCATCGTTGGTCGCTGGAGAGCGGTCTGTGTGACAGCTCTCCAGCGACCAAACAGCGACGCTGCAGCGATCCGGATCGTTGTCGGTATCGCTGCAGCGTCGCTTAATGTGAAGGGGCCTTTACTGAAAGGGTAAGATGTGTCTAATTTGGGAGGGCATGCTACTTAATTAATTAGATGCACCTTACAAGTGCCAGAGATGTCAGAGTACTGGGATCAGAGACTAGAATCAGAGACAGGAGTTCAGCTTTGGTTAAACTTCCAAGTTACGCAAACATTTTGCAATTTTTTAAGGTGTTTTACGCTGGAATTCTGCCGTAATCATCTTAACGAATCAGACCCATAGTTCAACAGCTTTTGTAACATTACAGATTTATAAATATTTACAATATCATGTTTGGTTAGTAGGAAAAAAAATCAATATGCTAACTGAAGAGATATGATTATGCAAGGAAATTAACAATTAAATGACTTACTCCCCCGCAGATTTTATTGCTATTTAAGGTTTTTACACAACTTCCTTCTATGCACTTAAAGCATGGTTGCTATGATCCCATCAGAATGTAAACTGTATCTTACCTGACCTGCTGCTCACCTGACCATTTCAATATGTCACAAGCTAATCCCCATTCCATGGAAACAGGACCAAAATGAGTAATGGAAAAAGCTGAACATTGTATTTGTGAAAAAGAAAAATGCTTTTAATCTGAAGAATGGTTGTAATAAGCCAAACTAATGTATTTGTCAGATGCCTTATAGCACCGACACTTCTCTAACATACATTGATTGTATCAACTCTAATTATTACCTAGTAACGTCTCACTCACCTCTGCATCTCAAGCTGTCATAGTTCTTTATAATAATCTTTATTTTTATATAGCGATAACATATTCCGCAGCACTTTACATTTTGCACACATTATCATCACTGTCCCCGATGGGGCTCATAATCTAAATTCCTTATTAGTATGTCTTTGGAATGTGGGAGGAAACCGGAGTGCCCGGAGGAAACCCACGCAAACACGGAGAGAACATACAAACTCTTTGCAGATGTTGTCCTTGGCGGGGTTTGAACCCAGGACTCCAGCGCTGCAAGGCTGCTGTGCTAACGACTGCGCCACCGTGCCGCCCATACCATAGTTAAATGTCTAACTTTATCCAAAGGGCACATATTAATCCTGCACAGATCCTATATTCAGTGAACCTAAGAAACAGATCTTAGAATTGGAAATGTTATTCTTGCAGCGTCTAGAGCAGGTTTACGTTGTATGTGCTAGAGAATCTGAATCCAGTATTAAAGCTATTCGCAAGCCATCGCCACGATACCCACTGAGTGTTAATGAATATTAAATTAAAGGATATTTTTAATTCACACTGGATTTTTCTGCCAAATTTTCTATTTTTAATACTTTGACTAGGCAAGCCAATAGGCCGGTCAACATACCAGTACTATACAGTTGCTACCAGTGTGCTGCATCAGTATTTCATGTATTGATGCCTGGTAATCAGTGGTACTTTTTGCACTGTACCCCGCCACCGGGTGCTGAAGACAGCTCTCATCATTCTCCCCTGCTCGCACTGCGCTAAGCGCGAGCAGGGGAGAATGTTGAAAGTTGTATTCAACTAATAACAGTGAGAGCAGGCAGCGGCTGATGGGCGGTATTCATCAGCCACCACCTGCGCTTGGGTTCCCTTGTATTTTTGATTACCAGCCAGGCAAAAGTGACAGCTGGTCAGTAAGGCTGGGTAGCAAGCATAAAAGGGTCCCCACTGCTATTTCTTGGCTGAGGGGGCAATATTCATGGCCCCTTATCAGGTGGTGAATACAAGCCCCTAGCTGTCTGCTTTAACAAGGCTGGTTGTCAAAAATGGGGGGACCCCACACCGTTAATTAAAATTATTTATTTAATTAATTAAAAAACCGCATGAGGACGCCACTCTTCTTGATAATCAGCCTTGATGAAGCTGACAGCTGAGGGTTGGAGCTCGCAGCTGTCAGTTTTGCCTGGCTGGTTTTCAGAAATACAGGGGAATCAACATCATTTATTTAAAAATGTATTTGTTAATAGCGCAAGCGCCGTCTGATGAATACTCCCTGTTAACAGTTGAATACAATGCTCAATATTGTTCCCTGCTGGCTCTGATAGCAGCACGAGCAGAGGAGAATGATGAGAGCTGTCTTCAGCACTCGGTGCCAGGGAACAGTGCAAACAGTACAGCTGCTTCCCAGGCGTCGGTACGTATCACACTGATGACACACAGATGTCATCCTTGTTTCATCATTGCGCATGTGTGCGGGTCATTTTGCAGCCCATGCTGCTATTAAAAAACAGACATGTCAGCGTGTTTTGCCCACGGACACATGGTCCCTGGTAAACACCCTGACAAGTGCACACTGGCATGTGTAAGTGTCTCAAATATGTGTGAAAACTGTCACCAAACGCAATTGACACACAAACATCTGAACATCTGAGAAAGACCTTATAGAGTGAATAATTCCAGTAGGTGACACTATAAAAAGTTTACTTCCTTCAAAAGGAGAGCTAATTTGCATGTTTGTTTTATTTTTGCTTTACTTGTGAGACTCTTTATTTAAACCTCTGTACTATAGCTGTATCTTCTTAATAAGAACTAGTATCCCCCAAAGATATTTCAGGTATTGTTTTCCTGCTGAACGAACTATGTTGCATTGTTAAACTGCATTTACACTGAAGGATAATTGTGAATTGCAATATGTTATGTGCATCATTCATCGTTCTCTGCCGCACATCATCCTACGTAAATAGGACTCGCATTGACAAGAACAACGGCAGCCTGTGCTCACTGAGCAAACTATTATAAATCGCTCTGTGCACACAACTTACCGCAGTCTGCCTGTGTAAACAGGTGATTTAACGACCAGTGGTCATTTAGTGCGCGCCGACTGGTCCATGTAAAAAGACCCAAAAGGTGCCCATACACATTAACCTTCGACCGGCTGAGTAGGTACAATTGTAACTATCCGTTTTAAAATTGCAATAACTTTTTTTTTCGAAAAGCCGTAGAGGGCTGAAATTTCGTGACATCTCTGCAGTTTTGGTCCAGAATATATTGGCCAAATTTCAATAAAATATATATGAAGGTACAATTGTACCTCTGCAGCCTGTTAACGTTGTAAAATTATGCAGCCTGACGAAGGTTAAACTAATGTCAGCCAAACCCACTGATTATGACAGATTCGGCTGACAATCTAATGGGTATGGGGGCACCGGCGACTGATGGTTGGGGAGATATTGGTCACACATGCCTGATTTTGGACTGATCACTATGTTATTCTAGAGATAAGCCAACAAAGTGGTGACTTTCTCATGAAGAGCACAGGCACACTCAATTGAGTGAGCGCTCCTGTGTTTGGGAGAGTTGGCTAAGACGGCTGTCGTCCAAATGATCGGTCAAAGTTTTGCTGACAGCCATCTAGAGTGTATAGCCAGCTTTACTCTGTGGGGCTTTTGTAAATCAACTATTTTTTTTTTCATTCATAGCTAGTCATCTTATGCCAATCATCTCAGGATAACCTGAGCCAAGAGAGGAGTTGATGAAGGACACTTCTCTTCATTTTCAATAAATATTATGAGTCTTCAGTCTGTTATTGATCTTTGGAACAGCGGTAATCTCATACGTCAGCAATGTTATATAAAATAGCCTTTGTTAATCCCCGCAGGGAATGTTTTCTGAAGTACACAAAAGCTGAGAACATTGTGTTTACAAAGCAATTTAAGATTACAGCAACTTGGTACCAAATGTTCAGTAACACTTCAGGGGATTAGATTACCACATTAATATTCAATTAATTGGGAAAAACAAAAGCATAAAACTAAGCCTGAATTGTGGAACAGATGTAATTACATTTGATATACTGAATATGATCATATCCTTTTTCAACCGGTTACTAGCTGTAAGTAGATGAAGGTGGTTGAAATGTTCCCATATCCATGTCCTGAGTATTCCTGGAATGGTGGAGACACTGAGACAGGTAGCATAAAGTGACCATTTCATAGGCATACATTGTTCTCCAACATAGTGTGCGATCAGCTGCGCTATAGTTTACAGTGGTACTCCTGGGAGATAAAAATGTCTTATTATCTATATCTTTATAAACTATGAAGGCTTAACCCCTTCATGACCCAGCCTATTTTGACCTTAAAGACCTTGCCGTTTTTTGCAATTCTGACCAGTGTCCCTTCATGAGGTAATAACTCAGGAACGCTTCAATGGATCCTAGCGGTTCTGAGATTGTTTTTTCGTGACATATTGGGCTTCATGTTAGTGGTAAATTTAGGTCAATAAATTCTGTGTTTATTTGTGATAAAAACGGAAATTTGGCGAAAATTTTGAAAATTTCGCAATTTTCACATTTTGAATTTTTATTCTGTTAAACCAGAGAGTTATGTGACACAAAATAGTTAATAAATAACATTTCCCACACGTCTACTTTACATCAGCACAATTTTGGAAACAAAATTTTTTTTTGCTAGGAAGTTATAAGGGTTAAAATTTGACCAGCGATTTCTCATTTTTACAACGAAATTTACAAAACCATTTTTTTTAGGGACCACCTCACATTTGAAGTCAGTTTGAGGGGTCTATATGGCTGAAAATACCCAAAAGTGACACCATTCTAAAAACTGCACCCCTCAAGGTGCACAAAACCACATTCAAGAAGTTTATTAACCCTTCAGGTGCTTCACAGCAGCAGAAGCAACATGGAAGGAAAAAATGAACATTTAACTTTTTAGTCACAAAAATGATTTTTCAGCAACAATTTTTTTATTTTCCCAATGGTAAAAGGAGAAACTGAACCACGTACGTTGTTGTCCAATTTGTCCTGAGTACGCCGATACCTCATATGTGGGGGTAAACCACTGTTCGGGCGCACGGCAGGGCTTGGAAGGGAAGGAGCGCCATTTGACTTTTTGAATGAAAAATTGGCTGCACTCTTTAGCGGACACCATGTCACATTTGGAGAGCCCCCGTGTGCCTAAAAATTGGAGCTCCCCCACAAGTGACCCCATTTTGGAAACTAGACGCCCCAAGGAACTTATCTAGATGCATAGTGAGCCCTTTAAACCCCCAGGTGCTTCACAAATTGATCCGTAAAAATGAAAAAGTACTTTTTTTTCACAAAAAAATTCTTTTAGCCTCAATTTTTTCATTTTCACATGGACAACAGGATAAAATGGATCCTAAAATTTGTTTGGCAATTTCTCCTGAGTACACCGATACTTCACATGTGGGGGTAAACCACTGTTTGGGCACATGGTAAGGCTCGGAAGGGAAGGAGCGCCATTTGACTTTTTGAATGAAAAATTATCTCCATCGATAGCGGACACCATGTCGCGTTTGGAGAGACCCTGTGTGCTTAAACATTGGAGCTCCCCCACAAGTGACCCCATTTTGGAAACTGGACCCCCCAAGGAACTTATCTAGATGCCTAGTGAGCACTTTAAACCCTCAGGTGCTTCACAAATTGATCCGTAAAAATGAAAAAGTACTTTTTTTTCACAAAAAATTTATTTTCGCCTCAATTTTTTCATTTTCACATGGGCAATAGGATAAAATGGATCCTAAAATTTGTTGAGCAATTTCTCCCGAGTACGCCGATACCTCATATGTGGGGGTAAACCACTGTTTGGGCACACGGCAGGGCTCGGAAGGGAAGGCGCGCCTTTTAACTTTTTGAATGGAAAATTAGCTCCAATTGTTAGCGGACACCATGTCGCATTTGGAGAGCCCCTGTGTGCCTATGCAATGGAGCTCCCCCACAAGTGACCCCATTTTGGAAACTAGACCCCCCAAGGAACTTATCTAGATGCATACTGAGCACTTTAAACCCCCAGGTGCTTCACAGAAGTTTATAATGCAGAGCCATGAAAATAAAAAATAATTTTTCTTTTCTCAAAAATGATTTTTTAGCCTGGAATTTCCTATTTTGCCAATGGTAATAGGAGAAATTGGACCACAAATGTTGTTGTCCAGTTTGTCCTGAGTATGCAGATACCCCATATGTGGGGGTAAACCACTGTTTGGGCGCACGGCAGGGCTCAGAAGGGAAGGCACGCCATTTGGCTTTTTAAATGGAAAATTAGCTCCAATCATTAGCGGACACCATGTCGCGTTTGGAGAGCCCCTGTGTGCCTAAACATTGGAGATCCCCCACAAATTACCCCATTTTGGAAACTAGACCCCCAAAGGAACTAATCTAGATGTGTAGTGAGCACTTTGAACCCTCAAGTGCTTCACAGAAGTTTATAACGCAGAGCCATGAAAATAAAAAAAAAAAATTATTTTCTCAAAAATGAATTTTAGCCCGCAATTTTTTATTTTCCCAAGGGTAACAGGAGAAATTTGACCCCAAAAGTTGTTGTCCAGTTTCTCCTGAGTACGCTGATACCCCATATGTGGGGGTAAACCACTGTTTAGGCACATGCTGGGGCTCGGAAGTGAAGTAGTGACGTTTTGAAATGCAGACTTTGATGGAATGCTCTGCGGGCGTCACGTTGCGTTTGCAGAGCCCCTGATGTGGCTAAACAGTAGAAACCCCCCACAAGTGACCCCATTTTGGAAACTAGACCCCGAAAGGAACTTATCTAGATGTGAGGTGAGCACTTTGAACCCCCAAGTGCTTCACAGAAGTTCATAACACAGAGCAGTGAAAATAATAAATACGTTTTCTTTCCTCAAAAATAATTTTTTAGCCCAGAATTTTTTATTTTCCCAAGGGTTACAGGAGAAATTGGACCACAAAAGTTGTTGTCCAGTTTCTCCTGAGTACGCTGATACCCCATGTGTGGGGGTAAACCACTGTTTGGGCACACGTGGGGGCTCAGAAGGGAAGTAGTGACTTTTGAAATGCAGACTTTGATGGAATGGTCTGCGGGCGTCACATTGCGTTTGCAGAGCCCCTGGTGTGCCTAAACAGTAGAAACCCCCCACAAGTGACCCCATTTTGGAAACTAGACCCCCAAAGGAACTTATCTAGATGTGTGGTGAGCACTTTCAACCCCCAAGTGCTTTACAGAAGTTTATAACGCAGAGCCGTGAAAATAATAAATACGTTTTCTTTCCTCAAAAATAATTTTTTAGCCCAGAATTTTTTATTTTCCTAAGGGTTACAGGAGAAATTGGACCACAAAAGTTGTTGTCCAGTTTCTCCTGAGTACGCTGATGCCCCATGTGTGGGGGTAAACCACTGTTTGGGCACACGTGGGGGCTCAGAAGGGAAGTAGTGACTTTTGAAATGCAGACTTTGATGGAATGGTCTGCGGGCGTCATGTTGCGTTTGCAGAGCCCCTGGTGTGCCTAAACAGTAGAAACCCCCCACAAGTGACCCCATTTTGGAAACTAGACCCCCCAAGGAACTTATCTAGATATGTGGTGAGCACTTTGAACCCCCAAGTGCTTCACAGACGTTTACAACGCAGAGCCGTGAAAATAAAAAATCATTTTTCTTTCCTCAAAAATGATGTTTTAGCAAGCAATTTTTTATTTTCTCAAGGGTAACAGGAGAAGTTGGACCCCAGTAATTGTTGCGCAGTTTGTCCTGAGTATGCTGGTACCCCATATGTGGGGGTAAACCACTGTTTGGGCACACGTCGGGGTTCGGAAGTGAGGGAGCACCATTTGAATTTTTGAATACAAGATTGGCTGGAATCAATGGTGGCGCCATGTTGCGTTTGGAGACCCCCTGAAGTGCCTAAACAGTGGAAACCCCTCAATTCTACCTCCAACACACCCCTAACCCTTATCCCAACTGTAGCCGTAACCCTAATCACAACCCTAACCCCAACACACCCCTAACCACAACCCTAACCCCAACACACCCCTAACCCTAACCACAACCCTAATTCCAACCCAACTCTAAGGCTATGTGCCAACGTTGCGGATTCGTATGAGATTTTTCAGCATCATTTTTGAAAAATCCGCGGGTAAAAGGCACTGCGTTTTACCTGTGGATTTACCGTGGATTTCCAGTGTTTTTTGTGCGGATTTCACCTGTGGATTCCTATTGAGGAACAGGTGTAAAACGCTGCGGAATCCGCACAAAGAATTGGCATGCTGCGGAAAATACAACGCAGCGTTCCCGCGCGGTATTTTCTGCACCATGGGCACAGCGGATTTGGTTTTCCATATGTTTACATGGTACTGTAAACCTGATGGAACACTGCTGCGAATCCGCAGCGGCCAATCCGCACCGTGTGCACATGGCCTAATTCTAAAGGTATGTGCACACGCTGCGGAAAACGCTGCGGATCCGCAGCAGTTTCCCATGAGTGTACAGTTCAATGTGAACCTATGGGAACCAAAAATCGCTGTACACATGCTGCGGAAAAACTGCACGGAAACGCAGCGGTTTACATTCCGCAGCATGTCACTTCTTTCTGCGGATTCCGCAGCGGTTTTAGAACTGCTCCAATAGAAAATCGCAGTTGTAAAACCGCAGTGAAATGCGCAGAAAAACCGCGGTAAATCCACGATAAATCGGCAGCGGTTTAGCACTGTGGATTTTTCAAATCCGCTGCGGAAAAATCCGCATAGGACCAGAATACGTGTGCACATACCGAAACCCTAACCCTAGCCCTAACCCTACCCCTAACCCTAACCCTAACCCTAGCCCTAACCCTACCCCTACCCCTAACCCTAGCCCTAACCCTACCCCTACCCCTAACCCTACCCCTAACCCTACCCCTAACCCTACCCCTAACCCTACCCCTAACCCTAACCCTAGTTCTTACCCCAACCTTAGTGAAAAAAAAAAAAATTCTTTATTTTTTTTATTGTCCCTATCTATGGGGGTGACAAAGGGGGGGGTCATTTACTATTTTTTTTATTTTGATCACTGAGATAGGATATATCTCAGTGATCAAAATTCACTCTGGAACGAATCTGCCGGCCGGCAGATTCGGCGGGCGCACTGCACATGCGCCCGCCATTTTGGAAGATGGCGGCGCCCAGGAAAGAAGACGGACGGACCTCGGGCGGCCAGGTAAGTATAAGGGGGGGAGATCAGGGCACGGGGGGGGCGTCGGAGCACGGGGGGGTGGATCGGATCATGGGGGGGGGTGGATCGGAACACGGGAGGGAGGATTGGAGCACGGGGAAGGATTGGAGCACGGGGTGAGGGATCGCTGTGCGGGGGGGGTGGATCGGAGCACGGGGGGGGGGGTCGCTGTGTGCGGGGGGGGGATCGGAGTGCGGGGGGGTTTGATTGCAGCACAGGGGGTGTGATTGGTGCACGGGGAAGCGGACAGGAGGACGGGGGAGCGGAGCACAGGACGGAGGGGAGCGGACCACAGATCGGGGGGGTGGGGGGGCGATCGGAGGGGTGGGGTGGGTGCACATAAGTGTTTCCAGCCATGGCCGATGATATTGCAGCATCGGCCATGGCTGGATTGTAATATTTCACAAGTTTTTTAGGTGAAATATTACAAATCGCTCTGATTGGCAGTTTCACTTTCAACAGCCAATCAGAGCGATCGTAGCCACGAGGGGGTGAAGCCACCCCCCCTGGGCTAAACTACCACTCCCCCTGTCCCTGCAGATCGGGTGAAATGGGAGTTAACCCTTTCACCCGGCCTGCAGGGACGCGATCTTTCCATGACGCATATGCTGCGTCATGGGTCGGAATGGCACCGACTTTCATGACGCAGCGTATGCGTCAAAGGTCGGGAAGGGGTTAAAGCAAACATGTCAGACATTGTCAGGTTGGCAATGTTAAACTGACTCAAATGATACCTGGGGTGGAGAAATCCGTCTTGTGGTTCTTGTGTAATCAGTGTTAGAAATTTTCAGTCAATAAGAAGCCCGTGCTCTTGGGCAGGACTGTAGACAGAGTCTGATATTCCTGCTCTAGGCCATAGAAACACCAAGGAAAGACCTTTCCACAGGCTGCCCCTAAGCAAACACATGTTCCTCATCATAGAGACTGACTGTTGGTGCCTCGGGGCGGCCTGTGGACAGGTCTTTCCTTGGCTTCTCTGGCTTAGAGCAGGAAGATAAGACTCTGCCTACAGTCCAACCCTGGAGCACGGGCATATCATTAACTGAAAAGTTCTAACACTGATTACACAAAAACCACAAGACCGATTTCTTCACTGCAGGTATCATTTCAATCACTTTATCAGCACCTAGAGGGTAGTGTATGTAGGTAACTTAGCAAAATCCTGCTGACAGGTTCACTTTAAATCCATAATGCTTCTTCTTGTCATCACAGTATCTGCTATTTTGAACTATTTACTGTGACGGAGATGTATCTGCTAAGTTCCTGTGACGTCCGTGCTGGGCCTGTCCTTTCTACTCTTGCTTCGCTTGTCGGCCGATGCAAAGTGACTATTCCGAAGCCCTATTTTATCCTGAGACTTCATAGCCGTGGGGATAAATTCTATTAATTTGTGTTACTTCCTCATGTCCTGGGTGGAGCTCCTTATTATTTAAAACACTGAGAATCAGTTCCCACACACAGTCAATAGGTTCTGCTTATCTGATATAGGCATATTCTTTGCTTTTGCTGTGGTTTCCTGATTTACCCCGATCTCTGACCTCAGCTTGTATTTTGACCACTCTCTTTATTTCTGATTTTGCCTCTGATGTGACCTCTTGGTTTTGACCCCGTATGATGACTCTTCTTGCTGCCAGCTTGCTTCACCAAATGGCAGCTGACTTTGTGGCCTCAGCCTAGGGGGTCCTTAAGAAAATCCATTTCCCTGTACAGGGATTAAAGGGTAAAAACCAGGGCAACCTCTGTAATCTGGTAAACAGAGTGGCTTGTGCTTAAAGGGAATCTGTCACCCCAAAAATCGTATATGAGCTAAGGCCACCGGCATCAGGGGCTTATCTACAGCATTCTGTAATGCTGTAGATAAGCCCCCCGATGTAACCTGAAAGGTAAGAAAAACAGGTTATATTATACTCACCCAGGGTAGGTCCCGCTGTGGTCTGAGTCCGATGGGCATCGCCATCTGGGTGCGGTGCCTACTAGCTTCATACGATGACATCCTCTTCTTGTCTTCCCGCCACCCTGTTGTCTGCTTCCTGCCGCCCTTTACTGTATATTTCTTGTAATTATCTAGTGCGCCCTTAAGGCAATTAAACCATAAATTAATTTTGGGCTGATCCTTTTGTTCTGTTTGCGAATCTTAGAATACCCAGCGTGGGTAACAGGGCAGTCTCCCCGGCGGCTATTTGCTCTAGGTGCAGTTCCCTTGTTGACCTGAGAGACAAAGGGGGTGCCAGAGAGCTGTGTCTGTGTAGTTTTGTCACGGATTGGTGATGTGGGAGGAACCAGTTTCCCTCACACCCTGTTTTATTCCTGGGACTTCATAGCTATGAATTAGCAGCAGGCAGAGTACAAAATTGTACAGGAGCTCAGGCTTACTCAGGGGGCGTGGCTTGCATTATGAACTCATAATCCACGCCTCCTGATATGTGACTGCATTGAAGATGTTATCAAGGGGTTGGCTTGTGCTAAATGTAGAGATGAGCGATCTTGTTTGGAAAATGTTTGCCAATCTCAAATTCGGCACGACCGTTGCACATTCGGATTTGTGTTCAGATTCCCAAGTTGTTTGCTTAAAAATCTGCAAAAGTCAGCCAAAGTTCAATAAACGACAGAGTTCACTAAGGGCTCTTTCAGATGTAATTGTTTCCGGTAGCAGCATGGGCCGCAAAACATTCTACACACATGCACACTGATGACACACGCATGACACCCCGGGGTCATCAGTGTGACATATATCGGCGCCTGGGAATCAGCGGTACTGTTTGCTCTGCTCCCCGGGTGCTGAAGTAAAGACAGCTCACATCACTGTCCCCTGCGATCAGCATTTTGAGGGGGCAATGTTGAGAGTTGTATTCAACAGCAATAGCACGTGGCTGCTGATGGGAGTATTCATCAGCCGCCGCCTGTTCTATAAATAAATAACTAAAAAAAAAAATTGTGTGGGTTCACCAGAATTTTTGATAACCAGCCAGGAAAAACTGACAACTGCGGGCTGCAACCCTCAACTGTCAACTTCAGCAAGGCTGGTTATCAAAGAATAGAGGGTCCCTTCTTTATTTTTTTAAATAAAAAATAAAATAAAAAGCCGTGGGGTCCCCCCATTTTTGACAATCAGCTAAGCTAAAGCAGACAGCTTTATTGCCCCCAGCCTAAAAATAGTAGCTCCAATTAGATGTGCCAGTTCTGGCATGTTACCAGACTTTTCCAAGTTGCCTTGTAACGTGGCAAGTGGGGTTCATATGTATGGGGTTGATGTCACCTTTGTATTGTCCGGTGACATCAAGGCCACAGCTTAGTAATGGAAAGGCATCTATAAATTTGGGATCCCCCCAAAAAAATTACATAGGGTCCCCCTTTATTTAATATCCAGCAAAGGCTAAGCAGACATGAAGCTGATATTAACAGCCTAGGAAGGGGACATGGACTAAAAACATCAGCTCTTAGCCGCCCCAGAAATGGTGCATCCATGGTGTGGTGGCAAGTGGGAATATATTTGGGGGTTTGATGTCACCTTTGTATTGTCAGGTGACATCAAACCCAGAGGATAGTAATGGAGAGGCGTCTATAAGATGCCCCCGTTACTAACCCTGTAGTCATATTGTATAAAAAAAAACACACAGAATAAAGTCCTTTAATTGAAAGAATGACACAGACTTCTTTAATGAATATAAATTAAACCATACTCACAGTTTTCAAGGGTGGCGTCTTGGCACCATCCAGGCTGAGAGCCACTGAGGAATGAGCTGCTGCGAGCACAGCATCAGTGACTAGCGGTGACATCATTCAGTGACTAGCGGTGACAGGCAATGCACAGTGTAAGGGGTATCATGAGGGGACAGGCACTTACTTGATCAGCAGCAGGTTCTCCCAGCGGTGACGATCTCGATCCTGGATAGATGGCTATTGTCCAAATGAAAGACTGAGGCACTGAAACGTTTAACCAGTTTACTTTAACATAAAAGGATTTACAACCAGTCCTGTCACCGGAGTCTGTATGGGAACTCTGAGTTACTTTGACCCTGCCGCGGTCTTCGCCTCTTATTGTGCGCAATTTCTGTGTGGCCCTGCTGCTGTATGTGAACTGGCTGCCGGCCCAATCTGTCCCCTCCGGGTCCTGGTTCGACGGGCAACCCGAGTCCTTTTATCGGTTTACCCCCTCTGGGAGTACCGCTGAACTCTGTGTCTGTTGCTGCATCCGACCCTAGTGAAGCTGATATCACCTCATGTTTTTCCGGTTGCTGTATTATATATAATGAATACAGCCACGGATCCGGTATCCGTCTTTGCGCCTGTTCTGGGTAGTGATTAATGCTACCCGGTTCTCACAATGTCCTTTTTCTCTATCCCTCTTCTCCTCAGGCCGGTGATTTAGGCCTGGTAACAGTCACAGGGCTGTTAGAGATTCAACTGTATGACCTCTCACTATCAGCTCCTTGCCCAACTGCCATTTCTTCTCTCAGACCAGAATGGATCAAGGGGAGTCTCTGGAGCTCCCCCTTCTGGCCGGAGGTGGTAGTGCAGTCTTGCTATTTTAGTATTTGTACTTACTGTCAGTAACTATTTTTGTGGCAAATACCCCTAGGGGTGCCACATTCCCCCTTAGTTAAGAACAGTACTCCGGGACTGTGGGACAATAACATTTTGAAATAACAATTAATATGTACAGAGTCTTAAAAATGAAAAGTTACAAAAACCACTCAAGGAAACAAAAATAGAGTTCTGTAAAAAGTCACTTCAAATAGCGTCCATTAATACAGTTCTATCCTTGAAGGTATTAGGAACGGCACTGTACTTAGTGTCCAGGAATTTAGTTCCATTTTTCCAACGGAGTTATCAATATAAAGTCTAAAGAAAGTTCAAAAAGAGCAAAAAGCAAAGTTCAAAAAGCAGTCTTTCCGGAGCTTTGATTTAGTGCCTCCGGGCTGATAAAAAGTTCAAGAATATGCAATAAGTTCATACAGACAAGTCTCTGTAGGCACTGGGCTTAAACGTTGCAGACTGATAGCAATGACTATACTACATTTTCTGTTTAACTATATACGGCATAACATATATACAATTCACATTATGAGCTTTATAGTTGGTAATCTGCATACCTGGCCGGTAATTGACCCTGGGTACTACACTGTGATCTATGTAATAGCGGTGTCTCTTCATGTGGTGTACTACTGTCTACTGCGGATGTAGTATCTGCCCGCTCTGCTAAAGATAATTCCACGACTATGGAGTTGGCAAGTCCACCGTGAATGGGATTACTCTGACCAGGAATCTGTTCTTCCTGGCCTGGAACCTGCTGTAGTACGGGGTCAGCCTCTTCCTGTCTCGGGACTTCTGGTATTGGGTTCGGTGTTGGGTAAAAGGCCACCATGGGAACCACTACTGCACCATGGTATGTTAGTAGGGTTTTGGGAAAGTCTCCTATACAGGTGTGATACACTTCCTCTTCTTTTTCCTTTACTGGTTGGACCTGTATGGGTTGAATAACTTCTGGTTCTGGCTGGACAACGTCTGGCTCTTTCAATGCTTCCGGACATAATTTAAGATTGTCTCTTGACACTAGTACAGATGTTAAGCCTCCGTTTTTGCTAATGAGACACATTTTAGGATTATCCACTCTTGTTGGTAAAACTGTGTAGGGTACGGCTTCCCACTGATTGTCCAGTTTATTGGTTCGACGATTTCTCTTGAGCACTTGGTCACCCGGTCTTAATGGGGTCGCTAGAGCATTCTGGTTGAAAGTTCGCTCTTGTCTTTCTCTAGTTTGGTGAAGGCTTCTTTCCACACTCTCTTGCACTTGGCGATACTGCTTTTGCCGTATGATATCCCAATTGGAGTCTTGAACTTCTGCGTCTGGTTTCAGAATTCCCATTTCTAGATCGATTGGTAATTGGCCGGGTCTTGCACGCATAAGGTAAGCTGGGGTGCAGTTGGTGGAGCTCACCGGGACATGATTATACAGATCCACCAAGTCAGGCAATTTCTCTGGCCATTGATTCCTTTCTGTCTCAGGTAAAGTCTTTAGTAGGTCTATTACAATATGGTTCATCTTCTCGCATAAGCCGTTTGTTTGTGGATGATAGACCGTCGTCCGGATCTTTTTGCAACCATACATATTACAGAATTCTCTGAAGATCTCTGATTCAAAGGCTGTACCTTGGTCGGTGAGAACCTGTTCCGGATATCCATGGGGTCTACAAAAGTACGTTTGGAACGCTTTGGCTGCTGTTTTTGCTGTCAGATCTTTTACGGGTACTACTACCAAGAAACGTGAATAATGGTCCACGATGGTCAAGGCATAGACATAGCCGGACCGGCTTGGTGTCAACTTCACGTGGTCCATGGCTACAAGTTCAAGTGGTTGTTTGGTGATTATGGGCTGCAGTGGTGCTCTTTGGTTCTTTTGATCGTTTCTTCTGAGGTTGCACGGGCCACAATTTCTGCACCACTGTTCGATTGATTTTCTCATCCCGACCCAATAAAATCTTTCTCTTAGAAGTACTTCTAACTTTTTCCAACCGAAGTGACCAGCACCATTATGGTAAGCTTCGAGGACCATCTTCACATCTTGTTTAGGCACAATAATCTGCCAAACCAATTCATGTGTTTTCGGATTGGTGTATCTTCTACAGAGCTTCCCTTGATACAGGAACATTTTGCCTCTCTCTTTCCAGAGTTGATGCGTCTCTTCTGGGGCATCCTCATAGGGATATGCACTTTGCTCAGTCAACAGTTCCTTCACCAACTTCACAGCCGGATTGCTGTCTTGGGTGTCAGCCCATCTATGGTGTGCTAACGGATTAAAATTCACCTCTTGTTGTTTCTGATAGGTACTTGACTGATGATGTTTTGCCTTGGGACGATGGAAGGCTGGTAGTTCAATTTCTTCAAGCTCCGCCGTTTCCTCTTCTACATCTCTCAAGTGTGGCATCCGGGATAGGGCATCGGCATTTCCATTCTTGCGACCTGCTCGATACTTGATTATGAAGTTGTAATTAGATAACCGGGCTATCCATCGCTGTTCTAACGCACCTAATTTGGCTGTGTCCAGGTGGGTCAACGGATTGTTGTCAGTATAGACAATAAATTCTGCAGCGGCCAGATAGTGTTTGAAACGCTCCGTCACAGCCCAAACTACTGCCAGTAGTTCCAATTTGAAGGAGCTGTAATTTTCTGAATTTCTTTCAGTAGGCCGGAGCTTTCTACTTGCAAAGTGCAAAGGCGATGACTTTCTCCCGACCTTCTTGCTTTTGTGACAGCACCGCTCCTAGTCCCACATTACTGGCATCGGTGTAGAGGATGAAAGGTTTATGGTTATCTGGGTATGCCAGAACCTCTTCTCCGGTTAGTGCCTTCTTTAGTTGTTCAAAGGAGTCTTCCCTTTCGTCGTTCCACTGAAAAGGAGGGTTTCGGTTTGAAGGTTTCTTCGTCTGCCCTACCAAGGTGTCTTGCAAGGGTGCTGCCAACTTGGTAAATCCTTTTATAAATCTGCGATAGTAACCCACCAATCCCAGGAATTGTCTCACTTCTTTTGCGCTGGTAGGTCTTGGCCAATCCCTTATGGCGCTTATTTTCTCGGGATCTGGTGCTACTCCCTCCGAACTCACGATGTGTCCCAGGTACTGTACCTTTGGCTTGAGAAGGTGACATTTGGATGGCTTGACTTTCATGCCATACCTGGATAAGGCTTCGAACACTTCTGCCAGGTCTATTAAGTGTTGTTCGTAAGTCTTTGAGTAGACGATCACATCATCTAGGTACAGGAGGACGGTCTCGAAGTTCTTGTGTCCGAGGCAGCATTCCATCAGCCGCTGGAAGGTACCGGATGCGTTGCAGAGTCCGAACGGCATGCGATTAAATTCACATAGACCCATTGGTGTGGTGAATGCCGTCTTTTCCTTATCTCTCTCAGCCACAGGGACTTGCCAATACCCGCTTGTTAAGTCTAAGGTGGAAAAATAATTAGCAGATTTTAAAGCAGTTAAGGACTCTTCTATCCTAGGCAAGGGGTAGGCGTCTTTATGGGTGATGTTATTAATCTTCCGGTAGTCTACGCACATTCTCATGGTTCCGTCCTTTTTTTTGACAATCACTAGAGGGGCCGCCCAGGGGCTACAGCTGTCTCTTATTACCCCGGCCTGTTTCATTTCCCTCAGCATATCTTTTGCACATTGATAGTGAGCGGGCGGTATGGGTCTATATCTTTCTTTTATTGGGGGATGGTCACCTGTGGGGATTGTGTGTTCTACCCCTTCTATCCGTCCGAAGTCCAATGGGTGTTTACTGAAGACTTGTTCATATTCCGTCACTAGCCTATACACCCCTTGTTTTTGATGGGTAGGTGTTGAATTTATGCCCACGTGTAGCTGTTGGCACCAATCCTCCATTTCTCTATCTGAGCCATTGCCTTCCACCTGACAGGTTGGTTCTAAGGGCTCAATGGTTGTGATGGCATTGTTGTCAACAGTATATAGCTTTGCCATTGTAGCATACCTTGGCAAAGTGACCTCTTCCTCTCCACAGTTCAAAAGTCGTACCGGCACTCGTCCCCGGTGTACCTCGACTATCCCTCGTGCTGTGAGTATAGTGGGCCTGCTGTCGGTGTACACTGGTTCTATTAAGGCTTGATAATCTCGTCCCTTAGTACCAATGGCTGCTCTACACCATACCAGCATTTCTGTTTTTGGTGGGATTACAATAGACGTTGGATCACTTACCCTCACACTGCCGATTTCTCCACCTGCAACTTCTACCTGTTGCCTTAACATCAATACTTTTATTTCCCTCCGGAGAACTCTCTGCTGGCAGGATTGGGCAGTTTCAGCAATTTGCTGTAAGACAGAAATGACTTCGGAAAAGCAGTTCTCTAACACATTCATTCCTATCAATACAGTTGGTTCACAGTTCCGCCGGTCAACATCAACAACAATTATACCCTGTTTCTTCAGTTCTACTTTACCAATCTTTATGGTCATCTCCCTGAATCCTAGTTTCGGTACCAACTTACCATTACTGGCCCATATATCTAGTTCAACATCAGAGGGCCCTTTATCAATATCTGCATCAGCCCAGTACCTCTTATAAAGGATATACGGTATAGATGAAATCTGGGAACCTGTGTCCAGCAAAGCGTTGAGGGGAATTCCGTCCAGCACGATAGGGATAATGGGTCGTCCTCCGATGTACCTGTCGTGCCAGGGTGTTGGGCCTTGAAAGTTCATTCCTGCGAAGCGGCCCGCATTCCCAGGGGATTCCCGTTTAAATCACAATCTCGTGCAAAGTGGCCCTGCTGCTGGCAACGGCGGCAAATGGGCTGTCCATCCGGTTGGTAGCGGTCGCGGGGTCGTCCTCTCCATGTCGGGTATCTCCGGGGTCTCATCCATGGAACATCCTCTCTACAGTTTGCCAACTCCATCTTGGGTCCTCTCATCTCCTGCATGGTTTTAGCCATTGAAGCAACAACATCAGCTAAAGAGTCAAGCTTTTGTTGAAGAGCCTCATTAGTACTGGGTCCCAGGGGCTTAGCAATGGCCCCAGACATAGCTGATGTCACTGGCACTCCCTGTTGTTGAGGTGCCTCTGCCATGGGTTGCGCAGGATCCTGATCCCGAGGTGCCTCTGCCAGCTGGAGACGTATAGCGCTCTCCTTTAATTGGGCAAATGTCAATTCAGGGTTCTTAAAAACAAGCATGCTCACATGCCCCCGGTGAGAAGGGGTGTAGAGTCCCTCAATAAATTGATCTCTTAGCAGTTTATCTGCTCCGGTGTTAAAAATGGGTTCAGCCAGTGTAAGTGATTTAAGGGCTTCCTGCAGGTTTAAGGCAAAGTCTCTCACGCCCTCATTAGCTTTTTGTTTGCAACTAAAGAATCGTATTTTAGCTTTGCTGCCAGCAGTGGTTTCAAATGTAGCTTTTAATCCAGCAAATATGCGTTCAACAGTGCCTTTTAGATCAGCTGCCCATGCTGTGACTTCTCGCTTAGCATGGCCACTTAACTGCATCATCAGGAGACTAACACGCTGAACTTCACCCACAGGGAACATGTCAAAATGGGCCAGCATCTTTTCTCTGAAATCGTCAAGGGTATTAGGCTCACCTTCATACATTGGAAGCCATGGGCCACCCGGGGTATATGGCATCAGCACCGGCATGATGGGCGCCACTCCTTGCACCGCTGCGCTGCCGGACTCTCTATTGACACTCTGTCTTTCAGCTGCATTAGCGTTGCCGAGTGCTGCGGCGTCTCCGTGCTGCGACATACTGTGCCCCCTTAGTTAATCCGGACCCTTCCGGTCCTCCGCTTCCGTCGGGATAGTGTAGATTCGTTCCGCTGTGCAGCAGGATCGATTTTCCCCTTGCTCTGATGTCAGAGCGCTCAGCTTGGTGCCGCCCACAATGACACGCCCCCTGCTGCTCCCACCCACCACGCTCTGTAATGGCGGATTCTGAAGTTTTTCAGTTAGACTGGGGCTCAGGTGATGGCGTAGCTCAATTAACAGTCTCGTGCCTAACGGTTATGAAGTGATTACCTCAGGGGATGGCGGCCATCTTTACTCCATTATAACCAATGGGGAAAAGTCACTTTCAATAGTTTTCAATGGGGAATGGATTTTTCTTTAATAAAGTCAATTTTCAAGATTTTTCATCCCAGTTTTCACAGTTTTGGGCTCCAATCACGGCACACAATACCCGGTATACGGGCTGGCTAGATCCTGTTCGTGACGCCAATTGTGACGCCCAAGAGACCGGGATACCCAGCACCAGACCAATGGAGTCTGTCTCTTAAGGGGGATGTCACGGGTGGCTTGACCCGGTGCTGTGGCCTCAGGCAATGCACAGTGTAAGGGGTATCATGAGGGGACAGGCACTTACTTGATCAGCAGCAGGTTCTCCCAGCGGTGACGATCTCGATCCTGGATAGATGGCTATTGTCCAAATGAAAGACTGAGGCACTGAAACGTTTAACCAGTTTACTTTAACATAAAAGGATTTACAACCAGTCCTGTCACCGGAGTCTGTATGGGAACTCTGAGTTACTTTGACCCTGCCGGGGTCTTCGCCTCTTATTGTGCGCAATTTCTGTGTGGCCCTGCTGCTGTATGTGAACTGGCTGCCGGCCCAATCTGTCCCCTCCGGGTCCTGGTTCGACGGGCAACCCGAGTCCTTTTATCGGTTTACCCCCTCTGGGAGTACCGCTGAACTCTGTGTCTGTTGCTGCATCCGACCCTAGTGAAGCTGATATCACCTCACGTTTTTCCGGTTGCTGTATTATATATAATGAATACAGCCACGGATCCGGTATCCGTCTTTGCGCCTGTTCTGGGTAGTGATTAATGCTACCCGGTTCTCACAATGTCCTTTTTCTCTATCCCTCTTCTCCTCAGGCCGGTGATTTAGGCCTGGTAACAGTCACAGGGCTGTTAGAGATTCAACTGTATGACCTCTCACTATCAGCTCCTTGGCCCAACTGCCATTTCTTCTCTCAGACCAGAATGGATCAAGGGGAGTCTCTGGAGCTCCCCCTTCTGGCCGGAGGTGGTAGTGCAGTCTTGCTATTTTAGTATTTGTACTTACTGTCAGTAACTATTTTTGTGGCAAATACCCCTAGGGGTGCCACACTAGCGGTTATCTCATCGAGATCACCATAGTTCAGGGACCCAGCTGGGAATGCAGCCTCAGTGACCGGCGGGGACCTCGATAACGTCACCGCTAGTCACTGATACTGTGCTCACAGCAGCTTATTCCTCAGTGATTCTCAGCCTGGAAAGTTGAATCTTTCGACCGTCCAGGTTGAAAACTGTTTATCCCCAGGAATGGATTACGGTATGGGACAAAACAACAGGCAGGTAAGGGATATGGTTCTATTTTATTTTTGTTTTACTACAGGAGTGCATGGCTTTCAATTAAAGGACTTTATTCTCTATATTATTAAATATAGGAGGACCCTATGTCATTTTATTGAGGAGGGGTCCCCCCATTTATAGCGCCTTTCCATTCCTAAGCCATGGGCTTGATGTCACCAGACAATACAAAGCTGATATCAACCCCACAAATATGAACCCCACTTGCCAGGCAAAGGGCCAGAATTGGCACATCTAATAGATGGGCCTTTTCTGAGGCAGCTGCGGGCTGCTGTTTTTAGGCTGGGGAGACAATTTCCATGGCCCTTTACCAGCTGAGAATACCAGCCTCCATGTGTCAGCTTTAGCTTGGCTGCTTGTCAAAAATGAGGGGGAACCCACGCCGTTTTTTTAAACAGCATGGTGACCCCTGTAATATTGAGAAGCAGCCTTGCTAACACTGACTGCTGAGGGTTGCAGCCCGCAGCTGTCAGTTTTGCCTGGCTTGTTATCAGGGGAACCCACATCAATTTTTTTTAAATTATTTATTTATAGCACAATTAATGGGTGAATTGATGCCACTTTTCCGGTTGTCTACCCCTAATTTAAGCTGTTTTGGTAGCTTTTTGGCGCCCCTGAAGATGTTGTCTATAGGTTTGGTTGTGCTTCCCATTGAAGTCAATGAGGTTCGGATATGTAAATCGAACTGTTCAGTGAACATGTTCGGAATGGGACGTTTGCCAATCCGAACTGAACCTTGAAAGGTTCACTTATCTATAGTTAAGGTACCGTCACACTGAACGATGTCGCTAGCGATCCGTGACGTTGCAGCGTCCTGGATAGCGATATCGTTCAGTTTGAAAGGCAGCAGCGATCAGGATCCTGCTGTGACATCGTTGGTCGGAGCAGAAAGTTCAGAACTTTATTTCGTCGCTGGACTTCCCGCAGACATCGCTGAATCGGCGTGTGTGACGCCGATTCAGCGATGTCTTCACTGGTAACCAGGGTAAACGTAAAAACAAACAAACACTACATACTTACCTTCCACTGTCTGTCCTCCGGCGCTGTGCTTCTCTGCACTGTGAGCGCCGGCCAGCCGGAAAGCAGACGTCACCGCTGTGCTTTCCAGCTGGTGCTCACAGTCAGTGCAGAGAAGCACAGCGCCGGGGGACAGACACCGGAAGGTAAGTATGTAGTGTTTGTTTCTTTTTTACGTTTACGCTGGTAACCAGGGTAAACATCGGGTTACTAAGCGCGGCCCTGCGCTTAGTAACCCGATGTTTACCCTGGTTACCAGGGGACCGGCATCGTTGGTCGCTGGAGAGCTGTCTGTGTGACAGCTCTCCAGCGACCAAACAGCGACGCTGCAGCGATCGGGATCGTTGTCTGGATCGCTGCAGCGTCGCTAAATGTGACGGTACCTTTAGAAGCTAGAAAAAGACCATGCCACTTGACCTGTGATGCAACGTCCCAGACAATAGAGCACTCAGCAGTAGCTGGTGAATAGTTCTAAGCACCAGATACTATGATGATTAAAAGCAGCAATATGGAAGCCTTTTAGTTAATAAAGTTACATTGATACGAATACATATTTATCTCTCCAATATTTGGCCCTAGAAAGCAATTGCATAGCAATGGGTTGCCCAATATTTTGCACCCCCTAACCATTTAGCCACAAGAACATGTATTGCAGTTTAAGGTGAACCTGATTTTTCTTTTTTTCATCAGTGGTGTGCCGCTATCCTCTCAATTTTTCCTGACAGTTGATACATACTGCCTGATCCATGTGCAGCATGAATCCGTCCGTATTTGCCTAGCTTCAGCCACATACAGTTTCCTAATCTTTTGCATGTTTGCCTCACTTAAATGTTTCAGATCACCAAATAAATTTAACCCCTTTTTGACATATGACCTACTATCCCGTCGAGGTGGTATGGGCCCGTATGACCACCAACGGGATAGTACGTCATCACCAGGTACGGACGGGGGATGAAATTCAGCCCTGGCATTTGAAATCACACAGGCCCGTGGTGTCCCCGTCCCCAATAACCAGATGGGATATATTACTAATATTACCCTGGATGGAGGAAAGGAAGATTTACTACAAGACCAATATTTCTAATTATACCCACGGCATGCTGAGGTTAGTGATGGAGTGACCGGCTTTGTGCTCCGTCACAACTGTTAACAGTATAGGTGTCTTGAGAACATTGATTCTGTTAACAACGTAACACACAAGGCAGCCCACAACCAGACTGGCCCTTCTGGCATTTGCCAGAATTGCCAAATGGCCAGTCCGGCCCTGGTCATCACCGATCAGCTGCGCTCACGGGGGGAACGCGGCCGATCGGGGCCGGGTGTCAGCTGACATCCAGCACTATGTGCCAGGAGTGGTTACGGACCGTTCCTGGCACATTAACCCCTTGAACACTACAATCAATCATGATCGCAGCGTTCCGGCGGCATAGGGAAGCATCATGCAGGGAGGGGGCTTCCTGAGTGCTTCCCTGAGACCCTTGGAGCAACGCGATGTGATCGCGTTGCTCCGAGGGTCTCCTACCTCCTCCTCCCTGCAGGCCCGGGATCCAAAATGGCCACGGGGGCCCTCCGGGTCCTGCAGGGAGGTGGCTTGCAAGTGCTTGCTCAGAGCAGGCGTCGGCAAGCCTCCCTGCAGGGACTGTCAGATCGCTGATCTGACACAGTGCATTGCAAAGTGTCAGATTAGCGATCTGACACTATATAGTCATGACCCCCTGGGACAAAGTAAACAAGTAAAAAAATATATATTTACACGTTCAAAAAAAAAAAAACTAAATAAAAAAATATATATATTGTTCCAATAAATACATTTCTTTGTCTAAATAAAAAAAACAATAAACAATAAAAGTACACATATTTAGTATCGCCGCATCCTTAGCCACCCGACCTATAAAACTGTCCCACTAGTTATCCCCTTCAGTGAACACCGTAAAAAAAACGAGGCAAAAAAACAACACTTTATTATCATACCTCCGAACAAAATGTGGAATAACACGCGATCAAAAAGAAGGATATTAAAAAATGGTACCGCTGAAAACGTCTTCTTGTCCTGCAAAAAACGAGCCACGATACAGCGTCATCAGCGAAAAAATATAAAAGTTATAGTCCTCAGAATAAAGCGAAGCAAAAATAATTATTTTTTATATAAAATAATTTTTATCGTATAAAAGCGCCAAAACATAAAAAAATTATATAAATGAGGTATCGCTGTAATAGTACTGACCCGAAAAATAAAACTGCTTTATCAATTTTACCACACGTGAAATTCATGAATTGCTGGTTTTTGGTCATTCTGCCTCACAAAAATCGGAATAAAAAGCGATCAAAAAATGTCAAGTGCCCAAAAATGGTATCAATAAAAACGTCAACTCATCTCGCAAAAAACAAGACCTCACATGACTCTGTGGACCCAAATATGGAAAAATTATAGCTCTAAAAATGTGGAGACGCAAAAACAATTTTTTGCAATAAATAGCGTCTTTTAGTGTGTGACAGCTGCCAATCACAAAAATACGCTAAAACCCCCCACTACAAATAGTAAATCAAACCCCCTTCCTCACCCCCTTAGTTAGGGAAAAATAATAAAATAAAAAAAAAAAAATGTTTTTATTTCCATTTTCCCATTATGGTTAGGGTTGGGGCTAAAGTTAGGGTTAGGGCTAAAGTTAGGGATGGGGCTAAAGTTAGGGATGAGGCTAAAGTTAGGGATAGGGTTTGGATTACATATACGGTTGGGATTAGGGTTAGGGGTGTGGTTAGGGTTATGGTTAGGATTAGCGTTAAGGGTGTTGGAGTTAGGAATGTGGTTAGGGTTGGGATTAAGGGTTATGGGCATGTTCAGGTTAGGGGTGTGGCTAGGGTTATGGTTAGGGTTGGAATTAGGGTTAGGGGTGTGTTTGGATTAGGGTTTCAGTTAGAATTGGGGGGTTTCCACTGTTTAGGCACATGAGGGACTCTCCAAACGCAACATGGCGTCCGATCTCAATTCCCGCCAATTTTGCATTGAAAAGTCAACGGCGCTCCTTCTCTTCTGAGCTCTGCCATGTTTACCCCCACGTATGGGGTATCGGCGTACTCAGGACAAATTGTACAACAACTTTTGGGGTACAATTTCTCCTTTTACCCTTGTTAAAATAAAACAAATTGGATTAGAAGTTAATTTTTTGTGAAAAAAAGTTAAATGTTCATTTTTTTTAAACACTCCAAAAATTCCTGTGAAACACCTGAAGGGTTAATAAACTTCTTGAATGTGGTTTTGAGCACCTTGAGGGGTGCAGTTCTTAGAATGGTGTCACACTTGGGTATTTTCTATCATATAGACCCCTCAAAGTGACTTCAAATGTGATGTGGTCCCTAAAATAAAATGGTGTTGTAAAAATGAGAAATTGCTGGTCAACTTTTAACCCTTATAACTCCCTAACAAAAAAAATTGTTGGTTCCAAAATTGTGCTGATGTAAATTAGACATGTGGGAAATGTTACTTATTAAGTATTTTGTGTGATATTTCGCAATTTTCCAAATTTGAATTTTTATGCCCTTAAATCAGAGAGATATGTCACGAAAAATAGTTAATAAATAACATTTCCCACATGTCTACTTTACATCAGCACAATTTTGGAAACAACATTTTTTTTTGTTAGGGAGTTATAAGGGTTAAAAGTTGACCAGCAACTTCTCATTTTTACAACACCATTTTTTTTAGGGACCACATCACATTTGAAGTCATTTTGAGGGGTCTATATGATAGAAAATAATGAAGTGTGACACCATTCTAAAAACTACACCCCTCAAGGTTCTCAAAACCACATTCAAGAAGTTTATTAACCCTTTTTGTGCTTCACAGGAACTGAAACAATGTGGAAGGAAAAAATGAACATTTAACTTTTTTTTGCAAACATCTTAATTCAGAACCATTTTTTTTATTTTCACAAGTGTAAAAACAGAAATGTAACCATAAATTTTGTTGTGCAATTTCTCCTGAATACGCCAATACCCCATATGTGGGGGTAAACCACTGTTAGGGCGCACCGCAGAACTTAGAAGTGAAGGAGCGCCGTTTGACTTTTTCAATGCAGAATTGGCTGGAATTGAGATCCGACGCCATGTCACGTTTAGAGAGCCCCTGATGTACCTAAACAGTGGAAACTCCCCACAAGTGACACCATTTTGGAAACTAGACCCCTTAAGGAACTTATCTAGATGTGTGGTGAGCACTTTGAACCCCCAAGTGCTTCACAGAAGTTTATAACGTAGAGCCGTGAAAATAAAACCCTAATCCCAATACACCCCTAATCACAACCCTAACCTTAACCCTAATCCCAAACCTAACCCTAATCCCAAGCGTAACCCTAATGCCAACCCTAACCCTAATACCAACCCTAATCCAAACCCTAACCCTAATCCCTACTCTAACCCTAACTTTAGCCCCAACCCTAGCCCTAACTTTAGCCCCAACCCTAACCCTAGCCCTAAGGCTACTTTCACACTTGCGTCGTTTGGCATTCCGTCGCAATCCGTCGTTTTGGACAAGAAACGGATCCTGCAAATGTGCCCGCAGGATGCGTTTTTTGCCCATAGACTTGTATTGCCGACGGATCGTGACGGATGGCCACACGTCGCGTCCGTCGTGCACTGGATCAGTTGTGTTTTGGCGGAGCGTCGGCACAAAAAAACGTTCAATGAAACTTCACATCAGAGGACAGAGAATTACACTTTACTTTTTTTTTTTTTTTTTTGCGGTCGCCGGTAAACAGTTAATTACCGGCGATCGCAAAACAGGGGTCGGTAATACCGACCCCGATCATGCTCTTTGGGGTCTCGGCTACCCCCGGCAGCCGAGACCCCAAAGATTCTCCCGGTGCCGGCCGGCGGGCGCACTGCGTATGCGCCCGCCATTTTGAAGATGGCGGCGCCCACCGGGAGACACGAGGAGCATCGGGGGAGCTAGGTGAGTATTGGGGGGCCACCTGGGACCCCTTTTCTCTGTCCTCCGATGTGCGATCACATCGGAGGACAGAGAAATTAAAAAGAGATCGCTTTTTTTTTTTTGCGATCGCCGGTAAACGGTTAATTACCGGCGATCGCAAATGCGGGGTGGGTTAAAAACCCCCCGAATCATGTTCTCTGGGGTCTCGGCTACCCTCGGCAGCCGAGACCCCGGAGAAAATCGGCCTCTGGGGGGCGCTATTGACTTTTTGGACAGCGCCGTTAATTAACGGCGCTGTGGTTTAAGTACCCTTAGCGGCCGCCGTTAAAAGGCGTATCGGCGGTCGCTAAGGGGTTAAATATATTTCTGCTGCACTTCTTGGATCACAGTTAATTTTCTGTGCTCCTAGTATGTTTTAAGTTCACACTGCGCGTTTTTTTCTGCAGCAAGACCTGATGTCTTGGCAGGAAAGAAGTTGAGAAAAAAAATCAGGTTTTGCTTGGGTTTTCTTAGGTTTTTTGCTGTGTTTTTGGCATGCTAGATTTGTCTCTTGTGCATGTTGATAAAGTTTAGTGCAAAAAAAAGTTCTATTCTACAGAACCAGGTTTTGGCACTAAAAACAAAAGATTAGGGAGACAACCATGCGATGGTAGAGAAAAGCTGGCGCCCAGGAGTGAGCACACAATGTACAGTGAAGGAAATAATTATTTGATCCCTTGCTGATTTTGTAAGTTTGCCCACTGACAAAGACATGAACAGTGTGTAATTTTAATGGTAGGTTAATTTTAACATTGAGAGATAAAATATAAAAAATAAGATCCAGAAAATCACAGTGTATAAATTGGATAAATGTATTTGCATTTTGCAGTGAGAAATCAGTATTTGATCCCCTACCAACATTATGGGTATGTGCACACGTTACGGATTGGCCTGCGGAATTTTCCACACAGAATCTGCATCTCTTTACAGAAAACTCAGGCCTGAGTTTTACCTGCAGATTTACCGCGGTTTTTGTGCGGTTTTCAACAGCATTTTTATACCTGCGGATTCCTATTAGGGCAGTCCCCCACGTCCAGATAATTCCGGTACCGGAAAAAAATCGGTACCGGAATTATCCGTGTCCGTGTGCCCCTGCGTTTCTGTGGCACATCAGTGTGTGCCGCCCGTGTGCCCACTGTGTACCACACGCACCGTGCAGGAGACAGCGCTAAAGTTTAGCACTGTCCTCTGCATCGTGCTGAAGCCGCGATTCATATCTTCTGTGCAGCAGCGTTTGCTGTAGAGAAGATATGAATAATCCATTTTTTTGTGGTTTTTCGTGTATAAAATAAAGGTCCATGTCCCCACCCCCTGTGCGCCCCCCCGCTGTTCTGAAAATACTCACCCAACTCCCTCGTTGGCTGTTGCTGCTTCCTGTCCTGGCCGCACCTTCTACTGTATGCGGTCATGTGGGGCCGCTCATTTACAGTAATGAATATGCGGCTCCACCCCTATGGAGGTGGAGCCGCATATTCATGACTGTAATCGGCGGCCCCACGTGACCGCATACAGTAGAAGGTGCGGCCAGGACAGGAAGCAGCGACAGCCAACGAGGGAGCTGGGTGAGTATTTTCAGAACAGCGCACAGGGGGTGGGGACATGGATCTTTATTTCATACATGAAAAAACACAAAAAAAATGGATTATTCATATCTTCTTTACAGCAAACGCTGCTGCACAGAAGATATGAATCGCGGCTTCAGCACCATGTGGTGGGGACAGCGCTTACTGAAGCGCTGTCTCCTGCATGGCACACGGACAACGTCCGTGTGCGGTACGTGTTTTACACGGACCCATCGACTTTAATGGGTCCGTGTAATACGTGCGCTCCCACAAACACTGACATGTCTCCGTGTTTGGCACACGGAGACACGGTCCGCAAAAAAATCAATGACCTCTGCACAGATGCATTGATTTTAATGTGTCTATGTGTGTCAGTGGCTCCGGTACGTGAGGAAATTGTCACCTCACGTACCGGAGCCACTGACGTGTGAAACCGGCCTTATGGAGCAGGTGTAAAACGCTGCGGAATCCGCACAAAGAATTGACATGCTGCTGAATGTAACCCGCAGAGTTTCCGCACGGTATTTTCCGCAGCATGTGTACTGCGGATTTTGTTTTCCATACGTTTACATGGTACTGTACAATGCATGGAAAACTGCTGCAGATCCACAGCAAAATCCGCAACGTGTTGACATAGCCTGAGAAACACGTCACCACTTCTGTATTTCTCACCCTCCTGGTTTGGCTTAGATATGCTGATTTGAAATACTGACCAAACACTCAACGTGTGAGCGTGGCCTTAAACATACTGTAGACAAAACAAACATCCTCACTCCAAAAAACAGCTGAAAAAAGTGTGAAGAACACCACAAAACAAGCTGCAAAACAGGTGTTTTGAACGCAACATTTTTACTGCTAATAGAAAAGGTTTTGGCTACTGAAAACAAAAATGCTGCATGTGAACATAGACATAGCATTTCAGAGTAAGGCTATCTGTGGTGTTACATAGGACTGCAGGTGACATCTACAAAATTATCTGTACTCAGAGAGTTATCACTGCTACCTCTGGTGCTACATAGGACTGCAGGTGACATCTACTACAGTATCTGTTCTCAGAGAGTCAGCACTGTTTTATCTGAAGAGTTAAAAAAAAAATTAAGAGGGGGTTGGGGGCAACTCTTTGTCTTGGGCCCCCAAGCTTTTCTGATCCTAGCAACGCCCCTGCGTACAGCTAATAGTGGCAGACCCGTTGGCAGATATAAGGCCCCTAAACATGGGGGCCACAGTGCAATGTTATAATTTGGGGCCCCCACTTTACATTTTTGCCTAGGGCCCCACTTTGTCTAAAACCGGCCCTGGCTGTGGGCTTTATTTTCCTCTGTCATCGCACACACAGCTCAGTGCGTGAGATGGCAGGAGCTGCCAGGGAGAAGCTGCTGCTGCTGGGGAGCGAGGGTCCGGGGTAAGTATCTGCAGCGAGGTGATTGCAGCCTGTACTTAGTATTACAGAACAGGTTACAATCACTGCTCACTGCCGACCTGTTCAGAGCACAGCAGGGAGAGCGGCACACTGCTCTGCCCTGACCAGGATTCAGCACTTCCTGGGAGAGAAGGGAAGGTAAGTACATGTTGTTGTTGTTTTTTTGATTATGCACCTACCACTGCTAACTGCCCCTATATATACCACCTACCACTGCTACCTGCCTCTATATATACCACCTACCACTGCTACCTGCCTCTATATATACCACCTACCACTGCTACCTGCCTCTATATACCACCTACCACTGCTACCTGCCCCTATATATACCACCTACCACTGCTACCTGCCTCTATATACCACATACCACTGCTACCTGCCTCTATATATCACCTACCACTGCTAACTGCCCCTATATATACCACCTACCACTGCTACCTGCCTCTATATATACCACCTACCACTGCTACCTGCCTCTATATATACCACCTACCACTGCTACCTGCCTCTATATACCACCTACCACTGCTACCTGCCCCTATATATACCACCTACCACTGCTACCTGCCTCTATATACCACATACCACTGCTACCTGCCTCTATATATCACCTACCACTGCTACCTGCCCCTATATATACCACCGACCACTGCTACCTGCCCCTATATATACCACCTACCACTGCTACCTGCCTCTATATACCACCTACCACTGCTACCTGCCTCTATATACCACCTACCACTGCTACCTGCCCCTATATATACCACCTACCACTGCTACCTGCCTCTATATACCACCTACCACTGCTACCTGCCTCTATATATCACCTACCACTGCTACCTGCCCCTATATATACCACCTACCACTGCTACCTGCCTCTATATATACCACCTACCACTGCTACCTGCCTCTATATACCACCTACCACTGCTACCTGCCTCTATATACCACCTACCCCTGCTACCTGCCCCTATATACCACTGCTACCTGTCTCTATATGCCACCTACCACTGCTACCTGCCTCTATATGCCACCTACCACTGCTACCTGCCTCTATATGCCACCTACCACTGCTACCTGCCCCTATATACCACTGCTACCTGACTCTATATATACCACCTACCACTGCTACCTGCCTCTATATACCACTGCTACCTGACTATATATACCACCTACCACTGCTACCTGCCTCTATATACCACCTACCACTGCTACCTGCCTCTATATACCACCTACCACTGCTACCTGCCTCTATATACCACCTACCACTGCTACCTGCCCCTATATATACCACTGCTACCTGCCTCTATATACCACATACCACTGCTACCTGCCTCTATATATCACCTACCACTGCTACCTGCTCCTATATATACCACCTACCACTGCTACCTGCCCCTATATATACCACCTACCACTGCTACCTGCCTCTATATACCACATACCACTGCTACCTGCCCCTATATATACCACCTACCACTGCTACCTGCCCCTATATATACCACCTACCACTGCTACCTGCCCCTATATATACCACCTACCACTGCTACCTGCCTCTATATACCACCTACCCCTGCTACCTGCCCCTATATACCACTGCTACCTGTCTCTATATACCACCTACCACTGCTACGTGCCCCTATATATACCACCTACCACTGCTACCTGTCTCTATATGCCACCTACCACTGCTACCTGCCTCTATATGCCACCTACCACTGCTACCTGCCTCTCTATATACCACCTACCACTGCTACCTGCCCCTATATACCACTGCTACCTGACTCTATATATACCACCTACCACTGCTACCTGCCTCTATATACCACTGCTACCTGCCTCTATATATACCACCTACCACTGCTACCTGCCCCTATATACCACTGCTACTTGACTATATATACCACCTACCACTGCTACCTGCCTCTATATACCACTGCTACCTGCCTCTATATATACCACCTACCACTGCTACCTGCCCCTATATACCACTGCTACCTGACTATATATACCACCTACCACTGCTACCTGCCCCTATATATACCACCTACCACTGCTACCTGCCTCTATATACCACTGCTACCTGCCTCTATATATACCACCACCTGCCTCTATATATACCACCTACCACTGCTACCTGCCCCTATATACCACTGCTACCTGCCTCTATATATACCACCTACCACTGCTACCTGCCTCTATATACCACTGCTACCTGCCTCTATATATACCACCTACCACTGCTACCTGCCCCTATATATATACCACCGCTACCTGCCTCTATATATACCACCTACCACTGCTACCTGCCTCTATATACCCCCACTACCTGCCTCTATATATACCACCTACTACTGCTACCTGCCCCTATATACCACCCTACCTGTGTGATACTGACTGGTGAGTTGTTTATTTAATCCTGTCCTGGGTATCTAATCCTGTTCTGTGTAGCAGACAGTATCACACAAGATAGGATTAGATACACGGCTCAGCAGTCAGTATCACACAGGACAGGATTAGATACACAGCTCAGTAGTCAGTATCACACAGGACAGGAGTAGATACACAGGACAGGTTTAAATACACCAGAAAGTATTAGATACACAGCTCAGCAGTCAGTATCTAATTATCTCCTGTACACTCCTCTCTCCCCATGGGTCGCTCTCCTTACTATGCACTCCTCTCCCCCTGCTTGTCTTTCCCCATTGTGGTTTATTATTTTTGTTGCAGGAGATGAGGGAGTCGGGGATTATGGTTTAATTAAGATTAATAAAGGACTTTATTCTGGCTGTGTATTTACAATACAACTACAGGATTAGTAATGGATACGTGTCTTATAGACACCTCTCCATTAGTAAGCCGTGGGCTTGATGTTACCGGACAATATAAAGGTGACATCAACCCCACAAATATGAACCCCACTTGCTACCGCTGCAGAGCAAGTGGGAATTGCCAGGCAAAGCGCCAGAAAAGGCCAGAAAAGGCGCATCTAATAGGCGGCTGAGAGCTCATGTTTTTAGCCTGTGGGGGGACCATATCCATGGCCCCTTCCTAAACTATTAATGTCAGCCCGCAGCAGTCTGCATAGCATTTACTGGTTATTAATTATAGGGGACCCCACATCTTTTTTTTTGGGGGGAGGGGGGGGGGTCCCCCATTTCAATAGCCAGTAAAGGCTAAGTATACAGTTGTGTGAGCACACTCCCCCCATAGACCAGCACACTGCTCTCCTGAAATACTCTGTGCTGATGTCACCCTGCTCCCTCCACCATATATCTCCCAGAATCCTTGCTACCTGCCATCCTCTGTGACTGTTTACTTGTCAGTATAACTTTGCAGTCACTAAAAAAATGGCTGCTCAATGGATTCCTAAATCTCATCTGCTCTTATCCCTTAGCAAACACCCAGAAGGAGAGGAGACATCACACCCTTGTCAGCAGATTCCGCCCATAATTACTGCAGTGCAGTAAAGTGAGCTAGTTGTACACTAGATTTTTGTCCAATTTCAGTAGCTGCTCCCTCTAGTGTTTAAAAGTGGAAATGCCAAACCTTTTAAAATTATTTTTCATATTTTACTAAATTATAAACAAATTATATTTTTTAACAAAATGTAATTATTAATTCTTTACATTTTTTCATTTGCTGTAAAAAAAAATTTTTTGATGGCACCTTCCCTTTATGCATTTCAAACTGAACCTCTCATCCAGTCCCAGTCATGAGGGGCTTTCTTCTCATTTTCATTTGTCTTCAGACCCTTAATTTATTTCTCTATGGGACTGCTCTGCACTCATATTGTGCGTTTATGTATTTAGTATTGTGATCGTTACACATCAAATCTGTAGATGTTATTACAATTCAGACTTTTTTTAGGGGGGTAACTTTAAAATATAGTAAATAATGATAATGGTCCTGCCTAGTGAGAAGTTGATTTTACAGACTTATGCAGAAAGGCACAATGCCAGGCATTCAAGGGTTAATTCTTTGGAACACTGAGAGGGACTTTCTAGCCAATGAACAATCAGCAATAAACATCTGTGGTAACTACGGCAACTGTGCTGATGTCATAAACACATATATCTATGATACAGGAGAAGATTCCAGAACCACCAGTCATTCAGCCGTATGAGGAGCCGTACTTGATGTGTCTGGAGACCTGGAGCTTCATCACTCCACAATGGGAGGAAGGGGACACCGCCTAGCCAGCCCGATCAGCCATACCGCCTAGCCAGCCCGATCAGCCATACCGCCTAGCCAGCCCGATCAGCCATACCGCCTAGCCAGCCCGATCAGCCATACCGCCTAGCCAGCCTGATCAACCATACTGCCTAGCCAGCCAGATCAGCCATACCACCTAGCCAGCCCGATCAGCCATACCGCCTAGCCAGCCAGATCAGCCATACCGCCTAGCCAGCCAGATTAAACTAACCCTAGCGATCAATGGGGTGACAGATGTTGCAGCCAGATCTCCCTCACGTCCGGTACTCGCCGCCTTCACCTTTATGTGTACGGCCTGGAGAGGTCGCATTAGGCTTCTCTATACCAAATATGACACAATGTACAAATTCTGGTACAATTTGCTGTTATGTGTCGGTATTAATCTTCTAAGCCCAAGGGAAGGGCAGTCCTCCAGCCATCGTTCCCTAGAGGTTTCCACCATGGGGTTTTTCCTCTCCTGAGTGCTGAAGGATGATATTTCGTGAGTCGGAGGTTGTGCCATTTTCAGTGTCTCTTTCATAGTAATTGGCTGATTCTAAATTTGAGACACTGAAAAAAATAATAATAATAATTAGATTTGGAATTAAATTCGGTCAGTTTATCATCCAATAAAAGTGTTTTGTGTGTTTCTTTCACAATCTTGGGTTGGGGAGATTTTCTTGAGAATCAGGATCCAGCATCTATGATCAAGTCATGAAGCCAGAAATGGAGTCGGAGCAATTTTAACCCTGTGCTGGAAGACAGGACGGAGCAGAGATGACAATGTGCTACTGCACAATTAGCACAAGTTCACACTCTTCCTTGCATTCAGATAATGGGGAGACTCAGAGCCAGACAGGGACTAAAAAGCAGCCCTGGCACACACAATTCACTAGCCAACATACAATGTGTCCTCAACCCGAATAATAGAACACTGACAGGTCGTGCAGGATTTTGCTTTACTTGTTACAGCTCTTGCTTAAATATGTTGGATATCCACTTGTCCACTAGTCAGACAACCCCTTCTCAATCCGAATGTTTTCCCCTTTTAAATTAATAACATATTTACTCACCTCCGGTTTCGGTGCCGTTCCTGTGGTGTCGGCATCCCTGTAGCAAATCAGCACTGGCTTCACTCTACCCGCCTTCGGACATATCACATACATCTGGAGGAAGAGAGAGCAGCAGCACATCTACAGTTAGGTCCATATATATTTGGACAGAGATAACAATTTTCTAATTTTAGTTATAGACATTACCACAATGAATTTTAAACAAAACAATTCAGATGCAGTTGAAGTTCAGACTTTCTGCTTTCATTTGAGGGTATCCACATTAAAATTGGATGAAGGGTTTAGGCGTTTCAGCTCCTTAACATGTGCCCCCCTGTATGGACCTAACTGTATGTGTCACAGGCTGAGTACAGACAGTTATTCACTGACCGGCCGCAGGTGTCTTGTCCTGAACTTACAGCCTTATACTCACAAAATCCACGGCAAATCTGCACCTGCGGATTCTGCCAGGAGATGCGGATTTTGTGCAGAAAATTCTGCACATCATTCCGCATCGTGTACACATAGCCTAAAAGTGGACCAATTCATGAATATAAAACTACATACAGAGTACAGCTAGAATTCATTAGTGAGCCATCACTGCCACCTAGTGGTAGAATACTAATACTACATGTATCAACTTTTTAAAAAATTTATTATTATTATAATTTATTTATTTTTAGAGCACCATTGATTCCATGGTGCTGTACATGTGAAAATGAGCTACATACAGAATATAAATTACATGAAGAAACTAACAGTGACAGATGGGTACAGAGGAGAGAAGACCCTGCCTTCATGGGCTTATACAAAAACGAAAGTAGTAAAAAACAACACTCAAGGAAGTCCAAATTAATGAAAAAATACAAATATTTATTAATACAAAAGATTAGGGAGACAACCATGTGATGGTAGAGAAAAGCTGATGCCTAGGAGTGAGCACAGAATGTACAGTGAAGGAAATAATTATTTAGATTTACTGTTTAGAAAGGATCGTAAAAATCGGAGAGGAGGAGGGGTTTGTCTCTATGTAAAGTCTTGTCTAAAGTCCACTTTAAGGGAGGATATTAGCGAAGGGAATGAGGATGTCGAGTCCATATGGGTTGAAATTCATGGAGGGAAAAATGGTAACAAAATTCTCATTGGGGTCTGTTACAAACCCCCAAATATAACAGAAAGCATGGAAAGTCTACTTCTAAAGCAGATAGATGAAGCTGCAACCCATAATGAGGTCCTGGTTATGGGGGACTTTAACTACCCGGATATTAACTGGGAAACAGAAACCTGTGAAACCCATAAAGGCAACAGGTTTCTGCTAATAACCAAGAAAAATTATCTTTCACAATTGGTGCAGAATCCAACCAGAGGAGCAGCACTTTTAGACCTAATACTATCTAATAGACCTGACAGAATAACAAATCTGCAGGTGGTTAGGCATTTAGGAAATAGCGACCACAATATTGTACAGTTTCACCTGTCTTTCACTAGGGGGACTTGTCAGGGAGTCACAAAAACATTGAACTTTAGGAAGGCAAAGTTTGAACAGCTTAGAGGTGCCCTTAATCTGGTAGACTGGGACAATATCCTCAGAAATGAGAATACAGATAATAAATGGGAAATGTTTAAGAACATCCTAAATAGGCAGTGTAAGCGGTTTATACCTTGTGGGAATAAAAGGACTAGAAATAGGAAAAACCCAATGTGGCTAAACAAAGAAGTAAGACAGGCAATTAACAGTAAAAAGAAAGCATTTGCACTACTAAAGCAGGATGGCACCATTGAAGCTCTAAAAAACTATAGGGAGAAAAATACTTTATCTAAAAAACTAATTAAAGCTGCCAAAAAGGAAACAGAGAAGCACATTGCTAAGGAGAGTAAAACTAATCCCAAACTGTTCTTCAACTATATCAATAGTAAAAGAATAAAAACTGAAAATGTAGGCCCCTTAAAAAATAGTGAGGAAAGAATGGTTGTAGATGACGAGGAAAAAGCTAACATATTAAACACCTTCTTCTCCACGGTAGAAAATGAAATGCTAGGTGAAATCCCAAGAAACAATGAAAACCCTATATTAAGGGTCACCAATCTAACCCAAGAAGAGGTGCGAAACCGGCTAAATAAGATTAAAATAGATAAATCTCCGGGTCCGGATGGCATACACCCACGAGTACTAAGAGAACTAAGTAATGTAATAGATAAACCATTATTTCTTATTTTTAGTGACTCTATAGCGACAGGGTCTGTTCCGCAGGACTGGCGCATAGCAAATGTGGTGCCAATATTCAAAAAGGGCTCTAAAAGTGAACCTGGAAATTATAGGCCAGTAAGTCTAACCTCTATTGTTGGTAAAATATTTGAAGGGTTTCTGAGGGATGTTATTCTGGATTATCTCAATGAGAATAACTGTTTAACTCCATATCAGCATGGGTTTATGAGAAATTGCTCCTGTCAAACCAATCTAATCAGTTTTTATGAAGAGGTAAGCTATAGGCTGGACAACGGTGAGTCATTGGACGTGGTATATCTCGATTTTTCCAAAGCGTTTGATACCGTGCCGCACAAGAGGTTGGTACACAAAATGAGAATGCTTGGTCTGGGGGAAAATGTGTGTAAATGGGTTAGTAACTGGCTTAGTGATAGAAAGCAGAGGGTGGTTATAAATGGTATAGTCTCTAACTGGGTCGCTGTGACCAGTGGGGTACCGCAGGGGTCAGTATTGGGACCTGTTCTCTTCAACATATTCATTAATGATCTGGTAGAAGGTTTACACAGTAAAATATCGATATTTGCAGATGATACAAAACTATGTAAAGCAGTTAATACAAGAGAAGATAGTATTCTGCTACAGATGGATCTGGATAAGTTGGAAACTTGGGCTGAAAGGTGGCAGATGAGGTTTAACAATGATAAATGTAAGGTTATACACATGGGAAGAGGGAATCAATATCACCATTACACACTGAACGGGAAACCACTGGGTAAATCTGACAGGGAGAAGGACTTGGGGATCCTAGTTAATGATAAACTTACGTGGAGCAGCCAGTGCCAGGCAGCAGCTGCCAAGGCAAACAGGATCATGGGGTGCATTAAAAGAGGTCTGGATACACATGATGAGAGCATTATACTGCCTCTGTACAAATCCCTAGTTAGACCGCACATGGAGTACTGTGTCCAGTTTTGGGCACCGGTGCTCAGGAAGGATATAATGGAACTAGAGAGAGTACAAAGGAGGGCAACAAAATTAATAAAGGGGATGGGAGAACTACAATACCCAGATAGATTAGCGAAATTAGGATTATTTAGTCTAGAAAAAAGACGACTGAGGGGCGATCTAATAACCATGTATAAGTATATAAGGGGACAATACAAATATCTCGCTGAGGATCTGTTTATACCAAGGAAGGTGACGGGCACAAGGGGGCATTCTTTGCGTCTGGAGGAGAGAAGGTTTTTCCACCAACATAGAAGAGGATTCTTTACTGTTAGGGCAGTGAGAATCTGGAATTGCTTGCCTGAGGAGGTGGTGATGGCGAACTCAGTCGAGGGGTTCAAGAGAGGCCTGGATGTCTTCCTGGAGCAGAACAATATTGTATCATACAATTATTAGGTTCTGTAGAAGGACGTAGATCTGGGTATTTATTATGATGGAATATAGGCTGAACTGGATGGACAAAGGTCTTTTTTCGGCCTTACTAACTATGTTACTATGTATTTAATCCCTTGCTGATTTTTTAAGTTTGCCCACTGACAAAGACATGAGCAGTCTATAATTTTAATGGTAGGTTAATTTTAACATTGAGAGATAAAATATAAAAAATAAAATCCAGAAAATCAGTGTATAAATTGGATAAATGTATTTGCATTTTGCAGTGAGAAATAAGTATTTGATCCCCTACCAACAATTAAGGGTATGTGCACACGTTACGGATTGGCCTGTGGAATTTTCCGCACAGAATCTGCATCTCTTTACAGAAAACTCAGGCCAAAATGCTTGCAGATTTAATGCGGAATTGATGCGGATTTCTTGCGGATTGTCATGCGTTTTTTGATGTGCGGATTTTCCTTACACAATGGGGTCAGTGGGTGCAGAAACGCTGTGTTTCCGCACAAACAATTGACATGCTGTGGAAAAAAGACGCAGTGAATCCACGTGGATTTTTCCCAGTATGTGCACAGCAATTCTCAAATTCCCATTGACTATCATTGTTACTGTACTACACTGCAGATTTGATGCAATTCCGCACATCCAAAAACGCTGAGGAAACACATCAAAATCCGCAACGTGTGCACACAGTCTAAGGCCGGTTTCACATGTCCTGATATTTCCAGTACTGGAAAAACGGTACCGGAGATATTTGTGTCCCTGTGCTCACGAGGTACATCCGGACCACACGGACGGCCGCTGAGAAACAGCGCTACAGTAAGCGCTGTCCCCTGTGTGTGGTGCTGAAGCTGGCTGTCATCTTGATCGGGAGAAGGAATGAAAGAAAAACCCGATGTGGGGTCCCCCCTATATTTTATAACCAAACCAGCAAAACTCACAGGTGCGGGCTGCTATTCTCAGGCTGGTAAGGGACCATGGATATGGCGCCCCCAGCTGAAAAACAGCAGCCCGCAGCTGCCCAGAAAAGGCGCATATTAGATGCGCCAATTCTGGAGCTTTGCCCGGTTCTTCCTACTGCCATGTAGCATTGGCATGTGGGGTAATGAGGGGTTAATGTCACCTTCCTATTGTAAGATGACATTAAGCCGGCTTAGTAATGGAGAGGTGTCAATAAGGCACCTATCCGTTACTAATCCCACAGTTGTTAAAGGGCTAATAAAACACACATACAGTAAGGAAAAATAATTTTAATGAAATAAAACAATACACACATTTTGACTATTTTATTGTTACAGGTAATCCAAGAAAAGCCCTTGATCTCCTGGAAAAAGTCAAAATAAAAAACCAACAATATACCCATACCTGTCCGCCGTACAGTCAAGTCCCACGCAGTAATCCATATCTGGGGGCATTTATATTTTACAATCGGGAGCGCTGCTAATGCGACTGCTCCCGGCTGTAAACGACTGGGGAATTAATGAACTGCAGGGAGCAGAGCTTCAGTGACTAGCGGTGACGTCACCGAAGCTGCGCCCCCTGGCGGCATGAACTAAGATGAACTCTTCAGCCTGGGAAAATGCCTTGGCATTTGCCATAGAACACCAGGATTGGCAAATTTGCCACTGGCGCCCTGTGCTCTTCACAGATGAGAGCAGGACCACGCTGAGCACATGTGGCAGACGTGACAGAGTCTGGAGACGCCATGGAGAGTGATCTGCTGTCTGCAACATCCTTCAGCATGACCGGTTTGGCAGTGGGTCTGTAATGGTAGGGGGTGGCATTTCTTTAGAGGGCCGCACAGCCCTCCATGTGCTCACCAGACGTAGCCTGACTGCCATTAGGTACCGAGATGAGATCCTCAGGTTATGTGCATGGAGCGCCCCCAAGGGCTAGGGGAACTCGGTACCGGGTCATTCGGTTCTCAAAGGGGGGATGTCACGGTGGCTCACCCGGTCCGTGGCCCCAGGGAAGTCCGTGTAGAAATGGGGGGAAAGGTCTTTAAAGGGGAATGTTCGTGACGCCACCTGTGGTATTCGGTCAGGTTGACCGACGCTGCTGTAAGGGGTCCGCTGGGGTGATGTTATGGCAGCTAGATGGTATACCTTCCCACAGGTGAAGTGTATCCCCAGGGCTTCCCAGTGTGTAGATGGTGAATGGTGAGAGGCACAGTGAAGAACGAGGACACAAGGTTGCAGTCTCTTTACCTTTTTACTGAAGGCTTCAGCATCCACAGTCCAGAGCACCAGATCACAGGGTAGGCAGAGTCCGGCCGGATTGGAGGCAAATCCAGAGTCCCCTTATCCAGATGGAAATCAGTAGCCTTCCTCTATCACCTTGGTGTTGTAGTACCTTACGGCTAAGCTTCTCACAACTGTAGTAGATGTTCTAGATGTTGTCTCTCTCTGTCCCCCGGATGGATAGGATAAACCCATATGACTGATGGCCTGAGGCTTTTTACAGGGACTCTAGCATGCCCCAGCCCCCACAAGTTGCCACCGTGCCTCCTGGGTATAGGTCGAGCAGGTAACGTGGAATTAGCTGTCCTGCCGGTCTCTGGAGCAAGGCATAGAGTCTGTTGCTCCCTCGGTGTTCCGGCTACCGGATCCTGCGCCTCAGAAGGAGGCAGCCTTTGCAGGGCAGAACTCCTTCTGGTTTCCTCTCCTTTTGCTATGACTTAGATTCTCACCCTCTACAATACAATTCGCTGTTCATGTTTCTTAGGATGCTGCCGCATGTCGGGCAGGCGCAGCTCCGTGGCCTTCTGTGAAGGCCTCTGACAGGATCCCACCCCTGTCAGGGACCACCCTGTCGGCAACCTCTCGATGTTCCTCCTTCCTCTCTCTCTGCCTGACAGGTGCTGACTCAGTGAAGCTCAGCCAGCTTCTTACTAACTTCCTATCCAGACCACCAGTTTTACCTAATTGTGAAGAGTGCCCTAATAAATAGGAGCATAGCTCCCCCTGGTGGACTGGAGTGTGAAGTGTGTTGCATGGTTTGTGATACCTGGTAAAGAGATCTCCTTTATTGCCCTCAGACGTAACATCACTCCCCCCTGGAGGAGAATGAAATTACTGCAACGACCAGGACCCTGGGGCGCTGCATGCACACGTTGCGGATTTGCCTCTGGAAGTTTTTGTGCGGATTCTGCATCTCTTGGCAGAAAACGCAGGTGCGGATTTGATGCGTTTTTGTGCAGATTTGTTATGGATTTTATGCGTTTTTACCCCTGCGGATTTCTATAATGGAATGGGCACAAAAACGCTGCAGATCCGCACAAAAGAAGTGACATGCTCCTTCTTTTAATCCGCAGCTTTTCCGTGCGGAATTTTCTGCACCATTAGCACAGCATTTTTTTTTTCCATTGATTTACGTTGTACTGTAAATCACTTGCTGATCTGCGGCGTGTCTGCATGGAAAAAAACGCTGCGGATCCGCAGTAAATCCGCAACGTGTGCACATAGCCTCAGACCCCTTGTGAGACCATATGCTGGTGCGGTTGGCCCTGGGTTCCTAATGGAGGACAATGCCAGACCTCATGTGGCTGGAGTGTGTCAGTAGTTCCTGCAAGATGAAGGCATTGAAGCTATGGACTGTCCCGCCCATTCCCCAGACCTGAATCTGATTGATCACATCTGGGACATCATGTCTCGCACCATCCACCAATGTCACGTTGCACCACAGACTGTCCAGGAGTTGGTGGATGCTTTAGTCCAGGTCTGGGAGGAGATCCCTCAGGAGACCATCCGCCACCTCACCAGGAGCATGCCCAGGCCTTGTAGGGAGATCATACAGGCACGTGGAGGCCACACACACTACTGAGCATCATTTTCTTGTCTTGAGGCATTTCCACTGAAGTTGGATCAGCCAACTTGGATCGCTGGATCTCCTACAGTGTGTGACGCCGATTCAGCGATGTCTTCACTGGTAACCAGGGTAAACATCGGGTTACTAAGCGCAGGGCCGCGCTTAGTAACCCGATATTTACCCTGGTTACCAGTGTAAATGTAAAAAAAAACAAACACTACATACTTACTTTCCGGTGTCTGTCGCGCCCCCCGGCGTTCTGCTTCCCTGCACTGTCAGCACCGGCTGGCCGTAAAGCACAGCACAGCGGTGACGTCAGCGCTCTGCTTTACGGCTGGCGCTTACACAGTGCAGGGAAGCAGAATGCCGGGGGACGCGACAGACACCGGAATGTAAGTATGTAGTGTTTTGTTTGTTTTTTTTTTTACATTTACACTGGTAACCAGGGTAAACATTGGGTTACTAAGCGCTGCAGCGATCGGCATCGTTGTCTAGATCGCTGCAGCGTCGCTAAATGTGACGGTACCTTTATACAAAGCTCAGCATTCAACAAAAACTGGTAGATCCGCAGCAGATAAAACAGTTTTTAATCAAAACTGCCACAGCCATTAAAGTGATAAATCGCTGGAATCAGGGTCTCAGCCCCTACAGCATACTGTTCTTATATGTGGTAGCAAAGATTTGGTGACAAATTCCCTTTAATAGTTTTTCTGTATTACATATTCATGCAATGTGCTCTACTCGTTGTGTCGCTGCTATAGTCTACAGGTGGTTTTCTTGCATTTTTTTTTACAGGTCAATGATTACTGATCTTACAGTCTATCTAACATCCAGGCAAGTGATTCCCTGGCAGAAACATGGATTTCAGATCATGCCTGGGTGAGGGCACTTGTTTCTTGGTAATGGTGGGAGCTTGTAATTATGTCCCATTCCGCCAGTCTATTCCACAGCGCTGTACGTAGATTGGAATCACTCACATTAGTTGATACTTCTAATCTAGAAGCTGGCCCACTTACAATGGATATCTGCACTTGTGATTTATTTTTTTTTTTTTGCCATTTCCAAAAAGTCCATATGTTCTGCGCTCACCTGTAGCACACAGACCAAATACATGTTAAAGCCCATTATTCAATGTGGAGGCGCGGTGATGATAATTTCTCCAAGGTTCTCTATGACAACAAGGCCAGTGACCCCATACTGAGGCGCCATTACTGTATTTTACTTTTATCATTTTACACAATATATCAATGTATACTATAATACTGAAGACAGGGGCCGAATACTGCAGCGTCTAACGCAGAACAGCGGTGAAGCAGGGTGGCCAGCGCCCGGGTCAGGACAAGTATTGTGCTCTGCTGAACCATGGACCCTTCCATTAGCATTCCCTGAGGTCCTCCCACCAGTCCAGTATGGGACCCCCTATTCCCCAAGCAGATTTATTGTATTATAAGGCAATACCAATGTCATTATACTTTTTGCTTTCCATAAAATTAAAAAAAATTAAGTTATACATTTCCATTTTGTTTACTTTTTTTTTCCATTTTTTTGTGTGGTTTCTTTAATCTATTTTATTACCAATTACTAAAGCTATCCCTCACCTAGCTCTAACCCTAAATGTATCTGTAACCCTAACCTTAGCCCAAGCCTGCTTAGTCTCTTGATTGCTGCCAATGCAGAGAGCAGCAGCTGTGATGAGTTGGTCTGCGCTCTGCATAGGCAGTGGTGGCACTGACCGAGCTGACAGAGCAGCCGCATATTCATATAAGGAACTTAGCTCCTATTAACCCCCCCAAAAAACAACCTACTGGCACCGCCCCTTTATCGGCATGCCCAAGAGGCAAATCTAGCATGCCAATAACACAGCAAAAAATCCAAGAAAACTCAAGCAAAACCTGATTTTTTTTTTCAACTTCTTTCCTGCCAAGACATCAGGTCTTGCTGAAGAAAAAACGTGTAGTGTGAACTTACCCTAACACAGCATTGTGAGGCTAAGGCTCCAAAGATGGCTGGAGGTTTGCCTTCCAAAAAAACAACCAATTACAGGTGCTTCTCACAAAATTAGAATATCATCAAATAGTTAATTTATTTCAGTTCTTCACTAAAAAAAAGTGAAGCTCGTATATTATATAGAGTCATTACAGAGAGATCTATTTCACGTGTTTATTTCTGTTAATGTTGATGATTATGGCTTACAGCCAATGAAAACCCAAAAGTCATTATCTCAGTAAATTAGAATACTTTATAGCACCAGCTTGAAAAATTACTTTAAAATCCAAAATGTCCTACTCAAAAGTATGTTCAGTAAATGCACTGAATACTTGGTCGGGTCTCCTATTGCATCAATTACTGCATCAATATGGCATGGAGGCGATCAGCCTGTGGCACTGCTGACCCCCTGCCAAACACACACTGTGACAAGAAATGTTTTTTTTATTAAAAACATCATCCCGTTGTGGATATTCTGACCCAAAATGGCCCCTCTTTCCCACTAAATAATCTTCATCCTCCGCCCCCTTTTTCCACTCCACCATTGACCACCTTGTAAACCCTTAAGCATTTCAAACTGAATCTCTCATCCAGTCCCAGTCATGAGGGGCTTTCTTCTCATTTTCATTTGTCTCCAGACCCTTAATTTATTTCTCTATGGGACTGCTCTGCACTCATATTGTGCGTTTATGTATTTAGTATGGCTTAAGGGAATTATTATGATCGATACACATAAAATCTGCAGATGTGATTACAATTCATACTTTTTTGGGGGGGTAACTTTAAAATATAATAATGAAAAAATAATGATAATGGTCCTGCCTAGTGAGAAGTTTATTTTACAGACTTATGGAGAAAGGCACAGTGCCAGGCATTCAATGGTTAATTCTTTGGAACACTGAGTGGGACTTCTAGCCAATGAAACAACCAGGGTGGATAAAAATCTTGATTTTTTAAAAAAAATAAAAAAAATCAGATTTTTTTTATTTAAATCAGATTTTTTGATTTAAATAATTTGATTTAAATCAGATTTTTTAATCAAGTTGTACACAAGCAAAACTTTGTCTTTTTGCAAATCTAATTGTTTTACACAAATAAAAATATTAAAACAGTTGATTATGAAACCTAATAATTATTATTTGCACTATTAAACACTCAGAATTGAACTACAGAGAGTAAGTACTTTTTAACAATAGCCTATCTCTAACGTTTGAAGTAAGCAAACATCTTCAGTGAATACATCAGTCCTTTAAGCCTACTGTTTATTTAGGACTTTTAATAGGAAAACCAGTTGTCCTGCTTTAGCAGTTCCTAAGCGGTTTCGGACTGTTGTGTGCACAAAACCAAATGATGAAAACAATCTCTCTACTCCTGCGGATGAAGCCGATGCAGTCAGTAGCTGAGTAGCTAGATTTATTATCTTTGCTGGAAGAACAAGTGATTGCGACTTCCACCAGTCCAGTGGTTTTAGTTCATTAACGACGTTATCTGCAAACATGTATTTTTGAAATGGTGCAGATTCACACTTCAATTTCAGCACAGTTGCCACAATGTCATGGTTAGTATTGGCGAGCCACTCCATTGCAGAGTTGATTTCCGCCTCAGATAATTTTTTCCCTCTGTAGATGGGATGCAAGATATTGGCTAAATAGTGTTCTTCTTTTAATGCTTGGTCCTTGCGGTGCTGTATTGCAACCTTTACATTGTTTGAGAGGTTCAAGCGATCTAGAGAACCTTCTAAATCTTTCCAAACTTCTGTGGCATCAGCTATGGTTGCAGTATCTTTCTGCATTTTATCCAACGCAATCGATATTGGCTTTAACCTTTCCAAAAGGTCCTCGGCATTTCTCTTCACACCAAGATTTAATACTTTGCTTCGTATATTAGCATTAATTTTATCCCGATGTGTTTCGCAAATGGACAGTAATTTTGACCAGTTGTTAATAAACATTTCCAAGCAGTCAGCCAAGGTATTCCATCTAACATCTTGTGGTAGAACCAACTTCAGTCCTCCCATTTCCTTGTAGGTTGCATGTGCAAAATGATTATTGCGGAAATATTTAACAATTTCTACAACATGTTGCTTGACACCCGAAATATGCAGGTCTTTTGCCAAAAGATGCAACAAATGGGCAGAACAACCGTATGTAATGACATTTGTGTCATCCTCATGTGCCAGTTCCGCTCGCATTTTTGCCACATTGCTTGCGTTATCAGTAACTAAGCTCCTTACTTTACATCCAAACTGTTCTTGGCATTAGTGAATTGAGTTCTTAGCAATTTCAAGTAAATATTCAGCAGTATGTCAATTTCCAGATGTGTCGATTGTGTCTGTAAGGTAAGTTTCACCATCTTCTGTTGTGACACAAGTGCAAATTATGGGGTCGTTGTGGATGTTGCTCCAACCATCCAAGCTCATGTTAACAACCTTGTCTTTCAAATATTTTGTACAAGCCGCTCTTTCTATGTCGTATACAGCCTGAAGAGGTTTTCCTGAGATATCAAATCTACTTGGTGGTTTGTAGCCTGGTCTAATTCCTTCGATCATTTGTACAAACAATGGGTGCTCAACTAGTCGGAAAGAAGAATTGGTTGCAAATATGAATTTAGCAATTAATTCATTAAAATGTTCTTTCTGGCTCGTCGTAGTCTTTAAGATGAATTTTTCTACACTTTGCACGCAAAGTTTTTTTTTGGGCTGCTTTGTTGAAGTTGTACCCAGATATTGATTGTCACGTGCAGCACAAGCCATATTTGACCCTGAAAGCACAGAAATTAAAAATATAAATCGACTGCGTATTTGAAGAAATATAACGAAAATATTTTGAAACAAACTTTTTGAACAATGTAATGGTCCTCGTCCTATAAGGGCTGTCTCAAAAGTTATGCTACTCAAGTTTTCCGGTGAAGTTGCTGTAATACTGGTAACTAATATCAGAGCAACTGAAAAAAATTATGTCACAAAAGTTTTAAAAATGTTTTTTTTTTAAAATGGTCAATTTGGCAGACTTCAAAAGTGAATTGCAGCCTACAATAAAAAAAAATAAGCGTATACACACTTTATTTTTACTTAAAGGACATGTGCACCTTTATTTTTTAAGGTGCAGTGTGCACATGTCCTCCCCCCGCAGCTCTCTTACCTCCGATGTCAGCGCTGCGGGGATCCGTGGCTTCGTTCTGCCCGTCCGCGAGCGCGCCTCCATTCATTTCAATGGAGCGTGCGGCCCGCTGACGTCACGCCGCTGGATCACTGCGAGTAGGCCGCAACCGGAGGACGGGAGGCGGACGGTCAAAACGAAGCCACGGATCTCAGCGCTGCGGGGATCGGAGGTAAGAGCGCTGCTGGGGGGGAGGACATGTGCACCTTAAAAAAATAAAGGTGCACATGTCCTTTAGCGTTAATTTTCTGTGAAATATTGCCTTAACATAAATTTAAATTCTATACTCCAGAACTACTAGTGCTAGAAATTTCTCTTTTCATAGACTTTAACCATCCCAGTAAAATGTCTGTTAAAAAAATAGGTTGTAATTGCCAGACTTACTAGTACTAGGCTCCTGGTGCATAAGAAGCTGTGGGGGTTCATTGACATTAGTTGTATCACTATCAACATCTTCATTTCCTTTCTGGTTGCAGTTTTCATAATGTGATTTCAAACGGCAAACAAGTCCTTGGATATCCTTTTGACAGTATTTGCACTTTGCTCTTGCACCTTTCTTTCCAAGATCTGCTGCTGGCATCTCAACAAAATGAACCCAAATAGGGTCTCTCTTACGACCTGCCATGGCTCACACAGATCACTTATGAAGTTTGATTGTTACTACAGCCAAGTACTGCTGACTATCCAACAAGTTTGGGCATGTCAACTGAATGGAAAAAGAAACTAAACCAAAAGTGAAACCAAGCTAGAAGTGTGAAATTAAAGGGGCAGTATGAACAAAATGTGGAGGCTATTAATAGTTTATACAATTAAGACATGCTGCTTTTAAACACCTACCTATTGCCATATAGTAAAACAAAAAAGATTTTTACTTACTTTGGGGTCCCCCCCTCACCCTGGCGTTAGATCGTTGCCCCTAGTTTCGTCCATGTAACTATGGGCGCACATGCGCACTGCTCTCACTTCTCATTTTAATCGTGATTTATATTAAAAAAAACCTTTTGATTTAAATCAGTGATTTAAATCATGATTGAAATCATGATTTAAATCGATCCGATTTAAATAGAAAAAAATCTTTTGATTTAAATCGTGATTTAAATCATGATTTAAATCGGCGTGATTTAAATCAATCCACCCTGGAAACAACAGTAATAAACACCTGCGGTAACTACGGCAACTGTGCTGATGTCATAAACACATACATCTATGGTACAGGAGCCACCAGTCATTCAGCCGTATGAGGAGCCGTACTTGATGTGTCTGGAGACCTGGAGCTTCATCACTCCACAATGGGAGAAAGGGGACACCGCCTAGCCAGCCAGATCAGCCATACCGCCTAGCCAGCCCGATCAGCCATACCGCCTAGCCAGCCAGATCAGCCATACCGCCTAGCCAGCCAGATCAGCCATACCGCCTAGCCAGCCAGATCAGCCATACCGCCTAGCCAGCCAGATCAATGGGGTGACAGATGTTGCCGCCAGATCTCCCTCACGTCCGGTACTCGCCGCCTTCACCTTTATGTGTACGGCCTGGAGAGGTCGCATTAGGCTTCTCTATACCAAATATGACACAATGTACAAATTCTGGTACAATTTGCTGTTATGTGTCGGCATTAATCTTCTAAGCCCAAGGGAAGGGCAGTCCTCCAGCCATCGTTCCCTAGAGGTTTCCACCATGGGGTTTTTCCTCTCCTGAGTGCTGAAGGATGATTCTTCGTGAGTCGGAGGTTGTGCCATTTTCAGTGTCTCTTTCATAGTAATTGGCTGATTCTAAATTTGAGACACTGAAAGAAATAATAATAATTAGATTTGGAATAAAATTCGGTTAATTTATCATCCAATAAAAGTGTTTTGTGTGTTTCTTTCACAATCTTGGGTTGGGGAGATTTTCTTGGGAATCAGGATCCAGCATCTATGATCAAGCCATGAAGCCAGAAATGGAGTCGGAGCAATTTTAACCCTGTGCTGGAAGATAGGACGGAACAGAGATGACAACGTGTTACTGCACAATTAGCACAAGTTCACACTCTTCCTTGCATTCAGATAATGGGGAGACTCAGAGCCAGACAGGGACTAAAAAGCAGCTCTGGCACACACAATTCACCAGCCCACATACAATGTGTCCTCAACCCGAATAATAGAACACTGACAGGTCGTGCAGAATTTTGCTTTACTTGTTACACCCCTTGCTTACATATGTTGGATAACCACTTGTCCACTAGTCAGACAACCCCTTCTCAATCCGAATGTTTTCCCCTTTTAAATTAATAAAATATTTACTCGCCTCCGGTTCCGGCGCCGTTCCAGCGGTGTCGGCATCCCTGTAGCAAATCAGCGCTGGCTTCACTCTACCCTACTTCGGACATATCACATACATCTGGAGGAAGAGAGAGCAGCAGCACATCCATGTGTCACAGGCTGAGTACAGACAGTTATTCACTGACCGGCCGCAGGTGTCCTGTCCTGAACTTACAGCCTCATACTGTATATGCTTATGAGGTCGTTAATTTTGGGTCAAAATAACTGTGGCCACTTTGTGAATGACGGTCTGTACTCGGACTGTGACACACAGATGTGTGTATGCGGCTTTAATTGAATAAATTGTCTCTATTCTTCTATTAACAGTCTGGCGGTGTACCATTATCTCTCACAATATCAGACTGTAACAACACATCCCTGGGAGAAGGGGAATAGCGACGCCCAGTTGTCAGTTAGGTTTAGGCTACACTTTTTGTAGTGCTACATTCTGATTTTAACCATTGAGCGGCAGTTGAAATTTTACACTTTTAATGGGCAGATATGGAGTTAATCTGCAGGTTAATAGCAATCTAAATTTGTGCAGCCGACAGTCCGTCTACCAGGTGAAAATGAACTTTATTCCTCCTGGCGGCCTCCGGCTTTCAGTCATAGAGTTGCGGCTGCAGCAGCTTCAGTCATCGCTCAGTACATAGTGAGCTGCGGCTGTAACCGTGCTCTGGCACTGACAGATGGCTCTGTACTGATGCACTGCTGAGCCGGCTGTCCGTCAGTACCAAAGCATGGTTACAGCATCCGCTCACTATATACTGAGCAGTGACTGAAGCTGCTGCAGCCACATCTCTATGACTAAAAGCCGGAGGCCGCCAGGAAGAACAAAGTTTATTTCCTCCTGGTAGCCGGACTGTCAGCGTTGTGGCCGGGGAGCTGTAGAATACTATTGGGCCGGGGTACACATCCTGCCATCACAGCGCCACTGACATACCCCGCCCACAATCCTGCCCCTAAATGACGCTGACACCTGCGGTTTGGATATAAAAACCCACCTTTCTACCTAGTAACCATTACGCCCCTCTTTTGTGAAGAAGCTGAATAGAGAAATGGCGCTCGTCGGGCGCAGGTATTGATACAATCCTCTCTCAGCACTGCACAATATTTCAGCATCCAACCTCAGGTAAACAAACATTTCTTTGACCAGACTCCCTTTATTGTCCTAGTTTCTTAACCATTGTTTAGATTATTCCTTCCACCTTTTCTAGCATTTGCTTGCCCTCTAGTGGACTTTTTAGGAATAGCTGAAAGTGGAATTCCATTCACGTTACTATAGTTTTTCCTAATGTTAAGTATCGCGGACATATACAATTACTCACTATTCCATCCAGTGGGCTGCTACTGGTCAGACAATTATTTTTTCACTACATGTTGTTATGTGATTGCACTTTATGTTTAGACTTTCTCTGAAAAGGCTGCAGAATAGAGGATGTTAATATGACTTTGTAGTTTCAACAATGTCAAGCCCACCTAGCAGGAAAACATTGGTCTAAATGCAGATAAATTATATACTTTCCATCAGATTGTACCAATCCCTGATTTTTTTGGAGGTCCAGCTTTTCAACCTCTTTCCTGTCTTTTTAAACGATTTTAATATTTGTCTCAATAAAGAAATCTTTTATTTCACTTTCTAATCACTTCATACCTTTTCTTAGGTAGATAATGTAACATATTGATGATTGAAGTGCTTTTCCTGCCAAACATACACACATATATTAGGAGGATGCACCAGGGAGTGGAGGATTGGGTTAAACCAATGTAAGAAAGGGAATTATCACACACACAAAACCTAGCAACAGTCACTGATAAATCCACCAACAGCCTACTCCAATAATCAAAACAAAAAAGCAAAAGAAGTCCTCCAATATCAATAATTTTAAACATAGAAATTTTATTCAGATATAAGATTAAAAAAGAAAAAATTCAAAAAAAGGAGATGCTAGTACACCATACAAGTAATGGCAAAACAGCAAACCCTGGACATGAAGTATCGGTAAATAGAATTATGCCTAAACATACTAAAAATATCAAATCAAATCATACTTTGATTTGATATTTTTTCTGTACAAATGGCTACTTTACTGTTATGGTGTGCACATTGTCATTGGCTATTTAGCCTGCTATCACATTAACAATGTAATCTACTCCATTTTACTGTGCATTACCTTATATTTCTAAATACTGTATAGCTATACAAGCTATTTTTTGCACCATGCACTTTATATTTTGTATTTAGTTTTATTATTACCTTTATTTAGGTTGGCTGTGTAGTTGCTTCAGGATGTGGCATATCTTGTATATATAGATATATTAGATATATATATATATATATATATATATATATATATATATACAGTGGGGCAAAAAAGTATTTAGTCAGTCAGCAATAGTGCAAGTTCCACCACTTAAAAAGATGAGAGGCGTCTGTAATTTACATCATAGGTAGACCTCAACTATGGGAGACAAACTGAGAAAAAAAAATCCAGAAAATCACTGTCTGTTTTTTTAACATTTTATTTGCATATTATGGTGGAAAATAAGTATTTGGTCAGAAACAAAATTTCATCTCAATACTTTGTAATATATCCTTTGTTGGCAATGACAGAGGTCAAAAGTTTTCTGTAAGTCTTCACAAGGTTGCCACACACTGTTGTTGGTATGTTGGCCCATTCCACCATGCAGATCTCCTCTAGAGCAGTGATGTTTTTGGCTTTTCGCTTGGCAACACCGACTTTCAACTCCCTCCAAAGGTTTTCTATAGGGTTGAGATCTGGAGACTGGCTAGGCCACTCCAGGACCTTGAAATGCTTCTTACGAAGCCACTCCTTCGTTGCCATGGCTGTGTGCTTTGGATCATTGTCATGTTGAAAGACCCAGCCACGTTTCATCTTCAATGCCCTTGCTGATGGAAGGAGGTTTGCACTCAAAATCTCACGATACATGGCCCCATTCATTCTTTCATGTACCCGGATCAGTCGTCCTGGCCCCTTTGCAGAGAAACAGCCCCAAAGCATGATGTTTCCACCACCATGCTTTACAGTAGGTATGGTGTTTGATGGATGCAAATCAGTATTCTTTTTCCTCCAAACACGACAAGTTGTGTTTATACCAAACAGTTCCAGTTTGGTTTCATCAGACCATAGGACATTCTCCCAAAACTCCTCTGGATCATCCAAATGCTCTCTAGCAAACTTCAGACGGGCCCAGACATGTACTGGCTTAAGCAGTGGGACACGTCTGGCACTGCAGGATCTGAGTCCATGGTGGCGTAGTGTGTTACTTATGGTAGGCCTTGTTACATTGGTCCCAGCTCTCTGCAGTTCATTCACTAGGTCCCCCCGCGTGGTTCTGGGATTTTTGCTCACCGTTCTTGTGATCATTCTGACCCCACGGGGTGGGATTTTGCGTGGAGCCCCAGATCGAGGGAGATTATCAGTGGTCTTGTATGTCTTCCATTTTCTAATTATTGCTCCCACTGTTGATTTCTTCACTCCAAGCTGGTTGGCTATTGCAGATTCAGTCTTCCCAGCCTGGTGCAGGGCTACAATTTTGTTTCTGGTGTCCTTTGACAGCTCTTTGGTCTTCACCATAGTGGAGTTTGGAGTCAGACTGTTTGAGGGTGTGCACAGGTGTCTTTTTATACTGATAACAAGTTTAAACAGGTGCCATTACTACAGGTAATGAGTGGAGGAAAGAGGAGACTCTTAAAGAAGAAGTTACAGGTCTGTGAGAGCCAGAAATCTTGATTGTTTGTTTCTGACCAAATACTTATTTTCCACCATAATATGCAAATAAAATGATAAAAAAAACAGACAATGTGATTTTCTGGATTTTTTTTTCTCAGTATGTCTCCCATAGTTGAGGTCTACCTATGATGTAAATTACAGACGCCTCTCATCTTTTTAAGTGGTGGAACTTGCACTATTGCTGACTGACTAAATACTTTTTTGCCCCACTGTATATATATATATATACAAGATATATATATATATATATATATATATATATATATATATATATATATATATATATATATATATATATATAATATATACTTCCCTACGTTTAGGCATAATTCTATTTACTTCATGTCCAGTGTTTGTGTTTTGCCATTACTTGTATGGTGTACTAGCATCTCCAATTTTTGAAATGTTTTTTTTTTTTTTTTTTTTAAATCTTGTATCTGAATAAAATTTGATATTGGAGGACTTCTTTTGCTTTTTTGTTTTGCTGATTTATATGCGGTCCTCTGCATGTACTATGGGGCTACTCATTTTTTGTCTACTCTAATAAACACCAACAATTTTCAGCCATGCAGCATAAGCTAACACTGACAAAGAGTTCCAGCCAGGATCCAGACTATATAGGCGCTGGGAGTGGCTAACAGTGCACAGCTGAGAGCCTAAGGCCAGTCTCACATGTCCAGATAATTCCGGTACCGGAATTATCCGTGTACGTGTGTCCGTGAGGTCACGTAGGCCATCCGTGTGGCACACGTGCGGCAGCCGTGTGCCGACTGGGTATCACACGGAGCGTGCAGGAGACAGCGCTAGAGATAAGCGCTGTCCCCTGCATCTGGTGCTGAAGCCGCCATTCATATCTTCTCTCCAGCAGCGTTCGCTAGAGAGAAGATATGAACAAATCCTTTTTTTTTTCTCGTGTTTAAAATAAAGATCCCTGTCCCCACCCCCCTCCCACCCCCTGTGCGCCCGCCCGCTGTTGCTAAAATACTCACCCGGCTCCCTCGAAGCGTCCTCTCCGCGCTGCACCTTCTCCTGTATGAGCGGTCACGTGGTGCTGCCCATTACTCATGAATATGCGGCTCCACCCCTATGGGAGGTGGAGCCGCATATTCATGACTGTAATCGGCGGCACCACATGACCGCTCATACAGGAGAAGCTGGCGCTGAGAGGAAGCTGCGAGGGAGTCGGGTGAGTATTTTATTAACAGCGGGCGGGCGCACAGGGGGTGGGAGGGGGGTGGGGACAGGGATCTTTATTTTAAACACGAAAAAAAAAAAAAGAAAGATTTGTTCATATCTTCTCTCTAGCGAACGCTGCTGGAGAGAAGATATGAATGGCGGCTTCAGCACCTCACTGGGGGGACAGCACTTACTGTAGCGCTGTCTCCTGCACGGCACGCGGGACAGCACACGGACAGCGTCCGTGTGCGGTACGTGTTTTACACAGACCCATTGACTTTAATGGGTCCGTGTAATCCGTGCGCTCTCACGAACACTGACATGTCTCCGTGTTTTGCACACGGACACACGGTCCGTGAAAACACGCTGACATGTGCAGAGACACATTGATTTCAATGTGTCTACGTGAGCCAGTGTCTCCGGTACGTGAGGAAACTGTCACCTCACGTACCGGAGCCACTGACGTGTGAAACCGGCCTAAGGCTATGTGCACATGTTGCGGATTGGGGTGCAGAATTTTCTGCACAAAATCTGCATCTCCTGGCAGAAAACACAGGTGCGGATTTGACGCGTTTTTTTATGCGGATTTTGTGCGTTTTTGTTGCGCATTTCCTGCGTTTTTTACCACTGCGGATTTCTATAATGGAAGGGTGCAGAAACGCTGAAGATCCGCACAAAAGTGACATGCTACTTCTTTTGATCAGCAGCCTTTTTCATGCGGAATTTTCTGCACCATTAGCACAGCATTTTTTTTCCTATTGATTTACATTGTACTGTAAATCCGCACTAAATCCGCATCGTGTGCACATAGCCTTAATGCTCCAGGAGCTTCCAACTGAATAACTGTGACAGAAGGACAGACAGACGGAAGTGACCCTTAGACAATTATATAGTAGATATGAAACTGAAATAGCTGTTGCAAAAAAAACAATTTTTATAAAACATTAAGCTTAAGATTAATAGGGGTGCCCAAACTTTTTCATATAACTGTATATATAGTATAATGGTAGGAGCCTCACTCTGTCCAAAGCCTTTATAGACTGCGCAAGCCCGACGCACCTGCGCAGTCGGGACCCCACAGACAGACAGAGTGACGCAGCCAGGAACCCGCACAACAACTTCCTTACCCTCCCCCAATATACCGCCCATGGGGGCTCCGTGCTCCCCTGCATACCCCCAACATACTGGTCATGGGGGCTCTGCAGCTCAGGTCAGGGAAAATGTACATCACAGCGGAGCTCCAGGACCTTTGATGATGTCACCACCATGTGATGCGTGTGGGCGGAGTCAGCCCTCCGCTGTGCTGGTTTCAAGGGTGCTGTATCCAATATAGCAGCACTCAGGCAGGCACACTTAGTACAGCCGCGCTCAGTATAGCCGCACTCAGGCAGTACAGTCATGCTCAGTATAGCCGCATTCAGTATAGCCTCACTCGGTACAGCCGCAATCAGGCAGTACAGCCATGCTCAGTATAGCCGCACTCAGTATAGCTACACTCAGGCAGTACAGGCACGCTCAGTATAGCCGCACTCAGGCAGTACAGTCATGCTCAGTATAGCCGCAATCAGGCAGTACAGCCATGCTCAATATAGCCGCACTCAGTATAGCTACACTCAGGCAGTACAGGCACGCTCAGTACAGCCGCACTCAAGCAGTACAGCTGCACTCAGTACAGCCGCACTCGGGCAGTACCTCCACGCTCAGTTTACCTGCACTCAGAATAGCCGCACTCAGTATAGCCGCACTCAGGCAGTACAGCCGCGCTCAGGCAGTACAGCCGCCCTCAGTATAGCCGCACTCAGGCAGTACCTCCACGCTCAGTATACCTGCACTCAGAATAGCCGCACTCAGTATAGCCGCACTCAGGCAGTACAGGCACGCTCAGTACAGCCGCACTCAGTATAGCCACACTTAAGCAGTACAGGCACGCTCAGTATAGCTGCACTCAGGCAGTACAGCCATGCTCAGTATAACTGCACTCAGGCAGTACAGCCGCCCTCAGTATAGCCGCACTCAGGCAGAACAACTGCGCTCAGTATAGCTGCACTCAGGCAGTACAGCCGCACTCAGTATAGCTGCACTCAGGCAGTACAGGCACGCTCTCAGTATAGCCGCACTCAGGCAGTAGAGCCATGCTCAGTATAGCTGCACTCAGGCAGTACAGCCGCCCTCAGTATAGCCGCACTCAGGCAGTAGAGCCATGCTCAGTATAGCTGCACTCAGGCAGTACAGCCGCCCTCAGTATAGCCGCACTCAGGCAGTTCAGCCACGCTCAGTATAGCCGCACTCAGACAGTACAGCCACACTCAGTATAGTTGCACTCAGGCAGTACAGTGAGACCGCTAAGTCTTCTGGGTAATTTCGCAATGCATCGCCGGGAACGGAAGATGGCGGTCGGCGCGAGCGGATCATCGGACAACGGAGGGTGAGTATAGCATGTTTTTTGTTTTTTTATTATTTTAACATTAGATCTTTATACTATTGATGCTGCATAGGCACCATCAATAGTAAAAACTTGGTCACACAGGGTTAATAGCGGTGGTTACGGAGTGCGTTACCCACGGCATAACGCGGTCCGTTACCGCCGGCATTAACCCTGTGTGAGCGGTGACTGGAGGGGAGTATGCGGGCGCCGGGCACTGACTGCGGGGAGTAAGGAGCGGCCATTTTCTTCCGGACTGTGCCTGTCGCTGATTGGTCGCGGCAAAACAGCCACGACCAATCAGCGACTTGGACTTCCATGACAGACAAAGGCCGCGACCAATGAATATCCGTGACAGAAAGAAGGACAGATGGAAGTGACCCTTAGACAATTTTATAGTAGATTTGTTTTACGTTGCTTATATTGTATAATGCCATCATATTCCGCAGCACTTAACAGACATCATCATCACTGTCCTCATTGGTGCTCACATTCTACATTCCCCATCAGTATGTCTTTGGAGCGTGGAGGAAATCAGAGAACCTGGAGGAAACCCACACAAACACGGGGAGAACATACTACTTAGGCTACTTTCACACTAGCGTCGGATTCGGCCCATCGCATTGCGTCAGGCCGAGATTCCGACGCTAGCGTTTGATGCGCCGCACAACGGGTGCAGCGGATGCATTTATCGTTACATTTAACGTTTTTTGCTCCTGGCGGTCCGCCACAACACGGCACAACCGTCGCACGACGGTTGTGACGTGTGTCAATACATCGCAATGCATCGGTAATGTTACTCTATGGTGCAAAAACGCATCCTGCAAACAACTTTGCAGGATGCGTTTTTTCCCCTAAACGACGCATTGCGACGTATTCAAAAAACGCCAGTGTGAAAGTAGCCTTACAGATGTTGTCCTTGGTGGGATTTCAACCTGCTGCAAAGCAATAGTGCTAACCACTGAACCACCATGCTTTTACAATAGAGCTTACTTTTTCATAATTTGCTGTTTTTTATTGGTACAATTTGAGGTACATAAGTCTTTTTTGATGATTTTTATATGTCCATTTATTTTTTTCAGACATTAGACTGCTTATAAGTTTAGCAACCATCTTTCACATTCTCAAGGAATTTTCAGAAATTTAATGTTAACTTCGGATTCAATTCTTAAGTGCCTCTAACGGGCCTATTTATTGAAAAACAACTCACAACTTGCATCACTTAAAAAATGCGTACTTTAAAGTATTCAAATTCTAAATTTATCTAACCCAAAGTGGAGTGAAAAATGAAAAATTCAGTTTTTCCACTAATACGTAGTTTTAACCACATATCTTTCATCTCCAAAAGGAATTGTATTGTGGTACCGTGTTAGCCAGAAAAATCGATGTGAATATTTTTCTGCCCAATGATGACAGAAGTATTCTAGGAGTGATACCTTTATTGGCTAACCAGAAAATATTCTGCTTAGCCAATAACGGTATCACTCCTAGAATACTTCTGTCATCATTGGGCAGAAAAATATTCACATCTTCAAAAGGATTAACAGTAATAGAAGAATAAACTATCCACACATTTTTATGCAATCCTTCTGAGTATGGAAAAACCTTGGGCAAAGGTTATACATAACTGGGTGCATAGCATAGCATACATTTTGCTGGAATGGTTTGCTGTTAACATGTTGCATTTGGCCATATCTCAAATTGGCCAAACCTAGTGACAGGTTCCCTTTAAAGCATGCCATGTTATCGCTGCTCTGTGTACTCATTTGCCTCAATGACTAAGCTTTCGCAAATGTATTTTAATATGTAGAATTCCCAAATACATTTTTGAGAATAAAAGAATACAGTCTTTTTGTCAACGAAAAAATAAAAGCAAACAATGCAAATCCTTTGTACCTATGTCGCTTTGTCTATACTCGGCCAAGGAGCTCAAACATTTTTTGGGTTTTTTCGTCAGCTGTAGATAATTGAGCAGTGTAAATTCTAAGTATTTGATCTACACTTCCCTTTTAAACACATGTGACTTCGATGATGAAGAAGTATGATGAGAACAGAAAGCGAGTGCTGGAACTCACTGAGGAAATGACTAGTAACTACATGTGTGGGGGGATGGCAGCCTATGGTTTAGTTAGATCTGGCTTTGACACGTGTCTGCAATGACAGCGTCTCTGTTGTTTAAGCTCTTTATTGGAATAACAGTCGTACTTATTATCTGTATCCCAGAATGGTTCAAGACTAAGGAAGGTAAGTTGTGTCTGATTTTATACAAGAGCTAATGGCATTTAGTGTGACACTAAATATGGCATGGTAGTGAAGATATATAATCGGCAGAACGGGATCACTACAAGCCTACTACAAGCCTACTTTTCATTTATTTTCAGTTTCCTATTATATCAATTATAGGTGAATCTCATTAGATATAGAGACAATTTCCGAACAGTACAGAGAATACAATCGCTCATATGGGTCTTACTCTCTATGAAGCCATGTGACATAGGAAGTTTATCAGGCTATATTGTTTTTGGAATGTGGGAAGAAACTTTATTCTAGGGAAAAAAAAGACAAGCCTGGGATTGGAACTAGTAGAACTGTGGGAAAGAGGGTTAGCCTCAGTATGGTTGAAGAGTGAGTCCATCTGGACACAGCAAGATTCAGGTCAAGACTTCACAGTTGGCTACATGAGTGTGAGATCTGCTGTCTCCGTCCTATTAGAGGCATGTAGGGGGAGTAGAAGGATATAAAGTGCTGTCAGGTAAGAAAAGAATAAATGATACTGTAATTCACTGTTTATTAGGACGTTGCATGTCATGTGAGTCTGTCAAAAAAAAGTAAACCACTGTGCAAAAGTTTTAGGCAAGTGTAGAAAAAATGCTGCAAGGTAAGAATGCTTTCAAACATACAAGTGTTAATAGTTTATTTGATCAATTAACAAAAGTAAACTGAAAGAATAGCAGAGAAATCTAAATCGAATCAGTATTTGGTGTGACCACCTTTTCCCTTCAAAACAGCATCAATTCTTTTAGGTAAACTTTCACACATGTTTTGGAGGAACTCGGAAGGGACGGTTGTTTCAATCACCTTGGAGGACTAATCACAGATCGTCTGTGGATGTTGCTTATGCATATTCCTATGTCTCTTAATGTAATCCCAGTCAGATTTGATGATGTTGAGATCAGGGCTCTGTGGGGCCATATCATCACTTCCAGGACCACGACTCTTTCTTAAGCTGGAGAGATCTTACTGACATTGGCTGTACGTTTGGTGTCGTTAGCTGGCTGCAGAATTAATTTTGAGCTAATCAGATGCCTTGGGTGCTACGCTGTGAAAAATGTAATGAAAACAGGAATGCAATGATTTGGAAATCTCTTATACCCATATCATATTCACAACAGAACATAAAACACAGATCCAATTGATAATTATAAATGTTCCCATTTCAATAAAAAAAATAACTCATCTACAAAAAATGATGGCAACAGCACATCTGAAAATAGTTGGAACAGGGTTAACAAAAGGCTGGAAAAGTAAGTGGTACTAATGAAAACTAGCTGAAAGGTCAGTTTTCAACTAAGTCACATGACTGTGTAAAAAGAGCATGCTAGAGAGGCAGAGTCTCTCAGAAGCAAAGATGGTTAGTTTCACCAATCTGTGAACAACTGTGTCTAAAAATTGTGGAACAATTTCAGAAAAATGGTCATCAACATAAAATTAAAATGCTTTTAATATCTCATCATCTACAGAGCATAATATCATCAAGAGATTCAGAGATTCTGGAGAAATCCATGTGCACAACAGACAAGGCTGACAGTCAGTATTGGATGTTCATGATCTACAGGCTCTCAGGTGGCACTGCATTAAAAAATTAACATAATTTGGTTGTGCAAATCATTACATGGGCTAAGCAATACTTCCAGAAATCTTTGAAGTGAACACCGTTCTCTATGTGATCCACAAATGCAAGATAAAGCTCTATCATACAAAGAAGTCATGCCATGACTAAGAACCATCCACACATTTCAGTTTGATAAGTTAAGGCCAGTGTTAGAAGTTTTGCCAGGTTGTCCTGTTTTTAATTGTTTAGATTTTTTAACCTACAGTAATTTAGACTGAATAAAGTATTTTTTTTACTGTACGCTTTGCGGAGATTGCGTGCAGGACCATTTCTTTGGGAACAAACTCTATAATGCAAAGGAGAAGCCATATATCAAAACAATCCAGAAACACAGCTGTCTTCTCTTGGCCAAAGGTTGATTTAAAATGGACTGAGGCAAATTTTAAAAGTGTTCTGTGGTCAGATGAATCAAAATGTAAAATATTTATGGAAACTATGGACGCCATGTCCTGGGGACTCAAGAGGAGAGGGACAATCCAGCTTGCTATCAGTGCACCGTTCCTGCATCTCTGATGGCATAGGGTTGCATTAGTGCCTATGGCTTGGACGACTTACACATCTTGAAAGGCACCATCAATGCTGAACAGTATATAGAAGTTTTAGAACCGCATTTGCTCCCATCAAGACATCTATTTCAGGGAAGACCTTGCATATTTTAGCAAGAAATAAAAATAAAATAAAATTGCGGCACTCAGAGCCCAAATCATGAAGACTCAGTCAATGTCCAAAGATTTCTGGACCTAACTGTATTTCAAGTTTTGACTCATCAATCTAGAGCACTTGCTGCCATTTTTCTGCATAGCTGGGTCACTTGGCATTGTCTTCATGTCTAAGGTATGGTTTTGAGCAGCAATTCTTTCACGAAGATCACATCTGACCAGACTTCACGAATAGATCAGTGTAGTTGGGTCACGCTGGTTGATGTCAGTTCCACACTGATGGCACTGCTGGACATCTTCCAATCTTGAAGGGAATCAGAGTTTCTAACACAGTTTTCTCTTTTCAGATATTGACTGTGTATCAAGCTACACCAAATATACTAAAGTATATTTCCCACTTTCTCTGTTCATACATACTTTTTACAGACACATGGAAAGAGCAGGATTTACATCTGAGCTGATAAGAACACAAAGCTCATGCTGTAACTTATAATGTTATATTGGTTAGCAGTGCTACTGGTTATGCTGCTGGTGGAGTTCTGATAATAGCTATAAAAAGAATCAAGGGAACTGATAAGGCAATCTGGCACAAATGGAAAAAAAGTCACAAGTGTATGATCAAAACCACAAATCAGTAATGTGACAAACTAGAAAAAACCCACTTGCGCTAGCACTACTCACTAATATAAAATATTATGCATGCTTGTACATTTGAACATGTGCATTTTAATACTAATATATGCAAATATTGTGGTACGATATAGAAATGTAAAAGTGTTCTTAGGAAGTTATATTGACTCTTAAGTGAAAACTATGCCCTCTACCCAACAAGATGTGGCCAGGTATGTTAAGTTATTTGCCTGCTTTCCCCTAATCACCTCTTCCTATACGTCATGCAGTATCTTGGGACTGTGGGCGCTAAACAGGTCCCCTAGTCTATCCCTGTCCCTCGGATTACTCCTGAAAGTGGAGACACTGGTTTCACATGCCTTTCTATGCTGCTATATCAGTCTTATCCTGTCTCCTCCCCCACTGAGGGAGGTGGGAAGCCGAAGTGTATAAGATAACAAAGGAAGACGGACATGGATAAATGAAAATAACAAAAATACACCCACCAAACAGAGTGGAGCACAGGGCAGTCAACGGAATGAGAAACCAAATAGGAGAGGATAAGGATGTGCACACAAACAAAACTCCAAGAAACAGTCTCCTGAACAAATCTCCAAACGCCACCTCCAACCATGAACTACATCCCCAACTCCACACCAGGCATTAAGAACTCACACTGGCAATTCATAAGTAGTAGAGGAGAGTGTCTAATATGAAACCTTTTTAAGATAAAATATATAATCCAACAAGCTTACATAATCCCCCCCCCCCCCGCAGCTTATACACAAGACAATTGTCCAGAACGCTGGTGGGGGAGGGGGAGTGGTGGAGCAGCGGCAGGAGCCAACGGCTGTGGCACAGTGAGAGCTGCAGCCACCGGCTAACAGAAGACATCATACTAACACTCCGTCGCTGCATTTCCGTTGTCCTGGCGCCGGCAGCTCTCTTCTCCTGTGCTGAGCGGTCACGTGGTACTGCTCATTAAGGTAATAAATATGTACACATTTCCATTCCATAGGCGTGGAGTGCATATTCATTATCTTAATGAGCGGTACCACGTGACCGCTCAGCACAGGAGAGGAGAGCTGCCGGGACAATGTAGATGCAGGGACGGAGATGCAACGACGGCGGGAGGAGGGTGAGTAGGACGGGGGAATGTGAGACATGCATACAAAGATGGAACGGGGGAGCCGAGCCATTCTGGACCGGGGAGCGGAGCCATGCGGGACCGGGAGAGCCATGCATACACAGTTGAAGCCACACATACTAGGACAGGATGGGGAGCCACATACCAGGACAGGGGGAGCCACATACCAGGACTGGAGGGGGAGCCACATACCAGGAGAGGACAGGGGGAGCCACATACCAGGACTGGAGGGGGAGCAACTTACCAGGACAGGACAGGTGGAGCCATATACCAGAACAGGACAGGGGGAGCCACATACCAGGACAGGACAGGGGGAGCCACATACCAGGACAGGACAGGGGGAGCCACATACCAGGACAGGACAGGGGGAGCCACATACCAGGACAGGGGGAGCCACATACCAGGACAGGACAGGTGGAGCCATATACCAGGACAGGACAGAGGGAGCAAGGCATAGCAGGACAGGGATGAGGGGGACAATGCATACACGGCTTATACTTGAGTCAATAAGTTTACCCACTTTTCCGTGGCAAAAGTAGGTGCCTCTGCTTATACTCGGGTCGGCTTATACTAGAGTATATACAGTACCTTGTGTTGTGCTGCTGTGCATAGTCTTGCCATGATGTATCACCTGTGACATGAAACTGTCTTCAACAACCTCACCTTTGTAGCGTTTGTCTATTCCTCACCCAGTTTGAAGTCTTTCACATAGCTGTTTTTGATTCAGTTAATAACTGTGTTTCAACCTACATATGGAAATGATGATTATTGGAGATATTTGGTTAGTCATACTACCGGCTAAAATGCTACAAAATCCCTGATTAGAATAATGTACGTTGTTTTGAAGGCAAAGTATGGTCACAAAAATATTAATTTGATTTGGATTTCTGTTTTCTTCCTTCACTTTGCAGTTTAATTGATTAAATAAAACTATTAACACTTGTTTATTTGAAATAATTTTTTACTTTACATCATTTTTTCCAAACCTGTCTAAAACTTTTGCACAGTACTGTACATTAGAATATTTTATCCATAATTATGTCAAAATCATTTTTCTAGGTGTCTCCGTGGATTTATCATGTATTGATCCTTGTATGATGGATAAGTCCTACATCTCTAGGGTGATGGTCACACCATTAGTAAGTCTTTTGCAAGAAAGTGAATATGAAGAATTGATAGAGACTGCACAAAATGCTGTATTGTCCTCCATCACTTTTGGCTTTAATATGAATAACTCTGCCATTTTTATCTGTGATCCGCAAAGAAGTAAACATCCGATGTCTCAAGAAATCAGGGTACAAGGTATGAATGTAATGTTAAGTTAATGGGCCTCAGTTGAAAATGAAAAATGCTCTTGTTGCCCATAGCAACCAATTACAGCTCATCTTTTATTTTTTACACAGCTCTGGTAAAGTGCAAGCAGCACTGTGATTGGTTGCTGTATGTGACAGATAATTTTGATAAATATGCACCAAAATGTTTTACATGTGTCTACTGTGGCCCCAAAAGATGAGGTCAGTGGAACTTGTCATCTTTGGTGGCTTGACCTTTGACTAGTGATGGGCGATCATGTTCGGAGTGCCTGACCTAGTAAAGAGCAGTGCAGTATTGCGTAGTGCTCGGATGCCCGTAATTGAATTATCTGAGAGAAAGATAGAATTTTTCCGTCCTCTGGAAAAATGCTCGAGTTTGCTATTCACTTCCATTATGCTTGCTACTCAAGTTGAGGACGTATGAGCGACCAACATGCTCTATTTCAGTACTGAGCACTCAAGCATTTCAGAGCTCGATCAACACTAAACATGACCAATATTGAGTGTGGCATAAAAGAGGACCAGGTGTGAGGAATTCCTTAGATTCTGTAGCTGGCATATTGAAACCAGAAATCAAAACACCCAGGGTTCAATTAATCATTTCTGATTTATTTAAGTCACTTTTTATTTATTTTTTTGCCTTGGGATTGACAAGGCTACAGTTAGGTGGCAATAAATGGTTGCACAACCAATTGGAAGAGTATTTCAAGTGCAGTACCACAAGGAACTGTCCTGGCTCCAGTGTTATTCAACATTTTTTATAAATTATCTAGATAAGGTAACTTAAACTGATCAAATTTGCAGACTATGCAAAGCTAGGAGGGATAGCTAACACTAGAGGAGACAGAGAAAGGATTCAGAAGGATGTAGATAAGCTTGGACAGTGACTCATAGATATATATAATAGAATGGTAGTTACCAGGGAGAAATGCAAGATTCTACAACTGGGCAAGAAAAACGAAAATTACATCTACAGAATGGGAGGAATAGAACTAAGCAACAGCGCATGTGAAAAAGACTTGGGTACACTAATAGATCACAGACTGCACATGAGTGTACAGTGTGATGCAGCAGGAAACAAGTCAAACATAGTTCTGGGATGTTTTAAGAGAAGCTTACCTACAGATCATATTTAAAAAAACAAACTACTTTTTGACAGTCAGGGTGATTATTGAGTGGAACAGACCACGAGAGGCGGTGAGTTCTCCTTCAATGGAAGTCTCCAAACAGAGGATGGACAGACATCTGTCTGAGATGGTTTAGTGAATCCTGCATTGGACACGATGACGCTTGAGGTCCTTTCCAACTCTAGCATTCTATGATTCTAAGTCACATTTTATGAATCTGTCTAAAATGTCTAAAAAGCAATGTCATTGAGGGAAAAACCAAAATAGATTTGAAGAAGAAAAATGACTTAAAGTGGTGTTTAGTGTATGGAGAATAATGCGCATATTTTAAAAACACTAAAAAAGAGCAAACTACTCCAGAAAAGTGGAGAAATAACAATGATGACTATTGGACAAATGTTTTTTTCTAATATGTCTTCATTTTTTGATGGTAGATTTTCTCTTTTCTGTACAAAATTACTAGAGCAACCATCTTACTTGAGCTTCTGATGATAGTATTTAGACATATGCTTCATTGCTTCATAGCAGCCACATGTCGGCTTAGTTGGCAGAATGAAAATTACAAAAAAAGTATGTCTAAATTGACCATTAGAGGTTACACTTCCTGTTTTGTGGCAATCACTTCACAGTTATCACATTATCATCACAGGCAGTATATATATATATATATATATATATATATATATATATATATATATATATATATATATATATATATATATATAACACACGATCCACCATTTAAAATAGATGATAGTCACAGCTCATCTCCTCCCCCTGTGACTTCTGCACAGGTCAGAGAAGAAGCCTACAAAAACTCTCCCATAGATGTCTAGTTTCCTGTATTACATAGTTGTTGTAAAGAACGTCTCTGAACTGGTGTGAACAGAGCAAATCAGGTACTCATCCAAGATGGCTGCCTCCCTTATGATATACAAAGAAAGCAAAATAAATATGCAATCAGAAACGAAAAACGTAATAACCAATTTATACAGTGTAATCTCATGAAGCGTCACCACAATGAACTAATTTGCACATTTTCTAATTCAGGAAAGCCATTAAACGTCTCTGTGAACATAAGAGGACAATATTTTCATTACTCAGAAGTGGAGCCTCACTTTGTTGCGATGGATTCGCAAGATTATGAAGATCTCTCTGTTCCTTTGTCACTTGAGATCCACATTAATAATCTTACAGGACATAATGAAACAATGGATCTGTTGCATGACTTGAAGTTCGTTCATGACTTTATTAATGTGTCCTTACACTTCGAAAGTCTAGTTCCATGTGAGTAGCACATTTTGCTTGGAGGATTCTTCGACCTTCTTTGTTATATATTTTCACAACGATCATTATAGGTACTGTGTACAAGCTCCGATTGATAATCTGGTTACTCTTATTACGTGAACTTATCTAGTACTAGAGTGCATGTTGTTAGTCGGCTAAGGATCGGATTAGTTGGTTTAGTTAAAAGGTTGATCCCCTACAATATTTTATTAAACATTTGGGGCCTGGGTGGTTTATGAATAGAAAAACACAGATACTCACCTAAGTAACCCCTTCCATTCCTCCGTGCTACCGCTTGTATCAACCGCCAATCTTCTCACTTCCTCCGCTGGTGGAAGGCATTGCTTGGCAGCTGCATACAATCAGCAACCATTGATTGGCTACCACCAAAATGTTCTGTTCGAGGAGGAATCAGTCATGTTGAAAATGGTACCTAGTCTGCAAACAGGATGCTATTGATCAGGAAGAGCAGATCAGCATGATACTCTTTGTGGGAAAAGTGTAGATAAACCTTGAACATTATTAGTTGAAATATGGGTGACTGTATGCACATGAGAGCAGTGGTTGGCCCTACTCAGTGATTAACAGTCTTCCCTATATGACTATGCATGCGGAGATAGCTGTCAATCACTGAGGAGAACCGCCCACTGGACTCATATACATACAAGCACCATGGATTTATATGAATAAATGAAAAGTTTTACTGAATCCCACAAGCCTGTATATAATTTTGTACAGTTTTTCCTCCTGTATACCATGCTGTCCAAAGATTGGACTGCATGTACAACATGACAGGTTCCCTTTAACAGAATGTTTTGTCAGGCTCATATGGAATGGCAAGACTTCAGAAAATGCCCATGGGCTACAGTGGTCACATAAACTCTCCTGCCGGAAGAGAAAGTGATGAGACCGCCAGGGAACACAAGCAGAAGTGAAGAGAAGAGTTGTGGGGGTTCGGTAGGTCAATATTGTTTGTTGTCCAATCATTCGTGGCTAATATCCTTCAATTCTGCACCAGGCATCCTCAGTCTGGCATTCCAGCAATATTTGTACTTTCTAAGCCTCACGATATCAGAGGCACGATTACAACAGGTAACCCGGGATCCGCCAAACACAACAGGTGATGTCACAGCTGACCCAGCTCCTCCTCCCATCACAATGGCCTTTGAACTGGCTCATTAGATGCTTCAACACAAAATATAGGGTTGGTGTCTGTACATGGATGCTTATGTACATGTAGATTTTCTGAAACAATAGGAAGTTAGAGTTAGAGGATAAAAAGAATTGTTAATAAAGATTGTGATATGAAAAAAAAAACATTTCCAAAAAAACAATACATCTAACACAAAAAAAACTGAATTAAAAACTTTCCTATCACCAATCTGATAATGTGTGTAAACTGTAAAGCGCTGCGGAATATGTTAGCGCTATATAAAAATAAAGATTGTTATTATTAATCTGGGATTGCCCTTTTCATTTAGGAATAGATTGGGCAGCCTGAGATTAGTGATTTTCTTTTAGATATCCCCTATTAACAAAAGTTTCCAGGAAAAACATTAATGCCCCTACCTAAAGGAGCAGATATTCCAGCAAGAGTCGAGTCCGAATTGCCGAGCACACGAAGCATGATCCCACAGCCATTCCGTTTCACTCCTCACTGTAAAAAAAAACAAACTGACATACAGGTGCTTCTCACAAAACTAGATAATCAAAAAGTTAATTTATTTCAGTTCTTCAATACAAAAAGTGAAACTCATATTATACGGAGTCATTACAACCAGAGTGATCTATTTTAAGTGTTTATTTCTGTTAATGCTGATGATTATGGCTTACAGCCAATGAAAACATCAAAGTTATTATCTCAGTAAATTAGAATAATTAACAAAAACACCTGCAAAGGTTTCCTAAGCGTGTAAAAAGGTCCCTTAGTCTATTTCAATAGGCTCCACAATCATGGGGAAGACTGCTGACTTGACAGATGTCCAGAAGACAGTCATTGACACACCCCATAAGGAGGGGAAGCCACAAAAGGTTATGGCTAAAGAAAAAGAAAATCCAGCTCACCATAGTAACAGTTCAACTCGGAGCACGGAAACGCTGTGTCAAGGCGTGGGGAATCCAAAAAGCAAAAAAAGAATATCCAGCTCAACGAGACAGTGAAAAGTAAAAACTTGGTACTTTATTCACTTCATGTAGAAGCAGAGGATAAAAACATCAGCACAATAAGGATAAGAACACTATCTATCTACGCGTTTCAGGTGGCAAAGCACCCTTAATCATGATATCTAGTGTCTAGCCTGTTCCGTGCTTTTTATGTAAGAATCCATTGAACACACCGGTGCAATGGTCAGGTGGAAAAGTAATCCACTGAGAATGAAAACACCTGGTGGTAAATGTGAACCAGCAATTGGCCACATGAAACAAAAAGTTCACGGAATAGGCAGAAATAGAAAAAAAGAAACACATATGTACTTTAACTGAACATAATACAAGAATATATGGAACACAACAAATCTTGTCACTAAATAATGTAACAATAATGATCTTATGCAACGACAAATGTCCAAAATGCATAAATACGCAAACTGCATGATGGTAAATTTTTCTTGAGATGGAAAAAAGCAGAGAAACTAAATGACTATAAAAAGTATATACCTATAAACATGACGTAAGCATAAGAGTGACATAACGAATAAAACAATGCAATACAATAGGATAGTCTTCTAACTAAAGAGTTCGCAGGCTCCGATGTATACATACAATAACTCAGATACCCTTCAGGAGCAATGGACAAATAGTTACATGAGAAGGGTGAAAAACCTGCAGACTGTAGCGCTACTAAATATTTATTTATTGGAGTACATCCCAAGAGCGATAACCTATGCAAAAAAAAAAACTAAAAACTGGGTAGTCGTGTATGCTGGGCAGTGCAACGTCATACATGATCGGGCCAGCACGAGAACACATGATGTGCCAATAAAGAGAAGACATTCAAGGGGATTAGGTAAATGTAAGAAGTGATGTAACTAATAAAAAAGCATGATGTCTTTTCTCTTATTGAGACCATTAGGTGTTCTGGTTCCCAATTTGAATATCCACCATGTTTCTCTGTTTCTCAGGGTCACTTCAGTGTCCCCTCCTCTGAAGGGTCTATGTGTTTTTTCAATTGCATAGACTTTGAGGGAATCAAGATTGGATTGATGAAAATTAATAAAATGTTGTGACACCTGGGATATATTTCTGTGAGTATTGGCATTATCTATATCATAAATATGCTCACGTATTCTAGTTTTTAGTGGGCGTATGGTGCTACCAACGTATTTAAGATGACATGTCGTACATTCCATTATATAAACTACGTTATTGGTATTACAATTGAGGAATGTTTTTATTTGATATATGTTTTGATCATTTGCGTCCGTAAAATCGGAACGCTTCTGTGCAAATTTGCAGGTTTTGCATACTGCAGCACCACATTTGTGAAAGCCCTTTACACTGAGCCAATTAGAGGATTGCACATGAGGGATATTGAGGGAACTAGGGGAGAGACTATTACCTAAAGATGGTGCTTTTCTAGATACGATTCTACATCCATGTTTAAGTACAGCAGCGATGTCAGGATCTTCTCTTAAGATAGTTAAATTATTTCTAATTAATTTGCTTATAGAAGCAAATTGATTGCTGTATTGAAAAACCAAAGTAATAGGATTGATGGAAGATGTTGTTTTCGTTTGTGGGGATTTGAACCGAGGTTTTTTGTCAACTATTTTTTCTGCCCTTTGTAGGCACCATTGGCTATAACCTCTCTGTGTGAGTCTATCTTTAATGTCCTCGACTTCTTTAGAATAGTCCTCCTGAATACTGCAATTACGTTTTGCTCTGGTCATTTCACCTACAGGTATACTTTTAATTGTGTGTTTTGGATGATGGCTGTTTGCCCTCAAGATTGTGTTCCCCGCTGTAGTTTTTCTGAATGTAGATGTGACTACAGGAAAATTATTCACAGTTCACACCTTTAAGTTTTAAATCCAAAAACTCTATGCATGTATGTTCTTGACGAGCAATAAAACTGAGATTAAAGGGATTATTGTTGAAATAATCAATTAGTCTGTGCACGGTAGATACATCGGAATTCCAAATTAATATCATATCATCGATATATCTACCGTACCAAAATATGTGATCCCTAAATGGATTCTCCACATTGTAAATATAAGACTCCTCCCACCAACTCATAACCAAATTGGCGAGAGAAGGTGAGTACTTGGCCCCCATTGAAACACCACTGATTTGCATATAATAGGTTTGATTAAAGCAAAAAAAATTAGTAGTGATGAGGAATTGAGTAACTTCTATTACATAGGTTTGGAGATCTGAGGGAAAATCACTGTATTTTTCCATGTGAAATTTCAATGCATAAAGTGCTATTTCAGGAGGTATGGACGTGTATAATGAGACAACATCTGAGGTGATCCATGAGAAGTCAGTCTGCCATATAAGATCTTTCATAACATTAAGTACATCTGTACTATCACTCAGATAGCCAGGTGTTCTCTGGACGAGAGGCTGAAGGAGCTGGTCAAGCCACTCCCCCAGTCTCTCACCCAGGGACCCAATACCTGAAACAATAGGTCTCATAGGTGGAGGATATGCATTTTTATGCGTTTTGGGCAGAGCGTATAGTACTCGGGTAATGGGGGTCGCAACCTTGAGGTAATCACTCTCTTTTTTGTTGAAAAAGCCCAGACTAAAGCCCTCATCAATAAGTCCAAAGATTTTATCCCTGATAGGTGAAGTGGGATTGGCAGATAGACATTTATATACAGCAGAATCTGATAACATTTTGTCAACCCAAGCTATATAGTTATTTTTGTCCATAACTACAACGGAACCGCCTTTATCGGCGTTTTTGATGACAAGATCATCATTGTCACGTAGTTCTCGTAGTGCCCGTTGCAATTTGGGTTTTAGATTGCTGTTATAAAAGCGTGCATCAGAGGTGGTCTCGGAAAGAAGCCTCAGCTGTGTTTCCATGACAGTTTGAAACCTGTCCATCACAGATCTGCGTGCTTGTATAGGATAATAATAGGGATTGGATACCTTAATGCGATTCCTGGAAGGATTAGAACTATTGCTAGAACTTAGACTATCCTCCTGTAGTTCTAATAAACAAATAAGTGACAATTGGTCAGCAAAATTGAAGGATTTAAAAACATTATCACATTCATATGAATTACCTTCAGTCTCAGCCAAATCGTCCTTAAAGTGTAGCTTGAGCGCAATGTTCCTAATAAACCTGTTTACATCACAAATAGTGGAAAAAAGATTGAAGTTACAGCTAGGCACAAAATTCAAACCATAAGACAGGAGTTCTTTTTGATCATTTGTTAGAGGAGACGAGGAAAGATTAATCACATCAAATTGTCCTAACGTTGATGTCTGAGATGATATCTTGGAGGATTTTTGTTGGCATCGATGTTTCCTTCCCTTTCTCCGATAAACCTTTTTCTGTTGTTGTTCAGTGGAGGCTTGCTTTTTTTGAAATAAGAGTTTTTTGATGCCTGTAAAGGTTCTGAGTCTGAATCTTCAGTGACTCCAGTGGATGTGTCCAATTCAGATGAACTAAAAGTAACCTGTCTTTGCATGCGATTTTTCGATGCACGACGTTTATGGTATTTAAGGATAGGTCTTTGGGATTGAGTCGTCCTATCCCACCTTCCCCACTCGTAGACCTGTTCGTGAGCATAGTCATATAAATCGCGATCCAGTTTGCGTTTTTTCATGTCCATGATGTCTACCTCTGCTTTCACAATTTTAGAGTTGCTGGTGTTCATAAACTCATCAAATTGGGCAGATGTCATTTTTTCTTTAGCGTCTTTGGTTGCAGTTTCAATGTCCTTTTGCAGATTTAGTAACATTTCTTCCTCATGATGAATGATTAGTGCGATAAGTTTTAAAGAGCAATCAGATAAAATTGTGTTCCATTCTTTGACAAATGTATCTGAATAAACGGTACTAGGGATTTTCTTTAATCTCAGCCCTCTCGGGATCACATTTTTGTCTTTATAGTTCTTAAGTGAGCTGAGATCCCACCACACACGGTTTTCTTTCAGCATTAATAATAACAAATTGTCCAACAATGCATCCTTGTTACCGGGCGGTGAAATATCCTCTGTGGCTGTTGCCGCAAACAATTTCTCGGCTTTATTTTGTCTTCCAGATGTATTCATATTTATAAGCCACAGTTGATTGTGCTGATGAAAAATAAATACTATATCCTCTTGATAATAACAATAAAAAAGTTTTTTTGGGGAGAAACTATGCGAGCACGGAGACACTGGTATACATAGTAACGAAAAAGAAAATCCAGCTCACCATAGTAACAGTTCAACTCGGAGCACGGAAACGCTGTGTCAAGGCGTGGGGAATCCAAAAAAAGAATATCCAGCTCAACGAGACAGTGAAAAGTAAAATATATATTTATTTTTTATTTTTTTTACCCTTTTCTCTTGTGATGGCATCTCCTAACACTGATTAAGGTGACATGCATGCTGATCATCCAATGAAGTCTTCCTCTTCGGATTCCGCTCAAGTTCTGCTTTTTTCCATCTCAAGAAAAATTTACCATCATGCAGTTTGCGTATTTATGCATTTTGGACATTTGTCGTTGCATAAGATCATTATTGTTACATTATTTAGTGACAAGATTTGTTGTGTTCCATATATTCTTGTATTATGTTCAGTTAAAGTACATATGTGTTTCTTTTTTTCTATTTCTGCCTATTCCGTGAACTTTTTGTTTCATGTGGCCAATTGCTGGTTCACATTTACCACCAGGTGTTTTCATTCTCAGTGGATTACTTTTCCACCTGACCATTGCACCGGTGTGTTCAATGGATTCTTACATAAAAAGCACGGAACAGGCTAGACACTAGATATCATGATTAAGGGTGCTTTGCCACCTGAAACGCGTAGATAGATAGTGTTCTTATCCTTATTGTGCTGATGTTTTTATCCTCTGCTTCTACATGAAGTGAATAAAGTACCAAGTTTTTACTTTTCACTGTCTCGTTGAGCTGGATATTCTTTTTTTGCTTTATGGCTAAAGAAGCTGGCTGTTCACAGAGTGCTGTATCCAAGCATATTAATGGAAAGTTGAGTGGAAGGAAAAAGTGTGTTAGAAAAAGGTGCCAAGCAACCGGGATAACCGCTGCCTTGAAAGGATTGTTAAGAAAAGGCCAAAAATGACCAATAGACAACACCAGAAGTGTCTTACCTGGGCCAAGGAGAAAAAGAACTGGACTATTGTTAAGTGGTCCAAGGTGTTGTTTTCAGATAAAAGTAAATTTTGCATTTCATTTGGAAATCAAGGTCCCAGAGTCTAGAGGAAGAGTGGAGAGGCCACAATCCAAGCTGTTTGAGGTCTAGTGTGATGTTTCCACAATCAGTGATGGTTTGGGGAGCCATGTCATCTGCTGGTGTAGGTCTACTGCGTTTTATCAAGATCAAAGTCAATGCAGCCGTGTACCAGGAAATTTTAGAGCCCTTCATGCTTCCCTCTGCCGACAAACTTTTTGGAGATGGAAATTTCATTCTCCAGCAGGACTTGGCACTTGTCCACACTGCCAAATGTACCAATACCTGGTTTAACCCCTTCCCGACCCATGACGCCACGTAGGCGTCATGAAAGTCGGTGCCATTCCGACCCATGACGCCTATGCGGCGTCATGGAAAGATCGCGTCCCTGCAGATCGGGTGAAAGGGTTAACTCCCATTTCACCCGATCTGCAGGGACAGGGGGAGTGGTAGTTTAGCCCAGGGGGGGTGGCTTCACCCCCTCGTGGCTACGATCGCTCTGATTGGCTGTTGAAAGTGAAACTGCCAATCAGAGCGATTTGTAATATTTCACCTATTATAACGGGTGAAATATTACAATCCAGCCATGGCCGATGCTGAAATATCATCGGCCATGGCTGGAAATACTAATGTGCCCCCACCCCACCCCACCGATCGCCCCCGCAGCCCCCCGATCTGGCCGGTACACTGCTCCGGCTCCCCTCCGTCCAGTGCTCCGCTCCCCCCCGTGCTCTTGTCCGCTCCCCCCGTGCTCCAATCACCCCCCCGTGCTCCAATCACCCCCCCTGCACTCCGATCCACACCCCCCGGTGCTCCGTTCCACCCCCCCGTGCTCCATTCCAGCCCCCCCGTGCTCCATTCCAGCCCCCCGTGCTCCGTTCCACCCCTCCCGCGCTCCGATTCCCCCCCCGTGCTCAGATCCCCCCCCGTGCTCCGATCCCCCCCCCGTGGTCCCCCCCCACCCCGTGGTCCCCCCCCACCCCATCATACTTACCGATCCAGCCGGGGTCCCGTCCGTCTTCTCCCTGGGCGCCGCCATCTTCCAAAATGGCGGGCGCATGTTCAGTGCGCCCGCCGAATCTGCCGGCCGGCAGATTCGTTCCAAAGTGCATTTTGATCACTGAGATATAATCTATCTCAGTGATCAAAATAAAAAAAATAATAAATGACCCCCCCCCTTTGTCACCCCCATAGGTAGGGACAATAAAAAAATAAAGAAATTTTTTTTTTCCACTAATGTTAGAATAGGGTTAGGGTTAGGGGTAGGGTTAGGGGTAGGGTTTAGGGGTAGGGTTAGGGTTAGGGTTAGGGGTAGGGTTAGGGGTAGGGTTAGGGGTAGGGTTAGGGCTAGGGGTAGGGGTAGGGTTAGGGGTAGGGTTAGGGCTAGGGTTAGGGCTAGGGTTAGGGTTTCGGTATGTGCACACGTATTCTGGTCCTCTGCGGATTTTTCCGCTGCGGATTTGATAAATCCGCAGTGCTAAACCGCTGCGGATTTATGGCGGATTTACCGCGTTTTTTTCTGCGCATTTCACTGCGGTTTTACAACTGCGATTTTCTATTGGAGCAGTTGTAAAACCGCTGCGGAATCCGCACAAAAGAAGTGACATGCTGCGGAATGTAAACCGCTGCGTTTCCGTGCAGTTTTTCCGCAGTATGTGTACAGCGATTTTTGTTTCCCGTAGGTTTACATTGAACTGTAAACTCATGGGAAACTGCTGCGGATCCGCAGCGTTTTCCGCAGCGTGTGCACATACCTTTAGAATTAGGCTATGTGCACACGGTGCGGATTTGGCTGCGGATTCGCAGCAGTGTTCCATCAGGTTTACAGTACCATGTAAACATATGAAAAACCAAATCCGCTGTGCCCATGGTGCAGAAAATACCGCGCGGAAACGCTGCGTTGTATTTTCCGCAGCATGTCAATTCTTTGTGCGGATTCCGCAGCGTTTTACACCTGTTCCTCAATAGGAATCCGCAGGTGAAATCCGCACAAAAAACACTGGAAATCCGCGGAAAATCCGCAGGTAAAACGCAGTGCCTTTTACCCGCGGATTTTTAAAAAATGGTGCGGAAATATCTCACACGAATCCGCAACGTGGGCACATAGCCTTAGGGTTAGGGTTGGAATTAGGGTTGTGGTTAGGGTTAGGGGTGTGTTGGGGTTAGGGTTGTGGTTAGGGGTGTGTTGCGGTTAGGGTTGTGATTAGGGTTATGGCTACAGTTGGGATTAGGGTTAGGGGTGTGGGGGGGTTAGTGTTGGAGGTAGAATTGAGGGGTTACCACTGTTTAGGCACATCAGGGGTCTCCAAACGCAACATGGCGCCACCATTGATTCCAGCCAATCTCGTATTCAAAAAGTCAAATGGTGCTCCCTCACTTCTGAGCCCCGACGTGTGCCCAAACAAGTGGTTTACCCCCACATATGGGGTACCAGCATACTCAGGACAAACTGCGCAACAATTACTGGGGTCCAATTTCTCCTGTTACCCTTGTGAATCTAAAAAAATGCTTGCTAAAACATAATTTTTGAGGAAAGAAAAATGATTTTTTATTTTCACGGCTCTGCGTTGTAAACGTCTGTGAAGCACTTGGGGGTTCAAAGTGCTCACCACATATCTAGATAAGTTCCTTGGGGGGTCTAGTTTCTAAAATGGGGTCACTTGTGGGGGTTTCTACTGTTTAGGCACACCAGGGGCTCTGCAAACGCAACGTGACACCCGTAGACCATTCCATCAAAGTCTGCATTTCAAAAGTCACTACTTCCCTTCTGAGCCCCGACGTGTGCCCAAACAGTGGTTTAACCCCACTCATGGGGTATCAGCGCATTCATGAGAAACTGGACAACAACTTTTGTGGTCCAATTTCTCCTGTAACCCTTGGGAAAATAAAAAATTCTGGGCTAAATAATTATTTTTGAGGAAAGAAAACGTATTTATTATTTTCACGGCTCTGCATTATAAACTTCTATGAAGCGCTTGGGGGTTCAAAGTGCTCACCACACATCTAGATAAGTTCCTTTCGGGGTCTAGTTTCCAAAATGGGGTCACTTGTGGGGGGTTTCTACTGTTAAGCCACATCAGGGGCTCTGCAAACGCAACGTGACGCCCACAGAGCATTCCATCAAAGTCTGCATTTCAAAACGTCACTACTTCACTTCCGAGCCTCGGCATGTGCCCAAACAGTGGTTTACCCCCACATATGGGGTATCAGCGTACTCAGGAGAAACTGGACAACAACTTTTGGGGTCCAATTTCTTCTGTAACCCTTGGGAAAATAAAAAATTCTGGGCTAAATAATTATTTTTGAGGAAAGAAAACGTATTTATTATTTTCACGGCTCTTCATTATAAACTTCTATGAAGCACTTGGGGGTTCAAAGTGCTCACCACACATCTAGATAAGTTCCTTTGGGGGTCTAGTTTCCAAAATGGGGTCACTTGTGGGGGGTTTCTACTGTTAAGCCACATCAGGGGCTCTGCAAACGCAACGTGACGCCCACAGAGCATTCCATCAAAGTCTGCATTTCAAAACGTCACTACTTCACTTCCGAGCCCCGGCATGTGCCCAAACAGTGATTTACCCCCACATATGGGGTATCAGCGTACTCAGGAGAAACTGGACAACAACTTTTGGGGTCAAATTTCTTCTGTAACCCTTGGGAAAATAAAAAATTCTGGGCTAAATAATTATTTTTGAGGAAAGAAAACGTATTTATTATTTTCACGGCTCTGCATTATAAACTTCTATGAAGCACTTGGGGGTTCAAAGTGCTCACCACCCATCTAGATAAGTTCCTTTGGGGGTCTAGTTTCCAAAATGGGGTCACTTGTGGGGGGTTTCTACTGTTAAGCCACATCAGGGGCTCTGCAAACGCAACGTGACGCCCACAGAGCATTCCATCAAAGTCTGCATTTCAAAACGTCACTACTTCACTTCCGAGCCCCGGCATGTGCCCAAACAGTGATTTACCCCCACATATGGGGTATCAGCGTACTCAGGAGAAACTGGACAACAACTTTTGGGGTCAAATTTCTCCTGTAACCCTTGGGAAAATAAAAAATTCTGGGCTAAATAATTATTTTTGAGGAAAGAAAACGTATTTATTATTTTCACGGCTCTGCATTATAAACTTCTATGAAGCACTTGGGGGTTCAAAGTGCTCACCACACATCTAGATAAGTTCCTTTGGGGGTCTAGTTTCCAAAATGGGGTCACTTGTGGGGGGTTTCTACTGTTAAGCCACATCAGGGGCTCTGCAAACGCAACGTGACGCCCACAGAGCATTCCATCAAAGTCTGCATTTCAAAACGTCACTACTTCACTTCCGAGCCCCGGCATGTGCCCAAACAGTGATTTACCCCCACATATGGGGTATCAGCGTACTCAGGAGAAACTGGACAACAACTTTTGGGGTAAAATTTCTCCTGTTACCCTTGGGAAAATAAAAAATTGCAGGCTAAAAGATCATTTTTGAGAAAATAATTTTTTATTTTTATTTTCATGGCTCTGTGTTATAAACTTCTGTGACACACTTGGGGGTTCAAAGTCCTCACCATACATCTAGATTAGTTCCTTTGTGGGTCTAGTTTCCAAAATGGTGTCATTTCTGGGGGATCTCCAATGTTTAGGCACACAGGGGCTCTCCAAACGTGACATGGTGTCCGCTAATGATTGGAGCTAATTTTCCATTTAAAAAGCCAAATGGCGTGCCATCCCTTCCGAGCCCTGCCGTGCGCCCAAACAGTGGTTTACCCCCTCATATGGGGTATCAGCATACTCAGGACAAACTGGACAACAATATTTGGGGTCCAATTTCTCCTATTATCCTTGGCAAAATAGGAAATTCCAGGCTAAAAAATCATTTTTGAGGAAAGAAAAATTATTTTTTATTTTCATGGCTCTGCGTTATAAACTTCTGTGAAGCACCTGGGGGTTTAAAGTGCTCAATATGCATCTAGATAAGTTCCTTGGGGGGTCTAGTTTCCAAAATGGGGTCACTTGTGGGGGAGCTCCAATGTTTAGGCACACAGGGGCTCTCCAAACGCGACATGGTGTCCGCTAACAATTGGAGCTAATTTTCCATTCAAAAAGTCAAATGGCGCGCCTTCCCTTCCGAGCCCTGCCGAGTGCCCAAACAGTGGTTTACCCCCACATATGAGGTATCGGCGTACTCGGGAGAAATTGCCCAACAAATTTTATGATCCATTTTATCCTACTGCCCATGTGAAAATGAAAAAATTGAGGCGAAAATAATTTTTTTGTGAAAAAAAAGTACTTTTTCATTTTTACAGATCAATTTGTGAAGCACCTGAGGGTTTAAAGTGCTCACTAGGCATCTAAATAAGTTCCTTGGGGGGTCTAGTTTCCAAAATGGGGTCACTTGTGGGGGAGCGCCAATGTTTAGGCACACAGGAGCTATCCAAACGCGACATGGTGTCCGCTAACGATGGAAATAATTTTTCATTCAAAAAGTCAAATGGCGCTCCTTCCCTTCCGAGCCTTACCATGTGCCCAAACAGTGGTTTACCCCCACATGTAAGGTATTGGTGTACTCAGGAGAAATTGCCCAACACATTTTAGGATCCATTTTATCCTGTTGCCCATGTGAAAATGAAAAAATTGAGGCTAAAAGAATTTTTTTGTGAAAAAAAAGTACTTTTTCATTTTTACGGATCAATTTGTGAAGCACCTGGGGGTTCAAAGTGCTCACTATGCATCTAGATAAGTTCCTTGGGATGTCTAGTTTCCAAAATGGGGTCATTTGTGGGGGAGCTCCAATTTTTAGGCACACGGGGGCTTTCCAAACGTGACATGGTGTCCGCTAAAGAGTGGAGCCAATTTTTGATTCAAAAAGTCAAATGGCGCTCCTTCCCTTCCAAGCCCTGCCGTGCGCCCAAACAGTGGTTTACCCCCACATATGAGGTATCAGCGTACTCAGGACAAATTGGACAACAACTTTCGTGGTTCAGTTTCTCCTTTTACCATTGGGAAAATAAAAAAATTGTTGCTAAAAGATAATTTTTGTGACTAAAAAGTTAAATGTTCATTTTTTCCTTCCATGTTGCTTCTGCTGCTGTGAAGCACCTGAAGGGTTAATAAACTTCTTGAATGTGGTTTTGAGTACCTTGAGGGGTGCACTTTTTAGAATGGTGTCACTTTTGGGTATTTTCAGCCATATAGACCCCTCAAACTGAATTCAAATGTGAGGTGGTCCCTAAAAAAAATGGTTTTGTAAATTTCGTTGTAAAAATGACAAATCGCTGGTCAAATTTTAACCCTTATAACTTCCTAACAAAAAAAAATTTTGTTTCCAAAATTGTGCTGATGTAAAGTAAACATGTGGGAAATGTTATTTATTAACTATTTTGTGTCACATATCTCTCTGGTTTAACAGAATAAAAATTCAAAATGTGAAAATTGCAAAATTTTCAAAATTTTCGCCAAATGTCCGTTTTTATCACAAATAAACGCAGAATTTATTGACCTAAATTTACCACTAACATGAAGCCCAATATGTCACGAAAAAACAATCTCAGAACCGCTAGGATCCGTTGAAGCGTTCCTGAGTTATTACCTCATAAAGGGACACTGGTCAGAATTGCAAAAAACGGCAAGGTCTTTAAGGTCAAAATAGGCTGGGTCATGAAGGGGTTAAAAACAATATCACTGTGCTTGTTTGGCCAGCAAACTCGCCTGACCTTAACCTCATAGAGAATTTATGGGGCATTGTCAAGAGAAAGATGAGACACAAGACCCAACAATGCAGACGAGCTGAAGACTGCTCTCAGAGCAACCTGGGCTTCCATAACACCTCAGCAGTGCCACAGGCTGATCACCTCCATGCCACGCCGCATTGATGCAGTAATTGATGCCAAAGGAGCCCCGACCAAGTACTGAGTGCATTTACTGAACATACATTTCAGTAAGACAACATTTCGGGTTTTAAAATAATTTTTCAAGATGGTGTTATGAAGTATTCTAATTTACTGAGATAATAACTTTTGGGTTTTCATTGGCTGTAAGCCATAATCATCAACATAAACAGAAATAAACACTTGAAATAGATCACTCTGTTTGTAATGACTGTATATAATATATGAGATTCACTTTTTGTATTGAAGAACTAAATAAGTTAACTTTTTGATGATATTCTAATTGTGTGAGAAGCACCTGTATCACTGTTTGCATTAGCCCATCGCTGTTGCTTACTTTACTAATTTTATTATCGTCTGGTAACCATTTAGTAAAGTACGCAACAGTGCTGGGTCAGTGCAAAGAGTAAGATATTGCTATAATGTGCAAGATTTCGCTTTTCGCAGCAAAGAGGGCTGTGGTGTGTTGTGGGCTGCCACTCTGCATGCCAGGATTCCACAATCCAAATATACTGACCCAACTTTTCCTAGAGAGCCGTGTTCTCTTAGAGACATCATGGATGCTTCTGTTAATAGGTATTATTTTAAAAAAAAATCACCATTCTGTGGAAGCTTAGTCTTTTCTTAAATTAAAAGCACAGCCCCAGTCTGGTAATAGGTCATTTTCTGATTACACTGTACGTTCTGGGTAAAAGCTTTGTGCATAAAGTATTGCGAAAGTATTCAAACCACCCACTTCCCTGGCTCTTCACCTATTTTTGTTACTTACATTCTGCATTTAAATATATTTTAATCCGACTTGTGTGTGATGCATCAGCACTAAATAGACTAAGATGATCAAGCAAAATGAGAAAAATTTAGGCATAAACTAAATTTATGGGATCAAATAACTAAAAATTGGAATGTGCATAGGCATTCACACCTTTTGCGATAAATCCTTTAAAAATCTCTGGTGCAAGCAGTTACCTTCATAATTCACATGCTTGGTCCACCTGTGTACAATCTAAGTGTCACATTGTCTGTCAGTATAGTGGCATGTAAAAGTTTGGGCACCCCTCGTCACAATTACTGTTATTGTGAACAGTTAAGCAAGTTGAAGGTAAAATGATCTCTAAAAGGTCTAAAGTTAAAGATGGCACATTCTCTTTGTATTTTAGGCAAATTAGCCTGTTAGGGTTATGGCTTATTCGCCATCATCATTAGGAAAGGCCAGCTTTATAAAAACCCAGCCTCTTCTGATTGCCAAAACACAGCAGCCATGGGTCCTTCTAAGCAGCTGCACAGCACTCTAAAAATGTAAATGATGGAGGCAAACAATGCAGGAGAAGGCAATAAAAAGATAGCAAAGTGTTTTCAAGTTGCCCTTTCCTTAGTTTGAAATGCAATTAATAAGTGTCAGTTAATAGGAACAGTGGAGGTCAAGATCAGGTCTGGAAGACCAAACTAAATTTCTCTGAGAGATGTTCATAGGATTGCTGGAGAGGCAAATCAGAATATTTAGAAGACTCTAGAGTTGTGGTACATTGTTCTACTGTTCACAGACACCTGCACAAATATGACCTTCATAGAAGAGACATCAGAAGAAAATCTCTTTTGTGTCCTCATCATAAAATTCAGCATCGGAAGTATGCAAAAGTCTTGTGGACCGATGAGGTTAAAATAGAACTCTTTGGTCACAATTATCAAAAAACATCTTGCCAATTATTAAGCATGGGGGTGGATCAATCATGCTTTGGGGTTGTGTTGCAGCCAATGGCATGGGAAAATTTCACGGTAGAGGGAAGAATGGATTAATTGAAATTTTGACAAATTCTTGATGCAAACATAATACCATCTGTAAAAAAGCTAAAATTTGCTTCTACAAATGGATACTGATCCTAAACACATGTAAAAATCCACAAAAGGCTACCTCAAAAGACACAAGATGGAGGTTTTACACTGACCCTCACAGTCCACTGATCTGAACATCATTGAAAATCTTTGGGTAGACCTCTTGGTCTTTGGGCAGACTCTTGTCTGGCTACAAAGAGTTTACAAGCTGTGGTACTTGAAAAAGGGGGAGCTACTAGGTACTAAACATATAGGGTTCCTAAACTTTTGCATAGGCCCACGTTCCGTTTTGTAATTTTTAAAAATGTAGAAGAATAAAAAATATATATTTGTGCCTAAAATACAAAGAAAATATGTCAATGTCTTTAACTTTAGCCCTTTTAGAGATCCTTTAATCTTCAGCTTGCTTAACTGTTCGCAATAACAGTAATTTTGATCAGTGGTGCTCAAACTTTTACATGCCACTGTATATATACACCTTTTCTGAAAGGCCACAGTGGATGTAACACCATTAAGCAAGAATCACCACAAACCAAACACCACCATGAAGACTAAAGAGATTTTCAAACAAGTCAGGGACAAAGTTGTTGAAAAGTACAAATCAGGGTTGGGTTATAAAAACAAATCCCAATATCTGATGATCCCCAGAGCACCATGAAATCCGTTATCATTAAAAGGAAAGAACATGGTAGCACAATAAACCTACCAACAGAGGGCCTCCCACCAAAACTCTCAGTCCAGGCAAAGATTGCATTACTCAGAGAGGCAGCAAACATGAAGTAGCTGCAGAGTTCCCAAGCAGAGACTGGAATATCTGTCCATATGACCATAATAAGCCGTAGCCTTTATGGAAGTGTGGGCAGTAAAAAGATTTTAACCACAACCAAAAATTGTAAGGCTTGTTTTGAGTTTGCCAAAAGACATTTGGGAGACTCCCCAAATGTATGGGGGAAGGTGCTGTGGTCAGATGAGAACAAAATTGTACTTTTTGGCCATCCAGGTAAACGCTATGTCTGTTCCCAAACCAACACAGCTCATCACTGCAAGCACACCAACCTCACAGTGAAACATGGTGGTGATAGCATCATGTTGGGGGGATGTTTTTGGAAACAGGGACTGGGAAAATGGTCCGATTTGAGTGGAAGATGGATAGTGCGAAATATAGGGATATTGTTGAACAAAACCTGATTCAGTCTGTCAGTAATTTGAGACTGGGACAGAGGTTCACCTTCCAACAAGACAATGACCCAAAGCATAATGATAAAGCAACACTCAGGTGGTTTAAGGGGAAATGTGTTGGAGTGGAATAGTCAAAACACAGACCTAAATACAATTGAGAATCTGTGGTCAGACTTTAAGATTGCTGTTCCTTAGAGGAAACCATCTAACTTGAAGGAGCTGGAGCAGTGTTGACTTGAGGAATAGGCAAAAATCCCAGTGGCAAGATGTGGAAAGCTCATGGAGACTTAGCCAAAGCAAATTGCAGCTGTAATTGCCACATAAGGAGGCTCTACAAAGTACTGACCTTAGAAGGATGAATAGTTATGCACACTAAAGTTTTTAATAATTTTGTCCTATTTATTGTTTGCTTCACAAAAAATAGTGAAACTGATGTAAAAAAAAACAAAAACAAAACAGTGAAATTCCAAGTTGTGAGGTAGCAAACAACGAAAAATGTGAAGGGGGATGAATACTTCCGCAAGCGATTGTACATTAGTCAGTATTTATCTACTGCCTGAATATGATACAGTATATTTTATTCATATCTTTCATCTCTTTCTTGTGTGTTGATTTCCAAAAACAGTTTATACAAGACCATTCGGTATCATCTGGTTGATTCTGATCTCCCTGGTATTTGTAGGTGGGCTAATTTTTATGGTTTACAAAGTCAAGCAAGGGAAAAAACTGCTCCAATAATAGACTGTAAGTATACAAGTATATAATATCAATGGGTTTATTTTTGGGTAACAGTTACACTTTACGGCAACAAAATTAGCAAAGCTGAAAAAAAGCTGTAAGACATATTTTTCTAAACATAGGGTCAAATTGTCCGATTCTAATATTCCCAAGCGCTGCATTAAATCTTAAAAGATTATTATATCAGACATTTATAGCATATAAACATGTAATTTATCTATGATTAGTGCAGATTTTACTTCTGAGGCTTGCAGATCCCCAGCGAACGCGAGGCAAAAACTACAGAATGCTGGAGCAGACATTTTTTTTTGTTTTTTATTTGTCCAAGGAGAATTTTAAATAGTTGACATTGTATTTTTTGCTACAATCCATGGCAGTACATTTGCTTTCCAATTACTTCCTATGTATTTGCAAAATTATACGATCTGTACTTTCCTCTGAATCCAGCAGTTGCAGTAAGATGGCATCCACCACGTGACGACACAATGTTGGGGATTGCACGGGAGCAACTGCTGTTCTGGAGCAATCGAATATACAGCAGTGGGAGTTTGTAGAGTAAAATGAAAATAATTACGTTTTTTATATTGTAAATTCCCAAACGTATGTGGCACACACTTCTGAATGATATGTTTAGTCATTTAGCCACAACCACTACAGCTTAAGGAAAATACTTTTTTGGGGTCATTTTCTATGAACCATAGCGTTTTCGTTTTTCTGTGTGCAGAGCTGTATGTGGCCTACATAATGCATACTGTCATGATTCCAATGGCAGGGAATCACAAAAGGACAAGCACCAACGAGCTCTAGGGTGATGGAACCTGAGCTGACCGCGACCCTAAACCTGAACACACAAATAACAATAGCCGGGGAACGTGCCTACGTTGATCCTAGACGTCTCGCACCAGCCGAAGATCTAACTTCCCCTATTAGAAGAAACACAGACCTCTCTTACCTCCAGAGAAATACCCCACAGAAATAGCAGCCCCCCACATATAATGACGGTGAAATGAGAGGAAGGCACATACACAGTATGAAAACAGATTCAGCAAAATGAGGCCCGCTAAAACTAGATAGCAGAGGATACAAAAGTAAACTGCGCGGTCAGCAAAAAACCCTTCAAAAAACCATCCTGTAATTACTTGAACTCATGTTCCAACTCATGGAACATGAGGAGCAATTACAGCCCACTAAAGCAACCAGCAGCAAAGAAACAATTATATGCTAGCTGGACAAGACAAAAATAAAGCAAAACGTGGAACAAGAAAATCAAAACTTAGTTGTCCTGAAGATTACTGAAGCTGAGGTAACAAAACACTCTGATAACCTTGATAGCCGGCGGGGAAATGACAAGAAAGCCCGGTTAAATAGGAAACTCCCAAATCCTAATAGAACAGGTGGACACCAGAGACAGCAGAACACAAATCACCCAGTACCATCAGTAACCACCAGAGGGAGCCCAAAAACAGAACTCACAACAGTACCACCCCCTTAAGGAGGGGTCACCGAACCCTCACGAGAACCACCAGGGCGACCAGGATGAGCCCTATGAAAAGCGCGGACCAAATCATCAGCATGAACATCAGAGGCAACCACCCAAGAATTATCCTCCTGACCATAACCCTTCCACTTGACCAAATATTGGAGTTTCCGTCTGGAAACACGAGAATCCAAGATCTTCTCCACAACATACTCCAATTCTCCCTCCACCAGCACCGGAGCAGGAGGCTCAAGCGAAGGAACAACAGGTACCTCATACCTCCGCAACAACGACCGATGGAACACATTATGAATAGCAAACGATGCCGGGAGATCCAAACGAAACGACACAGGGTTAAGAATTTCCAAGATCCTATAAGGACCGATGAACCGAGGCTTGAACTTAGGAGAAGAGACCTTCATAGGAACAAAACGAGAAGACAACCACACCAAGTCCCCAACACGAAGTCGAGGACCCACGCGGCGACGGCGATTAGCAAACTGCTGAGCCTTCTCCTGGGACAACTTCAAATTGTCCACCACATGACTCCAAATCCGATGCAACCCATCCACCACCATGTCCACTCCAGGATAATCAGAAGGCTCCACCTGACCAGAGGAAAAACGAGGATGAAACCCCGAATTACAAAAGAAAGGAGAAACCAAGGTAGCAGAACTAGCCCGATTATTAAGGGCAAACTCGGCCAGCGGCAAAAAGGTAACCCAGTCATCCTGATCAGCAGAAACAAAACACCTCAAATAAGTTTCCAAGGTCTGATTAGTTCGCTCCGTCTGGCCATTCGTCTGAGGATGGAATGCAGACGAAAAGGACAAATCAATGCCCATCTTAGCACAGAACGTCCGCCAAAATCTAGACACAAACTGGGATCCCCTGTCAGAAACGATGTTCTCCGGAATCCCATGCAAACGAACCACGTTCTGGAAAAACAGAGGGACCAACTCAGAGGAGGAAGGCAACTTAGGCAAGGGTACAAGATGAACCATTTTAGAAAAGCGGTCACACACAACCCAGATGACAGACATTTTTTGAGAGACAGGGAGATCCGAAATAAAGTCCATGGAAATGTGCGTCCAAGGCCTCTTCGGGATAGGCAAAGGTGACAACAATCCACTGGCTCGAGAACAGCAAGGCTTAGCCCGAGCACAAACCTCACAAGACTGCACAAAAGAACGCACATCCCTCGACAAGGAAGGCCACCAAAAAGACCTGGCCACCAAGTCTCTAGTACCAAATATTCCAGGATGACCTGCCAACGCAGAAGAATGGACCTCGGAGATGACTCTACTGGTCCAACTATCCGGAACAAACAGTCTCTCAGGCGGACAACGATCAGGTTTACCCGCCTGAAACTCCTGCAAAGCACGTCGCAAGTCTGGGAAGACGGCCGACAAAATCACCCCATCCCTAAGGATACCAGTGGGCTCAGAATTTCCAGGGGAGTCAGGCACAAAACTCCTAGAAAGAGCATCCGCCTTCACATTCTTTGAACCTGGCAGGTATGAAACCACAAAATTGAAACGAGAGAAAAACAGTGACCAACGAGCCTGTCTAGGACTCAGACGCCTGGCAGACTCAAGGTAAATCAGATTTTTGTGATCAGTCAAGACCACCACACGATGTCTAGCACCCTCCAGCCAATGACGCCACTCCTCAAATGCCCACTTCATGGCCAAAAGTTCCCGATTACCCACATCATAATTCCGCTCAGCGGGCGAAAATTTTCTAGAAAAGAACGCACATGGCTTCATCACCGAGCAATCGGAGCTTCTCTGTGACAAAACCGCCCCCGCTCCAATCTCGGAAGCATCAACCTCAACTTGGAAAGGAAGCGAAACATCAGGCTGACGCAACACAGGAGCAGAAGAAAACCGGCGTTTAAGTTCCCGAAAGGCCTCCACAGCCGCAGGAGACCAATCAGCAACATCAGCACCCTTCTTAGTCAAATCCGTCAAAGGCTTAACAACACTAGAAAAATTAGTTATAAAACGACGATAGAAATTAGCAAAGCCTAAGAACTTCTGCAGACTCTTAAGAGATGCAGGCTGCGTCCAGTCACAAATAGCCCGAACCTTGACGGGATCCATCTCAATAGTAGAAGGGGAAAAAATATACCCCAAGAAAGAAATCTTCTGGACCCCAAAGAGACACTTTGAGCCCTTTACAAACAAGGAATTAGCCCGCAGGACCTGAAACACCTTCCTGACCTGCTGAACATGAGACTCCCAGTCATCAGAAAAAGCCAAAATATCATCCAAATACACAATCACACAATTTATCCAGATATTCACGGAAAATATCGTGCATAAAGGACTGGAAGACTGAAGGAGCATTAGAAAGTCCGAAAGGCATTACCAAATACTCAAAATGGCCCTCAGGCGTATTAAATGCGGTTTTCCACTCATCACCTTGCTTTATTCGTATAAGATTATACGCACCCCGAAGATCAATCTTAGTGAACCATTTAGCCCCCTTAATGCGAGCAAACAAATCAGTCAACAAAGGCAAAGGATACTGATATTTTACAGTAATCTTATTCAAAAGAAGATAATCTATACAAGGCCTCAAGGACCCATCTTTTTTGGCCACGAAAAAAAAACCTGCTCCCAAAGGGGACGAAGATGGACGGATATGTCCCTTTTCCAAGGACTCCTTAACATAATCCCGCATAGCAGTATGCTCTGGCACTGACAGATTGAACAAACGACCTTTAGGAAATTTACTACCAGGAATTAAATCTATAGCACAATCGCAATCCCTGTGAGGAGGAAGCGAACTGAGCTTAGGCTCCTCAAAAACATCCCGATAATCAGACAAAAATACAGGAACCTCAGAAGGAGTAGATGAAGCGATAGAAATCGGAGGTGCATCATCATAAACCCCCTGACATCCCCAGCTTAACACAGACATTGTTTTCCAGTCAAGGACTGGATTATGAGTTTGTAACCATGGCAGACCAAGTACTAGAACATCATGTAAATTATACAATACCAGGAAGCGAATCACCTCCTGATGAACGGGAGTCATACGCATGGTCACTTGTGTCCAGTACTGAGGTTTATTCATAGCTAAAGGTGTAGAGTCAATTCCCTTCAAAGGAATAGGGACTTCCAGAGGCTCAAGACTAAACCCACATCGCTTGGCAAATGACCAATCCATAAGACCCAGGGCAGCGCCTGAATCTACATAGGCATCGACGGAAATGGATGATAATGAGCAAATCAGAGTCACAGACAGAATGAACTTAGACTGTAACGTACTAATGGCAACAGACTTATCAACCTTTTTTGTGCGTTTAGAGCATGCTGATATAACATGAGCTGAATCACCACAATAAAAGCACAACCCATTTTTCCGCCTATAGTTTTGCCGTTCACTTCTAGACTGAACTCTATCACATTGCATTGTCTCAAGTGCCTGTTCAGAAGACACCGCCAAATGGTGCACAGGTTTGCGCTCCCGTAAACGCCGATCAATCTGAATAGCCATAGTCATAGACTCATTCAGACCCGTAGGCGCAGGGAACCCCACCATAACATCTTTAATGGCCTCAGAAAGGCCATCTCTGAACTTTGCAGCCAGGGCGCACTCATTCCACTGAGTAAGCACTGACCATTTCCGAAATTTTTGACAATATATTTCTGCTTCATCTTGCCCCTGAGAGAGAGCTAATAAAGCTTTTTCAGCCTGAATCTCCTGGTTAGGTTCCTCATGGAGCAAACCCAATGCCAGAAAAAACGCATCCACATTAAGCAACGCAGGATCCCCTGGTGCCAATGCAAATGCCCAATTTTGAGGGTCACCCCGCAGGAAAGATATAATAATCTTAACCTGCTGAGCAGGGTCTCCAGAAGAGCGAGATTTCAAAGAAAGGAACAGCTTGCAATTGTTCCTAAAATTCAGAAAACTAGATCTATCTCCAGCAAAGAACTCTGGAATAGGAATTCTAGGTTCAGACATAGGAGCATGTACAACAAAATCTTGTATATTTTGAACCTTAGCAGCAAGATTATTCAAGCTGGAAGCTAAACTCTGGACGTCCATGATAAACAGCTAAGGTCAGAGCCATTCAAGGATTAAGAGGAGGAAAAAAAAAAAAAAAAAATCAGCCTGGCTGCAATTAAGGCTAGGCAGCAACCTCAGAGGAGAGAAAAAAAAAAAAACTTCCTCAGACTACTTTTCCTCCTACTTCAGCCCAAACATTTTGGCCGGCTATACTGTCATGATTCCAATGGCAGGGAATCACAAAAGGACAAGCACCAACGAGCTCTAGGGTGATGGAACCTGAGCTGACCGCGACCCTAAACCTGAACACACAAATAACAATAGCCGGGGAACGTGCCTACGTTGATCCTAGACGTCTTGCACCAGCCGAAGATCTAACTTTCCCTATTAGAAGAAACACAGACCTCTCTTGCCTCCAGAGAAATACCCCACAGAAATAGCAGCCCCCCACATATAATGACGGTGAAATGAGAGGAAGGCACATACACAGTATGAAAACAGATTCAGCAAAATGAGGCCCGCTAAAACTAGATAGCAGAGGATACAAAAGTAAACTGCGCGGTCAGCAAAAAACCCTTCAAAAAACTATCCTGTAATTACTTGAACTCATGTTCCAACTCATGGAACATGAGGAGCAATTACAGCCCACTAAAGCAACCAGCAGCAAAGAAACAATTATATGCAAGCTGGACAAGACAAAAATAAAGCAAAACGTGGAACAAGAAAATCAAAACTTAGTTGTCCTGAAGATTACTGAAGCCAGAAGCTGAGGTAACAAAACACTCTGATAACCTTGATAGCCGGCGGGGAAATGACAAGAAAGCCCGGTTAAATAGGAAACTCCCAAATCCTAATAGAACAGGTGGACACCAGAGACAGCAGAACACAAATCACCCAGTACCATCAGTAACCACCAGAGGGAGCCCAAAAACAGAACTCACAACAGCATACTTTTTATTATTATAATTTTGGAACAGATGCAACTTTTTGATAGTTTATTAAAGGTTGTGGTAATTGCTAAATTCTTTTATATGCTCCTACTCATTTCAGCCGTATTTGAGTAATAACCTCCTAAACCACTTGAAATATTATACTGCTCATCATAACCTGGCCACTAAGTTTACGACTTCCTTAGCATGATATAACCAAAAAAAAAAAAAAAACAACAAGAATTCAAAGGCTGAAAAATTAGCACAACTCATCATGAAAGTACTTTATTGAGAGGAATGATCATATGCGTGTGCAGGGTAAGCTCAATTCAAGCAAAAAGAGTACGTATAGTAAAAGCCAATGTGGCAACGGGGAGTCATAGAGGCGGCTTTTATGGAAAAGTGGGCAGGAAACAACTTTTACTTACACACAAAAATTGTAAGACTTGTTTTGAGTTTGCCAAAAGACATGCGGGATACTCCCAAAATGTATGGAGGAAGGTAAAGTGGTCAGATGAGACCAAAATTGTACTTTTTCGTCACCAAGTGTTTTGAGTCCAATAGGGGGTCACCCAAATCTTTCACATACAGTTTTAATTCAATGTGGATGTTATTCCAAATGGGTAAGGATTCATAAGTGCTGGGTATCCAGTTTTTATCCCAAGAATATAATAAAAGCTTTTTTGCGGTAAACTAATTTCCACAGAGGACTTGTCCACCTTCTATTTTATTTTGCAATAGGCGAGGCACAAGGCATCCGAAACTAGATTGTGGATGTGACAAATGAAATGAATTGACCTGCTTTGCTCCAACCATGAGACCATGCCAATGCCATCTACTCAGAAATAGAGAAGTCCTAATTTGTGTGCATTGCATTATTTTTTATTAGATAGATCAAACTTTCAAATTCTCCAAAGTTTAATTTCGCTCTTATTCATTGTATTGTTGGTGGACATGTTGAGATAATTGTCGGTTGACAATGCCAATAATGCTAAAAGACTCATCCTGTTGATTTAGTAGTATGATCTATAAATCAACCATGTAACTTAGTTCTTACAGCTTCTGATTTACTAATATATGGACATTTTGAGATAAACATTTATACTTTGTTTCAGAGGTACAGAAGAATCAGAACTTTTACTGCGTCCTCCATATAATAGATGAACAGCAAGATACAGTAGTCTGGATGGACTCCCTCACACGGAAGCTGCTCACATCAATGGACATTTCTATGTGAACATGGCCTTATGGTGCAACCTGGAACTTGAGGTCGATTCACACATTATTTGCTGCAGTGTTTTTGCTCAGATCCCAGATGCAACAAATCCCATTTACATTTTACAGGAACTTTTTGTGTGGAAACTGACTTGCGGTGCGGATTTGAAAGTTTTGCTACAAGAAAAGTATGCACCAAATATGCAGGGTGTGAACTAAACCAACCGCTTTGTCTACCTGCAATGTAAATAAGAACCTCGGCCTCTGCGTCGTTCACTGCTTCTTTAAACTGCTGATTGGTGGGAGTGCCGGGAGACAGATCTTGATAAATATTAATACTAAGGATAGAACATTAATAATGTGATCCCAAAAAGGAATTTTATACTCCCTGTGAATGAGCATAGATTAATTTGGGGCGGTTAGCTGAGGTCTTTGTCTGATAGCTATGAACTTGTAATTACTGCAAACAGGAAACACTTAAGAAAGAATTTTGATATATATATATATATATATATATATATATATATATAATATATATATTATGAAAAAAATCGTAACAGCATCAAATACTACCTTAAAAAATGTGCAAAGCTTCCCAAACCACTGTTCCAAGTGGTTCTGAATATAAAGATGAAAAAAGGAAAACAGCACTACTCAAATGAAACATGTACATATATCTATATATATATATATACACGTGCTTCTCACAAAATTAGAATATCATCATAAAGTTAATTTATTTCAGTTCTTCAATACAAAAAGTTAAACTCATATTATATAGAGTCATTACAAACAGAGAGATCTATTTTAAGTGTTTATTTCTGTTAATGTTGATGATTATGGCTTGCAGCCAATGAAAACCCAAAAGTCATTATCTCAGTAAACTAGAATATTTTATAACACCAGCATGAAAAATGATTTTAAAATCCAAAATGTTGGCCTACTGAAATATATGTGCAGTAAATGCTCTCAATACTTGTTCGGGGCTCCTTCTACATCAATTACTGCATCAGTGTGGTGTGGCATGGAGGCAATCAGCCTGTGGCACTGCTGAGGTGTTATGGAAGTTGCTTTGATAGCAGCCTTCAGCTCGTCTGCATTGTTGGATCTGGTGTCTCTCATCTTCCTTTTGACAATACCACAGAGATTCTCTATGAGGTTAAGGACAGGCGAGTTTGCTGGCCAATCAAGCACCGTGATACTGTTGTTTTTAAACCAGGTATTGGTACTTTTGGCAGTGTGGACAGGTGCCAAGTCCTGCAGGAGAATTAAATGTTCATCTCCAAAAAGCTTGTCGGCAGAGGGAAGCATGAAGTGCTCTAAAATTTCATGGTACATGGCTGCGCTGACTTTGGTCTTGGTAAATCACAGTAGACCTACATCAGCCGATGACATGGCTCCCCAAACCATCACTGATTGTGGAATCTTCACACTAGACCTCAAGCAGGTTGGATTGTGGCCTCTCCACTCTTCCTCCAGACTCTGGGACTTTGATTTTCAAAATGAAATGCAAAATTTACTTTCCTTGTGGAGTGTGTTAATGACTGCCTTCTGGATATCTGTCAAGTCAGCAGTCTTCCCCATGATTGTGGAGCCCACTGAAACAGACTAAAGGACCTTTTTAAATTCTGTTTTTTTGTTTTCAACATATATTTTTATTTCAGTAACATTCTGGAATCCTTTATACAATTATTAAGTGTGTATTAGTGTGTAATGAGTGGGGTGGATAGAACTTGTATCCAAATCTGACATTAGTTATATAAAAAAGAAAAAACAACAAGCCAAAACCTTGTTCTCCACTATGAATGTGTGGCCTTGTAATTGTTCATTCAGCCGCTCATACACTTGAATTTATTAGGGGAGCAGCTATTTATCGTAAATACACAGTTCAACTAATTGTGCATGTTTATTTCAGAGGGGAGACGTGATTTTTGGTATACAGCATCTACTATATAATTGTCTAAGGGTCACTTCCATCTTTCTGCCTGTAACGGAAATCCCAAGTCGCTGATTGGTCGTGGCTGTTTTGCCGCGAAAAATCAGCGACGGGCACAGTCCGGCTGCAAATTAGCCGCTCCATCCTCCCCGCAGTCAGTGCCCGCTCCATACTCCCCTCCAGTCAGCGCTCACACAGGGTTAATGACAGCGTTAGCGGACCACGTTATGCCACGGTGTAACGCACTCCGTTAACGCTGTTATTAACCCTGTGTGACCAACTTTTTACTATTGATGCTGCCTGTGCAGCATCAATAGTAAAAAAGATCTAATGTTAAAAATAATAATAATAAAAAAAAAATAGTTATATACTCACCATCTGTCGCCCCCTCGGATCCAGAACAGGCCTTTCCCGCTCCTCGCGACACTCAGGTGACCGCTTCATGCATTGCGATCTCGCGTGGTGATGACGTAGCGGTCTCGAGAGACGGCAATGCACTCTTGGGACCGGAGTGCGCAAGGAGCATCGGTAAACGCTTCGCCTGGATCCGGGGGCCAACGGAAGGAGAGTACAGTTAGGTCCATATATATTTGGACAGAGACAACATTTTTCTAATTTTGGTTATAGACATTACCACAATGAATTTTAAACAAAACAATTCAGATGCAGTTGAAGTACTTTTGGTCCCTTTAAAAACAGGGTGGCACATGTTAAGGAGCTGAAATTCCTAAACCCATCATCCAATTTTAATGTGGATACCCTCAAATGAAAGCTGAAAGTCTGAACTTCAACTGCATCTGAATTGTTTTGTTTAAAATTCATTAATGAATAATGTATATAACCAAAATTAGAGAAATGTTGTCTCTGTCCAAATATATATGGACCTAACTGTATATAACTATTTTTTATTTTAATTCTTTTTTTTTTTTTTAACAGGGATATGATGCCCACATTGCTATATATTACGTGGGCTGCGCAATATACTTCGTGGCTTTGTTATACACTATATGGGCTGTGTTATACACTACGTGGGCTGTGTTATACACTACGTGCATGGGCTGTTATATACTACGTGAGCTGTGTAATATGCTTCGTGGGCTGTACTAAACTACTTGGCTGTGTTATATGCTCTGTGGGCTGTGCTATATACTCCGTGGGCTGTTATATACTACGTGGCTGTGCTATATACTCTGTGGGCTGTGCTATATACTACGTGGCTGTGCTATGTACTATGTGGCTGTGCTATGTACTACGTGGGCTGTTATATACTACGTGGCTGTGCTATATACTACGTGGCCAGCCGCAAACAATCAGCGACAGGCGCAGTCCGGCCGCGAATTGGCCCGGGATTTGAACCACGCTTCGCTAATTGGTCGCGGTTGGCAGAATCCTGTGTATTCAATGCATTATTCTAAAATCTTCATAAATAAACTACATACATATTCTAGAATACCCGATGCGTTAGAATCGGGCTACCATCTAGTCTAAGATATATACCAAATGGGAGAGAGGACTAAAGTGCTGCCAGAAACCCTGTCAAAGACTAAAGTTCTATTGGAACAAATTAATTGCCATCTACCAAAGAAATGCCTTTATGCATGAGATGATCGATTAATCCCAATTCCAAAATTAGTTGGTTTAACCCCTTAATCCCATATGACGTACTATCCCGTCGAGGTGACCTGGAACTTAATTCCCAGGGACGGGATAGTACGTCATAGACGATAGGCCACGCTCACAGGGGGAGTGCAGCCGATCGCCGCCGGGTGTCAGCTGATTATTACAGCTTACATCCTGGCACATTAACCCCCGGAACACTGCGATCAAACATGATCGCAGCGTTCCAGCAGTATAGGGAAGCATTGCGCAGGGAGGGGGCTCCCTGCATGCTTCCCTGAGACCCTCGGAACAACGCGATGTGATCGCATTGTTCAGAGGGTCTCCTACGTCCTCCTCCCTGCAGGCCCCGGATCGAAAATGGCCACGAGGCTCCTTCTGGGTCCTGCAGGGAGGTGGCTTGCAAGCGCATGCGAGAAGGCGCCAGTAAGCCTCCCTACAGTGCCTGTCAGATCGCTGATCTGACACAGTGCATTGCAAAGTGTCAGATCAGCGATCTGACACCATACTGTGATGTCCCCCCCCCGAGGCAATGTTATGAAGTAAAAAAAAAGAATATTTACATGTGTGTAAAAAAAAAAAAAAAATCCTAAAGAAAAAAATAAATATTGTTCCAATAAGTACATTTCTTTATCTAAATAAAAAAACAAAAGTACACATATTTAGTATCTCCATGTCCGTAACGACCCAACCTATCAAACTGTCAAACTAGTTAACCCAAGCAGTGAACATCGTAAAAAAAAAAAAGAGGCAAAAAGCAACGCTTTATCATACCGCCAAACAAAAAGTGGAATTACACGTGATCAAAAAGACGGATATAAATAACCATGATACCGCTGAAAACTTCATCTTGTCCCTCAAAAAACAAGCCACCATACAGCATCATCAGCAAAAAAATAAAAAAGTTATAGTCCTCAGAATAAAGCGATACAAAAATAATAATTTTTTATGTAAAAGTTTTTATTTTTTATAGTATAAAAGCGCCAAAACATAAAAAAAATGATATAAATGAGGTATCGCTGTAAATGTACTGACCCGAGCAATAAAACTGCTTTATCAATTTTACCAAATGTGGAACGGTATAAACGCCCCCCCCACAAGAAATTCATGAATGGCTGGTTTTTCGTCATTCTGCCTCACAAAAATCGGAATAAAAAGCGATCAAAAAATGTCACGTGCCTGAAAATGGTGCCAATAAAAACGTCAACTCATCCCGCAAAAAACAAGACCTCACATGACTCTGTGGACCAAAATATGGAAAAATTATAGCTCTCAAAATGTGGAGACGCAAAAACTATTTTTTGCAATAAAAAGCGTCTTTTAGTGTGTGACGGCTGCCAATCATAAAAATCCGCTAAAAAACCCGCTAAAAAAGTACCGTAAATCAAATCCCCGTTCATCGCCCCTTTAGTTAGGGAAAAATAATAAAATTAAAAAAATGTATTTCTTTCCATTTTCCCGCTAGGGTTGGGGCTACAGTTAGGGTTGGGGATACGGTTAGGGTTGGGGATAAAGTTAGGGTTGGGGCTAAAGTGAGGGTTAGAGTTGGGGCTACAGGGTTTGGATTACATTTATGGTTGGGATTAGAGTTAGGGGTGTGGTTAGGGTTATGGTTGGAGTTAGGGGTGTGGTTAGGGTTAGGGGTGTGTTGGGGTTAGGGGCATGTTCGTGTTAGGGGTGTGGTTAGGGTTATGGTTGGGATTAGGGTTAGGGGTGTGTTTTGGTTAGAGTTTCAGTTATAATTGGGGGGTTTCCACTGTTTAGACACATCAGGGGCTCACCAAACACGACATGGCGTCCTGTTATGACCTGGTGGTTAGGAGCACCAGGAATGACCTGATGGTTAAACTCACAGGACAAGTTCTGGGAAGTGGGAACTTTGCTGACCGCAATCCCTAATCCTATCACACACACTAGAAATAGCCGTGGAGCGTACCTAACAGGCCTAGACGCCTCGGCACAGCCTAAGAATTAGCTAGCCCTAGAGATAGAAAATAAAGCCTACCTTGCATCAGAGAAATTTCCCCAAAGGAAAAGGCAGCCCCCCACAAATATTAACTGTGAGTTAAGATGAAAGTCACAAACACAGAAATGAAACAGGTTTAGCAAAGGGAGGCCAGACTAACTAAATAGACAGAGGATAGGAAAGGTATCTTTGCGGTCAGCACAAAAACTACAAAAGACCACGCAGAGTGTGCAAAAAGACCCCCGCACCGACTCACGGTGCGGAGACGCCACCCTGCATCCCAGAGCTTCTAGCTAGCAAGACAAAATCATGAAAGCAAGCTGGACTAGAAAACCATGAACAGAAAATAACAAACGGGGACTTAGCTTCTTGCAGGAAGAGACAGGTCTCCAGAAAAATCCAAGAGCGAACTGAACCAGCACAGGAACATTGACAGCTGGCAAGGAGTAACGATCTGAGTGGAGTTAAATAGAGCAGCCAACCAAAGGATAAACCACGTCACCTGTGTAAGGAACCTCAGAAGCACCAGGTTCACTCACAGCCACCAGAGGGAGTCCATGGACAGAACTCGCCGAAGTACCATTCACGACCACAGGAGGGAGTTCAACAACAGAATTCACAACAGCGTCCGATCTCAATTCCAGCGATTTCTGCGTTGAAAAAGTAAAACAGTGCTCCTTCCCTTCCGAGCTCTGACGTGTGCCCAAACAGGGGTTTACCCCAACATATGGGGTATCGGGGTACTCAGGACAAATTGGACAACAACTTTTGGGGTCCACTTTCTCCTGTTACCCTTGGGAAAATACAAAACTGGGGGCTAAAAAATAATTTTGGTGGAAAAAAAAAATAATTTTAATTTTCACAGCTCTGCGTTATAAACTGTAGTGAAACACTTGGAGGTTCAAAGTGCTCACCACACATCTAGATAAATTCCTTAGGGTGTCTACTTTCAAAAATGGTGTCACTTGTGGGGGGTTTCAATGTTTAGGCACATCAGGGGCTCTTCAAATGCAACATGGCATCCCATCTCAATTCCAGTCAATTTTGCATTGAAAAGTCAAACGGCGCTCCTTCCCTTCCGAGCTTTGCCATGCGCCCAAACAGTGGTTTTCCCCCACATATGGGGTATCAGCGTACTCAGGACAAATTGTACAACAACTTTTGGGGTCCAATTTCTCCTGTTACCCTTGGTAAAATAAAACAAATTGGAGCTGAATTAATTTTTTTTGTGATAAAAAGTTAAATGTTCATTTTTTTTAAATATTCCAAAAATTACTGTGAAACACCTGAAGGATTAATAAACTTCTTGAATGTGGTTTTGAGCACCTTGAGAGGTGCAGTTTTTAGAATGGTGTCACACTTGGGTATTTTCTGTCATATAGACCCCTCAAAGTGACTTCAAATGTGATGTGGTCCCTAAAAAAAAATGGTGTTGTAAAAATTAGAAATTGCTGATCAAATTTTAACCCTTATTTGGGTTCCAAAATTGTGCTGATATAAAGTAGACATGTGGGAAATGTTACTTAAGTATTTTGTGTGGCATATCTCTGTGATTTAAGGGCATAAAAATTCAAAGTTGGAAAATTGTGAAAATTTTCGCAACATTTCAGTTTTTTTTCACAAATAAACGCAGGTAATATCAAAGAAATTTTACCACTATCATGAAGTACAATATGTCACGAGAAAACATTGTCAGAATCATCAGGAACCGTTGAAGCGTTCCAGAGTTATAAACCTCAGAAATGGACAGTGGTCAGAATTGTAAAAATTGGCCCGTCATTAACGTTCAAACCACCCTTGGGGGTTAAGGGGTTAACCAATTTTTTTGTCTAGCGTATGGCCAAGCTTTATCCCCTGCAGAATGCCCACAATTTCAAGTGAACAAGGTCGGCACCGGTGTCGTTGGTTCAAAATTCCACCTTAATTTCAATAATATTATACTGTACAGCACTTCAGTTAGTAATATTGATTGTGAATATTTTTATGGCTTGTTCAAGTCCAGGACTATTTTTTTTTTTTTTACTTAGAGCCTAAAAACTAACAAGCAGGTAGTTGCCAACTACCTGCCTGTTGTGTTCTATGTTACGGACTGCTCCAGCCGGGGTTTTAGTGGCTGCCACTGACGACACGTCGACAAAGCAGCGGCTTCTTTTCCGCTCTGTTGACGGGGTGCAACAGCTGACGTCATACTGACTGACAGCGGGCCTCAGCTGCCTAACTGCAGGGAGACGGCTATCCATCAATATTACGTCTGCAGTCAAGCCCCGTGGACAGAGCAGCCTGGAAGTAGAAGGCTCTGTTCTGATATGTGAGAAAGTAGTGCTCACAGAGATAGACATTTTCCAGGACTTCCAGTCAGTTATACCATGGAAGAACACTAAGCTTCTCCCAGTCTGTAATAGGTAACTTATACCTGATGAACCTATCTAAGACCCCGACCGATCAGGCATTATTAGTTCCGGTGTGAGTTAGATGTAAACATTGAACAGAGTTGCACTGTGCAGCTCTATCAGCCACTGCCAGGTGCTACAGATCAGCTCAGATGTTCTGCAGCACTTGGCAGTAGCTCCTACACATTGAACGGAGCTGCTAGCAGTGGGGGGTAGAAAAGGCTAGAGCTACATTGTGAATTTAGTCACATAGCATATCAAAGGGGGCGGCACGGTGGCGCAGTGGTTAGCACAGCAGCCTTGCAGCGCTGGAGTCCTGGGTTCGAACCCCACCAAGGACAACATCTTCAAAGAGTTTTGTATGTTCTCTCCGTGTTTGCATGGGTTTCCTCCGGGTGCTCCGGTTTCCTCCCACATTCCAAAGACATACTGATAGGGAATTTAGATTGTGAGCCCCATCGGGGACAGTGATAATAATGTGTGCAAAAATGTAAAGCGCTGCGGAATATGTTAGCGCTATATAAAAATAAAGATTATTATTATTATTATAGCATGAAGATGGCAGTGTTCTGCAATGACATTACACCTAATGATTGTCATATCGAGGCTTTATGCGGGTGCAAACAATCAAAACCAGCTGAATTTTCTATCACAAATGGCACACGACATCATAGACCCCAATGCAAGTGCAATTGCAACCAATCTGAGATTGCATCATTTTTTTAAAGGGAATCTATCAGCAGGTTTTGCCATGTAATCAGACTGCAGCAAGAAGCAGAGACAAAAAGCCCGATTCCAGTTATGTATCACTTACGGTAGTTTATTAAGAGCAGTAGTTATGCTAGAGTCACAGTTTTTTCTGCTGCAGATTTAGCAGAGCTCAGATGCCGAGCTCTGTATAAAGCCACTCACTTCATTGAATAGCAGCTTTCTGCCACTACACGTTGAAAACAGAAAGCTGCTAATCCATGTTAAGGGTGTGGTTGGACTAGAAGGCACGAGTGTTACTGATTGCATTGAAAAAGCAACACACAGCCTGGTAAGTGACACATTGTGGTTCTCTCCCATTACATAGCAAAAACCTGCTGACAGATTCCGTTTAAACAGCCTATGTAGTTGCTTCACCAAGAACACTGTGTAGTCCTAATTGTTCTTCTTCATTCACTTTATTTTGTGAAATTCGCCTTCCAGAAAAAACAATGCATTGACATGTCCATATTTGAAGGCCTGAGCCCACAACTCCCAGCCCAACCAAAGGGCTCCTTACATATAAGAGGCTTGGAATTGCGCCCCAAATGCCGACTGTAAAATATGAACATGTGAAGGCACCTCACACTAATTTCTGGACAATCTAATTGGGGAACGTGGGCATTTTGCTGTTTCTACAGTTGTCCCCATGGCTCTTCATTTTCTCCTGGTAGCTACATGTTCTTAGATAGTCTCCTAGAAAAGAATTCCAATTACTGCTAACCAGAAAATACTGTGAACAATACGCCTGCAAATCGATATTGGAAGCTGAGATATTGCATAACAGCATGCAACACTACTTATACTTTGGGCAAAAAGTGGTTCATTGATAAAAAAAAGATTATCAAAAAACAGATTTTAAATTGTTATGCCCCCCCACAAAACCAAGTTATCTCCTCTCCATTCATGGTCCATCAGACTGCCAGAAATAGCTGAATTATGTACTCGTCGTCAGCAATAAATGGAGACGAGGCTGGACGTGGAAACCCCTGCTACATTCAGGACAGGGCTGTGGAGCCCCATTCCTGAGATTGATGAGGGTCCCAGTGATCAGCAAGTTTTCTTCTGTCCTAAAGAGAAAGGATAACGCCTTCTTTATTGGATAACTCTTTAATTGAAAAACATATTGTCATTCTGTTGTCTACTCAAAATAGTGAAATCTACATTTAATATAAATATCCGAACCTCCAGCTGTGGCCGCTTCCTCTGCGACAATCAGACATACATACTGTACATATATAAATTATTTTTTTCCACCTTTTTTCAATCCATGAACCCCAAATGAGCATTGATTGTAAGATAGAAAAAAAGAAGAGAATGCATGACATGTACTACTAGTCACATACAAACACATAGTATAACTATAATTCAGGGGTAACATATGATCTACAGTAAGATGTTCTGATGCAGATAAAAGGAATCGGAAAATAAATATCTTCATATACATTTGCGGTAATTCATTATGAGAGCAGTCTCTTAAATCGGGTCCACAATTTCTGGAATCCAAGGGGCATCTAGAGATCCAAATGTCCTTTTTTCTGCCAGTTTGACGATGCCAACGTTTCATTGCTGTAATCCCAGTGTATGATCTGTTCTGTTCATGATAAGACTGCAATTATTTATGTATTAAGAAAAAAATCCATTTCCTACAATCTCCATACCCCTGAACCGTAATATTACCATGAATGTAAATAGCGTCCAGTATTGGGGATGATTTGCATCCACCCGACAGTGGATTAGTTCTGTAATCTCATGAAGGTATGTAAATGGCTAAGTAATGCAAAGATTCGGTTTTAAAAGGCATTGAAATTGGGTTTTGCGGGTTGCTATACTATTAAGCGTTATCCAAAATATTATATTGATGGCTTATCCATAGGGTGCAGTCAAAATGCCATATAAATGGGACCAATGCACGGACTGGCCGGCGGCTCTCACAGCCTGAGCATGACAGCTGCATAGAAATATATGAAGCTGTGACACTTGGGAGGACCGCCGGCCAGTCCACGTATTGTGGTCCGATCTCGGTCTGATTTATACGGCAGTCAGGTAGAGCCATAACCATATGGACGTAACTGCCGATCACCTGGATGGTGTATCCTAAGGATTTGCCATCAATGTAATATGTAAAAATACTCTGACAAATCAACAGAATTTTTTGGTAGCAACATTGACATCAGGATTAAAATATTAATTCCCTGTTAAGGGAGTATTGTCAAGTTTGGATATTATCCCCCTATCCATAGAGTAAGAGACAACTTTCCAATCGCTGGAGGTCTGACTGCTGGGGCCCCCCACCAATCCCAAGAACCGGAGCTCTGAAGAACCTTGTGTGAATGGAGCTGTGAATGGGACTGGTGGAGATAGCTGAGCGCTGTGCATGGCTGGTCTGCCACACTCCAATAAGAATTGAGCGGCAGTGCACATAATAAACTACCACTTTATTCACACGAGGCTCTTCAGAGACCTGCTTCTCGGGACCAGTGGGGTTGGACCGCAGAGATTGGGTAATTATTAATGATGAGCGAATATACTCGTTACTCGAGATTTCGCGAGCACGCTCGGGAGACCTCCGAGTATTTTTTACTGCTCGGAGATTTAGTTTTCCTCACCTCAGCTGAATGATTTACATTAACAAATAAATGCAGAAATGCTGAAGAAAATCTCTAACATCATATCATATCACTGCTCCCGTTTGCTTCAAAACTCCTTGAGCAGCATGTCCATGCTCAACTTTCCTCCTACCTCTCATCTAACTCTCTCCTTGACAACCTCCAATCTGGCTTCCGCCCCCACCACTCCACCGAAACTGATCTGACTAAAATTACTAATGACTTACTCACAGTCAAAGCTAACAGACAGTTCTCCATCCTCCTCCTTCTCGACCTGTCCTCTGCATTCGACACAGTTGACCACTGCCTACTGCTACATTCTGTATGTAACCCCTTCTCATGTACAGCACCATGGAATTAATGGTGCTATATAAATATATAATAATAATATTAACATCAAAAACTCACCAAATATTCGTAGTGGGAACATAGTCTAAAATTATTTACACACGAAGTCTTTTTGCTGAGTTTTCATTGAAGAAACTCCAATTTTTTTTTGAGGACGGAATCTGCCTGATGTCGTATGCAGGAATCCAGTTTCCACTCTCAAAAGACAGCAAAAATACTTAATGTGAACACTCCCTAATGAATTTTTAAGTTGATTTTAATATGGATATTGGAATAGAATCTGCTCCAAAGTCCATGTTACAAACCTGTGTCAACATACTCCCAAGGGTTTTTGATCTGGATTTTCATGTGGATTTGGGAGTGAATTCTGCTCCAAAATCCACATCAAAAACCCTAAAACATGTTTAGCTTCCTATTCATTTTAATGAGAAAACATAACTATAGTGCACAAGCTGTCATTTTTTTCCCACAAAGAAGCAGCATCTCAATTTTTTAGGCATTTCTACTTGAATAAACGATCTAAATTTTACCACTGAATCAATAGAAGGGAGAAAAAAATTCTCTGTGCACAAAATTCCATTAAAAAAAACACTGTAAATGGCTGAATTTTTTTTTTATTGTGGATTTTTTGCAAACAGAAAGATTCATTTTTACAGATCTATGTGAAAATACCATTACACTTAATACTTTTTTTTACATTTTATTGAGGGTTTTGGAGCAATTTCTGCTCCAAAATCCATATAGGAAAACAGATTCCAATGGTGGATTTACTTTCAAAGGGAAACCATGTCTGTAAGAAAATCCAATTAGGATTTTGAAACAGATCCGCCTTCAAAAACGACGTGTTAACATACCCTAAAACATGTGATTTGTTTTTATACAATGTGCAAATCTGTATAAGTAAAGACCAACAGCAAAAAAAGTGACATTATATAGAATCTGAATATAAATACTCAATAGTATGTCATATAGTCACTTAAAAATAGGACTTGTGAAAGGCCAATCATCGAACGAGCAAAACCCAAAGAGGACAAAAGATGGTCAAGAAGGCCAAAGATATAGTATAAAAATCTATAACTTTATTAAATGCAGTCATGTTTATATAAAAACCAAATAGAAAAGAGTGGGTGAGACCACAATGCACAAAAACAACAAAAAGCGGGATGGGTGAAACCGCGGCTGATAATCGCATATACAAAATAGACAGATAGCACAATACATTATATAGGTATGTAAAGTCAGTAGCTCCGTTACTCCCTGTGCATGACAGATGTGAGGACCTATATTGGTCAATAATAGTAACTGTGATACAGACATGGGCAGAGTAGTAATGACATATTGCAATACACCTTAATCGAAAAGGGGCCCAAACGTCCGCACCAGTAAAACAGGAGAGCGGGAGAGAGCCAGCGGTCACCACACCACGAAGGCTCCGCCGAAACGTGCGTCGGGGCGATGTGGTGTCCGCTGGCTCTCTCCCGCTCTCCTGTTTTACTGGTGCGGACGTTTGGGCCCCTTTTCGATTAAGGTATATTGCAATATGTCATTACTACTCTGCCCATGTCTGTATCACAGTTACTATTATTGACCAATATAGGTCCTCACATCTGTCATGCACAGGGAGTAACGGAGCTACTGACTTTACATACCTATATAATGTATTGTGCTATCTGTCTATTTTGTATATGCGATTATCAGCCGCGGTTTCACCCATCCCGCTTTTTGTTGTTTTTGTGCATTGTGGTCTCACCCACTCTTTTCTATTTGGTTTTTATATAAACATGACTGCATTTAATAAAGTTATAGATTTTTATACTATATCTTTGGCCTTCTTGATCATCTTTTGTCCTCTTTGGGTTTTGCAATGTGCAAATCTACAGGTACCAGACGGTGCCCGTCCCCAGCAGTCAGGTCGCCTATGTTCACTTAAAACGGACTTGTCAAAGGGAATTGTCAGCGGGGAAGATTCCTACTGGATTACGTCAGCTGTCCGATACCCCATTAAAGATTATCTGAATTCATTCATCTTCCAAAGTGCCACTCATGACTCGTGAAAACGGAACTTATATTTGGCTTCTAGGGGAAACTACTCTTAAACATTCTGCAGGACGGCGCCATAGTGTGTCAAGTGACCTCTTCTAACTCATGGCGTCGGCATTCTAAAGAGTCAGGTGGGCAGTTCTCACTTTCTTGATAGCACTATATTTGTAAAAGCATATCCAGCATCTAAGCATTGATAGGGCTTCGTAAAAACACGTACACTAATCGGACTGTGCTGGGTGCAATCGGAGATTGGATAAGAAAGTCTGTTATGTTTTAGAAGAGGTCGACTGAATGTGGGAGAACTGGAGTATAGGGAGAAGGAGCCGGAAAGCATCCTTGATGTAAGTTCTGCTGTTATTTCCCTGTGGAATAAAAAATAATCATTAATGATATGGTATCTTTTTCATGACGGCAACATTTACAATCTGCTTTGTCTCCTAAAACAAACATCTACAGTGTTCCAAAAACGCATACATAAATCTACAGTCTAATTACAATTTTTGGTGTGCCCAGCTGGAGTATGTGTGCAGAAACAATAAGGAGGGGAGTATAAGGGCTCGCTCCCACTTGCAAATTAAATTAATTAATACCAATTTAATCCTATGCTTGCATTCTCAAAGGCGTTTTTTTTCCTGCTCCAATCAGAGTTGAATGGAAAAAAAATGCAACATGCTGTGATTGCATGCGAAATTCGGATCGCACGCACCCATATAAGTCTATGGATGCACGTGAAACAATGCACTGCACTCGGATATCACCGGCAGCAGAGGAGATGGAGAAATTAATTTCTCCGTCTCCCCTGCACCTGTGCTGTGATTCTCTGATGTTAGAGGATGGAAGCACAGAGCATTGACACTCGGCTCCCGCGGTGCAGTGCAGGCGCTATCGCATCGGATGTGATACGCTAATGTGACTCTGGCCTACGTGTTATTATTTTACAAGGTAGCAGCGTGAGGATTAAGAAGGGGGTTGTCTGAGTAGTGTACATTAGGGAGAGGACAGGGAGAAAACCAACAGAACTTTAAGGCTAACTTAACATGAACAAATTAAAAAAAAAAAAAAAAAAAATCACCCATATTTAATCCAGAGAAGAAAACTGACAATTTGTCATCCATATTTTCATACGTGTGATATCTGCATGTCATCTGCAAGGCTACTTTCACACATCAGGTTTTTGCAGCCAGGCTCAATCCGGCTAAATTTCAAAAAACCGGATCCAGCGAATGTTGCCGCCGGATCCGTTTTTTTCCCATAGACTTGTATTAGTGCCGGATGACATTGCGTTTCGTCTGGTTTTCAGCTTCCGGCTGTTTGCTAGAATGGAAGCCTATGGGAACCGGAAGGTGCCAGATCCGGAAAATGACGGATTCCAACGCCGGATTCCTTTTTTTTTTAAACTGGGCATGCTCCAAATGATCTGGATATGCTAGTCGGATCCATCGAAAAAACAGATCCGTCGCATCAATTTTTCACAATCTGCTCGGGATCCGTTTTCTCCAACATTCCAACATGCTGCAATTTTTTTCCCACGGATATTTGGTGAACAGCCCAACTACTGGCCAGCATTGTGTCCGTGTGAGGCCAGTTTTTAAACACGGGCACCACTCAGGGTATTATTCACACAACCGTTTTTTTTTCTGTGTAAGGGAAATGTGTAACTTGTCCAGGCTCGTGTACATTACAGTGACTTTCACTTGTATCTTCAGATCTGAGTGCTCATATTACACAGTGTGGAGATGAACAGTTGGTGATACCAAGTGGCTAAGTGAGTGCTCCAGAGATTTATTATCTGCTGTAGGCACTTAAAGGGAACATTACGGGAGGTTTTTAGACCCCAAAGTATTATCATCACAAGTAAAGTACCTGAAATGAAGATTACTTCCATACTTTTTTTTTATTACAAATCCATGTCTCCACTATCTTGTAATCAATGAGTGAATTCTTATGGATTGACAGATCACTCGTCTCTGTGACCTTTTTCCCACAGCAGACATCTCCTGCAGGTGGCGCCATTCTAAGGGCAGTGCATGTGCAGTAGCATGCTGATGATGTTGGGCATCTCATGCTGGCGCCGTTATTCCCGGGTGCGGTGCATGTGCAGATGGACATTCCAGCCAATTCAGAATATACCGTAGGTGCTAAACATTAGACAGTTAGGGACCCTAATCCCCCATCTTTGTCAGCATGACCAGAATCCTCCACACTACTAATTGGTGGAGACCCCAACTATCTAACAGTAAGCACCTAAATTCTGGAAAGCTGATAAATGCTATATGTGAAAAAAACACCTTTAGATTATTGCCCTGATTCCTCATTTGTGGTTTTCATTATAATAAAGCTAATTACAAACAGTGGTCCGGGTGTAAAGATACATGTTTAGACAGGACATTTTAGGTGCCGGACCACCAATTTAAGTCACTTTTTAATCTGGTCTTTCGTTTTGAGCCAAATTTATAAAAATGGGCATACACTGCTTAATGAGTTTGGTACAAATTCATAGAAATTATCATTATTTTTTAGAATAAAAAGTTACACACTTTTTTTTAATAAGATTTAAAATGTGGCACATTAGTTTTCAAGTGCACAAAAAAAAAATAGATTTTGTACTCCACTAATGAAAGTACTGTGGAGAAAAAATTGTAACTCTTCGAAGTCACAAATGATAAATTAAGATAAAATATCTGTATAACCAAAACGGAGTCCAAAAAGATGAACAAAAAAGAAAAAAAAACAGAGACAAAACCAAGTAAATTAAAGGGGTTGTACACTACACAGACAACTACTTTTTTAAATGAAGTCTCCCTTGTATAATAAAAACACCATATGCTCACACCTCCAGCACTGGTGACGTCTGCGCCAGTTCTCCCAGAGAACATTGTTATGCCACGTGAGCCCAGCAGCCAAATAAGTGGCAGCTATTCGGCTGCACCCTCATTTCTTCCGCTTTTTTCTGAGGTTCACCCCTTCAGATGAACCTCAGACAAGAGGAAGTAGTAATAAACTGATTAGCTGCAGTGCTCACATGGCATAACAATGTCACGCCAGCCCCGGAGCTCTTATCACCGCAGCAGCACCAGTGCTGGAGGTGAGTGAGTATATAATAATATAATAATAATTTTTATTTATATAGCGCCAACATATTCCGCAGCGCTTTACAAATTATAGAGGGGACTTGTACATACAATAGACATTACAGCATAACAGAAATACAGTTCAAAACAGATACCAAGAGGAGTGAGGGCCCTGCTCGTAAGCTTACAAACTATGAGGAAAAGGGGAGACACGAGAGGTGGATGGTAACAATTGCTATAGTTATTCGGACCAGCCATAGTGTAAGGCTTGGGTGTTCATGTAAAGCTGCATGAACCAGTTAATTAATTTTTTTTTTTTTTTTTTTAATATAGGCCACACAGGGATCGTTAGGTTAATGCATTGAGGCGGTAGGCCAGTCTGAACAAATGAGTTTTTAGGGCACGCTTAAAACTGTGGGGATTGGGGATTAATCGTATTATCCTAGGTAGTGCATTCCAAAGAATCGGCGCAGCACGTGTAAAGTCTTGGAGACGGGAGTGGGAGGTTCTGATTATTGAGGATGCTAACCTGAGGTCATTAGCGGAGCGGAGGGCACGGGTAGGGTGGTAGACTGAGACCAGAGAGGAGATGTAGGGTGGTGCTGAGCCATGGAGTGCTTTGTGGATGAGGGTAGTAGTTTTGTACTGGATTCTTGAGTGGATGGGTAACCAGTGTAATGACTGGCACAAGGTAGAGGCATCGGTGTAACGGTTGGTGAGGAATATGATCCTGGCAGCAGCATTCAGGACAGATTGGAGCGGGGAGAGTTTGGTAAGAGGGAGGCCGATTAGTAGAGAGTTACAATAGTCCAGACGAGAATGAATAAGTGAAACAGTAAGAGTTTTTGCAGAGTCGAAAGTAAGAAAAGGGCGAATTCTAGAAATGTTTTTGAGATGCAGGTAAGAAGAGCGAGCCAGTGATCGGATGTGGGGGGTGAATGAAAGGTCAGAATCAAGGATGACCCCAAGGCAGCGGGCATGTTGCTTTGGAGTAATGGTGGAACCGCAAACGGAGATGGCAATGTCAGGCAAAGGTAGGTTAGTAGAGGGAGAAAACACGAGGAGTTCAGTTTTTGACAGGTTTAGTTTCAGATAGAGGGAGGACATGATGCTAGAGACAGCGGTAAGACAATCACTGGTGTTTTCTAATAAGGCAGGCGTGAGATCAGGAGAAGAAGTGTATAGTTGGGTGTCGTCAGCATAGAGATGGTACTGGAAGCCAAATCTACTGATTGTTTGTCCAATAGGGGCAGTATACAAAGAGAAGAGGAGGGGGCCTAGGACTGATCCTTGAGGAACCCCAACAGTAAGGGGAAGGTGAGAGGAGGAGGAACCAGCGAAACATACAGTGAAGGATCGGTCAGAGAGATAGGAGGAGAACCAGGAGAGAACGGTGTCCTTGAGGCCGATGGAGCGGAGCATAGTGAGGAGGAGCTGATGATCCACAGTATCAAATGCTGCAGAGAGATCCAAGAGAATTAGCATGGAGTAGTGACCATTAGATTTAGCTGTTAGTAGGTCATTAGAGACTTTAGTGAGGGCAGTTTCAGTAGAGTGTAAAGAGCGGAAACCAGATTGAAGAGGGTCGAGAAGAGAGTTATCTGAGAGATAGCGGGTAAGACGGGAGTGGACCAGGCGTTCGAGGAGTTTAGAGATGAAGGGAAGATTAGAGACAGGTCTATAATTAGCGGCACAGTTTTGGTCGAGGGATGGTTTTTTAAGTAATGGATGTATGATGGCATGCTTAAATGAGGAGGGAAAAATACCGGAAGTGAGGGAAAGGTTGAATATTTTTGTTAGGTGAGAGGTGACAGCCGGGGAAAGGGACTGGAGGAAATGTGACGGAATGGGGTCACTGGTGCAAGTGGTCGGGCGAGAAGATGCAAGGAGCCTGCTTACTTCTTCTTCTGTAACTGGTTCAAAGTCAGAGAGTGAACTAGATGCAGTGGGGGAGGGAGGACAGTGCATGGTATGAAGAGATTGGGAGATGATTTCCTGTCGAATATGGTCAATTTTTTCTTTGAAGTAATTGGCCAGATTGTCAGCACGGAGATCCGTGGTTGGGGCCTGCGCTCTTGGGTTGAGTAGGGACTGGAATGTGTCAAAGAGACGTTTAGGGTTATTGGACATGGAGGTGATGAGGGTGTTGAAGTAGGTTTGTTTGGAGAGGTGAAGGGCAGAATTGTATGTCTTTAGCATGAACTTATAATGGATGAAATCTTCGGGTAGATTAGATTTTCTCCACAGACGTTCTGCGCACCTGGAGCACCGCTGCAGGAAACGTGTTTGCAGCGTGTGCCACGGTTGTTGCCGTCTGTGCCGAGTTGTTTTATGTATAGGAGGAGCAGCTTCATCCAGGGCACTTTGCAGGGTTTCATTGTAATGCTTCAGAGCAGAATCAGGACATGGTACCTGATATGGTGTTTTTATTTTACAAGGGGGACTACGTAATTTAAAAAGTAGAAGCACTGCCATCAAAGTTTTTATCCTCTTAATATATACAGGTCCTTCTCAAAAAATTAGCATATAGTGTTACATTTCATTATTTACCATAATGTAATGATTACAATTAAACTTTCATATATTATAGATTCATTATCCACCAACTGAAATTTGTCAGGTCTTTTATTGTTTTAATACTGATGATTTTGGCATACAACTCCTGATAACCCCAAAAACCTGTCTCAATAAATTAGCATATTTCACCCATCCAATCAAATAAAAGTGTTTTTTAATAACAAACAAAAAAACCAACAAATAATAATGTTCAGTTATGCACTCAATACTTGGTCGGGAATCCTTTGGCAGAAATGACTGCTTCAATGCGGCGTGGCATGGAGGCAATCAGCCTGTGACACTGCTGAGATGTTATGGAGGCCCAGGATGCTTCAATAGCGGCCTTAAGCTCATCCAGAGTGTTGGGTCTTGCGTCTCTCAACTTTCTCTTCACAATATCCCACAGATTCTCTATGGGGTTCAGGTCAGGAGAGTTGGCAGGCCAATTGAGCACAGTAATACCATGGTCAGTAAACCATTTACCAGTGGTTTTGGCACTGTGAGCAGGTGCCAGGTCGTGCTGAAAAATGAAATCTTCATCTCCATAAAGCATTTCAGCCGATGGAAGCATGAAGTGCTCCAAAATCTCCTGATAGCTAGCTGCATTGACCCTGCCCTTGATGAAACACAGTGGACCAACACCAGCAGCTGACATGGCACCCCACACCATCACTGACTGTCGGTACTTGACACTGGACTTCAGGCATTTTGGCATTTCCTTCTCCCCAGTCTTCCTCCAGACTCTGGCACCTTGATTTCCGAATGACATGCAAAATTTGCTTTCATCAGAAAAAAGTACTTGGGACCACTTAGCAACAGTCCAGTGCTGCTTCTCTGTAGCTCAAAAGTGGCTTTACCTGGGGAATGCGGCACCTGTAGCCCATTTCCTGCACACGCCTGTGCACGGTGGCTCTGGATGTTTCCACACCAGACTCAGTCCACTGCTTCCTCAGGTTCCCCAAGGTCTGGAATTGGTCCTTCTCCACAATCTTCCTCAGGGTCCGGTCTCCTCTTCTCGTTGTACAGCGTTTTCTGCCACATTGTTTCCTTCCAACAGACTTACCATTGAGGTGCCTTGATACAGCACTCTGGGAACAGCCTATTTGTTGAGAAATTTCTTTCTGGGTCTTACCCTCTTGCTTGAGGGTGTCAATGATGGCCTTCTTGACATCTGTCAGGTCGCTAGTCTTACCCATGATGGGGGTTTTGAGTAATGAACCAGGCAGGGAGTTTATAAAAGCCTCAGGTATCTTTTGCATGTGTTTAGAGTTAATTAGTTGATTCAGAAGATTAGGGTAATAGGTCGTTTAGAGAACCTTTTCTTGATATGCTAATTTATTGAGACAGGTTTTTTGGGTTATCAGGAGTTGTATGCCAAAATCATCAGTATTAAAACAATAAAAGACCTGACAAATTTCAGTTGGTGGATAATGAATCTATAATATATGAAAGTTTAATTGTAATCATTACATTATGGTAAATAATGAAATTTAACACTATATGCTAATTTTTTGAGAAGGACCTGTAGCAGTCATCATATTATATAGCCTGTGTACTTACAATTGCTTATTTTGCCTTTCTACCAAGCTAATTCTTCCTATTTCTACGTAGACCAGAGAAAAGAGAAGTCTTTTGTCCCAGCATTTATCATTCCCCTCTTCAATTCCTGACCCAACTGCTCTACTCCTCCCCCTGCCTGGGACTTTTGCAGTGACTCATGACTCATACAGGGAAAATGTACTGTATATACTCGAGTATAAGCTGACCCGAGTATAAGCCGACCCCCCTAATTTTAAAACTGGGAAAACTTAATGACTCGAGCAGCAGCGACCGGTAAATTTCAAAAATAAAAATAGATACCAATAAAAGTAAAATTAATTGAGACATCGGTAGGTTAAGTGTTTTTGAATATCCATATTGAATCAGGAGCCCCATATAATGCTCCATACAGTTCATGATGGGCCCCATAAGATGCTCCATATTAAAATACGCCCCATATAATGCTCCATATACAAATGTGCCCCATATAATGCTCCATGCAGTTCATTATGGCCCCATAGATGTTCCATATACAAATATGCCCCATATAATGCTCCATGCAGTTCATTATGGCCCCATAGACGCTCCATATAACAATGTGCCAGATATAATGCTCAATACAGTTCAGTATGGCCCCATAGACGCTCCATATAACAATGTGCCCCATATAATGCTGCTGCAATAAAAAAAAACTGACATACTCACTTCTCGTCGCTGCCCGCTGCTCCTCAGCGTCCCGTCTCTACGCACTGACTGTTCAGGCAGAGGGTGGCGCGCACACCAATACGTCATTGCACCCTCTGTCCTGAACAGTCAGTGCAGAGAACGCGGAAGACGGAGCGGCGCCGACGCTGGAACGAGGGACAGGTGAATATGAAATACTCACCTGCTCCTGGCGCGGTCCCTGGCAGCTTCTCCCGGACAGATGGTCTCCGGCGCCTGCAGCTTCTTCCTCTGTCAGTGGTCACTGGTACCGCTCATTACAGGAATGAATATGCGGCTCCACCCCTATGGGAGTAGAGTCCATATTCATTACTTTAATGAGCGGTACCACGTGACCGCTGAACAGAAGAAGAAGGTGCCGGCGCCGGAGACCATGGGACAGGTAGGGACAGCGTCAGGAACGCCAGGAGCAGGTGAGTATGTGAACGTCGTCGCTCCCCCTCACCCGCCGACCCCCCCGCCTTCCATGACTCGAGTATAAGCCGAGAGGGGCACTTTCAGCCCATTGTTTTGAGCTGAAAATCTTTGCTTATACTCGAGTATATATGGTGCCTCATGTTTATACATAGAGCTAAGAAAGTTTCAGCTAGTTAATTTTTAATCACGTGATGTCATAGACCTAATGGAAGAGAATCATTACCTGTGTAGAAAGGCAAAATGAGCCATTTTAAGTACACAGTGCTATATAATATAATTATTTCAAAATATTAAGAGGATAAAAGTTTTGATGGGAGTGCTTCTTTAATAAGGTACAAATAAAAAAGTCACTATTAAAAATACTTTTATTACAGAAAAAAGGTGCAAAGCAATGATGAATCAGCCTCTGTGTTTTAATCTTTTTCTTTAAATTGTCATTATTGGAATAAAGGAAGAGCATGTTACCTCCAGTTGTATACTGCTGACCATTGGGTTCAATACTTCTGCCTTCAGCTTGCTCTATGAAATAAATAAAAATGGTTAGTTTCCAGCATATGTACAATAATATACACAAATTAACAAAAATAATTTATGGAAAGTGTAATGTGGTTTAAAATATCAGGGAATTACATTATACTTACATGCCATGGCATATTATATATAAACAGAATCTAATATATAGTACAGACCAAAAGTTTGGAGACACCTTCTTATTAAAAGATTTTTCTGTATTTTCATGACTATGAAAATTGTACATTCAAACTGAAGGCATCAAAACTATGAATTAACACATGTGGAATTATATACTTAACAAAAAAGTGTGGAACAACTGAAATTATGTCTTATATTCTAGGTTCTTCAAAGTAGCCACCTTTTGCTTTGATGACTGCTTTGCACACTCTTGGCATTCTCTTGATGAGCTTCAAGAGGTAGTCACCGGGAATGGTTTTCACTTCACAGGTGTGCAATGTCAGGTTTAATAAGTGGTATTTATTGCCTTATAAATGAGGTTGGGACCATAAGTTGTGCTGAGCAGAAGTCTGGTGGATACACAGCTGATAGTCCTACTGAATAGACTGTTAGAATTAATTTGTATTATGGCAAGAAAAAAGCAGCTAAGTAAAGAAAAACGAGTGGCCATCATTACTTTAAGAAATGAAGGTCAGTCAGTTCAAAAAATTGGGAAAACTTTGAAAGTGTCCCCAAGTGCAGTGGCAAAAACCATTGAGCGCTACAAAGAAACTGGTTCACATGAGGTTCGCCCCAGGAAAGGAAGACCAAGCGTCACCTCTGCTTCTGAGGATAAGTTTATCCGAGTCACCAGCCTCAGAAATCGCAGGTTAACAGCAGCTCAGATTAGAGACCAGGTCAATGCCACACAGAGTTCTAGCAGCAGACACATCTCTACAACTGTTAAGAGGAGACTTTGTGCAGCAGGCCTTCATGGTAAAATAGCTGCTAGGAAACCACTGCTAAGGACAGGCAACAAGCAGAAGAGACTTGTTTGGGCTAAAGAACACAAGGAATGGACATTAGACCAGTGGAAATCTGTGCTTTGGTCTGATGAGTCCCAATTTGAGATCTTTGGATCCAACCACCGTGTCATTGTGCGACGCAGAAAAGGTGAATGGATGGACTCTACATGCCTGGTTCCCACCGTGAAGCATGGAGGAGGAGGTGTGATGGTGTGGGGGTTCTTTGCTGTTGACACTGTTGGGGATTTATTCAAAATTGAAGGCATTCTGAACCAGCATGGCTACCACAGCATCTTGCAGCGGCATGTTATTCCATCCGGTTTGCATTTAGTTGGACCATCATTTATTTTTCAACAGGATAATGACCGCAAACACACCTCCAGGCTGTGTAAGGGCTATTTGACCAAGAACGAGAGTGATGGGGTGCTACGCCAGATGACCTGGCCTCCACAGTCACCAGACCTGAACCCAATCGAGATGGTTTGGGGTGAGCTGGACCGCAGAGTGAAGGCAAAAGGGCCAACAAGTGCTAAGCATCTCTGGGAACTTCTTCACTATTGTTGGAAGACCATTCCCGGTGACTACCTCTTGAAGCTCATCAAGAGAATGCCAAGAGTGTGCAAAGCAGTCATCAAAGCAAAAAGTGGCTACTTTGAAGAACCTAGAATATAAGACATAATTTCAGTAGTTTCACACTTTTTTGTTAAGTATATAATTCCACATGTGTGAATTCATAGTTTTGATGCCTTCAGTGTGAATGCACAATTTTCATAGTCATGAAAATACAGAAAAATGTTTAAATGAGAAGGTGTGTCCAAACTTTTGGTCTGTACTGTATATTAGCAAATTGCTCATAATGCAGTTCAAAGCCAGAGTATGGATGCATGTTACGTACATATACACAGGCAATATTGCTGGTACCTTTCTGGTAAAATAAGAAAAACCCTCAATGATCATTGAAATAACTTGAAACTGACAAAACTAATGATGGACAAAAATGATGGTACCACTAACTTAACATTTTTTTCACAACCTTTTTCTATAACTCTTAATGAGACTTCTCCACCGTCCCCAGGTATTTTGGCCTCCTCCTCATGAGCAAACTGCTGCAGCTGTCTCAGGTGTGAAGGTGCCTTCTCCAGACTATAGGTTTCAGCTACTTTCACAGATGTTCAATAGGATTTAGATTAGGACTTGAAGCCACTTCAGAAGAATCCTTTGTTCTTAGTCATTCTTCATGCTTTTAGCTGTGTTTTGAATCATCATCCTGATGCAGGACCCATGACATGCAACTCAGACGAAACCTTCTGACACTGGGCGGCACATTTGGCTCCAGAACGCACTCATAGTATTGAGATTTCATTGTACCTTGCACAGATTCAAGACACCCTGTGCCAGATGCAGAAAAGCAGACCAAAACATAAACGAGTCACCTCCATGTTTGACAGTAGGTACAATGTTAGAATCATTGAATGTTATAGTTGGAAGGGACCACCAGGGTCATAGTGTTCAACCCCCTGTTCAATGCAGGATTCACTAAACCATCTCAGACAGATGTCTGTCCTAACTCTGTTTGAGGACTTCCATTGAGGGAAAACTCATCACCTCTTGTGGCAGCTTGTTCCACTCATTGATCACCCTCACTATCAAAAAGTTTTTTTCTAATATATAATCTGTATCTTCTCTCAGCTTCATTCCATTGCTTCTTGCGTTTCCTTGTGCAAATGGGGATAAGGATGCTCCCTCTACACTGTGACATCCCTGTGACACTGTAGACAGCTATTAAGTCTCCTCTTAGCCTTCTTGTTTGCAAGCTAAACTTCCCAGATACTTCAACGGTTCCTCATAGTACATAGTTTACAGTCCGCTCACCATCGTGCTAGCTCTTCTCTGAACTTGCTACAGTTTTTCAATGTTTTTTTTAAAATGTGGTGACCAGAACTGGACACAGTATTCCAAATGAGAATCCTAGAACTGTGTTTGCCTTTTTTGCTGATGCATCACACTGTTGACTCATGTGCAGTCTGTGATCTATTAGTAAGCCCAAGTCTTTTTCACACTTGCTATGGTTTAGTTCTATTCCTCCCATCCTGAATCCTTTCTCTGTCTTCTCTAGTGTTAGCTATCCCTCCTAGCTTTGCATCGTCTGCAAATTTGATTAGTTTAACATCAGTTTCCTTATCTATATCATTTATAAAAATGTTGAACACCACTAGGGCCAGGACAGAGCCTTGTGGTACCCCACTTGAAACAATTTTCCAATTGGATGTGCAATAAGTTATTACCACTCTGAGTACGATCACTAAGCCAGTTATGAATCTGCCTAACCGTAGCCTTGTCAATCCCATACTTGGTCATTTTTTCAATAAAGATAGTATAAGATACTTTATCAAATGCTTTGCTGAAATTGAGATACACTATATCAACAAAATTTTCCTGATGCAATTCATCTGGGCCAGGAGATTTATATTAATTTACATTAGCTAGGTGTTTCCTCACCATCTGTCTGTTTATAGATAAAAGAATCTGCACTATTACTTCGATAGATCAGGTGATATTACATTTGCTTTCTTATAGAACACAGATGCAAAACATGAATTTAAAAGTTTGCCCTTTCATCATTTTTGATCACTTAACTCTTTTCATCCTGTAAAAATTCTATGTCTTTCTTTTCTTTCTATGCTTCAGTTTTGCGCCTGTGAACATAGAACTGCCTAAAAACTCCAGTTTTGTCACATCTGTCCAAAGGACATTCTAGAAGAAGCATTGTGGCTTTTCAATATGCATTTTGGCAAATTTGAGTTTCACTTTTTTATGATTTGCTTTTAACAGTGGTTTCCTCCTCGGTAGTTTTCCATGAAGTTCACTTTGGCTACGACAGGCAGATGGTGCGATCTGACAGTGATGTCCTCTGACCTTGGAGTTCACCTCTAATATCTATTGGAAGAGGTTCTGGGCCCTTTGGTTGCTATTAATATTATCAGTCTCTTCAATTTTCTTCTTGCCGACACATCCAGGTAGATTGCCTACAGTACCATTGACCTTAAGCTTCTGAATAATAAGTGCAACAGTAGTAACAGGGACATCAAGCCGTTTGGAGATGGTCTTATAGCCTTTCCCTTTAACATACTTGTCTATAATGGGGTATAAGGGGTATCATTTCTCCTTATGGAGAGTGATAGAGAAACGATACCCCTTAGAGCCCAGTCCAGAGCCTCTCACCTAGCCAAATCAGTTTTCGTGCATCGCACTGACGAGGGCCAACAGCCCGAAACACCGTGTCTGCGAATTGGGATACGGATTTGGCTTTTATCCTCAGTCATATTCTAAGTCATATTGCACGACTCGTTAAAGGGTTGATTGTGACTTGTAGGATCGCTACTTCCAACAGGTGGCGCTATAGAGTTTAAGTCCTCTTTTTCTCAGAAGAGGCAATTTGCGCATTGTCTATAATGGTCTTTCTAATCTTCGGAGAAATCTTTTCTTGGCTTTCTTTGGTCTATGTTCAGTGTGGTACACACCATGATACCAAAAAAACGGTGACTACTTTTCACCCTTTAAATAGGCAGATTGATGGATTACAAGTTTGTAGACCCCTGTGATGCTAATTACAGTACCCACATGTCCCTATGATCAATTTATTTTCAATCTTTTCTAGCTATAACATCATTTTTTCCAGACCATTTTCATTACTTTGTTTTTTTAAATGTTTCTCTTAAACCAAATATCAAAATAAATATCTGACTTTCTTTAGTTGATATTCAGTGATCATTGTGGGGTTTTCTAACTTTACCAGTCGGGTACCAAACAATTTTGTCCATGTGTGTAATTTTTTACCCACAAAGTATTTGTCTTAAATGTTTAAGATAAATTACTAGATAAAATACTTACTCCAGTAGAGGTTAAAGAGACAGAAAAGCTTTTTGATAGGGAGGATACTTCCTTACACATAGCGCTGGTTAGCCTAATGTATTAGAAGAGAAACAAACAATTTAAAAATATTTTTGGTATAATTTATTACCCTTATAAATAAAACAATACAAAGATGTATCTAATTGTGCAAATGTATACAAGTATTCAAGCGATAGAACAAGGTGCATAATGTGCTCATAGTCATATGGTGTGTCTATGTCGTTTCTTAGCTTCCTTCTCTCTAAGCATGGGTGTTAGTTTGGAACTCTACAGATCATTATGTAACATTGTGGCTGAGGAAGTCCATTGCCACCGAGTCATTAAGCAATCTTATCCAGTTCTTCGGCATAAAACTGCTTAAATGTTGCAAAATTTTTACTCAACTCACAGTTGCACAAATATTTTGTGACTTTTGACGGGTTTACGGCAATCCTGACCAGTTCCACCGACCTTTAAAACAAAGTGGTGTAAATTACACTAAAAATGTGTGCCAGCCCCTGACTGGAGTACATTTCTGTTTCTGGTGCATAGCAGCTGAAAGACCAGCCAAATTCATTGAGAGATGCACATCTTCATTAGTTTGGCGTATCTCACGCCAGCAAATTGTTTATTATCAAGACTGGCATACAAAACGCTAATCTTGATGAATTGAGCCCATATCTATACTAAGTGTGCCATGGTATTCACGGTGTGTCATGTAGTGGTAGCATAGACTATGATGCACACGATAAAAGAGTGGCCCCCCACTGGATCTTAGCCCATTATTAAATTGTAGTGATAATAGTTTTGGCCCTGATACTAACCCTGACCCTTGGTGAATGTGTAGCTCTATCAGAGGCGTCTAAGGCGGCAGGACGATACCTATTAACGATCTGACTGAATTCCATGTTACATTACCAGATACAGTATACTGGCCGCTATACAGCATTTCTAATACTCACTTGGCTAACACAACCGCTTGGTCTTTCACTGGTTTTTCTACATCTTGTCCATGCAGTATGAGTTCTGCCACTTTATGCAGTTGCTCAATGCAGCGAGCTGTAATTTCTGCCAAGTTTTCCACAGACCTCATGTATATATCCTGAATGTAAGGAGGAACAAACCAGTATTAGTTTTAGATTCTTATGAAATCAAAATTCTTTCTCAATTTTAAGAATATTTTGTAATAAGCATTTCATCATCAGCGACACCAGGACTCCCTTGATTCAACACAACCCAATTTTGGTCAACTATGGGTTATATAGTAATAACAGGATAATACTTTATAAAATGCAGTATGTTGTGCCTGTTAAAGACATTGGGGCAGTTCTCTCGCCAATCTTGATAAGGCCAGGTTCACATTGAGTCAATGGCAATGCGCTGACGGCATCCGTTACACAGCGGCACTAGCGCAATGTAACGGATGCTTCAGCGCACGCATTGACGACCATTATGTAGCGCATCGCTAACGAATGCCATAATCGGCATGCGTTAGCGATGTGCGTTTCCGGGTCCGTCACCGCTACGCAGATGCTATCGCGATCGCATAACGCGATCTTGGAAAAGGCACTAGCGTTGGTGCAGTCCGTTTAACGCATGCGTTGAACGGACTGCACCAACGGAATGTGAACCCAGCCTACGGAGGCGTTTTGGAGCAAGTGCTCTTGATTCATTATGAGGCGAGGCGTGCAGGGCCGTGCACCTGTATGTGTGCCTCGCCACAAATCTTACACCTGCTGGAGTAAGATTTGTGGTGTAGCAATCAACGTCACTTATCATGAATTTGACGAGTGGGGTTCATCAAGCTCTACTGCACCCTGGCGTCGCCTACTTTGTCAGAGCTGGGGTGAAAATAACGTGCGCCCATCATTTTTTTGCACAACTTCACGTTTGTGCAAAGAAAGAGTGACTCTAAAAGCTTTTTTCTTCAGAAATTTGTTGTAAAATCTTTGATGAATGAACCCCATAGACTATGGCCCCGATTCATCAAGAACGGCGTTGTTCACTCCACTCTCGATGAGGGTGCGTACTGGTGTCAGACATGTCTGATTCATTAGAAGCCATTATAAAACATGAACATGACAATTCAGCCTTAATACACTGTGAATAGAATTATTACACAAGTATCTTGAACATATCATTTTTATGCAGATTTTCTAACTTCATGCTGTAGAACCTTGAATGCTTATTGGATGAAGCAGATCAGGCGATGTGTCTTTGTGTAATGATGAGGATGAGGCTTAGGCTAGGGTCACATTGCGTTAGTGTAACCCGTTTAGAACTAGCGCTAGCGGGTTGCGCTAACGCAATGTTTTTAATGGGGCCGCGTCCTGGGGTCGCGGTAACGTCCCCGCTCTCGCAGATCCCCGATCTGCGAGAGCGGGGAACGGACCGCGGGCGCGCCTCGGACGCTGCGAGCAGCGTCCGAGGCGCGCCAGGAAACACCGGCGCGTCGCTAGCGCGTGCCGAACATGGCACGCGCTAGTGCTGCGCGTTCCCATTGCCGTGAATGGGCACGCTAACGGACGCGTTGCACGGCGTTAATTTCGCCATGCAACGCTGTCCGTTAAGCGCGTTCCCATAACGCAATGGGAACCCAGCCTTAAGGATACAATGCCTTTATTAAAGTGTGTAGAAATATTAGGCAGCTTGTTTTCCTCAGGCAAAATGGGCCAAAAAAAGATTTAACTGATTCTGAAAAGTCAAATATGTTATAAGTCTTAAGAGAGGTATGCAGCACTATTGAAATTGCTAAGCTATTCGGTCATGCATCTCTCAAGAAAGCCATGATTTTCATGCAGGACAATGCTCCAACGGGTGCACCCACTGCTCGGCTGCCATTAAGGGCCTTATAGAGGTTGTCCACTACTTTTACATTGATGCATCAATGTCTGATCGGATGGGATCCGGCACTTGGCACCCCTGCCGATCAGCTGTTATCGGCACCGTCTGGAAGTACTTACTTGCAGAGCTTGGCCGTCTTTTGTAGTGACCAGGGATTGATACTGCACATCACCCTCCAATTGATTTGAATATGAGGTGGATGTGTAGTACCCCGCGGTGGCCACTACAAGTAGACAGTCACGCTTCGCAAGCAAGTACTTCCGGACCGCAGCCGCCGGTGGTGGCGCTAATGACAGCTGATCAGTGGGGTGCCGGACCCCGGCCAATCAGACAATGATGCCCTATCCTACGGATAGGGCATCAATGTAAAAAAGTGGACAACCTCTATAAATATGAAAGAATAATGACATGACCCCTTTGTCACCTGACCTAAACCCTATTGAGAATTTGTGGGCCCTTCTTAACCTTCGTCAGGCTGCATAATTTTACAACGTTAACAGGCTGCAGAGGCACAATTGTACCTTCATATATATTTTATTGAAATTTGGCCAATATATTCTGGACCAAAACTGCAGAGATGTCACGAAATTTCAGCCCTCTACGGCTTTTCGAGAAAAAAAAAGTTATTGCAATTTTAAAACGGAATAGTTACAATTGTACCTATTCAGCCGGACGAAGGTTAAATGGGAAATTTAAGAGGAAGGAAAACAGCCACCTCTCTCAATAGTGTCTGGACCCTGGAGCGGTGGTTGGAGCTGCCCAAAAAGTTGTCAATAGATTAACAAACTGACAGACTCCATATGGACGGAAGGCTTATAACGGTTTATGAAAAGAAGGGTGGTTATATTGGTCACAGATATTTTTCGAGATGTCAGAAATTAAATTTTCGTACATCTTAGGCGGTTTTATTAATTATTCTCACTTTAACAATTGAAATGTCAACATTTCCATTTTCTGTTAGCTGTAGAAAAACCAAACCAGAAAAAACAAGGATCCCTAAAAAATAACTTTTAATCGCAGTAGTTAAAGATAGAAGACTTTATATATCATATATATTAAAAAAGTACAAAGTGTACCTAAAGAACCCTATAACGGACTACAATAAATCCTGCCTGTCAGTGGAGGTTGGCACCCTAATTTTCGGCGGTTGGTGCCCCCACTCCTCGACGGCTCACCCTTTTAAATCCCTAAAAAGGCCTGAAATACAGGAAACCTAGTGAGCCCTAAAGTACAATCCTATGCTGACAACTACCTACCAGTGGAGGTTGGCACCCTAATTTTCTGCGGTAGGCGCCCCCACTCCTCGGCGGCTGACCCTAGGGTCCCTCAGAGTCCCTATAATAGGGATAGACAAAAGATAATGTCCCACATACACCTCCGATACCCGTGAAAAAACACAAAAAAATGGAAAAATGAAATACAAAAAAAAATATTAGAAAGAAAAAAAGAGAGATCGATTGCTATCACAGTTATACATAGCAATATATGGTGGGTGTCACATATATGGTAGGTGTCACATAACAATATATACCACCACAGTAAATACCCTTACAGATAACTGGGTATAACGGAGTGTAAAGATATATCTTGTCCAAATTGGATTAATCTGACCAGCAAAAAATGCAAAAATAGACAGAATATGTAAGATGACAAAAATGTGTATTGGTCACACTACTCCCAAATTATCATAATATTCAGCAAGAAACAAGTGCTAAATGCCACCAAATAGCCTTTCAACAAGACACTGGATCCACATCAATGTGTAATATTTACAGTTAGGGCCAGAAATATTTGGACAGTGACACAATTTTCGCGAGTTGGGCTCTGCATGCCACCACATTGGATTTGAAATGAAACCTCTACAACAGAATTCAAGTGCAGATTGTAACGTTTAATTTGAAGGGTTGAACAAAAATATCTGATAGAAAATGTAGGAATTGTACACATTTCTTTACAAACACTCCACATTTTAGGAGGTCAAAAGTAATTGGACAAATAAACATAACCCAAACAAAATATTTTTATTTTCAATATTTTGTTGCAAATCCTTTGGCGGCAATCACTGCCTTAAGTCTGGAACCCATGGACATCACCAAACGCTGGGTTTCCTCCTTCTTAATGCTTTGCCAGGCCTTTACAGCCGCAGCCTTCAGGTCTTGCTTGTTTGTGGGTCTTTCCGTCTTAAGTCTGGATTTGAGCAAGTGAAATGCATGCTCAATTGGGTTTAGATCTGGAGATTGACTTGGCCTTTGCAGAATGTTCCACTTTTTGGCACTCATGAACTCCTGGGTAGCTTTGGCTGTATGCTTGGGGTCATTGTCCATCTGTACTATGAAGCGCCGTCCAATCAACTTTGCAGCATTTGGCTGAATCTGGGCTGAAAGTATATCCCGGTACACTTCAGAATTCATCCGGCTACTCTTGTCTGCTCTTATGTCATCAATAAACACAAGTGACCCAGTGCCATTGAAAGCCATGCATGCCCATGCCATCACGTTGCCTCCACCATGTTTTACAGAGGATGTGGTGTGCCTTGGATCATGTGCCGTTCCCTTTCTTCTCCAAACTTTTTTCTTCCCATCATTCTGGTACAGGTTGATCTTTGTCTCATCTGTCCATAGAATACTTTTCCAGAACTGAGCTGGCTTCTTGAGGTGTTTTTCTGCAAATTTAACTCTGGCCTGTCTATTTTTGGTATTGATGAATGGTTTGCATCTAGATGTGAACCCTTTGTATTTACTGTCATGGAGTCTTCTCTTTACTGTTGACTTAGAGACAGATACACCTACTTCACTGAGAGTGTTCTGGACTTCAGTTGATGTTGTGAACGGGTTCTTCTTCACCAAATTAAGTATGCGGCGATCATCCACCACTGTTGTCATCCGTGGACGCCCAGGCCTTTTTGAGTTCCCAAGCTCACCAGTCAATTCCTTTTTTCTCAGAATGTACCCAACTGTTGATTTTGCTACTCCAAGCATGTCTGCTATCTCTCTGATGGATTTTTTCTTTTTTTTTTCAGCCTCAGGATGTTCTGCTTCACCTCAATTGAGAGTTCCTTTGACCGCATGTTGTCTGCTCACAGCAACAGCTTCCAAATGCAAAACCACACACCTGGAATCCACCCCTGACCTTTTAACTACTTCATTGATTACAGGTTAACGAGGGAGACGCCTTCAGAGTTAATTGCAGCCCTTAGAGTCCATTGTCCAATTACTTTTGGTCCCTTGAAAAAGAGGACGCTATGCATTACAGAGCTATGATTCCTAAACCCTTTCTCCGATTTGGATGTGGAAACTATCATATTGCAGCTGGGAGTGTGCACTTTCAGCCCATATTATATATATAATTGTATTTCTGAACATGTTTTTGTAAACAGCTAAAATAACAAAACTTGTGTCACTGTCCAAATATTTCTGGCCCTAACTGTATATACCAGTGAAAAGGCAGCATGTCATTCATCATGATAGGACAGATACTCCTAAAAACATGGATCCACCAGGTAATAAATGGAAAACCATGGTAGGCAAATAATTTTAACACGTATATACACCTCTTTTACAGTCCTCAGGGTTCTTGAACACAATCGTTCTGACCACATAGACAGTATGCATAAAGATGTGTAACCGCTATACTCATCTATTTGTTGAGGTGTATTATGGCCTTTCCAATTAGGCCCAGAAGTCCATGTGGAAGAATGGATGTCATCCTGACCATAGTCTGTCAGTACGTCCCCAGGTAATGCCCGACGCGTTTCCCCCCCATTTGGGGATGACAGGGGTTCATCAGGGGTTAGGCAGCTACACAGAAAATGCAGGAGCTGTAGAGGTAATAAGCACTCACCACATTCCCCTCTTTTATAGCAATGCCATGGTTAAAGAACGCCAATTCCACGTGGAGCAGACCGGAAATGGCGTCACTGAGCCGCCTGGAACGCAATATGCGCTCCACACTAGGAAACCGGCCGCGTTATTACACAAGCCGGAAATGGCGTCACAAAGCCACCCGGAACGCAATATGCGCTCCACAGTAAGAGACCAGCGGTGTTAATACACAAGCCGGATGTGATGTGAACACATTAAGGAGTACGTGGCTACGACACTGAAGCCGGCTCATAATGATAGACCCACAGCGCAAGTGCAGGAGCCGGATATGACGTCCATGCACTAGAGGGTGCGCAGCTGAGAAAATGGAACCGGCCACAAAAACATGGCCGAAGCAGCTGCGCTTTGCGCACTAGGAACCACGGGGACAGTACCCCAAGTTACAAGCTGTAAATTATAGTTTATAAACGGGAACCTAGAGCTCTCATAATTCAAGGGGGCATTAAGTGTGTGGTAGCAACTGTACTACCGATGACACACAAACCCACCCTACTAATTTATATATTGATGCGCTAATGGCGTCTTAAAATATACCAGACACGGGGGAAATAAGTGGTGAAATGACAATTGGACAAAAAAGAAAAAAGAAGAAGACATAGTCATATATGTACAAAATATTACACAATCAAATAATATGATCGACAATTTATAAGAAATGTATAAATATACATGGCTAACTTGAGATGCTCCAAACTATAAGACCACTTAAGACGGCTAAATAAAACTAACAAAGGATAACTGCTCATTGAGGCCCAGGGGGCTCATAGATTTTAACAGATAAATCCACCTTGTCTCTCGCTGTAAAATACGTCTATCCCAATCCCCAAGTCTCACTGAGGACGTGATGACCTCAATGACCTTAAAAGAAAGGCATCCAGGGTTACCCCCATGCACAGTGTTGATGTGTCGGGCAACTGGGGTATCCCTGCCATGTTTGATATCACCAAGGTGTTCGCGAATGCGAACACGAAGTTCACGTTTTGTTTTACCGACATAATCCTTTGGACAAGGACATGTACACAGGTATACCACCCCCACAGTTCTACAGTTGGCAAATTGTCTTATTGAGAAGATCCTGCCAGTTACTGAACTCCTGAATGTCCTTGATACTTCAACATGTCTACAAAGAGAACAGTGTCCACATCTAAATGTACCTGTAGACCTGTTACTCAACCAGGTGCTCTGTTTTTCTGGAGGTATAAAGTGACTTTGTAGAATAGTATCCTTAATGGACTTCCCTCTCCTGTAGGTAATTGACGGTTGTGAAGATACAAACCCCCCAATCTCAGGGTCTGATCTAAGAATCTGCCAGTGTCGTTTAAATATATCATACACCCTTCTTGACTGGTCGTCAAAGGTCCCGATCAAACGTGTAATGGATGAATCTGTTTTGGCCTTAGGTACCATGAGAGTCGTTCTATTAGACCTTAATGCAGAACAATAAGCAGAATTGATAACATCATCCGGATAGCCCCTATCCTTAAAGCGATATTTGAGTTCAACTGACTTAGTCTTAAAATCACTCAGAGATGAACAGTTCCTACGTAAACGCAGGAACTGTCCTTTCGGGATCCCCCTCTTGAGCGGAAAGGGGTGGTGGCTCTCCCATCTTAAAAGACTATTTGTAGCTGTCGGCTTGCGAAAGATGGTAGTACTTAGAGAGCCATCCTCCTGTCGTTTAATGTGGACATCCAGGAAGCTGATGCTCTGTCCACCAACCTCAAAGGGAAAAAAATAGACCTTCAAGAGTGGTGTTAAGGTATGATACAAAATCCGTGAAGGAACCTACATCACCCTTCCACAGGACCAGGATGTCGTCGATGAACCTGCCCCAGAAAATAATCCTGGGGCACCACGTCTCATCCTCATCTCTTCACTAGAAAACTTAAGTGGAGACAATTTTTTCATAGAAACGACGTACAGAGGTGCCAGCAACTAGGCATCTCGGTCGAAGATTTGACTGATCTCGATATTCTTACAGAACTTAGTGTGGAGAGTAGTAGGGTTGCAGGTGAGGGTCCTTTCTCTGATCTGAAACCCATCAGTAAGAGGATGCCACCATCTAGCAATTTTGGGAGTATTGATGTATTTCAAAAATTAGTGACAGACGAAATCAATAATATCGTTCCCAGTTTTGACTCCACCTATCCCAATTTGACTGCCTTAGAGAGGAAATCCCTGAGTGATCTTAAGAGTAACTGGCAGGATCTTCTCAATAAGACAATTTGCCAACTGTAGAACTGTGGGGGTGGTATACCTGTGTACATGTCATTGTCCAAAGGATTATGTCGGTAAAACGAAACGTGAACTTCGTGTTCGCATTCGCGAACACCTTGGTGATATCAAACATGGCAGGGATACCCCAGTTGCCCGACACATCAACACTGTGCATGGGGGTAACCCTGGATGCCTTTTTTTTAAGATCATTGAGGTCATCACGTCCTCAGTGAGACTTGGGGATTGGGATAGACGTATTTTACAGCGAGAGACAAGGTGGATTTATCTGTTAAAATCTATGAGCCCCCTGGGCCTCAATGAGCAGTTATCCTTTGTTAGTTTTATTTAGCCGTCTTAAGTGGTCTTATAGTTTGGAGCATCTCAAGTTAGCCATGTATATTTATACATTTCTTATAAATTGTCGATCATATTATTTGATTGTGTAATATTTTGTACATATATGATTTTATGTCTTCTTTTTTCTTTTTTGTCCAATTGTCATTTCACCACTTATTTCCCCCGTGTCTGGTATATTTTAAGACGCCATTAGAGCATCAATATATAAATTAGTAGGGTGGGTTTGTGTGTCATCGGTAGTACAGTTGCTACCACACACTTAATGCCCCCTTGAATTATGAGAGCTCTAGGTTCCCGTTTATAAACTATAATTTACAGCTTGTAACTTGGGGTACTGTCCCCGTGGTTCCTAGTGCGCAAAGCGCAGCTGCTTCGGCCATGTTTTTGTGGCCGGTTCCATTTTCTCAGCTGCGCACCCTCTAGTGCATGGACGTCATATCCGGCTCCTGCACTTGCGCTGTGGGTCTATCATTATGAGCCGGCTTCAGCGTCGTAGCCACGTACTCCTTAATGTGTTCACATCACATCCGGCTTGTGTATTAACACCGCCGGTCTCTTACTGTGGAGCGCATATTGCGTTCCGGGTGGCTTTGCGACGCCATTTCCGGCTTGTGTAATAACGCGGCCGGTTTCCTAGTGTGGAGCGCATATTGCGTTCCAGGCGGCTCAGTGACGCCATTTCCGGTCTGCTCCACGTGGAATTGGCGTTCTTTAACCATGGCATTGCTATAAAAGAGGGGAATATAATAATAATAATAATTTTTATTTATATAGCGCCAACATATTCCGCAGCACTTTACAAATTATAGAGGGGACTTGCACAGACAATAGACATTACAGCATAACAGAAATACAGTTCAAAACAGATACCAGGAGGAATGAGGGCCCTGCTCGCAAGCTTACAAACTATGAGGAAAAGGGGAGACACGAGAGGTGGATGGTAACAAATGCTATAGTTATTCGGACCGGCCATAGTGTAAGGCTCAGGTGTTCATGTAAAGCTGCATGAACCAGTTAACTGCCTAAGTATGTAGCAGTACAGACACAGAGGGCTATTAACTGAATAAAGTGAATGAGAACATTTTTTTTTTTTTAAATAGGCCACACAGGGATCGTTACGTTAAAGAAGTTATCCACTACTATAAAGTTTTTTTTTTTCATAAATCTTGCTATTATGTGCCACTGAAAACATCTACTGTGTTTGTTTTAGCAATATTAGCTGTTATCATGCTGTAGCAGCACATCTTCAGTGCTGGATTCAGCTCTCATGGGGTTAATCGACAACTTCCTTATTGTGACCTAATACTACAAGTTCCATGATGCTTTGCACTGCCACTCAGCCCGAACCTAACACACCCACTCCAAAAACACACCCAAACCCCTCCCTCCCCTCTCTTCAAAAAGATTTGTGGTGTCATTTCTGTCCAACTCGTCTTTTACATTTGTCCAACCCACACTCCATTACACACAGATAGATAGATGATAGATAGATAGATAGATAAATAGATAGATAGATAGATAGATAGATATTAGATAGAGAGAGAGAGATAGATATGGGATAGATAGATAATAGACAGACAGATAATAGATAGATAGATATGGGATAGATAGATAGATAGACACAGACAGACAGATAGATAGAATTAGATAGATATGGGATAAATACATTCAGATAGATCTATATATCTATTTCCATAGATATGTCCATTTCCATGTGTCTAAACCCCTTCACCCCTGGAGCTTTTTTCGTTTATCGCTCCCCTCGTTTCCAGAGCCATAATGTTTCCGTCAATATGGTCATGTGAGGGCTTATCTTTTGCGGGACAAGTTCTACTTTTGAACGACACCATTGGTTTTACCATGTCGTGTAACAGAAAATGTGAAAAAAATTCAAAGTGCGATGAAATTGCAAAAAAAGTGCAATCCCACACTTGTTTTTTGCTTGCCTTTTTGCTAGGCTCACTAAATGCTAAGGCTGTGTGCACACGTTGCGGATTTGATTGCAGATCCGCAGCGTTTTTTGCCGCACAGAATTGCAGCAAATCCGCAGTGTAGTGCACAACCAATGCAAGTCTATGGGAGCCGCAGACTTGTTGTGCACATGCTGCGGAAAAGACCGCACCGAAACGCAGCTTTTTTTTTTCTCCGCAGCATGTCACTTCTTTTGTGCCGAACTGCAGCGTTTCTGCACCCTTAGGCCGGGATCACACACAGCGAGATACGGCCGAGTCTCGCAGGTTAAAACCAAGCTCTGGCACCGGCACTCTGGAGCGGAACGTGCAGCCGCACAGCAATACATGGAGCCGCACGCTCCGCTCCGGAGTGCCGGTGCCAGAGCTTGGATTTAACCTGCGAGACTCGGCCGTATCTCGCTGTAGTGTGACTCCGGCCTTACACTTTCATTGAGATGTAACAAATATCTGCAGTTTTGCTGCGGATGTGGGTCCGAGAAACGCTGCAGTTCAGGAGGAGGGAAGTGTGTGGGTGGTGACCAGGGCCGAACTGGCCATCGGGCACTTCTGGCAAATGCCAGAAGTGCCGGTGCCAGTAGTGGGCCGCTGCACTCTTTCCCCATCTTTCCGCCAGTGCCGCCGCCGCCGCATTCAACTATACCGGCGTCTATGACGCCGGTATAGTTCAATGCAATGATGGAGGAGAGAGCGTCCGCTGACGCTCCCTCTCCCATCATTCCCCGCTCTGCCTCTGACACTGCGGGTGCGCGATGACGTCATATCATCACAGACCTGCTGTGTCCCGGGCAGACTGCAGCCGCCGAGACAGGAGCAGCGCGGGCAAGAGGAAAGGTGAGGAGAGTGTGGAGCCATTATCGGGGGGATGAGATGTGGGTTGCGCTGTATATACCACTGTGTGGGCTGTGCTGTGTATGTACCACTGTGTGGGCTGTGCTGTGTATATACCACTGTGTGGGCTGTGCTGTGTATGTACCACTGTGTGGGCTGTGCTGTGTATATACCACTGTGTGGGCTGTGCTGTGTATGTACCACTGTGTGGGCTGTGTATATACCACTGTGTGGGCTGTGCTGTGTATATACCACTGTGTGGGCTGTGCTGTGTATATACCACTGTGTGGGCTGTGCTGTGTATATACCACTGTGTGGGCTGTGCTGTGTATATATCACTGTGTGGGCTGTGCTGTGTATATACCACTGTGTGGGCTGTGCTGTGTATATACCACTGTGTGGGCTGTGCTGTGTATGTACCACTGTGTGGGCTGTGTATATACCACTGTGTGGGCTGTGCTGTGTATATACCACTGTGTGGGCTGTGCTGTGTATATACCACTGTGTGGGCTGTGCTGTGTATATACCACTGTGTGGGCTGTGCTGTGTATATACCACTGTGTGGGCTGTGCTGTGTATATATCACTGTGTGGGCTGTGCTGTGTATATACCACTGTGTGGGCTGTGTTGTGTATACTACTACGCGGGCTGTGCTGTATATACTACTACGCGGGCTGTGCTGTATATACTACTACGCGGGCTGTGCTGTATATACTACGACCCGGACTGTGCTGTATACTACTACACGGGCTGTGCTGTATACTACTATGCGGGCTGTGCTGTATATACTACGACCCGCGCTGTGCTGTATACTACTACATGGGCTGTGCTGTATACTACTATGCGGGCTGTGCTATATACTATGCAAGTTGTGCTATATTATATGCGGGCTTTGATATATACTATGGGAGTTATATTATATTCTATGGGGGAGGCCGTGTTATATACTACTAGCTATTGAACCCGTTCTACGCCCAGGTGGCGAGCATTTATATTGGTATATGGTCTCCATCCTGTCATGTGCTGCTCCATCCTGCAGCCCCATTCTGACATGCGCTGCTCCCATCCTGCGCCCCCGTTCTGTCATGTGCTCCCATCCCGCGCCACCGTTCTGTAATTTGCTGCTCCCATGCTTATGGCCGGTACACTGCTCCATTATGGTTCATGGCCCCCATAACATGCTCCATAGTATATGCCCCGTACACTGCTCCATAAATGTTGATGACCCCCATAAGATGCTCCATAGTATTATATGCCCCGTATGCTGCTGCGATATATATCTATATATATAATTGTCTAAGGGTTTTTCCGTCTGTCTGTCTGTCTGTCCTGGAAATCCCGGCTCTCTGATTGGTCGAGGCCGCCAGGCCTCGACCAATCAGAGACCGGCACAGCATTGACGTAGAAATCCCGCGTCTCTGATTGGTCGAGGCCGCCAGGCCTCGACCAATCAGCGACGGGCACAGCGATGATGATGTCATAAAGGACGTAGAAATCCCGCGTCTGATTGGTCGAGTCCGCCAGGCCTCGACCAATCAGCAACGGGCACAGCGACGATGATGTCATAAAGGACGTAGACATCTCACGTTTCTGATTCAGCGACGGGCACAGTATCGACGTAGATGTCATAATGGTTGCCATGGTGACGATGATGTCATAAAGGTTGCCTCGACCAATCAGCGACGGGCACAGTGTGCCGCGAATTCTGGAATCATCATTGTCCATATACTACGGGGACATGCATATTCTAGAATACCCGATGCGTTAGAATCGGGCCACAATCTAGTATATATATATATATATATATATATATATATATATATATATATATATAAAAAAATAACATACTCACCTATCGTCACTGGGCGCCGAGTGCTGGGGGGCCTTAGCAGGCGGGGACACCGGCGCGCTGTGGGGGTCAGGTGCCGGTATTGCCGCTAGCTCAGGCCCCCCGACACTTGCTATATTCACCTGTCCCCTGTTCCAGCGCTGCACGCCACTTCTTCCGGGTCCTCTGGCTGTGACTGTTCAGTCAGAGGGCGGCGCGCATTAAGCGCGTCATCGCGCCCTCTGAACTGTGAAAATCACAGGCAGAGGACCCGGGAGACGGAGCCGCACACAGCGCTGGAACGGGGGATAGGTGAATATAGCTTATACTTACACTCCTGGCGCGTCCCTGCCTCTCCGTTGGAGATCGCGGTGTGCGTTCAGTGTTTACGCATACCTCGATCTCCTGGGAGCGTCACTCTGTGGGGTCCAGACTGCACCGGCGCTTGAGCAGTCTATAAAGGCTTCGGACAGAGTGACGCTCCCAGTGTTATATTATAGATGTGGCTGTGTGATATACTACTGCGAGGGTATATTATATTCTATGGGGGAGGCTGTCTTATATACTATATGCGAGCACATTTGCAGGATCCGTTTTTTTTCGCCGGATCTTTTTTTTTCTGCCGTATCCGTTTTTTTCTCAGAGTTGTATTAGCGCCGGAGTGCGCCTGATGGCCACACGTTTCATCCGTTTTTTGCTAGATCCGTCGCTGTGCATTTTTTCGACGTACCGAAAAACCGTTTCTCTGTATGTGTTTTCCGTCCGGCGGAAACAGCTTTTTTGACGTATCCTGCAAAAAACGGATGAAACGTGTGGCCATCAGGTCTAATCCGGCGCTAATACAACTCTATGAGAAAAAACGGATCTGGCGTAAAAAAAAGGATTCGGCGAAAATAAACGGATCCGGTGGAAAAAACAGATCTGGTGGAAAAAAAAAACATCCGGCGGAAAAAAAACATTCCGGTGGAAAAAAACGGATCCTGCAAATGTGCTCGCAGGATGCGTTTCACCCATAGACTTGTATTAGCGACAGATGGCCACAAGTCGCGTCCGTCGTGCTACGGATCAGTCGTGTTTTGGAATACCGTCGGCATGAAAAAACGTTCAAGTGAACGTTTTTTTTGGCCGTTGCGCCCGCTATTTTCTACTGCGCATGTGCGGCAGAAACTCCGCCCCCTCCTCTCCGCACTTCAGAATGGGCAGCGGATGCGTTGAAAAACTGCATCCGCTGCCCACTTCGTACACAAATTTCACAACGTGCGTCGGTACGTCGGCCCGACGCATAGCGACGGACCTGTACTGACACAAGAGTGAAAGAGGCCTTAATGAGCGTTGAATTTTTTAAAAATAAAGAAAAAAACGGCGTGGGCTCCCGCGCAATTCTCTGCGCCAGAGGGGGAAAGCCGACGGCCGGGGGCCAATATTTGTAGCCTGCTATGAATATCAGCCCGCAGCTGTCTGCGTAGCCTTTACTGGCTATTAAAATAGGGGGTCCCCCCCAAAAAATGACGTGGGGTCCCCCTATATTTTATAGCCAGAAAGGCTACGCAGACAGCTGCGGGCTTATATTCATAGCCTAGAGAGGGGCCATGGATATTGGCCCCCCCCCGGCTACAAATACCAGTCCGCAGCCATCCCAGAAATGGCGCATCTGTAAGATGCGCCAATTCCGGCACTTAGCCCCTCTCTTCCCACTCCCGAGTAGCGGTGGGATATGGGGTAATAAGGGGTTAATGTCACCTTGCTATTGTAAGGTGACATTAAGCCGGGTTAATAACGGAGAGGCGTCAATAAGACGCCTATCCATTACTAATCCAATAGTAAGAAAGGTTTAATAAAACACACACACATTTGGAAAAAAGTATTTTAATATTCTTCATTTAACCATACTTACCATACTTCAGCGCCTGCAAAAAAGTAAAATAATAAACCGTATACTCCCTGTCCGACGCAGTCCAATTAATAACGAGTGTCCCACGACGATCTCCCCTATAGAACAGTGACATCGGGTGATGTCACTGCTCTATAGAACCTTCAGTGACACACTGACAGGAGACAATGGCTCCTGCAGTGCATCACTGAGGTTACTCTAGTTCACTGGTCTCACTTTATGGCAATTGCTGCGTGGGAAAATGTCTCACCCAGCAATGCCAATAGTGAGACTAGGGACTATTTTCTCACAGGGGCGTAGGAATACCTTGTGAGGAATACATGATGGAAGGATACTTTCCATCATTGTGTTCCTGGAGCCTCTGGAGAGTGGTCGCATCAACTGATGCTCCTGCTCTCCACGGGAGATCGTCGTGGGACACTCGTTTTAATTGGATTTCTGCGGACAGGGAGTATATTGTTTGTTTATTATTTTAATATTTTTTACAGGTGACAATGGCTTCGGGGAACAAAGTGACAAGTGATGGTGAGTATGTACTCTATGTTATATGTACTGTATGTCTGTAGTATGTATGTACTGTATGTCGCATGTCGTCGCATGGTGCATGTCGCCGCATGGTGCATGTCGCATGTCGTCGCATGGTGCATGTCGCATGTCGGCGCATGGTGCATGTCGCATGTCGGCGCATGGTGCATGTCGCCGCATGGTGCATGTCGCATGTCGCCGCATGGTGCATGTCGCATGTCGGTGCATGTCGCATGGTGCATGTCGCATGTCGTCGCATGGTGCATGTCGTCGCATGGTGCATGTCGGCGCATGGTGCATGTCGTCGCATAGTGCATGTCGTCGCATGGTGCATGTCATCGCATGGTGCATGTCGCATGTCGTCGCATGGTGCATGTCGCATGTCGGCGCATGGTGCATGTCGCATGTCGGTGCATGGTGCATGTCGCATGTCGCCGCATGGTGCATGTCGGTGCATGTCGCATGGTGCATGTCGTCGCATGGTGCATGTCGGCGCATGGTGCATGTCGTCGCATAGTGCATGTCGTCGCATGGTGCATGTCGCATGTCGTCGCATGCTGCATGTCGGCGCATGGTGCATGTAGCATGTCGGCGCATGGTGCATGTCGCATGTTGTCGCATGGTGCATGTTGTCGCATGGTGCAAGTCGTCGCATGGTGCATGTCGTCGCATGGTGCATGTCGCATGTCGTCGCATGGTGCATGTCGCCGCATGGTGCATGTCGCATGGTGCATGTCGTCGCATGGTGCATGTCGTCGCATGGTGCATGTAGCATGTCGGCGCATGGTGCATGTCGCATGTTGTCGCATGGTGCATGTTGTGGCATGGTGCAAGTCGTCGCATGGCGCATGTCGCCGCATGGTGCATGTCGTCGCATGGTGCATGTCGCATGTCGGCGCATGATGCATGTAGCCGCTTGGTGCATGTTGTCGCATGGTGCATGTCGTCGCATGGCGCATGTCATCGCATGGTGCATGTAGCATGGTGCATGTCGCCGCATGGTGCATGTCGTCACATGGTGCATGTCGTTGCATGGTGCATGTCGTTGCACGGTGCATGTCGTCGCATGGTGTGTTGTATGTATGTACTGTGTTTTTTTTTTTTTTTTACATTCAACACATTAGCCGGATGATGGGACTACTACTGTCCCATCATTGGCTAATGTGTCACTCACTGTCAGTGTAGCAGGCAGAGCCCGATGGGACTTGTAGTCCCATCGGACGATGCCTGCACACACACGCACAGCGTCGGCACACACACACACGGCGCCGGCACACACACACAGCGTCGGCACACACACACACACACGCACGGCGCCCGCACACACACACAGCGTCGGCGCACACACACACGCACAGCCTCGGCGCACACACGCACAGCGCCGGCACACACACACACACACACACGCACGGCGCCGGCACACACACACACGCACGCACAGCCTCGGCGCACACACACACAGCGCCGGCACACACACACACACACGCACGCACAGCGCCGGCACACACACACACACGCACGGCGCCGGCACACACACACACACACACACACACACACAGGCACAGCGCCGGCACACACACACACACACGCACGCACAGCCTCGGCGCACACACACACAGCGCCGGCACACACACACACACACGCACGCACAGCGCCGGCACACACACACACACGCACGGCGCCGGCACACACACACACACACACACACACACACACACACAGGCACAGCGCCGGCGGTCACAAGCACCGGCGGGCACAAGCACCGGCGGGCAGAAACACCGGCGGGCACAAGCACCGGCGGGCAGAAACACCAGCGCCGGTGGGCAGACCCCCGGCGACCGCAGCACAGCCCCGTCCTCAGATCCCAGCATGCCACTGAGCAGTGAGCACACACAGAGCCCCGCCCGCCCTCAGCACAGCCCCGCCCGCCCTCAGCACAGCCCCGCCCGCCCTCAGCACAGCCCTGCAGGCAGCCCCCAGCCCCGCCCCCAGCCCAGTCACTCTTGCTGAGTGACTGCAGACTGTGGGGGCTGGTCACGCCTGCTGCTGACGTCACGTCAATTTCTAGAGCCTGGAAATTGATGTGACGTCGGCGGAAATGAGCGGCGGCTGCAGTCTGGGGGTCATGTGACCCGTACCCAGCTGCAGCCATAGCGCCGCTCACAGGCGAAAACGTCAATAGAAGGTAATGGCACAATTCATTAGGGGCCCCGGGGGGGTACATTGGGGGGTTAATTGAAAGTAGTGGACAACCCCTTTAATGCAATGAGGCGGTAGGCCAGTCTGAACGAATGAGTTTTTAGGGCACGCTTAAAACTGTGGGGATTGGGGATTAATCGCATTAACCTTGGTAGTGCATTCCAAAGAATCGGCGCAGCACGTGTAAAGTCTTGGAGACGGGAGTGGGAGGTTCTGATTATTGAGGATGCTAACCTGAGGTCATTAGTGGAGCGGAGGGCACGGGTAGGGTGGTAGACTGAGACCAGGGAGGAGATGTAGGGTGGTGCTGAGCCATGGAGTGCTTTGTGGATGAGGGAATGTGGTGAGTGCTTATTACCTCTACAGCTCCTGCATTTTCTGTGTAGCTGCCTAACCCCTGATGAACCCCTGTCATCCCCAAATGGGGGGGAAACGCGTCGGGCATTACCTGGGGACGTACTGACAGACTATGGTCAGGATGACATCCATTCTTCCACATGGACTTCTGGGCCTAATTGGAAAGGCCATAATACACCTCAACAAATAGATGAGTATAGCGGTTACATATCTTTATGCATACTGTCTATGTGGTCAGAACGATTGTGTTCAAGAACCCTGAGCATTGTAAAAGAGGTGTATATACGTGTTAAAATTTTTTGTCTACCATGGTTTTCCATTTATTACCTGGTGGATCCATGTTTTTAGGAGTATCTGTCCTATCATGATGAATGACATGCTGCCTTTTCACTGGTATATAAATATTACACATTGATGTGGATCCAGTGTCTTGTTGAAAGGCTATTTGGTGGCATTTAGCACTTGTTTCTTGCTGAATATTATGATAATTTGGGAGTAGTGTGACCAATACACATTTTTGTCATCTTACATATTCTGTCTATTTTTGCATTTTTTGCTGGTCAGATTAATCCAATTTGGACAAGATATATCTTTACACTCCGTTATACCCAGTTATCTGTAAGGGTATTTACTGTGGTGGTATATATTGTTATGTGACACCTACCATATATGTGACACCCACCATATATTGCTATATATAACTGTGATAGCAATCGATCTCTCTTTTTTTCTTTCTAATATTTTTTTGTATTTCATTTTTCCATTTTTTTGTGTTTTTTTTCACAGGTATCGGAGGTGTATGTGGGACATTTTCTTTTGTCTATCCCTATTATAGGGACTGTGAGGGACCCTAGGGTCAGCCGCCGAGGAGTGGGGGCGCCTACCGCAGAAAATTAGGGTGCCAACCTCCACTGGTAGGTAGTTGTCAGCATAGGATTGTACTTTAGGGCTCACTAGGTTTCCTGTATTTCAGGCCTTTTTAGGGATTTAAAAGGGTGAGCCGTCGAGGAGTGGGGGCGCCAACCGCCGAAAATTAGGGTGCCAACCTCCACTGACAGGCAGGATTTATTGTAGTCCGTTATAGGGTTCTTTAGGTACACTTTGTACTTTTTTACTATATATGATATATAAAGTCTTCTATTTTTAACTACTGCGATTAAAAGTTATTTTTTAGGGATCCTTGTTTTTTCTGGTTTGGTTTTTCTATTGCTCTAGGGTTCCAAATTATTCAGTTGTTTGATTTTCTGTTAGCTGCATAATAATTCTGTACATTAATATTTGTCTATGAGCGCAGATTAGTGTTGAGCGATACCGTCCGATACTTGAAAGTATCGGTATCGGATAGTATCGGCCGATACCCGAAAAATATCGGATATCGCCGATACCGATATCCGATACCAATACAAGTCAATGGGACATCAAGTATCGGAATGTATCCTCATGGATCCCAGTGTCTGAAGGAGAGGAAACTCTCCTTCAGGCCCTGGGATCCATATTAAAGTGTAAAATAAAGAATTAAAATAAAAAATATTGTTATATTCACCTCTCCGGCGGCCCCTGGACATCAGCGGGAGGATCCGGCGTCCGGCACGGCTTCTTTCTTCAAAATGCGCGCCTTCAGGACCTGTGGAATGACGTCCCGGCTTCTGATTGGTCGCGTGCCGCCCATGTGACCGCCACGCGACCAATCAGAAGCCGCGACGTCATTCCTCAGGTCCTAAAAGGTGCTCATTCTAGGACTTTAGCTGAGGAATGACGTCGCGGCTTCTGATTGGTCGCGTGGCGGTCACAAGGGCGGCACGCGACCAATCAGAAGCCGGGACGTCATACCACAGGTCCTGAAGGTGCGCATTTTGAAGAAAGAAGCCGTGCCGGACGCCGGATCCTCCCGCTGATGTCCAGGGGCCGCCGGAGAGGTGAATATAACAATATTTTTTATTTTAATTCTTTATTTTACACTTCCGATACCGATACCCGATATCACAAAAATATCGGATCTCGGTATCGGAATTCCGATACCGCAAGTATCGGCCGATACCCGATACTTGCGGTATCGGAATGCTCAACACTAGCGCAGATATTCTTCTACGAAAGTCAAAATCTCAGTTTTACTTTCTCAAATATTCAGGTTTCTTAACCTTTTGGATTGACTAACAGCACTTTATTTTGCCCACAAAAAGATCAATCATCCAAAGTAGAAATTACCTAATAACTGAGCACACAGTGTTGTAGGCACTGGATTAAAGGAGTTGTCCAAGCTTGTGACAAGAGTCTACAGTTTAGTTGCTCAATGTGACTGCAGACTGTCAAAATGTGACAGCATGTGATGCGCACACTGTCATGATTTCCTGGCATTCTCGGTCTGAGCAAACTTGCAGTCACATGTCAACTAAACTCGTTTGATTTCTCTCAATAACAGTAAATTAAGAGAAGCCAGGGAAGTCTAGTTGGCATGTACACACATACATACATACATACATACATACAGTACATTTGGGACCACCAACTAATCCCGAGAATCAAGACAGTGGGGACACTGCCACAATTCAACGACTGCAGACTTTTATCCCAAGCCTAGATAATGGTTGAATACTAAGGTAGTTTTTAATGCCTATTTCTGAAATCATAATGATATATGCACATTGGAAACCAGAAAATGATATAGTCTCAAAATTTTCATAGATTGCTTTTATTTCAATGGCAAAAATAAGACAAGTATATAATAAACATACATATACAATATAATATATATAATATATATAATAAACATAAATATACGTACCAAAGCTCGCAAAATCAACAAGCTCACAAAAATAAGACAAGTATATAATAAACATGCATATACAATATAATAAATATATAATATACTAGCTGAAGAGCCCGGCGTTGCCTGGGCATAGTAAATATCTGTGGTTAGTTATAGCACCTCACTTCTCTTATTTTGCCATCACGCCTCTCATTTTCCCAATCACATCTTTCATTTTCCCCCTCACATCTCTCATTTTCTCCCTCACACCTCTCATTTTCTCTCTCACTCCTCTCATTCCCCCCTAATACTTGTCATTTCAACCTCACATCTGTCATTTTCTGATCACTCCACTATTTTTCCTCACTCCTCTCATTTTGCACTCACACCTTTTCATTTTCACCTCATCACCTCAGTATGTACGTTTGTTATCTCCCTTATATATAGTATACATCTGTATGTCATCTCCTGAATATAGTATATACCTGTATGTCATCTCCCCTGTATATAGTATATACCTGCTGTGTGTCATCTCCCCTAAATATAGTATATACCTGAATGTCATCTCCTTCTATATATAGTATATACCTGTATGTCATCTCCTCCTGTATATAGTATATACCTGTGTGTCATCTCCCCTGTATATAGTATATATCTGTGTGTCATCTCCTCCTGTATATAGTATATACCTGCATGTCATCTTCTATATATAGTACTAGCTGAAGAGCCCGGCGTTGCCTGGGCATAGTAAATATCTGTGGTTAGTTATAGCACCTCACTTCTCTTATTTTCCCATCACGCCTCTCATTTTCCCAATCACATCTTTAATTTTCCCCCTCACATCTCTCATTTTCTCCCTCACTCCTCTCATTCCCGCCTAACACTTGTCATTTCGACCTCACATCTGTCATTTTCCGATCACTACACTATTTTCTCTCACTCCTCTCATTTTGCACTCACACCTTTTCATTTTCACCTCACACCTCTCATTTTCACCTCAGTATATACATGTTTGTCATCTCCCTTATATATAGTAAACACCTGTATGTCATCTCCTGTATATAGTATATACCTGTATGTCATCTTCACCTCAGTATATACATGTTTGTCATCTCCCTTATATATAGTAAACACCTGTATGTCATCTCCTGTATATAGTATATACCTGTATGTCATCTCCCCTGTATATAGTATATACCTGCTGTGTGTCATCTCCCCTGTATATAGTATATACCTGTATGTCATCTCCTCCTATATATAGTATATACCTGTATGTCATCTCCTCCTATATATAGTATATACCTGTATGTCATCTCCTTCTATATATAGTATATACCTGTATGTCATCTCCTCCTGTATATAGTAAATACCTGTGTGTCATCTCCCCTGTATATAGTATATATCTGTGTGTCATCTCCTTCTGTATATAGTATATACCTGTATGTCATCTTCTATATATAGCATATACCTGTATGTCATCTCCTCCTGTATATAGTATATACCTGTAGGTAATCTGCTCCTGTATATAGTATATACCTGTGTGTCATCTCCTCCTGTATATAGTATATACCTGTATGTCATCTCCTCCTGTATATAGTATATACCTGTATGTCATCTCCTCCTTTATATAGTATATACCTGTGTGTCATCTCCCCTGTATATAGTATATACCTGTGTGATCTCCTGTATTAGACCTCGTTAACACGTTATTTGCTCAGTATTTTTACCTCAGTATTTGTAAGATAAATTGGCAGCCTGATAAATCCCCAGCCAACAGGAAGCCCTCCCCCTGGCAGTATATATTAGCTCACACATACACATAATAGACAGGTTATGTGACTGACAGCTGCCGTATTTCCTATATGGTACATTTGTTGCTCTTGTAGTTTGTCTGCTTATTAATCAGAATTTTATTTTTGAAGGCTAATACCAGACTTGTGTGTGTTTTAGGGCGAGTTTCGTTTGTCAAGTTGTGTGTGTTGAGTTGTGTGTGGAGACATGCATGTAGCGACTTTTGTGAGATGAGTTTTGTGTGGCAACATGCGTGTAGCAACTTTTTGTGTGTCGAGTTGCATGTGACAGGTTAGTGTAGCAAGTTGTGTGCAGCAAGTTTTGCGCATGGCGAGTTTTGCACGTGGTGAGTTTTATGTCTGGTGCCCTTTGAGTATGTGCAAGTTTTGTATGCGGCAACTTTTGCATGTGTTACAAATTTTGTGCATCTGGCAATTTTTCCGCATGTGCAAGTTTTGCGCGTGGCGAGTTTTCCATGAGGTGAGTTTTGCGTGAGCCTATTTTTTGCATGTGGCGAGTTTTGCGCGTGGTGAGTTTTGAGCGGCGACTTTTATGTGGCGAGGTTGGTGTATGTGTAGTGAAATGTGTGCTGAGGGTGGTATATGTGTTCAAGCTCGTGGTAGTGTGTGGCGCATTTTGTGTGTGTGTTCATATCCCCGTGTGTGGTGAGTATCCCATGTCGGGGTCCCACCTTAGCAACTGTACGGTATATACTCTTTGGCGCCATCGCTCTCATTCTTTAAGTCCCCCTTGTTCACATCTGGCAGCTGTCAATTTGCCTCCAACACTTTTCCTTTCACTTTTCCCCATTATGTAGATAGGGGCAAAATTGTTTGGTGAATTGGAAAGCGCGGGGTTAAAATTTCACCTCACAACGTAGCCTATGACGCTCTCAGGGTCCAGACGTGTGACTGTGCAAAATTTTGTTTCTGTAGCTGCGACGCCTCCAACACTTTTCCTTTCACTTTTTTCCCCATTATGTAGATAGGGGCAAAATTGTTTAGTGAATTGGAAAGCGCGGGGTTAAAATTTCACCTCACAACGTAGCCTATGACGCTCTCAGTGTCCAGACATGTGACTGTGCAAAATTTTGTTGCTGTAGCTGCGACGCTTCCAACACTTTTCCTTTCACTTTTTTCCCCATTATGTAGATAGGGGCAAAATTGTTTGGTGAATTGGAACGCGCGGGGTTAAAATTTCGCCTCACAATATAGCCTATGACGCTCTCGGGGTCCAGATGTGTGACTGTGCAAAATTTTGTGGCTGTAGCTGCGACGGTGCAGATGCCAATCCCGGACATACACACATACACACACACACACACACATTCAGCTTTATATAGTAGATATACCGGTGTGTCATCTCTCCTGTATATAGTATATATCTGTGTGTCATCTCCCCTGTATATAGTATATACCTGTGTCATCTCCTCCTGTATTAGACCTCGTTCACACGTTATTTGCTCAGTATTTTTACCTCAGTATTTGTAAGCTAAATTGGCAGCCTGATAAATCCCCAGCCAACAGGAAGCCCTCCCCCTGGCAGTATATATTAGCTCACACATACACATAATAGACAGGTCATGTGACTGACAGCTGCCGTATTTCCTATATGGCACATTGTGTGTGTTGAGTTGCGTGTGGCAACATGCGTGTAGCAACTTTTTGTGTGTCGAGTTGCATGTGACAGGTTAGTGTAGCAAGTTGTGTGCAGCAAGTTTTGCGCATGGCGAGTTTTGCGCGTGGCGAGTTTTATGTGTGGTGCCTTTTGAGTATGTGAAAGTTTTGTGTGAGGCAACTTTTGCATGTGTTGCAACTTTTGTGCATGTGGCAATTTTTCCGCGTGTGCAAGTTTTGCGTGTGGCGAGTTTTCCATGAGGTGAGTTTTACACTTGTGGCGAGTTTTGCAAGAGCCTAGTTTTTGCATGTGGCGAGTTCTGCGCGTGGCGAGTTTTGAGTGGCGACTTTTGTGTTTCGACTTTTATGTGGCGAGGTTGGTGAAATGTGTGCTGAGGGTAATATGTGTTCAAGCATGTGGTAGTGTGTGGCGCATTTTGTGTGTATGTTTTGTTGTGAATTCTGTTGTCAAGCTCCCTCCTGTGGTCATGAATGGTACTTCGGCTGGTTCTGTTCATGGGCTTCCTCTGGTGGTTGTGAGTGGAGCTGCGGCTTCTGAGTTTCCTTCTACAGGTGACGAGGTTAATTCGTTAGCTGGCTGCTCTATTTAACTCCACTTAGATCAGTGCTCCATGCCACCTGTCAATGTTCCAGTATTGGTCTTGCTCTCTCCTGGATCGTTCTTGTGACCTGTCTTCCCAGCTGAAGCCAAGTTACTGCTTGTTTTTCTCTGGTTTGCAATTTTTCTGTCCAGCTTGCTATTTTGATTTTTGTCTTGCTTGCTGGAAGCTCTGGAATGCAGAGGGAGCGCCTCCGCACCATGAGTCGGTGCGGAGGGTCTTTTTGCGCCCTCTGCGTGGTCTTTTTGTAGGTTTTTGTGCTGACCGCAAAGTTACCTTTCCTATCCTCTGTCTGTTCAGTAAGTCGGGCCTCACTGTGCTAAATCTATTTCATCTCTGTGTTTGTAATTTTCATCTTTACTCACAGTCATAATATGTGGGGGGCTGCCTTTTCCTTTGGGGAATTTCTCTGAGGCAAGGTAGGCTTTATTTTTCTATCTCTAGGGCTAGCTAGTTTCTATGGCGGTGTCGAGTTGCATAGGGAGCGTTAGGAGCAATCCACGGCTATTTCTAGTGTGTGTGATAGGATTAGGGATTGCGGTCAGCAGAGTTCCCACGTCTCAGAGCTCGTCCTATATTATTAGTTACTATTAGGTCATTCCGTGTGCTCTTACCCACTAGGTCCATTATTGTCCTTACCACCAGGTCATAACAGTGTTTATATCCCCGTGTGTGGTGAGTATCCCATGTCGGGGCCCCACCTTAGCAACTCTACGGTATATACTCTTTGGCGCCATCGCTCTCATTCTTTAAGTCCCCCTTGTTCACATCTGGCAGCTGTCAATTTGCCTTCTACACTTTTCCTTTCATTTTTTCGCATTATGTAGATAGGAGCAAAATTGTTTGGTGAATTGGAAAGCGCGGGGTTAAAATTTCACCTCACAACATAGCCTATGACGCTCTCGGGGTCCAGACGTGTGACTGTGCAAAATTTTGTGGCTGTAGCTGCGACGGTGCAGATGCCAATCCCGGACATACACACATACACACACACACACACACACACACACACATATACACACATTCAGCTTTATATATTAGATATAATAAACATGAACATAAATACCAAAGCTCGCAAAATCAACAGACAGCCCTGGCACACCAGCCTGACTAAAGAACTGAGGCGAGCTTCAAGGGCTGCTGAGCGCAGATGGAAAAGATCCCACTCCAACGAGCACTTCATCACATTCAAACAGTCCCTCACTACTTTCAAGACCACACTCGCCACAGCAAAACAAACCTACTTCTCATCTCTCATATCCTCCCTGTCTCACAACCCCAAAACAGTTATTCAACACCTTCAATTCTCTCCTCCACCCCCCAGCACCTCCTCCCTCCCCACTCATCTCAGCTGAAGACTTTGCCTCATTTTTCAAGCAGAAGATTGAGAACATCAGAGACAGTTTTAGTAAACAACCCCCAGAACCCTTCCTCCCAAATACCCAGCCCTCCACCTCCAAAACCAACTTCCCCACCATTACAGAAGACGGACTTTCCACTCTACTCTCAAGATCGCATCTCACCACCTGTGCACTTGATCCGATCCCATCCCAATTCATCCCAAACCTCACCACAGTCTTCATCCCATTCCCAACCCTAACCCATCTCTTCAACCTATCACTAACAACTGGTGTTTTCCCCTCAAGCTTTAAACATGCCTCCATCACACCTATCCTCAAAAAGCCCTCTCTTGACCCATCCTCTGTATCTAGCTATCGCCCTATATCACTTCTCCCCTATGCCTCCAAGCTACTGGAACAACACGTTTACCTTGAACTGTCCTCCCATCTATCTTCCTGCTCCCTCTTCGACCGCTTTCATTCAGGCTTCCGGTCACACCACTCCACTGAAACTGCCCTACCTAAGGTCACCAATGACCTATTAACCGCCAAGAGCAAGCGACACTACTCTATCCTCCTCCTCCTGGACCTGTCCTCTGCCTTTGACACAGTGGACCATTCTTTATTACTACAGACCCTCTCATCTCTTGTCATCACAGACTTGGCCTTATCCTGGATCTCGTCATACCTAACTGACCGGACATTCAGCGTCTCCCACTCGCACACCACCTCCTCACCTCGCCCCCTATCTGTCGGAGTCCCGCAAGGTTCAGTTCTAGGGCCCCTGCTCTTCTCCATTTACACCTTTGGCCTGGGACAGCTCATAGAATCTCACGGCTTTCAGTATAATCTCTATGCTGACGACACACAGATCTACATCTCTGGACCAGATATCACCACCCTACTAACCAGAATCCCTCAATGTCTATCCGCTATTTCATCCTTCTTCTCCGCTAGATTTCTAAAACTTAACATGGACAAAACAGAATTCATCGTCTTTCCCCCATCTCACACGACCTCCCCAACGAACCTATCCATTACAGTAAACGGCTGCCCACTCTCCCCAGTCCCACAAGCCCGCTGTCTTGGGGTAATCCTTGACACTGATCTCTCCTTCAAACCACATATCCAAACCCTTTCCACTTCCTGCTGCCTCCAACTCAAAAATATTTCATGGATCCGTACATTCCTAAACCAAGAATCTTCAAAAACCCTAGTCCATGCCCTCATCATCTCCCGCCTCGACTACTGTAACCTCCTGCTCTGTGGCCTCCCCTCTAACACTCTTGCACCCCTCCAATCTCTTCTAAACTCTGCTGCCCGACTAATCCACCTGTCCCCCCGCTATTCCCTGGCCTCTCCCCTCTGTCATTCCCTGCACTGGCTCCCCATCACCCAGAGACTCCAGTACAAAAGCCTAACCATGACATACAAAGCCATCCACAACCTGTCTCCTCCATACATCTGTGACCTCGTCTCCCGGTACTTTCCTGCACGCAACCTCCGATCCTCACAAGATCTCCTTCTCTACTCCCCTCTTATCTCCTCTTCCCACACTCGCATACAAGATTTCTCTCGTGCATCCCCCCTACTCTGGAACTCTCTACCACAACATATCAGACTCTCGCCTACCATCGAAACCTTCAAAAAGAACCTGAAGACCCACCTCTTCCAACAAGCCTACAACCTGCAGTAACCACCGATTGACCAAACCGCTGCACGACCAGCTCTACCCTCACCTACTATATCCTCACCCATCCCTTGTAGATTGTGAGCCCTCGCGGGCAGGGACCTCTCTCCTCCTGTACCAGTTGTGACTTGTATTGTTCAAGATTATTGTACTTGTTTTTATTATGTACACCCCTCCTCACATGTAAAGCGCCATGGAAAAAATGGCGCTAGAATAATAAATAATAATAATAATAATAATAAACTTACTTCAGAGCCAAGTGGTTTTTCAACCTCAGATTTGCCGTCTTCTTCCCTCACCTCAGTTCGATTATCCTGCACAACTTCTGGCACCTCCTGAATATTCATGGCCAAATTGTTGGGTTGTTCCTCTGAGTACAGACCCTCTGATAACAGCCAGTCATGAGCTTTCTTCATAGCCTAAGTATGTTATATGTAGAGAAGACAGTAGTGACAATCTTCCTCACAATTTAATGTACCGTAATATATGTGTTAATGGTAAAGTTTAACATCATATAACTAACATAGGTGTAGGATATCGCATAATTATAATATTAAATGCTACTAAGATCACGTCTTGACCTGAATATTCAAAAAGAACCACATGGCCAAGCTTGCCACATGTGCCACTATGTCATGCAATCCCTCTCATTTAATCAGGAAACAGTCTGTTGTCAGAAGCTGATGTATCTTTAGTTTTGACAGCTTGTTTTTGTAGGAAGGTCCTTCTTCTGTGCCCACCCCTTACTGACTGACCAGCATTGAGCCAGTACTTTTTATTGGATTTCTGTGATTTTCTAAATGTTGGCCAAAAGTAGAGGATGTAAAGAAACCATTAAGTATGCACTGAATGTCTAGCAGCTCCGCTCCACTGATTCTCCAATTATGATGTCTTACCCATCATTTACTTGACTGTTGCAGCCAATCACTGGCCTCAGCGGTCACATGCACTTTATGCAAAGTCACTGTTGAGGTCAGTGATTGGCTGCAATGGTCACGTGATGTAATCACGGCAGGATCGGCCATGGACCACTGGAATGGCGGTATTGGAGCTATAAGGATCCAATAGGTAGGCAATTTTTTTTTTTTATGATAACTGATCCTAAACAAATCTTTGAGGCCATACTTGACCCATCGTTCTAAACTTCCCACAATTTCTCAAATTTTGACTCAGCATTTCTCTTTCCATACTCAGCAGCCAATGTATTGTATTTAGGCATTGTGGAACCATTGGTCTTCTATCCAAGGCTGTGCTATCAGCTTCCTTGCTACATGGCTTATACCAGCCACCGCTGTTTTACCGTGATCCTCGGTACTTACAGAGAACTTGTCAGCAGGATTTTGTAAAGTAGAGTACAACCATAGCCATATTGGCACTGTGATACTGAATAAAATGATACCTGCGGTGAAGAAATACATTTAGTGGTTTATGTGTGAAGTCTTCATTTAATGATATCTTTGTGCATTGGGGAAGGGTCTGTGGGCAGGGTCTTTTATTGGTGCTCAGGTCCCTTATTCATCCTCCTGTTTGAATGACCAGTCACTGCTCTGTCAGTGACCTGCCTGCTATTATAAATATCGCAAAGGCACAATGATTACTGTGGTGTTGGTCTCTAAAAAACCCCACAGTCTCCAACAAAATGGTGCTGCATGTGCAGTCGCCTCTCCAAGTTCTCCCCTTATTCTAAATCTGCGCATGCGCCGCCCACTGCCTTCACAAGCAAGATGTTTGGAGCAGCAGCGATATATGTCTTGAAATCCTCTACCCCAGTATGCCCAAAAACGATTTTGGGGGGAAGGGGGGTTACCTCTACAGAGTACACACTATTCACAATATATAGCATCACTTTTGAAAAAGTTTTTAAGTTAGGGAACGACCACAGCATGTGCAGTAAAGTTTCTGGCTGTTTTTTGCATTTACTTCACAGAGAGTCTGAATGTGCCTCTACAAAACACCTCAATTTTTGCATTACACAACATATCAGGTATAAATGTGATAACCTGGGTGTCTCACTTAGGGACAGCTGAGGTATCCTCTCAGGGATTTTGTGACAATGGCCTTCCTCTGTATAGCCAATATCTACATGACGTTTTTTTGGAATGTAATGTATAGTTTACCAATACAATATCCAGCAAAGAGTTATACAGCATAAAAAGGAGTTCAGCTGAACTGTTGGAGGTCGCTGATCCCTTGATTATCGTATTCATAGACCTTGGACCATCAAGACTCAGTGTTTCTGCCCAATATGCCTTAGCAGAAAAAAACCTAAAATTTTGCATTGGAAATTGCAAAGTTCCCCAGCAATTGGAAGAACTCCTTGAACACATCTCCAGGCAAACTGAGGCAAACTATGAATTCTCCTTGAATCCCGATTAGTCTGTATGTACTACTGTGAAAGTAACTTTATTTACTCTAATGGCAAGAACATTTGCTAGAATTTTAATATCCATAAGTAATAAGAGTATAGGCTGTATGAGTCTAGGAGTGGATTCTTTTGGAAGGACTGACACTCTTGGCTTTGTCTCTTTAGTGTCTTTCTCAGAGGCTTGTAATACATAGGGGGAGGTAAAAGCATGTTCCCAAAATTATTATAAAGCTCCATGGGGAGTCCATCCGAGCCTAGTGACTTATTGTTAGCCAACGACTCTACTACTGACTTTAATTCCTCCATAAAGAACGCAAGAATAAATTAAAAAAAAAAACAACAACATTTTATTGTGTTAATGAAATTTGGTGTTTTTTTATCTGCCATTCTCTTTGTATTATTATTGTTTATGCCTTAGGACATTGAAAAAGTATTCAGGATTTGAACCCAGGACCCCAGCAGCTGCAAGGCTGCAGTGCTAACCACTGAGCCACCAGGAAATGCAGAGGATTTTCTGCAGTCGCATTTTCACTACATGGAAACGTTCCTTTAGAATTTGACTTCAAAAACAGCATGCAAAAAGGCGCGAGAGAAAGTGTCCTTAAACCATGGAGGGTAGGTATTACCTTATTGAGCTTGTCAGGGGTAGCAGCAACATGAAGTTCAAACAGTAATTCCGTAAGCATGCGAGTGAACTCTTCAGTCTCTTCTCCTGCACAGAACGACAGAGGGAATGCACTGCTGTAAATAATCATGAAGTTGCAGAACTATTATACTAAGCTATCCTCATACTTTGCGAGAGGATTGGATCCTATTCACAGCACTATATTTATTTTAGTTATTTATATACATGATTAATTCCACAGTGATTTATAAACATTATTGGCACTGTACCATTGGGGCTCACAATCTAGAATCCCTATCAGTATGTCTTTGGAACGGGGGAGGAAACCGGGGAACCCGGAGGAAACCCACGCAAACACGGAGAGAACATACAAACTCCTTGCAGATGTTGTCCTGGGTGGGATTTGAACTCAAGACCCCAGCGCTGCAAGGCTATAGTGCTAACCACTGAGCCATCATACAGTGCTAACCACTGAGCCATTGTGCTGCCCATATCTGTTGTTCCAGCATGGAGTCATAATACAGATGTGTGCTAGAAAGATCACAAATGGAACTTGTAGTGGCAGGCAATAAGGGATTATTCACGTAGTACAGTGACTTTTCTTTTGTGCTCTGAGAATAGCAGGAGAGAATGACTTGACTGCACTATGTGAAGAAACCCAGTGATGCTTAATAAGCTTAACATCACAGATTTTGCCACTTAAAAAGTCACTTGTTATATTTTGTGCTATGCTAATATTACACCATATAATCGGCAACTAAACATTGTGATTTGGAAAACACGATTGTAAAGTGGATGTAATGATACAGTGCTAGAAACAAATCAGCAAGTGCAATATTTTGATCAATGTGTTTGAATTTAATAAAGTGTTGGATTTTATTTGTTTTGGGAGCACCTTTATTTATGGATACCTATAATGAAGCGTACGTGGAGGCCAGCGGCAAATCCTCCCAATATCTGCCAAAATGCCATGTGCACAGTTTCCACCTGTCCTATTCTTGCATCTGAATATTTAGTGATGGAGACATGCATGTGTCTCAAGAATGACATTTCCATACAATTACCTTTACCACTGATGTCTTCTTCACTGTCAAAATCCTTCTGAAGGAAAATATCCTTAATTGCAATAAGATCTGCTTTTAAGATTTCTAACGTTTCATCTTCCAAGGAGGATAAATAAGCTTGGACCTGCAGTGACAGGCACATATATTGGCACAGTAAAGAATAGAATACGTCAAAAAATTATTATATATATATACCGTATATCATATAAAAAAAAAGTAGTGATGGCGGCAATAAACAGTCCAATCTCCCGTATTTATCACCTTTGTTTCACTTTCATTGGAGAGAATTTCCAAAGCTTCCAGATGAGACAGTCCCTGGTAGTCATCAAATAACATGCCGTAATGTGCCGTCCTCTCATCTGACACTTGTTCAGCAAGTCTCTGCTTTTCCTTTTCTTTGGCTTCCCTCAACATCTGCACAAAAAGAAAAAAAAAATGAAGTTTTTTTTTAGCTCCCTCCACACATGATAAATGGGACTAAAACATTAAGAATAAAAGTTTTCACAAATATATGGCATATTAAAACACACAACATGCAAAAAAAAAACAAATCACACTCCGTGCTTCCCAATTTAAAATAACTAAACAAAATATTGAAAATAAACACATTTGGAAAAGATGAATCTATAAAAGTTTATACAGTATATGCCGTAAAGAGAAAAAAAATCAAAATGCAAAAATTGTGTGTTTCTTTGGTCACCACACCTCCGTCAAAAAAAGAAAAATGTCGGCATACATCACATGTACCACAAAAAATTATCATAACTAAAATGGTTAGCTCAGGGTGCAAAAAGCAGGCCTTCCTACTGCTCCATAGAGAGAAAAAGACAGGTCTTGGAAAATGGCAGCACAAACCAGAATTTATACACACATATTATATTTTATATACATATTATATACAGGTATAAACTATATATAGGAGGAGATGACATACAGGTATATTCTATATACAGGAGATGACACATAGGTATATACAACATACAGGAGGAGATGACATATAGCAGGTATATACTATTTACAGGGGTGATGACATACAGGTATATACTATATACAGGAGATGACATACAGGTGTATACTATATAAAGGGGAGATGACAAACATGTATATACTGAGGGGAAAATGAGAGGTGCGAGGTGAAAATGAGGGGTGTGAGGTGAAAATGAAAAGGTGTGAGTGCAAATTTAGAGGAGTGAGGGAAAATAGTGGAGTGATCGGAAAATGACAGATGTGAGGTCGAAATGACAAGTGGTAGGGGGAATGAGAGGAGTGAGGGGGAAAATAAGAGGAGTGAGGGGGAAAATGAGAGGTGTAAGGGAGAAAATGAGAGATGTGAGGGGGAAAATGAGAGGCGTGATGGGAAAATAAGAGAAGTGAGGTGCTATAACTAAGCACAGATATTTACTATGCTCAGGCAACGCCGGGTTCTTCAGCTAGTATATTTATTTATTACTGCACTTTAAAAAAAATAAAAAAATTCTGAATATTTCTGTACGAACACCGTACAAACAGAAACCAAAAAGAAAAAGCTATAGCGGAATAGCATGTTAGCACTATTTCAATCCTCTTGGAATTTTTTTCCCATTTTTCATCACATTGTGTGGTAAACTGGATGGTGTAATTCAAAACTACAACTGAATCCACATAAATCATGGCCTCAAAAAAAAAAAAAAAAAAAAGGTAAGACTCTTGGAAAAAAGTGTCAAAAAGAAAGGAAAGCTCAAAAGTGAAAAATCGCCTGGTCCATAAAGGGTGCCCAGTTTGGGCTTTGACTCGGGTCCTGCTCCTGGTCCCACCAGTATGAACAATTATCACTGTGGGAAGCACTTTGCTAGTGATTTGACAATGTAATCGCTATTTATTGTGTTAAATATATTATTTGCGGATTTCGCACAAACAGATGAGGAATTTTTCCCTACAGGTTCACCACAATGGAATAAAGGCATTTGGTGAGGATTTGTCTAGAGCAAAGACCCCTTTTAAACAAGCAGATCCAGAACATTCTCAATCAACGAAGAAAGATGGTAAAGCATCATCACTTTTCACGCTCATGTCATTACCTGAGATAGAGACGCCGTCTTCTGCATAAGAGTCTTGGTTTTCTTAAATCCTGGGTCACTTTCGGCCAGCACATTCATTGTCTTTTTTCCGATAAACTCCAAGGCATCAAGGCCGCCACTCAATACAGATTTACCCTACAATGCATGCACAATTAATGGTACCTAGGATGTAATGTAATTAAAAGGGAGTGCACAATCAGAAAATGACATATTGTTTAAATCAAATTTGTTTGTTTTAGTTTTTTGTTTTATTACATTTTTTTTCAAATTATGATGTTTATTTAAAAAATGCAATTTACACACAGGTCACTGGGACCTTTTTAGACTCATACTAGACCAATTATATTAATAATATTAGACCAATACTAGGATTGTCCTGCTGGAAAAACCAGTCCTCAGAGTTGGGGAACATTGCCTGAACAGAACTAATCAACTGTTTTTCCAGGATAACCTTGTATGTGGCTTGGTTCATACGTCCTTCATAATGAACAACCTGCGCAATTTTCAGTTTTTTGATCCTCCACCAAATTTCACAGTGGGTGCCAGACACTGTGGCTTGTACGCCTCTCCAGGTCTTCGTCTAACCACTAGACGACCAGGTGTTGATCTAGGGATGCGTCAGCAAGGCTGGATTTGGGCAGGTTGTTCTTTGTGAAGGACGTATGAATCAAGCCGCATACAAGGTTATCCTGGAAAAACAGTTGATTCCTTCTGCTCAGGCAAAGTTCCCCAACTCTGAGGATTGGTTTTTCCAGCAGGACAATGCGCCATGCCACACAGCTAGGTCAATCAAGGTGTGGATGAAGGACCACCACATCAAATCCCTGTCATGGACAGCCTAATCTCCAGACCTGAACCCCATTGAAAACCTCTGGAATGTAATCAAGAGGAAGATAGATAGTCACAAGCCATCAAACAAAGAAGAACTGCTTAAATTTTTGTACCAGGACTGGCATAAGGTCACCCAAAAGCAGTGTGAAAGACTGGTGGCAAGCATGCCAAGACGCATGAAAGCTGTGGTTAAAAATCATGGTTATTCCACAAAATATTGATTTCTGAACTCTTCCTGAGTTAAAACATTAGTATAGTTGTTTCTAAATGATTATGAACTTGTTTTGTTTTTTTTTGCATTATTTGTGGTCTGCAAGCAATGCATTTTTTTGTTATTTTGACCATTTCTCATTTTCAGAAAATAAATACAAAATGTATTGCTTGGAACTTTCGGAGATATGTTGTCAGTAGTTTATAGAATAAAAGAACAATTTACATTTTACTCAAAAATATACCTACAAAGAGTGGTCTCTAAATTTTTGCCAGAGCTGTATATGCAGAGAAGAAATGACAGGAGCACTGAAGTCCTCTATAGAAACAGTATTTATAATAGCAGAAATACAGCATGGTGTCTACAGCCGTGTTTACTTGACTTCAATAGGCTGATTATCATTAAATATCATAAAATCGGATCTTTTCATTACCATCAATTCATAAGATGCTAAAAAGATACATCTGTCACTAGTCATCTGTAATAATGGATCATACAAATGCTTCATTATAATCAGTCATCAATACACAAAAGTAGCAAAGTGCAAGGAAATGTCCCCTGTTCCTGGTTATCATCAGAGTGCATGATCCCTCAGCTGTAACTTATGGAATTATCTGTCCAAGGAATAATAACTCACCGTGTTCTGTACAGCATTAGTTAAAGCTGAAAATACACCACGACTGGCAGTAGGTGAAGTGGGTTCATCTGGGCCATCACCTTTTTCTGTCGGTGCTATAAGTGAATGGAGAAAGAGTATATTGTAATATAGTAGCAACACAGTAACACACAATAAGATGTACAAGAGCCAAATATTTGTTTGACTTTCTTTTATTAAAGTCTCGAGCCTTTTTGAAAGCTGAAATACTGCAAGACAATTTTGCAATCAAGTCTGCAACTCTAGAAAAGAATGTAATGAACCTATGGCCACACTGGTACGATAGACAGCAGTGTTGCAGATAGTAAGGTTGCCAAATGTTGGATCTGATTGACTTCTTTTGACAACCTCCATAGTTATCCTTTCTATTAGTTTTTACAAGTATTAAGCTAGACCCATGGCAAACAAGTGAATAAAAGAAAAACACACTGCCAAGCAATGTAGGTGACCCTGTAATGGTCAAATCTGGATTTGGTGACTATCTGGAGAATGCCTTCACCTGGAATACAGTATGTACAATTTGGTGGAGGAGGGATAACAATTCTGGTTCTCAAGTCCTCAGACAGTTCTTTTCTCTTTCTGTTCTCCATGCTTAGTATACCACACACATACACACAATGCTAAGGCTGGGTTCACATTGCGTTAACAGCAGCCCGTTCAACACATGAGTTAACGTGCTGCTGTTAACGCAAGTGCCGATATGTCATTGCGCTAGCGCAGATAGAGCTAGCAGATGCTCCATCTGTGCTAGTAGTGACGGACCCGGAAACGCTTCAGCCCGCGTCCCAGGGTCCTTCACTCAATGACGGCTCATCGCTAGCACACGCCCATTGTGGGTGTGCGCTAGCGATGCGTCCGACATAGGACTTAATGGCGGAATTAACGGACTACGTTACACCTTATTATGCCGCGGTGTAACGTAGTCCGTCTAATGGACGCCTCTAACGCAATGTGAACCTAGCCTAAGATTAAAGGGAACCTGTCACCAGGATTGTGCACAGTAACCTACAGACAGTGTGAGGTCGACGCTGTTATACTGAGTAAAATGATACCTGGGTTGATGAAATCTGTCTTATGTCTGCTTTTTAATCTTTATTCAGTTTTTAGTTAATGATATGCTCGTGCCCTAGGGCGGCCTGTGGGGGGTCTTAATGTGGTGCTCTGATTAGATATTCATAATGCAGGCTGACAGGTCACTGCTGCTACTGCGCATGCGTCATGTTACTGGAGAAGAAAAAAAAATCCTCCTCCAAGATGGCACCGTGCAGGAGCAGCTTGGAGATAGCAGAGGGCTGCTATGGCGCAGGCGTGGGCGGCGTCATCTTGGAGGAGGATTTTTTTTCTTCTCCAGTAAGGTGACGCATGCGCAGTAGCAGCTATAGGATCACAGCTATGGATACCGATAGCAGCTACTGCACAGAGGCCGTGGGCGCCATTTTCAAACTGTTTTTTTTTTTTTGCTGAATAACATGAAGAAAATGTATTAGTATTATTGGCATATAAAACATGCGATTTTGCTGCAGAGCAGGTGCCAGATATTCATTATGCAAATTAGGAGGCAGCTCAGTGAGGGATCAGTTATCTGTCAGCAGTCTGCATTACGAATATCTAATCAGAGCACCACATGTAGACACCCCCCTCCAGGCCCACCCCAGGGCATGGGTATATCATTAACTAAAAGCTGAAAAGTAAGATTAAAGAACAACCATAGGATGAATTTCATCAATCAAGGTATCATTTTAATCAGTATAATGGCGCCGACCAGACACTGAGTGTAGGTTACTGTGCACAATCCTGCTGACAGGTTCCCTTTAAGTCAACGAACGAGTATCACATGCTTGAAACAAAAGTTGTTTTCCCACAATTTTGGAAAGGTGCCAACAATTTTGTCCAGCCCATTTTTGTGTGAAATTATGTCCAATTTGTCTTTTTTCCCCACTGCGCCGTGCTCCAAGGAGAGCATGGAGGGACGTGACTAGGTGAGCACCTGACTTTTCACTTGAACCCCTGATGGTGGGGTTAAGCTTGGCTTTCGATGAATAGAGATGAGCGAATTTGCTCACAGTCACGACACATGCATGGAGAGCCTGTTTATTGGGCTCTCCATGCATGTGACTGTCACACACCCATGACACATGCAGCTGCGGCACCAATCAGCAGATCAGCCAATGCGATCCAGGAAGCTGGGTTTCCTCTGCAGCTTATTCAGCAAGCGCTATAGCTTGCCAGGTAAGAGGGAAACGGAGCAAATTTGCTCATATTTACCGATGAATACCAGGTGATACTGCAGGACAGACCATGGAAAAATGACAGCTGACCCCCAAGGGACTGGCAGCTGGAATGGCCTGGAGAGAAAGAATAGTTGATGCAGGCAAGCGCGGACTGGTACGGCTGGCTGATATACAGACTGGCAAGGCTGGTGGTGGCGGGTCCAGCTGAGACACAGGTTGGCACGGCTGGTGCAGGAGTGTCCAGCTGATATGCAGACTTGCACGGTAGGTGTGACGGATCCAGCTGATGCACATACTGGCATAACAGGTGTGGGTGGATCCGTCTAATGAACAAACTGGCATGGCAGATGCTGGCAGATTCAGCTGTAATACAGACTGAGAAGACGAGTACTAGCAAGAACAACAGTATAAATATATATGAAACGCGTCGGGAGACGCTGTCTAACGTCACGGCCTCACCATTACCCCAGAGTCTGACGGTATGCTCTGTCATGGCGGAGACATTCAGTGTGGTTGGGTAATGGTGAGGCCGTGACGTTAGACAGCGTCTCCCGACGCGTTTCATCCTATCGGAATCATCAGGGGAGTAGCAGGGTATGACTAAGCCACCTTACCGATCTCCCTCACTCCTGTGCAATTTAAATGTTCCGACCTCTAGCGCGTCCAGGGAAGCTTAAGTGTCTGGGGACGATGCCTGATTTGATATAGTTGTCCAAACTCTGCACCTCCCACCATGAGGCTATTTGATCTTTGTATGTTTTAGTAAGCTCCTTGAAGGCTGCATTAAATGAAGGTACGTATTTCTTTTGAGTGTAGGTTCTATCTGACAACACCTCTTTGGCCTCTGAGACCCATTGATTAGTGTCAATACCCGTGGTGAGGAAGCCTGCCATGCCACACTTAAATATAAATTAGCTGGGTAGTATTCCAAAAGAGAATATACAACAGCAATGTGCAGACGTTATATACGTGCATTGACCATGAGCAGGGTCTGGCTGCGGTCCGCCTCTTCTTGGGGACCTCCGACCTGGGCGGCCCCATGTGTGAGTTAATCCTCGAGCTGCTGCGCTTTGCCCTGACCCACAACTTTTTTACTTTCAAGGACAGATTTTATTTGCAGAAGCGCGGCACGGCCATGGGCGCGGCTTGTGCCCCCTCGTATGCCAACCTCTTCCTGGGATCATGGGAGAGATATATTTTTGGCAGCGGGGGGGGTGCAGGCCGCGGACCATGTGCTGTGCTGGCTTAGATATATTGATGACGTCCTATTTTTGTGGGAGGGAACGGCGCGCAGCTCGGGGACTTTATGGGCCAGCTCAACGAGAATCCTTTTAACATCAAACTAACACATATTTTTGACTCACAGCATATCGACTTTCTGGACGTCAGCCTGGAGGTCGACAGCACACGTCGGATCCAGACTGACGTATTCAGGAAGTCGACTGCAGTCAATGCTCTGTTGCATGCTGGCTCTGCACACAATCCTTCCACCATTGGGGCCGTCCCGGTTGGACAGTTCCTAAGGATGAGGCGGATCTGCTCCACCGACGGTAGGTTTATGGCACAGGCGGCTGACCTTGAGGGACGTTTCAGGGATCGCGGATATAGCCGCAGAAGTATCAGACGGGGTTTCGAGAGGGCCAGGCGGACGCCTCGTAGAGACCTGTTGTATACCAACGGTAGTGGACGGAGGGGTGGTACTGCCGTAGACAAAATTAGGTTTATCACAACGTATTACCATGAGTGGTCAAACATGAGAGATATACTTAAAAAACACTGGTCAGTTCTGATGACCGAACCGGCTCTGGCCCAGGCTTTAGGTGACTTCCCACAGATGACCGCCAAAAGATCCCCCAACTTGAGTAACTTGCTTGTTCGCAGTCATTATGTCCCTCTTATTGTTAATCCCTTTAGCTCTAGGGGCCGGTGCTCGGCTCCTTCAAATGTGGCCACTGTTTAGCATGTGATAATATCGTGCGGGCCACAACTTTTAAATCTTCCGATGGAAGAAAAGAATTTTCAATCAGGCAGCACATCACGTGTAGTACCTCAAACGTCGTGTATTATGCTACGTGTGGGTGCTCTCTGATCTATATTGGATTGACATCGAGGGAGTTACGGGTACGTGTCCGCGAACACGTGAGGGACATACGTGCAGCTAGTACTCTTGATTTCACCTCTGACCTGAAGACCATCCCTCGTCATTTTAAACAATTTCATAACTGTGATGCGGGGACTCTTCAGGTCAGAGGTATCGAGAGTATCCACCTCGGTACAAGAGGTGGTAACTATAAAAAGATCCTTGCCCAACGTGAAGCGGGCTGGATAGTTCGTGTTGACACCATGGTCCCCAAGGGATTAAACGAGTCCTTGAGTTTCTCCTCTTTTCTTTAAACTATTATGGGTCTCTCATAAACATTCTTGCCTAGTGCCTTGGTTACCACCAGACCCAATGTATTATTGAACGTTCCTTCTTTTTCAATTTTGGGTTTATGTCTCCTGCGTTTATTTATTCTTTGCCCCTCCAGTTTTTATATCTCCCCCTAGAGTGGGTCCCCATTCCAGGGATTCCCCCTTCCCGTTATGGTTTTAATTTATGTTTTTAATTTCACTAATTATTATTCTTTATGTGTTTTTTAGCCATATTCCATCTAAGGACCGAGTTATGGGCACCTCTTGTATATCTCTTGATTGTCACGGACCTCCCTCACAAACATTCTGTGGATGCCACCGTCTTAGGCTTCAACATATACCGACCATCGGCTCTCACGTATTGCGGCATAATTTGCTTTATTGTATTATTGTATTAATTGAATTACTGTTTCTTGCCGCTTTTATGCTGTATACATGTCTGGTATTTTGCTTCGTGAGGTTGGATTGACATTTTGGTCATTTCCCCCTCTTTAGTTTTGGCATTCCCTGGCGGTGTCAGACAGTGGGAGGCCCTTGACTCCGTAGCCGGCTCACCGCGGTAGTGCGCATGCGCGGTCCCCTCTCCCTTGCTCCCTGTCGCAGCGGCGTCTTTTTTGCACCGCGCGTGCGCCATGGGTGTATCTTTCCCAGGCGCACTAGCGTTGCTTGACGCCTTCTGTGACGCGGCGCTCGGCGTTGGACGTGCGCATGCGCCGAATACTCCGCGGCCACTGGCTGGGATTCAGCACGTGACCTGTTACATGGTGGCGGGCCGGCTCTATTTAAAGCTGCCAAACTCTTCCGGCGTTATCTCCCCTTGATAAAGCCATCTTGTCTCTGGGCGAAACGCGCGTCGGGGGTCGCATAGGTGGATCCCGTCCGGTGTGCCCCCTCTTGGAGCCCTGCATCGGTAAGTGTAGCGACGTTACATCTTCCTCTCACGCCACTGGGCATGGTTAAATGTATTGGTGCAGTTACAGATATATGCACCCATAGCGGCACGCTGTAACCGTTTGCTTGTACATTGGCTCTATTGACGGTGCACACCGGGGGTTGCCCACTTATGTATTGTTTTTAACTATCCTTGAGTACTGTATTGTTTGCGTTATTAGCACATTATTGGTATGTTGTATTTTTACATATAACTTAATAAAGTATTGTTATTTTTTGATTACCTCTATGCTCATTGTATACTCCTTATTCATATAGTCGTATGGAGTTGGTTTTTTTGTTTGGTGGGGGGTTATCTTGCACTACTTAGTGCATTTACCCCCCCAGGATTTATTATGTTGCCTGGTCGTGTTATTATGATATGCAGACTTGCACGGTAGGTGTGACGGATCCAGCTGATGCACATACTGGCATAACAGGTGTGGGTGGATCCGTCTAATGAACAAACTGGCATGGCAGATGCTGGCAGATTCAGCTGTAATACAGACTGAGAAGACGAGTACTAGCAAGAACAACAGTATAAATATATATGAAACGCGTCGGGAGACGCTGTCTAACGTCACGGCCTCACCATTACCCCAGAGTCTGACGGTATGCTCTGTCATGGCGGAGACATTCAGTGTGGTTGGGTAATGGTGAGGCCGTGACGTTAGACAGCGTCTCCCGACGCGTTTCATCCTATCGGAATCATCAGGGGAGTAGCAGGGTATGACTAAGCCACCTTACCGATCTCCCTCACTCCTGTGCAATTTAAATGTTCCGACCTCTAGCGCGTCCAGGGAAGCTTAAGTGTCTGGGGACGATGCCTGATTTGATATAGTTGTCCAAACTCTGCACCTCCCACCATGAGGCTATTTGATCTTTGTATGTTTTAGTAAGCTCCTTGAAGGCTGCATTAAATGAAGGTACGTATTTCTTTTGAGTGTAGGTTCTATCTGACAACACCTCTTTGGCCTCTGAGACCCATTGATTAGTGTCAATACCCGTGGTGAGGAAGCCTGCCATGCCACACTTAAATATAAATTAGCTGGGTAGTATTCCAAAAGAGAATATACAACAGCAATAGCGGTTGGATACTAGTAAAACTTAGCTTTTATTCAATACTAAAATATAAAAAATGGACTGATACATACAAAATGACAGAGAAAAAGGACCAGGGACCAGTGATAAATTGTGCCCTTAACCTAACACAGAATGGGGAAGAAAAAATAGACGTAGACACACAGTAATTAAAAATTGACTGTACTGATAGTCTCCTTATAGTCAATAGAGACTTGACAGGGGTAGCGAATAATACAAAGAGATAGGGATGCCAATATTATGCATAGCTCTCAATGATCTATTACTGCAATAACGTGGTGTCCCACGTCTATCATTAGGGACAATGTCCACGTAAAAAATGGCACAGGCAACACCATAGACAGAGAGTCTAGCCTTTAAAGACCCCTATTATTATGCAAATATTGCTACAGAGCGCACAAAACGCCACCACCCGTTACTTAAACCAATGTAAACCGGGTTATAGTACCAGTCAATAAACAAGCAGCACGTCACTAATGCCTCAGAGAATAATGTAAATACATAGTGCACTAAACCACATGTAAAACGGAACCATGTATCCTCATAGTATGCTAATGAGCGTTCCAGATGTGGCCTGTGTATTCCTTATACCTTTTTGCACGTAAGCGGCATCCTCTCTGGGTGCTCCCTTAGTTGAAGTATACATGCAAGATGCACAACCAGGTACCGCCCACTGCTGCGGTCAAAGCACACCACACATACAGCCCACTGTTGTGGGTAGATCTCACCAGAGTCTGACGGTATGCTCTGTCATGGCGGAGACATTCAGTGTGGTGGGGTAATGGTGAGGCCGTGACGTTAGACAGCGTCTTCCGACGCGTTTCATCCTACCGGAATCATCAGAGGATTTCATGTTTATCTATTTGGATAACATGTCCCACATTATAGGTACGGTGACGGGCTAGCCATTGATCTGGTTTACGCCGCATGCGCACTTCAAGGGAACTGAGCGTTCCACCTGCGTGCCCTGCTTGCGTTCCAGCTATACCAGACGAGCAACCTACTACACCGGAAACACTTCACATGACCCCGGACGCGTCACACGCCAGGGGCGGGGCTTCCCTGGACGCGCTAGAGGTCGGAACATTTAAATTGCACAGGAGTGAGGGAGATCGGTAAGGCGGCTTAGTCATACCCTGCTACTCCCCTGATGATTCCGATAGGATGAAACGCGTCGGGAGACGCGGTCTAACGTCACGGCCTCACCATTACCCAACCACACTGAATGTCTCCGCCATGACAGAGCATACCGTCAGACTCTGGGGTAATGGTGAGGCCGTGACGTTAGACAGCGTCTCCCGACGCGTTTCATATATATTTATACTGTTGTTCTTGCTAGTACTCGTCTTCTCAGTCTGTATTACAGCTGAATCTGCCAGCATCTGCCATGCCAGTTTGTTCATTAGACGGATCCACCCACACCTGTTATGCCAGTATGTGCATCAGCTGGATCCGTCACACCTACCGTGCAAGTCTGCATATCAGCTGGACCCGCCTGCACCTGCCATGCCAACCTGTGTATCAGCTGGACCCTCCTGCACCAGCCGTGCCAACCTGTGTATCAGCTGGACCCGCCACCACCAGCCTTGCCAGTCTGTATATCAGCCAGCCGTACCAGTCCGCGCTTGCCTGCATCAACTATTCTTTCTCTCCAGGCCATTCCAGCTGCCAGTCCCTTGGGGGTCAGCTGTCATTTTTCCATGGTCTGTCCTGCAGTATCACCTGGTATTCATCGGTAAATATGAGCAAATTTGCTCCGTTTCCCTCTTACCTGGCAAGCTATAGCACTTGCTGAATAAGCTGCAGAGGAAACCCAGCTTCCTGGATCGCGTTGGCTGATCTGCTGATTGGTGCCGCAGCTGCATGTGTCATGGGTGTGTGACAGTCACATGCATGGAGAGCCCAATAAACAGGCTCTCCATGCATGTGTCGTGACTGTGAGCAAATTCGCTCATCTCTATTCATCGAAAGCCAAGCTTAACCCCACCATCAGGGGTTCTAGTGAAAAGTCAGGTGCTCACCTAGTCACGTCCCTCCATGCTCTCCTTGGAGCACGGCGCAGTGGGGAAAAAAGACAAATTGGACATAATTTCACACAAAAATGGGCTGGACAAAATTGTTGGCACCTTTCCAAAATTGTGGGAAAACAACTTTTGTTTCAAGCATGTGATACTCGTTCGTTGACTTAAAGGGAACCTGTCAGCAGGATTGTGCACAGTAACCTACACTCAGTGTCTGGTCGGCGCCATTATACTGATTAAAATGATACCTTGATTGATGAAATTCATCCTATGGTTGTTCTTTAATCTTACTTTTCAGCTTTTAGTTAATGATATACCCATGCCCTGGGGTGGGCTTGGAGGGGGGTGTCTACATGTGGTGCTCTGATTAGATATTCGTAATGCAGACTGCTGACAGATAACTGATCCCTCACTGAGCTGCCTCCTAATTTGCATAATGAATATCTGGCACCTGCTCTGCAGCAAAATCGCATGTTTTATATGCCAATAATACTAATACATTTTCTTCATGTTATTCAGCAAAAAAAAAAAAACCAGTTTGAAAATGGCGCCCACGGCCTCTGTGCAGTAGCTGCTATCGGTATCCATAGCTGTGATCCTATAGCTGCTACTGCGCATGCGTCACCTTACTGGAGAAGAAAAAAAATCCTCCTCCAAGATGACGCCGCCCACGCCTGCGCCATAGCAGCCCTCTGCTATCTCCAAGCTGCTCCTGCACGGCGCCATCTTTAGACACACAGTAATTAAAAATTGACTGTACTGATAGTCTCCTTATAGTCAATAGAGACTTGACAGGGGTAGCGAATAATACAAAGAGATAGGGATGCCAATATTATGCATAGCTCTCAATGATCTATTACTGCAATAACGTGGTGTCCCACGTCTATCATTAGGGACAATGTCCACGTAAAAAATGGCACAGGCAACACCATAGACAGAGAGTCTAGCCTTTAAAGACCCCTATTATTATGCAAATATTGCTACAGAGCGCACAAAACGCCACCACCCGTTACTTAAACCAATGTAAACCGGGTTATAGTACCAGTCAATAAACAAGCAGCACGTCATTAATGCCTCAGAGAATAATGTAAATACATAGTGCACTAAACCACATGTAAAACGGAACCATGTATCCTCATAGTATGCTAATGAGCGTTCCAGATGTGGCCTGTGTATTCCTTATACCTTTTTGCACGTAAGCGGCATCCTCTCTGGGTGCTCCCTTAGTTGAAGTATACATGCAAGATGCACAACCAGGTACCGCCCACTGCTGCGGTCAAAGCACACCACACATACAGCCCACTGTTGTGGGTAGATCTCACCAGAGTCTGATGGTATGCTCTGTCATGGCGGAGACATTCAGTGTGGTGGGGTAATGGTGAGGCCGTGACGTTAGACAGCGTCTCCCGACGCGTTTCATCCTACCGGAATCATCAGGGGATTTCATGTTTATCTATTTGGATAACATGTCCCACATTATAGGTACGGTGACGGGCTAGCCATTGATCTGGTTTACGCCGCATGCGCACTTCAAGGGAACTGAGCGTTCCACCTGCGTGCCCTGCTTGCGTTCCAGCTATACCAGACGAGCAACCTACTACACCGGAAACACTTCACATGACCCCGGACGCGTCACACGCCAGGGGCGGGGCTTCCCTGGACGCGCTAGAGGTCGGAACATTTAAATTGCACAGGAGTGAGGGAGATCGGTAAGGCGGCTTAGTCATACCCTGCTACTCCCCTGATGATTCCGGTAGGATGAAACGCGTCGGGAGACGCTGTCTAACGTCACGGCCTCACCATTACCCCACCACACTGAATGTCTCCGCCATGACAGAGCATACCGTCAGACTCTGGTGAGATCTACCCACAACAGTGGGCTGTATGTGTGGTGTGCTTTGACCGCAGCAGTGGGCGGTACCTGGTTGTGCATCTTGCATGTATACTTCAACTAAGGGAGCACCCAGAGAGGATGCCGCTTACATGCAAAAAGGTATAAGGAATACACAGGCCACATCTGGAACGCTCATTAGCATACTATGAGGATACATGGTTCCGTTTTACATGTGGTTTAGTGCACTATGTATTTACATTATTCTCTGAGGCATTAGTGATGTGCTGCTTGTTTATTGACTGGTACTATAACCCGGTTTACATTGGTTTAAGTAACGGGTGGTGGCGTTTTGTGCGCTCTGTAGCAATATTTGCATAATAATAGGGGTCTTTAAAGGCTAGACTCTCTGTCTATGGTGTTGCCTATGCCATTTTTTACGTGGACATTGTCCCTAATGATAGACGTGGGACACCACGTTATTGCAGTAATAGATCATTGAGAGCTATGCATAATATTGGCATCCCTATCGCTTTGCATTATTCGCTACCCCTGTCAAGTCTCTATTGACTATAAGGAGACTATCAGTACAGTCAATTTTTAATTACTGTGTGTCTACGTCTATTTTTTCTTCCCCATTCTGTGTTAGGTTAAGGGCACAATTTATCACTGGTCCCTGGTCCTTTTTCTCTGTCATTTTGTATGTATCAGTCCATTTTTTATATTTTAGTATTGAATAAAAGCTAAGTTTTACTAGTATCCAACCGCTATTGCTGTAGCAAGAACAACAGACAGACACTAGCGGGAACTAGCAGATTTGGCCCTAAGAACTAGCAAACGTCTTTAGGAACAGACTAGCAACGTTGTACAGGCACCTCCCAACAGGTGGAGGCACCTTAAATAATATGTGTCTCCCAGCCATTGGCTGGGGACATTTTAGGATGGCGCGCACTGTCCCTTTAAGAAGGCAGGATGGCGCGTGCGCCCTAAGCACAGTGCCCGGGGATCTGCGAGCCATGCTCAGACACTGGGGAGCAGAAGCAGGAGAGGGAGCAGGGAGTGCGGGGCCATGGCGGTGATTGAGTTGGGATCCCTGTCGGCTGAAGAGGGGGAAAACGTGCAAGGATGCTGTTGCTAAATGTTAGAAGAGTTTTGTTCCTGAAGCATTTTCTGCAACTTTATGATTGGACATTGCATAGTCTGGATCAAATTCTGTCAGGAGGAAATCAAGCAACTTAACACATGAACAGCAAAGTGTCGTCACAGTAATGTAAGTGGATGATGGAGTTGATCTTATTTTCCACAGGAGAAATCCTCTGATAACATTGTTTTACTGGACAGATTATGAAATGTATTCACCTTCTTCTCCAGCTTCACATGGCCCGATCTCGCCACTCTCCTCAGACTCAGAAGTTCTGACTCTCAATGTGACTCCTGCTTTTTCTTTCACTGCAGATATTCCATGTCCTAATGAAATATAAATCACATTTATGAAGATTCCCTAATTGCTCTGGCTTTTTTTAAACACAGAAAATGTAACCTTTCATAAAACAATAATACACATGAAAATAAATAACTTTGTACTATCTCTTGTAAAAGAAATCTGCTTCTTTCTCCTCCTGGATTGATCTTCTATTCTCAATTTCTGGGTAAAATCTATATTCAGCAAAGACAGCTTTTCCCATTACTTAAGGTGGTGCTTTTAAAATTCTATGGAGAGGGGATGGGAAGAGGCAGACACAGACATTCTGCTGTAAGTTCTACAGAAAGAACAGTTACAGTTCTCCATAGAATGCTATGAGCAGCAACCACCATTTCCTATCCATAATATAACGCTGGGATCGTCACTCTGTCCGAAGCCTTTATAGACTGCGCAAGCGCCGGCGCAGTCTGGGCCTCACAGAGTGACGCTCCCAGGAGATCGCGGTATGCGTAAACACTGAACGCACACCGCGATCTCCACCGAAGAGTCAGGGACCGCCAGGAGGGTAAGTATATTCACCTGTCCCCCGTTCCAGCGCTGCGTTCGGCTCCGGCTCCCGGGTCCTCTGCTGTGACGTTCCCAGTTCAGAGGGTGCGATAACGCGCTTAATGCGCGCCGGCGCCGCCCTCTGACTGAACAGTCACAGCCAGAGGAGCCGGAAGATGGCGGCGCGCAGCGCTGGAACGGGACAGACAGGTGAGTATAGCAAGTGCTGGGGGCCTGAGCTAGCGGTGACTCCAGCACCTGACCCCCACAGCGCGCCGGTGTCCCCGCCTGCTCAGGCCCCCAGCGACCATCGGTGAGTATGGTATTTTTTTTTTTTTTTTTATATATGGCAGCAGCATACGGGGTATATATAATGGAGCATCTTATGGGGGGCATATAATACAACGGTGGCGCAGGATGGGAGCAGCACATGACAGAACGGGCGCAGGATGGTAGCAGCACATGACAGAACGGGCGCAGGATGGTAGCAGCACATGACAGAACGGGCGCAGGATGGGAGCAGCACATGACAGAACGGGCGTAGGATGGGAGCAGCACATGACAGAACGGGGGCGCAGGATGGGAGCAGCACATGACAGAACAGGCGCAGGATGGCAGCAGCACATGACAGAACGGGCGCAGGATGGTAGCAGCACGTGACAGAACGGGGGCGCAGGATGGCAGCAGCACATGACAGAATGGGGGCGCAGGATGGGTGCAACACATGACAGAATGGGGGCGCAGGATGGGTGCAGAACATGTCAGAATGGAGGCGCAGGATGGGTGCAGAACATGTCAGAATGGGGGCGCAGGATGGGAGCAGCACATGTCACAATGGGGGCGCAGGATGGAAGCAGCACATGTCACAATGGGGGCGCAAGATGGGTGCAACACATGACAGGATGGGGACGCAGGATGGAGCAGCACATGTCAGAATGTATGCGCAGGATGGGAGCAGCACATGTCAGAATGGGGGTGCAGGATGGGTGCAGCACATGTCAGAACGGGGGTGCAGGATGTCAGCAGCACATGTCAGAATGGGGGTGCAGGATGGGTGCAGCACATGTCAGGATGGGTACGCAGGATGGAGCAGCACATACCAGGATGGAGACCATATACCAATATAGATGCTAGCCACCCGGGCGTAGAACGGGTTCAATAGCTAGTATTCCTATATTAGTGATGGGAAAGTCTGTCCAATGAAGACACAATTTATCCATTAACTGAGTATTTTGAAAATGAATGATCAGTCCAGGAGAAAAAGAGATGCAGATTTGTCTGATAAGACTTATTACACTTTATTATTTTTATGTGTACTATTAACTTATGAAAGAAACAAAACTAAAAATGACGGCTACTCTTCAAACGTTATTTTTTACATGAGTTATAAAGAATGTCATCACTGTTAGGCTAAAAGTGATACCATCTTATTCTCAATTTGTAAAGATCTGAATTTATTATTTTTCTCATCTGTTTTTAAAAACTGAAGGATGTGGATTATCTGAACCTGTTTTTCCTTTGACACTAAGCAATGGATAGGTTAACAGTGGATGGAAAAGTGATGGAAAATAAATATCTTCCATTTTTCATCTGATTTTTACAGATCACCCCAAACTGATCCTCAAAATCTGGTGAGATAAGCACTGAATTTAAGGACAGTCTCACACGTCCAGATAATTCCAGTACAGGAAAAATCGGTACCGGAATTATCCGTGCGTTTATGTGGCACATCAGTGTGGCACACGTGCGGCATCCGTGTGCTGCCCATGTGCCGACTGAGAACCACACGCACCGTGCAGGAGACAGCACTACAGTTAAGCGCTGTCCCCTGCATCTGGTGCTGAAGCCGCCATTCATTTCTTCTCTCCAGCATCGTTCGCTGGAGAGAAGATATGAAAAATCTTTTTTTTTTGTTGTTTAAAAAAAAGATCCCGGTCCCCAACCCCCTCCCACCCCCTGTGCGCCCCCCCGCTGTTAATAAAATACTTACCCGGCTCCCTCGCTGCTTCCTCTCCTCGCCGCAGCTTCTCCTGTATGAGCGGTCACGTGGTGCCGCCTATTACAGTGATGAATATGCGGCTCCACCTCCCATAGGGGTGGAGCCGCATATTCATCACTGTAATAGGCGAACGATGCTGGAGAGAAGAAATGAATGGCGGCTTCAGCACCAGATGCAGGGGACAGCGCTTACTGTAGCGCTGTCTCCTGCACGGCACACGGACTGCACACGGACAACATCCGTGTGCGGTACGTGTTTTACACGGACCCATTGACTTTAATGGGTCCGTGTAATACGTGCGCTCCCACGAACACTGACACGGTCCGTGAAAACACGCTGACATGTGCAGAGACACATTGATTTTAATGTGTCTACATGAGTCAGTGTCTCCGGTACGTGAGGAAACTGTCACCTTACGTACCGGAGCCACTGACGTGTGAAACCGGCCTAAGGCTGGGTTCGCACAAGCTTATAAACGGATAAAAGAATCAGAGTTTCATTCAGAAAACTCAAATTATTTTTTTTTTTTTTCACACTTCTCATCCTTGTGCAATCTGTTTTTTTTTTCATTGCAGCAGATGTTAATAATTTACAAGACCATTTACAGCTTCCTATGTTACAGAATTGCAATGTATCTGTAAAAAATGTACGCTGTATGTCCGTTTCTTTCCGCACACCCATAGACTGGAATGAGTACCGTAAGTCTGACCAGACATATGGAAGAATCTAGTGCATGCTGAAATTTTTCTCACATGCAGATTCGGTCAGCAACAGCAAAAAAGCAAACAAACAAAAAAAAACACTGATGAAAAAAAGTCAGCTTACCGCTACAATGTCAGCAATATTGCCATACGGTCGGTGCACGGAATCCTCCAGGTTGGCAAAGAGGTAAGGAATGGGGAAGAGGAAATTTGAAATTCAGCACTGGAAAAATTAATTCAAGTAAACATAAAAGTCAAATTTATTGAAGGAACTCCATTAAAAATGTCTAAAAAAAAATCCATGCAAAAGATGTAGGTACATATGAACCTGACATGTTTTGGGCCAACACTAGTCCTTATTCATAGGTAATACAACCTGGGACTCACCCAGAACTGGAGTCTTCAGCATAATACTCAATCCCGGCAGGCTGGAATTACCGCACAGACTTGATGTATATTTTCTAATTTATTGATACATTTACATGTCCATATTTAATTTCTTTTCTTAATTTACGTTTATTGGATTTTCGCAATCATATATGTATATATTTGTTATTACTTTCATTAAGTCAAGGGGGCGTTCCCTTATATTTGGTTTCAGGGAACTCGGGTGCCTATTTGTACACCAGTTTGTGTCATATGTATTACCTATGAATAAAAACTATTGTTGGTCCGAAACACATAAGTTCATGTACCTACATCTTTGCATGGATTTTTTTAATGGAGTTACTTCAATAAATTTGACTTTTGTATTTACATGAATTAATTTTTCTGGTGCTGGATTCTAGATTTCTTCTTCCCTATTCCTTACCCCTTTGCATCAGATCCATTAAAAATGAAAGTGTGAATGGTTCCATTAAATTCTATGGGTCAGTGCGCCATTTAAAAATGGAAAGCAGACGGATGAGATACTGCAGTTTAAGTTTCAGACCCACATCCTTCACTAGAGGCTCCTTGAAGAGTGATCCAAGATCCCAGTCTGTAAGTTCTAGGCTTATATTCCAGAATTCCGAAGAAAGATGGGCCTTAACATGACATCGGGGCTGAATGACTCCTCCTCGATAGATGAGGTTGTTTGAGAAAACATGAGTTTCATTGTCTAATTGATCATTGTCCCATCCTTCTGTTCTCTTGAGATAAACATCTGACCAAGAAGTTGGCTGAGCCGAGCATTCCTGTGTTTCGGAGAGTCGGGTAATATAGCTGTATGACCTTAGGCGAACTTACCTACGGTTGCACTGGCTGATGTCAGAAGAGACTTGCCCCATGTTCCCCAGGTGCTCCAAGTGCTTTCCTTAGGAGACATCTCTGGATCCTAAAACAAAAAAGATGAGATTTTTCTGAATAACCTGTACATTGTGTTATAGAAAATAAGTATTAGAGCATTTAAAGCACAGGATACCATAAACTCCTAAGTCCTCATTCACATATCAGTGTTCCAGGTGCTTTCCTACTTGCGTTTTTCACAGATACAACACGTACGGATTATAGTCTATGGGGCTGTTCACACTTCCAAGTTTTTTTTCCCTGGACCAGGTGTCCATGCAAAACTCAGAGACATACCAGTTTTCCCTCCAATACCACGGATTAAAAATTCCAATACAAGCATGAAAAACAAGCATGAAAAACACATACAGCACACTGATGGCATCAATATGCAGTCTGTATTTAAGATTGCGAAGGATGCGAGAAGCTTGGTAATTTATCTATCCATCCGTGAAAAACACGGATGGTAAAACCTCACGCATGCAAAACAGTTCTACCAAGTTCGGATGTGTTAAGATTTTTGGCACTCAAAATAAAGTCCGTTTCTTGTTATTCTTCATTAGGGGACACAGAGAACCATGGGAAAATCTGCTGCCACCTGGAGGCGGACACTGTTATTACATTCTAAATGGAAAATTGGCTCCTGCTAGCGCCAGGCTCCCTCAGATTAGTGAGGAAGCAGTAGGAGAAGCAACAAAAATTACAGCATTAGGGAAAAAAAAAATTCAAATTACACAGTTAACAACATAAATACATGCCCAACCGACCGGGATGCTAATGGGGGGTGCTGTGAGTGTGTGAAGACTATTGAGAAACAGATTTCACCCTGAGTACCAAAAATCTTTATTTCTTGGTCACTTCATTGGGGGACATAGAACCACGGGATGTCCTAAAGCTGTCCCTGGAAAATACAAGTGCTTATCACTAAAGTAGATCATCATCAAAAAGTTAATTTATGTCACTTCTTCAAAAGAAAAAGTGAAACTTGTATATTATATAGAGTCATTGCAAACAGAGTGATCTATTTCACGTATTTATTTCTGTTAATGTTGATGATTATGGCTTACAGCCAATGAAAACCCAAAAGTCATTATCTCAGTAAATTAGAATACTTTACAACACCAGCTTGAAAAATGATTTTAAAATGTTGACCTACTGAAATGTATGCCACAACTAGTCCCATGTGAACACATATAGGGCAAAGAAGAGATTCCACAAAAATAAAGATAAAACAAATAATTTTATTAAACAATATTAAAAAACAAATAATCACAAGGCTGAATACCGATTACGGGTTACTGCTGTATTGATATCCTTGTGATATCGCTACACTGTGTGCTGCTAAAAAATTTTTTTGCCCCTCATGATATTTTGCTTGACGTCCCCTATTACGGATCTCCCGCTTTTTTTATTTATGTTTTTTAATACTGTTTAATAAAATTATTTGTTTTATCTTTATTTTCTTGGGATCTCTTTTTTGCCCTATATGTATTCATATAGGACTAGTTGTTGCATTATGCATGAAGTGCCCCTATAATATTTGGACACTGGTTGATCTAACTACTGAAATATATGTTCAGTAAATGCACTCAATACTTGGTCGGGGCTACTATTGCATCAATTACTGCATCAATGCAGCGTGTCATGGAGGCGATCAGCCTGTGGCACTGCTGAGGTGTTATGGAAGCCCAGGTTGCTTTGATAGCAGCCTTCAGCTCGTCTGAATTGTTGGGTCTGGGGTCTCTCATTTTCCTCTTGACAATACCCCATAGAATAGATTCTTGATAGGGTTAAGGTCAGGTGAGTTTGCTGGCCAATCAAGCACAGTGATACTGTTGTTTTTAAACCAGGTATTGGTACTTTTGGCAGTGTGGACAGGTGCCACGTCCAGCTGGAGAATGAAATTTCCAACTCCAAAAGCTTGTCGGCAGAGGGAAGCATGAAGGGCTCTAAAATTTCCTGGCAGACAGCTGCACTCACTTTGGTGTGGACCTAAACCAGCAGATGACCTGGCTCCCCAAACCATCACTGATTGTGGAAACTTCACACTAGACCTCAAGCAGCTTGGATTGTGGCCTCTCCACTCTTCCTCCAGACTCTGGACCTTGATTTCCAAATGAAATGCAAAATTTACTTTCATCTGAAAACAATAATAATAATAATAATCTTTATTTTTATATAGCGCTAACATATTCCGCAGCGCTTTACAGTTTGCACACATTATCATCACTGTCTCTGTTAGGGGATTCTAGATTGTGAGCCCCATCAGTATGTCTTTGGAATGTGGGAGGAAACCGGAGTACCCGGAGGAAACCCACGCAAACACGGAGGGAATATAAACTCTTTGCAGATGTTGTCCTTGGTGGGGTTTGAACCCAGGACTCCAGCGCTGCAAGGCTGCTGTGCTAACCACTGTGCCACCGTGCTGCCCAATCAAAAACAAAAAACAATCCCTTGGACCACTGAGCAACAGTCCAGTTCTTTTTCTCCTTGGCCCGGGTAAGATGCTTCTGGCGTTGTCTATTGGTCATGAGTGGTTTGACACAAGCAATGCGACACATGTAGCCCATGTCCTTGATATGTCTCTGTGTGGTGGCTCTTGAAGCAATGACTCCAGCAGCAGTCCAGTCCTTGTGAATCTCCCACAAATTTTTGAATGGCCTTCTTAACAATCCTTTCAAGGCTGCCATTATCCCATTTGCTTGTGCACCTTTTTCTAACACACTTTTTCCTTCCACTCAACATTCCATTAATATGCTTGGATACAGCACTCTGAACAGCCAGATTCTTTAGCAATGAACTGCTGTGGCGTACCCTCCTTGTGGAGTGTGTCAATGACTGCCTTCTGGATATCTGTCAAGTCAGCAGTCTTTCTCATGATTGTGGAGCCTACTGAAACAGACTAGGGGACCTTTTTAAAGGGCCACTGTCACCCCCTCTGCAGCCGTTATAAACTAAAAGAGCCACCTTGTGCAGCAGTAACGCCGCATTCTAACAAGGTGGCTCTTTTAGTTTTGTGTTCATGTATTACTAAAATAAAGCAGTTTGAAACTTTGCAAAAATACCTGTCTTTGTCCACGGAGGCGGGTCTGAAGCCTCCTCTGTGAAGCGCCCAACTGCAGTCACTCATCTCTTCTGGGGCGATGGTCGCCGCCCCCTCCGCGCTGTTTTCTTTTCAAATCCAGCGCCGGCGCTGTGTAAATATTTGTGGGGCAGGCGCAGTAAGCTCTGGCGGTCTGACGTCCCAGCCAGGCTTGCAGACTGCGCCTGTGCTGGCAGTGCGGCCACCCACCTCGGTAATCCCTGCCCCGCACTGTGTTATGCATTATGCACAGTGCGGGGCTGGGATTCCTGGGCATGAGCACTGCGTGTGTCAGCGGGGGGGACCTGGGTGAGTGGCTGACACACGCAGTGCGCATGCCCAGGAATCCCAGCCCCGCACTGTGCATAATGCATAACAGTGCGGGGCAGGGATTACCGGGGTGGGTGGCCGCACTGCCAGCACAGGCGCAGTCTGCAAGCCTGGCTGGGACGTCAGACCGCCAGAGCTTACTGCGCCTGCCCCACAAATATTTACACAGCGCCGATGCCGGATTTGAAAAGAAAACAGCGCGGAGGGGGCGGCGACCATCGCCCCAGAAGAGATGAGTGACGGCAGTTGGGCGCTTCACAGAGGAGGCTTCAGACCCGCCTCCGTTGACAAAGACAGGTATTTTTGCAAAGTTTCAAACTGCTTTATTTTAGTAATACATGAACACAAAACTAAAAGAGCCACCTTGTTTGAATGCGGCGTTACTGCTGCACAAGGTGGCTCTTTTAGTTTATAACGGCTGCAGGGGGTGACAGTGGCCCTTTAAATGATTAGGAAGCCTTTGAAGGTGTTTTTGTTATTTATTCTAATTTATGAGAGAATGACTTTTGCGTTTTCATTCGCTATAAGCCATAACATCAACATAAACAGAAATAAACACTTGAAATAACTCACTCTGTTTGTAATCACTCTATATAATATACGAGTTTCACTTTATATAGCGAAGACCTGAAATAAATGAACTTTTTGATGATATTATAAATTAGTGAGAAACATTTGTAAATAATATACTGTTTCCATAAAATTCTCCACTCTTGCTCAGGCCGAAGCCTGAGTAACTGTCGCCTGCAAAGTCTTCTTGCCAAGGCTTGCATCCAGAGAAGCAAAGGAGTTAACCTTAACCCTAAAATGAGGCACCCTGGCCTCCATTCTACAGGCCTGAATGATGGCTGTTCAAATCCAATGAGCAACTGTTGTCTTAGGACAGGGGTCCCCAACTCCAGGCCTTGAGGGCCGCCAACAGTGCAGGTTTTCAGGATTTCTTTAGTATTGCATCGGTGGTAATGTGATCATCTGCACAGGTGATGATTCCAACCCCTGTGCAATACTAAGGAAATCCTGAAAACCTGCACTGTTGGCGGCCCTCGAGGCCTGGAGTTGGGGACCACTGTCTTAGGAGGTAGCCAGGCTCCTGCGAGAACCATCTGGTATGACAAAAAAGGAATCAGGCTGTCTAAATGGGGCGATGGCTGATACAGAGCACAACATGGCCCGACAACATCTAATTTGTGCAAAGCTTTCTTGATTGGATGAAAAGGTGCAGGACAAAAGGAAGGCAAGACAATGTCCTCATTAAGGTGGAAAGTTGAAACCACCTTGGGGAGGAAGGAAGGAACAGGTATCAACACTACCTTATCTTAGTGGAGCTTGACAAGACAGGGTGGCAAGCTCCCATGCTCTCCTAATAGAGGTGATGGCAATAGGAAGAGCTAATTTACAGGCAAGATGAAGCACAGAAATCTCTCCAAGAGGTTCAAATGGTGAAGCCCGAAGAGCCTCCAAGACTAGATTAAGGTCCCATGGATCAAGTGGAGACTGAAAGGATGGTCTAGAACACGCTACCCATTGAAGAAAGGTCCTGACATCTAGAGACCACATGTCGCTAAAATAAAACAGCCAAGGCATACACCTGTCCCTTGAGAGAAATAAAAGAGAACCTTGACTCAAGCCCTGACTGCAAGAAGGAGAGCAGTACAGGCAGAGAAAAGGACATTGGAGAAATTCCAGAAGACTCACACCAGCAAAAGTAAGTCTTCCAATTGATATGATAGATGGAGGAGGGCTTCTGTGCCCCGATCATGGTCTAGATGACTGATTCTGACAAACCCGGTGTCATCAGAATCGAAGCTTCAACAGCCATGCCGTTAAATTAAGTGAATAAATTCTGGTGGAAGAATGGACCCTGAGAGAGAAGATCTGGAAAATGAGGATGAGTCCAAGGGACATCCGCCAAAAAGGTTGATCATGTCCGCATACCAGGCCCTCCCAGGCCAGTCTGGTGCTATGAATATAACTGGAATCCTCTCTGCCTTGACTTTCTTGAGTAGTCAGGGCAGAAGAGGTAGAGGCATGAAATAAGTAAGGTAGGGAGAATTGGAACCAGAGAATTGCGAATGTGTCTACTGTCACTGCATGAAGATCCTGAGATCTTGCAATAAATCTTGGTACCTTGTGGTTTAATCTGGATGCCAACAGATCGACATCTGGTGTGCTCCACAGACGATAAATATGCTCGAACACCTCTGCCGCTATCTGCTGGCAGCTTAAAAAGTTGTCCACTCTGGGTATATGAACTAATAAGATCAGAGGAACCTTGTCCCCTGGCCAATTCAGTATCTCCTCCACGTCCCTCCTTGACAGTTGATATAGGCTACTGCTGTGGCATTGTCTGACTGAAACATGATAGGCAATACTAAAACCAGGTGCTGCCAGATGGACGGTTCTGAGCTCCAACACACTGATTGGAAGGAGTCTTTCCTGATTGTTCAGGGATCCGGAAACAGACAAGTGGTGGAAGATGGCCCCCATCTGATAAGATTGACATCCGTGGTCAGAACGTGGCACTGGATAGGGCGGAAGGAACGCCCCTAGATTAATAGGGGCAACATCATCCACCACCTGAGAACCTGGCCACAGTGAACTAGAAGGGGGATTGGATGGTCTAGAGACTGTATTGTCCTGTCCCAACAGGCCAAAACTGTGTTCTGTGGAGGCCTTGCATGAAACTCTGAAACCGGGACTACCTCAAATCCTGCTACAATCATGCAAAACCGGATAACATGTTTCTCTGGTTGCCTCAGAATTTTGAAAGAGGATTGATGGCAGTGCTAAACACTTTTTCCCGGAAGAAAGGACTGATGCCTGAACTGTGTAGAATATAAATCTCTAGAAACAGAAGCCGCTGTGTTGCAAACAACATGGACTTTGACCTTTTGACTATCCATCGAAATTGTTCCAGGGAATTTCGATGGATAGGGAAACAATCTGCAAACTCTCCTAAATCTGAGAATGAAGGCACCTTGATCAGAATGTCGTCCAGGTAACTGATTACATCCACCCCCTTGGTCCGGAGCAAAGCCATAACTGGGGACAGAACCTTTGTAAACACCCTGGGTGTGGTTGCCAACCCAAAGGGAAGGGCTCTGAACTGCAAGTGATCCTGGTTTACTGCAAAGAAATTGCTGATGGGCAGCAAAGATAGGCATCCTGTCTATTGAGGACAAAAACTTCCCGCCCACTACTGAGCGGAGCAACTCCATCCTGAAGTGACGCAGCCAAACCCATTTGTTCAGCCATCCTAGGTCTAGAATGGGCCGTATCGAACCATTCTTCTTAGGGATGGTGAGTAGGTTTGAGTAGAACCCTCTGAAGTGTTCTGAAGGAGGAACCTTCATGATTACTCTTGCTTGAAGCAGAGATGCTATCACTTGATCGAAACTGTCTCTTATACTGGGGAGACAAGATCTGAAAAAACGATCTCACGGAAGAGTGACAAATTCTATTCTATACCCAGAAGAGACGACCTTTCTGATCCATAAGTCACTGACCGCCCTCAGCCGTTTCTCCTTATAGAGGAGGAATCGGGCCAACCATCAGGGAAAAATCTCCGAGTGGGAGCTGCCTGTCCTCTACTGCCTCTGGAACTAAAGGGCTTACTACCAAATCTGAGGGAATGCCCGATGGGTGTAGGTTCTCCTTGACCTCTGTGAGACTCTGGGTCTGACCTGATGGCCGTAACCCTCTGGTGCTGGAAACTAGTGAAACTGCAAAGCCCCCCCTCCCCCCCTGTCTAAATGGATGGCTGAGCCTGCCCTGGGGAAGCAAGGTACTTCTGTTGCCTTTGGTGTCAGCAATTATCTTGTCCAATTTTGATACCTAACAGGCGCAATCCCTGGACAGGTAAACCCGTCACAGAGTTTTGGAAGTCAAATCTTGACTCTATAACTTGAGCCATAGAATATGACGAATGACCACAACATTGCTTGCCGCCTGGGCAGAGCATTCAGCCTTATCTAATGCTGAACATAAATGTCTGCCTACATGATCTGATCTGCAACATCCACTAGCGCCACCTCCTGGGAACCAACCAGAATACTGCAACAAAAATGCTTTGCCCAAGTAATAACTGCCATGGGTACTCAAGAAGCAGCAAAAGCAGGGCAGATGGCAAAACCCGCTTCTTCTAAGGGGGACTTATAAATCTGTCTGTGGGTTCTCTAAGTACCATTACCTCAGTATAAGTTAAGGTAGTGGTCCTAGATAGGCGAATGGTGGGAGTATCAACTAAAGGCAGAGTGTTGTGAATTCTGTGGCTGAGTTCACTTCTGTGGTCACAAGTGGTATTGCAGTCTCTGGGCTTCCTCCCTCAGGTGTTTTGGTGAGCTCGTTGGCTGCCTTGCTATTTAGCTCCACCTGAGTCTGTCTTCCTTGCTCCTTGTCAATGTTCCAGTGTTGGATCTGAGCTACAGCATCTTTCCTTGGGCCTGCTGCTCTGCTAGATAAGTGCTTCTAGTTTGTTTTCTGTTTTTCCTGTCCAGCTTGTTATTATCTTTTGCTGGAAGCTCTGAGAAGCAAAGGGGTGCACCGCCGTGCTGTTAGTTCGGCACGGTGGGTCTTTTTGCCCCTTTGCGTGGTTTTCGTTTTAGGGTTTTTTGTAGACTGCATAGTTCTCTTTGCTATCCTCGCTCTGTCTAGAATATCGGGCCTCACTTTGCTGAATCTATTTCATTCCTACGTTTGTCTTTTCATCTTGCTAACAGTCATTATATGTGGGGGCTGCCTATTCCTTTGGGGTATTTCTCTGAGGTAAGTCAGGCTTGTATTTCTATCTTCAGGCTAGTCAGCTCCTCAGGCAGTGCCGAGTTGCATAGGTAGTTGATAGGCGCAATCCACTGCTGCTTCCAGTTGTGTGAGGATAGATCAGGTACTGCAGTCTACAGAGATTCCACGTCTCAGAGCTCGTCCTATTGTTTTGGGTTATTGCCAGATCTCTGTATGTGCGCTGATTACTGCACGCTGTGTTGCCTGATTGCCAGCCATAACAGTACAAGGAGCCATTCAATGATTTCCAATAGAGGGAAAAAAGAAATCCTGACATCATTTTTTTTTCTTAGCTCTGTCTTCAGTCTTTTTTTTCCCCTAGACATTAGAGTGCTTCAGGACACAGCTGTGGACATGGATATTCAGGCTCTGTGCTCCTCAATGGATAATCTCGTTGCAAATGTACAAAAGATTCAAGATACTATTGATCAGAAATCGATGCTAGAACCAAGAATTCCGATTCCTGATTTGTTTTTTGGTGACAGAACTAAGTTCCTGAGCTTCAGAAATAATTGTAAGCTATTTTTGGCCTTGAAACCTCATTCTTCTGGTAATCCTATTCAACAGGTTTTGATTATTATTTCTTTTTTGCGCGGCGACCCACAGGACTGGGCGTTTTCTCTTGCACCAGGAGATTCTGCATTGAGTAATGTTGATGCATTTTTCCAGGCGCTGGGATTGCTTTACGATGAGCCTAATTCAGTGGATCAAGCTGAGAAAAATCTGCTGGCTTTATGCCAGGGTCAGGATGATGTAGAAGTATATTGTCAGAAATTTAGAAAATGGTCAGTACTCACTCTGTGGAATGAATCTGCACTAGCGGCTTTGTTCAGAAAGGGTCTCTCTGAAGCTCTTAAGGATGTAATGGTGGGATTTCCTATGCCTGCTGGTTTGAATGAGTCTATGTCCTTGGCCATTCAGATCGGTCGTCGCTTGCGCGAGCGTAAATCTGTGCACCATCTGGCGGTATTGTCTGAGAGTAAGCCTGAGCCTATGCAGTGCGACAGGACTATGACTAAAGTAGAACGGCACGAACACAGACGTCTGAACAGACTGTGTTTCTATTGTGGTGATTCTACTCATGCTATTTCTAATTGTCCTAAACGCACTAGGCGGTTCGATAGCTCTGCCGTTATTGGTACTGTACAGTCCAAATTCCTTTTGTCCATTACCTTAATGTGCTCTTTGTCATCATATTCTGTCATGGCGTTTGTGGATTCAGGCGCTGCCCTGAATCTGATGGATTTGGATTATGCTAAACGTTGTGGATTTTTCTTGGAGCCTTTGCGGTGTCCTATTCCGTTGAGAGGAATTGATGCTACACCTCTGGCCAAGAATAAGCCTCAGTACTGGGCCCAGCTGACCATGTGCATGGCTCCTGCACATCAGGAAGTTATTCGCTTTTTGGTACTGCATAATTTGCATGATGTGGTCGTGTTGGGGTTGCCATGGCTACAAACCCATAATCCAGTATTGGATTGGAACTCTATGTCGGTAACCAGCTGGGGTTGTCAGGGAGTACATGGTGATGTTCCATTTTTGTCTATTTCGTCATCCATTCCTTCTGACATCCCAGAGTTCTTGTCGGACTTTCAGGATGTATTTGAAGAGTCCAAGTCTGATGCCCTACCTCCGCATAGGAATTGTGATTGTGCTATCGATTTGATTCCTGGTAGTAAATTCCCTAAGGGTCGTTTATTTAATTTGTCCGTACCTGAACACACCGCTATGCGCAGTTATGTGAAGGAGTCCCTGGAGAAGGGACATATTCGCCCATCGTCGTCACCATTGGGAGCAGGGTTCTTTTTTGTAGCCAAGAAGGATGGTTCGCTAAGACCGTGTATTGATTACCGCCTTCTTAATAAGATCACTGTTAAGTTTCAGTATCCCTTGCCATTGATTTCTGACTTGTTTGCTCGGATTAAGGGGGCTAGTTGGTTTACTAAGATTGATCTTCGTGGTGCGTATAATCTGGTGAGAATCAGGCAGGGAGATGAATGGAAAACGGCATTTAATACGCCCGAGGGTCATTTTGAGTATCTGGTGATGCCGTTCGGACTTGCCAATGCTCCATCTGTTTTTCAGTCTTTTATGCATGACATTTTCCGTGAGTATCTGGATAAATTCTTGATTGTTTACTTGGATGACATTTTGATCTTCTCAGATGATTGGGAGTCTCATGTGAAGCAAGTCAGAATGGTTTTCCAGGTACTGCGTGCTAATTCCTTGTTCGTGAAGGGATCAAAGTGTCTCTTCGGTGTGCAGAAAGTTTCATTTTTGGGGTTCATCTTTTCCCCTTCTACTATCGAGATGGATCCGGTTAAGGTTCAGGCCATCCAGGATTGGACTCAGCCGACATCTCTAAAAAGTTTGCAGAAATTCCTGGGCTTTGCTAATTTTTATCGTCGCTTCATCTGTAATTTTTCTAGCATTGCCAGACCATTGACCGATTTGACCAAGAAGGGTGCTGATTTGGTTAATTGGTCTTCTGCTGCCGTGGAAGCTTTTCAGGAGTTGAAGCGTCGTTTTTGCTGTGCCCCTGTGTTGTGTCAACCTGATGTTTCTCTTCCGTTCCAGGTCGAGGTTGATGCTTCTGAGATTGGTGCAGGGGCGGTTTTGTCACAGAGAGGTTCTGGTTGCTCAGTGTTCAAACCATGTGCTTTCTTTTCCAGGAAATTTTCTGCTGCTGAGCGTAATTATGATGTGGGCAACCGAGAGTTGCTGGCCATGAAGTGGGCATTCGAGGAGTGGCGTCATTGGCTTGAGGGTGCTAAGCATCGCGTGGTGGTTTTGACTGATCATAAGAACCTTACTTATCTTGAGTCTGCCAAGCGCTTGAATCCTAGACAGGCCCGTTGGTCGTTATTTTTTGCTCGTTTTGATTTTGTGATTTCATACCTTCCGGGCTCTAAAAATGTGAAGGCGGATGCTCTGTCTAGGAGTTTTGTGCCCGACTCTCCGGGGTTATCTGAGCCGGCGAGTATCCTCAAGGAAGGAGTCATTGTGTCTGCCATCTCCCCTGATTTGCGGAGAGTGTTGCAGAAATTTCAGGCTAATAAACCTGATCGTTGTCCGGCCGAGAAACTGTTCGTCCCTGATAGGTGGACTAGTAAAGTTATCTCTGAACTTCATTGTTCGGTGCTGGCCGGTCATCCAGGAATCTTTGGTACCAGGGAGTTGGTTGCTAGATCCTTCTGGTGGCCATCTCTGTCACGGGATGTGCGTGCTTTTGTGCAGTCCTGTGGAATTTGTGCTAGGGCTAAGCCCTGCTGTTCACGTGCCAGTGGGTTGCTTTTGCCCTTGCCGGTCCCGAAGAGGCCTTGGACACATATTTCGATGGATTTCATTTCTGACCTTCCCGTTTCTCAAAAGATGTCTGTCATTTGGGTGGTCTGTGATCGCTTTTCTAAAATGGTCCATCTGGTGCCCTTGGTTAAATTGCCTTCCTCCTCTGATTTGGTGCCTTTGTTCTTCCAGCATGTGGTTCGTTTACATGGCATTCCTGAGAATATTGTTTTCTGACAGAGGTTCCCAGTTTGTCTCGAGGTTCTGGCGAGCCTTTTGTGGTAGGATGGGCATTGACCTATCTTTTTCCTCGGCCTTCCATCCTCAGACTAATGGCCAGACCGAACGAACCAATCAGACCTTGGAAACATATCTGAGATGTTTTGTTTCCGCTGACCAGGATGATTGGGTGTCATTTTTGCCGTTGGCTGAGTTCGCCCTTAATAATCGGGCCAGCTCGGCTACCTTGGTCTCTCCATTTTTCTGCAATTCTGGGTTCCATCCTCGTTTCTCTTCAGGACAGGTTGAGTCTTCGGACTGTCCTGGTGTGGATTATGTGGTGGACAGGTTGCAGCAGATCTGGACTCAGGTAGTGGACAATTTGACCTTGTCCCAGGAGAAGGCTCAGCTTTTCGCTAATCGCAGACGCCGTGTGGGACCCCGACTTCGTGTTGGGGATCTGGTTTGGTTATCTTCTCGTCATATACCTATGAAGGTTTCCTCTCCTAAATTTAAACCTCGTTTTATTGGTCCATATAGGATTTCTGAGATTCTCAATCCGGTGTCTTTTCGTCTGACCCTCCCAGACTCCTTTTCCATACATAATGTATTCCATAGGTCGTTGTTGAGGAGATACGTGGCACCTATGGTTCCATCTGTGGAGCCTCCTGCCCCTGTTTTGGTGGAGGGGGAATTGGAGTATATTGTGGAGAAGATTTTGGATTCTCGTGTCTCTAGACGGAAACTCCAGTATCTGGTCAAATGGAAGGGTTATGCTCAGGAAGATAATTCCTGGGTTTTTGCCTCTGATGTCCATGCCCCAGATCTTGTTCGTGCCTTTCATGTGGCTCATCCTGGTCGGCCTGGGGGTTCTGGTGAGGGTTCGGTGACCCCTCCTCAAGGGGGGGGTACTGTTGTGAATTCTGTGGCTGAGTTCACTTCTGTGGTCACAAGTGGTATTGCAGTCTCTGGGCTTCCTCCCTCAGGTGTTTTGGTGAGCTCGTTGGCTGCCTTGCTATTTAGCTCCACCTGAGTCTGTCTTCCTTGCTCCTTGTCAATGTTCCAGTGTTGGATCTGAGCTACAGCATCTTTCCTTGGGCCTGCTGCTCTGCTAGATAAGTGCTTCTAGTTTGTTTTCTGTTTTTTCTGTCCAGCTTGTTATTATCTTTTGCTGGAAGCTCTGAGAAGCAAAGGGGTGCACCGCCGTGCTGTTAGTTCGGCACGGTGGGTCTTTTTGCCCCTTTGCGTGGTTTTCGTTTTAGGGTTTTTTGTAGACTGCATAGTTCTCTTTGCTATCCTCGCTCTGTCTAGAATATCGGGCCTCACTTTGCTGAATCTATTTCATTCCTACGTTTGTCTTTTCATCTTGCTAACAGTCATATGTGGGGGCTGCCTATTCCTTTGGGGTATTTCTCTGAGGTAAGTCAGGCTTGTATTTCTATCTTCAGGCTAGTCAGCTCCTCAGGCAGTGCCGAGTTGCATAGGTAGTTGATAGGCGCAATCCACTGCTGCTTCCAGTTGTGTGAGGATAGATCAGGTACTGCAGTCTACAGAGATTCCACGTCTCAGAGCTCGTCCTATTGTTTTGGGTTATTGCCAGATCTCTGTATGTGCGCTGATTACTGCACGCTGTGTTGCCTGATTGCCAGCCATAACAGCAGAGCAGATCAGGATGCCACCAATTCTGCTGGAAACAGGTATAACACCTCCATTTGACTGCATTTTTCAAAACACCTGTCAGGGTGCTCTGATGATTTCTGAAGGAGTTCCCCAAATTCCTTGTGGTTAAAAAAAGATCCAACAATGCGCTTGCCTCTCGTAAAGAAAACTGTTTCAGTTGAGTTTGGGAGGGTCCTCTAACAACACCCCTAGAGACAAGTCAACAGCTGACACCAGACTTTCCACCATATCTCTCAACTTCCCCATCTAATATAGGTTAAACAAAGACCATGTCTTGGAACTAGAGTCAGAGCTTTGGGGGGGAGGGGTGTACAGGAGGGTCCAATTCACTCACAGTGGTGTTTGGAGAGACCTCAGACATTGACAAACGCTCTACAACAGCAACAAGTGTCCTGGACACAGGAGGAGCCAAGTTGTCATTTACAATGTAATAATAGTGTCAGCAGACTATCCTATTGCTCTCTGTATTCCTAAATGAAGTGACCAAGGAAACAGTTTATTAATACATTTTTGCAAACCATAACTGGATCCACACAGGAGGCAAGAAAAAACCTTCAAATGTATTCACATGGTTTCTAATACAAGAAAAACTTGAGTTGGTCAGGATGGGGGCCACTGGATACTTATGTTCTTAATTCTAGCTCAGTAAGGGAAGTTCTGAGGGAGCAAGGCCCTCTATAATGTTTATCTGACCTATTGTGGCATATGAATATGGCTTGTCTTCATGAAAAAACCCTTTAAAGGGAATCTGTCACGGTTTTTGTCACTTATTCTGAGTTCAGGGTAATGAAGAGACAGAAAGAAACCCAGATTTCAGCTATTTTCACTTATTGGCCAATTTTTATAAAATCACTGTTTTATTAGCAGAATATTGTCACTTGAAGACTTGTAAACCTGCTGCCATATAGTCTTCCAAATGTATAAGCTTTGTTTAACTCTGCCCCCACCACTGATTGGCAGCTTTCTGCCAATGCACAGTGTACACAGTCCAATCAGTGGGGTGGGTGGGATTGTACATAGCTCAGCATTCAGAGAACTGGCAGATCTGGAATAGATAAAACAGGAATTTTATCAAAACTGCAGCAAGCAGCCTAATAAGTGATACATGGCTGGAATCAGGGTCTCTCAACAAAACCTGGTGAAAGACACCCTTTAAGCCATGTGAATATATCCTAAAAGACTTCAAATAGAGACATACTAGATGTTTATGCTCCTCCTGATCAGCCTTGCAGTCAGACGTTGGGTCTAAGTTCACGGTGTCACAACATTCTGTGTTTGGTTGGGATTGTTTCCCTTGAGATACTTGCTCTTCAAAGTTCTGTGTTGGCTCAGCCTCTGGAATGTTGTGTGGTTCCTCATTTTGAGGACTATTCTTTTGGACCGTCTCCTCATTACTGCTTAGAACAATCTTCTCTGGCTCAGCTCCAGTGTTTGCATCTTCTACTTTGCCTCCTTCATTTGACATTTTGACTATGGAGAATAGAAAAAAATAATAATTAATGGAAGACTGTAAGGCTATGTGCACACGTTGCAGATTTGACTGTGGAATTTTAACAGGCTAATTGGACTTAACGGTTAAATAATAGAGATGAGCAATTATTTCAATGTTCGGATTACGATCGCTGAATTTGCAATATTAGCAGAATATTCACCAAACATAACCGAATGCCATTCATGTCAATGGGAGGCAAAAACAAACCCATGCACAACATCTTATAACGGCCCCGAATGCTACCAAAACACATCAAATGAGGGACAGACACCAGGAAAGGGGACTCAATTCACTCACAGTACAAATTGTAGCATGGCACTGCAGCAATCAGCCGGGCGTGAAGTATTGGGTTTGGGACAGCATTTACAGCTTTCAATGGAACATAACAGTAAGACAAGGTGGGTGAGGGATCGGTGTAGGCCTCCTTTGCTGGGAGCCCTGATACCACATGCAACATTTCTACCTGCTTTCATGCTGAGCCACACTCAGGATAGTAACATGAGTAGTTGAGTCCAAGGAAGAGGAGGCCTGAAGGTCTCGGAAGCCTACTGCTACAGGCAACACGCATGAAGGAGACCCAACCAGGAGTGTTCACATTTCAAAAAATATTCGCAGACATCACCAAAGTGGCATCAATTTCACCACAGTAGAAATAGTATAATAGAGACCGACAGGTCTTCCACTACGCCCAATCCAGCAGATGGACACCCAACTAAAAGTGTTCACATTTAAACAAATGAGGGCCTTACACCACAGAAGTGGCATAAATTTCAAGAGAGTAGAAATAGTATAAGGGTATGTTTCCACGTTCAGAAAACACCGTGTTTGACGCTGCGTAGAGCCGCAGCGTCAAACACGCAGCGTCCAGATGTTACAGCATAGTGGAGGGGATTCCATGAAATCCCGTCTCCACTATGCATTAAAAGACGCATGAAGACACAAAAGAGAATAGTAAAACCAAAAACACTCAGTTTGAAAAAATGTTGCAGTAATCCGCAAGTGCTAGTAAAAGATGTAAAAAACAGGGTATTTGGTTGATATGTTTTTTGCAAAAAATGTATACTAAGCTGCTCTACCAATCTTCACGGTATACCCTTATCAGAGCAGTCCTAACTAATGTATGCAATCCCTATCTGATGTATTTAAAAACCTGATCATCTGTATATAACCTGTGTGAACAGGGTTCAGAGAGGAAAAATCCATGTGTGCATACAGGGTAGAACAGCTTTTGTGCAGATAGCCCAAGAGGAGTGGTGGAACAGACTTGTTCACTGTGCAAGTAGCCCATGTGTTCCTGTTTCCATAATTGTTCTCTTGTGTCTACAAGACTGGGGAGTTCCACCACTCCTCTTGGGCTATCTGCACAAAAGCTGTTCTACCCTGTATGCACACATGGATTTTTCCTCTCTGAACCCTGTTCACACAGGTTATATACAGATGATCAGGTTTTTAAATACATCAGATAGGGATTGAATACATTAGTTAGGACTGCTCTGATAAGGGTATACCGTGAAGATTGGTAGAGCAGCTTAGTATACATTTTTTGCAAAAAACGTATCAACCAAATACCCTGTTTTTTACATCTTTTACTAGCACTTGCGGATTACTGCAACATTTTTTCAAACTGAGTGTTTTTGGTTTTACTATTCTCTTTTGTGTCTTCAGGTTTCTTGGTGGTGTGTGAACATGATCATACAGACTTGTTCACTGTGCAAGTAGCCCATGTGTTCCTGTTTCCATAATTGTTCTCTTGTGTCTACAAGACTGGGGAGTTCCACCACTCCTCTTGGGCTATCTGCACAAAAGCTGTTCTACCCTGTATGCACACATGGATTTTTCCTCTCTGAACCCTGTTCACACAGGTTATATACAGATGATCAGGTTTTTAAATACATCAGATAGGGATTGCATACATTAGTTAGGACTGCTCTGATAAGGGTATACCGTGAAGATTGGTAGAGCAGCTTAGTATACATTTTTTGCAAAAAACGTATCAACCAAATACCCTGTTTTTTACATCTTTTACTAGCACTTGCGGATTACTGCAACATTTTTTCAAACTGAGTGTTTTTGGTTTTACTATTCTCTTTTGTGTCTTCAGGTTTCTTGGTGGTGTGTGAACATGATCATACAGACTTGTTCACTGTGCAAGTAGCCCATGTGTTCCTGTTTCCATTAAAAGACGCATGCAGGCATACCTGCGGAAACGGACATGCGGCGCCTCTTTTAAGAACGCAGCATGTTCTTACAATGCTGAAACACCACAAGGACAACGCAGGTGACCTGCCAGTGACCTCAGGTGCAGATTTGGTCAGGATTTTACCTGCCTCAAATCCTGACCAAATCCTGATGCAATCCTGAACGTGGACACATACCCTTATAGGGACTGACAGGTCTTCCACTACACCCAATCCATCAGATGGATACCCAACCAGGAGTGTTAACATTTCCAAAAATTATTAGCAGACAATACCAAAGTGGCATCAATTTCACCACAGTAGAAATAGTACAATAGGGACTGACAGGTCTTCCACTATGCCCAATCCAGCAGATGGATACCCAACCTGGAGTTTTCACATTATAAAAAAATGAGGGCCTGACACCACCGAAGTGGAACAAATGTCACGAGAATAGAAATAGTATAATTGGGACCAACATGTCTTCCACTACAGCTAACCCAGCAGATGTAGACAAACCATGACTGTTCACTTTTCTACAAATTTGTGTTAACATCAGCAGCAGCCACAGCAGGCACAGAAGCCGCCTAAAGATATCACAGAGTGCAGTTACGTGACATTAATGCATCACACTAAAAAATGTGATATCTAGTCTGTACAGTCTGAGATTGGGGTGCAAAGTCCTTGGAGGTCCATGACTTGTTCATTAAGATGAAAGTTAGGCGGTCTACTCTCAGAGGACAGCCAGCTGCACTTATCCGTCAGGACAACACCAGCAGCGCTGAAGACATGTTCGTGTGAGGGGAGCTCAGGCCACTGATCAATTTTGGAAGATCAAAATGTGAAAGGGTCCAAACCCTCACCGATGGTATTCATATTCAGTTCTAGATACTCCTGCACCATCCTCTCCATTCATTCACCACGTGTAAGGCTATGTGCCTTATGTTGCAGATTATTTGCAGTTTTCTAGCGTTTTTGCGCTATAAAAACGCTATAAAACTGCAAATAATCTGCATACATTAAGCATCCTATCATTTTTAATGAAATCCGCAATTTCTGTGCACATGATGTGCGTTTTTCCGCATGAAAAACGCATTGCGGAAAAATAATGAACCTGCTCATTAATTTTGCGTTTTTTTCGCGGTTTTCCCACTGTCTAATGCATTGGGAAATGTCCGGAAAAAAACGCGCAAAAACCGCGCAAAAAACGAATGCGGATTTCATGCGGAAATCTGCCAGAAATGTCCGGATTTTCACAGGAATTTTCTGCATGAATTCCTGAACGTGTGCACATAGCCTAAGGCTATGTGCACACGTTCAGGAATTCATGCAGAAAATTCCTGAGAATTCCGGACATTTTCTGCATGAAATCCGCAAGAAAACCGCATGCGTTTTTGCCGCGTTTTTGCCGCGGTTTTTTCCGGACACTTCCCAATGCATTTTGGAGTGGGAAATCCGCAAAAAAAACGCAAAAAGATAGAGCATGTCCGGATTTTGTGCGGTATGCGTTTTTTATGCGGAAAAAAACGCATCATGTGCACAAAACATGCGGAATTCATTCTAAATGATGGGATGCTTATTGTATGCGTTTTTTTTGCGGTTTTATAGCGTTTTTATCGGGAAAAACCGCGAAAAAACCGCAACGTGTGAACACAGCCTAAGATTTGGACTGTTGTGCTGGTGCACGAGCTAGTCTAAAAAAGTGTCAAAGGACTCACAGAAATTGCTTCTTCCACTTTACACCATGGCTGTTGCTGCTGCTAATGTTTTGGCATGGACAAATTGATGTGCTGGAGGTTGGAAGGCTAGAGCTGCGATGCGAACTGTGTGCTTCTCTGCTGTCTTGGGGAAAAGCTCTCTTAAGGTTGTGTAAAACCGTGTTTCGATACTCCAGCATTCATGGGTCCTTTCCAGGGTGGAAAGTATCTGGCAAAATGTAGTTTTATAATGTGGATCTAACAGAGTAGCAACCCAGTAGTCGGAAGCATTTCTAATTATAACTATACGGGGATCATGTTGCAGATAGTGCAGCAAGAAGGCACTTATATGTCGGGCTCTACCATTAGATAAAAGCCCATGATGTGTTGGTGACTGGGTAAGAATGAGGCTTGTTTACTCCATCCTCTCCCGCCAACAACAGAGACGGGAGGATTATCCTCTTCCTCTGACAGTTGCTCACCCATCACCTCTTCCTCCTCCATTTGTTCCTTGGATCTTGCACCTTTCTTAACAGTTTGTCTGTTATCACCAGCCCACCTCGATCGCAGTAATCCACCCTCCCTTGGCACCTGCATGGAACTTTGAGACAATGTTATCCCATCTGCATCCTTCTCTTCTTCTGGGACCACCATTTCCTCCCGCAGGCTATTCAAAATCTGCTCCAGTATATAGATGACTGGAATAGAGATGCTGATGACGGTGCCGTCAGCGCTAACCATCTTAGTAGTCATTTAGAAAACTGTGCAGAGGTCCTTAATCTGTGCCCACTCTGTAAACGTGATATGCGCCACGTCCATTCTGCTTTGGCCCAAGCTATACGACATTACATACTGTGTCAGGGCTCCTTGCTACTGCCACAGTCGCTGCAACATGTAGAAATCCACTGTGTTGGTACATTGAATATCAACTTGTTAACTGGTATGGACAATGACCTCTGTATCGATGTAAGTCGACCTGAGGGGTGCGAATAACAGACATGAGCACACAGCTTACATGCTTTCTGGAGCAGCTCACCCAGGCCAGGATAGTGGTGGAGAAAACACTGTACCACCAGGTTGAGGTGAGCCATGCAAGGCACGTGTGTGAGCTTGTCTCACCGTAGGGCCTCTATCGGGCTCATACCGTTATTAGACACAGCCTTCCCTCAATGCAGGTTCAGCGGAGACAGCAATTAATCAAACTCAGCCTGGAGAGCTGTCCACAACTCTTCAGCTGTACGACTGTGATCTCCAAGACATATCAATTTTAGATGGAGAAAGTATCTTGCGTGACAGAGAGGCTTTTTGGATACTGTGTCTAAATACTCGAGCTCCCTCTGGTTTAAATCTTAGGGTACCGTCACACTATAAGATTTACCAACGATCACGACCAGCGATACGACCTGGCCGTGATCGTTGGTAAGTCGTAGTGTGGTCGCTGGAGAGCGGTCACACAGACAGCTCTCCAGCGACCAACGATGCCGAGGTCCACAGGTAACCAGGGTAAACATCGGGTTACTAAGCGCAGGACCGCGCTTAGTAACCCGACTGCGCTTAGTAACCCGATGTTTACCCTGGTTACCAGCGTAAAAAAAAAAAAAACAGTACATACTTACATTCCGGTGTCTGTCCCTTGCCGCCTGCTTCCCGCACTCACTGACTGCCGGCCGTAAAGTGAAAGCACAGCACAGCGGTGACGTCACCGCTGTGCTCTGCTTTCACTTTACGGCCGGCAGTCAGTGAGTGCGGGAAGCAGGCGGCAAGGGACCTGACGGACACCGGAATGTAAGTATGTACTGTTTTTTTTTTTTACATTTACGCTGGTAACCAGGGTAAACATCGGGTTGCTAATGCTACGTTCACATTAGCGTTCCGCTAATGTGCGTCGCTGTTGCGTCGGCGACGCAGCGGCGACGCGCCCCTATGTTTAACATGGGGGACGCGTGCGTTTTTTTTGTGGCGTTTTCCGACACGTGCGTCGTTTCCGACGCTAGCGTCGGACGCAAGAAAATGCAACAAGTTGCATTTTTCGTGCGTCCGATTTTCGTCAAAAAACGACGCACGCGTCGCAAAACGCAGCGTTTTTGCGTGCGTTTGCGCGCTTTTTTTGTGCGTCGTGCGTTGCGTCGCCGACGCAGCGGCGCACAACGCTAATGTGAACGTAGCCTAAGCGCGGCCCTGCGCTTAGTAACCCGATGTTTACCCTGGTTACAAGCGAACGCATCGCTAGATCGGTGTCACACACACCGATCTAGCGATGACAGCGGGAGATCCAGCGACGAAAGAATGTTCCAAACGATCTGCTACGACGTACGATTCTCAGCAGGATCCCTGATCGCTGCTGCGTGTCAGACACAGCGATATCGTATGGATATCGCTGGAACGTCACGAATCGTACCGTCGTAGCGACAAAAGTGCCACTGTGTGACGGTACCCTTAGAAGAGAAATGATGTTGCACTATTAGCTTTGTTGTATGTCGTAACAGATAACTTTGTTTTCTTTTTTCTATTAATATTTTTCTTGATATTTTTATGTATTTTAATCTGATTTTCTTGTTTTTTTTTTTCTTTTCTGTGTATGTTCTCACCAGGTCGGATTTTGGGTGTATGTTGATTGTCTTTTTAGTTTGTTAATTACTTATTTCTTTCACCTGTTTTGTTCATTTATATCTACCTGCAGAACCTCTTTCCTCATGCTGAAGACTAAGAACACGTTTGTGTTAGAAATGCGTACAGCGAGGGCTGATATGTGATCCTATGCCTAGCCACCTATTGGGATCGACTATTTTATGGATTTGTTTCAATAAAGTTTATTGGATTTTAATACATCAGAATTTTCCCTTTTTCCTGGAGCTGGATTATCGAACTCTTTGTATATCAATTTTAATACTGCCTCATTGTGGTGAGCCCTGGCTGCCCAGTACAGAGGTGGTGGGGATTCGCTCTGCACAGTTGGAACGCGTGTCTCATTAAGGCAAAGGTTAAGTGTGCAGGTGAAGGCCCTAGAGGAGATAGAGGCAGAAGCAATGGAGGAAATGTTAAATGTAGAGGTTTGTCCTGCAATCCTTGGGAATTCCAAGACTTAAGGCCCCTTCACATTAAAGTGACGCTGCAGCGATACCGACAACGATCCGGATCGCTGCAGCGTCGCTGTTTGGTCGCTGGAGAGCTGTCACACAGACAGCTCTCCAGCGACCAACGATGCCGGTAACCATCGGGTTACTAAGCGCAGGGCCGCGCTTAGTAACCCGATGTTTACCCTGGTTACCATCCTAAAAGTAAAAAAACCAAACGCTACATACTTACCTACAGCTGTCTGTCCTCCAGCGCTGTGCTCTGCTCTCCTCCTGCACTGACTGTGAGCACAGCGGCCGGAAAGCAGAGCGGTGACGTCACCGCTCTGCTTTCCGGCTGACCGACGCTCACAGCCAGTACAGGAGGAGAGCAGAGCACAGCGCTGGAGGACAGACAGCTGTAGGTAAGTATGTAGCGTTTGGTTTTTTTACTTTTAGGATGGTAACCAGGGTAAACATCGGGTTACTAAGCGCGGCCCTGCGCTTAGTTACCCGATGTTTACCCTGGTTACCAGTGAAGACATCGCTGGATCGGTGTCACACACGCCGATCCAGCGATGTCAAGAGGAGTCCAGTGACGAAATAAAGTTCTGGACTTTATTCAGCGACCAACGATCTCCCAGCAGGGGCCTGATCGTTGGTCGCTGTCACACATAACGATTTCATTAACGATATCGTTGCTACGTCACAAAAAGCAACGATATCGTTAACAATATCGTTATGTGTGAAGGTACCTTTATGGAGCAGTACCTGCCCCCACAGCCATCAGAGTCACCCAGTGCCCAGTCAGCGAGATGTAACTCCCTTGGCCATGCTTACTTGTCCAAGTGTCTGTGGTGAAACGTACCCCAGCAGACAAAGATTTAGTCAAGGAACAGGTGATGTTGTCTGCGACATGCTGGTGTATCCCAGGTACAGCTTTCTTAGAAAACTAATGGTGACTGGGCAATTGTTACTGGGGGACTGTGATGGCCATCAGCTTTGGAAACTGTCTGTATTTACCAGGTGGAAAGGCAGCATTTCCGTAGCCAACAGATTGGAGATTGTGGAGCTCAACCTCTTAGCTTTGTCATGCGTAGGAGAAAGCAATCTTTTACGTGACCACAACTGTGGAACCGTGAGCTGGCTGAACTGCTGAGAGAGGGCGGAGTACAGTGAACCAGACAAACTGCTGGACCGTGAGAAAGGTGCAGGTGAGAACTTACAGTGTATTGAGAAAGCTGTGGTGTGCTTGCTCTCTGAGATTGGTCAAAAGGAGCAGGTATATCCACTTCCATTACAGCTGACGGCAGGCTCTCAGTCAGCTTGACTGGAAAGGGTAAAGAACCAGAGGTTCGGCAGTCGAAGACCTGTGTCTCAATAGTTGACATGGTAATAGAGGAAAAGGAATAAGCAGCAGATGTGATTGATGGGGCGGCTGATGGTTGCCGAGGTCCGCATTTTTGCCCAGTGGGATTCCCACAGCAACGCATGTTGATTGTGCATGTGAAGGTTCATGCATGTAGTAGTCAAATTATTGCACTGTTTACCTCGACTCAGATTTGTTTTGCAAAGTTGGCAGAATACATGAGTTGGCATATCCTCAGCAGTGTCAAAAAAGGCCCAGGCTAGGCAACCCTTGCCACCCATGCAAGCTGCAGACCCGTGGACGCTGCTGAATCTCGTTAGTCACGGAAGAAAGAATTTTTTGAGTGTGGAGGAGGTCTGTATGACAAAGAAGATATGCTACAAACTATTTTAAAGTTAGGTCTCCTACTGTATGACACTAGGAACAGAAGACTTTTTGGGTGGCCTCAGGATTAGGCGTCTATAACACACTAGATGCTACAAACTATTATACAGTCAAGTCCTCTACTGTGTGACATTAGGAACAGAAGAATTTTTGGGTGGCCTCTGGATCAGGCCTCTATAAACACACTAGATGCTGCAAACTATTTTTGTTACTAAGTCAGGACCCCTACTGGAAAAGGTCAAAGAGCCCAGGCGCCTGCGCACTGTAGTACTTTGCTCTGCCCTCAACAGTGCAGAGAAGTACGCCTGCGTAGGAGCACGGTGCTGAGGAGACTGTGTGGATGATGCAGCGACGCGTCATCCACATGAAGCAAGCAGGAGGGTGGCGATCATAAGAAGATGGGAGGCGCCGGACCAAGAAGAGCGACACCTTGGACTGGACCACACCGCAGGTGAGTATAATAAAAGTTATTTTTCTTCTCTTACAGGTCGGGCTCAGGGTAGATATACAGCATTATAAAATGCTGTATACCAGCCCTGAAAGGTGATGGCCATATCTTATATCGGCCAAAGCTGGTGACAGGTTCCCTTTAAATCGTCTGAAAGCTGGGAGAGGGAAATTCTGTGCTGACTGGGCGCAGGGCTCACGTGACGTAAACATGTCACGGTTTCTTTCACTGACTAATCCAATTGGAGTGACAAAAAACGAAGACATAATTTTTAATAATATACAGTGGATTTAAAAACATTCCCTTTAATAATAATGTGATTTTTTGGTTTAAAAAAAATACAAAAATATTTAATAAGCCACAATAATTGTGGTATTTTCTATAGGGTCCGCAGTTACGATCCTGGTATGGACCGGTCTAGGTAAGGTGCAATGGAAAAGCTAAAACATCACTCCTTTAAATATATGACAGGGAGTGATTATATTTTGCTTGATGCCATTACAGCGACATCATTTTTTTTCCCTTTTTTTTTTTATTTATACAGGAGGCAGGTACAGTATAAGGAAAACTCAAATTGAGAAGAAGAGGCTGTCCTAGCAATGGACAACCCTTTTAGCATCCATAATTTAATTTTTCAGTACCATCCATACATACCAATCAAGTGAGCTTTTGTCAGGTACAACAGTGAAATGACACAAAGCAATTCATACACACTTGTAAATAGGTTAAGATACATTCAAAGTTACCAGTCATACAACTAAAAACACACAAATAGTTAAAACTTACATAAATTACAATATAAAACTAATGCCACCAAGAACATAATTACGGTAGGTAAAGTCCTTGAAAAAGTATTTTTTCATTTTACTTAATTGCTGAAAATAAAAAATTGTGAAATTAATATACATGCTGTCTATAGGGAGGCATGGACCTACCTATAGGGTTGTCAAGTTTTTCTGAAAATTGGACATCTCTCTATCACTGTTCTGTTTTTGAGTAGCACTGGTCAACAAAACAAAACTGGATATGTAAAAAGACCCAAAAACTATTAAGTTTCGCAAAAGATGTAAAAGAGTATGTATGCAAAACTCAGTCATGTAAATTGGGTCTAAAGCCCTCCATGCATATTAGAAATGATGGTTCAGCCAATAGTTGTCTCTCACAACAAGTAGGACCGCAAACACATTAAACCGTTGGTCAATCCCACAGATAACCGGCCTGATTAAGCCAAGTTAGTCTAATAAATATGCGAGATATAACTCGGCCACTGTTCAGTAGAAATATACTGCAATAACGATGTTCTACACTTAACACATCATCTTGTCAGACTAGGTTAGGCTGGTTTCACACTTGCGTTTCAAAACGCATGCGTTTAAAAAAAAAACGCATGGTGAAAAAAACGCATGTAAACGCGTGCAAACGCTGCGTTTTTTTGATGCATACGTTTTTGCATGTGGTGAAAAAAAATGCGGCGTTTTGACGCGTTTACATGCGTTTTTTCATGCGTTTGCGTTTTTTAAACGCATGCTGAGAAATGTGTGACAGCTGCCAATCATCAAAATAAAGTAAAAAACCCACTATAAGCAGAAATAGTTAGGGTTAGGGGTAGGGATCATAACCCTAATGGGATCCTAACCCTACCCCTAACCCTAAAGGGATCCTAACCCTAAAGGGATCCTAACCCTAACCCTAAAGGGATTAGGGTTAGGGGTAGGGTTAGGATCCCTTTAGGGTTAGGGTTAGGATCCATTTAGGGTTAGATTTAGGATCCCTTTATCACCTTTATGGTGGGGAGTGGCATATCAGTGTGTTTTCTGTTTTTTTTAATAAAAACGCATGCGTTTTTACCGCAAACAAACACATGTGCTTAAAAACGCATGCGTTTACATAGACATCAATAGGTTTTTTTGCTGCGAAAAACTACAACTACATGTTGCATTTCTGCAACACAACGCATGCAGAGAAAAAACGCAAGCGTTGCAAAAACGCGTCAAAACGCATGCATTTTTAATGTTAAATATAGGGGGGAAAAACGCATGCTTTTTTTGCATTTTTTTACCGCAAAAACGCAAAAAAAAAAAAACGCAAATGTGAAACCAGCCTAAGTACCTGTGTTTTTAACCGCTCACCCTATGAATCATATATTGTAATAGCACTGTGTCAAGGTGGAGTTATACATTTTGTTATCCTCATGACACTGCTGAATACAACAAAAGTGCAGTACAACAAAAGTGCAGTAGTGTTTGCTGTATCCCATGGTTATGCCAAAAACAAAAGGAGGGGGATTGACAAACCTATGTAATAATTACAGATTGCAAACTTAGACTAGACCGTCTAAAAGTGCAAATTTCTCATCTCAGTGGCTCATGCTGGATTGTACAGTGGGTGAAATAAGTATTGAACATGCCACCAATTTTATAATTAAATATGTTTATAAAGGTTCTGTTGACATAAAATTCTCAACAACCCATACAATCCACACAGGAAAATAAACCAAACTGTAGATTTCCATAATTTAAGTTATATGTAATAATGAGAAATGATATGGGGAAAAAGTATTTAACAGACGAACAAACCGAGGTGCAAAAAGCCATGGAAAGTCACAACACCAGCTAAAATCTATCAGTACTTAGAAAGCAATCCTGCCACTTAGTGAAAAAGAATATCAGCTGGCTCAACTAATGGCCTATAAAAAGGTGTCTCGTAACCAAGGTGCTGAACAAGAAACATATCATGATGGGTAAAACCAGTGAACTGCCTCAAGACCTTTGCAACCTTATTGTTACAAAACATACTGATGGCATTGGTTACTGAAAACTTTCTAAACTACAGATGGTTCCAGTGAGCAATGTTGGGGCCATAATCCAGAAGTGGAAAGAACATCAGTTCACCATAAATTGTCCATGACCATGAATCCCTGCAAGATGTCAGACAGAGGAGTGAAACTAATTATTAGAAGAGAATCTGTATGTCCATAGAAAAGCGGATTGGCACATACCATCCCGTGCAACAAAATCCTTTATTGTGGCATCTGTTGTGAATTCTGTGGCTGAATTCACTCCTGTGGTCACAAGTGGTACTGCAGCTTCTGAGCTTCCTCCCTCAGGTGTTCTGGTGAGCTCGTTAACTGCTTCATTACTTAACTCCGCCTGATGCTGCTATCCTTGCTCCTTGTCAATGTTTCAGTGTTGGATCTGAGCTTCTCCTGGTTGTTCCTGTGACCTGCTGCTCTGTATAGCTAAGTGCTTTTTGCTTTTTTGTTGCTTTTTTTCTGTCCAGCTTGTCTTTTGTTTTGCTGGAAGCTCTGAGACGCAAAGGGTGTACCGCCGTGCCGTTAGTTCGGCACGGTGGTTTTTTTTTGCCCCTTTGCGTGGTTTTGCTTTAGGGTTTTTTGTAGACTGCAAAGTTCGCTTTACTGTCCTCGCTCTGTCCTAGAATATCGGGCCCCACTTTGCTGAATCTATTTCATCCCTACGTTTTGTCTTTTCATCTTACTCACAGTCATTATATGTGGGGGGCTGTCTTTTCCTTTGGGGAATTTCTCTGGGGCAAGTCAGGCCTATTTTTCTATCTTCAGGCTAGCTAGTTTCTTAGGCTGTGCCGAGTTGCCTAGGTAGTTGTTAGGCGCAATCCACAGCCGCTTTTAGTTGTGTTTAGGATAGGATCAGGTGTGCAGTCTACAGAGTTTCCACGTCTCAGAGCTCGTTCTTGTATTTTTGGGTATTTGTCAGATCACTGTGTGCGCTCTGATCGCTAAGCACACTGTGTTTCTGGATTGCCTTCATAACACCTGTCATTAGCAAACATAACAGGCATCATCATACCAACAGCAGGAAGATAAAACAGTGGAGCAAATACAGACGACGATTGTTTCACGCTTACAATGAGCTTCAACAGGTCATATGTAGGACAAAGCTCACAAAATATTTATAAGCAACCATTGCGCTTGTCTCAACATTAGGTGAAAGCATATCATTAATTGTGAACAAGTGAAAAGCAGATACATGCAATACAAAAAATACTGTTAAAAACAAATAAATATAAATAAGTCACAGAAACACAGCCATGTGAGCTTTGTCCTACATATAACCTGTTGAAGCACAATGTAAGCGTGAAACGATCGTCGTCTGTATTTGCTCCACTGTTTTATCTGCCTGCTGTTGGTATGATGATGCCACAATAAAGGATTTTTTGCACGGGACGATATGTGCCAATCCGCTTTCTTTTCTATTGACATACAGATTCTCTTTCTTTGGAAGTGGCATCCGTAATCCCTGGTGTGTGTGCAGCTTCATTAACCCGAGGTCATACAGCTGTGCCTTCGTCCTGTTTCTCTCCCATGGTATGTACTTATTAGAAGAGTTGTCCATGAGCCAATGACCACCTGTGGAGAGCTACAGAAAGTCCTGCAATCAGCAGGGGTATGCACGCTCACCATACAAGGGTCCATTGCTGAACAAAAAAGCATGTTAAAGCACCACTCCATTTATTTTTTGTAAGTCCCCTGCTCCGTCTGATACTTACCTTCCGGCGTTTTCATCTGTTTTTGCCTCTGCTCCCGTCGGTCTCTGGTGAAAAAGTGACCTGCCTGCAGCTCCAGTGTTTCATGGCGCTATGCAGAGGTCACTTTTCAAAAAAGTCTATGAGAGCCTCGTTCTGGCTCTCATAGACATGTATTGAAAGCTTGTGACATAGCGTCTAACTTCCGGCCAGTCAGAAGCTACTGTCACAAGATGGCACCATGAGACCAGAGTGGTGCCGAAAAACGGTGAAGACAGAGGGTGAGTATATGACCTGGAGCAAAGCGCTTACATTCAAAACACCACTCCAGTGGTGCAATAAAAAACAAAAAAAATGCTGGAGTGGTGACAAAGTTTACTCAACAACATTTAGACAAGCTTATCAAATACAGGGAAAATATAGTCTGGTCAAATGAGAATAAAATTGAACTCTTTGGTTGGCATAATACACCCTATGTTTGGAGGCCAAAAGGCACTGCATATCACCGCAAAAACACCATATCAACAGAAAAGTTTAGAGGTGGGAACATCATGGTGTGGGGCTGTTTTTTAGCATATGGAATTGGCAAACTTCATATGACTGAAGGAAGGATGAATGGACAAATGTACTGAAACATTCTTGATAAAAATCTACTGTTATCTACCAGGTTGATGTAGATGAAACAAGGGTGGACATTTCAGCAAGACAATGATCCCAAACACACCGCCAAGGAAACTCTCAACTGGTTTCAGAGAAAGAAAATTAAATTGCTAGAATGGCCCAGCCAATCACCGGACCTGAATCCAATAGAAAATTTATAGAAGGAACTAAGAGTCAGTGTCGTGGAGTCAGTGTCCATATTGATGAAGTCGGAGTTGGTATAAAATGGACCAACTCCGCCTCCTAAAATATATAATAAATTGAGTGCAGTATTTCAATGCAGTATGTGCTGAATATTTTTTCATAACAATTTGGGAAAGTCATGAAATGTCCTATAAAATCTCTGTTCTATTCCTGATCTAAGGATCTCGGCTTTTTGTTGAGATTAATCTGTTCTACACTTTATGCTCAGTAGTAAAGCTCCTCCTCTAGCGATCAGAGGAAAAGGGCACCGATAAAGAATGCCAGAACAGGAGCTCTCTGCAGGCCTGTCTGTGTGAAACTAAACACAGACCAAAGACTTGAGCAAGTCATTACCGCACCCACAGATTATACTGTGGTGCAGTCGTCCATGGCAACGGACTGATACAGACGTTCCGGTTGAAAACTGGAGGATAACATAGTAACATAGTAAGGCCGAAAAAAGACATTTGTCCATCCAGTTCAGCCTATATTCCATCATAATAAATCCCCAGATCTACGTCCTTCTACAGAACCTAATAATTGTATGATACAATATTGTTCTGCTCCAGGAAGACATCCAGGCCTCTCTTGAACCCCTCGACTGAGTTCGCCATCACCACCTCCTCAGGCAAACAATTCCAGATTCTCACTGCCCTAACAGTAAAGAATCCTCTTCTATGTTGGTGGAAAAACCTTCTCTCCTCCAGACGCAAAGAATGCACCCTTGTGCCCGTCACCTTCCTTGGTATAAACAGATCCTCAGCGAGATATTTGTATTGTCCCCTTATATATTTATATATGGCTATTAGATCGCCCCTCAGTCGTCTTTTTTCTAGACTAAATAATCCTAATTTCGTTAATCTATCTGGGTATTGTAGTTCTCCCATCCCCTTTATTAATTTTGTTGCCCTCCTTTGTACTCTCTCTAGTTCCATTATATCCTTCCTGAGCACCGGTGCCCAAAACTGGACACAGTACTCCATGTGGGGTCTAACTAGGGATTTGTACAGAGGCAGTATAATGCTCTCATCATGTGTATCCAGACCTCTTTTAATGCACCCCATGATCCTGTTTGCCTTGGCATCTGCTGCCTGGCACTGGCTGCTCCAGGTAAGTTTATCATTAACTAGGATCCCCAAGTCCTTCTCCCTGTCAGATTTACCCAGTGGTTTCCCGTTCTGTTATGGCTGGCAATCAGGCAACACAGCGTGCAGTAATCAGCGCACATACAGAGATCTGGCAATAACCAAAAACAATAGGACGAGCTCTGAGACGTGGAATCTCTGTAGACTGCAGTACCTGATCTATCCTCACACAACTATAAGCAGCAGTGGATTGCGCCTATCAACTACCTATGCAACTCGGCACTGCCTGAGGAGCTGACTAGCCTGAAGATAGAAATACAAGCCTGACTTACCTCAGAGAAATACCCCAAAGGAATAGGCAGCCCCCCACATATAATGACTGTTAGCAAGATGAAAAGACAAACGTAGGAATGAAATAGATTCAGCAAAGTGAGGCCCGATATTCTAGACAGAGCGAGGATAGCAAAGAGAACTATGCAGTCTACAAAAAACCCTAAAATGAAAACCACGCAAAGGGGCAAAAAGACCCACCGTGCCGAACTAACAGCACGGCGGTGCACCCCTTTGCTTCTCAGAGCTTCCAGCAAAAGTTAATAGCAAGCTGGACAGAAAAAACAGAAAACAAACTAGAAGCACTTATCTAGCAGAGCAGCAGGCCCAAGGAAAGATGCAGTAGCTCAGATCCAACACTGGAACATTGACAAGGAGCAAGGAAGACAGACTCAGGTGGGGCTAAATAGCAAGGCAGCCAACGAGCTCACCAAAACACCTGAGGGAGGAAGCCCAGAGACTGCAATACCACTTGTGACCACAGAAGTGAACTCAGCCACAGAATTCACAACAGTACCCCCCCCTTGAGGAGGGGTCACCGAACCCTCACCAGAACCCCCAGGCCGACCAGGATGAGCCACATGAAAGGCACGAACAAGATCTGGGGCATGGACATCAGAGGCAAAAACCCAGGAATTATCTTCCTGAGCATAACCCTTCCATTTGACCAGATACTGGAGTTTCCGTCTAGAGACACGAGAATCCAAAATCTTCTCCACAATATACTCCAATTCCCCCTCCACCAAAACAGGGGCAGGAGGCTCCACAGATGGAACCATAGGTGCCACGTATCTCCTCAACAACGACCTATGGAATACATTATGTATGGAAAAGGAGTCTGGGAGGGTCAGACGAAAAGACACCGGATTGAGAATCTCAGAAATCCTATACGGACCAATAAAACGAGGTTTAAATTTAGGAGAGGAAACCTTCATAGGTATATGACGAGAAGATAACCAAACCAGATCCCCAACACGAAGTCGGGGTCCCACACGGCGTCTGCGATTAGCGAAAAGCTGAGCCTTCTCCTGGGACAAGGTCAAATTGTCCACTACCTGAGTCCAGATCTGCTGCAACCTGTCCACCACATAATCCACACCAGGACAGTCCGAAGACTCAACCTGTCCTGAAGAGAAACGAGGATGGAACCCAGAATTGCAGAAAAATGGAGAGACCAAGGTAGCCGAGCTGGCCCGATTATTAAGGGCGAACTCAGCCAACGGCAAAAATGACACCCAATCATCCTGGTCAGCGGAAACAAAACATCTCAGATATGTTTCCAAGGTCTGATTGGTTCGTTCGGTCTGGCCATTAGTCTGAGGATGGAAGGCCGAGGAGAAAGATAGGTCAATGCCCATCCTACCACAAAAGGCTCGCCAGAACCTCGAGACAAACTGGGAACCTCTGTCAGAAACAATATTCTCAGGAATGCCATGTAAACGAACCACATGCTGGAAGAACAAAGGCACCAAATCAGAGGAGGAAGGCAATTTAACCAAGGGCACCAGATGGACCATTTTAGAAAAGCGATCACAGACCACCCAAATGACCGACATTTTTTGAGAAACGGGAAGGTCAGAAATGAAATCCATCGAAATATGTGTCCAAGGCCTCTTCGGGACCGGCAAGGGCAAAAGCAACCCACTGGCACGTGAACAGCAGGGCTTAGCCCTAGCACAAATTCCACAGGACTGCACAAAAGCACGCACATCCCGTGACAGAGATGGCCACCAGAAGGATCTAGCAACCAACTCCCTGGTACCAAAGATTCCTGGATGACCGGCCAGCACCGAACAATGAAGTTCAGAGATAACTTTACTAGTCCACCTATCAGGGACGAACAGTTTCTCGGCCGGACAACGATCAGGTTTATTAGCCTGAAATTTCTGCAACACTCTCCGCAAATCAGGGGAGATGGCAGACACAATGACTCCTTCCTTGAGGATACTCGCCGGCTCAGATAACCCCGGAGAGTCGGGCACAAAACTCCTAGACAGAGCATCCGCCTTCACATTTTTAGAGCCCGGAAGGTATGAAATCACAAAATCAAAACGAGCAAAAAATAACGACCAACGGGCCTGTCTAGGATTCAAGCGCTTGGCAGACTCAAGATAAGTAATGTTCTTATGATCAGTCAAAACCACCACGCGATGCTTAGCACCCTCAAGCCAATGACGCCACTCCTCGAATGCCCACTTCATGGCCAGCAACTCTCGGTTGCCCACATCATAATTACACTCAGCAGCAGAAAATTTCCTGGAAAAGAAAGCACATGGTTTGAACACTGAGCAACCAGAACCTCTCTGTGACAAAACCGCCCCTGCACCAATCTCAGAAGCATCAACCTCGACCTGGAACGGAAGAGAAACATCAGGTTGACACAACACAGGGGCACAGCAAAAACGACGCTTCAACTCCTGAAAAGCTTCCACGGCAGCAGAAGACCAATTAACCAAATCAGCACCCTTCTTGGTCAAATCGGTCAATGGTCTGGCAATGCTAGAAAAATTACAGATGAAGCGACGATAAAAATTAGCAAAGCCCAGGAATTTCTGCAGACTTTTTAGAGATGTCGGCTGAGTCCAATCCTGGATGGCCTGAACCTTAACCGGATCCATCTCGATAGTAGAAGGGGAAAAGATGAACCCCAAAAATGAAACTTTCTGCACACCGAAGAGACACTTTGATCCCTTCACGAACAAGGAATTAGCACGCAGTACCTGGAAAACCATTCTGACTTGCTTCACATGAGACTCCCAATCATCTGAGAAGATCAAAATGTCATCCAAGTAAACAATCAAGAATTTATCCAGATACTCACGGAAAATGTCATGCATAAAAGACTGAAAAACAGATGGAGCATTGGCAAGTCCGAACGGCATCACCAGATACTCAAAATGACCCTCGGGCGTATTAAATGCCGTTTTCCATTCATCTCCCTGCCTGATTCTCACCAGATTATACGCACCACGAAGATCAATCTTAGTAAACCAACTAGCCCCCTTAATCCGAGCAAACAAGTCAGAAATCAATGGCAAGGGATACTGAAACTTAACAGTGATCTTATTAAGAAGGCGGTAATCAATACACGGTCTTAGCGAACCATCCTTCTTGGCTACAAAAAAGAACCCTGCTCCCAATGGTGACGACGATGGGCGAATATGTCCCTTCTCCAGGGACTCCTTCACATAACTGCGCATAGCGGTGTGTTCAGGTACGGACAAATTAAATAAACGACCCTTAGGGAATTTACTACCAGGAATCAAATCGATAGCACAATCACAATTCCTATGCGGAGGTAGGGCATCAGACTTGGACTCTTCAAATACATCCTGAAAGTCCGACAAGAACTCTGGGATGTCAGAAGGAATGGATGACGAAATAGACAAAAATGGAACATCACCATGTACTCCCTGACAACCCCAGCTGGTTACCGACATAGAGTTCCAATCCAATACTGGATTATGGGTTTGTAGCCATGGCAACCCCAACACGACCACATCATGCAAATTATGCAGTACCAAAAAGCGAATAACTTCCTGATGTGCAGGAGCCATGCACATGGTCAGCTGGGCCCAGTACTGAGGCTTATTCTTGGCCAAAGGTGTAGCATCAATTCCTCTCAACGGAATAGGACACCGCAAAGGCTCCAAGAAAAATCCACAACGTTTAGCATAATCCAAATCCATCAGATTCAGGGCAGCGCCTGAATCCACAAACGCCATGACAGAATATGATGACAAAGAGCACATTAAGGTAATGGACAAAAGGAATTTGGACTGTACAGTACCAATAACGGCAGAGCTATCGAACCGCCTAGTGCGTTTAGGACAATTAGAAATAGCATGAGTAGAATCACCACAATAGAAACACAGTCTGTTCAGACGTCTGTGTTCGTGCCGTTCTACTTTAGTCATAGTCCTGTCGCACTGCATAGGCTCAGGCTTACTCTCAGACAATACCGCCAGATGGTGCACAGATTTACGCTCGCGCAAGCGACGACCGATCTGAATGGCCAAGGACATAGACTCATTCAAACCAGCAGGCATAGGAAATCCCACCATTACATCCTTAAGAGCTTCAGAGAGACCCTTTCTGAACAAAGCCGCTAGTGCAGATTCATTCCACAGAGTGAGTACTGACCATTTCCTAAATTTCTGACAATATACTTCTACATCATCCTGACCCTGGCATAAAGCCAGCAGATTTTTCTCAGCTTGATCCACTGAATTAGGCTCATCGTAAAGCAATCCCAGCGCCTGGAAAAATGCATCAACATTACTCAATGCAGAATCTCCTGGTGCAAGAGAAAACGCCCAGTCCTGTGGGTCGCCGCGCAAAAAAGAAATAATAATCAAAACCTGTTGAATAGGATTACCAGAAGAATGAGGTTTCAAGGCCAAAAATAGCTTACAATTATTTCTGAAGCTCAGGAACTTAGTTCTGTCACCAAAAAACAAATCAGGAATCGGAATTCTTGGTTCTAGCATCGATTTCTGATCAATAGTATCTTGAATCTTTTGTACATTTACAACGAGATTATCCATTGAGGAGCACAGAGCCTGAATATCCATGTCCACAGCTGTGTCCTGAAGCACTCTAATGTCTAGGGGAAAAAAAAGACTGAAGACAGAGCTAAGAAAAAAAAATGATGTCAGGATTTCTTTTTTCCCTCTATTGGAAATCATTGAAGGGCTCCTTGTACTGTTATGGCTGGCAATCAGGCAACACAGCGTGCAGTAATCAGCGCACATACAGAGATCTGGCAATAACCAAAAACAATAGGACGAGCTCTGAGACGTGGAATCTCTGTAGACTGCAGTACCTGATCTATCCTCACACAACTATAAGCAGCAGTGGATTGCGCCTATCAACTACCTATGCAACTCGGCACTGCCTGAGGAGCTGACTAGCCTGAAGATAGAAATACAAGCCTGACTTACCTCAGAGAAATACCCCAAAGGAATAGGCAGCCCCCCACATATAATGACTGTTAGCAAGATGAAAAGACAAACGTAGGAATGAAATAGATTCAGCAAAGTGAGGCCCGATATTCTAGACAGAGCGAGGATAGCAAAGAGAACTATGCAGTCTACAAAAAACCCTAAAACGAAAACCACGCAAAGGGGCAAAAAGACCCACCGTGCCGAACTAACAGCACGGCGGTGCACCCTTTTGCTTCTCAGAGCTTCCAGCAAAAGTTAATAGCAAGCTGGACAGAAAAAACAGAAAACAAACTAGAAGCACTTATCTAGCAGAGCAGCAGGCCCAAGGAAAGATGCAGTAGCTCAGATCCAACACTGGAACATTGACAAGGAGCAAGGAAGACAGACTCAGGTGGGGCTAAATAGCAAGGCAGCCAACGAGCTCACCAAAACACCTGAGGGAGGAAGCCCAGAGACTGCAATACCACTTGTGACCACAGAAGTGAACTCAGCCACAGAATTCACAACACCGTTCAGTGTGTAATGGTGATATTGATTCCTTCTTCCCATGTGTATAACCTTACATTTATCATTGTTAAACCTCATCTGCCACCTTTCAGCCCAAGTTTCCAACTTATCCAGATCCATCTGTAGCAGAATACTATCTTCTCTTGTATTAACTGCTTTACATAGTTTTGTATCATCTGCAAATATCGATATTTTACTGTGTAAACCTTCTACCAGATCATTAATGAATATGTTGAAGAGAACAGGTCCCAATACTGACCCCTGCGGTACCCCACTGGTCACAGCGACCCAGTTAGAGACTATACCATTTATAACCACCCTCTGCTTTCTATCACTAAGCCAGTTACTAACCCATTTACACACATTTTCCCCCAGACCAAGCAATTCTCATTTTGTGTACCAACCTCTTGTGCGGCACGGTATCAAACGCTTTGGAAAAATCGAGATATACCACGTCCAATGACTCACCGTGGTCCAGCCTATAGCTTACCTCTTCATAAAAACTGATTAGATTGGTTTGACAGGAGCGATTTCTCATAAACCCATGCTGATATGGAGTTAAACAGTTATTCTCATTGAGATAATCCAGAATAACATCCCTCAGAAACCCTTCAAATATTTTACCAACAATAGAGGTTAGACTTACTGGCCTATAATTTCCAGGTTCACTTTTAGAGCCCTTTTTGAATATTGGCACCACATTTGCTATGCGCCAGTCCTGCGGAACAGACCCCGTCGCTATAGAGTCCCTAAAAATAAGAAATAATGGTTTATCTATTACATTACTTAGTTCTCTTAGTACTCGTGGGTGTATGCCATCTGGACCCGGAGATTTATCTATTTTAATCTTATTTAGCCGGTTTCGCACCTCTTCTTGGGTTAGATTGGTGACCCTTAATATAGGGTTTTCATTGTTTCTTGGGATTTCATCTAGCATTTCATTTTCCACCGTGAATACCGTGGAGAAGAAGGTGTTTAATATGTTAGCTTTTTCCTCGTCATCTACAACCATTCTTTCCTCACTATTTTTTAAGGGGCCTACATTTTCAGTTTTTATTCTTTTACTATTGATATAGTTGAAGAACAGTTTGGGATTAGTTTTACTCTCCTTAGCAATGTGCTTCTCTGTTTCCTTCTTGGCAGCTTTAATTAGTTTTTTAGATAAAGTATTTTTCTCCCTATAGTTTTTTAGAGCTTCAATGGTGCCATCCTGCTTTAGTAGTGCAAATGCTTTCTTTTTACTGTTAATTGCCTGTCTTACTTCTTTGTTTAGCCACATTGGGTTTTTCCTATTTCTAGTCCTTTTATTCCCACAAGGTATAAACCGCTTACAGTGCCTATTTAGGATGTCCTTAAACATTTTCCATTTATTATCTGTATTCTTATTTCTGAGGATATTGTCCCAGTCTACCAGATTAAGGGCATCTCTAAGCTGGTCAAACTTTGCCTTCCTAAAGTTCAGTGTTTTTGTGACTCCCTGACAAGTCCCCCTAGTGAAAGACAGGTGAAACTGTACAATATTGTGGTCGCTATTTCCAAGATGCCTAACCACCTGCAGATTTGTTATTCTGTCAGGTCTATTAGATAGTATTAGGTCTAAAAGTGCTGCTCCTCTGGTTGGATTCTGCACCAATTGTGAAAGATAATTTTTCTTGGTTATTAGCAGAAACCTGTTGCCTTTATGGGTTTCACAGGTTTCTGTTTCCCAGTTAATATCCGGGTAGTTAAAGTCCCCCATAACAGGACCTCATTATGGGTTGCAGCTTCATCTATCTGCTTTAGAAGTAGACTTTCCATGGTTTCTGTTATATTTGGGGGTTTGTAACAGACCCCAATGAGAATTTTGTTACCATTTTTCCCTCCATGAATTTCGACCCATATGGACTCGACATCCTCATTCCCTTCGCTAATATCCTCCCTTAAAGTGGACTTTAGACAAGACTTTACATAGAGACTAACCCCTCCTCCTCTCCGATTTTTACGATCCTTTCTAAACAGACTGTAACCCTGTAAGTTAACTGCCCAGTCATAGCTTTCATCTAACCATGTCTCGGTTATTCCCACTATGTCAAAGTTACCTGTAGATATTTCTGCTTCTAGTTCTTCCATCTTGTTTGTCAGGCTTCTGGCGTTTGCGAGTATGCAGTTTAGAGGATTTTGTTTTGTTCCAATCTCCTCGCTGTGGATTGTTTTAGAAATGTTCTTACCTCCCTTCTGAGTATGTTTTCCTGGGTCTTCTTTGTTCGAGTCTAATGTTTTTCTTCCTGTCCCCTCTTCTTCTAGTTTAACGCCCTCCTGATGAGTGTAGCGAGTCTTCTGGCGAATGTGTGTTTCCCAGGTTTGTTGAGGTGTAGTCCGTCTCTGGCGAGGAGTCCATCGTACAAGTAATTCACACCGTGGTCCAGGAATCCGAATCCTTGTTGTCTGCACCATCGTCTTAGCCAGTTGTTCGCATGTAGGATCCTGTTCCATCTCCTGGTGCCATGCCCGTCTACTGGAAGGATAGAAGAAAAAACTACCTGTGCATCCAGTTCCTTTACTTTCTTCCCCAACTCTTCAAAGTCCTTGCAGATTGTCGGTAGGTCCTTCCTTGCCGTGTCATTGGTGCCAACATGTATCAGAAGAAATGGGTGGTCGTCCATGGAGCTGAAGAGCTTTGGTATCCTATCGGTCACATCCTTGATCATCGCACCTGGAAGGCAGCATACTTCTCTTGCAGTTATGTCCGGTCTGCAGATGGCTGCTTCTGTGCCTCTCAGTAGTGAGTCTCCCACCACCACCACTCTTCGTTGCTTCTTGGCTGTGCTTTTTGCTGTCACTTGTTGCTGTGTGCCCTTTTCTTTTTTGCTTGCTGGTATTGCTTCATCCTTAGGTGTGCCATCTTCATCCTCTACAAAGATTTGATATCGGTTCTTCAGTTGTGTGGTTGGTGATTTCTCCATGGTCTTCTTGCTTCTTTTGGTCACATGCTTCCACTCATCTGCTTTTGGAGGTTCTCTGACACTTTTTTCACCTTCTGTGACTAGTAGAGATGCTTCTGTTCTGTCTAGGAAGTCTTCATTCTCTTTGATGAGTTTCAAAGTTGCTATTCTTTCTTCCAGACTCCGCACCTTTTCTTCTAAAAGGGCCACTAGTCTACACTTCTGACAGGTGAAATTCGATTCTTCTTCTGGTCGATCTGTGAACATGTAGCACATGCTGCAGCTCACCACGTAGGTTGTCACATCTGCCATGTTGCTCCTAGATCCTGCTGACTTACTGTGTGTTTTCCTTCTTGTGTAATCTACTCAGCCAAGCTTTCTTGCAATAATGTCCTACAGGCAAAAATTCTTACGGCGCGCGATTTGGTGATGCTTTCCAAGCAGCTGGTCCCGGCTATACCAAACGATCTTCTTGCTGAGGGAGACTCTTCGCTTTTCCCAGAAGGCCCCTGGAATGTGCAAATTATCCTCCTGAAGCTTGAATCCCTGGTTTGGTGATGCTTTTCAAGCAGCTGGTCCCGGCTGTACCCAACGATCTTCTAGCTGAGGGAGACTCTTCGCTTTTCCCAGAAGGCCCCTGGAATATGCAAATTATCCTCCTGAAGCTTGAATCCCTGGTTTGGTGATGCTTTCCAAGCAGCTGGTCCCGGCTGTACCCAACGATCTTCTAGCTGAGGGAGACTCTTCGCTTTTCCCAGAAGGCACCTGGAATATGCAAATTATCCTCCTGAAGCTTGAATCCCTGGTTTAGGATTTGTTTGTAAGTTTGTTCGTTTTGGATTTGTTTGTAAGTTGGAAAATAAAGTAGTTTGAGTTGAACTTTCTTTGGTCACGGTCTCATTGCTGCACGGACAAGAAACCTGCTGCATTACAAACCCCATAGACTTCAATGTCTGAGTCGGTAGCGTAGATACCAGAGGGCGAGCCGCTCCAGGCCCCTGTGCTCACGATTTTTAAGCAAACCACAGGTATTTGCTTTAAAAAAACACATACCAAAAAATCCTGAAAAAAATATGTGTGACCATAGCCTTAGTCATTATCTGTAACTGTACTGTATTCAGTTACATGTTCTGCAGCACTGGTATCTACTGATATATGTCATAATATGGCAGTAATGTCAATGTTGGTCTTTGTATAGAGATTTTTTTTTTAATAACCGCTCTATCGTTGACTGAGGTTCTCCTACATCCACTATTAGGGTGCCCCACCATAGTCGTAATCAGGGTTAACTGGTTAGGGGCCCACTCAGAAGTTTCGCCCTCCCCCAAATCTAGCTATGCCTCTGGGTGGCGTGATGTGAAAAATCGATGAGTATAGGACATGATTTACGGATCAGACACATGGATCCAATTTTAAAATGAATATCTATAAGGATGGCTCAGTGGTTATGTCACGGGTGTGTCAGAGGCTGCAGACAGTCGCACAGCATCTGGCTGCAGAAGGTCTCTGCATTTGACTTTGCAGACGCCTTCCTTGTTCTTCTGACTTTTGGACCCGGTGGCAACCTCCCCCGACTCTAATTGGCACACCTGGACCTGGGTATTTGTAGACTTCCTGCTTGCTTCTGGGAATCGCCAGTGATATATCCATTTGCCCCTCTTGAGGCTTGGAGCTATAGCAGTCGGCTATCTTCCTCTTTGGTGCTGCTGGAGGACATCTGTGTTACGTCTCTGGGTCCACTCAATATAAGTGTTCCCTTTGTTTGTCTACCCCAGCTGTCTTTAGTTGTAGTTGGGATTGACTGGTGCTTACTCCGTTCTTCCCTAAGCAGGGCTAATTGCCAGGGTCAGGCAGGGATTAGGTTCCTGCTTGGCGATAGGTGCAGAACCTATATAGGGACGTTTAGGGCAGACAGGGTGACGTTAGATCTGCCTAGGGGTCCCCACTCCCCCTTTCCCTATTGCTGGGTTCCCTTCCCCTCATCCCTTTGTGTTGCACTTAGTCTCTCCTACACTGTGCATGACAGGCTAGCACTGCACCCTTGCAGTGATGGAGTCCTGGGTTCAAATCCCACCAAAGACAACCTCTGCAAGGAGTTTGTATGTTCCCCGTGTTAGAGTGGGTTTCCTCTAATTTCTTACCACACCACAAACACATACTGATAGGGAATGCAGATTGTGAGCCCCAATGGGGACAGAGATGAAGATTATTTAAGTCACTGCGGAATTATTGGCGCCATGTGAGTAAAATAATAATACCGGATCAATGAATCTCTATGGGTCAGTGAGTCGTCTGTTTAAAATGACAGCACAAAACCTGTCAAATAAAACCCTAAATAAATATGGAACATAGCATTTACTCCAGAATTATGTTAGTAAATCTTACCCAAACAATTGGGAACATCTCCATGTATAATCCTTACACGTTCCAAAAGCAGAGAAATCTTTTGTATTTGTTTTCCTTTGATAGGATCATCAAGTCACCGGCTGCACAAAAGGACAACGGGAGCGAAGTTTACAGCATAAACACAATGATTAGTAGTTAGCGCTGAACAGCTCCGTCTCCATATAGGAAACACTATAGGTCACCGATATTCTAGGCACGTGTGTATACTCCGGTACATTAACATGTATTCACCTCCCATCGCTTCCTCGTTTCTGGACTCTTGTTTATTTATTTATTTAGACATTTCTTAAATGCCAATTTACAGATAATAAGGCTGTAGAATGATATTTAACAATGCTGAATGTATCATTATAATAACTGCTTCCAGCCCTTCATAAAATCACTGATGTGACATCAAACTACCATGTGCCAACCTGGGCTCTGCTACATCCGCATCTATGTAAATATCTATAGGATTAGATGTATGATGCCCTCTGACAATATCGCCGCTGTAGGTCGATCTGGCAGAATAAAACTTCTTTCAACTTTTAAAACTTTCATATCCCAAAAAAAGAGAACTAATTTCCTCTTTTTAACCCTTTGTGCTGGTCAGAGCAGCGTAACCCTACAGCACCTACCTCTCAGCAGCCAGATGTGATCACAAGCAGCCACACACTGCCACGCTGCAGGCTCCCCGCGTAACCCTCGCCATGCTGGACACAATCAGCTGACAGCAGGCGTCAGGGCAGATCTTCGCCCTCACACACCAGCGATTGATAAACTCTATGCACAGCATTAGTAATGTCTGTCCTCTAAGTGCCGGAGGGGATCAATAACTGCAGTAGGAAAAAGTCTCAATTTTGTTCCAGTGTGAAAGGGTTAATGGGCCAAACTCTCCACCCTGAAGTCCTACAATGGTGACTGATAAAGTTATTGAGAGAGGAAAAAAAAAAATAAGTAGACACATCCCCAGACAGAGGAGGAATTGCCTGGCTGTAACTGGGGACAGGCCACATTTTTCCTGGCTTTAGATCTGTTGGGATATGCTGTCTGTGACTTGTAGTTCTACTAGAATTAGAAGAAGTTGTCTGGGAATGTATTACTTATTATTTCTATTCACATAATTGTTAATAAATACGACAATAAAGAAGAATATGGAAGGACTTTGAGACAACTGTGACCTGTTTTTTGTTTTGGAACATACAACAAGAACCTAGATAGCTTGTCCTACTGCAGCTTTCTTGGACTACAACTCCCAACATGCAGTGACAGAAAAACGGATGTGATCAGAACGGCTACATAAGATTGTGAGCCTTCGCGGGCAGGGCCCTCTCTCCTCCTGTACCAGTTATGACTTGTATTATTCAAGATTATTGTACTTGTTTTTATTATGTATACCCCTCCTCACATGTAAAGCGCCATGGAATAAATGGCGCTATAATAATAAATAATAATAATCAGAGCACTAGAACATCTTACATTCCACGGACAATTATGACCGCAGGACTTAAAGGGAACCTGCACATGAAAAAGCGCTATTAACCTGCAGATACGGGGTTAATCTGCAGGTAATTAGTGTCCTGAACTTACTGGGCGCTTGCACTCAGACACAGAGCGGTGACTGATCTCGTACCGGCGCTGCCCCGGTGACTGAACGCTGAACTCTGCTGCGGGGAATAAAAATCATATTTTCCCAACAGTGGGGGTCTCAGTGCGGGCGCCAGGCAGGCTCAGAATGCGATTAACTCCATATCAGCAGGTTAATAGTGTTTTTTACTTGACAGGTTCCCTTTAAGAGATTGGAAATGGAAGAAATGATCTTTTTTGATGCCTTCTCTCCCCTCCCAGCAATGTAACTGAGGGCAGCTTATGGCAGATTTTCCCTATATTTGCTGCGGCTTTCATTTAATTTTGAAGCAGCGTTTTTTTTATATACAAAAAACAACTAAACTTTAATTTTCTTCTTAACCACTTAATGACTCGGCCCCATTTTTAACCCCTTCACACCGCAGCCCTTTTTCGTTTTTGCGTTTTCGTTTTTCGCTCCCCTCCTTCCCAGAGCCATAACTTTTTTATTTTTCTGTCAATATGGACATGTGAGGGCTTATTTATTGCGGGACGAGTTGTACTTTTGAACGACACCATTGGTTTTACCATATTTCCAAGTGTGGTGAAATTGCCAAAAAAGTGCAATCCCACACTTGTTTTTTGTTTGGCTTTTTTGCTAGGTTCACTAAATGCTAAAACTGACCTGCCACTATGATTCTCTACGTCATTACAAGTTCATAGACACCTAACATGTCTAGGTTATTTTTTATCTAAGTGGTGAAAAAAAAAAAATTCAAAACTTTGCTAAAAAAAAAATGTGCGTTATTTTCTGATACCTGTATTGTCTCCATTTTTCGTGATCTGGGGTTGGATGAGGGCTTATTTTTTGCATGCCAAGCTGACGTTTTTAATGATACCACTTTTCAGCAGATAGGTTCTTTTGATCGCCTGTTATTGCATTTTAATGCAATGTCGCGGCGACCAAAAAAACGTAATTCTGGCGTTTCCAATTTTTTTCTCGCTATGCTGTTTAGCGATCAGGTTAATCTTTTTTTTATTGATAGATCAGGCGATTCTGAACTCGGCGATACCAAATATGTGTAGGTTTTTATTTTGGATGTGGCAAAAAGGGGGGTGATTTCAACTTTTATATATTTTTTTATTTTTCATATTTTTTAGATTTTTTTTTTTTACTTTTGCCATGCTTCAATAGCCTCCATGAGAGGCTAGAAGTTGGCACAACTGGATCGTCTCTGCTACATAGCAGCGATCATCAGATCGCTCCTATGTAGCAGCGATCATCAGATCGCTCCTATGTAGCTGAATTGCAGGCTTGCTATGAGTGCCGACCACAGGGTAGTGCTCACAGCAGGCCAGCATCAGTAACCATAGAGGTCTCAAGGACCTCTATGGTTACAAAACAATCCTGATGCATCGCTGACCCCCGATCATGTGACGGGGGTCGGCGATGCACTCATTTCCGGCCGCGCGGCCGGAAGCGGCAGTTAATTGGTTAATAGCGGCAGGTGGATCGTGATTCCACCTGCCGCTATTGCGCACACATGTCAGCTGTACATAACAGCCGGAGCCCACATCAAAGGGGGAGACATGACATGCGCCGTACTAGTACGGGGCATGTCGTGAAGGGGTTAAAATCTGACCACTGTCTCTTTATGAGGTTAGAAGTCTGGAACGCTTCAACGGATCCTGATGATTCTGAGATTGTTTTCTCGTGACATATTTATTGTACTTCATGATAGTGGTAAAATTTGCAATATGACTTGCGTTTATTTGAGAAAATATTAGAAATTTGGCAAAAATTACACAATTTCCAAACTTTTAATTCTTATGCCCCCAAACTAGAGTTATGTCACACAAAATAGCTAATGAATACAATTTCCCACATATCTACCTTACATCAGCACAATTTTTGAAACTTTTTTTTGTTAGTAGGGTTAAAATTTGATCAGTAATTTCTCATTTTTCCAACAAAATTTAAAGATCCATTTTTTAGGGACCAAATTACATTTGAAGTGACTTTCGAGGGCCACTATGACAGAAAACACCAAAAAGCGACACCATTCTGAAAACTGGAACCCTCAAATTCCACAAAACCACATTTAATAAGTTTATCAGGTGTTTCACAGGAATTAATGCAATGCGAAAGAAAAAAAAAAATGAGCATTTTACTTTTTTTTTTTCTCACAAAAATGTTACTTTAGCCCTATTTTTTTAAAATTTTCTTTACAAGGGTAACAGGAGAAAATGAACCCCAAAATTTGTTGCGCAATTTCTCCTGAGTATGCAGATACCCCATATGTGGGGGAAAACTTCTGTTTGGGCGCATGGCAGAGATCGGAAGGAAAGAAGCAGTTTGACTTTTTTAACACAAAAATGGCTGCAATTGAGAGTGGACGCCATGTCATGTTTGGAGAGCCCCTGATGTGGCTAGATATAGGAAACCCCCCACAAATTACACCATTTTTGGTAACTAGACCACTGAAGGAATGTATCTAGATGTGTGGTGAACACCTTGAACCCCCAGGTTGTTACTGTTATGGTTTGTGGGTACCATGACATTCTGAGAGAGCCCATGAGGTGCCACAACAGCAGAACTCCCCATAAGTGACCCCATTTTAAAAACTATATCTCCTTGCCTCCTGGAGTGCAGATTTTCCTAGAAATGTTTGTGGACTCCATATACAGAGCCCCTAATTGCTAGAAGAGCAGAATTCCCCTCAAGTGACCTCTTTTTAGAAATGTATTTACAGATGTAGTGATGATTTGACTCCATTGGTGTTTTCCAGAAACATGCAGCAGTGGATGTTGCGGAGTGAAAATGCAAATCTGCTATTGTAGTGCCCAGTACATGCTTCTGGAGACATGCACCCATAAGTTAAACGGGCTCTGATCGCTACAGAAATGCCAAATATGTGGACGTTAATGCATTTTAGACACACTGTGGGGCTCAAAATGGAGGGGGGGGGGGGCATTTGGAAGCGCAGAATTTGCTGTATTTCTTTTGGCGGTGAGGAGCCATAGCGCTATTCCAGAGCCTTTATACTACCAGTAACAAGGAAGCCCCCTATATTTCCACTGACAGATGACGGACCTGAGTAGGACTTGCTTTTTTGGGGGATTGAGATGAAGCTTTCACTGGGAACATTTTACATAAAACTTGGGATCACATTTATCCAGCGCTCTAAGCTAACCACTTACATGGGGGTTTCCATCTAAATCTCTGAGTGACGTGATTCAGATGAAACCCCTGAGGGATCCATTCACTATAATGAGGCAGAAGAGTTACTCTGGACTCCGTCTGGCCTCTGTTCACTGTTAACTGGCCGACTGCACTTTTATGCACACCTAAAAAGACGGACACCACTTGATCATAGGCCACAAGGTATCCACAATGCCTCCTTCTGCCTCATTATATGGAATCTCCCGCCATAGGTTCCATCTGAATCAAAAATTTCAGAGATTTACAGGAAAACCCCAGTGTAAGTGCTCAGCGCAGAATAAATGTGTACTGAGCATTACTGAGATCTTTGGAAGGCAGAGTGAATGAATCAACAGGTGAAAAATTGGTTTTATTTATTTTTATGAAGTTCCTCGTGCGGTATAAGGGATTAGACGACTTTGTTCTGGTCAGTTTTGCTGCTATCACTCACTAAAAGATGCTTTTTTTTTTAGCAAAAAACTAAACTAGCTTTTGCATTGCCATATTTTGAGAACTATAATTTTTCCATATTTCTGCCTACAGTCACGTGAGGGCTTGTTTTTTTGTGTGGAATGAATTGACGTTTTTATTGGTACTATGAGAGCAGGATTAATATTTTATCTATCCTGACTTCATTTTAGTTTCTTTCTAAGGCTATGTGCACACATTGCAGAATTTCTGCGGAAATTTCCGTGGCAATTCTGCAACTCCCTGCCTCGGGTATATCGCATGCGGAATTGCCATGCGTTTTCCCGCTAAACACTAGCGTTTTCCAAGCGTAATTAGCTTGCAGAATGCTAGCGTTTTCCAAGCGATCTGCCTTGGAAAACTGATTGACAGGCTGGTCACACTTGTCAAACATAGTGTTTGACAAGTGTGACCAACTTTATACTATTGATGCTGCCTATGCGGCATCAATAGTAAAAAATAGAATGTTAAAAATAATAAAAAATCGTGATATTTTCACCTTCCGGCGTCCCCCGCAGCCTTCCCGCTCCTGGCAGCTTCTGTTCCCAGTAAAGCCTCGTGGCAATGACCCCAGATGATGTAGCGGTCTCGCGAGACCGCTACGTCATCACAGGTCATTGCCGCAAGGCATTACTGGGAACGGGAGCATCGCGAGGAGCAGAAAGGCTGCGGGGGACGCCGGTAGGTGAGAATATCCCAATTTTTTTAAAATTATTTTTAACATTCTATCTTTTACTATTCCATGTGAGAAGTAAGCGGATCAATGCATTCCTATGTGTGCGGAATCCCCGTGATTCCGCACAAAGAATGAACATGCTGCGTTTTTTCCGGAATGCGATTCCGCCGCGGAAAAAAAACGCAGCATGTGCACAAAAAATGCAGAATGATTTAAAAATGATGGTGTGCTTACGTAAGCTTTTTTTAAAGCATTTTTTCGGCAGAAAACGGTCGAAAAAAAACGCAAAAAATCCTGAAAATGTGCACATAGCCTAAATGTATTTCTTTCCTTCCAACATGGAGTCCATGATCAGATAAGGGGGATAAGGAATGTATTTGTGTAAGCAGAAGGATCGGTACCTTTCTTGCGCCGGGTCCGGAACTGTCGGTTCTGTCTCCTCTGTTGTCTGGGGGAAAGCTTAATCAACTGGACAGACGTCTGCACGCAGCAGCAGGGGCGTAGTTAGCTCAGGGAGAGCAGAGCATGCGCAAAAGCGAGCAGACTTGACTGGAAAAGACAGCATACGGCAGGGAGAAGGAAGTGCTCCGTCCTCGCAGCACCAGAGCAGCGCAGGCCCGTGCCTGAGGATCCCCTAGGGTACCCGTAGAGACTGTGCACAGAGACTTGGAGTGCCCCCGCTGGCTCTCCTAAACACTGTGGTCCTGCTTGTACCGCGCTCGTCCCGCTTCAGAGAAAGACCAGGTACGTGACCGTGAACTATGCCCTGACTCTCTGGTCCAGATCTGCCAAGCCACGGTGGGTCTGAACTGTGTTGCGGCCCACATTTTACCCGCGATCCCAATCCCTGGATTCAGAACCCTGCGTGTGGCATCAGAGACGAATGTCACCGTCAGGATGCCACCGGAACAAGCCTTCGCTAACTGCTGTCAGCGTCACCGCTCCATATCATTGAATCCATCACCTGGAAGTCGACTGACCGGATAAGTTAAGTTATGCTTTAAGAACTCGTTTCTACCTTATCACCGGTGTTGCTTCATTCACCTTATTTCCTTGTTTGTTTTCCCCCATTACTGCAATAACTCTGCAAAACTGCTTAACTCCCTGCTTGGAGTATATCCGTGTTCAATTAAATACATTAACCCTTGATCTGTTTCCCGTGTGTCACTGCATCATGCAACCTGCTCACACCTGGCGTAGTCAGCTAGATGCAGTCTTCCAGCATGCAGGAGGCAGATCAAGCGGTGGGGGGTGCTCCAAGGACCAGCATATCATTGGCAGCAATGCTAAGTAAGCTCCTGAAATTCACTGGAAGCAACACTCTGTTATGGGACTGGACTGAGCGGGTCAGGGGTAGGTTGAGAATGCACCCCATAACCCTGGCATTAGAGACAGAGGTTGTTGTGATAGCTTTAGACGGGGAAGCGAGGAGTTCCGTCATGCACCGGCCCCTCCGTGAGCGGGATACCTTTGATAAGGTGTTGCAAATACTGGAGGAGATACACGGAGACCCTACAGACGTTGGAGAACTGCATATGCACTTATTTAGTCATGTACAAAGGGAGGGGGAGACCGTGACTGACTATATGAACACGCTGCAAGAGATCCATATTGTAATTGTGAAGCATGACGGCATAGGCGTAGTGCCCTCTGATATAGTACAGCGAGATCAGTTAGTGAAAGGCTTGAGAGATGCAATGTTGAAACAGGTCTTGCGAGAGCGCTTACAGGTAAATACGCGCTTGACATTTTTAGAAGTTGGGGCTGAGGCGCGTGTATGTGAGCAAGAGCAGGGGGTGACAGTCCCAGCAGGGAAGATCTGGAGCAGGGAGGTATCTCTGGCACTGGCAGCCGAGCAGAGTTGGGTGATAGAGCTACTGAAAGAACTTCAAGACATCAAGAAATATCCGACTCCAGGAGGAAAACTCCAGTACCACCACACCCCCCTGAAGGAAGAACTGGGCCAGAGCCACGGCGGGAAACAAGACCCACAGGCAGAAAAGCTGAACCCACTTACTACAACTGTGGAGAACCTGGACACTTGGCTCTGGGATGTGTTCGGCGGGGCCGACCTCTTTAACGTCGTCCATTAAATTAGGAGGCTCCGTGGCCGAGGAACGCCACCTAGAGCCTGAACAGTCAAGAAGGAGAGCAAAAAGTCCCACAAGTTTAGTATCCTTGTGTCCTCTTGTATGGGCCGAAATGGACAGACTGGTCGTTCGCTGCTTAGTTGACACCGGCTCCCAAGTAACCACAATTTCCGAAGACATTTCTCTGAGACAATGTGGCCTTTATGGGGTCCAGTGATCAAGCTGACAGCTGGAAACCAGTTGCCCATCCTGGTCGCAGGGGTGGTTTGGATGCAAATCACCATATGTGCTAAAAACGTGGGTCAAAAAGGAGTCGTGTTAACCGTGGTGGACCCTGGCAGTGGCCCCAATGTGACTTTAGGGATGAACGTGTTAAAAGAACTTGGAAAACTTCTAATCAGTGAGTTGTCAGATGTGTTTCTGAAGCAGTGGAGCTCTTGCACCCCTCAAAAGGAGGGTGTTCCAACAAATAATCCGAGTGCGCAGGCCCAAGAGACTTCGAGCGATGGAAAAACCTTGGGGAAAGTGGTAGTCCCAGCTGCAGCCAACCTTGTCTTGACACCAGGTCAAACGGTGCTCACTCTGCCCTTCAAGCCACTGTCCACGACAGTAATGTACTAGTGCGGTGTGTCAATCTCAGAGAGGACAACAAGTGCTACAGGTGGACGCTCTGCTCGGCCGATACCAGGACGTTTTTGCCCTTCATGATGAAGATTTTGGGTGTACCACGGCGATCACCCATGAAATTCCGATTGGAAATGCTGCACCTATCCGTGAACGCTACCGTCAGATCCCACCACAAATGTATCAAGAAGTGAAGGGAATGTTAACACAAATGCTACAGAGTGGAGTAATTACAGAAAGCCAAAGCCCATGGGCAGCTCCCATTGTATTTGTGCAGAAAAAATACAGGACGGAAGGGAGCGAGTAATCACCTACGCAAGCCAGTCTCTCCACGACTGAACGAAACCTGGACAATTACAGTTCTTTTAAACTGGAACTGCCGGCGTTGGTGTGGGCCATGACTGAGAAGTTTGCTGAATACCTGTCCAGGTCTGAAGTCCTGATGCACACCGACAACAACCCTTTAGCTCACGTGGAGAATGCAAAACTGGGGGCCATGGAGCAGCGGTGGGTGGCCCGAATGGCTAAATACCGGTATAAGATCGCTTACCGGAAAAAAGCTGAGAACACCCGTGTAGATGCTTTGTCCAGAGTGACACACGAGTGACCTGGACCCAACCGGAATGAAGAACTGGAGGCTGAAGAAATCCCCGAGTTCCGAACTTCCGCCAGGACGATGGCGGCTACGCAGGAACAGGATTCAGACGGCACTCAAAAATGTACCCTGGGGCGATCCCATGACGAATGAGTACGACTTCAGCAGGAGGATGGCGAATTCGCTCAGTTAAGGCAGTGAGTGGCCCTGAAACAGTTGCCCAATCAAGGAGAGAGAGACGCCCTGTCCACAGGAACTTTGCAGATCCTTCGCCAGTGGGAGAGACTTCAATTGCGGAATGGCTTACTGTATCGGAAGATCCAGCTAAACCGAGAACTGGGAATCACCTGGCAGGTGGTGCTGCCTGAAACGCTGCAGAGAAATATGCTTGCGCAGGGGGCGAGAGCAGGGTGCTGCCACGATGGGGGACACTGTGATAATGACAGAAGAGTCCTCCACGCGAAGCAGGGAAGGAGGACGGCGATCGTAAGAAGAGAGGAGGCCCTGGATCAAGATCAGAGAAGCCCATCAGACCGGACCGCACTGTATTGGAGGGATAATAAAAGCTATTTTTCGGGCTATGCAGAGGAGACTCAAACATCTTCCTAGAATACTGTAAATTAGGTGGTAAAGGTGGTGGATGTACTTTATACTGGGAGAATCTGATGACAGGTTCCCTTTAACCCCTTCATGACCATGGGATTTTTCATTTTTCCGTGTTCGTTTTTCGGTCCCCTCCTTCCCAGAGCCATAACTTTTTTATTTTTCCGTCAATTTGGCCATGTGAGGGCTTATTTTTTGCGGGACGAGTTGTACTTTTGAACGACATCATTGGTTTTAGCATGTCGTGTACTAGAAAACGGGAAAAAAATTCCAAGTGCGGTGAAATTGCAAAAAAAGTGCAATCCCACACTTGTTTTTTGTTTGGCTTTTTTGCTAGGTTCACTAAATGCTAAAACTTACCTGCCATTATGATTCTTCAGGTCATTACGAGTTCATAGACACCTAACATGACTAGGTTTTTTATTTATCTAAGTGGTGAAAAAAAATTCCAAACTTTGCTAAAAAAAAAAAAATAAAAATATTGCGCCATTTTCCGATACTCGTAGCGTCTCCATTTTTCGTGATCTGGGGTCGGTTGAGGGCTTATTTTTTGCGTGCCGAGATGACGTTTTTAATGATAGCATTTTGGTGCAGATACGTTCTTTTGATCACCCGTTATTGCATTTTAATGCAATGTCGCGGCGACCTAAAAAACGTAATTCTGGCGTTTTGAATTTTTTTCTCGCTACGCCGTTTAGCGATCAGGTTAATGCTTTTTTTTAGTTGATAGATCGGGCGATTCTGAGCGCGGCGATACCAAATATGTGTAGATTTTATTATTTTTTTTATTGATTTATTTTGATTGGGGCGAAAGGGGGGTGATTTAAACTTTTATATTTTTTTTATTTTTTTCACATTTTTTTTACTTTTTTTTTTTACTTTTGCCATGCTTCAATAGCCTCCATGGGAGGCTAGAAGCAGGCACAGCACGATCGGCTCTGCTACATAGCAGCGATCTGCTGATCGCTGCTATGTAGCAGAATTGCACGTGTGCTGTGAGCGCCGACCACAGGGTGGCGCTCACAGCGACGGGCGATCAGTAACCATAGAGGTCTCAAGGACCTCTATGGTTACAATGGAGATGCATCGCCGACCCCCGATCATGTGACGGGGGTCGGCGATGACGTAATTTCCGGCCGCCCGGCCGGATGCGGTAGTTAAATGCCGCTGTCTGCGATTTACAGCGGCATTTAACTAGTTAATAGGTGCGGGCAGATCGCGATTCTGCCCGCACCTATTGCGGGCACATGTCAGCTGTTCAAAACAGCTGACATGTCCCGGCTTTGATGCGGGCTCACCGCGGAGCCCTGCATCAAAGCAGGGGATCTGACCTCGGACGTACTATCCCGTCCGAGGTCAGAAAGGGGTTAAGAACTAACCTTTACTAGGTATACGAATAAAAAATACGACCACTAAATATAACAAACATAAAGGACCGGGGGAGGGATAAACCCAGTGCTATAGTGAATCCTAACAACCACAGAAAAGGGAAAAAAAAGGGGGTATATAAAAACCAATACTTCTGGCAATACTATATGGTTGCTTTACCACAGCACACCGTGATGCATGTCACATAACTTAGGGTGTCCGGATAGGTGCATCAAAATATAGTAGGCTGTACCAAAGGATATTACGGTATGTGATCACCTGTATGATTGTCAACCTATATATCTGTTAATCAATACATATGACTTTTATGGTGGGTATTCACTATAGCCATCCACCCTATACTGTCACAGACTCCTCAACTTGTTAGGGTCCTGACAATGGTCATGTGTGCTTCTCACTACACCCTTTTAGCGTTCATAGGTTACTTTACTACAGATATAGATTGAGCAAGATTAGTCATAGATATATCTGCCCCATACCATTGTTATCCTCTGTACCACCGCCTTACAAAAAACATGTCATCAGAGGTTTATAGCAGCATAAGAGAGGTATATATACAACAACATGTGACCAATAAAGAACATGCTATCACTGTATTGTCCTAATTACGGGACCATGCTGCCTCATGAACATACATCCAGAGCGTCCCTCAAATAGACACAACAGTGTGGTCACCATTTCATTGCTCCAGCCCCTGTTACCTTCGGGCAATAATATATGCAAACTTTGCAACTAGGAGCAGTCATGTGTTGTATCGATCTCACCCACAGTTGGAGAGAGTTAACGTATCTCTTAGAAGGGTGAGCCTGCCTCTCATTCATGTGTAGCGTCTCCCGACGCGTTTCGTCCTAATGGGACTCATCAGGGGAGTAAAGACTGCCGCTTACAGAACTTACCCCATCTGTGATTTAAAAGCATTGACGGAGGCGCGCCATTGAGGCTCCGCCCCCAGCGTGTGACGCGTCTCCTATACTGCGCAAAGCATTTCCGGTATATCGGAGCCTACGTACAAGCTGTGGGACGCAGGATGTCATGGAACGCAAGCGCTCCATTTCATTCTCGTGCGCCGCTTGGCACCGGATAAATGTGTGCTCCATACCTATGTGTCAGTTAGACAAGACCACTATACGGTCTATAACTCATGCATTGAGTGCCCCCATAATAATGCGCCAATATATACAATCGGCCTGCATAACATAGTAACATAGTAACATAGTAACATAGTTAGTAAGGCCGAAAAAAGACATTTGTCCATCCAGTTCAGCCTATATTCCATCATAATAAATACCCAGATCTACGTCCTTCTACAGAACCTAATAATTGTATGATACAATATTGCTCTGCTCCAGGAAGACATCCAGGCCTCTCTTGAACCAACGGGCATCATGCATGAACAGATGAGACCACTATCCTTGCATCGGTCCCATCCGCCCCTAATATGGTACAGTATTGCTAAAAAAAAAAAAATAAAAATATTGCGCCATTTTCCGATACTCGTAGCGTCTCCATTTTTCGTGATCTGGGGTCGGTTGAGGGCTTATTTTTTGCGTGCCGAGATGACGTTTTTAATGATAGCATTTTGGTGCAGATACGTTCTTTTGATCACCCGTTATTGCATTTTAATGCAATGTCGCGGCGACCTAAAAAACGTAATTCTGGCGTTTTGAATTTTTTTCTCGCTACGCCGTTTAGCGATCAGGTTAATGCTTTTTTTTAGTTGATAGATCGGGCGATTCTGAGCGCGGCGATACCAAATATGTGTAGATTTTATTATTTTTTTTATTGATTTATTTTGATTGGGGCGAAAGGGGGGTGATTTAAACTTTTATATTTTTTTTATTTTTTTCACATTTTTTTTACTTTTTTTTTTTACTTTTGCCATGCTTCAATAGCCTCCATGGGAGGCTAGAAGCAGGCACAGCACGATCGGCTCTGCTACATAGCAGCGATCTGCTGATCGCTGCTATGTAGCAGAATTGCACGTGTGCTGTGAGCGCCGACCACAGGGTGGCGCTCACAGCGACGGGCGATCAGTAACCATAGAGGTCTCAAGGACCTCTATGGTTACAATGGAGATGCATCGCCGACCCCCGATCATGTGACGGGGGTCGGCGATGACGTAATTTCCGGCCGCCCGGCCGGATGCGGTAGTTAAATGCCGCTGTCTGCGATTTACAGCGGCATTTAACTAGTTAATAGGTGCGGGCAGATCGCGATTCTGCCCGCACCTATTGCGGGCACATGTCAGCTGTTCAAAACAGCTGACATGTCCCGGCTTTGATGCGGGCTCACCGCGGAGCCCTGCATCAAAGCAGGGGATCTGACCTCGGACGTACTATCCCGTCCGAGGTCAGAAAGGGGTTAAGAACTAACCTTTACTAGGTATACGAATAAAAAATACGACCACTAAATATAACAAACATAAAGGACCGGGGGAGGGATAAACCCAGTGCTATAGTGAATCCTAACAACCACAGAAAAGGGAAAAAAAAAGGGGGTATATAAAAACCAATACTTCTGGCAATACTATATGGTTGCTTTACCACAGCACACCGTGATGCATGTCACATAACTTAGGGTGTCCGGATAGGTGCATCAAAATATAGTAGGCTGTACCAAAGGATATTACGGTATGTGATCACCTGTATGATTGTCAACCTATATATCTGTTAATCAATACATATGACTTTTATGGTGGGTATTCACTATAGCCATCCACCCTATACTGTCACAGACTCCTCAACTTGTTAGGGTCCTGACAATGGTCATGTGTGCTTCTCACTACACCCTTTTAGCGTTCATAGGTTACTTTACTACAGATATAGATTGAGCAAGATTAGTCATAGATATATCTGCCCCATACCATTGTTATCCTCTGTACCACCGCCTTACAAAAAACATGTCATCAGAGGTTTATAGCAGCATAAGAGAGGTATATATACAACAACATGTGACCAATAAAGAACATGCTATCACTGTATTGTCCTAATTACGGGACCATGCTGCCTCATGAACATACATCCAGAGCGTCCCTCAAATAGACACAACAGTGTGGTCACCATTTCATTGCTCCAGCCCCTGTTACCTTCGGGCAATAATATATGCAAACTTTGCAACTAGGAGCAGTCATGTGTTGTATCGATCTCACCCACAGTTGGAGAGAGTTAACGTATCTCTTAGAAGGGTGAGCCTGCCTCTCATTCATGTGTAGCGTCTCCCGACGCGTTTCGTCCTAATGGGACTCATCAGGGGAGTAAAGACTGCCGCTTACAGAACTTACCCCATCTGTGATTTAAAAGCATTGACGGAGGCGCGCCATTGAGGCTCCGCCCCCAGCGTGTGACGCGTCTCCTATACTGCGCAAAGCATTTCCGGTATATCGGAGCCTACGTACAAGCTGTGGGACGCAGGATGTCATGGAACGCAAGCGCTCCATTTCATTCTCGTGCGCCGCTTGGCACCGGATAAATGTGTGCTCCATACCTATGTGTCAGTTAGACAAGACCACTATACGGTCTATAACTCATGCATTGAGTGCCCCCATAATAATGCGCCAATATATACAATCGGCCTGCATAACGGGCATCATGCATGAACAGATGAGACCACTATCCCTTGCATCGGTCCCATCCGCCCCTAATATGGTACAGTATTACTCTGACTACTACTACGAACACCGCAAAAATGGCTCACCAAGGCAAGAATGATGCATCAAGATAGATACACTTATGAAACCAATGCGACACCCTCCTAAGCCATAAGGAGGAGGCATGCACAGAGACCCCAGCGCAATATGGGCATGCAAAAAAAGGAAAAAGGAAAAAATAGAAAAAAGTAAATAAAGAATGTAATAAAAAATAATAAATAAATAAATAAAAATAAATAAAGTACCGGACACCACCGACCCGTGGGTTTTGTAAATACCCACAAAGAGAATGAAGGAAGGCTCCCTATTACACCCTTTTACTGTAAAGCCTACACTCCTGATTCCTACCTAACGCGGAGGTTGGCACCCTAAAAAGAACCCTGCGCATATGGCGCCCCCACTCAACGACGGCTAGCCCTATAATCACTGTCCCTATAAACCCTATACTAGGACAGATAGGAAAAACAACTAAATGGAACTGTAAGGGAATATATCCCAGCTTTTAATTGTTGTTAGTGGGGAACAGGTAAGAGAAGTGTGCCTAGAGATATGTTTTAGTAACTGGACACCTACCTAACGCGGGGGTTGGCACCCTAAAAACCTCACGCCTTGGCGCCCCCACTCCTCGGTGGCTCTCCCTCCCTAAATGACCCTAATGACCTGTGTTAGAAGAAAAGCCATAGAGGTAGGGGGGCTTGGATTTGGGGGGGGGGGTGAAAAAGGTATATATATTGAAACTAAAGAAAACAGCTATAGGGCTGTAGTTCGTTCAGTCCCAATGGTTGGACTGTTTTGAGACAAAAGATCCATCTGCTTTCTTTCTGGAGGATCAATTTATCCCAGTCACCTCCTCTAGTCGGTGGCAAAATTCTGTCTATACCCACGAAAGTAATTTTTTTCTGATTGCCCTGATGGAAAGTATTCATGTGGGTTGCCACCGGAGTTTCTCTTCTATTGGCGAAGTCCCGGAGGTGTTCCCCCACTCTCTTGCAAAATTCCCTTTTGGTTTTTCCCACATATTCCAGCCCACATTCACAGGTTGATTTGTAGACAATGCCTTTCGTGCGACAATTAATAAAGTGTCGTATGGAATAAGATCTATTTGTTACATTACTTGAAAATTCTTTTGTTGTTAATATTGAGGCACAGGCCTTGCAATTTCCACATTTAAAACAGCCTTTGGTGTTATCTATACGCGGGTTTGAATTCCCTTTAGGGTCATAATGGCTATGCACCATATGCCTCTCCTGTATGTAATTTGAGGGTAAGGGGAAACATGCCCTTTAATTTCCCTGTCCATTAGAAGAATGGGCCAATGCTTTTGGAGAATATCCCTGATGTTATTAGCCCCATTACAATACCTGGTAATGAACCTGATAGTCGTGTCATTCTCTAACTGTGGTTTAGATGTTAATAGGTCTTTCCTATCTCTCTTTGCAGTTTCTCTATAGGCCTTTTTCAAAACCCCCTCGGGATAGCCCCTATCTAGAAATCTGCCGCAAAGATCATTGGCTTGTTCTTGAAAAGCATTTTGGGTTGAGCAGGTATTGCCCTTTGGGGATCCCTCGCTTCAGAGGGACCGGATGGTTACTTTCCCATCGAAGAAGAGAATTGGTGGCTGTGCTTTTCCTGTGAGTCTTAGTAGAAATGGCCCCATTATTCTCTTTTTCTATAAGGATGTCAAGAAATGCTAACTTCTCTGTGCTGGCCTCGTATGTGAAGTGTAGGCCTATGTTGTTAACATTTAGCCCCTCTACAAAGCTACCAAATTCACAGGTGCTCCCTCTCCAGATGACCAGCACATCATCAATGTACCTCAACCATAGTACAATCCTTTCATCTAGAGTAGAGGCACCATCTCCAAAGACCACTCTTTCCTCCCACCAGCCCAGGAGCAGATTTGCATACGAAGGCGCACAAGGGCTGCCCATCGCAGTGCCCCTGAGCTGGTGGAAGTACTTGTGGTCAAATAGAAAAACGTTCCTGGTAAGACAGAATTCAAGGGCCTCTAGAACAAACCTGTTGTGTGTCATATTGTGTGCCCCTGGTGCTGAGGTAATGATTCACTGCCAGTAGACCTTTATCGTGTGGGATGGAAGAGTATAACGCTTCCACGTCTATACTCGCCAGTATCATGTCTTCCTCCAAAAACACCCCATCTAGTTTGCCCAAAAGGTCGGTGGTGTCCCGTACATAAGAATTTAAAGAATTCACAAAAGGTTTAATAATTTGATCCACATATTGCCCCAATCTCTCTGTAAGACTGTTGTTACCAGAGACTATGGGTCTCCCTTTGAGGGGGGTTACCCCTTTGTGTACCTTAGGGAGGCAATAAAAAGTGGGGATCACTGGATTTTTTGGTATGAGAAAATCCCTTTCCTCCTTCCCCACAACACCATCCTCAAAACCTCGCTCGATGATGGTTCTTAATTCTGTCAAGAAAGTCGCTGTAGGGTTACCACTTAGAACCCTGTATTCATCTTTTCTGTCCAAAAGAGAGATGCACATGGAACGGTAATTTGTGGTGTCCATAATTACCACATTCCCCCCTTTATCAGAGGGTTTTATTGTGATACTTTGATCTTTTTCGAGGTTACACAGACATGTCATCTCGCTTCTGGACAGGTTAAACCGCCCTCTTTTCTTATTTTCTGGCAAATTCACAATTTCTTCTGTGACTAAATTCAAGAAAATATCAATAGATCCAAGATCACCCATAGGAGGGGGCATCTTAGAACTCTTGTTTCTCAAACTGGTGAAGGGGCCTGTACCATCTAGATTAGGAATGGGATCGCTTAGATGAAATAGTAGCTGAACATCTTGCAGCAAATCATCCGAAATGCCAAGTTCTAAAGGGAATTAAAACCCGCGTATAGATAACACCAAAGGCTGTTTTAAATGTGGAAATTGCAAGGCCTGTGCCTCAATATTAACAACAAAAGAATTTTCAAGTAATGTAACAAATAGATCTTATTCCATACGACACTTTATTAATTGTCGCACGAAAGGCATTGTCTACAAAGCAACCTGTGAATGTGGGCTGGAATATGTGGGAAAAACCAAAAGGGAATTTCGCAAGAGAGTGGGGGAACACCTCCGGGACATCGCCAATAGAAGAGAAACTCCGGTGGCAACCCACATGAATACTTTCCATCAGGGCAATCAGAAAAAAATTACTTTCGTGGGTATAGACAGAATTTTGCCACCGACTAGAGGAGGTGACTGGGATAAATTGATCCTCCAGAAAGAAAGCAGATGGATCTTTTGTCTCAAAACAGTCCAACCATTGGGACTGAACGAACTACAGCCCTATAGCTGTTTTCTTTAGTTTCAATATATATACCTTTTTCACCCCCCCCCAAATCCAAGCCCCCCTACCTCTATGGCTTTTCTTCTAACGCAGGTCATTAGGGTCATTTAGGGAGGGAGAGCCACCGAGGAGTGGGGGCGCCAAGGCGTGAGGTTTTTAGGGTGCCAACCCCCGCGTTAGGTAGGTGTCCAGTTACTAAAACATATCTCTAGGCACACTTCTCTTACCTGTTCCCCACTAACAACAATTAAAAGCTGGGATATATTCCCTTACAGTTCCATTTAGTTGTTTTTCCTCCCTATCTGTCCTAGTATAGGGTTTATAGGGACAGTGATTATAGGGCTAGCCGTCGTTGAGTGGGGGCACCATATGCGCAGGGTTCTTTTTAGGGTGCCAACCTCCGCGTTAGGTAGGTATCAGGAGTGTAGGCTTTACAGTAAAAGGGTGTAATAGGGAGCCTTCCTTCATTCTCTTTGTGGGTATTTACAAAACCCACGGGTCGGTGGTGTCCGGTACTTTATTTATTTTTATTTATTTATTATTTTTTATTACATTCTTTATTTACTTTTTTCTATTTTTTCCTTTTTCCTTTTTTTGCATGCCCATATTGCGCTGGGGTCTCTGTGCATCCCTCCTCCTTATGGCTTAGGAGGGTGTCGCATTGGTTTCATAAGTGTATCTATCTTGATGCATCATTCTTGCCTTGGTGAGCCATTTTTGCGGTGTTCGTAGTAGTAGTCAGAGTAATACTGTACCATATTAGGGGCGGATGGGACCGATGCAAGGATAGTGGTCTCATCTGTTCATGCATGATGCCCGTTGGTTCAAGAGAGGCCTGGATGTCTTCCTGGAGCAGAACAATATTGTATCATACAATTATTAGGTTCTGTAGAAGGACGTAGATCTGGGTATTTATTATGATGGAATATAGGCTGAACTGGATGGACAAATGTCTTTTTTCGGCCTTACTAACTATGTTACTATGTTACTATGTTACTATGTTATGCAGGCCGATTGTATATATTGGCGCATTATTATGGGGGCACTCAATGCATGAGTTATAGACCGTATAGTGGTCTTGTCTAACTGACACATAGGTATGGAGCACACATTTATCCGGTGCCAAGCGGCGCACGAGAATGAAATGGAGCGCTTGCGTTCCATGACATCCTGCGTCCCACAGCTTGTACGTAGGCTCCGATATACCGGAAATGCTTTGCGCAGTATAGGAGACGCGTCACACGCTGGGGGCGGAGCCTCAATGGCGCGCCTCCGTCAATGCTTTTAAATCACAGATGGGGTAAGTTCTGTAAGCGGCAGTCTTTACTCCCCTGATGAGTCCCATTAGGACGAAACGCGTCGGGAGACGCTACACATGAATGAGAGGCAGGCTCACCCTTCTAAGAGATACGTTAACTCTCTCCAACTGTGGGTGAGATCGATACAACACATGACTGCTCCTAGTTGCAAAGTTTGCATATATTATTGCCCGAAGGTAACAGGGGCTGGAGCAATGAAATGGTGACCACACTGTTGTGTCTATTTGAGGGACGCTCTGGATGTATGTTCATGAGGCAGCATGGTCCCGTAATTAGGACAATACAGTGATAGCATGTTCTTTATTGGTCACATGTTGTTGTATATATACCTCTCTTATGCTGCTATAAACCTCTGATGACATGTTTTTTGTAAGGCGGTGGTACAGAGGATAACAATGGTATGGGGCAGATATATCTATGACTAATCTTGCTCAATCTATATCTGTAGTAAAGTAACCTATGAACGCTAAAAGGGTGTAGTGAGAAGCACACATGACCATTGTCAGGACCCTAACAAGTTGAGGAGTCTGTGACAGTATAGGGTGGATGGCTATAGTGAATACCCACCATAAAAGTCATATGTATTGATTAACAGATATATAGGTTGACAATCATACAGGTGATCACATACCGTAATATCCTTTGGTACAGCCTACTATATTTTGATGCACCTATCCGGACACCCTAAGTTATGTGACATGCATCACGGTGTGCTGTGGTAAAGCAACCATATAGTATTGCCAGAAGTATTGGTTTTTATATACCCCCTTTTTTTTCCCTTTTCTGTGGTTGTTAGGATTCACTATAGCACTGGGTTTATCCCTCCCCCGGTCCTTTATGTTTGTTATATTTAGTGGTCGTATTTTTTATTCGTATACCTAATAAAGGTTAAGTCTTATCCAGTAGCTTTCTATTATAATTTTCTTGGATTAATCACCCAGCTTATATATATTCCCTTTAAGAACGCGGCTACATTTCTACATGTGTGTCTTCTGACTCCCTATAGAATCCTACAAAGAAAAAGGCACAAAAATATAAAGAAAATATGCAGTTCAGTGGTGTCTTACAATGCACAGCGGCAGGAGTTTTCCTTCAGTTTTCCTATGTTGCTTGGACAGTTGCTCACACGTGTTTTCACAACATTGGTTTTAGCAGGCAAAACATGCTCTCGTAGCAATAAAAATTCTGGGTTCAAAGGCTCGTTTTTTAGTCTTCTCGTCAATTTTTTTGTTTTTGCTGTGGGTTTTTTGTGTGATTTATCTATGGTACATGCTTAGAACAAACGCTATTACCCTGCCGATATGGGGTTAATCTGAGGGGTAATATTCTTACTATTGAGCCTGGCGCAGGGACTTAGCCGAATGCTGGGAGAGAAAATGAACTTTATTCCTCCCGGCAGCGTTCGGATTTTAGTCACATGGCGGCGCCGGCGTCACTCACGGCTCTGAGTATACACAGTGTTGGCTGTCACCACACCACGGGCCCTCGCTGACAGCTGGCCTCAATAGAGAGCGAGTGTCAGTCAGGGCCTGGGCTCAGCTACAGCCGACACTGTGTATACTCAGAGCGGTGACTGACCCCGTGCCAGTGCCGCCATGTGACTAAAACCCGAACACTGCCAGGGAGAATAAAGTTCATTTTCTCGCTGCAGTGTTTGGCTAATTGCAGGCGCCGGGCGGGTTCAGACCACTGTTAACCTGCAGATTAACCCCATATCTGCGGGGTAATAGCGTTTTTTCTCATGACCAGTTCCCTTTAGTGCAGTTAGTTTTATTCCTAAAAACGCTGCAAAAAAATACAAAAAAACCCTGCAGTATTTCAAATCAAGAAAAAAAGACAAAAAACACAAGCGTGTGCACGAGATTTCTGAGATCTCGCAGCTTTAGCTGCAACTATGGTATGCAGCTTTTAATTTCTATTAGAAAAAAAAGCAGCAAAAATGCAAACGTGAATAAAGCCTAAGACACAGCAGATTTTCTGGACAAAGAAAACTGTAATGTTCACTCCATGTGAGAACGTGAAGGAAAAAGAAACACAAAACCCTCATATGAACCGAAAAGTAGATGAACATTGAAATGAATAAGGCGACGATCGCACGATGAGCTTTTGGACAGTTTTTGTCGCTGCCCCATCTCTGCACCGATTTAAAGTGTTACTTGCAAAATGAATATAACCTTCATTTTATCACATTTTTGACGCTGTGCTTTTTGTCTCTTCTGAGTCTGTCAGCCATTAAATAAAGCGGCTTTGCTTTTGATGCTTCCTGGTATTAATTATTGACATACTTGTGCAGATTACATGGTTTTCCATCCCGGAAATGCATGAAAAAAAAACTTGTGTGCCTTTTTTACCTGCGTAATTTCCAGATCTAAAACACGTCTATGGGGAAAATCCGCACACAAAAGAGAAATTAAAAAAAATATTTAGAATTGAGAGTCCTCAGTGGTTTGATACCTTTTAATGGCTAACTGAAAAGATAATAATAATTTTATTTAATAATAATAATAATAATAATTGTATTTATATAGCGCCAACATATTCAACATATTCCGCAGCGCTTAAAAGACGGTAACAAATTGCAAGCTTCAAGACTACTCGGGTCCGTTCATCAGGCATAGACATCTTTTCAGTTAGCCATTATAATCAACCACTGAGGACTCTCAATTCTAAATATTTTTCTATCTACTGGCGAACACGGTACCAAGATATATATCTTTCCTATATCAAAAAAAGAGAAATTGACACGTTGTGCATTTGGATCGCGCACCGCACATGAGCAAAAAAAAAAAAAAAAAAGGAAGTTGCTTTGTTTGAAGCGATGAAAATATGCAGTCTCACAAACGCACCAAAACCTCATTGTGGGACTGTAGCCGAAGAGAAATCATCCGGTTTCTGAGGCCACTCAGCCCTCACTGCACAAATGTATGAAGCCATTAGGCGCATTCATAGTGCTACAGCGACACCTGCTGGCAGCGCTTGTGTACTGCTGCGAGATCCGATTTAATAATCAAGTTTATCAACTATTGCAACAAGTCAGGATTGACCAAGAAAACCGCAGTGCCCATCCGCCCCAGGCAATATCTACAAAGCAGAACATTCTGCTGCAATATTGATGGAAACCGTAAGTTCTGTCATCTATGACTGAAGACATGGCGCGATATCTACATTGTACTGCACTAATGTCACGACATGTACATAGAAGTAAGGCAGCACCGTGCTGGCTGCAGATTATGTGCAAGTAACGGGGACTGTGAGCTCCTTACCGCACGGCTCTTCCTTCTTCCAGGGATGTGCTGCGCTCACTCCGCCCTCATTGCCACGTACACTGGTCTCACATGCGGGGCAATGTCCGCACACTGCACCCACGGTGTATGTATGTCCCAGCACAGCAGGGTGGGCGGTGCACGGCTGCTTACTGTCTCTCTGTGGGGGGGGGGGGGGGGGGTTTACTTGTTTTCTGAATTTAGAATATTTCAGCTTTTACAGATTATAGATTGTTGGGAAGAGTGCTGCATACTGAAAGTCCACCAGAGGGCGCAGATGTATGCTTTCCAATGTTCTCTGTTTTGTCGGGAAGGATGATGTAATTCCTGTGACCACCAGAGGGCGCAGATATAACGTTTCCTTCTGGACGTTGCTGTCTGGTTTATCGGGAAGCCCAGCTGTGATTCCTATGACCTCCAGAGGGCGCTGTTGTAATCTTTCCTGCAATGTCTGATTTGTCAGGAAGGCAGCAGTAATTCATGTAACCACCAGAGGGCGCACACGTCATCTTTTCTCCTGCGTTGGTTAGTCCATAAGTCATCTGAAAGTCTTATGACCAGCAGAGGGCGCTGATGTGCTTTTAAATATTTCTGGTTTTGAAATGTGCAGCCTTTATTTTATGATAATTGCAGCATAATTGGGGAATTTCTTCTGTTTTCCATCGCTCTTAACATTTTTTTTTTTTTACGTAAATGTCAACGTGGCTCCTGCAACCCAACAAATATACAGTAAAATGATGCAGCTGCGACTTTCTGCTAAATAAAAGGCTGGAAATGCACCAAATTTTATTCAATATAGGAGATGCATCCTTGAAATGTTTACATAAACGTGTTTTCCGTATGTGTGCCATTCATGTGTACAACAGGCTGCACATGCACGATTTTCCACTTAGATCTCAGGTTAACGTGGGAAAAAATATCACAGCATGCGGACAAGACCAGTGCATGCAACTAACATGTAATGTAATCGTACTGCTCTCTGATGACATCCGAGTGCAGTCCGATGTGTCACACACACTTATAGACGTGTATGAGTGCATGGGATCCGATTATCAGATGTACTTACAGCATGTGGCTATTGTTTTCTCGCAAATCGCAGATCTCCACTGCCTCATAGAATAACATTGGCCCGAGGGCTATGTGATACTGTTACACGCTCGTGTGAGTGAGCCCTTATTGTTAGGCTACAGTCAGACATCCATGCTTGTTGTGTGTGTGCTGCCAGTGTTTTTCCCTGACTCCATGGGACTATTCACAACACTTTTTTTGTTTTTCAAACCCATAGTTTGCATAAGAAAAAACCAAGACATGTCCTACTGTGGTCTGATCTGAAGACACTGTGTCTCAAAACCCCCAAAACAGACAGCACTGATGCCATCTGAATTGTATCTGTGTGATGTCCATTTTTTTTAGTGTCTGTTTGTCAGGAGAAGATTAAGAAATCTCATATGTTGTGGTAGAGAGTTCCAGAGTAGGGGTGATACGTGAGAGAAATCTTGTATACGATTGTGGGAAGAGGAGATAAGAGGGGAGTAGAGAAGGAGATCTTGTGAGGATCGGAGGTTGCGTGCAGGAAAGTACCGGGAGACGAGGTCACAGATGTATGGAGGAGACAGGTTGTGGATGGCTTTGTATGTCATAGTTAGGGTTTTGTAATGGGGAGCCAGTGAAGGGATTGACAGAGGGGAGAGGCCGGGGAATAGCGGTGGGACAGGTGGATTAGTCGGGCAGCAGAGTTTAGAATAGATTGGAGGGGTGCGAGAGTGTTAGAGGGGAGGCCACAGAGCAGGAGGTTATAGTAGTCGAGGCGGGAGATGATGAGGGCATTGACTAGAGTTTTTGCAGATTCTTGGTTTAGGAATGTACGGATCCGTGAAATATTTTTGAGTTGAAGGCGGCAGGAAGTGGAAAGGGCTTGGATATGCGGTTTGAAGGAGAGATCAGTGTCAAGGATTACCCCAAGGCAGCGAACTTGTGGGACTGGGGAGAGTGGGCAGCCATTTACTGTAATGGATAGGTTTGTTGGGGGGTCGCTTGAGATGGGGGAAAGATGATGAATTCTGTTTTGTCCATGTTACGTTTTAGAAATCTAGCGGAGAAGAAGGATGAAATAGCGGACAGACATTGAGGGATTCTGGTTAGTAGGGTGGTCATATCTGGTCCAGAGATGTAGTTCTGCATGTTATCAGCATAGAGCTTATACTGAAAACTGATTCTATGAGCTGTCCCAGGCCAAAGGTGTAAATGGAGAAGAGCAGGGGCCCTAGGACTGTACCTTGTGGGACTCCGACAGATAGGGGGTGAGGTGAGGAGGTGGTGTGTGAGTGGGAGACGCTGAATGTCCGGTCTGTTAGCTATGACGAGATCCAGGCTAGGGCCAAGTCTGTGATGCCAAGGGATGAGAGGGTCTGTAGTAATAGGGAATGGTCCACTGTGTCAAAGGCAGAGGACAGGTCCAGGAGGAGGAGGACAGAGTAGTGTCGCTTGCTCTTGGCGGTTAATAGGTCATTGGTGACCTTAGGGCAGTTTCAGTGGAGTGGTGTGACTGGAAGCAGATTGTAAGCAGTCAAAGAGGGAGCAGGAAGAGAGATGGGAGGACAGTTCAAGATGGACATGTTGTTTCACTAGTTTTGAGGCATAGGGGAGAAGTGATATAAGGCGATAGCTAGATGCAGACGATGGGTCAAGAGAGGGCTTTTTGAGGATAGGTGTGATTGAGACATGTTTAAAGCTTGAGGGGAAAACACCAGTTGCTAGTGATAGGTTGAAGAGATGGGTTAGGGTTGGGATGAAGACTGTGGCAAGGTTTGGGATGAAGTGGGATGGGATCGGGTCAAGTGCACAGGTGGTGAGATGCGATCTTGAGAGTAGAGTGGTGAGTCAATCTTCTGTAATGGTGGAGAAGTTGGTTTTGGAGGTGGAGGGCTGGGCAGTTGGGAGGAAGGGCTCTGGGGTTGTCGACTAAAACTGTCTCTGATGTTATCAATCTTCTGCTTGAAAACTGAGGCAAAGTCTTCAGCTGAGATAAGTGGGGAGGGAGGAGGTGCTGGGGGATGGAGGAGAGAATTGAAGGTGTTGAATAACTGTTTAGGGTTGTAAGACAGGGAGGATATGAGCAATGAGAAGTAGGTTTGTTTCGCTGTGGCGAGTGTGGTCTGGAAAGTAGTGAGGGACTGTTTGAATGCGATGAAGTGCTCATTGGAGTGGGATCTTTTACATCTCCGCTCAGCAGCCCTGGAAGCTCGCCTCAGTTCTTTGGTCAAGCTGGTGTGCCAGGGCTGTATGTTGATTTTGCGAGCTTTGGTATGTGTGAGAGGGGCAAGAGATTCCAAAGCTACAGCTATTGTGGTGTTATATAGAGCGGCAGCATCATCCACATTGTGTAGGGAACTTATGTCTGTGAGAGGGGGGAGGGATTCAGAGAGTGAGTGTAGATGAAGGTGTTTAAGATTTCTGCAAGGGTGTACAAGTTTGCGGGGTGGGGATTGTAGACAAGGAGTGGAGAGGGAAGAGAATGTAAGTAGATTGTGGTCAGAAAGGAAGAGGTGAGTTAGAGAGGTTAGATAGGGAGCAGAGGCTGGTGAAGATGAGGTTCAGTGTGTGATCATCTTTGTGAGTGGCTGCAGAAGACCACTGAGTGAGGCCGAAGGAGGAAGTGAGAGATAGAAGTTTAGTGGCAGCTGAGAGGGAAGTGTCAATGGGGATGTTGAAGTCACCCATGATGATAGTGGGGATGTCCGCAGAAAGGATATGAAGTAGCCAGGTGGTAAAGTGGTCAAAGAATGTGGTAGCTGGCCCTGGGGGGTGGTAAATGACAGCCAGTTGGAGGGGGAGTAGATGCGCACAGAGTGCACATCAAAGGAAGGGAGGGTAACAGAGCGTGGCAGTGGGATTGGGGTGAAGGAGCAGTTATCTGACAGAAGAAAACCAACTTCTCCACCATTCTTGCTGCTGGGGCGGAGTGTGTGAGAAAGGTGGAAGCCACCATACGAAAGTGCAGCAGGAGAAGCTGTGTCAGAGGGGGTGAGCCAGGTTTCGCTGATGGCGAGGAAGGAAAGTTTGGTAGTAACAAAAAGATTGTGGATGTAGGAAAGCTTGTTGCGGACAGAGCGAGCGTTCCACAGAGCTCCTGTTAGTGGGACTGGCGAAGCGGGGACTGGGCGAATGGGTATAAGGTTAGAGAGGTTACGTAAATTTGTGATGGAGCGTGGATGGGAGTTAGAACTGACTGTGGGGATGTGATGAGGAGGACCAGGAATTGGAGAGATATCACCAGCAGTGAGAAGGAGCAGAGAAAGTGTTAGCAGGTGTGAGCAGGAGAGGGCATGAGGTGGCTGTCTGTGCTTGGAGATAGAGGATTGTATGTTGAGGAACAGTTCTGAGGAGGAGGTAACATGGATGGGGAGGATTGAAGAAGAGATGAACAGTTCCTTACTAGGAGTAGGGATTAGGGGAGTTAGCAGAAAGTGAAGGATTATAAGGGTGAAAGTAAAAAAAAAGGAACATTGTTTACAGTGACTGTGTCCAGTTACCTTCAGTTCCCTTCGGGTTCAATTCTGGTTTTAATTCTACATTAATCTTCACACTTCTAGGACACACTTATAGGATCCACACTGCAGACTAAAGTCTTTGCAGACTTGAGCTATGCAATATATGCGCTACAAAGTGCATTCAGGTGTGAAGTAGAGGAGTGGTCTCTGTTCATCTTGGTCAGAGAATTAAATGTGGACCAGAAGCATATAATCAAGCCAGAGTAAACAATGTCATAAATAACACTGGGGTAAGCTGGGGTTAGTTGAAAGACATACCATGTGAATTCTAGGAGCAGAGGTAAGAGTCTGTGTGGAAAGTTGGATGATGTACTATATGCACTTCACAGACAGACAAGGCAGGAGAGCTGGGTGGATGAACATACCTGTAGGAAGAATAGACATGCTGGTTAGAGTGCGATGGTGGCAGGTAGTAGGGCACAATCTGTATACATATTTCTGGTTTTAATTCTACATTAATCTTCACATTTCTAGGACACACTTATAGGATCCACACTGAAGTGTGTAATTTAATATAAATTAATGTGATGGAAAGGTCTGGTAGGGGAGTTAGGTGAGATGGAGGAAATATGATTAGTTTAGCCTTGACCGCATTAAGTTTTAGGAAGTGTGATGAAAAGAAGGATAGTATGGCTGATAGACACTCTGGGATTCTGGACAGCAGAGTGATGACATCTGGACCAGAGAGGTAGACCGGAGTGTCAATAGATGGCAAAGGAAGCCATGGGGCTTTATAAATTTTCCCATGCCAAAGCTATAGATGGTATGAAAACTGTTGAAGGAAAGAGCGCAAATAGTGTCTTATCTGAGAAGGTTAAAAGATTAATCCATAGGATTGCACTCACCAGATGTAGCTGAGTTGAAGCATTGAAAGGATTCGCTGTAGCAGATCCACAAGTCCAGGAAGGTCCGGCTGTTAGATACAGATTGGGAAAATTGTGGTAAATTTCTGCGCTGCTGAATCACTAGAATTCCAGAATTATTAGTACATGTGGCTTTCTTATTCTACGCGTTTCAGAGTTCAAGACTCCTTCATCAGGAAACACCACAGGAACATGTCAATACAGTTTACACCATTCTGTAAATAGACAAACAGTTCAAATAACAGTCACCTGGTTAATCTATCATTACTTTTATTGTTTTATTACAGTATCTGAGTGTTAAGGAAAAGAAGAAAAAAAAAAAAAAGATGAACAGAATGAAAAAACAAGGGGCGAAAACCCAAAGTCCCAAAAGAGAAATGCATTACAGAGAGTTCATTTCAAGGGAGGCAAGGTTTGTTGCAGCCACAATGATTTCCATCAAAAGTATCTGGATTAACAGAGATGTCAGCGGAGAATATATGTGCAAAAGATTCAGATTCAAGATTCAAGATTCAAAGAAGCTTTATTGGCAGGACCAAATACACATCAGTTTTGCCAAAGCAAGTGTATAAAGGCAATAGGGATAGGGACTGTGCGGATGTTGGGTAGGAGCTGTAGGGAAGGTGGATGGGGGCAGATCCAGGGTGGGGGCTATAGTCCATGGCATAGGGGAGGTGGATGGGGGCAGATCCATTGTGGGGGCTATAGACCATGGCATAGGGGAGGTGGATGGGGGCAGATCCATTGTGGGGGCTATAGACCATGGCATAGGGGAGGTGGATGGGGGCAGATCCATTGTGGGGGCTATAGACCATGGCATAGGGGAGGTGGATGGGGGCAGATCCAGGGTGGGGGCTATAGTCCATGGCATAGGGGAGGTGGATGGGGGCAGATCCATTGTGGGGGCTATAGACCATGGCATAGGGGAGGTGGATGGGGGCAGATCCATTGTGGGGGCTATAGACCATGGCATAGGGGAGGTGGATGGGGGCAGATCCATTGTGGGGGCTATAGACCATGGCATAGGGGAGGTGGATGGGGGCAGATCCATTGTGGGGGCTATAGTCCATGGCATCATAGTTCTCTTTCTCGCAGTCTATGACATTCGCTCACATACCGCGCTGCTATCTCCACCGCTCTCTCTTCTTCTCCCAGCAGGATATATGTTTTCTCTTCCTCCTTCATGGTGATGAAGTCTGGGAAGAGATGTGAGAGTCTCCTGAAGTGAGTGTCCCTCACTGCTGAGTATTTGGAGCAGTGTATCAGGAAGTGGGTTTCGTCCTCTATGGCTTCCTGGTCACAGTGTTGGCACAGTCTTTCCTCCCTGGGCTTGTAGCTCTGTCAGGTTGTTGTGATTGGTGTTCTGGTCCGGTAGGGTTTGGCTGGGCTGTTCTGAGGGTTCTGGTTTTTCTGTTTCACCTACATGTATCAGGGCTTTATGGTGATGGGAGCTTGGATTGCTCCTATGCAGGTGAGCCCGGAATGACAGCGCCCTCTTTAGAACTGTTAGGTGTAGAGGGAATCTGCCCAGCTCGGCCCGACAAGCACTGTTGGAGGTGCTCCGATGGACCTGGAGAAGGTGCTTGCAGAATTCCAGGTGGAATATTTCTGTTGGACTGGAATCCCACTTTGACCAGTCTGGGTAGGTGTGAGGACCCCAGACTTCACTGCCATACAGGAGGATTGGGGCGATGATGGAGTCGAAGATTTTTAGCTAGACCCTCACTGGTGGCTTCAGATGGTAGAGTGCAAAATGCTTATTCTTTTAAAGTGCCACCATTAATAAAATATATTTTAATTTTCTAGAAATTGGTAAAAAGGGTTAATTTTTATGTATATATATATATATATATATATATATATTAGCTGAAGAGCCCGGCGTTGCCTGGGCATAGTAAATATCTGTGGTTAGTTATAGCACCTCACTTCTCTTATTTTCCCATCACGCCTCTCATTTTCCCAATCACATCTTTCATTTTCCCCCTCACATCTCTCATTTTCTCCCTCACACCTCTCATTTTCTCCCTCACTCCTCTCATTCCCCCCTAACACTTGTCATTTCAACCTCACATCTGTCATTTTCTGATCACTCCACTATTTTTCCTCACTCCTCTCATTTTGCACTCACACCTTTTCATTTTCACTTCACACCTCTCATTTTCACCTCATCACCTCAGTATATACATGTTTGTCATCTCCCTTATATATAGTATACATCTGTATGTCATCTCCTGTATATAGTATATACCTGTATGTCATCTCCCCTGTATATAGTATATACCTGCTGTGTGTCATCTCCCCTATATATAGTATATACCTGAATGTCATCTCCTTCTATATATAGTATATACCTGTATGTCATCTCCTCCTGTATATAGTATATACCTGTGTGTAATCTCCCCTGTATATAGTATATATCTGTGTGTCATCTCCTCCTGTATATAGTATATACCTGCATGTCATCTTCTATATATAGCATATACCTGTATGTCATCTCCTCCTGTATATAGTATATACCTGTAGGTCATCTGCTCCTGTATATAGTATATACCTGTGTGTCATCTCCTCCTGTATATAGTATATACCTGTATGTCATCTCCTCCTGTATATATATGTACCTGTATGTCATCTCCTCCTCTATATAGTATATACCTGTGTGTCATCTCTCCTGTATATAGTATATATCTGTGTGTCATCTCCCCTGTATATAGTATATACCTGTGTGTCATCTCCTCCTGTATTAAACCTCGTTCACACGTTATTTGCTCAGTATTTTTACCTCAGTATTTGTAAGCTAAATTGGCAGCCTGATAAATCCCCAGCCAACAGGAAGCCCTCCCCCTGGCAGTATATATTAGCTCACACATACACATAATAGACAGGTCATGTGACTGACAGCTGCCGTATTTCCTATATGGTACATTTGTTGTAGTTTGTCTGCTTATTAATCAGATTTTTATTTTTGAAGGATAATACCAGACTTGTGTGTGTTTTAGGGCGAGTTTCGTTTGTCAAGTTCTGTGTGTTGAGTTGCGTGTGGTGACATGCATGTAGCGACTTTTGTGAGATGAGTTTTGTGTGGCAACATGCGTGTAGCAACTTTTTGTGTGTCGAGTTGCATGTGACAGGTTAGTGTAGCAAGTTGTGTGCAGCAAGTTTTGCGCGTGGCGAGTTTTATGTGTGGTGCCTTTTGAGTATGTGCAAGTTTTGTGTGAGGCAACTTTTGCATGTGTTGCAACTTTTGTGCATGTGGCAATTTTTCCGCGTGTGCAAGTTTTGCGTGTGGCGAGTTTTCCATGAGGTGAGTTTTGCACTTGTGGCGAGTTTTGCAAGAGCCTAGTTTTTGCATGTGGCGAGTTCTGCGCGTGGCGAGTTTTGAGTGGCGACTTTTGTGTTTCGACTTTTATGTGGCGAGGTTGGTGTATTTGTGGTGAAATGTGTGCTGAGGGTAATATGAGTTCAAGCACATGGTAGTGTGTGGCGCATTTTGTGTGTGTGTTCATATCCCCGTGTGTGGTGAGTATCCCATGTCGGGGCCCCACCTTAGCAACTGTACGGTATATACTCTTTGGCGCCATCGCTCTCATTCTTTAAGTCCCCCTTGTTCACATCTGGCAGCTGTCAATTTGCCTCCTACACTTTTCCTTTCATTTTTTCCCCATTATGTAGATAGGGGCAAAATTGTTTGGTGAATTGGAAAGCACGGGGTTAAAATTTCACCTCACAACATAGCCTATGACGCTCTCAGGGTCCAGACTTGTGACTGTGCAAAATTTTGTGGCTGTAGCTGCGACGGTGCAGATGCCAATCCCGGACATACATACATACACACACACATACACACACACATTCAGCTTTATATAATATATATATATATATATATATAAATTTTATTAAGAATAATTTATTAAAAATAAATTGTATTAAAAAATCAGTTGTGGATAGTTATTTATAAAACTGGTGTAATTTTTCGGAGGAGGATGGGACTAAAAATGTATGAGCAACGTTATAAAAATAGTTAAAATTAGTCAAAAATAAAATTATAGGTTGCACCACAATTTGGGATCATGACTCACAGTGTTAACCATCGGTTGGATTTAAATACTACTGAAAGGATTATGATAAGAAGGATATTCCACAGTGGCAGATGAGGGTTGACGAATCAAATTTATAGTCTTAAACACGTTCGGATTGCATACACTAAATGAAATCACCCAAGGCTTTTGTAAAATCACCGTGTTTTTTATTTACGGTGATGTGCTGATGTTTGGTGCTGGCACTCTGGCTATGGTTGTGCCCTGTGTCGCTCTTCTGATGGAGGCAGGATTCGATCCTCTTTGGCCAGGGTCACACTGGCGACTTAAACGGATGAGTGCAATGCGATTAACCCCTTCATGACCCAATCTATTTTGACCTTAATGACCTGGCCGTTTTTTGCAATTCTGACCAGTGTCCCTTTATGAGGTAAGAACTCAGGAACGCTTCAACGAATCCTAGCGGTTCTGAGACTGTTTTTTCGTGACATATTGGGCTTCATGTTAGTGGTAAATTTAGGTTGATAATTTGTGCATTTATTTGTGGAAAAAAAAGGAAATTTGGCTAAAATTTTGAAAATTTCGCAATTTTCAAATTTTGAATTTTTATTCTGTTAAACGAGAGAGTTGTGTGACACAAAATAGTTAATAAATAACATTTTCCACATGTCTACTTTACATCAGCGCAATTTTGGAAACAACATTTTTTTTTGCTAGGAAGTTATAAGGGTTAAAAGTTGACCAGCGATTTCTCATTTTTACAGCAAAATTTACACAACCATTTTTTTTAGGGACCATCTCACATTTGAAGTCAGTTTGAGGGGTCTATATGGCTGAAAATACCCAAAAGTGACACCATTCTAAAAACTGCACCCCTCAAGGTGCTCAAAACCACATTCAAGAAGTTTATTAACCCTTCAGGTGCTTCACAGCAGCAGAAGGAACATGGAAGGAAAAAATGAACATTTAACTTTTTAGTCACAAAAATGATCTTTTTGCAACAATTTTTTTATTTTCCCAAGGGTAAAAAGAGAAACTGGACCCCAAAAGTTATTGTACAATTTGTCCTGACTACGCTGATACCCCAAATGGGGGGGAACTACTGTTTGGGCGCACGACAGGGCTCGGAAGGGAAGGAGCGCCATTTGACTTTTTCAATGAAAAATTGGCTCCAATCTTTAGCGGACACCATGTCGCGTTTGGAGAGCCCTTGTGTGCCTAAACATTGGAGCTCCCCCACAAGTGACCCCATTTTGGAAACTAGACGCCCCAAGGAACTTATCTAGATGCATAGTGAGCACTTTGAACCCCCAGGTGCTTCACAAATTGATCCGTAAAAATGAAAAAGTACTTTTTTTCACAAAAAATTTCTTTTAGCCTCAATTTGTTCATTTCCACATGGGAAACAGGATAAAATGGATCCTAAACTGTGTTGGGCAATTTCTCCTGAGTATACCAATACCTCATATGTGGTCACAAAGCACTGTTTGTGCACACGGCAAGGCTGGGAAGGGAAGGAGCGCCATTTGACTTTTGAATGAAAAATTTGCTCCAATTGTTAGCGGACACCATGTCGCGTTTGGAGAGCCCTGTATGCCTAAACATTGGAGCTCCCCCACATGTGACCCCATTTTGGAAACTAGACCCCCCAAGGAACTTATCTAGATGCATAGTGAGCACTTTGAACCCCCAGGTGCTTCACAAATTGATCCGTAAAAATGAAAAAGTACTTTTTTTTCCACAAAAAAATTCTTTTAGCCTAAATTTGTTCATTTCCACATGGGCAACAGGATAAGGTGGATCCTAAAATTTATTGGGCAATTTCTCCTGAGTACACTGATACCTCACATGTGGGGGTAAACCACTGTTTGGGCACACGGCAGGGCTCAGAAGGGAAGGAGCGCCATTTGACTTTTTGAATGAAAAATTAGCTCCAGTCGCTAGCGAACACCATGTCACGTTTGGAGAGCCCCTGTGTGCCTAAACATTGGAGCTCCCCCACATATGACCCCATTTTGGAAACTAGACCCCCCCAAGGAACTTATCTAGATGCATAGGGAGCACGTTGAACCCCCAGGTGCTTCACAAATTGATCCGTAACAATGAAAAAGTACTTTTTTTTCACAAAAAATTTATTTTGGCCTCAATTTGTTCATTTCCACATGGGCAACGGTATAAAATGGATCCTAAAATTTATTGGGCAATTTCTCCTGAGTACACTGATACCTCACATGTGGGGGTAAACCACTGTTTGGGCACACGGCAGGGCTCAGAAGGGAAGGAGCACCATTTGACTTTTTGAATGAAAAATTAGCTCCAATCGTTAGCGAACACCATGTCACGTTTGGAGAGCCCCTGTGTGCCTAAACATTGGAGCTCCCCCACATATGACCCCATTTTGGAAACTAGACCCCCCCAAGGAACTTATCTAGATGCATAGGGAGCACGTTGAACCCCCAGGTGCTTCACAAATTGATCCGTAACAATGAAAAAGTACTTTTTTTTCACAAAAAATTTATTTTGGCCTCAATTTGTTCATTTCCACATGGGCAACGGTATAAAATGGATCCTAAAATTTATTGGGCAATTTCTCCTGAGTATAGTGATACCTCACATGTGGGGGTAAACCACTGTTTGGGCACACGGCCGGGCTTGGAAGGGAAAGAGCGCCATTTGACTTTTTGAATGAAAAATTAGCTCCAATCGTTAGCGGACACCATGTCGCGTTTGGAGAGCCCCTGTGTGCCTAAACATTTGAGCTCCCCCACATGTGACCCCATTTTGGAAACTAGACCTCCCATGGAATTAACCTAGATGTGCAGTGACCACTTTAAACCCCCAAGTGCTTCACAGAAGTTTATAACGCAGAGCCGTGAAAATAAAAAATCATTTTTCTTTCCTCAAAAATTATTTTTTAGCCCGCAATTTTTTATTTTCACAAGAGTAACAGGATAAATTGGATACCAAAAGTTGTTGTCCAGTTTGTCCTGAGTACGCTGATACCCCATATGTGGGGGGGAACCACTGTTTGGGCACACGTCGGGGCTCAGAAGGGAAGTAGTGACGTTTTGGAATGCAGACTTTGATGGAATGGTCTGCGGGCATCATGATACGTTTGCAGAGCCACTGATGTGCCTAAACAGTAGAAACCCCCAACAAGTGACCCCATTTTGAAAACTAGACCCCCTAAGGAACTTATCTAGATATGTGGTGAGCACTTTGAACCCCCAAGTGCTTTACAGAAGTTTACAACGCAGAGCCGTGAAAATAAAAAAATAATTTTTCTTTCCTCAAAATGATGATTTAGCAAGCAATTTTTTATTTTCACAAGGGTGACAGGAGAAATTGGACCCTAATAGTTGTTGCCCAGTTTGCACTGAGTATGCTGGTACCCCATATGTGAGGGTAAACCACTGTTTGGGCACACGTCGGGGCTCGGAAGGGAAGTAGTGACGCTTTGAAATGCAGACTTTGATGGAATGGTCTTCGGGCGTCATGTTGCGTTTGCAGAGCCCCTGATGTGCCTAAACAGTACAAAACCCCCCACAAGTGACCCCATTTTGGAAACTAGACCCCCCAAGGAACTTATATAGATATGTGGTGAGCACTTTGAACCCCCAAGTGCTTCACAGAAGTTTACAACGCAGAGCCGTGAAAATAAAAAAATAATTTTTCTTTCCTCAAAATGATGTTTTAGCAAGCAATTTTTTATTTTCACAAGGGTAACAGGAGAAATTGGACCCCAATAGTTGTTTCCCAGTTTGCACTGAGTATGCTGGTACCCCATATTTGGGGGTAAACCACTGACTGGGCACACGTCAGGGCTCGGAATGGAAGTAGTGGCGTTTTGAAATACAGACTTTGATGGAATGGTCTGCGGGCGTCACGTTGCATTTGCAGAGCCCCTGATGTGCCTAAACAGTAAAAAAAAACACAAGTGACCCTATTTTGGAAACTAGACCCCCAAAGGAACTTATATAGATATGTGGTGAGCACTTTGAACCCCCAAGTGCTTCACAGAAGTTTACAACGCAGAGCCGTGAAAAAAAAAAAAAAAATTTCTTTCCTCAAAAATGATGTTTTAGCAAGCAGTTTTTTATTTTCACAAGGGTAGCAGGAGAAATTGGACCCCAATAGTTATTGCCCAGTTTGTCCCGACTATGCTGGTATCCCATATGTGGGGGTAAACCACTGTTTTGGCGCACGTCGGGGCTCGGAAGGGAGGGAGCACCATTTGACTTTTTGAACGCAAGATTGGCTGGAATGAATGGGGACACCATGTCGCGTTTGGAGAGCCCCTGTGTGCCTAAACATTTGAGCTCCCCCACATGTGACCCCATTTTGGAAACTAGACCTCCCATGGAATTAACCTAGATGTGCAGTGACCACTTTAAACCCCCAAGTGCTTCACAGAAGTTTATAACGCAGAGCCGTGAAAATAAAAAATCATTTTTCTTTCCTCAAAAATTATTTTTTAGCCCGCAATTTTTTATTTTCACAAGAGTAACAGGATAAATTGGATACCAAAAGTTGTTGTCCAGTTTGTCCTGAGTACGCTGATACCCCATATGTGGGGGGGAACCACTGTTTGGGCACACGTCGGGGCTCAGAAGGGAAGTAGTGACGTTTTGGAATGCAGACTTTGATGGAATGGTCTGCGGGCATCATGATACGTTTGCAGAGCCACTGATGTGCCTAAACAGTAGAAACCCCCCACAAGTGACCCCATTTTGAAAACTAGACCCCCTAAGGAACTTATCTAGATATGTGGTGAGCACTTTGAACCCCCAAGTGCTTTACAGAAGTTTACAACGCAGAGCCGTGAAAATAAAAAAATAATTTTTCTTTCCTCAAAATGATGATTTAGCAAGCAATTTTTTATTTTCACAAGGGTGACAGGAGAATTGGACCCTAATAGTTGTTGCCCAGTTTGCACTGAGTATGCTGGTACCCCATATGTGAAGGTAAACCACTGTTTGGGCACACGTCGGGGCTCGGAAGGGAAGTAGTGACGCTTTGAAATGCAGACTTTGATGGAATGGTCTTCGGGCGTCATGTTGCGTTTGCAGAGCCCCTGATGTGCCTAAACAGTAGAAACCCCCCACAAGTGACCCCATTTTGGAAACTAGACCCCCCAAGGAACTTATATAGATATGTGGTGAGCACTTTGAACCCCCAAGTGCTTCACAGAAGTTCACAACGCAGAGCCGTGAAAATAAAAAAATAATTTTTCTTTCCTCAAAATGATGTTTTAGCAAGCAATTTTTTATTTTCACAAGGGTAACAGGAGAAATTGGACCCCAATAGTTGTTTCCCAGTTTGCACTGAGTATGCTGGTACCCCATATTTGGGGGTAAACCACTGACTGGGCACACGTCAGGGCTCGGAATGGAAGTAGTGGCGTTTTGAAATACAGACTTTGATGGAATGGTCTGCGGGCGTCACGTTGCATTTGCAGAGCCCCTGATGTGCCTAAACAGTAAAAAAAAACACAAGTGACCCTATTTTGGAAACTAGACCCCCAAAGGAACTTATATAGATATGTGGTGAGCACTTTGAACCCCCAAGTGCTTCACAGAAGTTTACAACGCAGAGCCGTGAAAAAAAAAAAATTTTTCTTTCCTCAAAAATGATGTTTTAGCAAGCAGTTTTTTATTTTCACAAGGGTAGCAGGAGAAATTGGACCCCAATAGTTATTGCCCAGTTTGTCCCGAGTATGCTGGTATCCCATATGTGGGGGTAAACCACTGTTTTGGCGCACGTCGGGGCTCGGAAGGGAGGGAGCACCATTTGACTTTTTGAACGCAAGATTGGCTGGAATGAATGGTGGCGCCATGTTGCGTTTGGAGACCCCTGATGTGCCTAAACAGTGGAAACCCCTCAATTCTATCTCCAACACTAACCCCAACACACCCCTAACCCTAATCTCAACTCTAGCCATAACCCTAATCACAAACCTAACCCCAACACACCCCTAACCACAGCCCTAACCCCAACACACCCCTAACCCTAATACCAACCCTAACCATAATCCTAACCCTAAACCAAACCCTAACCCCAACACACCCCAAACCACAACCCTAACCACAAGCCTAATCTTAACCCTATTTCCAACCCTAGCCCTAATTCCAACCCTAACTCTAATTCCAACCCTAACCCTAAGGCTATGTGCCCACGTTGCGGATTCGTGTGAGATTTTTCCGCACCATTTTTGAAAAATCCACAGGTAAAAGGCACTGCGTTTTACCTGCGGATTTACCATGGATTTCCAGTGTTTTTTGTGCAGATTTCACGTGCGGATTCCTATTGAGGAACAGGTGTAAAACGCTGCGGAATCTGCACAAAGAATTGACATGCTGCGGAAAATACAACACAGCGTTCCCGCGCTGTATTTTCCGCACCATGGACACAGCGAATTTGGTTTTCATGGAACTGTAAAGCTGATGGAAAACTGCTACGAATCCACAGCGGCCAATCCGCTGCGGATCCGCAGCCAAATCCGCACCGTGTGCACATAGCCTAATTCTAAGGGTATGTGCACACGATGCGGAAAACGCTGCGGATCCACAGCGTTTCCGCCGCTGCGGGTCCGCAGCAGTTTCCCATGAGTTTACAAAAACGCTGCGCACATGCTGCGGAAAAAACTGCGCGGAAACGCAGCGGTTTACATTCCGCACATTTCACTTCTTTCTGCGGATTCTGCAGCGGTTTTACAACTGCTCCAATAGAAAACCGCAGTGAAATCCGCAGAAAAACCACGGTAAATCCACGATAAATCCGCAGTGGTATTGCACTGCGGATTTATAAAAACCGCTGCGGAAAAATCCGCAGAGGACCAGAATAAGTGTTAACATTCCCTAACCCTAACCCTAACCCTAGTTCTAACTGTAGTGGAAAATATATATATATTTTTTCTTAATTTTATTATTGTTCCTACCTATGGGGGTGATAAAGGGGGGGTTCATTTCCTTTTTTTTATTTTGATCACTGTGATAGGTTTTATTACAGTGATCAAAAAGTACATGGAACGAATCTGCCGGCCGGCAGATTCGGCGGGCGCACTGCGTATGCGCCCACCATTTTGGAAGATGGCGGCGCCCATGGAGAAGACGGACGGACACCGGGAGCCTTGGTAAGTATGAGGGAGGAGATCGGGGCACGGGGGGGGGGGCGTCGGAGCATGGGGTGGTGGCATAGGAGCATGGGGGGAGCGGACAGAAGGACGGGGGAGCAGACCACAGAACGGAGGACTGGGGGGGAGATCGGTGGCGGTGGGGGGGAGCACATCAGTGTTTCCAGCCATGGCCAATGATATTGCAGCATCGGCCATGGCTGGATTGTAATATTTCACCAGTTTTTTAGGTGAAATATTACAAATCGCTCTGATTGGCAGTTTCACTTTCAACAGCCAATCAGAGCGATCGTAGCCACGGGGGGTGAAGCCACCCCCCCGGGCTAAAGTACCACTCCCCCTGTCCCTGCAGATTGGGTTTAATTGGAGTTAACCCTTTCACCCGATTTGCGTCACAGGTCGGATTGGCACCGACTTTCATGATGCCTACGTGGCGTCAAAGGTCGGGAAGGGGTTAAAAATCGCATTGCACTCGGACCAATGTTAAGCTAGGGGCAGATCTCACAGCCGATTTTTTGTCGGCCGTTTTCCTCGGTCCGAGAGAATCGCAGCATGCTGCAATTGTCATGGACACTCGGCCGACTGTCGGCTCACTCGCACCCATATAAGCCTATGGGTGCGAGTGAGACAGCGCACACCACTCGGATATCATCCAAGTGATGTGCATTAAACGTGGACCCCGGCAATGGAGGAGATGGAGAAATTAATTTCTCCGCCTCCTCCGCAGCTGTGCTCTGAACCGCTCTCTGCGAGAGGCTCGGAGCACAGACTCATGACTCTCGGCTCCTGCTCGCAGCAGAGCAGGGGCCGAGGGTCATTAGCATATCGCATCCGATGCTCTCGCATCGAATTCAATATGCTAGTGTAACCCTGGCCTTTTCTTTGCTCCCTCTCCTGCTTCTCTTGTCCGTGGCTCCACATTGACAGACAAAAGCTGAAGAATCAAGTGTTTCCTTTGAATTTAAATTCATTATTATCATGCATTTTCTCCCCCTTTCATTCTTCATTAATATTTTAAAAATTGGAATGAATATTCTTCTTTCCACAACTGATTTTTTAAATTCATATACAGTGGGGCAAAAAAGTATTTAGTCAGTCAGCAATAGTGCAAGTTCCACCACTTAAAAAGATGAGAGGCGTCTGTAATTTACATCATAGGTAGACCTCAACTATGGGAGACAAACTGAGAAAAAAAAATCCAGAAAATCACATTGTCTGTTTTTTTTAACATTTTATTTGCATATTATGGTGGAAAATAAGTATTTGGTCAGAAACAAAATTTCATCTCAATACTTTGTAATATATCCTTTGTTGGCAATGACAGAGGTCAAACGTTTTCTGTAAGTCTTCACAAGGTTGCCACACACTGTTGTTGGTATGTTGGCCCATTCCTCCATGCAGATCTCCTCTAGAGCAGTGATGTTTTTGGCTTTTCGCTTGGCAACACGGACTTTCAACTCCCTCCAAAGGTTTTCTATAGGGTTGAGATCTGGAGACTGGCTAGGCCACTCCAGGACCTTGAAATGCTTCTTACGAAGCCACTCCTTCGTTGAAAGATCCAGCCACGTTTCATCTTCAATGCCCTTGCTGATGGAAGGAGGTTTGCACTCAAAATCTCACGATACATGGCCCCATTCATTCTTTCATGTACCCGGATCAGTCGTCCTGGCCCCTTTGCAGAGAAACAGCCCCAAAGCATGATGTTTCCACCACCATGCTTTACAGTAGGTATGGTGTTTGATGGATGCAACTCAGTATTCTTTTTCCTCCAAACACAACAAGTTGTGTTTCTACCAAACCGTTCCAGTTTGGTTTCATCAGACCATAGGACATTCTCCCAAAACTCCTCTGGATCATCCAAATGCTCTCTAGCAAACTTCAGACGGGCCCGGACATGTACTGGCTTAAGCAGTGGGACACGTCTGGCACTGCAGGATCTGAGTCCATGGTGGCGTAGTGTGTTACTTATGGTAGGCCTTGTTACATTGGTCCCAGCTCTCTGCAGTTCATTCACTAGGTCCCCCCGCGTGGTTCTGGGATTTTTGCTCACCGTTCTTGTGATCATTCTGACCCCACGGGGTGGGATTTTGCGTGGAGCCCCAGATCGAGGGAGATTATCAGTGGTCTTGTATGTCTTCCATTTTCTAATTATTGCTCCCACTGTTGATTTCTTCACTCCAAGCTGGTTGGCTATTGCAGATTCAGTCTTCCCAGCCTGGTGCAGGGCTACAATTTTGTTTCTGGTGTCCTTTGACAGCTCTTTGGTCTTCACCATACTGGAGTTTGGAGTCAGACTGTTTGAGGGTGTGCACAGGTGTCTTTTTATACTGATAACAAGTTTAAACAGGTGCCATTACTACAGGTAATGAGTGGAGGAAAGAGGAGACTCTTAAAGAAGAAGTTACAGGTCTGTGAGAGCCAGAAATCTTGATTGTTTGTTTCTGACCAAATACTTATTTTCAACCATAATATGCAAATAAAATGTTAAAATAACAGACAATGTGATTTTCTGGATTTTTTTTTCTCAGTTTGTCTCCCATAGTTGATGTAAATTACAGACGCCTCTCATCTTTTTAAGTGGTGGAACTTGCACTATTGCTGACTGACTAAATACTTTTTTGCCCCACTGTATATATAAATAAAAGTTGTTTAACCTTTTTTACTAGTTTCTAGAAAATTAAACTATATTTTATTAATGGTGGCACTTTAAAAGAATATTGTTAATATGCAATTTGCACATACCGTATATTCTCCGCTGACATCTCTGTTAATCCAGATCCTTTTGATGGAAATTCTCATGTCAGCATATTGATTGCAGCTGCAACAAACCTTGTCTCCCTTGAACTGCACTCTCTGTAATGCATTTCTCCTTCAGGACTTTGGGTTTTTGCCCCCTGTTTTTTCATTCTGTTCATCTTTTTTTTTTCTTTCTTCTCACCCAGATACTGTAATAAAACAATTAAAATAGTGATAGATTAACCTGTCATAATGTTCTATTATGCACTATAATGCACTAGCAGATTGTATAATATATCATTGTACTAAGTGTATAATGGATCAGCTTCTGTAATAAGGATAATAACTCACTCATTGTAGAATATGCACGAGATGATGTGAGGAGAGATATCATTACTAAGACCCACTTTAGGCCTCGTTGAGATGTACATTTTTAAATACATTTTTTATCCATAGTTTTTATAGTTTCCTACAGAACCTTTCTAATCTGGACCTCCCACAGTGCAATATTTGCAGTGGATTTTTTTCACATATTCTGTTGTGTTTCTTTACATTTCACTGCAAATGGTGAAATCCAAACTAAAATCGGCCGCATAAATTGACTTATTGCGGACTTCAATAATGCAGTGCTGCTCAGTCTCATTCAGAACATTACTACTGTAATACACAGAAGATTTTTTTTCCCGCAGTCTTTTCCGTTGCTGAAAATTAGCTTTGTATTCAGTTTATGGGAATGTATCGTAGAAAACATTGTGCACATGTTCCTGTCCACCCTTTGTAATCACCATTACATAACGCTCTACCAGGCTTCCTTGTTCCAGCTGTGAAGATGTAATAACAAAACTTTCATCTGGGCGCGCTTCCTATACAGGCATGGTTCTAGCAGTTTAACCCCATAAATCTGTATTTCAAAATTCCAGTAGAATTCCAAAATTTAAAAAGAGAAATTAAGAATTTGGGGGTATGCAAAAGAGATCTTTACTAGTTCCATGATCAATTATCTAAATTCATTATATTGTAAGGGTTAATCTAATTCTTCCATAGTTTTCTTCCACTTTAATATTCTTGTTTGAGTTAGTTTTTACAGAAGTTGAGAACAGACACTGCTAGGCACCAGGGTACATTCTTAACTAGTTACTTTAGAGTAGGGGTGGGGAACCTGTTTTCTGCCAAGATCCATTTAGATATTTATTGCATAATTCACAGCCCTGATATGCAAATACCCAGAAATTAAAATTAGATTAAGTACTATCTTAACAATATAATAATAACAAAGAAAAAGATGGAGCCTAAGTACTAAATATTCTAAAATTTACGTAAATCTTTATTCACCACATTTTAAAAAAAATATATTTTTTTCTTTTCAATCAAAGAAACCATGTACAAAAATGCCATATTAGAGGCTGCAGAAAACCATAAAAAACAGTCTAAAGAGCCCTTTGATTCATCTTATACTCACATGTGAGATCTAAAATTAGCATAAATATATAAGGTACAGAAAAAGGTGCTTAGTGCTAATAAAAAGCATGCTTAATATGTCTATTGACCCTATAAAATGTTAAATATATATAAGGTGCTTCCAACCATATCCACAGATAACATGCGCACATAATCTTAAATATCAAAATAAAGCAGCCAGGGTTGCAGAAATAAAGTGCACATATAATTTCAAATGATAAATAAAAAGTAAGAGGCTTACCTGTGAGTAATGTCTGATGCAGGTGCTCCCGCCGCCCCAACGCACGTTTCGTGATAGTCACTTCCTCAGGAGACTCTCACATGTGAGTATAAGATGAGTCAAAGGGCTCCTTAGACTGTTTTTTATGGTTTTCTGCAGCCTCTAATGTGGCATTTTTGTACATGGTTTCCATTGATTAAAAAGAAAAAAATATTATTTTTAAAGAATGTGGTGAATTAAAATGTACGTAAATTTACAAATTTAGTGCTTAGGCTCCATCTTTTTCTTTGTTATCATAATTCACAGCCCTAACTAAAAATGTATTCCGCTATATTGGCCAAACATTTTATTAACTCACCCCTAATGTGATATCTGGAACTGCTTCTCTTTTGTGAGGCTGTGATAGGCGGTATTGATGATATTGTGTGTTGATGATGTTGAGACTGCTGTATACACATCATATAGGAGACACCGAGTCTGCTGTATACATCACACAGTAGACACCATGACTGCTGCATGTACATCACTTAGGACACACTGAGATTGCTTTATTAAATCACATAGGTCACGCTGAGACTGCTGTATACATCACATAGGAGAAGTTGAAACTCTTCTGTATACATATCACATACAATACACTGAGACTGTGTTTCGTACAAAATGTGAGGGTGATCTCTGAAAGTGAGATCAATATGATTGCTTGTACCTGACCAAATATAAGCTGAGTGCTAGCTTAGAGGCTAAAGAATGCATCAGATACACAGAGACGGATACACACTCCTCTCTCAGTCAAAGTTGTTGCCCAACTGAACTTTATTCTCAAAACAAAAGAATATACTAAGAGCAGGAAATAGGGGGGTCGCACAACTTCTGTACAGCTAGTCACTTTGCAATTGGTCCAGTCCAAGCTTCATTTCCAAATATGGTGTATTCCAGTGCCTTCACTCCTGCATTCTGCATTCCAAAGATTCCTTCCAGGACAGTTTCAGGGATCTCCAAGACAGCTTCAAAGACACAATCGCCATCTTGCTACACCATATCTGAACTGACTTATATAAGGTTTAATAATTGATTTCATTAGCCATTTTCTCCTTCACAACATCACATAGGATACACCAAAACTATGCTGTAAACACATGAAATAGTATACATTGAGACGCTGCTGGTTACACAACACATAGGGTGAGAGTGCTGCATTGTGTGTGCTGCATTCAGTACATTGGCAGTGTTAAGTACTGAAAGCTGAGGACAAGTGAGTGACCACTGCAGCCTACTGGGAATATGCCCGACTTCGACTGGAGTAAGAAAATTAACTTTTGTTTACTAAAGAACTGGGGAACCATATTCATCTGGTAGCAGGAATAGCACTTAAGCAAAACATCTTCTGCACAATTCAGGGATATAATCATGACGGTTACATGTGGCAGCACATTTATGATAATACTTGTTACACTGAAATATCAGGTTACTATGGGGGACTCCATCTTCCCATCTTGTGAGGGCCGCATGAGTTGAGGTGGTTAGCTACACCCCCTTACAGCTATACTTGACTTTGGATTCATGTGAGCTGCCCACATCGGGGTGTGCCGCTGCATCTTAGTATCTGTCTACACTTGCTCCAACTCCTTAGGAGATAACGTATCTCCGCCTTGGCCATTTTTTGCTTTGTCAGACCTGAGGGACACTCAAGCTTTCTTACCTAGTAAAGATATTGCTTGTTATAGGCACCTCACTTGCCTGCTATGAAGGACTACTTCTGCCACGTGTTACTTCAGAACTTGCTACCTATGTACAGTCTGCTCTCTTCTCCATACACAACACCCTTAGGCTACTTTCACACTAGCGTCGGAATCTCCCCGTCGCAATGCGTCGGGGAGAGATTCCGACGCTAGCGTTTAACGTACTGCACAATGGAGGCAGCGGATGCATTTCTCCGGCGCATCCGCTGCCCCATTGTAAGGTGTGGGGAGGTGGGGGCGGAGTTCCGGCCGCGCATGCGCGGTTGGAAAAAGCGGTCCGTCAGGAGCAAAAAACGTTACATGTAGCGTTTTTTGCTCCCGACGGTCCGCAAAAGCACGACGCATCCGTCGCTCGACAGATGCGATGTGTGGCAATCCGTCGCAAAAGCACTTTTGCAGGATGCGTTTTTTTCTGCAAAACGACGCATTGTGACGGATTGCAGAAAACGCTAGTGTGAAAGTAGCCTTAGTCAGTGCTGGTCTGGAAAACATTCCTTTTCCTTTGAGTACTCTCCAACAACTAACAAACAGGAAATGAGTTGTTATCTCCAGTTCACTCCTCCCAACATGGGCAGACCTAAGGGTGCTTTCTCACAGCGTTGTTTTCCTATGTTCGGTGGCCCTGTCAAGACATAAGTCCAAACTCCCTGCAAAACGGGATTTGGGCATATATGCTGACAGGGCCATATACCATAGTTGTGCAGATGAAGTCACCATGTACTCTGCCGTGCATTATATTCATCCTTATACACATATTGGAGGAGGACAGCTAGACATAGTTTTTTTAATTGAAATGTCCAATTTTGACCTTCTGATCTGTGTTCTATGTTCTGGTGTGAATAAAATATGGGTAGAAGAGATTTATAAATCATTGCATTCTTGTTAATTTACATTTGACACATCATCCCAACTTTTCTGTCATTAGGGTTCTACAATATATATTGTATGCTGCTTATTGGTCCAATGTTTCAGTTGATCAGTTAAAAGAGTGTTCCAGTCTACATAAATTTTCATCTATTCACTCCATAGGTGATAAGATAGATTGGTGTGGTAGACCTGAAGACGGTGAGGAGAGCTTGAGCGAAGTAACTGGTTAGTCATACCCTCTGTCGCTCAATTTTATTTATGTGACACTGAAGACATGTAGATAGCTGAGCCATGTAATGAAATAGTCTAAAGGTCATGGTCGTATTACCTTCTCAGATTCTTTAAAGAAAGGAACGGATATTCTCAGTACTTGGCTCATACGATAATTACCTGGACTTGTTGAACCGGTTTTCTTTTATATTAGCTGAAATGGGATGTTTCTTTATAAGGTTATTAATAATGAAAATATGCCGTAAGGAAGCTCATTTCTATAAAAATTATGTAATACTAAGGATATATTATACACTATACATCGATGTGGTATAGATTCGTATCACGGACCCACTGTAAGCCCTGCTGAAGTATGTTTGCCCTCTGTCATTAGAACCATTAAATTAACATTAGCTGTTGTGACTTACACTTGGGGAATTATAGGAACTTATGTAATAATGATGTATTATGAGGCCGCTTTCATGAAACCCAGAGCATCTCAGATCAGAACATCCGGCCCAACCAGGTTTAAAAACCTGAGCGAATTGCCTCGTAAGCCAGTTGACTCAGGTAAGGAGACCCGTCTTTCGGGCCGAGTATTCCGATCCAGGCACAATATATGTTTCATGGACGTGTGAAGCCGATCTTAGAGTATAATGACAAGCCACCTTCAAGATGATTCCATCTACTGGGCATTGCAAGCAGCCAGAAATGTAGCTCTCTACCTTTGTGAACAGAAAGTGTAGAGATTTTGAGTTCTGTTTAATTATATACTCCTCAATATTGATATTGCAACAGCAAGAAGAGAGAGTCTTGAAATTACGGAAATTACAGGATCGTTAAACATGTTGGCTAAATGGAAATGAGACAGCATTTTCAAATTATCTCAATTTATCCTGTATCGAGTATGGGCACCATGCTTAGAAATACCTGCCCTTACATGTATCGGTGTGTTATCAATCAGGTTATTCATGGTTGTCTGAGTAATGTTCTATCACATTGAATGTACTTAGTCAAATCATCAAGATTTACCACCGAGTGATGACATAAATGTGCTGGATGGAAGTCAAGTCTGAATATGCTGCAGGCCATGATAGTCAGGCATGTGGCCTGTTTCCCTGGTGCTTCATGTTGAAAAAAAGCTCTTGGGAAACTTCAGATCAATTTGGATGTACCACTGGCTCCATGATTGATCCATTCTGTACTACAAGTGAATTTAGACATCACATACCAAGTCTAAGGCATCAGAAGGCATTTGCATGACATTGGGTTATGAGCTAGATGTCCAGCTATAGGGGTTTAATGGTCCTCAGGCTGATCACAGAGAGACCAGGCAACAATGATGACAGTTGTAGTTAGCTCTAGACACATTCGGCGGTTGCTGACTACAATTGTCATCAGACTCGCCTGGTTTCGATGATTGCAGGGAGGCCAGGCGACAATGAAGATAGTAAGATTCAGCATCTGACGCCTAGGAACAGCGCAAACTGCTTTTTCTCAGGCTCCAGTACATATCACACATGGATGTGATCCATTTGTCATCCGTGTGCACATGGACAGGACTTGGAAACACACTGACATGTGCAGACCCATAGATTTCAATGGGTCTAATTGTGTGTCTCCAGTACATGTGAAAACGGTCACCACATGTACTGGAGTCACTGACATTTGAAGGAGACCCTTAGACAATGCTCAGCCCAGTTAACCCTAAATATTCAAGAACTGCAAGAATTGAGTAATGAAGAAGTGTGTGGAAGAATCCTGACTCTAGAAATATTCGTTAACTAGTAAATTTATTTGTGTGACAAAAACAAAGACCCTTGTAGGATCAAGGAATCAAAATTAGAAATTTGCCTACTCTGGCGCCATGGGGGTGACTCAGTAATGCTCCAGGTACAGCATGCTTTTAATGTGGTCTTGCTTTTAGTTCATTTAGGAGGCCTTTATGGCACAGCGAATACAAAAAACGTAGTGTAGGACTGCCCCAATATGAGATTGCCGTGAAGAGGCGGGGTGGCTCAAAGAATTGATCAATTGTTTGCTAAATGTCTCATTTTGAAAATACAGTTAGAAATTAATATGTGCATTTGCACTTTATGTATTGCGTCTTAACCTTAGGCAGCGCTGGCTTCTCCCCTTTTTTGCTTTGATGTGAGTATGGTTTAATTAAGATTGATTAAAGGAGTCTGTGTCATTATTTCAATTAAATGACTTTATTCAGAGTGTATTTTTATACGATATGACCATGGGGTAGTATAGGGGTCACCTTATAGACACCTCTCCATTACTAACTTCTTGACTTGCTGTCACCTGACAATACAAAGGTTACATCAACCCCCAACTATCATCCCACTTGCCACCGCACCAAGACAAGTGGGAAGAGCGAGGCAAAGTGCCAGAATTGGCGCATTCTAGCTGATGTTTATAGCCTGGGGGCCAGTATCCATGGCCCATTCATAGGCTATTAATATCAGCCCGCAGCTGTCTGCCTAGCATTTGCTGGTTATTCATTTTTTGTGGGGTCTCCCATTTTAATAACGAGTAAGCCAGTACAATTTACATTTTACTTAAAAACATACCTATAAAGAGAAAAATCAGACTAACTAAACATTTTGCAGTGGACTCTTAATTTTTGCCAGAGCTGTATGTACAGTGCATTGCAAAAGTATTCGGCCCCCTGGAACTTTTCAACCTTTTCCCACATATCATGCTTCAAACATAAATATACCAAATGTAAATTTTTGGTGAAGAATCAACAACAAGTGGAACACAATTGTGAAGTTGAACGAAATTTATTGGTTATTTTAAATTTTGGTGGAAATTCAAAAACTGAAAAGTGGGGCGTGGAATATTATTCGGCCCCTTTAACGTAATACTTTGTTGCACCACCTTTTGCTGTGATTACAGCTGCAAGTCGCTTGGGGTATGTCTCTATCAGTTTTGTACATCGAGAGACTGAAATTCTTGCCCATTCTTCCTTGGCAAACAGCTCGAGATCAGTGAGGTTTGATGGAGATCATTTGCGAACAGCAGTTTTCAGTTCTTTCCACAGATTCTCGATTGGATTGAGGTCTGGACTTTGACTTGGCCATTCTAACACCTGGATACATTTATTTGTGAACCATTCCATTGAACATTTTGCTTTATGTTTGGGATCATTGTCTTGTTGGAAGACAAATCTCCGTCTCAGTCTCAGGTCTTTTGCAGACTCAAACAGGTTTTCTTCCAGAATGGTCCTGTATTTGGCTCCATCCATGTTCCCATCAACTTTAACCATCTTCCCTGTCCCTGCTGAAGAAAAGCAGGCCCAAACCATGATGCTTCCACCACCTTGTTTGACAGTGGGGATAGTGTGTTCAGGGTGATGAGCTGTGTAGCCTTTACGCCAAGCATATCGTTTGGCATTGTTGCCAAAAAGTTTGATTTTGGTGTGTCTCCCAGGTGGCTTGTTGCAAACTTTAAGCGACACTTTTTATGGATATCTTTTAGAAATGGCTTTCTTCTTGCCACTCTTCCATTAAGGCCAGATTTGTGCAGTGTACGACTGATTGTTGTCCTATAGACAGACTGTCCCACCTCAGCTGTAGATCTCTGCAGTTCATCCAGAGTGATCATGGGCCTCTTGGCTGCATCTCTGATCAGTCTTCTCCATGTTTGAGATGAAAGTTAAGAGGGACGGCCGGGTCTGGGTAGATTTGCAGTGGTATGTGTTGTGAATTCTGTGGCAGAGTTCACTCCTGTGGTCACAAGTGGTACTTCGGCTGATTCTCTCTGGGATCTTCCGTTTGTGGAGGAAAGTGGTACTTCAGCTTCTGAGTTTCCTCCCTCAGGTGATCTGGTGAGGTCGTTAGCTGCTTCTCTACTTAACTCCACCTGATGCTTTGATCCATGCTTCCTGTCTATGTTCCAGTGTTGGACTTGTGTTTCTCTGGATCATTCCTGTGGCCTGCTGCTCTGCATAGCTAAGTGCTTCTTTGCTATTTGTTGCTATTTTTTCTGTCCAGCTTGTCTATTTGTTTTGCTGGAAGCTCTGGGACGCAAAGGGTGTACCTCCGTGCCGTTAGTTCGGTACGGAGTGTCTTTTTGCCCCTTTGCGTGGTTTTCTTTAGGGTTTTGTGTAGACCGCAAAGTTATCTTTCCTATCCTCGTTCTGTCTAGAATATCGGGCCTCACTTTGCTGAATCTATTTCATCCCTACGTTTGTCTTTTCATCTTACTCACAGTCATTATATGTGGGGGGCTGCCTTTTCCTTTGGGGTATTTCTCTGAGGCAAGGTAGGCTTATTTTTTCTATCTTCAGGCTAGTTAGTTTCTCAGGCTGTGCCGAGTTGCATAGGGAGCGTTAGGCGCAATCCACAGCTGCCTCTAGTTGTGTTTGGAGAGGATCAGGAATTGCGGTCTACAGAGTTTCCACGTCTTAGAGCTCGTTCTATTATTTTGGGTTATTGTCAGATCACTGTATGTGCTCTGATCGCTATGTACATTGTGTTACTGAATTGCCTTTCATAACAGTACAGGAAGCCAAAAGTACTAATGATTCTCAATAGAGGGAAAAAAGAAGTTCTGAGACCATTTTTTTTCCTTTGCACTGTGATTTGTCTTTTTTTTCCCCTAGACATTTGGGTGGTTCAGGACACAGGTGTTACAATGGACATTAAAGGTCTGTCTTCATGTGTAGATTAGCTCACGGCAAGAGTTCAAGATATTCAAAATTTTGTGGTTCAGAATTCTTTGTTAGAACCGAGAATTCCTATTCCAGATTTGTTTTTTGGAGATAGAACTAAATTTCTGAGTTTCAAGAATAATTGTAAACTGTTTCTGGCTTTGAAACCTCGCTCCTCTGGTGACTCAGCGCAACAGGTTAGGATCGTCATTTTTTTTGCGTGGCGACCCTCAGGACTGGGCATTTTCTCTTGCGTCAGGAGATCCTGCATTGAGTGATATCGATGCGTTTTTCCTGGCGCTTGGATTGCTGTACGATGAGCCTAATTCAGTAGATCAGGCAGAAAAAAATTTGCTGGCTCTTTGTCAGGCTCAGGATGAGATAGAGCTATATTGCCAGAAATTTAGAAAATGGTCCGTGCTCACTCAATGGAATGAATCTGCGCTTGCAGCCATTTTCAGAAAGGGTCTCTCTGAAGCCATTAAGGATGTCATGGTGGGATTTCCTATGCCCGCTGGTTTGAATGAGTCTATGTCTTTGGCCATTCAGATCGGTCGACGCTTGCGTGAGCGTAAATCTGTGTACCATTTGGCGGTATTACCTGAGATTAAACCTGAGCCTATGCAGTGCGATAGGACTATGACCAGAGTTGAACGGCAAGAACACAGATGTCTGAATGGGCTGTGTTTCTACTGTGGTGATTCCACTCATGCTATCTCTGATTGTCCTAAGCGCACTAAGCGGTTCGCTAGGTCTGCCGCCATTGGTACTGTACAATCAAAATTTCTTCTGTCCGTTACCTTGATATGCTCCTTGTCGTCGTATTCTGTCATGGCGTTTGTGGATTCAGGCGCTGCCCTGAATTTGATGGACTTGGATTATGCTAAACGTTGTGGGTTTTTATTGGAGCCCTTGCAGTGTCCTATTCCATTGAGAGGAATTGATGCTACACCTTTGGCCAAGAATAAGCCTCAATACTGGACCCAGCTGACCATGTGCATGGCTCCTGCACATCAGGAGGTTATTCGCTTTCTGGTGTTGCATAATCTGCATGATGTGGTCGTGTTGGGGTTGCCATGGCTACAAGCCCATAATCCAGTATTGGATTGGAATTCCATGTTGGTGTCCAGCTGGGGTTGTCAGGGGGTACATGGTGATGTTCCATTTCTGTCAATTTCGTCATCCACCCCTTCTGAGGTTCCAGAGTTCTTGTCTGATTACCGGGATGTATTTGATGAGCCCAAGTCCGATGCCCTGCCTCCGCATAGGGATTGTGATTGTGCTATCAATTTGATTCCTGGTAGTAAATTCCCAAAAGGTCGACTGTTTAATTTATCCGTGCCTGAGCACACCGCTATGCGCAGTTATGTGAAGGAATCCCTGGAGAAGGTGCATATTCGCCCGTCATCGTCGCCATTGGGAGCAGGGTGCTTTTTTGTAGCCAAGAAGGATGGTTCGCTGAGACCGTGTATAGATTACCGCCTTCTTAATAAGATCACTGTTAAATTTCAGTACCCCTTGCCATTGTTATCTGATTTGTTTCCTCGGATTAAGGGGGCTAGTTGGTTCACTAAGATAGATCTTCGTGGTGCGTATAATCTGGTGAGAATCAGGCAAGGCGATGAATGGAAAACTGCATTTAATACGCCCGAGGGTCATTTTGAGTATCTAGTGATGCCGTTCGGACTTGCCAATGCTCCATCAGTGTTTCAATCCTTTATGCATGACATCTTCCGTGAGTACCTGGATAAATTCCTGATTGTGTACTTGGATGACATTTTGATCTCCTTGGATGATTGGGAGTCTCATGTGAAACAGGTCAGAACGGTTTTTCAGGTCCTGCGTGCTAATTCTTTGTTTGTAAAGGGATCAAAGTGTCTCTTTGGTGTGCAGAAGGTTTCATTTTTGGGGTTCATCTTTTCCCCTTCTACTATCGAGATGGATCCGGTAAAGGTCCAAGCCATCCATGATTGGACTCAGCCGACATCTCTGAAAAGTCTGCAAAAGTTCCTGGGCTTTGCTAATTTTTATCGTCGCTTCATCTGCAATTTTTCTAGTGTTGCCAAACCATTGACCGATTTGACCAAGAAGGGTGCTGATTTGGTCAATTGGTCTTCTGCTGCTGTGGAAGCTTTTCAAGAGTTGAAGCGTCGTTTTTCTTCTGCCCCTGTGTTGTGTCAACCAGATGTTTCTCTTCCGTTCCAGGTCGAGGTTGATGCTTCTGAGATTGGAGCAGGGGCTGTTTTGTCACAGAGAGGTTCTGGTTGCTCAGTGATGAAACCATGCGCTTTCTTTTCCAGGAAGTTTTCGCCTGCTGAGCGAAATTATGATGTGGGCAACCGAGAGTTGCTGGCCATGAAGTGGGCATTCGAGGAGTGGCGTCATTGGCTTGAAGGAGCTAAGCATCGCGTGGTGGTATTGACTGATCATAAGAACTTGACTTATCTCGAGTCTGCCAAGCACTTGAATCCTAGACAAGCTCGTTGGTCGTTGTTTTTTGCCCATTTTGACTTTGTGATTTCGTACCTTCCGGGCTCTAAAAATGTGAAGGCGGATGCTCTGTCTAGGAGTTTTGTGCCCGACTCTCCGGGTTTATCTGAGCCGGCGGGTATCCTCAAGGAAGGAGTAATTGTGTCTGCCATCTCCCCTGATTTGCGGCGGGTGCTGCAAAAATTTCAGGCCAATAAACCTGATCGTTGCCCAGCGGAGAAACTGTTTGTCCCTGATAGGTGGACGAATAGAGTTATCTCTGAACTTCATTGTTCGGTGTTGGCTGGTCATCCTGGAATCTTTGGTACCAGAGAGTTAGTGGCTAGATCCTTTTGGTGGCCCTCTCTGTCGCGGGATGTGCGTACTTTTGTGCAGTCCTGTGGGATTTGTGCTCGGGCTAAGCCCTGCTGTTCTCGTGCCAGTGGGTTGCTTTTGCCCTTGCCGGTCCCGAAGAGGCCTTGGACACATATCTCTATGCATTTTATTTCTGACCTTCCCGTTTCTCAAAAGATGTCAGTCATTTGGGTGGTCTGTGATCGCTTTTCTAAGATGGTCCATCTGGTACCCTTGTCTAAATTGCCTTCCTCCTCTGATTTGGTGCCTTTGTTCTTCCAGCATGTGGTTCGTTTGCATGGTATTCCAGAGAATATTGTTTCTGACAGAGGTTCCCAGTTTGTTTCGAGGTTTTGGCGAGCCTTTTGTGGTAGGATGGGCATTGACTTGTCTTTTTCCTCGGCTTTCCATCCTCAGACTAATGGCCAGACCGAGCGAACCAATCAGACCTTGGAAACATATCTGAGGTGCTTTGTTTCTGCTGATCAGGATGACTGGGTGTCCTTTTTGCCTTTGGCTGAGTTCGCCCTTAATAATTGGGCCAGCTCGGCTACCTTGGTTTCGCCGTTTTTCTGCAATTCTGGGTTCCATCCTCGTTTCTCTTCAGGACAGGTTGAGTCTTCGGACTGTCCTGGTGTGGATACTGTGGTGGACAGGTTGCAGCAGATTTGGACTCAGGTAGTGGACAATTTGACCTTGTCCCAGGAGAAGGCTCAACTTTTCGCTAATCGCAGACGCCGTGTGGGTCCCCGACTTCGTGTTGGGGATCTGGTTTGGTTATCTTCTCGTCATATTCCTATGAAGGTTTCCTCTCCTAAGTTTAAACCTCATTTTATTGGTCCGTATAGGATTTCTGAGGTTCTTAATCCTGTGTCTTTTCGTCTGACCCTTCCAGATTCTTTTTCCATACATAACGTATTCCATAGGTCATTGTTGCGGAGATACGTGGCACTTATGGTTCCATCTGTTGAGCCTCCTGCCCCGGTTTTGGTGGAGGGGGAATTGGAGTATATTGTGGAGAAGATTTTGGATTCTCGTGTTTCAAGACAGAAACTCCAGTATCTGGTTAAATGGAAGGGTTATGCTCAGGAAGATAATTCCTGGGTTTTTGCCTCTGATGTCCATGCTCCTGATCTTGTTTGTGCCTTTCATGTGGCTCATCCTGGTCGGCCTGGGGGCTCTGGTGAGGGTTCGGTGACCCCTCCTCAAGGGGGGGGGTACTGTTGTGAATTCTGTGGCAGAGTTCACTCCTGTGGTCACAAGTGGTACTTCGGCTGATTCTCTCTGGGATCTTCCGTTTGTGGAGGAAAGTGGTACTGCAGCTTCTGAGTTTCCTCCCTCAGGTGATCTGGTGAGGTCGTTAGCTGCTTCTCTACTTAACTCCACCTGATGCTTTGATCCATGCTTCCTGTCTATGTTCCAGTGTTGGACTTGTGTTTCTCTGGATCATTCCTGTGGCCTGCTGCTCTGCATAGCTAAGTGCTTCTTTGCTATTTGTTGCTATTTTTTCTGTCCAGCTTGTCTATTTGTTTTGCTGGAAGCTCTGGGACGTAAAGGGTGTACCTCCGTGCCGTTAGTTTGGTACGGAGGGTCTTTTTGCCCCTTTGCGTGGTTTTCTTTAGGGTTTTGTGTAGACCGCAAAGTTATCTTTCCTATCCTCGTTCTGTCTAGAATATCGGGCCTCACTTTGCTGAATCTATTTCATCCCTACGTTTGTCTTTTCATCTTACTCACAGTCATTATATGTGGGGGGCTGCCTTTTCCTTTGGGGTATTTCTCTGAGGCAAGGTAGGCTTATTTTTTCTATCTTCAGGCTAGTTAGTTTCTCAGGCTGTGCCGAGTTGCATAGGGAGCGTTAGGCGCAATCCACAGCTGCCTCTAGTTGTGTTTGGAGAGGATCAGGAATTGCGGTCTACAGAGTTTCCACGTCTCAGAGCTCGTTCTATTATTTTGGGTTATTGTCAGATCACTGTATGTGCTCTGATCGCTATGTACATTGTGTTACTGAATTGCCTTTCATAACAGGTACGATACTCCTTCCATTTCAATATGATCGCTTGCACAGTGCTCCTTGTTTAAAGTTTTGGAAATCATTTTGTAGCCAAATCCGGCTTTAAACTTCTCCACAACAGTATCACGGACCTGCCTGTTGTGTTCCTTGGTCTTCATGATGCTCTCAGTGCTTCAAACAGAACCCTGAGACTATCACAGAGCAGGTGCATTTATACGGAGACTTGATTACACACAGGTGGATCATATTTATCATCATTGGGCATTTATGACAACATTGGATCATTCAGAGATCCACAATGAACTTCTTGAGTGAGTCTGCTGTACTGAAAGTAAAGGGGCCGAATAATATTGCACGCCCCACTTTTCAATTTTTTAATTTCCACAAAAATTTAAAATAACCAATAAATTTCGTTCAACTTCACAATTGTGTTCCACTTGTTGTTGATTCTTCACCAAAAATTAGCATTTGGTATCTTTATGTTTGAAGCATGATATGTGGGAAAAGGTTGAAAAGTTCCAGGGGGCCGAATACTTTCGCAAGGCACTGTATATATATATACTTGATGGTTTTTGTCACTGCACTTGGGGACACTTTCAAAGTTTGCCCAATGTTTTCGGACTCACTGACCTCCATTTCTTAAAGTAATGATGGCCACTCGTTTTTCTTTACTTAACTGCTATTTTCTTGTCATAATACAAATTCTAACAGTCTATTCAGTAGTACTATCAGCTGTGTATCCACCAGACTTCTGCTCAACACAACTGATGGTCCCAACCCCATTTATAAGGCAAGAAATCCCACTTATTAAACCTGACAGGGCACACCTGTGAATTGAAAACCATTCCCTGTGACTACCTCTTGAATCTCATCAAGAGAATGGCAAGAGTGTGCAAAACAGTCATCAAAGCAAAAGGTGGCTACTTTGAAAAACCTAGAATATAAGACATATTTTCAGTTGTTTCACACTTTTTTGTTAAGTATATAATTCCACATGTGTTAATTCATAGTTTTGATGCCTTCAGTGTGAATGTACAATTTTCATAGTCATGAAAATACAGAAAAATCTTTAAATGAGAAGGTGTGTCCAAACTTTTGGCCTGTACTGTATATATATATATATATGTGTGTGTAAACTGTGTATAAATGACATAGAGAATTGCTCTATGTGAAAGCTCATATTAAAATCTCATTGCAGTCGGGTGCTAGGTGAGAAAAATTGAATTGTACTCACATGAAAATCGTATGACACTGGTCCTAGTGTTCGAAATCTGAACTTTTTTTGTCATGGTGATGTTTACCAGCCCTATTCTCCACTTGTAACTTATTTATAACATATGTCATGGTTTTGGAACCCCCCCTTAAAAGGTGGAGGGAGGTGATTCATTATATCCCAAGGGTTACTCTTCAGATTCGGCTGTACTTGTTCAGATGCTTAAAGAATAACTCTCATCTATATATTTTTTAAAATTAAATCTGTGTATATATATGCAATGTAGTGTGTGTGTTAATGAGTTGCCCGCCAGAGCCGTGAGGGCCCCGGTACCGGGACCGGTATTTACAGGGGGATGTCACGGTGGCAGCGACCCGGTCCGTGGCCCTGGGCGCCCATGTTAAAGGGAAAGGTCTTTAAGGGGATTGGTGAATAAAGTTTGTGTTCATGACGCCACCTGTGGTATTCGATCAGTGGGGACCGACGCTGCTTAAAGGGGTCCTCTGGGGTGATGTTATGGCAGCTAAATAGTATAACTTCCCACGGGTGATGTAGATCCCCAGGGCTCCCGGTGTATAGATGAGGATGGTGAGTGGTGCAGTAAAGAACGGAGGACACAGGTTCGCAGTCTCTTTACCTGGTTTACTGTAGCTTCAGGCAACCGCAGTTCAGGGCACCATATCACAGGTACAGGCAGGGTCCGGCCGGCTTAGAAGCTAATTCAGAGTCGCCTTTACCAGGTGGAGTTAGAAGCCTTCCTGTTAGCGCGGTGATGTTGTAGTCCCTTACTGCCTATGGCTTCTGGCAAGGTCCTCACAGTTCTCTCTGTCCTCCATGAAGGTGGGACACAAACCCTTATGACAGGTGGCTCGAGCCTTTTTACAGGGTCTCTATCATGACCCGGGCTCTATGTGTCACTGTGCCTCCTGGGTATTAGGGCAGACAGGTGATATGTAATCCAGCTCTCCTGCCGTTTTCTGCTGTAAGGCTGCCGTCACACCAGCAGTATTTGGTCAGTATTTTACCTCAGTATTTGTAAGCCAAAACCAGGAGTGGGTGATAAATGCAGAAGTGGTGCATATGTTTCTATTATACTTTTCCTCTGATTGTTCCACTCCGGGTTTTGGCTTGCAAATACTGATGTAAAATACTGACCAAATACTGCTAGTGTGACGGCAGCCTAAGTCTTAGAGTCCCTCACAACTGTCTTCCGGCTACCGGTGCCTGCGCTTTGCCAGGGAGGTAGCTCGGCGGTCACAGCTATCCTTCCCAGATGTCACTCTCCTGTGCTCCACTCTCCTGCACATTTACTAACACTATTCTTCCTTTGGTATCTCTCAATCCTGGAGCTGCAGCAACTCTGGCTGGACGGCCCCATACACATCTCTCTGTCTCAGACTGCTCCAGTCTGCTGTCCGGCACTAACTGTCTGACTTTCCCTCCAGACCAGAATTTATATATATATAGGGGAGCCACCCATAAGCAGGATCAGAGCTCCCCCTTCTGGCCTGGAGTGTGAACATTTTGTGTGCATTATGCTGACCTGATAGAAGAGATTTTTCATCGCTTCCAAACGTAGCATCACTCTCCCCATGAAGAAAGCAATGCCACTGTGACAACCAGGACCCTGGGGCGTCACATTAATATACTATTTCTGTTATCCAGCCCCGTGCTGCTCTTCTCAGCGACGTCACCGCTCTTCAGACTCTCTGGCTTCCGCTACACTATGTGTGAGCTGGAAGTCTCTTTATAATGTAAATCTATGGAGCTTCATTCTGAGGATCCACAGAGGAAGCCTCTTCCAGGTCACTCAGAGGGCAGTGTGATCCAGAGAGTGTCTGCAATGTGGTGACGTCACGGAAAAGTGGAGCAGAACATTGCTAGGCACCGGAGATAGCAGCGTTAGGTACATTACATGCACGTACAGTATATAATACACATTTTATAAAAAGGATATAGATGGGAGGATTCTTTAAGGCTTACTCATAACACAGTAGATAATACCTATTGGAACAATCAGACGGACAACCAGCGATCCCTTTTCTCGCTTTATCCAGCAGTCCCATAGATGGTCAATAGAGTGGAGGTTGAGCATTGGCACTTCTGCTCCTTTCGAGATGTGGCTCTGCAGGTCTCCAGGTTCCAGAACTCCATTTTCCAAATTGCTGGAATCTGACTTGTCAGTATTAAATTATCTTGGGAAGACTCTCCATGGGGTTGAACATTACTGAAAAATATTAAAAATGACCCATGGCATGCTAAAATAAAATAAAAATATTGTTACATATCGATCCCTTACGTGTGCTCCATAATGCTGCTGGGGTCCCCCACCAATACGTTCCTGCAGCCAATCAGCAGCCCCTGTCCCCCCCCCCCCAGTCATTACGAGTTTTTTCATTAACCAATATGTGCAGATCAAGGCTGTGTTCACACGTGGCGTTTTTGCTGCTTTTTTAATGCATATTTTAAGCTGCGTCTTACAGTACCAGACTATGAAATTTCAGAAATCTATTGCACACACATTGGTTTTATTTTCCTGCCTTGACTTGGAGAACTGCATTTTTGGAAACTGCATCATGTCACTTCTTTCAGCGTTTTTTTCAACCATAGGGGTAAGTGCAAAACAACAGCGAAAAATGCAGGTATCAAATTTTACTGTGTTTTTGGTGCAAGAACCTTAAAGAAGTTGCATCACGATTTTTTTTTTTTTTTTGGGGGGGGGGGGCACTAAACTTTTATCAGCATGCACAAGAGACAACAAATGGGTAGCAAAAACACCTCAAAATCTGCTTTTTTGTAGCAGGTTTTGCCTGCAGAAAAAAAAACCCGCAGTAAAAAACGCAACGTGTGAACATAGCCTAAGACTTTTGTTTGTCCTTATGCAGCAGTTGCATAAGTTTAATATGTGATCGAATTCTATCATTGAACATATTAGTTTCTTACAAATTCTAAAACTCTCCATGAATATGCAGCGAGCCAATGATCTCGCCTCGTACAGTGCTGTGTACACAAGAGCCTGTGCTTCCTGTTCTGCCAGAGCTGCGGTATCACAGATCACAACGCCACCGGTCAGCCGCGCTGTAATCATGGCAGTGTCAGACCTCGGTGAGTACACGGAGTATGGGCCATCAGTCACTGGCTCTTTTGCTTTGAATATCTTTCTTTGTGTCTTTTATTTGGTTATTAGATGGGATGTACTGTGAGCATAGAACTCGCTGGTGCCACATCTGATCTATAACATGGGGATGCCTTTCTAACCCATTTACTTTCAGTTTTACCCATGGGATCCAACTGCTCTTGTTTTTACAGCTCACTTTCAACATACACGATTATTCAGTAATGCTCTGTTCCACAGACAAGATTTGCACAAAGTGGATTTTGAAGACAAACAGCAGAAAGCTGCAGCTAGAAGCGAATCTGTCACCAGGTTTTTGCCTAATCTGAAGGCAGCATAATGTAGAGACAAAGACCCTGAATCCAGCGTTGTGCCATTTACTGGGCTGCTTGATGTCGTAATTGTTTTTATCAGCTGGAGATTATCACTAATAAACCTGCTGCCATACAGTCTCCTTATTCATGAGTTCTGTGTAACCTCGCCTTCACTAGTAATTGGCTGTTTTCTGCCTATGCACAGTGCACAAAAAAAGCTGCTAATAAGTGGTGTGGGCGGGGTTATATAGAGCTCAGCATTCAGAGAACTGATAGATCTGCAGCAGATAAAACTGTGATTCTATCAAAGGTGCAGCAAGCAGCTTAGTAGGTGACCCATCACTGGAAACAAAGTCTCTGCCCCTACATCACACTGATCTTAGATAGGGTAGCAACAACTCTGTGACAGATTCCCAATAAACTTGTATTCTATGTGATCAGTAGAGCTAATCTATGATTTTGCAGCATGTGGCGTTAGTAACAAGAACAATACAGATGGATTTCCACCAGGTTTACTCTGGAGTGTAAGACTATATCAGTCTAATCCGATTCTATCCTGTATGTTCTTTTCATGGTATTGGATGACTTTTAACAGCAGATGGCTCTTTGGAGACATTTTCGTTCATAAATGTTTTTGGTGGGGACAATATTGAGACATTTATAGTTTATGTGACACTAGCCAGATATAAAGCTCTGCCCTCTGATGCCATTGGTTCCTCTTTTTATTTTAATTAGGAACAAGATAAAGAGAAATGAATATAGGAAGTAAATACTGAAAATGAAAAGGCTTAGAATGGTGGATGCGGCCAAGTGTAAAAAAATGATCTAATATGTATTTTACGTAGCATATATTGGTTTTTGTATATATGATTTTGTGAAGTTTGCATTAGCTGGTGATCTATATTCTTAGGTTGAGGTATGCTACTCTAGTAGGCAGCATTTTTTGTATTTGTATTTCCATTTTTTATTTTATCTACTTATTTTTAATGAATTGATAATAAAGATTATCTAGTTTTACTTGTGGCATATGCTTCCAGTTTGGGTTCTTTGTTTGGGTTGATATATATTTACGAAGTGCCTCCAATCTAATCCTTATGTTTGTAGGTTTGTAGACACCTGTCTATATAAGACCTCACAGCTCACAGTGCATGTCAGAGCAAATGAGAATCATGAGGTCAAAGGAACTGGCCAAGGAGCTCAGAGACAGAATTGTGGCAAGGCACAGATCTGGAAAAAAAAGCTTACAGCCCTCCTTAAAGGCTCTAAACTTTGCATTGTCCCCAGCAAATGTATTTGGCAACTTAACTAGAGATTCAGGAGGAGGAATTAGAGTAACATCTCTAGTCCCTGCCCACTGAACCCCTGTCTATAGAGCTCCTTGCACCGCATCAGATACCTGCTGAGTCTGAGCAAGAGCTTGTTGCTCCATAGTCAATTTCTGCATTATCTGAGTCAGGTGCTTCACCTGCTCAGAAAGGGTTTGCATGGGGTCCATACTACCCCCAGCGCCAGGAGACTATGACGGTCTGTTCTAATGTAAGGAACACCGTGACTAATAAGGCTCACTCAGTACACCTGTTCCGGTATGTCCTGGGAATGAGGCAATGCAGCGCACGGAAAGCTTACCGGGACGGGGTGCAACCGCTGACGTGCAGGACCTGCGGCACGTGACTGCAGGGGGTGGAATCGGGGGCAGAGCAAGCCACAACTCTCCCAGAGAAGACAGCGGTGGACGGCGGGCACCAACAGAACAAGAGAAGGTCAGAAGAGCCAAGGTCAGAACTGAGAGGTTAGCAAGGTACAGAAGGAAGGTACAAAAGAGGAGTTAAATACAGGCCAAGTGTCAGAAACCAGAGAGGGCAGCAAAAGTACCAGGGGGACAGGCAGAATGAGTAGACAGAACAGAGCAGAAGTCAGAAACCAGGCAAAATGAATGAGCAGTTCCGAATCAATAGACTACAGCAAAAACGGGAGACAGAACCGGTCAGTAACAGGATAACACACAAGAGCAGGCACAAGGTACAAGCACACAAGGGTCAAACTACTCAGCCGACGGCAGAAGTAGAACAGTCAGAGAGAGGCTGAAAAGTCTTAAACCCTGGGGCCCCAACCAAAACTTCCAAACAAACCATGACACTTACATACATGCTGTTTAATAATTTGTTCAAATATTTTTCCTGGTATAGAAGTAAGGCTCACTGGCCTGTAATTTCCTGGCTCCGTCTTCTTTCCTTTTTTGAAGATAGGGACGACATTTGCCCTTCTTCAATCTTCTGGGTCTTTCCCTGTTTTCCAGGATTTTTCAAAGATTCTCGCTAGTGATTCTGCTATTTCCTCTGCTAACTCTTTCAGTACCTTAGAATGTAATTCATCTGGACCAGGAGATTTAAATTAATTTAAATTAGCTAAGTTTTCCCACACCATCTCTCTGTTCATGGATCACTGGCGCCATATGTGAGGGGAGATATGTGTCGCAAAGGTTGTTCTCCTGCATGATGTGAAACCCAAAAGTTTCCAAAAGCATAGTAAGTGTTGAGAGTAAACCAGTCGTTAACAGGGTCTGGGTTTTGTGAGTAGGTGTAAGAGATGGGTGGGATGCTTACTCACCATATCTCCTCCTCAAGTGTGTGGTTGAAGGGAGTTAAATGCCAGCTACTGTTTTTTTTTCCTGTCTGGTGTGTTGGAGGAAGGAAGCCTGCAGGCTGAAGCTCTGGTGAGAGCCGCCATGTGTTTTTGACCCAGAAGGCTGGGGCCATACTAGGGAGGACTTTTGTACGTTTTATTTTCATTTGTGCCAGAAAGGCTGTTGCTATTTTGGCTTTATGGTTTTTGAAGCAATAAACCACCCAGAGACTTGAATGTAAAGTGTTCCTGTGTTCACCTTGGGAAGCAGCTGAGTGATCTGACCTTCCACAATGTATAGTGTGGATTATTTTGTTCCTTCAATGGTACCATGAAGATTTGTTCATGTTACAATTGCTTTCTTAGAGAACACAGATGCAAACTACGAATTTAAAAGTTTGGCATTCTCAACATCATTTGTCACCATTTCACTCTTTTCATCCTGTAAAAATCCTATAGTATCTTTGACTTTTTGTTTGCTTTTGACATCCCCAAAAATCCTTATTTATTGCTTTTGGTCTGCATTTCAAGCTTCACTTCATTACTGACTTTAGCTTTTCTAGCATTTGCCCTGCATTCCATGCACCCAGCAGTATATTTTTCGTTAGATATGCGCCCCTCTTTCCAGTTGATATTCATTTATTTTTTTCCTTTTTAATAAGTAAATAAATTCTATGTTCATCCATTCTGGTCTCTTTAAATGCTTCCAATTCTTCCTTCTTTTCGGAATTGTTACCGATTGTGTGGTGAGAATTTCATTTAGCAAAATCTCCCACCCTTTGTGGACATTTCTGTCTTTTAGAACATCCAGCCATTTGGCCTTTCCTACCCTCTTTCTGAGTCCATTAAAATCGGCCTTTCTGAAGTCCATCTTTAAAGTCTGAGTCTTTGCTGGTCTTTCTCCTCTTGTAATACAAAATTTGAGGATAGCATGATCGCTGCCTCCTAAATTCCCAGCCACCTTTACTTCCTCAACCATTTCTTCCTCAAACATTGGTAAGAATTAGGTCAAAGTTTGCATATCCTCTTGTTCTCTCTTCTACCTTTTGAAAGATTAAGTTGCCAGCAAGAGTAGATGAGAGTTTACTGGAAACATTAGTTTTGCTTAAAGAGAGATTCCTAACAAATATCTGGGTAGTTAAAATCTCCCATGATCACTACAGGTCCTTCTCAAAAAATTAGCATATAGTGTTAAATTTCATTATTTACCATAATGTAATGATTACAATTAAACTTTCATATATTATAGATTCATTATCCACCAACTGAAATTTGTCAGGTCTTTTATTGTTTTAATACTGATGATTTTGGCATACAACTCCTGATAACCCAAAAAACCTGTCTCAATAAATTAGCATATTTCACCCATCCAATCAAATAAAAGTGTTTTTTAATAACAAACAAAAAAACCATCAAATAATAATGTTCAGTTATGCACTCAATACTTGGTCGGGAATCCTTTGGCAGAAATGACTGCTTCAATGCGGCGTGGCATGGAGGCAATCAGCCTGTGACACTGCTGAGATGTTATGGAGGCCCAGGATGCTTCAATAGCGGCCTTAAGCTCATCCAGAGTGTTGGGTTTTGCGTCTCTCAACTTTCTCTTCTCAATATCCCACAGATTCTCTATGGGGTTCAGGTCAGGAGAGTTGGCAGGCCAATTGAGCACAGTAATACCATGGTCAGTAAACCATTTACCAGTGGTTTTGGCACTGTGAGCAGGTGCCAGGTCGTGCTGAAAAATGAAATCTTCATCACCATAAAGCATTGACCCTGTCCTTGATGAAACACAGTGGACCAACACCAGCAGCTGACATGGCACCCCACACCATCACTGACTGTGGGTACTTGACACTGGACTTCAGGCATTTTGGCATTTCCTTCTCCCCAGTCTTCCTCCAGACTCTGGCACCTTGATTTCCGAATGACATGCAAAATTTGCTTTCATCAGAAAAACGTACTTGGGACCACTTAGCAACAGTCCAGTGCTGCTTCTCTGTAGCCCAGGTCAGGCGCCTCTGCCTCTGTTTATGGTTCAAAAGTGGCTTTACCTGGGGAATGCGGCACCTGTAGCCCATTTCCTGCACACGCCTGTGCACGGTGGCTCTGGATGTTTCCACACCAGACTCAGTCCACTGCTTCCTCAGGTACCCCAAGGTCTGGAATCGGTCCTTCTCCACAATCTTCCTCAGGGTCCGGTCTCCTCTTCTCGTTGTACAGCGTTTTCTGCCACATTGTTTCCTTCCAACAGACTTACCATTGAGGTGCCTTGATACAGCACTCTGGGAACAGCCTATTTGTTGAGAAATTTCTTTCTGGGTCTTACCCTCTTGCTTGAGGGTGTCAATGATGGCCTTCTTGACATCTGTCAGGTCGCTAGTCTTACCCATGATGGGGGTTTTGAGTAATGAACCAGGCAGGGAGTTTATAAAAGCCTCAGGTATCTTTTGCATGTGTTTAGAGTTAATTAGTTGATTCAGAAGATTAGGGTAATAGGTCGTTTAGAGAACCTTTTCTTGATATGCTAATTTATTGAGACAGGTTTTTTGGGTTATCAGGAGTTGTATGCCAAAATCATCAGTATTAAAACAATAAAAGACCTGACAAATTTCAGTTGGTGGATAATGAATCTATAATATATGAAAGTTTAATTGTAATCATTACATTATGGTAAATAATGAAATTTAACACTATATGCTAATTTTTTGAGAAGGACCTGTATATCATACTTTTTTGAGAACAGAGACATCTGATAGCATCACGAATATCAAAGGATTTTGGGTTGCATAGTAGTGCCCACTGTCAGAAAGCTTAAGGTACCTTCACACATAACGATATTGTTAACGATATCGTTGCTTTTTGTGACGTAGCAACGATATCGTTAATGAAATCGTTATGTGTGACAGCGACCAACGATCAGGCCCCTGCTGGGAGATCGTTGGTCGCTGAATAAAGTCCAGAACTTTATTTCGTCGCTGGACTCCCTGGAGACATCGCTGGATCGGCGTGTGTGACACCGATCCAGCGATGTCTTCACTGGTAACCAGGGTAAACATCGGGTAACTAAGCGCAGGGCCGCGCTTAGTAACCCGATGTTTACCCTGGTTACCATGCTAAAAGTAAAAAAAAACAAACACTAGATACTTACCTAACGCTGTCTGTCCTCTGCACTCCTCCTGTACTGGCTGTGAGCCGGAAAGCAGAGCGGTGACGTCACCGCTCTGCTTTCCGGCTCCCAGCCAGTACAGGAGGAGAGCAGAGAAGCAGAGCGCAGCGCTGGAGGACAGACAGCGGTAGGTAAGTATGTAGTGTTTGTTTTTTTTTTACTTTTAGGATGGTAACCAGGGTAAACATCGGGTTACTAAGCGCGGCCCTGCGCTTAGTTACCCGATGTTTACCGGCATCGTTGGTCGCTGGAGAGCGGTCTGTGTGACAGCTCTCCAGCGACCAAACAGCGACGCTGCAGCGATCCGGATCGTTGTCGGTATCGCTGCAGCGTCGCTTAATGTGAAGGGGCCTTTAGATTGCGTCCTAGTTCATGAGTCTTCCAGCAGGACAATGGCCCCAAACATACTACAAGAAGCAGCCAGAACTGGATGTAAACAAAGCACTGAAGATTCTGAAGTGGCCAGCACTGAGTCAAGATCTTAATCCCGTTGAACACCTGTGGAGAGATCTTAAAATTGCTATTGGGAGAAGATGCTGTTAGGTGTCGAATTCCCACCGCTGCACAGGGGGAATCTCGAACCATGTCTGCTGCGGTCTCCCATTCTACATCAGCCGCAGTGGAGCCTGCTCAGCGGAGACATTGGACCCAGCGTCTCGCTCAGCCTGATACTGTTCAAAGGGTTACTGCTGCCTTTCCAGGCTCTGCTTTTGTAGCCAGCAATGGTCAGCGGTGAGCAGGCTTTTCTGGGACTAAAGGTACCATCACACTAAGCGACGCTGCAGCGATACCGACAACGATCCGGATCGCTGCAGCGTCGCTGTTTGGTCGCTGGAGAGCTGTCACACAGACAGCTCTCCAGCGACCAACGATGCCGGTAACCAGGGTAAACATCGGGTTACTAAGCGCAGGGCCGCGCTTAGTAACCCGATGTTTACCCTGGTTACCATCGTTAAAGTAAAAAAAACAACCATTACATACTTACCTACCGCTGTCTGTCCCCGGCGCTCTGCTTCTCTGCTCTGGCTGTGAGCGCCGGGCAGCTGGAAAGCAGAGCGGTGACGTCACCGCTCTGCTTTCCGGCCGCTGTGCTCACAGCCAGTGCAGGAGGAGTGCAGAGAAGCAGAGCGCCGGGGACAGACAGCGGTAGGTAAGTATGTAGTGGTTGTTTTTTTTTACTTTAACGATGGTAACCAGGGTAAACATCGGGTTACTAAGCGCGGCCCTGCGCTTAGTAACCCGATGTTTACCCTGGTTACCAGCGAAGACATCGCTGAATCGGCGTCACACACGCCGATTCAGCGATGTCAGTGGGAGATCCAGCGACGAAACAAAGTTCTGGACTTTCTTCCCCGACCAGCGATATCACAGCAGGGGCCTGATCGCTGCTGCCTGTCACACTGGACGATATCGCCAGCCAGGACGCTGCAACGTCACGGATCGCTAGCGATATCGTCTAGTGTGACTGTAGCGCTGGGACTGTACACTCGGGCAGGCAGTTAGCATCAGTGGGGGCAATTAGCTGTTGGCTTGCTTGCAAGCACAACCCTAGTTAGGGCCATAGTTTTTGTGTACAGCGCGACTCTATGCGGCAACAGAGTTCGCATTCAGTTCACACGGGGTGAAGCTTAACCCATGTGTGAGCTCTGAGTTTATCTGCCATTACTTTGCAGCAGATATCTCTGCACGATGGACCCCGGGCTGCGAACGCACCTTGTTGCTTCCTACCTATACTCGGTGCGTTCCGCTAGCCCTAACAGACGCCTCCACATATGAGACACCTGAAGCAGTTTGCAAAAGAAGAGTGGTCCAAAATTACAGTGGAGAGGTGTAAACAGCTTGTTGATGGTTATAGGATTGATTGCAGTTATTTATTCCAAAGGGTGTGCAGCGAAATGTTAAGTTGAGGGTGCCAATGATTTTCATTTTTCAAATTTGTTTCCAACTCTGGCACGCTGTCCAACTACCAGGTTTCAATGCCCTTGCAGTGATGCCATGACTAGCTGCTGTGATGTGGTGTAACAGGTTGCCGAGGCGCACTCTACCTGAGGGAAGGTGAGCCAGTATATGTTTGTAGCATTGGTGGGTTGGATTATGGGAGACGTGATGTAACGCGGCAGATTGTCGGGCGCCTAGTACATCGGGATGCATCAATGAACCAAAGCCGTTTGGCTATACCACTGAGCAGGTCATTAAAGGAGACTAATCTCCGGAAACCCCACTGTACAAGACCACTGCAGCTGTCTGATCAAGCTGAAAGTTGTAGTTTCACAACAGCTGGAGGTTCACATACTTGGTGAGTAAGCAGAAGTGAGAAAAACCGAATGTCTGGCTTTACAATTACTATAATTTAATATACTGAGTGAATTATAGATTGCGTTTCTGCAGGATAACAATACACATGTCAAGATACCACTTTGAGTTTTACTGACATCCTAATGTTTGTATTTAGGCAAGCCTTTGTAATCTTATCTATTGATTAAATTCATGCAAACAAATCACTGTCAATTGAGAAAATGAATAAAAGGTTTAATATTATTTCATTCTCATATACACCCTCTGCTCGCTGACCTGCAGTATGTAGGAAAGGGGCAGGTAGAATGGTCAATACTGGTATAAAAGCTGCAAATACAAACCTAGTCCAGTTATTTATAGAGGACATGTCAAGTGCCATATACCGGTATATGTTTTTTTCCTTGTGTAAATATTGCTCGTCTTCTGAATGTTATAGTTTTTCAACCTCTCTAATATGAGAAATGTCCCTCTCGTCTTTATATATAAATCTATTATTTTTAGACAACTGGGTATGTTCCTCAAGATGTCTTTCATAGAAAGGAGCTGAGAACTGCGTCCACTTGGCTAATAAGACTAGATTTTCATACAGGCAAGAGGGGCCCATATCTCAGGAACAGAGAAGTGTAATAAAAATAATGCCAGATTCCAGAGTGCCAAGACATTTACAAACTTAAATTTTTTAAAATATTTTTGTCCCCCGTGAAAACTTATAAAACCTTTGCAAATCACTTTTAATTGTCTTTATTCTTGTGAAAAAAAATGCAAGTAAATGTCTTTCAAACAGCTGCTTTTCCCCAGTCTATTTGCCTGCCTAAGGCCGGGGTCACACTCGGCGTAAGACATTACGGAACGTATTATACGTCCGTAATACGCGCGTAATACGCCAAAATGTCTCCGTAATCTCTTTCCGTAGTTCTTGCGTAGCCTAGGTGTGGTCGCGTATTTTGCGCATGTACTAGTCCGTGTGTAATCCGTATGTGATCCGTATTGCGTTTTTGACACGCACCATCACAAAATGGATATTTAACGGTTTTCAGGCCTGCAAATCATTTAAACCATCATTAACAACCCTATTTAAGCCCTCGACAACAGGTGTACCCCTTCCATCTGCCCTATATGTTCTCTAGCATATTTTGGCTGTGTTACTTTGACCTTACAAACATGTCTGACCATGTGTATTTAAGCACAACTCAGCGGGTGTTGCTTCACTGGGTGTTGTCTCGTCGCTTTGGCCAGCCATATCCGGTCAATGTAGATCCGCGAAGGAGGAGCCGAAGATTGTGGGTGCATCCTCTATTGACCCAACGCCAGAGTAAAGGACATTTCCAGAGACTATATTCAGCTTTGAGGGCCCATCCAGACAAATTTTACCTATATACTCGCATGTCCATCAGGACTTTTACATGTTGATGGAGATGTTACGTCCTGGGCTCACCTATCAGGACACCTGGATGAGAAAATCCATCTCTGCTGAGGAGCGTCTGCTCCTAACCTTACGGTATGTCTTTTGACCTTTTATATTTTTTGTTGTTTGCAAATGTGTTTTGTCCTAATATGTTTCAGGTACTTTACTTAGGCATGAAGCCACAAGCACCGTTCTAAAAATGTGGGTCATATTAGAGTATCGTAATAATGTGAAATGACCCTTTTTGCTTAGTCAATAATGACTGAGAAAATTAAATACATGTAAAGAAGCTGCGGAGACACCATCACGTGTTTCTCGACGCAAGCAGTGAATAGCCAGGCCTTTCCCCGGGAAGGAACAACCACGGGAAGGGCAGCATCCTATGAAGGAAAGTCACCTATGCCAAGCATGGTATCCATCCACAGACAGCTGTTTTGGGGTTTTCCCCGAGGCCAATCATCTGTGCCTTGAGAAAATTAAATAGACACTTGTGCTTATTCCTGTTTTCATATTCCTCATGTTTTGTTTGTGCTTTTTGTTCTTGTTTTGCAGCTTCCTGTCCACAGGCTTGTCCTATGCGGGTCTACACCTGGAGTTTCTCATTGGGCGTTCGACAATTTCATGCATTGTTAGGACAACCTGTTCCCAAATATGGCTGCAACTTAATGAAGTTGTGATGCCTGAGCCAAAAATGGAGGATTGGCTCAAAATCGCCACTGGTTTCAAAAATAATTGTGACTTCCCTAACTGCATTGGAGCTGTGGATGGGAAACATATCAGGGTGCGTAAGCCGCCGAACTCTGGTTCCCAATTCTACAATTATAAGCAGTTTTTCTCTGTAGTTCTGTTAGCAGTTGCTGACAGCAACTACAGGTTTATAATTGTAGACATTGGGGCCTATGGGCGAACTGGAGACTCTAGGGTCTTCAATTCGTCCATAATGGGTCGGCGACTACGTGAAAACCAGTTGAACCTCCCACCACCACAACAACTCCCAGGCTCCAATGCGGAAGCAGTGCCTTTTGTTTTGGTTGGAGATGAGGCCTTCCAACTGACGAGGCACGTCATGAGGCCTTACCCCAGGCGCAACCTTGACCACCGGCGGAGGGTCTTTAATTTGAGACTTTCCAGGGCACGGAGACTGGTTGAGTGCGCCTTTGGTATTCTTGTAGCCAAATGGCGGGTTCTTCAGTCTGCCATTCAGCTGAGTGAGGCTTCAATCAATGAAGTGATCAAAGCCTGTGTAATTCTACATAATTTTACCAGAATACATGATTGTTCGTCTACAAATTTGGAAGATCACGTCATGACCAATCATAGTAGGCCTACCCCATATGTCCCTCCTCCGCGACGTCCCCTTTCTGGCCTAAAAGTTCGTGATGTGTTCACCAATTATTTTTTGAGTCCTCAGGGTGCCACTCCCTGGCAAGACTATGCAATTTTGCATGTGTAATGTTTTTTTTTTTTTTTACTAAATTTTTGCATTACCAAATTTGACAATATGTCTGCTGATTTTAATTTGTTCACATATGTTTATGATCATATCATGTGTGTGTGAGTTAATAAGAATGAACAGAGTGCATCCATAGTTTGTTTCTTACTAACGGCAAATTTACTTTTGAAACTTGTTTGTAGATTTAGTTATTTTTTAGCATAACAAATCTGGACAAATTAAGTGCCCCTTTTTTTTTTGGAAATCAAACAAACACAAAAATAAACATTACAGCTTGCTTTTTCAGCACAATCAAAACCTAATTTTGGGAAACCAAAATAAAACCAAATGTAGCCAAACAAATTACAAGTCCTGGTAGGTAGGAAGTGGAGAAGTGGATTGGTCTGGGTCTGCATCAGGTGGCCTTTGTAGGCCCAATTGTCCAGCAGCCTGTGTGGATGTTATAGTGGCCTGAGGGAAATTCTGCCTGCTCTGATGCTGGCCACTTTGATGAGTGGGGCCAGGATTTGGGAGAGAACCCAGATGTTGCTGCCCATATGTGCGGGAATCATACCCCAAACCAAAATGACCATATTGTCCAAACCCAGGTTGGGTCCAGCCTCCAGCACTGGGTGTGGACAAGTGGCCATATTGGGATGGGTGCTGATATCCTGCAATAGGGTGCTGAGGTTGCCATTGTTGGTTATTTGTGGGTTGGGGTGGAGGTGTTGGCTGACGTGGAGGGGGTGCTTCAGATCCTTGTTGCGCATGCAGGCCTTGTAATCTCTGAGGCCGCAGAATATTTTCAGGTGACATCTGCCACTGCTCAATCATCTGCAACAGATTGTATGGGTTATTTGGGGGGGTGCATGCGTCAATAAGGATCTGAAAACACCCTCTCAAACGCAGCCTCAACTCCCGCTCTATGGAGCGTAAATACTGTGCAAGGCTACGTGTAAATCCCTCCTCCCCATCATCCTCTCGAACCCGGGCCAAATAGTTCATGACCCCAGCATCCACGTTTCTCCTGCTTTGGAGAAGCTCTCTCCTGCGTCGTGCACGCTGTGGTCTGACTGCAGCCTGTGGGGATCGGTCAAGGGCAACAGTTGGGCTGCTGCTATTTCCAGGGTCATCCTGGCTAGGTGCTGGTGCTGCTGCTGAAGATGAGAACTGTGGGGCCTCTGTGTTTTCTTCTGCTGCAGCTGGAGCTGGGTGGCCCGATGAGGAACATCCTGGAGGTATTGAGGGAGCAGCAGATGGACCAGCCACCTCTTCACCGTCTCCAACTGGGTCAATGACCTGTTCTGAGTCAGACCCTGTCTCCCTGTCAGTGAGGTTAGACTGAGTTCTGCAAAAGATAAATTTTGACATTTAATATGTTTTTTGGAATCATCTCTCCCCATTAAAAAATTAACCCAGTTTGAGATTTTTTAACTTACGGCCTGAGGTCCATGCTGGGGTTGAGAAACGTTAGGCGGTCAAAATAAATATATTTCTTCTTTTTTGGAGGTGCCCCTGCTCCACTTTTCTCCCGCTGCTGCCTCTCCCTCCTGTATTGGTCACGTATACTCCGCCACCTTGTTGTAACATCATCCACTGAAACAACAAAAATACACACATTGCTTAGACCATTATATGCAGAGTGCTCACACAAGGTGTAATGGAGGACACAGATTTACGGGTAGCATAGAAAGAGGCATTTGTGGCTCACATTAAGCAAGAAATTTAAAAAACAAAAATTAGGAAGCAAGGCCACAATGACAGCTACCCTCTATCCCAGAAAACACAATTACTGGAAAACAATGTTAGTAAGGGCACACCTGGTCAAGAACTTCATGAAATACATTTATCATGTCCAGCACCATGTATATACTGCTGGGATTTCTAATACTTTCAGGATGAATTAATAAATTAAGGTTTAGCAATTCAAAGTAGGAAGGGCCTGCTGTTTACCAAGAAAATTACATTGCAAACATGGGTGTACTTACTTATTTGTCGCTGGGCCGCACGTGGCTGCTGGTCATACTGTGGGAAGAGGGACCCACACACGCTCCTCCATGCTGCTTGTTTGACTGCCCTGTTGGCGTAGTTGGGGTCTCTTTGGTCCCATATTTCTGGCCTCTCCTGTATCAAAATGATCAGCATGTCTACATTAATTATGCGGGCCATGCTGAATCTCTCACTCCGTGGAGGCGTGCAGCAGACTTCCGGGTTCACTGTCTGGCTTTTTCAGCTAATTTGCATGTCTCACCGGCCTGATTGAGGGCTTTGGACAGTTCAGGACATCTGCCAGTGAGTAGCGTATTTCTCGCAAGACACACGCATGGTCCGTATGCATTCCGTATTATACGCTCTCCCATAGACTTGCATTGGCGCATTTTTTGCGCAATACGCTGACAAACGCTGCATGCTGCGATTTTGTACGGCCGTAGAACGACGTATATTACAGATCCGTAATATACGGCTGATAGGACGAGACCCATTGAGAATCATTGTGCCGTATGTTTGGCGAGTTTTACGGATGTAGTTTCTGCGCTCTTACGTCCGTAAATCTCGCAAGTGTGACGCCGGCCTAAGGCTGCATTGATCAAAGAACATACTCAATTGGAGTACAGATGATGGCAGTGAAATGCTCAACACCTGTGTCTCACTAACTCTGGGGATACCTAACTCTGCAGGGGATAGTTCTGATATGCACAACACTCAGAGAAGGACACAGGTACTGACCCTTTCACTGCCATCATCTATACTCCAAATTAGTACATTCTGATATCCGTGAAGTTGTAGGCGGCCAAATAGAGGTTTGGAAACCACTCGCATGCAGTCGCAAGCACCACTCCAGCTTTTCTTTTTTATTGCAGCGCTGCTGTGGTGCTTCTAATCTAATGTCCCTTACCCTAGTCTTATACCGCTGTCTTCACCTTCTATCAGCGCCCTTCAGCAGGATAGACCTGCTGGATCTCTCCAGTGTTTGCTGGGTGAGCCAGAGGTCTCTTTTCAATGCAAGTCTATGCTTTGGCTTTCGTATACTTACACTGAGAGCTTGTGACCATTACATCTGACTTCCGATCAGTGAGAAATTGCAGTCACAAGATGGTGGATCGGGGCTCGGAGATACAAGGTGAAGACGGCTGCGGTTAAGTAGAAGACGACTGTCAGGGACCTTAGATTTGTAGCACCACTTCAGCACTGAAAAAAACAAACACTGGAGTGATGCTTTAACCCCTTAACATCCAATGACGGACATAGTCTGTCATTGGATGCCTCCCCCCATTTGGTGCGGGCTCTGGCGCTGAGCCCGCACCTTTTTCGGCACATGACAGCTAATCTGTCTATTAAATTAGCTCCTCTCACCAGCACCCGTGTCACATGACCGAGGGTCGCTGACGGGTAGGCATCACAACCCGGGGTCAGCAGGAAACCCCTGTGGTTGTCATTGCTGGATCGCTATGAGAGCCACCTGGTGGTTGGCGCTCATAGCAAGTGAGCATTTCTGCTACATAGAGCAGGGCAACAGCAGCTTCTAGTCTCCCATGGAGACTACTGAAGCAAGTAAAAAGTAAAAAAGTTTTTACAAATGTAAAAAATAAAAAAAAATTAAAAGTTCAAATCATCCCCCCTTTCGCCCCATTCAATATAAAACAATAAAAAAATCAAATATACACATATTTGGTATCGCTATGTTCAAAATCGCCTGATCTATCAATATATAAAAAGAATTAATCCAATTGGTGATGAGCGTAGCGAGAAAAAAATTGAAATGCCAGAATTACGTTTTTTTGGTCGCTACAACATTGCAACAAAATGCAATAATGGGCAATCAAAAGATTGTGTCTGCACCAAAATTGTATCAATCAAAAACACCAGATTGGCGTGCAAAAAATTACCCCTAACCCAGCATGAGATCCTGAAACATGGAGACGCTACAGGTCTCAGAAAATGGCAATTTTTTTTTTACAAACTTTCGAATTTTTTTTACCACTTAGATAAAAAAAGATGTCTATGAACTCGTAATAGCCTGGAAAATCATAATGGCGGTCAGTTTTAGCATTTAGTGAACCTTTTATAAAAGGCAAACAAAAAACAAGTGTGGGTGGGATTGCACTTTTTTTTTGCAATTTCACAGCACTTGGAATTTTTTTACCGTTTTCTGTTATATGACTTGGTAAAACCAATGGTGTCGCTCAAAAGTACAACTCGTCCTGCAAAGAACAAGCACTCACATGGCCATTTTGACCAAAAAATAAAAAAGTTATGGCTCTTGGAAGAAGCGGAGCAAAAAATGAAAATGCAAAACCAAAAATACCCCTGGTCATTAATGGGTTAAAGGTTTTTAGTGATGAGCGAATATACTATTTACTCGAGATTTCTCGAGCACGCTCGGGGGTCCTCCGAGTATTTTTTAGTGCTTGGAGATTTGGTTTTTCTTGCCGCAGCTGGATTATTTACACCTGTTAGCCAGCATAAGTACATGTGGGGGTTGCCTGGTTGCTAGGGAATCCCCACATGTACTTATGCTGGCTATCAGATGTAAATCATTCAGCTGCGGCAAGAAAAACCAAATCTCCGAGTACTAAAAAATACTCGGAGGACCCCCGAGCGTGCTCGGGAAATCTCATGTAACGAGTATATTCGCTCATCACTATTAAAGATAAATCCCTAATAAAGTGATTTGCAAAGTTTCCTAAAGTAAATACTGGACAAAATTGTTAAGAAAGCAAAGGAAAATGTTGTTACACTTTAAAGCACAATCAAAGCTTTTTAGCTTCCTGAGAAAAATTAAAAGATGGATTGTTGTACTTCTTTGTTCTTTCTCCCTTCTAACTAGTTATATTTATATAATTTACAGTGTAAAAACAGACTCAAGGCAGAAAAGAAACCCTGCAGCACTATGGCTATGACCTCCTTTCTCACCCTGGCTGCTGTCTTCATGCCCGCCTTATGTGATAATTACCCAGTGATTCCAAGTAATGACGTTGTTTCTAACTACTCCTACAAGTCACTGACCAGTGCGCCAACAAACGTGCCCGCAAATACTACTGTACTGGATCTATCGCACAATTACATCCGAAAACTGGAAACAAGAGACTTCAACTACTTGTCGGATCTCAGAGTCCTCATCGTATCTTACAACCAAATCACTGAGTTGGACTCCAATGTTTTTGACGCAAACCTTTGTCTGGAATACTTGGATTTATCCAACAACCAGCTTGAAAACATATCCAACACCTTTCCAGTTCTTCTTCATCATCTGGACATTTCATCCAATAATTTTTCCACGTTGTCTGTTTGTAGAGGCCTCACAAATCTCCTGCAACTGGAATATTTAGGTCTTGGAGCAGCTAATATTCTTAAATCTGATTTAGAAGCAGTTTCTCACTTACGTTTGCGGCAGGTATTCATTGACTTGAATGGCTTAAATAAATATGAAAATTCTAGCCTCCTGGTTTTGAATACAAACCTCTTACATCTCGCTTCACTTTTTGATCAAAAAGACCTTTTCAACGTACTTTTTGATGCAGTCAAAACATCAAAGTTTTTGGAACTAGACAATTTTGGTAAATGGGAAGGAAAATTTCCAGATGAACATATTTCAGCAATAATCAATAACTCACGGGTTTCACATTTAACCATGAGGAACTTTGGCATACCATGGAATAAGGTAGTCCTAATTCTTCAGAAAATCTGGCACTCCTCTCTGGAGAGCTTACACTTACATAATCTCACAATTCAGGGTTTTATTTATTACATTGAGTTTGACTATTTTAACACTTCTATGAAAGAACTTTTAGTTGAACATGTTGCAATTCAATTTTTTCTCTTCAATCAGAGCCATTTATACGGTCTTTTTTCTGAAATGAACATAAAGAATCTTACAATGAAACATTCGAATTTACTTTTCATGACATGTCCGAGGAAGCCTAGCACCTTTGAATACATTGACTTTTCCAATAACGCAGTCACAGATGATATATTTCAGAACTGCCTGACATTGACAAAGTTAAAAACATTAAAACTGGCAGGAAATAAGTTACAAAAGTTGTCTAAAGTAAGCCTCATGACGGAGAAGATGTCATCCTTACAATATCTAGACGTTCGGAACAATCCTCTGGATTACAGTGGAGAAGACTGTTACTGGTCACCAAGCATAAGAAAGTTAAATATGGCGTCTTGTTCATTGCCCAACTCTGTATTTCGGTGCTTACCAAAAAATGTCACAATGGTTAATTTGTACAAGAATGATATATCAAATGTCCTATTGAAAAATACTGATTTGATAAACTTAGAACACCTTGATCTTGGATATAATAGACTCTCTGACCTGCCAGATTGCACGTTATTCCCCCGTCTTATGACAATAAATGTTGAGTACAACCAGTTCCCATATCCTTCTCCTGAGTCTCTCCAAAACTGCACAGGACTGATACAAATTAACATCGGTAACAACCCGTTCCATTGTTTCTGTGAGATAAAAAAATTCATAAATGAGAGAAGAAAGTCCCCGGGGAAGTTTATTGGTTGGCCGGATGCCTATGTGTGTGAAAGACCTGATGATGTAAGAGGCATGAGGTTGAGTGATTTCTACCTGCCTGACATGTACTGTAATGTCTTCATAATGGTTCCAGTCATTGTTGTTCCAATAATCATTGGCCTTTTTCTCATTTTTGGCCTGTGTAAGTATTTTGATGTACCTTGGTTTTTCAAAATGATCTGGCAATTATTAAGAACAAAGCAGAGGACTAGGAAATCCAAGAAAGGCTACCAGGAGCTCAAGAAAGATTTTTCATTCCATGCTTTCATCTCCTATAGTGAAAATGATGCATCTTGGGTGAAGAACGTTTTGTTGCCCGGCGTTCAGAGCATGAATGATATACGTATCTGTCAGCACGAGAGAAATTTTACTCCAGGAAAAAGCATAGTGGAAAACATCATAACATGCATTGATAATAGCTATAAGTCGGTCTTTGTGTTGTCCCCACATTTTGTTCAGAGTGAATGGTGTCATTACGAACTTTATTTTGCTCAACACAAGCTTTATTCTGAAAACACAGATAACCTAATCCTTATTCTACTGGAACCGATCCCGCAATACCTTATTCCTTCACGATATTTCAAATTAAAGGCTCTCATGAAACAAAGAACCTATCTGGAATGGCCACGCGAGAAAAGTAAGCATGCCCTATTCTGGGCCAACTTAAGGGCAGCTATCAGCATCAATTTGTCTGATTTTGAACATGAAAGCTCTGTTTCTGTCCCAAGTGTAAGTGCGTAAGTGGCTGAATAGATTTAAATGGACTTGAACTGCAATACCAGACTAAGCCCATGGAGAAAGGTGGCGCTATTTCTATGCAGAAAGTGTTTGGCATCTTGATTTGTGCACTCTGGACTTGGAACACAAAATTCACTATTATTCTAGTTGCTGTTAAACAGTTTTTGCCATTCAGCCATAATTAGTACAAGGCACTTTGCTTGCTGTTATCATGTAGTGTGAATAAGTAGTGAGGTGAATGGTGAATCTGCTATGGTACATTCATACTAGAGACTAGACTATAATAAAAGTGTCTGAATAATGCCATATGAAGATCCAAGGAATTTATTTCATAATAATGGCTTTTATTTGACCCCATAACTGAATATGAGGCCTCTGACTAGTTGAGGGAGCGGTAGTGTCCCCAGACTAGTCGGTCCACTTAATAATAGCAAAATTCCCAAAATCATGATGACAGTCTGGACCAGAGCACATATGAATAAAGTGCCCCCAGACAAATTATATCCGCTCCATGGAATACATATGTAAACAGGAGAAAAAGGAGCATATAGTACAATCATGTATAAATGATGTCTTTATTAGTACAAATATTAAAACCACGAACAGTAATACATTCCAATAATAGGCATTCCTAATCAAACAAAGAAGGGGATCTAACGCCCCATTGCCCCCCTATATAAATAAATAGATAAAGGGGAAAAAGAGCCCCATGTGGGAAATAGAATTGGCAAGCCTGAATATGTTTAAAGTAGTGCGGTAGCCAAAATCAGACTAAAGTGACAGTATTAGATAATCCACAGCAATGCGATGGATATCGCAGGTAAGCTTACCAATAGGGAGGGCAGAGGAGGGAAGTCCCGCCGGAAAAAAGCGCCCCGACGCGCGTTTCGCGGCACTGCCACGCCGCTTTCTCAAGGGGATGAGTCCACTTAGCATGTTAGTGCAGAAGACTTCCGGTCATGCTCAGTGCGCCTCTCTGAGGCCGAGGCACGTACACCCGGCTACAGAGGATCAATGTAGGAAGGGAAAGAAGCTGCACGGATCCGCAAGGTATGTATGGTGCTGGCGATGACGCCGAAGCTTGTAAGTCATGTCATCACTCCCACAGGGGCACGTTCACATGCTAAATGGGCTGACTAGTATGGGGACACTAATGCCCCATCAACTAATCAAAGGCCTCATTTACATATCATAAATGGACTTTAGAAATAGTTTTCTAAAGATCCGTCTATGTGTGTAATGTAATACAGTGACTGTTAGGCAGGAATTTATATATACAGACACAACTGCTGGTGGTTTTGGGGCACGGGGGACCTGACAGGTCTTTTATTTTCACTATATTCTACTCTAAAGGTACTGTCACACTAGACGATATCGCTAGCGATCCGTGACGTTGCAGCGTCCTCGCTAGCGATATCGTCCAGTGTGACAGGCAGCAGCGATCAGGCCCCTGCTGTGATGTCGCTGGTCGGGGAAGAAAGTCCAGAACTTTATTTCGTCGCTGGACTCCCCGTAGACATCGCTGAATCGGCGTGTGTGACACCGATTCAGAGATGTCTTCGCTGGTAACCAGGGTAAACATCGGGTAACTAAGCGCAGGGCCGCGCTTAGTAACCCGATGTTTACCCTGGTTACCATCCTAAAAGTAAAAAAACAAACACTACATACTTACCTACCGCTGTCTGTCCTCCAGCGCTGTGCTCTGCTCTCCTCCTGCTCTGGCTGTGAGCGTCGGTCAGCCGGAAAGCAGAGCGGTGACGTCACCGCTCTGCTTTCTGGCTGCCCGGCGCTCACAGCCAGACCAGAGAAGCAGAGCGCCGAGGACAGACAGCGGAAGGTAAGTATGTAGCGTTTGTTTTTTTACTTTTTAGGATGGTAACCAGGGTAAACATCGGGTTACTAAGCGCGGCCCTGCGCTTAGTTACCCGATGTTTACCCTGGTTACCGGGGACCTCGGGATCGTTGGTCGCTGGAGAGCTGTCTGTGTGACAGCTCTCCAGCGACCAAACAGCGACGCTGCAGCGATCCGGATCGTTGTCGGTATCGCTGCAGCGTCGCTATGTGTGACGGTACCTTAAGGCATTACCTAGTGTTTGACCCAGTTTTTACAAAAACTCTGAACTTTTTTGAAGAGATATGTATATTTTTATTATTGACATTTTCTGAGACCCATAAATAATTTATACTTCCACGGATGGCGCATTATAAGAGCTTTTTTTTTGCATGGCAAAATATATAGTTTTCAGTGGTATCATTTTTAGGGACATACTAGAGATGAGCAGATCGATCCATGGAAGATCATGTTCAAGTTGATTTTCACGCAAATTTGAACATTTAGAGATTTGATTTGCGATTCGAACAAAAAAAAAATTGCCTGGCACCACTTCCAACAATGCAGAACCATCAGAGAGCAGGCAAAGCGTAATGTTTCATTGCCACACGGGCCTCCCCGTAATGTCCTGCAGCTATAACATCTTAGAGATCATCATAGATTCTGCAGTGGTGGACAGCACCTGGGCCATCAGAAATCAGTGGCTCCCAAGGAGCACAGTTTGTATGGCAGAGTTATTTTTCATCTCCAGTGTCACTTGGTAAGTCTCTCCTATACAGCGTAAGCTCTTATGGTCAGCAGGTTCTTATCTCTATGTCCTATAGAGTGTAAGCTCTTATGGTCAACAGGGTATTTTCTTTCTCCTGTAAAGTGTAAGCTCTTATGGTCAGCACAGGTCTTGCTCTCTCTAATCTCCCTCACCTGTATTTTCCAATCAGTTACAAGCTTTCCAGTGTTGTGATTTGCCACAAATGACATTATTTGGCAAAATTTGGTCAAGTCGTCAAATTTGAATTTCAAATGATGTGCTCATCTTTGGTACATATGATTTTTATTGCATCTTTTTGGCACAAAAATTATTTAAAAATAATTGTAATTCTAGCATCTTGCATCTTTGTGCTTTACAGCATATGCTATTCGAGTTTCTTTTAAATAATTTTACGTTTTGATAGACAGAACTTGTACAGATGTGGTAATACCAAACATGTTTTCTTTTTTTGCGTTGTGGTAAGGGGTGGTTTAAATTTTAATATTTTAATATTTGTTTTCATCTTTTATTTATTTATTTATTTATTTATTTTTGTTTCCTAAGACTAGAGATGGATGAACCTGAACAGTAAAGTTTGGGGTCCGTACCGAACACCTACTGTTCGAGCACAGACCCTGAACACGGACTTCACCAGGAAGTTCGTGTTATTGTTCGGGTTCAGCATCCTCAACTCTGGGTGCTTCTCACCCTGTCATCTGCATGACAGTGTGAGAAAAATCGGCGGCTCTGATCGGCAGTAAGATTAATGACAGATGACAGCGTGAGCCCACAGCTGTGACTGAAGGTAAAAGATTGCCACTGGTCACAGGCATCGGCTGATAGGACAAATACTATCATCAGCCTATGCCTGCTGCCGCTAGTAACAACGAGAGCAGGCGGTAGCTGATAGGAGTATTTATCAGCCGACACCTGCACTATAAATAAATAAATAATAAAAAATGGCATGGGTTCCCCTGTATTTTTGATAACCAGCCAGGCAAAAATTACAGCTGCAGGCTGCAACCCTCAACTGTGAGCTTTAGCAAAGCTGGCTATCAAGAATGGAGGGGGTCTCAAGCCATTTTTTAAAATTATTTAAATAAATAATTAAAAAAACAGCATGGGGTCCCCTCCATTTTTGACAACCAGCCAAGCTGAAGCAGACAGGCTGGTAAGGGTACCAAGGATATTGCCCCCCAGCCTAAAAATAGCAGTCTACAGCTGCCCAAGAAAAGGCACATCAAGGATCAATTCTTTTTGAAAATATGGGGCATAGCGATGGGGACTAGGTTTGCCCCTAGCTATGCCAACCTATATGTAGCCAAGTGGGAGGAGTCACGAATATACTCAGTCGGAAAACTCCACAAAGGTTTGGTTCTTTGGCGTCGGTTCATTGACGATGTCTTATTCATTTGGGAAGACACACAAAATGACCTGGAATCGTTTTTATCCAGCCTGAATACCAATGAATATGGTCTTGAATTTACCCCGACAACGAGTAATATAAGTGTCAATTTTTTGGATCTTTATATCTATGTGGAAGACAATCAGCTACACACTAGATGTTATCATAAAGAAGCGGATGCAAAAAGCTTCATCCACATAACCAGCTGTTCCCTTCCCATATGGCTCACAAATATACCCAAAAGCCAGTTTAACCCCTTAGCGACCGCCGATACGCCTTTTAACGGCGGCCGCTAAGGGTACTTAAACCACAGCGCCGTTAATTAACGGCGCTGTGGAAAAAGTCAATAGCGCCCCCCAGAGGCCGATTTTCTCCGGGGTCTCGGCTGCCGGGGGTAGCCGAGACCCCAGAGAACATGATTCGGGGGGTTTTTAACCCACCCCGTTTACCGGCGATCGCAAAAAAAAAAAAAAAAAACGCGATCTCTTTTTAATTTCTCTGTCATCCGATGTGATCGCACATCGGAGGACAGAGAAAAGGGGTCCCAGGTGGCCCCCCAATACTCACCTAGCTCCCCCGATGCTCCTCGTGTCTCCCGGTGGGCGCCGCCATCTTCAAAATGGCGGGCGCATGCGCAGTGCGCCCGCCGGCCGGCACCGGGAGAATCTTTGGGGTCTCGGCTGCCGGGGGTAGCCGAGACCCCAAAGAGCATGATCGGGGTCGGTATTACCGACCCCTGTTTTGCGATCGCCGGTAATTAGCTGTTTACCGGCGACCGCAAAAAAAAAAAAAAAGTAAAGTGTAATTCTCTGTCCTCTGATGTGATCGCACATCAGAGGACAGAGAAATAGGGGGATTCGGGGACCCTAGCATACTCACCTAGGTCCCTGGATCCTCTTGCTGCTCCTCCTGGCCGCCGGCAGAAGAAAATGGCGGGCGCATGCCCAGTGCGCCCGCCATCTGTCTCCATCTGCCGGCCGGCAGGAGAACAGCAGTTGGGGCTAAAATTAGGGTTAGGGGTAGGGTTAGGGTTAGGGGTAGGGTTAGGGTTAGGGGTAGGGTTAGGGTTAGGGGTAGGGTTAGGGTTAGGGTTAGGGGTAGGGTTAGGGGTAGGGTTAGGGCTAGGGTTAGGGTTAGGGTTAGGGGTAGGGTTAGGGGTAGGGTTAGGGGTAGGGGTAGGGGTAGGGTTAGGGGTAGGGTTAGGGTTAGGGGTAGGGTTAGGGGTAGGGTTAGGGTTAGGGGTAGGGGTATGGGTAGGGTTAGGGGTAGGGGTAGGGTTAGGGCTAGGGTTAGGGTTGGGGCTAAATTTATGGTTAGGGTTGGGGCTAAATTTAGGGTTAGGCTTCTTTCACACTTACGTCGGTACGGGGCCGTCGCAATGCGTCGGCCCGACATACCGACGCACGTTGTGAAAATTGTGCACAACGTGGGCAGCAGCTGTAGTTTTTCAACGCATCCGCTGCCCAATCTATGTCCTGGGGAGGAGGGGGCGGAGTTACGGCCACGCATGTGCGGTCAGAAATGGCGGATGCGACGTACAAAAAAACGTTTCATTGAACGTTTTTTTGTGCCGACGCTCCACCAAAACACAACTGATCCAGTGCACGACGGACGCGACGTGTGGCCATCCGTCACGATCCGTCGGCAATACAAGTCTATGGGCAAAAAACGCATCCTGCGGGCACATTTGCAGGATCCGTTTCTTGTCCAAAACGACGGATTGCGACGGAATGCCAAACGACGCAAGTGTGAAAGTAGCCTTAGGGCTAGGGTTAGGGTTGGGGCTAAAGTTAGGGCTAGGGTTGGGGCTAAAGTTAGGGTTAGAGCTGGGATTAGGGTTAGGGTTTGGATTAGGGTTGGTATTAGGGTTAGGGTTGGCATTAGGGTTACGCTTGGGATTAGGGTTAGGTTTGGGATTAGGGTTAAGGTTAGGGTTGTGATTAGGGGTGTATTGGGATTAGGGTTAGGTTTGAGGTTAGGGTTGAGATTAGGATTAGGGGTGTGTTGGATTTAGGGTTTTGATTAGGGTTATGGTTAGGGTTGACATTAGGGTTGTTTTGGGGTAAGGGTTGTGATTATGGTTAGGGTTAGTGATTAGGATTATGGATCAGGTTGGGATTAGGGTTTGGGGTGTGTTGGGGTTAGGGTTGGAGCTAGAATTGGGGGGTTTCCACTGTTTAGGTACATCGGGGGTCTCCAAACACGACAGCCAATTTTGCGCTCAAAAAGTCAAATGGTGCTCCCTCCCTTCTGAGCTCTGCCGTGCGCCCAAACAGTGGGTTACCCCCACATATGGGGCATCAGCGTACTCGGGATAAATTGGACAACAACTTCTGGGGTCCAATTTCTCTTGTTACCCTTGTGAAAATAAAAACTTGGGGGCTACAATATCTTTTTTGTGGAAAAAAAATATTTTTTATTTTCACGACTCTGCATTCTAAACTTCTGTGAAGCACTTGGGCATTCAAAGTTCTCACCACACATCTAGATAAGTTCCTTGGGGGTCTAGTTTCCAAAATGGGGTCACTTGTGGAGGGTTTCTACTGGTTAGGTACATCAGGGGCTCTGCAAACGCAACATAATACCCGCAGACCATTCTATCAAAGTCTGCATTCCAAAACGGCGCTCCTTTCTTCCGAGCTCTGCCGTGCGCCCAAACAGTGGTTTACCCCCACATATGGGGTACCAGCATACTCAGGACAAATTGGACAACAACTTTTGGGGTCCAATTTCTCTTGTTACCCTTGTGAAAATAAAAACTTGGGGGCTAAAAAATCTTTTTTGTGGAAAAAAAAATTTTTTTTTTTTCATGGCTCTGCATTATAAACTTCTGTGAAGCACTTGGGCATTCAAGGTTCTCACCACACATCTAGATAAGTTCCATGGGGGGTCTAGTTTCCAAAATGGGGTCACTTGTGGGGGATTTCTACTGTTTAGGCACATCAGGGGCTCTCCAAACGCGACATGGCGTCCGATCTCAATTCCAGCCAATTCTACATTGAAAAAGTAAAACGGCACTCTTTCTCTTCCAAGCTCTGCGGTGCGCCCAAACAGTGGTTTACCCCCACATATTGGGTATCGACGTACTCAGGAGAAATTGCACAACAACTTTCATGGTCTAACTTCTCCTGTTACCCTTGTGAAAATAAAAATTTGTGGGCAAAAATATCATTTTTGTAGAAAAAATGCAATTTTTTTTTTCACGGCTCTACATTATAAACTTCTGTGAAGCACATGGGGGTTCAAAGTGCTCACCACACATCTAGATATGTTCCTTAAGGGGTCTAGTTTCCAAAATGGGGTCACTTGTGGGGGGTTTCCACTGTTTAGGCACATCAGAGGCTCTCCAAACGCGACATGGCGTCCGATCTCAATTCCAGCCAATTCTACATTGAAAAAGTAAAACGGCGCTCCTTCACTTCCAAGCTCTGCGGTGTGCCCAAACAGTGGTTTACCCTCACATATGGGGTATCGACGTATTCAGGAGAAATCGCACAACAACTTTTGTCGTCTAATTTCTCCTGTTACCCTTGTGAAAATAAGAATTTGTGGGCGAAAAGATCATTTTTGTGTAAACAAAAGCGATTTTTTATTTTCACGGCTCTACGTTATAAACTTCTGTGAAGCACTTAGGGGTTCAAAGTGCTCACCACACATCTAGATAAGTTCCTTAAGGGGTCTAGTTTCCAAAATGGTGTCACTTGTGGGGAGTTTCCACTGTTTAGGCACATCAGGGGCTCTCTAAACGTGCCATGGCGTCCGATGTCAATTCCAGCCAATTCTGCATTGAAAAAGTCAAACGGCGCTCCTTCACTTCTAAGTTCTGCGGTGCGCCCTAACAGTGGTTTACCCCAACATATGGGGTATTGGCGTATTCAAGAGAAATTGCATAACAAAATTTATGGTTACATTTCTGTTTTTACACTTGTGAAAATAAAAAAAATGGTTCTGAATTAAGATGTTTGCAAAAAAAAGTTAAATGTTCATTTTTTCCTTCCACATTGTTTCAGTTCCTGTGAAGCACGTAAAGGGTTAATAAACTTCTTGAATGTGGTTTTGAGAACCTTGAGGGGTGTAGTTTTTAGAATAGTGTCACACTTCATTATTTTCTATCATATAGACCCCTCAAAATGACTTCAAATGTGATGTGGTCCCTAAAAAAAAATGGTGTTGTAAAAATGAGAAATTGCTGGTCAACTTTTAACCCTTATAACTCCCTAACAAAAAAAAATTTTGTTTCCAAAATTGTGCTGATGTAAAGTAGACATGTGGGTAATGTTATTTATTAACTATTTTTCGTGACATATCTCTCTGAATTAAGGGCATAAAAATACAAAGTTTGAAAATTGCAAAATTTTAAAAATTTTCGCCATATTTCCGTTTTTTTCATAAATAATCGCAAGTAATATCGAAGAAATGTTACCACTAACATGAAGTACAATATGTCACGAAAAAACAATCTCAGAATCAGCGGGATCTGTTGAAGCGTTCCAGAGTTATAACCTCATAAAGTGACAGTGGTCAGAATTGCAAAAATTGGCCTGGTCATTAAGTACCAAATTGGCTCTGTCACTAAGGGGTTAAAAAACGTAATTGTACTAAAAACGATGACTACCTCAAAGAATCAAAATTTCTAACCCAGCAGTTCCTGGATGAGGGTTATCCAGAATCCCTATTACAACAGGTAAAACTTGACATGGAAGCTACACCTACGAATGAACTGGTACACCCCTAAAAAGAATTATTTAAAAGATTTATTAAAGTATTTTTAGGCCATTTCTTAAATATTTGGGAATATTTCTAAATATTTCCAGAAACATTTTTTGGGATTACTAACCCACATATCGGTCGTCAGACATTAAAAGTATAGGAAGAAAAATAAATTAAAATGGGATTTTATGTGTTTAGGCCCCATCTGGGGTCCAAGGGGAAAATGGCTTTTTATGCATTTATTTATTTATATATATGTGTATCTTGTATGAATAATTAAAGAATTTTTTAGTCCTAGCATTTGACTGCAACTATTCCCCGTTTTAGCTATAATAACGATATTTTATATACTATAAATAACCATATAACTGGAATTATGTTGGATTTGGCGAGTATTTATGTTTTAACGTTATAAATAAAATTTTGGTTTTAAAATGTATGTAGTGAACACAAAATAAGGCAGTAGATCAATGCAATAGGATTTTTGTAAATGTCATCTTCCATCACATACAGAACCATGGATCAAAGTATTTGGATTCAGTGTTAGGGTGTGAATACATGCACACACAGACACTGGGTGGTTGGGGGTTAAATAAATGGGTGGTGCACCAATTCAAAATGAGAGTATATAAGGGACATTCTAGTGAGCGGTACCCCTGAGGACGAAGAGCGTGGCTCTTCGAAACGCGTTGGTTAGCTCTGTCCCCCTGTTGTTTTGGGAGCCTCTGCGCTCCATTCTGAATGTGACGTCACAAGTAGGTGGAGCATATCAGCCATTTTTTTTCCCCACGCGATACCTAGGGATGCTACCAGCAGGAGCTTCCCTAGCTGCATATCGCGCCTCACCATTCGGTGCACATGTTGCAGACATGGAAGTGCATCGTACGCTGCAGCACCAATGAGTCACAGGTAAGCCTGCAGCTACACACCATCCTACTGCCTGCAGCTACACACCGTCCTACTGCCAGCAGCTACACGCGTCCTACTGCCTGCAGCTACACACCGTCCTACTGCCTGCAGCTACACGCGTCCTACTGCCGGCAGCAGTGGAACGAGATTTCATACGGAGGTGTCAGGGTTCTGGCCATCAGAGGGATTGGGTGATATTCACACAGGCACCTACCATGGTACAAGTGGAGGCTTTGGTGTATTGTGCAGCCGGGCCTATGTGAAGCATTTTTTTTTCTTTTTTCTGTCTGTTTTACCCTTAAGCGCGGGATCAATATTGTATTACGTTTTTTAGGACTCTTGACACAGTCGGCACTACTCTGTCCGCATCCCAGCAGCTAAGGAGTGTTGCGGTTTCCTAGCGCGAGCGCCAGTGTAATCTGTGTAACATTTAGGGATTAGCTGGATTGGGAGAAGTGTAAGGTAGCGTGTAATACCGCAAATTACAAAAATGCTTAGGGTGTAGATAGATATTTATAAATCGTATTTTCGGTGTCGGGCCACCCTTTTCAGAAATGTGTGGCAAAGTCTAGCTACTCTTTAATTGAATGTTCATGCATGCTTGTTTCTGCAAAATAATATGAAACGTAATAGAAAAAACTATGTTAGTTGTAATCGAGAATATATTCTGTTTATTGTACTAATAGATACAAATGGGAAGTCTGAAAGAGAAGTGAAACCAGAGTGAAGTTCACTGATGAGGACGGACAGAAATCTTTCTTCTGCCTGATAAATAACTTCTTGGTCTAAACACTTCATGGGAAGGCTGAGAGCTTTTATAGGGCAGATATATATATTTAACTCGTTTAAGGGTTTTATTTTTATCTTGCATTGATTGTGAGGATAGATACCAGATTGACAGCCCCTTTAGCACCCAAGGGAGCCATGGGCAGCAAGTTCACTAAGTTTTACTTCTCCTTACGTGATATGAATCTGTGCGCAACTTCCGCTCTTCAAAGAAAAATCAAATAGAAGGAAACTGACCCTAAGTTTACCCCAGCAATGTCATGTATGGTGGCCCCTCATGTATGGTGGACAGTAGAGTTGAGCGACCTTGACCTTTTTAGAGTCGAGCCGGGTTTCGCAAAACCCGACTATCTCAAAAGTCGGGTCGAGTGAAATCGGCCGATTATGACGTAAAGTCGGGATCGACCGAAACACGAAACCCAATGCAAGTCAATGGGGCAGCATAGTCGGCAGTGAGTGGCGGCCAGGAAAACACCTAGAGTGCCCAATTTAATGTCAAAACCATCCATTCTTCTTAATGAAGCTTGTCAAGCATAATTTACCTTATAATAATTAGAAGGCATTTGAAATTGGGGGTCATTTGGCTAAAGTTGTGGTGGGTAGGGCTGGTTCAAGTAATTAGTGGGCCCAGGAAATCTGGACCACGTCACGGCAGTGGAGCAGGGAGAGGTAAGTATTTCAACTTTGCAAGTGCTGTGAACCTGAGCAAGCAGGGGGGGGCCACTCGTTGGCATTGGCACTGGCACAGGGCCCCTCAAAGTACAGCGGTGTGTTTGCACGGCGGGGGCGCCTCCCACCGGCAGCAACACTTTTGCGTACTATGAGAGGCCCTGTGCCAGTGACGTCGCCAACTAGTATTCCTCCCCCCACCTGATGAAGGAACCTGCACTTTCATCTGCACGTTCCTCTTTGTCCCCGTGTAAGGTGGTATGGTATGCGGGAAGAGCAACCTGACTTTCAGCAGGGTCACAATGTTGTTGTGTAGCGTGCACGGGGAATGTTGCGTTATGGGTCAATGTACCAGCAGACTCATCTATCACTGGCTGGGCAATGGGCAGGATGAGGAGGAAACACAGATATAGGCCCAAAGAATAAAGTTGGCTAAATGCAGTTCAAAATTGGTAACACAGGAATAACCAGGGGGCATTGCAGTGGAGGACAACTGGAATGAGAGGCTGACACAGAGAGTAGGCCCAAATCAGTAAGTAGTCGAAATGCAGTTCAAAATTGGCAACCGTAGTAAACAGGCGGCACAGCTTTGTTCAGTGGAGGAGAACAGCAAGGAGTGGCAGACACCGATAGTAGGCCCCAACCCAACTAGTAGGCCAAATGCAGTCTAACATTAACAACTACTTAACGAGCGCCTGAAAACGGAATTTCAGGACAGGAAACCAGGAGAACAGCAAGGAGCGGCAGACACTGTTAGTAGGCCCCAAACCAACTAGTACGCCAAATGCAGTTGTTCCATTTAACCACAATTTAACGAGAGCCTGAAGATAGAAGCTCAGGAAAGGCAACCTGGAGAACACCTTGGAGTGTAACACACCATCTCTCTCCACCCGATACCCATTTTGTAGGCCTAATGCAGTGTAGTTTTCTACAACTACTAAACGAGAGTCGGAAGACCGAAGCAATGGCAAGGAAACCTGGGGAACACCTTGGAGTGTAACACACCATCTCTCTCCACCCGATACCCATTTTGTAGGCCTAATGCAGTGTAGTTTTCTACAACTACTAAACGAGAGTCGGAAGACCGAAGCAATGGCAAGGAAACCTGGGGAACACCTTGGAGTGTAACACACCATCTCTCTCCACCCGATACCCATTTTGTAGGCCTAATGCAGTGTAGTTTTCTACAACTACTAAACGAGAGTCGGAAGACCGAAGCAATGGCAAGGAAACCTGGGGAACACCTTGGAGTGTAACACACCATCTCTCTCCACCCGATACCCATTTTGTAGGCCTAATGCAGTGTAGTTTTCTACAACTACTAAACGAGAGTCTGAAGACCGAAGCAATGGCAAGGAAACCTGGGGAACACCTTGGATTGTAACACACCATCTCTCTCCACCCGATACCCATTTTGTAGGCCTAATGCAGTGTAGTTTTCTACAACTACTAAACGAGAGTCGGAAGACCGAAGCAATGGCATGGAAACCTGGGGAACACCTTGGAGTGTAACACACCATCTCTCTCCACCCGATACCCATTTTGTAGGCCTAATGCAGTGTAGTTTTCTACAACTACTAAACGAGAGTCGGAAGACCGAAGCAATGGCAAGGAAACCTGGGGAACACCTTGGAGTGTAACACACCATCTCTCTCCACCCGATACCCATTTTGTAGGCCTAATGCAGTGTAGTTTTCTACAACTACTAAACGAGAGTCGGAAGACCGAAGCAATGGCAAGGAAACCTGGGGAACACCTTGGAGTGTAACACACCATCTCTCTCCACCCGATACCCATTTTGTAGGCCTAATGCAGTGTAGTTTTCTACAACTACTAAACGAGAGTCGGAAGACCGAAGCAATGGCAAGGAAACCTGGGGAACACCTTGGAGTGTAACACACCATCTCTCTCCACCCCATACCCAATTTGTAGGCCTAATGCAGCCTACTTTCCGACAACTACTAAACGAGAGCATGAAGATCGAAGCTCAGGAAAGGCAACCTGGGGAACACCTTGGAGTGTAACACACCCTCTCTCTACACCACGGAAGGGCTGATTCTTAGGAAGGAAGGCTGTCGGAAAGAAGCAGGGCGCGTCCGAGGGTGATTATATTCTTATTAGGTATATACTCACCCTCGGACGCGCCCTGCTTCTTTATTTGTAATGAATGTTTATTTGCAATGTGGTTTTGACTTACTCTATTTTTTTGGTAAATAATGATTTTATTATTTTCATTGTTTTGCTTCTTCTTGGCTATAATATAAAGAAGACGCGACAGGACAACACTCGGTGGATGCCATATCTGTGTTTTAAATTGAAAAAAACTTTCAGTTAACTACTTGCAGGAGAAAGTTATTGTAGCTGGTAGCCATTTTTAGTACTGTACCAGATTTTTGTTGTATGTGTTTGTTTTTAATGTTAAAATGTCTGCATTTGATATCTCTCCAGTATTTTCTTTTTTTATAAGCAAAATACTTATTTTTATATTTTCTGATGTTGGTTCAAGGGGTACACGGGCAGCAGTAGACAGGTCAGTGGAGGCCTAGTGGAAGGAGGGACCGCAGACAGGCTTTGAAGGCCTAACATAATAAATTGGGCTGGCTGTAGGCAATTTAAAATTGGTTCCAGGGGAACACGGGCAGCAGTGGCCTGGTCAGTGTAGTAGTAGTGGAAAGAACGGGCCGCAGACAGGCTTCGAAGGCCTAACATAACAAAAATTGGGATGTAGGCAATTTACAATTGGTTCCAGGGGAACACGGACAGCAGTAGACAGGTCAGTGGAGGCCTAGTGGAAGGAGGGACCGCAGACAGGCTTCGAAGCCCTAACATAATAAATTGGGCTGGCTGTAGGCAATTTAAAATTGGTTCCAGGGGAACACGGGCGGCAGTAGACAGGTCAGTGGAGGCCTAGTGGAAGGAGGGACCGCAGACAGGCTTCGAAGCCCTAACATAATAAATTGGGCTGGCTGTAGGCAATTTAAAATTGGTTCCAGGGGAACACGGGCAGCAGTAGACAGGTCAGTGGAGGCCTAGTGGAAGGAGGGACCGCAGACAGGCTTCGAAGCCCTAACATAATAAATTGGGCTGGCTGTAGGCAATTTAAAATTGGTTCCAGGGGAACACGGGCGGCAGTAGACAGGTCAGTGGAGGCCTAGTGGAAGGAGGGACCGCAGACAGGCTTCGAAGCCCTAACATAATAAATTGGGCTGGCTGTAGGCAATTTAAAATTGGTTCCAGGGGAACACGGGCGGCAGTAGACAGGTCAGTGGAGGCCTAGTGGAAGGAGGGACCGCAGACAGGCTTCGAAGCCCTAACATAATAAATTGGGCTGGCTGTAGGCAATTTAAAATTGGTTCCAGGGGAACACGGGCAGCAGTAGACAGGTCAGTGGAGGCCTAGTGGAAGGAGGGACCGCAGACAGGCTTCGAAGCCCTAACATAATAAATTGGGCTGGCTGTAGGCAATTTAAAATTGGTTCCAGGGGAACACGGGCGGCAGTAGACAGGTCAGTGGAGGCCTAGTGGAAGGAGGGACCGCAGACAGGCTTCGAAGCCCTAACATAATAAATTGGGCTGGCTGTAGGCAATTTAAAATTGGTTCCAGGGGAACACGGGCAGCAGCAGACAGGTCAGTGGAGGCCTAGCGGAAGGAGGGACCGCAGACAGGCTTCGAAGCCCTAACATAATAAATTGGGCTGGCTGTAGGCAATTTAAAATTGGTTCCAGGGGAACACGGGCAGCAGTAGACAGGTCAGTGGAGGCCTAGTGGAAGGAGTGACCGCAGACAGGCTTCGAAGGCCTAACATAAGAAAAATGTCAATACAATGGTATTGACAGTGCCAGGCATTGAACGATGTCAGCGCATATACTAAACATTGGTGGAGCTGTGAGAGAAAATTTTGCAAGTCGTAGAGCACTGTTTGACCTGAGGGGGGGGACTGTCTTGTGGCCGGCGGTACAGGCCCAGGGCCCCTCATATTACAACGGTGTGTCTGACGTTGGGTGCGCACCACCACCGCCAGACACTTTATTGTACTGGACCTAGTGGCAGTGCCGTCGACCAAAAGCGGGCACACCCACCTCTTCAGACAAACAGTACTCTCACGGGTGCTGTCGCCAAGTGTCGATACCACGGCCCCGTGTGGGGACTTTGGCCATTTAGGGAGGTGTTAACATGTCGGATGCTGGACAATCAGGTGCTGCAAATTACGAGATTGGAAAAGTCGTTCAGAATAGTCCACAGGCAAGACCTTTACATAGGAAAGCTAGGTGTCAGCCGGGCAAGGTGGGGCAAAAGATTTCGAAATCCAGTTGTGGTTCATTTTAATGAAGGTTAGATCATCTACATTTTGGGTAGCCAGACGAGTCCTTTTTTCTGTTAGTATTGAACCTGCAGCACTGAATACTCTTTCTGATAGGACACTAGCTGCCGGGCAAGCAAGCTCCTGCAATGCATATTCTGCCAATTCTGGCCAGGTGTCTAATTTTGATGCCCAGTAATCAAATGGGAATGACGGTTGAGGGAGAACGTCGATAAGGGATGAAAAATAGTTAGTAACCATACTGGACAAATGTTGTCTCCTGTCACTTTGAATTGATGCTGCAGTACCTGTCCTGTCTGCGGTCATAGCAAAATCACTCCACAACCTGGTCAGAAAACCCCTCTGGCCAACACCACTTCTGATTTCTGCCCCTCTAACACCTCTGGTCTGCTGGCCCCTGCAGCTCGTGTTAGAACGACCACGGGCGCTGTGTGCAGGGAATGCCAGAAGCAAACGGTCAATAAGAGTTGATTGTTTGGTTGCTAATATTAGTTCCAAGTTCTCATGTGGCATTATATTTTGCAATTTGCTTTTATAGCGAGGATCAAGGAGGCAGGCCAACCAGTAATCGTCATCGTTCATCATTTTTGTTATGCGTGTGTCCCTTTTGAGCATACGTAAGGCATAATCCGCATGTGGCCCAAAGTTCCAGTTCTCAAATCTGTGGTTTTGCTTGGTTGAGGGGCAGTTTCAGGCAAATCCACGTCACTTGTGTCCCTCCAAAAACCAGAACCCGGCCTTGCCGCGCCAACATTTTCCACTGGCCCCGGAAAAGCTTCCTCATTAAAAATATAATCATCCCCATCATCCTCCTCGTCCTCCTCCTCCTCTTCGCCCGCTACCTCGTCCTGTACACTGCCCTGGCCAGACAATGGCTGACTGTCATCAAGGCTTTCCTCTTCCTCAGCTGCAGACGCCTGATCCTTTATGTGCGTCAAACTTTGCATCAGCAGACGCATTAGGGGGATGCTCATGCTTATTATGGCGTTGTCTGCACTAACCAGCCGTGTGCATTCCTCAAAACACTGAAGGACTTGACACATGTCTTGAATCTTCGACCACTGCACACCTGACAACTCCATGTCTGCCATCCTACTGCCTGCCCGTGTATGTGTATCCTCCCACAAAAACATAACAGCCCGCCTCTGTTCACACAGTCTCTGAAGCATGTGCAGTGTTGAGTTCCACCTTGTTGCAACGTCTATGATTAGGCGATGCTGGGGAAGGTTCAAAGAACGCTGATAGGTCTGCATACAGCTGGAGTGTACGGGCGAACGGCGGATATGTGAGCAAAGTCCACGCACTTTGAGGAGCAGGTCGGATAACCCCGGATAACTTTTCAGGAAGCACTGCACCACCAGGTTTAAGGTGTGAGCCAGGCAAGGAATGTGTTTCAGTTGGGAAAGGGAGATGGCAGCCATGAAATTCCTTCCGTTATCACTCACTACCTTGCCTGCCTCAAGATCTACAGTGCCCAGCCACGACTGCGTTTCTTTCTGCAAGAACTCGGACAGAACTTCAGCGGTGTGTCTGTTGTCGCCCAAACACTTCATAGCCAATACAGCCTGCTGACGTTTGCCAGTAGCTGCCCCATAATGGGAGACCTGGTGTGCAACAGTGGCAGCTGCGGATGGAGTGGTTGTGCGACTGCGGTCTGTGGACGAGGTCTCGCTTCTGCAGGAGGACGAGGAAGAGGAGGAGGGGGTGCGAACGGCTACAGCCAACTGTTTCCTAGACCGTGGGCTAGGCAGAACTGTCCCAAACTTGCTGTCCCCTGTGGACCCTGCATCCACCACATTTACCCAGTGTGCCGTGATGGACACGTAACGTCCCTGGCCATGCCTACTGGTCCATGCATCTGTTGTCAGGTGCACCTTTGTGCTCACAGATTGCCTGAGTGCATGGACGATGCGCTCTTTAACATGCTGGTGGAGGGCTGGGATGGCTTTTCTGGAAAAAAAGTGTCGACTGGGTAGCTCGTAGCGTGGTACAGCGTAGTCCATCAGGGCTTTGAAAGCTTCGCTTTAAACTAACCAGTAGGGCATCATCTCTAACGAGATTAGTCTAGCTATGTGGGCGTTCAAACCCTGTGTACGCGGATGCGAGGCTAAGTACTTCCTTTTTCTAACCATAGTCTCATGTAGGGTGAGCTGGACTGGAGAGCTGGAGATCGTGGAACTAGCGGGGGTGCCGGTGGACATGGCAGACTGAGAGACGGTGGGAGATGGTATTGTTGCCGCCGGTGCCCTAGATGCAGTGTTTCCTACTACGAAACTGGTGATTCCCTGACCCTGACTGCTTTGGCCTGGCAAAGAAACCTGCACAGATACTGCAGGTGGTGCAGAAAATGGTGGCCCTACACTAATCAGTTTTTATGAAGAGGTAAGCTATAGACTGGACCACGGTGAGTCATTGGACGTGGTATATCTCGATTTTTCCAAAGCGTTTGATACCGTGCCGCACAAGAGGTTGGTACACAAAATGAGAATGCTTGGTCTGGGGGAAAATGTGTGTAAATGGGTTAGTAACTGGCTTAGTGATAGAAAGCAGAGGGTGGTTATAAATGGTATAGTCTCTAACTGGGTCGCTGTGACCAGTGGGGTACCGCAGGGGTCAGTATTGGGACCTGTTCTCTTCAACATATTCATTAATGATCTGGTAGAAGGTTTACACAGTAAAATATCGATATTTGCAGATGATACAAAACTATGTAAAGCAGTTAATACAAGAGAAGATAGTATTCTGCTACAGATGGATCTGGATAAGTTGGAAACTTGGGCTGAAAGGTGGCAGATGAGGTTTAACAATGATAAATGTAAGGTTATACACATGGGAAGAGGGAATCAATATCACCATTACACACTGAACGGGAAACCACTGGGTAAATCTGACAGGGAGAAGGACTTGGGGATCCTAGTTAATGATAAACTTACCTGGAGCAGCCAGTGCCAGGCAGCAGCTGCCAAGGCAAACAGGATCATGGGGTGCATTAAAAGAGGTCTGGATACACATGATGAGAGCATTATACTGCCTCTGTACAAATCCCTAGTTAGACCGCACATGGAGTACTGTGTCCAGTTTTGGGCACCGGTGCTCAGGAAGGATATAATGGAACTAGAGAGAGTACAAAGGAGGGCAACAAAATTAATAAAGGGGATGGGAGAACTACAATACCCAGATAGATTAGCGAAATTAGGATTATTTAGTCTAGAAAAAAGACGACTGAGGGGCGATCTAATAACCATGTATAAGTATATAAGGGGACAATACAAATATCTCGCTGAGGATCTGTTTATACCAAGGAAGGTGACGGGCACAAGGGGGCATTCTTTGCGTCTGGAGGAGAGAAGGTTTTTCCACCAACATAGAAGAGGATTCTTTACTGTTAGGGCAGTGAGAATCTGGAATTGCTTGCCTGAGGAGGTGGTGATGGCGAACTCAGTCGAGGGGTTCAAGAGAGGCCTGGATGTCTTCCTGGAGCAGAACAATATTGTATCATACAATTATTAGGTTCTGTAGAAGGACGTAGATCTGGGTATTTATTATGATGGAATATAGGCTGAACTGGATGGACAAATGTCTTTTTTCGGCCTTACTAACTATGTTACTATGTTACTATGTTACTATGATGTTGCGTTGATGACTAGCTTCATTGGCCGAGGGTGCTACAACCTTAAGGGACTTTTGGTAGTTAGTCCAAGCTTGCAAATGCATGGTGGTTAAATGTCTATGCATGCAACTTGCATTGAGACTTTTCAGATTCTGCCCTCTGCTTAAGGTAGTTGAACATTTTTGACAGATGACTTTGCGCTGATCAATTGGATGTTGTTTAAAAAAAATGCCAGACTGCACACTTTCTTGCATCGAATACCTTTTCAGGCATTGCAGACTGAGCTTTAACCGGATGGCCACGCTGTCCTCCAACAGGTTTTGACTTTGCCACGCGTTTTGGGCTAGATACGGGCCCGGCAGATGGAACCTGTTGCGATGTTGATGCCTGCTGCGGCCCCTCCTCCTCCGCTTCAGAACTGCTGCCGCCTGCACCCTGTTCCCCCAATGGCTGCCAATCGGGGTCAAGAACTGGGTCATCTATTACCTCTTCTTGTAGCTCATGTGCAACTTCGTCTGTGTCACCGTGTCGGTCGGTGGTATAGCGTTCGTGATGGGGCAACATAGTCTCATCAGGGTCTGATTCTTGATCAGCACCCTGCGAGGGCAATGTTGTGGTCTGAGTCAAAGGACCAGCATAGTAGTCTGGCTGTGGCTGTGCATCAGTGCACTCCATGTCAGATTCAACTTGTAATGGGCATGGACTGTTAACTGCTTCACTTTCTAAGCCAGGGACGGTATGTGTAAAGAGCTCCATGGAGTAACCCGTTGTGTCGCCTGCTGCATTCTTCTCTGTTGTTGTTTTTGCTGAAGAGGACAAGGAAGCGACTTGTCCCTGACCGTGAACATCCACTAACGACGCGCTGCTTTTACTTTTACCAGTTTCACGAGAGGAGGCAAAAGAGCTAGAGGCTGAGTCTGCAAGATAAGCCAAAACTTGCTCTTGCTGCTCCGGCTTTAAAAGCGGTTTTCCTACTCCCAGAAAAGGGAGCGTTCGAGGCCTTGTGTAGCCAGACAACGAAACCTGGCTCCACAGCTCCCGACTTAGGTGCAAGATTTTTTTTCCCACGACCACCTGATGCTCCACCACTACCACTACCCTCATTACCAGCTGACAATGAACGCCCCAGGCCACGACCTCTTCCACCAGACTTCCTCATTGTTTTAAAAACGTTACCAAACTAACGGTATTTGTTGCTGTCACACAACTTACACGGTGAGCTATAACTTCAGTATGATTTAGCTACCCCTTTACAGGTGGGTGAGACCACAACGAAAATCAGGCACAATGTTACACACTCTGTTGTTGGTGGCAACAAATGAGAGAGATGCCACACACGCAGGACTGTCACTGAAGCGCAAATGTAAATATTAATCTCCCACTGATTTGTTGTTTTTTTTTAAAAGGGAGACTTTAGAAAAAAAAAATAATAAAAAAAATGATTTTTTAAGGAAGAATTTATAAACCAAATAAAATGAAATGATTGTTTCAGGGAGAATTTAGAAAACAAATAAAAAAAATAGGCTTTCTATGGCCCACTGAGTGAGAGAGGACGCACACAGGAGTCAGGAGTGGCACACAAGCCCAGAGGCCAATATTTATCTCCCACTGATTGATTTAGTGATTTTTTCAGGTAGATTTTGGAACCCAAATCAAGCAAAAAAATTAATAAGCTTTCTATGGCCCACAATTGGAGAGAGAGAGATGGCACACCCAGGAGTCAAGACTGGCACACAAGCAGAAAGGGCAATATTAATCTCCCACTGATTTGATTTTTTTTTTTTTTTTCAGGGAGATTTTAGAAAAAAAAAATACAAAAAAATGAATTTTTCAGGAAGAATTTAGAAACAAAATAAAATAAAATGATTGTTTCAGGGAGAATTTAGAAAACAAATAAAAAAAAATAGGCTTTGTAGGGCCCACTGAGTGAGAGAGGACGCACACAGGAGTCAGGAGTGGCACACAAGCCCAGAGGCCAATATTTATCTCCCACTGATTGATTTAGTGATTTTTTCAGGTAGATTTTGGAACCCAAATCAAGCAAAAAAATTAATAGGCTTTCTATGGCCCACAATTGGAGAGAGAGAGAGATGGCACACCCAGGAGTCAAGACTGGCACACAAGCAGAAAGGGCAATATTAATCTCCCACTGATTTGATTTTTTTTTTTTTTTCAGGGAGACTTTAGAAAAAAAAAATACAAAAAAATGAATTTTTCAGGAAGAATTTAGAAACCAAATAAAATGAAATGATTGTTTCAGGGAGAATTTAGAAAACAAATAAAAAAAAAATAGGCTTTCTATGGCCCACTGAGTGAGAGAGGATGCACACAGGAGTCAGGAGTGGCACACAAGCCCAGAGGCCAATATTTATCTCCCACTGATTGATTTAGTGATTTTTTCAGGTAGATTTTGGAACCCAAATCAAGCAAAAAAATTAATAGGCTTTCTATGGCCCACAATTGGAGAGAGAGAGATGGCACACCCAGGAGTCAAGACTGGCACACAAGCAGAAAGGGCAATATTAATCTCCCACTGATTTGATTTTTTTTTTTTTTTTCAGGGAGACTTTAGAAAAAAAAATACAAAAAAATGAATTTTTCAGGAAGAATTTAGAAACAAAATAAAATAAAATGATTGTTTCAGGGAGAATTTAGAAAACAAATAAAAAAAAATAGGCTTTGTAGGGCCCACTGAGTGAGAGATGACGCACACAGGAGTCAGGAGTGGCACACAAGCCCAGAGGCCAATATTTATCTCCCACTGATTGATGTAGTGATTTTTTCAGGTAGATTTTGGAACCCAAATCAAGCAAAAAAATAAATAGGCTTTCTATGGCCCACTGAGTGAGAGATGGCACACACAGGGATGGCACTCTAGCAGAAGTGCCAATCTTAATCTCCCACAAAAAAAACAAAAAGGAACTGTCCTTCAATTACTATCTCGCTGCAGTAATCTCAGCCAGGTATGGCAGGCAGCAATAAGGAGTGGACTGATGCACAAATTAAATAAAAAGTGTGGACAAACAAAAAAGATAGCTGTGCAGAAAGGAAGGAACAAGAGGATTTGTGCTTTGAAAAAAGCAGTTGGTTTGCACAGCGGCGTACACACAGCAATGCAGCTATCAGGGAGCCTTCTAGGGCAGCCCAATGAGCTACAGCGCTGAGGGGGAAAAAAAAAAAAATGTAGCTTCCACTGTCCCTGCACACCGAAGCTGGTGTTGGACAGTGCAAATCGCTACAGCACAAGCGGTTTGGGGGTTAATGGACCCTGCCTAACGCTATCCCTGCTTCTGACGAAGCGGCAGCAACCTCTCCCTAAGCTCAGATCAGCAGCAGTAACATGGCGGTCGGCGGGAACTCCCCTTTATAGCCCCTGTGACGCCGCAGACAGCAAGCCAATCACTGCAATGCCCTTCTCTAAGATGGTGGGGACCAGGACCTATGTCATCACGCTGCCCACACTCTGCGTCCACCTTCATTGGCTGAGAAATGGCGCTTTTCGCGTCATTGAAACGCGACTTTGGCGCGAAAGTCGCGTACCACATGGCCGACCCCGCACAGGGGTCGGATCGGGTTTCATGAAACCCGACTTTGCCAAAAGTCGGCGACTTTTGAAAATGAACGACCCGTTTCGCTCAACCCTAGTGGACAGGTATGTGGCCCCTTTTATGTGTTTTGATAACAGGGCTGTGTCTACTGTGTATATGCTTACAAAATTATCTTTTCAAATTTTGGGCCTTCTCCTAATTTTTCTACATTTCTGCAGGGGCTAATTGAAAAGAATATAAAGTTAAAAAATCTAAACGAGTGGTTGCTTTTGCTTCCTCACATTCTGGATTACCAGGGGCATAACAATTGTGGGTGCAGGGCTTGCCATAAGAGACTCCAAAAAGCTTTCTTTGGCCCATATGATGTGATCAAAACTTTAAAAACAAGTAATAGTTAAAGGACTTGTTGAGATTTTTGCATTAGAGTGCACGACTTTCAAGTTGCACAATGGAGTATAATTTATACACTTAAAAAAATCCACTTTGAGCCAATGTAGTTTTTCACATGGGTAAAAAAAAGTAGTGAAAATGCAAAATATAAACTTAAAGTGAGTGTCCATTCTAATTGTTTTTCTATTTTCAAAATAGGCTCTAAATTCTACACTGGTTACTATATATATATATATATATATATATATATATATATATATATATATATATAAATCTTTATAGTGTTTGTGTCCTGGTGTATTTTAATACAGAATTCCAGATCCCTTTCATACAGTTGTACATTATATTTGTTGCCTGCAGCTGCCACTAGAGGGAGCATCAGAGCCATGCACACTGTTATCAGTTGCGAATCGAGCACAGACTTTTGACCATAGAGACGACATGGTGGATATGCACGTTATGCCTTTAAAAAGTAACCATTGTTTTAATTCAAAAAGAAGCTTTGTAATATAATAAACTTTATAATATATCTTATTAGAGAAATCCACTTCTTAGGCTGTGTGCACACGTTGCTGATTTTTCGCGTTTTTTTTCGCTATAAAAATGTTATAAAACCACAAAAAAGCATACATTATGCATCTCATCATTTAGAATGAATTCCGCAATTTTTGTGCGCATGATGCGTTTTTTTCCGCTAAAGAAACACATCGCGGTAAAAAAATGCAGCATGTTCATTAATTTTGTGGATTTTTTTTGCGGATTCACCACCATATAATGCATTGGTAAATATCCGGAAAAATCCACAAAAACGCGGTAAAAACGCACAAAAAACGCATGCAGATTTCTTGCAGAAAACTTCAGGTTTTTCTCAGGAAATTTCTGCAAGAAATCCTGAACGTGTGCACGTAGCCTTAGGCTATTTTGGTGCGTTTTTGGTGCGTTTTTTTTGTGGATTTTTCCGGACATTTCCCAATGCATTATATAGTGAGAAATCCGCAGAAAATCCGCAAAATTAATGAACATGCTGCATTTTTTACCGCGATGCGTTTTTCGCGGAACAAAATGCATCATGTGCACAAAAATTGCGGAATTCATTCTAAATGATGGGATGCATAATTTATGCTTTTTTTTGAAAAATCAGCAACGTGTGCACACAGCTTATGTCCTCCTGGACTAATCATTTATTCCCAAAATTCTTCTCAATTGATGAGGAAAATCCGTCTTCACTGAATACAGATTTTCCCATTAGGGCTCCTTTTCACTTGCGTGAAATACGTGCGAGTCTCGCAGGTTAAAACCCGGCTCTGCCGCCGGCACTCCAGAGCGGAGCGTTCAGCTCCATGTATTGCTGTGCGGCCGCACGCTCCGCTCAGGAGTGCCGGCGGCAGAGCCAGGTTTTAACCTGCGAGACTCGCACGTATTTCATGCAAGTGAATAGGAGCCCTTAGTGAGATAGGAGATGACAGTTGGTGCTCATATAGTTCTATGGAGGACTGTAATTGATGTTTCAGGAGACCATGCAGCAGATTGTCTGTCTGCCTCTCTCTAGTCCATCCCTCTCCATAGAATTTTAAAAGCACCAACTGCCATCTCCTATCTCAGTAGTGATAAGATATATACAAAAAAAGTCTATGTTCATGTATATTATTGATTTATGAAAAAATGAAACACAAACCACACTTAAAAGAGGATCTGTCAGATCTTATGACATGGATACTAGTGAAGAGTGAATCTGCTGAAATTCATATTCAGAAATTTAATGCACATCCAATTTATTTGATGCTAATAGAATGTGCCTTATTATAGTGAAAGACCCCAAAGCATAATAAATGTATGATAAACAAAAATATACTCCCCTCACCGCTTTTCTGTTCAGCCACTGCAGTTCCCCCTCCAGTCCGTTGTGCCTCACCCTTTGGCAGAGGCGTATCTCTGTGGCAACAGCCAGGGCATCTGTCCTGAGTGCAGCCAGCAAGAGAGCGCAGTTGGGCCGCCTAATGCGGTGGTCCGAAGTGTCTACTCCAGCAGCTGCATTTTGCTGCCCCACGGACTAGGAGTTGGCCGTTCTCTGAGCCAGCTGTCAAGTTTATAGAAGGTGCAGTGCACCTGCTCCCAGTGAACAATTGTACTTGCATATTTCAGTAGTGCTCCACACTAATGGAGCTGAAGACATCAAATATTAACCCCTTCAAGACTCAGCCCTTTTTCGTTTTTGCGTTTTCGTTTTTCGCTGCCCTTCCTTCCCAGAGCCATAACTTTTTTTATTTTTCTGTCATTATGGCCATGTGAGGGCTTATTTTTTGCGGAACGAGTTTTACTTTTGAACGACACCATTGGTTTTACCATGTCTTGTACTAGAAAACGGGAACAAAATTCCAAATGTGGTGAAATTGCAAAAAAAGTGCAATCCCACACTTGTTTTTTGTTTGGCTTTTTTTGCTAGGTTCACTAAATGCTAAAACTGACCTGCCAATGATTCTCCAGGTCATTATGAGTTCATAGACATCAAACATGTGTAGGTTATTTTTTATCTAAGTGGTGAAAAAAATTCAAAACTTTGCTAAAAAAAGAAAAAAATGCGCCATTTTCCGATACCCGTAGCGTCTCCATTTTTTGGGCTCTCAGGTCAGGTGAGGGCTTATTTTTGCGTGCCGAGCAGACGTTTTTAATTATACCAATTTTGTGCAGATACGTTCTTTTGATCGACCGTTATTGCATTTTAATTCAATGTCACGGCGAACAAAAAAAGTAATTCTGGCATTTCGAATTTTTTTCTCGCTACGCTGTTTAGTGATCAGGTTAATGCTTTTTTATTGATAGATCGGGTGATTCTGAACGCGGCGATACCAAATATGTGTAGGTTTGATTTTTTTGATTGTTTTATTTTGGATGGGGCGAAAGGGGGGTGATTTAAACTTTTATATTTTTTTTATTTTTTTCATATTTTTTAAAACATTTTTTTTAACTTTTGCCATGCTTCAAAAGCCTCCATGGGAGGCTAGAAGCTGGCATACCCTGATCGGCTCTGCTACATAGCAGCAATCATCAGATCGCTCCTATGTAGCTGAATTGCAGGTTTGCTATGAGCGCCAACCACAGGGTGGCACTCACAGCAAGCCGGCATCAGTAACCACAGAGGTCTCAAAGAGACCTCTGGTTACTATGCCAACGCATTGCTGACCCCCGATCATTTGAGGGGGGTCGGCGATGTGCGCATTTCTGGCCGCGCGGCCAGAAGCGGTAGTTAAATGCCGCTGTCAGCGTTTGACAGCAGCATTTAACTGGTTAATAGCGGCAGGTGGATCGCGATTCCAACTGCCACTATTGTGCGCACATGTCAGCTGTACAAAACAACTGACATGTAGCGACTTTGATGTGGGCTCACCGCCGGAGCCCACATCAAAGGGGGAGACATGACATGCGCCGTACTATTACGGGGAATGTCGTGAAGGGGTTAAATGTAACAGGGAGGGGGGTAGATTTACTGGGTGTGTGTGGGGGAGAGATTTGCTGTGTGTCGAGGAGAAATTTACTGTGTGTTTGGGGGAAACATTTTCTGTGTGTGTGAGAAGATTTACTGCATGTGTGTGTGGGAGATATACTGTGTGGGAGCTTTACTATAATGGGGAAGAGAAGATTTGAGGACACAAGTTTGTGGAATAAGGAAAGGACAAGTGCAGACACGATATGGGGAGCAGGAGAAATTTAGAAGACACAATTTGAGGAGCAAAGGTGAGATGGGGCATGTATGAGGAAACAGTCTGGTAGGATGGGTGCAAATACTGTTAGGTGAGTGAGGGAATATGTGCAGAAATAGTATGGTGAGTGGGGAAATGGGTGTGGACACGGTATGGTGAGTGGGGGATGGGTGCAGACACAGTAAGAGGAGCAAGGGAGGGAATGTATGAGAGAGGATGGGTGAAGACACATTATGGTGAGAGGGGCATAGGTGTGGACACAGTATGAAGAGGGGAGAATGGGTGTGGACACAATATGGTGAGTGGTGGGATGGGTGCAGACACAGTAAAAGGAGGGAATGTATGAGGGGATGAGTGCAGTTCATAGTGAGAGGGGGCATAGGTGCGGACACAGTATGGTGAGTGGGGGATGGGTGCTGATACAGTATGAGTAGTGAAGGGAAAAATGTATGTGGACACAGTATGGAAAGTGAGGATGATGGGATGCGTGCAGACACAGTATTGGGAGTTGGAAGGATGTGTCAGGAGGCAGTATGGAGAATGCGAGAGTACATTTATGAGGAGGGAGAGGGAAATATGTGAGGAGACTGTTGAGGGGACTAGTGCAATGAGATGGTATGAGGGTTGAAAAGTGTGAGTGGGCACAGAGTAGAGACTGAGCAGTGTAGGGGTAGCATGAGGGAACAGTATAAGGGCACAGCCAGAAGGGGACAGTAAGCCAAGGAGGGAGAGTGTGGTGAACGGGAGCTGAATAGAGACTGAACCCTATAGAGTGGATGCAGTGTGAGAGGATAGCATGAAGAGGTGGGCCAGTATGGAAAGGAAGGGGAAATGTAGAGAGAGCATGTACCATAAGAGTGATACTGTGTGGGTCATATTTTGTGCAGGGAATATAGTGAGGGGCAATTATTTATTCAGGAATTTTCAGCAAAGGCCAGATATTTTTTTATTCAAGAGCATTATAATAACACTGATATCTTTTAGGGCATCGTGTGGAAATTTGCTGGAGAAGACAAGAGAAGTTGTAAGTCTGCAGAGACGAGTGGATGTGGATGTGGCATCTTGAGAAGATGAAGAAAAGAAATAGAACAATTACAAGTCAGGAGCGGAGACAATTCCTCTCTTACACACACAATCAATATCTAGAAACTCGAACAGTAAAGTTCAGCGTCTGTACCGAACACCTACTGCTTGGCCACAGACACTGAACACGGACTTCAGTAGGAAGTCCATGTTACTGTTTGGGTTTGTCTCCCCAAACATTGTGTGTTTGTTGCGCTGTCATGTTTATGACAGCGCGGCAAACACTGCTTCTGATCGACAGTAAAATTATCAACACTGGTCAGAGAGCCGCGGTTCCCACGCTGTCAAATGACAGCATGAGCCCCCGGCTGTGGTCAAAGGTATAACGTTTGCCTTCGGTCACTGGTGTCAGCTGATGGGACTACTGCTCCCATCAGTTGAAGCCTGCTGCTACTAATAACAGTGAGAAGACACAAAAGAGCATAGTTAAACCAAAAACACTCAGATTCAAAAAAATCACAGTAATCCGCAAGTGCTAGTAAAAATACGTAAAAACAGGGTATTTGGTTGATAAGTTTTTTGTAAAAGATGTAAACTAAGCTGCTCCACCAAACATCAAGGTATACCCATATACAGCAGTCCTAACTGATGTATGCAATCCCTAGCTGAACAGTTTCAAAAAGTTTGGGTTCAAGTACCAGAACAGTACCTGGACCCAAAAGTGAACCCAGACCCCATTCACTTGAATGGGGGGCCTGAACATCCAGTGTTTACCACTCTATCATGTGCATGACAGCGCAGCAAATACCGCTTCTGATCAGCGCTAAAATCATCACCGCCGGTCAGAGTGCCACAGTTCTCACAATGTCCAAAAACAGCGTGATCATGCAGCTTTGATCGGAGGTATAAAGTTTGCCTCCGGTCACTGCTGTCAGCTCAAGCGACTACTGCTCCCATCAGATTATGCCTGCTGCCACTAATAACAGTGAGAGCAGGAGCGGCTGATGGAAGTATTCATCAGCTGGTTCCTGCGCTGCAAATAAATAATGGAAAAATACGCTGTGGTTCCCGTGTATTTTTGATAACCAGCCAGGCAAAACTCACAGCTGCGGGCTGCAACCCTCAGCTGTCAGCTTCAGCAAGGCTGGTTATCAAGAATAGTTGGGTCCATATGCTTTTTTTTAAATCATTTAAATACATTTTAAAAAATGGCGCAGGGTGCCCCCCATTTTTGACAACCAGCCTCAATGACAACACCGCCAGTTGCTGAGGCTGCGCTCACAGCAGTTCAGTCACCAGTGGTTCTCAGCCTGGACAGTCTCAAATTGCCACCGCCCATGTTGAAAACTGTTCATCCTCCAGACATGGAAAACGGCGTGGGACAAAACAACGGATAGGTGAAGTATATGGTTGTTTTTTATTTTTGTTTTATTACGGGAAATTCAGTGGAATTAGGTGTTAAGTATAGCTGTTTGTTATTTTAAAATAAAAAAGTTAAAGTGTGTTTTGTTTTATTTCAAATAGAAGACTTTATTCTGGCCGTGTCTTTATTTACAATACAACTATACAATTAGTAAAGGATGGGTGTCTTATAGATGCTTTTCCATTAGTAATGCGTGGGCTTGATGTCACCTGACAATACAAAGGTGACATCAACCCCACAAATATGAACCCCACTTGCCACCACTACAGGGCAAGTGGGAAGAATTAGGCAAAGCGCCTTGTCTGGAAAGCTGCTATTTTTAGGCTGGGGTGCCAATATCCAAGGCCCCTTACCAGCCTGAAAACACCAGCCCCCAGCTGTCTGCTTTAGCTTGGCTGGTTGTCAAAAACGGGGAGATCCCATGCTGTTTTTTTTTTAAATTATTTATGTAAATAATTAAAAAATATGGCTTGAGGACCCCTCTATTCTTGATAACCAGCCTTTCTGAAAATGACAGCTGAGGGTTGTGAGTTTTGCCTGGCTGGTTTAAATAATACAGGGGAACCCAAGCCATTTTTTATTATTTATTTACAGCACAGGCGCCGGCTGATGAATACACCCATCAGCCACTTCTGCTCTCACTGTTATTATGGAAACAGAAACACATGGGCTACTTGCACAGTGAACAAGTCTGTAGGAACATGTTCACACACCACCAAGAAACTTGAAAGACACAAAAGAGCATAGTAAAACCAAATACAATCAGTTTAAAAAAATCACAGTAATCCCAAGTGCTAGTAAAAAGATGTAAAAAACAGGGTATGTGGTTGATACGTTTTTTGCAAAAAATGTATACTAAGCTGCTCCACCAAACGTCAAGATATACCCATATAGAGCAGTCCTAACTGATGTATGGGCGGCACGGTGGCGCAGTGGTTAGCACTGCTGCCTTGCAGCGCTGGAGTCCTGGGTTCGAACCCCACCAAGGACAACATCTGCAAAGAGTTTGTATGTTCTCTCCGTGTTTGCGTGGGTTTCCTCCGGGCACTCCGGTTTCCTCCCACATTCCAAAGACATACTGATAGGGAATTTAGATTGTGAGCCCCAACGGGGACAGTGATGATGATGTGTGCAAACTGTAAAGCGCTGCGGAATATGTTAGCGCTATATAAAAATAAAGATTATTATTATTATTATTATGCAATCCCTATCTGATGTATTTAAAAACCTGATCATCTGTATATTACCTGTGTGAACAGGGTTCAGAGAGGAAATGTCCATGTGGACACACTGAGTGGAACAGCTTTTGTGCAGATAGCCCACAAGGAGTGGTGAATAACTCCCTAGTCTTGTAGACACAAGAGAACAATTATGGAAACAGAAACACATGGGCTACTTGCACAGTGAACAAGTCTGTAGGAACATGTTCACACACCACCAAGAAACTTGAAGACACAAAAGAGCACAATTAAAACCAAAAACACTCTGTTGCAAAAAAATCACAGTAATCAGCAACTGCTAGTAAAAAGATGTAAAAATCAGGGTATTTGGTTGATACGGTTTTTCCAAAAAATGTATTCTAAGCTGCTCCACCAAACATCAAGGTATACCCATATAGAGCAGTCCTAACTGATGTATGCAATCCCTATCTGATGTATTTAGAAACCTGATCATCTGTATATTACCTGTATGAGCAGGGTTCAGATAGGAAAAGTCCATGTGGACATGCTGAGTGGAACAGCTTTTGTGCAGATAGCCCACAGGGAGTGGTGGATAACTCCCTAGTCTTGTAGACACAAGAGAACAATTATGGAAACAGAAACACATGGGCTACTTGCACAGTGAACAAGTCTGTAGGAACATGTTCACACACCACCAAGAAACTTGAAGACACAAAAGAGCACAATTAAAACCAAAAACACTCTGTTGCAAAAAAATCACAGTAATCAGCAAGTGCTAGTAAAAAGATGTAAAAAACAGGGTATTTGGTTGACTCCTTGTGGGCTATCTGCCTGTTTTTTTTACATCTTTTTACTAGCACTTGCGGATTACTGTGATTTTTTTAAACTGAGTGTTTTTGGTTTTACTATGCTATTTTTTTTATTAATGTGCTCCCGGCACATTAACTGTTGTGAATTTTGCTCTTGGGTTCCCTCCAGTGGTTGTAGATAAGAATGCAGTTGTCTCTGACTCCCAGTCCTGGCCAGGTGTATCGGATGATTACATTTCTGACTGGGATATTTAGGTGTGCAGGATCCTTTAGCCCTTGCCAGTTGTCAATGTTCCTTGTGAAGTGTTGTATCACTTTCTGGCTTCTCCTGCTAGCTGCCAAATTCAGCAAAGATAAGTGTTTTGTTTTTGTATCTGTGGCACACTGCTGTGTGCTTGTTTCAGTTTTATTCCTGCTCTGTTTGTAGGATTCACTGGAGTTGCAGATTTACGCTCCTACATCTTTTAGTTAGATGTAGGAAGTTTTTTGTATATTCTGCTGTGGATTAGAGTTGAGCGACCTTGACCTTTTTAGAGTCGATCCGGGTTTCGCGAAACCCGACTATCTCAAAAGTCGGGTCGAGTGAAATCGGCCGATTATGACGTAAAGTCGGGATCGACCGAAACACGAAACCCAATGCAAGTCAATGGGGCAGCATAGTCGGCAGTGAGTGGGGGCCAGGAAAACACCTAGAGTGCCCATTTTAATGTCAAAACCATCCATTCTTCTTAATGAAGCTTGTCAAGCGTAATTTACCTTATAATAATTGGAAGGCATTTGAAATTGGGGGTCATTTGGCTAAAGTTGTGGTGGGTAGGGCTGGTTCAAGTAATTAGTGGGCCCAGGAAATCTGGACCACGTCACGGCAGTGGAGCAGGGAGAGGTAAGTATTTCAACTTTGCAAGTGCTGTGAACCTGAGCAAGCAGGGGGGGCCCACTCGTTGGCATTGGCACTGGCACAGGGCCCCTCAAAGTACAGCGGTGTGTTTGCACAGCGGGGGCGCCTCCCACCGGCAGCAACACTTTTGCGTACCATGAGAGGCCCTGTGCCAGTGACGTCGCCAACTAGTATTCCTCCCCCCACCTGATGAAGGAACCTGCACTTTCATCTGCACCTTCCTGTTTGTCCCCGTGTAAGGTGGTATGGTATGCGGGAAGGGGGACCTGACTTTCAGCAGGGTCACAATCTTGCAGTGTAGCGTGCACGGGAAATGTTGCGTTATGGGTCAATGTACCAGCAGACTCATCTATCACTGGCTGGGCAATGGGCAGGATGAGGAGGAAACACAGATATAGGCCCAAAGAATAAAGTGGGCTAAATGCAGTTCAAAATTGGTAACACAGGACTAATCAGGGGCATTGCAGTGGAGGACAACTGGAATGAGAGGCTGACACAGAGAGTAGGCCCAAATCAGTAAGTAGTCGAAATGCAGTTCAAAATTGGCAACAGTAGTAAACAGGCGGCACAGCTTTGTTCAGTGGAGGAGAACAGCAAGGAGTGGCAGACACCGATAGTAGGCCCCAACCCAACTAGTAGGCCAAATGCAGTCTAACATTAACAACTACTTAACGAGCGCCTGAAAACGGAATTTCAGGACAGGAAACCAGGAGAACAGCAAGGAGCGGCAGACACAAATAGTAGGCCCCAAACCAACTAGTACGCCAAATGCAGTTGTTCCGTTTAACCACAATTTAATGAGAGCCTGAAGATAGAAGTTCAGGAAAGGCAACCTGGAGAACACCTTGGAGTGGAACACACCATCTCTCTACACCCCATACCCAATTTGTAGGTCTAATGCAGCGTAGTTTCCAACAACTACTAAACGAGAGCATGATGATCGAAGCATTGGCGAGGAAACCTGGGGAACACCTTGGAGTGGAACACACCATCTCTCTACATCCCATACCCAATTTGTAGGCCTAATGCAGCGTAGTTTCCAACAACTACTAAACGAGAGCCGGAAGATCGAAGCAATGGAGAGGAAACCTGGGGAACACCTTGGAGTGTAACACACCATCTCTCTACACCCCATACCCAATTTGTAGGCCTAATGCAGCGTAGTTTCCAACAACTACTAAACGAGAGCCGGAAGATCGAAGCAATGGAGAGGAAACCTGGGGAACACCTTGGAGTGTAACACACCATCTCTCTACACCCCATACCCAATTTGTAGGCCTAATGCAGCGTAGTTTCCAACAACTACTAAACGAGAGCCGGAAGATCGAAGCAATGGAGAGGAAACCTGGGGAACACCTTGGAGTGTAACACACCATCTCTCTACACCCCATACCCAATTTGTAGGCCTAATGCAGCATAGTTTCCAACAACTACTAAACGAGAGCATGATGATCGAAGCATTGGCGAGGAAACCTGGGGAACACCTTGGAGTGGAACACACCATCTCTCTACAGTGGAACACACCATCTCTCTACACCCCATACCCAATTTGTAGGCCTAATGCAGCGTAGTTTCCAACAACTACTAAACGAGAGCCGGAAGATCGAAGCTCAGGAAAGGCAACCTGGGGAACACCTTGGAGTGGAACACACCATCTCTCTACACCCCATACCCAATTTGTAGGCCTAATGCAGCGTAGTTTCCAACAACTACTAAACGAGAGCCGGAAGATCGAAGCAATGGAGAGGAAACCTGGGGAACACCTTGGAGTGTAACACACCATCTCTCTACACCCCATACCCAATTTGTAGGCCTAATGCAGCGTAGTTTCCAACAACTACTAAACGAGAGCCGGAAGATCGAAGCAATGGAGAGGAAACCTGGGGAACACCTTGGAGTGTAACACACCATCTCTCTACACCCCATACCCAATTTGTAGGCCTAATGCAGCGTAGTTTCCAACAACTACTAAACGAGAGCATGAAGATCGAAGCAATGGAGAGGAAACCTGGGGAACACCTTGGAGTGGAACACACCATCTCTCTACACCCCATACCCAATTTGTAGGCCTAATGCAGCGTAGTTTCCAACAACTACTAAACGAGAGCATGATGATCGAAGCATTGGCGAGGAAACCTGGGGAACACCTTGGAGTGGAACACACCATCTCTCTACAGTGGAACACACCATCTCTCTACACCCCATACCCAATTTGTAGGCCTAATGCAGCGTAGTTTCCAACAACTACTAAACGAGAGCCGGAAGATCGAAGCTCAGGAAAGGCAACCTGGGGAACACCTTGGAGTGGAACACACCATCTCTCTACACCCCATACCCAATTTGTAGGCCCAATGCAGCGTAGTTTCCAACAACTACTAAACGAGAGCCGGAAGATCGAAGCTCAGGAAAGGCAACCTGGGGAACACCTTGGAGTGTAACAAACCCTCTCTCTACACCACGGAAGGGCTGATTCTTAGGAAGGAAGGCTGTCGGAAAGAAGCAGGGCGCGTCCGAGGGTGATTATATTCTTATTAGGTATATACTCACCCTCGGACGCGCCCTGCTTCTTTATTTGTAATGAATGTTTATTTGCAATGTGGTTTTGACATACTCTATTTTTTTGGTAAATAATGATTTTATTATTTTCATTGATTTGCATCTTCTTGGCAATAATATAAAGAAGACGCGACAGGACAACACTCGGTGGATGCCATATCTGTGTTTAAAATTGAAAAAACCTTTCAGTTAACTACTTGCAGGAGAAAGTTATTGTAGCTGGTGGCCATTTTTAGTACTGTACCAGATTTTTGTTGTATGTGTTTGTTTTTAATGTTAAAATGTCTGCATTTGATATCTCTCCAGTATTTTCTTTTTTATAAGCAAAATACTTATTTTTATATTTTCTGATGTTGGTTCAAGGGGTACACGGGCAGCAGTGGTGTGGTCAGTGGAGGCCTAGTGGAAGGAGTGACCGCAGACAGGCATCGAAGGCCTAAAATAATAACACATGGCTGTAGGCAATTTTAAATTGGTTCCAGGGGTACACGGGCAGCAGTGGTGTGGTCAGTGGAGGCCTAGTGGAAGGAGTGACCGCAGACAGGCATCGAAGGCCTAAAATAATAACACATGGCTGTAGGCAATTTTAAATTGGTTCCAGGGGTACACGGGCAGCAGTGGTGTGGTCAGTGGAGGCCTAGTGGAAGGAGTGACCGCAGACAGGCATCGAAGGCCTAAAATAATAACACATGGCTGTAGGCAATTTTAAATTGGTTCCAGGGGTACACGGGCAGCAGTGGTGTGGTCAGTGGAGGCCTAGTGGAAGGAGTGACCGCAGACAGGCATCGAAGGCCTAAAATAATAACACATGGCTGTAGGCAATTTTAAATTGGTTCCAGGGGTACACGGGCAGCAGTGGTGTGGTCAGTGGAGGCCTAGTGGAAGGAGTGACCGCAGACAGGCATCGAAGGCCTAAAATAATAACACATGGCTGTAGGCAATTTTAAATTGGTTCCAGGGGTACACGGGCAGCAGTGGTGTGGTCAGTGGAGGCCTAGTGGATGGAGTGACCGCAGACAGGCATCGAAGGCCTAAAATAATAACACATGGCTGTAGGCAATTTTAAATTGGTTCCAGAGGTACACGGGCAGCAGTGGTGTGGTCAGTGGAGGCCTAGTGGAAGGAGTGACCGCAGACAGGCATCGAAGGCCTAAAATAATAACACATGGCTGTAGGCAATTTTAAATTGGTTCCAGGGGTACACGGGCAGCAGTGGTGTGGTCAGTGGAGGCCTAGTGGAAGGAGTGACCGCAGACAGGCATCGAAGGCCTAAAATAATAACACATGGCTGTAGGCAATTTTAAATTGGTTCCAGGGGTACACGGGCAGCAGTGGTGTGGTCAGTGGAGGCCTAGTGGAAGGAGTCACCGCAGACAGGCATCGAAGGCCTAAAATAATAACACATGGCTGTAGGCAATTTTAAATTGGTTACAGGGGTACACGGGCAGCAGTGGTGTGGTCAGTGGAGGCCTAGTGGAAGGAGTCACCGCAGACAGGCATCGAAGGCCTAAAATAATAACACATGGCTGTAGGCAATTTTAAATTGGTTACAGGGGTACACGGGCAGCAGTGGTGTGGTCAGTGGAGGCCTAGTGGAAGGAGTGACCACAGACAGGCATCGAAGGCCTAACATAACAAAAATGTCAATACAATGGTATTGTCAGTGGCAGGCATTGAAGGATGTCAGCGCATAGACTAAACATTGGTGGAGCTGTGAGATAATTTTGCAAGTGGTAGAGTACTGTTTGAGCTGGGGTGGGGGGAAACTGTCTTGTGGCCGGCGGTACAGGCCCAGGGCCCCTCATATTACAACGGTGTGTCTGACGTTGGGTGCGCACCACCACCGCCAGAGACACTTTATTGTACTAGGAGGGACCCAGTGGCAGTGCCGTCGACCAAAAGCGGGCTCACCCACCTCTTCAGACAAACTGCACTCTCACGGGTGCTGTCGCCAAGTGTCGATACCACGGCCCCGTGTGGGGAGTTTGGCCATTTAGTGAGGTGTAAACATGTCGTATGCTGGACAATCAGGTGCAGAAAATTACGAGATTGGAAAAGGCATTCAGAATAGTCCACAGGCAAGACCTTTTCATAGGAAAGCTAGGTGTCAGCCGGGCAAGGTGGGGCAAAAGATTTCGAAATCCAGTTGTGGTTCATTTTAATGAAGGTTAGATCATCTACATTTTGGGTAGCCAGACGAGTCCTTTTTTCTGTTAGTATTGAACCTGCAGCACTGAATACTCTTTCTGATAGGACACTAGCTGCCGGGCAAGCAAGCTCCTGCAATGCATATTCTGCCAATTCTGGCCAGGTGTCTAATTTTGATGCCCAGTAATCAAATGGGAATGACGGTTGAGGGAGAACATCGATAAGGGATGAAAAATAGTTTGTAACCATACTGGACAAATGTTGTCTCCTGTCACTTTGAATTGATGCTGCAGTACCTGTCCTGTCTGCGGTCATAGCAAAATCACTCCACACCCTGGTCAGAAAACCCCTCTGGCCAACGCCACTTCTGATTTCTGCCCCTCTAACTCCTCTGGTCTGCTGGCCCCTGCAGCTCGTGTGAGAACGATCACGGGCGCTGTGTGCAGGGAATGCCAGAAGCAAACGGTCAACAAGAGTTGATTGTTTGGTTGCTAATATTAGTTCCAAGTTCTCATGTGGCATTATATTTTGCAATTTGCCTTTATAGCGAGGATCAAGGAGGCAGGCCAACCAGTAATCGTCATCATTCATCATTTTAGTTATGCGTGTGTCCCTTTTGAGGATACGTAAGGCATAATCCGCCATGTGGGCCAAAGTTCCAGTTCTCAAATCTGCGGTTGTGCTTGGTTGAGGGGCAGTTTCAGGCAAATCCACGTCACTTGTGTCCCTCAAAAAAACAGAACCCGGCCTTGCCGCGCCACCAATTTCCAGTGGCCCCGGAAAAGCTTCCTCATTAAAAATATAATCATCCCCATCATCCTCCTCGTCCTCCTCCTCCTCTTCGCCCGCTACCTCGTCCTGTACACTGCCCTGGCCAGACAATGGCTGACTGTCATCAAGGCTTTCCTCTTCCTCAGCTGCAGACGCCTGATCCTTTATGTGCGTCAAACTTTGCATCAGCAGACGCATTAGGGGGATGCTCATGCTTATTATGGCGTTGTCTGCACTAACCAGCCGTGTGCATTCCTCAAAACACTGAAGGACTTGACACATGTCTTGAATCTTCGACCACTGCACACCTGACAACTCCATGTCTGCCATCCTACTGCCTGCCCGTGTATGTGTATCCTCCCACAAAAACATAACAGCCCGCCTCTGTTCACACAGTCTCTGAAGCATGTGCAGTGTTGAGTTCCACCTTGTTGCAACGTCTATGATTAGGCGATGCTGGGGAAGGTTCAAAGAACGCTGATAGGTCTGCATACGGCTGGAGTGTACGGGCGAACGGCGGATATGTGAGCAAAGTCCACGCACTTTGAGGAGCAGGTCGGATAACCCCGGATAACTTTTCAGGAAGCACTGCACCACCAGGTTTAAGGTGTGAGCCAGGCAAGGAATGTGTTTCAGTTGGGAAAGGGAGATGGCAGCCATGAAATTCCTTCCGTTATCACTCACTACCTTGCCTGCCTCAAGATCTACAGTGCCCAGCCACGACTGCGTTTCTTTCTGCAAGAACTCGGACAGAACTTCCGCAGTGTGTCTGTTGTCGCCCAAACACTTCATAGCCAATACAGCCTGCTGACGTTTGCCAGTAGCTGCCCCATAATGGGAGACCTGGTGTGCAACAGTGGCAGCTGCGGATGGAGTGGTTGTGCGACTGCGGTCTGTGGACGAGCTCTCGCTTCTGCAGGAGGACGAAGAGGAGGAGGAGGGGGTGCGAACGGCTACAGCCAATTGTTTCCTAGACCGTGGGCTAGGCAGAACTGTCCCAAACTTGCTGTCCCCTGTGGACCCTGCATCCACCACATTTACCCAGTGTGCCGTGATGGACACGTAACGTCCCTGGCCATGCCTACTGGTCCATGCATCTGTTGTCAGGTGCACCTTTGTGCTCACAGATTGCCTGAGTGCATGGACGATGCGCTCTTTAACATGCTGGTGGAGGGCTGGGATGGCTTTTCTGGAAAAAAAGTGTCGACTGGGTAGCTCGTAGCGTGGTACAGCGTAGTCCATCAGGGCTTTGAAAGCTTCGCTTTCAACTAACCGGTAGGGCATCATCTCTAACGAGATTAGTCTAGCTATGTGTGCGTTCAAACCCTGTGTACGCGGATGCGAGGCTAAGTACTTCCTTTTTCTAACCATAGTCTCATGTAGGGTGAGCTGGACTGGAGAGCTGGAGATCGTGGAACTAGCGGGGGTGCCGGTGGACATGGCAGACTGAGAGACGGTGGGAGATGGTATTGTTGCCACCGGTGCCCTAGATGCAGTGTTTCCTACTACGAAACTGGTGATTCCCTGACCCTGACTGCTTTGGCCTGGCAAAGAAACCTGCACAGATACTGCAGGTGGTGTGGAAAATGGTGGCCCTACACTGCCGGAAGGGATGTTGCGTTGCTGACTAGCTTCATTGGCCGAGGGTGCTACAACCTTAAGGGACGTTTGGTAGTTAGTCCAGGCTTGCAAATGCATGGTGGTTAAATGTCTATGCATGCAACTTGTATTGAGACTTTTCAGATTCTCTCCTCTGCTTAAGGTAGTTGAACATTTTTGACAGATGACTTTGCGCTGATCAATTGGATGTTGTTTAAAAAAATGCCAGACTGCACTCTTTCTAGCATCGGATACCTTTTCAGGCATTGCAGACTGAGCTTTAACCGGATGGCCACGCTGTCCTCCAACAGGTTTTGGCTTTGCCACGCGTTTTGGGCAAGATACGGGCCCGGCAGATGGAACCTGTTGCGATGTTGATGCCTGCTGCGGCCCCTCCTCCTCCGCTTCAGAACTGCTGCCGCCTGCACCCTGTTCCCCCAATGGCTGCCAATCGGGGTCAAGAACTGGGTCATCTATTACCTCTTCTTGTAGCTCGTGTGCAACTTCGTCTGTGTCACCGTGTCGGTCGGTGGTATAGCGTTCGTGATGGGGCAACATAGTCTCATCAGGGTCTGATTCTTGATCAGCACCCTGCAAGGGCAATGTTGTGGTCTGAGTCAAAGGACCAGCATAGTAGTCTGGCTGTGGCTGTGCATCAGTGCACTCCATGTCAGATTCAACTTGTAATGGGCATGGACTGTTAACTGCTTCACTTTCTAAGCCAGGGACGGTATGTGTAAAGAGCTCCATGGAGTAACCCGTTGTGTCGCCTGCTGCATTCTTCTCTGTTGTTGTTTTTGCTGAAGAGGACAAGGAAGCGACTTGTCCCTGACCGTGAACATCCACTAACGACGCGCTGCTTTGACATTTACCAGTTTCACGAGAGGAGGCAAAAGAGCTAGAGGCTGAGTCAGCAAGATAAGCCAAAACTTGCTCTTGCTGCTCCGGCTTTAAAAGCGGTTTTCCTACTCCCAGAAAAGGGAGCGTTCGAGGCCTTGTGTAGCCAGACGACGAACCTGGCTCCACAGCTTCAGACTTAGGTGCAATATTTTTTTTCCCACGACCAGCTGATGCTCCACCACTACCACTACCCTCATTACCAGCTGACAATGAACGCCCCCGGCCACGACCTCTTCCACCATACTTCCTCATTGTTTTAAAAACGTAAACAAACTAACGGTATTTGTTGCTGTCACACAAATTACATGGTGAGCTATAACTTCAGTATGATTTAGCTACCCCTTTACAGGTGAGTGAGACCACAACGAAAATCAGGCACAATGTTACACACTCTGTTGTTGGTGGCAACAAATGAGAGAGATGCCACACACGCAGGACTGTCACTGAAGCACAAATGTAAATATTAATCTCCCACTGATTTGATTTTTTTTTTTTTTAAGGGAGACTTTAGGAAAAAAAAAAATAGAATAAAATGATTTTTTCAGGAAGAATTTAGAAACCAAATAAAATAAAATGATTTTTTCAGGGAGAATTTAGAAAACAAATAAAACAAAAAAAGGCTTTCTATGGCCCACTGAGTGAGAGATGACCCACACAGGAGTCAGGAGTGGCACACAAGCCCAGAGGCCAATATTTATCTCCCACTGATTGATGTAGTGATTTTTTCAGGTAGATTTTGGAACCCAAATCAAGCTAAAAAAAAATAATAGGCTTTCTATGGCCCACAATTGGAGAGAGAGAGAGAGAGATGGCACACCCAGGAGTCAAGACTGGCACACAAGCAGAAAGGGCAATATGAATCTCCCACTGATTTGTTTTTTTTTTTTTTTTTTCAGGGAGACTTTAGGAAAAAAAAAATAGAATAAAATGATTTTTTCAGGAAGAATTTAGAAACCAAAGAAAATAAAATGATTTTTTCAGGGAGAATTTAGAAAACAAATAAAACAAAAAAAGGCTTTCTATGGCCCACTGAGTGAGAGATGACGCACACAGGAGTCAGGAGTGGCACACAAGCCCAGAGGCCAATATTTATCTCCCACTGATTGATGTAGTGATTTTTTCAGGTAGATTTTGGAACCCAAATCAAGCTAAAAAAATAATAGGCTTTCTATGGCCCACAATTGGAGAGAGAGAGAGAGATGGCACACCCAGGAGTCAAGACTGGCACACAAGCAGAAAGGGCAATATTAATCTCCCACTGATTTGTTTTTTTTTTTTTTTTTCAGGGAGACTTTAGGAAAAAAAAAAATAGAATAAAATGATTTTTTCAGGAAGAATTTAGAAACCAAAGAAAATAAAATGATTTTTTCAGGGAGAATTTAGAAAACAAATAAAACAAAAAAAGGCTTTCTATGGCCCACTGAGTGAGAGATGACGCACACAGGAGTCAGGAGTGGCACACAAGCCCAGAGGCCAATATTTATCTCTCACTGATTGATGTAGTGATTTTTTCAGGTAGATTTTGGAACCCAAATCAAGCTAAAAAAAATAATAGGCTTTCTATGGCCCACAATTGGAGAGAGAGAGAGAGATGGCACACCCAGGAGTCAAGACTGGCACACAAGCAGAAAGGGCAATATTAATCTCCCACTGATTTGTTTTTTTTATTTTTTTTTTTCAGGGAGACTTTAGGAAAAAAAAAATAGAATAAAATGATTTTTTCAGGAAGAATTTAGAAACCAAAGAAAATAAAATGATTTTTTCAGGGAGAATTTAGAAAACAAATAAAACAAAAAAAGGCTTTCTATGGCCCACTGAGTGAGAGATGACGCACACAGGAGTCAGGAGTGGCACACAAGCCCAGAGGCCAATATTTATCTCCCACTTTTTTTTTTTTGTTCCAGGGAAAATTTATAAACCCAATAAAAAAAATAATAAATAGGCTTTCTATGGCCCACTATCTGAGAGACAGAGAGAGATGGCACGCTTAGGACTGGCACACAAGCCCAAAGGTCAATATTAATCTCCCTTTTTTTTAAGGGAGAATTTATAAAACCAAAAAAAAATAAATAAATAGGCTTTCTATGGCCCACTATTTGTGAGAGAGATGGCACGCTCAGGACTGGCACACAAGCCCAGAGGCCAATATTAATCTCCCACTTTTTTTTTTTTTTCCAGGGAAAATTTATAAACCCAATAAAAAAAATAAAAAATAAATAGGCTTTCTATGGCCGACTATCTGAGAGAGAGAGATGGCACGCTTAGGACTGGCACACAAGCCCAAAGGCCAATATTAATCTCCCACTGATTGATTTATTGATTTTTTCAGGTAGAATTTAGAACCCAAATAAAGCCAAAAAAAAAAAAATGGGCTTTCTATGGCCCACTGAGTGAGTGATGATGCACACAGGAGTCAGGAGTGGCACACAAGCCCTGAGGCCAATATTTTCCTCCCACTGATTGATGTAGTGATTTTTTCAGGTAGATTTTAGAACCAAAATCAAGCAAAAAAATTAATAGGCTTTCTATGGCCCACTGAGTGAGTGATGATGCACACAGGAGTCAAGAGTGGCACACAAGCCCTGAGGCCAATATTTTTCTTCCACTGATTGATGTAGTGATTTTTTCAGGTAGATTTTATAACCCAAATCAAGCAAAAAAATAAATAGGCTTTCTATGGCCCACTGAGTGAGAGATGACACAGACAGGGATGGCACTCTAGCAGAAATGTCAATCTTAATCTCCCACAAAAAAAAAAACAAAAACAGGGAGTGTCCTTCAATTACTATCTCCCTGCAGTAATCTCAGCCAGGTATGGCAGGCAGCAATAAGGAGTGGACTGATGCACAAATTAAATAAAAAGTGTGTACAAACCAAAAAGATAGCTGTGCAGAAAGGAAGGAACAAGAGGATTTGTGCTTTGAAAAAAGCAGTTGGTTTGCACAGCGGCGTACACACAGCAATGCAGCTATCAGGGAGCCTTCTAGGGCAGCCCAATGAGCTACAGCGCTGAGGGGGAAAAAAAAAAAATGTAGCTTCCACTGTCCCTGCACACCGAAGCTGGTGTTGGGCAGTGGAAATCGCTACAGCACAAGCGGTTTGGTGGTTAATGGACCCTGCCTAACGCTATCCCTGCTTCTGACGAAGCGGCAGCAACCTCTCCCTAAGCTCAGATCAGCAGCAGTAACATGGCGGTCGGCGGGAACTCCCCTTTATAGCCCCTGTGACGCCGCAGACAGCAAGCCAATCACTGCAATGCCCTTCTCTAAGATGGTGGGGACCAGGACCTATGTCATAACGCTGCCCACACTCTGCGTTTACCTTCATTGGCTGAGAAATGGCGCTTTTCGCGTCATTGAAACGCGACTTTGGCGCGAAAGTCGCGTACCGCATGGCCGACCCCGCACAGGGGTCGGATCGGGTTTCATGAAACCCGACTTTGCCAAAAGTCGGCGACTTTTGAAAATGAACGACCCGTTTCGCTCAACCCTACTGTGGATGTTTTGAAGGGTTTTAATACTGATCACACAGAACTCTGTCCTATCCTGTCCTATCTAGCTAGAGTGGCCTCCTGTGCTAAATCCTGTTTTTCTGCCTGTGTATGTTTTTTCCTCTCCGACTCACCGCCAATATTTGTGGGGGGCTGTCTATCCTTTGGGGATTTTCTCTGACTCAAGATAGTATTCCAATTTCCATCTTTAGGGGTATTTAGTCCTCCGACTGTGACGAGGTGTCTAGGTGTGTTAGGTACACTCCACGGCTACTTCTAGTTGCGATGTTAAGTTCAGGATTGCGGTCAGTATAGTGGCCACTTTCTCCAGTGAAAGTTCTCATGCAGCTCCAAGGTCACCGGATCATAACAATTAACCCCCATAACACTGCGATCAAACATGATTGCAGCGTTCCGGCGGCATAGGGAAGCATCTCGCAGGGAGGGGGCTCCTTGCGCGCTTCCTTGAGACCCTTGGTACAACGCGATGCAATAAAAAGCGTCTTTTAGTGTGTGACAGCTGCCAATCATAAAAATCCGCTAAAAAAACAGCTATGAAAGTAAATCAAACCCTCCTTCATCACCACCTTAGTTAGGGAAAAATAATAAAATTTTAAAAAATGTATTTTTTTCCATTTTCCCATTAGGGTTAGGGTTGGGGCTAAAGTTAGGGTTAGGGTTGGGGCTAAAGTTAGCGTTAGGGTTGGGGCAAAGGTTAGGGTTAGGTTTGGGCTAAAGTTAGGGTTAGGGCTACAGTTAGGGTTGGGGCTAAATTTAGGGTTAGGGTTGGGGCTAAAGTTAGGGTTGGGGCTACAGCTAGGGTTGGGGCTAAAGTTAGGGTTGGAGCTAAAGTTAGGGTTAGGGTTGGGGCTAAAGTTAGGTTTAGGGTTGGGGCTAAAGTTATGGTTAGGGTGGGGCTAAAGTTAGGGTTTGGATTATATTTACGGTTGAAATTAGGGTTGGAATTAGAGTTAGGAGTGTGGTTAGGGTTATTTTTGGGATTAGGATTAGGGGTGTATTGGAGTTAGGGGTGTGGTTAGGTTTGGGATTAGGGTTAGGGGTGTGTTGGGGTTAGGGATGTGTTGAGGTTAGGGTTTGGTTAGGATAGGGCTAGGGGGCATGTTTGGGTTAGTGGTGTGGTTAGGGTTATGGTTAGGGTTGGGATTACGGTTAGGGGTGTGTTTGGGTTAGGGCTTTTGTTACAATTGGGGGTTTCCACTGTCTAGGCACATCAAGGGCTCTCCAAACGCGACATGGCATCCGATCTCAATTCCAGTCAATTCTGCGCTGAAAAAGTAAAACAGTGCTCCTTCCCTTCAGAGCTCTCCCATGCGCCCAACATGTGGGGTATCAGTGTACTCAGGACAAATTGGACAAGAACTTTTGAGGTCCAATTTCTCCTGTTACCCTTGGGAAAATGCAAAAACGGGGGCTAAAAAATAATTTTTGTGGAAAAAAAGATTTGCTATTTTCACAGCTCTCCGTTGTAAACTGTAGTGAAACACTTGGGGGTTCAAAGCTCTCACAACACATCTAGATAAGTTCCTTGGGGGGTCTAGTTTCCAGTATGGGGTCACTTGTGAGGGGTTTCTACTGTTTAGGTACATCAGGGGCTCTGTAAATGCAACGTGACGCCTGCAGACCAATCTATCTAAGTCTGCATTCCAAACGGTGCTCCTTCCCTTCCGAGCTCTGCCATGTGCCCAAACGGTGGTTCCCCCCATATATGGGGTATCAGCGTACTCAGGACAAATTGGACAACAACTTTTGGGGTCCAATTTTTCCTGTTACCCTTAGGAAAATACAAAGCCCGGGGCTAAAAACAAATTTTTGTGGGAAAAAAAGAGATTTTTTATTTTCACGGCTGTGTGTTATAAACTGTAGTAAAACACTTGGGGGTTCAAAGCTCTCACAACACATCTAGATAAGTTTGGGCGGTCTATTTTGCATTGAAAAGTCAAATGGCACTCCTTCCCTTCTGAGCTCTGCCATGCGCCCAAACAGTGGTTTACCCCCTCATATGAGGTATCATTGTACTCAGGACAAATTGTACAACAACTATTGGGGTCCAATTTCTTCTGTTACCCTTGGGAAAATAAAAAATTGGGGCAAAATATCATTTTTGTGAAAAAATATGATTTTTTATTTTTACGGCTCTACATTATAAACTTCTGTGAAGCACTTGGTGGCTCAAAGTGCTCACCACACATCTAGATAAGTTCCTTAGAGGGTCTACTTTCCAAAATGATGTCACTTGTGTGGGGTTTCTATGTTTAGGCACATCAGGGGCTCTCCAAATGCGACCTGGCGTCCCATCTCAATTCGAGTAAATTTTGCATTGAAAAGTCAAACGGCGCTCCTTCACTTCCGAGCTCTGCCATGTACCCAAACAGTGGTTTACCCCCACATATGGGGTATCAGCGTACTCAGGTCAAATTGTACAACAATTTTTGTGGTCCAATTTCTCCTGTTACCCTTGGTAAAATAAAACTAATTGGAGCTGAATTAAATTTTTTGTGAAAAAAAGTTAAATGTTCATTTTTTTTTAAACATTCCAAAAATTCCTGTGAAACACCTGAAGGGTTAATAAACTTCTTGAATATGGTTTTGAGTACCTTGAGGGGTGCAGTTTTTAGAATAGTGTCACACTTGGATATTTTCTATCATATAGACCCCTCAAAGTGACTTCAAATGTGATGTGTTCCCTAAAAGAAAAAGGTTTTGTAAAAATGAGAAATTGCTGGTCAACTTTTAACCCTTATGATTCCCTAACAAAAAAAAATTTGATTCCAAAACTGGGCTGATGTAAAGTAGATATGTGGGAAATGTTACTTATTAAGTATTTTGTGTGACATATCTATTTTCAAAATTTTCGCCAAATTTCCATTTTTTTCACAAATAAACGCAGGTAATATCAAATAAATTTTACCACTATCATGAAGTACAATATATCACAAGAACCCCTTCTGGCCTGGAGTCTAAATGTGTTGTATGTCAGTTTACCTGCCATCGGGATCCCTCCCGTCTCCAGGCATGGCATTACCCTCCCCGAGAGGAAGGCAGCACCACTGTGGTACCTGAACTCCTGGAGTGCCACAAATCTCATTTTTTTACTTTCTAGATTGTCAAGGCAGAATAATATATGAGAAATAGTCATAAAGATTGTTCGTAGCTCATATAAACAGAACAGAGGAAATCTCATGTGTTGAACATGTATTGATTAAAGACAGAGAAGACAATAATGACTTTAGTTTTCTTTATTTGTTTTAATCCCCAATTCAGCGGCAGGAGAAACTCTGTAGGCCCCTCCAACAAGTTTTCAGAAAGCCCCTTCAGTCCCCGAATTTCAATGTGTTTGCTGTTGAATGGAGGCACTTATCATCCTCTGCATTGTTAGCTGCTCAAGCGCAACATATAATTGGTGACACAAAAATAATGAAAGTAGAGGCTCTTTTATAGTTCAGAAATTTCATCTCCTACTCTTTATGGCATTTCAGTAGCTGCTGTCATGCCCCTTGCACATGGCTGAGAATCCAGGCTCTCTTCACAGTTTAGTCTTCTCCCAGCACGTCTGTTCCTCCGTCACAGCTCTACTAATAGTCCATTACAGGGCAGAACTGTGACAGGGGAAGAGAAATGACGGGAGGAGGGCAAACGTTAGAGACACTGGCAATGCGGGGTCTGTCAATCATGTGCGGGGATTGCACCGTACTGAACCTGGTCTAGTCTCAGTGAGACTAGAATAGTCCTGGTTTATTAGCATAATCCAAGGTGCTTTATAAAAGTAGATTTTTCTGAATTATTTTCAGTTCCATAAAACTATAAAAGCAATACTGGACCAACTGAATAAAGAGCTAAACGATCATTCAGGCAGTTTTAAAGTGCTAGGGGACATTGTCCAATATGCTATCTCTGTCTCACTCTGTAAAGGTTCACTTCTGATGTCTATGCTACAGTCTGCAGCCATGACAAACTGACGCTATTAAAGAGGTTGGTCACGTCTTTTTTTACTGATGACCCATCTTCAGGATATGCCATCATTATCTGATCAGATGACGTGCAATATCCCTTACACCTGCCAATCAGCTGTTACCAGTACCGACTGGAAGTTCTCGGATGCTGCCCGAACATTCCTGCAGCGGCCTTGGCCAAGTACTGCAGATCTACCCCCTATAGGGGATGGATCTGCAGTATTCGGCCGCTTCCGCTATAGTTTTAACAGAGCTGATGTGCTCCTGCGCTGGTAAAAGCTGAACAGCAGGGGTGCCGGGAGTCGCAACACCAACAATCAGATATTGATATCTCAAGGATAGGCCATCAATAAAAACCTCTTTAAGGTTCTCCATGATGCCAATATATAAACTTTACCTTTTTACTACAGGATAATTTTAAAGTAAATTTACATTGCATTTCAGGTATTTTCCAGTTTCAGAAACTATGAACCTGAATTTACCATTTATCCATCAATTATGCCTTTTATAGAGTCATGTAAAAGGTCCACTTACTCTATTTGCGATAAATCAAAAACCTTACATTCCATTGGTGAATTATCTGGCAAGAATTGTGCTGCAGTAAATTATAATACACAGTGCCTTGCAAAAGTATTGAGCCGCCTGGAACTTTTCAACCTTTCCCCACATCTCATGCTTCAAACATAAAGATACCAAATGTAAATTTTTGGTGAAGAATCAACATGTGGAACACAATTATGAAGTTAAACGAAATTTATTGGTTATTTTACATTCTTGTGGAAATTCAAAAACTGAAAAGTGGGGCGTGCAATATTATTCGGCCCCTTTAACTTCATACTTTGTTGCGCCACCTTTTGCTGCGATTACAGCTGAAAGTCGCTTGGGGTATGTCTCTATCAGTTTTGTACATCGAGAGACTGAAATTCTTGCCCATTCTTCCTTGGCAAACAGCTCGAGCTTAGTGAGGTTTGATGGAGATAATTTGTGAACAGCAGTTTTCAGCTCTTTCCACAAATTCTCGATTGGATTGAGGTCTGGACTTTGTCTTGGCCATTCTAACACCTGGATACGCTTATTTGTGAACCATTCCATTGTAGATTTTGCTTTATGTTTGGGATCATTGTCTTGTTGGAAGACAAATCTCCGTCTCAGTCTCAGGTCTTTTGCAGACTCCAACAGGTTTTCTTCAAGAATAGTCCTTTATTTGGCTCCATCCATTTTCCCATCAATTTTAACCATCTTCCCTGTCCCTGCTGAAGAAAAGCAGGGACAAACCATGATGCTGCCACAACCATGTTTGACAGTGGGGATGGTGTGTTCAGGGTAATGAGCTGTGTTGCCTTTACGCCAAACATATCGTTTGGCATTGTTGCCAAAAAGTTGGATTTTGGTTTCATCTGACCAGAGCACCTTCTTCCACATGTTTGGTGTGTCTCCCAGGTGGCTTGTTGCACAAACTTTTTATGGATATCTTTGAGAAATGGCTTTCTTCTTGCCACTTTTCCATAAAGGCCAGATTCGTGCAGTGTACGACTGATTGTTGTCCTATGGACAGACTGTCCCACCTCAGCTGTAGATCTCTGCAGTTCATCCAGAGTGATCATGGGCCTCTTGGCTGCATCTCTGATCAGTCTTCTCCTTGTTTGAGATGAAAGTTTAGAGGGACAGCCGGGTCTTGGTAGATTTGCTGTGGTATGATACTCCTTCCAATTCAATATGATTGCTTGCACAGTGCTCCTTGGGATGTTTAAAGTTTTGGAAATCATTTTGTATCCAAATCCTGCTTTAAACTTCTGGTTTCATGGACCTGCCTGTTGTATTCCTTGGTCTTCAAGATGCTCTCTGTGCTTCAAACAGAACCATGAGACTATCACAGAGCAGGTGCATTTATACGGAGACTTGATTACACACAGGTGGATTATATTTATCATCATTAGGCATTTAGGACAACATTGGATCATTCAGAGATCCACAATGAACTTCTGGAGTGAGTTTGCTGCATTGAAAGCAAAGGGGCTGAATAATATTGCACGCACCAGTTTTCAGTTTTTGAATTTCAACAAAAATGTAAAATAACCAATTAATTTTGTTCAACTTCACAATTGTGTTCCACTCGTTGTTGATTCTGAATCTTTACCAAAAATTTACATTTGTTATCTTTATGTTTGAAGCATGATATGTGGGAAAAGGTTGAAAAGTTCCAGGGGGCCGAATATTTTCGCAAGGCACTGTATATATATATATATATATATATTTATTTATTTATATATATATACTGTATCAGGTATGGACATACTCTTGCAAGGTTTATTTTTACGTTTACATAAAGTTTTCTTGCCACTTACAACCTGAAGATGCCAAAACTTCACAACTAATCACCACTTAAAAGCTATATGCAATCAACTCCTTACATTATTGCCCCCCAATTTGTATAACACTGTATGTACTAATACTGCAGGTTTCTCATAATATAGTCAATTTAGCACAAATATTTCTTCCTCCTCCAAAGCAATATTTGTTTGGATGGCTTCTCTGAGATTCGCCCAAAATAGGCCATGTTTGCGTTTATCCTTTGGCCACTCCATATAAGTTCTTTGCTTCATGATAGCTTTTAATTTACTATATTTGCTTGGAATAAGATACTGAGGTATTGGATCTAATAAAACGAGAATTAAATTATCAGAATTCTTGCCAAATAATGAATGCTGGGCAAAATACAGCTCATAATGGCACCATTCACTTTGAATGAAATTTGGAGAGAGTACGAAGATAGACTTGAAACTTTTTTCAATGCAGTTGATGATATTTTCCATTATAGATTTTCCTGGAATAAAATCTCTTTCATGGTGGCAGATTTTTAAGGAGTTATCGCCTTTTTCAAGATTTGGAAGCAATAATTTTTTGACCCATTCGTAATCTTCTTGACTGTATGAGATGAACGCATGAAAACATTTGCTCATTATGGCTTCATCATTGTAAACATTTCTTATCCTGTACTTCCTTCGAAGCCATTGGAAAATCATTCTAATGTACCAAGGCAAGTCAAAATATTTGCAGAGAACAAACATAAAGATCAGGAGGACCGCCATGGTGCCAACAATGATGCCTACTAAAATGAATACATTACAAGATATTTCAGAAGGGTGGAAATTCTTAAGCATAACTCCATTGTGTTCTTGTGGCTGCTCACATATAAAAGATTGAGGCCATCCTTCAAGATTTTCATGTAAGATTTCTGCACTGCTAATGAATTCTCGTAATTCACAATTACATCGATATTTATTTTTTCCGAGAACTATCTTCTTAACATTTTGACATTTTGTAAGTTGTTCCTTGGATGGGGAATAGATTAAGTTTTCATCAAGGCTCAGGTATATTACGTTTTTACTTAAGTAACTGCAGTCAGGTATGTGGCTTAATTGGTTTGATGATAAGTGTAGCTCCTTTAAAGCTTTTAAATGGTGAACCTCTTTGCCGACACTTGATAATTGATTGTTGGAAAGATCAAGTACCTCGAGATAGATAGGTAGACAATTAAAGACAGAATCTGTAAGCTTGTTTCTAGAAAGGTTCAGAACAAGGAGACTTGGCGACCATTCACAATTGTTATTGAATTCAGAATATAGTCTATTACCACTGACATCTAAATGCTTTAGAGATTTCATTGTGGAGGTCATTGAGGTTATACGTGATAGTCTTTCTAATACATTATTTTGTAAATTAAGGAGCTTAGTATCACAGAGAGTCTGACATTTTTCAAAAATCACATCTGTGAGTTTGTTATTGGTTAATATCAGGGAATGGAAAATGCTAAGTGAAGGAGGACAATAAAAGTATGAAATTTCTGCAGCAGATAAAGTTAGGTTCTCTACAAACATTTCTGATAATATTTTTATGGGATGTTCCACGGAACCGTAAAGAAAGACTTGTGGAAAAACATTTTCAATCGATAAAGACTTTAGTGAACCTGCTGAAAAATCAAACTTCTCGTACTCAAACTCTTTTATGATTGTAAACCTACAGATGGACAGATGTTCAACTGTTGAACTCCAGGAAATTTGTAGAATTCGGGCCATTTGATACCAAGGCATTGTGATATCGCTGAGAATTAGCTTGGACACCTTGGATTTCTGGATCACCGAATATATTTGTTTAACCGTATCAGAACAAGTTTCCTCACATATTATATTGGAAATTTCCAGCGTTGTAGAGATGTTAAAGTCATCGTATAATAGATGAGTAGAGTCTGTCAATGTCTGCGGTAAAACCACATGTAACTTTTCTGTATGTAACGCTTGGAGGCTACCAGCTTCATATTGCTGCAGATGTTCAAACCCCAAAAATACAGTTTGCAGTTCTTGATGTGCAATATTCAAGAAATCAGATCGTTCTATCTTTCCTGCACTCAATCCAAGATGTGTTAATTTCGTTAAGGAGGCAAATTCATTGCATAGGAATGTAGTATCAAAGGAATTGTAGGACATGTTTAGATGGGTAATACCTTTGATATGATGTACGGAGCTGCAATTCATAGTCCGCAGCCTATTGTGTGAGATGTCCAACTTTTGTAGAACAGTTTGAAGTTGGAACACAGAGAAGTCCAAGTCTTCAAGTGCATTATAAGAGAGATCCAAGATTTGTAAGTTAGGATATGGCTGAAATGTACGTGGTTGGAGTCTAGTTATATTGCGATGACTTAAATCCAACTTTGTATCGAGGAAGGAAAGTTTATCAGGCAGATTTTGAGCGTGTTCTCCAGTGATACTGACCACTAATGCATATAGCAGAAAAAACTTCAGCAACCATCTATGATTTGAATCTGACATGATGAAGATTTTCTTCGCAGTGAATATCTGTAAAACCAAAATGGAGAAATAATTAAATATGTTGATCCTCACTCCATGAAATATTTGCCTCTCCCTCTTCTTGGATGTGGCACTACATGAACACCCATCAATAGGTTTCTACTTTCCAATGTGTGGATGTAGAAACTTTATTTTGACATTTAATATATCATGATCTATTGCAAAGCTTAGTTAAAGTTTGATATATTTGTTTAATGGATATAATATGAAAGCTCCATAGAACTAATGTTGCCATAAAACGAGGTGAACCTAAAAAATGTCAATTACTTAAGGAGAACCTTCATCATTAGACAACAAAAGCTGAACCACACACTGGATAACTGTAAGGGTATGTGCACACGTTGCAGATTTGCCTGCGGAGTTTTCTGCACTGAATCTGCATCTCTTGGCAGAAAACGCAGGGGCGTTTTTAATGCATTTTTTGCGCGTTTTTTTGCACGTTTTGATTTGTTTTTTATCCGTTTTTGTATGCGTTTTTGAAAGCTAAATAAAGATGTATTTGAACCAAAAAAAAAAAGATTTGTGATGTAATTTATTGTCCAACCTCCTTTTTTACATTTGTCCAACCCACACTCCATTACACACACAGATAGACAAATAGATAGATAGCTAGCTAGATAGATATAAATATAGAATGGTAATAGATATAAATATAGATAGATCTATAGATAGGATTGAGATGGATAGATAGATCTATTGAAAGATATATACATAGACCGATAGATATTATTTATCTATAGATCTAACTATCATCTATATATATATATATATATATATCTCATTCCTTCTATCTATCTCTTCTATCTACCATCTATCCTATCTATCTCATTCTATCTATGTCATTCCTTCTATCTATCTATTCTATCATCTATCTATATCTCTCATTCTATCTATCTATCTATCTATCTCATTCCTTCTATCTACCTATCTATCTATCTATTCTATCTATCATCTATCTATCTATCTATCTATCTATCTATCTAATTCCTTCTATCTATCTATCTATCTATCTATTCTATCTATCATCTATCTATCTCATTCCTTCTATCTATAGATAGATAAAAGGAATGGGATGGATAGATAGATAGATTGATATGGGATAGAGAGAAGGAATGAGATAGATAGATATATCTATTCATATATCTATCTAACTATCCATATACAGTATCTATTTACATCTATCCATAGATATATCTATAGATAGATATATGAATAGAAATATCTATTTATCTCATTCCCTCTATCTATCCCGTATCTATGTATCTATCTATCTATCTATCTATCTATCTATCTATCTATCTATCTATCTATCTATCTATCTATCCAGGGTATGTGGGGCATCTAGATAGAGGTAGTACCTCTGGTGGAGTGCTTGCCGTGTCCTTTTTGGACAGCTCTTCCATCTTTGGTCCTCATCTGATGCTCAACTCTGTTATGACTGGCAATCAGGCAACACAGCGTGCAGTAATCAGCGCACATACAGAGATCTGGCAATAACCAAAAACAATAGGACGAGCTCTGAGACGTGGAATCTCTGTAGACTGCAGTACCTGATCTATCCTCACACAACTATAAGCAGCAGTGGATTGCGCCTATCACTACCTATGCAACTCGGCACTGCCTGAGGAGCTGACTAGCCTGAAGATAGAAATACAAGCCTGACTTACCTCAGAGAAATACCCCAAAGGAATAGGCAGCCCCCCACATATAATGACTGTGAGCAAGATGAAAAGACAAACGTAGGAATGAAATAGATTCAGCAAAGTGAGGCCCGATATTCTAGACAGAGCGAGGATAGCAAAGAGAACTATGCAGTCTACAAAAAACCCTAAAACGAAAACCACGCAAAGGGGCAAAAAGACCCACCGTGCCGAACTAACAGCACGGCGGTGCACCCCTTTGCTTCTCAGAGCTTCCAGCAAAAGTTAATAGCAAGCTGGACAGAAAAAACAGAAAACAAACTAGAAGCACTTATCTAGCAGAGCAGCAGGCCCAAGGAAAGATGCAGTAGCTCAGATCCAACACTGGAACATTGACAAGGAGCAAGGAAGACAGACTCAGGTGGAGCTAAATAGCAAGGCAGCCAACGAGCTCACCAAAACACCTGAGGGAGGAAGCCCAGAGACTGCAATACCACTTGTGACCACAGAAGTGAACTCAGCCACAGAATTCACAACAGTACCCCCCCCTTGAGGAGGGGTCACCGAACCCTCACCAGAACCCCCAGGCCGACCAGGATGAGCCACATGAAAGGCACGAACAAGATCTGGGGCATGGACATCAGAGGCAAAAACCCAGGAATTATCTTCCTGAGCATAACCCTTCCATTTGACCAGATACTGGAGTTTCCGTCTAGAGACACGAGAATCCAAAATCTTCTCCACAATATACTCCAATTCCCCCTCCACCAAAACAGGGGCAGGAGGCTCCACAGATGGAACCATAGGTGCCACGTATCTCCTCAACAACGACCTATAGAATACATTATGTATGGAAAAGGAGTCTGGGAGGGTCAGACGAAAAGACACCGGATTGAGAATCTCAGAAATCCTATACGGACCAATAAAACGAGGTTTAAATTTAGGAGAGGAAACCTTCATAGGAATATGACGAGAAGATAACCAAACCAGATCCCCAACACGAAGTCGGGGTCCCACACGGCGTCTGCGATTAGCGAAAAGCTGAGCCTTCTCCTGGGACAAGGTCAAATTGTCCACTACCTGAGTCCAGATCTGCTGCAACCTGTCCACCACAGAATCCACACCAGGACAGTCCGAAGACTCAACCTGTCCTGAAGAGAAACGAGGATGGAACCCAGAATTGCAGAAAAATGGAGAGACCAAGGTAGCCGAGCTGGCCCGATTATTAAGGGCGAACTCAGCCAACGGCAAAAATGACACCCAATCATCCTGGTCAGCGGAAACAAAACATCTCAGATATGTTTCCAAGGTCTGATTGGTTCGTTCGGTCTGGCCATTAGTCTGAGGATGGAAGGCCGAGGAGAAAGATAGGTCAATGCCCATCCTGCCACAAAAGGCTCGCCAGAACCTCGAGACAAACTGGGAACCTCTGTCAGAAACAATATTCTCAGGAATGCCATGTAAACGAACCACATGCTGGAAGAACAAAGGCACCAAATCAGAGGAGGAAGGCAATTTAACCAAGGGCACCAGATGGACCATTTTAGAAAAGCGATCACAGACCACCCAAATGACCGACATTTTTTGAGAAACGGGAAGGTCAGAAATGAAATCCATCGAAATATGTGTCCAAGGCCTCTTCGGGACCGGCAAGGGCAAAAGCAACCCACTGGCACGTGAACAGCAGGGCTTAGCCCTAGCACAAATTCCACAGGACTGCACAAAAGCACGCACATCCCGTGACAGAGATGGCCACCAGAAGGATCTAGCAACCAACTCCCTGGTACCAAAGATTCCTGGATGACCGGCCAGCACCGAACAATGAAGTTCAGAGATAACTTTACTAGTCCACCTATCAGGGACGAACAGTTTCTCGGCCGGACAACGATCAGGTTTATTAGCCTGAAATTTCTGCAACACTCTCCGCAAATCAGGGGAGATGGCAGACACAATGACTCCTTCCTTGAGGATACTCGCCGGCTCAGATAACCCCGGAGAGTCGGGCACAAAACTCCTAGACAGAGCATCCGCCTTCACATTTTTAGAGCCCGGAAGGTATGAAATCACAAAATCAAAACGAGCAAAAAATAACGACCAACGGGCCTGTCTAGGATTCAAGCGCTTGGCAGACTCAAGATAAGTAAGGTTCTTATGATCAGTCAAAACCACCACGCGATGCTTAGCACCCTCAAGCCAATGACGCCACTCCTCGAATGCCCACTTCATGGCCAGCAACTCTCGGTTGCCCACATCATAATTACGCTCAGCAGCAGAAAATTTCCTGGAAAAGAAAGCACATGGTTTGAACACTGAGCAACCAGAACCTCTCTGTGACAAAACCGCCCCTGCACCAATCTCAGAAGCATCAACCTCGACCTGGAACGGAAGAGAAACATCAGGTTGACACAACACAGGGGCACAGCAAAAACGACGCTTCAACTCCTGAAAAGCTTCCACGGCAGCAGAAGACCAATTAACCAAATCAGCACCCTTCTTGGTCAAATCGGTCAATGGTCTGGCAATGCTAGAAAAATTACAGATGAAGCGACGATAAAAATTAGCAAAGCCCAGGAATTTCTGCAGACTTTTTAGAGATGTCGGCTGAGTCCAATCCTGGATGGCCTGAACCTTAACCGGATCCATCTCGATAGTAGAAGGGGAAAAGATGAACCCCAAAAATGAAACTTTCTGCACACCGAAGAGACACTTTGATCCCTTCACGAACAAGGAATTAGCACGCAGTACCTGGAAAACCATTCTGACTTGCTTCACATGAGACTCCCAATCATCTGAGAAGATCAAAATGTCATCCAAGTAAACAATCAAGAATTTATCCAGATACTCACGGAAAATGTCATGCATAAAAGACTGAAAAACAGATGGAGCATTGGCAAGTCCGAACGGCATCACCAGATACTCAAAATGACCCTCGGGCGTATTAAATGCCGTTTTCCATTCATCTCCCTGCCTGATTCTCACCAGATTATACGCACCACGAAGATCTATCTTAGTGAACCAACTAGCCCCCTTAATCCGAGCAAACAAGTCAGAAATCAATGGCAAGGGATACTGAAACTTAACAGTGATCTTATTAAGAAGGCGGTAATCAATACACGGTCTTAGCGAACCATCCTTCTTGGCTACAAAAAAGAACCCTGCTCCCAATGGTGACGACGATGGGCGAATATGTCCCTTCTCCAGGGACTCCTTCACATAACTGCGCATAGCGGTGTGTTCAGGTACGGACAAATTAAATAAACGACCCTTAGGGAATTTACTACCAGGAATCAAATCGATAGCACAATCACAATTCCTATGCGGAGGTAGGGCATCAGACTTGGACTCTTCAAATACATCCTGAAAGTCCGACAAGAACTCTGGGATGTCAGAAGGAATGGATGACGAAATAGACAAAAATGGAACATCACCATGTACTCCCTGACAACCCCAGCTGGTTACCGACATAGAGTTCCAATCCAATACTGGATTATGGGTTTGTAGCCATGGCAACCCCAACACGACCACATCATGCAAATTATGCAGTACCAGAAAGCGAATAACTTCCTGATGTGCAGGAGCCATGCACATGGTCAGCTGGGCCCAGTACTGAGGCTTATTCTTGGCCAAAGGTGTAGCATCAATTCCTCTCAACGGAATAGGACACCACAAAGGCTCCAAGAAAAATCCACAACGTTTAGCATAATCCAAATCCATCAGATTCAGGGCAGCGCCTGAATCCACAAACGCCATGACAGAATACGATGACAAAGAGCACATTAAGGTAATGGACAAAAGGAATTTGGACTGTACAGTACCAATAACGGCAGAGCTATCGAACCGCCTAGTGCGTTTAGAACAATTAGAAATAGCATGAGTAGAATCACCACAATAGAAACACAGTCTGTTCAGACGTCTGTGTTCTTGCCGTTCTACTTTAGTCATAGTCCTGTCGCACTGCATAGGCTCAGGTTTACTCTCAGACAATACCGCCAGATGGTGCACAGATTTACGCTCGCGCAAGCGACGACCGATCTGAATGGCCAAGGACATAGACTCATTCAAACCAGCAGGCATAGGAAATCCCACCATTACATCCTTAAGAGCTTCAGAGAGACCCTTTCTGAACAAAGCCGCTAGTGCAGATTCATTCCACAGAGTGAGTACTGACCACTTCCTAAATTTCTGACAATATACTTCTACATCATCCTGACCCTGGCATAAAGCCAGCAGATTTTTCTCAGCCTGATCCACTGAATTAGGCTCATCGTAAAGCAATCCCAGCGCCTGGAAAAATGCATCAACATTACTCAATGCAGAATCTCCTGGTGCAAGAGAAAACGCCCAGTCCTGTGGGTCGCCGCGCAAAAAAGAAATAATAATCAAAACCTGTTGAATAGGATTACCAGAAGAATGAGGTTTCAAGGCCAAAAATAGCTTACAATTATTTCTGAAGCTCAGGAACTTAGTTCTGTCACCAAAAAACAAATCAGGAATCGGAATTCTTGGTTCTAGCATCGATTTCTGATCAATAGTATCTTGAATCTTTTGTACATTTACAACGAGATTATCCATTGAGGAGCACAGAGCCTGAATATCCATGTCCACAGCTGTGTCCTGAAGCACTCTAATGTCTAGGGGGAAAAAAAGACTGAAGACAGAGCTAAGAAAAAAAAATGATGTCAGGATTTCTTTTTTCCCTCTATTGGGAATCATTGGGAGGCTCCTTGTACTGTTATGACTGGCAATCAGGCAACACAGCGTGCAGTAATCAGCGCACATACAGAGATCTGGCAATAACCAAAAACAATAGGACGAGCTCTGAGACGTGGAATCTCTGTAGACTGCAGTACCTGATCTATCCTCACACAACTATAAGCAGCAGTGGATTGCGCCTATCACTACCTATGCAACTCGGCACTGCCTGAGGAGCTGACTAGCCTGAAGATAGAAATACAAGCCTGACTTACCTCAGAGAAATACCCCAAAGGAATAGGCAGCCCCCCACATATAATGACTGTGAGCAAGATGAAAAGACAAACGTAGGAATGAAATAGATTCAGCAAAGTGAGGCCCGATATTCTAGACAGAGCGAGGATAGCAAAGAGAACTATGCAGTCTACAAAAAACCCTAAAACGAAAACCACGCAAAGGGGCAAAAAGACCCACCGTGCCGAACTAACAGCACGGCGGTGCACCCCTTTGCTTCTCAGAGCTTCCAGCAAAAGTTAATAGCAAGCTGGACAGAAAAAACAGAAAACAAACTAGAAGCACTTATCTAGCAGAGCAGCAGGCCCAAGGAAAGATGCAGTAGCTCAGATCCAACACTGGAACATTGACAAGGAGCAAGGAAGACAGACTCAGGTGGAGCTAAATAGCAAGGCAGCCAACGAGCTCACCAAAACACCTGAGGGAGGAAGCCCAGAGACTGCAATACCACTTGTGACCACAGAAGTGAACTCAGCCACAGAATTCACAACACAACTCTCACCTGTACCTCCAAGTAGCTGCTAGCATGCGGCAGCGGGTACACCCCGGAACACCGCCTCGGCAGGCGGGCCAAACCAGGTGAGGGTAGCTGTTGGGTTTCTTTGAGACCTACAGTGATTTTTAAGGGTTTGCCTACCCTTGCATGTGAAGACTGGATATGGCAGACTGTGCAGAAGAAACCAAGATTCAATGGACAGACAAGCGATTTCCAGCACAGCGTGGTGGAGTGCTGAGAGGGCACAGCGAGGCACATATAGGACACTGCTGGCCATCCACTGCACCCTGACCTATCTCCAGTTGTCTCGCCTAGTTCTTGCCACTGGGGCTCAATAGGTACCGGCGAGAGAGTGAGGTTGACGACTGTGCAACTCTTCCTCACTTTAATCCAAGTCAAGCGCAAGTCACAACTTCAACCACTGCGTATCCAAAGTCCTGTGGCGATGGGAGAGTGGCAAAGCAGCAGGTGTGGAGTCACTGGAAGCTGTAGTCACGAACCTGCACGCAGGCGGCCCAGGCCATATGGTCGCTCTCCACTGGACCGAAGCAGCAGTGAAGTTCGGCAGCCTCCTGGGTGTCTGAGCAGTCCTGTTCAAGGATCACTCTGCTCACCTCAATCGAGGACGGGGCTAGAAAAGGTGCCTCAAACATAGTCTGCTTCATTTCACCTGGCCAGCCTACCGCAGCTGGCGGGTTTCCCATACAGCGGTCGACACACAATAAAGAAAATGAAAATGATGGTATTCAACCTTGGGACATGGAATGTGAGAACTCTGCTGGATAATACCAAGGCAGACAGACCAGAGAGAAGAACGGCATTGGTTGCTCGGGAGCTAGCTCGTTACAAGGTTGATATAGCAGCTCTCAGCGAAACAGGCCTGGCAGACAAGGGTCAATTGACAGAGCATAGTGGTGGATATACATTCTTCTGGAGTGGTCGAGGCAGCACTGAAAAACGAGAAGCAGGCGTGGGATTTGCTATCAAAACTCATCTTGCTCGTAAACTTACCTGGCTTCCGGAGGGCATCAACGACCATCTGATGACATTTCAGCTGCCACTTACAAACAAGAAACACGCAACTCTGATCAGTGCCTATGCTCCCACGATGACTAATCTGGATGACATTAAAGATAAGTTCTACAATGAACTTGACACACTTATTTCAGTAATCCCACAGGCAGACAAGCTCATTATACTTGGAGACTTTAATGCCAGAGTGAGAACAGACCATCAAAACTGGGAAGGGGTCATTGGGAGACACGGCACTGGCAAGTGTAACAGTAATGGCCTGCTGCTCCTCAAGATGTGTGCCACACATGACCTTGTCATCACCAACACTTTATTCTGCTTACCCACAAGCAAGAAGACATCATGGATGCACCCACGTTCGAGGCATTGGCATCTCATTGATTACATCATTGCCAGGAAAAGGGATGAGATGGACTTTAGAGTGACGAGGGCCATGTGCGGTGCAGACTGCTGGACTGACCATCGCCTCATTGTGTCTAAGTGCAGGCTCCGCATCTTGCCTGTGAGGAAACCCCAAGGGCAGAAAACGACAAAGAGGCTGAATATCTATAAGCTGCAAAATAAAAGAATTGCTAGGGAATTTGCCAATGACTTTGATGGCAGACTGTTAAATATACTAAAGGCAGAGGAGATTGGCATTGGGGAACAGTGGACAATTCTGAGAGATGCTGTTTATAATACTGCTCTGGAGCATCTCGGATCAGCAACCAGAAATAATCAAGACTGGTTCGATGAAAACGACGAAGAAATAAAGACACTCCTGGAAGAGAAACATCAGCGGTATAAGGTGTACCAAAATGACCCCGCGTCTTTAGCTAAGAAAGGTGCCTTTACCAACATAAAAAGAAAGGTACAAATCAAGCTACGCGAGATGCAGAATATCTGGTTTAGCAAGAAGGCCGACGAAATTCAGGGCTATGCAGATACCCATGACCAGAAACGCTTCTACGATGCGCTCAAAGCTGTATATGGACCCCAGTCATCAAGCTCTTCATCTCTGCTTAACGCAGATGGAACTAAGCTGCTGACAAAAAATAAACAAATTCTGGAACGATGGGCTGAGCACTTTAATAATATACTTAATCGCCCTGCCAATATCAATGATGAGGCTATTGCTCGCCTGCCCCAGGTAGAAATCAACAAGGAGCTTGATGTTCTTCCAAGTGGAGATGAAGTCAGGAAAGCAGTAAAACAACTTTCTTGTGGAAAAGCACCCGGAAATGATGCTATACCTGCTGAGGTATATAAAGCTGGCGGCCCTGTTCTGATGCAAGCGGTGACCAAACTATTCCAATATATGTGGACAAAGGAACAAGTTCCACAACAGATGAAAGATGCCAGCATAATCCACATATACAAGAAGAAAGGTAATCGCCAATCTTGTGACAACCATCGAGGCATCTCCCTTCTGTCCACTGCAGGCAAGATATTGGCTCGTCTCTTGCTCAACCGCCTTTTACATCACCTTGAGCAAGGACTATTACCCGAAAGCCAGTGTGGTTTCCGTGCTAAGTGTGGAACAGTAGATATGGTCTTTTCAGCACGTCAACTTCAGGAAAAGTGCCAAGAGCAACACCGTGACCTTTATGTAACTTTTGTTGATTTGAACAAGGCTTTCGACACAGCCAGTAGAGATAGCCTGTAGAAGATCATGGCAAAATTCGGCTGCCCGAGCAAGTTCATCTCAGTCATCCGGCAGTTCCATGATGGCATGATGGTGAAGATTCTGAACGATGGAGACGTATCTGAGGCTTTCCCAGTAACAAACGGCGTAAAACAAGGCTGTGTGCTTGCTCCAACCCTGTTCAGTATGCTGTTCTCTGCAATGTTAAGTGATGTCTTTAACAACTGTGAAGATGGAATCCAGGTTAGGTACAGGACTGATGGCAAGCTATTCAACCCAAAACGCCTGAAGGCAGTTATGAAAGTGCATGAGACTGTTATCCGTGAATTATTATTTGCTGATGACTGTGCACTTAATGCTAGCACGGAACAGCAGATGCAGCATGAAATGGACTGTTTTTCGCAAGCTTGCGACAGTTTTGGTCTTGAGATCAACATTAGAAAAACCGAAGTCATGTATCAACCGGTTCCTGGAAAACTGTACAAGGAGCAACGTATCATGGTGAAGGAGCAAAACCTCAAAACAGTCGATAACTTCACCTACTTAGGCAGCACACTTTCCCGTGAAGTAACCATAGACGCTGAGGTTAATAACAGAATCGCCAAAGCCAGTGCCGCCTTCGGGAGACTGCGCAAGAACGTCTGGGAACGAAGGGGACTTAGCCTTACCACCAAGCTGAAGGTCTACTGCGCGGTGGTCCTCACCACACTTCTCTATGCTAGCGAGACCTGGACAGTGTACAGCCGGCATGCTAAACAGCTTAATCAGTTCCACATGAGTGTAATAATTATATGGGTACTACGGAATCTGATAGCATGGGATAAAGCCAGTCTGAGAGCAAAGTTGCAACAAAAGATGTATCTACTCAAAAACAGAAATGTAAACAGAACTAACAGATATTTCTGCAATTGTAACAAGGTCCTCAGCTCTATATAGAGAATCACAGTAAACAGAATAGCGAACAAAACATGGTACAGATATTCCTGCAATAGTAACGAGGTCCTCAGCTCTATATAGAAAATCACAGCAAACTGAGAAGCGGAGCGCGACCGCTACTGTGAACCAGTCCAGCAAGGAAATAATGTGGAAGCAAATAAGACACTTGAACGAGGAAGTCCAATAAAGTTATAGTGCAAATGCACACAGTATTTAAATGATGAAGTCCAGCAAACTTACACATGTGCACAGTACTTGTTAGTAGGAGTCCAACTGTTCACAGATGGTGCGTCATGTGAATGACATCCTGGAAAAGAGAGGACGAGGGGAGAAAGAGGGAGAGCGCTATCTAAGCATAGTAGATGAGTACATCTTTCTTGGAGAGAAAAGCACAGCTTGAATCTTGCTCACCTGGTGTGGTTGTGCAAAGAGGCACAACACTGGGAAAAGTTTTGTACACAAAGGAAATCCTTCCACTGGTGTGCTTCAAGTCGCAGCAGTTCCAGAGGCGAGAGGTAGCTGAATGGGGTGAAGCAGACCACCGAATAGAGAGCAGCAGAAGCAGGGAGTTAGCCAGCAAACAGGCAGATGCTCAGGAGCCAGCAGCACAAAATACTCAAGCACAGGTGAACAGAAGACCCGGACTTAAATAGTCAGGACAGACAGGAAGTTCCGTGACAGGGCGAGATCTAAGACTCCATCTTGGATCAGGGCAAACAGACACCAGGAAAGTCCGGAATCCTTACAATGAGTTGCCTCCGCAGACTCCTCCACATCAGGTGGCAAGACAATGTCCCGGACACGGCAATTCTGGAACAAACTGGGCTCTGCAGCGTTTACACTCTCCTACTGAAAGTCTAAGCCAGGTGGGCTGGACATGTGGTCAGAATGCCTGACAGCCGACTACCGAAACAACTGCTGTATGAAGAACTGTGCTAAGGAAAGCGAGCAGTTGGGGGGCAGAAGAAGCGCTATAAAGACTGCCTTAAGGTGTCTCTCAAAAACCTGGAAGTCAACACCAATGAATGGGAAGAGCTTGCCCTGGATCGTCCAGGTTGGCGGGTCAGGATCACCTCAGGAGCACGTGCAGCTGAAGATAGGAAAATCTTTGACGAAAAGAGAAAGCGCTGTACACAAGGCACAAGTAGAATCTGGTGTACTGACCACATCTGCTTCCTTATGTCAAGTATGTGGGCGAACCTTCAGGGCCCGGATTGGACTCATCAGCCACCTCCGGACCCATAACTACTAATTCTCTTCTAACCTTGAAGTCACGGTCATCTTCGAAAACGAAGGACAAACATTATCAGCTAGCTTCACAGGTGGGCTACTCCACTGACGTGCAGACACTGCTCCTAGGCCCAAAACGATTTACTGGGTTAGATGCAGTAAAAATTTAGATATACAGGCGGTGTAGCTAGCTTCACAGGTAGGCAACTCAGATGACTACCAGACAATGCTACTAGCCCAAAAGGATTGGCTGAGCTAGATTACACCAAATGCTGTGAGAAACACTTGCACAGCACTGGCACAGACCTGCCTGGCAAAAAGTGATATGAACTTATGTAACCTACCCGGAAAAGGGCTGATATTACAACTAGTCCCGACTCCCGACTCCCTAAACCTATCTCTCAGAAAATTCGCTCGCAAAAAAGACTCTTAGACTGTATAGCGCCCACAGCAGCGGTGCCGTCTAACACTAAGCTGCAGCAGTGAGGAAATGGTGGTGACGGGGAAATTGGCTGGTTCTTATAGGGCAAGGACATGTGACATACACAGCCAATGACACATGTGCCCTTGCATGTGTGCATCACATGCACATTGCTGTGTGTGTGCACTGCTGATAGGCTGAGGGACTGCACTGTCCCACTGTAAGGCTACGTTCACATTAGCGTTTTGCGTGTTTGCGTCGGGCGACGCAGCGGCGACGCATGCGTCAATGCGCCCCTATATTTAACATGGGGGACGCATGGACATGCGTTGTGCTGCGTTGTGCGACACATGTGTTTTTTTTGCCGCAAGCGTCGGGCGCAGAAAACGCAACAAGTTGCATTTTTCTTGCGTCCAAATTTCGGCAAAAAAGGACGCATGTGTCGCAAAACGCAGCGTTTTTGCGTGCGTTTTGGTGTGTTTTTATTTGCGCTGTGCGTTGCGTCACCGACGCAGCGGCGCACAACGCAAATGTGAACGTAGCCTAAATGCGGGAAAGAATAAAAAATGGAGATCGGCATTATTTCAGCACAGATCTATCCCCCGCCCACTATACACTGAAACAGTCTATTAACAATAATAAACAGTTTTAATGTGCAAATCAAGTTAGGCTTTTGGTGAACGAACAGTTATCGAACAGAGACTCGAACAGCCGAATTTTAAGCAAATTGTTCGAGTTCGTCGAACGACTCGAACACCGCCCAAAACAGCTCGAATTTTAAATTGGCGAACAGTTCGACTCGAACACCGCTCATCTCTAGTTGTATGTTGTATGTTCTGTTGTATGTTGTATGTACTGTATGTTGTATGTTGCATGTACTGTTGTAAGTTGTATGTACTGTTGTTATATGTTGCATGTTGTATGTACTGTTATATGCTGTATGTACTGTTATATTTTGTATGTACTGTATGTTGTATGTACTGTATATGTGTTTTTGTTGTTTTTTACATTTAACACATTAGCCGGATGATGGGACTACTACTGTCCCATCATTGGCTAATGTGTCAATCACTGTAACTGTAGCAGGCATAGCCAGATGGGACTTGTAGTCCCATCAGATGATGCCTGTACACACACGCACACACATACACAACCCCCCAAAGACCCCCCTGCACAGCCCCGCAGATCCCCGGACAGCGCCGCACCCCCCAGACAGCGCCACACAACCCTGGACAGCACCGCACAGCCCCACAAAGCCCCAGACAGCACCACACACCCCCAGACAGTGCTGCAAAGCCTCGGACAGCACCACACAGCCTCGTACAGCCTGCAGATGCACCGGCAGACCCTCGGACAGCCTGCAGACCCCGCCCACACACACATATATGCACACAGTCATTGCCCACACTCCGCCCACACACTTCCCTCCTCCTGGGCCGCAGCTTTTCTCGCACCCACATCCGCAGCAAAACTGTAGATCTTTTTTAGATCTGCAGTTTTGCTGTGGATGTGCCCGACTCAATGCAAGTCTATGGGTGCAGAAAAGCTGCAGTTCCGCACAAAAGAAGTGACATGCTGCGGAAAAAAAAAGCTGCGTTTCGGTGCAGATTTTTCCGCAGCATGTGCACATCAAGTCTGCGGTTCCCATAGACTTACATTGGTTGTGCACTACACTGCGGATTTAATGCAATTCCGCGCAGCAAAAAACGCTGAGTATCCGCAATCAAATCCGCAACGTGTGCACACAGCCTAAGGAACATTGAAATAGGGTGTGAAGAAGTGCTCACCTGACGAGTTTGTGGCTGGCATAAATCCTAGAAATAATGTGTTGGAATTAGCTGCTGCAGTCACTCCGACAGAAGGAATAGCTTCTTCTTCTGAATGTACGACAATAAATGATAGCTGTACAGACATATCAAACTTTTAGAAATTCAGTTACTTTTTTATTGTTTTCAGGTTTGGTCTGAACTTGAAACGCGTCAACAAAAAAACTACCTGAACTTCTCCAAGATTATGGAACTAACTTTCAGGAAAAGGAATAATGAAAGAATGGGCGAAAAATAAAAGTGAACAACACTCTATATTTTCCTACATAGACTGCAGAATGATAATACTCATGTATGTGAAGAAGTAGGAAATATTCACTATATGGTCAGTGTATGACAATATTATTCAGAATGTTGGTGTTTTTATTGGTGTTCCTGACTGTGTATTTAGGTGTGTTTGTGGTGCATTTTTATTTTGCTTTTTGTGTTAATGGTGTAACTTATATTTTACATGGTTTGGCACTTGTGTGGTTATAACTTTACTTAGCTGTAGAGTAAGAAGACTTTCTTGTCTTGTCTACATAATTCCCTAGCAGATGCTCGGAGTTAATAATTATTAATTTCCTGATTATTCATTACTTTGATCAGAGCTCCATGTTTCCCGTGTTTCTGATATAGAGCTTTCAATTGCCTGGAAAGAGATTAAACAGTTCACATGCTTGCTGCAGGGAATATCCCAAGGTTTTTCCCCAACAAGTTTTATTTGCATTTTTAATACGAAAAAAAGCACAGATGTACTTACTTATTGAATACAGAAGGATTATGTTCATGTGTCTATTGTCTGTACAATTCCCGTCTATAATTTGTAAAGCGCTGCGGAATATGTTGGCGCTATATAAATAAAAATTATTATTATTATATTATTATGTGTCGGGCCGAACTGAGACTCAGACATAACGCAGCCTGCTGCACAGTAACGGAGCTACTGGGGGGCAGAGGGGGCCTTTGCCCCGAGCCCTGTCATATGAAGGGGCCCACTGGGAGCCGGCACTGCCACTTCCGTGATGAGGCACAATACAGCACAGGAGGAGAGCAGTAAAATGCCTGCTTCCCTGTCTGATGGAGATTCTGCACGCTGGTCGGACAGTGGCCATAGGCAAATCTTCCTCCTGCACTGTATTGTGCTGACCGACCTCAGGAGCTTCTCCCAGGCTGCAGGTTTCTTCCCGTACACGCTGGGACTGGCTCAGGGCAGGCACGCGGGGTCCTAGTGTGCCCACCTGCATTTCACTCAGATACTTCCTGGTCCTGCTGCAAACGTCATTGGTAAGTGGGGATAAAATGCATTAAATTGATAGGCATGTCATAGTCACTGGGGGGTAAATGTGAGAGGATGGGGGTGTTGTGGGGGCTTAGGTGGGGGAGGGGGGCAGAGCACTGGGGGGGTGAATGTGAGAAGATAAGGGTATTGTGAGGTCTGAGGTGGGTGACGGGCAACAACACTGGGGGGCTGATTATTATATGGTTTTGTTAAGAGACTATATGCACTCCATCACATGTAATAGTTGTTCTCTGGGATGGGGAGGTAGGGGGCATATTATACTTACCAGCTGGGTAAGGCTACGTTCAGACTAGCGTTGTGCGCCGCTGCGTCGGCGACGCAACGCACGACGCACGCAAAAACGCGCCAAAACGCACGCAAAAATGCTGCGTTTTGCGACGCGTGCGTCGTTTTTTGCCGAAAATCGGACGCAAGAAAAATGCAACTTGTTGCGTTTTCTTGGTCCGACGCTTGCGGCAAAAAAGACGCATGCGTCGCACAACGCAGCAAACAAAAACGCATGCGTCCCCCATGTTAAACATAGGGGCGCATGACGCGTGCGTCGCCGCTGCGTCGCCCGACGCTAACCCGACGCACACTAGCACAACGCTAGTCTGAACGTAGCCTATGCCATGAGCTGCATCACATTTAAAGCATCACTGCAGCATTTTTTTTTATTTCACCGCTGGAGTGGCGCTTTAAGGCTTTGTGCACACGTTGTGGATCCGAAGCGGATTTCCATCAGGCTTACAGTACCATGTAAACCTATGGAAGACAAAATCCGCAGTGCACATACTGCGGAAAATACAGCGCCAAAACGTGTTGTATTTTTCGCAGCATATCAATTCCGCAGGTGTAAAAACGCAGGCGAAATCTGCACTAAATCCACTGGGAATCCGCAGGTAAAACGCAGGGTGTTTTTACCTGCGGATTTTGCAGAATCCAAACGGAAAAGTCCGCAATGTTATCCTCAACGTGTGCACATACCGTAAGAGGCGCAGTTACAGCTGCTGTGACTGAAACCGTATCGGTGCCACCCCCTAGGCTGCAGTGAGGAATGAAATTAATTTCCTCCAGGCATCGTGACTCTCAGTGCAGGCGACGCACGGTGTCAGAACACTATTAACTATTATACTGTGTTTTGTATAGGGGAGCTGTGGGGGCATTATACTGTGTATAGGGAAGCTGTGGGATCATCATATTGTGTATAGGGGAGCTGTGGGGGCATTATACTGTGTATAGAAAAGCTGTGGGCTCATCATACTGTGTATAGGGGAGCAGTGGGGACGTCATACTGTGTACAGGGGAGCAGTTGGGACATCATACTGTTTATAGGGGAGCTGTGGAATAATCATACTATGTGTAGGGGAGCAGTGGTGACATCACACTGTGTATAGGGGAGCAGTGGTGACATCACACTGTGTATAGGGGAGCAGTGGTGACATCATACTGTGTATAGGGGAGCTGTGGAATCATCACATTGTGTATAGGGGAGCTGTAGGGGCATTATACTGTGTATAGAAAAGCTGTGGGCTCATCATACTGTGTAGAGGGGAGCTGTGGAACATCATACTGTGTAGAGGGGAGCTGTGGAATCATCATACTGTTTATAAGGGAGCCGTGGAATCATATTGTGTATAGGGGAGCTGTGGGGGCATTATACTGTGTATAGGGAAGCTGTGGGATCATGATATTGTCTATAGGGAAGCTGTAGGGGCATTATACTGTGTATAGGAAAGCTGTGGGCCCACCATACTATGTATAGTCAAGCTGTACATGGAGGCTACTTAGGGGACATTATTAAATGTTAAGTGGGCACTTAAACATTATTGTTATTGGGGCACTCAGAGCACTGAGACCATCAAAATTTCATATGTGGTATCATTACTTTTTAGGGATAAAATGTGGAGGGCACTAGCACAGGGCATTAGTGTTTTCTAGGGGTGAATTTTATTATCTAGAGAGCACAAAGACTTCAGGGAACATACAGTAATACTATGCCTATTTGAGGTTAAAAAGAATGTGCCAAATAATTTGAATAATTTGGAAGTACATTGTTGCATTTCCCATGCCGAACAAAGTTTAGGAGCATCATTTTTCATTACTTAAAGGGGTTGTCTGGTCCAAACCAAAAAAGTCTGCATTCACTCTGTGTGACTGTAGACTTATGAATCCCCCCAGTGTGTGCACTGTGTGCTGCGGGGATTTGTTGGCTTCCAACCCGGGACCGTAGGAAATGTATGAGTTATACATAAGCATGCCCAGTGGGTGGGGTCTCGCTCTTCATACACTTGTATGGAGCAAGGCCACACCCTCTATTTGTACACGCCCACTGGCCAGCTGCATCACTAGACGGGGCAGCCTCTGCTCTATACAAGTGTATGGAGAGAGGCCACACCTACTGGACGGGGGTATATATACTGTAACTCAAACATATCCTCTGGTCCTGAGTCTGAAACTGGCAAATTCCTGCAGCTTGTGCACTGGGGGATTCATAAAGGTACCTTCACACTGAGCGACTTAACAACGATATCGCTAGCGATCCGTGACGTTGCAGCGTCCTGGCTAGCGATATCGTTGTGTTTGACATGCAGCAGCGATCTGGATCCTGCTGTGACATCGCTGGTCGGAGCAGAAAGGCCAGAACTTTATTTCATCGCTGGATCTCCCGCAGACATCGCTGAATCGGCGTGTGTGACGCCGATTCAGCAATGTCTTCACTGGTAACCAGGGTAAACATCGGGTTACTGAGCGCAGGGCTGCGCTTAGTAACCCGATGTTTACCCTGGTTACCAGTGTAAATGTAAAAAAAAGCAAACACTACATACTTACATTCCGGTGTCTGTCGTGTCCCCCGGCGTTCTGCTTCCCTGCACTGTCAGTGCCAGCTGGCCGTAAAGCACAGCGGTGACATCACCGCTCTGCTTTACGGCTGGCGCTTAGACAGTGCTGGGAAGGTGACGGCGAGGGACGCGACAGACACCGGAATGTAAGTATGTAGTGTTTGCTTTTTTTTTACATTTACACTGGTAACCAGGGTAAACATCGGGTTACTAAGCGTGGCCCTGCGCTTAGTAACCCAATGTTTACCCTGGTTACCCGGGACTTCGCATAGTTGGTCGCTGGAGAGCTGTCTGTGTGACAGCTCTCCAGCGACCACACAGCGACGCTGTAGCGATCTGCATCGTTGTCTAGATCGCTGCAGCGTCGCTAAATGTGACGGTACCTTAAGTCTGCAGTCACTCAGACCCGACAACCCCTTTAAAGCTGTTATTCCTAGAAATGTATTAATAATGTGACAACTAGGTACTGCCATTTCCCCTACGAAAGACGTGTGTACCTACACTGTCAAAACTGATTGGACAATGTGAGAGTGTGCAGAGACACCCCGCAACTGGTAACATCAAGTTGTCCATTTAATCAGTAATTTCTAGTTTGGAACATCAGAAGAACAGCAAATTGATGGGTTTTAAGAAGAGATGCCCCAGTATTGCCATCTTATATGGGATTATGTACTAAAATGGATGTGTCAGGGGAGGTGAAACGTCTTCTTTAAATAAGATTCTCTCTGACTGCAGCCTCCATTATTTCTTAAAAGACTTTTTTAATACCTAAATGTAGGTGCTTTGGGCTAAAAAACATTGTTCCAATTGGATTTCATTAAAAATGTTGCACCTTATTGGCTTTCACAGGCTCCTTTGTCTCCCTACACATTCAACTTTGATGTGGTCTGGGGCCATAACTTAGCCAATTTAAGTTCACAAAAAGACAGATAAAAGATCTGCAAACTCTCCTATCAGAGTGAGCTCACTGACTGATTCTCAGTTAACTCATTCTGCAACCAACAAGAGACCTGTGCAATACAGAGGCTAAAGGTCCAAAGGTGGACAACCCATCAAAGATCTGCAAGGAGATGGACCAGCGGCCATGTTCCCCCTGAGGACATCAGTGCTACTGTGGTGTTATAACAATTGTAATTCCCCTGTGGGCTGCAGTAATAATTAACGGTCACAAGATGCCACTGTCTAGAATGCAGGTGAAGTTTGCCTAGTAACACAACAGGCATAGAGTTAGTTGAGGGTTAACAGCCAGCACAGTTTGGGAGGGGGGAGTGAGTGTTAGTGGCAAATCCAAAAAGTGACAAGTCAGTTAATGGGAGGGCAGGAGTGCATATGCGGCAGGAATAGTGGGCTGCTAGGGACGATGTGAGCTCAACATTCGGAACAGCAGATTGCCATAAATACTTTCCACGTGATTCTGTCTAATGGCCAAGGGCAACCTTGAGATGGACATCGGGGTTCAGGGGCACACTCAGCTTGTGAAGCTACATGAAAGGATGGACTCAGACTACATGAGGTGGAAAGTATTGCAATCCAGAAATGCTGCTAGAGGTGCGGAAGATCCTCAAGGGCTAGGAAAGTCAGAATGGAGATATGCCACCTATCCCGAGAACCAGTTGTATCCGGTACCTGTGGGAAAGATAACAACCTGTTGGGCCTTATCCTTTAAACCAGGCATGTCAAACTCAGGGTACCCTGAGGGCCACATGAGTAACAAGAGGTTGTTGCGAGGGCTGCACACAGCAGCTAATGTCACACACGTATTTTAACAGCAGTCAATGAAAACAAGATATGAAGTAGTAATATGTAACAACATATATTTGCAGTGCGCAACAGCAACTAATATATTTAACAAAAATACAGCAATTAAAAACTATACATTTATTTGCTATCATTTTTTTCAATCATTAGTGTTTTGTCCTGAGGCTTGACACCTCTTTGTGCTAACAAATGTTGGTATATCAGCCTAACCCTAACCCTAACCCTAGTTCTAACCCCAACCTTAGTGAAAAAAAAAAAATTCTTTATTTTATTTTTGTCCCTATCTATGGGGGTGACAAAGGGGGGGGGGGTCATTTACAATTTTTTTTATTTTGATCACTGTGATAGGTTATATCTCAGTGATCAAAATGCACTTTGGAACGAATCTGCCGGCCGACAGATTCGGCGGGCGCACTGTTCATGCGCCCGCCATTTTGGAAGCCCATGGAGAAGACGGATGGACCCCGGGAGGATCGGTAAGTATGATGGGATGGGGGGGAGTAGGGGGGTTGGATCGGAGTGCAGGGGGGAGCGGACAAGAGCACAGGGGGAGCGGAGCACAGGATGGAGGGGAGCGGGGCAGTGTGCAGGACTGATCAGTCGCTTGGGGGGGCGATCGGTGGGGTGGGGGGGCACATCAGTGTTTCCAGCCATGGCCGATGATATTGAAGCATCGGCCATGGCTGGATTGTAATATTTCACCAGTTATAATAGGTGAAATATTACAAATCGCTCTGATTGGCAGTTTCACTTTCAACAGCCAATCAGAGCGATTGTAGCCACGGGGGGGGGGGGTGTGAAGCCCCCCCCTGGGCTGTACTACCACTCCCCCTGTCCCTGCAGATCGGGTGAAATTGGAGTTAACCCTTTCACCCGATCTGCAGGGACGCGATCTTTCCATGACGCCACATAGGCGTCAAAGGTCGGATTGGCACCGACTTTCATGACGCCTACGTGGCGTCAAAGGTCGGGAAGGGGTTAATTGTACCGTTACATACAGGAGGGCCACTCACTTACTTGGACTTTGCCTGTGCGGCAGTGGGTCCCTTCTTCCTCGGTCACAGTCACTCTCAGCCTTCCTGACTTAGGACGGTGATCAGCAGCCACGCGAGCCGCAGATGTACAAAACTCACGATCAGCACTTCCGAGTCGTCATTCATTGGCCCATATCCCTGCATATGACCTGCTTACGTGATCAGCAGCCGACCAAAGTACACACGTCATGGATTGACACGGAGCTAGTTGGTCGGCTGCTGATCACGTAAGCAGGTCATATGCAGGGATATCGGCCAATGAATGAAGAGCCAAAAGTGCTGATCATGAAGTTTTGAGCATCTGTGGCCCGCACAAAAGTCTCAAACTTTGTGTTTAGAGACGAAGTTTGAGACTTTTGTGCGGGCCGCAGATATGCCTGTAAAGGGCCGCATGCGGCCCGCGGGACGCGTGTTTGACATGCCTGCTTTAAACATGCTTATAAATGCTGTACAGACTGCTATTCTCTAAGTAAAAGTTTGGCTTTTATTAACCACGTGTCTCCTGGATTGTTTGCTGCCCTGGTTCCAGAAGAGGGATTCCTGGACTCGGAAGAGGCCTGCAGGCCAGAAGTAAGTGGGAAGCACCACATACTCAACAGCACACCAGGACTGACACATACCCTGTCTGTACCATGTCGGAGTGAGTGGGGACCGTAGCTCGCCCATGACTACCTCGCAGAGCTCCTAACTCTAGAGATTGCTAAATGCAGGCAATTTAGTTTGTGGACAATTCAAGTAGTTCTGTAAAACACTGACATGCATTGGAACATATTTATCAAGCTAAATGCTTCTGAATTCTTGTTTAATTTTTAAAAAAAAATAATCAGCCTTTTATGACTTACACACTATTTATTATGTGCATTACATACTTTTGGCCCCTTGTCTAACAAGGACACATGGCCAATGTTGAAAAGAGCTGCAGTTTGAAAGTTTTGGTGCAAATTTTTGGCACACAGTGAGCCAACTGATAGGGGGTGTAAACGTAGAATGAGACAGTCTAGAGAGAGTCTAGAGAGGCTCCAGATTTATCAAACACCACGAACCCAGTTGGCTGGGCGGCCTAGCTGGTGACTTACTGTTTGTAACCAGCAAGGCCACCTCTCATACCGTCTACTCCGCATGGTCCATTATAGATCATGACTTCATCTTCAGGCAATGTCTCAAAGCTTGAAGGCCACCAGACCTCACTGAAATCTCTGATAGCCAACAGGTATTCTACCGATCCCTATACAGGAGCCATCTCCTGCCTCTATTAGGTGTAAGTTCACCACCAGCATCCACCACTGACTCTCCAGATGCAACCTCTTGGGCTGACAATAAATGTCTTAACCCATTACTGGTTAATGACAGCCAAGTCCATCCTGTTATACCTGAGAGGTGATGTGCGCTGAGGGCACTGACTTCTGTAAAGTGTAGAACAGCGGAAAAGCTGCCTCTTTCCATTCTGCACAACTGTAGAGTTACGATAAGTTTGATTTCCGTAAAGAAAGAATCAGCTCAGTTTTTATAGTTTATCTTCTTATGAAAAAGCAACTTAAAGGGGTTGGCCTCCACTTTTTTTATTGATGACCTATTCTTAGAATAGGCCATCAATATCTGATTTTTTAGGGGGTGCAAAATCCCGCATCCCTGCTGATAAGCTGCCAACCAGAACTTTTCAGACGTTGCCAGAGCACAGCAGCTTTGTCATTTCTATAGTGGCTGTGGTGCTACAGATCCATCCCAATTCAAATCAATAGGAGAGATCATGGCCACTATAGTAATATGAGATGCATCCAAGAACTTCCGGCCGCCTCCAGTAACGACTGATTGGTGGCGGTGCCGGGTGTTGACCTACTGATCAGATTTTGGTGGATAGGCCATCAATAAAAAAAAGTTCTGGTCAAACTCTTTAATATGAAAAATCTAGTTAATTGGGAACATAAACATAAAATAACATAAAAAATGAAAACTCTAACATAAAATAAGAAAATCTAAAATTTCCAGCACCTGACAAACTACATAAAGTTAGTGCTGGAAACCTCCTAACACAATCCTACGGCTGCCTGAAAATCCAGGAATTTTACTGGTCATCACAAAAGAAAGAAAAGTTCTATCTACTAGTTATGTCACGTGTGCCCACCTGTACCTGAGTGATGAGGTTTCCTTTGGTTATTCTCACATGGTTAAATCTTGGAACTCCAGGGTCTTTGCGAGGAGACAGAGCCCAAATTGTAGTTTCGGTTTCTGCTGCTGCATTACTTGCGTTGCTGTGATTTGCTGTGTGGATTATTTGCCTTTTTCCTCATTGTGTGTTTCCTCTTCAACAGCTCAGTTCTTCCTCCCTGAAAAGCAAATCCCTCCCTGCCTTACTGTGATTCATCGTGTTATTAGATGAGCTTACTTCTATAACTTATTACCCAGCGCAGAGGTCAATAGCCTGCAGTGCTCCAGAAGCTGCGATACTACAACTCTGTGCCAGGGTTGCCAACCGTCCAGATATTCCAGGACAGTCCGTAAAAGTAGAGCACTTTTTTGACCTGTCCGTAAAAAAAAATTTAAAGTGTCCGTGATTTTTTTGAAGTTAAAGAAACTTGTACAGATTATTTTGATTGTAATTTACAGTTTACAGTGAATGCAGCTGATTCTCAGTCGCCCACCAGGGCAATGGGGATACTCGGTACTGGGTCCGGTTGCACTTAAAGAGGATGTCACGGTGGCTACGACCCGGTCTGTGGCCCTGGGACTCAATTAAAGGGGAAAGGTCTTTTAAGGGAATTGTGGAAGTCTTTTTTCGTGACGCCACCTGTGGTTCTTGGTCAATAGGGACCGATGCTGCTTAAAGGGGTCCTCTGGGGTGATGTTGTGGCAGCAAGATGGTGATTCTTCCCACAGGTGAAGCAGGGACCCCAGGGCTCCCAAGGTGTATGGCAGGAATGGTGTGTTGCCAGTAAATAATGGGAGACACAGGGTTGCAGTCTTTACCTGGTTCACTGGTGCTAACAGGCCACAGTTCAGGGTACTGGCAATAGGGGCAGAAAGTGTCCAGGCAGCCTGAAAACAAGTGGTAATCTCCCTTGGCAGGTCAGGTTGGGAGCCTTCCTCTATGCGCTGGTTTTCTGGTCCCTTGCTACCTGTAGTTTGCTGGCAAGATACTCCTTTCTCCTGTCCTGGGACAGTGCCTGCACAGCAAGCAGCTTGAGCTGTACTCTTGGGGGTCTCTGACATGGTGACTCCAGGCTCTATCTGCTGCTGTGCCTCAGGCATTGAATGAGCAGTTTACGTATAGTCCTATGCCCTCCGGCTCGGCTGTGGACCTTACAGCTATCCACAACCTCGGGCTTCCGCTGCCCGCTTTCCGCGCTCTGGCTCACAAAAGGCCTAATTGCAGCCTCCCTGAGCTCCTAATCACTCCTCTCACTTCACTGTCTGCTCCAGACTGAACTAACTCCTCCTCCAGACCTGGATGGAAATCAGGGAAGTTACCCTAAAACAGGGTTCTGAGCTTCCCCTTCTGGCCTGGAGTTAGAATATGTTGTGTGTAAGATTTACCTGCCAAAGGGATCCCACTTGTCTCCAGGCATGGCACTACCCTCCCCGAGAGGAAGGCAGCATCACTGTGGTACCTGAACTCCTGGGGTGCCACAATTCCATATCAGAATTATGGGCTATAGACATGGATCATTTGGTTTTACAATGTGTTCGTAAAAAAAATATCTGTCCGTGATTTTTTTGATCAGTTGTCCACTAAAAATAAAAAAAAAAATTAAATTAAACACAGTAGACCCTTATTATATCCACAAATTCTACACCTCTGAAATATATACTATTAAAATCAGAATAAACCAGTAATTAGGGTGCACTGTGAAAGCACCAGTGGAGACCACTGTGATGAAGAGACCAAACACCTAACCACCACGGAGTAAGAAATCACCAGAAAGTCTTGAAGCTCAGGAGTCTAAAATATGCCTTTATTTAATGAAGTGGCAATAATATACAGTATATAAAATTTTTTTTTAAAAAGATTATATATTGTATCTATAAAACAGTCGCAGGGATAGGATTACATGGTACCCATACTCAGCAGAGCAACCCCCAATACAGAAAAAATCTTTATATTCGCTTTGTCGCTGTGCAAACAAAAAAATAAAAATAAACTAACAGTGTAATAGATATATAAACGGTGTATAAAAATCAAGTATTAAAACACTGTATACGTGAATATTACACAAAATAGCTCAATAGCATTGTGAAAAAAATTTGCCAAAAAGGTGTGCACAATAAAAAATAAATGATAAATAATAATATAAAAGACAGCAACTCACTTTTTAAAGTGCCCAAAGTGTATAGCCCTATATAGGGTCTATAACCATGTAACCAACCACACAAGTGTGATAACACAGCGATATATCGCTTTTATAAATATATGGGGGTAAAAAATGACAGCTCACTAGTTTAAAGTGCCCAGGTGCATAGACCTATATAAGGTCTATAGACAAGTAAACCATACACAAAGTGTGATAGCTGGGGGGGGGGGGGGGAAGGCTGGGTCCTGAACCTGCATGCGCCCGACGCGCGTTTCGGATATATTTCCTTCGTCAGGGGATGGTTATTACTGATCCAGGGGGGTTTATATGGTATAACTTTACCGAGCACTGCGGCTCGGGTGTATGCGGCGCATGCGCAGTCCGGAGGTCTGCGAGTTCCGATCTCCACGTCACATGACCGGCCGCACAGGAGCGGAGTACCCGGCGTAGCATAGAAACCATGGACGCAGAGCGCCGAGACTCACAGACACGGGCCGGGCATGCGCACAACCAGGGACACAGTGTGGGAAGAGCGTAAGTGATCTATTACCCATAAAATATGGTAGATCACACGCAAAATATAACAGTCATACCTAAATGTTCGCATGGAGCTGGGAGAACAGAAAAAAGGGGGGGAGAGCAAATGAGAGGGAAATGGTTGATCATGCAACTCAGACTTATACATATTAAGCTGAGTTGTAAATAACGCAGGTCAATGCCTAATTGTCTACATGGAGCTAGACAAGCAGAAAAAAAAAAGGGGCCATATAAGGGCAAAATTTATAAGGTCCGGGCATATATACTTTATGCTGTATTATATATATATATATATATATATATATATATATATATATATATATATATATATAAAGGGGGAGAAATTATATGACTCCTAACCCATTCAAAAAAAAAAAAATAATATATAAAGGGTAGGGAAATATAAATGAAAATAATTGAATAATAAATAATAATCAATAGAAAATAAATGAAAAATAATAAATAAAATGTGAAAAAAATAATAAAAAAAGAGAAAGAAAAATAATAAAAATAAAAATAATCTGAAAAGAAATAATCCAAAAAATAAATAGAAAATGGTAAAATATCAATTAAAGAAACACAGAATAATGAAGGAATATAATAACAGAAAAAAGTCCTTTTCTTTTTCTTTTCCTTTAATCTCCTCTTTCTTTTTGCTCCATAATAGTTGATTGTAGACTTCTTCAATATATATCATGTTCTACAGTACAGCCATCCAATACTACCGGCAAGAGTGTTACGCACAGAGCTCACAGACCGCCAAAGGTAAGTAAATATAAAACTACAATCAATATATAAAAGGATTAAGAATCATAAAACCACAAAGAAATAAAATCAAAATAAAAACAGGTTAAAAGGTTACAAAACACGGTTTATAAAAAAGGTGCAAAGCTAAGATTTTCATTTAACCCTTTAGGTGATACCGTGCCCAGGGTCCATATCCATTTTGTTTCTTTCCTAGCCAAGGCCATACTTATTTCACCACCTCTCTCATTTATTTTAATCATATCTATGCCGGTTACCTTCAACAAAGATGCGTCACACCCATGATGCAGTTTGAAGTGTTTTGGAATTGTTTTTAATAAGGATACATCCTCCACTTCTTTAGCAGCTAAAATTCCCAAGACATGTTCCCTGGTGCGTACCTTAAGTTGCCTAGTTGTCATTCCCATATACACCAGGGAGCATGGGCATGTGGCGTGGTAAACGGCGGCTTTGGAAGTACAAGTAATAACTAGTGTTGAGCATTCCGATACCGCAAGTGTCGGGTATCGGCCGATACTTACGGTATCGGAATTCCGATACCGAGATCCGATACTTTTGTGGTATCGGGTATCGGTATCGGATCAATAGGGATGTGTAAAATAAAGAATTAAAATAAAAAATATTGATATGCTCACCTCTCCGGCGGCCCCTGGACATCACGCTGGTAACCGGCCGGCTTCTTTGTTTAAAATGAGCGCCTTCAGGACCTGCGAATGACGTCGCGGCTTCTGATTGGTCGCGTGCCGCCCATGTGACCGGCACGCGACAAATCAGAAGCCGCGACGTCATTCTCATTCACAAAACTCCTAATTCTAGGAATTAAGGACCTGCGAATGACGTCGCGGCTTCTGATTGGTCGCGTGCCGGTCACATGGGCGGCACGCGACCAATCAGAAGCCGTGACGTCATTCGCAGGTCCTGAAGGCGCTCATTTTAAACAAAGAAGCCGGCCGGTTACCAGCGTGAAGTCCAGGGGCCGCCGGAGAGGTGAGCATATCAATATTTTTTATTTTAATTCTTTATTTTACACATCCCTATGGATGGAGTTTCCTCTCCTTCAGACCCTGGGAACCATGAGAATACCTTCCGATACTTGATGTCCCATTGACTTGTATTGGTATCGGATATCGGTATCGGCGATATCCGATATTTTTCGGGTATCGGCCGATACTATCCGATACCGATACTTTCATGTATCGGACGGTATCGCTCAACACTAGTAATAACCTGTTTAATTTTGTATATGGTAGTACCGTTATGGTTGCAAAATGTATCAGTTCTTTTGATATTAGTACATGCGACACATTGGCCGCATGGTTTGCATCCAGGTACAGCCTTAGTATTTGTAAGGAAAGACTGAATTTCTGAATTATATGAGTAATGCCTTCTGACCAATTGATCCTTTAAGTTCCTTGATCTACGATATGTTATATTACATGTTTCGCCAATATACTGTGTTAGGATTGGGTCAGCTTTTAAAATTGCCCATGATTTATTTATATATGTCCTCATCAACTCAGTTTGACCATGGCAGTGTGTGATGTATCTCACTACCCTATTTGGTTTTGATGGCTTACTTTCATATAGAGCTTGATGTCTTGTTATGTGCTTAGCACAATTGTATCCCTTCTTCACTGAACGCTTACTATATCCTCTCTCCGAAAACCTTTCTTTGAGGTCCAAAGCTTAATTTTCAAAGTCCGCCTCATTTGTGCAGATCCTTCGTAGGCGCAAAAATTGGCCTATCGGGATCGATTTGATCATAGTGGGAGGGTGTGACGAGGAGGCGTGTAGAAGGGAATTCACCGCCGTAGACTTACGAAAATGTTGGTGTATAGGCAGCCTCTCTCATCCCTATGTATACTCACATCCAAAAATTCCATAAATTTCATATCACACTTGTAGGTTAGATGGATGTTCAAATGAGTTTGATTTAATTGCTCCATAAAAATATGAAGCGAATCCATGGAACCCTACCAAATAAAAAATATATCATCAATGAACCGCACCCAAATAGGGATGCGGTCCATTGATGATACAGGCTCAGTGTGAAATAGGTCCCTCTCCCACAGCCCCAGGAACAAATTTGCATATGAGGGCGCAAATGACGCGCCCATGGCTGTTCCCTGGAGCTGTAGGTAGAGAGATCCTTTAAAAAGAAAAAAAATGTTGTAAGTGAAAATTCATGCATTCTCACAATAAATTGTCTCATGGATGTGGGTACAGATGAAGAGTTCAAGAAATATTCTGCCGCCTGGACACCATCACTATGGCGAATGTTAGTGCACAAGCTCTCGACGTCACAAGACACTAAAAGTGAGTCATCACCGATATAAAGGCCATCTATCTTTTTCAAGAGTTCATTTGTGTCTTTTATAAATGAGGGCAAATTCTCAACCAGGGGTTGTAATTTTTAATTAATTAATTGGTTTATTTTCTCAAGATAGTTACCACATCCAGATATGATAGGTCTGCCTGGTGGAATTTTTTGATCTTTGTGCACTTTGGGTAATAAGTAAAAGGTCGACACAGTTGGTTCAGGTACCTGAAGGGCTACATATAAATCATTGCTAATAACCCCTGTTTCAAGGGCATCTTTTAAAATCCCCGAAAGTTCAACTCTAAATTTTCCCAAAGGGTTGAGTGTCAATTTTTACAATATACTTTGTCTCTCAGCTGCCGAAATGCCTCAGATTCATAAATCTGCTTAGGCCAGATCACAACGTTGCCCCCCTTGTCAGCCGGTTTAATCACCACATCATTCAATTGTTCCAAATTTTTTAAAGCTATTTTTTCAGTCTTATCTAAGTTTTCAATACATGGAAAACGAGGAATTTTGTCAAATTCTCTACTGACTGTTTTGACAAAGGTATCAATAATGGGACAGGCTGATGATCTTTTTAAAACTATTAAGAACTTGACGTATAAGAGAACCAGGGCCTGGTGGAGTAAGGCCTTTCTAGAAAACTATATCCAGCAACAATTAATCCCTAGGGGATTACGGATACATGTAACACCTGCTTTTCCCGTTATTGATGAGGAATTTATTAAAAGTTGGGAAGGGGTGTGTAATACTGCCTCTAGACAGTTGATGGAACTATTAGAAAAATATAATTTGAAAAATATAGTTACTATTGATAAATCCCTGGACGAAGTGTACGTCAAAGCTAAAAATTGTCTGTCAGCTGAGCAATTATCATCTATGGATAGTCTACTGGAGAAACAGATGGATCAATGGATAAAAGATATCCAAACTACTCAGAGAAATAAATTAACAAGAGATCAAAGGGATTTCTCCAGTGGAAGGATTTATAGGTGGCGTAAACACCAACAGGATGATAATGTACGTAACCGGATTGACTCTGCTTCATCAAATCAAGCCATAGTAGATGTTTCTGGTGCCTCCTCATCCGCCTCTGTTTCTACTCTGGCTTCTATAGCCTCCACTCCTAAACGCAAGCGTGAACCACGATATGCACCGGTCAAACGGAACTATAGACCAACTCCAGAGAATAATTTGAAGGTGATTAATTTGAGCAATTATACTTTATCTGAAACTGAAATAAATGTTCTAAAAAAAGGTCTCACGTTTTGCCCTACGGCACAATTTGATAAGTTTGTAGCTATCAAAGACTTACATTTATTTGCTAGGAAATTAATGTTTAAAAAATATTTTCACAATGAAGAACTGTTAAAATTGTTGCCAACAGAGGCGGAGCAGGAGGCACTAGAGATTTTGGACGAACTAGCCCAAGAGCACAATGATCCATTGGGAGGTAAGATTCCGTCATCTATTCGACCCAGATCTCGGAGGTTTTCCCCCTTGTCAGCCTGTCCCATTATTGATACCCTTGTCAAAACAGTCAGTAGAGAATTTGACAAAATTCCTCGTTTTCCATGTATTGAAAACTTAGATAAGACTGAAAAATAGCTTTAAAAAATTTGGAACAATTGAATGATGTGGTGATTAAATCGGCTGACAAGGGGGGCAACGTTGTGATCTGGCCTAAGCAGATTTATGAATCTGAGGCATTTCGGCAGCTGAGAGACAATGTATATTATAAAAATTGACACTCAACCCTTTGGGAAAATTTAGAGTTGAACTTTTGGGGATTTTAAAAGATGCCCTTGAAACAGGGGTTATTAGCAAGGATTTATATGTAGCCCTTCAAGTACCTGAACCAACTGTGTCAACCTTTTATTTATTACCCAAAGTGCACAAAGATCAAAAAATTCCACCAGGCAGACCCATCATATCTGGATGTGGTAACTATCTTGAGAAAATAAACAAATTCATTGATTCAAAATTACAACCCCTGGTTGAGAATTTGCCCTCATTTATAAAAGACACAAATGAACTCTTGAAAAAGATAGATGGCCTTTATGTCGGTGACGACTCACTTTTAGTGTCTTGTGACGTTGAGAGCTTGTACACTAACATTCGCCATAGTGATGGTGTCCAGGCGGCAGAATATTTCTTGAACTTCATCTGTACCCACATCCATGAGACAATTTATTGTGAGAATGCTTGAATTTTCACTTACAAATTTTTTTTTTCTTTTTAAAGGATCCCTCTACCTACAGCTCCAGGGAACAGCCATGGGCGCGTCATTTGCGCCCTCATATGCAAATTTGTTCCTGGGGCTGTGGGAGAGGGACCTATTTCACACTGAGCCTGTATCATCAATGGACCCCATCCCTATTTTGGGTGCGGTTCAATGATGATATATTTTTATGGAGCAATTAAATCAAAATCATTTGAACATCCATCTAACCTACAAGTGTGATATGAAATTTATGGAATTTTTGGATGTGGGTATACATAGGGATGAGAGCGGCTGCCTATACACCAACATCTTTCGTAAGTCTATGGCGGTGAATTACCTTCTAAATGCCTCCTCGTCACACCCTCCCACTATGATCAAATCAATCCCGATAGGCCAATTTTTGCTCCTACGAAGGATCTGCACAAATGAGGCAGACTTTGAAAATCAAGCTTTGGACCTCAAAGAAAGGTTTTTGGAGAGAGGATATAGTAAGCGTTCAGTGAAGAAGGGATACAATCGTGCTAAGCACATAACAAGACATCAAGCTCTGTATGAAAGTAAGCCATCGAAACCAAATAGGGTAGTGAGATACATCACACACTGCCATGGTCAAACTGAGTTGATGAGGACATATATAAATAAATCATGGGCAATTTTAAAAGCTGACCCAATCCTAACACAGTATATTGGCGAAACATGTAATATAACATATCGTAGATCAAGGAACTTAAAGGATCAATTGGTCAGAAGCCATTACTCATATAATTCAGAAATTCAGTCTTTCCTTACAAACACTAAAGGTACCGTCACATTTAGCGACGCTGCAGCGATCTAGACAACAATGCAGATCGCTGCAGCATCGCTGTGTGGTCGCTGGAGAGCTGTCACACAGACAGCTCTCCAGCGACCAACGATGCCGAAGTCCCCGGGTAACCAGGGTAAACATCGGGTTACTAAGCGCAGGGCCGTGCTTAGTAACCCGATGTTTACCCTGGTTACCAGTGTAAATGTAAAAAAAAACAAACACTACATACTTACATTCCGGTGTCTGTCGCGTCCCCCCGCGTTCTGCTTCCCTGCACTGTGTGAGCGCCAGCCGTAAAGCAGAGCGGTGACGTCACCGCTGTGCTTTACGGCCAACCGGCACTCACAGTCAGTGCGGGAAGCAGAACGCCGGGGGACAGACACCGGAATGTAAGTATGTAGTGTTTGTTTGTTTTTACATTTACACTGGTAACCAGGGTAAACATCGGGTTACTAAGCGCGGCCCTGCGCTTAGTAACCCAATGTTTACCCTGGTTACCAGTGAAGACATCGCTGAATCGGCGTCACACACGCCGATTCAGCGATGTCTGCGGGAGATCCAGCGACGAAATAAAGTTCTGGCCTTTCTGCTCCGACAGGGCAGAGCAAAGTACGCCTGCGCCAGAGCCGTGGCTGAAGATCAGAAGAGGACGTCTTGTAATGAAGATGGGAGGCGCCGCAGCGGACCGGAGACACCCATCCAACCTGACCAGCAGCGGGACCGCCCCTGGGTGAGTATAATATAACATCTTTTTCTCCTCTTTTAGGATACATCGGGGGCTTATCTACAGCATTACAGAATGCTGTAGATAAGCCCCTGATGCCGGTGGGCTTACCTCACCCGCGATTTTCGGGGTGACAGGTTCCCTTGAACTACATCACACTGTGACTGACAGAACTTGTTCAGTAAACGTGACTGAACTACGTGGCACTGTGATTGGCAGAACTTGTTCAGTAAACATGAGTGAACTACGTCACACTGTGACTGACAGAACTTATTCAGTAAACGTGAGTGAACTATGTCGCAGTGCGACTGACAGCTTGTTCAGTAAACGTGACTGAACTACGTGGCACTGTGACTGACAGAACTTGTTCAGTAAACGTGACTGAACTATGTGGCACTGTGACTGACAGAACTTGTTCAGTAAACGTGACTGAACTAAATCACACTGTGACTGACACAACTTGTTCAGTAAACGTGACTGAACTACATGGCACTGTGACTGACTGAACTTGTTCAGTAAACGTGACTGAACTATGTGGCACTGTGACTGACAGAACTTGTTCAGTAAACGTGAGTGAACTACATCACACTGTGACTGACAGAACTTGCTCACTAAACGTGACTGAACTACATGGCACTGTGACTGACTGAACTTGTTCAGTAAACGTGACTGAACTACGTGGCACTGTGACTGACAGAACTTGTTCAGTAAACGTGACTGAACTACGTGGCTCTGTGACTGACAGAACTTGTTCAGTAAACATGAATGAACTATGTGGCACCGTGACTGACAGAACTTGTCCAGAAAACGTGACTGAACTACATCACACTGTGACTGACAGAACATGTTCAGTAAACGTGAGTGAACTATGTCGTGCTGTGAGTGGGGGTTAAACTCCGAGCCTATATCACTGATTGGCCGCAGGCTGCTGGCGCAACCAATCAGCGATGCGGGATTTCCGTTACAGACAAACAGACAGAATTAGACGATTATATAGTAGAAAATGTGGTTTTATTCAATGCATTTCAAAGTACTGAGACTTCTTCATCAGGAAATACAATGAAGGTGTGGCCTTTACTGGACCTGTGGATCTGCTGCAGCAAATATCTCCTATAAGCTTAATTTATAACTCCATCTGACGAGTGTAATTTGATTGTTTTAAACCAATTGTATTTTGGATAAGACCCTATTTGCGCTATTTTCTCCAGCAGCACCTGCTTGATGCGAGAAAGCATCGCATAGCACTCGGACCAGTGTTAATCTATGGGGAAGCTCACATCACCGTATTTTTTCTCTGGTGTATTCTACGTGCGTGTAAAATCGCAGCATGCTGAGATTGTATATCGTCCGAGACTCGCCAATGCAAGCCTATGGGTGCGAGAAAAAAAAAAAATTGCACAGCTCTCGGACCATGTGAGTGCTGTCCGATTTTTATGCACCGTTCAAAATGGTCAAAATAAAAACAGTCAAAATAAAAAATCATTGCTTTCAGACCTCAAATAATGCAAAAAAAAAAACAAGTTCATAATCATTTAGAATCAACAATGCTAATGTTTTATCTCAGGAAGCCGTGCACACAGACCTAAAACGTTACAGGTCTCGGAAAATGGCAGCAAAAGCAAATTTATTTTTCTTTTTTGCAAATTTCCAATTTGTTTTTCACTAATTAAGCAAAAAAAATCTATATGTACCTGTTTGATATCTTCATACTCATATTGACCTGGAGCATCATATTGCCAGGTCAGTTGTACCAAATATATAGTGAACATAGTAAATTAATTTTTTTTTTTGGCGATTTCCAGTACACTATATGGTAAAATCAATTATTTAATTCAAAAGTATAACTGGTCCGGCAAAACACAAGACCTCATATGGCCATATTGACAGAAAAAAAGAAAAATTTATGGCTCATGGAAGAAGGGGAGCAAAAAACAAGAAAATGCAAAATCTCCATATCATGAAGGGGTTAAGTTATGTAGTTTGTGCTTTGGACTCCTTTCATTATTTTGTAAGGGCAGAAATCTAATTGCTACCATTACTAGCCATATTAGCTCTCACTGGGGCTGATTCTTCACACAATCTTTCCTTTTTTTTCTATTTTCATAACATTATTAAGTAAGAAAAACCCTTATGTGCTGGGTAGAAATCCATAAAAGCTGATAAACCCCATACATATATCCAATTAGAAAAAGTAAAGCATGAGAATTTTATCTTGTAAATATGAAAGTTTCCATTCTGCAGAAACATTTGCAGAAAATGCTTTATTATTACCATAAGAAGAATAATGCTGCCACCTAGTGGTAATTACCTTCAGCAAAATTATATTTGACCAATACTCTGAAAATAATTTTGTTCAATATTAAAAATAACATATTTTATATTAATTTCATTGCTTACTATTGATCAGCTAAAAACTATATAATTTACTGCTTTTTAAAAAGTTTATAAATCATACTGCTCCTGTTTTTTATCCTTTGTACTATGAGCAACGGCTCCCTCAAAAACAATATGATGTCCTCACAGGCTCCACACACAATATTCTGGTTCCACAGCTCTCAACACAGAATGATCCTCCCTACATCCCCACACACAGTACAGTGGGTTGCGGAAGTATTCATCCTTTTGACATTTTTCATGTTTTGCTACCTCATGGCCTGGAATTTCACAGTTTTTTTGAGGGTTTGCATCAGTTCATGTAAAGAACATGCCTACAACTGTGAACATTTGGTTTTCTTTTTATTGTGAAGCAAACAACAAGTAAGACAAAATAACTGAAAACTTCAGTGTGCATAGTTAATCACCTGCCTAAAGTCAGTACTTTGTAGATCTTCCTTTTGCTGCAATTACAGCTGCAAGTTGCTTTAAATAAGTCTCTATGAGGTTTCCACATCTTGCCAGTGGGATTTTTGTCCATTCCTCAATATAAAACTGCTCCGGCTCCTTCACGTTAGATGGTTTCCTCTGGTTAACAGCAATCTTCAAGTCTGACCACAGATTCTCAGTTGGATTAAGGTCTGGGCTTTGACGAGGCCACCCCAAAACATTTACAAGTTTCCCCTTAAACCACTCGACTGTTGCTTCAGCAGTTTGCTTTTGGTCATTGTCTTGTTGGAAGGTGAACCTCCATCCCAGTCTCAAATCACTGTCAAACTGAAGCAGGTTTTGCTCAAGAATATCCCTGTATTTCGCACCATCCATCTTCCCCTCGACTCGGACTATTTTTCCTGTCCCTGTTTCACTGTAGGAATGGTGTTCTTGGGGTGATGAGCTGTGATGGTTTGATTACAGACATAGCATTTACCTTGGTAGCTGAAAAGTTAAATTTTGGTCTCAGTTGACCACAGCACCTTCCTCCATACATTTGAGGAGTCTCCCACATGTATAGTGCCAAACTCAAAACGAGTCTTACAATTTTTATGTATAAGTAAGGCTATGTGCACACCACAGGATTTTATGCGGAAATTTCCTGAGCAAAACCGGAGATTTTCCGCATAAAATCTGCATGCGTTTTTCTCACGTTTTACTCGCGGTTTTGACGTGTTTTTTGCACGGTTTTTGTGCGGATTTTTCGCGTTTTTTCTGGAGCTTACCAATTCAATAACATAGTGGGAAATATGCAAAAAATCCGCTAAATTAATGAGCATGCTGCATATTTTTCCGCATGCGTTTTTTTTTGCGGAAAAATCCTCAACATGTACACAAAAATTGCGGAATGCATTGGAAATGATGGGATGCATAATGTATGCGTTTTTTATGCGTTGTTGCCACGGAATACCGCCTTAAAAACACGCAAAAAACACGAAAAATCTTCGAATAATCTGGAACGTGTGCACATACCCTTAAAGCTTTTTTCTGGCCACTCTTCCATAAAGGTCACAACTATGAAGTGTACGGCTTATTGTGGTCGTATGGACAGATACTCCAATCTCTGCTTAGCTCCTTCAGTGTTACCTTTGGTCTCTGTGCTGTCTCTCTGATTAATGCCCTCCTTGCCCGGGCTAAGTTTTGGTTGGTGGCCTTCTCTTGGCAGGTTTGTTGTGACACCATGTTCTTTCCATTTGATTGTAATGGATTTGATGGTACTCCAGTGGATCATCAGAGATTGGGATATTTTTTTTATAACATAACCCAATCCTGACTTGTTCTTCTCAACCACTTTGGCTGTGACTTGTTTGGAGATCTCCTTGGTCTTCATGGTATTTGGTTAGTGGTGCCGCTTGTTAATGGTGTTGCTGTCTCTATGGCCTTTCAGAAAAGTGTATGTACGGATAGACATGTGATACTTAGATTGCACAGAGGTGGACTTCCGGTCACTAAGCATGTGACTTATGAAAGTAATTGCTTGCACCAGAAATTGTTAGGGGCTTCATAGCAAAATGGGTGAATACATATGCACATGCTAATTTTTATTTATTTGATCCCATATATTTAATGTATTCCTATATTTTTCTCACTTCACTTCACCAACTTAGACTAGCGCTAGTGAAACATACAAAAATTGGACTGCAAAGATATTTAAGCACAGGTTGCAATGTAACAAAATAGACAAAAAGCCACTGCATGATCTACCTCACAAGCCCCACCCTCCAACATATTTCATGGCTCCTACAGCTCATACATTATCATGGTCTCCCTAGCCCCCAAAACATGTGATCTAACATACAGAATGATAACCCTCACAAATTATAACAGTATGATTGATCCCACATAGTCCTCCAAAACAGTATGATGGCCACCACAGCCCCCAAAAAGTATTATGATCCCCCACAGTCCCCTATGCACAGTTTTAATCACAATAGTTCCCCACATAGTATGATCCCTCACAGCCCCCAACACAGTATGATAACCCCCACACAGTATAATGGCCCCACAACCTCCCCAACCCAGTATGAAGGCCCCCACAGTTCCCCAGTGTAATACTCCACAAAGGTCTGATGGCCCCCAGAACCTCCCCAGCACAGTATGATGGCCTCCACCCTGACCCATACTATATAATACCCCACAGTTCCCAAAGGTCTGATGGCACCAGCAGCCCCATGCAACAAAGAATAATGGCTCCACATAATCCTCCCTGTTGTGAATTCTGCTTTTGGGCTCCCTCCGGTGGTTGTAGAGGGTAATGCAGTTGTGCCTGGACTGCAGGATTGGACAGGTGTATCTGCTAATTGCAAAGCTGACGGGTATATAGCTTTGCAGGACTCTTTAGTCCCTGCCAGTTGTCCATTGTTCCTTTGGAAGTGTTGGTCCTGCCTGGCCTCTCCTGCTTGCTGCCAATTCAGCAAAGTTAAGTGTTTGCTTCATTTTGTTTTAGACACACTGCTGTGTGTTTATTTTCTGTGCTATCTTGTTTCTATTTTGTTCCTGCTAGACTGTGCCTGATGTTTTTCTCAGTCTAGTTGGATTCGCTGGAGTCGCAGATATACTCTCCACATCTTTAGTTAGGTGGTGGAGTTTTTGTATTTTTCTGCTGTGGATATTTTGTAGTGTTTTATGCTGACCGCATAGTATCCTGTACTTTCCTTTCCTTTCTAGGTAGAAGTGGCCTCCTTTGCTTATCCCTGTTTTCAGTCTGCGTGTGTTTTTTCCTCTCCTACTCACAGTCATTATTTGTGGGGGGCTGTCTATCCTTTGGGGGTCTACTCTGAGGCAAGAGAGTTTTCCTATTTCGATCTTTAGGGATATTTAGTTCTCCGGCTGTGTCGAGGTGTCTAGGTCTGGTTAGGCACACCCCACGGCTACTTCTAGTTGCGGTGATAGGATCAGGGTTTGCGGTCAGTATAGTTACCACTGCTCCATCGAAGGTCATTTCATGCTGCTCCAAGGCCACCTGATCATAACAGTACAACTGGCCAACAATGAGTTAAATGTATCTCAGAAGAAGGGAGGAAAGGTCTTGAGCCATTTTTTTTTCTTCAGTTTGATCTGTCTTCTCCTCCCTCTTAATCTCTGGGTGGCTGAGGAACCTAGTACTAACATGAATGTTCAGGAGTTAGCTTCTCGTATAGACCAGCTTGCTGCTAGAGTACAGGGTATTTCTGATTACATTGTTCAGACTCCTGCTTTGGAGCCTAAGATACCTGCTCCTGATTTATTTTTTGGTGACAGATCCAAATTTTTGAGTTTCAAAAATAACTGTAAACTGTTTTTTGCATTGAGACCCCGGTCCTCTGGTGATCCCAGTCAGCAGGTTAAAATCATCATATCTCTGCTGCGTGGTGACTGTTATGATAAGGTAATTCAGTACCACAATGGACATAGAGGTCAGAGCACATACAGTGACCTGACAATAACCCAAAAACATTGAACGAACTCTGAGACGTGGGAACTCTGCTGACCGCAATCCCTAATCCTCTCCAACCACACTAGAGGCAGCCGTGGATTGCGCCTAACGCTCCCTATGCAACTCGGCACAGCCTGAGAAACTAGCTAGCCTGAAGATAGAAAATAAGCCTACTTGCCTCAGAGAAATACCCCAAAGGAAAAGGCAGCCCCCACATATAATGACTGTGAGTTAAGATGAAAAGACAAACGTAGAGATGAAATAGATTTAGCAAAGTGAGGCCCGACTTTCTGAACAGAGCGAGGATAGGAAAGGTAACTTTGCGGTCAACACAAAACCCTACAAAAACCACGCAAAGGGGGCAAAAAGACCCTCCATACCGAACTAACGGCATGGAGGTACACCCTCTGCATCCCAGAGCTTCCAGCAAGCAGGAAAAAACAAACAGACAAGCTGGACAGAAAAAACAGCAAACAAAATAGCAAAGCGGAACTTAGCTATGCAGAGCAGCAGGCCACAGGAACTATCCAGGAGGAAACAGGTCCAATACTATAACATTGACTGGAGGCCAGGATCAAAGCACTAGGTGGAGTTAAATAGAGCAGCACCTAACGACTTCACCACATCACCTGAGGAAAGAAACTCAGAAGCCGCAGTACCACTTTCCTCCACCAACGGAAGCTCACAGAGAGAATCAGCCGAAGTACCACTTGTGACCACAGGAGGGAGCTCTGCCACAGAATTCACAACAGGTGACCCACGGGATTGGGCATTTTCTCTGGAATCTGGCAATCCTGCTTTGCTTAATGTTGATTCTTTCTTTCAAGCATTGGGGTTATTGTATGATGAGCCTAATTCTGTGGATCAAGCTGAGAAAACCTTGTTGGCCCTATCTCAGGGGCAAGAGGCGGCTGAATTGTATTGTCAGAAATTCAGAAAATGGTCTGTGCTGACTAAATGGAATGATGATGCTTTGGCGGCAATTTTCAGAAAGGGTCTTTCTGAATCCATTAAGGATGTTAAGGTGGGGTTTCCCACACCCTCCAATCTGAGTGATTCTATGTCTTTGGCCATTCAGATTGACCGGCGTTTGCGGGAACGCAGAACTGTGCGTGCTATGGCGTTATCCTCAGAGCAAATTCCTGAGCCTATGCAGTGTGATAGGATTCTGTCTAAAACGGAACGACAAAGTTTCAGACATCTCAACAGGTTGTGTTTTTATTGTGGCGACTAGTGTTGAGCATTCCGATACGGCAAGTATCGGGTATCGGCCGATACTTGCGGTATCGGAATTCCGATACCGAGATCCGATACTTTTGTGGTATCGGTATCGGATACATAGAGATGTGTAAAATAAAGAATTAAAATAAAAAATATTGATATATTTACCTCTCCGGCGGCCCCTGGTGAGTCCGCGGGTAACCGGCAGGCTTCGTTGTTCAAAATCAGCGCTTTTAGGACCTGAGAATCACGTCCCGGCTTCTGATTGGTCGCGGGCCGCCCATGTGACCGCCACGCGACCAATCACAAGCCGCGACGTCACCGCAAGCTATTAACGCGCTAATTTTTAAAAATGAGCGCGTTAATGGCTTTCAAAGACGTAGCGGCTTGTGATTGGTCGCGTGGCCGCGACCAATCACAAGCCGCGACGTCACCGCAAGCTATTAACGCGCTCATTTTTAAAAATGAGCGCGTTAATGGCTTTCAAAGACGTAGCGGCTTGTGATTGGTCGCGGCCACGCGACCAATCACAAGCCGCTACGTCTTTGAAAGTCATTAACGCGCTCATTTTTAAAAATGAGCGCGTTAATAGCTTGCGGTGACGTCGCGGCTTGTGATTGGTCGCGTGGCGGTCACATGGGCGGCCCGCGACCAATCAGAAGCCGGGACGTGATTCTCAGGTCCTAAAAGCGCTGATTTTGAACAAAGAAGCCTGCCGGTTACCCGCGCTGAGTTCAGGGGCCGCCGGAGAGGTAAATATATCAATATTTTTTATTTTAATTCTTTATTTTACACATCCCTATGGATCCCAGGGCCTGAAGGAGAGTTTCCTCTCCTTCAGACCCTGGGAACCATGAGAATACCTTCCGATACTTGATGTCCCATTGACTTGTATTGGTATCGGATATCGGTATCGGCGATATCCGATATTTTTCGGGTATCGGCCGATACTATCCGATACCGATACTTTCAAGTATCGGACGGTATCGCTCAACACTAGTGGCGACGCTTCTCATGTCATTTCTGTCTGCCCTAAGCGGACAAAAAGGATCGGCAGTTCATTTACCATCAGTACTGTACAACCTAAATTTCTGTTATCTGTGTCCTTGATCTGCTCATTGTCGTCATTTTCTGTCATGGCGTTTGTGGATTCAGGCGCCGCCTTGAATTTGATGGACTTTGACTTTGCTAGGCGTTGTGGTTTTCCCTTGCAGCCTTTGCAGAATCCTATTCCTTTAAGGGGAATTGATGCTACACCCTTGGCTAAAGATAAGCCTCAGTTTTGGATACAGGTGACCATGCGCATGGCGCCAGCCCACCAGGAAGATTGTCGATTTCTGGTATTGCATAATTTGCATGATGCTGTCATGCTGGGTTTCCCGTGGTTGCAGGTCCATAATCCTGTTTTGGATTGGAAGTCCATGTCTAACTAGTTGGCGTTGTCAGGGGGTTCATAATGATGTTCCTCTGATGTCAATCGCCCCTTCTCCCTCTTCTGAAATTCCGGAGTTTTTGTCTGATTTTCAGGATGTATTCGATGAGCCTAAGTCCAGTTTCCTTCCACCGCACAGGGACTGCGATTGTGCTATTGATTTGATTCCAAGCTGTAAGTTTCCTAAGGGTCGACTTTTCAACCTTTCTGTACCTGAACATACCGCCATGCGGAGTTATATTAAGGTGTCTTTGGAGAAGGGGCATATTCGTCCATCTTCTTCACCATTGGGAGCAGGGTTCTTTTTTGTTGCTAAAAAAGATGGTTCTTTGAGACCCTGTATTGATTATCACCTCTTAAATAAGATCACGGTCAAGTTTCAATACCCCTTGCCTTTGCTTTCTGATTTGTTTGCTAGGATTAAGGGAGCTAGTTGGTTTACTAAGATTGACCTTCGGGGGGCATATAATCTTGTTCGTATAAAGCAGGGTGATGAATGGAAAACTGCGTTTAACACGCCCGAGGGCCATTTTGAATACCTTGTGATGCCATTCGGACTCTCTAATGCTCCATTTGTTTTTCAGTCCTTCATGCATGATTTCTTCCGGAGTTATCTTGATAAATTCTTGATCATTTATTTGGACGATATTTTGATTTTTTCCGATGATTGGGAGTCTCATGTGCAGCAGGTCAGGATGGTATTTCAGATCCTTTGTGACAATGCCTTGTTTGTGAAAGGGTCTAAGTGTCTTTTTGGGGTGCAGAAGGTTTCCTTTTTGGGCTTTATTTTTTCTCCCTCATCTATTGAGATGGATCCGGTTAAGGTTCAGGCCATTCATGATTGGATTCAGCCCACATCCGTGAAGAGCCTTCAGAAATTTTTGGGTTTCGCTAATTTTCATCACCGTTTCATTGCTAATTTTTCCAGCGTGGTTAAACCCTTGACTGATTTGACTAAGAAGGGCGCTGATGTGGCGAATTGGCCCTCTGCAGCTGTCTCTGCCTTTCAAGAACTTAAACGTCGTTTTTCTTCTGCTCCAGTGTTGCGCCAGCCGGATGTTTCTCTTCCGTTTCAGGTTGAGGTTGACGCTTCTGAGATTGGGGCAGGGGCCGTTTTGTCTCAGAGGGATCCTGTTGGTTCCTTGATGAAACCATGTGCCTTCTTTTCCCGTAAATTTTCGCCTGCGGAACGCAATTACGATGTCGGCAATCGGGAATTGTTGGCTATGAAGTGGGCGTTTGAGGAGTGGCGACATTGGCTTGAGGGAGCGAAGCAGCGTATTGTGGTCTTGACTGACCATAAGAATTTGATTTACCTCGAGTCTGCCAAATGGTTGAATCCTAGACAGGCTCGATGGTCCTTGTTTTTTTCTCGTTTTGATTTTGTGGTCTCGTACCTTCCTGGTTCTAAGAATGTTAAGGCTGATGCCCTCTCTAGGAGTTTTTTGCCTGATTCTCCTGAGGTTTTGGAACCAGTCGGTATTTTGAAGGAAGGGGTGGTCCTTTCTGCCATTTCTCCTGATTTACGATGGGTTCTTCAGAAATTTCAGGCTGACAAACCTGACCGTTGTCCTGTGGGGAAACTGTTTGTTCCTGACAGATGGACTAGTAGAGTGATTTCTGAGGTTCATTGTTCTGTGTTGGCTGGTCATCCTGGTATTTTTGGTACCAGAGACTTGGTTGGTAGGTCCTTTTCGTGGCCTTCTTTGTCGCGTGATGTGCGGTCTTTTGTGCAGTCCTGTGGGACTTGTGTGCGGGCCAAGCCTTGTTGCTCCCGTGCTAGTGGCTTTCTTTTGCCATTGCCGGTCCCCGAGAGGCCCTGGACACATATTTCTATGGATTTTATTTCCGATCTTCCTGTTTCCCAAAGGATGTCGGTTATCTGGGTTGTCTGTGACCGATTTTCTAAGATGGTTCATTTGGTGCCTTTGCCTAAATTGCCTTCTTCTTCTGATTTGGTTCCGTTGTTTTTTCAGCATGTGGTACGTTTGCATGGTATTCCGGAGAATATTGTGTCCGACAGAGGTTCCCAGTTTGTTTCTAGGTTTTGGCGGGCCTTTTATGCCAAGCTGGGCATTGATTTGTCTTTTTCTTCTGCATTTCATCCTCAGACAAATGGCCAGACTGAGCGAACTAATCAGACCTTGGAGACCTATTTGAGATGCTTTGTGTCTGCTGATCAGGATGATTGGGTGGCTTTTTTGCCATTGGCCGAGTTTGCCCTTAATAATCGGGCTAGTTCGGCTACTTTGGTTTCGCCTTTTTTTTGTAATTTTGGTTTTCATCCTCGTTTTTCTTCTGGGCAGGTTGAGCCTTCTGACCTTCCTGGTGTGGATTCTGTGGTCGACAGGTTGCAGCAGATTTGGGCTCATGTGGTGGACAATTTGGTGCTGTCTCAGGAGGAGGCTCATCGTTTTGCTAACCGTCATCGGTGTGTTGGTTCCCGGCTTCGGGTTGGGGATCTGGTTTGGTTATCTTCCCGTCATGTTCCTATGAAGGTTTCTTCCCCTAAGTTTAAGCCTCGATTTATTGGTCCTTATAGGATTTCTGAGATTATTAATCCGGTGTCCTTTTGTCTGGCGCTTCCGGCCTCTTTTGCTATTCATAATGTCTTCCATAGATCTTTGTTGCGGAAATATGTGGAGCCAGTTGTTCCCTCTGTTGATCCTCCGGCCCCTGTGTTGGTCGATGGGGAGTTGGAATATGTTGTTGAGAAGATTTTGGATTCTCGTTTTTCGAGGCGGAAGCTTCAGTACCTTGTCAAATGGAAGGGTTATGGCCAGGAGGATAATTCTTGGGTTTCTGCCTCTGATGTCCATGCCACTGATTTGGTTCGTACCTTTCATCGGGCTCATCTTGATCGGCCTGGGGGCTCTGGTGAGGGTTCGGTGACCCCTCCTCAAGGGGGGGGGGTACTGTTGTGAATTCAGCTTTTGGGCTCCCTCCGGTGGTTGTAGAGGGTAATGCAGTTGTGCCTGGACTGCAGGATTGGACAGGTGTATCTGCTAATTGCAAAGCTGACTGGGGTATATAGCTTTGCAGGACTCTTTAGTCCCTGCCAGTTGTCCATTGTTCCTTTGGAAGTGTTGGTCCTGCCTGGCCTCTCCTGCTTGCTGCCAATTCAGCAAAGTTAAGTGTTTGCTTCATTTTGTTTTAGACACACTGCTGTGTGTTTATTTTCTGTGCTATCTTGTTTCTATTTTGTTCCTGCTAGACTGTGCCTGATGTTTTTCTCAGTCTAGTTGGATTCGCTGGAGTCGCAGATATACTCTCCACATCTTTAGTTAGGTGGTGGAGTTTTTGTATTTTTCTGCTGTGGATATTTTGTAGTGTTTTATGCTGACCGCATAGTATCCTGTACTTTCCTTTCCTTTCTAGGTAGAAGTGGCCTCCTTTGCTTATCCCTGTTTTCAGTCTGCGTGTGTTTTTTCCTCTCCTACTCACAGTCATTATTTGTGGGGGGTTGTCTATCCTTTGGGGGTCTACTCTGAGGCAAGAGAGTTTTCATATTTCCATCTTTAGGGATATTTAGTTCTCCGGCTGTGTCGAGGTGTCTAGGTCTGGTTAGGCACACCCCACGGCTACTTCTAGTTGCGGTGATAGGATCAGGGTTTGCGGTCTGTATAGTTACCACTGCTCCAGCGAAGGTCATTTCATGCTGCTCCAAGGCCACCTGATCATAACACCCCCATAAGTGAATGGCATTAAAAAGAAAACAATCACTACTCACCTCACCCATTTGTTTGCATATGAGAAAATCACCGATTAGAGTTGAGCGACCTTGACCTTTTTAGAGTCGAGCCGGGTTTTGCGAAACCCGACTATGTCCAAAGTCGGGTCGAGTGAAATCGGCCGATTATGACGTAAAGTCGGGATCGACCGAAACACGAAACCCAATGCAAGTCAATGGGGCAGCATAGTCGGCAGTGAGTGGGGGCCAGGAAAACACCTAGAGTGGCCATTTTAATGTCAAAACCATCCATTCTTCTTAATGAAGCTTGTCAAGCGTAATTTACCTTATAATAATTGGAAGGCATTTGAAATTGGGGGTCATTTGGCTAAAGTTGTGGGGGGTAGGGCTGGTTCAAGTAATTAGTGGGCCCAGGAAATCTGGACCACGTCACGGCAGTGGAGCAGGGAGAGGTAAGTATTTCAACTTTGCAAGTGCTGTGAACCTGAGCAAGCAGGGGGGGCCCACTCGTTGGCATTGGCACTGGCACAGGGCCCCTCAAAGTACAGCGGTGTGTTTGCACGGCGGGGGCGCCTCCCACCGGCAGCAACACTTTTGCGTACTATGAGAGGCCCTGTGCCAGTGACGTCGCCAACTAGTATTCCTCCCCCCACCTGATGAAGGAACCTGCACTTTCATCTGCACCTTCCTCTTTGTCCCCGTGTAAGGTGGTATGGTATGCGGGAAGAGCAACCTGACTTTCAGCAGGGTCACAATGTTGTTGTGTAGCGTGCACGGGGAATGTTGCGTTATGGGTCAATGTACCAGCAGACTCATCTATCACTGGCTGGGCAATGGGCACGATGAAGTGGAAACACAGATATAGGCCCAAAGAAGAAAGTGGGCTAAATGCAGTTCAAAATTGGTAACACAGGAATAACCAGGGGGCATTGCAGTGGAGGACAACTGGAATGAGAGGCTGACACAGAGAGTAGGGCCAAATCAGTAAGTAGTCGAAATGCAGTTCAAAATTGGCAACCGTAGTAAACAGGCGGCACAGCTTTGTTCAGTGGAGGAGAACAGCAAGGAGTGGCAGACACCGATAGTAGGCCCCAAACCAACTAGTACGCCAAATGCAGTTGTTCCATTTAACCACAATTTAATGAGAGCCTGAAGATAGAAGCTCAGGAAAGGCAACCTGGGGAACACCTTGGAGTGTAACACACCATCTCTCTCCACCCCATACCCATTTTGTATGGCCTAATGCAGTGTACTTTTCTACAACTACTAAACGAGAGTCGGAAGACCGAAGCAATGGCAAGGAAACCTGGGGAACACCTTAGAGTGTAACACACCCTCTCTCTACACCCCATACCCAATTTGAAGGCCTAATGCAGTGTAGTTTCCAAGAACTACTAAACGAGAGCCGGAAGATCGAAGCTCAGGAAAGGCAACCTGGGGAACACCTTGGAGTGTAACACACCCTCTCGCTACACCCCATACCCAATTTGAAGGCCTAATGCAGCGTAGTTTCCAACAACTACTAAACGAGAGCCGGAAGATCGAAGCTCAGGAAAGGCAACCTGGGGAACACCTTGGAGTGTAACAAACCCTCTCTCTACACCCCATACCCAATTTGTAGGCCTAATGCAGCGTAGTTTCCGACAACTACTAAACGAGAGCATGAAGATCGAAGCTCAGGAAAGGCAACCTGGGGAACACCTTGGAGTGTAACACACCCTCTCTCTACACCCCATACCCAATTTGTAGGCCTAATGCAGCGTAGTTTCCGACAACTACTAAACGAGAGCCGGAATATCGAAGCTCAGGAAAGGCAACCTGGGGAACACCTTGGAGTGTAACACACCCTCTCTCTACGCCCCATACCCAATTTGTAGGCCTAATGCAGCGTAGTTTCCGACAACTACTAAACGAGAGCCGGAATATCGAAGCTCAGGAAAGGCAACCTGGGGAACACCTTGGAGTGTAACACACCCTCTCTCTACACCCCATACCCAATTTGAAGGCCTAATGCAGTGTAGTTTCCAAGAACTACTAAACGAGAGCCGGAAGATCGAAGCTCAGGAAAGGCAACCTGGGGAACACCTTGGAGTGTAACACACCCTCTCGCTACACCCCATACCCAATTTGAAGGCCTAATGCAGCGTAGTTTCCAACAACTACTAAACGAGAGCCGGAAGATCGAAGCTCAGGAAAGGCAACCTGGGGAACACCTTGGAGTGGAACACACCATCTCTCTACACCCCATACCCAATTTGAAGGCCTAATGCAGAGTAGTTTCCAAGAACTACTAAACGAGAGCCGGAAGATCGAAGCTCAGGAAAGGCAACCTGGGGAACACCTTGGAGTGTAACACAACGTCTCTCTACACGACGGAAGGGCTGATTCTTAGGAAGGAAGGCTGTTGGAAATAAGCATTGCGCGTCCGAGGGTGATTATATTCTTATTAGGTATATACTCACCCTCGGACGCGCCCTGCTTCTTTATTTGGAATGAATGTTTATTTGCAATGTGGTGTTGACTTTCTCTATTATTTTGGTAATTAATGATTTTATTATTTTCATTATTTTGCATCTTCTCGGCAATAATATAAAGAAGACGCGACAGGACAACACTCGGTGGATGCCATATGTGTGTTTTCAATTTAAAAAAACTTTCAGTTAACTACTTGCAGGAGAAAGTAATTGTAGCTGGTGGCCATTTTTAGTACTGTACCAGATTAGAGTTGTGTGTTTGTTTTTAATGTTAAAATGTCTGCATTTGATATCTCACCAGTATTTTCTTTTTTATAAGCAAAATACTTATTTTTATATTTTCTGATGTTGGTTCCAGGGGTACACGGCCAGCAGTGCCCTGGTCAGTGTAGTAGTAGTTGAAAGAATGGACCGCAGACAGGCATCGAAGGCCTAAAATAATAACACATGGCTGTAGGCAATTTTAAATTGGTTCCAGGGGTACACGGACAGCAGTGACCTGGTCAGTGTAGTAGTAGTTGAAAGAATGGACCGCAGACAGGCATCGAAGGCCTAAAATAAAAAAATTGGGCTGGCTGTAGGCAATTTTAAATTGGTTCCAGGGGTACACGGGCAGCAGCGACCTGGTCAGTGTAGTAGTAGTTGAAAGAATGGACCGCAGACAGGCTTAGAAGGCCTAACATAACAAACTTGGGCTGGCTGTAGGCACTTTTAAATTGGTTCCAGGGGTACACGGGCAGCAGTGGTCTGGTCAGTGGAAGTCTAGTGGAAGGAGTGACCGCAGACAGGCTTCCAAGGCCTAACATAACAAACTTGGGCTGGCTGTAGGCACTTTTAAATTGGTTCCAGGGGTACACGGGCAGCAGTGGTCTGGTCAGTGGAAGTCTAGTGGAAGGAGTGACCGCAGACAGGCTTCCAAGGCCTAACATAACAAACTTGGGCTGGCTGTAGGCACTTTTAAATTGGTTCCAGGGGTACACGGGCAGCAGTGGTCTGGTCAGTGGAAGTCTAGTGGAAGGAGTGACCGCAGACAGGCTTCCAAGGCCTAACATAACAAACTTGGGCTGGCTGTAGGCACTTTTAAATTGGTTCCAGGGGTACACGGGCAGCAGTGGTCTGGTCAGTGGAAGTCTAGTGGAAGGAGTAACCGCAGACAGGCTTCGAAGGCCTAACATAACAAAATTGGGCTGGCTGTAGGCACTTTAAATTGGTTCCAGGGGTACATGGGCAGCAGTGTATGGTCAGTGGAAGTCTAGTGGAAGGAGTGACGGCAGACAGTCTTCGAAGGCCTAACATAACAAAATTGGGCTGACTGTAGGCACTTTTAAATTGGTTCCAGGGTAACACGGCCAGCAGTGGCCTGGTCAGTGTAGTAGTTGTAGAAAGAAGGGACCGCAGACAGGCTTCGAAGGCCTAACATAACAAAAATGTCAAAACAATGGTATTGTCAGTGCCAGGCATTGAAGGATGTCAGCGGCTAGACTACACATTGGTGAAGCTGTGAGAGATAATTTTGCTAGTGGTAGAGCACTGTTTGAGCTGGGGGGGGGAACTGTCTTGTGGCCGGCGGTACAGGCACAGGGCCCCTCATATTACAACGGTGTGTCTGACGTTGGGTGCGCACCACCACCGCCAGAGACACTTTATTGTACTATGAGGGACCCAGTGGCAGTGCCGTCGACCAAAAGCGGCCACACCCACCTCTTCAGACAAACAGCACTCTCAAGGGTCCAAGCGCAAAGTGGCGATAGCACGGCCCCGTGTGGGGAGTTTGGCCATTTCGTGAGGTGGAAACATGTCGTATGCTGGACAATCAGGTGAAGAAAATTACGAGATTGGAAAAGTCATTCAGAATAGTCCACAGGCAAGACCTTTTCATAGGAAAGCTAGGTGTCAGCCGGGCAGGGTGGGGCAAAAGATTTTGAAATCCAGTTGTGGTTCATTTTAATGAAGGTTAGATCATCTACATTTTGGGTAGCCAGACGAGTCCTTTTTTCTGTTAGTATTGAACCTGCAGCACTGAATACTCTTTCTGATAGGACACTAGCTGCCGGGCAAGCAAGCTCCTGCAATGCATATTCTGCCAATTCTGGCCAGGTGTCTAATTTGGATGCCCAGTAATCAAATGGGAATGACGGTTGAGGGAGAACGTCGATAAGGGATGAAAAATAGTTTGTAACCATACTGGACAAATGTTGTCTCCTGTCACTTTGAATTGATGCTGCAGTACCTGTCCTGTCTGCGGTCATAGAAAAATCACTCCACAACCTGGTCAGAAAACCCCTCTGTCCAACGCCACTTCTGATTTCTGCCCCTCTAACACCTCTGGTCTGCTGGCCCCTGGAGCTCGTGTGAGAACGATCACGGGCGCTGTGTGCAGGGAATGCCAGAAGCAAACGGTCAACAAGAGTTGATTGTTTTGTTGCTAATATTAGTTCCAAGTTCTCATGTGGCATAATATTTTGCAATTTGCCTTTATAGCGAGGATCAAGGAGGCAGGCCAACCAGTAATCGTCATCGTTCATCATTTTTGTAATGCGTGTGTCCCTTTTGAGGATACGCAAGGCATAATCCGCCATGTGGGCCAAAGTTCCCGTTGTCAAATCTGCGGTTGTGCTTGGTTGAGGGGCAGTTGCAGGCAAATCTACGTCACTTGTGTCCCTCAAAAAACCAGAACCCGGCCTTGCCACGCCACCAATTTCCCGTGCCCCCGGGAAAGCTTCCTCATTAAAAATATACTCATCCCCATCATCCTCCTCATCCTCCACCTCCTCTTCGCCCGGTACCTCGTCATGTACACTGCCCTGACCAGACAATCGCTGACTGTCATCAAGGCTTTCCTCTTCCTCTGGTGCAGACGCCTGATCCTTTATGTGCGTCAAACTTTGCATCAGCAGACGCATTAGGGGGATGCTCATGCTTATTATGGCGTTGTCTGCACTAACCAGCCGTGTGCATTCCTCAAAACACTGAAGGACTTGACACATGTCTTGAATCTTCGACCACTGCACACCTGACAACTCCATGTCTGCCATCCTACTGCCTGCCCGTGTATGTGTATCCTCCCACAAAAACATAACAGCCCGCCTCTGTTCGCACAGTCTCTGAAGCATGTGCAGTGTTGAGTTCCACCTTGTTGCAACGTCTATGATTAGGCGATGCTGGGGAAGGTTCAAAGAACGCTGATAGGTCTGCATACGGCTGGAGTGTACAGGCGAACGGCGGATATGTGCGCAAAGTCCACGCACTTTGAGGAGCAGGTCGGATAACCCCGGATAACTTTTCAGGAAGCACTGCACCACCAGGTTTAAGGTGTGAGCCAGGCAAGGAATGTGTTTCAGTTGGGAAAGGGAGATGGCAGCCATGAAATTCCTTCCGTTATCACTCACTACCTTGCCTGCCTCAAGATCTACAGTGCCCAGCCACGACTGCGTTTCTTGCTGCAAGAACTCGGACAGAACTTCCGCGGTGTGTCTATTGTCGCCCAAACACTTCATAGCCAATACAGCCTGCTGACGTATGCCAGTAGCTGCCCCATAATGGGAGACCTGGTGTGCAACAGTGGCAGGTGCGGATGGAGTGTTTGTGCGACTGCGGTCTGTGGACGAGCTCTTGCTTCTGCAGGAGGACGAGGAGGAGGAGGAGGAGGGGGTGCGAACGGCTACAGACAACTGTTTACTAGACCGTGGGCTAGGCAGAACTGTCCCAAACTTGCTGTCCCCTGTGGACCCTGAATCCACCACATTTACCCAGTGTGCCGTGATGGACACGTAACGTCCCTGGCCATGCCTACTGGTCCATGCATCTGTTGTCAGGTGCACCTTTGTGCTCACAGATTGCCTGAGTGCATGGACGATGCGCTCTTTAACATGCTGGTGGAGGGCTGGGATGGCTTTTCTGGAAAAAAAGTGTCGACTGGGTAGCTCGTAGCGTGGTACAGCGTAGTCCATCAGGTCTTTGAAAGCTTCGCTTTCAACTAACCGGTAGGGCATCATCTCTAACGAGATTAGTCTAGCTATGTGGGCGTTCAAACCCTGTGTACGCGGATGCGAGGCTAAGTATTTCCTTTTTCTAACCATAGTCTCATGTAGGGTGAGCTGGACTGGAGAGCTGGAGATCGTGGAACTAGCGGGGGTGCCGGTGGACATGGCAGACTGAGAGACGGTGGGAGATGGTATTGTTGCCGCCGGTGCCCTAGATGCAGTGTTTCCTACTACGAAACTGGTGATTCCCTGACCCTGACTGCTTTGGCCTGGCAAAGATACCTGCACAGATACAGCAGGTGGTGCGCTAAATGGTGGTCCTACACTGCCGGAAGGGATGTTGCGTTGATGACTAGCTTCATTGGCCGAGGGTGCAACAACCTTAAGGGACGTTTGGTAGTTAGTCCAAGCTTTCAAATGCATGGTGGTTAAATGTCTATGCATGCAACTAGTATTGAGACTTTTCAGATTCTGACCTCTGCTTAAGGAAGTAGAACATTTTTGACAGATGACTTTGCGCTGATCAATTGGATGTTGTTTAAAAAAATGCCAGACTGCACTCTTTCTAGCATCGGATACCTTTTCAGGCATTGCAGACTGAGCTTTAACCGGATGGCCACGCTGTCCTCCACCAGGTTTTGGCTTTGCCACGCGTTTTGGGCAAGATACGGGCCCGGCAGATGGAACCTGTGGCGATGTTGATGCCTGCTGCGGCCCCTCCTCCTCCTCTGCTTCAGAACTGCTGCCGCCTGCACCCTGTTCCCCCAATGGCTGCCAATCGGGGTCAAGAACTGGGTCATCTAATAACTCTTCTTGTACCTCCTGCGCAACTTCGTCTGTGTCACCGTGTCGTTCGGTGGTATAGCGTTCGTGATGGGGCAACATAGTCTCATCAGGGTCTGATTCTTGATCAGCACCCTGCGAGGGCAATGTTGTGGTCTGAGTCAAAGGACCAGCATAGTAGTCTGGCTGTGGCTGTGCGTCAGTGCACTCCATGTCAGATTCAATTTGTAATGGGCATGGACTGTTAACTGCTTCACTTTCTAAGCCAGGGACGGTATGTGTAAAGAGCTCCATGGAGTAACCCGTTGTGTCGCCTGCTGCATTCTTCTCTGTTGTTGTTTTTGCTGAAGAGGACAAGGAAGTGACTTGTCCCTGACCGTGAACATCCACTAACGACGCGCTGCTTTTACTTTTACCAGTTTCACGAGATGAGGCAAAAGAGCTAGAGGCTGAGTCAGCAAGATAAGCCAAAACTTGCTCTTGCTGCTCCGGCTTTAAAAGCGGTTTTCCTAATCCCAGAAAAGGGAGCGTTCGAGGCCTTGTGTAGCCGGACGACGAACCTGGCTCCACAGCTCCAGACTTAGGTGCAATATTTTTTCCCCCACGACCACCTGATGCTCCACCACTACCACTACCCTCATTACCAGCTGACAATGAACGCCCCCGGCCACGACCTCTTCCACTAGACTTCCTCATTGTTTTAAAAACGTAACCAAACTAACGTTATTTGTTGCAGTCACACAACTTACACGGTGAGCTATAACTTCAGTATGATTTAGCTACCCCTTTACAGGTTGGTGAGACCACAGCGAAAATCAGGCCCAATGTTACACACTCTTTTTTTGGTGGCTGCAAATTAGAGAGATGCCCCACACGCAGGACTGTCACTGAAGCACAAATGTTAATATTAATGTCACACTATTATTTTTTTTTTATTTTTATTTTTTTCAGGAACACTTTAGAAACCCCCCCAAAAAAAAAAAATAGATTTTTGCAGGGAGAATTTAGAAAACAAATGTAACAAACTATATGCTTTCTATGGGCCACTGAGTGAGAGATGACGCACACAGGAATCAGGAGTGGCACACAAGCCCAGAGGCCAATATTTTTCTACCAATGATTGATGGAGTTATTTTCTCTGGTAGATTTTGGAACCCAAATCAAGGAAAAAAAATGTAGGCTTTCTATGGACCACAATTGGAGAGAGAGAGAGAGAGAGATGGCACACCCAGGAGTCAAGACTGGCACACAAGCAGAAAGGCCAATATTAATCTCCCACTGTTTTTTTTTTGTTTTTTTTTTTTGTTTTTTTTTTCAGGGAGACTTTAGAAAAAAAAATAATAAAAAAAATATGATTTTATCAGGAAGAATTTAGAAACCAAATAAAATAAAATGATTTTTTCAGGGAGAATTTATAAAACAAATAAAAACAAAAATAGGCGTTCTATGGCCCACTGACTGAGAGATGACGCACACAGGAGTCAGGAGTGGCACACAAACCCAGAGGCCAATATTTTTCTACCAATGATTGATGTAGTTATTTTCTCTGGTAGATTTTAGAACCCAAATCAAGGAAAAAAAATATAGGCTTTCTATGGACCACAATTGGAGAGAGAGAGAGAGAGAGAGAGAGAGAGAGAGAGAGAGAGAGAGAGAGAGAGAGAGATGGCACACCCAGGAGTCAAGACTGGCACACAAGCAGAAAGGCCAATATTAATCTCCCACTGTTTTTTTTGGTTGTTTTTTTTTTTTTTTTTTTCAGGGAGACTTTAGAAAAAAAAATAATAAAAAAAATATGATTTTATCAGGAAGAATTTAGAAACCAAATAAAATAAAATGATTTTTTCAGGGAGAATTTATAAAACAAATAAAACCAAAAATAGGCGTTCTATGGCCCACTGACTGAGAGATGACGCACCCAGGAGTCAAGACTGGCACACAAGCAGAAAGGCCAATATTAATCTCCCACTGTTTTTTTTGGTTGTTTTTTTTTTTTTTTTTTCAGGGAGACTTTAGAAAAAAAAATAATAAAAAAAATATGATTTTATCAGGAAGAATTTAGAAACCAAATAAAATAAAATGATTTTTTCAGGGAGAATTTATAAAACAAATAAAACCAAAAATAGGCGTTCTATGGCCCACTGACTGAGAGATGACGCACCCAGGAGTCAAGACTGGCACACAAGCAGAAAGGCCAATATTAATCTCCCACTGTTTTTTTTTTTTTTTTTCAGGGAGACTTTAGAAAAAAAAATAATAAAAAAAATATGATTTTATCAGGAAGAATTTAGAAACCAAATAAAATAAAATGATTTTTTCAGGGAGAATTTAGAAAACAAATAAAACCAAAAATAGGCGTTCTATGGCCCACTGACTGAGAGATGACGCACACAGGAGTCAGGAGTGGCACACAAACCCAGAGGCCAATATTTTTCTACCAATGATTGATGTAGTTATTTTCTCTGGTAGATTTTAGAACCCAAATCAAGGAAAAAAAATATAGGCTTTCTATGGACCACAATTGGAGAGAGAGAGAGAGAGAGAGAGAGAGAGAGATGGCACACCCAGGAGTCAAGACTGGCACACAAGCAGAAAGGCCAATATTAATCTCCCACTGTTTTTTTGGTTGTTTTTTTTTTTTTTTTTCAGGGAGACTTTAGAAATAAAAATAATAAAAAAAATATGATTTTATCAGGAAGAATTTAGAAACCAAATAAAATAAAATGATTTTTTCAGGGAGAATTTAGAAAACAAATAAAACCAAAAATATGCGTTCTATGGCCCACTGACTGAGAGAGAGAGAGAGATGGAACGCTTAGTACTGGCACACAAGCCCAAAGGGCAATATTAATCTCCCTTTTTTTTTCCAGGGAGAATTTCTGAAACCCAAAAAAAAAATAAAATAGGCTTTCTATGGCCCACTATTTGTGAGAGAGATGGGACGCTCAGGACTGGCACAGATGGCACGCTCAGGACTGGCACAGAAGCCCAGAGGCCAATATTAATCTCCCTTTTTTTCTGGGAGAATTTATAAAACCAAAAAAATATTTAAATAGGCTTTCTATGGCCCACTATTTGTGAGAGAGATGGCACGCTCAGGACTGGCACAGATGGCACGCTCACAACTGGCACACAAGCCCAGAGGCCAATATTAATCTCCCTTTTTTCAGGGAGAATTTCTAAAACCCAAAAAAAAAATAAAATAGGCTTTCTATGGCCCACTATTTGTGAGAGAGATGGGACGCTCAGGACTGGCACAGATGGCACGCTCAGGACTGGCACAGAAGCCCAGAGGCCAATATTAATCTCCCTTTTTTTCTGGGAGAATTTATAAAACCAAAAAAATATTTAAATAGGCTTTCTATGGCCCACTATTTGTGAGAGAGATGGCACGCTCAGGACTGGCACAGATGGCACGCTCACAACTGGCACACAAGCCCAGAGGCCAATATTAATCTCCCTTTTTTCAGGGAAAATTGATAAAACAAAAAAAAAAATTAAATAGGCTTTCTATGGCCCACTATTTGTGAGAGAGATGGCACGCTCAGGGCTGGCTGGCACAGATGGCACGCTCAGGACTGGCACACAAGCCCAGAGGCCAATATTAATCTCCCTTTTTTTCTGGGAGAATTTATAAAACCAAAAAAATATTTAAATAGGCTTTCTATGGCCCACTATTTGTGAGAGAGATGGCACGCTCAGGACTGGCACAGATGGCACGCTCACAACTGGCACACAAGCCCAGAGGCCAATATTAATCTCCCTTTTTTCAGGGAAAATTGATAAAACAAAAAAAAAAATTAAATAGGCTTTCTATGGCCCACTATTTGTGAGAGAGATGGCACGCTCAGGGCTGGCTGGCACAGATGGCACGCTCAGGACTGGCACACAAGCCCAGAGGCCAATATTAATCTCCCTTTTTTTCTGGGAGAATTTATAAAACCAAAAAAATATTTAAATAGGCTTTCTATGGCCCACTATTTGTGAGAGAGATGGCACGCTCAGGACTGGCACAGATGGCACGCTCACAACTGGCACACAAGCCCAGAGGCCAATATTAATCTCCCTTTTTTCAGGGAAAATTTATAAAACAAAAAAAAAAATTAAATAGGCTTTCTATGGCCCACTATTTGTGAGAGAGATGGCACGCTCAGGGCTGGCACAGATGGCACGCTCAGGACTGGCACACAAGCCCAGAGGCCAATATTAATCTCCCTTTTTTTCAGGGAGAATTTATAAAACCAAAAAAAAAAATAAATAGGCTTTCTATGGCCCACTATTTGTGAGAGAGATGGCACACTCAGGACTGGCACACAAGCCCAAAGGCCAATATTAATCTCCCACTGTATTTTTATCAGGGAGAATTTATACACCCCACAAAAAAAAATACAGAAAAATGAAAAGGCTTTCTATGGCCCACTATGTGAGAGAGATGGCACACACAGGGATGGCACTCTAGCAGAAATGCCAAATTGCCAATCTTAATCTCCCACCAAAAAAAAAAAAAAAAAAAAAACAGGGAATGTCCTACAATTACTATCTCCCTGCCTGCAGTAATCTCAGCCAGGTATGGCAGGCAGCTACTATCTCCCTGCCTGCAGTAATCTCAGCCAGGTATGGCAGGCAGCAATAAGGAGTGGACTGATGCACAAATGAAATAAAAAGTGTGGACAAACAAAAAAGATAGCTGTGCAGAAAGGAAGGAACAAGAGGATTTGTGCTTTGAAAAAAGCAGTTGGTTTGCACAGCGGCGTACACACAGCAATGCAGCTATCAGGGAGCCTTCTAGGGCAGCCCAATGAGCTACAGCGCTGAGGGGAAAAAAAAAAAAAAAAAAACTTCCACTGTCCCTGCACACCGAGGGTGGTGTTGGACAGTGCAAATCGCTGCAGCACAAGCGGTTTTGTGGTTAATGGACCCTGCCTAACGCTATCCCTGCTTCTGACAAAGCGGCAGCAACCTCTCCCTAAGCTCAGATCAGCAGCAGTAAGATGGCGGTCGGCGGGAACGCCTCTTTATAGCCCCTGTGACGTCGCAGACAGCAAGCCAATCACTGCAATGCCCTTCTCTAAGATGGTGGGGACCAGGACCTATGTCATCACGCTGCCCACACTCTGCGTTTACCTTCATTGGCTGAGAAATGGCGCTTTTCGCGTCATTGAAACGCGACTTTGGCGCGAAAGTCGCGTACCGCATGGCCGACCCCGCACAGGGGTCGGATCGGGTTTCATGAAACCCCGACTTAGCCAAAAGTCGGCGACTTTTGAAAATGTTCGACCCGTTTCGCTCAACCCTATCACCGATGTTTAAAACGGAAACACTGACCAAAGACTGATGAAAATCAGACCCAAAACACTGATGAAAAAATGGACTCATGAATGGGGCATTGGATGGGGCCATGTTGTGAGCTCAGCCAAGAATTCCTGGTTCATTGGATGGTGTGATGCTTTGGTTTGCATTTAATATAAGAAAACTATGTCATCATGATCTTTCTCTTTCCCGATACTATACATGTATTCACAGGAGCACACATCCCAGTAAATAGTTGTGGTTTCACAGGAATGGTATCAAGTCTTTGTGCCACCTGAAGCATTGACATAGAGTGCACATTCCAAGCCTCCCGCAGAGATAGTGAGGGCACTCCCAGCCACAAGCTGCTGTGTTTCTCACCCCTTATCTTGCACTTCTGCTGTCCCAAGTGGATGTTGATTTACAGGTTCCTATTCCTACAGCATATTTCTATTCTGCAAGACGCTGACTATTGACCCTTAGTATTTACTCTGCAGAAATAGGTTTATGAGCTTCACATTTGTATATAAAATTATATGACACCCCAATAGAACTTTACGTATAACCTATTACATTGCTGGACCAGCCCCTTCTTAAAAATAAAATTATATGGGTCTAAGTGAGCATATAGTACAGAGATCCTGCCACTTCTCCGGCATGTCACAGGGATGTGCGATGCATGCCATGTATCAGGAAGCGATGGAAACTTCTACTAGGAGGATTGTGCTCGGTGAAGCTGGGTACTTCTTCTGTGGTAAGTGCCTAGAACATAGGCACAATACACAATACAATACAATGATCCAAAGCACACCAGCAAGTCTACCTCTGCATGACTTAAGAAACACAAAATTAAGACTTTGGAGTGGCCTAGTCAAAGTCCTGACCTTAATCTAATTGAGATGCTGTGGTATGACCTTAAAAAGGCAGTTCATGCTCGTAAACCCTCCAATGTGGCTGGATTACAACAATTCTGCAGATTAGTGGGCCAAAATTCCTCTAAAGCGTTGTAAAAGGTTAATTGCCAGTTATTGCAAATGCTCTATTGCAGTTGTTGCTGATAAGGGTGGCCCACCCAGTTATTAGATTTAAGGGAAAGAATTGTTTATTTTTAAATGTGTTAGAGAAGAGTGCCAGGACAGGGGACATTATTAAAGAACTAGATGGTGGCCCGATTCTAATGCATCGGGTAGTCTAGAATATGCATGTCCAAGTAGTATATTGCACAGCCCACGTAGTATATTGCCCAGCCAAGTAGTATATTGCACAGTCAGGTACTATATTGCCCAGCTACATAGTATATTACCCAGTGAAGTAGTATATTGCCCAGCCACATAGTATATTGCCCAGCCACGTAGTATATTGTCCAGTCACGTAGTATATTGCCCAGTCACGTAGTATATTGCCCAGCCATGTAGTATATTGCCCAACCACGTAGTATATTGCCCAGCTACGTAGTATATTGCCCAGCCACGTAGTATATTGCCCAGTCACGTAGTATATTGCCCAGTTACGTAGTATATTGCTCAGTGACATAGTATACAGCAAAGAGCCACGTAGTATATTGCACAGCGACGTAGTATACAGCACAGAACCACGTAGTATATTGCCCAGCCACGTAGTATATTGCCCAGCCACGTAGTATATTGCCCAGTTACGTAGTATATTGCCCAGTTACGTAGTATACAGCACAGAGCCACGTAGTATATTGCACAGCAACGTAGTATACAGCACAGAGCCATGTAGTATATTGCCCAGCCACGTACTATATTGGCCAGTCACGTAGTATATTGCCCAGCTACATAGTATATTGCCCAGCCACGTATGTCACAGGTTAAAAAATAAAAAATAAACATAAACTCACCTTCCGAGGGAGCCCTTGTAGTCATGTCGCCTGTGTGCGGTGCACTCGGCAGCTTCTGGTCCCAGGGTTGGTAGCGCAGGACCCGTGATGACGTCGCGGTCACATGACCGTGACGTCATGGCAGGTGCTTCTCGCGCAGGCGTGCAGGACCTGTGATGAGGTCGCGGTCACATGACCGTCCTTGTCGCATACCATCCTTGCCATCGGAACCTGCCACTTGCATGGAGCGGTTACCGGAGCGTTGCGAGGAGCTGAAAAGGCGGCTGAAGGTGAGTATATAATGATTTTTTATTTTTTAAAATTATTTTTAACATTAGATCCTTTTACTATTGACGTTGCATAGGCAGCATCAATAGTAAAAACTTGGTCACACAGGGTTAATAGCGGCGGTAATGGAGTGAGTTACCCACGGCATAACGCGGTCCGTTACTGCTGGCATTAACCCTGTGTGAGCGGTGACTGCGGGGAGTATGGAGCGGGAGCCGGGCACTGACTGCAGGGGAGTAGGGAGGGACTAATCGGACTGTGGCCGTCGCTGATTGGTTGCGGCAGCCATGACAGGCAGCTGGCGAGACCAATCAGCAACCTGGATTCCATGACAGACAGAGGCCGCGACCAATGAATATCCATGACAGAAAGAAGGACAGACAGAAGGACAGACAGAAAGACGGAAGTGACCCTTAGACATTTATATAGTAGAAGGGCCCAGAATGGGGTATAGTATTACAGAATGGGGACTAGGATGGAGGACATTATTACAGGATGGGGCCAGGATGGAAGATATTATTACAGGATTGAGGACATTATTACAGGATGGGGCCAGGATGGAGAACATTATTACAGGATGGTGGCTAGGATGGAAGATATTACTAAAGGATGGGGCCAGGATGGAGGACACTATTATAGGATGGGGCTAGGATGGAGAATATTATTACAGAATAGAAACCAGGATGGAGGACATTATTACAGGATGGTGACTGTTATGATACGGTGGCCTAGGAGCAACATGGAACGAGCTCTGAAGGAAGTGGTAACTGTACTGACCGCAGTCCCTAAGCTCAACACAACACTAGAAGTAGCCGTGGAATGCTCCTAACTCTCCCTAGGCATCTCGTCACAGCCTAAGAGCTAACTACCCCTAAAGAAAGAAGCAGGAAAGCTATCTTGCCTCAGAGAAAATCCCCAAAGGATAGATTAACCCCCACAAATAATGACTGTGAGTGGAGAGGGAAAAGACATACACAGAATGAAACCAGGATGAGCACAGGAGGCCAGTCTAGCTAAATAGATAGGACAGGATGGAATACTGTGCGGTCAGTATAAAACACTACAAAAATCCACGCAGAGTTTACAAAAAATCTCCACACCTGACTAAAGGTGTGGAGGGTAAATCTGCCTCCCACAGCTTTCAGCAAGACAGAATTAATTCACACTGAAAAGCTGGACAAACATAGAAAGCACAGAATGGATAAGTCCACAATCTATGGACAGAAAAGAACAAGCAATAACTTAGCTTTGCTGAACTGGTCAGGATAACAGGGTACTCCAAAGAGATGTGAATCCAACCAGGAACCATTTACAAGTGGCACTGGCTGAAGAAAGAGCCAGGCCTAAATAGCAGAGCAGAAGAGACGATAAGTGGAGGCAGCTGATGACAGCTAACTCCAAGGAGCAGCCATATCACTAGAAACCACAAGAGGGAGCCCAAGAGCAGAACTCACAAAAGTGCCACTTACAACCACCGGAGGGAGCCTAAGAGCGGAATTCACAACAGTACCCCCCCTTGAGGAGGGGTCACCGAACCCTCACCAGAGCCCCCAGGCCGATCAGGACGAGCCAAGTGAAAAGCACGAACCAAATCGGTGGCATGGATATCGGAGGCAACAACCCAAGAATTATCCTCCTGGCCATAACCCTTCCACTTGACAAGATACTGAAGCCTCCGCCTCGAAAAACGAGAATCCAAAATCTTCTCAACCTCATATTCCAACTCTCCCTCAACCAACACCGGGGCAGGAGGGTCAACCGAGGGAACAACGGGCACCACATATCTCCGCAACAAAGATCTATGGAAAACATTATGAATGGCAAAAGAGGCTGGAAGAGCCAAACGAAAAGACACCGGATTAATAATTTCAGAAATTTTATAAGGACCAATAAACCGAGGCTTAAACTTAGGAGAAGAAACCTTCATAGGAACATGACGAGAAGACAACCAAACCAAATCCCCCACACCAACGGCGGTTATCAAAACGTTGAGCCCTTTCCTGAGACGTCAAATTGTCCAACACATGAGTCCAAATCTGCTGCAGCCTGTCCACCACAGAATCAACACCAGGACAATCAGAAGGCTCAACCTGCCCAGAAGAAAAACGAGGATGAAAACCAAAATTACAAAAGAAAGGTGAAACCAAAGTAGCCGAACTAGCCCGATTATTAAGGGCAAACTCGGCCAATGGCAAGAAAGCCACCCAATCATCCTGATCAGCAGACACAAAGCATCTCAAATAGGTCTCCAAGGTCTGATTAGTTCGCTCAGTTTGGCCATTAGTCTGAGGATGAAACGCCGAAGAAAAAGACAAATCAATGCCCATCCTAGCACAAAAGGCCCGCCAAAATCTAGAGACAAACTGAGAACCTCTGTCAGACACAATATTCTCCGGAATGCCATGCAAGCGAAGCACATGCTGAAAAAATAATGGAACCAGATCTGAGGAGGAAGGCAACTTAGGCAAAGGTACCAGATGGACCATTTTAGAGAACCGGTCACAAACAACCCAGATAACAGACATCTTCTGGGAAACAGGAAGATCCGAAATAAAATCCATGGAAATATGCGTCCAGGGCCTCTCAGGGACCGGCAAAGGCAAAAGCAACCCACTAGCGCGGGAACAGCAAGGCTTGGCCCGGGCGCAAGTCCCACAGGACTGCACAAAAGCACGCACATCGCGCGACAAGGAAGGCCACCAAAAGGACCTAGCAACCAAATCTCTGGTACCAAAAATCCCAGGATGACCAGCCAACACTGAACAATGAACCTCAGAAATTACCTTACTTGTCCATCTATCAGGAACAAACAGCTTCCCCACTGGACAGCGGTCAGGCCTATCAGCCTGAAATTCCTGAAGCACCCGCCGCAAATCAGGGGAGATAGCAGAAAGAATCACCCCCTCCTTAAGAATGCCAACCGGCTCAAGGACTCCAGGAGAATCAGGCGAAAAACTCCTAGAGAGGGCATCAGCCTTAACATTCTTATATCCCGGAAGATACGAGACCACAAAATCAAAACGGGAGAAAAACAGGGACCATCAAGCCTGTCTAGGATTCAGCCGCTTGGCTGACTCAAGGTAAATCAGATTCTTATGATCGGTCAGGACTACAACACGATGTTTAGCTCCCTCAAGCCAGTGTCGCCACTTCTCAAACGCCCACTTCATAGCCAACAACTCCTGATTGCCGACATCATAATTGCGTTCCGCAGGTGAAAACTTTCTGGAAAAAAAAGCACACGGTTTCATCAAAGAACCATCAGACTCCCTCTGAGACAAAACGGCCCCTGCCCCAATCTCAGAAGCGTCGACCTCAACCTGAAAAGGAAGAGAAACATCCGGCTGACGCAACACAGGGGCAGAAGTAAATCGGCGTTTAAGCTCCTGAAAGGCCTCAACAGCCTCAGAGGACCAATTCGTCACATCAGCACCTTTCTTTGTCAAATCAGTAAGGGGTTTAACCACACTGGAAAAGTTGGCAATGAAACGGCGATAGAAATTAGCAAAGCCCAAAAATTTTTGAAGACCCTTCACAGATGTGGGTTGGATCCAGTCATGAATAGCTTGGACCTTAACAGGATCCATTTCTATAGACGAGGGAGAAAAAATAAAACCCAAAAAAGAAACCTTCTGAACTCCGAATAGGCACTTAGACCCCTGTTATGATCTGGTGGTTAGGACAAATAGTGGACCTGGTAGTTAGAGCACCAGAAAAGACCTGATAGCACATTAGAACAGGACAAGCTCTGGGAAGTGGAACCTCTGCTGACCGCAATCCCTAATCCTATCACGCACACTAGAAATAGCCGTGGAGCGCTCCTATCATGACCTAGGCGCCTCGTCACAGCCTCAGAACTAGCTAGCCCTAGAGCTAGCAAAAATAAGCCTATCTTGCCTCAGAGAAAATTCCCCAAAGGAAAAGGCAGCCCCCCACATATATTGACTGTGAATAAGATGAAATCACAAACACAGAGATGAAATAGATTTAGCAAAGAGAGGCCCGACTTACTAAACAGACAGAAGATAGGAAATGTCACTTTGCAGTCAGCAAAAAACCCTACAAAAAGCCACACAGAGAGTGCAGGGAAAAATACCATCCGCACCGACTAACGGAGCGGAGGCGCCCCTCTGCGTCCCAGAGCTTCCAGCAAGCAAGGCAAAATTCACATAAGCATGCTGGACAGAAAAAATAGCAAACAAGAAAAAAACAAAGCGAAACTTAGCTTTTGCTGGAGGAAACAGGTAACCAGGAAGATCCGGGAGCGAACTAGACCAATGCTACAACATTGACAGCTGGCATCGGACAAGGATCCAAGTGGAGTTAAATAGAGCTGCCCACTAACGAATTAGCCTCGTCACCTGTAGAAGGAAACTCAGAAACACCCACAGGCATCAGAGAAAGTCCACGGACAGAACCAGCCGAAGTACCATCCATGACCACAGGAGGGAGCCCGACAACAGAATTCACAACAGTACCCCCCCTTGAGGAGGGGTCACCGAACCCTCACGAGAGCCCCCAGGCCGACCAGGATGAGCCAAATGAAAGGCACGAACCAGATCGGCCGCATGAACATCAGAGGCAAAAACCCAGGAATTATCCTCCTGAGCATAACCCTTCCACTTGACCAAGTACTGGAGTTTCCGTCTCGAAATACGAGAATCCAAAATCTTCTCCACCACATACTCCAACTCCCCCTCAACCAACACCGGAGCAGGAGGGTCAACGGATGGAACCACAGGCGCCACATATCTCCGCAACAACGACCTATGGAATACATTATGGTTGGCAAAAGAATCCAGAAGGGCCAAACGAAATGACACAGGATTGATAACCTCAGAAATTTTATACGGACCAATGAAACGAGGCTTAAACTTAGGAGAGGAAACCTTCATAGGAACATAACGAGACGACAACCAAACTAAATCCCCAACACGAAGTCGGGGACCCACACAGCGCCGGCGGTTAGCGAAACGTTGAGCCTTCTCCTGGGACAATGTCAAATTGTCCACCACATGAGTCCAAATCTGCTGCAACCTATTCACCACAGTATCTACACCAGGACAGTCTGAAGACTCAACCTGCACTGAAGAGAAACGAGGATGGAAACCAGAATTGCAGAAAAACGGCGAAACCAAAGTAGCCGAGCTGGCCCGATTATTAAGGGCAAACTCAGCCAACGGCAAAAAGGACACCCAATCATCCTGATCAGCAGAAACAAAGCATCTCAGATATGTTTCCAACGTCTGATTAGTTCGTTCGGTTTGGCCATTTGTCTGAGGATGGAAAGCCGAGGAAAAAGACAGATCAATGCCCATCCTAGCACAAAAGGATCGCCAGAACCTCGAAACAAATTGAGAACCTCTGTCCGAAACGATGTTCTCCGGAATGCCATGTAAACGAACCACATGCTGGAAAAACAATGGCACCAAATCAGAGGAGGAAGGCAATTTAGACAAGGGTACCAAATGGACCATCTTAGAAAAGCGATCACAAACCACCCAAATGACCGACATCTTTTGAGAGACGGGGAGATCCGAAATGAAATCCATAGAAATATGCGTCCAGGGCCTCTTCGGGACCGGCAAGGGCAAAAGCAACCCACTAGCACGAGAACAGCAGGGCTTAGCCCGAGCACAAGTCCCACAGGACTGCACAAAAGAATGCACATCCCGTGACAAAGAAGGCCACCAAAAGGATCTAGCCACCAAATCTCTGGTACCAAAGATTCCAGGATGCCCAGCCAACACCGAACAATGAAGCTCAGAGATAACTCTGCTTGTCCATTTATCAGGGACAAACAGTTTCTCTGCTGGGCAACGGTCAGGTCTATCAGCCTGAAATTTTTGCAGCACCCGCCGCAAATCAGGGGAGATGGCAGACAAAATTATCCCCTCTTTGAGAATACCTGCCGGCTCAGAAACACCCGGAGAGTCAGGCACAAAACTCCTTGACAGGGCATCAGCCTTCACATTCTTAGAGCCCGGAAGGTACGAAACCACAAAATCAAAACGGGAGAAAAATAACGCCCATCGAGCCTGTCTCGGATTCAACCGTTTGGCAGACTCAAGATAAGTCAAATTTTTGTAATCTGTCAAGACCCCCACGCGATGCTTGGCTCCTTCCAGCCAATGACGCCACTCCTCGAATGCCCACTTCATGGCCAACAATTCTCGATTACCAACATCATAATTGCGCTCAGCAGGCGAAAACTTTCTAGAAAAGAAAGCACATGGCTTCATTCCCGAGCCATCAGAACTTCTTTGCGACAAAACAGCCCCTGCTCCAATCTCAGAGGCATCAACCTCAACCTGAAACGGGAGCGAAACATCTGGCTGGCACAACACAGGGGCAGAAGAAAAACGACGCTTCAATTCCTGAAAAGCATCCACGGCCGCAGAAGACCAATTGACCACATCAGCACCCTTCTTGGTCAAATCAGTCAATGGTTTAGCAACACTAGAAAAATTAGCGATGAAGCGACGATAAAAATTAGCAAAGCCCAGGAACTTTTGCAGGCTGTTCACAGATGTCGGCTGAGTCCAATCATGAATGGTCTGGACTTTAACAGGGTCCATCTCGACAGTAGAAGGGGAAAAAATGAACCCCAAAAATGAAACCTTCTGAACTCCAAAGAGACACTTTGACCCCTTCACAAACAAGGAATTAGCACGAAGGACCTGGAACACCCCATCTGACCTGCTTCACATGAGACTCCCAATCATCCGAAAAGACCAAAATATCATCCAAATACACAATCAGGAATTTATCCAGGTACTCTCGGAAGATGTCATGCATAAAGGACTGAAATACTGATGGAGCATTGGAAAGCCCGAATGGCATCACCAGGTACTCAAAATGGCCCTCGGGCGTATTAAATGCTGTTTTCCATTCATCGCCCCGTTTAATACGCACAAGATTATACGCCCCTCGAAGGTCTATCTTAGTAAACCAAGTAGCCCCTTTAATACGAGCAAACAAGTCAGACAGCAACGGCAAAGGATACTGAAATTTGACAGTAATTTTATTAAGAAGGCGGTAATCAATACAAGGTCTCAAAGAACCATCCTTCTTGGCCACAAAAAAGAACCCTGCTCCCAACGGTGATGACGATGGGCGAATATGGCCTTTCTCCAAGGATTCCTTTATATAACTCCGCATAGCGGCGTGCTCAGGCACCGATAAATTGAACAATCGGCCCTTAGGAAACTTACTACCAGGAATCAAATTAATTGCACAATCACAATTCCTATGAGGAGGTAGGGCACTGGCTTTGGGCTCATCAAATACATCCTGATAATCCGACAAAAACTCCGGAACCTCAGAAGGAGTAGAAGACGAAATTGACAAAAATGGAACATCACCATGTACCCCCTGGCAACCCCAGCTGGACACAGACATAGATTTCCAGTCCATTACTGGATTATGGACCTGTAGCCATGGTAACCCCAAAACGACCACATCATGCAGATTATGCAACACCAAAAAACGGATATCCTCCCGATGTGCAGGAGCAATGCACATGGTCAATTGGGTCCAGTACTGAGGCTTATTCTTGGCCAAAGGCATAGCATCAATTCCTCTCAATGGAATAGGATGCTGCAAGGGCTTCAAGAAAAAACCACAGCGCCTAGCATACTCCAAGTCCATCAAATTCAGGGCAGCGCCTGAATCCACAAATGCCATAACAGAGTAGGAAGACAAAAAACAAATCAGAGTAACGGACAATAGAAATTTTGACTGTACCGTACCAATGGTGGCAGACCTAGCGAATCGCTTAGTGCGCTTAGGACAATCGGAGATAGCATGAGTGGAATCACCACAGTAAAAACACAGCCCATTCCGACGTCTGTGTTCCTGCCGTTCAGCTCTGGTCAAAGTCCTATCACACTGCATAGGCTCAGGCCCATGCTCAGATAGTACCGCCAAATGGTGCACAGTTTTACGCTCACGCAAGCGCCGATCGATCTGAATAGCCAAAGACATAGACTCATTCAGACCAGCAGACATAGGAAATCCCACCATGACATCTTTAAGGGCTTCAGAGAGACCCTTTCTGAAGATTGCTGCCAGGGCACATTCATTCCACTGAGTGAGCACAGACCACTTTCTAAACTTCTGACAATATATCTCTGCTTCATCCTGACCCTGACACAGAGCCAACAGTGTTTTCTCAGCATGCTCTACAGAGTTAGGTTCGTCATAAAGCAATTCGAGCGCCAGGAAAAACGCATCCACATCACGCAATGCCGGATCTCCTGGCGCAAGGGAAAATGCCCAGTCTTGAGGGTCACTACGTAACAAAGAAATAATGATCCTTACTTGTTGAGCAGGATCACCTGAGGAGCGAGGTTTCAAAGCTAGAAACATTTTACAATTATTTTTGAAATTCAAAAACTTAGATCTATCACCAAAAAATAAATCAGGAATTGGAATCTTAGGCTCTGACATCGGATTCTGAACCACAAAATCTTGGATGTTTTGTACCCTTGTAGTGAGATTATCCATCCAAGAGGACAGACCTTGAATGTCCATGTCCACACCTGTGTTCTGAACCACCCAGAGGTAAAGGGGAAAAGTGAGACAGAACACGCTGCAAAGAAAAAAAAATGGTCTCAGAGCTTCACTTATCCCTCTATTGAGATGCATCAATACTTTTGGCCAGCTGTACTGTTAATGATCTGGTGGTTAGGACAAATAATGGACCTGGTAGTTAGAGCACCAGAAAAGACCTGATAGCACATTAGAACAGGACAAGCTCTGGGAAGTGGAACCTCTGCTGACCGCAATCCCTAATCCTATCACGCACACTAGAAATAGCCGTGGAGCGCTCCTATCATGACCTAGGCGCCTCGTCACAGCCTCAGAACTAGCTAGCCCTAGAGATAGGAAAAATAAGCCTATCTTGCCTCAGAGAAAATTCCCCAAAGGAAAAGGCAGCCCCCCACATATATTGACTGTGAGTAAGATGAAATCACATACGCAGAGATGAAATAGATTTAGCAAAGAGAGGCCCGACTTACTAAACAGACAGAAGATAGGAAATGTCACTTTGCAGTCAGCAAAAAACCCTACAAAAAGCCACACAGAGAGTGCAGGGAAAAATACCATCCGCACCGACTAACGGAGCGGAGGCGCCCCTCTGCGTCCCAGAGCTTCCAGCAAGCAAGGCAAAATTCACATAAGCATGCTGGACAGAAAAAATAGCAAACAAGAAAAAAACAAAGCGAAACTTAGCTTTTGCTGGAGGAAACAGGTAACCAGGAAGATCCAGGAGCGAACTAGACCAATGCTACAACATTGACAGCTGGCATCGGACAAGGATCCAAGTGGAGTTAAATAAAGCAGCCCACTAACGAATTAGCCTCGTCACCTGTAGAAGGAAACTCAGAAACACCCACAGGCATCAGAGAAAGTCCACGGACAGAACCAGCCGAAGTACCATTCATGACCACAGGAGGGAGCCCGACAACAGAATTCACAACAGTACCCCTTCACAAATAAAGCATTATCATGAAGGATCTGGAACACCATCCTGACCTGCTTCATATGAGACTCCCAATCATCGGAAAAAATCAAAATATCATCCAAATATACGACCATGAATTTATCAAGATAATTGCGGAAAATATCATGCATGAAAGACTGGAACACAGATGGAGCATTAGAGAGCCCAAATGGCATCACAAGGTATTCAAAATGGCCTTCGGGCATATTAAATGCAGTTTTCCATTCATCACCCTGTTTAATACGAACAAGATTATATTCCCCTCGGAGGTCAATCTTAGTAAACCAACTAGCCCCCTTAATCTGAGCAAACAAATCAGTAAGCAAAGGCAAGGGGTTTTGGAATTTGACCGTGATCTTATTAAGAAGACGATAATCAATACAGGGTCTCAAGGAGCCATCCTTCTTAGCAACAAAAAAGAAACCCGCTCCCAATGGTGACGAAGAGGGCCGAATATGCCCCTTCTCCAAAGACTCCTTAACATAACTCCGCATGGCGGCATGCTCTGGCACAGACAGATTGAAAAGTCGGCCCTTAGGGAACTTGCAACCAGGAATCAAGTTAATAGCACAATCACAGTCCCTGTGCGGAGGAAGGGAACTGAACTCAGGGACCTCAGAAGAGGGGGAAGAGGAAATTGACATCAAAGGAACGTCACTATGTACTCCTTGACAACCCCAACTAGTCACCGACATAGTTTTCCAATCCAGCATCGGATTATGTCCCTGTAACCATGGAAATCCCAGTACAACAACATCATGCAGGTTATGCAACACCAGAAAACGGCAATCTTCCTGATGTGCAGGAGTCATGTACATAGTCATCTGTGTCCAGTAGTGAGGTTTATCCTTGGCCAAGGGTGTAGCATCAATACCCCTCAAAGGAATAGGGCTCTGCAAAGGCTGCAAGGAAAAACCACAGCACCTGGCGAATTCTAAGTCCATTAAGTTCAGGGCAGCGCCTGAATCCACAAATGCCATGACAGAAAAGGACGACAATGAGCAAATCAGGGTCACAGATAAGAGAAATTTAGGCTGTATAGTACTAATGGTAACAGACCTAGCGACTCTCTTAGTACGCTTAGGGCAATCAGAGATAACATGAGCCGAATCACCACAGTAAAAACACAGCCTATTCTGACGTCTGAATTCCTGCCGTTCTATTCTAGTCAAAATCCTATCACATTGCATAGGTTCAGGACTTTGTTCCGAGGATACTTCCATATGGTGCACAGCTTTGCGCTCATGCAGAGGCCATTCAATCTGAATGGCTAGAGACATAGATTCGCTGAAACCAGCAGGCGTAGGAAAGCCCACCATAACATCTTTAAGGGTTTCAGAAAGACCTTTTCTGAAAATAGCAGCCAGAGCCTCTTCATTCCATTTAGTGAGCACAGACCATTTTCTAAATTTCTGGCAGTATAACTCTGCCGCTTCCTGACCTTGACACAAGGCCAACAGGGTTTTTTCTGCATGATCCACAGAATTAGGTTCGTCATACAATAATCCGAGCGCTTGAAAAAATGCGTCTACATTCAGCAATGCCGGATCCCCTGATTCAAGGGAGAATGCCCAGTCCTGAGGGTCACCACGCAGCAAGGATATGATGATTTTTACTTGCTGAATGGGATTACCAGAAGAACGGGGTTTCAAAGCAAAAAACAATTTGCAGTTATTTTTAAAGTTCAAAAACTTGGATCTGTCCCCAAAAAACAAATCAGGAGTAGGAATTCTAGGCTCTAAAGCTGGAGTCTGGACAACATAGTCCTGGATACTCTGTACTCTTGCAGCAAGTTGATCCACACGAGAAAACAAACCCTGAACATCCATGCCAAAGCATAAATCCTGAACCACCCAGAGATCAAGAGGAAAAAAAAGACAAAACAGAGCACAGAAAAAAAAAATGGTTCAGAACTTTCTTTTCCTTCTTTTGAGATGCATTAAATTCATTTTTGGCCACTTGTACTGTTATGATACGGTGGTCTAGGAGCAACATGGAACGAGCTCTGAAGGAAGTGGTAACTGTACTGACCGCAGTCCCTAAGCTCAACACAACACTAGAAGTAGCCGTGGAATGCTCCTAACTCTCCCTAGGCATCTCATCACAGCCTAAGAGCTAACTACCCCTAAAGAAAGAAGCAGGAAAGCTATCTTGCCTCAGAGAAAATCCCCAAAGGATAGATTAACCCCCCACAAATAATGACTGTGAGTGGAGAGGGAAAAGACATACACAGAATGAAACCAGGATGAGCACAGGAGGCCAGTCTAGCTAAATAGATAGGACAGGATGGAATACTGTGCGGTCAGTATAAAACACTTCAAAAATCCACGCAGAGTTTACAAAAAATCTCCACACCTGACTAAAGGTGTGGAGGGTAAATCTGCCTCCCAGAGCTTCCAGCAAGACAGAATTAATTCACACTGAAAAGCTGGACAAACATAGAAAGCACAGAATCGATAAGTCCAAAATCTATGGACAGAAAAGAGCAAGCAATAACTTAGCTTTGCTGAACTGGTCAGGATAACAGGGTACTCCAAAGATATGTGAATCCAACCAGGAACCATTTACAAGTGGTACTGGCTAAAGAAAGAGCCAGGCCTAAATAGCAGAGCAGAAGAAATGATAATTGGAGGCAGCTGATGACAGCTAACTCCAAGGAGCAGCCATACCACTAGAAACCACAAGAGGGAGCCCAAGAGCAGAACTCACAAAAGTGCCACTTACAACCACCGGAGGGAGCCCAAGAGCGGAATTCACAACAGGTGACTAGGATGGATGACATTGTTACAGGATGGAGGACATTATTACATGATGGGGCAAGGATTGAAAAAAATGATTACACATTGGGGACTAGGATGGAGAACATTATTTCAGGATGGGGTCAGGATGGGGGCCATTACTACAGGATGGGTGCTAGGATGGAGAACATTACAGTATGGTAGTCAGGATCGAGAACACTATTACAGGATGGTGACTAGGATGGAGGACATTATTACAGGATGGGGGTCAGGATGGAAAACATTATTACAGGATGGGGCCAGGATGGAGAACAGTATTACAGGATGGGGACTGTTATGACCTGGTGGTTAGGAGCACCCGACACGACCTGATAGTTAAACTCACACAGGACAAGCTCTGGGATGTGGGAGCTCTGCTGACCGCAGGCCCTAATCCCATCACAACAACTAGAAATAGCCGTGGAGCGTTCCTGACTCTCCCTAGACGCCTCTTCACAGCCTAAGAGCTAGCTAGCCCTAGAGATAGAAAATAAAGCCTACCTTGCCTCAGAGAAATTCCACAAAGGAAAAGGCAGCCCCCCACATATATTGACTGTGAGTAAAGATGAAAGTCACAAACGCAGAAATGAAACAGGTTTCAGCAAAGAGAGGCCAGACTTACTAAACAGACAGAGGATAGGAAAGGTATCTTTGCGGTCAGCACAAAAAACTACAAAAGACCACACAGAGTGTGTAAAAAGACCTCCGCACCGACTAACGGTGCGGAGATGCCACTCTGCATCCCAGAGCTTCCAGCTAGCAAGACAAAATCATGATAACCAGCTGGACAAGGAAACAAAGAACAAATAATAACTATCAGGAACTTAGCTTCTGCTGGAGAAGACAGGTCACCAGAAAGATCCAAGAGCGAACTGAACCAATGCAGGAACATTGACAGCTGGCATGGAGTAACGATCTGAGTGGAGTTAAATAGAGCAGCCAACCAAAGGATAAACCACGTCACCTGTGTAAGGAACCTCAGAAGCAGCAGCTTCACTCACAGCCACCAGAGGGAGTCCATGGGCAGAACTCGCCGAAGTACCATTCACGACCACAGGAGGGAGCTCGACAACAGAATTCACAACAGGGGACTAGGATGTAGGACATTATTACAGAATGGGGACGAGAATAGGGGGACATTATTTAATAACTAGCTCAGAATGGGGTATGTTATTACAGGATGGGGTCAAGATGGAGGAAATTATTACAGGATTCTGGCCAGGATGGAGGACATTATTACAGGATGGTGGCCAGGATGGTGGACATTATTACAGGATGGGGATCAGAACAGGGGACATTATTACAGGATGTGAACCAGTCTGAGGATATTATTGCAGGATGGGGGCCAGAACTGAGGACATTATTTCAGGATAGGGCCAGGACAGAGGACATTATTAAAGATATTTGCCAGGATAAGGGACACTATAGAAATATTTAACAAAAAATATTAAGAAATGGGCCAAGATAGGGGACATTATTAATGCATGGGAGAGATGATGTGGGAAGGAGCCAGAATGTGGAACATTATTAATGGCTGGAGACCAGGATGTGGGACATTATTAATGGCTTGAGACCAGGACGTAAGACAATATTAATGGCTGGAGACCAGTATGGGGGACATTATTAAAATAAGGGGTCAGTATGGGGAACATAAAGGAAGGAGAGTATTAGTACTTAATGGGGACAATATAATTGTATAGGTACAATTTAAGGCCATTATTACAGTATACTATTACTCCACAATGGGGAACGTTATTCCCCATTGTGGTTCATAATTAATTTATGAAGTCATAATATGGGATGTTCTAACTGTATGAAGTCATAAAATGGTGGATGCTATTAATGTATGGGGGCAGAAATGGTGTATGTTACTACTGTATTGTTGCCACTGGGTAGGGGGCAATACTTTTGTGTATTTGAGCACAAAGACAGAAACTACTACTGAACAGGGGCGCAAAGAGAAGTTTTAGTGGATCGCCCCCAGAGTAGGGCAATGGGGTACTCGGTACCGGGTACTTCAGTTCCTTCAGCGAGGATGTCACGGTGGCCCGACCCGGACCGTGGCCCTATGAGGGGCGTCCAATAAAGGCAGAGTTCATAGATAATGTTAGTGTTCGTGATGCCACCTGTGGTATTCGGTCAGAGTGACCGACGCTGCTCAGGGGTCCGCTGGGGTGATGTTATGGCAGCTAGATGGTGTACCTTCCCACAGGTGAAGGGTTTCCCAGAAGTGTAGATGATGATGGTGGATGTTGTAAGGCGCGGTAAATAATGAGGACACAATGGGTGCAGTCTCTTTACCTTTACTGAAGGCTTCGGCATCCACAGTCCAGAGTGCCGGATGACAGGGTAGGCAGGGTCCGGCCGGTCTGATGGCAATTCCAGAGTCCTCTTATCCAGGTGGAAATCAGTAGCCTTTCTACTAGCTTCCTACTAGCACTCGTGCGTTGTAGTACCCCCCGCTGAGCAACTCGGTAAGGTCCTCACAACTTTTGTGGATGTTATGTCTTTCTCTCGCTGTCCCCCAGATGGATAGGACAAACCCGTATGACTGTGGTGGCCTGAGGCTATTTTATAGGGACCCTAGAGACGCCCCTCCTCTGCAATTGCCACCGTGTCTGCTTAGGTGTTTAGGTCAGACAGCCAACTTGGAATTGACTGCCCTGCTGGTCTCTGAAGTAAAGCATAGAGTCTATTACTCCCTCGGTGTTCCGGCCACCGGCCCGCGCTCCAGAAGGAGGCAGCCTCTCTTAGAACAGGACTCCTTCTGGTTTTTGTTCTCCTTTTGCTGTGACTTCGTGGCTCACTCACTACAACACAATTCTCTTCATGTCCTTTCTTAGGATGCTGCTGCATGGGTTGCAGGCGCAGCTCCGTGTTTTTCTGTCTTGCTGAGCCTCTGATGTTCTTCCTTTTCCCTCTGTCTGCCTGACAGGTATCCCCTGGGCCGAGCCCAGTCTTCTTCTCCCTTCTTACTCCTACTCCCTCCAGTCAGCTTCTGCCTTCTCCTAGGTGTTACTTGGGCAAGGCCCAGTCTGCTTCTGTCTAACTTCCTATCCAACCCACCAGTTTTACCCTAATGTGAGGAGTGGCCTAGTAGATAGAACCTTTTGCTCCCCCTGGTGGACTGGAGTGTGAAGTGTGCTGTGTGTTTTGTGATACCTGGCAGGGTGAACTTCTTTGGTGCAATCAGACGTAACATCACTCCCCCTGGTGGAAGAATGACATTACTGCAACGACCAGGACTCTGGGGCGCTGCATTAGTACTGCACAGGGACCACAAAAGGCGACATATGCATTCATACTGTATGGGGCCATAAAGGGGGCATTTCTACTGTGAGGAGGTCACAAAGGGAGAAAGGAAGACATCATTACTGTCATATATTTTATTTTTGCAGATACTGTTACTATGGGGGGAACAAAAGGGAGTTACTGTTACTGTGCAGGGCACCAGGATGTACTATTGCTCTTTTGTCCTTCATCTGGCACAGTAAAGAAGTGAGTCAAAAAGTGTGTAGGGCCCTGCAGAAGTGATCAGTCATAGATGGTAATGTGTTACTTTCTGGAGAGACGACTCCTGGCTGGAAGAAGTCATATCGGTCTGTGCAGCAAAAATGGAAAACAAAAGGAAAAAATAATGACTTAATTCAGGCATGGGATCGATAAGTCGCTTGATTTGCGATATTTGGTACATTATGTGATGTACAGAGCTCCTGTGTATACTGCCACTGCTGGCAATATTTGTGTCAGTACTAATCAGTATGATGGTATTATTCGGTCACTATGTAATGGTAATATGTGTTCCCATCATAGAGTGGCGGTAATTATCCATTGTATTTGGTATTATTGATATATTGGTCGTGGTCTAGTGGATTTTGTTCAATAACAGGATGGTGGTTTATACTCAGACACTATATGGTAATAATATTGCATTTGCTCATTGTGTGGTGGTATTTATCCCCTTTATGTGGTTTCTTCTTGGTATATTAATAATTAATAATAATTATTTATTTATATAGCGCCAACATATTCCGCAGCACTTTACAATTAAGGCCTCTTTCACACTTCAGTTGTTTGGCGTCAGTCACTACCGACATAGTGACGGATTGACGGATCCGTCACAATTGTTGAGAAAACGGTTCTAGCGGATCCGTTTTTTTGACGTATCCGTTACTTGGGGGTTGTCTGGGGAAACAATCTACTTTTTGGAGCATGCACAATTGAAAAAACGGATTGGGGCGACGGATCCGCCGAAAAAACGGTTGCGGCGGATCCGTCGCCCATAGGCGGCCATTCTATGGAATGGCGGACGCGACGGATCCGTCGCGATTCTCCATTTCGGCATTGACAAAAAACGTTAGAATGTCCGTCTATTTTCAGAAAACGTCCGCCAAATCTCGACGGATCCGTCACATGGCGGATGGAACGGACGACCATCCGCCACAATCCGTCGCTAATGCAAGTCAATGGGAAAATAGCGGATCCGCAAAAAAAAAATGGCGGATCCGCTATTTGAGGAAAATGGCGGTTTTTGACTGTCGCCAAAAGACTGAAGTGTGAAAGAGGCTTAAGCAGGGACATGTACAGACAATAAATTCAGTACAAGTTAAGACAATTTAAACAGTGACATTAGGGGTGAGGTCTCTGCTCGCAAGCTTACAATCTACAAGATATTAGTATAGTAGTTTTGATATATCGGGCTTGTTCAATAACTTGGTAACTGCATGACTACTATTTAGAAGATTTACTTAGAAAATCATCTTCTTGGCGTGTTTTCTATGACAGCAAACACATATTTCTATAAAGGATCTAGAAGTCTTCAGCGGCCCTTACATCTCACCTACATATTGATAGGTGAGGTTCAAATTTTGGGCCCAGGTTCAAATTTTGCATCGGGCTCATATGACTTTAGTTACACCACTGGTTACAAGAATGATAATATGTCATATATCTCCACCAAGAGCAGAATAAACCATATTGTTTGGTTATAGGCTGCGTGCCTGACACCTGGAAATACAAGATATGTTACTAGAAGATCAATCTAGGATTTCTTAAAGAATATGAAAGCCTTAACCCCAGAAATAAAGAGAAGAGACACAGAGTAAATAGTTTCCTGTCTCATTTCCCGTTTCACATAGTTAAAGAGCACCATATGTCACTGCTGGGAATAGTGATTGAATGGTCCGGGATTGTTACCAGAATGGATGAATGTCATCACTTGTTATCACCTCTTGGGTTTACATCTTCTGATTTAACTGGAGACTAAAAGTCACGCAAGAATAGAGTGAAAAATGTCACTCGAAATGAGGGTATAAGATGCCAAGTATCAGTAGTGATATGTGATTTATCATCTGGTCATCATGGGAAGAAGTCAGTGTGATCATAATTATCAAGATCATTTTCATGACATTCAGTGACCCGGTAGCCTAACATTTAGTGGGTTTAAAGGGGTTGTCTTATAATCATAATTGGGTAAAATTGGCAAATGCCTAGGGTATTGATAATGTGAGTTTACTGCTTGTTGCTTAGGTTACCTGTATTCTGTATTGGCTGTCTATCAGCGGTCATGATCCTTTTCTGTTCAGCACCATCTACATTGAGGTCAGATTACACAAGGTGAGGTTTTAATATTAGAGGATTCTTGTTTGTCCCGATACACCTTGTCGCGGTGTGTTGGCTTTTATTCTTTTTTTATAATAAAAAACAATGTTTACTAAGTATCCTATGATATTTATATGTACTATTATATACTTCTAAAAAGATGTGTGCCTTGGCCTAGAACAACTCATAAAGTCCCTTGGCTTCCAGTACCACCTGTATGCGGACTACCTTTCTGGCCCAGATGTCACCTCTCTGTTATCCAGGATCCTGGAGTGTCTATCAGCCATATCCTCCTTCTTCACATCTCACTTCCTAAAACTCTATGTAGACAAAACCGAACTCATCATCTTTCCTCCATCTCACGTATCTCCCCTACCCGATCTATCTATTATGGTAAAGAGCATCACGCTCTCTCCCGCACCTGAAATCCTCTGCCTCGGAGTAACTCTCGACTTTGCCCTGTCCTTCAAACCACAAGTCCAAACTCTTGCCACCTCCTGTCGCCTCCAACTCAAAAATATTGTCAGAATCCGTCCCTTCCTCAGCCCTCAATCTACTAAAACTCTTGTGCATGCCCTCATCATCTCCCGCCTCGATTACTGCAACATCCTCCTCTGTGGCCTCCCCGCTAACTCGCTTGCACCACTCCAGTCTTTGTCCTCAACTCTGCTGCCCGACTAATCCACCTCTCTCCTCGCTACTCCCCTGTTTCTTCCCTCTGCAAATCCCTCCACTGGCTCCCAATTCCCCAACGAATCCAGTTCAAACTACTAACACTGACCTACAAAGCCATTCACAACCTGTCCCCTCCCTATATCTCTGAACTAATCTCCGAATATTTTCCCTCACATAATCTTGGATCCTCCCAAGACCTCCTACTCTCCTCCACACTTATTCGTTCCTCACACAACTGCCTCCAAGACTTCTCCCGAATATCCCCCATCCTCTGGAATTCCACACCTCAACACGTCCAATTATCCACCACCCTCGGATCCTTCATACGGAACCTGAAAACCCATCTCTTCAGGAAAGCCTACAGCCTGCAATAACAATTCTGCTGCCTCACCACCACCCGAGCTGCCGCGTCACCCCCACCCGAGCTGTGCACCCCCAATCTTCTGTCTCTTCCCCATTATCCCGTGGAGTATAAATCCACAAGGACAGGGTCCTCTCCCCTCTGTACCAGTCTGTCAATGTAAATTTGTTTACTGTAAACGATATCTATAACTTTGTATGTAACGCACGGTGGCGCAGTGGTTAGCACAGCAGCCTTGCAGCGCTGGGGTCCTGGGTTCTAATCCCACCCAGGACAACATCTGCAAAGAGTTTGTATGTTCTCTCCGTGTTTGCGTGGGTTTCCTCCGGGTACTCCGGTTTCCTCCCACATTCCAAAGACATACTGATAGGAATTCTAGATTGTGAGCCCAATCGGGGACAGTGATGATAATGTGTGCAAACTGTAAAGCGCTGCGGAATATGTTAGCGCTATATAAAAATAAAGATTATTATTATTATTATTCTCTTGTACAGCACCATGGAATTAATGGCACTGTATAAATAAATAATAATAATGTGTGCTTTGTTATACCCATAATGTGTCTCATCCTGTTGACTGTTTTGGCATATAAGCATATAACTAATAGTTTCCTCACAATGATGGTAGATTGCTGATAGCATCTGTCATGTTTCAGTAAATGCACAGGTTGTTTTTTCAGCCCACTCTATTATTGGTGCTGGTTTACTTCTTGTTTGACTCTACAGAAACTTTACTACTTTCCAACATTATTCTGCTTCCCTGCAACATTATTGACCTTCCCTGCAATGATTTTTATGGAAGTTTCTAAAACTGTAATGTTTTGGCATGATTCACAGCTTTTAAAAATAAGAAAGAGGTACACATACAGTGGCATGCATAGAGTGTCTTGGCAATATTTATATGCACCAATAGTACACCCCCTCCCACATTGTATGAAGCACCCACGGTGTACACACACTGTTTTACTACATCAATACTCACTCATACACACACAACTGTGCTACATCAATACACACACACACATATATACACACACAGCTCTAATACATCAATACACACACAGCTCTGCAAAATTAATGCACACAGCTCCGCTACATCAGTATGTGCACATCTCTGTTAAATTAATAGGCACACACAGCTCTACTAAATCAATACACCACCAACACACAGCTTTGCTACTTCAATACACTTCTAAACACGCATAGCCTTTATGCATTAATACACACAAACACACAACTCAGCTATATCAATACAACTACATACAGCCCACACAGCTCTGTTACATCAATACAAATACATATAGCTCTGCTATATCAGTAGATGCACACACAGCTCTGCTACATCAATACACACAGCTTTGCTGCATTTATAAATAAATAAGTAAATGGGTTCACTAAGCAGAGACCTAGCTGTGGGGGGACTGAGCATGGAGTCCATTAGGCACAACAAGCTCAATAAGTAGACGTGTACATTGCTATACAGTTTGAACACCAGGTGGAGCCATGGTATGTAAATGTCAGAACTTCACTAGACTTTTTTTTCACAGCATGTAAATGGCAAACATAGTGCATTTCTTGCATCAATACAATTAATACAATTGTCAAATTTCAGATCTGTATCATACACACACCATTGTACATGCAGTGTCCCCTTGCCCCTTCTTTTGTAAACATGCTGCTCTTTCTCTGTTTTTTTCTCACTGCATGTGAATGAATTTGCAAAAGCTGCCACTAATTATGTTTGCAGGAGATTGTGTCTGTCTGTGTCTCCATCACATTACAAACTGTATACAATGGAATGTACATGTTAATGTGGTGTGTCTGCTTCACATACGTCTACTCTGCTCACAAGGAGGAGGTGGTATCTATCTATCTATCTATCTATCTATCTATCTATCTATCTATCTATCTATCTATCTATCTATCTATCTATCCATGTATCTGTTTATCTATTTATCTATCATCTATCTATATGTCTATCTACCATTTTTCAGATTATAAGGGAGACCTATTAGCTATCTATCTATCTATCTATCTATCTATCTATCTATCTATCTATCTATCTATCTATCTATCTATCTATCTATCTACAGTTGTGGCCAAAAGTATTCACACCCCTGCAATTCTGTCAGATAATATTCAGTTTCTTCCTGAAAATAATTGCAATCACAAATTCTTTGTTATTATCTTCATTCAATTTGTCTTAAATGAAAAAACACAAAAATAATTGTCCTAAAGCCAAATTGGATATAATTCCACACCAAACATAAAAAAGGGGGTGGACAAAAGTATTGGCACTGTTCGAAAAATCATGTGATGCTTCTCTAATTTGTGTAATTAACAGCACCTGTAACTTACCTGTGGCACCTAACAGGTGTTGGCAATAACTAAATCACACTTGCAGCCAGTTGACATGGATTAAAGTTGACTCAACCTCTGTCCTGTGTCCTTGTGTGTACCACATTGACATGGAGAAAAGAAAGAAGACCAAAGAACTGTCTGAGGACATGAGAAACCAAATTGTGAGGAAGCATGAGCAATCTCAAGGCTACAAGTCCATCTCCAAAGACCTGAATGTTCCTGTGTCTACCGTGCGCAGTGTCATCAAGAAGTTTAAAGCCCATGGCACTGTGGCTAACCTTCCTAGATGTGGACGGAAAAGAAAAATTGACAAGAGATTTCAACGCAAGATTGTGCGGATGTTGGATAAAGAACCTCGACTAACATCCAAACAAGTTCAAGCTGCCCTGCAGTCCGAGGGTACAACAGTGTCAACCTGTACTATCCGTCGGCGTCTGAATGAAAAAAGACTGTATGGTAGGAGACCCAGGAAGACCCCACTTCTTACCCCGAGATATTAAAAAGCCAGGCTGGAGTTTGCCAAAACTTACCTGAAAAAGCCTAAAACATTTTGGAAGAATGTTCTCTGGTCAGATGAGATAAAAGTAGAGCTTTTTGGGCAAAGGCGTCAACATAGAGTTTACAGGAGAAAAATAGAGGCTTTCAAAGAAAAGAACACGGTCCCTACAGTCAAACATGGCAGAGGTTCCCTGATGTTTTGGGGTTGCTTTGCTGCCTCTGGCACTGGACTGCTTGACCATGTGCATGGCATATGAAGTCTGAAGACTACCAACAAATTTTGCAGCATAATGTAGGGCCCAGTGTGAGAAAGCTGGGTCTCCCTCAGAGGTCATGGGTCTTCCAGCAGGACAATGACACAAAACACACTTCAAAAAGCACTAGAAAATGGTTTGAGAGAAAGCACTGGAGACTTCTAAGGTGGCCAGCAATGAGTCCAGACCTGAATCCCATAGAACACCTGTGGAGAGATCTAAAAATGGCAGTTTGGAGAAGGCACCCTTCAAATATCAGGGACCTGGAGCAGTTTGCAAAGAAGAATGGTCTAAAATTCCAGCAGAGCATTGTAAGAAACTCATTGATGGTTACCGGAAGCGGTTGGTCGCAGTTATTTTGGCTAAAGGTTGTGCAACCAAGTATTAGGCTGAGGGTGCCAATACTTTTGTCTGGCCCATTTTTGGAGTTTTGTGTGAAATGATCAATGTTTTGCTTTTTGCTTCATTTTCTTTTATGTTTTTTCATTTAAGACAAATTAAATGAAGATAATAATAATAATAATTATTATTATTATTATTATACATTTTTATAGCGCCATTTATTCCATGGCGCTTTACATGTGGATACGGGGCAAATATAGACAAATACATTAAACATGAGCAGATAACAAGGCACACGAGTACATAAGGAGGGAGGACCCTGCCCGCGAGGGCTCACAGTCTGCAGGGGATGGGTGAGGATACACTAGGAGAGGGAAGAGCTGGCTGTGCGGCTGTTCAGTAGGTTGAGGATCACTGCAGGCTGTAGGCTTGTCGGAAGAGATGAGTCTTCAGGTTCTTTTTGAAGGTTTCTATGGTAGGCGCGAGTCTGATGTGTTGGGGTAGAGAGTTCCAGAGTATAGGGGAAGCACGGGAGAAGTCTTGGATGCGGTTATGGGAAGAAGAGATGAGAGGGGAGTAGAGAAGGAGGTCTTGAGAGGATCGTAGGTTGCGTGTAGGTAGATACCGGGAGACCATGTCACAGATGTATGGAGGAGACAGGTTGTGGATGGCTTTGTATGTCAGTGTGAGGGTTTTGAACTGGAGTCTCTGGGCGATATGAAGCCAGTGAAGGGCTTGACACAGGGGAGAGGCTGGGGAATAGCGGGGGGGACAGGTGGATTAGTCGGGCAGCAGAGTGTAGGATGGATTGGAGTGGTGCCAGAGTGCTAGAGGGGAGTCCAGAGAGTAGGAGGTTGCAGTAGTCGAGGTGATAAGGGCATGCACTAGCGTTTTTGCAGTGTTGCGGTCAAGGAAAGCACGGATCCGGGAAATATTTTTGAGTTTGAGACGACAGGAGGAGGCAAGGGCTTGGATATGTGGCCTGAAAGAGAGGGCAGAGTCGAGGATCACCCCGAGGCACCGGGCGTGTGGGACTGGGGATAGTGAGCAGCCATTGACATTGACAATAATACCAAAGAATTTGTGATTGCAATCATTTTCAGGAAGAAACTGAGTATTATCTGACAGAATTGCAGGGGTGTCAATACTTTTGGCCACAACTGTATATAGTTTTTCTTACTTTGCTTCATGTGATGTTCGGTTCGAGTCCCAGCATTCACTGGGGATTTTCAAATGGGCCGTCATCAGGAGGATGGTCTTTCAGTTACTTCCCGCAACTTTGATCATCCTTCTGATGCAAGACTTCATTGGTCAAATCTTACAGCAGATTCTATCACTACTGCCCCCTGATGACATCCTAAATTAATCGCAGTAAAAGAAGCAGGGACAAATGACCACAGCCTTGCCCCTGATGCCAATCCGTTTCAGATGGGTGACAGAAGCGATGGGCGATGCTGCGGTCACTTTCTGCTTCCTTCACTGCAATTGATTGACTCAAGGCAAAAAGTTAAAGCGGACTACTGGTCAACTTCTTCATAGCGCTAGTCATTAAAAAACTGCATACTTACCACCCCGACTAACCCCACTCTTCTAACTTTCCCTGCAATGGTCACGACATAACAATGTCAACTTCAAGGAGATTAGAGGAGCGCCACCGATCCGAGAGGAAAGTGCATTTATTAAAAATTTTGTGCAGAAAGCTAGAGCACTCTGTTAAACTTTTACTTTGGAACACTTCTTTAATGTAATCACATTTACATTGGACCCCATAGTGGACCCATTGCGGGATCGCGAGTTATGGTACGGACCTGCTTTTTCTTAATTCACTTTATCTAGGATTCAATGTGTTTTAACTGAACTTTCAATTTGGATTTGCAAAGTGGAGAATTTTGACAAGGAATGTAACCACAAGTCTTCACGTCAGCATAATTACTTACTTTTACATTGTGCAGCTATGTAGGTTTCTTTACACTTGCCAACATTCCCTCTATTAATGTAGAAGTTTGGCATCTTTGAAAGATATCCATCTCCTGTTTATTGGAACAGAGTAGACTGAAATATGTAACCACCATAAATGTTAAAGGGGTCGTCCACTTCCCAAAAAATAATTCTTTAAATGTGTAGTATCAGTATGTTGAAGTTACTAATATACTTATAATACCAAAGATGTCCAGATCATTAGCTATGAGCATGGTCCAAAGTTGAGGTAGCTCCATTTTCGACCCTGGGCTCAATAGAGGAGAGCATTAAATCAGAGCTGTGTAGAATGGAAGCCACCCTCTTATCCGTCTATATATCAGCTGGCTTAGCTATTGTAATTAGCCCCTCTCACACAGCACAAATGATATGTCAACACATAAAAATATCTTGTCTAGGCCTGGGCAGAAGTAACCTGGAACTGTGCTGATAACTGACATTCAGGGCACTTTTGGAAATGACATATACAGTGGGTACAGAAAGTATTCATACCCCTTTACATTTTTCACTCTTTGTTTCATTGCAGCCATTTGGCAAATTCAAAAAAAAATCATTGTACACTCTGCACCCCATTTTGACTGAAAAAAACACAAATGTAGTAAGTTTTGCAAATTTAATAAAAAAGAAAAAAAAACTGAAATATCACATGGTCATAAGTATTCTGACCCTTTGCTCAGACACTCATATTTAAGTCACATGCTGTCAATTTCCTTGTGTTCCTCCTTGAGATGGATCTACTCCTTCATTGGAGTCAAGCTGGGTTTAATGAAACTGATAGGACTTGATTTGGAAAGGCACAAACCTGTCTATATAAAACCTAACAGCTCACAGTGCATGTCAGACCAAATGAGAATGATACGGTCAAAGGAACTGGCCAAGGAGCTCAGAGACAGAATTGTGGCAAGGCACAGATCTGGCCAAGGTTACAACAGAAATTCTGCTGTACTCATGGTTCCTAAGAGCACAGTGGTCTCCATAATCCTTGAATGGAAGAAGTTTGGGACACCAGACTTCTTCCTAGACCTGGCCATCCAGCCAAACTGAGCAATCGTGGGAGAAGAGCTTTGGTTTGAGAGATAAAGAAGAACCCCAAGATCACCGTGGCTAAGCTCCAGAGATGCAGTAGGGAGATGGAAGAAAGTTCCACAAAGGCAACTATCACTGCAGCCCTCCACCAGTCGAGCCTTTATGGCAGAGTGGCCCAACGGAATCCTCTCCTCAGTGCAAGACATATGAAAGCCTGCATAGAGTTTGCTAAAAAAAACACATGAAGGACTCCCAGACTATGAGAAATAAGATTTTCTGGTCTGGTAAGATGAAGATATACCTTTTTGGTGATAATTCTAAGCGGTATGTGAGGAGAAAACCAGGCACTGCTCATCACCTGCCCAATACAATCCCAACAGTGAAACATGGTGGTGGCAGCATCATGCTATGGAGGTGTTTTTCAGCTGCAGGGACAGGAAGACTGGTTGTCATTGAAGGAAACATTAATGCGGCCAAGTACAGAGATATCCTGGATGAAAACCTTTTCCAGAGTGCTCTGGACCTCATGCTTGGCCGAAGGTTCACCTTCCAACATGACAATAACCCTAAGCACACAGCTAAAATAACAAAAGAGTGGTTTCAGAACAACTCTGTGACCATTCTTGACTGGCCCAGCCAGAGCCCTGACCTAAATCCAATTGAGCATCTCTGGAGAGACCTAAAAATGGCTGTCAACCAACATTCACCATCCAACCTGACGGAACTGGAGAGGATCTGCAAGGAAGAATGGCAGAGGATCCCAAATCCAGGTGTGAAAAATTGTTGCATCAATCCCAAGAAGACTCGTGGCTGTACTAGCTCAAAAGCCTGCTTCTACTCAATACTGAGCAAAGGGTCTGAATACTTATGACATGTGATATTTCAATTTTTCTTTTTTAATAAATTTGCAAAAATTTCTACATTTCTGTTTTTGTTCAGTCAAGATGCGTTGCAGAGTGTACACTAATGAGAAAAAAATGAACTTTTTTGAATTTACCAAATGGCTGCAATGAAACAAAGAGTGAAAAATTTAAGGGGTCTTTCCGCACCCACTGTATGTACATTATTCAGCATTGAAACAATATGAAGAAAAAGTCTGCAGACGCTGCAGGCCTTGGTAGCATGTTTTGGCCACACAGGCTCCTCACAGCAGAAAGTGCAACACGTCGCAGGCATTGCAATGCTGGAAAATGGCTCCTGTGACACCAAATCAACGTAACACCGAGGCGTAAGTTTTCCTTTAATGAATACTAGAGAGATCTGGCTACTTTACATTATGCCACCTCACACCATAATCCTGGCAGTGGAACCGATGTGACGTCTCTTCCTTCATGGCTTTGCCCACATGGCTTCCAGATGAATCTGTGCTTTTCCAAGACAAAAGTAGGACACATCTTTGAAGAGAACAGACCTCCATTCCAGCCTTCATTGCTCCATTCCAGACTCTGGTCTCTAACTGGAGACCGATTGGGCAATGCTATAATGAGGTCTTTATGAAGGAACATCTCTCTGGTCCTACTCCAAGTATTATGGTGTGGGTTGACATAATGTATGGTTGTTGAACTCTTCTAGTCTTCATTCCAGGTATAAGATCATCTCAATGTCACATTAAGCATTAAGCAGTGGTATGACCATTTTCCAAATTGTCCCAGGAGCTGCTTATAAACAAGAGGCCGTATGTTGTTTGCGCTATTATGAGCAGCCTGCATGGCCTAAACGAGCTACCATGGCCTGAAGCGTCTCTGGACTTGTCTCCCGTCATGCTCATGCTTTGACGTCATTGGTCGGTAGTTACACAGGAGCTGCCAGCAGCGGATCTTGATTATTTGCCCAAATGCAGTCAGCGCGTCAGACAACAATTATTAACCTTCATTGATAGGAGCCAAGGTGTGTAAGTGTGGGGATTTCTGCACGTGGTGCTCATACGCCACACTGAATAAATCAAGATGTTTTGAACATTTTCTTTCTATTTTTTCATCAGCTGCATATCAATAACTAGTCTATCCATCCTGTGATTTCCCTAATTCCAAGACTTTTCCTTCTAGATGTTGCAATGTTGAGGACTATATACTGTACAGTATTATATAGTAACAGTATAGTTAGACTCATGGCAACTATGAATTTGAGTTGTAATCCATAATGGAGCAGATTTGGAGACAAGGCCATCAGGGTAGCAGAGTAGGCACAACAATGAAGCAGAGATAATTCAGTGATAAGGAATTGGAGAGCAGAGTTGTTATTATTATTTATTGTTATAGCGCCATTTATTCCATGGCACTTTACATGTGAGGAGGGATATACATAATAAAAACAAGTACAATAATCTTAAACAATACAAGTCATAACTGGTACAGGAGGAGAGAGGACCCTGCCCGCGAAGGCTCACAATCTACAAGGGATGGGTGAGGATACAGTAGGTGAGGATAGAGCTGGTCATGCAGCGGTTTGGTCGATCGGTGGTTACTGCAGGTCGTAGGCTTGTCGGAAGAGGTGGGTCTTCAGGTTCTTTTTGAAAGTTTCGATGGTAGGCGAGAGTCTGATGTGTTGTAGTAGAGGGTTCCAGAGTAGGGTTGATACGCGAGAGAAATCTTGTAGTTGCATGGGAGATATGAATATGACAAAACTTATTCCACATAGTTGCTTCATCAATTGTGCAAAGCTGATACTGCAGAAGAGTTCAATACAACATGGCTGACACATCAATATAGCAGGGTTGACTCAGTGATGTAGCAAAGCTCAGTTTGCAACAGAGCTGTTCTTAAGAACAAATATGGAGAAGGTCCTTTGTAGCAGCATGGATACCAACTGCCGGAATGCGAACTCTTTGAATTCTCAGGTGGCGTCCTAATAAATGGCCTAGGGAGAGGACGTTGTAGAATGAGGATTGACCTCTCCACGATGGATCCTGGAAAAGTGAGTTACATAGCAATTCCTAATATCACTCAACCTTGTGCCAATGTGGTATAGTCCTACAGAAGACTGATAGGCCTATGCGCCTTTAGATATGGTTATTGACATCAACACACACGTATGGTTACCTGAAGGCTAGGGCTGTGTGGTGACGTGTTATGCAACATTGACATTGCTATGTCACATTGCGATGTTGCAATTAATGATTTTCTATGTTGTGGCATTGCGACCTGTGACCTACCATGACTTTCGTTGGTCACTACTTTTACATCAAAATCACAGATTTAAAATGGTCGCATGCAAGTGATTTTGTTCACACAACTTGTTTGATCTTTCCTGTCATATGACCCCTTTCTCCATGTGTGAGAGAGAAAAACTACCTGTATATTGGGGGCAGCCATTCTGCTAAGAAAAGACAACTGAATAGCTGACCTTTCTCGGGTACAAGACCCATTGTCCAGACAGCTCTACGTGTCTTATATTGAGTATTTTTGACACGTTATTGATCTCTTGATTGACCCAATTATTTTGCCATATCGATGATAAACACAGGTCCGTATATAGAACTCTAGAACAATATGTTCTTTTGTAGGTACATAGATGTCCTCCCTCCTTCTTGACCTACCTTCTTGTTACTGGTGCCAACTTCTCCTCGTAGATGAGTCACACAAATTGACACTGATTGCAGTGAGAGGTTACTGCAGAAGCTTTGATGTTACCCTTGGTTCCTTGGAAACTCTTGTAAGCAAGTACATGGGCTATATTTAGTGAGATTGACTTTGGTAGATTGCCAGTGCTCAGACTTTCTTTTTGTAAATAACTCATTGATGAATGCCCTGATGAACTTCATGTTGTCTTGTAGACAAATGGACACCAACAATATTTCTTCAAATAATCTTAGTCCGTGATTGCTCTAAATTATACTGTATAAAACGTAAGGCACTAATCATCACTAGGGTGAATTCACAGGTGGCAGATTTTGCTGCAGAAATGTCTGCAACTAAAATTTGATCTCATTACACTGAATAGGGTTGTTCCAGAGGAAAGGGACAGTTGCAAAACTTTCTCCAAAAAAATACTCGGTATATGAAGTTTGTGCAAATTGGTCCAAGATTGGACCACAATGCACGGACTGGTAGCGGCTCTCCTGGCTCGAGCGGGACAGCCTTATAGAAATATTTGAAGCTGCCATGCTCAGGTAGGGAGACCTGCGGTCAGTCCATGTATTAGCAGTGCAATCTTGGACTGATATGCATGGATGTCTGAATGATCCTTAAGACTTGATAGGTGCTGGATTACTTGGTATTCTGAATTAGCACAAAGCTGAAGAAATGACATTACATACTTGTAAGGCTAGATGGTAGATCTCAACAAAAAGATTCCCAGCACGCTGTCCACTATCCACGCCAGTACCGTATGGCAGCCGGTCCAGAATCCTGTAAACTTTGTCTTGCACTTGAATGTCTGCATCCTAGACACCAATGACATCATAGTGTCACTAGGGCTTTGTAAGTGCCAGAGACATCCAGTACGCTATTCCACCATTCATGCCAATACCGTATGGCAGCCGGTCCAGAATTCTGTGAACTTCCTCATCTTACGTCATAGTGTCATGAGGGCTTTGTACATGCCAGAGACATCTAGTATGCTGGCATTTGAGTGATGTGCAAGGAAGTTTGCAAGACGCTATTCCAGATGCCACAGAATACGGACATGGACACCGGACCAGGATCATGGCATCTTTTTCGATCAAATCTAGTAGATAATCTTCAGAAATTAATCATTTGCAACAAATAGCACTATATCAAGGCAGCACGGTGGCGCAGTAGATAGCACTGCAGCCTTGCAGCGCTGGAGTCCTGGGTTCAAGCCCCACTAAGGACAACATCTGCAAAGAGTTTGTATGTTCTCTCCGTGTTTGTGTGGGTTTCCTCCGGGTACTCCGGTTTCCTCCCACATTCCAAAGACATACTGATAGGGAATTTAGATTGTGAGCCCCAACGGGGACAGCGATGATAATGTATGCAACCTGTAAAGCGCTGCGGAATATGTTAGTGCTATATAAAAATAAAGATTATTATATCTAGCATATCAGAATTTTTGGAATGCCTTCATACACAGAATCTTGTGAGATGATTAATGAGTGGAACAGGCAGTGAGGGTCATCAATGAGTTGAATAGGCTGCCACGAGAGGTGGTGAGTTTTCCTTCAATGGAAGTCTTCAAACAGAGGCTGAACACACATCTGTCTGAGATGGTTTAGTGAATCCTGCATTGAGCAGGGGGTTGGGCAATGGGCACCATGATCCTGGAGGTCCATTCCAACTCTAACATTCTAGGTAATGAGCCTGTTAAATTCTATGGACACATTTGACATGGAAAAAATTGATTTTTACATATGTTAACTGTTACCTGTAAGTAATAAAAATCTTCACTGCTTCATTCATTTTCAGACCCCTGTGAAATCCAGAACAGAGCCTGATCCAAGTTCCAGATTTTCCTCTTGTGGGAGTTTCCCTACCTGTAATACGGGTTGGATGTGAGTTCTGAGCATATCCAGGCTGTTGGTTTCTTAATTTGCTTTCAAGTTTCTGTACAGGTCTTATATTGTATTTCCTCTCAATTTGCATATGCGGTTTTGGTGTCCTCCAATATCCTCACTTTGCTCTCAACTGCTGATCCATGTACAACCTCTCTCACCCTCTCCTACTACCTCTTAGGTTGGTTTCAAACATTCGTAAATCGTGATCCATACTCGGACAGCAAAACACGGATATGAGAAACCAGCCAAACACTGAAAAATGGGAATTGGTGATCAAAATGCCATCAGGAACAGCACTGATAGATTTGTGACATTTCTGAAAAGCACGGAGCTAGATAATGGACACTCTGCAGCAGCAACAGGTTAACTTTTTTTTTAACAAAGGTGACTTGGAAAGTTGCGTAACTTGGCACAATTTTATTATTTATTGTCCATCTACTGCCTGAAGTCAAAGGTGTTAAATTCTGGAAATCATTGACTGCCAAGATCAAAAGTTTCACTAATGTAATCTGCCATGCAGACCTTAGTGCAGATGATGTAGATGCAGTTGCACCTCTCAGGGTATGTGCACACAATGTCTTTTAAGGTACCGTTAGAGTTAGCGACGCTGCAGCGATATAGACAACGAGCCGATCGCTGCAGCGTCGCTGTTTAGGTCGCTAGGAGACGTCAAACACAGCAGCTCTAGAACGATGCAGGAGCGATCCAGTGACGTAACGGCGACTCACTTATCGTTCTCGCCGGTTGTTCACTCCATGTTACAACATTGCTGGCATCGTTGCTTTTGCTGTCAAACATGACGAATCACGCCGACCTGACGACCAAATAAAGTTCTGGACTTCTAGCTCCGACCAGCGATGTCACAGCGGGATCCTGATCGCTGCTGCCTGTCAAACACAACGAGATCGCTATCCAGGACGCTGCAACGTCACGGATCGTTGTCGTTCTCATTGTAAAGTTGCTCAGTGTGAAGGTACCTTTAGATGCGTAGCTGCTGAGTTTTTGAAGAAGACCCTTCAGGAGAAATAGCAGCTATCTTTATCTTGAAGTATTGTCTTTGGTATTTTTGCTGAGCGTTTGAAATGATCCAGCCAGCCAACCCCCTAATACCATGTCACTGGCCACACAGACACCAGAAGCTTTCTCCTGCTTTCAATCTGATGCGGAAATGGCGATGATAGTTGGACATTTTTGGCTCTTTGTTAATGAAAATATGAGTAGGTTGGATATATGTCAATTTTAAAACAGTATAAAAGATTTTTTTTTAGATAAAACTGGACAAGCCCTTTAATAAATGAGACACTTCCTGATACTGATCCTTCACATTACTCTTACATATAAATCCCAATACATGAGACTAGGATCACAGTTAAGGTACCGTTACACTAAACGACTTACCAACGATCACGACCAGCGATACGACCTGGCCGTGATCGTTGGTAAGTCGTTGTGTGGTCGCTGGGGAGCTGTCACACAGAGAGCTCTCTCCAGCGACCAACGATCAGGGGAACGACTTCGGCATCGTTGAAACTGTCTTCAATGATGCCAAAGTCCCCGGGTAACCAGGGTAAACATCGGGTTACTAAGTGCAGGGCCGCGCTTAGTAACCCGATATTTACCCTGGTTACCATTGTAAACGTAAAAAAAAATAAACAGTACATACTCACATTCCGATGTCTGTCACGTCCCCCGCCGTCAGCTTCCCTGCACTGTGTCAGCGCCGGCCATAAAGCAGAGCACAGCGGTGACGTTACCAGCGAAGACATCGCTGAATCGGTGTCACACACGCCGATTCAGCGATGTCAGCGGGAGAGCCAGCGACCAAAGAAAGGTCTGGCCCTCTAGCCCCGACCAACGACATCACAGCAGGATTCTGATCGCTGCTGCGTGTCAAACTAAACGATATCGCTAGCGAGGACGCTGTCACGGATTGCTAGCGATATCGTTTAGTGTGAAGGTACCTTTATATACACACGCCTGCTGCAGGATACAGCAATCACTACATGCACTTTGGCCTTAGAGCACACTTCAACTTGCACCATTCTAACGTATAGTGTTGCTGCACCTGCACCTTAATCTGCAAGGTTGTATCCTTGTATATACCTTTCTTACATCCCTGTGTATATTCTATTTATTCATTTTATTTTTAATATATATATATATTCTTTCTTTGGTGATATGTATTTATTTATTTATTTACCCACATTTGTGATTTACTCCATCATCATGTAGTCACCTCAATATTCTGTTAAGAATACTTCTCCGTCTCCTGGTGTAGCGCCCTTCTTTTGATTTCTTTCCCCCCTACCATATGGTGTATCTTATTCTTAAATAAATATTATTTAATATGATTATTTGGGCATGAGTTTGGTCTTTTTTGTTCTCTTTCTTTGTTTGTAATTTCCGAGTTGTCCGTTACTTTGTTCATATTGGTATACATATTAGGTATGACTTTGAAATTTTGTCTCTTTTGATACCTTCTTGCATTTGATTCATTTTTTATGTATACCTTGCCTTGAGATTTGTATTTAACAAAGCCTTTGTCGTAGATGTGAACATCACCTTGTACCAGAAAGGTAATTTATAGTGTCACATTTTTAATTGCAGGCATTGAATGTCCTTTTATTTTGACCCAATATTTTCTTTAAAAATATATATATATTTTAATATTATTCAAGTACATTTCACATCATAATACATGGCATAGACAAATTGTACATTTTTTGTATAGGTAGATAGATACATAGGATGGATACATGGGCTATTTAGAAAAACAGGTAGAACCTCAAATTGATCCTGATTAAGGCACAGACCGAGAGGATAAACCCGAAAAATAACTGTGCAATACAAACCAAACCAATTACTCAACAAAATTATCGTAGATATATTTATGTTTTTCATTTTACATTTTTTGTCTTGTAAAAGTGCACTTTTTTTTGCATTCAGGCATCATGGCATACAAAACAAAGAACCGACACAATCCTTTCTGCTCCAAGACAGATTTTTTTTTTGTTCTTTTTTTTTTTAGGAAATGTATTTAATGATGGACAAAAAAAAAGAATAACATTGTAGCACTAATGAATGTGTGAGGAATGTGGCAAGACAAAGCAAACTAGGCACGGTGTTTATAATTAAATATAGGTATAAGTTATTTCATATAGTTATATGGCTTGAACGTACACGTGAAGCAGTAAATTGTCCATTTTCTTTATTTCCTGAGGTGTAATTAAGAGCAGGAAGTTACTGCTTAGCCGCTGTATTACAAAAAAACAACAAAAAAAATAAAAGTTCACATTCTTAGGTCTGACCCGTGGTGAGTACACTGAGGTTAAAAGAATAAAATCTATTGACTGGAATTGTATAGATTCAGACCAGCTGAATCCAGAATTACATGTATAAAAAAAATCCAAAAAAGAAGGAACATTTTTTTTTTAGACGAGCATGTGTCTCTTCCTGTGGAGGGCGAGGTGATCCGAACGGGAGAAGCTACGGTCACAGTCTGGACACTGAAATGGTTTGATTCCAGTGTGTTTACGGAAATGCCGAGTCAGTTCGTCAGAGCGGGCAAACTTCCACGTGCATCCTTCCCATGTACACTGATAAGGTTTTTCCCCTGTAGGAGAGAACAGGAAGATCAGTTAAGTGCACAAAGAAGCAGGTTGAGTGCAAGCGATATTAGATTTTATTTTTTCTGCAATATGAACAATGAAAGAGTTGGGGGGGTAAAAAAAAAAAGTAATCACTTTCCAAATCAGCAACCGTCCTGTACAAGAAAACAACAGCTGCAAAGGACTGCTGAGGAGGTCAAAATGTTTTGGAACAGATGCGCAAAAAGTAAAAATATATCATTCCTCTGGGAACTGCGTGTTCACATACAGGTTTCAAGATGGAAGCTGCCTATCTTATTACGAATAGCGTTTAAGGGAATCGTCCTTCCCCTTCACATTTATTACAAAAAGTCCTATTGGCACTCAACTATAGGGCAGAGGAATCCTGAGGCTTGGGGTCCATGATTCAAAAATCAGATATTGGCCCCCATCACATACCATGTGCCGTTTATAATATTGGTGTCTTTTTACATGGTCAAAAGGGCTTTTCGGTTCTTTCCTACTCTCTGTACATTCCAAACAAATTGCTCAACAAAATTTCATATATTTATTTTTTTCATATTAGATTTTTTTTTGTCTCGTAAAAGTAAACCTTTTTGCATTCAGGGTTCATGGCATACAAAAGAAAGATGTGACTGATGCCTCTTCATGCCCTATAGTCATATCTCTATTCCTGGATGTAGACGCATCTACAAAATACCAGACAGAAGTAGAGTTGGTGAAAATCGATTGGCATGATCTGGTCCAAAGGCCATGTCAGTAATCTGTGGCCAGTGGATGGGAGCCCTGAAAACCGATGGCATCCCTGACTCCTCCTATATTAGCTGGCCTGGCGTGACATCATCGCTGTGCCTTGATGTACATGTGACATCATGCCAGACTGGCCAATCAAACGAAGAGCCCCAAATGCTGTCAGGTAAAAGACGATTCTCAGGGCTCCTGTTCAGCAGCCATAGTTTAATGATGTGACTAATGGACTGGGTCCTCCAAATCGACTCTAATCAGAAGGCTAGAAAATAACTGAATCCTTTGCCCTCCTTCGTTGAGTGCTCTATCATTGAGATGGATTACATGATTATTCCCATTAGTTACCCCCAAGTAACTACAAATAGACAATACCAATAGGCGGATCCATATAGCGCAGTCCACATCGTGGTTACTGTTGATCTTTTTTGGATTAGGATATTACTTTGTATGTTACCTAATCCCTATCAACTAATCAACCACAACCCTTCATGGAGTTTCACTAATTCAGAAACTGAGTCATTGTAAAATTGCTGAATTATAAACCAGGCAGATATGGAGTGGTGCTGACCTGTATGTGTTCTCCTGTGCGCCTTTAAATGAGAACTTTTGGTGTAAACTTTATTGCAGCCATCATAGTCGCATCTGTGTATTCTTCGTTTCCTCTGCGTTTCTGGAGATTCCACAGGTAATGGCCTCTTCACTGGGTGTACTATAACTGATGGGTGATGTCTGCATAAAAAACACAGGTATATAAATATTACAGTATACATTAAAAGGGATGAATGCCTACAAAATAGCACTCAGTAAAATCGATCATAATCAAATGCAAATCGGAAGCAAACGGTCCAAGTAAAATTAGAGTAATTGTATTAATATTCAAAATGAGACATACAGTGTGTTAAAATCAAAATTAAGGAGAGTAAAGACGCTGAACTCCAGGACAATCCAAGGAAGAAGCTAATGAGAAACGCTCGTCGGGGTTCTGGTTCAAGTGGCTCCAGGTTACCTTTCTTTGCACTTACATGATATGACATATTTAAATGCATATTTCTGACAAACTATATATTAATATGGCCCTACTATGGTAATATTAAAGGGACACTGTCACCTGAATTTGGAGGGAACAATCTTCAGCCATAGAGGCGGGGTTTTCAGGTGTTTGATCCACCCTTTCCTTAACCGCTGGCTGCAATATTGGATTGAAGTTCATTCTCTGTCCTCCGTAGTACACGCCTGTACAAGGTAATCTTGCCTTGCGCAGGTGTGTACTATGGAGGACAGAGAATGAACTTCAATCCAATATTGCAGCCAGCATGCAGCCAACGGGTAAGGAAAGGGTGAATCAAACACCCGAAAACCCCGCCTCTATAGCTGAAGATTGTTCCCTCCAAATTCAGGTGACAGTGTCCCTTTAAATAAAGACTTCTGTCTGCATTCACGCCATATTTAAATGCTATTAAGCTCTCTATAGCTACTGTCCATTTATATTATATGCATAACTGTCAGCTAATAACAATTTCATTGTATGGTGACTTTGATTGTCCTGGAGTTTTGTGTCTTCACTCTCCTTTTTTTCTGATTTAAAATGTATGTCTTATCTTCAATATTAATAAAATTATTCTAATTTTATGTGGATTTTTTTACTTTCAATTTGCATCTGGTTATTATGATATATTAAAAGGGGTTGACACAAAAAAATTATTTGAATATTTTTAAAACAGCTAATATACTTAATTTCTAAAACTGGCAGCGATGTCCCGATTTCAGACCCCCTATTGTCATTTCAACAGTTCCACTTCCGATTTTTTTCAGTGCACTCAGAAAGCTTCCGTTTCCCTCTCTATAACTGTATATGATAAAGGGGCTGGTGCCGAGACATAGACTGAGGCGGGCACAGCTAGCCCCAATGCAGACTGATTGGGGGAGTGGAGCTCTTTGTGTGGAAGCAGAGCTGTGAGAACAGTAAAAGGAGGTCTATAATCATAATTAAACTGAAAATAAAAAAACAAATAACAGAAATTGAATTCCATAAAATCTCCCCTTCGCTTTTTCCCCCAAGCACAATACTGCACATACTAGTGAGGTTGTGGCTGGTTTAGAAACTTCATTTTTTGCAATGTTTGCAAAAATTGCTTGCCTTTTTTTTTCCCCATAACGAATTGCAAGGACATGGTGGAGTCACAGTAATCTTACAGCGACTCACCAGACACCATGCGAGAGATAGCCAAACCGAAATAGCAGTGCTGTTATCTTTGGAAATGCTCCCACTAGGAGTTGGATAACAATGATTAGACCTTTAGGAGAACTCAAATCTTGTGTGAATATTCATTTTTTTGCAGCCTTGTATCCAATGGTGGACACAAAACAGAAGGGATTCTGTAGATCAAAGTAGGCCATTCATTAGGGGGCTGGCTTTTGCCACCCATGACAAAATGGCCTTTTGTTTTTAACCCACACCGCATTTGTATGACTCTCTGGCCAATTCTCACCCCTTTGTTAATTATTCAGTAGTAACCAAGTTTTTCTGGAGAGGGAGGTCCTCCAAATAGGTCTGACACCTTTTATCTAAGGACACAAAAGTAGACACATGGCATTTATGCCTTTGCCTGGAGGTTAAGTATCACAATGCTCAACATGCTAATAGCAGGAATCCCAATGAAAACATCATCTATTTGTGGGATCTCCAATGTATTATAGTCATGAGAAGAAAAAAATAAGTACATCATCTTTCAATTCAATGATTTTGTGTATCAGGTCATAAAAAATAAAAACTTCCAGTCCATAGAATACAATCTCAGATAAATACATGACAGTGTAGTCCATCAAAAACTGGATCGAAATGCCAGAAGCCATGTGTGTGAAAAATGGAGTACTATGTGTACTTAGACATTAGCAGGGCAGGTAGCAACCAGATGCTACTAATCGGATGCTCATAATTCATTGTTCATGTGTAAGTATAAATAATCACCAAAAAAGCAGAAATGTTGGCAGTTTACTGGTCTGGAGAATTCAGGCATGCGTCAAGGAGGAAAGATTACAGTAATGATAATGTAATGATCAGTAGTGAAAAGCAATCTGCAAAAGGTGATAAGGCCATTTCCAAACAACTTAGAATCCATCACTTTACAGTGAGAAAAATTATTCACAAGGGCAAAACATTTGAGACAGTTGACAAATCTTCCTTTTAGTGGAACATCAGACCATGTAATATTAAAGGGAACCTGTCACCTGAATTTGGCGGGACTGGTTTTGGGTCATATGGGCGGAGTTTTCGGGTGTTTGATTCACCCTTTCCTTACCCGCTGGCTGCATGCTGGCTGCAATATTGGATTGAAGTTCATTCTCTGTCCTCCATAGTACACGCCTGCACAAGGCAAGATTGCCTTGCACAGGCGTGTACTGTGGAGGACAGAGAATGAACTTCAATCCATTATTGCAGCCAGCATGCAGCCAGCGGGTAAGGAAAGGGTGAATCAAACACCCGAAAACTCCGCCCATATGACCCAAAACCAGTCCCGCCAAATTCAGGTAACAGAGTCCCTTTAAGATAAACTGCCCAAAACTCAAGAGCTAAAACTCAGACTCTAAAGGCCTAAGTTAGCGTGTTAAATCTTAAAGTTCATGGCTATATGACAATGGCTTCTTCAAAATGGTTGCAAGGAGAAAGCTTCTTCTTGGTAAAAAGAACATGATCCTAGAAGTATAGTTTCTCCTTGCGGAGAGTGACATGTTAAGCACGACGAGGTAAGGAGACTTAAAGCCGCAATGCTCCTCTGGGAAATATGCAAATTGTCTCTTCAGAGAGGAAGAGGACTAGAACTCTAGTGCCACCTATTGGAAGTAGCAATCCTAACAGTCAATGTCGACCCTTTAACGAGCCTTGTCACAAGACTTAGGATAAAAGCCAAACCAGAATCTTAGTTTGCAGACACTGTGTTTTGGGGTACTGCCTCTCATCCGTGCAAAGTGGAGATCTAGTTTGGCTGAGTGAGAGGCATCTGACCGGGATCCAAGAAGCATCGTTGCTCCTTGCGGAGAGTGACATGTCATTGCGGATTTAAGTCTCCTCACCTCGACATGCTTAACATGTCACTCTCCACAAGGAGAAACGATACCTCTTGGATCCCGGTCAGACGCCTCTCACTCAGCCAAACTAGATCTCCACTTTGCACGGACGAGGGGCAGCACCCCAAAACACAGTGTCTGCAAAGTGAGATTCTGGTTTGGCTTTTATCCTAAGTCATGTGACAAGGCTCGTTAAAGGGTTAACAATGACTGTTAGGAATGCTACTTCCAATAGGTGACACTAGAGTTCTAGTCCTCTTCCTCTCTGAAGAGACAATTTGTATAAAAAGAACATGGAAACATGACTAAAGTTTGCAAACTTTCATCTGAACAAACCACAAAACCTTTGGAATAATGTCTTTTGGACAGATAAGACCAAAGTAGAGACTGTGGTCATAATTACCTGCACCACGTTTGGCAAAACTCAGACACAGTATGTCAGCTCAAATACCTCAAGCCAACTGTTAAATACTGTGATGTGAGGACTTGGGCTTGTTTTTCAGCAACAGAGCCTGGGCGCACTGCAGAAATTGAATCAACCATCAATTCTTCTACATATCAAAGTATCTAAAGTACAACTTGAGGCCATCTATCCAAAAGCTAGCATGACATTGACAGTAACGTGCATCAGCAAATGTGCATCAGAATGGCTGAAATGAAAAGGATCGAGGTGTTGTAATGGCTCCAGACCTACCTCAAACTAACTAAAATGTTATGAGTGCTATGCATAAATGAAAACCCACAAACCTCAATGAACTTAAAGAGCAGCTATCACCAGTCTGGGGCTGCCCTTTTTTTATTTAAAGAAAGAGTAGGCAGCCTCAGTCCACTGAATTTTCTAACCACTTATTAACAAAAACAGTCCAATATCTAATGTCACCCTATGGGACTTGACTTTCTAGCAAAAGTCAGTTTCAAACTTTTCGGTTGTGGGATCCCACAAACCTTTGTGGCCCTTTTAGTTGTGGAAATGGGTGGTTTTGCTCCCTGAACTACCCCAGATTGACTATGTACTTTGCTAAGCTTTTACTGAACAGTGACATAATTGGAGCCGTTACTGTTTGGGAACAGCTCAGTGAAGTACACGGCGACAGTAGCTGGGGAAGTTTGTGGGATCCCACAACCGACTAGTTAGGATTCAACTTATGCTATAAACTCAAGACCTTTATTGGGACAATAGGAACTCTTGAGACCTCTTTCGTTAACACGTGTTATTTCCAAGAGTCTGAGGCTGCCCACTCCTTTTTTTACATAACAAGGACAGCCCGGGAGTAATGATAACCGCTCATTAAGCCACACTGAAGAAAAGTTGGCCAGAATTATTCCAGAATGATGTGAGAGACTTATAAAGTCATATAGAAAACAATTAGCTCAAGTTATGTTCGGTAAAAGTGGTTCTACAAGTTATTGATGAGTTGTATTTAATTTTTCACACACTGCTATGGCATTTTAGTCTAATTTTTGCCAAATACATAATGACATGGTGTAATCTGTCGTTCATCTGAGGTTGTCTCTACCTAATTTTAGGACCTTCTAGGAAGCAGATGTTTTCTTCATTATGTACTGATAAGTATAACGATAGATATCATAGAGGGTGTACTTAGTTTATCTCGTCATCACTCTATACACATGATAACAATATAATTTCCTTATAGCCCAGCAGAAGTGTTCTCATTATAAGAGTCCTCTTCTGCGTGCCTCAAAGGGGGAGTTTATTATTTTTAATCATTAACAAGGTCATGCTCCCTTTTCCCACGCAAACATTTTCAGGATTGCAAAACCATGTTACGTTGCAGTTTGCTTTCTCTGTGTTTGTTTACATGATCTATTTCCTCCAGAAATAATTCAAAACAGCTTCTTTTTTTTTTCTCCTCCCTCCCGGCACAAAAAACAACTTTATTTTTTTTTTATATAGTCCTATATAGTCCTAGTCATTAGAAGAAATATTTGCTATTGTCTCAGTCACTCCTTTTCACAGCAATTAAGAATTTCCTGTTGTGTTATGCCAAAAGGAGGGTGCGGTCCCTGACGTCAATTCCAAAAGAGGAGCTCAGCCCATGCGCCCCACCCACGGGAAGTTTTCAAATTGGCTCCTTACATTCAAAACATATTGCCACACCGCAGGTAGAACAATCCAATGACTACACCTGCATTCTTCTCGCCTTGTTTTTGTCCTTACTAACCTAGATTCTTCTACACACGACAAATGCTTGTAATTTTCACTTTAGGTCATGTAAAATATTATTTGACAATCCTTTCGGTGTGTAAGAGAGAACTTCGCTGATATGAAAAGTACAAGTTTCATATTTGCCTTTTCTATCCGGTGACAGATCCTCATATAGAGGCAAGGGAAGGCATAGTGGACCATGTACATTGGTACAGAGAGATACAGATTAGATATTAGAAAAAACAGTAAGGGTGATCAATGAGTAGAACACGCTGCCACGAAGAGGTGGTGAGTTCTCCTTCAATGGAAGTCTTCAAACAGAGGCTGGATAGACATCTGTCTGAGATGGTTTAGTGAGCCCTGCATTGAGTAGGGGGTTGGACACGATAACCCTGGAGGTTCCTTTCAACTCTAACATTCTATGATCCAATGACATTCTGCTCAATTTGCAAAAAAAAACCTAGGTACATGTTAAAATTAGAGCCAGAAAATGTCCACTGAACAAGAAGTTGTAAACCGGTAAAAAAAGACACCCAGGTGCACTAAATAGTGATCCAGACTTGGATATATGTAGCACAAGAATGGTGGTAAACTGTTGTCTTTGACCTGGCTGAGACCAAATACTGATGTAAAATACTGACCAAATACTGAACGTGTGAATGTGACTAGTGGTCCATGGAAGTTTGGGTTCTGGTACCCTACCCGAACTTTATTCAAGAAATGTACCCGAATTTGAACCAGAACCCTAACCCCATTAAAAACAAAGGGGACCCAAGGTTTTGAGCTGGAAAACTCTCTCGCTCTCTCCTCCCAGACTTCCCCCGACTCTCTGAACGGACTAACGGGATAAGTCTGTGTTCAGCATATAGCACTGGACGCTAATTGTCCAGTACGAACCCCAAACTTAAGTTCTGATCATCTCTAAACGTGACCTAAAGATGAAAAATTGCCTGATTTTTATCCAGAAAAAACCAAACAATATTTCTACATACTGCTATGACCTTAGCTTCAGAGAACTAAGCAGAGGTCACATTGAGCTCAATAATTCCATTGGAGCATTTAAATAAACTCTACTGTCAGAAGGAGATCACTGACAGATTTGCAGTTTACACATTCTGCAGCCTGCTAAGTACTGTGATTAATAAAGGCATGTCCCCGCTTAATTGTAAAGTTCTGCGGAATATGTTGGCGCTATATAAATAAAAATTATTATTATTATTATTATTATTAAAGGTAATAGAGGTCAAACGGTACAACATTTTTAATGAACACTATTTGACCCCCATACCCAACATATCTTTTAAGTGTCCACATTATGTGACTTACTCATGGAACATTGACTTTGGAGGTGTACTGATACCAGGAGACATTTGTTCAGGGTAAATTTCAGTCATACATTGATCTGTCACAGGCTCAACTTTTATGCTTTTTAATAGTGGAGATTTTTCGTAACACTCCGGGACTGTCACAGGCACTGTAACAGAACAAAGATAGAAAGTTTATTTATTAATGCACATGAACCATTCTCATGTAGTCAGTTAGTAGATAGAGATAAGTGTCTATAGGAAAAATATTCGTCCAACAGCCATCATAGCCAGCTCTTACCATACATAGGAGTGCTAGTTCTTCCCAAGCGCTACTGTGTTCTGTATTTATAAGCCGCGGCTTATCGCCAGGAGAACAATGAGCTCAGCAATCCAAAATCGGAAGTGCACGATTGACCATCAGTCAATCAATGAGTCATCAATATAGGGGTCTGTGCACCTATACACATTAGACCAGGGGTGTCAAACTGCATTCCTCGAGGGCTGCAAACAGATCATGTTTTCAGGATTTCCTTGTACTGCACAGGTGATAATTTAATCACCTACACAAATAATGAGTTGGTGATTAAATTATCACCTGTGCAGTACAAGGAGATCCTGAAAACATGACCTGTTTGCAGCCCTCGAGGAATGCAGTTTGACACCCCTGCATTAGACCATCAGCCAAGCTTGTTGATATCGGCGGGTTCGGCCGACATTAGTCTAATATGTATGGGGGTCTTTAAACTGCAGTGGGTCTCCACACTGAATTTTATTAAAAGCTAAACCGCCCTCAAACCAGAAATCAATGAAAATTTTTGGCCCAGATCATTCTGACATTGGTGCTACAGCAAGTGAATAAGCTGAAACCTTAGCGAACTTCTTTTGTCATCATAGATCCATACATTATTAAGGCCCGCATACACATTAGACTAAAGATGGCCAAACCCGTTAATGTCGGCTGGATCGTCCATCAGTCTAATGAGTATGGAGGCCTCCTTACTTTGTTGATGTCAGAAGAAAGAAAGTTCTGGCCTCTTGAATTTCTATGGTTGAGCATTTTATTCCGTGTGGAGATGAGCTGCTCATAGAGAACACAAGAGTGCTTAGCTGAGCCAAGCTTGCTTTTCTATGGGGTAGTCAGGAGAGGTAGGTGTCAGATGAAATGTGCTTAGAGGCCTTTAGTAAATACTGGTCATACTGGATAAACCATTAGCAAATGTATGTCCGACTGGGTTTGTCTCAGAGATATCTACCATCAGAACTCAACTACTGTGGTGATCAGTGGATTGTTGCAAGTCCCATTCCTGGAGCAATAATGTGCTCAGTTGAATGGCATCCATGTGATACATATAAGGCTCTACTATATCAGAATGGAGCAGCTTTAATCTAGGATGTCTTGTGTTGTCCTCAAACCCAATAGGGAATATGGACAAAGATTGTTCACACAAGAATCCTCAGAAGAACTACCCTAAAATGTAAAACTGAGTAAACAAAGGGATACAGGCTCTTCAGATGGAGGCACGATATCTGCGCCTTCTACTTGTCATTTATCCAAATTGACAGATTAAAAATATGTTGAATTCTTAACATTATTAGAAGTACTTACTGTGTTTACTACTTTGATTCTCCAGTTCATCAGCTATTACCATGATTGGATGCTGAAGATGAGGTGTGTACATGAAAGGAACAGGCTGTACAACCATTGGCTGCAATAAGGGTAAGAGTCCAGGGTTCCTATACCCATGTCTAGGAAATGCAGACAACAATGGGTTAATGGTTAATGGCATTGGGAATTGTGGTACAGATGGTGGTGATGGAGTTAACTTTTTCAAAGGTGGACTGGATGAGTGCATATATAAAACTGGAGGAGTTCTTCTCTTGGGAGGAGATGGGGACCTTCCTGCGGAGGGAGGCGAATTCCTCTTGTTTGTAGTTAGATCCACCGGCTCCATTTGGAATCCAGACAATGTTTCAATGCTGGGGTAAAGTTTACTGTGAGGCATGTTTGGTGTTGGGTAAATGACACTGTATTTATTTGTCTTCAGTGGCTCTATGTAACTTGTTTGATATGGCTACAGAAGGAAGACAAAAACAAGAAAAAGACACCTTGAAGTACAAAATTCAAACAACTGAAGATAATACATAAACGGTCTGAGATAATTATTTAGATTAGGAAATGCCAGCAGACTGGCCAAGCACACTCAGATTTTCCGCACACATTTTGTATAAGCTATAGAAACCAGTTAAAATTTTTACAAAGCTGTTGTAATAACCAGTTCAGGGACTCACGTCACTTGAAGACACAAAAAACAACTATCTTTTAGTGGTGTTGTAGACAAGGAAAAAGAAAAAGATTTCCTGGTGCATTCACAAACTAGAAGTCTCCACTTTCCTCTTTGGGATGATTCTTAGAAGGGTCAATCTACAGGTTCTTGGCTTAAAAAACTCAAAAACTAAGCCCTATTATATGGGCATTATGTAGCAAAGTTGTAGTATTTGGCTATTGCATGGCATATGTATGTGTTTCATCTTGAGAACAATATCTCAGCAATGTGAAACACTGGAACGTTCTGTAATGCAGATGAATGCTCGCTGGGGAGGTCTCAGCACTGGGATGTTTTGTAAGCAGGGTATTGTCAGGGGACCTTGCTAATGTTGCCCATAAACATTACATAGCTGTCAAGCTGACAGCCATCTCTCTCAACACCCCCATACACAGATACTCTCAGCGCAGTCAATCATTCCTGTGTCCTCTATGAGAAAGCTGCTGCCAGGCTCCTTGGGCAATGCCTTATCTCCATGTCCAACAAAAAGAAATTTCAATGGCCTGATTCTTTTCTCCCCCCAATATAATTTGCCAGGAGATGGTAAGGAGGTCACATACCCATTAAATTGTTTGCCGATCACGTTGAAATTGACAGGTTTGGACAACCCTTAGCCTTAAGTGTTTGAAGGCCTTAACAAAGAAGGGGTTGTCTCAAGTAAACATCTCCGTAAAGGCAATGCTCACACCTGTGTTGTTAAAGGGTTTGTCCGCTCCATGGAAAGTGGGCCCAAAATGGTGTAAAATTCCTAAAATAAACTCAGCAGGTACTTACCCCCTGGGTTTAGAGTGGCTCCATTCACGGTGTTTCGGGTGCAGTAGTGATATCACATCAACATTGTCAGCTGTGCCGAGCTTCACAGAATATGGCTAGAGTGGTGATGTCAACGCAGCAGCTAAAACCCAGAGCCAGGGCACTGGCAGGCCGCCGATGCTGGACCCAGGAAGGTCGAGTACCTGCTGAGTTTGTCATTTTAGGAATTCTACACAGTTTGGGTTCCTACCTTCCTGGAAGAATGTTTAACAAGAATAATGGCAATGGTGTTTCCATCCAATGTCCAGTGATCCTCACAGACGATTACTAGGGTCTGTCAGATTTCCATGATGGTGTCCATCAACTTACAGCCCAACATTTTTGGTATGTAATGTTAAAACAACTGACTTCATTTCCTCATAGCCGAATGTTGATTTTCTTCTTTGCCAAATGATGACTTCAAACATTTCAAACTCTTTTTTTTCACTGACTAAAAAGGGTGGAGAGATCTTTTCCAGTAATCGTTCCATTCAGGGCAGTGATTCAGAGTAACCTAATCTTCATCATCATCACAGGCTACTTGTCTTGTGAGGACATATATACAACACAGTCATAAAATTGTGGTAGGAGCACCCTGAGGTATCCACTTTCCGTCAGTCTGCGCTGTTCTAATCCAAGGCGTTGGGGTGATTGGTGTGGTTTAGTTATACAAAGGTACAGACGTAATGTAGAAGTGATAGCAGAAACAGATGGTAGACAAAGCTACAGTAATGTTCTTTCTTTGGCTGGGCAGAGACAGTCTATTCATAATAAATTGAAACACACACAGAAGAATATGTTCTGTACAGCCAAAAGCCTGCCAAAAGCCATGGTGTGGTTCTTGGCACCAACCTTTATATGACTAGATTTCATCCCGCAATAAAACAATTACTGCTACAAAACTAACTGTATTGCCATGGAAATATCCATTAGATTATTAAATGTCTCACCTTACTTGGTAAAATTGAAGAAAAATTTCTTCTAATTTCTGGAATAAAATTTCCTGTATTTGTGTCTAGTGCAAGGCTCGTGGCGCCATTTGCACATCTTTTTAAAACTTTGGCAGAAGATGAAGTTGGTGACTTCATGATTGAAAATTTGCAGAGTTTGCTTAAAAAAAGACTATAAAATTGAGCTGATCCAAGGGAATTTTCACTTTCAGGCCAAATAAACTGAGAATGAGTCTGTCAGGAGGTATTGGAACATGTCTTTAAACCACAGTACTGACCCCACACCTCTAGGAGCTTTGGCAATACATTCGCTGTGCACATGTCATGTCACCTTACCTTGAACTGAAGTGACATACTGAAATGTGTTGACAAAAGCAAAGTGCATAGGTTATACACGTTTCCTGAAAGAAAACATATATGGGGAGGTGCTAAGATAAATCCAGACCATATCGTCCTATGATCACCATATCGTAGCCGAATAGGAGGTGTGTTATGACCTCAATGAACCCCCAGATTCAGATAAGATTATTTATAGTTTGGCCTTGTTAGTCCCATAGTTCTAGTAGATAAAATGGATACTTTATAGGTATATAGTGCCCTAATATTTCTAGACAGTGAGGGTTAGCATTGTTGCCTTGCAGAACTGGGGTCCTGGGTTCAAATTCCACCAAGGACAACATCTTCAAGAAGTTTATACGTCCTCCCGTGTTTGGGTGGGTTTCCTCCTGGTTCGCTCCCACACTACAAAGAATACGATGGTGCTATATAAGTAAGAATACTTTGAAGAGATGTTCACACTGAGTTATTGACTTGGATTTTACAAGCCAACCCGCTTCAAAATCCATGTTGAAAAAGTCATTGTGAACGTACCCTAAAGAGTTGTTCCCAATTTAGGTTGTTCTTAAAGAAAATGACCTATTGTTTTTGGGCAATCTTTTCACAATCTATAGAAAAAGAAATCGAAGTCTTTCAATTTTCAAACTAACCTCTGAGGGTTTTCCTGTCCTTTCAGGAAATCTACATAAACATTAGCAGCAATAGACTGACCGGGACCAGATCTTCTGTTTTGAAGCATCTAATAAGCATATGCAGAGATGTTTTTGCGATGGGAGGCGGAGCTGTGACATCACCCATTGTGATTGGTGGATCCTGTGTTATCAGCTGTAGATTACCTGTCATTGTAATCCCGTCTCTGAGGAGCAGGAGGACCTGAGCTTAGGAGTCCAGTAGGTGGTCCTCCTCAGTGACTGACAGTTATCTCTATAAGCAAAACCTTTACAGGAAAGGCTGTCAACCTATTCGAACTCTTCTTGCTCTATAACATGTCGCCTGCATATTCAATGTCACGGGTTCCTTTCAAACAAAAGTGATTGACTATGCATGGCCATTTCTAGCCTTGGGAATAATTGGGTATTCCGGAATCTGTACCTTCTCACAAATTTAAACAACAAGTGAAAAAATGTATAATAGAAAAGCAACAAGAATATCTTTGAGAATTGACGCAGATCTTCATTCCATGTTTAGATTACATTTATTAAAAAGGCAACAAAATAGGGGTAATATCTTGCATGCTTATGGCAAAGCTCGTTCACTAAATTCTCTTAAACTAGTATGGCTAGACTAAACCACACGCACATTTCTGCACATTTTCCCCCCACTGTGGATACCCCTTCCTGTTATGGGTCAGGGTCTTGGTTTGTGAAGTCATAATACCAGCAGTAGTAAAGCCTGTGTGTTTTCACTGTTCCATTTAAGATGTGTGACCTGGAATTTATAGCCTTACATGTAACTTGCCATATAAAAATCCCAGGCTGTGAATACATGGCTTTAGGCTAGAGGGACTTTTAACTCCTATGAGTCAATAATTGAACAGAAGAAGAACTGGCGAGCAACATATAAATAGTGAAAAAACCAAGGCATCTAACATTTACCATAAAAAGGGACAATGCTCAGCAAAACCTCTTAATTAAAAGCCGATGGGTTTATTATAAATCAGAACCCTTCACACATGAATCCAAGACGTGAATCAACAGTTCTGAGAATCCACATTTTGTCTTGGTCGTGCTAATCAAATGTTCCTCTGTACTCGGAAATTCCTCTCTTTCTCCGTGTCAGACACAATCCCATTTTGAACTATGATTTCCTTTCCACAAGAATGTTTACAAAAGCAATAAACAGCGGACAGAAGTTATGAATCCGACAGGCGCAGGAAGCGGAGTTAATATAGTTTCCTCTATATGTGTCTAGCAAGAACTAAAATCTGCTTCATAAATAAATTTTAAATATATTTATATAAATAAATTATATATTAAAAAAATAAATAAATACATTATATATTTATATATTTTTTTCTTTAAATGCTAAAATATTAATGGAACACTCAAGGGAAAACTGATACACTTATGTTGGGTGTAAAAGAATTCCTAGCATTCTCTGCACAACTTAGGTCCTGCATTAGGCATAATACAGAGTATTCCAAACTGTAGTGTATGTACAGTACTGTTACATTAAGATCTCATTCACATGTCAGGTTTTTTGCGCTCGAGTGCTAGCCATGTTTTTCACAGATAGAACTCATAATTATATTAGTGTACGAGGCTGTTCACATTTCGGTCATTTTCTGTGGACCAAGCAGTCTGCGCAAAATCACAAAGACATGTTCTATATTTATCCGAGCATCGGATCAAAATCGGCAATGCAAGTCTAGGAGTCTGTAAAAAATAAAATAAAAATGGGCAGCACTCGAATGCCATAAAAGTGCGGTGCGACTTTTAAAGACTGGTAGACAGGAGAAGCCGCCGAAACTCTGTTTTTTCACATACGGAAAAAAACTGATGAATTTCGGACAGAATTCCGTCCACACTCTGACCACAATCATTGATGAAACTTGGTCATTTTTTTCTCATACATGAAAAAAAAACTGACATGTGAATGAGCCCTAGCAGGGGTTTGATGCCTTTTTATTATTAAACGGAGCATAATGTATATAGGGCTCAATCTAGAAAGATATAAAAAAAAAATCCATTGTCATGAGCTTATTATTAGAACTGTGTCTACAAGAGGGTAAATATATTGTGAGAAAGTGACCAGACAAGTGGTCAGTGAATGCTAATTTTTCTATGGTTCCTCCCATATGCATATTAGGCTTCAAGAAGTATATACCCCACCCATGGAAAGCTGGGCGAGGTATCAGGAATGCAGGAGAGCTGGATATCCCTTGCATTTCCTTCCCAGCTTTCGCTGTAGACCTTCTCAGTCAATGTGTTGGGCTGATTCATTACTGGGTTTGGAAAGGTGAGCAGAGTGCTCTTTAGGTGGCACAAAACAGAAGAAGCAGAACGTTTCTGTCTGTGGAGACTGTGACTATTGGACTTTTGGTGTGGGTAACACATCCTTTTGGTTACTTTCTCAGATGTTCGGCAGGGTTGCGAGCCATCCAAAAATTTCTAGATTGCCATAAAAAAAAGAATTTCATGCGTTCGTGATCTGACGATTTTTAAGACTGTAATTAACATAATTGTATATTTCACAGTAAATGCAGTTAATATCTTAATATTACAATTATGAGCAGTAGACATATATCACTTAAAAACTTTATGATTTATTATGTTTTTACAATTTGTCTATAAAAAAAACTTTAGCGGTCCATTTTTTATTATAGGCTACCAGGAAGGAAAAAAAATATTAAGATGTCAATCCTGGCAGTTGGTCGTAGGGCACCTGTATAGTCAGGGAAGCTAAATTTTAGTTAGTCCTCAGCTGAGCAGAGCCATTTATCATAAGGCCAGCAGTGATGTAACCATATAGCCAGCCTGGATTAGGATTTAGGATGAACGGATCAATCACTGGAGAAGAACATCATGGTCGGAAGAGTAGAAGGAACAAGGCGAAGAGGAAGACCAGCAACCCGATGGCTTGATACTATCACGATAAAGGTGGAGAAGACCCTGGTGGACCTATCTAGGCTTGCACAAGATTGATCTTCCTACAGAGCATTCATCCATCAAGTCGCCATGGCTGAAGATCGAGCAGAAGGTCGCTAAATGATAAGGTTATATTAGTGATTTGCAGATACTCATTGCTTTTTAAAAGTCCCTTTTAGTTTGTAAATCTTTACACTATGTATATGACCCTTATTTAAATATTAGTGAAGAGCTTTTATTCCTTGGAGTACCAGATGAGATGACCTAATACAGGCAGATCGCGGTCATTACTTTAACAGAGAAGTCTGGCGAGTGCCCAGAGCTCCTTTAAGCAGCCGTGAGGAAGATGAGGTCATGGTAAGTTACAGGATGGGGTTTGGCGAGGGGGAGAGGTGTACGGTTTGTGCCAATATTAAAGCCTGCATTGCTTTCAGACACAGATAATCTTGTGATCTCTCTCATATATGTTGTAGCTGTTGAGAGCATGTCTGGATAATAATGTCATTAGCAGAAGGGAAAGCATGTGATTTCCTGGCCAATCCCCACCCTGGGTTCGCACACCTCCAACATCCTGACTCCATGCGGTGCTACAGGACGAGATCAAAGCTGTGACTTATCTGTATCACTGCAAAAGAAAAACGCTTACTGGGCAATGCTGGACTTTACTTAAAAGGATGTTTCTATGATATTAATTACCTATTTTCATGACAGGTCATCAATATAAAATCGCTGGGGGTCAGACATTCGACTACCCCACCAATCAGCAGTTCTCAGCTTCTGCACTTGCTAGATCTGTGTCTAATTTCCCAACACATCTCAACACACATACACGTTAGGTGTAAGTGGGTAAGAAGCTAACAAACCTAATAATATGTTTTCGGGGAGTAAGGCTAGGTTCACACTTGCGTTGTGCAGTGTGTTCAACAAATCCGTTAAACGGACTGCACTAACGCAAGTGCCGACTTTGGCACTGTGCTAGCGCAGATGGAGCATCTGCTAGGTCCATTTGCACTAGCAGTGCGCTAGCAGTGACGGACCCGGAAACGCTGCAGCCCGCGTCTCGGGTCAGTCACTCAATGATGGCACATCGCTAGCGCACGTCCATTGTGGGCGTGCGCTAGCGATGCGTTTGCCATTGCAAGTAATGGCGGCGTTAACAGACTGCGCTACACCGCGTTATGCCGCGGTGTAACTAATGGCCCCATCACACATAGCGAGATCGCTAGCGAGATCGCTGCTGAGTCACAAGTTTTGTGACGCAACAGCGATCTCAGTAGCGATCTCGCTATGTGTGACACGTAGCAGCGATCAGGCCCCTGCTGTGAGATCGCTGGTCGTGTCGGAATGGCCTGGGCCATTTTTTGATCGTTGAGGCCCCGCTGACATCGCTGAATCGGCGTGTGTGACGCCGATTCAGCGATGTCTTCGCTGGTAACCAGGGTAAACATCGGGTTACTAAGCGCAGGGCCGCGCTTAGTAACCCGATGTTTACCCTGGTTACCATCGTTAAAGTAAAAAAACAAACGCTACATACGTACCTACCGCTGTCTGTCCCCGGCGCTGTGCTTCTCTGCTCTGGCTGTGAGCACCAGGCAGCCGGAAAGCAGAGCGGTGATGTCACCGCTCTGCTTTCCGGCCGCTGTGCTCACAGTCAGTGCAGGAAGCAGAGCGCCGAGGACAGACAGCGGTAGGTAAGTATGTAGCGTTTGTTTTTTTACTTTAACGATGGTAACCAGGGTAAACATCGGGTTACTAAGCGCGTCCCTGCGCTTAGTAACCCGATGTTTACCCTGGTTACCCGGGGACTTCGGCATCGTTGAAGATAGTTTCAACGATGCCGAAGTCTTTCCCCTGATCGTTGGTCGCTGGAGAGAGCTGTCTGTGTGACAGCTCTCCAGTGACCAAACAGCGACGCTGCAGCGATCCGGATCGTTGTCGGTATCGCTGCAGCGTCGCTAAGTGTGACGGGGGCTTTAGTCCGTTAAACGGGTTCACACAACGCAGTGTGAACCCAGCCTAAAGGAACCCAGGCAAAGAGGGAGGAGAATATGGAAACTACCATGCAGACTTTGACACTGGCTGGTCAAAGACCCAAGATATTTATTTTACTTATATATGGCCCCTACATATCCCACAGCACTCTACAGACATCATCACTGTTTCATTGGGGCTAACAATCAGTATGTATTTGGAAGGAAACCCGAGCAAACATGGGGAGAACATACAAACTATAAACCATAAATTCATTTTGTGCAGTAAGAAGCACACATATGGTGGATTATATCTGATGTCAAGAATACAATATTAACAATTTTGGAAGCTGTGTGTGGGTCCAAGATATTAGTGTCATGTCTGCTATGAATAATGTGCCATGTTTGCCTAGAATACTAGGGTCATGTCGGACGCAGTATAATGATGAATAATAGTACCGTGCTACATTCAAGAATAGACTAAATGGTATAAAAAATGAGCTGATATTCACCCATCAATAAAATGTATAGTATTGTTAATTGTAAAGGGAACCGGTCACGTCGGATATCGCCATTAACTAGGGTCAATCTGCATTAAAAAGGTGCCTGTCCATAATACTGAAGCTGGGAGCTGCCAGCTTTCAGTTATACAGGCGTGCCAGTGACTGTAGACATGCCCTGGCTTAATGGTGGACACTTTACTCTGCACTGATGCACTTCAGAGGGGACTGGCAGTCAAAGTGTTGAGGTGGGCATACACCTGCTACTCATAGTATAGTGTGCGCTGGTTGAACCTGCACCGGATCTCCTGTATGACTGAAAGCTGACGGCTCCCGATAGAATGCAATTAGTTTTCTTCTGGGTGCCGCACTTTCAGGGAGGCGACTGAGAGCCTCTCTAATGTTATTAATCTACAGATTGACCCCATATTTGGAGGTTAATAGCGTTATCCAGCACAAGAGCTTCCCTATAATAACCAGTGGAGTGAAATTCTACTGCTCATTACACAGTACACACAGTACTGCTCAGACGTTAGTTTTTACAGACTATAACACAATACCCCCACAGCAATAAAGAAAGCAAAGAGCGTAGTTATATTTACTGTACAAGTAATATACACTGACACTGGAAGAAAGTTACATAACGTCTGGTATTAATGAATTCCAGACAAATGCAACCATCGGGAGCAATGCAAGAAAAATCTAACACAAGGTATTATCAGAATTTAATGTAAAGTAGTGAAAGAGGCCAACTCCGTAACGTCATCTTAAGACCTTGGCCAACACTCCCTCAGTTTTGGTGTCCTCTTCCAAGTCCGCAGTTGAGCAATGTAGATTCTTGGGACAATCCTGGATAGGTATTTCTGGATCACAAACGCTATCATTACACAGAAGCCAGAGAATTTTATACAGACATCATGGCTGCTGCTGAGCGAATGGATCAAATCTTGACTAGTCAGCAGGAGAATAGTTCCAAATTTTGACATGTCAGCAGAAATTGCCTCAAATTCATTTTCAAGGATGGTCTCACAAGGAACAGCTATTAGTTCCAGGACAACTCAACTTCTTTTCCAAACATTTTTCAAGAGTCGATTTATAGAAATGATCTAATTTTATAAGCTTGCCTGTCTTCGGATATAAACCAAATGTTCTTTTAAAAGTGTTTTCCTCCTGCACAGAAGCACAGTGACAAGCAGCTGGCTCCAGTCCCCTCAGCTCACAGGTTACACTCACTCAGAATAATGGAATTATCACATGTGGAAAACTCGCCATCCGTTCCAAGACAAATGCAACTTACGGAGTGGAGTTTACTGGGGTATTGCAGTCTATTTTTCATTTCATGCCAATGTATACAAGATAGCAGCAGCAAACTGTCCCGAAATACAACACGTGTCTGCGCCAGATTTTTCTGCTCTCAAATGGCAACAGCATTGCAAAACATGCCAGTGTCATAGATTCATCATTGTGGTATGAGTGTTACACGATTTTCTCGTAAGTGGAGAAATAGAAAAAAAAATGCCTCCACATTCTCCATTCTGAGAGACTGTGAAAATTGGACTGCACTTGGATATCATCCGAGTGTAGCCTATTTTTTTCAGGGACCTATTGATTTGCATTGTTGATTTTGATTTTACCCTCAGATCAAAAATCAGACATGTTACCAATATTTGGTCCAAGGAAAAAATTGGTCATACGAATGGTCCGATAGAATATCATGAGTACGAGTGCTATCTGCGATAATCAGGATCTCTTCCCGATGTGGCTTCCCAAGGATACACTGGAATTCCAAGGAAATGCTAATTTTTATTCATAGTGTTTTATAATGACACATTCTTACTTTATACAAGATCTCCTTCTCTACTCTCCTCTTATCTCTTCTTCCCACAAACACATACAAGACTTCTCCCGTGCTTCCCCCATACTCTGGAACTCTATACCCCAACACATCAGACTCTCGCCTACCACAGAAACCTTCAAAAAGAACCTGAAGACCCACCTCTTCCGACAAGCCTACAGCCTGCAGTGATCCTCAGTCTACTGAACAGTCGCACAACCAGCTCTACCCTCTCCTAGTGTATCCTCACCCATCCCCTGTAGACTGTGAGCCCTCACGGGCAGGGTCCTCATTTCTTCTGTACTTGTGTGTGCCTTGTATTGCTCGTGTTTATTGTATTTGTCTATATTTGCCCCTTTTCACATGTGAAGCGCCATGGAATAAATGGCGTTATGCAAATGTATAATAATAATAATAATACAGTTACCTGCAGATATGAAGCATATCATCATTTGGCCAATGTAGGGGACAACTTAAGAGCCAGATAACTTTCAGCAGAGGACAACAGTGACTCCCCGCACCCGAGATGTTGGTATGATGGAGCATTCTAACGCCGGCGGTGACATTGTGACTTGTGACATGGAGACTTGTTTCATTCTAAGGCCGGAGTGTAATTATGGTGGGTGTGGGGGAGCTAACAATTTATGGTGCAGGCCAAGGGCAGCAAGCTGAATCCTTCTCAAGGGTGAAGTATGAAGGATGACTGTTCTTTTGAGAGCCACAAAAATGGTGAAATTACAGCAATAATTAATAATAATGTAGCATAACATGCTAGATTGTTAGCTTTATACTAGTGATGAGCGAACGTGGTGGGATAAGGTGTTATCCGAGCATGTTTGGATGCTAACTGAGTATCTCGGACGTGCTCGAAAAATATGCTTGAGTCTCGGAGCTGTTAGACACATTGCAGGGACTACCTAGCAAACAATCGCCATATGTGTTGTGGCTGTCGAACAGCCGAGAGACATGCAGCTGCGGGGACTCGAACATATTTTTCGAACACGCTGAAGACACTCAATTAGCGCCCAAGCATGCTCGGATAACACTATTTCATACACATTTTTTTTTTTTATCACTATAGCATTTTTTTAAACGGTGTAGTCATAAATAGTTCCTTCCACCCACATTTCTTACAGACCGCTAGAAGGATCTTTAAATAAATCAATACATTGAGTTTCAATGTGACAAAGCATCCGGGAGAATCAGATAATTGTGAAATCAAAGGAAGAAGACAACACTAAAAACATACAATTAGGCTACTTCTGGGAATAACTTTTTTTTAAATATATATATATCTCCTGCAAAAACAATTATCGCTGTATAAGTATCCACATCCTGCCTTGGGGAGAATTACATCCGCTCCGTGAGGCTCATGTCTGCATGCAGGGCAGTGAGAACAGTTGACGAGGTGCTTTGTGTGTTGGGAGCAAAGCCGGCTCTAACTCTTTGACTAATTCCTCGTTTTCATCCAAATTGCTAGACAGAAATGTGAGAGAAGGGTCTGCCAGCGCTGGAAGGAGGCACAGGAGGGAACTAAGAATTAACAGCAGATTTCTTCACGCGCTGCCACTTAGCTATGTAGAAAAGTATACTTGGGGTACGCCAGTGTGAGAGCGTAATAACTATCCTGGGATACCAAGAAACACATACATCATGGTACTCTTGCAGCGTTGTGTAATTTAAGAACAGACTCACACACTGGAAAACACAGATTTTGTAGCCTGTAATGGAAAAAAAAGTCTGTTTCGGCAATACAGAGACATATACAATCCAATATCAACAGTGACATAACTTGTGGCTCTTTCCAGAGGTCAGTAGGTTTGTATAAAAGCTGAAGAAGCAATATATAACGTATACTCTACAGGCGCGATGTAAATAGTATCCCTCGTATCTAAATATTAGGACGGGTTGCATTCTGGACACAAACACTTGTGTTAAGACCATGATTTTCACCATTTCAGATGAAATATTTGCACCATTTTTGGAAATAAAAAAAATGAACAACCCAGGACCCACAATGTATTTCTCTAAATTTTGTCCACTTACCATTGACAAGGGCTCCGTGGCCTCTGGCTTTATGAGAACTGGGTCAAACATTAGCATTATTGCATCAATGCCCCTCGTGTGGTCTTGTCTGAAATCAATAGAAGAAATAAAAGTAAATTATTATTATTATTTATTTATATAGCACCATTAATTCCATGGTGCTGTACATGAGAAAGGGGTTACATACAGAGTTATAGATATCCTTTACAGTAAACAAGTTTACAGTGACAGACTGGTACAGAGGGGAGAGGACCCCGTCCTTGCGGACTTACAAATTATTGCAATGTCGTGATGATACTGGCAATTTGGCAATACAATTTCATTACATGTCCTCGGATAGTTCACACGCTCTGGTGTAACGTTATTATTCCTTCATTGAACAGGCAGAAACGTGGAAAAGTAGCAACACCAACAAGAAACGGAAGGTCACACATTATTTATCTCACCCACCCAACTGCTGCAAATTGTAGCTGCTGCTCCAGAGGACTCAGGACAGTAAGGTCATGTTCATACGTTCAGTATTTGGTGAGTTTTTTACCTCAGTATGTGTAAGCCAAAACCAGGAGTGGAACAATCAGAGGAAAAGTATAATAGAAACACATCACCGCTTCTGTATTTATCACCCACTCCTGGTTTTGACTTACAACTACTGAGGTAAAATACTGACCAAACACTGAAGGAGTGAACCTGGCCTTAGTGGCACCGAAAGAAAACATTTCCACTGCAGGTATTGAGGACTGAATCAGCTTTTTCATCACCTTATGTCACCATCTCGTATTAATGATGTAAAGTTCCTTTAAGGCTACGTTACCATAATTAGTTTTTGGTTAGTTTTTTTTTTCGTATTTTCACAAAAAAAGGCAAGTAACCTATTTTAGTTAATGGGTGCAAAAATAGTGCAGAAAAATTTGCAACATCAAAAACTCACCAAAAGCTCATCATGGGAACGTAGCCTAAGACTGCGAGCACATAAAATAATAATTGTTCCATGTACAACACATAACATTTGAATGCACGGATAAAGCAGAAGGCCAAGGAAAGATAGTTTCTCCCTGGTTGATACTTATTAATGTGGGATTTTCTGTTTTGTGAACTGTTACTATCGAATTGATGAAGGGAAATTAGTGGAAACTGCGCGTTACAGCTGTTTGCTCGATAAATGGTTTTATCTTTTCAAAGTCTTTGCCCATGTGCCAGGAAGTGCCATAGCTAGAGAAGTTTGCAGTTTAGAATATTCTTTTTTGTAGAAGTAAGAACATTGGGTTCATTAATAGTTCTTCAGATCACTACTCACTTCTATACTGAAAACTATGAGCAATCTACCGCTTTTAAGTTCTGTAGACAAGTTCGACCAGGTGGGCAAAGATGGCATAACCCCAAGATGTTCATGTAATCTGAAATGAGGTATGGCCAAGCTCTACCTTTGGAAAATGCATACATTTCCCTGTATGTGATCGAAGATGCCATAACACCACTAATAAAGCACACCTGTGGTCATATAGGTTTCTTTCCATGTAGCAGTGTTAGTAATACATTGTGTGGCACTGTTATTAGGTTACTTTATATGTAAATGGCTGCTTGAATAGCTCATGCTGGCATTTACTTGTGTGACAGCGCTAGTAATGTATCGTACGGTATATCATTTCTGTAGAACACGGCACTGATATTTGGACACCTGTGTTTGCCCAATGAATGGCACTGATATTTGGACACGATACTGTCTCAGCATGAAAGCATTATACAATGGCTACTTAAAAGGCACCTGTCAGTCACTTCATGCTGCTTAAATGGCAGGCAGCTTCTCTGCACAATTGCAGCCAGGTATATTATTCCCTGAAATGCTCCTGAATTTCTGAGAAAATGTACTTTGAAAATGTGGGGACCATAGCCGAACACCAGACTAGTCCAGCTTTGCCTTGGCCGACTCTTCCCAGCGCTGCTTCTGGTCATTGACAGTTCCCTTCCTTATGTGTACATAGGGAGAGACCTGTCAATATCACCTCTAGCAGTGCTGGCAAGAGCCGGCCTTGAATGAAGTCAAATGTGTGTCAAAAAATGATATACCTGCCTGCAATCATGCAGCCAATCATGTTGTATGCACTATACTGTTTATTAATGAACTATAACAGTACAACGTGGGGGGCACCTGTAGAGAGTTTTGCACAGGACATCAATGTAACTATGTCCCCAGAGGGTGCCAGTGTGCTCCTCTGTGACTTTATATACAGTTCTGGCAAAAATTAAGAGACCACTGCAAAATGTTCAGTTTGTCTGATTTTTCTCTTTAAAGGTATATTTTTGAGTAAATATAAATTGTTCTTGTTCTTTTATTCTATAAACCTATGACAACATGTCTCCGAATTTGCAAGCAATAAATTTTGTTTGTTTTTTTCTGACTAAGAAAAATGGTCAAAATAAAAAACAAACAAACAGTGCTTTCAGACCTCAAATAATGCAAAGAAAACAAGTTCATAATCATTTAGAAACAACAATACTAATGTTTTAAATCAGGAAGAGTTCAGAAATCAATATTTTGTGGAATAACCATGATTTTTAATCACAGCTTTCATGCGTCTTGGCATGCTTTCCACCAGTCGTTCACACTGCTTCTCGTGCAAAAATTGAAGCAGTACTTCTTTGTTTGATGGCTTGTGACTAGTGTTGAGCGATACCGTCCGATACTTGAAAGTATCGGTATCGGATAGTATCGGCCGATACCCGAAAAATATCGGATATCGCCGATACCGATATCCGATACCAATACAAGTCGATGGGACACCAAGTATCGGAAGGTATCCTGATGGTTCCCAGGGTCTGAAGGTGAGGAAACTCTCCTTCAGGCCCTGGGATCCATAGTGAGGTGTAAAATAAAGAATTAAAATAAAAAATATTGATATATTCACCTCTCCGGCGGCCCCTGGACATCACGCTGGTAACCGGCAGGCTTCTTTGTTTAAAATGAGTGCCTTTAGGACCTGCGAATGACGTCGCGGCTTCTGATTGGTCGCGTGCCGCTCATGTGACCGCCACGCGACCAATCAGAAGCCGCGACGTCATTCGCAGGTCCTTAATTCCTAGAATTAGGAGTTTAGTGAATGAGAATGACGTCGCGGCTTCTGATTGGTCGCGTGGCGGTCACATGAGCGGCACGCGACCAATCAGAAGCCGCGACGTCATTCGCAGGTCCTAAAGGCGCTCATTTTAAACAAAGAAGCCTGCTGGTTACCAGCGTGATGTCCAGGGGCCGCCGGAGAGGTGAATATATCAATATTTTTTGTTTTAATTCTTTATTTTACACATCCCTATGGATCCGATACCCGATACCACAAAAGTATCGGATCTCGGTATCGGAATTCCGATACCGCAAGTATCGGCCGATACCCGATACTTGCGGTATCGGAATGCTCAACACTACTTGTGACTTTCCATCGTCCTCCTGATTACATTTCAGAAGTTTTCAATGGGGCTCAGGTCTGGAGATTAGGCTGCCCATGACAGGGATTTGATGTGGTGGTCTCTTAATTTTTGCCAGGGCTGTATATATGCATAATAGTATAATATATGTATATATATATATATATATATATACACATATACACACACACATATATATATGTATATATATATATATATACATATATTATACTATTATGCATATATACAGCCTGTGGTATATATATATATATACACACACACACACGCACATATGTATGTATATATCCATAAATACACACTGCTTATATAGATACAGTTAGGTCCATATATATTTGGACAGAGACAACATTTTTCTAATTTTGGTTATAGACATTACCACAATGAATTTTAAACAAAACAATTCAGATGCAGTTGAAGTTCAGACTTTCAGCTTTCATTTGAGGGTATCCACATTTAAATTGGATGAAGGGTTTAGGAGTTTCAGCTCCTTAACATGTTCCACCCTGTTTTTAAATGGACCAAAAGTAATTGGACAATAGACTCCAAGGCTATTTCATGGACAGGTGTGGGCAATCCCTTCGTTATGTCATTCTTAATTAAGCAGAAAAAAGGCCTGGAGTTGATTTGAGGTGTGGTGCTTGCATTTGGAAGGTTTTGCTGTGAAGTAAACAGTCGGTCAAAGGAACTCTCAATGCAGGTGAAACAAGCCACCCTTAAGCTGCGAAAACAGAAAAAACCCATCCGAGAAATTGCTACAATATTAGGTGAACTCATCAATGCAAAAAGACCTGGGCGCCCACGGAAGACAACAGTGGTGGATGATCGCAGAATAATCTCCATGGTGAAGAGAAACCCCTTCACAACAGCCAACCAAGTGACCAACACTCTCCAGGAGGTCGACGTATCAATATCCAAATCTACCATAAAGAGAAGACTGCATGAAAGTAAATACAGAGGGTTCACTGCACGGTGCAAGCCACTCATAAGCATCAAGAATAAAAAGGCTAGACTGGACTTTGCTAAAAACATCTAAAAAAGCCAGCAAAGTTCTGGAAGAACATTCTTTGGACAGATGAAACCAAGATCAACCTCTACCAGAATGATGGAAAGAGAAAAGTATGGTGAAGGCTTGGTACAGCTCATGATCCAAAGCATACCACATCATCTGTAAACACGGCGGAGGCAGTGTGATGGCTTGGGCATGCATGGCTGTCAGTGGCCCTGGGTCACTAGTGTTTATTGATGATGTGACACAGGACAGAAGCAGCTGAATGAATTCTGAGGTATTCAGAGCCATACTGTGTGCTCAGATCCAGCCAAATGCAGCCAAACTGATTGGTCGTCGTTTCATACTACAGATGGACCATGACCCAAAACATAAAGCAAAAGCAACCCAGGAGTTTATTAAAGCAAAGAATTAGGGGTATAAAATTTCAAAAAATGTAAAAGTACTACTTTTTCTTTTCTTTGAAATTGTTCACTTCGAAGAAGTGGCATTGACAGTGCCAAAATTCGATCAGTGCACAAGCTGTGCTACTTCTGGCTGGTTGTCCCGGATTTCCAGGTAAGCGTCATTTTCAACTGTATATATACAGTTCACTCCGGGCTGTAGCGCAGGAAACCATACGTTTCCTGTCCCACAACTATCCATCCTATAGGCCAGCCATAGACTGCTGTAGAAATAAAACCTACAAGATGTCAGCGACTCGGTACAATGACTTCACGCATAGCGCCATGTGTGCCGCCCACTCAGAGCACACAGGGGAGAAAGGACTCCGTTGCTTGGATTTTTTCAGCGTAAACTTTATTTTTATGCAGAGGATGGACAAAGGTGGCATTGTTACTTTTGGGAGGATACGTATCACTAAATCGGCACTTTCGGAGAGAGCAATCTTTATTACTTCATAGTTACTTTTGGAGAGGACACTCATTACTACTTTGTTATTTTTGAGAGGGCACTCATTACTACATTTTAAGTAATAATAATAATAATAATAATTTTTATTTATATAGCGCCAACATATTCCGCAGCGCTTTACAAATTATAGAGGGGACTTGTACAGACAATAGACATTACAGCATAACAGAAATACAGTTCAAAACAGATACCAGGAGGAGTGAGGGCCCTGCTCGCAAGCTTACAAACTATGGGGAAAAGGGGAGACACGAGAGGTGGATGGTAACAATTGCTTTAGTTATTCGGACCAGCCATAGTGTAAGGCTCGGGTGTTCATGTAAAGCTGCATGAACCAGTTAACTGCCTAAGTATGTAGCAGTACAGACACAGAGGGCTGTAGGCATTTTATAAAGGCACTCATGGGGCAGTATTTATTTAAAGGAATAATTTATTTACTTGGTAAAGCGGCTTTGGCATTGGCAACCTATGCCAGATCACTGTATGCAACTATGGTAGGTAAGCATAAAAAGTTACTGCACGGTTGCACATCAACACAGGTAACGTTTCTCCAGATTGTTGGAATGAGAGAAGACAAAAATTCTTAAAGAATAAATTTCCTTAACAGAAACTGTCTCTACTAGGACCCACGTGTACATTGCCAAACATGGCCAAAGTTGTCTGTCTTGTGAATCAAACCCCGGGATTCTGATTTTACAAGTTCTTGAAGACAAACTGAACCAAACAACAGTAGAACTCAAGTTGGGAGATAAAATAAACAGAAAAGCTGTTAAAAGGGCAAGGATCATGATTTTCCTGTGTAAACCAGGTGACCTTTAAACAGATTTGCATAGAAGCTGCCGCATTCCTGGCATCCGGCGGCCCATGTCATTGCATTGGGAGGGTCCCATTTGTTGCTCCTTTCCATAAATCTTTTGACACTCTCTACTTCCCTCTGTGCAGGAAGGCAGGGCTGGCATTTCTCTAGCAAACTGTTTTTGCTACTGTTGATAAGGGGAGATGGTAAAAGGTCAGATGACATCACAGTGGGTTTTGACTCATGGATCTCTGGATGCTCTTTCATAGACTTATGAATATGGTTATGCTTAGGATCCACTTGCACAACATGTGCTTTTTTTTTTTTTAAGTCTTGAGATATTTCATGAAAATGGAACCTTGGCCAGTAATAGCTACAATGGGAAAGAAAAGTTGCTTTCTTTCTGCATTCTATTCACATGTAAAAAGTGTCTTCCACTACAGATCACAAAGGCATTGTTATTTAGTTTTCTATGATGACTGAAAGGCAGATTTGCAATTCCAGTCTCTAGACTGGGGGCTATCCACTTGGAAAGAAAACCTGTTGCCATTTTACATCAGTTTAGTATTGGTCATATGCTGACACAGGATGCGCTCTCCTGTTTCGAGCACAAGTGCTTCAGCAGTGGCTTTCACCATCAGTCCAAGCTGAATCACTTGTGGCCCTGACACACGAGAGAGTTATTGTCACATGAGACCAGTACCCTGTGTGTAGGGGGCTGGATTACTGGCTTGTTTCCATGACTAAGCCAGTCCCTTTTTTGTCACGGCTAATACATTGGCAGAGAATGGTTATTTACTGTCATGAGACAGTCAGACTCCTCCACATACGGCATTGACGACTTCCCAACACAATGCACCAGCGGTCCCCAACTCCAGGCCTCGAGGGCCGCCAACAGTGCAGGTTTTCAGGATTTCCTTAGTATTGCACAGGGGTTGGAATCATCACCTGTGCAGATGATCACATTACCACCGATGCAATACTAAAGAAATCCTGAAAAACTGCACTGTTGGCGGCCCTTGAGGCCTGGAGTTGGGGACCCCTGCAATACACTCTCACCCATTTCAAAAAACCAGAAGTGTAACTGCCAGGACCGAATAAGTAGTCAATTTTATTTAATGTCTCTGAATCTTTTTTTTGTTGTTGCTATGACAGTGGTCAGAGCTAGGGTTCAGGGCTCATAGAGAAATGACTGCGATTTTGGGAGTTGACCCATTTTCTGGAATGGAACTACTGCGCACTATTGGCCAGAATGTAGGTAAGCACTAGTGGTCGAGTTTCATGGAAACTAGCTGTACCCCAAGTAAGATAAAGGCTGTCATTGTAGAAGAATTACATCAGACAGAAAAAATATGTCTACTGCAAACGTGCTTATTTTCATGTTGTGTAACTAATTAAAGTAATTTAATAACTTGAGAATATACCCTTTATGGGAGGACATATGCGAATATATTAGATTATGATCCCCACATGGCACAAGTTCTGATATGAGTAGTGTCATTGTCTGTACCGTTTTGCAGAAGATCTTGGCACTATATAGAAATATATACGGGCATATGTTTTCTGACTCGTGTAGCATTATGTGATTTAAAAAATAAAAGAAAGTGAAGGATATGCCATATATTGTATGGATGCCTTGATTGGTGTCCTGACATTGTATAGTATAGTAATTTACCCATTGGTCTTGTTTTTCAGCTCCCGAGTTTTTCATGTCGGTACCAAGAACTACAGGATAATCACACTCCATGTGTATTTATTTAAAAAAAAAGTCAGAGAAATTTGTTAAGTGAAATGACTTCCTGAATGTTCTCCCGAACTTATACAGTGCAAACATTACTCAGAAATGGGATATATTGTGGTCTAATCCTATGTACTGTCGTCGCCCACTCACATAAAGGGATACACAGCCCCTGTGAACACGAACAGCTACAGACATGTTCATAAAATCCAATAACACATCTGTGTTTGCCATCAGACATCTCTGCATAGGATATCCGAAATCTCCTTCATTTCATGTCATTTCTCTTCCTCCACCTTACAAGGCGAGCACTTCTGCTGGGGATTGCCAGATGTTGGTGTGTGTGGGGGCTGTGGTGGGATTGTCTGGTTTAGCGCACAGACCTTGGAGATCAACAATGAAAAAGGAAAGGGGGGGTATAAACCAACACAATCCCTGCGCTGACCTTTCCACAGCATTTCCTATGATGTGTTCTAGACATATTGGGCTTTAACCACCTTGGAGCAAAAGAGGCCTGTAAATCATTAGAAAAGCACTGCAGGCACCACGGGTGCTGGAGGGTTTAAGGCTGTGCTGGAACTTAAAGTAGCCACTATGTAAGGAAAGTCAATTAAAATGCTAAAAAATAGAACATAAAAATATATGCAAAAACTTTCACTATATTATGGACATTTTTTTTTTATATAAAACATTTGAAGGAACCACTTCCTTTGTAAAATTGTGAGAAATTGAGATTTCTTGACACTGCCCTGTCAAAAATGGACGGACAGTCCTAATGTTCCAATGCCCTTTTAAGAAATGATACTGTATGTGGTGCAACTTTTTTTCATGGGAAATTTATGTGAAAGTTTGGACTCTGCTTTGGACCCAGGGGTGTAACTACAACAGGTGCAGGGGTTGCAATTGCACCAGGGCCCGGGAACCTAAGGGGCCTTAAAAGTCCCTTTGGCCTATAGAAAAAGACTATTGCTATTAAAGATTTAAAATATTTGGGGGCCCCGTTTGAGCTTTCGCATCGGGGCCCATGAGTTTCAAGTTACGCCACTGTTTGGACCCCTCTACTAAAGGTACCTTCACACTAAACGATATCGCTAGCGATCCGTGACGTTGCAGCGTCCTGAATAGCGATATCGTTTGACACGCAGCAGCGATCAGAATCCTGCTGTGATGTCGTTGGTCGGGGCTAGAAGGCCAGAACTTTATTTGGTCGCTGGCTCTCCCGCTGACATCGCTGAATCGGCGTGTGTGACACCGATTCAGCGATGTCTTCGCTGGTAACCAGGGTAAACATCGGGTTACTAAGCGCAGGGCCGCGCTTAGTAACCCGATGTTTACCCTGGTTACCATCCTAAAAGTAAAAAAAAAAACGCTTCATACTTACCTTCCGCTGTCTGTCCCCGGCGCTGTGCTTTCCTTCACTCACTGTGAGCACAGCGGCCGGAAAGCAGAGCGGTGACGTCACCGCTCTGCTTTCCGGCCGCTGTGCTCACAGCCAGTACAGAGAAGCAGAGCGCCGAGGACAGACAGCGGAAGGTAAGTATGAAGCGTTTGTTTTTTTTACTTTTAGGATGGTAACCAGGGTAAACATCGGGTTACTAAGCGCGGCCCTGCGCTTAGTAACCCGATGTTTACCCTGGTTACCGGCATCGTTGGTCGCTGGAGAGCGGTCTGTGTGACAGCTCTCCAGCGACTAAACAGCGACGTTGCAGCGATCCGGATCGTTGTCTGGATCGCTGCAGCGTCGTTTAGTGTGAAGGTACCTTAACACAGCTTTAATTGCTGGAGGGCAGTGACTACATCATTTGCAAACAATAGACCACAGACTTTTCTTGAGCTTTACCAGTTCAATCGAATGTGCTACCCTAGATAATCATTTTAATTCTCATTGTTCAGGTTTAAAAGTGATAGTCCACTACTGAACAAATCCCTTATTAATGGACCCAGGGAGATAAGAAAAATATAGTTTGATACCTCATAGACTGTCCCACTCATCTCCATAGTCAATGTTGCGTTCCTTACTGATCTGTGGGTATCAAAATCTGGAAGGGGCATCACATGAATGCTGCAGCCAATCAGCAGCAGTAGGTCAGCCGCTGTGTTCATGGTGAGGAAATACCAATTGGCTGCAGTGCTCACATACCGCCACTGCCGGATGTTGACACAATCAGACCAGCGAGTGATGTAACATAGTAACATAGTAACATAGTAACATAGTTAGTAAGGCCGAAAAAAGACATTTGTCCATCCAGTTCAGCCTATATTCCATCATAATAAATCCCCAGATCTACGTCCTTCTACAGAACCTAATTGTATGATACAATATTGTTCTGCTCCAGGAAGACATCCAGGCCTCTCTTGAACCCCTCGACTGAGTTCGCCATCACCACCTCCTCAGGCAAGCAATTCCAGATTCTCACTGCCCTAACAGTAAAGAACGCTGACTAAGAAGGAGAGGGGCCGGTCCAGGACACAAGTAGAATTTTTTACATTTTTTGTTTATTTTTCTCACTTTCTTGAGCCCATTAATAAGGTTTTATCAGTAATGGACAACCCCTTTAAGCATACCCAAAAAATGATAGACCGCCTGGTATTGTTTGTAAAACACCCCAAATAGTTTGCTAGTTGCTCATACTTGGAACTCTTTTGTAAATGTTGCGCCTCCAGTTTTACCGATGTCTTCAATTAACAGCTATGGTCTTGTGAATATTCAAGCATCTGACGTAATGCTGATCTCATAAGTCATAGTAAGAAAAAAAAAAGGATTGAGGTCCCTGGTGAAATGTATGGAGAGCAGCTGAACATCAGCAGAAAAGCATGTCTGACTCAGGGACAGCCCTGCCATAAAGAATAATTAGTTACTCTATAGTAATTATGGGCAGGGAAGTTTAAGGATAATTGTGCAGTATTATCAGATAATAAACCTCGCCTTCCATGTGCTGAGAGTCCGAGAGTTTTCTTTATGTGCTTCATCATTGGACCATTATTTTCTTATCAGGACCAGAGAAGTTTATCTGCTGTGAAATTTCCTATCCTGATAAAAGTCAGAGGTTCCACGTGGAAGGCCGCCTATAGACACGAGATTGCTGGGGTCTGACGTCAATCAATAGTGCAGTGAGTGTCACACACCCTCAGGTATCAAGGACCGTTGATCTATCAGTTTGGATTTTCCAGATGACTTCCAATTTTTCCCACTTGATATGGAGTAGATTACCAGCCACTCACCCAATGCCCTCCATCAGCGTTGGACTGGGTTGGCAAAGTCCCACCAGTAACATTGGGGCCCACTGTTCAGTTGCATGCGAAAATAACCTGACCCTAGTACATAAATTTACTTTTGCTTCTATGTAATATAAATTTGTCTATCTTGCTTAATGAATGATTAGATTATACCCCTTTCTGCAAATTGTGAATCAAGTGTTATTGAACTACTCATCAGCATTCCCTACATGGGGCCTACAGGAGAATTCTCCTGTTCTCCCATGGGCCAGTCCGAGCCTGGTCACCATAGACACCTACCAGGAGCAAGGTTAGGACAGTGTCAGACTGAGGTGTGAAGAGTCCACCAGTAACATTGACAAAATGGAGGGACCCACCTTTCACATGATACAAACATTACACTGCCCTCATTCACAAATTCACCTATATCTCTATATACTAATAAACTGGGTAGTTGGGTTAATGAATGATGAGATGCTGCTTTTTTTCTGTATAGAATGAATCAAGTGAATTATACCAAGTACTGCCCATACAGTTGGGTTGGGGGCTCAGATCTGAACTGGGGCCCACCGGGGAATTGCCCTATTACCTTATGGTCCAGTCCAAGCCTGATTTAGGACCAACACTCGCACTTTGAAGGGTTCCTGATGATAAACTGAGTGGCACCTGGAGGAATGTCCAGGTCTCCAGAATGAGAGCCAATCTACTCAGTTCTTGTCTACCGAGCTAATAGATCAGTGATCTGAAACGGAAGCATGGAGCCCTTTACTAATCAACTTTTATCCTGCCTAGGCAATATACATTAGTAATCTAGGGGGAATGGCAAATATTTCTGTCCTACAATAGGTGTACATGAGACTCAACAGGTGGCACAGTAATTTATAATATAAAGCTAATTACAGAACATTTTTATAATAATATAAAATGCTGTAATTATACAGTGATTCCTAGAACATTCAGGATGTTTATATGAATAGTCATAGTCAATAGCATTCCAGAGTAGTCCCCCCTACTCTGGAATGCTCTACCACAACATATCAGACTCTCGCCTACCATCGAAACCTTCAAAAAGAACCTGAAGACCCACCTCTTCCGACAAGCCTACAACCTGCAGTAACCACCGATTGACCAAACCGCTGCACGGCCAGCTCTACCCTCACCTACTGTATCCTCACCCATCCCTTGTAGATTGTGAGCCCTCGCGGGCAGGGTCCTCTCTCCTCCTGTACCAGTTGTGACTTGTATTTTTCAAGATTATTGTACTTGTTTTATTATGTATACCCCTCCTCACATGTAAAGCGCCATGGAATAAATGGCGCTATAATAATAAATAATAATAATAATAATAATAATAGTCGGCTAAATGTGCAGAGAGCGGAAGAGGAATGGGAGTGGTGTAGAGAGTTCTGCAACCCATGCGGCCGTTTTTCACGTACGTGCTCAGCCCATGTTTTCCACAGATAGAACATGTACTTATTATAATCTACGGGGGTGTTCACATGTCTACGTCTTTTTAATGAGACGAGTGTCAGCAAAATAAAATACAGAGGCATGTTATGGCAGAAGAAACAAGTAAACACTGAAGGCTGACAATACAAATGTTGATGTTGGTGCCGGATCTTGACAACCTGCCACTGATTTGGATGGTCTCATCTTCAAAACTTGTACCTTACCGTATCATACAGTTTTGTGATAGGGGTGATGTAAAAAAAAAAAACCATTGCAATATATGAACCACAATGATATGATCCAATACAATCACATCTCATTCTTAAAAAAATAAATGCCTTGCAGCCCACTCCTTAGAAGGATTCCTATGCAAGATCCTGCTGAGCGTAGGAAGCGTCTTCCCCCACAATCAAAACTTCATCACAGATCTCTATTGTTCGAAGTTCCTGAAAGTTTTACATAAATATTTGTGAATCAGTAACTCTTTTTTATAAACTAATGGTTACAGAGTCGGGGTTCTTCAAATGAAAGCAGACCCTGATCATGCCAATGATGAAAAGAGCCATGGTGAGGAGAGCTCTCGGGCTGACAGATGGCGGCGGTCTGGATGGTAAAGATCCACAGACATTAGACTGGCCAGATAGACTGTATGAGCGAGCCCCCTGGATACATGACTGCACATTCACAGCTTTCACCACTTGTGAATTAGGTACAGAGCTATGTTCTCAGCAGCTGGTGACCTCAAGGTACATTCCCATTTCAGACAATCACTGAGTAAGCACCGGCAGGTTAATATAAGAGACTGATGAAAGTTACCGTACTTCTTGCTTTTGCCACCGTGACAGATAGGAGTTTCATTTAGAATCAGCAATTAAAATCTATAAAGCAATCTGCACTGAACTTTCATTGTGACCAAAGTTTGTCCGACCAATCAGGATAATAAATAAGAATAATTCACTTTATATTTATAAGGTTTTTTTCCCCCCCTCACAATGTTAATCTTTATGGGATTACATAGAGGCATATGGGGAAACACGGAGGCTCAGTGATTACCACTGATTTGCAAAACTGGGGTACTAGGTTCAAATCCCACCAAGGACAACATCTGTGAGGAGTCTGTATGTTCTCCCAGTGTTTGGGTGGCTTATCTCCAGATTCCTCCCACACTAAAAAAAAGGCGTATTGATGGGGGATTTAGGCTGTGTGCACACGCTGCAGATTTTGCTGTGGATCCGCAGCGGATTTGGCCGCTGCGGATCCGCAGCAGTTTTCCCAAAGTTTACAGTACCATGTAAACCTAAGGGAAAAAAAAAACGCTGTGCACATGCTGCGGAAAAAGCCGCGTGGAAACGCTGTGGATTATTTTCCGCAGCATGTCAATTGTTTGTGCGGATTCCGCAGCGGGTTTCAACCAGCACCAATAGGAAAGTGCTGGTGAAAACCCGCAGAAGAATCCGCAGAAGAAACCGCAAGAAAATCTGCAGTGAAAACCGCAGTGGTTTTGCACTGCGGATTTTCCAAATCCGCTGCGGAAAAATCCGCAGGAAAATCCACAGCGTGGGCACATACCCTTACATTGTGAGCCCTAATGAGGACAGTGCTGATAATGTTTGTAAAGTGCCGTTGAACTAATGGCGCTCATTATACATTAATTCAACAGACCTAAAGCAAGCGGAGGGGCCGGAGAATCCCAGACAGAGAGGAGAAGACCCCCGTGTACAGGCTGGCCCCTGTGCACCGAAATCTGATTAACAGGAAACTTCAAATGGTGATTAAAGAAGAACCACAAAGCGGATTTCTCCACCAAAGGTATAAATGTAATAAGTACCACAGCACCATCACAGCCAAGTCTTGCTGTACATTACAACATCTGCTGACAGGTTCTCTTTAAGATAATGCTCAGCTTCATCAGACTGATCTACATGGTGTCTGGTCCTCATTATCAGTTGTGGGAGCCCATGCAAAAGAACTACAAATAATATCTCTTAGGGTACCGTCACACACTGCCATTTCGATCGCTACGACGGTACGATTCGTGACGTTCCAGCGATATCGTTACGATATCGCTGTGTCTGACACGCAGCAGCGATCAGGGATCCTGCTGAGAATCGTACGTCGTAGCAGATCGTTTAGAACTTTCTTTCGTCGCTGGATCTCCCGCTGTCATCGCTAGATCGGTGTGTGTGACACCGATCTAGCGATGCGATCTAGCGATGTGTTCGCTTGTAACCAGGGTAAACATCGGGTTACTAAGCGCAGGGCTGCGCTTAGTAACCCGATGTTTACCCTGGTTACAAGCGTAAAACTAAAAAAAAAAAAACAGTACATACTTACATTCTGGTGTCCGTCAGGGCCCTTGCCGTCTGCTTCCCGCACTCAGTGACTGCCGGCCATAAAGTGAAAGCAGAGCACAGCTGCTTTCACTTTCACTTTACGGCCGGCAGTCAGTGAGTGCGGGAAGCAGACGGCAAGGGACCTGACGGACACCGGAATGTAAGTATGTGCTGTTTGTTTGTTTTTTTTACGCTGGTAACCAGGGTAAACATCGGGTTACTAAGCGCGGTCCTTAGTAACCCGATGTTTACCCTGGTTACCCGGGGACCTCAGCATCGTTGGTCGCTGGAGAGCTGTCTGTGTGACAGCTCCCCAGCGACCACACTACGATTTACCTACGATCACGGCCAGGTCATATCGCTGGTCGTGATCGTAGGTAAATCGTATAGTGTGACGGTACCCTTAGGCCGGTTTCACACGTCAGTGGCTCCGGGACGTGAAGTGACAGTTTCCTCACGTACCGGAGCCACTGACACACGTAGACACATTAAAATCAATGCATCTGTGCAGATGTCATTGATTTTTTGCGGACCGTGTCTCCATGTGCCAAACATGGAGACATGAAACAAAGCAGAGTCTATATACTGACTACAGGTCACATAGACGATACCACTATAAATAATATATATAACAAAGCATAAGTGGAAAAAATTAAAACGTAACTTTTATTAGAACTAAAGCCACACAAAAAAACAAAACCAGCAGGTTTTGACCGCTAAGTCTTCTGGGTAATTTCACAATGCATCTCTGGGAATGGAAGATGGCGGCAGCGGCGTGTGGCTCGGCGGACTATGGAGGGTGGGAATAGCAGGTTTTTTGTTTTTTTTTTAAATTATTTTTAACATTACATTTTTTTTACTATTGATGGTGCATAGGCAGCGTCAATAGTAAAAAGTTGGGGACACACAGGGTTAATAGCAGCATTAACGGAGTGCGTGACCCGCGGCATAACGCGGTCCGTTACCGCTGGCAGTAACCCTGCGTGAGTGGTGACCAGAGGGGAGTATGGAGCGGGCGCTAGGCACTGACTGCAGGGGAGTAGGGAGGGACTAATTGGACTGTGCCCGTCGCTGATTGGTCGCGGCAGCCATGACAGGCAGCTGGCGAAACCAATCAGCGATGCGGGATTTCCATTACAGAAAGACAGAAGGACAGAAAGACGGAAGTACCCCTTAGACAATTCTATAGTAGATAGTAGATATATATATATACTGTCACCGTCTGTCTCATCTTTCAGCTGCTGTACTTGTGATACAGAAGAAGAGAACAGATAAATAATGATTTTTTTTTTTCTTCCTGATTGAAGATCTTGGAGAAATTCCCCATTGAAAAGGCCATTTCCACCTCCCACCATCCGCCTCTGCTGTGTGTAGTAATCCTGATTCTTATCCGGTGCAGCTATGCATACTGTACAATGTCTTGCAGACACTTTACTACATAGCTTATACCACAACAACCATGATATCATCTTGGTATCAAGGAGAAGGGCCATTGTCTTAGATGTTGCTGCACGTCCCATATAACATGTCTGTAAGCCTTTATTACAACAGCATTTGCAGAGCATGAAGCCCTGTACAAGCTTCTGACTGGTGCAAACAAGAAAATGAGACTTTGGGTATGTTCACCTAGAGGTTTTTTTTGTCATGGATTTTTTTTTTTGGGTGCAAGATCCATATCTAAAAACCATTTCTAAAAAGGAGATTTTTTTGGTGCAGTTTTTATGCTTTTTGTTTTTTTTTAATCCATTTTTAGCCTTTTTTTCTAATGTGGATGTAAAAAAACCATCTGTACATACCCTTTTATTGCATGTTTTAGGAACCATACTAACACAACTTGATTTTAATAACTAAATGGCACTAGCTTCTGGCTGAATGATACTGAGGTCTGGTTGCCACTGACAAAAAGAAGGAAATGTACAAGGATCCAGCAGCAGAAATGGTTCGGAGAATTTTCCTTGTGCGATAAGACTAAGGTGCAGAGAATTGTAGTGATCACCGAGCTACAGACTTGGACATACACATAAATGTGCCATACGCTGAATTTATGGGTGACCTACCTGAGCAAAGTGCCTCCTGTATGCCCATACAATGAGATACATCGCAGTATCAGTATACATTAGGAGACCCTACTGATATATACTTCCTGCTGCAGAGACAATGTCCAACTCAGAAATATGTGACCGCTGCGGCTAATCACTGGCCACTGCAGACAATTACTAGGTGCAGCAGTCCCATGTCAGGAGTACCGACATGGTTGCCACAGCAGGAAATAAAGAAGCAGCTTCAGAATGGAAATAATTCTTATTAGTTTTTACACCTATTAGGAGCCTCAGTTACCAATTCGGTCTTATTTAAACTGGGGTTAAATGGCGACTCTGGCCGCATCAAGGTCACACAGCTGAAGACCATTCATTCCCAAAAAAAAGAAAATCAAGGAGACACATTCCCTTTTGATCTGAGTCAAAGATTACACATACTAGTCCGAAAATTCACTGACCGCACACATTGCCACCCACGTGCTGTCCGTTTTTAGTATTCCAATGTATAGGAAAAAATCACTGATGGGAAAATCTGACACGGATGAAATGCAGATCAAAAACACTGATGAAAATTGGATTGAGAAAAATCCCTGAAGTCTGAATGAGGCCTTACACTGTGGAATATGTAATGACAATCTACAAAATGAATACATATAGAGGTCCACAAATCCTCATATACATGCTGCAGAAAAATCTGCACGGAAAAGGCACCAGGCAGAATTTCCAGCAATACGACTTGGTAATATTCACATATAACCTTTTTATAAAATAAAATAAAATATAAAAAATAATCAACAGTAATTGATCAATTCTGCTAGAACCGTATAACGACAGACCGACCAAGAGCATCGCCCCTATACATGACACATTCATCCTTACCGAGCCGGGGTGCTAACTGCACATGATGATGTGATCGGCCCAATAACCTGTTTCACATAACACATAGGATGGCGCTGTCATTTCATTACTACCTTGCGGTACAGAATGAAAAAATCCCTATTTGTGTGCAGAGTTTCTGTCCTTGAATGTTGTATCAGAATGTGCTGCTGTGAATACGAACTGTGCAATGTACATGGCGCCATCTATGGAGGCGCCATCTATGGAGGCTCGGTCCCGCTCACTTGCATCATAATAGAGCAGGAATAACCACTCATCCGAGTGTGAAATAAACCAATATCCAGCATATTATTTTACTAAAAGGGGCAGCTTTATAGAAATGATAATCACGTATCTGATTTTAGATTTCCTCCAACAATTCCATGCACTGCAGCCTATCTGATAGGTACCACTATTTACCCTGTCTTCCTGATTCATGAATGTAATACCAGAGCTGCGGTGAAGACTGACATGTAACCAGGCAGATGCAATTTAAATTCCATGTATGTATGTATCTATAAAAATAAGACCATTAATTTGTGTATTTTTTTGGGCTGTGTGCTGTTTACTTACAATGAAGGTTTTATCACTAAGAGGTAAGCACTGCTGGACTATTGTAGCACATGTATGCTAGTCCGGCCATGTCCGCTCTGATAAGCAGCTCACTATCAACAGACAATGTACATACAGAGCCTGGTGTAGGCGGGGTTAGCTTGCACAGCTCTGCTGCATCTAAGGCCGGTTTCACACGTCAGTGGCTCCGGTACGTGAGGTGACAGTTTCCTCACGTACCGGAGACACTGACTCACGTAGACACATTAAAATCAATGTGTCTCTGCACATGTCAGCGTGTTTTCACGGACCGTGTGTCCGTTTGGAAAACACGGAGACATGTCAGTGTTTGTAAAAACGCACGGATCACACGGACCCATTAAAGTCAATGGGTCCGTGTAAAACACGTACCGCACACGGATGCTGTCTGTGTGCCGTCCGTGTGCCGTGCAGGAGGCAGTGCTACTGTAAGCGCTGTCCCCCCCAGCTTGTGGTGCTGAAGCCCCATTCATTTCTTCTCTCTTACCCAGCTCCCTCGGCGCTTCCATCCTCTCAGCGTCGCAGCTCTTCCTGTATGAGCGGTCACGTGGTGCCGCACGTGTGCCACACTGATGTGCCACGTGAGCACACGGATAATTCCGGTACCGATTTTTCCGGTACCGGAATTATCTGGACGTGTGGGACAGGCCTAAAAAGTCTGATTGTGTCACAACTGCAGCACCCAGTATGCTAAGTGATACATCGTTGGAATCAGACTCACGTGCCCTATGTTATGCTAATCTCAGATTAAGGGCTCGCTCACAGGAGCGTATACATTGGACGAGTGCTATCCGATGTTTTATTGGATAGCACTCGGACCAACGTTATTCTATGGGAAGTGCTGATCAGCGTTTTTTTCTCATACCACTTTGGCGTGAGAAAAAAAAAATCAGATGGTACGCACTTATTCAAGGTGAGTGGAAATCATCGGACTGAACTCGGATGACTTATGAGTGTATGAGTGCAGTTCGATTTCTGCATAATAACACATCGGAAGAAGATGGAGAAATTTTGTTCCTCATCTCCTCCTCACCTGTGCTAAGATTCTCTCATCTGAGAGAGACGGATCGCACTAAGCGGACACTCAGAGTTAACTCTGATCCCAGTTTGATAAGATTGCCATTACCATAATCGACCCAATTATCTCGCATGAGAAAAACTTCACTCGTGTGACCGTAGCCTAAATAGCAAAAACCTGCTGACCGATTTCCTTTAATATTTCTCAATCATTTCACTATTGATTTTTATAAATACTCTGCCAGATTTACATGTCATGTTTCTGACACCTCTTGGCTTCATGGACTGTGCCTTGAAGAGGAGCATAGAATGGCCACCAGCATCAAGTCAACATCTGCCTCTCTCCGTACCTCCGAGGAGAGGAAAGGATTATTTTCAATAAAAGGAGATTGCACATCTTCTTATGTAACACTGAGCTCATTGTTACTTTACCTGACATGACCCAATTTTGTAATATAATCCATATTTCAGATTTTTTTTTTAAAAAGCAATCTTATGGCAGGATGGGGAGATTCTGCATCTTTGTCAGTCACTTATTTCATTGTAATGCTGATATTTATGATGATGAGTAAACCCCAGTGACATTCACAACTTTCATGATCTTGAAGTCTGAGCAATTGACACACAATGGGCCATCAGTGAATGACATGAGGCCACATTCAATAACTGAAATATTTTTCTGATCTAGTACTGCTCGTACAATGGGGCTTGTTAACAAGTGAACTCTAAAGGCTATGTTCACACGTTGCTATTTACATTACCAGTAACAGCTACAAGATTTCAGAACTATTATGCACACACATTGGGTATTGGGTTTTTTGCCTTGGCGATTTGGAAAACTGCAGCATGTAACTTTTTTCAGCATTTTTTTACCCATAGAAAGCAATGAATAAGTGTAAAAACGCAGCAAAAAATGCAGGCATCAGGTTTTTGCTGCCTTTTTGGTCCAAAAACCTTAAGAAAGTTACATCATGGTTTTTTGTGGGCACCAAACTTTATCAGATCAGAGACGAGAAAAAGTAGGAAACATGCAGCAAAGAATGCTGAAAAGCCTGCTTTTTGTTACTAGCTTCTTTACTGCCAATAAAGCAAGTTTTGCCTGAAGAAAAAACAAATGCAGCAAAAACGCAATGTGTGAACATAGTCTAAGACCATGTGGGAAGAAAAAATCTTTTATCTTCCGATTAATCACCAGACCCATAAGTCGTAGCTAAGATTTTAGCTATCTAGTAATGGCTGAATTACTTATACAGTAGATGTTGCTTGGCGTAATGCCAGATCCGTGTAATGCATCAATAATCTGGAGTTTCAGCGATGTTTATAAGACTTGTATCATATTTTGTGCACATTTCCTTCAACAGAAATCAGATTTGGAGCCGATTTACATAGAGGAAATAGAGGTCAGGCTTGAAAAGTTGGAAATGTTTAGGGAACGTAATGGGGCTCTGTTGCACCCAAGTTGTCTGGTGGGATGTTGTGTAAGGATGTACTGACAGGGGGTGTCATCTCAACCACAAATAGGGGCACTTCTAGTTTCCAATGTAGAACTGGTTAGTGGTTAGTCAATGTGGCTCCTGCCTGCTGTCAGGGGAAAGGGAGGGCTGGTTACTAAGAAAATAGCCCTGGTCCCCTCCCTTAGAGACAATACCATCCCTTATCAGAGCAGACTGCTGTCTGGTTTCCTGTCTCAAGCTTCTGCATTACAGATTTGGACAAGTGAAACAGAGTTTGCTAGTTAGGGGAACAAAGTTGATATCAGATCCCACTGCAGAAAGTATGCAGACGAGTTCCCTCCTCCAAGGCAAACTATACTGACTTAACTAACAAGGGGCTCTCTTGTGTGCAGGGATAGTGCTGGAAAACGTTCCCAAGCACATCTGAGTACGTGTCCTGAAAAAATAAAAAAAGCAAGGTTCATAGCAAGACCGTACGGAAAAATTAAAAAGGTGGCTACTATAGTTCACTGAATGCTCTATGCAATGAGGTATAATAATTAGGAAGTGCAGAAACTGTTTCTGCAATGTGACGAGAATACCATAATGACTTTATAGTATTATAGTATAGTACTAATTACCCTATTGGAGTATACCAACTACATTGGGGTAATTAGTAGAAGCTTTATTTTGGGCCGAAGGCAAAATATTAAGCAGAGCCCCCAACTATCACAGGTTTTTAATAGTATTGGTCTGCTCCTATTAGGCCGGGATCACACTAGACCGTAATACGGCCGAGTGCAATGCGATAAAAAAATCGCATTGCACTCGGACCAATGTTACCATATGGGGCAGCTCCCACCAGCCGACTTTTTGTCGGCCGTTTTCCTCGGTCCGAGACAATCGCAGCATGCTGCGATTGTCTCGGACCGAGGAAAACTCTCGGCTCACTCGCACCCATATAAGCCTATAGGTGCGAGTGAGACAGCGCACACCACTCGGATAGCATCCGAGTGATGTGCGCTATAAGCGGACCCCAGCAATGGAGGAGATGGAGAAATTCATTTCTCCGCCTCCTCCGCAGCTGTGCTCCGATCCTCCCTGTGCGAGAGAATCAGAGCACAGACGCATGACACTCGGCTCCTGCTCTGCTCTCGCATCGGATGCAATACGCTAGTGTGACCCCGGCCTTAGTCAAAGGGGTTTTCTTCATCCCTTAGGGCTAGCTCACACCTCCATATTTTCTGTCCTAGCGCGAGCAGACAAAACATCGGATCGCGGATGTTATTCCATGGGACCATGCACATGGCTGATTTTGATCCAGTTAACAGATTGCACTCGGCCTTGAAAGTAAATGAGTGCATGGAAACCGTGCGACTGTGCTAGGATGCTATCTGAGTGCGGTCCTATTTCCACGCACTGACACAATGCAGAAGATGGAGACATTTTTCTCTCCATCTTCTCCTTGGTATGTTCGGATTCTTTCATGAGAGAATCAGATCACACTATGCGGACACTCGGATCAAAGTTTGTCCCGAGTGTCATTTGCATAATCGACCCGATTCTCTTGGATGAGATAACCTATGGTCTTGTGGGTCCAAAGTCCAGATTCAATTGCAGTCCCTGCAAAGTCAGAGATCAGAACAAGGACTTATTTTTTGTTTCCCCATATTGGATAAATTTACAGAACTCCCACTGTTTCCTATGTGTAGTGTGTACAAGATAACGCTTATTGGCTCCCGTTCACACGCTACAACTTTTGCTATTGCACAGCAAACAACCAGCCTAACTTTCATATTACCATTGTAAGAAATGAATAAGGTCCATGATGCCCTTCCCTGCCTGTCACCTGGCTTTATGTAAGGCGAGAGTGTTTCCAAATTATTATATTCTCATAGTCTAGGCCTATGTACACACACAAGCTCATTCACCAAAAAACACAACCAGGCTGCAGGTTAATTTTTGGACTCTCCCTTTCCAGTAAAGCAGAATACATAGTTTGGTGTGGAACTGCCGTAACACAAGATTTACGACTGATGCACAATAAATAAATATTAAGCCACCTCGTGTTCAGGCGTTCATTGTTGTTTTAGACACCCAGGAGTAGATAATGAGACGCTTGAGGAAATTAATGCTAAAATCATCCCGGCAGGGGCAAAATACGCCAACGGGCACTGGGATCGCTTCACATACCCAGTGTCAGGATACAGGTATACAAACTTCACAGGGGAAGCGGGGTCTTCCAATTTTTCATAGCCCTCCCTTTAGATAGATGTCCTATTATGAAGCCCTCCCTATGATGGTGGATCTGTTGTTGCTCACAATGTACTTTTATTCATCAGCGCACTGATCTTCTCTATATTTAGCTTCATATTCACAAGAATTTCTGCTTATTACGGCTACCTTCCTTTATTAGGGGAAGTTGTCTTGGTAGATAATAATATCAAAGCGCAGCACAAAGATAACACCAATACCTGCACCCATAACAATCTGTGCGAGTAAATAAGGAGTAAAAGCCGCATTGGCTCCGAGCCATACCGCAGGGTCTGGTGGACGCGAATTAGCACCTGAACCGACATGGAATTACTGTGGAGGACACCAAATCACAGCACCAACTTATGTTTGAAGTGTTGTTTTTGTTGCTATGATTATGAGATTAGGATTAAGGTAGATTGCAGCACGCTCCATAATCTCAGTGGGTGGTGCAAGTGAAATGGGGAACGTCACCCCTAATCTCACAAAACACAAAGAATCTGTCAGCAGGTTTTCTGCAACGCACTCTGAGGACAGGATGAGCAAGCAGCTGAGACACTGAATTCAGTGATGTGTCATTTATTAGGCTAGTCAGTGGGTAGAGAGCGTGATATGACCCAGCACCAGGCTCAAACCCCGGTCCCGATGCACCTGACAGACAGCTCCTGGAGGTTCCAGTATGGTAAATGCAGTGACCGGGGTGCCAGCCAGTCCAGTGAAGAGAAAAGTCAGCACTCACCATACTGGTCGTTTGCTATTTATTCAAGAGCACATAAAAACATAGCGTTTAGACCCGTGGAAGAGCTTGCAGCGCAAAACTGCCATAGTCACCGATACGGTGAGTGCTACCTTTTCTCTTCACTGGACATTTTCATTTATTAGGCTGTGTGCTGTTGTTTATTTACAACCAAGATTTTATCACTAGGAGATTATCATTGCTATGACCACAATGCAGGGGAGGCCTGGTCCGACCACAACCAATGCCTCCTCTGATGAACAGATCACTGTCAATAGATAATATACATACAGAGCCTGGTGAGGGCGGGGGCAGCTTTCTGAGCTCTGCTTGATGTAAGAACTCCGATTGTGTCAGAACTGCTGCACCTAGTAAACTAAGGGATACATCACTAGAATCAGGGTCTCTTTCCCGACATTATTCTGCACTCTGATGAGGTAGCCAAAACCTGGTCACAGATTCCCTGCAATTATGTGTGTGTGTCAGACCCATAATTTGGTGCTGATAGATGGCTCAGGGGGCCTAAGGTTTTTTTATAAAAACACATTCATTGAACAAAAACTTTGGCCCCGACTCCTTCTGGTTTCGATAAGATGGCGTGCTGTAGTCAGACGTGCCTGCTTCATTAAGTGGCATACACCTAAAAAGCATCTAACAAGTGACGTGCGGCTCAACACAATTGCGGTACGCCGAAAAGGAAAACTAGAGTGAAAACACCAATAGTCACAACATTTTTGAGCAATGTAGAGTTGCACAAAAATTTAGTAACTTAAAGTGTTTTTTTTGCCAGAATTCTGTCAACCCACCTTTGGTGAATTGGGGCCAAATTTTGTCATGTTGCATCACACATTATGGAGGTATAAAGTGCCTCATGGGCAGCACACAGTGGGTCCATTGGCCACGACAACGGCCCCACCATAATTTTGGCTCCTTCTTGCTCTGCTTCACATTTCTGGATTGTTTTCGCAGTCGGCAGCAGCCTCTCAAAGCAATCATTACTCAGTACAGTTCAAAGGTTGAGTTACCAGCAAACTCGCTTCTGTCTCCATTAAACCCAAACCACTTGATATCAAAGGTCTCAGATTTTAGGCCAAGCCAGTGAACGGGCGACAGTGCCGCAGGTGATCACATTCAGTCACTATAAAGGTCAGCACAGACATAAAGATTTCCCACTGAAAAAACTAGAACACTTGATAATTTGCTCTGAAAATATTCGTTTGTTAGATCACTCCAATTAGGACATTTAGGTCCTACCTAACTGAGGGCTCACATGAGATAAGCCCTGGGTGCTGATGGAGGTGTCTACGAGCCCTTCTACGAAGATACAAGACAGTCTGCACAAGAAATCTGGAAAGTTTTTTTTCTACTTCTATTTGCGCCAATATGTTCTGACTGTTATTTTTACGCCAGCTCTGCCATTTTTTTTTGAAGTGCAGTCAAAGCTTGGTGGTGGACATGGTCAAATTCATCCTAAAGAACAGAAATTACAACAGAAATTGACTGCAGACCAAGACTGGGATAACATGCAACACCGATGCGCCAAATCCATTAAGAGGTGCATGCCTACTAATGAATTTGGCTCATCTTACCCTGTGCCCAATGATCAAGACTGGCATACGAAATGTCTCGTCGGGGCATACATCTAAACCTCCACCACAAAATGGGGTTTCGACATACATGTCAACAGGGCCATAGACTAAAATGGTGACGGCACAGAGAACATGACGTGCACCGTTTTCGGGAGTGTACAGCTCCAGGAGGTGGACACTCAAACATAGTAGGCTGCGTCTGAGTGTCCGACTCCTGTAGGTCTACACTTCCTAAAATGGGGCACCTCAGAACACGTCTGCTTTGCCATCACTATTACAGTCTATGGTATTGTTGGCGCATAAGTCCGAACCCCGATTTGTGGGGGGTTCTAACGTAAACTCTGATGGGACGACTGAACAGGTGCAGAAACGCAATGTTTCTTTCGGGAATAGGAGAAGAATTTTGCCAAATATTCCATCCTATAAACATAGTCCACAGTGTCACACGCTGTCCATCGTTCTTTCGTCTGCTCTCCGCTATCCGTTTCCCCATTTACAAATCGTGTGTAACATATGAGACTGCTCCTTTACAAATTCCTACTTGTGCTGCAATAGGATCATTGGGATCACTTCCAAGAGAAAACAGCTACGAGAGAAAAACACCCTCCATGTTAATCTTCCCAGATGTTTAGAGACAGGGAGGCTGCACAGAGACACTCACGGAAGCATCAGGTCATGTTGACTAGCGCTGTATCACTGGTTAATATTTCACAGATTTTTTTTCACAACTATTGCACAATTCTTAAGTAGTTTAAAAGGAAAAGAAAAAACAGTCCGGCAAGAGATTAGCTAATCCTAATCAAAAGGTACAAAGCACATTTAAAAGGAAATATGGCATGTGAAGCAAGGTGTGTCAGTGGATCCGACATTAGCACAGTCATATTTGTTGTCCGGGTCATTGTACAACATGGCGAACTTCAGAGAAACGGATAAAAGCAACAAAGCATTGCTTCCCATGGGCAGGTGTCTGAGCAGTCGGGCCTGGGTCCTTCTCTGCCCTTATCTATATTGAGGTAGACTGACACCAGGTGGGGTGTTAATAATCGAGATAGGACCATCCCAATTGGGTGCACCTTGTCGCGGTGGGATGGCTTTTATGCTTTTTTTAATTAAAAGGTCTTTAATGAAGTACTGTATGTTATTTACATGTCTCGTTACTATTTACTTACTACAGCGTATATGCTCATTTTGTTTTTTGTTTTTTTTGGGGGGGTTTGTCTGTGAAATGGCCACAGTGTGAAGGCGTTCTTACACATCAGATGTTGACCAATCTATGTTTCAGCTCATTTCTTTGGCTGTACCCTTTGTGCAGCCAACTCGGCTGCAAAGGATCCTGTGGGCCCATTTAGTTGGCGCCTTTGAACGTGTAATTAATTGTTTTTTTTTTTTGTAACACCTCTTTGACAGGACTCAAACTTTAGACTTATGGTGTTGAAGACAGAAACTCTTAACAGTAAGCCACACACTGCACTGTTGTTCATGAGAGATTTTTCTCTGCCTATAAATTGAAATGTTCTTCTTCTTCTTTATAGGCACATTGTACTGGTACACAGATTTTACACAAGTTCTTTTGGCTTCACAGGAAGAACAGGTGAAGCATATATGAGCATGTGCATGACCTGTGCTTGCCAGATGGTTCTCGAGTGGACTCTTGGGTGGTTGAGTGCTGCTCAGCCAAAAATGGCAATATGTCAACCCAACATGAGTTCCTGTAGGGTGAAGATTCACTTCCTTCCATAAATAATATGTTACTACTGGTATAATAAAGAGAGTGACCATTTAAAGATTTGCTTTGGTTTGCCATATTCCAAAAAGTGACTTTGTAAGTGTTAGGGTGGAGATAATGTGGGCTGTGTATCTGCACGCCATGCTCATATGCCCCTGGCAGTGCAGCCTACTTGTGGTTTCAGGCTCCACATTGGGCATGTATCTCACCTGCTGCTGTGGGTGAGATATCCGCCCATTTATGATCGGCTTATGTACAGTACATTCCATAATAACCACTATCGTCAGTTTATAATAACCAAACTAGGCAACATAGCAGCAGGTAAATTAAAGCACTAGATAGCGCTGAAAAAACCCACAACCGAAAAAGCAAACTAGCTCCATATAATCCATAAGAAAACAGGAGTAGAAACAGAGCAAAGAGAATAGTGCAAAATATATAAATATACCTGCTTGTGATACAATAAAATATATTTTGCACTATTCTCTTTGCTCTGTTTCTACTCCTGTTTTCTTATCGTCAGTTTATGTAACATCCACATCCACCAGGCAGCCATGGCTGTAGCACAAACTTGCATCAGCTGTTACAAGAGTTAAAAAAAGCACAAAAATATAGTTAGTTGCAAAAAAAAGAAAAAAACAAAGCTGCAAAAGTCAGCGCTCCTAAATCTATATTCTTCCTCTTTCTGTAAAGTACTTCCTCATGAACACTGTCTGCACCAGGGGAGGTGAAGGGGCAGCGCTCGAGGAGCCTCGCCCAGGGTAGGAAAACAAATGTGGAGCCTAAACAGCAGGGAGTATGAGACATTTCCTGAGGAATCCAGGCAGGATTTTTCCTTTCCTGCTCAGTTACATGGTTCCCTTTTCCTCTTTCCTCTCCCACAAGGGTCACATCTAGGAAGAGTTGCTCTGTTTAACCCGTGAAACTAATTGAAGACGTTTTCGTTGTTGAATACATTTTACAGCCTATGAATGTATTATAGCCTATGTCGTAGCGTCCTCGTTTACCCCTTGTAAATCCTCTGCATTTTTTTCCAATGGTAGCTGGGGTGGATGGAGACCTATTGTCTAGGCCTCCATCCTGAGTATGGTCACTGTTGGGCGCACACCTCCAGAGTCATCAAAGGTGCATAGCCAGTTTATAGAGGAAATCTATAGCATACATAAAAATAAGAGACTTTGTATTACATCTTATCAGAGAAATCTGCTTCTTTCTCCTCCTGGACTTTTTTTTTTTTCAAAATTCTCAATTCATGGGATCCAGATTTTCCATTGATGTGATAGGAGAGGACGGTTGGAGCTTATAACATTCTATGGAGAACTGTAAGTGTGGTATCAGGAGAACTTGCAGCAGAAAGTCTGTGTCTGCCTCTAACTTCTCCCCTCTTCATAGAACTCTAGAAGCACCCACTGTCACTCAGTAATGGGAAGATTTTTTTGAATGCAGCTTTTATCAAATAAAAAAAAAAAATAAAAAAAAAAAAAAAAAAAAAATAATCTCCGTAGATCTATTGCCTTTTGTTAGATTTTTCTTTAGGTATTCCCATCTTCAATATCTTATTCCAATATGTAGTAGGTGTAATAATAATATTAGCAAATACCTCCAATTAATTGCTAAAACATTGTATTTGCTTGATATGAAAGTTTCACAAGTTATAAAAACTCCAGATGACCTCCCTGCTTCATTCATTCTGCAGATCTCAAGTGGATTAGTTTAAAAGTGGTATTCCCATCTCTAAGATCCTACCCCAATATATAGTAGATGTAATAATGATAACAATATTTACAAATATTAGAAACGTAGTATAGTTCTTCTGATTCGCTACGTCTCTCACCCCATGTGCATTACATTTCAGTAGATCAAATATCCATAATTAGGTCCACTCATATAGTGACAGTTAGTTATTAGTCGTTAGTGGTTGTAACCATGGATACCTAATCTGCAATGCCCTGCACATGGGGTAAGTGACATAGTAAATCAGGAGAACTATGCTACATTTCTAATATTTGTAAATATTGTTAGCATTATTACATCTTCTATATATTGGGGTAGGATCTTAGAGATGGGAATGCCACTTTTAATCTAATCCACTTGAGATCTGCAGAATGAATGAAGCAGGGAGGTCATCTGGAGTTTTTATAACTTGTGAAACTTTCATATCAAGCAAATACAATGTTTTAGCAATTAGGCTTCTATTTTTAGTGAACGTAGGATGGATACGAGTGGGTTTTTGTGGTGGTTAATGGCAGAGTTTACATAGCGCGCGCTGTTGACCTACAAGCAATGTCTTCTTGTATATTTTATGATAAAAGAAAGAGCCGAGAGTTTATTCAGTGCGGCAGGTGATAATGCAGCCACTGATTGAAGAATTACATGACTTGGCACAGCGCAGTCTACGGGGAGTGTTGCCATTGATCCCGGGCGATGGCTGAAACGTTTGGTCTAAGGGAAAGTGCCAGTCTGGGGATCAGTAATGTGACTGATAAGCTATGAAACAGTTGTAAAAAATATTTTATTTCTAGTTTCAGGTAATAAACAGGTTATTCTAACGATACATGGCAGCCACTCACATGCAACTTCCAGTTCTTTTTTTTGGGTAGAAGGTCACAAGCAGATCCCCTCCCATATGCCCTATGGACAACACAGGGTGAAAAATCGGATTTTGGAAAATTATGTTCAGTTATTTCAAAATGAAGTTATCCATTGTATTCTCCTAGTTGGAAATAAATGAAGATAAATCGGGAACAATAGACAAAATGGAGATAGCAGTGGCTTTCGTACCCCTTTAACAAACTGACCACTATGGAGATTGTTCAAGTCAGCGTCCATGTAGCGACATTGCATTTTAATAATACAGAAAAGCGGTTGGATATAACAGTTAATGCAGAGTGGATGTGATTTCATTAAAAAAAGTCATATCCACTGGATGTTCAATGGCGCTGATGAACTGAGCCTTTTTGGTGCATTTTTTTACCCTGCAGATTGTATTGGGGAGCCTGCAAAAAAATGCATGTCAAAATGCAATTGCATTTTTAAGTACAAAATCCTAGTGTTTTTTTTTTTAACAAAATTTATAAAAAAAAAGAAAAAAAACATAAAAAAATTCATAAAAAGTGTTAAATACATAGAAAAGGGAAAAATGTATAAAACAACAGCAAAAAAGCAGATTGCTATTGGGTATTTTGGTGTGTAAACCCACAGAAAAGTGTTTCCACTAAATTTCCTTATTGTAATACGTTTGTTGGTTTTTTCTGATCACCAGTAAGAAGATGGCAGGTCTGCAGAACACAATAACGAAGGATGTCCTAACTGTGAGCCTGGCTATAGTCAATGAGGAGGGCAGCCAAATACCAATGACCTGGAAATGTGATCAGACTTGGAGAAAGTGAAGATTTCCGGGCTGGCGGAACATTCTGAAGGAGCAATCATACAGAAGCCGGTGGTGGAGCTGGAGAAATCTCACGTCTACTCTACACCCGGTCGACTGTCCATAGTTTCCAGGGAAAGTCCTGTGTTGTGATCTCGTTTCCCCTGAATGTGCAGTTTCTGACAACGTCCTCGATTATTACATGTGTCAATTTCCTTGTTACATTGCACGTCCCTCAGATGTTTGTTTTTCATGATATTTGTGAGTAATATGTCATAGTTTCGGGCCAAATTCTTATGTCACATTGGAAGGATCTCCCACAATATATGACATTTATACACGTACCTGTAAAGTACCGTGGGGACTTCGGTATAAAGCTAATCGAGGGGAAATTTAGAAATCTCCCAACTACAATCAATATGAACCTGCAGTATCCATAGGGCTACATTCAAACTGGACACTTTTTAGCCAAAGACACAATTAGATACTAAAAATGAGAAGTAAGGAACCACTTGGGACCAAAATTGAGTTCATATCCTAAAGAGAGGGGAAGTACTGTGCAAAGCTTTCTTTTACAAACTAATCTCTTAAGAACTTGTCTTGGCACACAATGTGTGCAGCAAAAACAGGTCTTAACCCACTCTGCGTTCCCACCTTGTGGTCATTTTGCCTTTTTTCCACGATTTTGGAAAGTGGCGGAAAGTTAGTTAATTTTTTGCCGTGGTTGCAACAACAAGAAAATAATATTCCAGCATGGTCGCTACATGTGAATGCATGAGCCAATATTTGAAGCTCATTATTGGCTTGTATAAATATGCTGACAATCATCTGATAAACAAGCGAAATGATCGTTCACTGGGTGACTGGATCGTAAGTGCTAGCACTAAAATCATCATTTTCCACAGTATATGATCCCGTGTAAACAGGAGGTGTGCTGCCGATGACGATGATGATACCCTGTTGGCACAGAACTTTCGGTTTAGCATTTGTTCTGTGTGCAGAGAATTCTGGTCATCCAGTGTAAACAGGACATAAGGCTGAAATAAAGTCTCCATAACTTTCTAGAGAATGTTTGGCACAGCTGATCTCGAAAGTTAAAAAAAAAAGACCCAATAAGTCCAATCCCTGATAGGAGTTGTCAAAGGATCCTTTAACGAAAGATTCTTGGCAGATCCGTACACAGTTGCAGTATAAACACTATATTCTCCCCTTGTAACAATGCTCTGACGTAGGAGAACACCTCTGTGATACATGTCCAATGGAACATGCCACCATTCTTTTCTAGACGAGTCAATGAGAACCAATGTTCTGTATGGGCCCATAGCAGACTATTTATGCCGTAGTTATGCAGAAAGCATTGTGCCGTAATGTTCCCCATAGACATTACACAATTCTTGGCCATATCATTCAATGACATCTATTGGCGTCATCGTATCCTGCCTACTGATCTGAAGAGGAATATATAGACTGGCTGAGCTGCCTTGGTTGCTCCTCTCCCAAATTGTCCTGTAACACCCTAATAAATGACAAGTATAGTCCATAAAATTCATTTCTTCCCTTATTTGTTAGGGCATGAAACGAAAACTAATCTACATTTTTGTTACATCCGAAAAGATGTTTCGAAGTGGGAGTAAATTGTGGTAACACAACAAAACCATATCTTTATAATAGCTCGATTATTGTGCCCACTTGTTAAATGAGGAAATTGTGTTCTCGGCAATTCTGTAATAAATCACAACATATCACCATACAGTATTACTGCCACATTTATACATACGGCAAGTTTCACAAAAACAGGATAGAAATCTAATTTGTTATCAGAGTCACTACTCTGGGTAAAGGAAGACACCCCATAATAGCATTGTGTATAAGAAATGTTCAGAATGCAATGCCCTAATATCTCAAGTATCCATCACAGTATCATGAAGAACTAGACCAGACTCATGGTCCCAGTAAAGACCATGGTCAGACTCAGCAGATATGTGGCTAGGCTTTCTATCTTGGTCCATACTGGGACTGTGAAATACAGATTTGATAGATTGTCCTAGTAGCCAATTCTTTATATTCCTGTTGGATCCCATCTCAGTTTTAGCAAAAGAATCATCATGGTTTATCATCATCAAAATTGACTCTCTAAGGAACCATTTAGACAAGTTGATAATCATCCGCGTGTCCCAGTCAGATTGTCGTCTCGTTTAACAGTACGATCAATAAAAACTCTCATTAGGTGATGAGATCGTTTACATCGACATTATATTCACCATTATCGGCAACATATTTCCACGAGTATACTGGGGACATGCTGCTTATAATATGATGCTGAATGATGACAGAAGCAGTGTTGGACCGGCGTGCCAAGGACCCAACAGTAACATTGACTTTGGGGGCCCACTTTTCACCTGCATACAATTATTATACTTCACAAATTTACCTATATTTCTACATAATAATAAACTGAGCAGTTTGGTTAATGAATAATGATATGCTGCTTTTTTCTGTACAGAGTAAATCATGTGAATTATGCCAGGTACTGCCCATACAGTGGGGTTGGGGGCCCAGATCTGCACAGGGGCCCACCCGGGGATTCCCCTGTTACCCTATGGGACAGTCCGAGCCTGGACAGAAGGACTTCTAGATAGTTGATTATCACTTGATAATGGTCCGATATCACCCTCTCTAATTGTATCTTAAGAGTTAAAATAATTACTGGGCCAGGTAAATGAACCTATGGCGTAGTAATACTAGTCAACAGAAGTGGATCACAACCATAGTCCTGATCAGTGACCGTCACAGGACATAAATAGGCCCGATTCACATTAGCTCAAAATCGTCCAAACCTGATGATTTCAGCTACACTAATCTAGTGTGAATATTAGCCTCCAAACTCGCCCCTGACAGATTATATATGGGAGAAAAGAAGGATTTATCATGTTGGGTTTCATTGTCCAACCCTTTTCTTGAGCATGCAAGTGCATGGGAGAGTTTGGCGTTCGCGTGCCGATTCTTTTTCCAGCTGCTCATGTGGCACCGACGAAACCCACAGCATTGCAAAATATCTGAAGTATCCATTCCTATACTCCATTGGGACTTACAATCTAATATCGCCATCTCAAACTTGAGGTAATTTATCAGTATGTTTTGGAATGTGGAAGAAAACCAACGTAGACAGGAGGAGAACCTAGAGACCACCTTCAGAAGTTGCATGTGGTCAGATCCAAGTCTCACTGGGTATGGACAAAGGGTTAAACACTGGTGAGCTGAGGTGATGGATCCCAGGGTGGGGACTGGGAGTTGCTGGGGCTGTGACAGAGGTTTGGTCAGGACCCGTGATCTGAAACAGGAAAGAGCACACATATGCCATTTGGAATGTATGACGCAAACTCCAGCCTTGAAACAAAGAAAAGGAAACAGCTCTTCTGGCTTAGCAGGGGAGAAAGCACAGAGAGACTGCAGTCAGCCCTGGCTGAGCAATATTCATGAGCAGCTGCACTCATCTCATACAGCAGCAGGGGTGGAGGTGTTTGCTCAGTGGGTGTGAAGAAAAACAAGGGCTTTATAGGCAGGTCCTGCCCTGTTTACAAATACAAGGTGATGGGCCGCAATCTACATTAAATAGTCGAAATGAGCGAATGACTAACGACCAGATCATACCTGAAGGAGCATCGCCCTGACCTATATTCTACCATCATACTCAGTTTCAGCTGATGGGATTTTTAGACTATTTATAGCTATTTATATCATTTTATGATGGTAGTCCAAAGCTATATTCATACAGAGTTTTTGGGAGTGGAACATCTCCAAAGTCCTCCTCAAAAATGTTTGGAAAACCCTTCCTATTTAGTTCTAGGGAAAATTCACTTTGATGTTCATAAGATGAGTTTTTTTGGTGGTTTTTTTCTCTGAAGAAGTTTTGATTAAAAAAAATTGGAGAAAAAGTAAATGCCCTTTCTTTGAAGCGGATCTCGTTGAAATCTACTCCAAGCTAGGGATTGTCAAATGAAAAGTCTGCAAAAATTGCTCCAGGAAAAATAAATCTCTTCCAATACCATTTTGGGTCCCCCTTTAGACGTGATTTTTCTCTTAGGGTTTCATCAGTGTTTTTGATCAGGGCAGCATGGTGGCTCAGTGGTTAGCATCGTTGCTTTGCAGCACTGGAGTTCTGGGTTCAAATCTCACCAAGGACAACATCTGCAAGGAGTTTGTATGTTCTCCCCGTGTTTGCGTGGATTTCCTCTGGGTTCTCCGGTTTACTCCCACATCCCAAGGTCATACTGATAGGGACTTTAGATTGTGAGCCTCAATGGGGAAAGTGATGATGATGACTGTAAAGCGTTGTTGAATATAATGGATAAGCAAAACAATAAGAGTTTAGTCAGAGTTTGGTCATTGTCAGTATTTACCATCAGAGTTTTCTCAGTTTTTCTCGTTTAAAAAAAATAAAATATAATGCAGGCTTCTCACACTTTTATTAAATAGTGAAATACGAACAGCACATGGATGGTATCTGAGTGCTGTCCAATTTTTTCATGGACCCATAGACTTCCATTGGCAAACAATATCGGACAAGACACTCTGCTTTGTGCTGACCACTCAGTCTGAGAAAAAAATGGGACATATGAACTACCCCATAGAATATCATAGGTAAGAGTGGTATCTGTGAAAAACAGAGAGCATTTGTATGAGAAAAATTGACATTTGAATAAGGCCGTAGGAAGAGAAAAAAAACCTCCAAAAACTCAAAAAGGTATGTGCACACAACGTCTTTTCCAGTTGGGTCAACTTCGAAGCCCACCTGAAAAAGCGCTAACTAAACGCTCAAAAGAATGAACAGATACATTTCTATGTAAAAACGATTTGCTGTTCTCTCCTTTCAGTGTCTTATCTGCTCAGACATTTTCCGCTTAAAGGATGCTCTCTACCTTATAATAGAAGTCAATTTTAAAACTCAAAAAACGCCCCAAAGACGCCCAGTTGCCATTTTGCACATTTTGCCAGTATTACTTCTAAAGAAAAACGATAACGGTTTCTTAATTTTTGAATGGCATTAAAAAAATATCCGGAAAATGGCAGTACAAAAGATGTCACAAAAAACCACTGTCGCTTAATGAAATGGTTTGTGCTTGAAAATCTCATGGGTCTGCCTGACCAGAAAAGCCGTTGTGTGCACATACACTTAGTGCTCATGCAAAAATCTGTGGCAATCGGTCTGATCTCAGACAACAACGCATGGACTGGCTGCGGGTCTCCCGATCTGAGCGTGACAGCCTGGTAGAAATATATGAAGGGGTGGTGGTCCAGTTGGAAGACCCGCAGCCATTCCGTGCATTAGCGGTTCATGCTCGGACTCCACCTGGAGTCTTCCGTCTGTGTTGTTGGGCTCCCAATAGACTTCTTTATTTAATTTAGTTCAGGAGAACGGTCAGGTCACTTTTTTTAACTGCTTGGTGTCTTTTGAAACCTCAAGCGGTTAAATGACATTCTAAAGACTTAACATGTGAAAAGCAAGTTGTTTTTACATATAAAATACATATGTTCAGTCTTTTTAGCTTTTTAGGTTGTTTTTTTTAGACGGATTTCCAAGCGGGCCTGCCTGAAAAAGACAATTTGCTCATAATCTAAAAAATTACGTGGTTTCTACTTGAAAAACTACTTTTTGAACACCTCAGCTCCATGTGAACAAAGCCTTTCATTGCTCAAGTTTTGGGCTGTGATCTAACAGCACTCTATATAATGATCCATTTTGGGGTCAAAAGTGAAAATTGATTTCCATTTTTGATCACTATATACAAGAACACTGAGCTCCATCCAACGATTCCTGTCCGCCATTTAATGAACAGATATGGGGTTAGACTCCCCAAGAAGAAATACTAAAGTATGAGAATGCCTGTATATTACTAGACCTGATGGAATAAGCCATCCTATTGTTTTTCTGAAGGATTCATAAAGTTTTCGATCCTCTTTGTGAAATCCGGGGCATATGGCGATACAGAAATGACTCATAAACATGTATGGGTGCTTTATTACTGCCCGTAAAACTCAATTGGAGTATTCTACAACTTTACAATGCAGCTATAATAGGGTCAAGTCTCGACTTTCGACTTCACCTTTATTAAAAAATACTATTTTATGTATTATATCATCCATCAAACCAGATGACAAGCCAATTAGAGAAAATTATTTACAGAAGCATTTTGATATTACAGGTGAACAAAATACAAGCACAGGTTGTGTCAGTGCAATATATCATTATGTCAGAATTTACGGAGCGTCAGATAACACCTACCGGCTATGCACACACTGTAATCCATACATTAATGTATATAGCGCCAGCAGTCAGTGTAGCTTGGAAGTTGTCACAGCTACAGCAGTGAAGCAAAGCATTGCGGCCTTAGCAACTAACGACACGTGAACAAGACCGGTTGGAAGAAACAAATAAAAAAGGCGATCTATCAAATTGGAAAAGAATAATATGTGTCCTTGACATTCATGTATTCCTGGTATGCAAGTAGAATTAGGTGCATGGAGATGACAGTGCCACAGATCATCTTGGGTAAGGCTAAGTTCACACAAGTTGGTTTACCTGCAGTTTTTTTTTAGTGGACACAGAGCTGTAGAGATGAGAAGCATCCATCCTTTCTATATATGTTCCCTTCTTTTGGGATCCATCCATGTTCCGAAAAACCAAAACAAAATTCATCTCCTGTTGGGGCAGATTTTACATTTGCACATTTTAATTAGTCGCATCCACATGCTGCATTTTTTGGGGTCCTGAAATTGGCTTTTGAGTTCTTTATAATCAGCACCATGCCAATATCTGGTGCGGAAACTCGCCTTTTTGGTGCAGATTTTCCCTATTGATGGCGGTATAGTAATGGCTGCGCTGGAGATTGTTACGTTGGTGTCATTTGCCACAATGAATCCGATTGACATTGGTCACTTGTCATTATAAAGGCACATTGCTATTAGATGCAATGAAGACCACCTTAACATAAAAAAGCTTCAGTTCTAAATTGCAAGACTTGAGCTCAAACTTTCCACAAGTTCTGCCAAAATAATGATCTGGTCTCCAGCTTCTTCTCCTTCCTGTGCTACTGTTTTCTAAGCCATAAAAACTAATTTGGCCCCAATAAAGTAGAGTTACCATTCAACCATTGCCTGAGTGTAATAAAGATGCTTAGAAGGTGGCTACCAACTGCTGGGCTATGGCCCGAATTATCAGACTAGCCAGGCACAGACATTGTGCAAAAAGTGAAGGATATGGCAACATCTGTTCCCACCACTGTCCTGCTCATGCAAGAGTGAAGGGCAGGCTGAGGGCAGTCTTCTTTTTTTAGTCATTACAACATCGCACAAAGTGGTGCCATGGTTCAGTCATTGCCTGCTGGCGCAGACAGATCTGTTACATTATGGGGCACGCTGGTGTCACATCACACAGATCTGTTACACTATGGGGCACCCCGATGTCACATCACACAGATCTGTTACACTATGGGGCACCCCGATGTCACATCACACAGATCTGTTACACTATGGGGCACCCCGATGTCACATCACACAGATCTGTTACACTATGGGGCACCCCGATGTCACATCACACAGATCTGTTACACTATGGGGCACCCCGATGTCACATCACACAGATCTGTTACACTATGGGGCACCCCGATGTCACATCACACAGATCTGTTACACTATGGGGCACCCCGGTGTCACATCACACAGATCTGTTACACTATGGGGCACCCCGATGTCACATCACACAGATCTGTTACACTATGGGGCACCCCTGTGTCACATCACACAGATCTGTTACATTATGGGGCACCCCGATGTCACAGCACACAGAATCGTGACATTATGGGGGAACGCCGGTGTCACAGCACACAGATCTGTTACACTATGGGGCATCTGTTACACTATGGGGCATGCTGGTGTCACAGCACACAGATCCGTGACATTATGGAGCACCCCGATGTCACAGCACACATGTCCGTGATATTATGGGGGAACGCCGGTGTTACAGCACACAGATCCATGACATTATGGGGAACGCCGATGTCACAGCACACAGATCCATAACATTATGGGGCACCCCGGTGTCACAGCACACAGATCCATAACATGCCAATGTCACAGCACACATATCCCATATCCATTACATTATGGGGCACCCCGGTGTCACATCACACAGATCCGTGACATTACGGGGCACCACGGTGTCACAGCACACAGATCCGTGATATTATGGGCCCCCCCCCCCGATGTCACATCACACAGATCTGTTACACTATGGGGAACGCTGGTGTCACAGCACACATATCCATTACAATATGGGGCACCACGGTGTCACAGCACACAGATCTGTTACACTATGGGGCACCCCGGTGTCACATCACACAGATCTGTTACACTATGGGGCACCCCGGTGTCACATCACACAGATCCGTGACATTATGGGGCACCCCGATGTCACAGCACACAGAATCGTGACATTATGGGGGAACGCCGGTGTCACAGCACACAGATCTGTTACACTATGGGGCATCTGTTACACTATGGGGCATGCTGGTGTCACAGCACACAGATCCGTGACATTATGGAGCACCCCGATGTCACAGCACACATGTCCGTGATATTATGGGGGAACGCCGGTGTTACAGCACACAGATCCATGACATTATGGGGAACGCCGATGTCACAGCACACAGATCCATAACATTATGGGGCACCCCGGTGTCACAGCACACAGATCCATAACATGCCAATGTCACAGCACACATATCCCATATCCATTACATTATGGGGCACCCCGGTGTCACATCACACAGATCCGTGACATTACGGGGCACCACGGTGTCACAGCACACAGATCCGTGATATTATGGGCCCCCCCCGATGTCACATCACACAGATCTGTTACACTATGGGGAACGCTGGTGTCACAGCACACATATCCATTACAATATGGGGCACCACGGTGTCACAGCACACAGATTTGTGACATCATAGGGCACCACGGTGTCACATCACAGATCTGTGACATTATGGGGCATGCTGGTGTCACAGCACACAGGTCCATGATATTATGGGGCACACCAGTGTCACATCACACAGATCCGTGACATTATGGGGCACCCAGGTGTCACAGCACACAGGTCCATGACATTATGGGGCACCCCGGTGTCACAGCACACAGATCTGTGAGATTATGGGGCACTCTGGTGTCACAGCACACAGAATCGTGACATTATGGGGCACCCCGGTGTCACATCACACAGATCTGTGACGTTAAGGGGCACCACGGTGTCACAGAACACAGATCCGTGATATTATGGGGCACCACGGTGTCACATCAGACAGATCTGTGACATTATGGGGCACCCAGGTGTCACAGCACACAGGTCCAAGATATTATGGGGCACCCCGGGGTCACATCACACAGATCCGTGACATTATGGGGCACCCAGGTGTCACAGTACACAGGTCCAAGATATTATGAGGCACCCCGGGGTCACATCACACAGATCCGTGACATTATGGGGCACCCAGGTGTCACAGTACACAGGTCCAAGATATTATGAGGCACCCCGGGGTCACATCACACAGATCCGTGACATTATGGGGCACCCAGGTGTCACAGTACACAGGTCCATGACATTATGAGGCACCCCGGTGTCACAGCACACAGATCTATGAGATTATGAGGCACCCTGGTGTCACAGCACACAGGTCCATGACATTATGAGGCACCCCGGTGTCACAGCACACAGATCTGTGAGATTATGAGGCACCCTGGTGTCACAGCACACAGATCCGTGACATTATGGGGCACCCAGGTGTCACAGCACACAGGTCCATGACATTATGAGGCACCCCGGTGTCACAGCACACAGATCTGTGAGATTATGGGGCACCCTGGTGTCACAGCACACAGATCCGTGACATTATGGGGCACCCCGGTGTCACAGACCTCAGGTGGGCATAGTGACTAAACAGTTAGGACTACTCTATATAATATACAATGAACAGACACGTCTAATGTACGAGCATACGGAACTGAAAAACTTTTCCCCGCAGCTGTGCACACATAATAATCTCTGGTTATCTGGAGCTACGTGTTAATAAATGTATATATGATTAGTGCCCGCCGATAACATTCCAAGAAAACTTTCTCTATGGCGACATTTTTTTTTCCAACACTTATGCACAGATGCAGCAGAGCTGGGATTATAATTTGGCACAGCACCTATTTTAGATCACAGAGTGCCATCTGTGGGTTATAAAGCACTACAGGGAACGTTCAGCTCCTAAGAATTACAGTAGATGAAGAATTCAGCTCTCCATATAAAGAACATGTAGAAAATGAAAAAATGACACGTAAAAACCCAAATGGAGAAAAAAGACAAGTTGTTGGAATTGATAAGCCCACCACATACAATCATCGTTAAACCTCTCCAGATGACCACCTCTTTGAGAAGACCCTTTACCCAGACCAGATATCCTGTAGCAAAGTTTTAGTTCCACCATTTATTATGAATACTAGCCAACTTTGTTTTTTTTTTGGAGAAGACCATCCCCTAGAAGTCCATTTCTATTTGATTGACACAAAGTGTAAGAAATCCCAGAACTGACTCAATATTTTCCATTTCTCACAAGTATTTTAGCGACACTTATCCATGACCCCCCAATGGCAACGAGACAACAGATTTGATACATGTGGGATTGTCTGTGACGACTCACAGCAGAATTATTCAATCAGGTGAATCATGTCTGACGACGACTCATCCGATTACAAAACACTGTACTAAATAAAAATACAATAAAAACAAAATATAAATAAAATTCCTGGGCATTCGAAGGATTTCAACTGAGCTTCTCCGACTGTGTTGGTAGCAGGAACGCATGTATATCTGGTTCTGTGTTGTCATAGCTTATGAAAAAAATCATCACATCCACGACTTTGGTGTATAGAACCATAAAAGGCATATATACCACAGGATGAAAAGGAAAAGAAACCACAGATCCATAAAGTGTAACTTAAAGAGATGTCCGACTTTGGATAAATTTCATAAAATTGAATGTTCAATCTCAATTTACACCCCAAAAACTAGAAAACAAAGACCCCCAAAATATTGATCCTTTCTCCCCCAAAACCCCAGCTTGTCCATATCGTCCACTGTAACATTATTACGGTATAAAGTGCCGTGTGTTCGAAAGTTGGCTTTCTAAGACAGCTAATCGTTGGCTAATGCCAATCATCTCATGGCTCTCAGTGACAAGGGCTTTCTGTACCTCCTTCCAGAGGGTCCCGGACCACTGACTGGCACTGTGTGCTCTTTTAATGTCCCCATCAATCAGCCTTTTTGTTAAGACAGCCTGGTGGAAAATGTAGAGACCAATGTGTGGCCAGCGCTCAATCAGCTGACAGTAAGTTTAGCTTGTCCTGGGAATGGTGCCCACCACAGCCAACCAGGTGATGAGTGCCAGCACAGACTCAGCTCTTCTTCTGATTATCCCAATAGGGTCTTCTTCATCCAAAAGCAAAAAAAAAGAAGAGGCGCCTGTCATCCGGTTGACAACCCATTCCCTAAAACCAAGAGCAATCACTTGGACCCAAGTCACCCCAAGATTGACCGGGGCACCTGAGAAGTGGCAGTAAAGACCAAACTAGTGTAGTGGAGCATAAAGAATTGGAGACTTACTGTAATCCAAGGCTGGAGGGGGCACAGGGGATCTGATATATGACGCGTTTGGGTAGTAGTCCCTTTACTCCAGTAATAAGCTTGGTGTACAGCGCTCTCTCAGCTGTGTCTCACACCAGTGTGTGGCTGCTGCAGCCTCAAGGTTAGGGACAAGCCTCTAAGGGATGGGAATTCAGGCAGGGAGGAGGTCTGATCAGCAGCACTCTACACACCAGGGTGGGGCAGGGCAGCTCCTGCCCATAGGGTGGAGGGTGGATTTGGGTGGAGGCTTGGACCAGTCAACATTGACACTTTCATAAACATATATTTACAGAGCACTCAGCCTCTCCCCTGCAGCTGCCTCCTCCTCCTCCCCCCCACACACAGACACAGGACCTGATCACACTGTGACCCCACACACTCCTAGTAATGAAAATCCGCCTGCTAAGTCTAGGTCCACACCAGGAAAAGGACTGCGACAGAACAAAAGGAGCCCACATAGCGCCAGTCTTGTGGAAATTCCTACTTTATGAGATATGGGTGTAAGCCCGAGAAGAGGAACACTGACTTCTTGGACTATACGCTTCCTCGTAATAATAAGCGTCAAGTCTGGGATATGAGGTAGCAGGGTTGGGTTTTTTCGAAATGCAGCATAGTTTGTCATTTGGCACAACTCACCCAGATCTCACAATGTTGTGGTTTACCGTAGACATTCTGACTATTACGACTATTACATTACCTTATTTACTTATTAGGATTTGTAATATTACTTTTTATCTTAAAGTCCCCCTAATTCTAGGGCGATGTGCGTATCAAAAAGGTTCATCAGGCTTTAAATACGTAACATAGTAAGTATGACAACAAGTATAACAAAATATATAACATTGGTTAGAAAAACACAGAATAAATATGGCTTAGGCTACGTGCACATGTTCAGGATTTCTCGCAGAAAATTCCTGAGAAAAACAGGACATTTTCTGCAAGAAATCCTCAAGAATACCGCATGCGTTTTTGCCGCGGTTTTGCCGCGTTTTTTCCGGACACTTCCCAATGCATTTTGTAGTGGGAAATCCGCAAAAAAAACCCGCAAAATTAATGAACATGCTGCGTTTTTTACCGCGATGCGTTTTTTCGTGGAAAAAAACGCATCATGTGCACAAAACATGCGGAATTCATTCTAAATGATAGGATGCTTATTGTATGCGTTTTTTTGCGGTTTTATAGCGTTTTTATCTGGAAAAACTGCGGAAAAAAAAACGCGAAAACGTGTGCACACAGCCTAAGGCTTCTGCTTTATTCTCGTACGTGACTGCCGTTCACCAGTATACCAAATCCATTTTTCACTCACTTTTGGTCAGTATATCAGTTTTTATCAGTATACAGTAGCATCAATTTTTCTCATATGCAAAAAAACTTAAATGTTCTCCTACCCGTCAAACTGTAACAGGATACATATTATAAACAGATGGCATCAGTGTGCTGTTCATTTTTTTCACCAACCCATTAGCTTGAATTGACGAGTCTGATCCATGACTCAAATTAAAAATGGATGTGTGGATAGCTCCATAGACTATAATGGGTACATGATCCATCCATGAAAAAATCAGATAGAACATGAATCTGAAAAATGGGCATCTGAATGAAGCAGGAGCAAGTGGTCCTCCATGTGTAGCGCAGGGTCTTTCACTTTTACCTGCCGTCCATGTGTAGTGGGGGGTCTGTCACCCTCTACCTTCCCTACATGCAGTGTTTTGTTTTAGACAAAGTGGGGCCCTGGGCAAAAGTTTAAAGTAGGACCCAAATACTAACATATTGCACCATCACACAAACATTTTGGTTGTACTTACATGCACTGAGTTCAGGCCGTTAAACGAGCGTGATCGACAATATTGAAGTCATTCGACGCTTGTTTCGCGGCCTCTTTACACCGGCCGAGGAAGAATGAGGGGCATAGAATGATCACTAGTAGATCAATCTGTCATCAGACAGTATCATGATATCAGCAGCATATCTGCAGTTTTCATCAGGCAAAGTGTTGCTGAGAACAATGATTTCTGTTCCGGCATAAACAATCCAGTCACTCGATGAATAGGAAGCATTTTTTGCTCGTTTGGTATAATGCACCCCATAGTCCTCCATATAGTATAATCTTCCCCGTAGTCCTCCACATAGTATAATCTACCTGCAGCGCCCCAGAGTTCTGGTCATTGCAGTAATGTCGTTCTTCCACCAGGGGGAGTGATGTTACGTCGGATGGCACCAAAGGAGTTCACCCTGCCAGGTATCACAGCCACACACACACTTCACACACCGGTCCACCAGGGGGAGCTAAGGGTTCTGTTCACTAGGCCACTCCTCACATAGGGTAAAACTGGTGGGTTGGTTAGGAAGTCAGTCAGTTGAAGGGAGAGTGAGTCAGGAGTCGGAAGGAGAGGGAGAGAAGCAGACTGGGCTCGACCCAGGGAATTCCTGTCAGGCAGACAGAGGAAAAAGAAAGAACATCAGTGGCTCAGTAGGAAAGAAGGACACGGAGCTGCGCCTGCAACCCATGTGGCAGCCTCCTAAGAAAGGACACGAAAGGAAGTGTGCTGTAGTGAGTGAGCACAGAAGTCATAGCAACAGGAGTGAAACATCAGTGGGAGACCAGCTTGAAGCAGGCTGCCTCCATCTGAAGCGCAGATCCGGTGGCCGGAACACTGAGGGAGTAATAGACTCTATGCTTTACTTCAGAGACCGGCAGGGCAGTCGATTCCAAGTTGGCTGTCTGACCTAAACACCTAAGCAGACACGGTGGCAATCGCGGAGGAGGGGCGTCACTAGGGTCCCTATAAAATAGCCTCAGGCCACCACCATCATACGGGCTTGTCCTATCCATCTGGGGGACAGAGAGAGAGAAGTAACCACAGTGAGGACCTTATGGTAGCTAATGCAAGTAGGGACCTACTACGTTACTGTGCGCAAGGGGAAGGCTACTGATTTCCACCTGGATAAGGGGACTCTGGAATTGCCATCAGACCGGCCGGACCCTGCCAACCCTGTCATCCGGCACTCTGGACTGTGGATGCTGAAGCCTTCAGTAAAGGTGAGGAGACTGCACCCATTGTGTCCTCGTTATTCACCGCACCTTGCACCATTCACCATCATCATCTACACTTTTGGGAAGCCCTGGGGATATACTTCACCTGTGGGAAGGTATACCATCTAGCTGCCATTCCATCACCCCAGCAGACCCCTAAGCAGCGTCGGTCACTCTGACCGAATACCACAGGTGGCGTCACGAACACTCCCATTATCTACGAACTCTGCCTTTTATTGGGCGCCCGTCATAGGGCCACGGTCCGGGTCGGGCCACCGTGACATCCTCGCTGAGGGAACTGAAGGACCCGGTACCGAGTACCCCATTGCCTTTACGTGGGGGCGATCCATACCCCATAGACCTACATATGGTATAATACACTCCTCATAGACTATAATGAAGCCCCATATAGTACATATAGTATAATGTACTCCCCATAGTCCTTGATAGAGTATAATGCAGCCCCCATAGAGTATAATGCAGCCTCAAAAAAAAAATGCAGCCCCATAGAGTATAAGACAGCCTCATAAAGTATAATGCAGCCTCAGAGTATAATACAGCCCCATAGAGTATAATGCAGCCCCCTTAGAGTACATAAAGTATAATGCAGCCCCATCACGTATAATGCAGCCCCATAGAGTATAATGCAACCCTCATAGAGTATAATGCAGCCAGATAGAGTGCATAAAGTATAACGCAATCCCCATAGAGTATAATGCAGCCCCTATAGAGTATAATGTAGCCCCCTATAGTATAATACAGCCTCCTAGAGCATAATGCAGCTCCATAGCGTATAATGTAGCCCCCATAGAGTATAACGCAACTCCTAGAGAGTATAATGCAGCCCCCATAGAGTATAATGCAGCCCCCATAGTCCTCCAGTATTATGGACTCCACGTATTCACTGATTTAAAAATAAATCTCCTCAATCCCCTGCTGCTTCCATCTCTGCAATGCATCTACTCAGCAGCTTCACAGCTTGGCACAGTGTGGCGCTATGAAGTGAGTGACGTCATCGCGTCTGCTGCATCAGAAGCAGAGGGGGAATGATGGAAGAGGGAGCATCATCTGATGCTCTCTCCTCCATCATTACTTTCAACTGTATTGGCACCTATGATGCTGATATAGTTGGATGCCAAATGAGTTGGGGTGGACTTGGCGCTGGCATCGGGCCCCCCCGACTCACAGACCTCATAGCACCCATGTGGTATGCTGCTATTAGCGGCAGGCCACTGGCTGGTGGTTCCTGGGGGAGTAGGTGCCCTAGGCAAATGCCTAGTTTGCCTGCCCCTGTCACTCTCCACCTGATCTCCATGTGTAGTATGGGGTCTACACTCTCTACCTCCCTTCCATGTGTAGTGTGGGATCTGTCACTCTACTTTCCCTACATGTGTAGTCAGGGTTTGTCATTTCCACCTGCTCTCCATGTGTAGTGTGGGGTCTGTCACTCTCTAGCTGATATCCCAGATGGCAACCTGTAAATAAAGTTATATGCTTTGAGAGATTCTCCCTATATTGATCTTTATTAAGTGTTACCTGTTGGGTTACAGGAGCTTGGAGAGATGTTACAGGGTCACCAGGTAAGAAGTAGGTGAGTTGACAAGTATGAAGGTGTGGCATACAGGTACTAGCCATTGATGGATTTTGTGGTGGATTATTAAAGGGATTGTCTCATTTGTATTTATTTTACTAACTATATAGTGTCATTAATTTCACAGCTCTTTACAGACATCATCATCACATGGGGAGAACGTACAAACTCCTTGCAGATGTTGGCTTTGGTGGCATTTCAGCCCCGGACCCCAGCGCTACAAGACTACAGTGCTAACCACTGACATCAAAGAAAAAGCAGCAGCCAGCAAGGCATTTACCCTGAAGAGGCAACTACAAGGGAAATGTGGTATTACAGAGCGGCCATTCAAATGAGTGACTGTTCTTGTAACACAAGGACAACTAGACTAGCCCAGCCACAAAACGGCCGTCACTGATGATGCTTCATTTCAGGGTGGGGACAGAAACTGGCGGTATTGATCACAGCCTCTGCCCCTGGTGAAGTCTTGTTTGAGTATCCCAGCATGCAATGGGCGTTCTGAAACGAAACGTCATCAAACAGGAGGTTGGTAGAAGAGAGAAAAAAAAAAAAACAATACTGAACAACGACAGGAAATTTTTAATTAAGTGTATTAGAGAAAAAGATGAGATTATTACATCAAATAAATTGAGATTTATAATTAAATCAGTGTTCATTTTGGACCACCCGGTGGACCTTCTGAGGTGTTCCTAGGCAAGCCCGCTTCAGGAAAAAGACAGCTTCATTGGGGTTTAAAGAGGCTGTGCACACACTGTGCGCAAACAGTACCCGGACCCCATTCACTTGAATGGGGGTCTCGAACATACAGCGTTTGCCATGCTGTCATGCTCATGACAGCGTGGCAAACACCGCTTCTGATCGGCAGTAAAATCATTACCGCTAGTCAGAGAGCCACGGTTCCCATGCTGTAAAATAACAGCGTGAGCCTGCAGCTGTGATCGGAGGTAAAAAGTTTACCTGTGGTCACTGGCATCATCTGATGGGACTACTACTCCCATCAGCTGCAGCTGCTAATAACTGCAAGCGTAGGCGGCGGTTGATGGGAGTATTCATCAGCCACCACCTGCTCTCTAAATAGAAATGGTGTGGGTTCCCCTGCATTTTTGATAACCAGCCAGGCAAAACTCACAGCTGGGGGCTGCAACTAGAGTTGAGCGAATTTGTTCAGGTTCCCTCTTATTCGGCAAGCTATAGAGCTTGCCAAAAAAGCCGCAGTGGGAATCGGGCTTCCTGGATCGTGTCGGCTGATCAGCACCGCAACTGCAGGTGTTGCGGCTGTCTCACAGTCACAGAACATGCATGGAGAGCCTGTTTGTTGGGCTCTCCATGCATGTGCTGTGACACAGCCGCGACACATGCAGCTGCTACGCTGATCTGCTGATCGACCAGCGCACTCCAGGATGCCAGGGTCCCTCTGCAGCTTATTCGGCAAGTGCTATAACTTCCCGAAGAGGGAACCTGGACAAATTAGCTCAACTCTAGCTGCAACCCTCAGCTGTCAGCTTCAACATGGTTGGTTATCAAGAACAGAGGGGTCCCCACTCCGATGTTTTTAGCTTGATTGGTTGTCAAAAATGGGGGGGACCCCACACCATTTCTTTTCATTATTTAAATACTTTAAAAAAAAAAATCGAAGTGGGGACCCCTCTATTTTTTTATAACCAGCCTTGCTAAAGCTGACAGTTGAGATAATAAAGACATGAGCATTATTAAAGGGAACTGTCAGGTCTTTTTTAGCATGTAAACTGCCCCCAGTGCGTTGTTAGTGATGCAATTGTTCATTAAAAATGGCGGTGTAATCATGTGCAAAAAGCATTTTATACACTGTGTGCAGAGTTATTAGGCAAGTTGTATTTTGATCACATGATACTTTATATACATGTTGTCCTACTCCAAGCTGTTCAGGCTTGAGAGCCAACTACCAATTAATTAAATCAGGTGATGTGCATCTCTAATGAGGAGGGGTGTTGTCTAATGACATCAAAACCCTATATAAGGTGTTCTTAATTATTAGGCAACTTCCTTTCCTTTGGCAAAATGGGTCAGAAGAGAGATCTGAAAAGTCCAAAATTGTGAGATGTCTTGCAGAGGGATGCAGCAGTCTTGAAATTGCCAAACTTTTGAAGCGTGATCACCAAACAATCAAGCGTTTAATGGCAAATAGCCAAAAGGGTCGCAAGAAGCGTGTTGGGCAAAAAAGGCACAAAATAACTGCCCATGAATTGAGGAAAATCAAGCGTGAAGCTGCCAAGATGCCATTTGCCACCAATTTTACCATATTTCAGAGCTGCAACCTTACTGGAGTAGCAAAAAGCACAAGGTGTGCGATACTCGGGGACATGGCCAAGGTAAGGAAGACTGAAAAACGACCACCTGTGAACAAGAAACGTAAGATAGAAACGTCAAGACTGGGCCAAGAAATATCTTAAGACTGACTTTTCAAAGGTTTTATGGACTGATGAAATGAGAGTGACTCTTGATGGGCCAGAGGCTGCATCAGTAAAGGGCAGAGAGCTCCACTCCGACTCAGACGCCAGCAAGGTGGAGGTGGGGTACTGGTATGGGCTGGCATCATCAAAGATGAACTTGTTGGACCTTTTCGGGTTGAGGATGAAGTGAAGCTCAACTCCCAGACCTACTGCCAGTTTCTGGAAGACAACTTCTTCAAGCAGTGGTATAGGAAGAAGTCGGTATCGTTCAAGAAAAACATGATTTTCATACAGGACAATGCTCCATCACATGCCTCCAACTACTCCACAGCGTGGCTGGCCAGTAAAGGTCTCAAAGAAGAAAAAATAATGACATGGCCCCCTTGTTCACCTGATTTGAACCCCATAGAGCAGGGGTCCCCAACTCCAGTCCTCAAGGCCCACCAACAGGTCATGTTTTCAGGATTTCCTTTGCATTGCACAGGTAATGCAATTATTACCTGGGCAAGACTAAGGAAATCCTGAAAACATGACATGTTGGTGGGCCTTGAGGACTGGAGTTGGGGACCCCTGCCATAGAGAACCTGTGGTCTCTCATAAAATGTGAGATCTACAGGGAGGGAAAACAGTTCACCTCTCGGAACAGTGTCTGGGAGGCTGTGGTGGCTGCTGCACGCAATGTTGATCATAAACAGATCAAGCAACTCACAGAATCTATGGATGGAGGCTGCTGAGTGTCATCATAAAGAAAGATCCCTATATTAGTCACTAATTTTTGGGGGTTTTGTTTTTGCATGTCAGAAATGTTTATTTCTAAATTTTGTGCAGTGATAGTGATTTACCTGGTGAAAACAAGTGAGATGGGATTATATTTGGTTTTTATTATTCTGCACAGTAATAGTTACCTGCACAAACAGATATCCTCCTAAGATAGCCAAATCTAAAAAAAAGCACTCCAACTTCCAAAAATATTAAAGCTTTGTTATTTATGAGTCTTTTGGGTTGATTGAGAACATAGCGCGCGCCCGCACGTCAATAGGTGAAACTGCCGCAGCGCCGGTAGGGGCCCGGTGAGCAGACGAGACGGGGACCGATGCGGGCCCCCTCTGCCCACCGGGCCCATACGCCAGTCGGGGCAGTGATGCCCTGATGGCGGCGGGCAATCTGAGCGGTAGCCCAGGGCCCCCCACACCACTGGGCCCTGGGCTACCGCCCAGATTGACCCTATTATAATCCGCCCCTGACACTGACCTGCGGTGAAATCAGCAATATGTCAACCCTTGCGGGTACACTGAGTTTTCCCTGCAGGTTTTCCGCGTAGACTTGCATCAAATGTGGAAAATCCACAGGTAAAAACCAACATGCCTTTTTAGTGGATTTCTGTTTTAGAACTGCGCTAAAAAATGCTGTAACCCGCACTGTATCAGTAAAGTGTTATCAAAGAGAAGCAAATCACAGCAGCTTTATCTAATAATAATATAATAATAATAATTTTTATTTATATAGCGCCAACATATTCCGCAGCGCTTTACAAATTATAGAGGGGACTTGTACAGACAATAGACATTACAGCATAACAGAAATACAGTTCAAAACAGATACCAGGAGGAGTGAGGGCCCTGCTCGCAAGCTTACAAACTATGGGGAAAAGGGGAGACACGAGAGGTGGATGGTAACAATTGCTTTAGTTATTCGGACCGGCCATAGTGTAAGGCTCGGGTGTTCATGTAAAGCTGCATGAACCAGTTATCAGCCTAAGTATGTAGCAGTACAGACACAGAGGGCTAATACTGCATAAAGTGAATGAGAACATGATGCGAGGAACCTGATTTTTTTTTTTTTTTTTTTTTATTTATAAATATTATAATATTTTTTATAAATATTTAACAGAACAAAAAGTGACAAAAACTGCAGGGTCAAAATGTGATAAATACGCATGTAAAAATGCTAAAAAATGTAATGAATAAAAAACCACATGTAACCGAATTTACATAATAGGTGCAGACAAAAAACCCTCAAATACTTATCGTGGGAACACAGCCGTAGTCATATAGAGCAGTACCATGCAAAGGGGAACAAATCCCAGGGACCCTGATAAAAATATGGAATCAAAAAATGACCCATCTTATATCTCTATATATTTCTCAATTAATATTAATCTATTGCAGGAGTGCTCATGTGAACATCCCCTAGGACTGGAGGCTACAATGCAGCATCCGGGTGATCGCTCATATAGTTCACATTGCCAGGTCTCATGCCAGTTCCCCGCTATCGGGCTACCGGCACAGCTGGGCAGACACAGGGGCGAGGAGGGCCGGGAGGGGCCACAGACTTGTTTTGGGGTTTCTGGGAGGGAGAGGTGTGCATCTGGCACAGCTGCCTAAACGCACTCCACCTTAAAAATGCAACAAAAACAACAGGCAGTAACACCCAGGGCTGAAGGGGAAGGAAGGGAGGTGCTCAACCCAGCACTGCTTAGCTACATCTCAACACACTGCTATTACTGGCCTCTTAACCCTTCACTGCACGTGTCCCTAATCCTGAGCTTTCCGGTTACATGTCCTCGTCCTCTCCCACCACCCTAATATTACCCCGTCCTAGCACATTACTATCAGCTCCGGCCCTAATTCCGCATAACTCTTCATTCCGTAATGAATGATAAAAGTCTATTAGAGAACCGGTCTGGAGCCAGTGAACTAAGTATATAGTGGAATTGCTTAAATGACAACTACGAGATAACTGACGGACAGATTCACTGTCCTAGCTGATTTTAGGCTATGTTCACACGTTGCATTCTTGCTGTGTTTGTTTTTTATGAAAATTTTAAGCTGCAAAAATTTAAGACATTTCAGAAATCTCATACGCACAAATTGGTTTTATTTTCCTGACTGATTTGGAAAACTGCTGCATTTTTGTAAACTGCAACATGTCGCTTCTTTCAGCATTTTTGCAGCATTTTTTCACCCATAGGAAACAATGGGTAAGGGCCAAAATGCAGCAAAAAACACAGTTTTTGCCGCATTTTTGGTGGAAAAACCTTAAGGAAGTTGCATAATGATTTTTTGGGGGTCATTGAACTTTATCAGCATGCACAAGAGACAATAAAAATGCAGCAAAAACGCAGCAAGTACACTGCAAAAAACACAGCAAGTACACAGCAAAAAAGCACAGGAAGTACACAGCAAAAAACACAGCAAGCAGACAGCAAAAAACACAGCAAGTACGCAGCAAAAAAAAAAAAACGACAGCAAGTACACAGCAAAAAGCAGCAAGTATACAGCAAAAAAACACAGCAAGTACACAGCAAAAAAACAGCAAGTACACAGCAAAAAGCACAGCAAGTACACAGCAAAAAACACAGCAAGTGCGCAGCAAAAAACAGCAAGTATACAGCAAAAAAACAGCAAGTACACAGCAAAAAACACAGCAAGTACACAGCAAAAAACACAGCAAGTACGCAGCAAAGAAAACCGACAGCAAGTATACAGCAAAAAAACACAGCAAGTACACAACAAGAAAAAAGGCAAGTACACAGCAAAAAGCACAGCAAGTACACAGCAAAAACACAGCAAGTTCGCAGCAAAAAACAGCAAGTATACAGCAAAAAAACAGCAAGTACACAGCAAAAAACACAGCAAGTACACAGCAAAAACACAGCAAGTACACAGCAAAAAACACAGCAAGTGCATAGCAAAAAGCACAGCAAGTACACAGCAAAAAAACACAGCAAGTATGCAGCAAAAAAAAACAACAGGAAGTACAGAGCAAAAAACACAGCAAGTATACAACAAACAAACACAGCAAGTACACAGCAAAAAAACACAGCAAGTACACAGCAAAAAACACAGCAAGTACACAGCAAAAAACACAGCAAGTGCATAGCAAAAAGCACAGCAAGTACACAGCAAAAAAACACAGCAAGTATGCAGCAAAAATAAAAACGACAGGAAGTACAGAGCAAAAAACACAGCAAGTATACAACAAACAAACACAGCAAGTACACAGCAAAAAAACACAGCAACTACACAGCAAAAAGCACAGCAAGTACACAGCAAAAAAACACAGCAAGTACACAGCAAAAAAACACAGCAAGTACACAGCAAAAATGCACAGCAAGTACACAGCAAAAAGCACAGCAAGTACACAGCAAAAAGACACATCAAGTACACAGCAAAAAACACAGCAACTACACAGCAAAAAACACAGCAAGTACACAGCAAAACCTGCTTTTTTTGTAGCAGCTTCAAACAGGTTTTGCGCCTGCAGAAAAAACAATGCAGCAAAACACAGTTTGATCATAACCTCAGGCTATGTGCACACGTTGTGGATTAGGCTTAGGAATTTCTGGTGCAGATTCTGCCTTTCCTGGCAGAAAACGCACCTGTGGATTTGTTGTGTTTTTTGTGCGGTTCCGCAGTGTTTTTTGTGCGTTTTTGCTGCGGTTTTCTTGCGGATTTGCTGCGTTTTTTACCCCTGCGGTTTTCTTGCGGATTTGCTGCGTTTTTTACCCCTGTGGTTTTCTATAATGGAATGGGTACAAAAATGCTGCAGATTCACAAAAAAGAAGTGACATGCTACTTCTTTTAAACCGCAGCGTTTCCGCAGCGGATTTTCCGCAAAGTGTGCACAGCATTTTTTTTCTCATTGATTATACTGTAAATCAATTGCGAATCTGCAGCGTTTCTGCACTGCAAAAAACGCTGCGGATCCGCAGAGAATCCGCAACCTGTGCACATACCCTCATTTTCTGACTTTCCAACAATCTAAATTTCCTCTAGCTGCCCTGAAGGCGCATTGCTCCCATTCACAAATTACAGGCTGCTAGAAGTCTATGATTTAAGGAAGAATTCTCATTAACCTCAGGATTTATATTTTAAGCATTAGATAGTAAAATCTTTACTGACATTATATTAGGTAATTGCTTATTATGTCTATTCCAATGTCTGTGCGTCTGTCAGGACAATCTACCATCTTCTTCACATGATTTTTGAACTGTCTCCTTGTGGACTTTGGTCTTTTTAATTTTTACTATATAAACTGGAGGCACTCTCTCTTTTTTAATGTTAATTATGTGATTTGGCATTAAAGGGGGTGACCAGGACTGACTTATTAATGACATATCCGTGGGATTAACATGAGCATATTTGCTCTGGTAGTTACTAGTGATGAGCGAATGTGCTGGGATAAGGTGTTATCTGAGCATGCTCAGGGGCTAACCGAGTGACTTCTGCGTGCTCGAATAATATGCTCGAATCCCTGCGGCTTTATGTCTCGCGGCTCTTTGACAGCTGCAACACATGCAGGGATTGCCTAACAAACAGGCGGACAGATTATTTGAGCACGCCGAAGTCACTCGGTTAGCACCCGAGCATACTTAGATAACACCTTATCCAAAAATGTCCGCTCATCGATAATAGCAACCAGATATAAGACATGTATAACGACGGAACACGGCAGCCATGTACATTGCCTTGTGACCACTGTAGAGTACTGCACTTTAGTTCCCTTTCAAGTGAACAGCAATGACCACTAAGCAAAGTTCAGGCTTCTTTGTACCCCCTCATACATCGCTTATATCTGGATGCTGTTGCAGTGAATTTTAGCTGATTGGTGTTGGACATCCTTGATTTCATATTGCTTTAGATAATTCATCAATATGTCAGTCCAAGACAACTCCCTTAACCCCTTTACCCCCAAGGGTGGTTTGCACGTTAATGACCGGGCCAATTTTTACAATTCTGACCACTGTCCCTTTATGAGGTTATAACTCTGGAACGCTTCAACGGATCCCAGTGAATCTGACATTATTTTCTCGTGACATATCGTACTTCATGACAATGGTAAAAATTCTTTGATAATACCTGCGTTTATTTGTGAAAAAAACGGAAATTTGGCGAACATTATGAAAATTTTGCAATTTTCCAACTTTGAATTTTTATGCTATTAAATCACAGAGATATGTCACACAAAATACTTAATAAGTAACATTTCCCACATGTCTACTTTACATCAGCACAATTTTGGAACCAAAATTTTTTTTTGTTAGGGAGTTATAAGGGTTAAAAGTTGACCAGCAATTTCTCATTTTTACAACACCATTTTTTTTAGGGACCACATCTCATTTGAAGTCATTTTGAGGGGTCTATATGATAGAAAATACCCAAGTGTGACACCATTCTAAAAACTGCACCCCTCAAGGTGCTCAAAACCACATTCAAGAAGTTTATTAACCCTTCTGGTGCTTCACAGGAATTTTTTGAATGTTTAAATAAAAATGAACATTTAACTTTTTTTCACAAAAAATTTAATTCAGCTCCAATTTGTTTTATTTTACCAAGGGTAACAGGAGAAAATGGACCCCAAACGTTGTTGTACAATTTGTCCTGAGTACACCGATTCCCCATATGTGGGGGTAAACCACTGTTTGGGCGCATGGCACAGCTGGGAAGCGAAGGAGCGCCATTTGACTTTTCAATGCAAAATTGACTGGAATTGAGATGGGACGCCATGTTTCGTTTGGAGAGCCCCTGATGTGCCTAAACATTGAAACCCCCCACAAGTGACACCATTTTGGAAAGTAGACCCCCTAAGGAACTTATCTAGAGGTGTGGTGAGCTCTTTGACCCACTAAGTGCTTCACAGAAGTTTATAATGTAGAACCGTAAAAATAAAAAATAATATTTTTTCACAAAAATTATCTTTTCGCCCCCAATTTTTTATTTTTCCAAGGGTAAGAGAAGAAATTGGACCCCAAAAGTTGTTGTACAATTTGTCCTGAGTACGCTGATACCCTATATGTGGGGGTAAACCACTGTTTGGGCGGATGGGAGAGCTCGGAAGGAAAGGAGCGCCGTTTGACTTTTCAATGCAAAATTGACAGGAATTGAGATGGGACGCCATGTCGCGTTTGGAGAGCCACTGATGTGCCTAAACATTGAAACCCCCCACAAGTGACATCATTTTGGAAACTAGACCCCCTAAGGAACTTATCTAGATGTGTGGTGAGCGCTTTGACCCACCAAGGGCTTCACAGAAGTTTATAATGGAGAGCCGTAAAAATAAAACCTTTTTTTTCCCACAAAAATTATTTTTTAGCCCCCAGTTTTGTATTTTCCCGAGGGTAACAGGAGAAATTGGACCCCAAAATTGTTGTCCAATTTGTCCTGAGTGCGCTGATACCCCATATGTGGGGGGAAACCACTGTTTGGGTGCATGGGAGGGCTCGGAAGGGAAGGAGCTCCATTTGGAATGCAGACTTAGATGGAATGGTCTGCAGGTGTCACATTGCATTTGCAGAGCCCCTAATGTACCTAAACAGTAGAAACCCCCCACAAGTGACACCATTTTGGAAACTAGACCCCCTAAGGAACTCATCTAGGTGTGTTGTGAGAGCTTTGAACCCCCAAGTGTTTCACTACAGTTTGTAACGCAGAGCCGTGAAAATTAAAAAAAAAATCTTTCCCCCCAAAATTATTTTTTAGCCCCCAGTTTTGTATTTTCCCGAGGGTAAGAGGAGAAATTCGACCCCAAAAGTTGTTGTCCAATTTGTCCTGAGTACGCTGATACCCTATATGTGGGGGTAAACCACTGTTTGGGCGGATGGGAGAGCTCGGAAGGAAAGGAGCGCCGTTTGACTTTTCAATGCAAAATTGACAGGAATTGAGATGGGACGCCATGTCGCGTTTGGAGAGCCACTGATGTGCCTAAACATTGAAACCCCCCACAAGTGACATCATTTTGGAAACTAGACCCCCTAAGGAACTTATCTAGATGTGTGGTGAGCGCTTTGACCCACCAAGGGCTTCACAGAAGTTTATAATGGAGAGCCGTAAAAATAAAACATTTTTTTCCCACAAAAATTATTTTTTAGCCCCCAGTTTTGTATTTTCCCGAGGGTAACAGGAGAAATTGGACCCCAAAATTGTTGTCCAATTTGTCCTGAGTGCGCTGATACCCCATATGTGGGGGGAAACCACTGTTTGGGTGCATGGGAGGGCTCGGAAGGGAAGGAGCTCCATTTGGAATGCAGACTTAGATGGAATGGTCTGCAGGTGTCACATTGCATTTGCAGAGCCCCTAATGTACCTAAACAGTAGAAACCCCCCACAAGTGACACCATTTTGGAAACTAGACCCCCTAAGGAACTCATCTAGATGTGTTGTGAGAGCTTTGAACCCCCAAGTGTTTCACTACAGTTTGTAACGCAGAGCCGTGAAAATTAAAAAAAAAATCTTTCCCCCCAAAATTATTTTTTAGCCCCCAGTTTTGTATTTTCCCGAGGGTAAGAGGAGAAATTCGACCCCAAAAGTTGTTGTCCAATTTGTCCTGAGTACGCTGATACCCCATATGTTGGGGGGAACCACCGTTTGGGCGCATGGGAGGGCTCGGAAGGGAAGGAGTGCCATTTGGAATGCAGACTTAGATGGAATGGTCTGCAAGCGTCACATTGCGTTTGCAGAACCCCTAATGTACCTAAACAGTAGAAACCCCCCACAAGTGACCCCATATTGGAAACTAGACCCCCCAGGGAACTTATCTAGATGTGTTGTGAGAACTTTGAACCCCCAAGTGTTTCACTACAGTTTATAACGCAGAGCTGTAAAAATAAAAAATCATTTTTTTCCCACAAAAATTATTTTTTAGCCCCCAGTTTTGTATTTTCCCAAGGGTAACAGGAGAAATTGGACCCCAACAGTTGTTGTCCTATTTGTCCTGAGTACGCTGATACCCCATATGTTGGGGTAAACCCGTTTGGGCACACGGGCGAGCTCGGAAGGGAAGAAGCACTGTTTTACTTTTTCAACGCAGAATTGGCTGGAATTGAGATCGGACGCCATGTCGCTTTTGGAGAGCCCCTGATGTGCCTAAACAGTGGAACCCCCCCAATTATAACTGAAACCCTAATCCAAACACACTCCTAACCCTAATCCCAACGGTAACCCTAACTACACCTCTAACCCAGACACACCCCTAACCCTAATGCCAACCCTATTCCCAACTGTAAATGTAATCTTAACCCTAACTGTAACTTTAGCCCCAACCCACACTGTAGCCCTAGCCCTAACCCTAGCCCTAACCCTAGCCCTAACACTAGCCCAAACCCTAGCCCTAGCCCTAACCCTAGCCCTAACCCTAGCCCTAACCGTAACCCTAACCCTAACCCTAGCCCTAACCCTAGCCCTAACCCTAACCCTAGCCCTAACCCTAGCCCTAACCCTAACCTTAGCCCTAACCCTAGCCCTAACCCTAGCCCTAACCCTAGCCCTAACCCTAACCCTAGCCCTAACCCTAACCCTAGCCCTAACCCTAACCCTAACCCTAACCCTAGCCCTAACCCTAGCCCTAACCCTAGCCCTAATGGGAAAATGGAAATAAATACATTTTTTTAATTTTTCCCTAACTAAGGGGGTGATGAAGGGGGGTTTGATTTACTTTTATAGCGGGTTTTTTAGCGGATTTTTATGATTGGCAGCCGTCACACACTGAAAGACGCTTTTTATTGCAAAAAGTATTTTTTGCGTTACCACATTTTGAGAGCTATAATTTTTCCATATTTTGGTCCACAGAGTCATTTGAGGTCTTGTTTTTTGCGGGACGAGTTGACGTTTTTATTGGTAACATTTTCGGGCACGTGACATTTTTTGATCGCTTTTTATTCCGATTTTTGTGACACAGAATGACCAACAACCAGCTATTCATGAATTTCTTTTGGGGGAGGCGTTTATACCGTTCCGCGTTTGGTAAAATTGATAAAGCAGTTTTATTCTTCGGGTCAGTACGATTACAGCGACACCTCATTTATATCATTTTTTTATGTTTTGGCGCTTTTATACGATAAAAACTATTTTATAGAAAAAATAATTATTTTGGCATCGCTTTATTCTCAGGACTATAACTTTTTTATTTTTTTGCTGATGATGCTATATGGCGGCTCGTTTTTTGCGAGACAAGATGATGCTTTCAGCGGTGCCATGGTTATTTATATCTGTCCTTTTGATCGCGTGTTATTCCACTTTTTGTTCGGCGGCATGATAATAAAGCGTCGTTTTTTGCCTCGTTTTTTTTTTTTCTTACGGTGTTTACTGAAGGGGTTAACTAGTGGGCCAGTTTTATAGGTCGGGCCGTTACGGACGCGGCGATACTAAATATATGTACTTTTATTGTTTTTTTTTATTTATTTAGATAAAGAAATGTATTTATGGGAATAATATTTTTTTTTTTTCATTATTTAGGAATATTTTTTTTTATTTTTTTTTACACATTTGGAAAAAATTTTTTTTAATTTTTTTACTTTGTCCCAGGGGGGGACATCACAGATCGGTGATCTGACAGTTTGCACAGCACTCTGTCAGATCACCGATCTGAGAGAAGTGCAGGCTGCTTCACAGTGCCTGCTCTGAGCAGGCTCTGTGAAGCCACCTCCCTCCCTGCAGGACCCGGATCCGCGGCCATCTTGGATCCGGGCCTGGAACAAGCAGGGAGGGAGGTAAGACCCTCACAGCAACGCGATCACATCGCGTTGCTGCGGGGGGCTCAGGGAAGCCCGCAGGGAGCCCCCTCCCTGCGCGATGCTTCCCTGCACCGCCGGCACATCGCGATCATCTTTGATCGCGGTGTGCCAGGGGTTAATGTGCCGGGGGCGGTTCGTGACCACTCCTGGCACATAGTGCCGGATGTCAGCTGCGATAGGCAGCTGACACCCGGCCGCGATCGGCCGCGCTCCCCCCGTGAGCGCCGCCGATCGCGCTGGACGTACTATCCCGTCCGTGGTCATGGGGGCCCACCCCACCTCGACGGGATAGTACGTCCCATGTCAGAAAGGGGTTAAAGGGGTTGTCCACTACTAGGAAAACCACTTCTTAAACTTAAAGGGAACCTGTCACCCCCAAAATCGAAGATGAGCTAAGCCCCCCGGCATCAGGAGCTTATCTACAGCATTCTGTAATACTGAAGATAAGCCCCCGATGTAACCTGACAGATGAGAAAAAGAGGTTAGATTGTACTCACCTGGGGGGCGGTGCGATCCGATGGGCGTCGCGGTCCGGTCCGGGGCCTCCCATCTTCTTACGATGACATCCTCTTCTTGTATTCACGCTGTGGCTCTGGCGCAGGCGTACTTTGCCCTGTTGAGGGCAGAGCAAAGCACTGCAGTGCGCAGGCGCCAGGCCTCTCTGACCTTTCCTGGTGCCTGCGCAGTGCAGTACACCGCGACGCCCATCGGACCGGGACCGCCCCTGGGTGAGTATAATCTAACCTCTTTTTCTCATCTTTCAGGATACATCGGGGGTTTATCTACAGCATTACAGAATGCTGTAGATAAGCCCCTGATGCCGGTGGACTTAGCTCACCTTCGATTTTGGGGGTGACAGGTTCCCTTTAATGTTATGCGCCGATAAAGTAATAAAGCCTATACTCACCTCCCATGCCAAATCCGTTCCAGCAGTGTCGGCACTGGCGGCCCCTGAGCTGTGATGAGGTGGAATGACGCGTGATGCCCGCTGCCCAATCAGCACTGGTGTCACTGTCTCCCTGGCTTCCTCTTCATGTTCAGTTTGTCTGAAGGCGGAGACAGTGACGCGAGTGCTGATTGGGCACCGGTGTCACCTGTCACAACACCACATCACAGCCCCGGGGAGAGCGAGTATCGACACTGAGCGAACAAGCCAGCATGGGAGGTGAACATAGGATTTATTTTTTTATCGGGGCCGAACATTTAGTTTAAGACCGAGTTGTCCCAGTAGTGGATAACTCTTTTTAAGGACTTGTCTGGCCCTTTATTTAAACAAAAAAATGCTCAGATTGGTGCAAAAAGTAAAGTTTAAAAATAAACAAATAAAAGTATGGTTCTCTCTTTACTACTGCTCCTATTCTAATACTTCCCAGGTTCCCCCGCCAGTCTTTGTACTTCCTTTTCCATCTGGAAGAACACGTGACCACTACAGCCAATCATTGACTTCAACAGTTACAGTCTCTGTTAGTCACTACTGCAGTAAGAGATTGGCTACTACTGTCACATGACCTTGCAGGCGGAGCAGGCTTATCCAATAGAAAAACACTGCCATGACATTGGAGGATTTATGGATTGGCCTAATGACATGCTTCTTTATCAGGAGCCATGTTCAGAATAGGAGCGCTTTGGGGATGGCTGTACTGTCACACAGAGAAGAATCTGTAATACTATAATATCTAATATATAAAGCTGAGTGTGTGTGTGTGTGTCCGGGATTGGCATCTGCACCGTCGCAGCTACAGCCACAAAATGTTGCACACTCACACGTCTGGACCCAGAGAGCGTCATAGGCTATGTTGTGAGGCGAAATTTTAACCCTGCGCTTTCCAATTCACCAAACAATTTTGCCCCTATCTACATAATGGGGAAAAAGTGAAAGGAAAAGTGTTGGAGGCAAATTGACAGCTGCCAGATGTGAACAAGGGGGATTTAAAGAGTGAGAGCGATGGCGCCAAAGAGTATATACCGTACAGTTGCTAAGGTGGGGCCCCAACATGGGATACTCACCACACACGGGGATATGAACACAAACACAAAACGCGCCACACACTACGTGCTTGAACACATATACCACCCTCAGCACACATTTCACTACACATACACCAACCTCGCCACATAAAAGTTGAAACACAAAAGTCACCGCTCAAAACTCGCCACGGACCGGGTCAGCCACCGTGACATCCCCCTTGAGAACCGAAGGACCCGGTACCGAGTACCCCTAGCCCTTGGGGGGCGATCCATATACTATATATAAGGGAGATGACAAACATGTATATACTGAGGGGAAAATGAGAGGTGTGAGGTGAAAATGAGGGGTGTGAGGTGAAAATGAAATGATGTGAGTGCAAAATGAGAGGAGTGAGGGAAAATAGTGTAGTGATCGGAAAATGACAGATGTGAGGTCGAAATGACAAGTGTTATGGGGGAATGAGAGAAGTGAGGGGGGAATGAGAGGAGTGAGGGGGAAAATAAGAGGAGTGGGGGAAAATGAGAGGTGTGAGGGAGAAAATGAGAGATGTGAGGGAGAAAATGAGAGATGTGAGGGGGAAAATGAGAGATGTGAGGGGGAAAATGAAAGATGTGAGGGGGAAAATGAGAGGCGTGATGGGAAAATAAGAGACGTGAGGTGCTATAACTAACCACAGATATTTAATATGCCCAGGCAACGCCGGGCTCTTCAGCTAGTAAGAGGGGAAAATGAGAGGTGTGAGGTGAAAATGAGGGGTGTGAGGTGAAAATGAAATGATGTGAGTGCAAAATGAGAGGAGTGAGGGAAAATAGTGGAGTGATCGGGAAATGACAGATGTGAGGTCGAAATGACAAGTGTTAGGGGGGAATGAGAGAAGTGAGGGGGGAATGAGAGGAGTGAGGGGGAAAATAAGAGGAGTGGGGGAAAATGAGAGGTGTGAGGGAGAAAATGAGAGATGTGAGGGAGAAAATGAGAGGCGTGATGGGAAAATAAGAGACGTGAGGTGCTATAACTGACCACAGATATTTACTATGCCCAGGAAACGCCGGGCTCTTCAGCTAGTATTTATATAAAAAGACAAACCCTTTAAAGATTTGCATGGGGCAGTAAAATACAAGCATTATAATTGCCGCTCTAAACATTATCCATCCTGTGCTGAGTTCACTGATAGTCCAAGTTCTATTCTTAATATGTTGGGAAATACTAATTCTACTTTACTTTACATATTCAGGGAGAATTTTTTTTTTAGATTGGAAACCATTGTCAGCACAGAAGGAAAACAGCACGAGTACAGTCAGCTTTAAAATAGTAACAGAGATTCATCGAAATAAGGCGAGTGGGCGTAGGGTGGGGTTGAAAAACATAGGAGAGGACATGGTAAAAAATAGAAAGTTGGGAGGATGCGTCTGGTCACAGAGTAGATTGCCAGGTTATGTCATCACTGGAGATGAATAGCTGGTTTGGATCACACAGGGACAGTAGAGTTTTATCTTCATAAAGAAAAACATTTCGATATGAATTACATTCAAATAACAAACTGGAAATATGAGTAATATTCTCACAAAAATATAACTCCCAGCAGACAGACGGTGACTGACGGCTCAGCACACCTGAGCTGAATCAGAACACACAGTGTAAAGCGTTGTCACATTCTGAAACTTCACATAATAACCAGGAAATCTAATACGCAAAATGTCCTTGATAATACATTTGGTTATTTTAAAGAGAATCGGTCACCATGTTTTTGCTACTTAATTTGAGCACAGTATGATGTAGGGACAAAGACCCTGATTCCAGTGATGTGTCACTTACTGGAGCTCCTTAGTTTACTTTTCATAAAATGACTGTTTTATCAGCAGGAGATTATCACCAGAGGACTAGTGAATCTGATGCCATGTAGTCCTCCATATTCATCATCTCTGTATAACCCCGCCCCCACCACTGATTGGCAGCTTTCTGTGTACATTGTGCACAGACACTTTTATAAGAGACGAATAAAGGCGCCAAAAGAGCACATGAAATGTCACATGAATGTCATTTCATGTGCCCTTTTGGCGCCTTTATCCACTGCCAACGGCTCTTATAAAGCTGTCTGTTTGTCAATGCGTCTTCATTGTGGGTGTATCCTGTAACTTTGAAACGTGTCAATATTAAAACCACATTACTTAAACCCTTGTGTATTCTGGATTCTTCCAGTGGAACTCCACCAGCAGGACAGGAAAAAAACTCACTTTTCCTCGGCAGTACTTTCCTAGTTTTGTGTCCCATGGTCTTGCAGCAACTGGTCTATTACAATTGTTGTGATCACACAACCCCATCAGGTGAGCAGCACTCCCCACCTACATATCTCTGTGGTAATTGGTAAAAACTAGTGATGAGCAAATGTGCTTTGATACCGTCTTATTCGAGTACGAGTCGCCCATCAGGGCAGTGGGATCCTCGGTACCGGGTCCAGTCTTAAAGGGGATGTCACGGTGGCTGCGACCCGGTTCGTGGCCCTGGGACTCAATTAAAGGGAAACGGTCTTTTAAGGGGTATTGTGAAAGTCTATTTTTGTGATGCCACCTGTGGTTCTTTGTCACTAGAGACCAACGCCGCTTAAAAAGGTCCTCTGGGGTGATGGTATGGCAGCTGGATGGTGACGCTTCTCACAGATGAAGCGGGGTCCCCAGGGCTCCCAAGATATATGGCAGGGATGATGTGTTGCCGGTAAATAACAGAGGACTCAGGGTTGCAGTCTTTACCTGGTTTACTGGAGTTGTAGTAGGCCTCAGTCCAGGGTACCGGCAACAGGTACAGAAGGAGTCCAGGCAGCCCGGAAACAAGAAGAAGTCCCCTTGGCAGGTCAGGTTGGGAGCCTTCCTCTATGTGCTGGGTTTCTCGTACCTTGCTACCTGTGGTTTGCTGGCAAAGTACTCCTTTCTCTCTCCTGTCCTGGGACAGAACCTGCACGGCAGGCAGCTTGAGCTGTACTCTTGGGGGTCTCTGTCACGGTGACTCCTGGCTGTATCTGCTGCTTTGCCTCAGGTATGGTAAGGGCAATATACTTATAGTCCTATGCCGTCCAACTCTGCTGTGGACCTTACAGCTATCCACAACATCGGGCTCCCGGTGCCCGGTTTCTGTGGTTTGGCTCTTAGGGGTCTAATCGTCACCTCCTTGAGCCCACAATCTCTCCTCTGCTCCTTTTCTGTCTGCTGCAGACTGAACTGAACTCTCTGGTCTCTCTGGACCAACTGTCTCCTCTGGTCTCTCTGGACCGACTGTCTGACTCCTCCTCCAGACCAGGATCTTTATTCAGGGAAGCTGCCCTAAAACCGGGTTTGAGCTCCCCCTCCTGGCCTGGATTCAGAAAGTGTTGTGTGTGGGATAACCTGCCAAAAGGATCCCTCTTGTCTCCAGGCATAGCACTACCCTCCCCGAGAGGAAGGCAGCACTACTGTGGTACCCAAACTCCTGGGGTGCCACACACACCCGGATGTTATCCGAGTGTCTAGGCGTACTCGTATATTATGTTCTGGTCCCTGCGGCTGCATGATTTGTGGCTGTTAGTCAGACTGAACACATGTGGGGAGCCCCTAACAAACAGGCAATCCCACATGGGCTGAGGCTGTCCAAGAAATCATGCAGCCGCAGGGAATCGAACATAATATACAAGCACGCCCAAGATACTCAGAGAACACCCGAGCATGCTCTGAAAACTCGAGTAACGAGCTCACTCGCTCATCACTAATAAGATGTTATCCGAGCTTGTTCCCTCATCCCTAGTCAAAACCATATTGCAGTTCTTTTTGCTCCTTAGGTACATGTGGCCAGAAGAGCAGCTGAGGATACAGTAGGAATAGATTATCTATGGCAGTTCTGGAGAACACTAAATGTAAAGTAGCGGCCGACCCCTTTAATTGTCTCAGACTGGTTACCTGCCCTTCATTTAAAATGTAGGCATATTCTCATGCAGATTCTCCATAGTCCTGAAGACCTCATTTACATATAAGAAAAACCTGGATTTCTCTGGAATCACATCAGATCGCAGATATCAGGTTGTCATTGTATTCAGCTTCCTATGACCTATATGCCCATATAGACTGCTTAGGAGGGACGATCCTACTGACAGATTCCCTTTACAATGCTGGAATAAATAGACAGAAACTTTATGGAAATGCAATTTCGTATTGGCACTGCTTGGCTTTTTGAGGATGGCCACATGGTTGAAATTATGGTCGACCACTCCATGTCTGTCAGATCTGCTCCAATTTAGTAGGGGGTGACAACCTCCAGCATTACCGTAGTAGTAGTGCGGTAAGTAGAGTGGCCAAACTGGAGTATTACAGCTCTGGGTTTCTTGCCCAAAAAGTTCATGTTACAACAGTTTGTGGTTGTCAAGCAACTTTTACGTAAGTGTCAGTATCTGTCCATAGAAAGGCACAGCATACAGTATGTGAACTGCAAAAATGGCCTTAAGGCTACAAGGGTTCAGGAACACAAATACGTTTACAGTTCTTCTCTCCTGATAAAGAGAAACACAGGCCTTAATTCATCACAGCAATTTTGTCAGAATTCTGGAGTAAATTGCCTTTAAAAGTCGCAAAATGTTGAGTTTCGGAGTGTGATCCATGGACGTCTGTATGATCCCTAAGAACTAACTTACTGATGGATTTTCACTTAACTCATTCTGCAGCCAGCAAGAGACATTGAAGCACAGTGGCTTCAGAAGGCGAGCAGGGCAACATTTGTAACGAAACTCAATTGCAAAACTGAGTTTAAACTGAAAATACTCACATTTATGTAAAAAAAAAATGCTCCCGAAGGCTCCATATTCTTGAAGGCATTTGTGGGGAAACTTTTTTCTACCAAGGGCCATTTGGATATTTATACCATCCTTCAGGGGCCGTACAAATTGTGCGCTAACTCAGCCCCCAAGGTACATTCTGGCACTGACTCAGCATTCAGTAGTGAACTCTGCATGATCGTGCTTACTGAGCAAGAAGAAATTAATGAGCCTGCGGCCAGCAAAATACAGCTACCGGCCCAAGTACTACAGTCCCAGGGAATCTGTACAGGGCTGGATAAAAGGTCATCGAGGTTATGGCCTGCGGACCTGAGGTTTCCCACCCCTGCCTTAAGGTATGTCTTCACTATTGGTCTGGAGTCTATCTCACAGCTCCCTCCTATAAATATAACCTGTTGCGCGGTACCACCAGCGGAACACTGTCGCACCACACACACTCTATATGCCGTACGCACCACACACACACACACACACACACACTAACACACACTCACACTCATATTCACACTCACACACTTACACTCACACACTCACATTCACACTCACACACTTACACTCACACACTCACACTCTCACACACTCATACACTCACACTCACACACACTCACATTCACACTCACACACGCTCACACTTAGGCCGGTTTCACACGTCCAGATAATTCCAGTACCGTATAAAAACGGTACTGGAGTTATCCGTGTCCGTGTGTCCCTGTGCTCACGTGGCACATCAGTGTGGCACATGTGCGGCACACGTGTGCCGCCCGTGTGCCCACTGGGTACCACACGCACCGTGCAGGAGACAGCGCTAAAGTTAGATAAAGATAAATCTTTATTTTAAACACTATTATTCATATCTTCCCTGCAGCAAACGTTGCTGCAGGGAAGATATGAATCGCGGATTCAGCACCAGTGGGGGGGACAGCGCTTACAGTAGCGCTGTCTCCTGTACGGCACACGGACTGCACACGGAAAACGTCCGTGTGCGGTACGTGTTTTACATGGACCCATTGACTTTAATGGGTCCGTGTAATACGTGCGCTCCCACAAACACTGACATGTCTCCGTGTTTGGCACACGGAGACACGGTCCGAAAAAAATCACTGACATCTGAAAAGATGCATTGATTTTTATGTGTCTACGTGTGTCAGTGTCTCCGGTACGTGAGGAAACTGTCACCTCACGTACCGGAGACACTGACGTGTGAAACAGGCCTTACACTCACACTTACACTCACACACTCACGCAGCCTCTTACGTGGTACCACCAGCGGAACACTATCGCGAACACTCCGTCGCCGGGATCAGCCGAATGATTCACTGACTGCCGCCATCTTTGTAAAGGAGGAGCGCATGCGCAGTTTTAATGTGACCACCGCTATCTGTCTGCACAAAGATGGCAGTGGTCTGGTTTACTGCGCCTAAGCGAATTACGCACAGGTGCGGTGAATCATTCGGCTGATCCCGGCGGCAGATGCGTGACTTGTCTGCAGGCAGAGGAAGCCAGTCACATTAAAGGGATTTTCCCAAGAATGAAAGTTCATTTTAAAAATTAACTGTGTCTGACCATGTACGGAGCATACCACATCTGGGCAGGGGAGGAAACAAAAGACAATATTGACATTACAGCAGGGGATCACAGTGGATTCATTTTGTGAGGTAAAATATTTCACTGAATGTTTTTAAAAAATATTTTATAAAATGTATCCTCTGCGATCTCCTGCTGTAATGTCAGTATTGTCTTTTGCTTCCTTCCCTGCCCAGGAGCTGTGACATGTTCTGTACACGGTCAGGCACCGACAATTTTTAAAATGAACTTTTGCTTGTGGGAAAACCCCTTTAAAAAGCAAATATCAATGCCAACATGGCTCCTCCTAAAAAGTACGCCAATGTCAATGAAAGGAAAGCAGCAAAGGCACAACGTCGAAGACAACAACGGCAAATGAGACTCTTGAAGAGCAACAGCATCGCTGGGACAAAAACAATGCATATAAACGTGGCATCAAGCAAATGAGTCCCCTGATGCAAAAGTCATTAGATTATCACAGGATGCCATTAGGTAACAAGAGTGCCGCATGCCTGCCCCCATCGTGACATTACCGCCCTCCCCATGCGATAGCATCGGGCCTATAAAGCACTATGTGCAGCATTGGCAGTGCCTACAGTGTTTTGGAAAAGTTTTCATAACTTATGAAGTTTTTCATATTTTTTCACGTTACACCCACAAACCTAAATGTATTTTATTGGGATTTTATGTGATATAACATCACAAAGTAGCAAGTATTTTTGTAGTGTAAATTAAATGATACATGGTTTTCTAAATATTTTAAAAATATAAATCTGAAAATTGTGAGGTGCATTTGTGTCCAGTCCCACCGAGTCAATACTTTGTAGAACCACCGTTCGCTGCAGATACTGCTGCAAGTCTTTTGGGGTACGTCTCTACTAGCTTTGCACATTTAGAGGCTGACATTTTTGTCCATTCTTCTTGGCAAACTAGCTCTACCTCAATGAGATTGGATGGAGGCGTCTGTGAACAGCAATTTTCAAGTCTTGCCACAGATTCTTGATGGGATTTAGGTCTGGGCTGTGACTGGGCCATTCACACACATGAATATGCTTTGATCTAAACCATCCATTGTAGCTTTGAGGGTATGTTTACGGTTGTTGTCCTGCTGGAATGTAAACTTATGCAACAGTCAAGTCTTTTTTCAGCCTTTAACAGGTTTTCCTGTTTGATTGCCCAGTATTTAGCTCCATCCATCTTCCCATCAACTCTGACCAGCTTACCAGAGCACCTACTTCCACATGCTAGCTGTGACCCCTACATGGCTTTTTGCAAACTGCAAATAGCACTTCTTATTGATTGCTTTCAAAAATGCCTTTCTTTGTGCCACTCTTCCATAAAGACCAGACTTGTGCAGTATCCGACTAATAGTTGTCCTGTTAACGGATTCCCCCACCTCAGCTGTGAATCTTTGCAGCTCCTCCAGAATGACCATGGGTCTCTTGGCTGCTTTTCTAATTCGTACTCTCCTTGCTTGGGATGTCAGGTTAGGTGGACGGCTATGTCTTGGCATATTTGCAGCTGTGCCATACTTCTTCCATTTTTGTATGTTGGATTTAACAGAGCTCCATGAGATGTTCAGAGCTTGGGCTATTTTTTATAACCTAACCCTGCTTTAGTCTTCTCCATAACATTATACCTGACTTGACTGGTGTGTTCCTTGGTTTTCATGATGCTATTTGATCTCTAAACTCTCAAACAAACCTCTGAGGTTTTCACAAAACAGCTGTAGTTATGATGAGAATTAACCCCTTTACCCCCAAGGGTGGTTTGCACGTTAATGACCGGGCCAATTTTTACAATTCTGACCACTGTCCTTTATGAGGTTATAACTCTGGAACGCTTCAACGGATCCCAGTGATTCTGACACTGTTTTCTCGTGACATATTGTGCTTCATGATAGTGGTAGAAATTCTTTGATAGAACCTGCATTTATTTGTGAAAAAAACGGAAATTTGGCGAAAATTATGAAAATTTTGCAATTTTCCAAATTTGAATTTTTATGCAATTAAATCACAGAGATATGTCACACAAAATACGTAATAAGTAACATTTCCCACATGTCTACTTTACATCAGCACAATTTTGGAACCAAATTTTTTTTTGTTAGGGAGTTATAAGGGTTAAAAGTTGACCAGCAATTTCTAATTTTTACAACACCATTTTTTTTTAGGGACCACATCTCATTTGAAGTCATTTTGAGGGGTCCATATAATAGAAAATACCCAAGTGTGACACCATTCTAAAAACTGCACCCCTCAAGGTGCTCAAAACCATATTCAAGAAGTTTATTAACCCTTCTGGTGCTTCACAGGAATTTTTGGAATGTTTAAATAAAAATGAACATTTAACTTTTTTTCACAAAAAATTTATTTCAGCTCCAATTTGTTTTATTTTACCAAGGGTAACAGGAGAAAATGGACCCCAAAAGTTGTTTTACAATTTGTCCTGAGTACACCGATACCCCATATGTGGGGGTAAACCACTGTTTGGGCGCATGACAGAGCTCGGAAGCGAAGGAGCACCATTTGACTTTTCAATGCAAAATTGACTGGAATCGAGATGGGACACCATGTTGCGTTTGGAGAGCCCCTGATGTGCCTAAACATTGAAACCCCCCACAAGTGACACCATTTTGGAAAGTAGACCCCTTAATGAACTTATCTAGAGGTGTGGTGAGCACTTTGACTCACCAAGTGCTTCACAGAAGTTTATAATGCAGAACCATAAAAATAAAAAATCATATTTTTTCACAAAAATTATCTTTTCGCCCCCAATTTTTTATTTTCCCAAGGGTAAGATAAGAAATCGGACCCCAAAAGTTGTTGTATAATTTGTCCTGAGTACGCTGATACCCCATATGTGGGGGTAAACCACTGTTTGGGCGCATGGATGAGCTCGGAAGGGAAGGAGCGCCATTTGACTTTTCAATGGAAAATTGACTGGAATTGAGATGGGATGCCATGTTGCGTTTGGAGAGCTACTGATGTGCCTAAACATTGAAACCCCCCACAAGTGACACCATTTTGGAAAGTAGACCCCCTAAGGAACTTATCTAGAGGTGTGGTGAGCACTTTGACCCACCAAGTGCTTCACAGAAGTTTATAATGCAGAACCATAAAAAAAAAAATCATATTTTTTCACAAAAATTATCTTTTCGCCCCCAATTTTTTATTTTCCCAAGGGTAAGAGAAGAAATTGGACCCCAAAAGTTGTTGTACAATTTGTCCTGAGTACGCTGATACCCCATATGTGGGGGTAAACCACTGTTTGGGCGCATGGGAGAGCCCGGAAGGAAAGGAGCGCCGTTTGACTTTTCAATGCAAAATTGACTGGAATTGAGATGGGACATCATGTTGCGTTTGGAGAGCTACTGATGTGCCTAAACATTGAAACCCCCCACAATTGACACCATTTTGAAAAGTAGACCCCCAAAGGAACTTATCTAGATGTGTTTTGAGCGCTTTGACGCACCAAGGGCTTCACAGAAGTTTATAATGCAGAGCCGTAAAAATAAAACAACATTTTTTTCTCACAAAAATTATTTTTTAGCCCCAGTTTTGTATTTTCCCGAGGGTAACATGAGAAATTGGACCCCAAAATGTGTTGTCCAATTTGTCCTGAGTGCGCTGATACCTCATATGTGGGGGGAACCACTGTTTGGGCGCATGGGAGGGCTCGGAAGGGAAGGAGCTCCATTTGGAATGCAGACTTAGATGGAATGGTCTGCAGGTGTCACATTGCGTTTGCAGAGCCCCTAATGTACCTAAACAGTAGAAACCCCACACAAGTGACACCATTTTGGAAACTAGACCCCCTAAGGAACTCATCTAGATGTGTTGTGAGAGCTTTGAACCCCCAAATGTTTCACTAAAGTTTGTAACGGAGAGCCGTGAAAATAAAAAAAAAACTTTCCCCCCAAAATTATTTTTTAGCCCACAGTTTTGTATTTTCCCGAGGGTAAGAGGAGAAATTCGACCCCAAAAGTTGTTGTCCAATTTGTCCTGAGTACGCTGATACCCCATATGTGGGGGGGAACCACTGGGCGCATGGGAGGGCTCGGAAGGGAAGGAGTGCCATTTGGAATGCAGACTTAGATGGAATGGTCTGCAGGTGTCACATTGCGTTTGCAGAGCCCCTAATGTACCTAAACAGTGGAAACCCCCCACAAGTGACCCCATATTGGAAACTAGACCCCCAAGGAACTTATCTAGATGTGTTGTGAGAACTTTGAACCCCCAAGTGTTTCACTACAGTTTGTAACGCAGAGCCGTGAAAATAAAAAATCTTTTTTTTTCCCACAAAAATTATTTTTTAGCCCCCAGTTTTGTATTTTCCCGAGGGTAACAGGAGAAATTGGACCCCAAAAGTTGTTTTCCTATTTGTCCTGAGTATGCTGATACCCCATATGTGGGGGGAACCACTGTTTGGGCGCAAGGGAGGGCTCGGAAGGGAAGGAGCTCCATTTGGAATGCAGACTTAGATGGAATGGTCTGCAGGTGTCACATTGCGTTTTCAGAGCCCCTAATGTACCTAAACAGTAGAAACCCCCCACAAGTGACACCATTTTGGAAACTAGACCCCCTAAGGAACTCATCTAGATGTGTTGTGAGAGCTTTGAACCCCCAAGTGTTTCACTAAAGTTTTTAACGCAGAGCCGTGAAAATAAAAAAAAAAAACTTTCCCCCCAAAATTATTTTTTAGCCCACAGTTTTGTATTTTCCCGAGGGTAAGAGGAGAAATTCGACCCCAAAAGTTGTTGTCCAATTTGTCCTGAGTACGCTGATACCCCATATGTGGGGGGGGGAACCACTGTTTGGGCGCATGGGAGGGCTCAGAAGGGAAGAAGTGCCATTTGGAATGCAGACTTAGATGGAATGGTCTGCAGGTGTCACATTGCGTTTGCAGAGCCCCTAATGTACCTAAACAGTAGAAACCCCCCACAAGTGACCCCATATTGGAAACTAGACCCCCAAGGAACTTATCTAGATGTGTTGTGAAAACTTTGAACCCCCAAGTGTTTCACTACAGTTTATAACGCAGAGCCGTGAAAATAAAAAATCTTTTTTTTTTCCCACAAAAATTATTTTTTAGACCCCAGTTTTGTATTTTCCCAAGGGTAACAGGAGAAAGTGGACCCCAAAAGTTGTTGTCCTATTTGTCCTGAGTACGCAGATACCCCATATGTTGGGGTAAACCCCTGTTTGGGCACATGGGAGAGCTCGGAAGGGAAGGAGCACTGTTTTACTTTTTCAACGCAGAATTGGCTGGAATTGAGATCGGACGCCATGTCGCGTTTGGAGAGCCCCTGATGTGCCTAAACAGTGGAAACCCCCCAATTATAACCGAAAGCTTAATCCAAACACACCCCTAACCCTAATCCCAACAGTAACCCTAATCCCAACAGTAACCCTAACCATACCTCTAACCCTGACACACCCCTAACCCTAATCCCAACCCTATTCCCAACTGTAAATGTAATCTAAACCCTAACCGTAACTTTAGCCCCAACCCTAACCCTAACTTTAGCCCCAACCCTAACTGTAGCCTTAACCCTAGCCCCAACCCTAACCCTAACCCTAGCCCTAACCCTAGCCCTAACCCTAACCCTAGCCCTAACCCTAGCCCTAACCCTAGCCCTAACCCTAACCCTAACCCTAACCCTTGCCCTAACCCTAACCCTAGCCCTTACCCTAACCCTAGCCGTAATGGGAAAATGGAAATAAATAAATTTTTTTAATTTTTCCCTAACTAAGGGGGTGATGAAGGGGGGTTTGATTTACCTTTATAGCGGGTTTCTTAGCGGATTTTTATGATTGGCAGCCGTCACACACTTGAAAGACACTTTTTATTGCAAAAAATATTTTTTGCGTTACCACATTTTGAGAGCTATAATTTTTCCATATTTTGGTCCACAGAGTCATTTGAGGTCTTGTTTTTTGCGGGACGAGTTGACATTTTTATTGGTAACATTTTCGGGCACGTGATATTTTTTGATCGCTTTTTATTACGATTTTTGTGAGGCAGAATGACCAAAAACCAGCTATTCATGAATTTCTTTTGGGGGAGCCGTTTATACCGTCCCGCGTTTGGTAAAATTGATAAAGCATTATTCTTCGGGTCAGTACGATTACAGCGACATCTCATTTATATCATTTTTTTAATGTTTTGGCGCTTTTATACGATAAAAACTATTTTATAGAAAAAATAATTATTTTTGCATCGCTTTATTCTCAGGACTATAACTTTTTTATTTTTTGCTGATGATGCTGTATGGAGGCTCGTTTTTTGCGGGACAAGATGAAGTTTTCAGCGGTACCATGGTTATTTATATCTGTCTTTTTGATCGAGTGTTATTCCACTTTTTGTTCGGCGGTATGATAATAAAGCGTTGTTTTTTGCACTCTGTCAGATCACTGATCTGTCTCAGAGCACTGCAGGCTTCACAGTGCCTGCTCTGAGCAGGCTCTGTGAAGACACCTCCCTCCCTGCAGGACCCGGATGCCGCGGCCATCTTGGATCCGGGCCTGCTACAGGGAGGGAGGTAGGGAGACCCTCGCAGCAACGCGATCACATTGCGTTGCTGCGGGGGGCTCAGAGAAGCCCGCAGGGAGCCCCCTCCCTGCGCGATGCTTCCCTGTACCGCCGGCACATATTTGATCGCGGTGTGCCGGGGGTTATTGTGGCGGGAGCGGTCCGTGGCCATTCCTGGCATATAGAGCCGGATGTCAGCTGCAATAGGCAGCTGACACCCGGCCGCGATCGGCCGCGCTCCCTCCGTGAGCGCGGCCGATCGCGTATGATGTACTATCCCATCGGTGGTCATAGGGGCCCACCCCACCTCGACGGGATAGTAATGTCAGAAAGGGGTTAATTACATACCGGTGGACTCAGTTTTAATTATGTGACTTCTGAGACAACTGGTCACTCAGGATTTTATTTAGGGGTATCAGACTACAGGGGGTTGAATACAAATATACGTCACAATTTTCAGATTGAATTCTTCAGATTTCAGATTTGAATTCAGATTCAATACTTGTCACTTTGTGTTGTTACATCAAATAAAATCCCCCAAAATAACATTTACATTTGTGGGTGTTATGTAAAATATGGAAACATTCAAGGGGTATGAATAATTTTTTAATGCACTGTAAGGGCACAGTACAAAGTTAAGCCTTCCTCTAGCGCAGTGGTGTTATAGTCCCTTACTGTCTATGGCTTCTTATAAGGTCCTCACAGTTCTTACCTGTCCACCATATAGGATAGGACACAAACCAGTCCATATGACAGGTGACTCGAGCCTTTTTACAATATATTTATCATGGCCCGGGTTCTATATGTCACTGTGCCTCCTGCGTATTGAGGTGGACAGGTAACTTGCAGTTCAGCTGTCCTGCCGGTCTCTGCTGTAAGTCTTAGAGTCCCTTACAACCTTGGTGTTCCGGCTACCGGTGATCTGCGCTTCAGAGGGAGGCAGCTCATTCGCAGCTGGTCTCCCCTGATATCACTCTCCTGTGCTTCGCTCTCCTGCACACTCACTGAACGATGTTCTTTCCTTCTGTATGTCTCTTTCTCGAGAGGTTGTAGTACTTCAGAATACATAGCCCCTTCAGACCTTCTGACACTCTATGTTGGTCTGCACTCTCCTCTGCCTCTCTGACAGGAAATTACTGACTTTCCCTCCAAACCACAATATATAGGGGAGTCACCTAGGAATAGGATCAAAACCTCCCCCTTGTGGCCTGGAGTGTGAACATGTTCTGTTTATTGTGATTACCTGATAAAGAGATATCCTTCAACGCTTCCAAGCGTAACATCACTCTCCCCATGAGGAAAGCAATGTCACTGTGAGGACCAGGACCCTGGGGCGTCACACTTGTCTGGCTACATAAAGTGTTTACCAGCTGTGATACTTTCAAAAGTCAGTGTTACTAGGTACTAACCATGCAGGGTAGCCAATCTTTTGCATCGGATGGACCATTTTCCTTTTCGTAATTTTTGAAATGTAAAAGATGACAATATAGTTTACTTTTTGCCTAAAATAATACAAAGGAAATGTGTCATCTGTAACTTTAGGCCTTTTAGAGATCATTTCATCTTTAACTTGCTTAGCAGTTCACAATAACAGTCATTTTGACCAGGGGTGCCCAAAGTTTTTCATGTCACTGTATGTTATATATGCCAAATTTGCCTATGTGGAGACAATTCACTCATAGTTTGGATAGCTTAGCAGCTATTATCAGATTGTCCATGTTCTGTTCTGATCAAGCAATATATTGGTATAGATGAAGAGCATCCAGACAACCTTAAAAAAAAAAAGCAATATCCAACCTGTCTGGTCCATGTGGAAGCCCTGAGGGGATGCAGATCTTCAGACAATACCTACATACAATTGTTCCTGGGGTCTCCTGGACAGCTTTAGTAGTTGTCACACCATTTACAATGAGACTAGCCTCTTTTCATATTTAATGGCCTACCACACATGCTCGTCCTGTTGTTTGTTCAATTGGGAACATTGTCCTGGTGGGAGACCAAGGGGAGCTTTTGAAGAAGAAAAAAAGAGTCTTAAAGTTAATGTCTGCTAGATAATTACTCTAAATAGGTTAAACACAGTGTGCTGATTAATATATATAATTAATATATTGAAGTCGAAGCTTATTAATTTCCAAAGTTTAAATTGCGTGCATAGATATAAAAGTATGACTTGTAACTTGGGGGATATTGTAGCTTTCTGCTTAATGTTTACTTAGGAGTCAGCAAAAGCACAGATTACCATTAGGTCCTACTCCTAAGGCCCTTCCTATTATAAATCAATGTATTATATGGATAGTATTCAGTCCTGTGTTGTTTTTATTGCTTTTTTTCAGGTCACTATATTTAGAATAAAACTTGGAAGTTTACTACTTTTTAAAGAGGATCTGTCAGTAGCATCAACCCTCCTAAGCCATTTATATGGGTATGCAGGTCATGTCAGTGAGCTCTTCAGGATACTGATCTGTATAAGAATCTGACTCCAGAGATTATTTTAAATTAAAAGTGGCATTATCAATGTGAGACATGTAACTAACACAGAACAGGAGAACTGAACTTTGTGTCCATACAAACACGTTAGCAGCTGCACAGCTCTGCTGTACTGTGAGGCTATGTGCACACGTTGCGGATTGGTGTGCGGATTTTTCCTCACTGTTTTTGCAAAATACACAGGTAAACCCCACTGCGGATTACCTGCAGATTTGCAGTGGGTTTACCGCGTTTTTGTGTGGATTCCACCTGCTGTTTTACACCTGCGGATTCCTATTAAGGAATAGGTGTAAACTACTGAGGAATCCGCACAAAGAATTGACATGCTGCTTAAAAAACACCACTGCGTTTCCGCGCATTTTTTTCCGCAGCATGTGCACTGTGGATCTTGTTTTCCATACGTTTACATGGTACTGTACAACGCATGGAAAACAGCTGCGGATCCGCATCAAAATCTGCAACGTGTGCACATAGCCTGTCACCGTCTGCCTGTGAGATGGAAGCTGAAGCTGAAGCTGAGAGGAACGTGCAGATGTGTCACATACAGATATAATCACACACAGCTCTGCAGTGAGATCAGGAGAGCAGAGAGCGGCCATTACACATCACATTGGTAATGTTCCCAATTATTTACAATAATGTCTGGAAGCAGATTATAAGGGATATTCTCAGAGATATTAATAGCATGCTTACTTATAAGAAAAACATGGTTTTCTCTAGACTAAGACATTGGGTATGGAAAATATTCGGACCCCTTTTAATTTTTCACTCTTTGTTTCATTGCAGCCATTTCGTAAATTCAAAGAAGTTCATCTTTTCTCATTATTGTACACTCTGCACCCCATCTTGACTGAAAAACCCCCCAGAAATGTAGAAATTTTTGCAAATTTATTAAAAAAGAAAAACTGAAATATCACATGGTCATAAGTACTCAGACCCTTTGCTCAGTATTGAGTAGAAGCACCCTTTTGAGCTAGTACAGCCATGAGTCTTCTTGGCAATGATGCAACAAGTTTTTCACACCTGGATTTGCAGATCTTCTTCAGTTCCGTCAGGTTGGATGGTGAACGTTGGTGGACAGCCATTTTCAGGTCTCTCCAGAGATGCTCAATTAGGTTTCGGCCAGGGCTCCGGCTGGGCCAGTAAGGAATGGACATAGAGTTGTTCTGAAGCCACACCTTTGATATTTTAGCTGTGAGCTTAGGGTTATTGTCTTGTTGGAAGGTGAACCTTCGGTCAAGTCTGCGGTCCAGAGCATTCTGATAGAGGTTTTCATCCAGGAAATCTCTGTCGCTTGACTTCTTCCTGAATTAGGAAAACAACAATTAATGATATGCCATCTTTATTAGGGTTGAGCAACCTTGACTTTTTTAGAGTCGAGTCGGCTTTAGCAAAACCCGACTATCTCAATAGTCGGGTCGAGTGAAATCGGCTGATTATGACGTAAAGTCGGGATCGACCGAAACACGAAACCCACTGCAAGTCAATGGGGCAGCATAGTCGGCAGTGAGTGGGGGCCAGGAAAACGCCTAGAGTGCCCATTTTAATGCCAAAACCATGCATTCTTCTTAATGAAGCTTGTCAATCTTAATATCCCTTATAATAATAGGTAAAACTTTGCAAGTGCTGTGATCCTGAGCAAGCAGGGGGGGCCCACTCGTTGACATTGGCTCTGGCACAGGGCCCCTCAAAGTACGGCAGTGTGTTTGCACGGCGGGGGCGCCTCCCACCGGCAGCGACACTTTTGCGTACTATGAGGGGCCCTGTGCCAGTGACGTCGCCAACGAGTATTCCTCCCCCCACCTGATGAAGGAACCTGCACTTTCATCTGCACCTTCCTCTTTGTCCCCGTGTAAGGTGGTATGGTATGCGGGAAGAGGAACCTGACTTTCAGCAGGGTCACAATCTTGCTGTGTAGCGTGCACGGGGAATGTTGCGTTATGGGTCAATGTACCAGCAGACTCATCTATCACTGGCTGGGCAATGGGCAGGATGAGGAGGAAACACAGATATAGGCCCAAAGAATAAAGTGGTTTAAATGCAGTTCAAAATTGGTAAGAGGACTAACCAGGGGGCATTGCTTTGTTCAGTGGAGGACAACTGTAATGAGAGGCTGACACAGAGAGTAGGCCCAAATCAGTAATTAGTCTAAATGCAGTTCGAAATTGGCAACAGTAGTAAACAGGCGGCACAGCTTTGTTCAGTGGAGGAGCACAGCAAGGAGCGGCAGACACCAATAGTAGGCCCCAATCCAACTAGTAGGCCAAATGCAGTCTAACATTAACAACTACTTAACGAGAGCCTGAAAATGGAATTTCAGGACAGGAAACTAGGAGAACAGCAAGGAGCGGCAGACACTGTTAGTTGGCCCCAACCCAACTAGTAGGCCAAATGCAGTTGTTCCATTTAACAACTATTTAACAAGAGCCTGAAGATAGAAGCTCAGGAAAGGCAACCTGGAGAACACCTTTGAGCGGAAGACACCGTCTCTACAACCCAGACCCAACTTGTAGGCCAAATGCAGTGTTGTTTTCAACAACTACTTAAGAAGAGCCTCAAGATTGAAGCAATGGAGAGGCAACCTGGGGAACACCTTGGAGTGGAACACACCGTCTCTACACCCCTGACCCAACTTGTAGGCCGCATGCAGTGTTGTTTTCAACAACTACTAAACGAGAGCCAGAAGATTGAAGCAATGGAGAGGCAACCTGGAGAACACCTTGGAGCGGCAGACACTGGTAGTAGGCCCCAACCCAAGTACTAGCCCCACTGAAGTTAGATTTACAAAAAAATACTAAACGAGAGCCTGAAGATCAAAGCTCAGAAAAGGCAACCCGGAGAACACCTTGGAGCGGCAGACACTGGTAGTAGGCCCCAACCCAAGTACTAGCCCCACTGCAGTTAGATTTAAAAAAAACTACTAAACGAGAGCCTGAAGATCAAAGCTCAGAAAAGGCAACCCGGAGAACACCTTGGAGCGGCAGACACTGGTAGTAGGCCCCAACCCAAGTACTAGCCCCACTGCAGTTAGATTTAAAAAAAACTACTAAACGAGAGCCTGAAGATCAAAGCTCAGAAAAGGCAACCCGGAGAACACCTTGGAGCGGCAGACACTGGTAGTAGGCTTTAAACCCAAAATTTTGGTCAATGGAGTTTATAAAATGTTCCAGGGGTACACAGGCAGCATTGGTGTGGTAAGCGGAGGACAATTTCTATTTGGGACTGCAGACAGACTTAGTAGGCTGTCCCCTGTGGACCATGCATCCACAACATTAACCCAGTGCGCCGTAATGGACATGTAACCTTTCGTGGACATGCCTACTGGTCCATGCATCTGTTGTCAGGTGCACCTTTCTACTATTAGATAGCCTGAGAGCATGGACAATGCGGATTTTTACATGATGGTGGAGGGCTGGGATGGCTTTTCTCGCAAAAGAAGTGACGACTGGGTAGCTCTTACCGTGGTACAGCGTAGTACATCTGGGCTTTATAATTATAAATTAAAGAAAAAAAGTAGGCTGTATGCACTTTGAAATAGGTTCCAGGGGTACACGGGCAGCATTGGTCTGGTCAGTGGAGGAGTAGTAGAAAGAACGGACCGCAGACAGGCTTCGAAGGCCTAACATAATAAAATTGGTCTGTAGGCACTTTATAATTGGTTCCAGGGGTACACGGGCAGCATTGGTCTGGTCAGTGGAGGAGTAGTAGAAAGAAGGGACCGCAGACAGACTTCGAAGGCCTAACATTATTATTATTATTATTTATTATTATAGCGCCATTTATTCCATGGCGCTTTACATGTGAGGAGGGGTATACATAATAAAACAAGTACAATAATCTTGAAAAATACAAGTCACAACTGGTACAGGAGGAGAGAGGACCCTGCCCGCGAGGGCTCACAATCTACAAGGGATGGGTGAGGATACAGTAGGTGAGGGTAGAGCTGGCCGTGCAGCGGTTTGGTCAATCGGTGGTTACTGCAGGTTGTAGGCTTGTCGGAAGAGGTGGGTCTTCAGGTTCTTTTTGAAGGTTTCGATGGTAGGCGAGAGTCTGATATGTTGTGGTAGAGCATTCCAGAGTAGGGGGGATGCACGAGAGAAATCTTGTATGCGATTGTGGGAAGAGGAGATAATAGGGGAGTAGAGAAGGAGATCTTGTGAGGATCGGAGGTTGCGTGCAGGAAAGTACCGGGAGACGAGGTCACAGATGTATGGAGGAGACAGGTTGTGGATGGCTTTATATGTCATGGTTAGGCTTTTGTACTGGAGTCTCTGGGTGATGGGGAGCCAGTGCAGGGATTGACAGAGGGGAGAGGCCGGGGAATAGCGGGGGGACAGGTGGATTAGTCGGGCAGCAGAGTTTAGAATAGATTGGAGGGGTGCAAGAGTGTTAGAGGGGAGGCCACAGAGCAGGAGGTTACAGTAGTCAAGGCGGGAGATGATGAGGGCATGGACTAGGGTTTTTGCAGATTCTTGGTTTAGGAATGTGCGGATCCGTGAAATATTTTTGAGTTGGAGGCGGCAGGAAGTGGAAAGGGTTTGGATATGTGGTTTAAAGGAGAGATCAGTGTCAAGGATTACCCCAAGACAGCGGGCTTGTGGGACTGGGGAGAGTGGGCAGCCGTTTACTGTAATGGATAGGTTCGTTGGGGAGATCGCGTGAGATGGGGGAAAGATGATGAATTCTGTTTTGTCCATGTTAAGTTTTAGAAATCTAGTGGAGAAGAAGGATGAAATAGCAGACAGACATTGAGGGATTCTGGTTAGTAGGGAGGTGATATCTGGTCCAGAGATGTAGATCTGTGTGTCGTCAGCATAGAGATGATACTGAAAGCCGTGAGATTCTATGAGCTGTCCCAGGCCAAAGGTGTAGATGGAGAAGAGCAGGGGTCCTAGAACTGAACCTTGCGGGACTAACATAAAAAAATTGGGCTGTAGGCACTTTATAATTGGTTCCAGGTGTACACGGGCAGCATTGGTCTGGTCAGTGGAGGAGTAGTAGAAAGAAGGGACCGCGGACAGGCTTCGAAGGCCTAACATAATAAAATTGGGCTGTAGGCACTTTATAATTGGTTCCAGGGGTACACGGGCAGCAGTAGACAGGTCAGTGGAGGCCTAGTGGAAGGAGGGACCGCAGACAGGCTTCGAAGGCCTAACATAAAAAAAATTGGGCTGTAGGCACTTTAAAATAGGTTCCAGGGGAACACGGGCAGCAGTGGTCTGGTCAGTGGAGGAGTAGTAGAAAGATGGGACCGCAGACAGGCTTCGAAGGCCTAACATAAAAAAATTGGGCTGTAGGCACTTTTAAATAGGTTCCAGGGGTACACGGGCAGCAGTGGTCTGGTCAGTGGAGGAGTAGTAGAAAGAACAGACCGCAGACAGGCTCCGAAGGCCTAACATAATAAAATTGGGCTGTAGGCACTTTATAATTGGTTCCAGGGGTACACGGGCAGCATTGGTCTGGTCAGTGGAGGAGTAGTAGAAAGAAGGTACCGCAGACAGGCTTCGAAGGCCTAACATAAAAAAATTGGGCTGTAGGCACTTTATAATTGGTTCCAGGGGTACACAGGCAGCATTGGTGTTGTCAGCGGAGGCCGATTGTAATGAGTGTCTGCCAGTTAGTAGTCCCAAACAATAAATAGATGTTAATCTCTCGCATGACAACAAAACGAAACCACCAAAGGGTGCAATCATTCGGTACTGGGGTGGGCTCCTCTGCGGAGTGTCAGACCTAGTAATTTGGTGCAAAGTATTTACTTGGGTAAATATAGGACACTGCCCTGGACTATGTTAAGTACCATCATACATGTCAATACAATGGTATTGTCAGTGGCTGGAATTTAAGGATATCAGCGCATAGACTAAACATTGGTGGAACTGTGAGAGATAATTGTGCAAGTGGTTTAGCAATGTTTGAGCTGGGGGTGGGGGAACTCTCTTGTGGCCGGCGGTACAGGCCCAGGGCCCCTCATGTTACAACAGTGTGTCTGACATTGGGTGCGCACCACCACCGCCAGAGACACTTTATTGTACTATGAGAGACCCAGTGGCAGTGCCGTTGACCAAAAGCGGGCACACCCACCTCTTCAGACAAACAGCACTCTCACGGGTGCTGGCGCCAAGTGGCGATACCACGGCCCCGTGTGGGGAGTTTGGCCATTTAGGGAGGTGTAAACATGTCGTATGCTGGACAATCAGGTGCTGCAAATTACGAGATTGGAAAAGTCATTCAGAATAGTCCACAGGCAAGACCTTTTCATAGGAAAGCTAGGTGTCGGCCGGGCAAGGTGGGGCAAAAGATTTCGAAATCCAGTTGTGGTTCATTTTAATGAAGGTTAGATCATCTACATTTTGGGTAGCCAGACGAGTCCTTTTTTCGGTTAATATTGAACCTGCAGCACTGAATACTCTTTCTGATAGGACACTAGCTGCCGGGCAAGCAAGCTCCTGCAATGCATATTCTGCCAATTCTGGCCAGGTGTCTAATTTGGATGCCCATTAATCAAATGGGAATGACGGTTGAGGGAGAACGTCGATAAGGGATGAAAAATAGTTAGTAACCATACTGGACAAATGTTGTCTCCTGTCACTTTGAATTGATGCTGCAGTACCTGTCCTGTCTGCGGTCATAGCAAAATCACTCCACAACCTGGTCAGAAAACCCCTCTGTCCAACGCCACTTCTGATTTCTGCCCCTCTAACACCTCTGGTCTGCTGGCCCCTGCAGCTCGTGTGAGAACGATCACGGGCGCTGTGTGCTGGGAATGCCTGAAGCAAATGGTCAACAAGAGTTGATTGTTTGGTTGCTAATATTAGTTCCAAGTTCTCATATGGCATTATATTTTGCAATTTGCCTTTATAGCGAGGATCAAGGAGGCAGGCCAACCAGTAATCGTCATCGTTCATCATTTTAGTAATGCGTGTGTCCCTTTTGAGGATATGTAAGGCATAATCCGCCATGTGGGCCAAAGTTCCAGTTGTCAAATCTGCGGTTGTGCTTGGTTGAGGGGCAGTTTTAGGCAAATCTACGTCACTTGTGTCCCTCAAAAAACCAGAACCCGGCCTTGCCACGCCACCAATTTCCAGTGGCCCCAGAAAAGCTTCCTCATTAAAAATATAATCATCCCCATCATCCTCCTCGTCCTCCTCCTCCTCTTCGCCCGCTACCTCGTCCTGTACACTGCCCTGGCCAGACAATGGCTGACTGTCATCAAGGCTTTCCTCTTCCTCTGCTGCAGACGCCTGATCCTTTATGTGCGTCAAACTTTGCATCAGCAGACGCATTAGGGGGATGTTCATGCTTATTATGGCATTGTCTGCACTAACCAGCCGTGTGCATTCCTCAAAACACTGAAGGACTTGACACATGTCTTGTATCTTCGACCACTGCACACCTGACAACTCCATGTCTGCCATCCTACTGCCTGCCCGTGTATGTGTATCCTCCCACAAAAACATAACAGCCCGCCTCTGTTCGCACAGTCTCTGAAGCATGTGCAGTGTTGAGTTCCACCTTGTTGCAACGTCTATGATTAGGCGATGCTGGGGAAGGTTCAAAGACCGCTGATAGGTCTGCATACGACTGGAATGTACGGGCGAACGGCGGATATGCGAGCAAAGTCCGCGCACTATGAGGAGCAGGTCGGATAACCCCGGGTAACTTTTCAGGAAGCACTGGACCACCAGGTTTAAGGTGTGAGCCAGGCAAGGAATGTGTTTCAGTTGGGAAAGGGAGATGGCAGCCATGAAATTCCTTCCGTTATCACTCACTACCTTGCCTGCCTCAAGATCTACAGTGCCCAGCCACGACTGCGTTTCTTTCTGCAAGAACTCGGACAGAACTTCCGCGGTGTGTCTGTTGTCGCCCAAACACTTCATAGCCAATACAGCCTGCTGACGCTTGCCAGAAGCTGCCCCATAATGGGAGACCTGGTGTGCAACAGTGGCAGCTGCGGATGGAGTGGTTGTGCGACTGCGGTCTGTGGACGAGCTCTCGCTTCTGCAGGAGGACGAGGAGGAGGTGGTGCGAATGGCTACAGCCAACTGTTTCCTAGACCGTGGGCTAGGCAGAACTGTCCCAAAATGTCCCCTGTGGACCCTGCATCCACAACATTCACCCAGTGTGCCGTGATGGACACGTAACGTCCCTGGCCATGCCTACTGGTCCATGCATCTGTTGTCAGGTGCACCTTTGTGCTCACAGATTGCCTGAGTGCATGGACGATGCGCTCTTTAACATGCTGGTGGAGGGCTGGGATGGCTTTTCTGGAAAAGAAGTGTCGACTGGGTAGCTCGTAGTGTGGTACAGCGTAGTCCATCAGGGCTTTGAAAGCTTCGCTTTCAACTAACCGGTAGGGCATCATCTCTAACGAGATTAGTCTAGCTATGTGGGCGTTCAAACCCTGTGTACGCGGATGCGAGGCTAAGTACTTCCTTTTTCTAACCATAGTCTCATGTAGGGTGAGCTGGACTGGAGAGCTGGAGATCGTGGAACTAGCGGGGGTGCCGGTGGACATGGCAGACTGAGAGACGGTGGGAGATGGTATTGTTGCCGCCGGTGCCCTAGATGCAGTGTTTCCTACTACGAAACTGGTGATTCCCTGACCCTGACTGCTTTGGCCTGGCAAAGAAACCTGCACAGATACTGCAGGTGGTATGGAAAATGGTGGCCCTACACTGCCGGAAGGGATGTTGCGTTGCTGACTAGCTTCATTGGCCGAGGGTGCTACAACCTTAAGGGACGTTTGGTAGTTAGTCCAGGCTTGCAAATGCATGGTGGTTAAATGTCTATGCATGCAACTTGTATTGAGACTTTTCAGATTCTGACCTCTGCTTAAGGTAGTTGAACATTTTTGACAGATGACTTTGCGCTGATCAATTGGATGTTGTTTAAAAAAAATGCCAGACTGCACTCTTTCTAGCATCGGATACCTTTTCAGGCATTGCAGACTGAGCTTTAACCGGATGGCCACGCTGTCCTCCAACAGGATTTGACTTTGCCACGCGTTTTGGGCCAGATACGGGCCCGGCAGATGGAACCTGTTGCGATGTTGATGCCTGCTGCGGCCCCTCCTCCTCCGCTTCAGAACTGCTGCCGCCTGCACCCTGTTCCCCCAATGGCTGCCAATCGGGGTCAAGAACTGGGTCATCTATAACCTACTCTTCTAGCTCGTGCGCAACTTCGTCTGTGTCACCGTGTAAGTCGGTGGTAGAGCGTTTGTGACGGGGCAACATAGTCTCATCAGGGTCTGATTCTGGATCAGTACCCTGCGAGGGCAATGTTGTGGTCTGAGTCAAAGGACCAGCATAGTAGTCTGGCTGTGGCTGTGCATCAGTGCACTCCATGTCAGATTCAACTTGTAATGGGCATGGCCTGTTAACTGCTTCACTTTCTAAGCCAGGGACGGTATGTGTAAAGAGCTCCATGGAGTAACCCGTTGTGTTGCCTGCTCCATCCTTCTCTGTTGTTGTTTTTGCTGAAGAGGACAAGGAAGCGACTTGTCCCTGACCATGAACATCCACTAACGACGCGCTGCTTTTACATTTACCAGTTTCAAAAGAGGAGGCAAAAGAGCTAGAGGCTGAGTCAGCAAGGTAAGCCAAAACTTGCTCTTGCTGCTCCGGCTTTAAAAGCGGTTTTCCTACTCCCAGAAAAGGAGCTCCAGACTTAGGTGCAATATTTTTTTTCCCACGACCACCTGATGCTCCACCACTACCACTACCCTCATTACCAGCTGACAATGAACGCCCCTGGCCACGACCTCTTCCACCAGACTTCCTCATTGTTTTAAAAACGTAAACAAACTAATGGTATTTGTTGCTGTCAAACAACTTACACGGTGAGCTATAACTTCAGTATGATTTAGATACCCCTTTACAGGTGGGTGAGACCGCAAGGAAAAGCAGGCACAATGTTACACACTCTGTTTTTGGTGGCACCAAATGAGAGAGATGCCACACACGCAGGACTGTCACTCAAGCACAAATGTCAATATTAATCTCCCACTGTTTGTTTTTATTTTTTCAGGGAGAATTTAGAACCCCTCCCCCCAAAAAAAAAATGATTTTTTAAGGAAGAATTTAGAAAACAAATAAAAAAAAAGTGATTTTTTCAGAGAGAATTTAGAAACCAAATAAAAAAACAAAAACAAATAGGCTTTCTATGGCCCACTATCTGAGAGAGAGAGATGGCACACCCAGGAGTCAGGACTGGCACACAAGTAGAAAGGCCAATATTAATCTCCCACTGTTTGTTTTTATTTTTTCAGGGAGAATTTAGAAACCCCCCCAAAAAAATGATTTTTTAAGGAAGAATTTAGAAAACAAATTAAAAAAAGTGATTTTTTCAGAGAGAATTTAGAAACCAAATAAAAAAACAAAAACAAATAGGCTTTCTATGGCCCACTATCTGAGAGAGAGAGATGGCACACCCAGGAGTCAGGACTGGCACACAAGCAGAAAGGCCAATATTAATCTCCCACTGTTTTTTTTTTTCAGGGAGAATTTATAAAACCAATGAAAAAATAATAAATAGCCTTTCTATGGCCCACTATTTGAGAGAGAGATGGCACGCTCAGGACTGGCACACAAGCCCAAAGGGCAATATTAATCTCCCACTGTTTTTTTTTTTTTCAGGGAGAATTTATAAAACCAATTAAAAAAAAAAGAAATAGGCTTTCTATGGCCCACTATTTGACAGAGAGAAGGCACGCTCAGGACTGGCACACAAGCCCAAAGGGCAATATTAATCTCCCACTGTTTTAATTTTTTCAGGGAGAATTTATAAAACCATTAAAAAATAATAATTAGGCTTTCTATGGCCCACTATTTGAGAGAGAGATGGCACGCTCAGGACTGGCACACAAGCCCAAAGGGCAATATTAATCTCCCACTGTTTTTTTTTTTCAGGGAGAATTTATAAAACCAATAAAAAAAAAAGAAATAGGCTTTCTATGGCCCACTATTTGACAGAGAGATAGCACGCTCAGGACTGGCACACAAGCCCAAAGGGCAATATTAATCTCCCACTGTTTTTTTTTTTTCAGGGAGAATTTATAAAACCAATGAAAAAATAATAAATAGGCTGTCTATGGCCCACTATTTGACAGAGAGATGGCACGCTCAGGACTGGCACACAAGGCCAAAGGGCAATATTAATCTCCCACTGTTTTTTTTTTTTTTTCAGGGAGAATTTATAAAACCAATAAAAAAAAAATAAATAGGCTTTCTATGGCCCACTATTTGAGAGAGAGATGGCACGCTCAGGACTGGCACACAAGCCCAAAGGGCAATATTAATCTCCCACTGTTTTTTTTTTTTCAGGGAGAATTTAGAAACCCCACAAAAAAAACAGAAAAAAAAATTAGGCTTTCTATGGCCCACTATGTGAGATGGCACACACAGGGATGGCACTCGAGCAGAAATGCCAATCTTAGGCCATGTTCACACAGTGCGTTTTTTACCGCGGAAACGCAGCGGTTTTGCCGCTGCGGTTCCGCGGCTGTTTTCCATGCAGGGTACAGTACACTGTACCCTATGGAAAACAGGACCCACTGTGCACATGGTCCTGAATTGAAAAAAAAAACCGCACTGATTAGCTGCGGTAAAAAAGAAGTACCATGTCACTTCTTTTTGTAAAACAGCAGCGGTTCTGCACCCATAGACCTCCATTGTGAGGTGAAAGCCGCAGTAAAACCCGCAGATGAAAAAAATATCTGCGGGTTTTACTGCGGTTTGTGGTGCAGAACCGCTGCAGTGTGGCTGCCCCCCCGTGCCCCAATCCCACCCCCCCATGCTCCGATGCCACCCCCCCGTGCTCCGACGCCCCCCCGTGCCCCCATCTCCCCCCATCTCCCCCCCTTATACTTACCCGGTCCCGTTGTCCGTCCGGCCGTCTTCTCCCTGGGCGCCGCCATTTTGCAAAATGGCGGGCGCATGCGCAGTGCGCCCGCCGAATCTGCCGGCCGGCAGATTCGTTACAAAGTGCATTTTGATCACTGAGATATAACCTATCTCAGTGATCAAAATAAAAAAAATAGTAAATGACCCCCCCCCCCTTTGTCACCCCCATAGGTAGGGACAATAAAAAAATAAAGAATTTTTTTTTTTTTTCACTAAGGTTAGAATAGGGTTAGGGTTAGGGGTAGGGTTAGGAGTAGGGTTAGGGGTAGGGTTAGGGTTAGGGGTAGGGTTAGGGGTAGGGTTAGGGTTAGGGGTAGGGTTAGGGGTAGGGTTAGGGTTAGGGGTAGGGTTAGGGTATTTTCAGCCATTTTAACCCTAAAAAAATTCCTAGAAAACACACAGACTCTGGCTAGAAAACTGCATCAAAAAACGCATCAAAAAACGCATCAAAAAAGGACCAAAAAAGGACCTGCGTTTTCTGCCAAGAGCTGCAGTTTTTTAAAAAACAGTCCTGAAAAAAAAAGGATGGAAATCAGGAACGTGTGAACATACCCTTAATCTCCCACAGCTTTTTTTTTTTAGGGAGAATTAAAAAAACAAAAAAAAACACACAGGGACTGTCCTACAATTACTATCTCCCTGCAGTAATCTCAGCCAGGTATGGCAGGCAGCAATAAGGAGTGGACTGCTGCACAAATTAAGTAAAAAGTGTGGACAAACAAACAAGATAGCTGTGCAGAAAGGAAGGAACAAGAGGATTTGTGCTTTGAAAAAAGCAGTTGGTTTGCACAGCGGCGTACACACAGCAATGCAGCTATCAGGGAGCCTTCTAGGGCAGCCCAATGAGCTACAGCGCTGAGGAAAAAAAAATGTAGCTTCCACTGTCCCTGCAAACAAAGGTGGTGTTGGACAGTGGAAATCGCTACAGCACAAGCGGTTTGGTGGTTAATGGACCCTGCCTAACGCTATCCCTGCTTCTGATGAAGCGGCAGCAACCTCTCCCTAAGCTCAGATCAGCAGCAGTAAGATGGCGGTCGGCGGGAACGCCCCTTTATAGCCCCTGTGATGCCGCAGACAGCAAGCCAATCACTGCAATGCCCTTCTCTAAGATGGTGGGGACCAGGACCTATGTCATCACGCTGCCCACACTCTGCGTCCACCTTCATTGGCTGAGAAATGGCGCTTTTCACGTCATTGAAACGCGACTTTGGCGCGAAAGTTGCGTACCGCATGGCCGACCCCGCACAGGGGTCGGGTTTCATGAAACCCGACTTTGCCAAAAGTCGGCGACTTTTGAAAATGAACGATCCGTTTCGCTCAACCCTAGTCTTTATTACTATTGGCCCCACGGTCATTAGTTTAAAATCGGCTGAACCTGCCGATATCAACGGATTCGGCCCATGGTCTAATGTGTATGGAGGCTCCAGCCGACGGATGTTCGGGAGAGATGTTGATTGCGCATGTCCGATTTTAGACTGCTGATTGCATTGTGTTCCCTGAGATAAGCTCTCTGGTAGAGAACACAGAAGCACTCAGCTGTGCAAGCGCTGCTGCTTGGGAGAGACAGCTAAGGTGGCTACGGTTGAATGATCAGCCAAAGCATCGTTTGGCCTACAGCCATCTAGTGTGTATAGCCAGCCTAAGTTGCCCAAGCTGCCTACCCTGGTGAGTTATCTTCCTGTGAAGTGAAGAATGAAAATAAGAATGAACTGACAGTAGTTTCAGTGTCCTGCTCTTTTTAAGCCCTTATTATCAAGGTTTTTTTCCTCCTTTTTTTTTCTATTTTCTATTTGATGAATATTTTTGGCAGAGACTGTCCCTCCACCCAAAACCATAACATAGAATTTAGTATAAGAATTATGTCTGTCTCCAAATAGCTCTACATGGATTTGCCCTTGTTCACCTTAACCAGGTCTTTGAGAAGTGGCATATGGTTTCAATTAATTGAAACATAACTAAAGAAATTATACCATTTACCAAAGCATTTTCTGTGTACTTTACTCACAGTTTTCAATATCTCTGTGAACTTTGTCGACAGTAGCTTATGTGAATGATTACAATCTCTGTCCAGTATGAAAGATGCGTATATAGAACAAATCTTTATTAGAATAAAAATTGTACTTAAACATTGAAACATACAAAATTTAAAATCGTCTTCCCCTGACGAAGGCACGCTGCCGAAACGCGGGTAGGGTCTGTGGCACCATCTAAAGAGCATCAGCAAGGATCTATTTATCAATGTGAGTACTTTGGTGTATATTGCTTTGCTATTATGAGTACTATTGGGTAGTGGGAACCGGGTATGCCACTATGGCTTGATGATTCCTATTGGTGATTTGAGGTATTGCTCTTTGTCTCCCACCTAGAATTATGCTAGTTTTAGCAATATATTGATGCTGATATTACCATATTTTTGTAATGCTGTTCGCTCAGTAATGGTGCCACATATTTTTGTTTGGCTCATATACCGAGCACTTTGTTGGCTACCAGATTTTAAATTTTGTATGTTTCAATGTTTAAGTACAATTTTTATTCTAATAAAGATTTGTTCTATATACGCATCTTTCGTATATGTTTTCCATACATGTAGCGTAGAACATGTGCTGACTACTTATTTATGTGGACACTGTACTTCTTTCTAGATTTTTGAAAACGCATCCTTTAGATTAGGGGTATTTGTTAGGTTTCCTCTGTCCGGTGTTGTGTGGTGCACTGGCACTCAGAAATGTGCAGTAGCTTGGGATACAAGGCAAATCAATTGTCAGCATAATTTTGTAATGTAAAGACCATCTGAAGTTTTCTGCTAATCAGATTTCAGTGCACAGGGGCCAGACTGTGCATGGGGTCTTCTCCCTGTCTGTGATTCTGTGGCCCTGCAGCCTGACTGTGACCCCCCTCATCCTTATTCTGGTATGCATGGCCCCCATCCCCATCTTGGTATGCATGGCCCCATCAGATAAACAGAAAAAAAACATTCTACTTACCTTCCCTGCGCTCCCTTGCAGCATCCTGTTCTGATGCCAGCAGCTGATTTATGCTTGTAAGCAGCACATGGCAGTAAGGTCATGCACCGCTTACAAGCCAAGGACAGCTGCCGGAATACTCATTACTCCTCACACCCATGACCATTGGCATGTGGAGTAGTGAATATTCATTTCTCTTTAATAGCAGGCATACCAGTAGCCACAGCCACCGGCTTTCTGCAGCTGATGGGCAATCACATGGGCCCTCTAATTAATGGATATAATATTCACTGCTCTCCACTCAGATGGGCATGGGGAGCAGTGAATATTCATTCTCTTTAATAGTGGGCACATGTAATCACCCAAGAAGCTGGCGGCAGCTGCTACTGTGCCTGCTATTAAAGAGGAATGAATATTCACTGCTCCCCACACCCATGGCACATTTGACAGCCCAGCCATTGCAGAAATCCGGCAGCTGTAGCTACCCCTGTGCCTGCTATTTAAGAATATTCATTGCTCCTCACGCCAATAGTCCCTCCCAACTCTCAGGTGGGAGGGACTATGGGCGTAGGGAGCAGTGAATATTTATTTCTCTTTAACAGAGGGCACAGGGACCTGCAGCAGCCAACTCCTGCCTCCTGTGACCCGCAGCTACGTCGCTGCCACTCCCCCACCTCCCTATCCACAGCCATAGCAGGTACATCCAGACTGTAAGACGCACCTCCACATTTTTGCAGAAAAATGGGGCGTCTTATAGTCTGAAAAATATGATATGTGTATTTTTGTTCATACTTGATAAAGATAAATTCAGATGTTTGATATGTTGTTTCCATTTTTTAAACACATGCATATCATTAACATGTCCGTAGAGCCTGTGATTTCCATAATTCCACGACATTTAATATTTTTGTGTTACAATTTCAATGTTGAGGAGTGTAGCTTTATAGAAGTTCTCATAGTACACTGCGTGCATTAGCATTAGCTGAAATTTGGAAGTTTCTTCCATTCCTAATGTTGTTTGCAGCCGTCCCTGCCCTGATTTATAACTTGGTCAGATGGTCTCAAGCATATGGAATATATCTCTGCTGACACATTCAGTAAGAAAACTCTTTGTTTTTGTGTCTTGAAGATCAGGAAGTGTGGTTGAGGAATGACATACTTTTTATTTCAAAGCCTTGTTGGAGCCTCATTTAACCCTTATGAATTGCAAATAAACCTCAGGGCAAATATTGGTAAGGGTTCAAAGCAAAAATAGGCCATGTTTTACTTCAATGCAGTAATAAGGCTTCCCCGAGGATTGGGAGGAGAGTATGACCCAACAATATCCATTATTGCTTCTTTTCCCAGACCAGTATTTCAATTATGGGAAATAAATTTGAGGAACTTTATGGTGGAACATGTTCTCCATGTCTAATATACACAGTTATGTGGAAAGGTTCATTAAAGGGTCAAGCATTGACTGACAGGGCAGCTATCTCCAATAGATGAAACGAGACAGATCATTTTGATTCCTTACAGGAGAGCTAATTTGCATGTTTTTCTCATGTATGCATTTTAGAGAAGACTTGTACAGACAATAAAAAACATTACAGAATAACACATGACACCAAAAGGAGTGAGGGTTCCTGCTCGTTAGATTACAATCTATGAAAAAATAGGGGAAACACAAAAGGAAAAAGATCAAATGTACAATTATTGTACAATACAACCAAAATATAATAAATAGGGTATGCACATAACGCTGCATGAACCAATCACTTGTCAATTTGTGTACAGTACAGACACAGAGGGATATTAAATGCATGGAGGGAGTGTGAACAAATGCTACGAGGGTCATGATTTTGAAGAAAGTTTTGTGTGGACAAAATGGGGATAGTTACATAAGTGAGGTGAGGTGGTAGGCCAGTCTAAAGAAATGCGCTTTTAGGCCACTCTTATATATTGTATGTGTATATTGGGAATTAAACGAATTCTCCTGGGTAGTGCATTCCAAAGACCTGGCACAGTATGAGAGAAGTCTTGGAGACAGGAATGGGAGGTTCGGGTTATTCATGATTTTAGTTTTAAGTCATTTTCTGAATGGAGGGCATGGGTAGGGTGGTAGACTGAAACGAGGGAGGAGATGTAGAGTGGTGCTGAACCGTGGAATGCTTTGTGGGTGAGAGTGCTACCTTTTTATTGAACTATGTATCGGATGCAATGATTTGCATAGAGTAGAGGCATTGGTGTACTGGTTGGGAAGGGATAGGATCCTGGCTGCTGCTTTCAGGACAGATTGGAGAGGGGAGATTTTGGTAAGAGGGAGACCAATTAGTAGAGAGTTACAATAGTCCAGACGAGAATGAATAAGAGCTTCATTGAGATTTTTTGCAGAATCAAAGGTAAAAAAAGGTCAAATTCTAGAGATGTTTTTGAGGTGTAGATAACAAGAGCAAGTGAGCGAACAATTGGATGTGGGGAGTAAAGGAAAGATCTGAATCAAATATGACCCCAAGATAGCGGGCATGTTGCTGGACAGTAATGATGGAACCACACATGGAAATGGCAATATCAGGCATAGATACGTTAGTGGAGGGAGGAAACACAAGGAGTTCAGTTTTTGACAGATTTGGTTTTTGATAGAGGGAGGACACAATGTTAGGACAGCGGAAAGACAATCACTGGTATTTTGTAGTAACGCAGGGGTGATGTCAGGAGATGATGTGTATTACTCAAACTGACCTGCAAGACAAGAAAAAGACCTTTTAATATACTCACCTGTGGGGCGGGGCGCTCTGAGGGGTGTAGCTGGTTGTGGTCCAGCACCTAACTTCTTCTTGTGATGCCGTCCTCCTTCTTACTTCATGTGGGTGACATGTCCCTACATCATGCACACAGTCTCCCCGGCATCACGCTCCTGAGCAGGCGCACTTCTCTGCCCTGACTAGCACAGAGTAAAGTAGTGCTGTGCATGTGTGCATGGCACTTTCACCTTTCCTGGCGCCTATGCACTGCAGTACTTTACTCTGCATTGGTCGTGGAAGAGAAGTATGCCTGCGCAGGAGCGCAATACCGGGGAGACTGTGTGGTTGACCTAAGGACTTGTCATCCACACAAAGCAAGAGGAAGGGAGGCACCACACCAAGACCAGCAATACTCCTTGGACCGGACATATAACTTGCTGTATATCAGGCCTGGAAGGTGGTGTTTTTATCTAATATCGATCAAACCTGCTGATAGGTTCACTTTAAGATTGGTATTTTGTATGCCATTCTCCATATCAGCATGGGTTTATGAGAAATCGCTCCTGTCAAACCAATCTAATCAGTTTTTATGAAGAGGTAAGCTATAGGCTGGACCACGGTGAGTCATTGGACGTGGTATATCTCGATTTTTCCAAAGCGTTTGATACCGTGCCGCACAAGAGGTTGGTATACAAAATGAGAATGCTTGGTCTGGGGGAAATTGTGTGTAAATGGGTTAGTAACTGGCTTAGTGATAGAAAGCAGAGGGTGGTTATAAATGGTATAGTCTCTAACTGGGTCGCTGTGACCAGTGGGGTACCGCAGGGGTCAGTATTGGGACCTGTTCTCTTCAACATATTCATTAATGATCTGGTAGAAGGTTTACACAGTAAAATATCGATATTTGCAGATGATACAAAACTATGTAAAGCAGTTAATACAAGAGAAGATAGTATTCTGCTACAGATGGATCTGGATAAGTTGGAAACTTGGGCTGAAAGGTGGCAGATGAGGTTTAACAATGATAAATGTAAGGTTATACACATGGGAAGAAGGAATCAATATCACCATTACACACTGAACGGGAAACCACTGGGTAAATCTGACAGGGAGAAGGACTTGGGGATCCTGGTTAATGATAAACTTACCTGGAGCAGCCAGTGCCAGGCAGCAGCTGCCAAGGCAAACAGGATCATGGGGTGCATTAAGAGAGGTCTGGATACACATGATGAGAGCATTATACTGCCTCTGTACAAATCCCTAGTTAGACCGCACATGGAGTACTGTGTCCAGTTTTGGGCACCGGTGCTCAGGAAGGATATAATGGAACTAGAGAGAGTACAAAGGAGGGCAACAAAATTAATAAAGGGGATGGGAGAACTACAATACCCAGATAGATTAGCGAAATTAGGATTATTTAGTCTAGAAAAAAGACAACTGAGGGGCGATCTAATAACCATGTATAAGTATATAAGGGGACAATACAAATATCTCGCTGGGGATCTGTTTATACCAAGGAAGGTGACGGCCACAAGAGGGCATTCTTTGCGTCTGGAGGAGAGAAGGTTTTTCCACCAACATAGAAGAGGATTCTTTACTGTTAGGGCAGTGAGAATCTGGAATTGCTTGCCTGAGGAGGTGGTGATGGCGAACTCAGTCGAGGGGTTCAAGAGAGGCCTGGATGTCTTCCTGGAGCAGAACAATATTGTATCATACAATTATTAGGTTCTGTAGAAGGACGTAGATCTGGGGATTTATTATGATGGAATATAGGCTGAACTGGATGGACAAATGTCTTTTTTCGGCCTTACTAACTATGTTATGTTACTATGTTAATGAGGGTCATGCAGGAATACGATGCAGCGCATCTTCTCAGTGGCCTGCACATCCATGCACCTCAACATATATTTTACAGCAGTTAGTGACTGGAGTAACATTTCTGGCATAAGAGATGTCGCCATTTTGAAGAATTTCTTGGGCGGGCGTGTATTTCATTTTAGAGTTATGTAAAAAACCATCAGAACATGATTGATGTTGGCCGTTTTCTTTATTGATGCGCTTGATTTAACCTTCTATTTGTGTAAGTGACTATGCGACTAATCTTTTAATGCACAGATACGGATCACATCATATATATTACTCACTGGGCTTTCAGGTGACTAAGGAATACTTAGGGCACAGAGAAGTACATGGACCAACCCTCTCTCAATGAATGACATAACACAAAAGAGCGATATGTATATATACGTAAGTATCAACAACAAACAGATGATATAATGCAATCTAATCTTCAAGGTTTGAGATTTGTCCAAATTGGACTTTATCATACCCAAGCACTGAAATAGCAAAAATAAAGTTATAATTATTTCCCTCTTTATGTAAGAGATGAATGGAGTACATGACTTTGTGGCCATTACTATTATATAACTATTCTTCTCATTCACTTGTTGGTGCTACCTTATTTGGCTGCTTATATGCACAAACATCTGGTGGGAATATGACATCATTCTTTGATGTATAAACTTGGACATTCTATGTGTTGTTTTTGCAAAAATGTGCAATAATAGATCTTGATATCAGGACATCCTGCGTACACCTCTATATTTTGGGTTTGTAGTATACTCACACCGATATTGATGTTGATAAGGATATAATTATAGCATCAATATATAGTGACCCATGATACAAAATCTTTATACTGAATATATATATCTATATATATAATTGTCTAAGGGGTACTTCCGTCTGTCTGTCTGTCCTTCTGTCACGGTTATTCATTCGCTGATTGGTCTCGGCAGCTGCCTGTCATGGCTGCCGCGACCAATCAGCGACGGGCACAGTCCGATTAGTCCCTCCCCTACTCCCCTGCACTCACTGCCCGGAGCCCGCTCTGTAATCCCCTCCACTCACCGCTCACACAGGGTTAATGGCAGCGGTAACAGCCCGCGGTGTAACGCACTCCGTTACCGCTGCTATTAACCCTGTGTGTCCCCAACTATTTACTATTGATGCTGCCTACGCAGCATCAATAGTAAAAATATGTCATGTTAAAAATAATAATAAAAAAAAAACCTGCTATAGTCACCCTCTGCAGCCTTTCCCGCTCCAGTCGCCACGCTCCCGGGACATTGCAAGCGGCAGCTTCCGCTTCCAGGGCTGGTGTGCGACAAGGACCTGCCGTGACGTCACGGTCATGTGACCGCGACGTCATCATAGGTCCTGCTCACACCAGCCCTGGGACCGGAAGCTGCTGCTTACAATGGAGCGGTCCCGGGAGCGTGGTGAGGAGCGGCAAAGGCGGCGGACGGTGAGTATAGCAGGACTTCCAACGGGCCTTTGGAAGGTGAGTATATGTTTATTTTTTTTTAAGTCTCTACACTACGTGGCTATGTGCTGGGCAATATACTACGTGCCTGGGCAATATACTTCGTGGCTCTGCTATATACTATGTGGCTGGGCAATATACTACGTGACTGGGCAATATACCGTACTACGTGGCTCTGCTATATACTACGTGGCTGGGCAATATACTACGTCACTGGGCAATATACTACGTCACTGGGCAATATTCTATGTGGCTGGGCAATATACTATGTGGCTGGGCAATATACTACGTGGCTGGGCAATATACTACATGGCTGGGCAATATACTATGTAACTGGGCAACATACTACGTGACTGGGCAATATATAACATGACTGGGCAATATACTACATAGCTGGGCAATAGACTACGTGGCTGGGCAATATACTAGGTGACTGGGCAATATACTACGTGACTGGGCAATATACTACGTGACTGGGCAATATACTACGTGACTGGGCAACATACTACGTGACTGGGCAATATATAACATGCCTGGGCAATATACTACATAGCTGGGCAATAGACTACGTGGCTGGGCAATATACTAGGTGACTGGGCAATATACTACGTGACTGGGCAATATACTACGTGACTGGGCAATATACTACGTGACTGGGCAATATACTACGTGACTGGGCAATATACTACGTCGCTGGGCAATATACTAGTTGACTGGGCAATATACTACGTGACTGGGCAATATACTATGTGACTGGGCAATATACTACGTGACTGGGCAATATACTACGTGACTGGGCAATATACTACGTCGCTGGGCAATATACTACATGGACATGCATATTCTAGAATACCCGATGCGTTAGAATCGGGCCACCATCTAGTATATATATATATATCTACTATATAATTGTCTAAGGCTGGCGTCACACTCGGCGTAAGACAATACGGTCCGTATATTACGGCTGTAATACGCATTAAAGTCCCCAAAATATTGGTCCGTAGCTCCTCCGTAGGCAGGGTATGTCAGCGTATTTTGCGCATGGCATCCTCCATATGTAATCCGTATGGCATCCGTACTGCGTGTTTTTCTCGCAGGCTTGCAAAACCAACATACGGATTTACAATGGATACATGTGTTAAAAAACAAACAAACATATATGCTGTTATATATATATATATCTATATATATGTCAGTAGACACATATATGTATATATATTAATATTTCATCCAGCACGAGATAGCTTTAAAGCCGGTAATTCAATTGCCGGCTTTTGCTATCTCCTTCCTAAACCCGACATGATATGAGACATGGTTTACATGCAGTAAACCATCTCATATCCCCTTTTTTTTGCATATTCCACACTACTAATGTTAGTAGTGTGTATGTGCAAAATTTGGCCGTTCTAGCTATTAAATTAAAGGGTTAAATGGCGGAAAAAATTGGCCTGGGCTCCCGCGCAATTTTCTCCGCCAGAGTAGTAAAGCCAGTGACTGAGGGCAGATATCAATAGCCTGGAGAGGGTCCATGGTTATTGCCCCCCCCTGGCTAAAAACACCTGCCCCCAGCCACCCCAGAAAAGGCACATCTGGAAGATGCGTCTATTCTGGCACTTGGCCACTCTCTTCCCATTCCCGTGTAGCGGTGGGATATGGGGTAATGAAGGGTTAATGCCACCTTGCTATTGTAAGGTGACATTAAGCCAGATTAATAATGGAGAGGCGTCAATTATGACACCTATCCATTATTAATCCAATAGTAGTAAAGGGTTAAAAAAAACACAAACACATTATCAAAAAGTATTTTAATGAAATAAACAGAAAGGTTGTTGTAATATTTTATTGTACTCTCAATCCACCTGAAGACCCTCGCTCTGTAACAAAGAAAAAATAATAAACCAACAATATACATACCTTCTGAAGATCTGTAACATCCCACGATGTAAGTTCCCACGCTCGAGGAACAACCAGCAGAGGGCGCCTCACCATGAATGAAGGTAAATATAGGTCATTGACCTACTTTACCTTCATTCCCCGGGGTTTTGCAGCCACGAGCACCGCTGCATTAGCAGAGTTCCTGGCTGTAAAATATTTTAACCCCTTCAGATGGATTTACATCGTGGGACGTTACAGATCTTCGGAAGGTATGTATATTGTTGGTTTATTATTTTTTCTTTGTTACAGAGCGAGGGTCTACAGGTGGATTGAGAGTGCAATAAAATATTACAACAACCTTTGTGTTTATTTCATTAAAATACTTTTTAATAATTTGTTTGTGTTTTTTTTAACCCTTTACTACTATTGGATTAATAATGGATAGGTGTCATAATTGACGCCTCTCCATTATTAATCTGGCTTAATGTCACCTTACAATAGCAAGGTGACATTTAACCCTTCATTACCCCATATCCCACCGCTACACGGGAATGGGAAGAGAGTGGCCAAGTGCCAGAATAGGCGCATCTTCCAGATGTGCCTTTTCTGGGGTGGCTGGGGGCAGATGTTTTTAGCCAGGGAGGGGGGCAATAACCATGGACCCTCTCCAGGCTATTAATATCTGCCCTCAGTCACTGGCTTTTCTACTCTGGCGGAGAAAATTGCGCGGGAGCCCACGCCAATTTTTTCCGCCATTTAACCCTTTAATTTAATAGCTAGAACGGCCAAATTTTGCACATACACACTACTAACATTAGTAGTGTGGAATATGCAAAAAAAAAGGGATATGAGATGGTTTACTGTATGTAAACCATGTCTCATATCATGTCAGGTTTAGGAAGAAGATAGCAAAAGCCGGCAATTGAATTACCGGCTTTAAAGCTATCTAGCGCTGTATGAAATAATAATATATATACATATATGTGTCTCACTGACATATATATATATATATATATATATATATATATACCTATTCTATGTGTACACATTTATTCTACCTATTTTATTGTAAGCTGTCAGTGTGATTTTACTGTACACCGCACTGAATTACCGACTTTTCTCTCTAACACCGCTGCGTATTTCTCGCAAGTCACACTGCTGGTCCGTGTGTAATCCGTATTTTTCTGGCTTCCATAGACTTTCATTGGCGATTTTTTTGCGCAATACGGTGACAAACGCAGCATGCTGCGATTTTCTACGGCCGTAGAAAGCCGTATAATACGGATCAGTAAAATACGGCAGATAGGAGCATGGGCATAGAGAATAATTGGGCCGTGTGTAATGCGTGTTTTACGGACGTATTTTATGCGCTCACACGTCCGTAAAATTCACTAGTGTGACGCCGGCCTAAGGGTCACTTCCGTCTGTCTGTCTGTCTTTCTGTCTGTAACAGAAATCCCAAGTCGCTGATTGGTCGCGGCAAAACAGCCACGACCAATCAGCGACGGGCACAGTCCGGCGGAAAAATGGCCGCTCCTTCCTCCTCGCATTCAGTGCCCGCTCCATACTCCCCTCCAGTCAGCGCTCACACAGGGTTAATGGCAGCATTATCGAACCGCGTTATGCCGCGGTGTAACACACTTCGTTAACGCTGCTATTAACCCTGTGTGACCAACTTTTTACTATTGATGCTGCCTATGCGGCATCAATAGTAAAAAGATATAATGTTAAAAATAATAATAAAAAAAAAATATCATTATATACTCACCTTCCTGATCCAGCCCAGGCCTTTCCCGCTACTTGCGACGCTCCGGTGACCGGTCTATGCATTGCAGTCTCACGAGATGATGACGTAGCGGCCTCGCGAGACCGCAAGTCAACATCTCGCGAGACCGCAATGCACTCTTGGGAGCGACGGGCACAGTCCGGCCGCTCCCTACTCCCCTGCAGTCAGTGTCCCCTCTATACTACCCCCCCGACATTGGCACGGGATTTAAATCCCGCTTCGCTGACTGGTCGCGCACAGCCGATGCGACCAATCAGCGACATTGGTGCAGGATTTATATCCCGCATGACCAATCAGCGACATTGGCGCGGGATTTAAATCCCGCTTCGCTGATTGGTCGAGGCCAGCCGCGCGCGACCAATCAGCGCCATTGGCGCAGGATTTAAATCCCACTTCGCTAATTGCTCGCGACCAATCAGCGTCATTGCCCTGGGATTTAAATCCTGCTTCGCTGATTGCTCGCGCCCAGCCGGCGAGCGCAACCAATCAGCGCCATTGGCGCGGGATTTAAATCCCGCTTCGCTGATTGCTCGCGACCAATCGGCGACATTGCCGTGGGATTTAAATCCCACTTCGCTGATTGGTTGGACCGGCTGGGCGCGACCAATCAGCGACATTGGTGCAGGGTTTAAATTCCGCGCGTCCAATCAGCGACATTGGCGCGGGATTTAAATCCCGCTCCACTGATTGGTTGCGCCCAGCCGACCAGGTCTGCTCCTCTCCTCTCCTCCTCCTGGCTCCGACTGTCTGACTTCCTAACCAATCCCCCAGTTTTACCCAAGTGTGAGGAGTGGCCTAATAGATAGAACCTTTTGCTCCCCCTGGTGGCCGGCGTGTGAAGTGTGTGTGTGGCTGTGATACCTGGCAGGGTGAACTCCTTTGGTGCCATCAGACGTAACATCGCTCCCCCAGGTGGAAGAACAACATTACTTCAATGACCAGGACTCAGGGACGCTGCACTATATACTTCGTAGCCTGTGCTATACACTACGTGGCCTGTGTTATACACTATGTGGCCTGTGTTATATACTGCGTGCGTGGGTTTTTATATACTATGTGAGCTGTGTTATATGCTATGTGAGCTGTTATAAACTATGTGGCTGTGCTATATGCTTTGTGGGCTGTTATACACTCCGTGGGCTGTATATACTCCGTGGACTGTGTTATATACTATGTGGCTGTGCTATATACTACATGGCTGTGCTATATACTACATGGCTGTGCAATATACTACATGGCTGTGCAATATACTACGTGGCTGTGCTATTTACTACGTGGGCTGTTATATACTACGAGGCTGTGCTATATACTACGTGGCCGGCCGTGAACAATCAGCGACAGGCGCAGTCTGGCTGCGAATTGGCTCGGGATTTGAACCACGCTTCACTAATTGGTCGAGGTTGGCCGAATCCTGTGTATTCAATGTATTATTCTAAAATCTTCATAAATAAACTACATACATATTCTAGAATACCCGATGCGTTAGATTCGTGCCACCATCTAGTATATATGTATATATACACAGTCTCTTTTCATTACTTCTGATACCACTGAATGCAAAAACAGACTCGGATTTTTAAGGAGTAAGAAATGTATATATATATTTTTTAGTATAACTGCAAAAAATCTAGTGAATTCCCAATTGTCTGTGGTTAAAGAGATATAGACAGCCACCACCCACCAATATTCAATAGGGTAGAAAGGTACATCACAGCAAGCATGGATACCAAAAAACTAAAGATACATCAAACAGCCATGTGCACTCCCAAATATATAAAGTAACACATCGACTTCAGTTGGCTAAAAAATTCAGAGACAAGGACAAATGTAAAGTTGAGAAAAACATGTCAAAACCGATGAATAACACCATTAGTGCAAATAATGGTGTCCTGTATCCACACTTCCCAAAGATAAGGGAAATGAGTGAAAAATATCTATGGGTCCTACTTTCTGCAGGGTCCTGAAAGCTATGTGATGAGATACCAATAACAGGATATACAATTTTTCAACCTACTGAACCGCCCCACAACCAGCTCTACCCTCTCCTAATGTATCCTCACCCATCCCCTGCAGACTGTGAGCCCTCCCTCCTTCTGTACCTGTTTGTGCCTTGTTTTTTGTTCATGTTTATTGTATTTGTCAATATTTGTCCCCTTTTCACATGTAAAGCGCCATGGAATAAATGGCGCTATAAAAATGTATAATAATAATAATAATAATAATAATAAAAAGAACTTAACAAAAGTGAACTTATTATGCATAAGGATAAAGTCCAACAAATTTATGATGAATAAGTCATGCATGTGATTTCCATCTGGATGTAGGTAAAAAAAATGGGTAACTGCTTGGACCCCATGCTGATGAAGAATATTGGAATATAAAGCTTCGACGTTGCATGTGACCAACTCTTTTCCAGGAGGTTTAGCAAAGTCTTGCAGATATTATATCAGGTGCATGGAATTATGGAGATAGGAAGGCATGTCGAAAACCATAGGATGTATGAAAAAATATATGTACATGACTTTTCACACAGACTTCCTATCCTTGCCATAATAGGCCTACATGGTGGAACCACAAGATTTTGCACACGTTCAGGAATGTCTGCAGAATTTTCCTGAACAAAACCGGACTTTTTATGCAGGAAATCCACATGCGTTTTTTTCATGTTTTTGTGCGTTTTTTGTGGATTTTTTGCGTTTTTTTTCTGGAACTTCCCAATGCAATAATATAGCTGCAAAAACACAAAAAATCCGCAAAATTCATGAACATGCTGCGTTTTTTACCGCGATGCGTTTTTCGCGGAAAAAACTCAGCATGTGCACAAAAATTGTGGAATGCATTGAAATGATGGGAGCTTAATGTGTTTTTTTAAGCATTTTTCCACAGAAAACGGCCAAAAAAACGCAAAAAAGTGAAAAATCCTGAACGTGTGCACATAGCCTTAACTGTAGCTGTCAACTCTGACAGCGGTATTTAACTTGCACAAACCAGATGCACATCACAAACCCTGTCCATCGGCACCCCATGTTAATTTCACAAGGGTGCCGATGGCAGGGGTCTGCAGAAGACCCCCGTGCTTGTCATTGAAGATCTCCAAGGCCTTTGTTCATAGGAGTTGATGATTTCTGCTGCACAAAGTATGCAAAAAGCAAGCCCTCGCATTGCCATGCTGATGTAAAATAAAAAAGTTACGGCTCTGGGAAGAAGGGGAGCAAAAAACAAAAACATCCCAAAGTCATGAAGGGGTTAACGTTAGGACTTAACCCCTTCACGACATGTGCCGTACTAGTACGGCACATGTCTTGTCTCCCCCTTTGATGTGTGCTTTGGGTCTGAGCCCACATTTTTCCCGGCACATGTCAGCTGTTTTGAACAGCTTCAACCCTTCTCATCAGAAAATGCTCCTGTTTAAGTGTCCATGGTTGCCCTGGACATTTCTGTAAGAGGGTTGCAATTCTATCTTTGTTAAATTTTTGTATCACTTTTGTTACAGTATTCTGACTGATTCCTTATGGCATCTAAATCTGCTTGGACTTTACTCAAATGATGCCTTCAAACCCAGCTGAAGATAACAATAACATCAAAGTAGTCTGCTGCATACTTTTTATGAGGGGCTAGGATCCGGTCCATGGCAATCTGAAAAGTGGCATGAGCCCCATGTAACCAACAAGACATCCTGACATATTAATAACATCCATCTGACATTGAGAAGGCTGTCTTTTCCTTAACCTCCTTGGATAGGAGAAGCTGCCAGTACCCTTTCTTGAGATCTAGTGTGGTGATACACTGAGCTTGTTCTAGCCTTTCAGTAAGGTCATCTAAATGGAGCATGAGGTAGACATCAAACTTAGAGAACTTATTGAGTTTTCAGTAGTTACTACAGAATTGCCATAATCCATCTGGCTTTGGCACTAACACTTTGGGACTTGGCCACCTGCTCTTTGACTACTCAATTTCCCCCAGGTTTAGAGTCAATGAGTATCTCATGCTAGATGACACGAGTGAAACCTCGTAATTTGAGAACTTATTCCTATTTTGGTATAACAATTCCTGACACTCCTGTTTTTGTGATGGCGACAAAGTTTCTGTAACTTTGACATCCTCAAGGTTGACTTTTGACTGGACCAACAAACAAGGGGTTTTAAGAGGGTCTCTCTCTCTATCCTTCCAGGATTTTACTAGGTTGACATGATATATTTGGAAGGGCTTCCTTTTTCCCTGGTTGGTGTATTTTATAGTTGACTTCTTCCACCTCATAGGGCCCCTTCTACTTGTCAAGGAACTTCTCCACTGTGGGCACTAACACAAGTGCTCGATCCCCAGGTTTAAACTTTCTCTCTCGAGATGACCTGTTATACGTCCTGGATTGTGCCTCTTGTACCTTGAGGAGGTGCTCTTTTACAATAGTGTTATGCATATGGTTATGAGACTACTGTGCTACGGTCTGGGGAGAGCCTGTAGGGGCATAACTAAGTAACCCCCTGGTTTTTCACTAGATCGCCTGATGACGTGGTTAGACTTGAACCCACGTAGGTGTCAGGTGCTACTCCAGGACAGACCCTAGAGCCATTGCAGCTGACCCCCAAAGAGGTATGAAATCAGGACTGGCCAGGAACTGGTTAACAGGTGGATATGCAGCTGGTAGATGGGTCCTGGACCCATTGAAGCTATTAGGCGCGAAATGGCTGTCGTCCACCCTCACACTCCCCGCATACCTCTTTAGCCTGCATATCCAGCTCAATGTCTTTACTGCAGAAGTGAAATAAAAGGACTTTTGAGATGTACTTCAACGTGGTGAGTGCCGCAATTCTTTCTCCTTGTTTATGATATAACAAATAGGCATATAAAAAAAGGGTTGAATGATTTACTCAATACATATAACATTGTGGGTTATAATGAATTTAGTGACAAAATGCACAATTGGTGAAGAAAGGTTGAACTTGATGGACCTAGGTTTCTTCAACCTACCATCTGAGCTACATGCTCTATTATGCTATTGTAGGGCGTCGTCTCAGTTTAACATGTCTCCTTTGCTACATCAAGGAGTCCCCGGTAGTGTTGGCCATACAGTAGCTCAAATGGGTAAAACCCCGATGATGCTTGTGGAACTTACCTGTTAGAGAAAAATAGAGAAGGTATAAGACAGTCCCCATGCCGACCATCCTTCTCTATCACGTTCGTTAACATGGCTTTCAAGATTTTGTTAAAGCTCTCCATAATGCCATCTGTGGATTGTACACTGAGGTATGTGGCTGTGAAATGTTTAGAATCTTACAAAACTCATCTTTGGAAAAGGACCAGTTTGAGAGACTTTATAGAATAAAGCATGAGCAATACACTGTTTCCCAAATGTAGCAAGAAAAGGAAAATCCAGCTTAAAAAAAAATCCAAATTTATTGTGAATAAAGCATGAAGTCCAGTAGGATGAATTCACATGACAATGAGTAACAGATTACGCATTTCGAACAATAGCTTGTTCTTTCTCAAAGCACCGCCTCTGGGTAGCTTAATTTAACACTACTAATATGTACTCATGTCCACTGGCAAACTTCACCAGGGGTCCCACAAGTTCCATGGCTGTCCATTCAAATGGTACCTGAATAGTTTTCAACAGCGGAAGTGGGCCACCAGGGAGGTCAACTGGCATATGGGTTAAGACCAACCATAATCCAGTATTTCCCTATATCAACCGGACCATTAAAAGCTTTGCAGGATCTGCTCCTCAGTCTTGTCTACTCCCAGATGACCACCCAACCCATGGAAATGGGCCATCTCTAACACCATGCGTCTGTAGATCCCAGGTACATGTAGTTTCTCTATTACCTTGCCAGACCCTTTGATCACTCTGTACAACTGATTATTGTTCATAGCAAAATATGGGAAATCATTATCAACCCTCATCTCCTGGGAAACATCATTCAACACAGTTACATTTTTTAGAGCACCTTTCAACCATAATTCCTTGAGCTGGGCAGCCCCAAAGTTTTCCTGGGACACCTCAATTTAAGGATATTGACTTCAGGGGATGCTTCTTCATGCTCGGTTCTGGCCAGAAAAGTGAAAAGAAAATCACAGGTTACTTCACATGACATTGTTACCCTAGTCAAATTCTGGTGGCATACTGGACTGCTGGGCGTTACAGCTTTAGCCTGCAAGTCCCAGAACAAAGGAAAATCTTGTCTGATAATAATAATAGCGTGCAATAAGGCCTTGACAATTCACACTTCTTGGGAAACGGAACCACAGTCTGAACGTATGTCAACCTGGGCCATGGGATAGTTTTTGCTGCCTCCATGTACACACCTCACTCCCAACCTCTAGGGTAAACAAACTCTCTGAGTCCAGAAATTTAGTCACAGTAACACCGTTCACCATCACCTGGTAGGGTATGGCACTGCTTATGGGAAGTGTAAATAATGAGCAGTGCTGGCCTACGGTGCAGTCCATCGGAAAATGGACTGCTATGTGACCCAGTGCATGACATCTCCAGCAGACAATGGTATGAAATAGACCCCTTGAAACTGGCTCTGACCTCTCCTGGGTATTTGGGCACCCTGTTGTGAATTCTGTTGTCGGGCTCCCTCCTGTGGTCATGAATGGTACTTCGGCTGGTTCTGTCCATGGACTTCCTCTGGTGGGTGTTTCTGAGTTTCACAGGTGACTAGGTTAATTCGTTAGCTGCTGCTCTATTTAACTCCACTTAGATCTTTGCTCCATGCCACCTGTCAATGTTCCAGTATTGGTCTGTTCACTCCTGGATCGTTCTTGTGACCTGTCTTCCCATCAGAAGCTAAGTTCCAGCTTGTATTTCTTTGGTTTGCTATTTTTCTGTCCAGCTTGCTATTTATTTTGTTGTCTTGCTTGCTGGAAGCTCTGGGAAGCAGAGGGAGCGCCTCCGCACCGTGAGTCGGTGCGGAGGGTCTTTTTGCGCCCTCTGCGTGGTCTTTTTGTAGGTTTTTATGCTGACCGCAAAGTAACCTTTCCTATCCTCGGTCTGTTCAGTAAGTCGGGCCTCACTTTGCTAAATCTATTTCATCTCTGTGTTTGTATTTTCATCTTTACTCACAGTCATTATATGTGGGGGGCTGCCTTTTCCTTTGGGGAATTTCTCTGAGGCAAGGTAGGCTTTATTTTTCTATCTTCAGGGCTAGCTAGTTTCTTAGGCTGTGCCGAGTTGCATAGGGAGCGTTAGGCGCAATCCACGGCTATTTCTAGTGTGTTTGATAGGTTTAGGGATTGCGGTCAGCAGAGTTCCCACGTCCCAGAGCTCGTCCTTATTATCAGTAACTATCAGGTCATTCTGTGTGCTCTTAACCATCAGGTCCATTATTGTCCTGACCACCAGGTCATAACAGCACCCCTCAGGTATGGATTTGTGCCCCCTCTTTTGGGTATCAACTCTACTTTGGGTACCCCAGTAAGGCAACATAAGGCTCTATTGACTGCTCAGGGACTTCTCCAAAACCAGCAGTGGCATAACTACCGCGGTCGCAGCGGTCGCCATTGCGACGGGGCCCAGCAGGTCAGGGGCCCTCCGCCCAGCAGGTCAGAGGCACCGGCTGACACCATGTTGCAGTGCAGGAGGAGATCCCTCCCACACGGCAACAGTCTGAGGCGTATCTAGGGGGAGGGGGCAGCCGAGGTATGGGAGAGTTAGGAACTTGGAAGCAGCTCCAGTCAGCACTGTGAGACTGTGACAGAGTCTCTTGCTCTGAGCCCTGGGACTGAAGGGGAGAGCGGGGGAGGTGTGGGACATGACAGCGGTGTGCAAGCAGGAGAAGCTGAGGAGCTGCAGGTTAATATCAGCCTCCCCTTTACCAGAGAGGAGTGTGAGATGTGTGTATGAGCTGGTGTGTTTGTGTGTGATATCTATAGTGTGTGTGTGTGTTATATATATAGTGTGTGTGTGTGTGTGTGTGATATCTGTAGTGCGTGTGTGTGTGTGTGATATCTGTAGTGTGTGTGTGTGTCTGATATCTGTAGTGTGTGTGTGTGTGTGATATCTGTAGTGCGTGTGTTATATATGTAGTGTGTGTGTGACATCGGTAGTGTGTGTGTGTGATATCTGTAGTGCGTGTGTTATATATGTAGTGTGTGTGACATCTGTAGTGTGTGTGTGTGATATCTGTAGTGTGTGTGTGTGTGATATCTGTAGTGTGTATGTGTGTGTGATATCTGTAGTGTGTATGTGTGTGTGATATCTGTAGTGTGTGACATCTGTTGTGTGTGTGTGTGATATCTGTGTGATATCTGAAGTGTGTGTGTGTGATATCTGTAATGTGTGTGAGGCAGGGGCGTAACTACCACAGTCTGGCAAGTCAGGAGCCCGACAGGTCAGAGGCACCCGACTCCCCCCATCATAGCCGCCTCAGTGAACTATACCGGCGTTTATGATTAAGGTACAGTTCAAAGCAATGATGGAGGAGAGAGCGTCAGCTGATGCTCCCTCTCCTGTTGTGAATTCTGTGGCAGAGTTCACTCCTGTGGTCACAAGTGGTACTTCGGCTGATTCTCTCTGGGAGCTTCCGTTTGTGGAGGAAAGCGGTACTGCAGCTTCTGAGTTTCCTCCCTCAGGTGATCTGGTGAGGTCGTTAGCTGCTTCTCTACTTAACTCCACCTGATGCTTTGATCCATGCTTCCTGTCAATGTTCCAGTGTTGGACTTGTGTTTCTCTGGATCATTCCTGTGGCCTGCTGCTCTGCATACTAAGTGCTTCTTTGCTATTTGTTGCTTTTTTTCTGTCCAGCTTGTCTATTTGTTTTGCTGGAAGCTCTGGGACGCAAAGGGTGTACCTCCGTGCCGTTAGTTCGGTACGGAGGGTCTTTTTGCCCCCTTTGCGTGGTTTTCTTTAGGGTTTTGTGTAGACCGCAAAGTTATCTTTCCTATCCTCGTTCTGTCTAGAATATCGGGCCTCACTTTGTTGAATCTATTTCATCCCTACGTTTGTCTTTTCATCTTACTCACAGTCATTATATGTGGGGGGCTGCCTTTTCCTTTGGGGTATTTCTCTGAGGCAAGGTAGGCTTATTTTTCTATCTTCAGGCTAGTTAGTTTCTCAGGCTGTGCCGAGTTGCATAGGGAGCGCTAGGCGCAATCCACAGCTGCCTCTAGTTGTGTTTGGAGAGGATCAGGAATTGCGGTCTACACAGTTTCCACGTCTCAGAGCTCGTTCTATTATTTTGGGTTATTGTCAGATCACTGTATGTGCTCTGATCGCTATGTACATTGTGTTACTGAATTGCCTATCATAACACTCTCCCATCATTCCCCTCTGCCTCTGACACTGCGGGTGCGTGATGACATCACTTCATCGCGCACCCGCTGTGTGTGGGGCCCAGGCAGTGCAGCATCTGCACAGGTGATGGTGGCCGCCATATTGGCAAAGCCTGTGGCGGCTGCTGCGACTGGGAACAGGCGGTTCCAGAGCTAGTGGGGGGCACGTGGACCAAGCCACCCAGGAGGGGGATGCTGCAGCGGCTCAGCCATATGGAGGATCCGGGGATGAACATGGAGGTGTACGGTACTGGCGGAAGTGAGGTGTGTCTGCTGCCCGTGTGTCGCCGTCTCGGCCCTCAGCGTCCCTGGCCCCCTGTGACACCAGCCCCGTTTCCTCCCTGCTGTCCCGTGCGCCATGTCCTAGTAGGTCCCCAGGTTCAGGTCATTGTGCTCCTCCGGGCCCCCCGTACACACCTTGTTCCTCCTCCTCTGGTCTCCCAATGCTCCTCATCTTCCATGCCCTGAGTCCTCCTACACCCCCATGCATTCCCTGCCCCTTGTCCCTGTGTGACTCGTCTGCCCTGCTCTCAAGTCTCCCCTGTCCCATTTCTAACCGTGTGTTCTCCATCTACCCTGTCCTTATAATCCCTGTGCCCCCTTCTTCCCTCCTCTCAAGTCTCCCCCCCCATCTTCCTCTGTCCCCTTGCAGCCCTTGCGTCCCTATCTACTCTGCTCTCGGAGTCCCCTTGTGTCCTCTTGTGCCTGTCTCCCCTGCACCCTAGTCCCCGTGTGTCCCATTGTGCCCTTCTCCCCTTCCTCTTAGTCCCTATGAGTCCCCTTGTGCTTCTATCCCTTGTCCCCGTGTGTAGCCTTGTGTCAGTGTCCCTTGCCCACTAGTCCCTGTGTGTCCCCTTGCGCCTGTCTCCCTTGTCCCCTTATACTTGTGTCCCTTGTCCCCGTGTGCGAGTCTCCCTTGCCCATTAGTCCCTGTGTGTCCCCTTGTCAGTCTCCCTGGCCAACTAGTCCCTGTGTGTCCCCTTGTGCCAGTCTCCCTTATCCCCTTGTGTCAGTCTCCCTTGCCCACTAGTACCCTTGTAACCTTCTCCCCTGCCTCCTAACCCCCATGTGTCCCCTTGTTCCTGTCTTCCTTGCTCCCTAGCCCCCCTATGTTACCATTGTGCCTGTCTCCCCTACCCCTCTTGTGTCCTAGTCCCCTGCCCCCTAGTCACCATTTCCTCATGTCTTTCTCACTGCCCCTGTATGAAGGGGGTGCATTACACTATGAGGGGGGCTGCATTATATTCTATGGGGGTTACATTGTATTGTATGGCAGGGCTGCAGTATACTCTGTGGGGTGGCTGTATTATACTATATGTGGGCTGCATTATACTGAATCGAGGACTATGGGGAATATATTATACTATATGAAGAACTATGGTCCAGTATACTATGGGAAGTGAATTGTACAACATGGATGACGATGGCGGTGCATTATACTATATGGAGCACTATGAGGAGTGTATTATACTATATGGAGGACTGAGCAGTGTATTTTAATATATGGAGGACTATGTGGAGTGTATACTAAATGGAGGACTATGAGGAGTGTATTATACTATATGGAGGACTGAGCAGTGTATTATACTATATGGAGCACTATGAAGAGTGTATTATGCTATATTGAGCACTATGAGGAGTGTATTTTAATATATGGAGGAGTGTATTATACTATATGTAGGACTATGAGGAGTGTATTATACTATATGGAGGACTGAGCAGTGTATTATACTATATGGAGCACTATGAAGAGTGTATTATGCTATATTGAGCACTATGAGGAGTGTATTTTAATATATGGAGGAGTGTATTATACTATATGGAGGACTGAAGAGTGTACAATACTATATGGGGGACTATGGGGAGTGTATTATACTATAAGGAGTACTATGGGGGTGCATTATACTTCTCATATGGATCCCCATGACTTCTATGTTAGCCCCTGATGAGTATAATGGTTTATTTTCTTTTATACATTACATAACAATGGCAGTACGGGGGACAAATATATGCCAGGATGGGGCACTGGATAGTTATGCAACTGAGGTCACACTATACAACTTTGCAATAAAGCTATAGTGTGCAATATTAATAGGGAAAATGTGAATTTGGGTGGAAAATATTTTGGCATGGTGGGGGGGGCCCCATTTGAAAGTTCGCACCGGGGCCCATAACTTTGTAGTTACGCCACTGAAAGCCAGGTATCTTTTCACGAGTCTCACAAAGTCATCTGTATTCTGGAGAGCTCCTTAGGTAACCCAGCATGGCATAGACCTAGGAAGTGAGTGGATAAATCAGTTCATCACCACCCTTTCCACCAACTGTGCTGGAGAGCAGGTTTCAAGTTGCAGCCATTTTTTCACTGGGTGTAGCAAGTCAAGCATCTTTGGCTTGGGAGGCTTGCCTCTGTGGCAGTCCCAGAGGTGCACCTGTTGTGTCCTGACTGCCAGGGGTTACACATAAATATGCCAGAATTGCTGCCTTCAGCTTGCTGTGCTCCTTAGTATCCTGCAGGGTAAGATTGAAGTATGCATTGTGCTGTTTCCCAGTAAGGTATGGAGCTAGGACCGTAGCCCAATTCTCCTGGGGCAGTTTCTCCCTGTCTGCCACCCTCTCGGAGACAGGAAAGTCTTGACATCGTCCTCCAGAGTCATTTTCTACAAGGTCTCCGGTACTGTTTGCTTCACACAGGCACCATCATTTTGGCTTGCGGGTGATGCCATCTCCTTGGCCTGGACAGTTTCTGCCAGGATAGCCTTCTGCTGGATCAGGAATTTGTTGTTTTTTGTTGGGCTTCTGCTGCTGCAGATTGGCCTGGACCAAGTAATTTATAATCTCCTCCATACTTCCAGACCCTGTTTGCAACTCTGTAGCTTCCTTTATCCTGGACATTCAGTCTTTAAACTGTAATCACTGTTCTATGGAACTGCTGCCCGCATCTAAAAAACACCAATTGGGGTGGTTTTCAGCTCTTTGGTAATTGTTTGGACATGCACAGGCACCAGGTTTTAATTTCAAAACAAAAATAAAGCTATTGATCTTCATAAACGTCTTAGCTCAAAATAAAAACAGCCCAGTCACATAGTATATTGCCCAGTCACATAGTATATTGCCCAGTTACGTAGTATATTGCCCAGTGACGTAGTATATAGCCCAGCCACGTAGTATATTGCCCAGCCATGTAGTATATTGCACAGCGACGTAGTATACAGCACAGAGCCACGTAGTATACAGCACAGACACGTAGTATACTGCCCAGTCATGTAGTATATTGCCCTGTTACGTAGTTTATTGGCCAGTCACGAAGTATATTGTCCAGCTACGTAGTATATTGCCCAGCCACGTATGTAACAGGTTAAAAAAGAAAAAAGAAACATATACTCACCCTCTGAAGGCCCCTTGTAGTCCAGTGTCGCCTGTGTGCGGTGCACGCGGCAGCTTCCGGTCCCAGGGTTGGTATAAGCGCAGGACCTGTGATGACATCGTGGTCACATGACCGTGACGTCATGGAAGGTCCTTCTCGCATAGCATCTTAGGAACCGGAACCTGCCGCTTGCACTGCCGAGGACAGCACGCACGTCGGAGGGTGAAAATAACCTTTTTTTTTTTTTATTATTATTATTTTTAACATTAGATCGTTTTACGCTGGCATTAACCCTGTGTGAGGGCTGACTGGATGACTGGAGGGGAGTATGGAGCGGGCACTGACTGCGGGGAGGAAAGAGCGGCCATATTGCCACCGGACTGTGGCCGTCGCTGATTGGTCGTTACAATGGTCATGGGCGTTTTGCCACGACCAATCAGCGACTTGGATTCCATGATAGATAGAGGCCGCGACCAATGAATATCCGTGACAGACAGAAAGAAAGACAGACGGAAGTGACCCTTAGACAATTATATAGTAGATTTTATTTATACTTTTCATTGTTTTTTACCGTTCTAGTTCAAGGAGACTTGAACTTGCAATCACTTGTACAATACACTGTAACAACAGATATTGCAATAGTGCATTGTAAAACAACGTTTTATTTAAACAACTTTGGTTCCCAATTCTCAAATTCTCAAAATGGACAGCCGCTAAACTGTTGCAATCACAGGCAGCTCCAAAAAGCAGCAGTTAGATTCAGGTGCTAGCCAGTGGCATCTGAGTGGTGAAACTCCTCAGATCGCAACAGTTAAGGCCCCTTCACACTTAGCGACGCTGCAGCGATACCGACAACGATCCGGATCGCTGCAGCGTCGCTGTTTGGTCGCTGGAGAGCTGTCACACAGACCGCTCTCCAGCGACCAACGATGCCGGTAACCAGGGTAAACATCGGGTAACTAATCGCAGGGCCGCGCTTAGTAACCCGATGTTTACCCTGGTTACCATGCTAAAAGTAAAAAAAAACAAACACTAGATACTTACCTACAGCCGTCTGTCCTCCAGCGCTGCGCTCTGCTTCTCTGCTCTCCTCCTGTATTGTCTGTGAGCCGGAAAGCAGAGCGGTGACGTCACCGCTCTGCTTTCCGGCTCACAGCCAGTACAGGAGGAGAGCAGAGCACAGCGCCGGGGGACAGACAGCGGTAGGTAAGTATCTAGTGTTTGTTTTTTTTTACTTTTAGCATGGTAACCAGGGTAAACATCGGGTTACTAAGCGCGGCCCTGCGCTTAGTTACCCGATGTTTACCCTGGTTACCAGTGAAGACATCGCTGGATCGGTGTCACACACGCCGATCCAGCGATGTCAGCAGGAGTCCAGCGACGAAATAAAGTTCTGGACTTTATTCAGCGACCAACGATCTCCCAGCAGGGGCCTGATCGTTGGTCGCTGTCACACATAACGATTTCATTAACGATATCGTTGCTACGTCACAAATAGCAACGATATCGTTAACAATATCGTTATGTGTGAAGGTACCTTTAGACTCAGGTGCTAACAGGGACCAATTAACCCACTGCGTGCAGTTGGCTTCAGCACTTCAGCCATGGCCACTATTGTAAATAAAATATATAGCAATTGTCATATTATATAGCAATGTGTACTTACAATTGCTCATTTTTCTATTCTAAACAGTTAACGCTTCTGTTTTCTATTAGGTCTATGACATCCCGTCACTAAAAACTGAGTAGCTGAATCCTTCTAAGCTCTATGTAGAAACAGGAAGTCAGTTTTCCCGCCATGGCTCATGAGTCGCTGCAAAAGTCGCTGGCAGAGAGGAGGAGGGAACAGCTGGGTCAGGAGTTGAAGAGGGGAATGATTTCTGCAAAGAAAAGAAAATAATTTACTGAGTAGGAAGGCAAAATGAGCAATTGTAAGTACACAGTGCTTTATAATATGACAATTGAAGTATATTAAGAGGATAAAAACCTTGATGGGAGTGCTTCTTTAAAAATTAATTTAATGAAAGTATTGCATTCTGGATCAATCATTATTTTAATTTGCATCAGTTTTACATTCGATTGATCTTTGTAGACTGGAGCTGAAAAACAAGTTACAAAGTTATCCGATCTAGAAAATAAGATAAAATTGGCAAGCATCAATCAATTGTCCATTGCCACCTTGCGTGTAGAGTTTATGTTTATGGAGATATGCCATTATCCCTCACATTCTCCATGTGCCGCATCATCCTTTTAAGCTGACATCACCGACAGCTAGAAGGAAGTGACAGATCTTCAGGGAATGGATTGAACATAACCCAGAGCACATTGTATAACTGGCTTGTTGTTTTCCTACATGAATGTTTTATTATTCACATGACAGCATGTTGTGTTTTTATTTGTTTCTCAGGACTAGAGTTGAGCGACCTTGACCTTTTTAGAGTCGAGCCGGGTTTTGCGAAACCCGACTATGTCCAAAGTCGGGTCGAGTGAAATCGGCCGATTATGACGTAAAGTCGGGATCGACCGAAACACGAAACCCAATGCAAGTCAATGGGGCAGCATAGTCGGCAGTGAGTGGGGGCCAGGAAAACACCTAGAGTGGCCATTTTAATGTCAAAACCATCCATTCTTCTTAATGAAGCTTGTCAAGCGTAATTTACCTTATAATAATTGGAAGGCATTTGAAATTGGGGGTCATTTGGCTAAAGTTGTGGGGGGTAGGGCTGGTTCAAGTAATTAGTGGGCCCAGGAAATCTGGACCACGTCACGGCAGTGGAGCAGGGAGAGGTAAGTATTTCAACTTTGCAAGTGCTGTGAACCTGAGCAAGCAGGGGGGGCCCACTCGTTGGCATTGGCACTGGCACAGGGCCCCTCAAAGTACAGCGGTGTGTTTGCACGGCGGGGGCGCCTCCCACCGGCAGCAACACTTTTGCGTACTATGAGAGGCCCTGTGCCAGTGACGTCGCCAACTAGTATTCCTCCCCCCACCTGATGAAGGAACCTGCACTTTCATCTGCACCTTCCTCTTTGTCCCCGTGTAAGGTGGTATGGTATGCGGGAAGAGCAACCTGACTTTCAGCAGGGTCACAATGTTGTTGTGTAGCGTGCACGGGGAATGTTGCGTTATGGGTCAATGTACCAGCAGACTCATCTATCACTGGCTGGGCAATGGGCACGATGAAGTGGAAACACAGATATAGGCCCAAAGAAGAAAGTGGGCTAAATGCAGTTCAAAATTGGTAACACAGGAATAACCAGGGGGCATTGCAGTGGAGGACAACTGGAATGAGAGGCTGACACAGAGAGTAGGGCCAAATCAGTAAGTAGTCGAAATGCAGTTCAAAATTGGCAACCGTAGTAAACAGGCGGCACAGCTTTGTTCAGTGGAGGAGAACAGCAAGGAGTGGCAGACACCGATAGTAGGCCCCAAACCAACTAGTACGCCAAATGCAGTTGTTCCATTTAACCACAATTTAATGAGAGCCTGAAGATAGAAGCTCAGGAAAGGCAACCTGGGGAACACCTTGGAGTGTAACACACCATCTCTCTCCACCCCATACCCATTTTGTATGGCCTAATGCAGTGTACTTTTCTACAACTACTAAACGAGAGTCGGAAGACCGAAGCAATGGCAAGGAAACCTGGGGAACACCTTAGAGTGTAACACACCCTCTCTCTACACCCCATACCCAATTTGAAGGCCTAATGCAGTGTAGTTTCCAAGAACTACTAAACGAGAGCCGGAAGATCGAAGCTCAGGAAAGGCAACCTGGGGAACACCTTGGAGTGTAACACACCCTCTCGCTACACCCCATACCCAATTTGAAGGCCTAATGCAGCGTAGTTTCCAACAACTACTAAACGAGAGCCGGAAGATCGAAGCTCAGGAAAGGCAACCTGGGGAACACCTTGGAGTGTAACAAACCCTCTCTCTACACCCCATACCCAATTTGTAGGCCTAATGCAGCGTAGTTTCCGACAACTACTAAACGAGAGCATGAAGATCGAAGCTCAGGAAAGGCAACCTGGGGAACACCTTGGAGTGTAACACACCCTCTCTCTACACCCCATACCCAATTTGTAGGCCTAATGCAGCGTAGTTTCCGACAACTACTAAACGAGAGCCGGAATATCGAAGCTCAGGAAAGGCAACCTGGGGAACACCTTGGAGTGTAACACACCCTCTCTCTACGCCCCATACCCAATTTGTAGGCCTAATGCAGCGTAGTTTCCGACAACTACTAAACGAGAGCCGGAATATCGAAGCTCAGGAAAGGCAACCTGGGGAACACCTTGGAGTGTAACACACCCTCTCTCTACACCCCATACCCAATTTGAAGGCCTAATGCAGTGTAGTTTCCAAGAACTACTAAACGAGAGCCGGAAGATCGAAGCTCAGGAAAGGCAACCTGGGGAACACCTTGGAGTGTAACACACCCTCTCGCTACACCCCATACCCAATTTGAAGGCCTAATGCAGCGTAGTTTCCAACAACTACTAAACGAGAGCCGGAAGATCGAAGCTCAGGAAAGGCAACCTGGGGAACACCTTGGAGTGGAACACACCATCTCTCTACACCCCATACCCAATTTGAAGGCCTAATGCAGAGTAGTTTCCAAGAACTACTAAACGAGAGCCGGAAGATCGAAGCTCAGGAAAGGCAACCTGGGGAACACCTTGGAGTGTAACACAACGTCTCTCTACACGACGGAAGGGCTGATTCTTAGGAAGGAAGGCTGTTGGAAATAAGCATTGCGCGTCCGAGGGTGATTATATTCTTATTAGGTATATACTCACCCTCGGACGCGCCCTGCTTCTTTATTTGGAATGAATGTTTATTTGCAATGTGGTGTTGACTTTCTCTATTATTTTGGTAATTAATGATTTTATTATTTTCATTATTTTGCATCTTCTCGGCAATAATATAAAGAAGACGCGACAGGACAACACTCGGTGGATGCCATATGTGTGTTTTCAATTTAAAAAAACTTTCAGTTAACTACTTGCAGGAGAAAGTAATTGTAGCTGGTGGCCATTTTTAGTACTGTACCAGATTAGAGTTGTGTGTTTGTTTTTAATGTTAAAATGTCTGCATTTGATATCTCACCAGTATTTTCTTTTTTATAAGCAAAATACTTATTTTTATATTTTCTGATGTTGGTTCCAGGGGTACACGGCCAGCAGTGCCCTGGTCAGTGTAGTAGTAGTTGAAAGAATGGACCGCAGACAGGCATCGAAGGCCTAAAATAATAACACATGGCTGTAGGCAATTTTAAATTGGTTCCAGGGGTACACGGACAGCAGTGGTGTGGTCAGTGGAGGCCTAGTGGAAGGAGTGACCGCAGACAGGCATCGAAGGCCTAAAATAATAACACATGGCTGTAGGCAATTTTAAATTGGTTCCAGGGGTACACGGGCAGCAGTGACCTGGTCAGTGTAGTAGTAGTTGAAAGAATGGACCGCAGACAGGCATCGAAGGCCTAAAATAAAAAAATTGGGCTGGCTGTAGGCAATTTTAAATTGGTTCCAGGGGTACACGGACAGCAGTGGTGTGGTCAGTGGAGGCCTAGTGGAAGGAGTGACCGCAGACAGGCATCGAAGGCCTAAAATAATAACACATGGCTGTAGGCAATTTTAAATTGGTTCCAGGGGTACACGGACAGCAGTGGTGTGGTCAGTGGAGGCCTAGTGGAAGGAGTGACCGCAGACAGGCATCGAAGGCCTAAAATAATAACACATGGCTGTAGGCAATTTTAAATTGGTTCCAGGGGTACACGGACAGCAGTGACCTGGTCAGTGTAGTAGTAGTTGAAAGAATGGACCGCAGACAGGCATCGAAGGCCTAAAATAAAAAAATTGGGCTGGCTGTAGGCAATTTTAAATTGGTTCCAGGGGTACACGGGCAGCAGTGGTGTGGTCAGTGGAGGCCTAGTGGAAGGAGTGACCGCAGACAGGCATCGAAGGCCTAAAATAATAACACATGGCTGTAGGCAATTTTAAATTGGTTCCAGGGGTACACGGACAGCAGTGGTGTGGTCAGTGGAGGCCTAGTGGAAGGAGTGACCGCAGACAGGCATCGAAGGCCTAAAATAATAACACATGGCTGTAGGCAATTTTAAATTGGTTCCAGGGGTACACGGACAGCAGTGACCTGGTCAGTGTAGTAGTAGTTGAAAGAATGGACCGCAGACAGGCATCGAAGGCCTAAAATAAAAAAATTGGGCTGGCTGTAGGCAATTTTAAATTGGTTCCAGGGGTACACGGGCAGCAGTGACCTGGTCAGTGTAGTAGTAGTTGAAAGAATGGACCGCAGACAGGCTTAGAAGGCCTAACATAACAAACTTGGGCTGGCTGTAGGCACTTTTAAATTGGTTCCAGGGGTACACGGGCAGCAGTGGTCTGGTCAGTGGAAGTCTAGTGGAAGGAGTGACCGCAGACAGGCTTCCAAGGCCTAACATAACAAACTTGGGCTGGCTGTAGGCACTTTTAAATTGGTTCCAGGGGTACACGGGCAGCAGTGGTCTGGTCAGTGGAAGTCTAGTGGAAGGAGTGACCGCAGACAGGCTTCCAAGGCCTAACATAACAAACTTGGGCTGGCTGTAGGCACTTTTAAATTGGTTCCAGGGGTACACGGGCAGCAGTGGTCTGGTCAGTGGAAGTCTAGTGGAAGGAGTGACCGCAGACAGGCTTCCAAGGCCTAACATAACAAACTTGGGCTGGCTGTAGGCACTTTTAAATTGGTTCCAGGGGTACACGGGCAGCAGTGGTCTGGTCAGTGGAAGTCTAGTGGAAGGAGTGACCGCAGACAGGCTTCCAAGGCCTAACATAACAAACTTGGGCTGGCTGTAGGCACTTTTAAATTGGTTCCAGGGGTACACGGGCAGCAGTGGTCTGGTCAGTGGAAGTCTAGTGGAAGGAGTGACCGCAGACAGGCTTCGAAGGCCTAACATAACAAAATTGGGCTGGCTGTAGGCACTTTAAATTGGTTCCAGGGGTACATGGGCAGCAGTGTATGGTCAGTGGAAGTCTAGTGGAAGGAGTGACGGCAGACAGTCTTCGAAGGCCTAACATAACAAAATTGGGCTGACTGTAGGCACTTTTAAATTGGTTCCAGGGTAACACGGCCAGCAGTGGCCTGGTCAGTGTAGTAGTTGTAGAAAGAAGGGACCGCAGACAGGCTTCGAAGGCCTAACATAACAAAAATGTCAAAACAATGGTATTGTCAGTGCCAGGCATTGAAGGATGTCAGCGGCTAGACTACACATTGGTGAAGCTGTGAGAGATAATTTTGCTAGTGGTAGAGCACTGTTTGAGCTGGGGGGGGGAACTGTCTTGTGGCCGGCGGTACAGGCACAGGGCCCCTCATATTACAACGGTGTGTCTGACGTTGGGTGCGCACCACCACCGCCAGAGACACTTTATTGTACTATGAGGGACCCAGTGGCAGTGCCGTCGACCAAAAGCGGCCACACCCACCTCTTCAGACAAACAGCACTCTCAAGGGTCCAAGCGCAAAGTGGCGATAGCACGGCCCCGTGTGGGGAGTTTGGCCATTTCGTGAGGTGGAAACATGTCGTATGCTGGACAATCAGGTGAAGAAAATTACGAGATTGGAAAAGTCATTCAGAATAGTCCACAGGCAAGACCTTTTCATAGGAAAGCTAGGTGTCAGCCGGGCAGGGTGGGGCAAAAGATTTTGAAATCCAGTTGTGGTTCATTTTAATGAAGGTTAGATCATCTACATTTTGGGTAGCCAGACGAGTCCTTTTTTCTGTTAGTATTGAACCTGCAGCACTGAATACTCTTTCTGATAGGACACTAGCTGCCGGGCAAGCAAGCTCCTGCAATGCATATTCTGCCAATTCTGGCCAGGTGTCTAATTTGGATGCCCAGTAATCAAATGGGAATGACGGTTGAGGGAGAACGTCGATAAGGGATGAAAAATAGTTTGTAACCATACTGGACAAATGTTGTCTCCTGTCACTTTGAATTGATGCTGCAGTACCTGTCCTGTCTGCGGTCATAGAAAAATCACTCCACAACCTGGTCAGAAAACCCCTCTGTCCAACGCCACTTCTGATTTCTGCCCCTCTAACACCTCTGGTCTGCTGGCCCCTGGAGCTCGTGTGAGAACGATCACGGGCGCTGTGTGCAGGGAATGCCAGAAGCAAACGGTCAACAAGAGTTGATTGTTTTGTTGCTAATATTAGTTCCAAGTTCTCATGTGGCATAATATTTTGCAATTTGCCTTTATAGCGAGGATCAAGGAGGCAGGCCAACCAGTAATCGTCATCGTTCATCATTTTTGTAATGCGTGTGTCCCTTTTGAGGATACGCAAGGCATAATCCGCCATGTGGGCCAAAGTTCCCGTTGTCAAATCTGCGGTTGTGCTTGGTTGAGGGGCAGTTGCAGGCAAATCTACGTCACTTGTGTCCCTCAAAAAACCAGAACCCGGCCTTGCCACGCCACCAATTTCCCGTGCCCCCGGGAAAGCTTCCTCATTAAAAATATACTCATCCCCATCATCCTCCTCATCCTCCACCTCCTCTTCGCCCGGTACCTCGTCATGTACACTGCCCTGACCAGACAATCGCTGACTGTCATCAAGGCTTTCCTCTTCCTCTGGTGCAGACGCCTGATCCTTTATGTGCGTCAAACTTTGCATCAGCAGACGCATTAGGGGGATGCTCATGCTTATTATGGCGTTGTCTGCACTAACCAGCCGTGTGCATTCCTCAAAACACTGAAGGACTTGACACATGTCTTGAATCTTCGACCACTGCACACCTGACAACTCCATGTCTGCCATCCTACTGCCTGCCCGTGTATGTGTATCCTCCCACAAAAACATAACAGCCCGCCTCTGTTCGCACAGTCTCTGAAGCATGTGCAGTGTTGAGTTCCACCTTGTTGCAACGTCTATGATTAGGCGATGCTGGGGAAGGTTCAAAGAACGCTGATAGGTCTGCATACGGCTGGAGTGTACAGGCGAACGGCGGATATGTGCGCAAAGTCCACGCACTTTGAGGAGCAGGTCGGATAACCCCGGATAACTTTTCAGGAAGCACTGCACCACCAGGTTTAAGGTGTGAGCCAGGCAAGGAATGTGTTTCAGTTGGGAAAGGGAGATGGCAGCCATGAAATTCCTTCCGTTATCACTCACTACCTTGCCTGCCTCAAGATCTACAGTGCCCAGCCACGACTGCGTTTCTTGCTGCAAGAACTCGGACAGAACTTCCGCGGTGTGTCTATTGTCGCCCAAACACTTCATAGCCAATACAGCCTGCTGACGTATGCCAGTAGCTGCCCCATAATGGGAGACCTGGTGTGCAACAGTGGCAGGTGCGGATGGAGTGTTTGTGCGACTGCGGTCTGTGGACGAGCTCTTGCTTCTGCAGGAGGACGAGGAGGAGGAGGAGGAGGGGGTGCGAACGGCTACAGACAACTGTTTACTAGACCGTGGGCTAGGCAGAACTGTCCCAAACTTGCTGTCCCCTGTGGACCCTGAATCCACCACATTTACCCAGTGTGCCGTGATGGACACGTAACGTCCCTGGCCATGCCTACTGGTCCATGCATCTGTTGTCAGGTGCACCTTTGTGCTCACAGATTGCCTGAGTGCATGGACGATGCGCTCTTTAACATGCTGGTGGAGGGCTGGGATGGCTTTTCTGGAAAAAAAGTGTCGACTGGGTAGCTCGTAGCGTGGTACAGCGTAGTCCATCAGGTCTTTGAAAGCTTCGCTTTCAACTAACCGGTAGGGCATCATCTCTAACGAGATTAGTCTAGCTATGTGGGCGTTCAAACCCTGTGTACGCGGATGCGAGGCTAAGTATTTCCTTTTTCTAACCATAGTCTCATGTAGGGTGAGCTGGACTGGAGAGCTGGAGATCGTGGAACTAGCGGGGGTGCCGGTGGACATGGCAGACTGAGAGACGGTGGGAGATGGTATTGTTGCCGCCGGTGCCCTAGATGCAGTGTTTCCTACTACGAAACTGGTGATTCCCTGACCCTGACTGCTTTGGCCTGGCAAAGATACCTGCACAGATACAGCAGGTGGTGCGCTAAATGGTGGTCCTACACTGCCGGAAGGGATGTTGCGTTGATGACTAGCTTCATTGGCCGAGGGTGCAACAACCTTAAGGGACGTTTGGTAGTTAGTCCAAGCTTTCAAATGCATGGTGGTTAAATGTCTATGCATGCAACTAGTATTGAGACTTTTCAGATTCTGACCTCTGCTTAAGGAAGTAGAACATTTTTGACAGATGACTTTGCGCTGATCAATTGGATGTTGTTTAAAAAAATGCCAGACTGCACTCTTTCTAGCATCGGATACCTTTTCAGGCATTGCAGACTGAGCTTTAACCGGATGGCCACGCTGTCCTCCACCAGGTTTTGGCTTTGCCACGCGTTTTGGGCAAGATACGGGCCCGGCAGATGGAACCTGTGGCGATGTTGATGCCTGCTGCGGCCCCTCCTCCTCCTCTGCTTCAGAACTGCTGCCGCCTGCACCCTGTTCCCCCAATGGCTGCCAATCGGGGTCAAGAACTGGGTCATCTAATAACTCTTCTTGTACCTCCTGCGCAACTTCGTCTGTGTCACCGTGTCGTTCGGTGGTATAGCGTTCGTGATGGGGCAACATAGTCTCATCAGGGTCTGATTCTTGATCAGCACCCTGCGAGGGCAATGTTGTGGTCTGAGTCAAAGGACCAGCATAGTAGTCTGGCTGTGGCTGTGCGTCAGTGCACTCCATGTCAGATTCAATTTGTAATGGGCATGGACTGTTAACTGCTTCACTTTCTAAGCCAGGGACGGTATGTGTAAAGAGCTCCATGGAGTAACCCGTTGTGTCGCCTGCTGCATTCTTCTCTGTTGTTGTTTTTGCTGAAGAGGACAAGGAAGTGACTTGTCCCTGACCGTGAACATCCACTAACGACGCGCTGCTTTTACTTTTACCAGTTTCACGAGATGAGGCAAAAGAGCTAGAGGCTGAGTCAGCAAGATAAGCCAAAACTTGCTCTTGCTGCTCCGGCTTTAAAAGCGGTTTTCCTAATCCCAGAAAAGGGAGCGTTCGAGGCCTTGTGTAGCCGGACGACGAACCTGGCTCCACAGCTCCAGACTTAGGTGCAATATTTTTTCCCCCACGACCACCTGATGCTCCACCACTACCACTACCCTCATTACCAGCTGACAATGAACGCCCCCGGCCACGACCTCTTCCACTAGACTTCCTCATTGTTTTAAAAACGTAACCAAACTAACGTTATTTGTTGCAGTCACACAACTTACACGGTGAGCTATAACTTCAGTATGATTTAGCTACCCCTTTACAGGTTGGTGAGACCACAGCGAAAATCAGGCCCAATGTTACACACTCTTTTTTTGGTGGCTGCAAATTAGAGAGATGCCCCACACGCAGGACTGTCACTGAAGCACAAATGTTAATATTAATGTCACACTATTATTTTTTTTTTATTTTTATTTTTTTCAGGAACACTTTAGAAACCCCCCCAAAAAAAAAAAATAGATTTTTGCAGGGAGAATTTAGAAAACAAATGTAACAAACTATATGCTTTCTATGGGCCACTGAGTGAGAGATGACGCACACAGGAATCAGGAGTGGCACACAAGCCCAGAGGCCAATATTTTTCTACCAATGATTGATGGAGTTATTTTCTCTGGTAGATTTTGGAACCCAAATCAAGGAAAAAAAATGTAGGCTTTCTATGGACCACAATTGGAGAGAGAGAGAGAGAGAGATGGCACATCCAGGAGTCAAGACTGGCACACAAGCAGAAAGGCCAATATTAATCTCCCACTGTTTTTTTTTTTGTTTTTTTTTTTTTTTTTTTTTTCAGGGAGACTTTAGAAAAAAAAATAATAAAAAAAATATGATTTTATCAGGAAGAATTTAGAAACCAAATAAAATAAAATTATTTTTTCAGGGAGAATTTATAAAACAAATAAAAACAAAAATAGGCGTTCTATGGCCCACTGACTGAGAGATGACGCACACAGGAGTCAGGAGTGGCACACAAACCCAGAGGCCAATATTTTTCTACCAATGATTGATGTAGTTATTTTCTCTGGTAGATTTTAGAACCCAAATCAAGGAAAAAAAATATAGGCTTTCTATGGACCACAATTGGAGAGAGAGAGAGAGAGAGAGAGAGAGAGAGAGAGAGAGAGAGAGATGGCACACCCAGGAGTCAAGACTGGCACACAAGCAGAAAGGCCAATATTAATCTCCCACTGTTTTTTTTGGTTGTTTTTTTTTTTTTTTTTTTCAGGGAGACTTTAGAAAAAAAAATAATAAAAAAAATATGATTTTATCAGGAAGAATTTAGAAACCAAATAAAATAAAATGATTTTTTCAGGGAGAATTTATAAAACAAATAAAACCAAAAATAGGCGTTCTATGGCCCACTGACTGAGAGATGACGCACCCAGGAGTCAAGACTGGCACACAAGCAGAAAGGCCAATATTAATCTCCCACTGTTTTTTTTGGTTGTTTTTTTTTTTTTTTTTTCAGGGAGACTTTAGAAAAAAAATAATAAAAAAAATATGATTTTATCAGGAAGAATTTAGAAACCAAATAAAATAAAATGATTTTTTCAGGGAGAATTTATAAAACAAATAAAACCAAAAATAGGCGTTCTATGGCCCACTGACTGAGAGATGACGCACCCAGGAGTCAAGACTGGCACACAAGCAGAAAGGCCAATATTAATCTCCCACTGTTTTTTTTTTTTTTTTTCAGGGAGACTTTAGAAAAAAAAATAATAAAAAAAATATGATTTTATCAGGAAGAATTTAGAAACCAAATAAAATAAAATGATTTTTTCAGGGAGAATTTAGAAAACAAATAAAACCAAAAATAGGCGTTCTATGGCCCACTGACTGAGAGATGACGCACACAGGAGTCAGGAGTGGCACACAAACCCAGAGGCCAATATTTTTCTACCAATGATTGATGTAGTTATTTTCTCTGGTAGATTTTAGAACCCAAATCAATGAAAAAAAATATAGGCTTTCTATGGACCACAATTGGAGAGAGAGAGAGAGAGAGAGAGAGAGAGAGAGAGATGGCACACCCAGGAGTCAAGACTGGCACACAAGCAGAAAGGCCAATATTAATCTCCCACTGTTTTTTTGGTTGTTTTTTTTTTTTTTTTTTCAGGGAGACTTTAGAAATAAAAATAATAAAAAAAATATGATTTTATCAGGAAGAATTTAGAAACCAAATAAAATAAAATGATTTTTTCAGGGAGAATTTAGAAAACAAATAAAACCAAAAATATGCGTTCTATGGCCCACTGACTGAGAGAGAGAGAGAGATGGAACGCTTAGTACTGGCACACAAGCCCAAAGGGCAATATTAATCTCCCTTTTTTTTTCCAGGGAGAATTTCTGAAACCCAAAAAAAAAATAAAATAGGCTTTCTATGGCCCACTATTTGTGAGAGAGATGGGACGCTCAGGACTGGCACAGATGGCACGCTCAGGACTGGCACAGAAGCCCAGAGGCCAATATTAATCTCCCTTTTTTTCTGGGAGAATTTATAAAACCAAAAAAATATTTAAATAGGCTTTCTATGGCCCACTATTTGTGAGAGAGATGGCACGCTCAGGACTGGCACAGATGGCACGCTCACAACTGGCACACAAGCCCAGAGGCCAATATTAATCTCCCTTTTTTCAGGGAGAATTTCTAAAACCCAAAAAAAAAATAAAATAGGCTTTCTATGGCCCACTATTTGTGAGAGAGATGGGACGCTCAGGACTGGCACAGATGGCACGCTCAGGACTGGCACAGAAGCCCAGAGGCCAATATTAATCTCCCTTTTTTTCTGGGAGAATTTATAAAACCAAAAAAATATTTAAATAGGCTTTCTATGGCCCACTATTTGTGAGAGAGATGGCACGCTCAGGACTGGCACAGATGGCACGCTCACAACTGGCACACAAGCCCAGAGGCCAATATTAATCTCCCTTTTTTCAGGGAAAATTGATAAAACAAAAAAAAAAATTAAATAGGCTTTCTATGGCCCACTATTTGTGAGAGAGATGGCACGCTCAGGGCTGGCTGGCACAGATGGCACGCTCAGGACTGGCACACAAGCCCAGAGGCCAATATTAATCTCCCTTTTTTTCTGGGAGAATTTATAAAACCAAAAAAATATTTAAATAGGCTTTCTATGGCCCACTATTTGTGAGAGAGATGGCACGCTCAGGACTGGCACAGATGGCACGCTCACAACTGGCACACAAGCCCAGAGGCCAATATTAATCTCCCTTTTTTCAGGGAAAATTGATAAAACAAAAAAAAAAATTAAATAGGCTTTCTATGGCCCACTATTTGTGAGAGAGATGGCACGCTCAGGGCTGGCTGGCACAGATGGCACGCTCAGGACTGGCACACAAGCCCAGAGGCCAATATTAATCTCCCTTTTTTTCTGGGAGAATTTATAAAACCAAAAAAATATTTAAATAGGCTTTCTATGGCCCACTATTTGTGAGAGAGATGGCACGCTCAGGACTGGCACAGATGGCACGCTCACAACTGGCACACAAGCCCAGAGGCCAATATTAATCTCCCTTTTTTCAGGGAAAATTTATAAAACAAAAAAAAAAATTAAATAGGCTTTCTATGGCCCACTATTTGTGAGAGAGATGGCACGCTCAGGGCTGGCACAGATGGCACGCTCAGGACTGGCACACAAGCCCAGAGGCCAATATTAATCTCCCTTTTTTTCAGGGAGAATTTATAAAACCAAAAAAAAAAATAAATAGGCTTTCTATGGCCCACTATTTGTGAGAGAGATGGCACACTCAGGACTGGCACACAAGCCCAAAGGCCAATATTAATCTCCCACTGTATTTTTATCAGGGAGAATTTATACACCCCACAAAAAAAAATACAGAAAAATGAAAAGGCTTTCTATGGCCCACTATGTGAGAGAGATGGCACACACAGGGATGGCACTCTAGCAGAAATGCCAAATTGCCAATCTTAATCTCCCACCAAAAAAAAAAAAAAAAAAAAAACAGGGAATGTCCTACAATTACTATCTCCCTGCCTGCAGTAATCTCAGCCAGGTATGGCAGGCAGCTACTATCTCCCTGCCTGCAGTAATCTCAGCCAGGTATGGCAGGCAGCAATAAGGAGTGGACTGATGCACAAATGAAATAAAAAGTGTGGACAAACAAAAAAGATAGCTGTGCAGAAAGGAAGGAACAAGAGGATTTGTGCTTTGAAAAAAGCAGTTGGTTTGCACAGCGGCGTACACACAGCAATGCAGCTATCAGGGAGCCTTCTAGGGCAGCCCAATGAGCTACAGCGCTGAGGGGAAAAAAAAAAAAAAAAAAACTTCCACTGTCCCTGCACACCGAGGGTGGTGTTGGACAGTGCAAATCGCTGCAGCACAAGCGGTTTTGTGGTTAATGGACCCTGCCTAACGCTATCCCTGCTTCTGACAAAGCGGCAGCAACCTCTCCCTAAGCTCAGATCAGCAGCAGTAAGATGGCGGTCGGCGGGAACGCCTCTTTATAGCCCCTGTGACGTCGCAGACAGCAAGCCAATCACTGCAATGCCCTTCTCTAAGATGGTGGGGACCAGGACCTATGTCATCACGCTGCCCACACTCTGCGTTTACCTTCATTGGCTGAGAAATGGCGCTTTTCGCGTCATTGAAACGCGACTTTGGCGCGAAAGTCGCGTACCGCATGGCCGACCCCGCACAGGGGTCGGATCGGGTTTCATGAAACCCCGACTTAGCCAAAAGTCGGCGACTTTTGAAAATGTTCGACCCGTTTCGCTCAACCCTACTCAGGACTATGTGATTATATAATATGTTCACGTGAACGCTGACTACACTTCTCCCGAGGTTCACTCCTTCAGTGATTTCATAGTGTAGCTTTTGTTCCTTAGTGATGTATGTACAGAAAATTGTGACTAGGCACAAGAGAATAATGAAAAATGTTCTCTTAAGATGCGATTCTGTAATTCTCATCAATGCCCTACAGTATTATATGCAAAGTTGGGAAATTAAATGAATAGTGTACCCTAAAACAGCCTTAGCTACAATCTCCAGCGAGTACCTTCTCGTGACCATGGCAATCCTAAGGTGCACTTCCACTGCACAATTATCATAATGTTAGTAATGCTCGTTTTATGATAATTGCCCAACTGACAATCACCCGATGAACTAGCAAAATGCTTGTTCGTCAGGTGAAATGATTTTTTGGTTTGCATAAATGATCACATTCTTGGCATCACATTGTCCTATTTAAACAGAAATGTGCATTTAAGAATCTGTGGGCAGGTGCAGATGACCATAATACTCGGAGGAGTGCTATTGGTAGAATGTCTTCCCGTGTTATTCTTCACATCTCAGATTTTCTCCTCAGACAGAACTTGTCAGAGGATAAAAATCGCTGAATGCCTCAGTTAGATCCGATATTTGGATCGCACTTGGACATGCAAGTCCATGAGTCCATGAAAACCATTGGACTGCACTTGAATGACAACTGAGTGCCAATTTCCACAGACTGACAGAATGGAGAAGATTGAGACATTTTTTGCTCTAGTCAACTGAGAGAATACAGTTGTGGACAAAAGTATTGACACTCCTGCAATTCTGTCAGATAATACTCAGTTTCTTCCTGAAAATCATTGTAAACACAAATTCTTGAAATTATTATCTTCATTTAATTTGCCTTAAATGAAAAAACACAAAAAGAATTGGATATAATTCCACACCAAACATAAAAAAGGGGTGGACAAAAGTATTGGCACTGTTCGAAAAATCATGCAATGCTTCTCTAATTTGTGTAATTAACAGCACCTGTAACTTACCTGTGGCACCTAACAGGTGTTGGCAATAACTAAATCACACTTGCAGCCAGTTGACATGGATTAAAGTTGACTCAACCTCTGTCCTGCGTCCTTGTGTGTATCATATTGAGCATGGAGAAAAGAAAGAAGACCAAAGAACTATCTGAGGACTTGAGAAACCAAATTGTGAGAAAGCATGAGCAATCTCAAGGCTACAAGTTCATCTCCAAAGACCTGAATGTTCCTGTGTCTACCGTGCGCAGTGTCATCAAGAAGTTTAAAGCCCATGGCACTGTGGCTAACCTCCCTAGATGTGGACGGAAAAGAAAAATTGACAAGAGATTTCAACGCAAGATTGTGCGGATGTTGGATAAAAAGCCTCGACTAACATCCAAACAAGTTCAAGCTGTCCTGCAGTCCGAGGGTACAACAGTGTCAACCCGTACTATCCGTCGGCGTCTGAATGAAAAGGGACTGTATGGTAGGAGACCAAGGAAGACCTCACTTCCTACCCCGAGACATAAAAAAGCCAGGCTGGAGTTCGCCAAAACTTACCTGAAAAAGCCTAAAACGTTTTGGAAGAATGTTCTCTGGTCAGATGAGACAAAAGTAGAGCTTTTTGGGCAAAGGCATCAACATAGAGTTTACAGGAGAAAAAAAGAAGCATTCAAAGAAAAGAACACGGTCCCTACAGTCAAACATGGCGGAGGTTCCATGATGTTTTGGGGTTGCTTTGCTGCCTCTGGCACTGGACTGCTTGACCGTGTGCATGGCATTATGAAGTCTGAAGACTACCAACAAATTTTGCAGCATAATGTAGGGCCCAGTGTGAGAAAGCTGGGTCTCCCTCAGAGGTCATGGGTCTTCCAGCAGGACAATGACCCAAAACACACTTCAAAAAGCACTAGAAAATGGTTTGAGAGAAAGCACTGGAGACTTCTAAGGTGGCCAGCAATGAGTCCAGACCTGAATCCCATAGAACACCTGTGGAGAGATCTAAAAATGGTAGTTTGGAGAAGACACCCTTCAAATGTCAGGGACCTGGAGCAGTTTGCCAAAGAAGAATGGTCTAAAATTCCAGCAGAGCATTGTAAGAAACTCATTGATGGTTACCGGAAGTGGTTGGTCGCAGTTATCTTGGCTAAAGGTTGTGCAACCAAGTATTAGGCTGAGGGTGCCAATACTTTTGTCTGGCCCATTTTTGGAGTTTTGTGTGAAATGATCAATGTTTTGCTTTTTGCTTCATTCTCTTTTGTGTTTTTTCATTTAGGACAAATTAAACGAAGATAATAATATCAAAGAATTTGTGTTTGCAATCATTTTCAGGAAGAAACTGAGTATTATCTGACAGAATGGCAAGGGTGTCAATACTTTTGGCCATAACTGTAAGATCACATTGTGATCATATTTTGATCAAACTCTAATCAGCGTTTGATCAGAGTGTGATCTGCATAATGGACCCGATCTCTCGGATGAGCGAATACATGGCCTTCTGCATCTAACCTTTGACTGATCGTTCTGTGTGCATCTGTCGGTATACGCAGACTTTTAAATCACCACCGACTGGTAGTTGTTTAACGCAGTTCATTGCATAGTTTAAAAATCCCTTAGACTATACAGTCTTTAAAAAAGTTATGCCACACAAATGTATTGAGCAAAGCCACGCCCACTTGAAGGTTCTGCCCCAAATTATGCATATTGAGTACCTGACCATCATTCCCTGTATGTCTTCAACTGCTTTTAAAGCCTTCTCAGTAATTCTAAGGCCGGCTTCACACTTGCGAGTTTTACGGACGTAAGAGCGCAGAAACTACGTCCATAAAACTCGCAAAAAATACGGCACAATTATTCTCTATGCCCCTGCTCCTATCTGCCGTATTTTACTGATCAGTATTATACGGCTTTCTACGGCTGTACAAAATCGCAGCATGCTGCGTTTGTCACCGTACTGCGCAAGAAATACGCCAATGAAAGTCTATGGAAGCGTGAAAAATACGGATTACACACGGAAAAGCAGTGTGACTTGCGAGAAATACGCAGCGCTGTTAGAGAGAAAAGCCGGTAATTCAGTGCGGTGTACAGTAAAATCACACTGACAGCTTACAGTCCAATAGGTAGAATAAATGTGTACACATAGAATAGGTATATATATATATATATATATATATATATGTCAGTGAGACACATATATGTATATATATTAATATTTATTCCAGCGCTATACAGCTTGAAAGCCGGTAATTCAATTACCGGCTTTTTCTTTCTCCTTCCCAAACCCGACATGATTTGAGACATGGTTTACATACAGTAAACCATGTCTTCTCTCCATTTTTTTTGCAGATTCCACACTACTAATGTCAGTAGTGTGTATCTGCAAAATTTGGCCGTTCTAGCTCTTAAAATAAAGGGTTAAATGGCGGAAAAAATTGGCGTGGGCTCCCGCGCAATTTTCTCCGCCAGAGTAGTAAAGCCAGTGACTGAGGGCAGATATTAATAGCCTGGAGAGGGTCCACGGTTATTGGCCCCCCCCTGGCTAAAAATATCTGCCCCCAGCCACCCCAGAAAAGGCACATCTGTAAGATGCGCCTATTCTGGCACTTGGCCACTCTCTTCCCTTTCCCGTGTAGCGGTGGAATATGGGGTAATGAAGGGTTAATGCCACCTTGCTATTGTAAGGTGACATTAAGCCTAATTAATAATGGAGAGGCGTCAATTATGACACCTATCCATTATTAATCCAATTGTAGTAAAGGGTTAAATAAAACACAAACACATTATTTAAAATTATTTTAATGAAATAAAAACAATGGTTGTTGGAGTATTTTATTCTACGCCCAATCCAGTCACTGAAGACCCTCGTTCTGTAAGTAAAAAAACATAATAAACCAACAATATACTTACCCTCCGCAGATCTGTAACGTCCAACGATGTAAATCCTTCTGAAGGGGTTAAAACATTTTGCAGCAAGGAGTTCCGCTAATGCAGGCTGCTCCTTGCTGCAAAACCCCGGGGAATGAGGCTAAATATAGATCAATGATCTATATTTAGCTTCATTTGCGGTGAGGCGCCCTCTGCTGGATGTTCATAGATCGTGGGAACTTACCTAGAAAGCTCCCAGGCTTAGGTGCTTTAAAATGACTGTAAAATGGTCATTGTCAGGGCTAGGGGGCTGCCAAAGAAAGCTAAATGGGGTAAGAGCAGGACAATTGCCTTGTAAACAAATATGGATAGGAAAATGATTTAAAATAACATAGAATAAAAATAAATAAATAATAATAATCTTGAACCAGGAGATGGAGGTCCAAGTGGAGGAGGTGGACGTGGTGGTAGAGGTGGAAAAGATAGGGGGAGGTATCCAACACTGTTTTTTTGTTAGGGAACTGACTTAAAAGTGCCTTAAAAATAAAATAATAATCTAGAACCAGGAGGCAAAGGTCCAAGTGGAGGAGGCGGTTGAGGTGGAGGTGTAGGTGGAAGAGGCGTAGAAGTAGGAGATAGCCAACACTGGTTTTTGGGGGTACTCTGAAAACAGTCAGTGTAATATTCTTCTCGCCTTTGTTTTGCTGTACACAGGCCATGTAATACTCTGCACTTTTTTGGTTTGAGAACAAGGAGGAAATCATCAACTAGGGGACGTGGCTGTGTTGCTGTTAGTGGTTGTGTACGTGCTGCAGGGAGAGAGAGGACTTGGTCCATCTGTGCCTTCTACCAGGGCTGTGGAGTTGGAGTCAGTGTCCATTTTGGTGGAGTTAGTTTATAATGGACCAACTCCGACTCCTAAAATATGTTATACATTGTGTACAGTAGTACAATCCAGTATGCAATGTACATTTTTTTCATAATAATTTCGGAAAGTTATGAAATGTCTTATAAATGTCTGTTCTGTTCCTGATCTAAGCATCTGGGCTTTTAGTTGAGATGAATCTGTGCTGCACTTTATGTAGATGCTCAGTATTGACCAGTGCTGTGGAGTCGGAGTCAGGGAAATTGAGGAGTCGCAGGTTTGGCTTACCAACTGCATAGCCCTGCTTGCTACGCGCTCGAGTGAAACACCTTCCTCTGTTGCACGCAGGCATTCTGCGTAATTTCATAGGCACAAGTACCACTGGGCGAATAATGAGGCCAGAACAAGTAGAGGTGGTTTTATATTGGTTGGCTGAGAGTGCTTTCAATTCCTTTGCTTTGTCTTCCACCCGATCCCCTGCTGAAAGCATACATTTTGCACCTGCAGCGCATGGGCATCTGTCTCCCACCTCACCCCCTTGCAAATCATTCTGAGCTCCACATCATGCACCAGTCTCTTCTGCTTTTTGATGCTTGTTGTGGATCCATGCGCCATCCACCTTGACCTGGCCAACAATTGGAAGAAATTGAGTGCATTGATACCCAACCACTGGTTCAGTTGGAGGATGAGTACGTGGGAGGAGTAGTGCAAACAGTCAGAGGACAACAGCAGTATATTTCTAATGATGATCAAACACAGGCTGTAAGCTGTTCTGAAGACAAGAGTTTTCAAGATCTGCTTGAAATTTCAGAATGTAGGGGATAATCGGATACGTTGGGCCACAGAATTCTACGGGATGGGGGATACTCAGGAAAAGTCTTGCAGGCAATTGGATGAGGAATGTACAATTGTTGAGGAGAGGAGGAGGTCTTCGGAGGACCAGAGATTATGTGGTGGGAGATATCGTGAGATTAGATCAGAAATATATGGGGGAGACCGATTATGGACGGCTTTGCAGGTCAGTGTTAGTAGCTTGAAGTGGATACAGTATGTTGTGGAACTGGGAGACAATAAAGTGATTAGCAGAGGAGAATAGTGGAGGATTAGCAAAGACAGAAGTGGATTAGTAGGGCAGCAGAGTTAAGGACAGACTGGAGAGATGTGATGATGCAATGTAGGATAATGAGGTTCTAGACCTCATTTGAAGTCAAGGCCATCCGGGTGATGTGGGCAGTACGGAAAAAGAGTTGGTGGTCACGCTGCCCCTGCTGCACAGCAAAAGAGAGAGCAGGGTGTAAAAGTGCAGAGGCTGGCCCCTAGCCATTAACTTGGCTGCTATTGAACACCGCGGCCAGCCCCTATCTACTACGTCAGTTGCAGCAAAGCACTGAGGTTGGCCCCTAGCCATTAAGCCAGTTATCTCTCTCCATGTTGTCTCCTACTCCATTTCCTTCACCATCTCCTCCAATATGCTAAATGACTTTTTTTCATCAGTATTTACACAAGAAAATCCCATGGCAGACAAAATGTCTAGTGATAAAAATTCCCAATTAAATGTCACCTGCTTAACCCAGCAGGAAGTGCGGCGGCGTCTAAAAATCACTAAAATTGACAAATCTCCGGGCCCGGATGGGATACACCCTCGAGTACTGCAGGAATTAAGTACAGTCATTGATAGACCATTATTTTTAATCTTTAAAGACTCCATAATAACAGGGTCTGTGCCACAGGACTGGCGTATAGCAAATGTGGTGCCAATATTCAAAAAGGGGACAAAAACTGAACTCGGAAATTATAGGCCAGTAAGCTTAACCTCTACTGTGGGTAAAATACTGGAGGGCATTCTAAGGGATGCTATACTGGAGTATCTGAAGAGGAATAACCTCATGACCCAGTATCAGCACGGGTTTACTAGGGACCGTTCATGTCAGACTAATTTGATCAGTTTCTATGAAGAGGTAAGTTCCAGATTGGACCAAGGGAACCCAGTGGATGTAGTGTATATGGACTTTTCAAAAGCTTTTGATACGGTGCCACACAAAAGGTTGATACATAAAATGAGAATAATGGGGATAGGGGAAAATATGTGCAAGTGGGTTGAGAGCTGGCTCAGGGATAGGAAACAAAGGGTGGTTATTAATGGAGCACACTCGGACTGGGTAGCGGTTAGCAGTGGGGTACCACAGGGGTCAGTATTGGGCCCTCTTCTTTTTAACATATTTATTAATGACCTTGTAGGGGGCATTCAGAGTAGAATTTCAATATTTGCAGATGACACTAAACTCTGCAGGGTAATCAATACAGAGGAGGACAATTTTATATTACAGGATGATTTATGTAAACTAGAAGCTTGGGCTGATAAATGGCAAATGAGCTTTAATGGGGATAAATGTAAGGTCATGCACTTGGGTAGAAGTAATAAGATGTATAATTATGTGCTTAATTCTAAAACTCTGGGCAAAACCGTCAATGAAAAAGACCTGGGTGTATGGGTGGATGACAAACTTAAATTCAGTGGCCAGTGTCAGGCAGCTGCTACAAAGGCAAACAAAATAATGGGATGCATTAAAAGAGGCATAGATGCTCATGAGGAGAACATAATTTTACCTCTATACAAGTCACTAGTTCGACCACACTTAGAATACTGTGCACAGTTCTGGTCTCCGGTGTTTAAGAAAGACATAGCTGAACTGGAGCGGGTGCAGAGAAGAGCGACCAAGGTTATTAGAGGACTGGGGGGTCTGCAATACCAAGATAGGTTATTACACTTGGGGCTATTTAGTTTGGAAAAACGAAGACTAAGGGGTGATCTTATTTTAATGTATAAATATATGAGGGGACAGTACAAAGACCTTTCTGATGATCTTTTTAATCATAGACCTGAAACAGGGACAAGGGGGCATCCTCTGCGGTTGGAGGAAAAAAGGTTTAAGCATAATAACAGACGCGGATTCTTTACTGTAAGAGCAGTGAGACTATGGAACTCTCTGCCGTATGATGTTGTAATGAGTGATTCATTACTTAAATTTAAGAGGGGACTGGATACCTTTCTGGAAAAGTATAATGTTACAGGGTATATACACTAGATTCCTTGATAGGGCGTTGATCCAGGGAACTAGTCTGATTGCCGTATGTGGAGTCGGGAAGGAATTTTTTTCCCCAATGTGGAGCTTACTCTTTGCACATGGGGTTTTTTTGCCTTCCTCTGGATCAACATGTTAGGTTAGGCTATGGGTTGAACTAGATGGACATATAGTCTTCCTTCAACCTTAATAACTATGTAACTAAGTATTGACCAGTGCTGTGGAGTCGGAGTCAGGGAAATTGAGGAGTCGCAGGTTTGGCTTACCAACTGCATAGCCCTGCTTGCTACGCGCTCGAGTGAAACACCTTCCTCTGTTGCACGCAGGCATTCTGCGTAATTTCATAGGCACAAGTACCACTGGGCGAATAATGAGGCCAGAACAAGTAGAGGTGGTTTTATATTGGTTGGCTGAGAGTGCTTTCAATTCCTTTGCTTTGTCTTCCACCCGATCCCCTGCTGAAAGCATACATTTTGCACCTGCAGCGCATGGGCATCTGTCTCCCACCTCACCCCCTTGCAAATCATTCTGAGCTCCACATCATGCACCAGTCTCTTCTGCTTTTTGATGCTTGTTGTGGATCCATGCGCCATCCACCTTGACCTGGCCAACAATTGGAAGAAATTGAGTGCATTGATACCCAACCACTGGTTCAGTTGGAGGATGAGTACGTGGGAGGAGTAGTGCAAACAGTCAGAGGACAACAGCAGTATATTTCTAATGATGATCAAACACAGGCTGTAAGCTGTTCTGAAGACAAGAGTTTTCAAGATCTGCTTGAAATTTCAGAATGTAGGGGATAATCGGATACGTTGGGCCACAGAATTCTACGGGATGGGGGATACTCAGGAAAAGTCTTGCAGGCAATTGGATGAGGAATGTACAATTGTTGAGGAGAGGAGGAGGTCTTCGGAGGACCAGAGATTATGTGGTGGGAGATATCGTGAGATTAGATCAGAAATATATGGGGGAGACCGATTATGGACGGCTTTGCAGGTCAGTGTTAGTAGCTTGAAGTGGATACAGTATGTTGTGGAACTGGGAGACAATAAAGTGATTAGCAGAGGAGAATAGTGGAGGATTAGCAAAGACAGAAGTGGATTAGTAGGGCAGCAGAGTTAAGGACAGACTGGAGAGATGTGATGATGCAATGTAGGATAATGAGGTTCTAGACCTCATTTGAAGTCAAGGCCATCCGGGTGATGTGGGCAGTACGGAAAAAGAGTTGGTGGTCACGCTGCCCCTGCTGCACAGCAAAAGAGAGAGCAGGGTGTAAAAGTGCAGAGGCTGGCCCCTAGCCATTAACTTGGCTGCTATTGAACACCGCGGCCAGCCCCTATCTATTACGTCAGTTGCAGCAAAGCACTGAGGTTGGCCCCTAGCCATTAAGCCAGTTATCTCTCTCCATGTTGTCTCCTACTCCATTTCCTTCACCATCTCCTCATCTGCTCAGACAGTGTGGAGTGAGTAGCACGGAGTGAGTAGCTCTGCAGAACAACACTACTTCAACACCAACGAGTGAGCCTCCATGCGATACGTGTGTGCCGTCTTGCGCTGCCTTGAGTACTCCACAAACATGGCCAGCGTTGTTGACGGTATCATCAACCTTAGTATCCCCCTTCTATTCCTCCTTGAAAAATAAAGCTTCAGGCAATGATGGATGAGATGGTGGCACTTGAGATAGAGGAGGAGGAACTGGGACTATTGACACCATTATCAGGCCAAGCATCTAGACATGTTTTGGACGATGAGTTACTGTACCAACAGTGGGCAGGTACGCAAATATACAGCCAGGGGAAAAATTTGGAGGAGGAGAAGGATAAGTAACAACTGTGTTCACAGCAGTGAGGTGCTCAAAGCAGCTTACGGGCTTCACTAGCATAGCTATGTTATATAAATACATATACTGTATATACTGTATATGTGTGTGTCACTGACATCTATATATGTATGTATTCTAAGTGTATATATCTGTTCTATCTATTCTATTCTAACCTGTCACTCTGTGATTTTACTGTATGCGGCACATGAATTGCCGGCTTTTCAAAGAACACCGATGCTTAAAAATCTTTTTTTTTCTCGCACCCATGGGCTTGCATTGGCAAAACTTGGTGACACGCTGGTCTGAGTGCTATGCGATTTCTTGCATAGCACTCGCCTGTATTCTACGATAGTGGGACTCTGGCCTTATACAAACTCTTTGTTTCGTTGCACATTCAACTGTGGTCTGTGATCATCTGTCAACTTAAGGTACCTTCACACTGAGCGACGCTGCAGCGATACCGACAATGATGTCGATCCCTGCAGCGTCGCTGTTTGGTCGCTGGAGAGCTGTCACACAGACTATGCCGGTAACCAGGGTAAACATCGGGTTACTAAGCGCAGGGCCGCGCTTAGTAACCCGATGTTTACTCTGGATACCAGCGTAAAAGTAAAAAAAAAAAAACACTACATACTTACCTTCCGCTGTCTGTCCCCCGGCGTTCTGCTTCTCTGCGCTGTGTAAGCACAGCGGCCGGAAAGCACAGCGGTGACGTCACCACTGTGCTTTCCGGCTGGCCGGCGCTCACAGCCAGTGCAGGAAAGCACAGCGCCGGGGACAGACAGCGGAAGGTAAGTATGTAGTGTTTGTTTTTTTTAACTTTTACGCTGGTAACCAGGGTAAACATCGGGTTACTAAGCGCGGCCCTGCGCTTAGTAACCTGATGTTTACCCTGGTTACCAGTGAAGACATCGCTGAATCGGCGTCAGACACGCCGATTCAGCGATGTCTGCAGGGAGTCCAGCGACGAAATAAAGTTCTGGACTTTCTGCATCGACCAATGACATCACAGCAGGATCCTGATCGCTGCTGCCTGTCAAACTGAACGATATCGCTAGCCAGGATGCTGCAACGTCACGGATCGCTAGCGATAAGGTACCTTATGAGGCATCCAGAAAAAGACAAAAGATTTGCAAACACTCCTTTGAGACTGTCATACTGACCTCACAGATAGCAATAAACTGTACAACCTAGAGGCTATAGAAAGCAAATAGTGCAACATTTACAGTATAATACAACCCACTTGCAAAATCATTTTTAGCCTCAAATACATGCATTTAAGGAAAAAAAAAGACACAATAACTTTAGCACTGTAGGAAGGTAGAAACATTTCTAATTAATCCCAGTATGATAGATGTTTCAGCACAGTGGATCTTTGGATTTGATTAAATCTGAAATCAATTGCGCTGCTCAAGCAAGAATAACTGGACAAGACAATAGGGAGACTTTCTATTTCTCTCTTTATGCAAAAGCACCTTACAATTTTTGTGGTATCAGTTCATTATTAAAATCAGCTCTTTTATCCTCTAAAGTGCATGTTTTTTTTCAAAAAAGTCAATTTTATATTTACAAAACACCACCTTGTGTTGCAATGTTGAAACTGATTATACAATAGAGGATGGGGACTTTTAGGCTCCTAATATAAAAATAAATCATATACCGACTAAAATGTAAGATCCTTGGAAAATGGGATATTTATCAGGACAATTTGAATTAGCTATGAACCCTATAGGTATAGTTCTCTTTTGAATTCAAGACCTTTTTTTAACTCTTCCTATAAGTATTTGCCACTACATAGTATGGTTCCTACAATTTGGATGGGTTGAAAAAAAAGTTGGTGTTCCCAACATTTTTTTAAATTACTTTTTTTTTTAATTAAATCAATCCCTATAAGAATTTTAACTATGTTCGGGTTGTGAGTTTTGGGGTTTCTGTAATAGTAAAGGATTTTTTTTAGATTCTAGAATAAACACAATTTGTTGTATACAGATTTTATTAATTATCACTTAAATGTTCCTAAAATTCCCTAAGGAATGAAGTGGAGAGAAGTTTGAGTGGGACACAGTACATGGCACTTGGTACATAGTATGGGTTCACAAAAATGTAGTTCACAGAAGCAATGGAAGAAAGATTTATTGGAACCATCAATTATGTAACAAAAATAGTTTTTAAAAGGAGATTTCCACTTAAGGGTAAACCTAAGTCAAGCATTGCAGCGCGCCACATACTAACAGTGATAAAAGGAGTTATCCGGGACATTGCTTATTTTTCCCTATGGTGCTAAGAATATACAGGCAGGTTTTCACTGATGTCACATTGACAGAGCAGATTTTTCTGTTCTGCTCTGTCAAAGGGGCTTTACTGCTGATGTCATGCTGATTGGCAGCCAGCCCTTGCTGCTTGGCTGTGAGGAAGCATCTGTCAATCATCATGACATCATCAGTGACATGCCATTGACAGTGAAGACCAAAAAATGAAGAGTTGCTTTGTTGACGTGTGGTCAAAAGAAACAGCAAAATCACTGGCAGGAAGGCTGACCTGACTGCTCACATGGTGGCTCTGAGCCAGCAGTGATTGGCGCTGGGCAGAACAGGCAGACAGTTAGCTTCCTGCCAGTAAGTAAATAAGCAAATTCCCAGATAACCCCTTTTACATACTCTCTGGTAGGATTTGGCTCAGCTTGCTGGTTCAAACGGTCGCCACATGACTGCAAGTTTGTGATTTCTCAGACTTGTGGTCACATGCTGACTAGGTTCCCATCCGCTTCTCTCAATGTTCTATTGAGAGAAGCAGATGTCAAGCTAGTGGAAAACTCCTTTAACCCCTTCATGACCCAGCCTATTTTGACCTTAAAGACCTTGCCGTTTTTTGCAATTCTGACCAGTGTCCCTTTATGAGGTAATAACTCAGGAACGCTTCAACGGATCCTAGCGGTTCTGACATTATTTTTTCGTGACATATTGGACTTCATGTTAGTGGTAAATTTAGGTCAATAAATTCTGCGTTTATTTGTGATAAAAACGGAAATTTGGCGAAAATTTTGAAAATTTCGCAATTTTCACATTTTGAATTATTATTCTGTTAAACCAGAGAGTTATGTGACACAAAATAGTTAATAAATAACATTTCCCACATGTATACTTTACATCAGCACAATTTTGGAAACAAAATTTTTTTTTGCTAGGAAGTTATAAGGGTTAAAATTTGACCAGCGATTTCTCATTTTTACAACGAAATTTACAAAACCATTTTTTTTAGGGACCACCTCACATTTGAAGTCAGTTTGAGGGGTCTATATGGCTGAAAATACCCAAAAGTGACAACATTCTAAAAACTGCACCCCTTAAGGTACTCAAAACCATATTCAAGAAGTTTATTAACCCTTCAGGTGCTTCACAGCAGCAGAAGCAACATGGAAGGAAAAAATGAACATTTAACTTTTTAGTCACAAAAATGATCTTTTAGCAACAATTTTTTTATTTTCCCAATGGTAATAGGAGAAACTGAACCACGAAAGTTGTTGTCCAATTTGTCCTGAATACGCTGATACCTCATATGTGGGGGTAAACCACTGTTTGGGCGCACGGCAGGGCTTGGAAGGGAAGGAGCGCCATTTGACTTTTTGAATGAAAAATTGGCTCCTCTTTAGCGGACACCATGTCACGTTTGGAGAGCCCCTGTGTGCCTAAAAATTGGAGCTCCCCCACAAGTGACCCCATTTTGGAAACTAGATGCCCCAAGGAACTTATCTAGATGCATAGTGAGCACTTTGAACCCCCAGATGCTTCACAAATTGATCCGTAAAAATGAAAAAGTACTTTTTTTTCACTAAAAAATTCTTTTAGCCTCAATTTTTTCATTTTCACATGGGCAACAGGATAAAATGGATCCTAAAATTTGTTGGGGAATTTCTCCTGAGTACACCAATACCTCACATGTGGGGGTAAACCCCTGTTTGGGCACATGGTAAGGCTCGGAAGGGAAGGAGCGCCATTTGACTTTTTGAATGAAAAATTATCTCCATCGTTAGCGGACACCATGTCGCGTTTGGAGAGCCCCTGTGTGCCTAAACATTGGCGCTCCCCCACAAGTGACCCCATTTTGGAAACTAGACCCCCCAAGGAACTTATCTAGATGTCTAGTAAGCACTTTAAACCCTCAGGTGCGTCACAAATTGATCTGTAAAAATGAAAAAGTACTTTTTTCTCACAAAAAAATTCTTTTCGCCTCAATTTTTTCATTTTCACATGGGCAATAGGATAAAATGGATCATAAAATTTGTTGGGCAATTTCTCCCGAGTACGCCGATAACTCACATGTGGGGGTAAACCACTGTTTGGGCACTCGGCAGGGCTCGGAAGGGAAGGCGCGCCATTTGACTTTTTGAATGGAAAATTAGCTCCAATTGTTAGCGGACACCATGTCGCGTTTGGAGAGCTCCTGTGTGCCTAAACATTGGAGCTCCCCCACAAGTGACCCCATTTTGGAAACTAGACCCCCCAAGGAACTGATCTAGATGCATATTGAGCACTTTAAACCCCCAGGTGCTTCACAGAAGTTTATAACGCAGAGCCATAAAAATAAAAAATAATTTTTCTTTCCTCAAAAATGATTTTTTAGCCTGGAATTTCCTATTTTGCCAAGGGTAATAGGAGAAATTGGACCCCAAATGTTGTTGTCCAGTTTGTCCTGAGTATGCTGATACCCCATATGTGGGGGTAAACCACTGTTTGGGCGCATGGCAGAGCTCGGAAGGGAAGGCACGCCATTTGGCTTTTTAAATGGAAAATTAGCTCCAATCATTAGCGGACACCATGTCACGTTTGGAGAGCCCCTGTGTGCCTAAACATTGGAGATCCCCCACAAATGACCCCATTTTGGAAACTAGACCCCCAAAGGAACTAATCTAGATGTGTGGTGAGGACTTTGAACCCCCAAGTGCTTCACAGAAGTTTATAGCGCAGAGCCATGAAAATAAAAAAAAAATATTTTCTCAAAAATGATCTTTTAGCCTGCAATTTTTTATTTTCCCAAGGGTAACAGGAGAAATTGGACCCCAAAAGTTGTTGTCCAGTTTCTCCTGAGTACGCTGATACCCCATATGTGGGGATAAACCACTGTTTGGGCACATGCCGGGGCTCGGAAGTGAAGTAGTGACTTTTTGAAATGCAGACTTTGATGGAATGCTCTGTGGGCGTCACGTTGCGTTTGCAGAGCCCCTGATGTGGCTTAACAGTAGAAACCCCCCACAAGTGACCCCATTTTGGAAACTAGACCCCGAAAGGAACTTATCTAGATGTGTGGTGAGCACTTTGAACCCCCAAGTGCTTCACAGAAGTTTATAATGCAGAGCCGTGAAAATAAGAAATACGTTTTCTTTCCTCAAAAATAATTATTTAGCCCAGAATTTTTTAATTTTCCCAAAGGTAACAGGAGAAATTTGACCCCAATATTTGTTGTCCAGTTTCTCCTGAGTACGGTGATACCCCAAATGTGGGGGTAAACTACTGTTTGGGCACATGCCGGGGCTCAGAATTGAAGTAGTGACGTTTTGAAATGCAGACTTTGATGGAATGCTCTGCGGGCGTCACGTTGCGTTTGCAGAGCCCCTGATGTGGCTAAACAGTAGAAAGCCCCAAGTAACCCCATTTTGGAAACTAGATCCTGAAAGGAACTTATCTAGATGTGTGGTGAGCACTTTGAACCCCCAAGTGCTTCATAGAAGTTTATAATGCAGAGCCGTGAAAATAATAAATACGTTTTCTTTCCTCAAAAATAATTATTTAGCCCAGAATTTTTTATTTTCCCAAGGGTTACAGGAGAAATTGGACCCCAAAAGTTGTTGTCCAGTTTCTCCTGAGTACGCTGATACCCCATGTGTGGAGGTAAACCACTGTTTGGGCACATGCCGGGGCTCAGAATTGAAGTAGTGACGTTTTGAAATGCAGACTTTGATGGAATGGTCTGCGGGCGTCACGTTGCGTTTGCAGAGCCCCTGGTGTGCCTAAACAGTAGAAACCCCCCACAAGTGACCCCATTTTAGAAACTAGACCCCCCAAGGAACTTATCTAGATATGTGGTGAGCACTTTGATCCCCCAAGTGCTTCACAGACGTTTACAACGCAGAGCCGTGAAAATAAATAATCATTTTTCTTTCCTCAAAAATGATGTTTTAGCAAGCATTTTTTTATTTTCACAAGGGTAACAAGAGAAATTGGACCGCAGTAATTGTTGCGCAGTTTATCCTGAGTATGCTGGTACCCCATATGTGGGGGGAAACCACTGTTTGGGCACATGTCGGGGCTCGGAATTGAGGGAGCACCATTTGACTTTTTGAATACGAGATTGGCTGGAATCAATGGTGGCGCCATGTTGCGTTTGGAGACCCCTGATGTGCCTAAACAGTGGTATCCCCTCAATTCTACCTCCAACACTAACCCCAACACACCCCTAACTCTAATCCCAACTGTAGCCATAACCCTAATCACAACCCTAACCACTACCCTAATTCCAACCCTAACCCTAAGGCTATGTGCCCACGTTGCGGATTCGTGTGAGATTTTTCAGCATCATTTTTGAAAAATCCGCGGGTAAAAGGCACTGCGGATTTCCAGTGTTTTTTGTGCGGATTTCACCTGCAGATTCCTATTGAAGAACAGGTGTAAAACGCTGCGGAATCCGCACAAAGAATTGACATGCTGCGGAAAATACAACGCAGCGTTTCCGCGCGGTATTTTCCGCACCATGAGCACAGCGGATTTGGTTTTCCATAGGTTTACATGGTACTGTAAACCTGATGGAACACTGCTGCGAATCCGCACTGGCCAATCCGCTGCGGATCTGCAGCCAAATCCGCTCCGTGTGCACATGGCCTAATTCTAAAGGTATGTGCACACGCTGCGGAAAACACTGCGGATCCGCAGCAGTTTCCCATGAGTTTACAGTTCAATGTAAACCTATGGGAAACAAAAATCGCTGTACACATGCTGCGGAAAAACTGCACGGAAACGCAGCGGTTTACATTCCGCAGCATGTCACTTCTTTGTGCGGATTCCGCAGCGGTTTTACAACTGCTCAAATAGAAAATCGCAGTTGTAAAACCGCAGTGAAATGCGCAGAAAAAACGCGGTAAATCTGCCATAAATCCGCAGCGGTTTAGCACTGCGGATTTATCAAATTCGCAGCGGAAAAATCCGCAGAGGACCAGAATACGTGTGCACATCCCGAAACCCTAGCCCTAACCCTAGCCCTAACCCTAGCCCTAACCCTAGCCCTAACCCTATTCTAACATTAGTGGAAAAAAAAAATTCTTTATTTTTTTATTGTCCCTACCTGAGGGTGACAAAGGGGGGGGGTCATTTATTATTTTTTTTATTTTGATCACTGAAATATAATCTATCTCAGTGATCAAAATGCACTTTGGAACGAATCTGCCAGCCGGCAGATTCGGCGGGCACACCGCGCATGCGCCCGCCATTTTGGAAGATGGCGGTGCCCAGGGAGAAGACGGACGGACCCCGGCAGGATCGTTAAGTATGATGGGGTGGGGGGGAACACGGGGGGGGGATCGGAGCATGGTAGGGTGGAACGGAGCACGGGAGGGGTGGAACGGAGTACGGGGGTGGTGGAACGGAGCACGGGGGGTGGAACGGAGCACGGGGGGGTGGATCGGAGTGCAGGGGGGTTGGATCGGAGAACGGGGAGGGTGATTTTAGCACAGGGGGAGCGGACAAGAGCACGGGGGGAGCGGAGCACAGGACGGAGGGGAGCCGGAGCAGTGTACCGGACAGATCGGAGGGCTGGGGGGGCGATCGGTGGGGTTGGGTGGGGCACATTAGTGTTTCCAGCCATGGCCGATGATATTGCAGCATCGGCCATGGCTGGATTGTAATATTTCACCAGTTAAAATAGGTGAAATATTACAAATCGCTCTGATTGGCAGTTTCACTTTCAACAGCCAATCAGAGCGATCGTAGCCACGGGGGGGTGAAGCCACCCCCCCTGGGCTAAACTACCACTCCCCCTGTCCCTGCAGATCGGGTGAAATGGGAGTTAACCGTTTCACCCGATCTGCAGGGACGCGATCTTTCCATGACGCCACATAGGCGTCATGGGTCGGATTGGCACAGACTTTCATGACGCCTACGTGGCGTCATGGGTCGGGAAGGGGTTAACTTAATTGTAGTTTTATGATAATCAACAAACAACACAGTTCATGTTTATATGTCAACTCTATTATTAACTAAGTTTATCCAAAATGTATACAATATTAAAATTGTATTTAATCACAGATTGTTTTGGGTGATATGATTTTTTTTTAAGCGAAATTGCTATTGCTGGCACTCTTCTTACTGCATGGAATATAATAGTACAAATTTGGCTTGCAAATGGTGTCCCCACCTTAGGCCTCTTTCACATGTCTGTGTTTGCAATACGTGTGGTATTCGATTTTTTTCATGGATGCCACACATACTGTCACGCCGATAACCGCGATAAAGGGGCAGGACGGCGTACTGGGACCCGCACCTGTCCCTGCCACTATAATGGGGCCCTGACTTTCCCTTATCTCAGGGGTACCTATGATGGTTAGGAGGCCTGAGCCGCCAATGTATCCCTGTCTCCTGTGCAGGCCCTATCAGTGGCCCCCTCTCCCCCCCAGGAAGGAGGACTGCACCAGTGTATAAACACAACAATAAACAGGGTATACAGACAAGGTAACTAAAAAGTCTCAAACTCACCAAATGCTCACACAACCACAGAAGTAACACACAGAAGGGAAGAGAAGGAAAAAACTAGGAAGGAAAAAAGGTTTAACATGCAACCAAAACAGCAGACACCAATCTCTGTAAATAAACCTCCAGGCTCCAAATACTACGCTCCTTCAACCTCCAAGCCAGGCAGCAGAACTGATCACTGACAATAGTTATATTCAAGTCTGGGTCTATATAGAGGAGGAGATTACAAAATCCACTTCAGCTGAGAGACCCAGCTCGCAGCAACTCAGCAACAAGGTTAACTCCTGCACTGCTAGTACAAAACAGCCAGGTCAGAATACAGGAGAAGAGCTTCTGTTCACTGTGTGTGAACGAGGCCCAGAGCGCTGCAGTTCTCTGGAACCCCTCTGTCGCGGTAGCCCCTTGACACATACCCATTATAACCTACAACCTCTGCCTTTGACATGATTGTGTTTTTACACGAACCGTGTTTCCATACAAGACACAGGGAGATATGCCTGTTTTTTTTTACAGCACTGATGACAAGGCCCAATACAAGTCTATGGGTCCATGAAAAACACATACAACAACTAGACGGGATCAGTGTGCTAGTAGTGTACTGTACATGTTTAGCAATGGAAAATATAGGAGAAGCTTTGTATTTTAATTCTTTCTTTAACCATCCCGTAAAAACACTGATCTAAACCAGGGCCGGCTCCAGGTTTTCGAGGGCCCCGGGCGAAAGAGTCTCAGTGGGCCCCCCCCCCTTTAACACATACCCCGATTTATGATGCCCAGATACGGCAGAGAAATGTATAGTACAATGCCAGATTTCACTTCTTACATGAGTGACAGCTATTGTAGATTCTGCAGTGTATATATACAGGAGGAAAGGTGCTGTGCAGTGTATATATACAGGAGAGGTGCTGTGCAGTGTATATATATACAGGAGGAAAGGTGCTGTGCAGTGTATATATACAGGAGAGGTGCTTTTCTGTTTTGAGTTTTTCTATGAAACAAAGACTTTTCTACATAAACAACTTTGTTTGGTTTTGCGGCCCCAACAGATCTGTGCTACAAAGTAACAGGCGGCTCGGGCATTAATGAGGGACCTGATGCTGAATCCTTTCCACAAACCCTAATGACCCAATTAGTGCCCTGTCATTAGAAGCTCATTAAACGCCTCCCTGTCCCGGGCAGTCATGTACAGTATGGGGGGATCCTGCAGTCCACCCCCTGACTGCTCCATACCATACACTGCCCTCTGTCGCGCTCACTATTATCCTGTGCATTTCTCTGTCATCGTTACCCCATGTTACACTTGTCACCCCCCACTAGAGAGTAGCAGGGCAGCCAATGTCACCCCCTCCCGGACCCTAATGGCAGCAGGAAATGTCTGCTCCTCTATTGGGTTGGAACCTGATTTAATCAAGGAATAATGTGGATTTGTTGCCGGTGGCTGCAGGGAAAGAGTTAAGTGATGCCATGTCCTTGGTGGGAGCAGTGGCAGCTGCTGGGACCTGGACAGACACAACCAATGTTGCTGTGACTGCACAGTGTGACCTGGAGGAGAGAAGCTGAGACTCCGGAGCAGAAATCACCCACATGCCAGCACTGGGCAGAGTCCCTCCAGTCTCCAGCCTGGGGCCACGGGGCCCCAATGTACAGCCCACAGCTCAGTGTTATCCATGGCAGCAGCTCCCCTTCCTCCTGGCATCTGGTTAACCCCATTTATGCGGGTCGGATTGTTATCTTTAAGGTTCAGCAATAACCTTCATACAGATGGGAAGGGGTTAAGCTTCTTCCTACCCCACTGGTGCAGGTTTGGTGCAGCATGCATGTATTCTGGGTGAGCTGGGCGGCTACAGGCTGCAGGCTGCACCCCACCAGCTGCTTCTCCAGACATCACCCACATTTTTAGGCAGCGGAGACAGACAGCAGCAGACTGAGCCACAACTTCAACCACTGCTGGATACCTTTGCACTCACTCAGTCACTAGTAGGACGGAGCTCCTCGGAATCTGCCTGATAAACTTCAGCACTGTCTGCAGCCACCCAGGGGGGAGAGCAGAGAACGTGCTCTCTCCGCCCACAAACAGTCACACTGGCTGCCTTCTGTTAACCGCTATGTGTGCCTGCCTGGCTGCACTGACTGAGTGAGAAGATGCTTGTGTCAGAGCTGGCACATAGGGGTTAAGAGAACGCAGCCAGCAGTGACTTTGTGGGGGGAGAGAGCATGTTATCTCCTGCTCTGCTCTCCGTGGGCCCCCCCCCTCTCCCCAGGGCCCCGGCATTTGCCCGCTGTGCCGGGTGCTGACGCCGGCCCTGATATAAACACTGAAGGAAAACACCTTTTTTCACGTACTTGTATAAATATGGACGTGTGAAGGGCGCCTTAAACATTGGCAGAAGAGATACAAGTTCATAATTTATAAAAAGAAAATGTTTATATTAAAGCGGGTTTGTCACCAGACTTCACCATACTATCGGTATACATAAAGCATAAAATAAAAATAAAAAAACAAAAAAACAAAACAAAACAAGTAGCAAGATAAATTGTATTTACCGTATATAATACAGCATTCATGCGTTGGGTTACACATGTACTGTATATGACATGCAGTGAACGTGAGATTTTACAAGGCTACAAATTGTTTTGGCAGTTTGGATCTTCAAGTATGCTGGTGAGTTATCTTTTGACTCATTATATATTATGTCATATACTTAGTAGGTTCACAATAGGAGGAGTGACAGGGATTTGACAACATAGTTGTTTGTCAACATCAGAAACAACTATGATTGCTGCCAAGAATCTTTTTTAATTTTGTAATTTTTTTCAATAATAGAAGCACAGAATCTTTCATTCATAATATTCTACAATACTTCATTCTCTACCATGTGTCTGAGCTGGCGCCAGGTCCGAGGACATGCTTTCGCGTGCTGTCCTAGAGTATATGTATTTTCTGAGCAATTACAAGCTTTTCAGTATTAAGAATCTAAGAACCATGGGACTTTATTAGCTGCAAATCAAATTCTTGGGGAAGATTCGATAAAGTCATCAAATTAGAATTTTAAAATTTGTGCTCATCTCTAATCATTTGTGTTTTTTTTTTTTGTCCCTTTTCTTTTTTGTCTTATTACTTGATGTTTTTAGAACAAATTGTTCAAAATGGTGCATGCTGCTTATTAATTTTACGCAAAATATAAATTGTTCTTTATTTTTGTCTTTATCTTTCTTGTGAAAAGTCACATATTCCTCTAAAATGTTGCAAGATTTGCACAAGAAGTTCAGATGTGCATGAAAACAGTCTAGGAAGGGCCTTGCGTACATTTGCACTAAAATGTTGCTACTTTTTAAAAAGTTGTCAGTGATGAATCAGCTAGAATCCCCAATCCCCACAATGAAGAGCCTACAAATAAATTACCGTAGGTGTGCATATAAAAAATAGATTTTAAGACACGAAATAAAAAATAAGGAGCAAATGAAAAAAGGCAACAAACACCAAAAACCATACAAATAAGGGTGCAAATATAATAATGAATTGGACCCCAAGTGCCGTTTGATTGAAATAAATTTTTGTAGACTCCCTTGTTGCGCTGCTCCATACTTTAGCCCTATTGGTACATATATATATATATATATATATATATACCAGGATCAAAGTAATACCAGCTGCCAGGGGGCCTAGTAAGGGGCTTTAGATACAAAACAGTAGGAGATTGTTGGTACATTTTTCATTATTTACATGAATCTCTTAGTATACCTCTTTATATCTCTTATTTCACATGGAAATATAATTTTTTTTCATGGTATTGTTGATCAGACTCTTTACATATGCCATCAGGCACTGAGTAAACCATGTGCAGCATCCATGCACCACCAAACAAGTTTTTCGCGCATGGCTCTAGTTCCAAGCATGAGGCTACAGATGCATAAGAACCAAATCTGTCTGAGAAGGTGGTCTGTCAGCTACTAACACTTTCCTTCTCAGAGTGTATTTGTCTTGCCTCTTTTGAAATTGACATTACTTTGGATGGAGAGCCAGAAAATCATTGTCCATCATAGGAGCAGTCTGAGCCCTTTTCATTTTCCACTACCTTTATTTATTTTTTTAATTTATTTATTTTTTGCTAAACCCATGTAAAGCTGTGTGTTGTGTAATATAACACAATCAAATACTTACGGATCATTGTCTTCCCTGGTTCCCAGCGCTGCTCAGGTCCTCTTCTCACTCACGTGACAGCTTTTCGAAGTTGCCGGTTCATATTGATATATATGTAAGAGCGGGAAATCACTATGCCTCATTGTGACACTCTATAGGCTTACATTGTAAGGGCAGGTGCTGATGACCATATATTCTCTCACTTGAGAGAATCTGGTTGATTATGCAAATCATACTCTGATCAAACTCTGGCCAGAATTTGATCATAGTGTGATCCAATTCTCTCGGATAAGAGGATAAATAAAAAAAATCCTCTATCAATTTTCCATTCCATCTGTCCTTAGAATTAAGACTGCAATCAGATGTCATCCAAATGATTTCCATGGACTCATTGACTTGCGTAGCCGTGTGTGATCCGAATATTGGATGAAACTCGGGCATGCTGCGATCCGGTGTTTTGTTGGATTTCACTCATTCGGTTATGTGTACAAGCCATTAAAGTGATTTCCAGCTTACATATAGAACCCAGTGTGATCAGGCTGGTTGGTATCACCATCACTTGAGTGAGGAGAGGACTGTAGTGAAGCTGGAAACCCACGGAAAATGGTGATTGGCAAATAATTGGTAATAATATATTTTTATGTGATTTTCATACTTTTTTTGCTGATATCAAGTGGTATTGGTGTGAAAATAAAGGAAGCATGTGTTTGTTTTTCATATTGTTTTTATTTTATTAGCACAAATTAGCACAAAGGACCACTAAAATACAGTCTAAAATGTGTCCACCTTTCTACAACAATTATTTTATACATTGGACACATTTGTTTTTTTTCGTTTTGGTTGCAACTAGTAATAGGGATTTGGATTAGCAGCTGCTATTAATTTATCAATTTTTATTCTCGCTTTATATTGATCTTTTTTACATTTATTTCACACATTATGCCCCCCCCCCCCATACAGTCAAAAAAGAACTTTGGGAGCATTTCGACAATTAAATACTTTTATAAAATCTGATTTCTCCTGTAACTGGGGCTGGTATTTTAGCCCTAGTTACAGTGGATATTTAGCCTCCTTGCTGCATAGCAGAGCTGACTAGGACTCCTAGGACTCGGCAGATCCTGCTTCCTCCCGATAGCCAGAGAAGACATGGCTACTGGATCCAGAGGAGGAAGCAATGTTAGTGCTTCCCATACTGTATACACACTGGTTGTTTAGCACAGTTATACACCAATGGAGAAGCCAGGGATGGCTAAAGACTCTGTCTGCCTTCTCTATGGGGCTTATATCCGACAGTTGGCTTTCATCTCTCCTTTATCTTCCATGAGTGGTCCATAAGTAAAATATAAGTAACTAAAGCCTCTAAAGCATGATTGCAGCTAATGAGCCCAGATTAGTCTCAGTGATTAATCGCTTTACCGGAATAGTCCAGCAAACATCTAGGGGTTCTATAAGTTACATTTTACAAACTATGTTCAGTTTTATAAAACATTAAAAATATTTTTTGAATAACTGAGTAAGGTTATAAAAGGTCATGGTGCAGTTTAAAAGCTCCAGAGCACCTGACAGGTTCCCTTTAAATAAGGTGTCTATTTTATTGACTTGCAAACAGTGCATCATGCTAGTTATACTCCAGTAGGAATTTGGTATGTACAGTAGATTTTTTTTTTTGCTAAAAATGCAGGAGGCGCCCTGTCTTCAGCTACAGGTCAAAACAAGTGTGTTTTGTGCAATATACCAATATACTCAGCTTTCTGAGAAAGATAACATTTTATCTAAGGCTTCTTGGGAGCAAATATTTGCAATTCATTAAATTGTTTCTACAGTCAAATTCATAGACACTTGAGAATAAGTAGAGTCATATTAAACATATTTTTGTTTCGACTTAGTCAATACTTGTCTTGCACAGAAAATAATATTGCCAGAATTTTTTTGAAGACCTCTTCACTTCAGTCTTCTCTTATTCTTCCAGAAAATGTATGAACAAATTAAGAACTAGGGGTCATCATTAGTGATGGGCGAGCACTAAAATGCTCGGGTGCTCGTTGCTCGGGTCGAGCAAATTGGAATACCCGGGTACTCGGCCAGAACAACGAGCCCAATGTAAGTCTATGGGAGACCCGAGTATTTTTACCGCGATCCCCCCCCCGGGGTCCTTTTAAGATCTAAAAACGTCTGAAAATGATGGAAACACTGCTCAAATGACACTGGGACATCATGGTGATCGCCCCTGGAAGCATTCCTGACTCCTAGTTCACAGCTTTAACCCCTTCATGACCTTGGGATTTTTCATTTTTCCGTGTTTGTTTTTCACTCCCCTCCTTCCCAGAGCCATAACTTTTTTATTTTTCCGTCAATTTGGCCATGTGAGGGCTTATTTTTTGCGGGACGAGTTGTACTTTTGAATGACATCATTGGTTTTAGCATGTCATGTACTAGAAAACGGGAAAAAAATTCCAAGTGCGGTGAAATTGCAAAAAAAGTGCAATCCCACACTTGTTTTTTGTTTGGCTTTTTTGCTAGGTTCACTTGACCTGCCATTATGATTCTCCAGGTCAGTACGAGTTCATAGACACCAAACATGACTAGGTTATTTTTTATCTAAGTGGTGAAAAAAAATTCGAAACTTTGCTAAAAAAAAAAAAAAAAAAAAAAATTGCGCCATTTTCCGATACTCGTAGCGTCTCCATTTTTCGTGATCTGGGGCTGGTTGAGGGCTTATTTTTTGCGTGCCGAGATGATGTTTTTAATGATAGCATTTTGCTGCAGATACGTTCTTTTGATCGCCCGTAATTGCATTTTAACGCAATGTCGCGGCGACCTAAAAAACGTAATTCTGGCGTTTCGAATTTTTTTCTCGCTACGCCGTTTAGCGATCAGGTTAATGCTTTTTTAAATTGATAGATCGGGCGATTCTGAGCGCGGCGATACCAAATATGTGTAGATTTGATTTTTTTTTATTGATTTATTTTGATTGGGGCGAAAGGGGGGTGATTTAAACTTTTATATTTTTTTTAATTTTTTTCACATTTTTTTAACTTTTTTTTTTAACTTTTGCCATACTTCAATAGCCTCCAAGGGAGGCTAGAAGCAGGCACAGCACGATCGCCGCTGCTATGTAGCAGAAATGGAGGTGTGCTGTGAGCGCCGACCACAGGGTGGCCCTCACAGCTACCGGCGATCTGTAACCAAAGAGGTCTCTAGGACCTCTATGGTTACAATGGAGACGCATCGCCGACCCCCGATCATGTGACGGGGGTCGGCGATGACGTCATTTCTGGCCGCCCGGCCGGAAGCGGTAGTTAGATGCCGCTGTCTGCGTTTGACAGCGGCATTTAACTAGTTAATAGGTGTGGGCAGATCGCGATTCTGCCCGCGCCTATTACGGGCACATGTCAGCTGTTCAAAACAGTTGACATGTCCCGGCTTTGATGCGGGCTCACCTCCGGAGCCCGCATCAAAGCAGGGGATCTGACCTCGGACGTACTATCCCGTCCGAGGTCAGAAAGGGGTTAATCAATTTTTTCCAAGATTCATGCCATTTTTTCCGGTGCCACAAAAAACACATTAAAACGAAACCAGAACGGATTTTGCTGGGAAATATGTTAATGTACATCCTTTGCAGATTAATGACTTGCCTGTAAGGCCAAATATTTAACCCCAGACCGAAAATTTCCTCCCCCACTTACGCTTTGTTCAGACGCAGCATCTTTTGAAGCGTTTTTCAACTTTAACATTGCTTTCAACCACTACAAATGCATTCACTGGGAAATGTCATTGTAACATTTAACACCCCTAGCTGGCCATGTGGTGTGTGACACATAAGCAGACCCATATTGTTTCATTTACGAAGGAGGGACTCTTAAAGTCACAGAGCCTATTTTTCCTTGATGCGAACAACTGGCTAAGACGATGGTGGAGACAACAAAGATTCGGATTCCTGGACCACGGTGTGAATTACTTGTACGATGGACTCCTCGCCAGAGACGGACTATACCTCAACAAACCTGGGAAACACACATTCGCCAGAAGACTCGCTACACTCATCAGGAGGGCGTTAAACTAGAAGAAGAGGGGACGGGAAGAAAAACATTAGACTCGAACAAAGAAGACCCAGGAAAACATACTCAGAAGGGAGGTATGAACATTTCTAAAACAATCCACAGCAAGGAGATTGGAACAAAACAAAATCCTCTAAACTGCATGCTCGCAAACGCCAGAAGCCTGACAAACAAGATGGAAGAACTAGAAGCAGAAATATCTACAGGTAACTTTGACATAGTGGGAATAACCGAGACATGGTTAGATGAAAGCTATGACTGGGCAGTTAACTTACAGGGTTACAGTCTGTTTAGAAAGGATCGTAAAAATTGGAGAGGAGGAGGGGTTTTTCTCTATGTAAAGTCTTGTCTAAAGTCCACTTTAAGGGAGGATATTAGCGAAGGGAATGAGGATGTCGAGTCCATATGGGTCGAAATTCATGGAGGGAAAAATGGTAACAAAATTCTCATTGGGTTCTGTTACAAACCCCCAAATATAACAGAAATCATGGAAAGTCTACTTCTAAAGCAGATAGATGAAGCTGCAACCCATAATGAGGTCCTGGTTATGGGGGACTTTAACTACCCGGATATTAACTGGGAAACAGAAACCTGTGAAACCCATAAAGGCAACAGGTTTCTGCTAATAACCAAGAAAAATTATCTTTCACAATTGGTGCAGAATCCAACCAGAGGAGCAGCACTTTTAGACCTAATACTATCTAATAGACCTGACAGAATTACAGATCTGCAGGTGGTCGGGCATCTAGGAAATAGTGACCACAATATTGTACAGTTTCACCTGTCTTTCAGTAGGGGGACTTGTCAGGGAGTCACAAAAACACTGAACTTTAGGAAGGCAAAGTTTGACCAGCTTAGGGATGCCCTTAATCTGGTAGACTGGGACATTATCCTCAGAAATAAGAATATAGATAATAAATGGAAAATGTTTAAGAGCATCCTAAATAGGCACTGTAAGCGGTTTATACCTTGTGGGAATAAAAGGACTAGAAATAGGAAAAACCCAATGTGGCTAAACAAAGAAGTAAGACAGGCAATTAACAGTAAAAAGAAAGCATTTGCACTACTAAAGCAGGATGGCACCATTGAAGCTCTAAAAAACTATAGGGAGCAAAATACTTTATCTAAAAAACTAATTAAAGCTGCCAAAAAGGAAACAGAGAAGCACATTGCTAAGGAGAGTAAAACTAATCCCAAACTGTTCTTCAACTATATCAATAGTAAAAGAATAAAAACTGAAAATGTAGGCCCCTTAAAAAATAGTGAGGAAAGTATGGTTGTAGATGACGAGGAAAAAGCTAACATATTAAACACCTTCTTCTCCACGGTATTCACGGTAGAAAATTAAATGCTAGGTGAAATCCCAAGAAACAATGAAAACCCTATATTAAGGGTCACCAATCTAACCCAAGAAGAGGTGCGAAACCGGCTAAATAAGATTAAAATAGATAAATCTCCGGGTCCGGATGGCATACACCCACGAGTACTAAGAGAACTAAGTAATGTAATAGATAAACCATTATTTCTTATTTTTAGGGACTCTATAGCGACGGGGTCTGTTCCGCAGGACTGGCGCATAGCAAATGTGGTGCCAATATTCAAAAAGGGCTCTAAAAGTGAACCTGGAAATTATAGGCCAGTAAGTCTAACCTCTATTGTTGGTAAAATATTTGAAGGGTTTCTGAGGGATGTTATTCTGGATTATCTCAATGAGAATAACTGTTTAGCTCCATATCAGCATGGGTTTATGAGAAACCGCTCCTGTCAAACCAATCTAATCAGTTTTTATGAAGAGGTAAGCTATAGACTGGACCACGGTGAGTCATTGGACGTGGTATATCTGGATTTTTCCAAAGCGTTTGATATCGTGCCGCACAAGAGGTTGGTACACAAAATGAGAATGGGGGAAAATGTGTGTAAATGGGTTAGTAACTGGCTTAGTGATAGAAAGCAGAGGGTGGTTATAAATGGTATAGTCTCTAACTGGGTTGCTGTGACCAGTGGGGTACCGCAGGGGTCGGTATTGGGACCTGTTCTCTTCAACATATTCATTAATGATCTGGTAGAAGGTTTACACAGTAAAATATCGATATTTGCAGATGATACAAAACTATGTAAAGCAGTTAATACAAGAGAAGATAGTATTCTGCTACAGATGGATTTGGATAAGTTGGAAACTTGGGCTGAAAGGTGGCAGATGAGGTTTAACAATGATAAATGTAAGGTTATACACATGGGAAGAAGGAATCAATATCACCATTACACACTGAACGGGAAACCACTGGGTAAATCTGACAGGGAGAAGGACTTGGGGATCCTAGTTAATGATAAACTTACCTGGAGCAGCCAGTGCCAGGCAGCAGCTGCCAAGGCAAACAGAATCATGGGGTGCATTAAGAGAGGTCTGGATACACATGATGAGAGCATTATACTGCCTCTGTACAAATCCCTAGTTAGACCGCACATAGAGTACTGTGTCCAGTTTTGGGCACCGGTGCTCAGGAAGGATATAATGGAACTAGAGAGAGTACAAAGGAGGGCAACAAAATTAATAAAGGGGATGGGAGAACTACAATACCCAGATAGATTAGCGAAATTAGGATTATTTAGTCTAGAAAAAAGACGACTGAGGGGCGATCTAATAACCATGTATAAGTATATAAGGGGACAATACAAATATCTCCCATATTACTTTGTTTTACACATTGGCGGCAAGGCCAGCCCTGCTGCATATTCATATGCACCCCATTAGGCGTTTTAATCTACATAGTGGATGGGCCCATGAAAATCCACTTCGCAATATGCATTTTGTACTCCCGTACTCCATTGTTTTACATATTGGCAGGAAGGCGAGTCTTGCTGCATAGTCATATGCACCCCATTAGGCATTGGAACCCACATACTGGATGTGCCCATGAAAATCCACTTCACAATATGCATTTTGTACTCCCGTACTCCTTGGTTTTACACATTGGCGGCAAGGCCAGCCCTGCTGCATAGTCATATTCACCCCATTAGGCCTTGGAACCCACATACTGGATGGGCTCATTAAAATCCACTTAACAATATGCATTTTGTACTCCCGTACTCCTTTGTTTTACACATTGGCAGCAAGGCCAGCCCTGCTGCATAGTCAGTCATATTCACCCCATTAGGCCTCGGAACCCACATACTGGATCTGCCCATGAAAATCCACTTCACAATATGCATTGTGTACTCCCGTACTCCTTGGTTTTACACATTGGTGGCAAGGCCAGCCCTGCTGCATAGTCATATGCACCCGATTAGGTCTTGGAACCCACATAGTGGATGGGCTCATGAAAATCCACTTCACAATATGCATTTTGTACTCCCGTACTCCTTTGTTTTACACATTGGCAGGAAGGCGAGCATTGCTGCATAGTCATATGCACCCCATTAGGCCTTGGAACCATAGTGGATATGCCCGTGAAAATCCACTCGTATTTTTTAATGGTATGATGGTTCCCTCCTTGCAGAATTATTTACGGGAGAATTTAGCAATTGTGTTTGCCATGTTTTTAACACTAAGGTTCAGATACGGCTTTAAAAAAGGCTAATCCTTGCAACACAAAGCAATTTCATTGCAAACTATAAAATTCAAGGAATATTAAGATTGAATAGTGTGAGTGCGTACATTTTTGTATATGTTAACAGTAACATATATAGGTTAATAAGTTCATATAAGGATTACATAAATATACTGATTACATATATATGCAGATTAACTTCATACAGTCTACTTAGATCATCACCAAGAGGCTTTTAAATATCATCCGTCTGGAATATCCGAGAAGCAACATCAAGACAGAGAACCCCTGGGAGATTGCCTACACTGCATGGGCGTCCCCAATTATGCAGGTATCAGCACACTGTACATGTACAGGTACCCCAGTTTTGGCATCTGTCTTAGTCATGTTTCTCTGGTCTTATATAGTGATTTACACTATGTAGTAACTCTAGTTTCACCCAGACCCTCAAGTGGCCACTTTTCAAGTTTGGATGAAACTGAGATATCATGGACTCATCAGATGAGGGCCATAAACCCCTAGAAAATAAAAGCCACAAGGATTTAGATCAAACCACCACAGGCAGAGTTTCAGTAAACCTTAATGTTTTACGATGACAAACAGCAAACATATAGAGGCTTCGAACTGTTTGTGAAGTGAGTAAACAAACATTTATCAAGATTTTGTCACTATGAGCATTGTCTGTCACATCTGTAAATGTTTTACAAGACGTGCAGCTATGTGATTGTCTGAATGCATTTGGTGTACAGTATTTCAACCTTGTTTACAAATCGCCATTTGTATATTCGCCATTTGTACATTTGAGGCAGCCAAAGTTATGCTCTCAAGGAGAGAAACTAATTTAGTGGACAAAGCTATATTTTTAATGAACTACTGAGCCAAACTAACAGCATTGCTTTATCAAATTTATATGAAGTGTATTGTGTCCAATTTGAGCAACCAGGCAACACAAACATGAGCTTTTCAAGTGAGCTCTTTAAGGTACACAAATGTGAAGTGTTTGCCATAAAGGATGTGGTTTCACCAATGGGGGGTACCTTTTTTAACAATATACTATTGCCATCACAGCCCCCTTTGCCTAAACTTCACGGGCCTATAACAGTTCAAAGCATGTTCACCCAGGTCATGTCGTTGGAGATAAGGAAGAGACATTGCAGGAGACAGAGTTAAGAATTAGGGCCAATGTAGTGGTGTGGGTCTCTGAGACTTGTAATGCAGTGCATGATCTGCCAAACAATTCCCCAATGGGGGTACCTTTTTTAAAAAGACACTAGTGCCATCACATGCCCCTAGCCCAAACTTCAACGGCCTATAACAGTACTGAGCATGTTCACCCTGGTGATCTAGTGGCAGGTACATTTTAGATAGCAGAAGACCGAGTTAAGAAGTCGGTCCAATGGAATGTCATGCCCAATTCCCCAAAAATGTGGGGTCCATTTTTTATAAAATAAAAGAGTGCCATCACAGCCTCTTGCCCAAAATTCACGGGCCAATAACAGTACAGAGCACGCTCACCCTGGTGATCTACTGGCAGGTACAGGACAGATTGCAGGAGACAGAGTTAAGAAGTAGGCCCAATGTAATGTCATGCCCAATTCCCCAATGTAAAATCCTTTTTTTTATTTTTTTAAAGATTTTAAAAAAGAGAGAATGTATTTGAGGCTATGTTTCGCTGTTTTCACTTGGTGGTGTACAGAAGTCTTTCCCAATCCAGGCCTTGTTCATTTTTATAAGAGTCAGCCTGTCAGCATTTTCAGTTGACAGGCGGATGCGCTTATCTGTTATAATTCCACTAGTGGCACTAAAAACCCTCTCTGACAGAACGCTAGCAGCAGGGCAGGCCAGGACCTCCAAGGCGTAGAGAGCCAGGTCATGCCACGTGTCCAGTTTGGATACCCAATAATTAAAATACAAGTGACTAGCACACTCCAAAAGTGTTGTGATGCAAAGTGGGGGTTTTATTTACATACAGTATTCACAAACGTTTCGGTCATTACTGGACCTTCATCAGTGTGCTAATATACTAGTATGCTTAGAGAAGCCCCGAGTAGCAAAGTTAGATTGCATCAATAAGAAGCCTGAAGACATATAGGTCGCGAGGGTAGGCACAAGCCGCAGAGATACAATGGTGTGTCACAAGTGACACTAACTGCTGGATGGAGCAGGAGCCACGCGGAATGTACTGCCAGTATGGGCTGCAAAATAGTGCGCATGAGGTAGAAACAAGCTACTGAGATAGGGTAGTGTGTCACGGACTAGCACTATCTGCGGAATGAAGCAGAAGGCACGTGGTATGTACCGCCAGTATGGGCTGCAAAATAGTGCTCAAGGGGTAGACACGCGTGCTTCCTGTTGCTGATGAGGCGGATAGTGCGTACTATTCTTGCAGCCCAGACTGGCGGTATATACCGTGTGGCCCCTGCTTCATTCAGCAGTTTGTGCCTACCCCTTGAGCACTATTTTGCAGCCCATGTATTGTATTGTATTTTACATAAAGGCTTGGGAACCTATGACCGTGCACCTCCTCCTTTTGGCTGTGCTGAACATTTTCTATATAACCCAATAATTAAAAGGCACAGAGGAATCACGGAGGACATTTGTACGATCTGCAAGGTACTCCCTCACCATCTTCCCAAACATTGCACTTCTTGTGAAAGCACCCCTTGCCTCTGTGCCACCACCAGGCTCGGACTGGCCCACCGGGGAACCGGAGGATCCTCCGGTGGGCCCTGGCACTGACACCTGCTGGCAGGGCCTCCCCCCGCTCCAGGGCCCCCTCCCCCACCGCCGCCCGCCTTGAATACTCACCCTGCTCCAGCGATGGTCTCGGCGTCTGCACTGCAGCTCGTCCTGAATGAGCTGTCACGTGACACCACTCATTAAGATCATGAATATGCGCATATTCGTGATCTTAATGAACGGTGTCACATGACCGCTCAAGCTGGAAGAAGGTGCTGTGTCGGCGCCGCCGCCTGGAGTCGGGACAGAGCGCGAGGGATGTCGGCACGGCCGTGCAGTGGGACAGGTGAGTATGAGGGACGGGGGGACGGGGGGATGAAGGAGGACATAAGCCGGCGCGCCGAGCAGGAGCAGGAGCCGGTGCGGAGAGATAAGCCTGCATACAGGGGGGAATATAAGCCATGCAGGGGGGAATATAAGCCATGCATACAGGGGGAATATAAGCCATGCAGGGGGGAATATAAGCCATGCATACAGGGGGGAATATGAGCCATGCAGGGGGGAATATAAGCCATGCAGGGGGGAATATGAGCCATGCATACAGGGGGAATATGAGCCATGCATACAAGGGGGAATATGAGCCATGCATACAGGGGGAATATGAGCCATGCATACCGGGGGGAATATGAGCCATGCATACAGGGGGGAATATGAGCCATGCATACCGGGGGGAATATGAGCCATGCATACCGGGGGGAATATGAGCCATGCATACAGGGGGGAATATGAGCCATGCATACAGGGGGGAATATGAGCCATGCATACAAGGGGGAATATGAGCCATGCATACAGGGGGGAATATGAGCCATGCATACAGGGGGAATATGAGCCATGCATACAAGGGGGAATATGAGCCATGCATACAGGGGGAATATAAGCCATGCAGGGGGGAATATAAGCCATGCATACAGGGGGGAATATGAGCCATGCAGGGGGGAATATAAGCCATGCATACAGGGGGAATATGAGCCATGCATACAGGGGGAATATGAGCCATGCATACAAGGGGGAATATGAGCCATGCATACAGGGGGAATATGAGCCATGCATACAAGGGGGAATATGAGCCATGCATACAGGGGGGAATATGAGCCATGCAGGGGGGAATATAAGCCATGCATACAGGGGGGAATATAAGCCATGCAGGGGGGAATATAAGCCATGCATACAGGGGGGGAATATAAGCCATGCATACAGGGGGAATATGAGCCATGCATACAGGGGGAATATGAGCCATGCATACAAGGGGGAATATGAGCCATGCATACAGGGGGAATATGAGCCATGCATACAGGGGGGAATATAAGCCATGCATACCGGGGGGAATATAAGCCATGCATACAGGGGGGAATATGAGCCATGCATACCGGGGGGAATATGAGCCATGCATACCGGGGGGAATATGAGCCATGCATACAGGGGGGAATATGAGCCATGCATACAGGGGGGAATATGAGCCATGCATACAGGGGGGAATATGAGCCATGCATACCGGGGGGAATATGAGCCATGCATACAGGGGCGGACTATGAGCCATGCATACAGGGGGGAAAATAAGCCATGCAGGGGGGAATATAAGCCATGCATACAGGGGGGGAATATGAGCCATGCATACAGGGGCGGACTATGAGCCATGCATACAGGGGGGAATATAAGCCATGCAGGGGGGAATATGAGCCATGCATACAGGGGGGAATATAAGCCATGCAGGGGGGAATATAAGCCATGCATACAGGGGGAATATGAGCCATGCATACAAGGGGGAATATGAGCCATGCATACAGGGGGAATATGAGCCATGCATACCGGGGGGAATATAAGCCATGCATACAGGGGGGAATATGAGCCATGCATACAGGGGGGAATATGAGCCATGCATACAGGGGGGAATATGAGCCATGCATACAGGGGGGAATATGAGCCATGCATACAGGGGGGAATATGAGCCATGCATACAGGGGTGGAATATGAGCCATGCATACAGGGGGGAATATGAGCCATGCATACAGGGGGGAATATGAGCCATGCATACAGGGGGGAATATGAGCCATGCATACAGGGGTGGAATATGAGCCATGCATACAGGGGGGAAAATGAGCCATGCATACCGGGGGGAATATGAGCCATGCATACCGGGGGGAATATGAGCCATGCATACAGGGGGGAATATGAGCCATGCATACAGGGGCGGACTATGAGCCATGCATACAGGGGGGAAAATAAGCCATGCAGGGGGGAATATAAGCCATGCATACAGGGGGGGAATATGAGCCATGCATACCGGGGGGAATATAAGCCATACATACAGGGGGGAATATAAGCCATGCATACAGGGGGGAATATGAGCCATGCATACAGGGGCGGACTATGAGCCATGCATACAGGGGGGAAAATAAGCCATGCAGGGGGGAATATAAGCCATGCATACCGGGGGGAATATGAGCCATGCATATAGGGGCGGACTATGAGCCATGCATACAGGGGGGAATATAAGCCATGCATACAGGGGCGGACTATGAGCCATGCATACAGGGGGGAATATAAGCCATGCAGGGGGGAATATGAGCCATGCATACCGGGGGGAATATGAGCCATACATACAGGGGGGAATATGAGCCATGCATACAGGGGGGAATATGAGCCATGCATACAGGGGGGAATATGAGCCATGCATGCAGGGGGAATATGAGCCATGCAGGGGGGAATATAAGCCATGTATACAGGGGGGAATATGAGCCATACATACAGGGGGGAATATGAGCCATGCAGGGGGGAATATAAGCCATGCATACAGGGGTGGAATATGAGCCATGCAGGGGGGAATATAAGCCATGCATACAGGGGGAATATGAGCCATGCATACAGGGGGAATATGAGCCATGCAGGGGGGAATATAAGCCATGCATACAGGGGGGAATATAAGCCATGCAGGGGGGAATATAAGCCATGCATACAGGGGGAATATGAGCCATGCATACAAGGGGGAATATGAGCCATGCATACAGGGGGAATATGAGCCATGCATACAGGGGGAATATGAGCCATGCATACAAGGGGGAATATGAGCCATGCATACAGGGGGAATATGAGCCATGCATACAGGGGGGAATATGAGCCATGCATACAGGGGTGGAATATGAGCCATGCATACAGGGGGGAATATGAGCCATGCATACCGGGGGGAATATGAGCCATGCATACCGGGGGGAATATGAGCCATGCATACAGGGGGGAATATGAGCCATGCATACCGGGGGGAATATGAGCCATGCATACCGGGGGGAATATGAGCCATGCATACAGGGGGGAATATGAGCCATGCATACAGGGGCGGACTATGAGCCATGCATACAGGGGGGAAAATAAGCCATGCAGGGGGGAATATAAGCCATGCATACAGGGGGGGAATATGAGCCATGCATACAGGGGTGGAATATGAGCCATGCATATAGGGGCGGACTATGAGCCATGCATACAGGGGGGAATATAAGCCATACATACAGGGGGGAATATAAGCCATGCAGGGGGGAATATAAGCCATGCATACCGGGGGGAATATGAGCCATGCATATAGGGGCGGACTATGAGCCATGCATACAGGGGGGAATATAAGCCATGCATACAGGGGCGGACTATGAGCCATGCATACAGGGGGGAATATAAGCCATGCAGGGGGGAATATGAGCCATGCATACCGGGGGGAATATGAGCCATGCATACAGGGGGGAATATGAGCCATGCATACAGGGGGGAATATGAGCCATGCATACTGGGGGGAATATGAGCCATGCAGGGGGGAATATAAGCCATGTAGGGGGGAATATGAGCCATGCATACAGGGGTGGAATATGAGCCATGCATACTGGGGGGAATATGAGCCATGCAGGGGGGAATATAAGCCATGCATACAGGGGGAGAATATGAGCCATGCATACCGGGGGGAATATGAGCCATGCATACCGGGGGGAATATAAGCCATGCAGGGGAAAATATGAGCCATGCATACAGGGGTGGAATATGAGCCATGCATACCGGGGGGAATATGAGCCATTAGGGTTGAGCGAAACGGGTCGTTCATTTTCAAAAGTCGCCGACTTTTGGCAAAGTCGGGTTTCATGAAACCCGATCCGACCCCTGTGCGGGGTCGGCCATGCGGTACGCGACTTTCGCGCCAAAGTCGCGTTTTAATGACGCGAAAAGCGCCATTTCTCAGCCAATGAAGGTAAACGCAGAGTGTGGGCAGCGTGATGACATAGGTCCTGGTCCCCACCATCTTAGAGAAGGGCATTGCAGTGATTGGCTTGCTGTCTGCGGCGTCACAGGGGCTATAAAGGGGAGTTCCCGCCGACCGCCATGTTACTGCTGCTGATCTGAGCTTAGGGAGAGGTTGCTGCCGCTTCGTCAGAAGCAGGGATAGCGTTAGGCAGGGTCCATTAACCACCAAACCGCTTGTGCTGTAGCGATTTCCACTGCCCAACACCACCTTCGGTGTGCAGGGACAGTGGAAGCTACATTTTTTTTTTTTCCCCTCAGCGCTGTAGCTCATTGGGCTGCCCTAGAAGGCTCCCTGATAGCTGCATTGCTGTGTGTACGCCGCTGTGCAAACCAACTGCTTTTTTCAAAGCACAAATCCTCTTGTTCCTTCCTTTCTGCACAGCTATCTTTTTGGTTTGTACACACTTTTTATTTAATTTGTGCATCAGTCCACTCCTTATTGCTGCCTGCCATACCTGGCTGAGATTACTGCAGGGAGATAGTAATTGTTGGACATTCCCTGTTTTTTTTTTTTTTTTGTGGGAGATTAAGATTGACATTTCTGCTAGAGTGCCATCCCTGTCTGTGTCATCTCTCACTCAGTGGGCCATAGAAAGCCTATTTATTTTTTTGCTTGATTTTGGTTCTAAAATCTACCTGAAAAAATCACTACATCAATCAGTGGGAGAAAAATATTGGCCTCAGGGCTTGTGTGCCACTCCTGACTCCTGTGTGCATCATCACTCACTCAGTGGGCCATAGAAAGCCCATTTTTTTTTTTCTTTTGCTTTATTTGGGTTCTAAATTCTACCTGAAAAAATCAATAAATCAATCAGTGGGAGATTAATATTGGCCTTTGGGCTTGTGTGCCAGTCCTAAGCGTGCCATCTCTCTCTCTCAGATAGTGGGCCATAGAAAGCCTATTTATTTATTTTTTTTTTTATTGGGTTTATAAATTTTCCCTGGAAAAAAAAAAAAAAAGTGGGAGATTAATATTGGCCTCTGGGCTTGTGTGCCAGTCCTGAGCGTGCCATCTCTCTCACAAATAGTGGGCCATAGAAAGCCTATTTATTTTTTATTTTTTGGTTTTATAAATTCTCCCTTAAAAAAAAAAGGGAGATTAATATTGGCCTTTGGGCTTGTGTGCCAGTCCTAAGTGTGCCATCTCTCTCTGTCTCTCAGATAGTGGGCCATAGAAAGCCTATTTATTATTTTTTTTATTGGGTTTATAAATTTTCCCTGGAACAAAAAAAAAAAAGTGGGAGATAAATATTGGCCTCTGGGCTTGTGTGCCACTCCTGACTCCTGTGTGCGTCATCTCTCACTCAGTGGGCCATAGAAAGCCTTTTTTTGTTTTATTTGTTTTCTAAATTCTCCCTGAAAAAATCATTTTATTTTATTTGGTTTCTAAATTCTTCCTGAAAAAATCATTTTATTCTATTTTTTTTTTTCCTAAAGTCTCCCTGAAAAAAAAAAAAACAAAACAAATCAGTGGGAGATTAATATTGCCCTTTCTGCTTGTGTGCCAGTCTTGACTCCTGGGTGTGCCATCTCTCTCTCTCTCCAATTGTGGGCCATAGAAAGCCTATTATTTTTTTAGCTTGATTTGGGTTCCAAAATCTACCTGAAAAAATCACTACATCAATCAGTGGGAGATAAATATTGGCCTCTGGGCTTGTGTGCCACTCCTGACTCCTGTGTGCGTCATCTCTCACTCAGTGGGCCATAGAAAGCCTTTTTTTGTTTTATTTGTTTTCTAAATTCTCCCTGAAAAAATCATTTTATTTTATTTGGTTTCTAAATTCTTCCTGAAAAAATCATTTTATTCTATTTTTTTTTCCCTAAAGTCTCCCTGAAAAAACAAACAAACAAATCAGTGGGAGATTAATATTGCCCTTTCTGTTTGTGTGCCAGTCTTGACTCCTGGGTGTGCCATCTCTCTCTCTCTCTCCAATTGTGGGCCATAGAAAGCCTATTATTTTTTTTAGCTTGATTTGGGTTCCAAAATCTACCTGAAAAAATCACTACATCAATCAGTGGGAGATAAATATTGGCCTCTGGGCTTGTGTGCCACTCCTGACTCCTGTGTGCGTCATCTCTCACTCAGTGGGCCATAGAAAGCCTTTTTTTGTTTTATTTGTTTTCTAAATTCTCCCTGAAAAAATCATTTTATTTTATTTGGTTTCTAAATTCTTCCTGAAAAAATCATTTTATTCTATTTTTTTTTTCCTAAAGTCTCCCTGAAAAAAAAAAAAAAAAAAACAAATCAGTGGGAGATTAATATTGCCATTTCTGCTTGTGTGCCAGTCTTGACTCCTGGGTGTGCCATCTCTCTCTCTCTCCAATTGTGGGCCATAGAAAGCCTATTATTTTTTTTAGCTTGATTTGGGTTCCAAAATCTACCTGAAAAAATCACTACATCAATCAGTGGGAGATAAATATTGGCCTCTGGGCTTGTGTGCCACTCCTGACTCCTGTGTGCGTCATCTCTCACTCAGTGGGCCATAGAAAGCCTTTTTTTGTTTTATTTGTTTTCTAAATTCTCCCTGAAAAAATCATTTTATTTTCTTTGGTTTCTAAATTCTTCCTGAAAAAATCATTTTATTCTATTTTTTTTTTTTCCTAAAGTCTCCCTGAAAAAAAAAAAAAAAATCAAATCAGTGGGAGATTAATATTTACATTTGTGCTTCAGTGACAGTCCTGCGTGTGTGGCATCTCTCTCATTTGTTGCCACCAACAACAGAGTGTGTAACATTGTGCCTGATTTTCGTTGTGGTCTCACTCACCTGTAAAGGGGTAGCTAAATCATACTGAAGTTATAGCTCACCGTGTAATTTGTGTGACAGCAACAAATACCGTTAGTTTGTTTACGTTTTTAAAACAATAAGGAAGTATGGTGGAAGAGGTCGTGGCAGGGGCCTTCATTGTCAGCTGGTAATGAGGGTAGTGGTAGTGGTGGAGCATCAGGTGGTCGTGGGAAAAAAAATATTGCACCTAAGTCTGGAGCTGTGGAGCCAGGTTCGTCGTCTGGCTACACAAGGCCTCGAACGCTCCCTTTTCTGGGAGTAGGAAAACCGCTTTTAAAGCCGGAGCAGCAAGAGCAAGTTTTGGCTTATCTTGCTGACTCAGCCTCTAGCTCTTTTGCCTCCTCTCGTGAAACTGGTAAATGTCAAAGCAGCGCGTCGTTAGTGGATGTTCACGGTCAGGGACAAGTCGCTTCCTTGTCCTCTTCAGCAAAAACAACAACAGAGAAGAATGCAGCAGGCGACACAACGGGTTACTCCATGGAGCTCTTTACACATACCGTCCCTGGCTTAGAAAGTGAAGCAGTTAACAGTCCATGCCCATTACAAGTTGAATCTGACATGGAGTGCACTGATGCACAGCCACAGCCAGACTACTATGCTGGTCCTTTGACTCAGACCACAACATTGCCATCAAGAATCAGACCCTGATGAGACTATGTTGCCCCATCACGAACGCTATACCACCGACCGACACGGTGACACAGACGAAGTTGCACACGAGCTACAAGAAGAGGTAATAGATGACCCAGTTCTTGACCCCGATTGGCAGCCATTGGGGGAACAGGGTGCAGGCGGCAGCAGTTCTGAAGCGGAGGAGGAGGGGCCGCAGCAGGCATCAACATCGCAACAGGTTCCATCTGCCGGGCCCGTATCTTGCCCAAAACACGTGGCAAAGCTAAAACCTGTTGGAGGACAGCGTGGCCATCCGGTTAAAGCTCAGTCTGCAATGCCTGAAAAGGTATCCGATGCTAGAAAGAGTGCAGTCTGGCATTTTTTTAAACAACATCCAATTGATCAGCGCAAAGTCATCTGTCAAAAATGTTCAACTACCTTAAGCAGAGGACAGAATCTGAAAAGTCTCAATACAAGTTGCATGCATAGACATTTAACCACCATGCATTTGCAAGCCTGGACTAACTACCAAACGTCCCTTAAGGTTGTAGCACCCTCGGCCAATGAAGCTAGTCAGCAAAGCAACATCCCTTCCGGCAGTGTAGGGCCACCATTTTCCGCACCACCTGCAGTATCTGTGCAGGTTTCTTTGCCAGGCCAAAGCCGTCAGGGTCAGGGAATCACCAGTTTCGTAGTAGGAAACACTGCATCTAGGGCACCGGTGGCAACAATACCATCTCCCACCGTCTCTCAGTCTGCCATGTCCACCGGCACCCCCGCTAGTTCCACGATCTCCAGCTCTCCAGTCCAGCTCACCCTACATGAGACTATGGTTAGAAAAAGGAAGTACTTAGCCTCGCATCCGCGTACACAGGGTTTGAACGCACACATAGCTAGACTAATCTCGTTAGAGATGATGCCCTACCGGTTAGTTGAAAGCGAAGCTTTCAAAGCCCTGATGGACTACGCTGTACCACGCTACGAGCTACCCAGTCGACACTTTTTTTCCAGAAAAGCCATCCCAGCCCTCCACCAGCATGTTAAAGAGCGCATCGTCCATGCACTCAGGCAATCTGTGAGCACAAAGGTGCACCTGACAACAGATGCATGGACCAGTAGGCATGGCCAGGGACGTTACGTGTCCATCACGGCACACTGGGTAAATGTGGTGGATGCAGGGTCCACAGGGGACAGCAAGTTTGGGACAGTTCTGCCTAGCCCACGGTCTAGGAAACAATTGGCTGTAGCCGTTCGCACCCCCTCCTCCTCCTCTTCGTCCTCCTGCAGAAGCGAGAGCTCGTCCACAGACCGCAGTCGCACAACCACTCCATCCGCAGCTGCCACTGTTGCACACCAGGTCTCCCATTATGGGGCAGCTACTGGCAAACGTCAGCAGGCTGTATTGGCTATGAAGTGTTTGGGCGACAACAGACACACCGCGGAAGTTCTGTCCGAGTTCTTGCAGAAAGAAACGCAGTCGTGGCTGGGCACTGTAGATCTTGAGGCAGGCAAGGTAGTGAGTGATAACGGAAGGAATTTCATGGCTGCCATCTCCCTTTCCCAACTGAAACACATTCCTTGCCTGGCTCACACCTTAAACCTGGTGGTGCAGTGCTTCCTGAAAAGTTATCCGGGGTTATCCGACCTGCTCCTCAAAGTGCGTGGACTTTGCTCACATATCCGCCGTTCGCCCGTACACTCCAGCCGTATGCAGACCTATCAGCGTTCTTTGAACCTTCCCCAGCATCGCCTAATCATAGACGTTGCAACAAGGTGGAACTCAACACTGCACATGCTTCAGAGACTGTGTGAACAGAGGCGGGCTGTTATGTTTTTGTGGGAGGATACACATACACGGGCAGGCAGTAGGATGGCAGACATGGAGTTGTCAGGTGTGCAGTGGTCGAAGATTCAAGACATGTGTCAAGTCCTTCAGTGTTTTGAGGAATGCACACGGCTGGTTAGTGCAGACAACGCCATAATAAGCATGAGCATCCCCCTAATGCGTCTGCTGATGCAAAGTTTGACGCACATAAAGGATCAGGCGTCTGCAGCTGAGGAAGAGGAAAGCCTTGATGACAGTCAGCCATTGTCTGGCCAGGGCAGTGTACAGGACGAGGTAGCGGGCGAAGAGGAGGAGGAGGACGAGGAGGATGATGGGGATGATTATATTTTTAATGAGGAAGCTTTTCCGGGGCCACTGGAAATTGGTGGCGTGGCAAGGCCGGGTTCTGGTTTTTTGAGGGACACAAGTGACGTGGATTTGCCTGAAACTGCCCCTCAACCAAGCACAACCGCAGATTTGAGAACTGGAACTTTGGCCCACATGGCGGATTATGCCTTACGTATCCTCAAAAGGGACACACGCATAACTAAAATGATGAATGATGACGATTACTGGTTGGCCTGCCTCCTTGATCCTCGCTATAAAGGCAAATTGCAAAATATAATGCCACATGAGAACTTGGAACTAATATTAGCAACCAAACAATCAACTCTTGTTGACCGTTTGCTTCTGGCATTCCCTGCACACAGCGCCCGTGATCGTTCTCACACGAGCTGCAGGGGCCAGCAGACCAGAGGAGTTAGAGGGGCAGAAATCAGAAGTGGCGTTGGCCAGAGGGGTTTTCTGACCAGGTTGTGGAGTGATTTTGCTATGACCGCAGACAGGACAGGTACTGCAGCATCAATTCAAAGTGACAGGAGACAACATTTGTCCAGTATGGTTACAAACTATTTTTCATCCCTTATCGATGTTCTCCCTCAACCGTCATTCCCATTTGATTACTGGGCATCAAAATTAGACACCTGGCCAGAATTGGCAGAATATGCATTGCAGGAGCTTGCTTGCCCGGCAGCTAGTGTCCTATCAGAAAGAGTATTCAGTGCTGCAGGTTCAATACTAACAGAAAAAAGGACTCGTCTGGCTACCCAAAATGTAGATGATCTAACCTTCATTAAAATGAACCACAATTGGATTTCGAAATCTTTTGCCCCACCTTGCCCGGCTGACACCTAGCTTTCCCATGAAAAGGTCTTGCCTGTGGACTATTCTGAATGCCTTTTCCAATCTCGTAATTTTCTGCACCTGATTGTCCAGCATACAACATGTTTACACCTCACTAAATGGCCAAACTCACCACACGGGGCCGTGGTATTGACACTTGGCGACAGCACCCGTGAGAGTGCAGTTTGTCTGAAGAGGTGGGTGAGCCCGCTTTTGGTCGACGGCACTGCCACTTGGTCCCTCCTAGTACAATAAAGTGTCTCTGGCGGTGGTGGTGCGCACCCAACGTCAGACACATCGTTGTAATATGAGGGGCCCTGGGCCTGTACCGCCGGCCACAAGACAGTTTCCCCCCACCCCAGCTCAAACAGTGCTCTACCACTTGCAAAATTATCTCACAGCTCCACCAATGTTTAGTCTATGCGCTGACATCCTTCAATGCCTGCCACTGACAATACCATTGTATTGACATTTTTGTTATGTTAGGCCTTCGATGCCTGTCTGTGGTCACTCCTTCCACTAGGCCTCCACTGACCACACCACTGCTGCCCGTGTACCCCTGTAACCAATTTAAAATTGCCTACAGCCATGTGTTATTATTTTAGGCCTTCGATGCCTGTCTGCGGTCACTCCTTCCACTAGGCCTCCACTGACCACACCACTGCTGCCCGTGTACCCCTGGAACCAATTTAAAATTGCCTACAGCCATGTGTTATTATTTTAGGCCTTCGATGCCTGTCTGCGGTCACTCCTTCCACTAGGCCTCCACTGACCACACCACTGCTGCCCGTGTACCCCTGTAACCAATTTAAAATTGCCTACAGCCATGTGTTATTATTTTAGGCCTTCGATGCCTGTCTGTGGTCACTCCTTCCACTAGGCCTACACTGACCACACCACTGCTGCCCGTGTACCCCTGGAACCAATTTAAAATTGCCTACAGCCATGTGTTATTATTTTAGGCCTTCGATGCCTGTCTGCGGTGACTCCTTCCACTAGGCCTCCACTGACCACACCACTGCTGCCCGTGTACCCCTGGAACCAATTTAAAATTGCCTACAGCCATGTGTTATTATTTTAGGCCTTCGATGCCTGTCTGCGGTGACTCCTTCCACTAGGCCTCCACTGACCACACCACTGCTGCCCGTGTACCCCTGGAACCAATTTAAAATTGCCTACAGCCATGTGTTATTATTTTAGGCCTTCGATGCCTGTCTGCGGTGACTCCTTCCACTAGGCCTCCACTGACCACACCACTGCTGCCCGTGTACCCCTGTAACCAATTTAAAATTGCCTACAGCCATGTGTTATTATTTTAGGCCTTCGATGCCTGTCTGCGGTGACTCCTTCCACTAGGCCTCCACTGACCACACCACTGCTGCCCGTGTACCCCTGGAACCAATTTAAAATTGCCTACAGCCATGTGTTATTATTTTAGGCCTTCGATGCCTGTCTGCGGTCACTCCTTCCACTAGGCCTCCACTGACCACACCACTGCTGCCCGTGTACCCCTGTAACCAATTTAAAATTGCCTACAGCCATGTGTTATTATTTTAGGCCTTCGATGCCTGTCTGCGGTGACTCCTTCCACTAGGCCTCCACTGACCACACCACTGCTGCCCGTGTACCCCTGGAACCAATTTAAAATTGCCTACAGCCATGTGTTATTATTTTAGGCCTTCGATGCCTGTCTGCGGTCACTCCTTCCACTAGGCCTCCACTGACCACACCACTGCTGCCCGTGTACCCCTGGAACCAATTTAAAATTGCCTACAGCCATGTGTTATTATTTTAGGCCTTCGATGCCTGTCTGCGGTGACTCCTTCCACTAGGCCTCCACTGACCACACCACTGCTGCCCGTGTACCCCTGGAACCAATTTAAAATTGCCTACAGCCATGTGTTATTATTTTAGGCCTTCGATGCCTGTCTGCGGTCACTCCTTCCACTAGGCCTCCACTGACCACACCACTGCTGCCCGTGTACCCCTGGAACCAATTTAAAATTGCCTACAGCCATGTGTTATTATTTTAGGCCTTCGATGCCTGTCTGCGGTCACTCCTTCCACTAGGCATCCACTGACCACACCACTGCTGCCCGTGTACCCCTGTAACCAATTTAAAATTGCTTACAGCCATGTGTTATTATTTTAGGCCTTCGATGCCTGTCTGTGGTCACTCCTTCCACTAGGCCTCCACTGACCACACCACTGCTGCCCGTGTACCCCTGGAACCAATTTAAAATTGCCTACAGCCATGTGTTATTATTTTAGGCCTTCGATGCCTGTCTGCGGTCACTCCTTCCACTAGGCCTCCACTGACCACACCACTGCTGCCCGTGTACCCCTGGAACCAATTTAAAATTGCCTACAGCCATGTGTTATTATTTTAGGCCTTCGATGCCTGTCTGCGGTTACTCCTTCCACTAGGCCTCCACTGACCACACCACTGCTGCCCGTGTACCCCTGTAACCAATTTAAAATTGCCTACAGCCATGTGTTATTATTTTAGGCCTTCGATGCCTGTCTGCGGTGACTCCTTCCACTAGGCCTCCACTGACCACACCACTGCTGCCCGTGTACCCCTGGAACCAATTTAAAATTGCCTACAGCCATGTGTTATTATTTTAGGCCTTCGATGCCTGTCTGCGGTTACTCCTTCCACTAGGCCTCCACTGACCACACCACTGCTGCCCGTGTACCCCTGTAACCAATTTAAAATTGCCTACAGCCATGTGTTATTATTTTAGGCCTTCGATGCCTGTCTGCGGTGACTCCTTCCACTAGGCCTCCACTGACCACACCACTGCTGCCCGTGTACCCCTGGAACCAATTTAAAATTGCCTACAGCCATGTGTTATTATTTTAGGCCTTCGATGCCTGTCTGCGGTCACTCCTTCCACTAGGCCTCCACTGACCACACCACTGCTGCCCGTGTACCCCTGGAACCAATTTAAAATTGCCTACAGCCATGTGTTATTATTTTAGGCCTTCGATGCCTGTCTGCGGTCACTCCTTCCACTAGGCCTCCACTGACCACACCACTGCTGCCCGTGTACCCCTGGAACCAATTTAAAATTGCCTACAGCCATGTGTTATTATTTTAGGCTTTCGATGCCTGTCTGTGGTCACTCCTTCCACTAGGCCTCCACTGACCACACCACTGCTGCCCGTGTACCCCTGGAACCAATTTAAAATTGCCTACAGCCATGTGTTATTATTTTAGGCCTTCGATGCCTGTCTGCGGTCACTCCTTCCACTAGGCCTCCACTGACCACACCACTGCTGCCCGTGTACCCCTGTAACCAATTTAAAATTGCCTACAGCCATGTGTTATTATTTTAGGCCTTCGATGCCTGTCTGCGGTCACTCTTTCCACTAGGCCTCCACTGACCACACCACTGCTGCCCGTGTACCCCTGGAACCAACATCAGAAAATATAAAAATAAGTATTTTGCTTATAAAAAAGAAAATACTGGAGAGATATCAAATGCAGACATTTTAACATTAAAAACAAACACATACAACAAAAATCTGGTACAGTACTAAAAATGGCCACCAGCTACAATAACTTTCTCCTGCAAGTAGTTAACTGAAAGGTTTTTTCAATTTTAAACACAGATATGGCATCCACCGAGTGTTGTCCTGTCGCGTCTTCTTTATATTATTGCCAAGAAGATGCAAAACAATGAAAATAATAAAATCATTTACCAAAAAAATAGAGTAAGTCAAAACCACATTGCAAATAAACATTCATTACAAATAAAGAAGCAGGGCGCGTCCGAGGGTGAGTATATACCTAATAAGAGTATAATCACCCTCGGACGCGCCCTGCTTCTTTCCGACAGCCTTCATTCCTAAGAATCAGCCCTTCCGTGGTGTAGAGAGAGGGTTTGTTACACTCCAAGGTGTTCCCCAGGTTGCCTTTCCTGAGCTTCGATCTTCCGGCTCTCGTTTAGTAGTTGTTGGAAACTACGCTGCATTGGGCCTGCAAATTGGGTATGGGGTGTAGAGAGATGGTGTGTTCCACTCCAAGGTGTTCCCCAGGTTGCCTTTCCTGAGCTTCGATCTTCCGGCTCTCGTTTAGTAGTTGTTGGAAACTACGCTGCATTAGGCCTACAAATTGGGTATGGGGTGTAGAGAGATGGTGTGTTCCACTGTAGAGAGATGGTGTGTTCCACTCCAAGGTGTTCCCCAGGTTTCCACTCCATTGCTTCGATCTTCCGGCTCTCGTTTAGTAGTTGTTGGAAACTACGCTGCATTAGGCCTACAAATTGGGTATGGGGTGTAGAGAGATGGTGTGTTACACTCCAAGGTGTTCCCCAGGTTTCCTCTCCATTGCTTCGATCTTCCGGCTCTCGTTTAGTAGTTGTTGGAAACTACGCTGCATTAGGCCTACAAATTGGGTATGGGGTGTAGAGAGATGGTGTGTTACACTCCAAGGTGTTCCCCAGGTTTCCTCTCCATTGCTTCGATCTTCCGGCTCTCGTTTAGTAGTTGTTGGAAACTACGCTGCATTGGGCCTACAAATTAGGTATGGGGTGTAGAGAGATGGTGTGTTCCACTCCAAGGTGTTCTCCAGGTTGCCTTTCCTGAGCTTCGATCTTCCAGCTCTCGTTTAGTAGTTGTTGGAAACTACGCTGCATTAGGCCTACAAATTGGGTATGGGGTGTAGAGAGATGGTGTGTTACACTCCAAGGTGTTCCCCAGGTTTCCTCTCCATTGCTTCGATCTTCCGGCTCTCGTTTAGTAGTTGTTGGAAACTACGCTGCATTAGGCCTACAAATTGGGTATGGGGTGTAGAGAGATGGTGTGTTCCACTGTAGAGAGATGGTGTGTTCCACTCCAAGGTGTTCCCCAGGTTTCCTCGCCAATGCTTCGATCATCATGCTCTCGTTTAGTAGTTGTTGGAAACTACGCTGCATTAGGCCTACAAATTGGGTATGGGGTGTAGAGAGATGGTGTGTTCCACTCCAAGGTGTTCTCCAGGTTGCCTTTGCTGAACTTCTATCTTCAGGCTCTCATTAAATTGTGGTTAAACGGAACAACTGCATTTGGCGTACTAGTTGGTTTGGGGCCTACTATCGGTGTCTGCCGCTCCTTGCTGTTCTCCTGGTTTCCTGTCCTGAAATTCCGTTTTCAGGCGCTCGTTAAGTAGTTGTTAATGTTAGACTGCATTTGGCCTACTAGTTGGGTTGGGGCCCACTATCGGTGTCTGCCACTCCTTGCTGTTCTCCTCCACTGAACAAAGCTGTGCCGCCTGTTTACTACTGTTGCCAATTTTGAACTGCATTTCGACTACTTACTGATTTGGGCCTACTCTCTGTGTCAGCCTCTCATTCCAGTTGTCCTCCACTGCAATGCCCCCTGATTAGTCCTGTGTTACCAATTTTGAACTGCATTTAGCCCACTTTATTCTTTGGGCCTATATCTGTGTTTCCTCCTCATCCTGCCCATTGCCCAGCCAGTGATAGATGAGTCTGCTGGTACATTGACCCATAACGCAACATTTCCCGTGCACGCTACACTGCAAGATTGTGACCCTGCTGAAAGTCAGGTCCCCCTTCCCGCATACCATACCACCTTACACGGGGACAAACAGGAAGGTGCAGATGAAAGTGCAGGTTCCTTCATCAGGTGGGGGGAGGAATACTAGTCGGCGACGTCACTGGCACAGGGCCTCTCATGGTACGCAAAAGTGTTGCTGCCGGTGGGAGGCGCCCCCGCCGTGCAAACACACCGCTGTACTTTGAGGGGCCCTGTGCCAGTGCCAATGCCAACGAGTGGGCCCCCCCTGCTTGCTCAGGTTCACAGCACTTGCAAAGTTGAAATACTTACCTCTCCCTGCTCCACTGCCGTGACGTGGTCCAGATTTCCTGGGCCCACTAATTACTTGAACCAGCCCTACCCACCACAACTTTAGCCAAATGACCCCCAATTTCAAATGCCTTCCAATTATTATAAGGTAAATTACGCTTGACAAGCTTCATTAAGAAGAATGGATGGTTTTGACATTAAAATGGGCTCTCTAGGTGTTTTCCTGGCCCCCACTCACTGCCGACTATGCTGCCCCATTGACTTGCATTGGGTTTCGTGTTTCGGTCGATCCCGACTTTACGTCATAATCGGGCGATTTCACTCGACCCGACTTTTGAGATAGTCGGGTTTCGCGAAACCCGGTTTGACTTTAAAAAGGTCAAGGTCGCGCAACTCTATGAGCCATGCATACAGGGGTGGAATATGAGCCATGCATACAGGGGGAGAATATGAGCCATGCATACCGGGGGGAATATGAGCCATGCATACCGGGGGGAATATGAGCCATGCATACAGGGGGGAATATGAGCCATGCATACCGGGGGGAATATGAGCCATGCATACCGAGGGGAATATGAGCCATGCATACAGGGGGGAAGATGAGCCATGCATACCGGGGGGAATATGAGCCATGCATACAGGGGGGAATATGAGCCATGCATGCCGGGGGGAATATGAGCCATGCATACTGGGGGGAATATGAGCCATGCATACAGGGGGAATATAAGCCATGCAGGGGGGAATATGAGCCATGCATACAGGGGGGAATATGAGCCATGCATACAGGGGTGGAATATGAGCCATGCATACAGGGGGGAATATGAGCCATGCATACAGGGGGGAATATGAGCCATGCATACCGGGGGGAATATAAGCCATGCATACCGGGGGGAATATGAGCCATGCATACCGGGGGGAATATGAGCCATGCATACAGGGTGGAATATGAGCCATGCATACAGGGGGGAATATGAGCCATGCATACCGGGGGGAATATGAGCCATGCATACAGGGGGGAATATGAGAGATGCATGCCGGGGGGAATGTGAGCCATGCATACCGGGGGGAATATGAGCCATGCATACAGGGGTGGAATATGAGCCATGCATACAGGGGGAATATGAGCCATGCATACAGGGGGGAATATGAGCCATGCATACCGGGGGGAATATAAGCCATGCATACCGGGGGGAATATGAGCCATGCATACCGGGGGAAATATGAGCCATGCATACAGGGTGGAATATGAGCCATGCATACAGGGGGGAATATGAGCCGTGCACACAGGGGGGAATATGAGCCATGCATACCGGGGGGAATATGAGCCATGCATACCGGGGGGAATATGAGCCATGCATACAGGGGGGAATATGAGCCATGCATACAGGGGGGAATATGAGCCATGCATACCGGGGGGAATATGAGCCATGCATACAGGGGGGAATATGAGCCATGCATACAGGGGGGAATATGAGCCATGCATACAGGGGCGGACTATGAGCCATGCATACAGGGGGGAATATGAGCCATGCATACAGGGGGGAATATAAGCCATGCATACAGGGGTGGAATATGAGCCATGCATACAGGGGTGGACTATGAGCCCTGCATACAGGAGGGAATATAAGCCATACATACAGGGGGGAATATAAGCCATGCAGGGGGGAATATAAGCCATGCATACCGGGGGGGAATATGAGCCATGCATACTGGGGGGAATATGAGCCATGCATACAGGGGGGAATATAAGCCATGCATACCGGGGGGAATTTGAGCCATGCATACCGGGTGGAATATGAGCCATGCATACAGGGGGGAATATGAGCCATGCATACCGGGGGGAATATGAGCCATGCATACCGGGAGGAATATGAGCCATGCATACAGGGGTGGAATATGAGCCATGCATACAGGGGGGAATATGAGCCATGCATACAGGGGTGGACTATGAGCCATGCATACAGTGGGGAATATAAGCCATGCATACCGGGGGGAATATGAGCCATGCATACAGGGGGGAATATAAGCCATGCATACAGGGGTGGAATATGAGCCATGCATACAGGGGGGAATATAAGCCATGCATACAGGGGGGAATATGAGCCATGCATACCGGGGGGAATATGAGCCATGCATACAGGGGGGAATATAAGCCATGCATACAGGGGCGGACTATGAGCCATGCATACAGGGGCGGACTATGAGCCATGCACAGCCTCTGTGTGCCACTATCGCTTTGCATTACAAAACAGCATATTCCCAGCCTGTTCCAGGTTAAGGTAATGACACTAACTTTCTGACTACACCGATATCATTTGTGGACAACTATTCTACCACCCCCTCTGTGTACATCCTTGCAGTCATGCCCCCTGAAATATATATAGTAGGGATTATTATTTGGGTCTTATCTGGATGTCTCAGTGCGCCCTCTATATGTGCATGTGTGTATGTATGTGTATATGTGTATGTGTGTATGTATGTGTGTATGTATGTATGTGTGTATGTGTGTATGTATTTATTCCATCCGTATATAACTCTGCTATTTCATTATCCACCACAGCGACAGCTTATATACCAAGGGACTTGCCCTCCTACCCTATGCCTGCCACCTACATATGTATCCTAGCGTGCATCAAGGTAACTAGCTTATGCCTCAGCCCTATTCCTGATAGGTACCTCCTTGAACAGATATGGCAGACACTTGTTTATAGAGATTGTTGTCCTTTCTCAGTAGTCTCCTACCATCTCTGGCTCCTCTTTTTGTAAATATGTGTAGATATCGTTTGTTTGCCTATTTATATTCCACGTATTGGTGTATATAAACTTGTATATATTTCAGTTTATTCACATGGTTTATCATTGTTTTTATCCTTGTTTATGTTGCCAGGTCTAAATCTGTTTTCTTTACTCCCGTAGTAACCCCATGAATAAGGCCCGGGAGGGTCGAAACGTTGGGTTTCTATCTGCACTTTTTGTTTCCTTTTTGTGGCAACCTGTTTTGTGAACACAATAAACTTGTTATATATTTGCATCATACCAGCTTCAAGTGTGCGGTAATTTTTGATATTGGACTGTTTTGGACCACACGGTCTGTTTTACCAGCACCTACTTACCTCTGTCCTGAGTGCACACCATTATTTCCTTTATGAGCCATGCATACAGGGGCGGAATATGAGCCTTGCATACAGGGGGGAATATAAGCCATGCATACAGAGGGAAATATAAGCCATGCATACAGGGGCGGAATATGAGCCATTCATACAGGGGGGGGGGATATGAGCCATGCATACATGGGGAGATATGAGTCATGCATACAGGAGGGGGTAATATGAGCTATGTATATGGGATAGGAGGGAGATGAGCCATGCATACAGGAGGGGGGTCATTATACAGTATTGAGCATCATGTGTGGCCGTTATACAGTATGGAGCATCATGTGTGGCCAATGGACATTATACAGTATGGAGCATCATGTGTGGCCGTTTTACAGTATGGAGCATCATTTGTGGTCATTATACAGTATTGAGCATTATGTGGGATCATTATACAGTATGGAGAACTGTGTGGCCGTTATACACTATGGAGCACTATGTGTGGGTGGTCATTATATAGTATGGAGCACTGTCTGGCCATTATACAGTATGGAGCAATGTGTGGCCATTATACACTATGGAGCATCATGTGTGGCCATTATACACTATGGAGCATCATGTGTGGCCATTATACAGTATGAAGAACTGTGTGTGGCCATTATACAGTATGCAGCATCATGTGTGGCCATTATACAGTATGGAGCATCATGTGTGGTGGTCGTTATACAGTATTGAGCATCATGTGTGGCCATATTTTTGTTTGCTTATAATTATTGTATATAAAACAGTGTGATCAGCAGTGCTAAATGGCTGTGGTTGGGACGTGGATATGGGTGTGACTAGTTGTGAAATGGGTCTGGTCAGAGGCGTGGCCTAAAATTTGCCGCGGCGCACTACGCGCGCCGCAAACTTAATACCTCCTTCCTTTCTTCAAAAGTTGGGAGGTATGGTACCACATTTGCCAGATCATGGCAAGTGCCGCAAATCCCATAGGGAATGAATGTGTTGCCATAAGTGATCCGTTACGGGGCAGATGCAGAAAAACTGCCCGATCTGCTGCAAAAGGCGACTTTCACATCAGCGATTCTTGCCAAAGTCATACTTGCCGATAGTGTCATACTCACCAAAAGGGGAGGCAGCGCTAAAAGTGCCTAGGGCAGCAGAAACTCTAAATACGGCCATGGGGGGCTACATTATATTCTGTGGGGGGGCTGCATTATTCTCTCAGGGGACTACATAATATTATGGGGGCTACATCATACTATATGAGGGGGCTACAGTATACTCTATGGGGGGGCTGCATTATATTCTGTGGTGGAACTGCATTCTTTCAGGGGACTACATTATATTCTGTGGTGGGTGGCATTATACTATATGGGGGGGCTGCATTATACCCTATGGGGTGCTACATTATATTCTATGGTGGGGACTGCGTCATACCTGAGAGGGTTGCATTATATTTTGTGGGGTGCTGCATTATATTCTATGAGAGGGGACTGCATTATATTTTATGAGGGGGCTACATTATATTCTGTGAGGGGGCTACCCCAACCCTTGCTACATTATTAAGACGTGAACTACCTTAAATTATACCCTGATATTAGCGCTTTTTACCGCACAATTGGTGGTCTTGTATCTATTTCTATGTAGCTAAATAGTGGGCCCCAAGAATGATTTTCTCTGGTGGGCCCAAGGTGCTCCAGTCCGACGCTGGCCACCACAATGGGAGGGTCTGAGAAAAATGTCCCAGAACTTGGCCATTGTTCCCCTGCCTGAGCTGGATTGCGCTTCTGTCTCTCTCACTTGGAGTCCTTGATTGTACAACAATCTCTGATGCCTGCTGCCAGTGTTCTCACATGGGAATTTTCTAAGTAATTCCGCTACAAGGGCCCTGTGGTACTGCAACATTTTAGTACACCTCTATGCCTCAGGCAGAAGAGATTGAAAGTTCTCCTTGTAGCGTGGGTCTAGAAGTGTCACCAACCAGTAATGAGTATCAACCAAAATTTTGATAAACCGAGGGTCACGTGAAATGCAGCGCAACATAAAGTCAGTCATGCGTGCCAAACTGCTAACAGGTAAGACTTCCATGTCCTCACCAACAGGACGACTGACCATGCTGTCCTCCTCCTCCTCATCCTCCTCCTTCCTGTCCTCATGCCATTCCCACTGAATAGAAGCTAATACAGATGTGTTTGTAGTACCGTTTATAGTGCATGAAAATAGCTCCTGTTCTTCCTCCTCCTCCTCATTGCCTACCAATCCATGTAGAGAAGACATGAGGCTGGGCTGATTGTAATCTCCCTGAATGTTTCCTTGCTCCATGACCTCCGCCTGCAATGCATCCTCTTTGATTGTGAGCAGAGAGTTTTTCAGAATGTTGAGAAGCAGGATGGTGATGCTAATTATGGCGTCATCGCCGCTCACCATCTTGGTGCAGTCCTCAAAGTTTGGAGGATGTTACATATGTCTGACATCCATATCCACTCCTGAGGTCTTATGTGTGGAGTCTGACTAGAAATTCCACGGCCTTGTTGATGTTGGTAGTCAACAACGGCCCTCTTCTGCTCAGAAATCCTTTCCAACATATGCATCGTAGAGTTCCAGCGCGTGGGAACATCACACAACAGTCGGTGAGCTGGAAGCTGAAAACGCTGCTGAAGCACGGCAAAGGCAGCTGAAGCTGTAGATGACTTTCTAAAATGGGCAAACAGACGGCGTACTTTCACTAGCAGATCCAGCAGCTCCGGGTAGCTTTTTAGAAAATGTTGAACCACGAGGTTAAGCACATGGGCCAAGCAAGGCATGTGTGTGAGCTCACCTTGCCTCAGAGCCGCCACCAGGTTTCGGCCATTGTCACACATGACCATGCCTGGCTGTAGGTTCAGCAGTGTCATCCAAACATCTGACTGCTCTTTCAGCACTGTCCACAACTCTTCTGCATTGTTTGGTTTGTCACCTAGGCAGATTAGCTTCAGCACAGCCTGTTGCTGCTTGACTGAGGCAGTGCTGCAGTGCTTCCAGCTTCTGACTGATGTCTTGATTTCAGAGATGGAGGATGAAGAGGAGGAAGAGGTGCAGGAGCTGTAGACTGTGGGGGCATCACTGATTGACGTAGGACCAGCAATCCTTGGCATGGGGTGGATGTGTTCTATCCCAAGGTCCGACTGGGTCCCGGCTTCCACTAGGTTAACCCAGTGTGCCGTCATTGAGATGTACCTTCCCTGCCCACAAGCACTTGTCCACGTGTCCATGGTTAGGTGGACTTTCCCGGTAACAGCATTGTTGAGGGCATGGGTAATGTTGTGGGACATATGATGGTGTAATGCCGGTACAGCACACCGGGAGAAAGAGTGGCGTCTGGGGACTGAGTACCTTGGAACGGCCACTGCCATCAGTTTGCGGAAAGCTTCCATCTCAACAAGCCTAAAAGGCAACATTTCTAGCGCAAGCAGAAGAGAAATATTAAAATTGAGGACTGTGGCCTGTGGGGCGTTGGGTGGGTATTTCCGCTTGTGTTCCAAAGACTGGGTTATAGACAACTGAATGCTGTGCTGGGACAAGGACGTGGACGTGCTTGCTGATGGTGCTGCTTGACTGTGGGCCACAATCAAGGCTAGAGGCATCTTCACATGCACGGTGTACTGGGGATTGGCTTCTACACAAATCAGTGGAAGAAACAGTGGTGTGGCCAGCAGGCAGTGGTCCTGGAGCCTGGGATTCGGCCCACAAAGTTGAGTGCTTTGCTTGCATGTGCCTGATCATGCTGGTGGTGGTCAGGCTGGTTGTTTTGCTACCCCTGCTGATGCGGGCATGACAGGTGCTGAAAATGGCCTGTTTGGGGTTATCGGCAGAGTCTTTAAAGAATAGCCAGACTCAGGAAGATCTCACAGGTGGAATGGCAACTTCACTCATTTTGGTGTTACGGGGAACGGATGCACGCCTTCTGTCTGTGGCCACCACACTGCTTCTTCCTGCCTGTTGGAGGGATATGCATCCTTCCCCATTTGTGCTGCTGTCCTCGCTATGCATGTCCTCCTGCCAGGTTAAGTCAGTCACTATGTCATCCACCACCTCGTCTTCCACATCCGCACCCTGCTCCTCCTCCTGACTTTCTGGCAATTGTGTCTCATCATCGTCCACCTCTTGTGACACTTTTCCCCCCATCGCCTTCGTGTGACCGGGGCTGGTCAAATGCGATCTCATCTTTCCCCACTTCAAGTTGACCGGCATAGATTTCTGAATCTTGAAATGGAAAACTGAACAGCTCTTCAGAGTGTCCAAGTGTGGGATTAGTTGTCTCAGGGCACTCGGCATGGTGGGAGGAAGGAGGATCAGGGTGAGGAAAATCCGGGCCACGGCTACTCAGACTTGACCATGTGGAAGACAAGGTGGTGGTGGTGGCTAAGTGATTGGAAGCATTATTCGCTATCCAACCAACAACCGTTTCACACTGCTCTGGCTTTAATGGTGGTGTGCTGTGGTCCCCTAGAAACTGGGACAGGAAAGTCGAGTGAGAAGATGTGGGTTTTTGTTGTTGCCTACTTTCACCTTGGCCATGGCCTCGTCCTCTGGATGCACCATCAGCATCACGTCCACTTCCCCGTCCCTTGCCCCAACGATTTTAAATGGACTACTGTGCTATTTTAAATTCTCAACACAAATGTGTTTAATAGTAGCGAAATAATATGTGATCAGTAAGCCTGCAAATTTACGATTTTTCAAGCCCAAACACCAGGCAGGCCTCAGCCTGACCTAACAGACTGTATTCAAATTTTTTTTTTTTTAAGTTAAAGTGCTGCATAGAATTTTAGCATCACACTGCCGAAAAATAAGCTCTTGGAGCACAGAGATATATGACTGCTGTAACGGAAATACCACACTGGCAAATCTGTGGCCTTTCAATTTTTTTTTAATGCTAAATAGTGCTGTATAGAATTTGAGTATCACACAGCCAAAAAATAAGTACATGGCCTTCAATGCCCAAACTTGGAGAACAGAGATATATGATGGCTGTAACGGAAATACCACACAGGCAAATCAGTTCCCTTGGAATTTTTTTTAATGCGAAATAGCTCTGTTTAGAATTTGAATATCACACAGCCAAAAAATAAGTACACCAGCCTCCAATGCCCAAACTTGGAGCACAGAGATATATGACGGCTGTAACGGAAATACAACACTGGTAAATCTGTGGCCTTGGAATTTTTTTTATGCTAAATTGTGCTGTATAGAATTTGAGTATCACACAGCCAAAAAATAAGTACACCGGCCTCCAATTCCCAAACTTGGAGCACAGAGATATATGACGGCTGTAACGAAAATACCACACTGGCAAATCTGTGGCCTTTCAATTTTTTTTATGCAAAATAGTGCTGTATAGAATTTGAGTATCAGACAGCCAAAAAATAAGTACACTAGCCTCCAATGCCCAAACTTGGAGCACGCAGATATATGAGGCCTTTTTCGGTGAATTTAAAACACCAAAAAAAAGGGGGCACAAGGGTAGCACATACAACCACTGTATGCTACGTATGCCTGACAAACTATCACTTTTCAACAGGCCTCAGTCTGACACAACAGACTGTATATTTTTTTTTTTGGGGGGGGGGGAGAATTTTTTGAAAAAAAAAAGGTATATAGGCAATAAATAAGCTGCAGCAGCAGGCAGTTATGGAGCTTTGGGAAGGATGCAGTGGGACCAATGGACGTACATACAGTGCCAGCAGGCCTTGCACTGATGTGGATATACTGTGCCCTGCCTACGAATTAGCCCTAAAAAAGACTTTTGGTTTCTGAGGAGTTGTGGATGTAAGATTTGCAGACCTACACTAACTCTAAAACCACGATTCTGACCCTATCTCGGCAGCAGCTCTACTCTCGCTGAAACAGGAACAGAATGCGGTGAGCAGGGCGGCGCCAGGGCTCTTATACTTGGGATGATGCGGTACGGCCCAGCCAATCACTGCACGACCACAACAAAGATGGCTGCGGTGTTTCATTGCCTGGCAGTCAATCCCTGCACCGTGATTGGGTCTCTAAAGTCCGCCAAAACTGCTGGGTGGAGACTGCAGTTACCGCTGAATAATACCGGAAATGCTCACTGCTCGCAGAGTACTCAGAGTATAGCTATACTCGGGCAAGTTACGAGTAGCGGCGAGCACGTTCGCTCATCACTAGTCATCATTCATCTTGCCAAAAGGGTGCGTTCAGAGACAGCCTGGAAGCATCAGTGCTGATTGGGTAGCTGTCAGAGTGTGTCGGGACACACCCCTAACTAGTAACACCCAGTTGTCAATTTAGTCCTATTTTAGGAGAACCCATATCCATTAATTTAAAATTCCTTTAAATGTTTTATGGAAATGTGTTCTCTTAGCAAGAAATCTTTGTTAAAAAAATTAACTAAATAACAGCAGCAAATCAACTATAGTAGCAATAGACTGACTCAGACCCTATTTGTTCATCTAGATATATTATCTGAGCATGCTCTAATCTGGGGAAAGATCGCTGTGAAGGAGGGGGGAGGAGGTGAGCTCTGACATTGCCCATTGTGAGTATTGCATCCTGTGTTGTGTACTGTATACAGAAGTGTTTTCAGTCATTGTAATCCTGTCTGTGCAGATAATAAGACTGCTGAATAGTCATCTGCAAGGGACAAGAAGTATGAGTCTAATATAAGGCCTAGTGTCCTGTGGGAAAATTGCAGATATTTCATTTGTTTTTAAATAATAATATATTTTTTAAAGCAAAACCTGGATTAAAAAAAATAGGTAGTATAATTTCTACTGACATGTTTTATCTAAAAGGCAAATTCAGCTCTTTTAAGGAGTTGTCCGCTATAACCTTTCATAACTGCTAATGTGCTCCAGAAATAAAAAAAAGTCACCTCCCAGGCCAGACCCCTTCCAGCTTTTTTGTGGAGCATACCTACAGCCCTTTTAGGCTATTTACAGTAATTTTGCAGTCATTGTATATTATATTGTTACTTAATTGTAATGTCACTGAACGGGAAACCACTGGGTAAATCTGACAGGGAGAAGGACTTGGGGATCCTAGTTAATGATAAACTTACCTGGAGCAGCCAGTGCCAGGCAGCAGCTGCCAAGGCAAACAGGATCATGGGGTGCATTAAAAGAGGTCTGGATACACATGATGAGAGCATTATACTGCCTCTGTACAAATCCCTAGTTAGACTGCACATGGAGTACTGTGTCCAGTTTTGGGCACCGGTGCTCAGGAAGGATATAATGGAACTAGAGAGAGTACAAAGGAGGGCAACAAAATTAATAAAGGGGATGGGAGAACTACAATACCCAGATAGATTAGCGAAATTAGGATTATTTAGTCTAGAAAAAAGACGACTGAGGGGCGATCTAATAACCATGTATAAGTATATAAGGGGACAATACAAATATCTCGCTGAGGATCTGTTTATACCAAGGAAGGTGACGGGCACAAGGGGGCATTCTTTGCGTCTGGAGGAGAGAAGGTTTTTCCACCAACATAGAAGAGGATTCTTTACTGTTAGGGTGGTGAGAATCTGGAATTGCTTGCCTGAGGAGGTGGTGATGGCGAACTCAGTCGAGGGGTTCAAGAGAGGCCTGGATGTCTTCTTGGAGCAGAACAATATTGTATCATACAATTATTAGGTTACATATAGTTACATAGTTATTAAGGTTGAAGGAAGACTATAAGTCCATCTAGTTCAACCCATAGCCTAACCTAACATGCCCTAACATGTTGATCCAGAGGAAGGAAAAAAAAAACCATGTGGCAAGAGTAAGCTCCACATTGGGGAAAAAAATTCCTTCCCGACTCCACATACGGCAATCAGACTAGTTCCCTGGATCAACACCCTATCAAGGAATCAAGTGTATATACCCTGTAACATTATACTTTTCCAGAAAGGTATCTATTATGATCTGGTGGTTTAGGAACAACATGAGACAAGCTCTGAAGGAGGTGATATCTGTACTGACCGCAAACCCTGAACCTAGCAGCGCAACTAAAAATAGCCGTGGGGGGTACCTGACGCTCCCTAGACCCCTCGGCACAGCCTAAGATCTAACTTCCCCTAAAGATGGAAACAGGAAACCTATCTTGCCTCAGAGAAAATCCCCAAAGGAAAGATAGCCCCCCACAAATATTGATGGTGAGAGGAGGGGAAAATAACATACTCAGAAATGAAATCAGATTTTAGCATAGGAGGCCAGTCTAGCTTGATAGATAGGACAGGAAAGGATACTGTGCGGTCAGTATAAAAACTACAAAACAATCCACACAGAGTATACAAAATCTCCACACCTGACTAAAGGTGTGGAGGGTAAATCTGCTTCCCAGAGCTTCCAGCTAACAGAAAAAATCCATACTGACAAGCTGGACAAATATAGAATGCACAGAACAATAAGTCCACAACATGTGGACTGAAATGAGCAAAGCCAGAACTTATCTTTGCAGAACTGGTCAGGAAACCAGGAGAATCCAAGCAGAGATGTGAATCCAGCCAGGAACATTGGCAAGTGGCACAGGCTGAAGAAAGAGCCAGACTTAAATAGCGGACAATAAGTGGAGGCAGCTGATGACAGCTAACTCCAAGGAGCAGCCATACCACTAGAAACCACAAGAGGGAGCCCAAGAGCAGAACTCACAAAAGTGCCACTTACAACCACCGGAGGGAGCCCAAGAGCGGAATTCACAACAGGTATCCAGTCCCCTCTTAAATTTAAGTAATGAATCACTCATTACAACATCATACGGCAGAGAGTTCCATAGTCTCACTGCTCTTACAGTAAAGAATCCGCGTCTGTTATTATGCTTAAGCCTTTTTTCCTCCAAACGCAGAGGATGCCCCCTTGTCCCGGTTTCAGGTCTATGATTAAAAAGATCATCAGAAAGGTCTTTGTACTGTCCCTCTCATATATTTATCCATTAGCATAAGATCACCCTTAGTCTTCATTTTTCCAAACTAAATAGCCCCAAGTGTAATAACCTATTTTGGTATTGCAGACCCCCCAGTCCTCTAATAACCTTGGTCGCTCTTCTCTGCACCCGCTCTAGTTCAGCTATGTCTTTCTTATACACCGGAGACCAGAACTGTGCACAGTATTCTAAGTGTGGTCGAACTAGTGACTTGTATAGAGGTAAAATTATGTTATCTTCATGAGCATCTATGCCTCTTTTAATGCATCCCATTATTTTATTTGCCTTTGTAGCAGCTGCCTGACACTGGCCACTGAATATGAGTTTGTCATCCACCCAAACACCCAGGTCTTTTTCATTGACGGTTTTGCCCAGAGTTTTAGAATTAAGCACATAATTATACATCTTATTACTTCTACCCAAGTGCATGACCTTACATTTATCCCCATTAAAGCTCATTTGCCATTTATCAGCCCAAGCTTCTAGTTTACATAAATCATCCTGTAATATAAAATTGTCCTCCTCTGTATTGATTACCCTAAGAGTTTAGTGTCATCTGCAAGGTTCTGTAGAAGGACGTAGATCTGGGGATTTATTATGATGGAATACAGGCTGAACTGGATGGACAAATGTCTTTTTTCGGCCTTACTAACTATGTTACTTTGTTACTATGTTACTATGTGACTGCTCATCATCTGCCTGCTGTAATGCAATATCATGTGATTGTGTGTACGCGGTTTTTATTTAGTTGTAAAATAGAAAAAACAACCACAGCTCTGACTACATTGGGCACAAAGCTCATGTTGGTTCCTGAAATAATTAGACAAAGCTCTTGTCTATTCCTGACTCTTTAGCTGAAACATAAAAAAAGGCATGAAAACACCTCTTTCTTTGAGGGGTGTGTTATTTTCCTATTATACAGTATGACAATGTAATTAGAGATGAGCGAATTCGGTAAATTCCAATGGAAGTGATTTCTTCTTGAATTTTACAAAAATTTGCATTTGCAAAAATGAGGATTTTTTTAAAAATTTGCTTCTATGCGGAAGAGTCCACCACCCATTCGCACCTCGTCGCATCTTGTGATCGACATCGGCAGGGCTGAAGCCCCCACGTGATTTCAACACTGTTGACTTAGATCTGAAGAGGAGACGACGACCGAAAAGGTGGTGGGGAGAAGTAGAAGGGACGACGAGGTGAGCGGAGAGGTGAGAATAAGGATTTTTATTTTTTACACATTTTGTTTATTATGCTCTGGGGACTACAGAGATAGCGGACATTAAATTAGCTGAGAAAAACTTCTCCGGAAACCTGGGAAAAATGTGCAAACAAGTGCATACAAATGTTGTCATTTTGCTTGATCCACAATCTAAAGAGTAGTTTGTATTTTTCTCATTCTTTCGTTATGTTTATATTACTTTCCAGGATTATTCCAGGGTTAGAATTTGTCGCATGAAAAAGTGGGTTAATAAATCGGCAAGAGGCTATTTTGCAGTCTGCTATGTTCTGTGATACACAGAGGCAGTAGAAAACAAACAGTTCTACATTTTTAATCAAACCACAATTGCAAAAATTATTTTTAGCCAAAATTGCATGCTTGTAAGTAACAAAAATAAACTTAAAAGTGTCTATATCTGTCAACTTGATCCTTATCGTTTTGACCTTTTTCTCTTATTAGGCCCTTGCTTGTAGTGGTTGACAATGATCATCTCATACTGTATATTATGATGCAACCTAAAAACGTCATGGCAGGCAAATGTCAACAAAATACAGGAGACAATGCTGATTACTGTCATATGGCAGCTGTTCACCTTTAAGTGCACTGAACCTTTCATATTAAAATTTACTCAACTTTAAGGGGTTGTCCGCTACAATTATATTAATCATTATTAGAAGTGTTGGACTCAAACACCTGATGCTCCCACCGGTATAAATTACATAGAGGGATATAGGCAGGAAGGTTTGCTTTATTCAACATAACCTTGCAGTATTTAAAAATGTTATCCACTAGATTTTTAAACTTCACAGGTGGAAGCCAGTCCGGAGAAGGGAAAAGGAAGACATACTACCAAATTCTGCTCTTGGCTCCAGTGCTTCTTCATTGGACAAGAATCAAGGATGTCCCAACCACCAGTCAACTTAGCTAATCAGAGGCCCGTGTGGCCTTAGCTAATTAATGGTGCAGTGGTCAGGTCACTGGTGATCTTGACATTATTGTTTCCGGTCCGCTGTCAGCGCCAGCAGTGATGGAGCAGGGAATGGATTCCATTGGTAAGTCTTCTATTATCTATTCTCAAGGTTGGCTTCCCACTATGAAGTTTAAAAATAAATAGGTGAAGCCTTTAACACCTTAAGGACCAAACCACTTTGTACATTAAAGACCAATTCTCATTTTTTTAAATCTGACCAGTGTAATTTTATGAGGTACACTTCAATGGATCCCACTGATTCTGAAACTGTTTTTTCACGACATATTGTACTGCATGTTAGTGGTAAAGTTATTTCAATATAACTTGTGTTCCTTTATGAATATATCATACATTTGTAAAGAAATGTTTAAAATGTCATAATTTCCAAACTTTTAATTCTTAAACCAGAGAGTTATGTCACACAAAAGAGTCAATAAATAACATTTCTCACATGCCTCCTTTATAGCAGCACAATTTTTGAAACATATTTTTTGCTAGGATGATAAAAGAGTTAAAAATTGAACAACCATTTATAATTTTTCAAACAAAATTTACAGAAAATACCCAAAAGAGTCACCGTTCTAAAAGCTGCATCACTCAAAGTCCTTCAAACCACATTCAAAAAGTTTATGTACCCTTCAGGGGCTTCACATGAATTATTGGAATGTGGAAGGAAAAAATTTACATTTTTCTTTTTTTCACAAAAATTTAAATTTAGCCTCAATTTTTTTTTTTCATAAGGGTATGAGCATATATATGGGGGTGGGGGGTGGGGAGGAAACTACTGTTTGGGAGCACAGCATGGCTTTGAAGGGAAGGAGCACCGTTTCTGTCACTAAAAAAACTATAACCCACAAATAAGACCAGTAAACAAATAAAGAGTACCGCGCTACAAGTGGTTGCTAGGGCTGGATGCCGTCAGTGATTCCAGTGTAACGACTCAAAACTCTCTATGACCGCAAATGGCAACAAATACTAACTGACCAATTTGTCAATTTGCATATACTTTGAAGAGAGAGGTGCGCTGACCTTCTGTATGCGTAGTGTAACTAATTGTGGCTTTCCTGCTAGGCTTGTAATACTAGAGTAAAGATAGAAAGGGGCGCACCAATATATAATGTCACAGTCACCATCAAGGGGTGCAATACTTAGTCTATAAATAGAACAGGACAAACGAAAAGAGAAAGGGTAGACTAAAAATAGTATGCACAACCCAAAATATAGAGACAATCGGTAGTACTATAAAGCAAAACACCTTTATTAAACACCTCAAAAAACATGTTAAAAACATTTAAAAACAAATGTACAAATCCCTATACCCATCATATCCCATAATAAATGACAATCCCATAATACAATAGGAAAACAGTAATATCCTACCCTAGATGCACCTAGTCACATATGCTCTCCTGCAAAAATGTGCCTATACAGGCCGCAAAGGACTCGACCACAATATGTCAGTATCCACTGCTAATAACCAAAAAATGAAACATCCATGCAATACATGGTCCTAAGATTGGAATGTGATAGCATGCTATATAACAGCTGTGGATACAACCTCAACTCCCCTGACGAAGCTGCGGAGGCAGCGATACGCGTGGGGTGCGCTCCCACCTTATCCTTCTCCTACCTCAGGGCCATTTTGGGGCTGTTATGTTCCCTGGCTCTATGTGGATTTAACCCTTGTGGTGCTCTGTGCCCTTTGACATTGTTGCATCTCCATATACCAGAATTGACGCAGGACAGGTTGTATCCACAGCTGTTATATAGCATGCTATCACATTCCAATCTTAGGACCATGTATTGCATGGATGTTTCATTTTTTGGTTATTAGCAGTGGATACTGACATATTGTGGTCGAGTCCTTTGCGGCCTGTATAGGCACATTTTTGCAGGAGAGCATATGTGACTAGGTGCATCTAGGGTAGGATATTACTGTTTTCCTATTGTATTATGGGATTGTCATTTATTATGGGATATGATGGGTATAGGGATTTGTACATTTGTTTTTAAATGTTTTTAACATGTTTTTTGAGGTGTTTAATAAAGGTGTTTTGCTTTATAGTACTACCGATTGTCTCTATATTTTGGGTTGTGCATACTATTTTTAGGCTTGTAATACTATACTGGTACACCGCATTAGTAGATGGTAATTAGTAATATTGCCGTTACCTACTGTGTGCCGCCGTATGGGAATCCCGGAGCTGCTCGGCTACTTGCGTCGGATTCAGCTGGCTGTCAGTGCATCTAGAGGTCCGCTCTGTCTGAGGGCTGATTCCGTCTACTTGGAAGATAGGTATGCGGGTGCCTGCCTCGATTGTTATCGGCGGCTTTGGGTACTGCAGGTGAGGGCTGTGATAGCTACGTGTAGTGCCAGAGACGTCCCGGCCGGAGGCGTCCCTGGATACACATGTAGAAATGGCCGACACTGCGAAGCAGTGAGTGACGTCACTGGCCTATGGAGCCTCAATGGGGTCAAACCTAACCTACGCGTTTCAAAGTGACACGCACTCCTTCATCAGGGTCCACAAACCCACAAATATTTATTTTAAAGGGGTTGTCCACTTTTGATAATCATTTTTTTGTTAGAAATGTGCCCTGACAATAAGCTGATCACAGGGTTTTCTCTAGAAATGAAATGAGTTCGGAGTGGGCTAGTTATTGGAAAACTATGATATGACACAGTTCTCAGCTAAAACGAATCCGAGCAAAGCATGTATTTACTAGGTCCTCCACAGAGAGAAGCCTCCTTTGTAGCCACTATTTGCAGGTAAATCATTGTGTTGAATTGGGAATATCCATTTATTAGCTTACATTTTAATAATACATTTTTTAAAATCTTTTTTTATACCAGACAATCCGTTAAAGGTTTTGCAAAAATCATGATTTTATAAAATCTCCTTTTTTGTAATGGCCAATATTTCCTGCTCCACCCATTAAAAAATAAAAAAAGTTGGGATAGACCGTTGATGAACTTCGCCTACCTAATATTACGCCAGTATTGGGTAGACTGTGTTGACCAATATCGACATTATTATTATTTATTGTTATAGCGCCATTTATTCCATGGCGCATTACATGTGAGGAGGGGTATACATAATAAAAACAAGTACAATAATCTTAAACAATACAAGTCATAACTGGTACAGGAGGAGTGAGGACCCTGCCCGAGAAGGCTCACAATCTACAAGGGATGGGTGAGAATATAGTAGGTGAGGATAGAGCTGGTCATGCAGCGGTTTGGTCGATCGGTGGTTACTGCAGGTTGTAGGCTTGTCGGAAGAGGTGAGTCTTCAGGTTCTTTTTGAAGGTTTCGATGGTAGGCGAGAGTCTGATGTGTTGTGGTAGAGGGTTCCAGAGTAGGGGTGATACGCGAGAGAAATCTTGTATACGATTGTGGGAAGAGGAAATAAGAGGGGAGTAGAGAAGGAGATCTTGTGAGGATCGGAGGTTGCGTGTAAGTAAGTACCGGGAGACGAGGTCACAGATGTATGCAGGAGACAGGTTGTGGATGGCTTTGTACGCCATGGTGAGGGTTTTGTAGTGGAGTCTCTGGGCAATGGAGAGCCAGTGAAGGGATTGACAGAGGGGAGAATAGCGGGGGACAGGTGGATTAGTCGGGCAGCAGAGTTTAGCTGATTCCTTAGCTCCCCTGTTTAGACAAGTACTCGAGCGAGAATGATGTCATAAAGCAGAAGACAAATTGTGTTTTAGCTGCACCTCTTCATTCATTCTTAAATTATCCCCCTCATTGCAACCAATTCCTTTCAGATGAACTAAAGGCCAGCAATGGAAGGATCTGCATTGATTCATCAATTGACACGATTTATAAAAGAATCACATAGTGAAATCCTGGAAGTTTTAGTGTAATTAAATGTGAAATGTTAGCGTGACTTCTGCAAATAAACAGTAGGTGAAATTATCTATAAGTCAGTCCTTTGTAGTGAAAAATCCTGTTCATGCAAGCAGTACGCCGGCAGGTTCATCAAGAGGCTACTGAGCCTCCAGTGGAGCACATTATACTGGGTGTATGCCTTCTGGACTGCTGCCAGTTTTTCCAGTTTCTTTTATGACAGGCATTTCTTTAGCATTAACATCTGCCTAATCATGGTATTACACTACCTGTCCATTGCACATAAAGAAAACGCATCAAGGCTGTCAAACCAATTACACAGAGATTTCAGAAAACAAAGTGCACTGTATGATGGAGAAAGACAGTGTTTTCTGCTAATTATTCAAGTTATGGGTGGCAAAGTGTTGAAAATAGTGGAGTAAATGTAGTCATAGTTTAGAAAAACACAGATTGACTGATAAACTGAAGAACTGCGGGATGGCGGGTAGGGCGTGATACCCATCACTCTACACTATCGCATATCACAACAACTCATAGCTAGCGTATCTGCTACCATCATTCACACCAAGGCTAGGCACTTGGTGCATTGGCTCCACATGGTGGAAGTTTTCCAGAAAAATCTGTGTTTGTGTTTTACAAGTGAGTATTACTGACGATTGGGCTGTACGTTTACTGCAGAAATCAACCTTGCTGGTATGAAAGTGAGGAAATCTGCATCAAATGTTCAACAGAATGGTCATGGTGTGAAATAGTGAAAATCACAGACTATGCCATGTCTGAATTCGTTATTATAGTTTTATGCTGTGTAATAATAATAATAATAATAATAATAATTAAATCATCCCTCTACAGGTATATAGTGGCATAGCATTGGAGGGCAAGAAGGGTGGTTGTACTGGGTGCCAATGTTTATGGTGATGCAAAATTTTTCTGTCCCCCTACTGTCAAGAGAACAGGGCTGGTGTCACGACCCAACAGAGATTGTTCCAGCAGATGGCACAATGCACACACAATTAGATGGTGAAGGGGGGTGGAAGGCCCCAACTTTAGGGAACGAGGGACGAGGCACTTCCTGAACTCCAACCTGAGCCTGTCCCTATTGTCATCTTACTACTCCCTGGCTAGTGCACTGGCCAGCAAGGACACTAGCCTCACCACTGCAAATGATGAACAACACATGGAGAGTGACAAACACAAGACAGACAGATAGAGGGTAACTTAACAACTGTCTCTGCTGCAAAGCACCACACAGCAGGGGAAAGGCACCAGGACCACAAATGCCACGAAACCAGCAGACTCACCACTGCAACCAGAGATCTCCTTACTCCAGGCTTGGTAAACATAGATTACTCTATCACCAACAGTCAGTTGATGGGTAATGCAATTATTTAAATGATGGAGGGAGTTGTCACCACTCACATCAGCTGACCAGCAGTGCAGCAGCTGCCAGCAAAGAAACAGACTTTAACCCGTGCTGGACTGAAAGGAAAAAAGCCAGAGTTGCCACGAATCAAAACCTTAATCGTGACACTACCCCCCTTTCAATGAGGGGCCTCTGGACCCTCAACCCCAGATCTCACCGGAGATGACGTACGGTGAGGATATCTCAACTCACTAGGATTCACCTTTGCAGTTACCTGATCCTCAGGTTTATGGCAAATGCAGCCCAATGGAGATGGCAATAACGTAGGCTCTGGAGGAGCCACAAATCTCCAGATCGATGATCTGTGGAATACGTTGTGTACCTGCATTACTGGGGTAACTACAACTGAAAAGTCCCTGAGAATGGCCGACACCCGATCACCCTAGAACTCCAGGTCCCAGATGCGTACTTCCACCTGATGTTTTTGTTGGACACCCACATGTATTCATTCACACACAGGTCCATACCTGAACATTTATTTCCATGCATTCATTTGCCAAAGGATGGTGAACTCTTTGGACGGACAACAGAGGCATCCCCCTGTGTCACCAAACTCATACCCTCGCTATACACAGAGGGAACCACCACACTCCCCTGACCTCTTTTCCTGAGAGAACTCCAAGACTCAGGGTTTAGTTGTGCTGAGGGTTGAGTCTTGTCCCTACTCCCTGGTAGCATCTTAGCTGCTCCCACCAGAGAAGAAAGAGTAGTTTTGAAAAGATCGTAGCTCCCAGGCGGCAGTACTTTCAAGACTGGTCCCATTTGACTACTTGCCTGGACCACCAATTTATGACCGGGTTGTAACTCTTCAGGCAGGGAAGGCCTAAGACGATGGGAGTTGGCATACCCTCCAAGATGTAGCATGACAGGGACTCCTCATGAAGAGTCCCTATATACAGGTTAATATTATCTACAACTTGAGTCACACCTCCGAGCAGAGAGGAACAGAGTCAATTGCTCGAATGGTAATGGAACTTGCCAGCGACCCACCGATCAGACCATGGGTTTGAATGTGGCACCCCAGGAGTTCGGGTACCACAGTGATGCTGCCTTCCTCTCGGGGAGGGTAATGCCGTGACTGGAGACAGGAGGAATCCCTTTGGCAGGTAATCTCACATGCAACACTTTCTGACTCCAGGCTGGAAGGGGGAGCGCTAAACCCAGTTTTAGGAGAGCTTCCCTGATATACATCCTGGTTTGGAGGAGGAGTTAGTTAGTCTGGTAGAGACAAGAGACAGTGAAGGAGCACAGAGGAACAGAGGAGCGACGATAATGCAGAAAGAGGAGACGGCGCCCGGCGCGCACAGACCCGGAGTGACGGCTGTGCTGTGTCTGATTTGGAAGGAAAGTCCCACCTCCGGGACGGTTTCATGGTATGACGGGGCACATTTTATAAATGTTTTATTTCAGCATGTGTAGACATCATAAATAAAAGAGCCACCTTGTCAGAATGCAGCATTTGTGCTGGACAAGGTGGCTCTTTTAGTTACAAACGCCTGAGGGGGTGACAGGTTCCCTTTAACAACTGTCTCTGCTGCAAAGCACCACACAGCAGAGGAAAGGCACCAGGACCACAAACTCCACCAAACCAGCAGATTTACCACTGCAACCAGAAAGCTCCTTACTCCAGGCTTGGTCAGCATTGATTACTCTATCACAGTTAGCTGATGGGTCAGGTGATCATTTAAAGGATGGAGGGAGTGATCACCACCCACATCAGCTAACCAGCAATGCAGCAGCTGCCAGCAAAGAAACAGACTTTACCCCTTGCTGGACTGAAAGGAAAATAAACTAAAAAGGAAGGAAAAAAACTACATTTAAATTATAGAGGAACCGGAGCTGCCGCAAATCAAAAAATTGAACTGTGACAGTTGGCAAGCAATGCTTCTTCTTGGAGTGGTGTTTTGAGTACCAGAGTACAAGACTGGCTTAGTCTATGCAGAGTGCAGCAGTTAAAATGAGTTTGTCTTCGCTGCTGTGCTCTGTATAGGCAGCAATCGGGATGACAAAACTCTTAGTATAATGAAGTGAGCTTGGTCAGATTTCGACTAATGGACTCTGCACAGGCAGTAACTGAGATTGCAGAAGATATTTAAGTAATGAATGAAGACTGTATTGAATCAATTACGTTGCGCTTGATTCAATACTGTCTTTATCCATTACTAAGTGTTGGTTTTACATTTTTACACTTTTTCTAACTCTAACTATGGTAAGGGCTAGGGTTAACAATATGGTCAGGGCCGTATTTGCCACTAGGCACTTGAGGGCACGTGTCTAGGGCGGGACGATGCGGGGGAGCGGCACCTGAGCAAGTTTTTTGTTTGTTTTTAAATTAAAGTCCGAGATCTCCTCCCGCCCACCACCTCACCCCCCCGCCCGTTTGAGGATGTCATACTAACCCTACTCCAGCGATGCCTGGTCTCAGAGCCGGCAGCTCGTCCTGTGTGAGCGGTCACGTGGTACCGCTCATTAAGGTGATGAGTATGGACGCATATTCATCACCTTAATGAGCGGTACCACGTGACCGCTCACGCAGGAAGACACTGCAGCACCGGCACAGAGACGGAGGGATGTTCGGCGCGGTGTGGGAAAGGTGAGTATGACAGCCAGGGAGGACAAGGGGGAGGATGAAGGAGGGCGGAGGGAGGATGGGAGGAGGATGAGGAGCCATGCATGCAAGATGGGAGCGGGAGAAGGAACGGGGGGGGGGTTTGAAGCTGAGCCATTCATACAAGATGGGAGGGGGAGGAAGCTGAGACATTCATACAAGATGGGAGGGGGGAAGTTGAACCATTCATACAAGATGGGAGGAGGGGAAGCTGAGCTGAGCCATTCATACAAGATGGGAGTGGGTGGAGCTAAGCCATTCATACAAGATGGGAGGGGGAGGAAGCTGAGACATTCATACAAGATGGGTGGGGGGAAGCTGAACCATTCACACAAGATGGGAGGAGGGGAATCTGAGCTGAGCCATTCATACAAGATGGGAGGGGGAGGAAGCTGAGACATTCATACAAGATGGGAGGGGGGAAGTTGAACCATTCATACAAGATGGGAGGAGGGGAAGCTGAGCTGAGCCATTCATACAAGATGGGAGTGGGTGGAGCTAAGCCATTCATACAAGATGGGAGGGGGAGGAAGCTGAGACATTCATACAAGATGGGTGGGGGGAAGCTGAACCATTCACACAAGATGGGAGGAGGGGAATCTGAGCTGAGCCATTCATACAAGATGGGAGGGGGAGGAAGCTGAGCCATTCATACAAGATGGGAGGGGGAGGAAGCTGAGACATTCATACAAGATGGGAGGGGGGAAGCTGAGCCATACATACAAGATGAGAGGGGGGAAGCTGAGCTGAGCCATTCATACAAGATGGGAGGGGGGGGGAAGCTGAGCCATTAATACAAGATGGGAGGGGGAAGCTGAGCTGAGCCATTCATACAAGATGGGAACAGGGAAGCTGAGCTGAGCCATTCATACAAGATGGGAGGGGGGGAAGCTGAGCTGAGCCATTCATACAAGATGGGAGGGGGGAAGCTGAGCCATACATACAAGATGGGAGGTGGGGAAGCTGAGCTGAGCCATTCATACAAGATGGGAGTGGGGGAAGCTGAGCTGAGCCATTCAGACAAGATGGGAGGGGGGAAGCTGAGCCATTCATACAAGATGGGAGGGGGAAGCTAAGCCATTCAAACAAGATGGGAGGGGGGGGAAGCTGAGCCATCCATACAAGATGGTGGGGGGAAGCTGAGCCATTCATACAAGATGGGAGGTGGGAAGCTCAGCTGAGCCATTCATACAAGATGGGAGGGGGGAAGTTGAACCATTCATACAAGATGGGAGGAGGGGAAGCTGAGCTGAGCCATTCATACAAGATGGGAGTGGGTGGAGCTAAGCCATTCATACAAGATGGGAGGGGGAGGAAGCTGAGACATTCATACAAGATGGGTGGGGGGAAGCTGAACCATTCACACAAGATGGGAGGAGGGGAAGCTGAGCTGAGCCATTCATACAAGATGGGAGGGGGAGGAAGCTGAGCCATTCATACAAGATGGGAGGGGGAGGAAGCTGAGACATTCATACAAGATGGGAGGGGGGAAGCTGAGCCATACATACAAGATGAGAGGGGGGAAGCTGAGCTGAGCCATTCATACAAGATGGGAGGGGGGGAAGCTGAGCCATTCATACAAGATGGGAGGTGGGAAGCTGAGCTGAGCCATTCATACAAGATGGGAACAGGGAAGCTGAGCTGAGCCATTCATACAAGATGGGAGGGGGGGAAGCTGAGCTGAGCCATTCATACAAGATGGGAGGGGGGAAGCTGAGCCATACATACAAGATGGGAGGTGGGGAAGCTGAGCTGAGCCATTCATACAAGATGGGAGTGGGGGAAGCTGAGCTGAGCCATTCAGACAAGATGGGAGGGGGGAAGCTGAGCCATTCATACAAGATGGGAGGGGGAAGCTAAGCCATTCAAACAAGATGGGAGGGGGGGGAAGCTGAGCCATCCATACAAGATGGTGGGGGGAAGCTGAGCCATTCATACAAGATGGGAGGTGGGAAGCTCAGCTGAGCCATTCATACAAGATGGGAGGGGGGAAGTTGAACCATTCATACAAGATGGGAGGAGGGGAAGCTGAGCTGAGCCATTCATACAAGATGGGAGTGGGTGGAGCTAAGCCATTCATACAAGATGGGAGGGGGAGGAAGCTGAGACATTCATACAAGATGGGTGGGGGGAAGCTGAACCATTCACACAAGATGGGAGGAGGGGAAGCTGAGCTGAGCCATTCATACAAGATGGGAGGGGGAGGAAGCTGAGCCATTCATACAAGATGGGAGGGGGAGGAAGCTGAGACATTCATACAAGATGGGAGGGGGGAAGCTGAGCCATACATACAAGATGAGAGGGGGGAAGCTGAGCTGAGCCATTCATACAAGATGGGAGGGGGGGGGAAGCTGAGCCATTAATACAAGATGGGAGGGGGAAGCTGAGCTGAGCCATTCATACAAGATGGGAACAGGGAAGCTGAGCTGAGCCATTCATACAAGATGGGAGGGGGGGAAGCTGAGCTGAGCCATTCATACAAGATGGGAGGGGGGAAGCTGAGCCATACATACAAGATGGGAGGGGGGGAAGCTGAGCTGAGCCATTCATACAAGATGGGAGTGGGGGAAGCTGAGCTGAGCCATTCAGACAAGATGGGAGGGGGGAAGCTGAGCCATTCATACAAGATGGGAGGGGGAAGCTAAGCCATTCAAACAAGATGGGAGGGGGGGGAAGCTGAGCCATCCATACAAGATGGTGGGGGGAAGCTGAGCCATTCATACAAGATGGGAGGTGGGAAGCTCAGCTGAGCCATTCATACAAGATGGGAGTGGGGGGGAAGCTGAGCCATTCATACAAGATGGGAGGGGGGAGCTGAGCCATTCATACAAGATGGAAGGGGGAGCTGAGTCATTCATACAAGATGGGAGGGGGGAAGCTGAGGCATACATTCAAGATGGGAGGAGGGGAAGCTGAGCTGAGCCATTCATACAAGATGGGAGGGGGAGGAAGCTGAGCCATTCATACAAGATGGGAGGGGGAGGAAGCTGAGACATTCATACAAGATGGGAGGGGGGAAGCTGAGCCATACATACAAGATGAGAGGGGGGAAGCTGAGCTGAGCCATTCATACAAGATGGGAGGGGGGGAAGCTGAGCCATTCATACAAGATGGGAGGTGGGAAGCTGAGCTGAGCCATTCATACAAGATGGGAACAGGGAAGCTGAGCTGAGCCATTCATACAAGATGGGAGGGGGGGAAGCTGAGCTGAGCCATTCATACAAGATGGGAGGGGGGAAGCTGAGCCATACATACAAGATGGGAGGTGGGGAAGCTGAGCTGAGCCATTCATACAAGATGGGAGTGGGGGAAGCTGAGCTGAGCCATTCAGACAAGATGGGAGGGGGGAAGCTGAGCCATTCATACAAGATGGGAGGGGGAAGCTAAGCCATTCAAACAAGATGGGAGGGGGGGGGAAGCTGAGCCATCCATACAAGATGGTGGGGGGAAGCTGAGCCATTCATACAAGATGGGAGGTGGGAAGCTCAGCTGAGCCATTCATACAAGATGGGAGGGGGGAAGTTGAACCATTCATACAAGATGGGAGGAGGGGAAGCTGAGCTGAGCCATTCATACAAGATGGGAGTGGGTGGAGCTAAGCCATTCATACAAGATGGGAGGGGGAGGAAGCTGAGACATTCATACAAGATGGGTGGGGGGAAGCTGAACCATTCACACAAGATGGGAGGAGGGGAAGCTGAGCTGAGCCATTCATACAAGATGGGAGGGGGAGGAAGCTGAGCCATTCATACAAGATGGGAGGGGGAGGAAGCTGAGACATTCATACAAGATGGGAGGGGGGAAGCTGAGCCATACATACAAGATGAGAGGGGGGAAGCTGAGCTGAGCCATTCATACAAGATGGGAGGGGGGGGGAAGCTGAGCCATTAATACAAGATGGGAGGGGGAAGCTGAGCTGAGCCATTCATACAAGATGGGAACAGGGAAGCTGAGCTGAGCCATTCATACAAGATGGGAGGGGGGGAAGCTGAGCTGAGCCATTCATACAAGATGGGAGGGGGGAAGCTGAGCCATACATACAAGATGGGAGGGGGGGAAGCTGAGCTGAGCCATTCATACAAGATGGGAGTGGGGGAAGCTGAGCTGAGCCATTCAGACAAGATGGGAGGGGGGAAGCTGAGCCATTCATACAAGATGGGAGGGGGAAGCTAAGCCATTCAAACAAGATGGGAGGGGGGGGAAGCTGAGCCATCCATACAAGATGGTGGGGGGAAGCTGAGCCATTCATACAAGATGGGAGGTGGGAAGCTCAGCTGAGCCATTCATACAAGATGGGAGTGGGGGGGAAGCTGAGCCATTCATACAAGATGGGAGGGGGGAGCTGAGCCATTCATACAAGATGGAAGGGGGAGCTGAGTCATTCATACAAGATGGGAGGGGGGAAGCTGAGGCATACATTCAAGATGTGAAGGAAGCTGAGCCATTCATACAAGATGGGAGGGGGGAAGCTGAGCCATTCATACAAGATAGGAGGGGGGAAGCTGAGCCATACATACAAGATGGCAGCTGAGCAATACATACAAGAAGGGAGGGGGGCAATTTGAGTGGGGATGGGGGGATTTATTATGTGTGTGGAGAGTTTGAGTGGGGATGAGGGGATTTATTATGTGTGGGGACAATAGGAGTGGGGATGGGGGATTTAATGTGTAAAGGGGAGCTGGGGAAACAGTACAGGGGAATGGGGAGCATGTATGAGGAAACAGTATGGGGGGCATGTATGAGGAAACAGTACTGGGGAATGGGGGGCATATATGAGGAAACAGTACAAGGGGATGGGTGCAGACAGTATGGGGAGCGAACGGGGGAATGTATGCGGACACAGTACGAGTAGCGATGTGAAAAATGTATGTGCACAGTACGGGGAGTGAGGGTCATGGGATGTGTGCAGACACAGTATGGGGAGTCAGGTGAGCAGGCAGTATAGAAAGTCAGGGGGTAAATATATGAGGAGACAATATGGTGAACAGAAGGGATGTAAGAGGAGACAGTATGAGCAGGGAGGGGAATAGTATGATGAGACAGTATGGGGGAGAAAAGTGAGTGGGCACAGAATAGAAACTGAGTAGTGGGTTTGTAGCATGGGGGACAGTGTAAGGGCACAGCCAGGAGGGGACAATATACCAAGGAGGGGGACTGTGATGAGAGCGTACAGTATAGAGACTGAGCCCTATAGGGGGGACACAGTATGAGAGGACAATGTAAAGAGGGGGCCAGTATGGAAAGGAGAGGTCAGTGTGAAGAGCATGTACCATAAGAGGGACAGTATGGGGGTCATAATTTGTGCAGACAATATAGTGAGGGGCAATTTTTTTTATTCATTATAATGACACTTGTATCTTAAAGGGCATCATGTGGAGATTTTCTGCAAAAAAGCAAAGACGATGGAAGTCTGCAGAGACGGCTGTGGATGAGAAAACTCATCATGGGGTCTGGACAAGATGAAGAAAAGAACGGCTCCAGAGACGACGTCATCTATAAGGTACCTAGATGTAAATGTTTTTGTGATACTGACAAATTTTCATGTTTTTATTTATGTTTGGAGCATTAAAGGGGATCTCCAGGTTTGTAATGAGTCTGCATTCATTCTTTGTGACTGCCGACTTCGAGTTCTCACAGTGCGCACTGCACGCTGTCAGGATTCTCTCGTGCCAGTGATTTACATACATGCGGTCACGTGCTGACTAGACATGTGTGGCCCCACTCAATGAAAATAAACAGAGTGAGCCTGGGAACGTCTAGTCGGAATGTGGTCAGAGGTATAAAAATCACATACATGTGCTGACATGACTGTCCACTGGCAAGGGAGAATCCTAAAAGTGTGCAGTGCATGAGTTGTGAGAATTCAGAAGCCTGCGATGTCAGGATTCAGCTTTGCAGGTTCCAGTAGTCATCAGGCAAGTTTCACACTAGCGTTTTACTGAGCTGCGGAGGGCTGCGGACTTCCTCTGTGAAGCCCCGCCCTCGTCTGCTAGCTCCGCCTACTTCTGCATGCGGCCGGCATGCGGCCTGCGTACCTATCTTTAACATTAGGTACGCAGATCATGCCATTGTATGCGGATGCTTCCGCATGCGTCGATTTGACGATGCGGACAAAAAAAAAATTGCTACAAGCTACGTTCTACGCTGGTCGCCGCATCGTCAAAACGATGCATGCGGAAGCATCCACATACAGCGGCAAGACCTGCGTACCTAATGTTAAAGATAGGTACGCAGGTCGCATGCAGGCCGCATGCAGAAGTAGGCAGAGCTAGCGGTGGAGGTGTGGCCGAGGGTGTGGCTTCACGGAGGAAGTCCGCAGCCGTCCGCAACGCTAATGTGAAACCGGCCTAACATGGACACGTCACTCATATGCGATTTTCAAACTTGTGGTCCTGTGACAACGAGCTTCTCTCAGTTTTTCACTGAACATTGAGAGCATTAGGGAGAGCAACTCGTGGGTATATGACTAAGTGTGCAAATCGCATGTGTGCTGGGGGGCACCAAAATGAATTCTTGCCCCGGCTGCCAGAAAACCTAGATACACCTCTGCCGGTATGCCACTGCGAGTGGCGATTACCGGGTCCGGTGGAGGGATGTCTGTGCACAGGCAGTGAGGCAGGGACTGAGGGTGTGCACAGAGAAGATGGGGACACGGAGACTGCCCGTCCCAGTCTACACCGTAGCCTGGAGCCCTCATTGGGGACAGGTAGTGATGGCTACTTGTGGACATGTGAGGCACTTGCGGTTTTGCACTTTCGATGAGACAAAAAATCACTGCTAACAGCGTTTTTTTCCATTACTGCAAGTACTGCATTTGCTGGATCGCTGCAAAACCGCAAGTGCCGCACATGTCCGCAAGTCCCATGGGGAATGAATGAGGCCGAACGCAGTGTTGCTGTAACTGATCCGTTACGCGGCAGATGCGGAAAAACTGCAGGATCTGCTGCAAAAGGCTACTTTCACATCAGATATTTTTGCCAAAGACACTGCCGATAGTGTCATACTCACCAAAGGGGGAGGCAGCACTAAAAGTGCCTAGGGCAGCAGAAACTCTAAATATGGCCCTGAATATGGTTATAGCAAATGTTAGGGTTATGCTTGGGGCTACTGCTAGGGTTAGAGATAAGATTAAGCACAGGCAAAGGAATAAGGGATAGGGCTAGAGGAATAAAAGTGTTACATAATACTAAAATAAAAGAATAATAAAACATGTTAACTAAACAATGCATAACTTTTAATTTTTACATTTTAGGTCTATAAATATCGGCAAATAGCTTAAAAATAGATGGTCTAAGGGCAATGTCTATTTACATCAGTGTTTTTGTTGTTTTGAGTGATTAAAGTGTTCAGTACTGGATTGATAGAAGGTACTTGGGTGGTAATGGTTAATGGCAAAGGGGACACAAAATGCTTGCATTGCTTAGGGCACTGGAAACTCACACTGTAAATGGATGTATTGTATGAACCTGTGATACTGTAATGGCGCAGTCAGATGGCCATATAAATTGGACCGAGATCGGACTGTAGTGCATGGATTGGCTGTTGGCTCTCCCGACCTGTGACAGCTTCATAAATTTCTATGCAGCTATTATGCTCGGGTCCAATCTCGATCCGATATATTCAGCCGTCTGAGTGCGCACTACCTCAGCGTGCCTCAGATATTGTATAGAAATACTCAAGTTTTTTCTCATGAATTGATGTACAATAACAAATTGTATTGTGGTACCGTGTTACCCAGAAAAATCGATGTGAATATTTTTCTGCCCAATGATGACAGAAGTATTCTAGGAGTGATACCTTTATTGGCTAACCAGAAATTAATATGTTTGCAAGCTTTCAGAGCACAGAGGCTCCTTCTTCAGGCAAGATTACAAATAGATTAATAAGAAGCAAGCACATTTAAAGAATAGTACAGGAGGACATTTGTTAGGGGGTGGGGGTTTCTCATGGATTAAAATGGATTTTACAACTAGAGGTTGTAGAAGTTGCAGAGGTTGTTTCGGATTCTTACGTTTTGGCACATTCTACCAGATGCTGCATTATGGAGGTATCCTTTTAATACTTGAAGGGGAAATTATGGTACTGTGCTACTACAGGATACTGAAGCAAATGATATCCTGTGTCTCCTCGGGTGACACTATAGTGAAATGATACTGTTATAGTTTTGTTCATCGCATCGCCTTTTTATTTTACCGTCAGTGACAGCTATAGAGGCAGTACAGTGGAGCTTCTTTTACAACTCAACACTTAGCAAATAGTCTATTTTCCTCGCTCTGTCCAGGGTCAGGTCTCCGTAAGGAATGAACCTGCTGTTTTGCTGTTTATTGTCTCAAACTAGAGGTCTTCTGAATGCATAAACCACTCCTGTTGGTCACCCCTGAATCCTTTCTGATGTGTCACACTGTCCCATAACGGGGTGCTATACATCAAAGATTTCCTGCTGAAAACCAAGGCAAGGGATTAAAGTATCAAGAAAAACAATCGTTTCAGAGCATTCCATGAAATACATCTGGCGTGTCTCTCGGCAGTACACAGGGCTGATGCAAAAAGTCGGTATTTGCCACGGAGCCCACACAATCTCTGCAGTTTGCCGACTGTCACAACAAACATGTCACATTCTGTTCCTGAACTGTGAAGTAATGCAAATTTTAGCAATGTTACTGACCTCCAACCTGCTGAGGGAAAAGCACTGGATACACAACAAGTGCATGTAATGACTAGTTTCACGTGAAGCATGCGGTGACTGTACTCTCACAGAAGTGAATATTTCTGTGTATTCTGGTTATTTCTTCACTTTTTCTATAGATAAGGAACAGCTGGCAATAAACTGATTTCATGGAGATCATTTACCAGCATGAAAATATTTTCTAGAAATATTATATTATTATTATTTTATTCAATTGTATTTAAGACAGTTAGCAATTACGGTATAGTCCTTACATACCGCTTTGTGCTGTCAGACCACTATCCGCAGATTATGAATGGCATATAAACCTGCTTTTCTATAGACAACGGGGATAACTAACCAAAGAGTTTAAGCCAGAGAAATAATTATCAACTTTTGCATTTTCAAAGACGACTTTTCACCCAAATTTTCATGTTGAACTTGACACACAATGTAATAATGGCTGTAGAGCAAAATAGGATGTTCCTCTTTATGTATATATATATATATATATATATATATAATATAACGCTGGGAGCGTCACTCTGTCCGAAGCCTCTATAGACTGCGCAAGCGCAAGCGCCGGCGCAGTCTGGGCCTCACAGAGCGACGCTCCCGGGAGATCGCGGTATGCGTAAGCACTGAACGCATACCACCATCTCCACCGGAGAGTCAGGGACCGCCAGGAGGGAGGGTAAGTATACTCACCTTTCCCGGTTCCAGCGCTGCTTGTGGCTCCGTCTCCCGGCTCCTCTGCTCCCGGCTCCGGAGGGCGTGGACTGCGCAGGCGCCGATTCCTGCTGCCGGAATCGGCGCCTGCGCAGTCCGCGCTTTCGGCGCCATTTTCTTGAAGACACACTCCGGCTCCACTGCAGGTGTGTCTTCAAGAAAATGGCGCCGGAAAGCGCGGACTGCGCAGGCGCCGATTCCTGCTGCCGGAATCGGCGCCTGCGCAGTCCCAGCTTTCCGGCGCCATTTTCTTGAAGACATACCTGCAGTGGAGCCGGACGATAGGTGAGTATGGTATTTTTTTTTTTTTTTATATGGCAGCAGCATTCGGGGGCATACACACTGGAGCGGGGGGCATATAATACAATGGTGGTGCAGGATGGCAGCAGCACATGACAGAACGGGCGCAGGATGGCCGCAGCACATGACAGAACGGGCGCAGGATGGCCGCAGCACATGACAGAACGGGCGCAGGATGGCCGCAGCACATGACAGAACGGGCGCAGGATGGCCGCAGCACATGACAGAACGGGCGCAGGATGGCAGCAGCACATGACAGAACGTGCGCAGGATGGCAGCAGCACATGACAGAACGGGCGCAGGATGGCAGCAGCACATGACAGAACGGGCGCAGGATGGCAGCAGCACATGACAGAACGGGCGCAGGATGGCCGCAGCACATGACAGAACGGGCGCAGGATGGCAGCAGCACATGACAGAACGGGCGCAGGATGGCAGCAGCACATGACAGAACGGGCGCAGGATGGCAGCAGCACATGACAGAACGGGCGCAGGATGGCAGCAGCACATGACAGAACGGGCGCAGGATGGCAGCAGCACATGTCAGAACGGGCGCAGGATGGCCGCAGCACATGACAGAACGGGTGCAGGATGGCAGCAGCACATGACAGAACGGGCGCAGGATGGCCGCAACACATGACAGAATGGGCGCAGGATGGCAGCAGCACATGACAGAACGGGCGCAGGATGGCCGCAGCACATGACAGAACGGGCGCAGGACGGCAGCAGCACATGACAGAACGGGCGCAGGATGGCAGCAGCACATGACAGAACGGGCGAAGGATGGCAGCAGCACATGACAGAACGGGCGAAGGATGGCAGCAGCACATGACAGAACTGGCGCAGGATGGCAGCAGCACATGACAGAACGGGCGCAGGATGGCAGCAGCACATGACAGAACGGGCGCAGGATGGGAGCAGCACATGACAGAATGGGCGCAGGATGGCAGCAGCACATGACAGAACGGGCGCAGGATGGCAGCAGCACATGACAGAACGGGCGCAGGATGGCAGCAGCACATGACAGAACGGGCGCAGGATGGCAGCAGCACATGACAGAACGGGCGCAGGATGGCAGCAGCACATGACAGAACGGGCGCAGGATGGCAGCAGCAAATGACAGAACGGGGACGCAGGATGGGAGCAGCAAATAACAGAACGGGCGCAGGATGGGAGCAGCAAATGACAGGATGGGAGCAGCAAATGACAGAATGGAGGCGCAGGATGGGAGCAGCACAAGACAGAACGGGGACGCAGGATGGGAGCAGCACATGACAGAACGGGGGCGCAGGATGGGAGCAGCACATGACAGGATGGGGGCGCAGGATGGAGCAGCACATACCAGGATGGAGACCATATACCAATATAAATGCTCGCCACCCGGGCGTAGAGCGGGTTCAATAGCTAGTATATATATATTATATAAAGCTGAATGTGTGTGTGTGTGTATGTGTGTGTATGTCCGGGATTGGCAACTGCACCGTCGCAGCTCTACAGCCACAAAATTTTGCACAGTCACACGTCTGGACCCTGAGAGCGTCATATGCTATGTTGTGAGGCAAAATTTTAACCCCGTGCGTTCCAATTCACCAAACAATTTTGCCCCTATTTACATAATGGGGAAAAAGTGAAAGCAAAAGTGTAGGAGGCAAATTGACAGCTGCCAGATGTGAACAAGGGGGACTTAAAGAGTGAGAGCGATGGCGCCAAAGAGTATATACCGTACAGCTGCTAAGGTGGGGCCCCGACATGGGAAACTCACCACACACGGGGATATCAACACACACACAAAATGCGCCACACACTACCACGTGCTTGAACGCATATACCATCCTCAGCACACATTTCACCACACATACACCAACTTCGCCACATAAAAGTCGAAACACAAAAGTCGCCGCTCAAAACTTGCCACGCGCAAAACTCGCCACATGCAAAACTAGGCTCACACAAAAGTCGCCACACATGCAAAACTCACCTCATGGAAAACTCGCCACAGGCAAAACTTGCACACGCGGAAAAATTGCCAAATGCACAAAATTTGCAACACATGCAAAAGTTGCCTCACACAAAACTTGCACATACTCAAAATGCACCACACATAAACCTCGCCACGCGCAAAACTCACCATACGCAAAACTTGCTGCACACAACTTGGTACATTAACCTGTCACATGCAACTCGACACACAAAAAGTTGCTACATGCATGTCGCCACACAAAACTCATCTCACAAAAGTCGCTACATGCATGTCACCACATGCAACTCAACACACACAACTTGACACATGAAACTCGCCCTAAAACACACACAAGTCTGGTATTATCCTTCAAAAATAAAAATCTGATTAATAAGCAGACAAACTATAAGAGCAACAAATGTACCATATAGGAAATACGGCAGCTGTCAGTCACATGACCTGTCTATTATGTGTATGTGTGAGCTAATATATACTGCCAGGGGGGAGGGCTTCCTGTTGGCTGGGGATTTATCAGGCTGCCAATTTAGCTTACAAATACTGAGGTAAAATACTGAGCAAATAACGTGTGAACGCGGTCTAATACAGGAGGAGATGACATACAGATATATACTATATACAGGGGAGATGAAACACAGATATATACTATATACAGGAGAGATGACACACAGGTACTGTATATACTATATACAGGAGGAGATGACATACAGGTACATACTATATTCAGGAGAGATAACACACAGGTATATACTATATACAGGAGCAGATGACACACACATATATACTATATACAGGGGAGATGACACACAGGTATATACTATATACAGGATGAGATGACATACAGGTGTATACTATATACAGGAAGAGATGACACACTGGTATATACTATATACAGGGGAAATGACATACAGGTACATACTATATACAGGGGAGATGACACACAGGTATATACTATATACAGGGGAGATGACACACAGGTATATACTATATACAGGATGAGATGACATACAGGTATATACTGTATACAGGAAGAGATGACACACTGGTATATACTATATACAGGGGAAATTACATACAGGTACATACTATATACAGGGGAGATGACACACAGGTATATACTATATACAGGGGAGATGACACACAGGTATATACTTTATACAGGGGAGATGACACACACATATACTATATACAGGGGAGATGACACAGGTATATACTATATACAGGAAGAGATGACACACAGGTATATACTATATTCAGGAGGAGATGACATACAGGTATATACTATATACAGGAGGAGATGACACACTGGTATATACTATATACAGGGGAGATGACATACAGGTACACACTATATACAGGGGAGATGACACACAGGTATATACTATATACAGGAGGAGATGACACACAGGTATATACTATATACAGGAGGAGATGACACACAGGTATATACTATATACAGGAGGAGATGACACACAGGTATATACTATATACAGCAGGAGATGACACACAGGTATATACTATGTACAGGAGGAGATGACACACAGGTATATATTATATACAGGAAGAGATGACATACAGGTATATACTATATACAGAAGGAGATGACACACACACATATATACTATATACAGGGGAGAGGACACACAGGTATATACTATATACAGGAGGAGATGACACACAGGTATATACTATATACAGGAGGAGATGACACACAGATATATACTATATACCGCAGGAGATGACACACATGTATCTACTATATACAGGGGAGATGACACACAGGTATATACTTTATACAGGAGGAGATGACATACAAGTACATACTATATACATAGTTACATAGTTACATAGTTATTAAGGTTGAAGGAAGACTATAAGTCCATCTAGTTCAACCCATAGCCTAACCTAACATGCCCCAACATGTTGATCCAGAGGAAGGCAAAAAAAACCCCATGTGGCAAGAGTAAGCTCCACATTGGGGAAAAAAATTCCTTCCCGACTCCACATACGGCAATCAGACTAGTTCCCTGGATCAACGCCCTATCAAGGAATCTAGTGTATATACCCTGTAACATTATACTTTTCCAGAAAGGTGTCCAGTCCCCTCTTAAATTTAAGTAATGAATCACTCATTACAACATCATACGGCAGAGAGTTCCATAGTCTCACTGCTCTTACAGTAAAGAATCCACGTCTGTTATTATGCTTAAACCTTTTTTCCTCCAAACGCAGAGGATGCCCCCTTGTCCCGGTTTCAGGTCTATGATTAAAAAGATCATCAGAAAGGTCTTTGTACTGTCCCCTCATATATTTATACATTAACATAAGATCACCCCTTAGTCTTCGTTTTTCCAAACTAAATAGCCCCAAGTGTAATAACCTATCTTGGTATTGCAGACCCCCCAGTCCTCTAATAACCTTGGTCGCTCTTCTCTGCACCCGCTCTAGTTCAGCTATGTCTTTCTTATACACCGGAGACCAGAACTGTGCACAGTATTCTAAGTGTGGTCGAACTAGTGACTTGTATAGAGGTAAAATTATGTTCTCCTCATGAGCATCTATGCCTCTTTTAATGCATCCCATTATTTTATTTGCCTTTGTAGCAGCTGCCTGACACTGGCCACTGAATATGAGTTTGTCATCCACCCATACACCCAGGTCTTTTTCATTGACGGTTTTGCCCAGAGTTTTAGAATTAAGCACATAATTATACATCTTATTTCTTCTACCCAAGTGCATGACCTTACATTTATCCCCATTAAAGCTCATTTGCCATTTATCAGCCCAAGCTTCTACTTTACATAAATCATCCTGTAATATAAAATTGTCCTCCTCTGTATTGATTACCCTGCAGAGTTTAGTGTCATCTGCAAATATTGAAATTCTACTCTGAATGCCCCCTACAAGGTCATTAATAAAGATGTTAAAAAGAAGAGGGCCCAATACTGACCCCTGTGGTACCCCACTGCTAACCGCTACCCAGTCCGAGTGTGCTCCATTAATAAACACCCTTTGTTTCCTATCCCTGAGCCAGCTCTCAACCCACTTGCACATATTTTCCCCTATCCCCATTATTCTCATTTTATGTATCAACCTTTTGTGTGGCACCGTATCAAAAGCTTTTGAAAAGTCCATATACACTACATCCACTGGGTTCCCTTGGTCCAATCCGGAACTTACCTCTTCATAGATACTGATCAAATTAGTCTGACATGAACGGTCCCTAGTAAACCCGTGCTGATACTGGGTCATGAGGTTATTCCTCTTCAGATACTCCAGTATAGCATCCAGGGGTGGATTAAGGGTAGCCAGGGCCCCGGGCTGTTCAGACTCTGTGGGCCCCCGGACATGTGACGGGGGTCATGTGACGGGGGTCAGGGTCATGATATACCCGAACCAGATTATTCCTGAAAAATGGCCGGGCCCTACTCTACTGTAACCTATTAAATATTTGTTAAAATCAGCAATACAATTTAGGTATATTTTGACCAATAATATCACATACAAGGAACAAATACCACCGCACCATGTCAAGACCACATATTACCACCACTTGGTGACCAAATAGCACATACAAGGGACAAATACCACAACACCATTTCCAGACCACATATTACCACCACATAGTGACTGAATACTACAATACTGATCTGTAATAAAAAAAAAAATAAAAACACAATACTATCACCATAAGTGCCAGTATTCACAGGAGATCTGTACTTAGTATGCAGTGTCTGTGTAGAGGTAATACAGAGATCACTGGTGACATTATACACAGGAGCTCTGTATATCATGTATAGGTAATACAGTGATCACTGGTGACATTGTACACAGGACTTCTGTATATAGTATACAGTGTATAGTGTCAGTGTATAGGTAACACTGACTCACCAGTGACGTCTCTAGGTGAAGTCCTTCATCCAGCACAGATCGCCATCATTTCTCCCAGCCAGGACTCGTCTCTGCAGGAAATAACACAGTTATCTCGAGCTCCGCTTGCAGAACACATTACTTAATTTTTCACAACTTCTACATTACACCACATGAAGAAAAGAAGGCGATATAGTGTCACTCTACACAGTAACAGGACCGCCCCCCCATTTAAAACAGTGTCCTCAAAAAATAAAATAATACATCACTGCAGTAATAATATCCCTTAATTAGCCCCTATGGTAATAATATTTCCCTCCCTGGCCCCATTTCTCATTCCGGGCTCCAGCCATATGTTCTCGCATCCTGCACTCATGAGTATCCTTTCTGCTCCATATGATATCCCCATCCTGCCCCATCTGTCTCCATCGTATCCATTCTGCCCCATGATCCAATCCTGCACCATGTCTTTCATTCTGCCCTGTGTCTACATTCTGCCCATGCCTCCAGTCCTGCCCCCAGTGTGTCCAGCAATCTGCCCCAGTGTGTCCAGCATATTGCCCCAGTGTGTCCAGCATTGCCCCCAGACAGTGTGTCCAGCAATCTTCCCAAGTATGTCAAGCATATTGCCCCAGTGTGTCAAGCATTGCCCCCGGACAGTGTGTCCAGCAATCTGCCCCAGTGTGTCCAGCATATTACCACCAGTGTGTCCAGCAATCTGCCCCAGTATGTCCAGCATTGCCCCCAGTGTGTCCAGCAATCTGCCCCAGTATGTCCAATTGTGCAGCATTGCCCAGTGTCCAGCAACCTGCCCCAGTGTCTCCCGCATTGCCCCATTGTGTCCAGCATTGCCCCCAGACAGTGTTCCACAATCTGCCCCAGTATGTCCAGCATATTGCCCCAGAGTATCCAGCATTGCCCCCAGTGTGTCCAGCAATCTGCCCCAGTGTCTCCAGCATTGCCCCAGTGCCTCCAGCATTGCCCCAGTGTATCCAGCATTGCCCCATTGTGTCCAGCATTGCCCCCAGACAGTGTGTCCAGCAATCTACCTCAGTGTGTCCAGCTTATTACCCCCCGTGTGTCCAGCATTGCCGTCAGTGTGTCCAGCAATCTGCCCCAGTGTCTCCAGCAATCTGCCCCAGTGTCTCCAGCATTGCCCCAGTGTGTCCTCCAGCATTGCCCCCAGTGTGTCCTCCAGCATTGCCCCCAGTGTGTCCTTCAGCATTGCCCCCAGTGTGTCCTCCAGAATTGCCCCCAGTGTGTCCACCGTTAGCTTATCAAAAAACAAAACAAAAAAAGTCTCCTCACCTGACCGGCGCTCCACGCGGCGAGCTCCCTCCAGCAGCGAACACTCGCCGGCGACTAACAATGACGTCAGACGCCGGCAACGTGTGCGCTGCGCCTGCGGCCAACTTCAGCTGCCAGCCTCCAATTGGCTGGCGGCTGTTAACTATTGACGTGCGGGCACGCGCCCGCACGTCAATAGGAAGCCGCCGCAGCGCCGGTAGGGGCCCGGTGAGCAGATGAGACAGGGCCTGATGCAGGCCCCCTCTCTCTGCCCCCCGGGTCCGGGGGCACATAAATGCTGGTGGGCAATCTGTACGGTAGCCCAGGGCCCCCCCACACCACTGGGCCCTGAGCTACTGCCTATATTGACCCTCTTATAATCCGCCCCTGATAGCATCCCTTAGAATGCCCTTCAGGATTTTACCCACAGTAGAGGTTAAGCTTACTGGCCTATAATTTCCGAGTTCAGTTTTTGTCCCCTTTTTGAATATTGGCACCACATTTGCTATACGCCAGTCCTGTGGTACAGACCCTGTTATTATGGAGTCTTTAAAGATTAAAAATAATGGTCTATCAATGACTGTACTTAACTCCTGCAGTACTCGAGGGTGTATCCCATCCGGGCCCGGAGATTTGTCAATTTTAGTGATTTTTAGACGCCGCCGCACTTCCTGCTGGGTTAAGCAGGTGACATTTAATGGGGAATTTTTATCACTAGTCATTTTGTCTGCCATGGGATTTTCTTGTGTAAATACTGATGAAAAAAAGTCATTTAGCATATTGGCTTTTTCCTCATCCTCATCCACAATTTCACCCAGACTATTTTTAAGGGGGCCAACACTATCATTTTTTAGTTTCTTACTATTTATGTAGCTAAAGAATATTTTAGGATTATTTTTATTCTCTCTGGCAATAAGTCTCTCTGTCTCAATCTTTGCTGCCTTGATTTGCTTTTTACAGAATTTATTTAATTTTCTGTATTTATTTACTGCCTCATCACTACCTACTTCCTTTAATTCTCTAAATGCTTTCTTTTTGTCACTTATTGCACCCCTTGCAGCTCTATTTAGCCATATTGGTTTCCTCCTATTTCTAGTATATTTATTCCCATATGGTATATACTGTGCACAGGTCCTATCCAGGATGCTAATAAATGTCTCTCATTTTCTTTGTGTATTTTTGTGTCTCAGGATATCGTCCCAGTTAATTGCACCAAGATCCTCTCTCATCCGTTGGAAATTTGCCCTCCTGAAGTTTAGTGTCCTTGTAACCCCTCTATTACACATCTTTTTAAAGGATACATGAAAACGTATTATTTTGTGATCGCTATTACCCAAGTGACCCCCAACCCTTATATTTGATATGCGGTCTGGCCTGTTGGTTAATATTAGGTCTAGCAGTGCCCCCCTTCTTGTTGGGTCCTGAACCAGCTGTGAAAGGTAATTGTCTCTCATAGTTGTCAAAAACCGATTACCTTTGCTGGAACTGCAGGTTTCTGTTCCCCAATCTATTTCAGGGTAGTTGAAGTCCCCCATAATAATGACTTCTCCTTGAGTTGCAGCTTCATCTATTTGCTTTACGAGGATATTCTCCATTGCTTCCATTATTTTTGGAGATTTATAACAAACCCCTATCAGTAATTTATTATTTTTTCCCCCTCCCCTTATCTCCACCCACAGGGATTCTACATTTTCATTAGATTCACCTATATTATCACGCAGGATGGGTTTTAAGGACGATTTTACATATAGACACATTCCACCCCCTCACTTATCTGTACGGTCATTTCTAAACAGGTTATAGCCCTGCAAGTTAACAGCCCAGTCATGGCTCTCATCCAGCCATGTCTCAGATATCCCCACCATGTCATAATTATGCTCCAACAACATTAGTTCTAATTCATCCATTTTGTTGGCGAGGCTTCTGGCATTAGTATACATACATTTTATGTATCTCTCTGCACCTCTATTCTTTCTTAAATTATTAACTGTTCTAATTATTAACTGTTCCATGCCACCGCCACCCAGGGCCGGCGTCAGCACCCGGCACAGCGGGCAAATGCCGGGGCCCTGGGGAGAGAGGGGAGCCCACTTAGCTGTCATAGATACAGCTGGGAGAGCAGAGCAGGAGATAACATGCTCTCTCCCCCCACAAAGTCACTGCTGGCTGCGTTCTCTTAACCCCTATGTGCCAGCTCTGACACAAGCATCTTCTCACTCAGTCAGTGCAACCAGGCAGGCACACATAGGGGTTAACAGAAGGCAGCCAGTGTGACATTGTGGGCGGAGAGAGCACCTTCTCTGCTCTCCCCCCTGGCTGGCTGCAGACAGTGCTGAAGTTTATCAGGCAGATTCCGGAGGAGCTCCGTCCTACCAGTGCCTGAGTGCAAAGGTATCTTGCAGTTGTGGCTCAGTCTGCTGCTGTCTGTCTCCGCTGCCTAAAAATGTGGGTGATGTCTGGAGGAGAAGCTGGTGGGGTGCAGCCTGCAACCTGTAGCCGCCCAGCTCACCCAGAATACATGCATGCTGCACCAAACCTGCACCAGTGGGGTAGGAAGAAGCTTAACCCCTTCCCATCTGTATGAAGGTTATTGCTGAACCTTAAAGATAACAATCCGACCCGCATAAATGGGGTTAACCAGATGCCAGGAGGGAGGGGAGCTGCTGCCATGGATAAAACTGAGCTGTGGGCTGTATGTTGGGGCCCCGTGGCCCCAGGCTGGTGACTGGAGGGACTTTGCCCAGTGCTGGCATGTGGGTGATTTCTGCTCCGGAGTCTCAGCTTCTCTCCTCCAGGTCACACTGTGCAGTCACTGCAACATTGGTTGTCTCTGTCCAGGTCCCAGCAGCTGCCACTGCTCCCACCACGGACATGGCATCACTTAACCCTTCCCCTGCAGCCACCGGCAACAAATCCACATTATTCCTTGATTAAATCAGGTTCCAACCCAATAGAGGAGCAGACATTTCCTGCTGCCATTAGGGTCCGGGAGGGGGTGACCTGTGACATTGGCTGCCCTGCTACTCTGTAGTGGGGGGTGACAAGTGTAACATGGGGTAACGATGACGGAGAAATGCACAGGATAATAGTGAGCGCGACAGAGGGCAGTGTATGGTATGGAGCAGTCAGGGGGTGGGCTGCAGGATCCCCCCATACTGTACATGACTGCTCGGGACAGGGAGGCGTTTAATGAGCTTCTAATGACAGGGCACTAATTGGGTCATTAGGGTTTGTGGAAAGGATTCAGCATCAGGTCCCTCATTAATGCCCGAGCCGCCTGTTACTTTGTAGCACAGATCTGTTGGGGCCGCAAAACCAAACAACGTTGTTTATGTAGAAAAGTCTTTGTTTCATAGAAAAACTCAAAACAGAAAAGCACCTCTCCTGTATATATACACTGCACAGCACCTTTCCTCCTGTATATATACACTGCACAGCACCTCTCCTGTATATATACACTGCACAGCACCTTTCCTCCTGTATATATACACTGCACAGCACCTCTCCTGTATATATACACTGCACAGCACCTTTCCTCCTGTATATATACACTGCAGAATCTACAATAGCTGTCACTCATGTAAGAAGTGAAATCTGGCATAGTACTATACATTTCTCTGCCGTATCTGTGCATCATAAATCAGGGTATGTGTTAAAGGGGGGGGCCCACTGAGACTCTTTCGCCCGGGGCCCTCGAAAACCTGGAGCCGGCCCTGCCGCCACCCCCAACTTCCTTATTTGTGCCCAGGTCTCTCTCTGAACTATCTTCCCCTCCTATAAAATGAATACCCTCCCCCCAATTCCTAGTTTAAACACTCCTCCAACCTTCTAGCCATTTTCTCCCCCAACACAGCTGCACCCTCCCCATTGAGGTGCAGCCCGTCTCTAGCGTAGAGCCTGTAGCCAACTGAGAAGTCAGCCCAATTCTGCAGGAACCCAAACCCCTCCTTCCTACACCAATTCTTGAGCCACTTATTAACCTCCCTAATCTCCCGTTGCCTCTCTGGCGTGGCACGTGGTACAGGCAGTATTTCGGAAAATACCACGTTGGAGGTCCTTGCTTTCAGCTTGCAGCCTAATTCCCTGAAATCATCTTTAAGGACCTTCCACCTACCTCTAACTTTGTCATTTGTGCCAATGTGCACCATGACTGCTGGGTCCTCACCAGCCCCTCCCAGTAATCTGTCCACCCGATCAGCGATGTGTCGGACTCGAGCGCCAGGAAGGCAGCACACCGTTCGACGATCCATGTCTTTGTGACAGATTGCCCTATCTGTTCCCCTAATAATTGAGTCGCCCACTACCAGCACCTGTCTGGCCTGCCTTGCTCTCCTATTTCCCTCCTTACTGGAGCAGTCACTCTTCCGGCTTTCAGAGGACATGCCTGGCTGCAGCAGTGCTACCCCTGTACTGGCACCCCCCTCATCTGCCAACTTAGCAAACTTATTGGGGTGTTCCAGATCAGGACTAGCCTCCCTGGCACTTCCCTCTACCCCGCTTCCTAACTGTCACCTAGCTTGCTTCATCGTCCTGCAGCTCCATCCAACCATCCCCCCCCCCTCATCTGTCCCATTGAGCGTCTGCTCCGTGAGCAGAAGACTCCTCTCCATATTGTCTATGGATCTCAGTGTTGCCAGCTGCACATTTAGATTCAGAATCTGGGTTTCCAAATGCACAACATGCTCACATCTCGCACAGCAGTATGCACCCTCGATCGGCTGCTCAAGGATTGCATACATGTGGCAAGATGTGCACTGGATGGCATTAACAAGAGTGGAGCACATTTCCTAATGGGGATTGCATCAGACAGAAAAGTTAAATAAAAAATAAATAAATAAATAAATAAATACAAAGTATTAATAAAAAAAAAATACAGGAGGAGATGACACACACACATATATACTATATACAGGGGAGATGACACACAGGTATATACTATATACAAGGGAGATGACACACGTATATACTATATACAGGAGGAGATGACACACAGATATATACTATATACAGGAGGAGATGACACACAGGTATATACTATATACAGGAGGAGATGACATACAGGTACATACTATATACAGGAGGAGATGACTAACGGTTACCGTATGTACTCGAGTATAAGCCGAGATTTTCAGCCCAAATTTTGGGGCTGAAAGTGCCCCTCTCGGCTTATACTCGAGTCACGGTAGCGGTGGGGTCGGCGGGTGAGGGGGTGAGGGCGCTGAGGTATACTTACCTAGTCCCAGCGATCCTCGTGCTGTCCCTGCCGTCCCACGGGCTTCTGTGCTGCAGCTTCTTCCCCTCTTCAGCGGTCACGTGGGACCGCTCATTACAGAAATGAATAGGCGGCTCCACCTCCCATAGGGGTGGAGCCGCCTATTCATTTCTCTAATCAGCGGTGCCGGTGACCGCTGACAGGAAGAGGCTGCAGCACAGAAGACGGGGAGGAAGGCGGGGAGCGCCAGGATCGCTAGGACTAGGTAAGTATGGCATATTTACCTGTCCACGTTCCAGCCGCCGGGCGCCGCTTCATCTTCCTGGCGCCTCCATCTTCCCGGCGTCTGCGCTCTGACTGTTCAGGCAGAGGGCGCGATGACGCATATAGTGTGCGCGGCGCCCTCTGCCTGATCAGTCAGAGCAGAGACGCCGGGAAGATGGAGGCGCCGGGACCGGACGCCGGGAGCTGCAATCAAGAAAGGTGAGTATGTGTTTTTTTTTTTTTATTGCAGCAGCGGCACAGATTTATGTGGAGCATCTATGGCGCAGTATGAACGGTGCAGAGCAATATATGGGGCATCTGTGCAGCATCTATGGGGCAATAGGAGCGGTGCAGAGCACTGTATGGGGCATCTGTGCAGCATCTATGGGGCAATTTGAACGGTGCAGGGCAATATATGGGGCATCTGTGCAGCATCTATGGGGCAATATGAACGGTGCAGAGCACTGTATGGGGCATCTGTGCAGCATCTATGGGGCAATATGAACGGTGCAGAGCACTGTATGGGGCATCTGTGCAGCATCTATGGGGCAATATGAACGGTGCAGAGCAATATATGGGGCATCTGTGCAGCATCTATGGGGCAATATGAACGGTGCAGAGCACTGTATGGGGCATCTGTGCAGCATCTATGGGGCAATTTGAACGGTGCAAAGCACTGTATGGGGCATCTGTGCAGCATCTATGGGGCAATTTGAACGGTGCAGAGCACTGTATGGGGCATCTGTGCAGCATCTATGGGGCAATATGAACGGTGCAGAGCACTGTATGGGGCATCTGTGCAGCATCTATGGGGCAATATGAACGGTGCAGAGCACTGTATGGGGCATCTGTGCAGCATCTATGGGGCAATATGAACGGTGCAGAGCACTGTATGGGGCACAGATATTGGGCAAAAATGAACGGTGCAGAGCATATATGGGGCACAGATATGGGGCAATATGAACGGTGCAGAGCACTATATGGCACAGCTATGGGGAAATAATGATCTATTTTTATTTTTGAAATTCACCGGTAAATGCTGCATTTCCACCCTAGGCTTATACTCGAGTCAATAAGTTTTCCCAGTTTTTTGTGGCAAAATTAGGGGGGTCGGCTTATACTCGGGTCGGCTTATACTCGAGTGTATACGGTATATACTATATACAGGAGGAGATGACATACAGGTATATACTATATAAAAGAGGAGATGACACATAGGTATGTAGAGGAGGAGATGACATACAGCAGGTATATACTATATACAGGGGAGATGACATACAGGTATATACTATATACAGGAGATGACATACAGGTATATACTATATATAGGAGGAGATGACATACAGGCGTATAGTATATACAGAAGAGAACACATACAGGTATATACTATATACAGGAGATGACACATACAGTAGGTATATGCAGTATTTAGGAGGAGATGACATACAGCAGGTATATACTATTTACAGGAGAGATGACATACAGGTATATACTGTATACAGGAGATGACATACAGGTGTATACTATATATGAGAGATGACAAACATGTATATACTGAGGGGAAATGAGAGGTGTGAGGTGAAAATGAGGGATGTGAGGTGAAAATGAAAAGGTGTGAGTGCAAAATGAGAGGAGTGAGAGAAAATAGTGGAGTGATCAGAAAATGACAGATGTGAGGTCGAAATGACAAGTGTTAGGGGGGAATGAGAGGAGTGAGGGGGAAAATAAGAGGAGTGAGGGGAAAATGAGAGGTGTAAGTGAGAAAATGAGAGATGTGAGGGGGAAAATGAGAGGCGTGATGGGAAAATAAGAGAAGTGAGGTGCTATAACTAACCACAGACATTTACTATGCCCAGACAACGCTAGGCTCTTCAGCTAGGTTATATATATATATATATATATATATATATATATATATATATATATGCATATATATATATATATATATGAAGAAAACACTTTTTTGTTTCTCCAGTATATATATACTGTACATATAATAAATATATTAAATATTATATATATTGTGATGCCGTGACCCATGTTACAGCCAGGAGGCGCTGTATATGCTCCTCAGGATACGCATGGAGGCGTATCTGTAGTAGTGATAATCAACCAGGACTTACAGGAGTCAGTCTGTGGAGCCGGAGCTCCTGTAAGGTAACTCCAGATAAAGGGGGTTACGGGTAGAGACGTATCTGCCATTGGAACAGACTGTCGGTGGTTAATGTGTTCCTTTGATGTAAATAATGAACTGTTAGTGGTGCGGTTTATGACGTTTAATAAACCAGATAGTTTATGTGGAGAAACCGTGCCTGAGTGCTTTAATCCCATGCCAAGCGAGTTTCCCCAAACCACTCAGGTAGCGCTATCTCACATTTGGTGTTAGACTGCGGGCAGTCGGTCCAGGATCTGGTAGGTCTGGTTCTGCAATTGCCCCATTCATATAGAAGAAACCAGTTTTTAGTTTTAAAAAAATTTAAGAATCTGCAGTGTTGAAATTAACCTTAGGTCCAGGAAGCACGTGTGGATGTGATTGCTGTAACTCGGCAGGATTATGAAGAGTTGCTGTGGATCGGTGGGTCCATGAAATCTGCGGTGCAGAGCCTTGTGGAGAGAAGCTGCAGTTGCAGCAATAGTTTCTGCAGCAGCAGGAGCTGCAGATGCAGCAGCAGCGGCTTGTAATCAGCATTGGGAGGTGCTGGCGGTTTGTGACTGCAGCAGGAGCTGTGGCAGTGCCAGCAGGAGCTGGTGAGGTGTCATAAAAGCATTCGTGGTCCAGATCATGCAGACTCTTAAAGGGCCAGTGCAGCCCAAAGAAACAGTTTTTTTCTGTTGTGTACTGTTCAAACTGGGGCCTGATATTATCATGGAGGAGTCCACGGGGTGTACCCCAGGGAATGGGTGGTGTCCCAAAAAAGGGGCAGTAACCCAAGCAGGGATTGTTGCCAAAAAAGGGGCGAAGTCCCAAAAGGGAGTAGTTGCCCAAAAGGGGGTGGAGTCCCTAAAGGGGGTGGTGACCATAAATTGTGTGGAGATCCCAAAAGGGGGCGATAACCCCAAAAAAGAGGCGGAGACGCATGCACCATTGGACTGTAGCTGGGAACAATGTAGTTCATGCTATGTAGGTCCATGCTGTGCTGTGGATTGCTTGACCAATACGGAGTCCCGGGAAGTGGTAGTTACCCAAAAAGGGGCAGAGCCTCCCAAAGTTAAAGGGGTGGTACAGATGGACGGTTGCCAGAGACAATGATACTATGCATGTCCAATCTGCCATAAGAACAACCCTCCTGGTCAGAGGCTACGTGGGTGTGTTCTGGAGTTGAACGCAGAGGTAGAAGATGTATTTGGTCTGGTCGATTTGGGGAGCTTGGTGACCCTGGTAAAGTCTGCACAGGATCAATTTGTAAGGTCCGAAAAGATTGATGTCACCTGCATCCATTGGGACACTAAGGTGTATTCAGTGGCCTGGGTGCACCTTGTGATGGTCAGGGGCTATAAAAATCTTGAGGCAGCCATAGTCCCAATTCTACCCTGTCTGGTGATAGTAGGCCGGGACTCTAAGTTATTCTCAGTCTTATGGGAGGAGGGCGTTCCTCTACAGCAGGAGGATGCAAGTCTTTATTCTGTTGCAGGGGCATACATTGAGACAGTAATACCTCCCAAAATTGACGGGTCAAACATCAGGTTGACCAGTCAGAAGGGTGTGTCTGCCCAACTTACTGACATGTTGTCACCTGACGTGTACCCCAAGATGACTGTTAGTGGTGTGGTAAATAAAACCTGTGTAGCTGACACCCAGTTTGAAAGCAACTGGAAGGTTCACCATACTGTGGGGTGTAACACAGACTCCGGGAGTGACTATGACGTGTCATTGCCAGTAGCAACCATTAGATCTGAGTACAATGGTGTGCTGACAGAAGCACTGACACAGTGGAACGACAGTGCTCCACAAGGTGAAGTCAGGATGACAGTGGAAGCCATACTAGAATGTACGACTAGACAGAAGTGTGAGTCTGACCAACTCTGGGACTTGGCAGAGGTGACCAAAGGTGTGACCTTTGAAGATGGGGAATCTCCAGGAATGGGGTCCGACACTGTCAGAAATGGCGACTGCTGGTTCCAGGATGACCAATCAGGTGGTGGTGACTCCCATTCAGACTGTGACTCTAATGCCATGGAAGGGGAGTACAATAACATCGACTCGGGTACACACGGCACGTCTTCTTGCCGTGGTTGGAGAGGTAAAAGGCGCAAAATGGTTGAACCAGTTGCACCTTGTGAAGATTTGAATAAAGATGAGGGGATGGAAGATGGTGAAGGCTCCAGAAAACCTGATGCTGAGGACCCGGAGTGTGTGAAGTACTCTAAAGTCCCAAAGAACCTGGACGAAGCTAAGGTTGACATCGCTGAGTCCCAAGAGAGTGCTGAAGATGACCATGCTGAATTCAAGGGTGCAGAAGTGGAGGAAGCCACCAAAGGTTTGTGGCCTGAAGCAGATACCTTCTTGAGTGATGGAAACTCAACCAAACCAGAGGATGGGAGAATCGAGTTAAGGAAGATTCAGGAGGCAGTAGAAACCCGGTTGAAGCAAGAGGAGCTTCAGAGACAGGCTGCTGAGTGCCGAGTGGGTGCCTTGGAGAAAGAGGTGTTTGAGTTCAGAGGTCACCTGTCAAAGTGGCAAACTGTGACCAAGGCCCTAGGGGAAGATGTGGAAATGCTCAGAGAAGCATTAAGAGGTCTTCTACAAGAGGAAAAGATGGTGGTCGCAGACTGACAGCGGCAGTGCCAGAATAGTAACGAGGTGAAGCTGCCAATGCCCATCCTGGCCAGGGGTCTGGAAGAGTGTAAAGCGGAGGAAGAGTTGGCGCTAAAAGCAGAACAAGACAGTCACCCGGTCGTGGCAGATGTCTTGATGGAAAGGTCCGAGGCAAAACGAGAGCCATCTGTTCATGAAGAGAGTGAGACCTCGCTCTTCAACTGCGTGTTAGAGGTACTCGAAAACGTGTGAGATGCATGTACCGGTGAGGGTGTGCATGGGGCCTTTAAAAAAGCAGTAGAAGCATATAGTGTGAAAAAATTAGCGAATGCCATGTTGTGTTTGGAGACCCTGTGATGTGACTAAACAGTGGAAATCACCCACAAATGACCCCATTTTAGAAGTCATACCTATTAAGGATTTTATCCAGAGATATAGTGAGCATTTTTAACCCACGGGTACGACAGAATTTGATAACATGAGGTCATCATATTGAATATGTTGTCATTAGTGTTGAGTACAAGTGCTCGTTACTCCAGTTTGCATTTACTATTTTTTATTTTTATTTAGATTACCGTGATAGGGTCTATCACAGTGATCAAAAGGAACCAATAGGAAAAATTTGAACCTGCCATATTTTTTCCAGGTAGATGACACTGGGCCGGGGGACTGACCAGGAGGGATCGGGGGATAGCAAGGTACCAGAGGTCTTGGGGTGTATATCATGTCAGAAGAAAGAGAAATCATTAAAACAGCTGGCACACTTTTTTTGTGATCGCTGTTATTTACTGAATAGTGGTGATCAAGTGATCTGATACCAGAAAATCTGGCCCTGACCATGTTCTCCGGGGTCTCAGCAACCCCTGGAGATTTTCCAACTCTGGGGAGCGCTACAACCTCATTTCCTTTCGGCGTTTTAAAACAGCGATGAGGGAATAAGTACCCTTAGCGGCCACCGTTTCAATGCATATCAGCGGTAGCTAAGCACTTAAAGGCATAATACTTAGGTAGATGCCAGCAGAGACTCTCAAGAGATGAACTCAACCCGACAAGCATTTCGGCTTTGCCTTTATCAGAGGATTTGCATATTAGACAAATGTTGAATTGCCAAGCCATTGGCTTTATCAGAATATTTACATTGATAAGCCATAACAGTAAAACCACCTGCCTATCATTGCACAAAACAGCTTCGACTTGCTGAAGCATGAATTAACAAGTCATCTTATGTGTCCTTTGACTTCTGACACTAAACTGTTAGCAGCAGATCCTTCCTTTAAAGGGAACCTTTCAGTTGATTCATATTGCCCAAACCCCGGACAGCATGAATCAGAGTCTGGCTACACGATTGCAGCCAAGTATGTTTTTCCCTGAAATGTTGCAGAATTTCAAAGAAAACAGATAAAAGATCTTCTCCCCATACATCTCTAGTTATTGACATCTCTAGTTATAGGTCTCTCACAATGCACACACATAAAAGAGACTTGTCAGTCAACAAAAGTGGTGCCGGAAGAGGATGACCAGGGGCGACGCTTGACTAATCTTGTCTCTGCCTATAGTTTTAATTTATGTTTTCTCTGAAGCAACAAAGCAAAGTAAAAGACCTGGCTACAATTGTGTAGACTCCGATTCATGCGGCACATGATTTGGGCAGAGAAAAATCTCTTGACAGATTAAGTTCTCTAAGAATTGAGGTGGGGAGTTCATATATTGAATTTTCACCAATGAGCCTTGGGCGCCCATGCCCCTGGTGACAATTTATCAATTGTCCTTTCTTCACAGTTTAGCCCATACTAGAGTGGCTCAGATTCTAACACTTGCACAAATTTGCTGCTTCACACACATCAGATTCAATAACTGAGGGTAAACTTGCTGCATAATATAGCTCACCCTTACCAAAATAATGCCAGAATGCGCCAATTAGAAATATCATGAGTCACATCAGTGAGGGCCTTATTGTGACAGTCGAGGTCTATGAACTCATATTCAAGGAAGGTATCCAAGTACATCACTCGGCTATCACCTACAATCTTATAGACATTGAATAATGAGGGGATGATTTGCATGGTAAACGGTTGCTTTATTCAGACAGGTCTCTGCATAACCCCATGCCTGGGATTGTTGGGGGTCCATTGGAGAGTTGATAATTTTAACAAAGATGTCTTCTCCATATACCCCGTATCAGTTAATTTGACTCTCCTGCTACATCTGATCAACCTTTGGAAAACCTTTTTAAGTCGGAAGTAATTGGGGGATCATTTGAAGGATCAGCATAGTACTTCTGATGCCGTTTCTCCTTTAGACTCCTCAGATACATCCAGCGATTCATTCATAACATCTTTCTGGTTTCACATAAAAACATAATTGGCTGCGCAAAACTTAGATCTCCCATAAACACACAGTTATGGAAATGCTGTGTTTAACTAACTCTGATTACGGTCTGAAAATTGGCTTTCTTCAATTCGTTTTTGTTATGTACTTGGCTTCTTCCCAGAGCCTGATCTTCCATCTGCAGCCTGCACCTGCATTTTACAAGACATGACCGAGAAAAGTGTCTTAAAAAAAAAATAAATGTTATTTTGAAGATGTGACTCGATGCCAAGACTACAGTGTGAGCTTAAAGATGAAAAAAACAAGAACAGAGACGTGCACACATCGGGAAGACTTTTGTAGATAGAATTTTACTTTGCAACTGAGTAAATGGTGGTTTTGTTAGTAAAAACCAGATCATTGCTGGCACATAGCCACGTGTCTGAAGCAGACAAGCAGTCAAAGATCCAAAGGCCATTCTCTGTTTCTGGATTCCTAAGCCGAGCTGCCAAGTCTTCCTTACTTAACATTTCATTTTAGTTTCCAACGGATTTATATACTTCATTATCCCATGATTATTTAGCTTTTTTATGTTGCAATAAAATGTATCAGGTCCTTTAATTGTAATAAATCTAATATATAAAGCTGAATGTGTGTGTGTATGTGTGTATGTCCGGGATAGGCATCTGCACCGTCGCAGCTACAGCCACAAAATTTTGCGCAGTCACACGTCTGGACCCCGAGAGCGTCATAGGCTATGTTGTGAGGTGAAATTTTAACCCTGCGCGTTCCAATTCACCAAACAATTTTTCCCCTATCTACATAATGGGGAAAAAGTGAAAGGAAAAGTGTTGGAAGCAAATTGACAGCTGCCAGATGTGAACAAGGGGGACTTAAAGAGTGAGAGCGATGGCGCCAAAGAGTATTTACTGTACAGTTGCTGAGGTGGGACCCCCGACATGGGATATTCACCACACATGGGGATATGAACACACACGCAAATTGTGCCACACACTACCACGTGCTTGAACACATATACCATCCTCAGCACACATTTCACCACACATACACCAACCTCGCCACATAAAAGTCTAAACACAAAAGTCGTCGCTCAAAACTCGCCACGCGCAAAACTCGCCACATGCAAAACTAGGCTCACGCAAAACTCGCTACACGTGCAAAACTCACCTCATGGAAAACTCGCCACATGCAAAACTTGCACATGTGGAAAAATTGCCACATGCACAAAATTTGCAACACATGCAAAAGTTGCCTCACACAAAACTTGCACATACTCAAAATGCACCACACATAAAACTCGCCATGCGCAAAACTCGCCATGCGCAAAACGTGCTGCACACAACTTGCTACACTAACCTGTCACATGCAACTCAATACACAAAAAGTTGCTACACGCATGTCGCCAACAAAACTCATCTCACAAAAGTCGCTACATGCATGTCGCCACACGCAACTCAACACACACAACTTGACACATGAAACTCGCCCTAAAACACACACATATATACTATATACAGGGGAGATGACACACAGGTAAATACTATATACAGGAGGAGATGACACACTGGTATATACTATATACAGGGGAGATGACATACAGGTAAATACTATTTACAGGGGAGATGACACACAGGTACATACTATATACAGGGGAGATGACACACAGGTATATACTATATACAGGAGGAGATGACACACAGGTATATACTATATACAGGAGGAGATGACCTACAGGTACATACTATATACAGGAGGAGATGGCATACAGGTACATACTATATACAGAGGAGATGACACACAGATATATACTATATACAGGAGGAGATAACACACAGGTATATACTATATACAGGAGGAGATGACACAAAGGTATATACTATATACCGGGGAGATGACACACATAAATACTATATACAGGAGGAGATGACACACAGATATATACTATATACAGGAGCAGATGACACAGGTATATACTATATACAGGAGGAAATGACACACAGGTATATACTATATACAGGAGGAGATGACATACAGGTATATACTATATAAAAGAGGAGATGACACAGGTATATAGAGGAGGAGATGACATACAGCAGGTATATACTATATACAGGGGAGATGACATACAGGTATATACTATATACAGGAGATGACATACAGGTATATACTATATACAGGAGGAGATGACGTACAGGTACATACTATATACAGGAGGAGATGACACACAGGTGTATACTATATACAGGAGCAGATGACACACAGGTATATACTATATACAGGAGGAGATGACACATAGGTATATACTATATACAGGAGGAGATGACACACGTATATACTATATACAGGAGGAGATGACATACAAGTATATACTATATAAAAGAGGAGATGACACTGTTAGGAGTCGAGTTTCCTCTGCTGCACAGGGGGAATCTCGATCCGTGTCTGCTGCGGTCTCCCATTTTGCTTCGGCCGCAGTGGGCTCTGCTCACCGGAGGCGTCGCTCCCAGCGTCTCGCTGGGACTGATTCTGTGCAAACGGTTACTGCTGCCTTTTCTGGCTCTCCTGTTGTACCCTGCACTGATCTGCGGCGAGTTGGCTTCTCTGGGACTAAGTCCTTATTTGTACACACTGAGCATGCCCAGGGCAAGATCTCCCGTTGGAGATCGAGGGTCACATGCTCAGGTACTGCAGCACATTCCATTGGTCCTCTTGGCAGGTCCTGAAAGGGCAAAACTTTTGGAGCTGCTTCCTGTGCTGCAACTATATAAACTGCGCATGACCGCACGTCCATGCGCTAGTATTGTCTTGATAATATGTGTGTGTGTTGTGTGTGAAAGTTGCTCTTTAAAATACCCTCCCTATTGGATGACTGTTCGCGGAAGGTGTATGTTTGCTATCTAGTGCCCGACTTATCCAACAGCACGTTACACACATAACAGCGTCTAGTTGCTGTGACCGCCTGTACGGCGCCGTGCGCTTCCTCTGCGCTTTCCTTACCCAAGCCTGGGTGGTTAGTGGCGTTCATCAGTGCGGCACTGCATGCACTCTTGTGCCTTTATATACTATTTTAATAGTTCCTTTACACACCCAGTTGCGGTGTTGTGCCAGCAAGTGGTCTAGTCGGACTTCAATCCTGTGTTGGGGTTGTGTTCGCTGACTTCTTGCTTGCGCTCTATGTGCGGTACCGCGGTCTTGTGACTCAACAGGATCGCTTCCTTCACGCAGGGTGAAGTTAACCCGTGCGTGTATACTTTTAGTACTGCCATATAGTCCGTCTTACTAGCAGCAGGGTTTTTATCTGCACGGTGGACCTCGGACTGCGAACGCACCTAGTTTCATATCATCTATACTTGGTGCGTTCCGCCAGTCCTTAACAGACACATAGGTATATAGAGGAGGAGATGACATACAGCAGGTATATACTATATACAGGGGAGATGACATACAGGTATATACTATATATAGGAGGAGATGACATACAGGTATATACTATATAAAAGAGGAGATGACACATAGGTATATAGAGGAGGAGTTGACATACAGCAGGTATATACTATTTACAGGGGAGATGACATACAGGTATATACTATATACAGGAGATGACTTACAGGTGTATACTATATATAAGGGAGATGACAAACGTATATACTGAGGGGAAAATGAGAGGTGTGAGGTGCAAATGAGGGGTGTGAGGTGAAAATGAAAAGGTGTGACTGCAAAATGAGAGGAGTGAGGGAAAATAGTGGAGTGATCGGAAAATGACAGATGTGAGGTCGAAATGACAAGTGTTAGGGGGGAATGAGAGGAGTGAAGGAGAAAATATGAGGAGTGAGGGGGAAAATGAGAGGTGTAAGGGAGAAAATGAGAGATGTGAGGGGGAAAATAAGAGGCGTGATGGGAAAATAAAAGAAGTGAGGTGCTATAACTAACCACAGATATTTACTATGCCCAGGCAACGCCGGGCTCTTCAGCTAGTAGTTTCTATACAGTGAGTACGGATAATATTCAGACCCATTTACATTTTTCACTCTTTGTTTCATTGCAGCCATTTGGTAAATTCAAAAAAGTTCATTTCTTTTCGCAATAATGCACACTCTGCACCTCATCTTGTCTGAAAAAAAACAGAAATGTAGTAATTTTTGCAAATTTATTAAAAAGGTAAAGCTGAAATATCACATGGTCATAAGTAGGGTTGAGCGACTTTTCATTTTTTCAGGTCGAGTCGGGTTTCGTGAAACCCGACTTTCTGAAAAGTCAGATCGAGTGAAATCGGCCGATCTTATTGAAAAGTCGGGGTCGGGGATCGGCCGAAACACGAAACCCAATGCAAAGTAAATGGGAATTTGTATTTTTTTTATATTTACTGCAGCACGATATAGCAGAAAAGCCGGTAATTCAATTTCCGACTTTTCATTTCTCCTGCCTAACTCGAGCCTGGGAGCTTTCCAGGAAAGTTCCCACGCTCGAGGTCATTTGAGGACATCCAGCAGAGGGCGCATCACCGGGACTGAAGGTAACTATAGGTCATTGACCTACATTACCTTCATTCCCCAGGGTTTTACAGGCACCAGCACAGCTGCATTATGGCAGAGCTCCTGCCTTTAAAATATTTTAACCCCTTCAGATGGATTTACAGCTTGGGACATTACAGATCAACGGAAGGTATGTATATTGTTGGTTTATTATTTTTAAATTGTTACAGAACGAGGGTCTTCAGGTGGATTGAGAGAGCAATAAAATATTAAAACAACCTGTGTGTTTATTTCATTAATATACTTTTTAATAATGTGTGTGTGTTTTTTTTAACCCTTTCATACAATTGGATTAATAATGGATAGGTGTCATAATTGACGCCTCTCCATTATTAATCTGGCTTAATGTCACCTTACAATAGCAAGGTGGCATTAACCCTTCATTACCCCATATCCCACCGCTACACGGGAATGGGAAGAGAGTGGCCAAGTGCCAGAATAGGCGCATCTTCCAGATGTGCCTTTTCTGGGGTGACTAGGGGCAGATGTTTTTAGCCAGGGGGGGCCAATAACCATGAACCCTCTCCAGGCTATTAATATCTGCCCTCAGTCACTGGCTTTACTACTCTGGCGGAGAAAATTGTGCGGGAGCCCACGTCATTTTTTTCCGCGATTTAACCCTTAAATTTAATAGCTAGAGCGCCGAAATTTTGCATATACACACTACTAACATTAGTAGTGCGTAATATTTAAAAAAACGGGGATATGAGATGGTTTACTGTATGTAAACCATGTCTCATATCATGTCGGGATTAGACAGGAGAAATGAAAAGCCGGCAATTGAATTACCGGCTTTTCAACATTATCGCGCTGAAGTAAATATAAATATATATATGTGTCTCTATGATATATATATATATATATAAAAAAAAACCCCGACTTTGGAGTAAAGATCGCCGACCCGATCCCACAGTGGGATCGGGTCGGGTTTCACAAAACCCGACTTTGCTAAAAGTCGGCGACTTTTGAAAATTGCCGATCTGTTTCGCTCAACCCTAGCCATAAGTATTCAGACCCTTTGCTCAGTATTGAGTAGAAGCACCCATTTGATCTAGTACAGCCATGAGTCTTCTTGGGAATGGTGCAACAAGTTTTTCACACCTGGATTTTGGGATCCTCTGCCATGCTCCAGTTCCCACCGGACCTCTGACCCACACCCCTAATGGTCATGCTCCTTAGGTATTTTCTTCCATCTTTGGGGGTCACCATGTTCTTCAGCCTTATTTAAGGCTTTAGGTAATCTTTATGGTGTTGCCAGCCTCAAACCCTGATTCTCCTGTGCCATACACTGCTATATGAGCGGGCTTCTGTTATACCTGCTTCCTTCTATATATTGCATTTGGCACTTAATAGAGTTTGAATAACCATATTAAAATCCTCTGCAGTGGATTATTCAGACTCCGCATTTATTTACACTGCAAGTTTTTGGCACAGGATCTTGCTCTTTTTTGATGGTGGGGAAATCTGGTACCTTCTATTTTTCTCCATGAATGGGCCAGCTCTGATATATGATTGTTGATGTTATAGCATTCATGCAGTATATTGGTGTGTATTTGGGTTTGTGTCCGGCGGTTTGACCCTATTATGAGGATGTACAGGATTTCTGTTTTTAAATGTTTTTAACATTTTTACTGTTTTGTGGCTTTTCAATAAAATTTATTGTTATATATATTTTGATGGTCCCGGTTTATAGCATGTCCTCATTCTTTTGTTTTTCATATTACTGCTTTTGACATGCTCCAGGTAGACCCCTTCGGCGTATTGTAGTTGATGGTGCCCTCCGTATCTCGTTTTTCTACTCCTCTGCCATTCTTCCTTGCAGATCCTCTCCTGAGGTCCAGAGCACTCTGGAAGAGGTTTTCATCCAGGATATCTCTGTACTTGGTCGCATTCATGTTTCCTTCAATGACAACCAGTAGTCCTGTCCCTGCAGCTGAAAAACACCTCCATAGCATGATGCTGCCACCACCATGTTTCACTGTTGGGATTGTATTGGGCAGGTGATGAGTAGTGTCTGGTTTTCTCCTCACATACCGCTTAGAATTATCATCAAAAAGGTCTATCTTCTCATCAGACCAGAGTATCTTATTTCTCATAGTCTTGGAGTCCTTCATGTGTTTTTTTTTTTAGCAAACTCTATGCGGGCTTTCATATGTCTTGCACTGAGGAGAGGCTTTTGTCAGGCCACTCTGCCATAAAGGTCCGACTGGTGGAGGGCTGCAGTGATAGTTGACTTTGTGGAACTTTCTCACATCTCCCTACTGCATCTCTGCAGCTCAGCCACAGTGATCTTGGGGTTCTTCTTTACCTCTCTCACCAATGCTCTTCTCCCATGATTGCTCAGTTTGGCTGGACGGCCATGTCTAGGAAGACTTCTACTGGTCCCAAACTTCTTCCATTTAAGGATTATGGATACCACTGTGCTTTTAGGAACCTTGAGTACTGCAGAAATTCTGTTGTAGCCATGGCCAGATCTGTGCCTTGCCACAATTCTGTCTCTGAGCTCCTTGGGCAGTTCCTTTGACCTCATGATTCTCATTTGGTCTGACATGCACTGTGAGTTGTGAGGTCTTATATAGACAGGTGTGTGCCTTTCCAAATCAAGTCCGATCAGTTTAATTAAACACATCTGGACTCCAATGAAGGAGTAGAAGCATCTCAAGGAGGATCACATGAAATGGACAGCATGTGACTTAAATATGAGTGTCTGAGCAAAGGGTCTGAATACTTATGACCATGTGATATTTCAGTTTTTCTTTTTTATTAAATTTGCAAAAAATTCTACATTTCTGTTTTTTTCCCAGTAAAAATGGGGTGCAGAGTGTACATTAATGTGAAAAAATGAATTTTTTTGAATTTACCAAATGGCTGCAATGAAGCAAAGAGTGAAAAATTTAAAGGGGTATAAATACTTTCAGTACACACTGTAGGTCTTCACTTTACTATTTATTTGCTACAATTTTCCCAAAGTTTTGAGATACAACGGCAAGGGAAGACTTTAAAGAGTATTTACCACTGAAATAAATACCTTTGTAAAAATATTATCGCATACCGGGTATATCATACTTCTAGTTCTGTTAACGGAACACAGATTCTTAGCAGAAAAAAAATGGCAATTAGGGTTGTCACTAAGTTTTTCACAGACTCTGAAAGAAAAATACACATATATTCCCACTGTACAGTGGTATACTTTTACGCGGGTGTGGAAAAAATGTTGAAAAGTAAAAATGCTTTCAAAAATAGAAATAGTAGTTATTTTTATCAATTAATTAAATAATGCAAAGTGAATCGACAAAAGAGAAATCTTTGCCTTCAAAGCACCATCAAAGCATCAATTCTTCTAGGTACACTTAGACAATTTTAGAAGGAACTCAGCAGGGAAGTTGTTCTAAACATCTTGGAGAACTAACCACAGATCTTCTGTGGATGTAGGCTTGAGCAAATTCTTCTGTCTTTTCATGCAATTCCACACAGACTTGATGATATTGAGATATTGAGATCGGTGCTCTGGGGTATGTGGGCTTTTTTGTGGTGCATGGACTTTAGGAGAGGCCCCCTTCATGGCTGACACCCATGAATCCATTCCTCTGCAGTGTTCAATGTATTGTGTCACAGGAAACACTCACCTCGATTTGACTTTCTAGCTTTTTAGCTAATTGCCTGCAAAAAACTTACATGTTGATTTTCATCAACTCTTCTCATCTGAAGAAACTTATATTTGGTATTAAACTTAAGGGTTGTTCTGGACGCCTCTGTGAGATGGTTGAAGTTCCATTTGCTTTTTGCAGTTTTGTTAAATTTTTTTCGCTACAGTATTCTTACAGATAAGTAAAGCTTTGCTGATCTTCTTGTTGCCTTCACCCATCTTGTGAAAAGAAATTTCACATTTGCAAATCTTGACTAGAGACCACACACACTAAAATAAATCAGTAACCTATATAAATTATATATATATATATATATATATATATATATATATATATATATATATATATATGTAAGGTGAATGAATATAGTATATATATATTTAGCAAGGTATATGAGGTATGTTGTAGGAGTGTCGGGATCACACTCAGTCGGAGCAGCCTTTGGAAGTGGGGAATCACCAGAAATAATACACAAGACACGTCTTGTATAGTGTATCACTGGGAAGTCTCTGAAGCACGCCTGCCTTCAAGGTGCTATCCCTTCTTTATATAGTTGTTTCAGTAGGTTTAGTGGTTATACAAGTTTTGCATGTTTAAACAAAGAGACAAAACAGGAAAGAAAGAAAAGAAAAGAAAACAGTTTCGTGGGCGGCAGTTTCACAACAAACAGTACAAAGGCAATTCCACAGACAAGAAAAACAGGATTTCATACTATAGCTAAAATGTCCTTGAATGGACAGGTCAATATTTATCACAAATTCTTTTTTTTTTTTTTTTTTGTTCATTGAGGTAATCATTTTTGTTCTGCTCTTCACAATCCCCCCTTTGACATATTCCATTCAAAACCTTGTCGATCATTTTAGTCATTCTTTTTGTGATATTACAAAAAAAAAAACTTTATATTCTCGCATCCATTACACAAAATTTATTTGTGCATACCGAGATACCCTTGAGTACAACCTTGAATAATACATGTATAATTACAATAACCATAACTGTATGTATTAGGCTTTGCATAATCCCGGTAACCCACCCACCGATCCCTCTGAACCAATTGGCCGGGTTAAGAAAATGAAAAGGTATCTGACCACCAGCTATCCTTATTTTGGTCATTGTCTTTGTCATACTGATCCCTGAGTCGTTGTACGTCTTTTAATTTAAATCTCATACTCATAGTACTATTCGGGTCTATATAATGACAGCAGGTGGGTCCGATGATTTGACACATACCCCCTTGTGAGGCAGTTAGGTAATCCAATACCAGGGTATGTTGGTTAGTGACTATTATAAGCTGATTCTGTACAGCTATACTAGTATTTAATATGTCCAATATATCCCAAATCTGATCATCTAGATAATCCGTGGCTCTAACTAATTTATCCCACATTTGTGTTAACATAGGATAAATAAAAATGGTACTAGCAATTTTGTTGGGAATTCCCATTTGTACTATATGCGGCCTCCCCGAGGGACGTGGTGAGTTATCTGCAGCTCTTTTATACAGTGTGTGCTTGGGCACGGCTTGCATATTCACTTGTTTATTTGAAATTATGAAAGTAGCCGGGGTTAGGCGTCCTAATGTACAAGTACCCTTTATACCTACGGGAAGCCATTTATATGCTCCTTCTCCGCATATCCAAAATGTACCCTCAGGCAGATCCCACAAAGCTGAGTGCTGCAATACCAATCTGTGAGCCAAATCCACAAAACTAGATACATTCTGAAGCATACACCAAGAGGGTTTTTGTCCCAAGGGGCTACAGTACCCGGCTGCGGGATTCCCACATACATGCATTCCGTTGACATACTCATTGGATTCATTACAAACCAGGTTCCCCGGCTTACTTGTACAACTGTTTGCATCACCTTGGGGGAACAACTCAGAATGTTCCCATTTTCTATTATGTATGTATCTTTCCAATACTGTAGGTTTGAAAGCATCAGAGGAAGGGGTGGTTGTACTGAAACTGAGCTGTAGATTTTCAGTGGGGACCTGTCCTAAATCAGTTAATCCAGTCTTATTCCTGGGTACCCATTTTCCTCCCTTGAATGCTAAATATTGTAAGTTGTCTATTTTTCCTGTAAGATTGCCCTGCCACCAAGGAAATTCTACCCATCCCACAATTGGTATGGCGATTGTAGTATTCCATAGTCTAGTATTGCCAGGTTGGTTGTTGGCCAGGTTGTCTGAACAATTAGGCCAAACGAATATTTCTTCAGCTGACACGGGAACTGCTAGAAAAGGTATACTTGTGGCTGATACTGGTGAATGGGTACAGATCCAACAATCTGCCAGGGGTTGCGTATTATTTAACAAGTCATGCACTAATTTTCTATGATGTTGTACGAATCTATTGTTCAAAGGGGCTAGAGAATTCAGTCTTTCCCATGCCTCCGTTGAGGTTAACATTATTAACATCAATATCATGAGTCTTATACTGCTTTTTTGCAATGGCTTGCATGTATCCATGATGCCTTTCCTTCAAGCTTGACTGCTGTTGGAGTTGTTAACAGGACTTGGAAAGGTCCGTCAAATCTCGTTTCCAGAGTCTTTTTGGTGTGTCTTTTCACGTAGACTTGATCACCAGGTTCCAACTTGTGGCCTCCTTCGAGATTTTCTGGATCTGGAAGGGAAGCAAAAACTTGCGAATGCACTTTAGTTAAACGTTTTTGTAATTCTTGTACATAAGCAGTTAAAGTCTCAGTATTCAACATCAGTTGTTGTGGAAAATAACAACCCAAATTTGCTGCTCTACCAAAAAGAATCTCATGTGGTGACAGCTTAGCCTTCCCCCTTGGGGTGTTTCGGATGGAATACAGGGCAAGTGGTAGACACTCGGTCCAAGGCTTTCCTGTTTCTGCCATGGCCTTCTGGATTTTTAATTTTATTGTCCCATTTAATCTTTCCACTTTACCTGAACTCTGTGGATGATATGGAGTGTGAAACTGGTTTTCTACTCCCAACATTTTCATAACATTCTGGAATATTTCCCCAGTAAAATGGGTACCTCTATCTGACTCGATCACCTCAGGCATGCCGTAACGGGGTATCAGTTCATGTGCTATTTTAATGGCAGTAGTTTTTGCTGAGGCTTTACGAACTGGATAAGCCTCTGGCCACCCTGAGAACATGTCCACACACACAAGCACATATTCGTATCCATTGTACCTAGGAAGTTGGATGTAGTCGATCTGGAGTCTTTGAAAGGGATACAGTGGTCTTACATGATGCTTGGTTGGGGTTTTAATGGCCTGACCTGGATTGTGTGCCAGGCATATAGCGCATGCAGCACACATGTTCCGAGCAAAATTACCAAAGCCTGGAGCCAACCACCTTTCTTTTACCTTGAGCGTCATACCATTTGCCGACACATGCGTGGGTAGGTGGAGGTCACTTGCCACTGCGGGGTACCAGGCTCTGGGTAAACACAACAAAGTTCCTTTTTTCCATAATCCTTGCTGATCTTCTGCCCCTTTTTTCTGCCACTGCCCTCGTTCTTCGTCGTCTACCTGTTTCTGAGCTTCCTTCAATCTTTCCTCATCATCTTCAGAGCTATCTAGTGTGTGGGCATGATGTAAGGGTTTACGTGCTGCCTGTTTTGCTGCCTTATCGGCTTTATCGTTACCCCTGGCTTCCTCGGTGTCGAGTCTCACATGTGCAGCTACCTTTATCACCGCTATTTCTTTAGTTTCTTGTGCTGCCTCCAGAATCTGTCTAATGAGGGAGGCATGTTTAACAGGTTGGCCTGAAACAGTCATATAACCTCTGGCTCTCCATATTACGCCAAAATCGAAAATAATGCCATGTGCATATCTAGAATCAGTGTATATGTTTGCTGTCTGATCTTTGGCTATTTTTAGAGCTTCAACTAATGCCGTAAGTTCTGCTTCTTGTGCAGACTGATTAGCAGGGAGAGGTTCTGCTTTCAGCACTTCATGCTGAGTTACTACCGCATAACCTGTATGAAATTGTCCATTCATATCTGCATATCTACTGCCATCTATGAAAAGTTCAAATGTAGCATTACAGAGTGGCTTGTCACGTACATTACATAAGCCCTGAGTCTCTTGTTCCATTAATTGTACACAATCATGCATTGACTTTGATGGGTCAAAGGAGTTGGAGAGTGCAGTTGCAGTTTCCTCAGGTATGGTACCCCCCTCAGACTCTAAAGGGAGCAAAGACGCGAGATTAAGAGTCTGAATCCTGGCAAAGGAAATGTTGGGCGGCAGTAGTAGGGAACATTGGAGACGGAGGTGTCTGGCCATTGAAATATGTTTAGGTTGGACCTGGTTAAGAATGCCATGTACATAATGAGTGGTCTGAACTAGAAGTGGGTGATCAAGAACAATCTCAGAAGCTTTATCTAATAACAGTGAAATTGCGGCTACTACTCTTACACAAGAAGGTGCGGCTCTAGCTACAGGGTCCAGATGAGCTGATATGTATGCCACAGGTCTCTGTTTGTTTCCATGTTTTTGTGTGAGCACCCATGTAGCATGTGAGGATATCTCAGCTGCCATCAATTGAAAAGGTTTAGTGTAGTCTGGGAGTCCCAAAGCCGGAGCTGATACCAGTGCTGTTTTCAAAGAGGAAAATGACTGTTTAGCCTCTTCACTGAGTGAATATGGTGTGTTGGCAATACAGTCATATAAAGGCTGCATGAGTTGACTTGCATGTATGATCCACTGTCTACAGTGTGAAACAATACCTAGGAAAGCACGCAGCTGTTTGTGATTCCTGGGTTCAAGCATGTTACGTATGGCTTCCGTACGTTGAGGTGTGAGGTGTCTGATGCCCTGTGATATGCAGTGACCTAAAAACACGACTGTTTGTTGACAAGCCTGGAGTTTCTGTCTATTTACTTTACAGCCTTCTTGCGCTAGGAAAATTAAGAAATTAACAGTTGAGGTAACTGCCGTCTGCTCATCAGGGCAACAAATAAGTAAGTCATCTACATACTGTAGAATGACTACTCCTGGTTCTGGGATGAAATTTTTTAGCACGGTCTGCATTGCTTCAGAGTACAAAGTTGGTGAGTGTACCATACCTTGTGGCAATCTTGTCCATGCTAATTGTTTACCCTTGAATGTAAAGGCAAACAAATGCCAACAGTTCTTATGTAGTGGCACAGAAAAAAATGCGTTTGATAAGTCAATTACCGTAAAATATGCAGCAGTGCTGGGAATTTGAGACAGTAAGGTATGAGGATTCGGTACCAAAGGGGTGACCGGTGCCAAAACCTTATTGATTTCCCGTAAGTCGTGCACCATGCGATATTTCACCATAGTTTCTTTGGAGGACACTTTCTTTTTAACAGGATATAAGGGTGTATTGGCGGGTGACCTGATTTCTACCAAAACACCTTGTAACACATAATCCTGAATTTGTTGAGAAATCGCCTGTTCTTGCTGGGCGCTGATGGGGTATTGCCTAAGCTGAGGTAATATGGTTCCCGGGGCAGTTTCTAACAGTATAGGAGCTACTGATAAAAATCCTACATCAGTGTCTCCTTTTGCCCATAGGCTGTCAGGAACCCGAGACAAGTCAATTTTTGCTTGTTGAGTGTAAATTTCGGGAAAATCCTCCATTGCCTGTATTCTAACATATGGTTCCAGAGTTTCTGCATCTTCAGGGATGGTCAGCATAACTGTGCCATCTTCTCTAAAATGGATGTTTGCATGCATTTTACTTAAGACATCAGTACCCAACAAGCAGGTAGGTGCACCTTTAGCAAATAAAAATTTGGATACAAAAGTTTTAGGGCCAAAGCTCACATTTAAAGGTTTTGTAAAGGGCAACGCCTGAATTTTACCATCATACCCTTCTGCATATGTAACCTTTGAGGATATATTGTCAGGATATGGTAAAAAGTCCTGATTTAAAATGGAGGATGTTGCTCCCGTATCTATCAGAAAAGGTACATTTTTACCCTCAACTTCAACTTGTATTATTGGTCTTCTAGAAGGAAGAGAGACCTGCATAACTTTCAGTCATTCTGAGCTGTCTGTTTGATCAGGCACTGGGTTATTTATCCTATTTTTGGGTACAAAGGTTCCTGAATCTATATCTGCTTTTCTCTTCCTACATTCCCTTTGGAAATGTCCTGGCTTCTTACAGTAATGACAAGTAAACTTTTGATTAGCAGAGCCAGTATTAGCCTGTGCAATTCTTACTGGCTTAGAATTTTCTCAAGTCCATTTCTATCCCTACAGCTTTCTGTCTAGCCAGGTGTGGGTCTTCCAAGGTTCTCCAATCAGGGGTTGCGGCCTTAAGCTTTTCCTTCACTTTTGGAGACAATCCATCTATAAAGGTTTTTGTAACTAACCTCATCATTCCTGGAGCGGTTAGATCCATGCCTTCATCTCTGAAATTATTTTCTACACTTAGATAATATTCGTCTACTGATTGTCCAGATTTCTGAGCCACCACTCCCGTTGTTCCTCTCTGCCTCTGTCTCTCCCTCATGAAAACCATTAAGTGATCTACAAATTGTGTACCTGATTCTATCGTTTGTAAGGCACCATCTCCTGCTTGGGGCCTATGTACCTGTAGATTCGCTAATAGCTCCTGGAAGAGTCCAGGAGTCATTTTCATTCTACATAATTCTTCTCCATCTGCCCAAACTCCAGCGTGAGTCTGCATAATTTGCTGTATATATTGTGCAAATCTAACTGGACACTGGGTGGGATCTGGTGCGTTATGCAAGAGAGACATGCCTTCAGCGGGGGACCAAGGGAAATATTGTCGAGTTTGGTGATATCTAGTTCCCATTACTCCGTCAGCACCAGGTTCCCTAAAGGGTCTTGGTACTACCCTAACAGGGGCAAGTACAGCGCCATGTCTAGGTGTACCACAGGCTAGGCAATCATTTCTCCAGTCTGGATTTTGTTGTCCACAGTGCGGACATACCCATCCTCCTGGTCCGGCTAAACTTTGAGGTGGTGTTTGGAGAAAAGATGGGGCATGTGGGTTAAGGTATGGGGGTGGGGTATTTTTAGATTCCACATTTTGTTTTTCTCCACAGCCTGTGGGTCTAATACACCACTTTTTACTCTGTTGATTATATGTCCATCCCTCATTTTCTGCTACCCTAGAGACATCAATCAATGCTTGGATCTGATCTATCCATTTCTTGTCTCTGATTATGCCTTTTTTCCTTTCCTGAATTCCTTCCCATAGTTTTCTACTAAAAGCTTCTGCCCTAGTAACTCCAAACTTACTAAAAATCTTTTTCAGCCCCTTAGTGGCATCTTCACCACTTCTCTCCTTTATGATAGTATAGATATCTAATTCTTCTGGTTCCGACTTTGTTTGCTTATTCCCCATTTTCTTATCCTGAGCTTTCTTGCCCTAGGTGGCGTTTGGGTATGAGAATACCTCGTTACCTTCTTCCTAAGGAGCTAGGATGTCTTTTTCTTGCCCTAGGTGGCGTTTGGGTATGAGAATACCTCGTTACCTTCTTCCTAAGGAGCTAGGATGTTTAAACTGTGTTGATGTAAGAAAATCCTGATTCCTACACCTATAGCAAACAACACATATGCAACCAGACAGAAAAAGAAAAAGAACATACAACGTATCTTGTCCCAGGCTAATTTATCTGTCCTGGGCTTATACTATCACATACAACGTATTCTTGTCCCAGGCTAATTTATCTGTCCTGGGCTCATACTATCATACACTTATCCGTCACCAGGTTTTTGTCAAAGACAGGATCAGAGATTGAACATAGGCGCGGAGGTCTCCCCGAAAGGACGCAACCACGTTGCCCAGTGGGACAGTCACTTCTTCTGTTTCAACCCCCTGGGCGGCTTATAGGGCTATTCCCAACTTCCACACACCTTCTATTCACATTCACTCTCATTCAATGCCGTACTCCGTGAGGTGATCAATTCCTAAATAGTTCAAGAACCCGAGCTATAGGTATCCTCCTCTACTAGAACTACCCGCTAAAGAACACGACACAGAAAATCTTACGGACAGTGCAGGGCAGATATAAGAGATCTAACAGTGTCTCTTACCTGGCCAGGTTTTTGTTCATCTGCCGTCCATTATCCCAGATTCTCTTTTCGTTCGTATTCTGCCGGTGTTCTTGAAGGAATACACAGACCTCGGGTCCCTGTTCAGGCGCCAGGAAATGTCGGGATCACACTCAGTCGGAGCAGCCTTTGGAAGTGGGGAATCACCAGAAATAATACACAAGACACGTCTTGTATAGTGTATCACTGGGAAGTCTCTGAAGCACGCCTGCCTTCAAGGTGCTATCCCTTCTTTATATAGTTGTTTCAGTAGGTTTAGTGGTTATACAAGTTTTGCATGTTTAAACAAAGAGACAAAACAGGAAAGAAAGAAAAGAAAAGAAAACAGTTTCGTGGGCGGCAGTTTCACAACAAACAGTACAAAGGCAATTCCACAGACAAGAAAAACAGGATTTCATACTATAGCTAAAATGTCCTTGAATGGACAGGTCAATATTTATCACAAATTCTTTTTTTTTTTTTTTTTTTGTTCATTGAGGTAATCATTTTTGTTCTGCTCTTCACAGGAGTGAGTGGAAACCACTCAGTGTACAGGGTAAAGCCAAAGCCCAAAAGCATAGACTAAAAGAAGGAGAAGAAATCCAGGTTAGGATATACGTATATTTATCTTTATTGAAAGACATGTTAAGTTTGCACAGTGCAAAGTGAGACACCTTTCTGAGGAGGATAGAACTCCATTTCATCCTCAATTGCTGTCTTGCGCTGCCAAATGAAAGCTTTAGAAAGTGGTGGTGTGAAGTCAATGGAACCTGTAGCTGAACATCTGTCTCATAGCCCCTTGCTGTGCAAATGCCTTCTGATGGTTTCTTTAGACTCTGTTTGATGCCTTAGGCTTGGGAAGTGACATCCAATTTCACTTGCAGTACAGAATGAATCAATCATGGAGCCATTTTTCAAAACGACAACACCAAGCCGCATGTTGCTCATGCTACTGTGAGCAGCTTTCTTAGCCTAAACATTCTACTATTGCCTGCAGTGTCTCCAGACTTCTCTTCCATTGAGTACAACTGGGACATCAGTGGTCAGCAAAGGTAGCTGCCAGCAGCAGATCTTGATAATTTGCCCAAGTGCATTAATTGTGGCAGAACATTCCTCAGGCAATCAGAAATAACCTCATTGATAGCAGTCAAACTGCGTAAATGCAGGGATTTCTGCACATGACATTCATACTTGTTTAAATCAAGATGTTTTGAAAATGTTATTTCTATTTTTTCATCATTTGCATATCCATCCTGTGATATCCATAATTACATAACTTTTGTCTCTTAATGTTGCAGTTTCAATGTTGAGAAGTGTATATATAAGTGCACTGTATATATGTATTTTTATGTACATTTATAACCCCTGCTTCCACTCTCTAAGGTCCCATCACACGTCCGTTTTTGTGTCCGTATGCAGTTTTTAAGGTCCGCAAATATGGATACACCAAATGTATTCAATGGTGGTGCGCCCATGATGGGTTATTCACATGTGTGCAAGTGTGAGAAACCGTCAGACATGTCAGTTTTTTATGTGCGCCATGGGAAAAATGCATGCCGCACACATTCACACTGATGACACACGGATGACATCAGCATAACACGTCCCAGTGCCTGAGAAAAGCCGTACAGTTCACACTGTTTCTAGGTGCCAGGAGCTGAAGATAGCGATCATCATTGTCGTCTGGTTTCCCTGAAGTCAGCGTGACCAGGCGACAATGATGCAAGGTGTATTCAGCCCTCACTGTATACATCGTGTATAAAATTAAGAATGAAATTTAAAAAATTGGTGTGGGCTCCCTAGTAATTTTAATAACCAGCTGAGGGAAAGCCCATGGATGGGGCTGATATTAATAAACCTGGAAAGGAGACTATATCCTAAAAGGTTCCTAGGCTATTAATAACAGCTCACAGCTGTTTGCTGCCTTTGCTGGTTAGTTTACGGGGGACCCCAGAAAATAATGACGTAGGGTCCCCTTATAAATTTTAGCCAGCAAAGACTAAAGAGCCAGCTATGGGCTGAAATTAATAGCCAGAGAAAAGGCCAGGGATATTGCTTCGGAGTTATTTACCCAAAAGGAGGCCTATTGTAGAAAAATGGAGCTTATCCATAAATATAAAGATAACTAACCAAAAAGGAATGGGCACCAGAGCAGTATTCAGAAAAATGCATATAACTTTATCACAAAATAATTTTTTTTAAAACATAAGAATAAAACCATGAAGATGAAGACAATTAAATAAAGACAGTTTATGAAAGGCAATACAAAAGGTGGTGACTAGAGTTGAGCGACCTTGACCTTTTTAGAGTCGAGCCGGGTTTCGCGAAACCCGACTATCTCAAAAGTCGGGTCGAGTGAAATCGGCCGATTATGACGTAAAGTCGGGATCGACCGAAACACGAAACCCAATGCAAGTCAATGGGGCAGCATAGTCGGCAGTGAGTGGGGGCCAGGAAAACACCTAGAGTGCCCATTTTAATGTCAAAACCATCCATTCTTCTTAATGAAGCTTGTCAAGCATAATTTACCTTATAATAATTGGAAGGCATTTGAAATTGGGGGTCATTTGGCTAAAGTTGTGTGGGGTAGGGCTGGTTCAAGTAATTAGTGGGCCCAGGAAATCTGGACCACGTCACGGCAGTGGAGCAGGGAGAGGTAAGTATTTCAACTTTGCAAGTGCTGTGATCCTGAGCAAGCAGGGGGGGCCCACTTGTTGGCATTGGCACTGGCACAGGGCCCCTCAAAGTACAGCGGTGTGTTTGCACGGCGGGGGCGCCTCCCACCGGCAGCAACACTTTTGCGTACTATGAGAGGCCCTGTGCCAGTGACGTCGCCAACTAGTATTCCTCCCCCTACCTGATGAAGGAACCTGCACTTTCATCTGCACCTTCCTCTTTGTCCCCGTGTAAGGTGGTATGGTATGCGGGAAGAGCAACCTGACTTTCAGCAGGGTCACAATGTTGTTGTGTAGCATGCACGGGGAATGTTGCGTTATGGGTCAATGTACCAGCAGACTCATCTATCACTGGCTGGGCAATGGGCACGATGAAGTGGAAACACAGATATAGGCCCAAAGAATAAAGTGGGCTAAATGCAGTTCAAAATTGGTAACACAGGAATAACCAGGGGGCATTGCAGTGGAGGACAACTGGAATGAGAGGCTGACACAGAGAGTAGGGCCAAATCAGTAAGTAGTCGAAATGCAGTTCAAAATTGGCAACCGTAGTAAACAGGCGGCACAGCTTTGTTCAGTGGAGGAGAACAGCAAGGAGTGGCAGACACCGATAGTAGGCCCCAACCCAACTAGTAGGCCAAATGCAGTCTAACATTAACAACTACTTAACGAGAGCCTGAAAATGGAATTTCAGGACAGGAAACCAGGAGAACAGCAAGGAGTGGCAGACACCGATAGTAGGCCCCAAACCAACTAGTACGCCAAATGCAGTTGTTCCATTTAACCACAATTTAATGAGAGCCTGAAGATAGAAGCTCAGGAAAGGCAACCTGGGGAACACCTTGGAGTGTAACACACCATCTCTCTCCACCCCATACCCATTTTGTAGGCCTAATGCAGTGTACTTTTCTACAACTACTAAACGAGAGTCGGAAGACCGAAGCAATGGCAAGGAAACCTGGGGAACACCTTGGAGTGTAACACACCATCTCTCTCCACCCCATACCCAATTTGTAGGCCTAATGCAGTGTAGTTTCCAAGAACTACTAAACGAGAGCCGGAAGATCGAAGCTCAGGAAAGGCAACCTGGGGAACACCTTGGAGTGTAACACACCCTCTCTCTACACCCCATACCCAATTTGAAGGCCTAATGCAGTGTAGTTTCCAAGAACTACTAAACGAGAGCCGGAAGATCGAAGCTCAGGAAAGGCAACCTGGGGAACACCTTGGAGTGTAACAAACCCTCTCTCTACACCCCATACCCAATTTGTAGGCCTAATGCAGCGTAGTTTCCGACAACTACTAAACGAGAGCATGAAGATCGAAGCTCAGGAAAGGCAACCTGGGGAACACCTTGGAGTGTAACACACCCTCTCTCTACACCCCATACCCAATTTGAAGGCCTAATGCAGTGTAGTTTCCAAGAACTACTAAACGAGAGCCGGAAGATCGAAGCTCAGGAAAGGCAACCTGGGGAACACCTTGGAGTGGAACACACCATCTCTCTACACCCCATACCCAATTTGAAGGCCTAATGCAGCGTAGTTTCCAACAACTACTAAACGAGAGCCGGAAGATCGAAGCTCAGGAAAGGCAACCTGGGGAACACCTTGGAGTGTAACACAACGTCTCTCTACACCACGGAAGGGCTGATTCTTAGGAAGGAAGGCTGTTGGAAATAAGCATTGCGCGTCCGAGGGTGATTATATTCTTATTAGGTATATACTCACCCTCGGACGCGCCCTGCTTCTTTATTTGGAATGAATGTTTATTTGCAATGTGGTGTTGACTTTCTCTATTATTTTGGTAATTAATGATTTTATTATTTTCATTGTTTTGCATCTTCTCGGCAATAATATAAAGAAGACGCGACAGGACAACACTCGGTGGATGCCATATGTGTGTTTTCAATTTAAAAAACCTTTCAGTTAACTACTTGCAGGAGAAAGTAATTGTAGCTGGTGGCCATTTTTAGTACTGTACCAGATTTTAGTTGTGTGTTTGTTTTTAATGTTAAAATGTCTGCATTTGATATCTCACCAGTATTTTCTTTTTTATAAGCAAAATACTTTTTTTTTTATTTTATGATGTTGGTTCAAGGGGTACACGGGCAGCAGTAGACAGGTCAGTGGAGGCCTAGTGGAAGGAGGGACCGCAGACAGGCTTCGAAGCCCTAACATAATAAATTGGGCTGCCTGTAGGCAATTTAAAATTGGTTCCAGGGGAACACGGGCAGCAGTAGACAGGTCAGTGGAGGCCTAGAGGAAGGAGGGACCGCAGATGCGCCAATGTTTCCCCCATACCAAATTTGTAGGCCTAATGCAGTGTAGTTTCCAACAACTACTAAACGAGAGCCGGAATATCGAAGCTCAGGAAAGGCAACCTGGGGAACACCTTGGAGTGTAACACACCCTCTCTCTACACCCCATACCCAATTTGAAGGCCTAATGCAGTGTAGTTTCCAAGAACTACTAAACGAGAGCCGGAAGATCGAAGCTCAGGAAAGGCAACCTGGGGAACACCTTGGAGTGTAACACACCATCTCTCTCCACCCCATACCCATTTTGTAGGCCTAATGCAGTGTACTTTTCTACAACTACTAAACGAGAGTCGGAAGACCGAAGCAATGGCAAGGAAACCTGGGGAACACCTTGGAGTGTAACACACCATCTCTCTCCACCCCATACCCAATTTGTAGGCCTAATGCAGTGTAGTTTCCAAGAACTACTAAACGAGAGCCGGAAGATCGAAGCTCAGGAAAGGCAACCTGGGGAACACCTTGGAGTGTAACACACCCTCTCTCTACACCCCATACCCAATTTGAAGGCCTAATGCAGTGTAGTTTCCAAGAACTACTAAACGAGAGCCGGAAGATCGAAGCTCAGGAAAGGCAACCTGGGGAACACCTTGGAGTGTAACACACCCTCTCGCTACACCCCATACCCAATTTGAAGGCCTAATGCAGCGTAGTTTCCAACAACTACTAAACGAGAGCCGGAAGATCGAAGCTCAGGAAAGGCAACCTGGGGAACACCTTGGAGTGTAACAAACCCTCTCTCTACACCCCATACCCAATTTGTAGGCCTAATGCAGCGTAGTTTCCGACAACTACTAAACGAGAGCATGAAGATCGAAGCTCAGGAAAGGCAACCTGGGGAACACCATGGAGTGTAACACACCCTCTCTCTACACCCCATACCCAATTTGAAGGCCTAATGCAGTGTAGTTTCCAAGAACTACTAAACGAGAGCCGGAAGATCGAAGCTCAGGAAAGGCAACCTGGGGAACACCTTGGAGTGGAACACACCATCTCTCTACACCCCATACCCAATTTGAAGGCCTAATGCAGCGTAGTTTCCAACAACTACTAAACGAGAGCCGGAAGATCGAAGCTCAGGAAAGGCAACCTGGGGAACACCTTGGAGTGTAACACAACGTCTCTCTACACCACGGAAGGGCTGATTCTTAGGAAGGAAGGCTGTTGGAAATAAGCATTGCGCGTCCGAGGGTGATTATATTCTTATTAGGTATATACTCACCCTCGGACGCGCCCTGCTTCTTTATTTGGAATGAATGTTTATTTGCAATGTGGTGTTGACTTTCTCTATTATTTTGGTAATTAATGATTTTATTATTTTCATTGTTTTGCATCTTCTCGGCAATAATATAAAGAAGACGCGACAGGACAACACTCGGTGGATGCCATATGTGTGTTTTCAATTTAAAAAACCTTTCAGTTAACTACTTGCAGGAGAAAGTAATTGTAGCTGGTGGCCATTTTTAGTACTGTACCAGATTTTAGTTGTGTGTTTGTTTTTAATGTTAAAATGTCTGCATTTGATATCTCACCAGTATTTTCTTTTTTATAAGCAAAATACTTTTTTTTTTATTTTATGATGTTGGTTCAAGGGGTACACGGGCAGCAGTAGACAGGTCAGTGGAGGCCTAGTGGAAGGAGGGACCGCAGACAGGCTTCGAAGCCCTAACATAATAAATTGGGCTGCCTGTAGGCAATTTAAAATTGGTTCCAGGGGAACACGGGCAGCAGTAGACAGGTCAGTGGAGGCCTAGAGGAAGGAGGGACCGCAGATGCGCCAATGTTTCCCCCATACCAAATTTGTAGGCCTAATGCAGTGTAGTTTCCAACAACTACTAAACGAGAGCCGGAATATCGAAGCTCAGGAAAGGCAACCTGGGGAACACCTTGGAGTGTAACACACCCTCTCTCTACACCCCATACCCAATTTGAAGGCCTAATGCAGTGTAGTTTCCAAGAACTACTAAACGAGAGCCGGAAGATCGAAGCTCAGGAAAGGCAACCTGGGGAACACCTTGGAGTGTAACACACCCTCTCTCTACACCCCATACCCAATTTGAAGGCCTAATGCAGCGTAGTTTCCAACAACTACTAAACGAGAGCCGGAAGATCGAAGCTCAGGAAAGGCAACCTGGGGAACACCTTGGAGTGTAACACAACGTCTCTCTACACCACGGAAGGGCTGATTCTTAGGAAGGAAGGCTGTTGGAAATAAGCATTGCGCGTCCGAGGGTGATTATATTCTTATTAGGTATATACTCACCCTCGGACGCGCCCTGCTTCTTTATTTGGAATGAATGTTTATTTGCAATGTGGTGTTGACTTTCTCTATTATTTTGGTAATTAATGATTTTATTATTTTCATTGTTTTGCATCTTCTCGGCAATAATATAAAGAAGACGCGACAGGACAACACTCGGTGGATGCCATATGTGTGTTTTCAATTTAAAAAACCTTTCAGTTAACTACTTGCAGGAGAAAGTAATTGTAGCTGGTGGCCATTTTTAGTACTGTACCAGATTTTAGTTGTGTGTTTGTTTTTAATGTTAAAATGTCTGCATTTGATATCTCACCAGTATTTTCTTTTTTATAAGCAAAATACTTTTTTTTTTATTTTATGATGTTGGTTCAAGGGGTACACGGGCAGCAGTAGACAGGTCAGTGGAGGCCTAGTGGAAGGAGGGACCGCAGACAGGCTTCGAAGCCCTAACATAATAAATTGGGCTGCCTGTAGGCAATTTAAAATTGGTTCCAGGGGAACACGGGCAGCAGTAGACAGGTCAGTGGAGGCCTAGAGGAAGGAGGGACCGCAGATGCGCCAATGTTTCCCCCATACCAAATTTGTAGGCCTAATGCAGTGTAGTTTCCAACAACTACTAAACGAGAGCCGGAATATCGAAGCTCAGGAAAGGCAACCTGGGGAACACCTTGGAGTGTAACACACCCTCTCTCTACACCCCATACCCAATTTGAAGGCCTAATGCAGTGTAGTTTCCAAGAACTACTAAACGAGAGCCGGAAGATCGAAGCTCAGGAAAGGCAACCTGGGGAACACCTTGGAGTGTAACACAACGTCTCTCTACACCACGGAAGGGCTGATTCTTAGGAAGGAAGGCTGTTGGAAATAAGCATTGCGCGTCCGAGGGTGATTATATTCTTATTAGGTATATACTCAGCCTCGGACGCGCCCTGCTTCTTTATTTGGAATGAATGTTTATTTGCAATGTGGTGTTGACTTTCTCTATTATTTTGGTAATTAATGATTTTATTATTTTCATTGTTTTGCATCTTCTCGGCAATAATATAAAGAAGACGCGACAGGACAACACTCGGTGGATGCCATATGTGTGTTTTCAATTTAAAAAACCTTTCAGTTAACTACTTGCAGGAGAAAGTAATTGTAGCTGGTGGCCATTTTTAGTACTGTACCAGATTTTAGTTGTGTGTTTGTTTTTAATGTTAAAATGTCTGCATTTGATATCTCTCCAGTATTTTCTTTTTTGTAAGCAAAATACTTATTTTTATATTTTCTGATGTTGGTTCCAGGGGTACACGGGCAGCAGTGCCCTTGTCAGTGTAGTAGTAGTTGAAAGAATGGACCGCAGACAGGCATCGAAGGCCTAAAATAAAAAAATTGGGCTGGCTGTAGGCAATTTTAAATTGGTTCCAGGGGTACACGGGCAGCAGTGGTGTGGTCAGTGGAGGCCTAGTGGAAGGAGTGACCGCAGACAGGCATCGAAGGCCTAACATAACAAAAATGTCAATACAATGGTATTGTCAGTGGCAGGCATTGAAGGATGTCAGCGCATAGACTAAACATTGGTGGAGCTGTGAGATAATTTTGCAAGTGGTAGAGCACTGTTTGAGCTGGGGTGGGGGGAAACTGTCTTGTGGCCGGCGGTACAGGCCCAGGGCCCCTCATATTACAACGGTGTGTCAGACGTTGGGTGCGCACCACCACCGCCAGAGACACTTTATTGTACTAGGAGGGACCCAGTGGCAGTGCCGTCGACCAAAAGCGGGCTCACCCACCTCTTCAGACAAACTGCACTCTCACGGGTGCTGTCGCCAAGTGTCGATACCACGGCCCCGTGTGGGGAGTTTGGCCATTTAGTGAGGTGTAAACATGTCGTATGCTGGACAATCAGGTACTGAAAATTATGAGATTGGAAAAGGCATTCAGAATAGTCCACAGGCAAGACCTTTTCATAGGAAAGCTAGGTGTCAGCCGGGCAAGGTGGGGCAAAAGATTTCGAAATCCAGTTGTGGTTCATTTTAATGAAGGTTAGATCATCTACATTTTGGGTAGCCAGACGAGTCCTTTTTTCTGTTAGTATTGAACCTGCAGCACTGAATACTCTTTCTGATAGGACACTAGCTGCCGGGCAAGCAAGCTCCTGCAATGCATATTCTGCCAATTCTGGCCAGGTGTCTAATTTTGATGCCCAGTAATCAAATGGGAATGACGGTTGAGGGAGAACATCGATAAGGGATGAAAAATAGTTTGTAACCATACTGGACAAATGTTGTCTCCTGTCACTTTGAATTGATGCTGCAGTACCTGTCCTGTCTGCGGTCATAGCAAAATCACTCCACAACCTGGTCAGAAAACCCCTCTGGCCAACGCCACTTCTGATTTCTGCCCCTCTAACTCCTCTGGTCTGCTGGCCCCTGCAGCTCGTGTGAGAACGATCACGGGCGCTGTGTGCAGGGAATGCCAGAAGCAAACGGTCAACAAGAGTTGATTGTTTGGTTGCTAATATTAGTTCCAAGTTCTCATGTGGCATTATATTTTGCAATTTGCCTTTATAGCGAGGATCAAGGAGGCAGGCCAACCAGTAATCGTCATCATTCATCATTTTAGTTATGCGTGTGTCCCTTTTGAGGATACGTAAGGCATAATCCGCCATGTGGGCCAAAGTTCCAGTTCTCAAATCTGCGGTTGTGCTTGGTTGAGGGGCAGTTTCAGGCAAATCCACGTCACTTGTGTCCCTCAAAAAACCAGAACCCGGCCTTGCCGCGCCACCAATTTCCAGTGGCCCCGGAAAAGCTTCCTCATTAAAAATATAATCATCCCCATCATCCTCCTCGTCCTCCTCCTCCTCTTCGCCCGCTACCTCGTCCTGTACACTGCCCTGGCCAGACAATGGCTGACTGTCATCAAGGCTTTCCTCTTCCTCAGCTGCAGACGCCTGATCCTTTATGTGCGTCAAACTTTGCATCAGCAGACGCATTAGGGGGATGCTCATGCTTATTATGGCGTTGTCTGCACTAACCAGCCGTGTGCATTCCTCAAAACACTGAAGGACTTGACACATGTCTTGAATCTTCGACCACTGCACACCTGACAACTCCATGTCTGCCATCCTACTGCCTGCCCGTGTATGTGTATCCTCCCACAAAAACATAACAGCCCGCCTCTGTTCACACAGTCTCTGAAGCATGTGCAGTGTTGAGTTCCACCTTGTTGCAACGTCTATGATTAGGCGATGCTGGGGAAGGTTCAAAGAACGCTGATAGGTCTGCATACGGCTGGAGTGTACGGGTGAACGGCGGATATGTGAGCAAAGTCCACGCACTTTGAGGAGCAGGTCGGATAACCCCGGATAACTTTTCAGGAAGCACTGCACCACCAGGTTTAAGGTGTGAGCCAGGCAAGGAATGTGTTTCAGTTGGGAAAGGGAGATGGCAGCCATGAAATTCCTTCCGTTATCACTCACTACCTTGCCTGCCTCAAGATCTACAGTGCCCAGCCACGACTGCGTTTCTTTCTGCAAGAACTCGGACAGAACTTCCGCGGTGTGTCTGTTGTCGCCCAAACACTTCATAGCCAATACAGCCTGCTGACGTTTGCCAGTAGCTGCCCCATAATGGGAGACCTGGTGTGCAACAGTGGCAGCTGCGGATGGAGTGGTTGTGCGACTGCGGTCTGTGGACGAGCTCTCGCTTCTGCAGGAGGACGAAGAGGAGGAGGAGGGGGTGCGAACGGCTACAGCCAATTGTTTCCTAGACTGTGGGCTAGGCAGAACTGTCCCAAACTTGCTGTCCCCTGTGGACCCTGCATCCACCACATTTAACCAGTGTGCCGTGATGGACACGTAACGTCCCTGGCCATGCCTACTGGTCCATGCATCTGTTGTCAGGTGCACCTTTGTGCTCACAGATTGCCTGAGTGCATGGACGATGCGCTCTTTAACATGCTGGTGGAGGGCTGGGATGGCTTTTCTGGAAAAAAAGTGTCGACTGGGTAGCTCGTAGCGTGGTACAGCGTAGTCCATCAGGGCTTTGAAAGCTTCGCTTTCAACTAACCGGTAGGGCATCATCTCTAACGAGATTAGTCTAGCTATGTGTGCGTTCAAACCCTGTGTACGCGGATGCGAGGCTAAGTACTTCCTTTTTCTAACCATAGTCTCATGTAGGGTGAGCTGGACTGGAGAGCTGGAGATCGTGGAACTAGCGGGGGTGCCGGTGGACATGGCAGACTGAGAGACGGTGGGAGATGGTATTGTTGCCACCGGTGCCCTAGATGCAGTGTTTCCTACTACGAAACTGGTGATTCCCTGACCCTGACGGCTTTGGCCTGGCAAAGAAACCTGCACAGATACTGCAGGTGGTGCGGAAAATGGTGGCCCTACACTGCCGGAAGGGATGTTGCGTTGCTGACTAGCTTCATTGGCCGAGGGTGCTACAACCTTAAGGGACGTTTGGTAGTTAGTCCAGGCTTGCAAATGCATGGTGGTTAAATGTCTATGCATGCAACTTGTATTGAGACTTTTCAGATTCTGTCCTCTGCTTAAGGTAGTTGAACATTTTTGACAGATGACTTTGCGCTGATCAATTGGATGTTGTTTAAAAAAATGCCAGACTGCACTCTTTCTAGCATCGGATACCTTTTCAGGCATTGCAGACTGAGCTTTAACCGGATGGCCACGCTGTCCTCCAACAGGTTTTAGCTTTGCCACGCGTTTTGGGCAAGATACGGGCCCGGCAGATGGAACCTGTTGCGATGTTGATGCCTGCTGCGGCCCCTCCTCCTCCGCTTCAGAACTGCTGCCGCCTGCACCCTGTTCCCCCAATGGCTGCCAATCGGGGTCAAGAACTGGGTCATCTATTACCTCTTCTTGTAGCTTCTTGTGTGCAACTTCGTCTGTGTCACCATGGCGGTCGGTGGTATAGCGTTCGTGATGGGGCAACATAGTCTCATCAGGGTCTGATTCTTGATCAGCACCCTGCGATGGCAATGTTGTGGTCTGAGTCAAAGGACCAGGATAGTAGTCTGGCTGTGGCTGTGCATCAGTGCACTCCATGTCAGATTCAACTTGTAATGGGCATGGACTGTTAACTGCTTCACTTTCTAAGCCAGGGACGGTATGTGTAAAGAGCTCCATGGAGTAACCCGTTGTGTCGCCTGCTGCATTCTTCTCTGTTGTTGTTTTTGCTGAAGAGGACAAGGAAGCGACTTGTCCCTGACCGTGAACATCCACTAACGACGCGCTGCTTTGACATTTACCAGTTTCACGAGAGGAGGCAAAAGAGCTAGAGGCTGAGTCAGCAAGATAAGCCAAAACTTGCTCTTGCTGCTCCGGCTTTAAAAGCGGTTTTCCTACTCCCAGAAAAGGGAGCGTTCGAGGCCTTGTGTAGCCAGACGACGAACCTGGCTCCACAGCTCCAGACTTAGGTGCAATATTTTTTTTCCCACGACCAGCTGATGCTCCACCACTACCACTACCCTCATTACCAGCTGACAATGAACGCCCCCGGCCACGACCTCTTCCACCAGACTTCCTCATTGTTTTAAAAACGTTAACAAACGAACGGTATTTGTTGCTGTCACACAACTTACACGGTGAGCTATAACTTCAGTATGATTTAGCTACCCCTTTACAGGTGGGTGAGACCACAATGAAAATCAGCCACAATGTTACACACTCTGTTGTTGTTGGCAACAAATGAGATGGCACACACGCAGGACTGTCACTGAAGCGCAAATGTAAATATTTATCTCCCACTGATTTGTGTTTGTTTTTTTTAAAAGGGAGACTTCAGAAAAAAAAAAATTAAAAAAAAATTATTTTTTACAGAAGAATTTATAAAACAAATAAAATGAAATGATTGTTTCAGGGAGAATTTAGGAAAAAAAAAAAAAAGGCTTTGTAGGGCCCACTGAGTGAGAGAGGACGCACACAGGAGTCAGGAGTGGCACACAAGCCCAGAGGCCAATATTAATCTCCCACCGATTGATTTAGTTATTTTTTTTGGTAGATTTTGGAACCCAAATCAAGCAAAAAAATTAATAGGCTTTCTATGGCCCACAATTGGGGAGAGAGAGAGAGATGGCACACCCAGGAGTCAAGACTGGCACACAAGCAGAAGGGGCAATATGAATCTCCCACAGATTTTTTTTTTTTTTTTTTTTTTCAGGGAGACTTGAGAGAAAAAAAAATACAAAAAAAATGATTTTTTTCAGGAATAATTTAGAAACCAAAGAAAATAAAATGATTGTTTCAGGGAGAATTTAGAAAACAAATAAAACAAAAAATAGGCTTTCTAGGGCCCACTGAGTGACAGATGACGCACACAGGAGTCAGGAGTGGCACACAAGCCCAGAGGCCAATATTAATCTCCCACTGATTGATTTAGTGATTTTTTTTGGTAGATTTTGGAACCCAAATCAAGCAAAAAAATTAATAGGCTTTCTATGGCCCACAATTGGGGAGAGAGAGAGAGATGGCACACCCAGGAGTCAAGACTGGCACACAAGCAGAAGGGGCAATATGAATCTCCCACAGATTTTTTTTTTTTTTTTTTTTCAGGGAGACTTGAGAGAAAAAAAAATACCAAAAAAATTATTTTTTTCAGGAATAATTTAGAAACCAAAGAAAATAAAATGATTGTTTCAGGGAGAATTTAGAAAACAAATAAAACAAAAAATAGGCTTTCTAGGGCCCACTGAGTGACAGATAACGCACACAGGAGTCAGGAGTGGCACACAAGCCCAGAGGCCAATATTAATCTCCCACTGATTGATTTAGTGATTTTTTTTGGTAGATTTTGGAACCCAAATCAAGCAAAAAAATTAATAGGCTTTCTATGGCCCACAATTGGGGAGAGAGAGAGAGATGGCACACCCAGGAGTCAAGACTGGCACACAAGCAGAAGGGGCAATATGAATCTCCCACAGATTTTTTTTTTTTTTTTTTTTTTCAGGGAGACTTGAGAGAAAAAAAAATACAAAAAAAATGATTTTTTTCAGGAATAATTTAGAAACCAAAGAAAATAAAATGATTGTTTCAGGGAAAATTTAGAAAACAAATAAAACAAAAAATAGGCTTTCCAGGGCCCACTGAGTGACAGATGACACACCCAGGAGTCAGGAGTGGCACACAAGCCCAGAGGCCAATATTAATCTCCCACTGATTGATTTAGTGATTTTTTTCAGGTAGATTTTGGAACCCAAATCAAGCAAAAAAATTAATAGGCTTTCTATGGCCCACTATTTGTGAGAGAGATGGCACGCTCAGGACTGGCACACAAGCCCAGAGGCCAATATTAATCTCCCATTTTTTTTTTCCAGGGAAAATTTATAAACCCAATAAAAAAAATAATAATAAATAGGCTTTCTATGGCCCACTATCTGAGAGAGAGAGATGGCACGCTTAGGACTGGCACACAAGCCCAAAGCCCAATATTAATCTCCCACTGATTGATTTAATGATTTTTTCAGGTAGAATTTAGAACCCAAATCAAGCAAAAAAATTAATAGGCTTTCTATGGCCCACTGAGTGAGAGATGGCACACACAGGAGTAAGGAGTGGCACACAAGCCCTGAGGCCAATATTTTTCTCCCACTGATTGATTGATTGATTTTTTCAGGTAGAATTAGGAACCCAAATCAACCCAAAAAATAAATAGGCTTTCTATGGCCCACTCTTTGTGAGAGAGATGGCACGCTCAGGACTGGCACACAAGCCCAGAGGCCAATATTAATCTCCCACTTTTTTTTTTTTCCAGGGAAAATTTATAAACCCAATAAAAAAAATAATAATAAATAGGCTTTCTATGGCCCACTATCTGAGAGAGAGAGATGGCATGCTTAGGACTGGCACACAAGCCCAAAGGCCAATATTAATCTCCCACTGATTGATTGATTGATTTTTTCAGGTAGAATTATGAACCCAAATCAACCAAAAAAATAAATAGGCTTTCTATGGCCCACTATTTGTGAGAGAGATGGCACGCTCAGGACTGGCACACAAGCCCAGAGGCCAATATTAATCTCCCACTTTTTTTTTTTCCAGGGAAAATTTATAAACCCAATAAAATAATAAAAAAATAGGCTTTCTATGGCCCACTATCTGAGAGAGAGAGAGATGGCACGCTTAGGACTGGCACACAAGCCCAAAGGCCAATATTAATCTCCCACTGATTGATTTATTGATTTTTTCAGGTAGAATTTAGAACCCAAATCAAGCAAAAAAATTAATAGGCTTTCTATGGCCCACTGAGTGAGAGATGGCACACACAGGAGTAAGGAGTGGCACACAAGCCCTGAGGCCAATATTTTTCTCCCACTGATTGATGTTGTGATTTTTTCTGGTAGATTTTGGAACCCAAATCAAGCAAAAAAATAAATAGGCTTTCTATGGCCCACTGAGTGAGAGATGACACAGACAGAGATGGCACTCTAGCAGAAATGTCAATCTTAATCTCCCACAAAAAAAAAAAAAAAAAAAAAAGGAACTGTCCTTCAATTACTATCTCCCTGCAGTAATCTCAGCCAGGTATGGCAGGCAGCAATAAGGAGTGGACTGATGCACAAATTAAATAAAAAGTGTGGACAAACAAACAAGATAGCTGTGCAGAAAGGAAGGAACAAGAGGATTTGTGCTTTGAAAAAAGCAGTTGGTTTGCACAGCGGCGTACACACAGCAATGCAGCTATCAGGGAGCCTTCTAGGGCAGCCCAATGAGCTACAGCGCTGAGGAAAAAAAAAAAAAGGAGCTTCCACTGTCCCTGCACACCGAAGGTGGTGTTGGGCAGTGGAAATCGCTACAGCACAAGCGGTTTTGTGGTTAATGGACCCTGCCTAACGCTATCTCTGCTTCTGACGAAGCGGCAGCAACCTCTCCCTAAGCTCAGATCAGCAGCAGTAACATGGCGGTCGGCGGGAACTCCCCTTTATAGCCCCTGTGACGCCGCAGACAGCAAGCCAATCACTGCAATGCCCTTCTCTAAGATGGTGGGGACCAGGACCTATGTCATCACGCTGCCCACACTCTGCGTTTACCTTCATTGGCTGAGAAATGGCGCCTTTCGCGTCATTGAAACGCGACTTTGGCGCGAAAGTCGCGTACCGCATGGCCGACCACGCACAGGGGTCGGATCGGGTTTCATGAAACTCGACTTCGCCAAAAGTCGGCGACTTTTGAAAATGTTCGACCCGTTTCGCTCAACCCTAGTGGTGACACTTAGGTGCCACGTCAGGGCAAGTTATTAATATATATAGGTCTATATATGCGTCTAGAGTAAGTCAAAAGGGATACAAAGGCAATGACTCTATATTTATCTAATCTTGTAATAAAGCAGCTAAAAATATTGCTAAAGGGATTGATTATAAATAATATTACATAATGTACATATTGCATTAGTAAGAGTAGGCAACCCTATAATACATTAATCAGGGATAAAATTCCATAATAATAATTAATAATATGCATACAGAGAAGGAGTCAATCAAGATACAGCTCATGTAGCATATTTCACACTGACCCAGGTATACCAGGAGACTAATAATACTGAGGCAGGATAAGACAAGAGAACCAACCTGCAATGGATATGGGAAAGAAGACCCCAATGCGCGTTTTGCGATGTGCTTCTTTGAGGGGCATCTTCGGAATTGAGGTAGGATGCCCTCTGAGAGGAGGGAAAGTTAGTATATTTAAACCAAGGGAAGGGACAAGTGGTTTATCTCCCCCACTTCTGGTTAGTAGGGTAACAGCACTAACCAGCACTGTGGGAATCATATGATATTCTTTAACACAGGCAATTTACAAGCACAGAGACACTTTATCTTTCTATGTTGGAACAACTTTGGTCTCTTTATGCTGGTGCCTTCCCTATGGCAAGTACTTTCCCCTGATGACTTCTCCTAATGGAAAAAAAAATGCCTTGAGAGGGAATCTATCTGGGAAATTAGCCCTACTTGGGCACTGCCCTTGTCAGGGCAGAAGCAAATGCAGGGGGCACGACAGGGCAGAGTGAGTGATGTTTCTATCCGTATGAACATGACCCAGAGGCCAACCTGCATACAAATTGGGTGAGATCTGCATGTTCCTTGTTTTTTTCAATATAATTCCACTAGGACACTTTATTGTCACTTTAGTCCTAACATCTTTAGTCAGGAACCAGTGAATGCAACATACATCTTTACATCTATAAACTGATGGAGAAAGCAATTTTGTGACTAATTTTATCCTGACACTTGATATAAGGTCTCTATTGGGATTATTGCTGCTCTGCTGAAGTTTTAATTTTGCAAATTCAAGTGCATTTTAAATAGTATCCTCTAGGCTGATATTATGTGTTGTGTGAGAAAAATATAGGCATAAATTAAATTTATGGGATCAAATAACTGAAAATTGGCTTGTGCATATGTATTCTCTTGTTTCACTATGAAGCCCCTACAAATTTCTTGTGCAAGAAATTCCCATGCTTTGTGAAAAGAAGTCCATCTGTGTGCAAACTAAGTGTCACATGGTGTGTCAGTATGCACAGTTCTTCTGAAAGGCCACAAAAGCTGCAATACCATTAAGCAAGAGGCACCACTAACCAAACAACACCATGAATACCAAGGAGATCTCCAAAGAAGTCAGATACAAAGTTGTTGAGAAGTACAAGTCAGGGTTGAGTTATATAAAAAATCTCAATCTCTGATGATCCAGCAGACCACCATCAAATCCATTATTATCAAAGGGAAAGGACATGGTACCACAACAAACCTGCCAAGAGGGATCCACCCACCAAAACTCTCAGCCCGGGCAAGGAGGGCATTAATCGGAGAGGCAACACATAGACCAAAAGTTATCCTGATGGAGCTGCAGAGTTCCCAAGCAGAGATTAGATTATCTGTCCATAAAACCACATTAAGCTGTACACTCCATAGAGGTGGTCTTTACGGAAGAATGGGTAGAAAAAGCTTTTGCTCACACACAAAAATTGTCTGGCTCGTTTTGAGATTGGCAAAAAACTTGAGGGAGCCTTCCAAATGTATGGCGGAAGGTGCTGTGGTCAGATAAGAACAAAATTCAACCTTTTGGCCATTAAGGTAAACGCTGTGTCTGGAGCCAAATGAACACAGCTCATCACCCCAAGAACACAATCCCCACGGTGAAACATGGTGGTGGCAGCATCATGATGTGGGGAATGGGGATGTTTTTCGGCAGCAGGGACAGGGAAAATGGTCTGAGTAGAGGGGAAGATAGCGTGAAACACAGAAATATTCTTGAGCAAAACCTGTTTCAGCCTGTCAGTGATTTGAGACAGGAACGGAGGTTCACCTTGCATCAAGACAATTACCTAAAGCTGCTAAGGCAACACACGAGTGTTATAAGGGCAAACATGTAAATGTTTTGGAGTGGCCTAGTCAAAGCCCAGTCCTTAATCCAATTGAAGATCTGTGGTCAGACTTGAAGATTGCTGTTTAACAGAGAAAACCATCTAACTTGAAGGAGCTGGAGCAGTTTTGCCTTGAGGAATGGCCAAAAATCCAAGTGGCAAGATGTGGAAAGCTCAGAGACTTATCTAAAGCGACTTGCAGCTGTAATTCTGCAAAAGGAGGCTCTACAAAATGCTGACTTTTAGGGGTATGAATAGTTATTCAGACTGAAATTTTCAGTTATTTTGTTTTACTTGTTGTTTGCTTCACAATAAAAAGAAAATTAAAATGTTCATAGTTGTAGGCATGTTATTTACATAAACTGGTGCAAAACATAAAAAAATTCTAGGTTGTGAGGTAGCAACCATGAAAAATGTCAATGGGGGTTGAATACTTTTGCAAGCCGCTTTGCATGACTGCCTACTCCTTTCTGTTGATTTAAGATTCTGCCTACCTTTCTCTGGTAATTCAATATACTGATGACAGACTCAACTGTGCTGCATCTTGGTACCAGCCCAGGAAGGTAGGACATTCCATTGGTGTAACCTCTCAAGAGGGAAGGGGACCCACTTTCATTCCAAGGCTGGCTGGAATTCTGCATTATGATGAGCTGCAAAGGGTCCATATATTGTTCTTCCATAGAGGGTCTTTTCTCTCTGCGTCCGCTCCTGCTGCTTAGCTACTTGTCTATGGTGGTTCAAGATTCTATCCATACATCTTACTCACTCTGCCTTTGCAACTCTACTAGTACTTTCTGTTCCATATACCATGTAGATGGTCCTGTCCTGCTGAATCAATGCCTCTAGTCTGTGCTGCTCGTTCTGACCTATCATTTTAATGAATCCACATCACCAGGTGAGGCCTTAGCATGTTCATGGTATGAAGCCATACAACTTTTGTTCATTTCGATATGAGATGCTCTGTCGCACTTTGTATATTCAGATATATTAGTCCATAAAAATGAGGTTTCTATTGAAAATTACCTCTGTACATACAGAGCCTGATGGCACTGGTCACAACTATAAACTTTGTTTTTGGAGACATGCAGCACTACAGTATAGTTATCATGTAAATTGTTGGTAGCCATATTATGGCTCCAAAAAGCCGGCATAAAGACGTGTAATTTAGACTTACTCTATGACATGGTTTCATTCACGTGGTCACTTATAAATTTCTTTTTTCTGCCCTAAACCCAAAGAATCACTAATCATCAAATCAATGATGGGAGCAGTGGTAGATGTCAACAATCTGAATTGTCATCATTTATTAAAAAATAAGATGTTATTAGTAAGACAATAAGAGAGCACCAGGTTGAATCAAGTAGGGAATAAGAATATACATATATATAGCAGATTTATCAGTCTGATTACCCATTTATCAGGGGCAAATGTACCTTCCTCCAGTGTTAGGGTCGTGACCGACCCGTTTTAGGTTTTAAATGCATACAAATTCTACATGCATTTGTTTATTGCATCAAGACTTTTTGACTTTTTCAGGAACTTATTGTTAAACAAAATACAATAAAATAAAACTGTTTTACTAAATTGTAAAATGCTCTTATTAAAATTATAACATTTGTGTTGTTCGGGTCAATTTCGACCCAGGTCTAATATAAGAGTAAAAAAACAATAATGATCCAACTGCTATGTCCAGCTATCGCCCAATATCGCTGCTCCCATTTGCTTCCAAACTCCTGGAGTAGCACGTCCATGCTGAACTCTCCTCCCACCTCTCATCTAACTTGTTGTACGACAATCTACAATCTGGTTTCCGCCCCCATCACTCAACTGAGACTGCCCTGACCAAAATCACTAACGACCTACTTACCGCCAAAGCTACTGGACAATACTCTGTACTCCTCCTTCTAGACCTGTCCTCTGCTTTCGACACAGTTGACCACTGCCTCCTACTGCAGATCCTCTCCTCCTTTGGCATCAAAGACCTCGCCCTATCCTGGATCGCCTCGTACCTTTCCAACCGCACATTCAGCGTCTCCCACTCCCATACTACCTCCTCATCCCACCCTCTCTCTGTTGGAGTCCCCCAAGGCTCTGTTCTAGGACCCCTACTCTTCTCAATCTATACACTTGGCTTGGGACAACTCATAAAGTCCCATGGATTCCAGTACCACCTCTATGCTGACGACACTCAGATCTACCTCTCTGGCCCAGACGTCACCGCTCTGCTGTCCAGAATCCCAGAGTGCCTATCAGCCATATCCTCCTTCTTCTCCTCTCGCTTCCTCAAACTCAATGTGGACAAATCTGAACTCATCATCTTTCCTCCATCCCACAAATCTTCCTTACTTGACCTATCTATCGCAGTCAATGACATCATGCTTTCCCCTGTACCCGAAGTCCGCTGCCTCGGAGTAACCTTCGACTCTGCCCTGTCCTTCAAACCACACATCCAAGCTCTTTCCACCTCCTGTCGCCTCCAGCTCAAAAATATCTCCAGGATCCGTCCTTTCCTCAACCCCCAATCTACTAAAATGCTTGTGCACGCCCTCATCATTTCCCGCCTTGACTACTGCAACATCCTTTTCTGTGGCCTCCCTGCTAACACCCTTGCACCTCTCCAGTCCAACCTTAACTCTGCTGCCCGACTAATCCATCTCTCTCCTCGCTACTCCTCCGCTTCCCCCCTCTGCAAATCTCTTCACAGTTCAAATTGCTAATACTGACCTACAAAGCCATCCACAACCTGTCTCCTCCATATATCTCTGAACAAATCTCTCGATATCTTCCCTCACGTGATCTCCAGTCCTCCCAAGACCTCCTTCTCTCCTCCACACTTATTCGCTCCTCATCCAATCGCCTCCAAGACTTCTCCCGAATATCCCCCATCCTCTGGAACTCTCTGCCCCAACACGTCCGACTATCAACCACAGTCGGATCCTTCAGACGGAACCTGAAAACGCATCTCTTCAGGAAAGCCTACAGCCTGCACTGACACCGCTGCTGCCTCACCAACACCGGAGCTACTGCCTCACCAACACCGGAGCTACCGCCTCACCAACACCGGAGCTACCGCCTCACCAACACCGGAGCTCCTGCAACCCTCAACCTACTGTCTCCTTCCCCATAATCCTGTAGAATGTAAGCCTGCAAGGGCAGGGTCATCGCCCCTCTGTATCAGTCCGTCATTGTTAGTTTGTTTACTGTATGTGATATTTGTAACTTGTATGTAACCCCTTCTCATGTACAGCACCATGGAATCAATGGTGCTATATAAATAAATAATAATAATAATAATAAGTCCCAAAACTGAACTCATAAACACAATATAAACCAACAGCCCACAGCCAGCTCTACCTCCAACAACTTGAGTTAGGGACATGTCCAGGCATGTATGGACAAATCAGCTTAGAGTTGGTACTTTGCAGAGTATATATCTCCAGTTTACACATGCAACAATGAGGAGAAGATTTGATGTAAGCCAAATTCTGGATTATATCTCAGATGATAATGAATCAGAGGACACACAGCAGCAAACTGATACAGATGAACAGGTTTCTGAGGAGGAAGATGATGTGGAGTATTAACCGGTAGACACAGACAGTTCTGATCAGTCTGATGAGGAGGTCACTGGTGCTGAAGCTGCTCCCGCTGAAAGATTCAAATCCAAAAGTGGCAAGATCAGTTGGAGCTCAGTACCTCCAGATGTACATGGCAGGGCAGATGCTGCAAATGTCATAAAAATGACCCCTGGGATCACAAGGTTTGCTGTGACAAGAGTAAGTGACATCAAGACATGTTTTGATCTGTTTATGCCATTGTCAATAAAAGAAGTCATTATTGCTATGACAAACCTTGAAGGAAAAAAAGTCCACGGCAACATGTGGAATGACCTTCATGATGATGTCCTGGATGCCTACATTGGTGTTCTCCTTGCTGGAGTGTACAAATCCTGCAATGAGGCCACTGATAGTCTCTGGGACGCATCGACAGGCAGGAATATTTTCCGGGCAACAATGTCACTTCAAAAGTTTCAAATGATATCAAGAGTCCTCAGATTTGACAACAGAGACACCAGAACAAAATCTGACAAACTTGCTCCCATCAGGGATGTTTGGGAGAAATGGGTGCAGCTCCTTCCACTGATGTTCAACCGACGGCCAGAGGTGACAGTAGACGAACGTTTTCTCCCTTTCCGCGAAAAATGCCCCTTCCGGCAATACATGCCAAGTAAGCCAGGCAAATACGGCATAAAAATCTGGGCAGCCTGTGATGCAAAAACTAGCTATGCATGGAATCTACAGATTTACACAGGCAAGTCTGCAAGCGGCATCCCTGAAAAAAAACAAGGAAAACGTGTAGTTCTCGATATGACTACTGGACTGCAAGGCCACAACATTACTTGTGACAATTTTTTTACCAGCTATGACCTTGGACAAGAACTTTTCAGGAGGAAAATCACCATGGTGGGCACAGTGAAAAAAAAACAAACCTGAGCTGCCCGCTGAATTGTTGCAGATGAAGGACAGGGCTCCACTTTCCTCAAAGTTTGTTTTTAGAGACACGACCACTGCTGTTTCATACTGCCCCAAAAAACGACGGAATGTGGTACTGATGTCCACACTTCACAAAGATGCAGCTGTGTCATCAGGAAGTGGCAAAAAGCCCAGAATCATCCTGGACTATAACAAAAACAAAGGAGGAGAGGACAACCTGGACAAGCTGACTGCCACCTACACTTGCCAACGAATGACTAGGAGATGGCCAATGGTTGTATTTTACAACATTCTTGATGTGTCAGCATGCAATTCATTTGTGTTGTGGACCCACATTCACCAAGGATGGAATTCAAAGAAAAAAAACATGCGGAGGATGTTTCTTGAGGAACTAGGAAGATCCCTTGTCAAGGCGCACATTGACCAAAGGGAACGAGTGCCCCGAGACCCAGCCGCTGCAGCCTTGGTCTGACAACTCCAGAGCTCAACAAGTGCTTCGTCCACACCCACAACAACACAAAGAGCATCATCACCAGCATCCTCCTCAACCAGGCCTGCCTCAACATCAACCACAACAGCCACAACCCCAGTGAGACCACCTGATTCTAAAAGAAAGAGGTGTCAGGTCTGCCCTAGCAATAAGGACAGAAAGACAAACACATTGTGCTTCGCCTGCAAAAAATACCTCTGCAAAGAACACACAAAAAGTGTCACTTTTTGCCACACATGCATCTAAATACTAGTTCATCTAAAAACTAGTACTTGATTTCTGTTGATTTGATTTGCTTGATATATTGTTGTTTGTTTAACCTAGAAAAGCTACTTTTTATTATTATTGCTATTAATGTTAATATAATTTTCATCTTTTATTTGTATTAAAGTTCTAAAAGCAATCTTGCCTTGTGCAGGCGTGTACTACAGAGGACAGAGAATGAACTTCAATCCAATATTGCAGCCAGCATGCAGCCAGCGGGTAAGGAAAGGGTGAATCAAACACCCGAAAACTCCGCCCATATGACCCAAAACCAGTCCCGCCAAATTCAGGTGACAGGTTCCCTTTAAGACACGGGTCAAAACCGACGTTAACATAAGAAAGAGTAACAGAAAGCTAACACTAGAGGAAGGTTAAAAATGAGATGATCGGCCTGAATGACTTATTTCTGAATCTCCTACATCATTTTTATCAGCAGATTTGAATGAGTCATTATTTGTTCTGTAGATTCAGGTTAGCAGCAAATGTGAATATTTCATGAATATTTTTTTTAAGCTCTTTGTATTGAAGATTATGTAAAGAACAAAATTGACACAACTCAATGAAAGGCCTACATACAATCTCCAAAAATATGGGTACATTAATCAAATAATTTACAGGATATAATAGCAGGTCAACTAATTACAAGTGCTAACACTAAGTTAATTTGCAAGGTAAGATAGTATATCATTTAGTAAAGCATAGTGGCCTCCATATTCCTTCTTCCAAAACTATTACGACACTGTCAGTTGTCACTGACACTGTTCCTAGAATATATTTCTCAGTGAGAAGCTGACATGATTAGACATGTTCTAACATCTAAGCCCTAGACTATGGTGAGGACAGAGCGTTCCTCTCCTTTCCCTGGAATGGGTTGTACTAGAGGCGAGTCGTAACCCACTTTCCATACATTATCAAACTTTTGAGGGCAGTGTCCTTTTTTATAGACAATTTTAGAGGTTGCAAAAGCCAAATGGTTTAAACTGTTTTGCATTTGTTTACACCATTGATAACTGAGTAATAAGCGCCTTGCAATGGGAGAAAATGCAGCAGGTGTAAAGGTACCGTCACACTCAGCAACTTTGCAACGAGAACGACAACGATCCGTGACGTTGCAGCGTCCTGGATAGCGATCTCGTTGTGTTGGACACGCAGCAGCGATCTGGATCCTGCTGTGCCATCGCTGGTCGGAGCTAGAAGTCCAGAACTTTGTATCGTCATGTTTGACATCAAAAGCAACGACGCCAGCAACGTTTTACATGGAGCGAACAACCAGCGAGAACGATAAGTGAGTCGCCGTTACGTCACTGGATCGCTCCTGCATCGTTCTGGAGTTGCTGTGTTTGACGTCTCTGCAGCGACCTAAACAGCGACACTCCAGCGATCTAGTTTAGGTCGGCTCGTTGTCTATATCGCTGCAGCGTCGCTGAGTGTGACGGTACCTTAAGCTATATTTTATTCCTGACACCCCGCTACATTGACCATGGTTAGTTTTAGGACTGATTATGGTCATTTAACCCCCCAGATGCAAATATGACGTGTGACAGCAGCATATAGATGGTTATGAGGGGGATATAGCTCCCTCTTTAACCCTATGAAGGCCCCATGACAGCTGTTCCTTTATTTGTCATGGCAATGTGAAGCGAAATAATGGCCTTTTTGTATGGTGGCCAATTATACAGGGTCTAACAAGCTGTGTCAGTGCAAATTTGACAGGTCTCATGCCTTACAATATAGGGTATGAAAAAAATGATTAAAAAAATTCAAAAATTATTCAAGTTCTATAGTGTAACTAAGCAAAAATGATAAAAAATATTCCCCAAAAGCACAAGAAAGTAGGCAAAAAATGTTTTCCTAATAAAATTGCAGCTTTTGTATAAAAACAAAAATAAAATGATTCAAACTATAAAACTGTCACATTATTTATCCTGTGCAATGCACATCGTAAGGAAAAAAACATGCCAAAAATGGCAGAATTCTATTCTGTAATATAGCGTAACTATGTATGAGGTATCACTGTAATCATACTAATCTGAAGAACAATGCTGTCTCATCAATTTTGCCTCACAGCGAACAGTATAAAAAAGTAAATAAATAAAACAATCACTGTTTTTTTTTCATTCTGAATAAAAAGTGATAAAAAAAGCTAATAACGCCAAAATGGTACACAAAAAGGAATCAATGCTTACTGCAAAAAACAAACCCATTGCAATGGTCTGTTGGCCAAAAATATAAAAGTTATAACTGTCAGAATATGACACCAAAAAAAATATATGTTTTAATGTGCAAAAGAAGCATAAAAAATTATATAAATCTGGTATCTATCTAATCATGCTAAACACAAGAATAAAGTTGCTCTATTACTTACACCGCACAGTGTAAAAGACAAAAAGAAAATACATGCTAGAAATGGGGATACACCTGGGATACAAAAATATTTATTGATCAAAATACACAAAACAAACACAACCCTATTAAAAACAATTAAAATCCCAAAAGTCACAATCACAATCTACAACCTGCTTACAATAAAGCAAAACATCACAAACTTCCAGTGCCTATTAGGGACAGTACAAAATACATCTAAAGGTACAGCCTAAAGTGCCTACCAATAGCCAAGAAAAATAGACTTTACAACACAAACATGTGCATATAAAAATATCAAATGTAAATATCATTTTTCAGAGCAGTGAGAAGTGAATAAACAGACAGTACACAGCCTATGGTCACATGTATGCAAGGGTATACCCGACACACACAGTGTAAATGCAAAATCAAATAATCATATGTAAACATACATGATAATGCTCAAAAGGTCTATAAGCCACAACTGAAGTCACAAAGAGATATGTACTACCAGCACTATGTATCAGACAATCCTAAAGGTTTAGGAAATACTGGACTGTCCACAAAAGATAAAGAGGGCACATCACCCTGAGGAAGCCACATCACCCCTGAGGAAGCCAGGGCGATACGCATGGGGTTTCTTTTCTCGCTTCCTTTGCCTTCTTTTCAAAATGGGGTCATTTGTGTGTGTGTGTTTTTGCCATGATCTAACAAAACTAATTCTGCATTCCAAAAGCCAAATGCCTATTCTTCTGAGCCCAGACTTCTGCTTAAACAGTATAACCACAGATGGGAAATTGCTGAGTTTGATAGAACTTGCAGAACAAATTGAGGTGTCTATTTTGTACTATTATTCCATGTGAGTATGAAAAATTTGAGGTTAAATGAACATTTTAGAGAACAACCCAATCTTAAAAAAAATTATGTGATGCACCTGTGGGTTAAAAAATGTTCACACAACCCTCATATGAATGTTTTGAAGGGCATAGTTTCTAAAATGGGGAGTACATCAGGAGTAACCTAGCTATGCGCCTAAATATTATTTTTCAACCATGAACAGTGTATGATTGCATTTCAGAGAAAATGCACAATTGATTGTGGGGTTCATCACTGTCATAATTAGCATATGAACAATGATTTAAATTAATTCAAAACAAGATAGATTGTTAGCATTCTCCAGACTCAGCAACTGGGAAACATGTGCACGTGTATTAGATAGTGAGGACCATCACAGCAAAATAGATGTAGAACAGCAGATGGCCAAGTAGTACTGGAAATGGTAATTGCAGCTGGAGTGCGGTCACATATAAGAACAGTAGAAAATTATACACTTCCTTGCAACATAAATATGGTTAACCATAGGAGTAGCAGAGACATATGTGCAATCAGGTATTTTGCAGCAGGGATACAGTTGACCACAGGAATAGCAAAGACTTAGATACCGGCAGGTACAATAGCAGCACAAATGAGTTTAACTTTCAGTGAAGAGCAGGATTCATTGCAAAATATAACTAGCAGATGGTAACTGGAAAGAAGCCAGGAGTTATTGTTGGGATAATTAGCAATATGGCTAGAGCCGAGTCTGCTCCATGGGGCTTTTGCATTCCTTTGGATCAATGTATTAGGCTAAAAGTTGAACTTGTTGAATAGTTTCAACCTTAAAACTATGAAACTATGATAAAAGAAGATAAGCCTCTTAAAACGCATGTGGGAGATACGTGCCATACTTCCTGAATACTCGGGTATCTCATGGCTGCCTGAGACAGCTTTCAAAGTCTTTATGTGATGACATCAGAGATGCTTGCCAGGTTACCGAAGTAACCCGGTATGGACTAGTACAGAGGGAATTGGCTATCGGAGAAGGGGACAAGAACTGGCTGTCATGCTGCTGCAGTGCAGTATAATGCAACCTCCACCAGAGGGAGCTTGATAGGGAAGTGAGACGGCGTACACAGAGAAGCACCACAGAGCAGCAGCACTGGTGCCACTAAGGGTCGAGAAAGTGGTCAGACAAGCCAAGTCAAAAAACAATCCGAGACAGAAGTACCAGCAGTACACATGGTCAGGAACAAGCCAGGAGGTTCAGCAATGGTCAGAGCGGATAAGACAAAGTCAGAAGGCAGAAGCGAGTCCAAATACAAGCCAAGTCAGAAACCTGAAAATCAAAACCGAAAAACAGAGAAACACTGGGAAAAGGGCAGACAGAGGGAGTAAACAGACATTGGGTAAGTCAGGGATCACAGCAGGACAAATCAAGAGCTACCAGAGTCAGGTTCACACACCGAAGGCAGAACTATAGCTGACACCACCAGCAGGATGCATCAGAGCTAAATAGCAAACCTGAACCCAGAATGAGGCAAAGCAAAATTAACCCCGTGACGTGATCCGCCCAGAAAAAGGGCAGACAGGATTAAACCCTGGAATGGATCATCATGACACTGGCGCTACAGCAGGGACAGATGAGCAAATAAATTAATAGATTAATTAGACAAGCTAGACTCTGTAGTCATCAACTGGTCAACAGGGAAACTCTATTTTGAAATTTGGTGGACTTATTTGGACATTGTTAATCATGGACCCTCTGAACCTCACAATCAACCCTTTCTCTTGAATTACTACAAAATGCTCCATACCCTGAAACGCTCATTGTTTGCCAAACTTGTATCTGACTCCTGCATCGATATGTCAAATGGAGTAACAAGTACTTTTGAAGTTTCGACTAAGCACGTGGTATCTAGTTTTGTGTCCCCAGTTGTTCATTATTATACCCAGCCATTGTCTCACAAGATGTGGAAATTGTAATTTTTATGTTTGAATGTGCACTTGGCGAAACATTTAATTTCATCACTTTGCTTTAAGTTTCTCACAGCTGCAGCAGTCAGAAGGACAGTCACATTAATATAATACATTTGCGGCTCCACAAATGTTCTTGGCATATGCTCAAAAATGTAGCTTTAAAGGGTACAAATGAAACATCAGGACGAATTGTACAAAGCATGACCAGGTCTCTGTCCAGACGTGCATTAATGGTCACTTTGATGTAAAACACACAAGGCTTTTATGAAATAATTAATAACTCCATTATTAATTGATCAGTTCTCAGGCGATGGGATTTAAAACATTGTTTCCTGTAGTTTTCTTCTGGTTCTTGGTTTAAAAATGGTCTTTAAAGGGAACCTGTCACCCCCCCCCCCCCAGGCGTTTGTAACTAAAAGAGCCACCTTGTGCAGCACTAATGCTGCATTCTGACAAGGTGGCTCTTTTAGTTATGCCCCCTGCACACGCTGAAATAAACGCTTATAAAATGTGCCCCCTCATACCGTGAAGTTGTCCCTGGGGCAGGTCTTTCCCCCCTAATCAGACGCAGCACAGTCATCACTCCGGGCCTGTGCGTGCCGGGCGCTGCCTCCTCTTGCTTCCTTAGCATTCCCGGCGCCTGCGCTGTAAGTATTTTATTCTGGGCGTGCGCAGTTGCAGGCACCAGGAATGCTAATGAAGCAAGAGGATGCGGCGCCCGGCGCGCACAGGCCCGGAGTGATGGATGTGTTGCGTCTGATTAGGGGGGAAAGAACCGGCCCGGGACGATTTCACGGTATGAGGGAGCACATTTTATAAGCGTTTATTTCAGCATGTGCAGGGAGCATAACTAGAAGAGCCACCTTGACAGAATGCAGCATTAGTGCTGCACAAGTGTCTCTTTTAGTTACAAACGCCTGAGGGGGGTGACAGGTTCCCTTTAAGCTGAGAAAGGACACAGATACTAATCTTGGCCTCCATTACCGCTTTCAAACACTGTCTGCTGATGCTCCTCAATGTTTCTGCTAGTTCATTTTGATTTAAACTTTTCCAGTTTCCTTTGAACAATTGTTTGATTTATTCTCCAAAGCATTGATTTTCCAGCAATAAATTCTAAAAAGTTTAAGGGTGAGTTCAAAGGGGGTTCCAATGCAACAGGTCCACTCTAGTATCCCAAATGGCAGAATTATAGTCACTGCTGAGACGGAAGAGACAAGTGTTCTTCTCATGATTGTAGAGCATTTATAACCATCTGGGCCAAAAGGAAAGAAGACGTGTACAAATAATGAATAAAATATACTACCTTTAGTATGTTTTTTCTACCTCTAAATGTCCACCTCTACCTGCTTTGTAAAGGTGTCTTCATTTGTAAAATTAAGAGCAAGATTTTGTAAAATAAGCTGTTTATTGGCCACATGTATTATATATAGATTATCTTGGAAGAGTCACAGAGGTGGAGCCTCTCTGCAAAAGGTCAAAGTAGAAAAAAATCACCAAGAGTGGCTTGATTAACATTCCTGGGGACATACAGTGCCTTGCGAAAGTATTCGGCCCCCTGGAACTTTTCAACCTTTTCCCACATATCATGCTTCAAAACATAAAGATACCAGATGTAAATTTTTGGTTAAGAATCAAGTGGAACACAATTGTGAAGTTGAACGAAATTTATAGGTTATTTAAAATTTTGGTGGAAATTCAAAAACTGAAAAGTGGGGTGTGCAATATTATTGGGCCCCTTTAACTTAATACGTTGTTGCTCCACCTTTTGCTGTGATTACAACTGCAAGTCACTTGGGGTATATCTGTATCAGTTTTGTACATCGAGAGACTGAAATTCTTGCCCATTCTTCCTTGGAAAACAGCTCGAGCTCAGTGAGGTTTGATGGAGATAGTTTGTGAACAGCAGTTTTCAGCTCTTTCCACAGATTCTCGATTGGATTGAGGTCTGGACTTTGACTTGGCCATTTTAACACCTGGATACGTTTATTTGAGAACCATTCAGTTGTAGATTTTGCTTTATGTTTGGGATCATTGTCTTGTTGGAAGAGAAATCTCCGTCCCAGTCTCAGATCTTTTGCAGACTTCAACAGGTTTTCTTCAAGAATGGTCCTGTATTTGGCTCCATCCATCATCCCATCAATTTTAAACCATCTTCACTGTCCCTGCTGAAGAAAAGCAGGCCCAAACCATGATGTTGCCACCACCATGTTTGACAGTGGGGATGGTGTGTTCAGGGTGATGAGCTGTGTTGCCTTTACGCCAAACATCGTTTGGCATTGTTGCCAAAAAGTTTGATTTTGGTTTCATCTGACCAGAGCACCTTCTTCCACATGTTTGGTGTGTCTCCCAGGTGGCTTGTTGCAAATTTTAAACAACACTTTTTATGGACATCTTTGAGAAATGGCTTTCTTCTTGCAACTCTTCCATAAAGGCCTGATTTGTGCAGTGTACGACTGATTGTTGTCCTATGGACAGACTGTCCCACCTCAGCTGTAAATCTCTGCAGTTAATCCAGAGTGATCATGGGCCTCTTGGCTGCATCTCTGATCAGTCTTCTCCTTGTTTGAGATGAAAGTTTAGAGGGACGGCCGGGTCTTGGTAGATTTGCATTGGTATGATACTCCTTCAATTTCAATATGATCGCTTGCACAGTGCTCCTTGGGATGTTTAAAGTTTTGGAAATCATTTTGTATCCAAATCCGGCTTTACACTTCTCCACAACAGAATCACGGACCTGCCTGTTGTGTTCCTTGGTCTTCATGATGTGCTCTGTGCTTCGAACAGAACCCCGAGACTATCACAGAGCAGGTGCATTTATACGGAGACTTGATTACACACAGGTGGATTATATTTATTATTATTATTATTTATTATTATAGCGCCATTTATTCCATGGCGCTTTACATGTGAGGAGGGGTATACATAATAAAACAAGTACAATAATCTTGAACAATACAAGTCACAACTGGTACAGGAGGAGAGAGGACCCTGCCCACGAGGGCTCACAATCTACAAGGGATGGGTGAGGATACAGTAGGTGAGGGTAGAGCTGGTCGTGCAGCTGTTTGGTCAATCGGTGGTTACTGCAGGTTGTAGGCTTGTCGGAAGAGCTAGGTCTTCAGGTTCTTTTTGAAGGTATCGATGGTAGGCGAGAGTCTGATATGTTGTGGTAGAGAGTTCCAGAGTAGGGGGGATGCACGAGAGAAATCTTGTATGCGATTGTGGGAAGAGGAGATAAGAGGGGAGTAGAGAAGGAGATCTTGTGAGGATCAGAGGTTGCGTGATATCTATCATCATTAGGCATTTAGGACAACATTGGATCATTCAGAGATCCACAATGAACTGCTGGAGTGAGTTTGCTGCACTAAAAGTAAAGGGGCCGTAATATTGCACGCCCGACTTTTCAATTTTTGAATTTCCACAAAAATTTAAAATAACCAATAAATTTAATTCAACTTCACAATTGTGTTCCACTTGTTGTTGATTCTTCACCAAAAATTTGCTTTCGGTATCTTTATGTTTGAAGCATTATATGTGGGAAAAGGTTGAAAAGTTTCAGGGGGGCCGAATACTTTTGCAAGGCACTGTAGTAGATCATCTCATGTCCATTGGTATTCCTTTTTTTTCAGTCTATGTGCAGTTTGGCAGTGAAGTCGAGACAAAGTACAGCCAGTTTTACTGCACAACCATAGTAACTAGAAGAAGTTAAGAAAACTTAGCATGTACAAACGTTCATACCTTGCGATGAAATACCTTGTCTCTTGTCCATTTAGCCATATTTAGGGAGTCTAGTTACCAAGTTATTTAGAAATGTGCCCAAAGTCATAAATAAATCTAAAATGAGTACAAAATATATATTTGTCCATTTAATCTCAGTTATTCCAACATTTTATTCTTGATTCTTCCAGCTGGTCTTCTATGTTATATTTGCTGCATATACCCCACATGACTGGTCAGGCCAATCACTGACTTTAGTTGTAAGACTAATGAGATAAGTTATTGGTTGCTGTAATCACACGGAATAGATAGGACGTCACTGGTGCAGCTAGTAAAGCAGGAGATCTGTTGGGAATGGCAGAGATTAAATGGGTGTGCATACATTTTTATACTCATTTTATCTTTTTTTGTGCGTGTGGGCAGACGTTTTGTTAGGCTCACCCTGGTGAGGTGGATTCATGAAGCCGCAGGTGAACGTGTACACATGGACCCAGGGCATTGAAATAGCAAGCAGGAAAACATATGGAACTGCAAGGACTTGGACAACAGGCTATGCTGGATGACAAACAAACAAGTGATACAGGACCCAATGGAAGCCACAGAACAAGGAAAGCAGATGTAGAGGAAAATGGGATGCCAAAAGGTTTTTAGAAAAATGAGTTTTCTAAGATGAATGCTGCATAATATGAACAGTCTGTAAGTATCAGGTTGAATAGTTTATGGCATTCAAAGGGTTAACCATCAGGCTTTGAGAAGCATTAGTTGCAGATTGCAGATGGTGCCAAACACCAAATAGAAATTGAACACATACATTACAGAGTCAATATTCAGACACAAGATTGTGTCTAATTGGGCCTTTAAAGGCCTTGGGAGATGATGCCACTGAGGCCACATATAAGACCTGCCGTGGAGCACAGCAAAGGGCGGCAGCAATAAGGGAAGGAAGCAGAGCCTGGCCCTGAAAATGAAATTGGTGCATAATATTATCGCCCCTTTTTGAGCCCCTCCCAAAAGATTCAGTAACAGGAGATAGAGGGTACTTAGTATTAAATTTCTTGCCCAAGATTGAAGCATTATTTTCCTTTTTAGACATGCAGGATCTCTTTTTGAAACTGTATCCCTTCCAGTCTATTATATAGAAGAGACTCCTATGGACCTTCAGAATCTGGTTAATATGTAATGCTGGTACACGTGGACCCACTGCACCACAGACCGAGCTTACCCTGAAGGGTTGTGACTAAGTGTCTATCGGGTCTCCACTAGGGCCTCTGATGGGCTGCTGGTAGACACGAGGTACCACTCCAGGGCAATCCCCGGGAATGCAGCAGCTGACAGAAGGATCAGAAGCGTGGGTATGAGATACAGGAGGGTGAGACAAAGCATAGTCAGACAGTCCAAAGTTGATGCAGGCACCACAGGTTCACAAAACAGTCAAAGTCAGGGATGGAGAAGACAAACAGAGCAGGTGAACAGTCCTGATCGATAACAGGAGACAAAATATGGAGATATGCTTAAACAAGGTGCTAGAAGGCTAGGAACCAATGTTCGGGAGAGGAATGGCTGATGGAGTATCCTAATATATCACTTGCTAGCAGGTGATAGGCTGGGGAAGCAAATCTCTGCAGGATGGAGTGGATACAAATTCCTGCAGAGTTTGACCATGCCCCCTATAACTCACAACCAGTACAAGTCATTTCAGAGCAATGGTCAGGAAGTGGGTGGAACAGAGCATAACACATGAAGGATAGGGAGGCGCTTTGAAGGTATGCAAGTTGCCGGAGTAACAAATATTATACTCCATGTCTGGGGTCAGGGTCTTATACAGAAGCAGAAACTTGTTGAGAATTTGTTGAGCACCAGAGGACATAGTAGGGAGATATGAAAATAATTAGTAACTTTTACAGTGGAAGGTAGATTCAGGAAAAAACTGAGAGTATTAATTTACCTAACAATCTGAAATGGAGCGATGAATTTAGGAGCGAACTCATTGCAAAGAGTCTTCAAATCTATGTTTTTGGTAGAAAGCCAAACTTTATGTCCGGGAGAGATGTTTTGAACAGGTTGATGGTGTCTTTCAGCACTTTCTTAACTTTAACTGCAGCTGCAGCCAAATTGGATTGCACTTCAGTCCAGATGTTATAAAAGTCCTAGCCCTGAAAGACTCCTCAATAGGAGGTAGGATATCTGAAAAAAAGCAGAGGAACAAGAACGCTCTCTTAGGTTTTAAAGTAAAATAAAAACGTGCAAACCTATACATGTTATACCATACTTACACTGTGAGCTACGTAGGCAGGCAAAGCAAGATAGAAAGGAATACAAAGTCTGGAGTGTTTTTTGGTGTCGTCTGATTGCTGAACAGATCCCCATTCCCAAGGATATCTACAACTTGATGAGGATCCTAATCCTGGATTGAAAGCATGTTTGTTCCAATAGATATTTTGTATTTTTGTATCCATTTTATTTTATTTCACATAATAAATCAACGTTATCCCACATTCTTGGGAGTGGAGATGTTTATTAATCAGACAGTGTCAGAAAATATTCCCAACATTGCAGTACGCCAGCAGTAAGTAGACCGTTTGGTGCTTCTGGCAGAGTAAGATGAGGTTCTCGAGCATACACTGTGACAAATGGAGATTACCCAGAGGACTCTAAAACTGAAATATTCTGGGTGAATCAATCTCAAAGAAGCAAATTCAGCCAATTATTTTGATGGGAATTGGATAAAATTTGTAGACATTGCTCCAAGGACTAATTAATTTTCTAAGTTTGCTCATTTCTTTGGAGATGATAGGCTGAGGAGAAGTTTAAGGAGATTTTGAAGTTCTTGCAGAGCCCCTCCAGTACCTGGAAACAAACTGCATATCACTGTTAGGGACACTGTGAGCTTGGAAACCATGAAAATGCAAAGTATCTTTGAAAAATACGGTGGAGCAGATGGATGTCCTAATAATGGAACAAAATGACACACCTTGGAGAAATAGTTCACTACTACCCAGGTATTTGTGAACCCTCATGCCTCAGGAAGTTTGGTCACAAACTCCATTGAAATCTCAGCCCAAGGAGCTTATGGTATGGGATTAGGTTTAAGGGTGCTGAGAGGTGCTTGACATGAGGGTTTGAAATGTGCAGACTGAGGGCAAGATGCTACAAATTTGTTGATGTCTTGTCTCAATTTGAGATAATAGTAGAAACGAAAAAGCAGTTCAGCAGTTCATTTAGGAGAGTAGAGACAAATGTGTCCAAGATAAGACTTTCCAGTGGAAAATGAAATTTAAGTGGAGATTTGGAAGAAGAGATGGTAATAGAGATACCTGTTCAGGTTCAATTACCTATGAGGGCACATATTCAGAGGCGTCATAAGTGTCAAAGGATCTGGAGCGGGCGTCAGCCCTGAATTTTTTCTTGGCTGGAGTATAAGTGAGGATGAAGTCAAACCCAACATATGAGCTAATTAAAGATATTCTAGATCTTTACGGTCATGATAGATGATCACCAGGAACTTAGCTCCTACAAGAAGATATTACCATTCCTCAGTAGCTAAATTTAAGGAAAACATAGTCAGCACTGGAATAATTCTGCTGGAGAATATTTCTTGGACAACAATTAACAGGGATCATTGCTTGCTTAAGGGGAATTCTGGATGATGTAAAACAGGAGTAGTGGAAAAATGATATTTAAATCTTGGAAGGCTCGAATAGCAGAATCTGACCATTTCCGAAAATGAATATCTTTCATGCAGCATAAAAGATAATCTTTCATGGGTATTGAACCCAGTTTTCGATCCATCACACTCTCTAATTTGCATTGGTTATAAGCTCAACGCTGGACTAATCTGGTGGCGATGGTAGCACCTTTAATCCTGTCAATTCAGACATGGGGGAAATATATACCGTAAATGTCTTTCATGGTTTATTCAGACAATGATAATTTATACATAATTTATACATGATCTCAGAGAATCGTCTTTCATTTCTATAAAGAAGTTTGTCTTGTACCGAAATGAAAATTTGTGGAGGAAACTCCTTCCCTGATTTTTATAATGTAGGTGTACATTGCCTGAATCTCTGGGACCGATGACGTTTAAACTCTCTGGGTGGTTCAGTACCTGGAAGAAACAGAATGGCACTGTCAAATAACCAATGTGGAGATAGTGTCTCAGCTCTCTGCTTAAAGAAGACATTTGAGAAGTCCTGGTAGAGAGCAGGCAAATTGAAACTATTAATTTTTCAAGCGGAAACCACTTCAGAAAAATCTTCTTAGTTCAGGAGTTTTTAGTATTTTTTATTTTTATTTTTTATTTTTTTATTTCCTGAGTAGTTTTTGTAGCGTGTTGGAAGATTCTCTTTCTTGAATTTTTTTTGTAACTTTTTGACATGACAGTGTCTAATTTAGAGCAGTTCAATCTTGAATGAAACTCTATATTTTACCACCTTGTTTTTTGCAAAACCCAAAGAGCTGAAAAACTTTCAAAACACTGAACATATAAATAGCTAAGTGGACTTACAAGAGAAATGAATAGGAAGAGTCTTTCAAGCTGTTTTTAAGTAGAACACGGACAGGTAATTTTCCTCTGTTCTCGACCAGGCCCATTTTGGGGTTTTAATGGATCTAAAAAATGTTCTCGTTTGGATAAATTTTTGCTTCTTTTTTTGCAATATATGAGGCTTCATTTTTATATCATTTTTAATTTTTTTTGTGTGTGCTGATATTGGGAGAAAATGTAAAGAAAAATAGGTAATGTGTATCTATTTATTTTTAATTTCTAATTTCTTTTAACAACCTGATTTTAGATTGAAATAACCTTGAAATTATTTTATATATTTTTTAACCCCCAACCTATTTTCTCCTTCCCCACAATCCTGTAGAATGTAAGCCCACAAGATCAGGGTCATCTCCCCTCTGTATCATTCTGTCATTGTTAGTTTTGTTTACTGTAAGTGATATTTGTATTTTGATGTAACCCCATCTCATGTATAGCACCATGGAATTAATGGTGCTATATAAATAAATAATAATAATAATTAGTGAGAATACTTGTTGCTCGGGTTTTCCCGAGCATGCTCGGGTGGTCTCCGAGTATTTATGACTGCTCGGAGATTTCGTTTTCCTTGCATCAGCTGGATGATTTACGGCTACTAGCCAGCCTGAGTACATGTGGGGGCTGCCTTGTTGCTAGGGAATCCTCACATGTAATCAAGCTGTCTAGTAGCCGCAAATCATCCAGCTGCGGCAAGGAAAACTAAATCTCCGAGCAGTCTTAAATACTCGGAGACCACCCAAGCGTGCTCGGGAAAACTGAGCAACGAGTATACTCGCTCATCACTAATAATAATATATTGGATTTTTTTTTCAATGGAGGAGGGGCTATAAACAGTGATTTTGACTGGACTTTTTTCTTAGTTCTGTTTTACTTATTTATTTTTCTTGCTTTTAATATTTGTGTATGTTGCCCCTAGAACATAGCAGCTTGTGCTGTTAGTATAATCAGTGATTATGCGATTACAGGGTCCAGAGACGAAAGCAATGTCAGTGCTTTCTAATCTGTATACACAAACATTTGTTCATTGCTGTATACACAAAATATCTTGTGCAAGCTGTTTACTCTGCATTGATATTTAAGACCATCAGTTCAAAGTAAAATGTGGACTGTCTGAACGCTTATAGTCAATGGGCAGTACAAGAGTAGTTAAGCAATTTCTCAGGCATTATTTTAGTGGGCCCACTCCAATAACTCCTCAGAAACTTTGTGCACACATAGCTTTACACTATGAAGAAAAATACTAGACATACTTTCCTACACATGAAAATTTTGGAACAGTGTGAAACTTTCATTTTTGGTTACAGATATATTTAAAAACATGGAAAAGTTTTGTTTTATATATTTGTTGAAACATAATTCTACCTAGAAGCCTGGAGCATACATGCATACTGACTGACAACAACGTCACCTGTGTTTCCTGATGTATTAGCATGGGTGCTCCCTGAACACGGCACCTGGGAGTTTAAACAAGCCCTCTCGTGAACTTTCTATTCTAAAAAGTTAGGCTCACATCGGTGTATTTTCTCTCATCTGAGAGAATCGAGTTGATTATGCTAATCCCACTCCGATCATACAATGATCAGAGTGTGATCATAATATGATTTGATTTTTTCTTGCGCTGACATGGTTTGGGAAGAAATCGGACATGTGTACAGCCCGGTAGAATAACATTATTTTGACTGCAATCCAATATTTTGTTGGATCGCCCTCAGTCCAAAGATACGGTCATGTACATGAGTTCTAAATCTGTGTATATGTGTAGTGTGGTGATGTCATTCAGAAGAGCAGCAAAATGGCGCTGAATACTAGAGATGATGGTAGTAGGTAAATATATTAACATTAATGCTATAGTACATAAAAATGTATGCCCCTACAGACCAGGTCGCTGTGGTCTCTAACACTGCCACTGCGGTTGTTACACCCCTGGTTAAGAGTTTGGTCAAGTTTGTTCTGTTGCTCAGATCACTTAAAATGCCCATTATGCACAAAACCTCCTCACCTACAGTGCGGGAAATAAGTATTTGATCCCTTACGATCTTTTAAGTTTGCCCACTTACAAAAACATGAACAGTCCATAATTTTAAGGGTAGGTTAATTTTAACAGTGAGAGATAGAATATCAAAAACAAAATCCAGAAAATCATATTGCATAAATTATATATATTTGCATTTTGCAGTGAGAAATAAGCATTTGATCCCCTACCAACCATTAAGAGTTCTAGCTCCTACAGACCAGTTAGACACTACTAATCAACTCGTTACCTGCATTAAAGACAGCTGTCGTACATAGTCACCTTTATAAAAGACTCCTGTTCACAGACTCAAATAATCAGTCAGACTCTAACCTCTACAACATGGGCAAGACCAAAGAGCTTTATAAGGATGTCAGGGGCATGATTATAAACCTGCGAAAAGCTGGAATGGGCTACAAAACCATAAGTAAGACGCTGGGTGAGAAAAAGACAACTGTTGGTGCAATAGAAAGAAAATGGAAGAAATGCAAAATGACTGTCCATCAACATTAATCTGGGGAACCTTGCAAAATCTCACCTCGTGGGGTATCCTTGATCATGAGGAAGGTGAGAGATCAGCCTAAAACTACACGAGAACTTGTTAATGATCTCAATGCAGCTGGGACCACAGTCACCAAGAAAACCATTGATAACACATTACGCTGTAAAGGTTTTAAATCCTGCAATAATAAATAATAAATACCGTATATACTCGAGTATAAGCCGAGATTTTCAGCCCCAAAAAATGGGCTGAAAGTGCCCCTCTCGGCTTATACTCGAGTCATGGTCAGCGGGTGAGGGGGAGCGACGACTGTCAAATACTCACCTGCTCCCGGTGCTCCTGACGCGTTCCCTGCATGTCCCACGGTCTTCGGGAGCAGCAGCTTCTTCCCTTGTTCAGCGGTCACATGGTTCTGCTCATTAAAGTAATGAATATGGACTCCACGCCCATAGGGGTGGAGCCGCATATTCATTACTGTAATGAGCGGTACCATGTGACCGCTCACTACAGGAAGAAGCTGCCGGCACCTGGAGAACGAGGGACGTGCAGGGACCGCGTCAGGAGCCCCGGGAGCAAGTGAGTATTTCATATTCACCTTTCCACGTTCCACCGCCACCCCATTTTCCGCGTCCTCGGCACTGACTGTTCAGGTCAGAGGGCGCGATGACGTATTAGTGTGTGCGCCTCCCTCTGCCTGAACAGTCACTGCAGAGAGACGGGACGCTGAAGAGCAGCGGGCAGCGAAGAGAGGTGAGTATGTCATTTTTTTTTAGTGCAGCAGCAGCATTACATGTGGCACATTGTTATATGGAGCATCTATGGGACCATAATGAACTGCATGGAGCATTATATGGGGCATCTATGGTACCTTAAAGAACTGCATGGAGCATTATATGGGGCATCTATGGGGCCATAAAGAACTGCATGGAGCATTATATGGGGCATCTATGGGGCCATAATGAACTGCATGGAGCATTATATGGGGCATCTATAGGGCCATAAAGAACTGCATGGAGCATTATATGGGGCATCTATAGGGCCATAAAGAACTGTATGGAGCATTCTATGGGGCACATTTTAATATGGAGCATCTTATGTGGCCATCATAAACTGTATGGAGCATTATATGGGGCTCCTGATTCAATATGGATATTCAAAACACTTAACCTACTGATGTCTCAATTAATTTTACTTTTATTGGTATATATTTTTATTTTTGACATTTACCAGTAGTTGCTGCATTTTCCACCCTAGGCTTATACTCGAGTCATTAAGTTTTCCCAGTTTTTTGTTGCAAAATTATGGGGGTCGGCTTATACTCGGGTCAGCTTATACTCGAGTATACACGGTAATAATAATAATCTTTATTTTTATACAGCGCTAACATATTCCAGAGCGCTTTACAGTTTGCACACATTATCATCGCTGTCCCAGATTTGGCCGTCTGAAGTTTGCCAATGAACACCTGGATGATTCAGTGAGTGATTGGGAGAAGGTGCTGTGGTCAGATGAGTTAAAAATTGAGGTCTTTGGCATTAACTCAACTCGCCGTGTTTGGAGGAAGAGAAATGCTGCCTACGACCCAAATAACACTGTCCCAACTGTCAAGCTTGGAGATGGAAACATTATGTTTTGGGGGTGTTTCTCTGATAAGGGCACAGGACTACTTCACTGTTTCAATGGGAGAATGGATGGAACCATGTACCGTAAAATCCTGAGTGACAACCTCCTTCCCTCCGCCAGCACATTAAAAATGGGTCATGGCTGGGTCCTCCGGTAAGACAATGACCCAAAACATACAGCCAAGGCAACAAAAGAGTGGCTCAAAAAGAAGCACATTAAAGTCATAGAATGGCCTAGCCAGTCTCCAGACCTTAATCCAATAGAAAATTTATGGAGGGAGTTGAAGCTCCGAATTGCCAAGCGACAGCCTCAAAATCTTATTGATTTAGAGGTGATCTGCAAAGAGGAGTGGACCAAAATTCCTTCTGACATGTGCACAAACCTCATCATCAGCTACAAAAAACATCTGACTGCTGTGCTTGGCAACAAGGTTTTTGCCACCAAGTATTAAGTCTTGTTTGCCAGAGGGATCAAATACTTATTTATCACTGCAAAATGCAAATAAATTTATGTAATTTATGCAATGTGATTTTCTGGATTTCATGTTTGATATTCTATTTCTCAATGTTTAAATTAACCTACCCTTAAAATTATAGACTATTCATGTCTTTACAAAATCAGCAAGGGATCAAATACATATTTCCCCCACTGTATAGATGTCTTTGTGAGAAAAGATGAAGAAGATCAAATAATGAGGTAGGAGATGGTGCAGCAGTTTACATTAAAGGGATTCCACTTCTGGGGGCATTTTTTCTTTATTTAAATGCATGTATTTAGGGCTAAAAAAATATTTTTTGCATTTGTACTTAATTTTAAATTCTGCATTGTTTTGCTTTCATAGGTTCCTGGCTGCCCTGCAAATTAATCTTTGCTGTTGTCTGTTGCCATAAATCAGCTGAGAGCAGCTCAGAAAAAGACAAATAAAAAAGTTGCAAACTCCATGTCAGACTGTCAAAGCAAGCTCACTGATGGATTCTCAGTTAACTTGTTCTGCAGCCAGCAATAGACATTATAATATAAAGGGTAAGGAAGGCAATTGGTGCAAATTCTTTTTAGGAAACCCAGTTGCAAACATGCTTTTTAGCCCCAATTATATGAATTTGAGTATGAAAATGCCTTTAAGTAGTTACATACATGTGATATAGTTCTGAGCTGTGAATCCTGATAGACAATAATGTTGTCATGATCCAGGCTGGGGTTTGTTTCCTGCTATTCTCTCCCCGATCTGGTCATGCAGTGATTAACCTACTCTGCCTCATTCTGGGTTCGGTGTGGCTATTTCAGTCTGCTGTGGCCTGCAGACCAACGTCAGTGATAGTTCATGCTCCCAGGCTAGAGCAGCTGAGCCCTTTATACCGTGTCTTGTCCTCTGCACATTTACTCTGTTCTCGTGACTTCCATTTCCTGCCTCCCTGCTTGTCTTAGTGTTTGCTCCCTGTTCTTGGACCTTTTGGTATGTGACCTGGCTTGTTTTACTGTCTCTCATCTCGGTTATATCTGCTCCCATCTGGCTCTGACTTCTGGCTTGTATTTGACCACGTGCATTGGTGTGACCTCTGTTACTTCTTGTCCTGACTGTTTCTGACTCGGCTTGTCTGACCACTCTTTCACCACCAGGTGGTGCTTGTGCTGCTGCTCAGTTGTGTTATGTTGTGTGTGCAACCTCTCTTCCCTCACCAGCATCCCCTGGTGAAGGTTGCACTATACTGCACTGCAGCAGCATTAGATATGTCGCATTGCAACAGGATGAAAATTCTTAGTGTCTTTAGTGGTGTTATGGAGCTATTGATAGTCTAGTACTACTGGCACAGCATGGTGGGGTTTGTGGTTCACTGCCATCTCAAGTCTTAGATATTACATAACACCCACATCTTGAGACTGCTGTACAATCATCGGGTAACCTTAAATAACATAACAGGAAATGCCCTAAAACACAACTTTTGAAGTTAAGAAGTTTAACGGGGTAACATCATGAAATATGCTATGAAGCCTTGGACGCTGGAGCTTCTCTTTATGCAAATTGAAGAAATGCTGTTTTTTGAAGGGTAGAATTAATTACATGTTGTGAAGGTATAAGGTTTACAATAAAGGTTTTTCATAAGTATATGAAACTGACAAAACAAAATAACCTATACCATGTAAGAGTCTATACCATTCCTGAGATTCTAAATTCATCTCTTATGGATTATAACTATAGAAAAAGCTTGCTGCCACCACCAATCGAGAAAGCCTTGATGTATCAGGCACATACTTTCTTTTATTTCAGGAAACAATACATGTACATAGCCAAATTGATCAGCTACCAATATTGACATTGACTGACTGAATTGAAGTGTCTAATGAGTGTGTGCAATGTGGTGGAAGAGGGAACAGGGTCAGCTGTGACATTAACTATTGTGAATGATGTATCCTGTGTTATCAGCTAGGTATAGATGTGTTTACCTGTCATATAATCCTGCATCTACTGATAACGACCCTCAAATGGAAAAAAAATGACAAAATACATTTTAAGATGCAAGTAACACAAAAACCTGTTTTAAAGATTGGGTATTTTCTGATGATAGTTTCCCTTCCCTGTTTGTAAAGTCAGATTTTTTTTACTGTTTGAAATACAACCAACAAAATATTTTTGATGATGATGTCAATAACAGAGATTTGTTTTCCTGGCGAAAATACAAATCATGCATGTTCTTCATCAAAACCTATGATGTTTAAGACATGCAAACATGCTTTGCTTAAAAAGGGTGGGTGACATCCTATATAGCACAGCTAAAAAGTGTACTCCTCCCAAACTGCAAGATGATAAGACAATTGAAAACCAAAAGGAGAGTTTACAACATTTTACTTTAAGACAAATAACATGTAGAAAAATGGAAATTGAGAAAATTTAGATTACCTGCCTAAAAGATTTGTTTTTAGGGCAGACTTAAGGGGAGTCTGTCAACAGGTTTTTGCTATGTAATCTGAAGACAGCATAAGATAGGGGTTAAAACACAGATTTCAGTGATTCCAGTCTTATCCTTGGTTTTGTTTGCTTGCAATGATTGTTTTAGAACTAGGAGCTTATCATTGATGGGATACAGCAGCATGCTATTCTGACTCCGATAGGCACATCACTCTCTATGGACATTGTATATACAGAGCCTTGTGTGAGCGGGGTTCGCTTTCTCAGCTATGCTGTATTGCTAAATCTAAAGCCTCTGATTATGTCAGATTGGCTTCACACAGTAATCTAAGCGACACATCGATGGATTCAGCTTCTCTTTGCCTACATCATGCTGCTCTCAGATACAATCATAGAATCATAGAATGTTACAGTGGGAAGGGACCTCCAGGATCATCGTGTCCAACCCCCTGCTCATTGTTGGATTCACTAAACCATCTCAGACAGATCTCTGTTTGAAGACTTCCATTGAATGAGAACTCACCACCTCTCATGGCAGACTGTTCCACTCATTGATCACCCTCACCGTCAAAAAGTTTTTTCTAATATCTAATTTGAATTTCATTCCATTGCTTCTCGTGTTTCCATTTGCAAATGAGAATAATGGTGATCCCTCTACACTGTGACATTCCTTCACATATTTGTAGACAGCTATTAAGTCTCCTCTTAGCCTTCTTTTTTGCAAGCTAAACATTCCCAGATCCTTTCAACGTTCCTTGTGGAACATACTTTGCAGTCTGCTCACCATCTTGGTAGCTCTTCTCTTCTCTTTTATACTGGACACAGTATAAAAGATGAGGCCTGACCAAGGAGGAGTAGAGGGGGATAATTACTTCATGTGATCTAGACTCTATGCTTCTGTTAACCCCTTCATGACCTTGGGATTTTTTGTTTTTCCGTGTTCGTTTTTCGCTCCCCTCCTTCCCAGAGCCATAAGTTTTTTATTTTTCCGTCAATTTGGCCATGTGAGGGCTTATTTTTTGCGGGACGAGTTGTACTTTTGAATGACATCATTGGTTTTAGCATGTCATGTACTAGAAAACGGGAAAAAAATTCCAAGTGCGGTGAAATTGCAAAAAAAGTGCAGTCTCACACTTGTTTTTTGTTTGGCTTTTTTGCTAGTTTCACTAAATGCTAAAACTGACCTGCCATTATGATTCTCCAGGTCATTACGAGTTCATAGACACCTAACATGACTAGGTTATTTTTTATCTAAGTGGTGAAAAAAAATTCCAAACTTTGCTAAAAAAAAAAAAAAAATTGCGCCATTTTCTGATACTCGTAGCGTCTCCATTTTTCGTGATCTGGGGTCAGTTGAGGACTTATTTTTTACATGCCGAGACGACATTTTTAATGATAGAATTTTGGTGCAGATACGTTCTTTTGATCGCCTGTTATTGCATTTTAATGCAATGTCGCGGCGACCAAAAAAACGTAATTCTGGCATTTCGAATTTTTTTCCCGCTACGCTGTTTAGCGATCAGGTTAATGCTTTTTTTTAATTGATAGATCGGGTGATTCTGAGCGCGGCGATACCAAATATGTGTAGATTTGATATTTTTTTATGGATTTATTTTGATTGGGGCGAAAGGGGGGTGATTTAAACTTTTATATATTTTTTATTTTTTTAACATTTTTTTCAACTTTTTTTTTTCACTTTTGCCATGCTTCAATAGCCTCCATGGGAGGCTAGAAGCAGGCACAACTCGATCGCCTCTGCTACATAGCAGCGATCTGCTGATCGCTGCTATGTAGCAGAAATGCAGGTGTGCTGTGAGCGCCGACCACAGGGTGGCGCTCACAGCCACTGGCGATCAGTAACCATAGAGGTCTCAAGGACCTCTATGGTTACAATGGAGACGCATCGCCGACCCCCGATCATGTGACGGGGGTCGGCGATTACGTCATTTCCGGCCGCCCAGGCGGATGCGGTAGTTAAATGCCGCTGTCTTCTTTTGACAGCAGCATTTAACTAGTTAATAGGTGCGGGCAGATCGCAATTCTGCCCGCGCCTATTACGGGCACATGTCAGCTGTTCAAAACAGCTGACATGTCCCGGCTTTGATGCGGGCTCACCGCGGAGCCCTGCATCAAAGCAGGGGATCTGACCTCGGACGTACTATCCCATCCGAGGTCAGATAGGGGTTAATACAGCTCAGAACTGTTTGCCTTTTTTTGATGTTGCATCACACTGTTGACTCATGTTCAGTCTGTGATCTATTAATATACTCAAATCTCTTTCACATGTGCTGTTGCTTAGTTCTATTCCTCCCTTTCTATACATGTAATTTTCATTTTTCTTGCCCAGATGTAGAACGTTGCATTTCTCCCTGTAAAGTACCATTCTATTAGTTGCTGCCCATTGTTCAAGCTTATATACAGTGGGGTAAAAAAAGTATTTAGTCAGCCACCAATTGTGCACGTTCTCCAACTTAAAAAGATGAGAGAGGCCTGTAATTGACATCATAGGTAGACCACAACTTTGAAAGTCAAAATGAGAAAACAAATCCAGAAAATCACCTTGTCTGATTTGGCAAGATTATGGTGGAAAGTGAGTATTTGGTCATTAACAAAAGTTAATCTCAATATTTTGTTATATATCGTTGGCAATGACAGAGGTCAAACGTTTTCTTTAATCTTCACAAGGTTGGCACACACTGTTGGTGGTATATTGGCCTATTCCTCCATACAGATCTCCTCTAGAGCAGTGATGTTTTGGGCCTGTCACTGAGCAACACAGACTTTCAACTCCCTCCAAAGGTTTTCTATAAAGTTGAGATCTGGAGACTGGCTAGGCCACTCCAGGACCTTCAAATGCTTCTTACGAAGTCACTCCTTCATTGCCCTGGTGGTGGTGTGCTTGGGATCATTATCATGCTGAAAGACCCATCCATGTTTCATCTTCAATGCCTCTGCTGATGGAGGTTTGGACTCAAAATTTCAAGATACATGGCCCCATTCATTCTTTCATGTACACGGATCAGTCGTCCTGGTCCCTTTGCAGAGAAACAGCCCCAAAGCATGATGTTGCCACCTCCATGCTTCACAGTAGGTATGGTGTTCTTTGGATGCAACTCGGCATTCTGTCTCCTCCAAACACAACGAGTTTTCTTTCTATCAAACAGTTCTTCTTTGGTTTCATCAGACGATATTACATTCTCTTCTGGATAATCCAAATGCTCTCTAGCAAACTTCAGATGGGCCTGGGCATGTACTGGCTTAAGCAGGGCGACACGTCTGGCACTACTGAATCTGAGTCCCTGGCAGCATAGTGCACTACTGATGGTAGCCTTTGTTACGGTGGTCCCAGCTCTATGTAGGTCATTCACTAGGTCTCCTGTGTGGTTCTGGGATTTTTGCTTACTGTTCTTTTGATCATTTTGATTCCACAGTCTGAGATCTTGTGTGGAGCCCCAGATTGAGCAAGATTATCAGTGGTCTTGTATGTCCTCCATTTTCTTATTATTGCTCCCACAGCACACCAACCAGCTTGCCTATTGCAGATTCAGTCTGCCCAGCCTGGTGCAGGGCTACAATTTTGTTTCTCGTGTCTTTCGACAGCTCTTTGGTCTTCACCATAATGGAGTTTGGAGTGTGACTGTTTGAGGTTGTGGACAGGTGTCTTTTATACTGATGACAAGTTCAAACATGTATGAATAATAATAATAATAATAATAACAGGTGCCATTACTACAGGTAATGAATGGAGGACAGAGGAGCCTTTTAAAGAAGAAGTTACAGGTTTGTGAGAGCCAGAAATCTTGCATGTTTTTAGGTGACCAAATACTTATTTTCCACCATATTTTGTGAAGTAAATACTGGCAAATCAGACAAGGTGATTTTCTGGATTTGTTTTCTCATTTTGACTCTCATAGCTGTGGTCTACCTATGATGTCAATTACAGGCCTCTCTCATTTTTTTCAGTTGGAGAACTTGCACAATTGGTGGCTGACTAAATACTTTTTTCCCCACTGTAGATCCTTCTGAATCCTTTCTTTGTCTTCTCTAGTGTTAGCGGTCCCTCCTAGCTTTGCATTGTCTGCAAATTTTATTAGTTTACCTTCAGTTCCCTTATCTAGACCATTTATAAAAATGTTCAACAACACTGGGACCAGGAAAGAGCCTTGTGATACCCCACTTGAAACACTTTTCCAATTGGATATGCAACCATTTATTACCACTCTTTGAGTACAATCACGGAGCCAGTTATGAATCCACCTAACCGTAGTTTGTCAATTCCATACTTGGTCATATGCTATATCTGCTGCATTTCCCCGATCCACCCAGTCAGTGATTTCATCATAGAAGAAAATGACTTGTTTGCTACAAACCCATGCTGGCTCAGGTTAATTACTGTATTCTTATCCAAGTACTTAATACATGCTGTTTAAAAATTTGTTGAAAGATCTTTCCTGGTATACAAGTAAGGCTCACTGACCTGTAACTTCCTGTCTCTGTCCTCTTCCCTTTTTTGAAGATAGGGACAACATTTGCCCTTCTCCAATCTTCTGGGAGTTCTCCTTTTTCCCCAGATTTTTCAAAGATTCTAGCTGGAGGTTCTGCAATTTCCTCTGCTAACTCTTTCAGTATCTTAGGATGTAATTAATCTAGACCAGGATATTTAAATTCATTTAAATTAGCTAAGTGCTCCCTCACTATCTCTCTGTTTATGGATAGAGTGGATTTTTTTATTTCTTCGATGGCACCATGAAGATCAATTGATGTTACATTTGCTTTAGTAGAGAACACAGATGCCCAATAGAAATCTAAAGGTATGGCCTTCTCGACATCGTTTTTGACCCATCCTTTACATCCTATAAAAATCCTATGACTTTTCTTTTGTTTTTGGCATACACCAAAATTCTTTTTTGATGCTTTTGTTCTCCCTTGCAAGCCTTACTTCATTACTGGCATTAGCTCTTCTAACTCTTGCCCTGCATTCCCTTCAAACAGCATTATATTCTTCTTTAGATATGTCCCCCTCTTTCTATTTGATGTACATTTCTTTTTTTTCCTTGTTAACAAGTGATTAAGTGACAAGTGATTGAGTGATTCTGCGTTCATCCACCCTGGTCTCTTGAGGTGATGTAGCAAAAACATGCTAACAGATTCCATTTAAAGTACCACTCCAGATTTTTTTAAATTTTTTTACTGCTGGAGCATTGTCACTAATGAAAGTTCCCTGTCCCTAGTGTCATACTTACCAGTTGCCATCTTCATCTGTTATTGGCGCCACTTTGGTCATCCTCTGCAGGTTCTTACCTGCTGGATAGCTCCATTGTTTGAGAAGCAATCCAGAAGTCACAACTCAATGTAAGTGTATGAGAGTCACATCGAGTCTAGAATGAGACTCTCACAGACTTTAACTGAGAGCTTGTGACTGTTACTTCTGACTTCCGGTCTGTCACAACTCTGTTGTCAGGATACCCAGGGACAGGGGCTCCTTCCCTGTCCCTAATGCTAATGGTACCCTAGCTATTTCTGCTCCCCAGATTACATCTGATGGTGGAAATGCTGGAACCACAAACCTTGCTGAGCTCCTGAATCTGCCCTATATCTGTTCCCCTCCCTTACCCATGGAAGCGGGGAGTAATAATGTTTTTATATACACAAACCAGACTAAACAGGAGGATGTACAGGGACAAATGAAACACCAAACAAACAAATATGCACTCACAGACAGCAGAGGGGAACACCAGGGAGAAAAGGAAGGTACACCAATCATGAGAGGATGAGGATTTGTACACAGCTGAAACACTAAGCAACAGTCACAGATAAACACTCCAAACACCTCTACCAACCACTGACTCCTCCACTCCACAACAGACAGTCCAGGTTTAACACTGGCATTCCAGAATGCCAGAGGGGAGCATATATATGCGAGAGAAGTGGCCAATACTGGACAGCTGAGATCATGCAAGCAGGAACGCTTCAGAGACTCTAAGCTGAACAGTATAAACCCTGCGTTGCTAACAGAAACCTACACCATTTAATATGAAGGAAAAGTACTTCTAGTTGGTACAGGAGTATGTGAAATCAGACTCTGCAGTCTTCTGACCTCTCTCTGTTGCAGTAAACCCTTCTCAGTATCATCCGTTCTAAGAGAGACCTCTGGAACCTCAAGGCCAGGTATATAAAGGTATGCCATGTGAAAGGACCAGATCAAGCTGACCGCTTGGACATCGGATGCTGGTAACCTCATTCTCCCTTCAGGAATGTAACCATTCAAGTGTACCAGATACTGAAGAACCCGTTGGACCAAGCAAGAATCCACAATCTTGGCTGTCTGAAACTCCAAATTTCCATCAACAATGACCAGAGATGAAAGTTGTAGTTCAGTGGATATAATGTATGTTTTGAGCAGAGACCGGTGAATCACATTATGAATCCCTAAAAGTAGGTGACAAAGCAAGATGGAACGCTACAGGATTGATGACAGTGACAATCTTATAAGGAACAAGGAACCTGGGACCCATTTTACAAAACGGGACCTGTAGCTTAATGTTCCTCAAGGACAACCTCACCAAGTCACCAATAAACAGGTCTGAACCCACCAAACATCTCCAATGAGCCACAGGTTTATATTTGAACCCCATTGTCTTCAAATTAAGAACCCCTTGCCACACAGATGTAATAGTTGATGAGAAATGTTCTTCAGGTATTCCCGAGGAATGATTCCTATTAAAAGAGCTAAACTGAGGATGAAACCTGTAGGGCCCGAAGAATGGAGACTTACCAATAGACTCATGACAATGGTTGTTTGCTGCAAATTCAGCTAGAGGTAAGCAAGTAACACAATCCTCCTGTTTCTCAGACAGAAAACAACCTAAGATAAGTCTCCAAATTTTGGTTAACACGTTCAGTTTTCCCATTATACAGTGGTGAAAGCCTGAGAAAAACAACAGATGGATCCCCAACTGAGCGCAAAGTTCTTTCCAAAATTTGCCATTGTAAAATCTTCTTGCTCCTTTTGAGGCAGTCTGTTGTGGATTTTGATGTGCTTTTAGTTTCATTATCCATTTGTTGACACCATCCTCTTTTCAACTTCAGCTTTTTTAGAGGTTATGTTTGCATCAAGTATTTGTTGAAATTTCATTGAATCCCTCTACCCGTGAAATGTTCACCGTGCCAGTGGCTGCAACACAACACCAAATTATGATTGATCCACCCCCATGCTTAATTGTTGGCGAGATGTTCTTTTCCTGAAAATTATGTGCCTCTTTTTCTCCCCACATACCTATGATCATGGTGACCAAATAGTTCTGTTTTAACCTCTTCGGTCCACAGGACTTGTTTCCAAAATGCCTCAGGCTTGTTTAGATGCTCTTTTGCATACTTTTGTTGCTGAGTTTTATGGTGACGACCCAGGAGAAGTTTTTGTCTGATGACTCTTCCATGAAGGCCACATGTTTGCAGTTGTCTCTGAATAGTAGAACAATGTAACACAACTCCAGAGTCTGCTTTATTAAGCTCTTTTGCAGTCAAGTGGTGGGTTCTTATTTGCCTCTCTAGCAATTCTATGAGTAGCTCTCACTGAAATATTTCTTGATTTTCCAAACCTTATCTTGACCTCTGCTGTTTCTGTTAACTGCCATTTCTTAATTACATTTCAAATTGAGGAATGTGCAACTTGAAAACACTTTCCTATTATCTTAGGCTGGGTTCACACTGCGTTAGTGTGACCCGTTAAACGGACTACGTTACACCGTGGTATAACGCGGTGTAACGTAGTCCGTTAGCGCCGCCATTACTTTCTATGGCAGACGCATTGCTATTGCATGCCCACAATGGGCGTGCGCTACCGATGTGCCGTCATTGAGTGACGAACTCGAGACGCGGGCTGCAGCATTTCCGTGTCCGTCTATGTTAGCGCAGATGGAGCTAGCAGATGCTCCATCTGCGCTAGCGCTGTGCCAAGCTACTTATCACAATCGCGGTATCCTTGTGGGCATAGTGGGTGTAATGCTGCGACATTCGCTTGGAATCCACTACGAAGAAGCAGTGACACATAGCGATCTTTAGCTAAGCTACCTGTGTCGCTGCAAAAGTCGCTGTGTAGCTTATTTCATAGAGTACACAGATACACACTGGCACTGATTCATCATTTGAAATCATTCTTCTTCTTCTATCTTGCGGTATTGTGTTTTGCACCAGATTCTTCAAATTCACTTTTTCCTTTAACCTTTTTGTGACTTTTTAGCTTCAAAAATTGAAAATACTTTCAAATGTTGCATGCTAGTCTTCAACTGGGAGAAAAATAAAACTTATCCAGATACCTTACTCCAAAAAAGAGCCCCAAAAATACAAATTGCATTTCATGAATCTGTCTAAAACATCTGTATTAGTTGTTGTAGAAAAATAAAAAAGATTGAAGAAAGAAAATTGACTTAGAAAATGGCTCAAAAGTTATGAACAATACCGTAATGTGCAAATATTGATACTACTAATAAAGAGCACATTGCCTCAGAAAACTGGAGAAATAACAGCAATGAGTCAAGGCCACAGCTTTATATTTAAAAATAACACAATTTATTTGTTATCTGTCCCATTTAGACATAGTTATGATATGCGCAGTGCGTATATTAAAATACTTCTCAATCGCTACCTTCATCCATTCCTAGTGATGTTCCCATTCTCTTCTGGACCACGTAACCACTCTTTAGCTGGCATACGCAACATCTTCTATGTGGCTCAAAACTCACTTTCTTAATGTAAGTCTACCAGAGCTTTGATGCAAGTCTCATAGACTTCTGGGATCAGAAGGAAGCAATCAGTATTTTAATACATGTAAAGTACGCACAATAACTGTGGCTAAATGGGTAGATGAAAAAAAACTCACTACAGTGCTATTAAGCACCACTACTAATGCTTCCACTACTAATGCTACTAAGCACCTTTACAGTGCTACAAGCACCCTAGCACATGGAACAGAAGGCAGCCATTAGTATTTCAATTAATGTATTGTACACACAATAACTATGGCTAAATGGGTAGCTGAAAAAATCGCTACAGTGCTACTTTAAGGGGAAATAATAATAATAACCTTTATTTTTATATAGCGCTAACATATTCCGCAGTGCTTTACAGTTTGCACACATTATCATCGCTGTCCCCGATGGGGCTCACAATCTAGATTCCCTATCAGTATGTCTTTGGAATGTGGGAGGAAACCGGAGTACCCGGAGGAAACCCACGCAAACACGGAGAGAACATACAAACTCTTTGCAGATGTTGTCCTTGGTGGGGTTTGAACCCAGGACTCCAGCGCTGCAACGCTGCTGTGCTAACCACTGCGCCACCGTGCTGCCCTTGCGCCACCGTGCTGCCCTTAATAATGTTTGACCCGGTGAAGCTTACAAAGGGTTTCTTTGAGTAAAGAAATGTTTCTTCTTTGAGTGGTTGAGCTCACTGCCATATTTGCCTGACAGAAATAACAGGGAATGGAATGATCACACTTTATCATGGTCTACGGGACCCCTGGTCCATTACAGCCAGACTGCTCATATATAGTCCTTTATATATCACTCCAACTGGTTAGTGGTATCTCTACTGTGAGCCCAACCCAGCAGTCTCAATGATTGCAATGTTATCATCTTCAGTAAATGACCTTAGACTACAAATTAAGTATTGGGCATTTGCACATAGGACTGGAGCCATGCAATTCTTAGTAAGATAAAATATAAAATTCTGGGTATTTTTAATACAAACTCGACTTCTTGAGAGAAGGCTGGGGGGGATATACTAGCACAATAGGGTGTTATGCAGACAACAGCATTATAGGGTGACATTTCAGTGCTCAACATCTTATGTTGTCAGAAAGACTTAACCCCATAATTGATATATCCATCATTGGGCACCTCCCCCTCTTTGGTACGCCCATCTATAAACTCGTAATGACTTGGAGAATTATAATGGCAGATCAGTTTCAGCATTTAGTGAATGTGGTAAAAAAAAAAAAAAACAATTGTGAATAGCACTTTTTTGCAATTTCACTGCACTTAGAATTTTTTTTCTCATTTTCCAGTACACGATATGGTAAAGTCAATGGTGCCATACAAAAGTAAATCTCATCCTGCAAAAAACAAGCCCTCACATGGCCTTATTGAAAAATAACAAAGTAACAAATTTATGGCTTTAGGAAGAAGGGGAACCCAAAAACCGAAATATCCCTGGTCCTTAAGGGGTTAAGAGTATAAATCTAGATGCTTCTGATCCACAGGTTGGAGAATCCAACATAGGAATCAGATATAGGAGATGCCAGAATCCTGCGCTGCTGGTCATGATTAAATCAGGACATCTTGAGAGTCCAGAATATTGTAGAATAATTTATTCTCAACGCGTTTCAAAGTATCATTAACATCTTCGTGAGGAAAAACCACAGACTTTCTGTTGTTTCTCTTGGTGAGAAAGCCTTAGATGAAACGCGTTGGGAATTTCTGTAGTTTCTTCTGATGAGGAAATTCTAGCTACTTTGAAACATGTTGAGAATAAAACCGCAATTATTCTACAATACTCTGGACTCTCGGGATATGATTAAGGGTGCTTAGTCACCGGAAACGCGTTGACCTTGGTTTTAATTTTTCTGTATGCTGATGTTTTATCCTTACACTATATTTTTGAAGTGAAATAAAACTATGGATTTTTCACTATATCGTTGAGCTGGATCTCCTTCTCTTTCTCACTCTCGGGATATCCCTATTTATTACTCGCCAGCAATGCAGCACACCTGCATCTCTTATGTCTGAAACTTGACATCTTTACAGAATTAATCTGCTCTCAGGAATCTGGCAACTTTTTCCTTATCTTCCTATGCTTTCAAATAGCCAACTTTCCAGTCATAGCACCTAATGTGTATTTTACCAAATGACAACATTTCCAAAAAGTAATTTCCAAATTTAAAAAAAAAATGTACAACTTTCATAGCCACTGGTGTAAATGATGCTTTTGAGAAAGGAAGTCTTATTTATTTCACACATTTAACTTTGTTATTAATGTTTAAGTGTGTAGCAGTATTCCTAGTACAATATTAGCAAAAAGAAAACCTTCTACTGTGACCGAGAACCACCCCGTCATAGGTTGCAGAAATGACATGAGATCCAAGTGGACTTTACACTGTGTTGTGCACATTGGGAAGTGGATTCACATTGTGCATGTAGTTTTTTCATTTTGCCAAATATTGTTTCAATAAACTATGCCCAATTGTCAGCATTTCCAGTTAGTGTGCGTGAATGTAACATTGACTCATATCCGGTTTAATGAGCAATTGATTAATTACCCAACAGACCTTTCTGTTAAGCTAGTTACTTTTTTTTAGCTGACATACATGCAATGTACTCAGGAGCATCTAAGGTTGGGGTGTGCCAAAGCTGGAGCTGATTCCATGTGGCAGCTTATGAACATGTCAGATAAATATTTCATAATAGCGTAAGTCAGTCAGGACATTTATATAATATATATTTTTAGATACCATTGATCCAGCCTTGGTTTCCTAGACTGTATGAACACTCCTCATCAGTGAAATTGCAATACCTAAAAGGAAAAGCCATGGAAATATGGAAATCGTAAAATCGAAAGAAATCCTAATGACATGCAAATGATGAAAGCAATATTTTTATTTAAAACATCCTAATTTATTCAGTATCGAGCATGAGCACCACGTGTAGAAAGCCATGCCCTGACACGCCTTGGCTGCTATAAATGAGATAATTTATGGTTGTCTGAGGAATGTTCTACCATGCTGAATGCACTTGGGCAAATGACCAAGATTTGCTGCTAGCAGCTCCCTTTGCAATTTTTGATCAATGACGTCTCAAATCTGCCCGATGGGAGACAAGTTAGGAGACCCTGGCCAATGTAGCACGTGTAAGCCATGCAGGCTGCTAACAGTAGCACAAGCAACAAGTGGCTTAACATTGTCTTGTTGAAAAACAACTCATAGGACACTTTGGAAAAATGACCTTATCAATGGTTCTACGATTGAGTCATTGTGTACTAAAGAGAAATCTGACATTACATACCAAGTCTAAGGCATCAAACAATGCTTACATTGATCATCAGAAGGCATTTGCTGACCATTAATTACAAGCCAAAATTCCAGCTACAGGTGTCCCATTGACTTCATGCCACAGTTTTTAAAGTCTATCATGGTGCAGAGCAAGATGACAATGGAGGCTGAAATAGAGGTTTATCCTATTTTTCGATGAGTCCTGCTTTTGACTTGGTCGCAATGATAGCTGGTGGTTGGTTTGGAGACCTCATGGGCAATGCCATGAAGAGGCCTTCATGAGGAAATGTCACACTGGTCCTACTCCTGGGATTATGCCGTGGGATGGTGTAATGTATGGTGGCTGAACTCCTTCAGTCTTACTAACAGTTTGGTGTTACATTGATTTGGTTGTGGAACCCATGATACAACTGATTCTACAAAGTGTCCCAGTAGCCGCTTTTCAACGAAACACTGCTATCTTGCTACTGTGTGCTACATGCATGGCCTAAATGTGCCACCATGGCCTGCAGTGTTTCCAGATGTTTCCCATTGTCACTGGCCAGCAATCGCAAAGGCAGCGGATCTTGACGATTTCCATGCCCAAGTGTATTCAATGAGGAAGAACATTCCTCAGATTACCATTTATGACCTCACTGATAGCAGGCAATGTGTGTGAGTACGTTACTTGAAGTGGTGCTCATACAAAATTACTAAATCAATCGTGACAGTTTGAAAATTTTGTTTCCATTTTTCATCACTTGCATATCATTAACGTGTCTTTTGCTTTTTGGAGTTGCAATGTTAATGTTGCGGAGTGTAATTCACTTTTTACTCAACACATTTCCGGCTACATATCCATTTTCTGATAATCATTATAGATTATCTGCAAACGTTTTTAGTGTAAGTAAGTCTGCAACCTGTAAACATCGGAACGCTCTATTGCCCTGGACCACTCTCCTACCTACTTCTTATTTATTATCAGTCATCATGAGATGTTTATTGCCTGAGGAAGAAATAACTAAATGGGTAAAATAAATAGTTGTAGAAAAGTACAGAATAGTTATGTTATATAGTTACTGGGGTTAACACAAAAAGTGAAGGGCTTGGGGATTCTAGTTGCAAGAAGGTAAAGCAGAAGAACTCAATGCCAAGCAGCTGCTGGGAAAGCAAATATGATTTTTAGGTGTTTAAAAGACCTTCTATAATTTGTTGGACCACATACAGTATGTGGACTTCATTTTTATGTTCTGTGTTGCAAAATAGATAAAGGAGAGCTAGAGGGCACAAAACAGGCAATGTAATTAGTACATGTCTCTATGTATTCTATTACAATGAAACATTTGATAAAGTTAGAAGCGGACGTGATCTTTGTGACATGTATAAATATGTGTGTGTGGTCAATAAAAAGAAGTGGCAGGTGATTTTTCAAGGAACTTTACAAAGGAGTTGGGGTGGTGGTGGGTATATGGTTTCCTTATGTGTGCAGGGAGATAGATGATATAGGAAAGGATTCTTTACAGTTAGAGCAGCATCAACCTATGTAATGCCTTATTCCAAGTGATAATAATGGTAGGTACACAGTTGGAATTCAACCAGAAGTCAGATAACCTACAAACATTCGTCAGAAGATTAGCGTTTTGCTTTTTTTAAGGTTCCTTTCTGTGTCTATTTTTCAAGCTGTGCGACTATGTGGATGAACTGTAAACTTTTCGACACATAGGGCAATTACTAAAAATATTTGGAACTCTTGCAACTTTGGCTCTAAGCAAGTGCTTGATTTAGCTATAATGACAAAAAATGTGTCCAAATGTGTCTTTTTAATTTGAGAAATGTGACAGTTGAGCCTCCTAGGAGGAGATACGCTTGTCAAAATCTAATCAAATAAACAAGCATGCATTTATAAGCATTCAGGAATGAATGTGCCTTTAGAAATAAACATTCGTCTCAGTGCTCCAATGACTTGAAAGGTGCAGAGTTTAATATGTTGACATGTTGACGATCCCTACAGACTTGAGAATGATAAATCTATAGTACGGTTTTCAGCACACAGCAGGAACACATCCTAAAATTCAATAGCTGATTACTTATGAAGAAATTTGCTATTGGACATGATTTGCCGTGTTATTTCCATCTATCTTATGATTCTGCTGTAAGAAAAATTGCAAAATTATCTCTAAAAGGTTTGACAGGATAAAGGGACTAAAGTTTTTAAAAGTTCTATGCACTATGTAAAATAGGAGGCAGGTCACGGAGAGATCAGTGTCCTGTCATCAGCCCATACAGATGCATTTGTAAGCACATAAAGCCCCACTCACAGGCCACCCCAAAGCATGAGAATCTCATTAACTGAAAACTGAAAATAAAGATTAAACAACAACCACAAGGCGAATTTCATCAACCAAGGTATCATTTCATTCAGTACTAGATGGAGGCCCGATGCTATCGCATCGGGAGGGCAGTAATGTCACGATGGGGACAGGCTTTGCAGCGTTGAGAATCTCTCCCCCCATGTGCTCATCCCCCTATCCACTCTGTCTTTCCCCATGTGTCGACTTCTCCCGTCTGTGCTCTTCTTTGACCTGTCTACCCCATGTGCTATCCCCCTTGTCTGCTGCCTTTCTCCTTCCTGTGCTGTGTTCTCCCCTCATGTGCCATCCCATTTGAGCTATCTCCCCCCATGCTCTGTCTCTCACCATGTTGGCGTTAATATTTGCTTTTCAAAGGGGTTTTCCCACAAACGAAAGTTCATTTTAAAAATTGTCTGTGTCTGACCTAGTACAGAACATACCAGAGCTCCTGGGCAGGAGAGGAAGCAAAAGACAATGCTGACATTACAGCAGTAGATCGCAGAGGATACATTTTGTGAGGTAAAATATTGTTTAAAAACAGACAGTGAAATATTTTACCTAACAAAAGAAATCCTCTGTGATCCCCTGCTGTAATGTCAGTATTGTCTGTTGCTTCCTCCCCTGCCCAGGAGATGTAGTATGTTACCTACATGGTCTGACACAGACAATTTTTAAAATGAACTTTCGTTCGTGGGAAAACCCCTTTAATGTGACCGGCTTCCTCTGCCTGTAGACACGTCGCGCATCTTCCGCAGGCATCAGCCGAATGATTCACTGCACCTGCGCAGAATTCGCGTAGGCACAGTAAATCAGACCGCTGCCATCTTTGTGCAGACAGATAGCGGCGGTCACATTAAAACTGAGCATGTGCTCCTCCTGTACAAAGATGGCGGCAGTGAGTGAATCATTTGGCTGATCCCGGCGGCGGCGTGTTCACGACGATGTTCCGCTGGTGGTATCGCACAAGAGGCTGGTACCACCAGCAGTTTCCATATTGAGACACCCATCACTTGGGTGTCCCAATATAGAGGTCGGTGAACTTCCTCTGCTTGGAATTCTGGGATCCGGACACATCTGGACGGAACAGGATGTGAAGACACTACAAGGTAAGTATATATTAAGATAACGGCGCCAACCTGCCACTGTGGGTTACTGTGCACAATCCTGCTGTCAGGTTCACTTTAAATGTTGTTGTCAGAGATTGACAGTCATTTATGGAGTTACACAGCTATTGAAGACTCTGGTTGCTGCCGTTAGGAAAATGCCGATTGAGCTCTCTCCCTACACCTGCACCCGGTACGTGACATACATGTATGTCACGTGTCGGTAATGATTAATGTAATTGGTCACAATAGGCCACAAAGATAGCTTCCATTATTCATTATTAACCCATTTTTATGGGCAGATGTTCGATGATAAACATATGTTGTTTTGTCATATAAATTGTATACGACTGTACAGCTTTGTAAAATATACTGAATTTTAGCACTGTGGTTTGATTAAATGTTATGTAATACCTAAAACTGAGGTTTAGAACTTTGCTTCCTCTGTCTTTGATAAAAATGGACTAAACTGTTTTTATTCTTGTTTTAGTTTTGTCGTGGTTTCGACTGTATTTCAAAGGCAAACGTAAGGTGTTAATACACTTTCCCACGACATAAAATAACCATGTATTCATCAATCCAGTCATGCTGAAATATTATAACAGTAAGTCAATCTAAAATCCATTACCTGTCCTTCTCACTTTAGAGTAAAAAATATGCTTACTTTTTGCCAGAAAAGTGCTCCAAAATTTTGGTGCATTTTTTGGGGCATGATGTCATGTGTTGGATCATATCCCTGTCTAAGGAAAAAGATCGGACATGTGCACAGTCCTCATAGAATAACATTGGATCTGAGAGTGATACGATGATTTATTGGATTGCACCTGGACATATGCACCTAGTCTAATAGTAAAGTATATAGTAAGACCCTGAACATGAGCCAAACAAAAATTTAATATTATACCAAATATGTAGAAATAAATGATGTTAAGCCTTTTAAAGTAAAGAATACATTTTATTGTTAAAAAATATATGCAGGTCCAAATGATGGACAAAGCAGGTAAAAGCCAACATGCACTGCAGGAGATGGGATTACATAAATGTGCATAACATAGTAAAGTGCAAATCATAAAATTGCATATAATAACAACATTATGTGGTTGTGCAAAAATAGCAAATTTATACATGTACAGAGCAGAAACTTGCAAAATCGGCAGTGTATCAAGTGCTTATTTTCCCCATTGCATGTCACAAATAATATTGCATATACCCGTAGATGACCTCTCCTGCTGGAAGGCAACGGACCCGATGCACGTTTCGGTGCGATGCCTTCCTCTGGGGTTAATGTTCTACCAGAAAAGTGTGCCAAAATTTTAATGCATTTTTGGAGCATGATGTCACGTGTTGGATCATGTCCCTTTTTCAATAAACCATGCCCCTTAATATAGAGGTCACACGCCTGTTACAAAAAAGGTCCAAAAAGTATCTAAAACACATAATAAATGTGACTAAAGTAATGAAAGACAGTTGTTTATTCTTTGCACACTATGTCAGAATTTTGGTGAATTTACATTGATAAACAAAGCCACAATTTATGATACATAGCACTGTGCAAAAGTTTTAGGCAGGTGTGGATATAATGCTGCAAAGTAAGAAAGCTTTAAAAAATAAAAGTGTTAACGGTATATGTTTATCAATTAAAGGAGTTGTCCAGGGTTATTATGACAGTTTGCAATCATTCCATGTGACTGCAGGCTTGAGAATTTTCACATCGCGAGCAGTGTGTGTTGTGAGTAGTGTTGAGCGATACCTTCCGATATCAAGAAGTATCGGTATCGGATTGGATCGGCCGATATCCCAAAACTATCGGATATCGTCGATACCGATACCCAATACCAATGCAAGTCAATGGAACACAAATATCGGAATGTAAATAAGCCCTTTATGTCCTTCAATGTCCTGTTCCAGAGGCGGGGAAGAGTGTGGTCGGTGCGTGTGCGGACACTGTGCGTGTCTATGTGTGCAGGAGGGGTCTGTGCGGGCCTGCTGGGGATCTGTATGAGCGTCTCAGGGCTCTGTGTGGGCTGCCGGGGCTCTGTGCGGCCTGCCGGAGCTCTGTGCATGCCTGCCGTGGCTCTGTGCGGCCTGCCGGGGCTCTGTGTGGGCGTCTCGGGGCTCTGCGCGGCCTGCCGGGGCTCTATGCGTGCCTGCCGGGGCTCTATGCGTGCCTCCCGGGGCTCTGTGCGGCTTGCCGGGCTCTGTACGGGCCTGCTGGGGCTCTGTGCGGGCTGCCGGGACTCTGTGCGGGCTGCCGGGGCTCTGTGCGGGCTTGCTGGGGCTCTGTGCGGGTTGCCGGGGCTCTATGCGTGCCTGCCGGGGCTCTTTGCATTCCTGCCAGGGCTCTCTGAATGCCTGCTGGGGCTCTGTGCGGGCCTGCTGGGCTCTGTGCGGGCCTGCCGGGGCTCTGTGCAGGCTGCCGGGGCTCTGTGCGAGCCTGCCGGGGCTCTGTGCGGCCTATCGGGGCGCTGTGTGGCCTGCCAGGGCTCTGTGCGGGCTTGCCGGGGCTCTGTGCGGCCTGCCGGGGCTCTGTGCAGGCTTGTCGGGGCTCTGTGTGGGCTGCCGGGGCTCTGTGCGCGCTGCGGGGGCTCTGTGCGGGCTTGCCGGGGATCTGTGCGGGCTGCCGGGGCTCTGTGTGGGCTTGCTGGGGCTCTGTGCGGGCTCGCCGGGGCTCTGTGCGGCCTGCCGGGGCTCTGTGCGGGCTTGCGGGGGCTCTGAGCGGGCTTGCCGGGGCTCTGTGTGGGCTGCCGGGCTCTGTGCGGGCTTGCCGGGGCTCCGTGCGAGATGCTGGGCTCTCTGCGGGCTTGCCGGGACTCTGTGCGGGCTGCCGGGGGTCTGTGCAGGCATCGTCCGATGGAACTACAAGTCCCATCGGACGATGCCTGCAACAGTGACAGTGATTGACACATTAGCCAATGATGGGACAGTAGTAGTCCCATCATCTGGCTAATGTGTTGAATGTAAAAAAAAAAACATACATACAACATACATACTACATGCATTACATTCATACATTACATACAATACATACATACAGACATACAGTACTATAACATAGAGTAGAGTACATACTCACCATCACTTGTCACTTTGTTCCCCGAAGCCAGAGTCACCTGTAAAAAATATTAAAATAACAAACAACCAATATACTCCCTGTCTGCAGAAATCCACGAGTGTCCCACGACGATCTCCCGTGGAGAACGGCATCATAAGCTGATGCGACCGCTCATCAGGGGCTCCAGTAACACCATGACGGGAGGAAGGTATCCTTCCGCACTAAAAAAGAAGAGAATGTCCAGCTTCTGTAAAAAAGAGTTTTCTTTATTCACAATCTTTAAGCATAGAGGATACAGACTTCAGCACGAACCATATGGGTAAGAATCTCAACGCGTTTCTGGAGACTGAGCTTCCTTAATCATGACAAGTCTATCCGTTATTAACCCGGCTTAATGTCACCTTACAATAGCAAGGTGACATTAACCCCTTATTACCCCATATTCCACTGCTACACAAGAGTGGGAAGAGAAGGGCTAAGTGCTGGAATTGGCACCATTTCTGGGGTGGCTGCGGACTGGTATTTGTAGCCGGGGGGGGGGGGCAATATGCATGGCCCCTGTCTAGGCTATGAATATCACCCCGCAGCTGTCTGCGTAGCCTTTCTGGCTATAAAATATAGGGGGACCCCACGTCATTTTTTTGGGGAGTCCCCCTATTTTAATAGCCAGTAAAAGGCTACGCAGACAGCTGTAGGCTGATATTCATAGCAGGCTACAAATATTGGCCCCGGCCGTCGGCTTTCCCCCTCTGGTGCAGAAAACTGCGCGGGAGCCCACGCTGTTTTTTTCTTTTTTTTTCAAATTCAATGCTCATTAAGGAATCTTTCACACTTGTGTCGGTACAGGTCCGTCGCTATCCGTTTTTTTCAAAACTCGCCGGATTGTGCCTGACGGCAAAAACCTGATGTGTGAAAGCAGCCAGATATATGGATAGATACATCTATGTATCTATAGATATATCTATCTATAAATATATCTATAGATAGATATATCCATAGATATATAATAGAAAGGCCGATGTTTCTAAGGCTACTTTCACACTTGCGTTTTTAGCAATCCGTCGCAATCCATCGTTTTGGGAAAAAACAGATCCTGCAAATGTGCTCGCAGGATGCGTTTTTTACCCATAGACTTGTATTAGCCTGGATTGCGACGGATGGCCACACGTCGCGTCCGTCGTGCAACGGATCCGTCGTGTTTTGGTGGACCGTCATCTGGAAAAACATTCAAGTGAACTTTTTTTGTCCGTCGCGTCTGCCATTTTCTACTGCGCATGCATGGCCGAAACTCCGCCCCTTTCTCCCGGACTTCAGAATGGGCAGCGGATGTGTAGAAAAACTGCATCCGCTGCCCACGTTGTGCACAAATTTCACAACGTGCGTCGGTACGTCGGCCCGATGCATAGCGATGGACACATACCTACGCAAGTGTGAAAGATTCCTTAATGAGCATTGAAAAAAAAAACGGAAAAAAATGGCGTGGGCTCCAGCACAATTTTCTGCGCCAGAGAGGGAAAGCCGACGGCCGGGGGCCAATATTTGTAGCCTGCTATGAATATCAGCCCGCAGCTGTCTTCGTAACCTTTACTGGCTATTAAAATAGGGGGACCCCAAAAAACAATGACACGGGGTCCCCCTGTATTTTATAGCCAGAAAGGCTACGCAGACAGCTGCGGGCTGATATTCATAGCCTAGAGAGGGGCCATGGATATTGCCCCCCCCCCCGGCTACAAATACCAGTCCGCAGCCGCCCCAGAAATGGCGCATCTGTAAGATATGCCATTTCCGGCCCTTAGCCCCTCTCTTCCCACTCCCGTGTAGCCGTGGGATATGGGGTAATAAGGGGTTAATGTCACCTTGCTATGTAAGGTGACATTAAGCCGGGTTAATAACAGAGAGGCGTCAATAAGACGCCTATCCATTATTAATCTAATAGTAGGAAAGGGTTAATAAAACACGCACACATTAGGAAAAAAGTATTTTAATATTCTTCATTTAACCATACTTACCATACTTCAGTGCCTGCAAAAAACGTAAAATAATAAACCGTATACTACCTGTCCACCGTAGTCCAATTAATAACGAGTGTCCCACGACAATCTCCCCTATAGAACAGTTACATCGGTGATGTCACTGCTCTATAGGACCCTCAGTGACACACTGACAGGAGACAATGGCTCCTGCAGTGCCTCACTGAGAGGTTACCTTAGGACAACGTCTCACTTTATGGCAATTGCTGCGTGCGTTTCTCACACAGCAATGCCAAAAGTAAGACTGGGGACAATTTTTTTTACAGCGGCGGAGGAATACAGTGCGGAAGGATACCTTCCTCCCGTCATTGTATTCCTGGAGCCCCTATTGAGCGGTCGCATCAGCTGATGCTGCCGTTCTCCACGGGAGATCGTCGTGGGACACTCGTGGATTTCTGCGGACAGGGAGTATATTGGTTGTTTGTTATTTTAATCTTTTTTACAGATGACACTGGCTTCAGGGAACAAAGTGACAAGTAATGGTGAGTATGTACTCTATGTTATATGTACTGTATGTCTATATGTATGTAATGTATGAATGTATTTTTTTTGTAGTATGCATGTAGTATGTATATAGTATGTATGTAGTTTGTATGTAGTATGCATGTAGTATTTTTTTTTTTTACATTCAACACATTAGCCAGATGATGGGACTACTACTGTCCCATCATTGGCTAATGTGTCAATCACTGTCACTGTTGCAGGCATCGTCCGATGGGACTTGTAGTCCCATCGGATGATGCCTGCACAGACCCCCTGCAGCCCGCACAGAGCCCCAGCAGCCCGCACAGAGCCCCGGCAAACCCGCACAGACCCCCGGCAGCCCGCACAGAGCCCCAGCAAGCCGCACAGAGCCCCGGCAGGCATGCACAGAGCCCCGGCAGGCATGCGCAAAGCCCCGGCAGCCCGTACAGAGCCCCGACAGCCCACATAGAGCCCCGGCAGGCCCACACAGAGCACCGGCAGCCCGCACAGAGCACCGGCAGGCACGCACAGAGCCCTGGCAGGCACGCACAGAGCCCCGGCAGGCCACACAGATCCCCGGGAGGTATGCACAGAGCCCTGGCAGGCACACTCAGAGCCCCGGCAGGCCGCACAGAGCCCCGGCAGGCTGCACAGAGCTTCGGCAGCCTGCACAGACCCCCGGCAGCCCGCACAGAGCCCCGACAGCCCGCACAGAGCCCCGGCAGGCACGCACAGAGCCCCGACAGACCCACACAGAGCACCGGCAGCCCGCACAGAGCCCCGGCAGGCACGCACAGAGCCCCAGCAGGCCGCACAGAGCCCCAGCAGGCCGCACAGAGCCCCCACGGTCACGCACAGACCCCGCTCGCACACACACACACGCAGTCTCTGCCGACGCACCGCCCACACTCCATTATAGTGCATCATTGCACTATGGAAACTTCCAATTCCAGTATCCGATATCACAAAAATATCGGAACTCAGTATCGGAATTCTGATACAGCGAATATCGGCCGATACCTGATATTTGCAGTATCGGAATGTTCAACACTAGTTGTGAGGATTCTTTGGTGCCGGCGTTGAGAACTAGTGGTCATGTCACCGTAAGTATGTAATATGCAGACTTCTGGCCACATTCCAACTTTTATACTTGCGGTCACATGATTGCTCAGTTTCGCTGCTGCCAATGAAGAATACACATGATTTGAAGACTCGCATGGTTGCAGTCATATAGAGTGACTGCAAACCTTTATGATAAATCTGAACAACCCCTTTAAGAAAATACAAAGTGATTGAGTTAAAGAGAAATCTTAATCAAGTCAGTATTTGGTGTGACCGCCTTATGAGAACTTGAAGGAACCAGCAATATATAGCGCAAACAAATCAGCATTTCCTAAGCACCCATAAAAATTAATGGAAAAAGCTGAACATGCGTGGTCCCCTCTCATCTGCCAATGCGGCATAAAAATACAGAATGTGGTCTAAAGATATCAACTTCCTTTATCAAGGTGTGGAGAATTATTAGGTGGCTTGTTTAACTAAAGTATAAAGGGCCAATAATTAGATTTACCTGACTCTGAAAAGTCAAAAATTGTTGCAAGTCTTACAGAGGGAGGCAGCACTCTAGAAATTGCTGAGAAATTGGAGCGATCACAGAACCGTCAAAGGATTTGTTGCAAATATTCAATAGGGTCAGAAAAAATGCATTGCTAAAAAACACGCACGTGAAAGGGAATCCGTCAGCATATTTTTGCTATGTAATCTGAGAGCAGCATCGGTAAGTGCTGAGACACAGATTTCAGCAATGTATTCGTTATTAGGCCGTGTGCTGTTGTTTCTATACAATGAACATTTTATCACAAAATTATTCCTGCCTGGACTACAGCACACGCGAGCCATGGTCTGACCATGCCCACTTCTCTAATAAGCAGCTCACTGTGAATAGATTGTGTACACAGAAATATGTGGTGTAGATGTGTAGGTGGAGTTAGCTTTATATATACTGTATATATATATATATATATATATATGTATTTATATATATCACACTGCAGAAAAGTGTAACCTGACACCTAACTTAAGATCGGTCAATGTCTTTTGCAATGTTAACTTATTGTAATTCGCTTTCCTTAGAAAAGTTATAAAAATGGCACATTATGCTTGTAAATGTTTTTTGTCGTCAGCGAAGAGAATTTCAGTTCGAGATTAAGGTATTTTCATTTACTCTTCTTTGGAAAATTCTTCTAGTTCCTGAGTTGTCTTGCATGCACTGTTATTTTGGGGTCTAGCTACAGATTTTCAATGATGTTCAGATCAGGGGACTGTGAGGGCCAATGTAAAACCTTCAGCTTGCACCTTTAAAAGTAGTCTATTACGGATTTTCCATATGCTTAGGTTCATTATCTATTTGTAGAAGTCATCCTCTTTTCAACTTCAGCTTTTTACACATGTTTTTTGTTTTTTTATCAAGAATTTGTTGAAATTTCATTGAATCCATTCTTCCTTCTACCCATAAAATGTTCCCCATGCCATTAGCTGCAACACAACCCGAAAGCATAATTGATCAACTCCCATGCTTAATGGTTGGTGAGATGTTCTTTTCCTGATATTTGTGCCTTTTTCTCCACACATACCTTTGATCATTGTGGCTAAAATGTTCTATTTTAACCATATCAGTCAACAGGACCTTTTTTCAAAAATACATCCAGCTTGTTTAGATATTCTTTTGCATACTTCTGATGCTGAATTATAAGATGAGGACCCAGAAGAGGTTTTCTTCCAATGATTCTTCCCTGAAGGTCATATTTATATAGATATCTGAACAGTAGAGCAATGTACCACAAATCCAGAGTCTGCTAAATCTTTCTGAATGTCTTTTGCAGTAAAGCGGGGATTCTGATTTGCCTCTCTAGCAATTGTATGAGCAGCTCTTACTGAAATTTTGATTGGTCTTCCAGGCCTTTTCTTGAGTTCCACTGTTCCTGTTACTGCAATTTATAAATTACTTTTCGAACTGAGGAAATGGCAACTTGAAAACGCTATGCTATGTTTTTATACCCTTCTCTTGCTTTCTGGACCTCCACCATTTTCATTTTCAAAGTGGTAGGCAGCTGCTTAGAAGAACCCATGGATGCTGTTTTTTGGCACAAGGTTAGAGGAGGCTGGGTTTTCATAAATAACATAAGTGCACACCATGTGTATTTTGTGAATGCCCTGGCTTGCACAAAATGTAAAAATACAAAGAAAAAACACACAAAAATTTACTTAGGTTTAAGTATACACTACAATTCCAAAGTTTAGGGTCGCTTATAAATTTCCTTATTTTTGAAAGAAAAGCACAGTTTTTTCTAATGAAGCTAACATTAAATGATTCAGAAATACACTCTATACATTGTTAATGTGGTAAATGACTATTCTAGCTGCAAATGTCTGGTTTGTAAAGCAATATCTTCATAGGTGTATAGAGGCCTATTTCCAACAACCATCACTCCAGTGTTTTTATGGTACCCTGTGCAAGTATGTTAGCACAGCTAAAAACAGTATGGCTGATTAGAGAACCTGTAAACCTGACCTTCCTTTGAGCTAGTTGAGAATCTGGAGCGTTACATTTGTTGGTTCCATTAAACTCTCAAAATGGCCAGAAAAAAAGAACTCTCATGTGAAACTCGACAGTTTGTTCTTGTTCTTAGAAATGAAGGCTATTCCATGTGAGAAATTGACAAGAAAGAGAAGGGGGAGGCCCTGCTGCACAACTGAGCAACAAGACAAGTGTCACGATCCATGTTTCGATCTGTGGCAGATCTGGTTTCCCTCAGATTTAAACCTTTTTTCCTTTCTGGTCATTGGGGGTTAATGCAGTTTTCTCCCCCCGGTGGCCGCTGGTGTTATTGCATTGCATTGCTGCTGGGTCAGCTGATTTTTGTGACCACTCCCAATATCCTTTAAAAGGTCACCTGGTGCTTCAGCTGACTGTTGGTTATAGAGGTCCTTTTAGGAGACCAACCTCGCAGTAGCAGCTCCCTGGTGTCAGCCTAGTCTGATGTTTGGAGCTCAGTTGCTGAACTTTCTGTATTCTGGAGTCTGCAGCGGCGTGCACAAGCTAAAGGTACCTTCACACATAATGATTTTGTTAACGATATCGTTGCTTTTTGTGATGTAGCGACGATATCGTTAATGAAATCGTTATGCGTGACAGCGACAAACGATCAGCCCCCCACTGGGAGATCGTTGGTTGCTGGGAATGATCAGGACCTTTTTTTGGTCGCTGATCACCCCGCTGTCATCGCTGGATCGGCATGTGTGACGCCGATCCAGCGATGTGTTCACTGGTAACCAGGGTAAATATCGGGTTACTAAGCGCAGGGCCGTGCTTAGTAACACGATATTTACCCTGGTTACCATTGTAAAAGTAAAAAAAAAAACAGTACATACTTACATTCCTGTCACGTCCCACGTCGTCAGCTTCCCGCACTGACTGTGCACTGTCAGCGCCAGCTGGCCGTAAAGCAGAGCACAGCGGTGACATCACTGCTCTGCTTTACGGCTGGCGCTCACACAGTGCAGGGAAGCTGACGCTGTGGGACGTGACAGGAATGTTTTTTTTTTTTACTTTTACAATGGTAACCAGGGTAAATATTGGGTTACTAAGCGCGGCCCTGCACTTAGTAACCCGATGTTTACCCTGGTTACCCGGGGACTTCGGCATCATTGAAGACAGTTTCAACAATGCCGAAGTCTTTCCCCGGATCGTTGGTCGCTGGAGAGAGCTGTCTGTGTGACAGCTCCCCAGCAACCACACAACGACTTACCAACGATCACTTACCAACGATCGTTGGTAAATCATTTAGTGTAACGGTACCTTAAGTTCTGAGTTTTGTTACTTTGTAGTTTGTGCATTCACCTTTTGGTATCATGTTCCCTTCACTCTCATATTGTTTATTCCTGTTTATTTGGTTTGTGGTGCTGTTTACACTGTTCACCTCCTGGGGTGGGGGTTGGGGGTTTAGTACAGGGTTTAACAGGAGACAGGGACAGGTCGGTGACTTGGGCCTCCCTACCTTCAAGGGTACCCCCTAAGTTAAGGAAAGACAGGGCTTCCCCTAGCCTGAGGAGCAGTTCAGGGGCCCAGATTCCTAATCTCCTGTCTTCCTATTTTTGTCTTGTGACAACAAGTACATTAGAGTCTCTAGTTTGAGAAATCGACACCTCACAGCTCCTCAACTGGCAGCTTCATTAAATAGTATATGCAAAACGCCAGTGTCAACGTCTATATTTTAGAGGCGACTCCGGGATGCTGGCCTTCAGGGCATAGTGGCAAAGAAAAGCCATATCGGAGACTGGCAAATAAAAGGAAAAGATTAATATGGGCAAAATAACATAGATATTGGACAGAGGAAGATTGAAAAAAAGTGTTATTGACAGACGACTCCAAGGTTGAGATGTTTGGATCACACTGAAGAACATTTGTGAGACGCAGAACAACTGAAAAGATGCTGGAAGAGTGTGTGACGCCATCTGTCAAGCATGGTGGAGGTAATGTGATGGTCTGAGGTTGCTTTGGTACTGGTAAAGTGGGAGATTTGTACAAGGTAAAAGGGATTTTGAATAAGGAAAGCTATCACTCCATTTTGCAACGCCATGCCATACCCGGTGGACAGCGCTCGATTGGAGCCAGTTTCATCCTACAACAGGATAATGGTAATGACCCAAAGCACACCTCCAAATTATGCAAGAACTATTTAGGGAAGAAGCCAGCAGCTGGTATTCTATCTGTAATGGAGTGGCCAGCGCAGTCACCTGATCTCAACCCCTTTGAGCTGTTGTGGGAGCAGCTTGGCCGTATGGTACACAAAAAGTGCCCATCAAGCCAAACCAACTTGTAGGAGGGACTTCTGGAAGCATGGGGTGAAATTTCTCCAGATTACCTCATCAAATTAACTGCTAGAATGCCAAAGATCTGCAATGCTGTAATTGCTGCAAAGGGAGTATTCTTTGACGAAAGCAAAGTTTGAAGAAGAAAATTATTATTTCAAATAAAAATCATTTTTTAAAACCTTGTCAATGTCTGGACTAGATTTTCAATTCATTTGGCAACTCATTTGATTAATAAAGGTATGAGTTTTTATTGAAAAACACAAAATTGTCTGGGTGACTCTAAACTTTGGAACCGTTGTGTATGTTGTATACATGCAGCATATAATTCATGTTCACATAGGCCATCAAACAGACAAAACCTACAAGAAACAAAATAATCATATACCCTGCCGTAGCTAAATAAGTAAATCACCTGGCCTTTCCTAACAATGATAGTGAACAAGCCATATGCCTAGCAGGCTAATTAAGGTCTGAAACCTTGGTCAAAGTTTGCTGAGCAAAGAAATCTCCAAGGGTGCCTAAACATTTGCTCATTTTCCTTTTTGTACTTTGCTCCTTTTAAAAATCTAAAAAATGACAATACATTTTTTCCTTAAAATACAAAGGAAATGTGTCATCTTTAACTTAAGCCCTTAAAGGGACTCTGTCACTTGAATTTGGAGGGAACATTTTTCAGCCATAGAGGCGGGGTTTTTGGGTGTTTGATTCACCCTTTCCTTACCCGCTGGCTGCATGCTGGCTGCAATATTGGATTGAAGTTCATTCTCTGTCCTCCATAGTACACGCCTGCGCAAGGCAAGATTGCCTTGTGCAGGCGTGTACTACGGAGGACAGAGAATGAACTTCAATCCAACATTGCAGCCAGCATGCAGCCAGCAGGTAAGGAAAGGGTGAATCAAACACCCGAAAACCCCGCCTCTATGGCTGAAAATTGTTCCCTCCAAATTCAGGTGACAGAGTCCCTTTAAAGATCATTTAATCTTCAACTTGCTTAAATGTTCAAAGTAACAGTAATTTTTACCAGGGTGTTGTGAATTCTGTGGCAGAGCTCCCTCCTGTGGTCACAAGTGGTACTTCGGCTGATTCTCTCTGTGAGCTTCTGTCGGTGGAGGGAAGTGGTACTGCGGCTTCTGAGTTTCCTCCCTCAGGTGATCTGGTGAGGTCGTTAGGTGCTTCTCTACTTAACTCCACCTAATGCTTTGATCCTGGCTTCCTGTCAATGTTCCAGTGTTGGACTTGCTTTTCCCTGGATCATTCCTGTGGCCTGCTGCTCTGCATAGCTAAGTTCTTCTTTGCTATTTGTTTGCTATTTTTTCTGTCCAGCTTGTCTAATTTGTTGCTGAAAGCTCTGGGACGCAAAGGGTGTACCTCCGTGCCGTTAGTTCGGTACGGAGGGTCTTTTTGCCCCCTTTGCGTGGTTTTCTTTAGGGTTTTGTGTAGACCGCAAAGTTACCTTTTCTATCCTCGATCTGTTAAGAAAGTCGGGCCTCACTTTGCTGAATCTATTTCATCTCTACGTTTGTCTTTTCATCTTAACTCACAGTCATTATATGTGGGGGGCTGCCTTTTCCTTTGGGGTATTTCTCTGAGGCAAGGTAGGCTTATTTTCTATCTTCAGGCTAGTTAGTTTCTCAGGCTGTGCCGAGTTGCATAGGCAGAGTTAGGCGCAATCCACGGCTGCCTCTAGTGTTGTTTGGAGAGGATTAGGGATTGCGGTCTGCAGAGTTCCCACGTCTCAGAGCTCGTTCTATGATTTTGGGTTATTGTCAGATCACTGTATGTGCTCTGACCGCTATGTCCATTGTAGTACTGAATTGCCTTTCATAACACCAGGGGTGCCCAAACTTTTATAAGCCACTGTATATATATACAGTACAGACCAACAGTTTGGACACACCTTCTCATTTAAATATTTTTCTGTATTTTCATGACTATGAAAATTGTAAATTCACACTGAAGGCATCAGAACTATGAATTAACATATGTGGAAATATATCCTTAACAAAAAAGTGTGAAACAACTGAAATTATGTCTTATATTCTAGGTTCTTTAAAGTAGCCACCTTTTGCTTTGATGACTGTTTTGCACACTCTTGGCATTTTCTTGATGAGCTTCAAGAGGTAGTCACCGGGAATGGTTTTCACTTCACAGGTGTGCCCTGTCAGGTTTAATAAGTGGGATTTCTTGCCTTCTAAATGGTGTTGGGACCATCAGTTCTGCTGAGCAGAAGTCTGGTGAATACACAGCTGATAGTCCGACTGAATAGACTGTTAGAATTTGTATTATGGCAAGAAAAAAGCAGCTAAATAAAGAAAAACAAGTGGCCATCATTACTTTAAGAAATGAAGGTCAGTCAGTCAGAAAAATTGGGAAAACTTTGAAAGTGTCCCCAAGTGCAGTTGCAAAAACCATCAAGTGCCACAAAGAAACTGGCTCACATGAGGACCGCCCCAGGAAAGGAAGACCAAGAGCCACCTCTGCTTCTGAGGATAAGTTTATCCGAGTCACCAGCATCAGAAATCGCAGGTTAACAGCAGCTCAGATTAGAGACCAGGTCAATGCCACACAGAGTTCTAGCAGCAGACACATCTCTACAACAACTGAGGAGACTTTGTGCAGCAGGCCTTCATGGTAAAACAGCTGCTAGGAAACCACTGCTAAGGACAGGCAACAAGCAGAAGAGACTTGTTTGGGCTAAAGAACACAAGGAATGGAAATCAGACCAGTGGAAATCTGTGCTTTGGTCTGATGAGTCCAAATATATAAGATCTTTGGTTCCAACCAACGTGTCTTTGTGCGACACAGAAAAGGTGAAGGATGGACTTTATATGCCTGGTTGCCACCGTGAAGCATGGAAGAGGAGGTGTGATGGTGTGGGGGTGCTTTGCTGGTGACACTGTTCAGGATTTATTCAAAATTGAAGGCATACTGAACCAGCATGGCTACCACAGCATCTTGCCGCGGCATGCTATTCCATCCGGTTTGCGTTTAGTTGGACCATCAATTATTTTTCAACAGGACAATGACCCCAAACACACCACCAGGCTGTGTAAGGGCTATTTGACCAAGAAGGAGAGTGATGGAGTGCTACGCCAGATGACCTGGCCTCCACAGTCACCAGACCTGAACCCAATCGAGATGGTTTGGGGTGAGCTGGACCGCAGAGTGAAGGCAAAAGAGCCCACAAGTGCTAAGCATCTCTGGGAACTCCTTCAAGATTATTGGAAGACCATATTTTCAGTTGTTTCACACTTTTTGTTAAGTATATAGTTCCACATGGGTTAATTCATAGTTCTGATGCCTTCAGTGTGAATTTACAATTTTAACAGTCGTGAAAATCCAGAAAAATCTTTAAATGAGAAGGTGTGTCCAAACTTTTGGTCTGTACTGTATGTATATAAATATTTAAATATGCATTTTCGTTCCTTTTTGGAATTAATGACATTTTCCACTTTTTTGTCATATATTGTGTGATGCTGAAAATGTGCCCATTTATTATTTTTTATGCATTTTTCACACTTGTGGGTGTAGTCTGACTAATAAATAAGAACAAGGATTTTGGAAAACATCTGAACATTTTGAGACACTCCTTCAAGAGAATGCTGCTTGAGGCAATGTATGGGCGTAATGGCTTTTTACATGTAAATCAGATCCTTGTTGGATTACATAAAAATAATTTGAAATGCTAATTATGTTTCTTTTATGCCATGATCATATTAAATGAATGTATTGTTCATCTTTCAACTCATCCTACAGGACTGGTTTGGATTGACAGTCTCTATTGTAATATTTAGCTTTCTGGTTGAAGAAAATATAATTTTTTAAATTAATATTGTAAAGTAAAAATAACTTATAACTAAATTGCTGCCTTTGAAAACCAAAATCCCAAAAAAATAATACTAATCAGCAGACAGGACGTGTGGAAATTAATATTGCCAATCATTGAGCTCAGTGGCCATGCCAGGGTGATGGCATGTCTGATTGCTGAACCCAGTGATTAACTACAGTGATTATGTGTAGTGATGGGCGAATCCGAACAGTAAATGTCGAGGTCTGTACCAAACTTCCTGTTCAGGCGTACGGACTCTGAACATGGACTTCTCCAGGAAGTCCATGTTACTGGATGAAGGTTTGGCACCCCGAATATCGGATGTTTCCCACGCTGTCATTTGCATGACCGTGAAAGAAACACTAGATTATTCCCTCCTGTCAAAGCGCCAGCAGCTGTAACCGGTGGTAAAAAGTTTACCTTCATTCACAGAGGTGTTGGCTGATGTGAGTACTACTCCTATCAGCCTATGCCTGCTGTTGCTAAGTGAGAGCAGGCACTACGAACAAATACATTTTTTTTTAATTATGTGGGGTCTGTTCTATTTTTGATAACCAGCATGGCAAAACTTACAACTGCGGGCTGCAACCATCAGCAGTCAGCTTTATCATAGCTGGTTATCAAGAATAGATGAGTTCCCATTCCTTTTTAAAATTATTTAAATCAATAATTAAAAAAAACTTTGTGCCCCCGTACGTGACAATTAGCTAAACTAACGGGGACAGCTGGGGGCTGGTATTCTCTGGCTGGTAAGGGCCATCTATATTGGCCCTCACCAGCTTAAAAATAGCAGCCAGCAGCAGCCCCACAAAAGGCACATCTATTAGATGCACCAATTCTTGTGTTTTGTTGTGGTGGAAAGTGGGGTAATAGTTGTGGGGTTGATGTCACCTTTGTATGGTCAGGTGACATCAAGCCTACATGCTAGTAATGGAGAGATGCATATTCATTATTAACCCCATAGTCATATTGCAAATAACAAACACCCAGAGTAAAGTTCTTAATTAGAAATAAAAATCCACAGCCTGTTTTACATACTTATTTAAAAATAACAGTTATACTCATATTACGTCTATTCCATTGAAGCCTTTGCCACCTGTAAAAATCTGAAAATATTAAACAACAAAAATACTAACATTACACCTAATCCATCTCTGTCCATATCCCCTGTAAAAAAAGAAAAATAATAAACAACCATATTCCTCACTTGTCTGTAGTGCAGCTAATTTATACTGTCCCATGACGATTCAGATGATTTGGAGAGTGGTCACATCAGTGACCGCTCTCCCCACCAGCTGGCACACACTGACAGAAGCATAATCACTCCTCTCAGTGTCTAGTGAGCTCTCACAGTGAGAAAGTTCACTGGAGTTTATACTTGAACCCTGGTGAACTCACGGCACCAATCACTGCATGAGAAAGCGCTCACTCAGTGTTACCATAAGTAAGTTCACCGTATTTCAGCTATGATGTGACTGCTCATTGTGGGACTGTATGGATTAGCTGCACTTCGGAAATGTGAGGAATATGTTTTTTTTATTATTGGGCATAGGTGGATTAGGTGTAAGGTTAGCATTTTTGTTGTTTATTATTTTCTGTTCTTATACAGATGACAAGGACTTGACGTAAGGTGGGTATAACTTTGTTATTTTTAAATAAATTTATAAAACAGGGTGTGGATTTTTATTCTTGATAACCAGCCATGTAAAAACTGCAGTCCGCCACTGTCAGTTTTGCCGTGCTGGTTATCAAAAATAGAACAGACCCCATGTCATTTTTTTTTAAATGTATTTATAGTGCAAGCACCACTGATAAATACTCCAAGTGGCAGCGCCTGCTCTTGCTGTTATGGGAGTAGTAGTCACATCAGCCGACGCCTCTGTGACTGGAGTAAACTTTTTACCACCGGTCACAAATGCTGGCTCTCACTGTCATCTGACAGCATGGGAACCTCAGCTCTCTGACCACAGGTAATAATCTTACCACCGATAAGAGGCAGTGTTTGCCACGCTGTCATGCATATAACAGCGTGGCAAACAACAGATGTTTGGGACCCCCATACATCTAGGGGATCGACCATCACTAATCATGAGCATCGTCATGCATGCATCATCGTGCTTCATCATTTGAACCAAGCAAGTGTAGGGTGGAAGAGTTTTTATGGTTAGTAGAGTGACAGAGGGCACCATTTTATGGCTTAGAAGAAGCAGCCACTATTGACAATGGTTCAACTGCCTAATCCATACTCTATAAGTGCAAATGTTACCAAGGGGTTAACTAACATAAATGTAGGTAAACTGCATCTCTGTATAAAAAAGCTCCTATTGCTATCTAGAAAAGTCAGTACAAAAATTTGGACATAAAAAACATGATCTTAAAAGGTGATATCCAGCATGCTGTATTTTCCTGATTTGGTTGCCTATTGGGCTGCCGGTCTTGATGAAGGGGCATGCTGGAGTCAGGCGCTCCGGGCATCAAGGAATAGAGTGAGATTTCTGGTATAGGGAATATCACGCCTCATCAAGAATTAGACAAGCTGTGGCATCACGCCCTAGTCTCACCCCAGATATGCACATTTTGGCATACCAAGTTGCAAAATGTGGGTGAAACTCTGAGTTGCATCAAAATTTTGCGATTTTTCAGAGCTTTAATGCCACTTTTGGTGTGTAAAAGCTTTCACAAATCAGGGCTTTAGAGTATATTCACAATCTGGATAAAAATCTGATCTTAGGATATGCTGCAGCTTTGCAGTTTGCACTGCTGCTGATCTGCACTATGATTAGCTGCCTATGCCACGTGGAGTCCGTAGCATGCTATCTGTCCTATAATTTTTTTTTCAATGCAAAAATGTTTATATACAGTATGTGGCCAGAATGATAAAAACTTCAACTAGATGTATGAAACGCAAATTTCACTTAAATTTTACTGCTGAATTCCCAGCCAAAATTTGCATAAAGTCCAATACTTCTAAATTTATCGTAAGATTATGTTCAGATTACGTTTTTTAAGGCGTTTTTGAATGCGTCCGCTCTGAAGAATGCCTGAAAAAATGCTCAGAAAATGCTTGAAAGAATTCTTACAATTCATTTCTATTGTTTATATGTCTAGGCTTTTGATCATGTTTTTGACAACCACAATAGGTTTCCAAAAATGCCAAGCAGTTAAAAGAAGTGAATGGACCGGTCTTCAGGCATTTTCTTCTATGAAGCCAGTCCATAATTTATAATAGAAGTCAATGGAAAGGTGAAAAGAGTTCTGGGCATTTCTTTTTAGCATTTTGTAAGTGTCTTCTCATAATGAAAAAATAGCATTTTATTAATGGCAAAACAGATATTTTAAAAATGTGAGAAAATTATCAAAAAATTGTAAATAAATCGGTAAAAAATGCTCCAACAATCTCACCGACAACACTGGGGAAAACATTAACAAAGAGTATCAGGAAACATTGACAAAACATTAACTAAAAAGACTTCTGGCTAAAAAAAGTTAATTGAAAAACTTGAAAAACTTGACATTTTTGACAGCATGAAATGAAACGTAGCGTGGATATAACCTGAGAATCAGAGCAGCATCAGATTAGAGTTTAGTACTACTTAGATAATGACTCCTAAATCAAGAGTAACAATAGGGTTGGAACCAACCAGGCAGGGCCGGCGTCAGCACCCGGCACAGCGGGCAAATGCCGGGGCCCTGGGGAGAGGGGGGGGCCCACTCATGCTGTCATAGATACAGCTGGGAGAGCAGAGCAGGAGATAACATGCTCTCTCCCCCCACAAAGTCACTGGCTGCGTTCTCTTAACCCCTATGTGCCAGCTCTGACACAAGCATCTTCTCACTCAGTCAGTGCAGCCAGGCAGGCACACATAGGGGTTAACAGAAGGCAGCCAGTGTGACATTGTGGGCGGAGAGAGCACGTTCTCTGCTCTCCCCCCTGGGTGGCTGCAGACAGTGCTGAAGTTTATCAGGCAGATTCCGGAGGAGCTCTGTCCTACTAGTGCCTGAGTGACTGTAAAGGTATCCAGCAGAGCAGTGGTTGCAGATGGACTTGTGGCTCAGTCTGCTGCTGTCTTTCTCCACTGCCTAAAAATGTGGGTGATGTCTGGAGGAGCAGCTGGTTGGGTGCAACCTGCAGCCGCCCAGCTCTCCCAGAATACATGCATGCTGCACCAAACCTGCACCAGTGAGGTAGGAAGAAGCTTAACCCCTTCCCATCTGTATGAAGGTTATTGCTGAACCTTAAAGATAACAATCTGACCCGCATAAGTGGGGTTAACCAGATGCCAGCAGGAAGGGGAGCTGCTGCCATGGATAAAACTGAGCTGTGGGCTGTACGTTGGGGCCCCGTGGCCCCAGGCTGGTGACTGGAGGGACTCTGCCCAGTGCTGGCATGTGGGTGATTTCTGCTCCGGAGTCTCAGCTTCTCTCCTCCAGGTCACACTGTGCAGTCACAGCAACATTGGTTGTGTCTGTCCAGGTCCCAGCAGCTGCCACTGCTCCCACCAAGGACATGGCATCACTTAACCCTTCCCCTGCAGCCACCGGCAACAAATCCACATTATTCCTTGATTAAATCAGGTTCCAACCCAATAGAGGAGCAGACATTTCCTGCTGCCATTAGGGTCCGGGAGGGGGTGACATTGGCTGCCCTGCTACTCTGTAGTGGGGGGTGACAAGTGTAACATGGGGTAACGATGAAGGAGAAATGCACAGGATAATAGTGAGAGCGACAGAGGGCAGTGTATGGTATGGAGCAGTCAGGGGGTGGGCTGCAGGATCCCCCCATACTGTACATGACTGCTCGGGACAGGGAGGCGTTTAATGAGCTAATGACGGGGCACTAATTGGGTCATTAGGGTTTGTGGAAAGGATTCAGCATCAGGTCCCTCATTAATGCCCGAGCCGCCTGTTACTTTGTAGCACAGATCTGTTGGGGCCGCAAAACCAAACAACGTTGTTTATGTAGAAAAGTCTTTGTTTCATAGAAAAACTCAAAACAGAAAAGCACCTCTCCTGTATATATACACTGCACAGCACCTTTCCTCCTGTATATATACACTGCACAGCACCTCTCCTGTATATATACACTGCACAGCACCTTTCCTCCTGTATATATACACTGCAGAATCTACAATAGCTGTCACTCATGTAAGAAGTGAAATCTGGCATTGTACTATACATTTCTCTGCCGCATCTGTGCATCATAAATCGGGGTATGTGTTAAAGGGGGGGGGGGGCCCACTGAGACTCTTTCGCCCGGGGCCCTCGAAATCCTGGAGCCGGCCCTGCAACCAGGCATCAGAATGGAAGATCAAATCAGGATTCAAACCAGAGAATGTATCAAAAGAGCAGAACACATTACCAACTGAAAAAAAGAAAAAAAGGCTAAACAAACACCCCTACAGCAGGGGTCTTGCTCCCATAAAAATGAATGCTAATTTACATATTTTTAAGCATTTTATCTTATTGACTATTTTATTTTTAAAAGGAATCTGTCAACAGGATTTAACACCCCAAACTATTTATATGCGCTGCTTTTACTGAAGACACAAAGCAAGAGTGTCAGTGATCAATTAAACAAAAGGAGGCGGTGCAGGGCGGGGAGCAGAGCTGGAATGACAGAAGCCTTCAGATCTACAGCCACATTTGCATATTAATTCAGATGCTGATTTTTCAGTAATGGAAGGATGAACTGGACATGTAAAGGTAATGCTGGACTTGTTTTTTGGAAGAGCTACATGCGCATATAGTTTTGGGGGTGAAATCCTGCTGACAGATTCTTTTTAATTGTACTCATCACATTGGAATCTGTACAGTTTATATACACCCATATGATATGATCCATTTTATTTCCTAGCAGGCCATGACCCAGCTATTGTTTTATGAAAGAATTAACCAAACTCAACAACACTGACAGTGAAAATCTGGCAGAAGAGATTAGGTTATGAAAAGTAAAATAAAGGATGATTGTGCTAACACAGGCGCATTACTAACCTACAAAATCAAGCCTAAAAATGAGACATATAGAAATTTCACAGACCCAAGTATTTTGTTTCTTTCAAAGGCTGGAGGCCTCATCACATCTTTTACATGTTAAGCTGAGATGTTAAATATCTATTTTATCCTCAAGGACAAATATTGCCATAAACCTTTGATTACTTTGCTTGTTCTTTTTCATTATAACAATAATTTTATTTATATAGCGCCAACATATTCCGCAGCGCTTTACAAATTATAAAGGGGACTTGCACAGACAATAGACATTACAGCATAACAGAAATTACAGTTCGAAATAGATACCAAGAGGAATGAGGGCCCTGATCGCAAGCTTACAAACTATGAGGAAGAGGGGAGACACGAGAGGTGGATGGTAACAATTGCTTTAGTTATTCGGACCAGCCATAGTGTAAGGCTCGGGTGTTCATGTAAAGCTACATGAACCAGTTAACTGCCTAAGTATGTAGCAGTATAGACACAGAGGGCTATTAACTGCATAAAGTGTATGAGAACATGTTGCGAGGAACCGAATTATGTTTTTTTTTTTTGTTTTGTTTTTTTGAATGGGCCACACAGGGATAGTTAGGTTAATGCGTTGAGGCGGTAGGTGTTGTGAATTCCGCTCTTGGGCTCCCTCCGGTGGTTGTAAGTGGCACTTTTGTGAGTTCTGCTCTTGGGCTCCCTCTTGTGGTTTCTAGTGGTATGGCTGCTCCTTGGATTTAGCTGTCTTCAGCTGCTTCCACTGATCGTCTTTTCTGCTCGGCTATTTATGCCTGGCTCTTTCCTTCAGCCAGTGCCACTTGTAAATGGTTTCTGGTTGGATTCACATCTCTTTGGATTTCCCTGTTATCCTGACCAGTTCAGCAAAGCTAAGTTTTTACTTGCTCTTTTCTGTCCATAGATTGTGGACTTATCCGTTCTGTTCTTTCTATGTTTGTCCAGCTTATCAGTATGAATTAATTCTGTCTTGCTGGAAGCTCTGGGAAGCAGATTTACCCTCCACACCTTTAGTCAGGTGTGGAGATTTTTTGTAAACTCTGCGTGGATTTTTTGTAGTGTTTTATACTGACCGCTCAGTATTCCATCCTGTCCTATCTATTTAGCTAGACTGGCCTCCTGTGCTCATCCTGGTTTCATTCTGTGTATGTCTTTTCCCTCTCCACTCACAGTCATTATTTGTGGGGGGCTAATCTATCCTTTGGGGATTTTCTCTGAGGCAAGATGGTTTTCCTGCTTCTATCTTTAGGGGTAGTTAGCTCTTAGGCTGTGACGAGATGCATAGGGAGAGTTAGGAGCATTCCACGGCTACTTCTAGTGTTGTGTTGAGCTTAGGGACTGCGGTCAGTACAGTTTCCACTTCCTTCAGAGCTCGTTCCATGTTGCTCCTAGACCACCGTATCATAACAGTACAAGTGGCCAAAAATGAATTAAATGCATCTCAAAAGAAGGAAAAGAAAGTTCTGAACCATTTTTTTTTTCTGTGCGCTGGTTTGTCTTTTTTTTCCTCTTGATATCTGGGTGGTTCAGGATATATGCTTTGGCATGGATGTTCAGGGTTTGTTTTCTCGTGTGGATCAACTTGCTGTAAGAGTATCCAGGACTATGTTGTCCAGACTCCGGCTTTAGAGCCTAGAATTCCTACTCCTGATTTGTTTTTTGGGGACAGATCCAAGTTTTTGAACTTTAAAAATAACTGCAAATTGTTTTTTTGCTTTGAAACCCTGTTCTTCTGGTGATCCCATTCAGCAAGTAAAAATCATCATATCCTTGCTGCGTGGTGACCCTCAAGACTGGGCTTTTTCTCTTGAAACAGGGGATCCGGCATTATTGAATGTAGACGCATTTTTTCAAGCGCTCGGATTATTGTATGACGAACCTAATTCTGTGGATCATGCAGAAAAAACCCTGTTGGCCTTGTGTCAAGGTCAGGAAGCGGCAGAATTATACTGCCAGAAATTTAGAAAATGGTCTGTGCTCACTAAATGGAATGAGGAGGCTCTGGCTGCTATTTTCAGAAAAGGTCTTTCTGAAGCCCTTAAAGATGTTATGGTGGGCTTTCCTACGCCTGCCGGTTTGAGCGAATCTATGTTACATAGTTACATAGTTACATAGTTATTAAGGTTGAAGGAAGACTATATGTCCATCTAGTTCAACCCATAGCCTAACCTAACATGCCCTAACATGTTGATCCAGAGGAAGGCAAAAAAAACCCATGTGCAAAGAGTAAGCTCCACATTGGGGAAAAAAATTCCTTCCCGACTCCACATACGGCAATCAGACTAGTTCCCTGGATCAACGCCCTATCAAGGAATCTAGTGTATATACCCTGTAACATTACACTTTTCCAGAAAGGTATCCAGTCCCCTCTTAAATTTAAGTAACGAATCACTCATTACAACATCACATGGCAGAGAGTTCCATAGTCTCACTGCTCTTACAGTAAAGAATCCGTGTCTGTTATTATGCTTAAACCTTTTTTCCTCCAACCGCAGAGGATGCCCCCTTGTCCCTGTTTCAGGTCTATGATTAAAAAGATCATCAGAAAGGTCTTTGTACTGTCCCCTCATATATTTATACATTAAAATGAGATCACCCCTTAGTCTTCGTTTTTCCAAACTAAATAGCCCCAAGTGTAATAACCTATCTTGGTATTGCAGACCCCCCAGTCCTCTAATAACCTTGGTCGCTCTTCTCTGCACCCGCTCCAGTTCAGCTATGTCTTTCTTATACACCGGAGACCAGAACTGTGCACAGTATTCTAAGTGTGGTCGAACTAGTGACTTGTATAGAGGTAAAATTATATTCTCCTCATGAGCATCTATGCCTCTTTTAATGCATCCCATTATTTTATTTGCCTTTGTAGCAGCTGCCTGACACTGGCCACTGAATTTAAGTTTGTCATCCACCCATACACCCAGGTCTTTTTCATTGACGGTTTTGCCCAGAGTTTTAGAATTAAGCACATAATTATACATCTATGTCTCTAGCCATTCAGATTGATCGGCGTCTGCGCAAGCGCAAATCTGTGCACCATACGGCAGTGTCCTCTGAGCAGAGTCCTGAACCTATGCAATGTGATAGGATTTTGACTAGAACAGAACGGCAGGAATTCAGACGTCAGAATAGGCTGTGTTTTTACTGTGGTGATTCTGCTCATGTTATCTCTGATTGCCCTAAGCGTACTAAGAGAGTTGCTAGGTCTGTTACCATTAGTACTATACAGCCTAAATTTCTCTTATCTGTGACCCTGATTTGCTCATTGTCGTCCTTTTCTGTCATGGCATTTGTGGATTCAGGCGCTGCCCTGAACTTAATGGACTTAGAATTCGCCAGGCGCTGTGGTTTTTCCTTGCAGCCTTTGCAGAGCCCTATTCCTTTGAGGGGTATTGATGCTACACCCTTGGCCAAGGATAAACCTCAGTACTGGACGCAGATGACTATGTACATGGCTCCTGCACATCAGGAAGATTGCCGTTTTCTGGTGTTGCATAACCTGCAAGATGTCTGTTATCTGGGTTGTTTGTGACCGGTTCTCTAAAATGGTCAATCTGGTACCTTTGCCTAAGTTGCCTTCCTCCTCAGATCTGGTTCCATTGTTTTTTCAGCATGTGGTTCGTTTGCATGGCATTCCGGAGAATATTGTGTCTGACAGAGGTTCTCAGTTTGTCTCTAGATTTTGGCGGGCCTTTTGTGCTAGGATGGGCATTGATTTGTCTTTTTCTTCGGCGTTTCATCCTCAGACTAATGGCCAAACTGAGCGAACTAATCAGACCTTGGAGACCTATTTGCGATGCTTTGTGTCTGCTGATCAGGATGATTGGGTGGCTTTCTTGCCGTTGGCCGAGTTTGCCCTTAATTATCGGGCTAGTTCGGCTACTTTGGTTTCACCTTTCTTTTGTAACTTTGGTTTTCATCCTCGTTTTTCTTCTGGGCAGGTTGAGCCTTCTGATTGTCCTGGTGTTGATTCTGTGGTGGACAGGCTGCAGCAGATTTGGACTCATGTGGTGGACAATTTGACGTTGTCTGAGGAAAGGGCTCAACGTTTTGCTAACCACCGTCGGTGTGTTGGTCCCCTGCTTCGTGTGGGGGATTTGGTTTGGTTGTCTTCTCGTCATGTTCCTATGAAGGTTTCTTCCCCTAAGTTTAAGCCTCGGTTTATTGGTCCTTATAAAATTTCTGAAATTATTAATCCGGTGTCTTTTCGTTTGGCTCTTCCAGCCTCTTTTGCCATTCATAATGTTTTCCATAGATCTTTGTTGCGGAGATATGTGGTGCCCGTTGTTCCCTCTGTTGAGTCTCCTGCCCCGGTGTTGGTTGAGGGAGAGTTGGAATATTATTATTATTATTATTTATTGTTATAGCGCCATTTATTCCATGGCGCTTTACATGTGAGGAGGGGTATACATAATAAAAACAAGTACAATAATCTTAAACAATACAAGTCATAACTGGTACAGGAGGAATATGAGGTTGAGAAGATTTTGGATTCTCGTTTTTCGAGGCGGAGGCTTCAGTATCTTGTCAAGTGGAAGGGTTATGGCCAGGAGGATAATTCTTGGGTTGTTGCCTCCGATGTCCATGCCACCGATTTGGTTCGTGCTTTTCACTTGGCTTGTCCTGATCGGCCTGGGGGCTCTGGTGAGGGTTCGGTGACCCCTCCTCAAGGGGGGGTACTGTTGTGAATTCCACTCTTGGGCTCCCTCCGGTGGTTGTAAGTGGCACTTTTGTGAGTTCTGCTCTTGGGCTCCCTCTTGTGGTTTCTAGTGGTATGGCTGCTCCTTGGATTTAGCTGTCGTCAGCTGCTTCCACTGATCATCTTTTCTCTTTCAGCTCTTAGGCTGTGACGAGATGCCTAGGGAGAGTTAGGTGCATTCCACGGCTACTTCTAGTGTTGTGTTGAGCTTAGGGACTGCGGTCAGTACAGTTTACACTTCCTTCAGAGCTCGTTCCATGTTGCTCCTAGACCACCGTATCATAACAGGTAGGCCAATCTGAACAAATGAGTTTTTAGGGCACGCTTAAAACTGTGGGGATTGGGGATTAATCGTATTAAACTAGGTAGTGTATTCCAAAGAATCGGCGCAGCATGTGTAAAGTCTTGGAGATGGGAGTGGGAGGTTCTGATTATTGAGGATGCTAACCACAGGTCATTAGCTGAGAGGAGGGCACGAGTAAGGTGGTAGACTGAGACCAGAGAGGAGATGTAGGGTGGTGCTGAGCCATCGAGTGCTTTGTGGATGAGGGTAGTAGTTTTGTACTGGATTCTTGAGTGCATGGGTAACCAGTGTAATGACTGGCACAAGGTAGAGGCATCGGTGTAACGGTTGGTGAGGAATATGATCCTGGCTGCAGCATTCAGGACAGATTGTTTTTTTTTTACATTATTTGCTTATCTTAGTGTTGATACAGTCCTTTGTCAAATGTTCATCTACATGTTTATGTATTCTTTATGTATTCTTATGTGCTGATGTACTATGTTGCCATCATAAAGTTGAAGGATTTCGGTACTGTGCAGATTTTTTTATAATATGTATGTGTGACGCCCAGGAGACCGGGATACCCAGCACCGGACCAATGGAGTCTGTCTCTTGAGGGGGATGTCACGGGTGGCTTGACCCGGTGCTGTGGCCTCAGGCAATGCACAGTGTAAGGGGTATCATGAGGGGACAGGCACTTACTTGATCAGCAGCAGGTTCTCCCAGCGGTGACGATCCCGATCCTGGATAGATGGCTATTGTCCAAATGAAAGACTGAGGCACTGAAACGTTTAACCAGTTTACTTTAACATAAAAGGATTTACAACCAGTCCTGTCACCGGAGTCTGTATGGGAACTCTGAGTTACTTTGACCCTGCCGGGGTCTTCGCCTCTTATTGTGCGCAATTTCTGTGTGGCCCTGCTGCTGTATGTGAACTGGCTGCCGGCCCAATCTGTCCCCTCCGGGTCCTGGTTCGACGGGCAACCCGAGTCCTTTTATTGGTTTACCCCCTCTGGGAGTACCGCTGAACTCTGTGTCTGTTGCTGCGTCCGGCCCTAGTGAAGCTGATATCACCTCACGTTTTTCCGGTTGCTGTATTATATATAATGAATACAGCCACGGATCCGGTATCCGTCTTTGCGCCTGTTCTGGGTAGTGATTAATGCTACCCGGTTCTCACAATGTCCTTTTTCTCTATCCCTCTTCTCCTCAGGCCGGTGATTTAGGCCTGGTAACAGTCACAGGGCTGTTAGAGATTCAACTGTATGACCTCTCACTTTCAGCTCCTTAGCCCAACTGCCATTTCTTCTCTCAGACCAGAATGGATCAAGGGGAGTCTCTGGAGCTCCCCCTTCTGGCCGGAGGTGGTAGTGCAGTCTTGCTATTTTAGTATTTGTACTTACTGTCAGTAACTATTTTTGTGGCAAATACCCCTAGGGGTGCCACATTCCCCCTTAGTTAAGAACAGTACTCCGGGACTGTGGGACAATAACATTTTGAAATAACAATTAATATGTACAGAGTCTTAAAAATGAAAAGTTACAAAAACCACTCAAGGAAACAAAAATAGAGTTCTGTAAAAAATTCACTTCAAATAGCGTCCATTAATACAGTTCTATCCTTGAAGGTATTAGGAAAGGCACTGTACTTAGTGTCCAGGAATTTAGTTCCATTTTTCCAACGGAGTTATCAATATAAAGTCTAAAGAAAGTTCAAAAAGAGCAAAAAGCAAAGTTCAAAAAGCAGTCTTTCCGGAGCTTTGATTTAGTGCCTCCGGGCTGATAAAAAGTTCAAGAATATGCAATAAGTTCATACAGACAAGTCTCTGTAGGCACTGGGCTTAAACGTTGCAGACTGATAACAATGACTATACTACATTTTCTGTTTAACTATATACGGCATAACATATATACAATTCACATTATGAGCTTTATAGTTGGTAATCTGCATACCTGGCCAGTAATTGACCCTGGGTACTACGCTGTGATCTACGTAATAGCGGTGTCTCTTCATGTGGTGTACTACTGTCTACTGCGGATGTAGTATCTGCCCGCTCTGCTAAAGATAATTCCACGACTATGGAGTTGGCAAGTCCACCGTGAATGGGATTACTCTGACCAGGAATCTGTTCTTCCTGGCCTGGAACCTCCTGTAGTACGGGGTCAGCCTCTTCCTGTCTTGGGACTTCTGGTATTGGGTTCGGTGTTGGGTAAAAGGCCACCATGGGAACCACTACTGCACCATGGTATGTTAGTAGGGTTTTGGGAAAGTCTCCTATACAGGTGTGATACACTTCCTCTTCTTTTTCCTTTACTGGTTGAACCTGTATGGGTTGAATAACTTCTGGTTCTGGCTGGACAACGTCTGGCTCTTTCAATGCTTCCGGACACAATTTAAGATTGTCTCTTGACACTAGTACAGATGTTAAGCCTCCGTTTTTGCTAATGAGACACATTTTAGGATTATCCACTCTTGTTGGTAAAACTGTGTAGGGTACGGCTTCCCACTGATTGTCCAGTTTATTGGTTCGACGATTTCTCTTGAGCACTTGGTCACCCGGTCTTAATGGGGTCGCTAGAGCATTCTGGTTGAAAGTTCGCTCTTGTCTTTCTCTAGTTTGCTGAAGGCTTCTTTCCACACTCTCTTGCACTTGGCGATACTGCTTTTGCCGTATGATATCCCAATTGGAGTCTTGAACTTCTGCGTCTGGTTTCAGAATTCCCATTTCTAGATCGATTGGTAATTGGCCGGGTCTTGCACGCATAAGGTAAGCTGGGGTGCAGTTGGTGGAGCTCACCGGGACATGATTATACAGATCCACCAAGTCAGGCAATTTCTCTGGCCATTGATTCCTTTCTGTCTCAGGTAAAGTCTTTAGTAGGTCTATTACAATATGGTTCATCTTCTCGCATAAGCCGTTTGTTTGTGGATGATAGGCCGTCGTCCGGATCTTTTTGCAACCATACATATTACAGAATTCTCTGAAGATCTCTGATTCAAAGGCTGTACCTTGGTCGGTGAGAACCTGTTCCGGATATCCATGGGGTCTACAAAAGTACGTTTGGAACGCTTTGGCTGCTGTTTTTGCTGTCAGATCTTTTACGGGTACTACTACCAAGAAACGTGAATAATGGTCCACGATGGTCGAGGCATAGACATAGCCGGACCGGCTTGGTGTCAACTTCACGTGGTCCATGGCTACAAGTTCAAGTGGTTGTTTGGTGATTATGGGCTGCAGTGGTGCTCTTTGGTTCTTTTGATCGTTTCTTCTGAGGTTGCACGGGCCACAATTTCTGCACCACTGTTCGATTGATTTTCTCATCCCGACCCAATAAAATCTTTCTCTTAGAAGTACTTCTAACTTTTTCCAACCGAAGTGACCAGCACCATTATGGTAAGCTTCGAGGACCATCTTCACATCTTGTTTAGGCACAATAATCTGCCAAACCAATTCATGTGTTTTCGGATTGGTGTATCTTCTACAGAGCTTCCCTTGATACAGGAACATTTTGCATCTCTCTTTCCAGAGTTGATGCGTCTCTTCTGGGGCATCCTCATCGGGATATGCACTTTGCTCAGTCAACAGTTCCTTCACCAACTTCACAGCCGGATTGCTGTCTTGGGTGTCAGCCCATCTATGGTGTGCTAACGGATTAAAATTCACCTCTTGTTGTTTCTGATAGGTACTTGACTGATGATGTTTTGCCTTGGGACGATGGAAGGCTGGTAGTTCAATTTCTTCAAGCTCCCCCGTTTCCTCTTCTACATCTCTCAAGTGTGGCATCCGGGATAGGGCATCGGCATTTCCATTCTTGCGACCTGCTCGATACTTGATTATGAAGTTGTAATTAGATAACCGGGCTATCCATCGCTGTTCTAACGCACCTAATTTGGCTGTGTCCAGGTGGGTCAACGGATTGTTGTCAGTATAGACAATAAATTCTGCAGCGGCCAGATAGTGTTTGAAACGCTCCGTCACAGCCCAAACTACTGCCAGTAGTTCCAATTTGAAGGAGCTGTAATTTTCTGAATTTCTTTCAGTAGGCCGGAGCTTTCTACTTGCAAAGGCGATGACTTTCTCCCGACCTTCTTGCTCTTGTGACAGCACCGCTCCTAGTCCCACATTACTGGCATCGGTGTAGAGGATGAAAGGTTGATGGTAATCTGGGTATGCCAGAACCTCTTCTCCAGTTAGTGCCTTCTTTAGTTGTTCAAAGGAGTCTTCCCTTTCGTCGTTCCACTGAAAAGGAGTGTTTCGGTTTGAAGGTTTCTTCGTCTGCCCTACCAAGGTGTCTTGCAAGGGTGCTGCCAACTTGGTAAATCCTTTTATAAATCTGCGATAGTAACCCACCAATCCCAGGAATTGTCTCACTTCTTTTGCGCTGGTAGGTCTTGGCCAATCCCTTATGGCGCTTATTTTCTCGGGATCTGGTGCTACTCCCTCCGAACTCACGATGTGTCCCAGGTACTGTACCTTTGGCTTGAGAAGGTGACATTTGGATGGCTTGACTTTCATGCCATACCTGGATAAGGCTTCGAACACTTCTGCCAGGTCTATTAAGTGTTGTTCGTAAGTCTTTGAGTAGACGATCACATCATCTAGGTACAGGAGGACGGTCTCGAAGTTCTTGTGTCCGAGGCAGCATTCCATCAGCCGCTGGAAGGTACCGGATGCGTTGCAGAGTCCGAACGGCATGCGATTAAATTCACATAGACCCATTGGTGTGGTGAATGCCGTCTTTTCCTTATCTCTCTCAGCCACAGGGACTTGCCAATACCCGCTTGTTAAGTCTAAGGTGGAAAAATAATTAGCAGATTTCAAAGCAGTTAAGGACTCTTCTATCCTAGGCAAGGGGTAGGCGTCTTTATGGGTGATGTTATTAATCTTCCGGTAGTCTACGCACATTCTCATGGTTCCGTCCTTTTTTTTGACAATCACTAGAGGGGCCGCCCAGGGGCTACAGCTGTCTCTTATTACCCCGGCCTGTTTCATTTCCCTCAGCATATCTTTTGCACATTGATAGTGAGCGGGCGGTATGGGTCTATATCTTTCTTTTATTGGGGGATGGTCACCTGTGGGGATTGTGTGTTCTACCCCTTCTATCCGTCCGAAGTCCAATGGGTGTTTACTGAAGACTTGTTCATATTCCGTCACTAGCCTATACACCCCTTGTTTTTGATGGGTAGGTGTTGAATTTATGCCCACGTGTAGCTGTTGGCACCAATCCTCCATTTCTCCATCTGAGCCATTGCCTTCCACCTGACAGGTTGGTTCTAAGGGCTCAATGGTTGTGATGGCATTGTTGTCAACAGTATATAGCTTTGCCATTGTAGCATACCTTGGCAAAGTGACCTCTTCCTCTCCACAGTTCAAAAGTCGTACCGGCACTCGTCCCCGGTGTACCTCGACTATCCCTCGTGCTGTGAGTATAGTGGGCCTGCTGTCGGTGTACACTGGTTTTATTAAGGCTTGATAATCTCGTCCCTTAGTACCAATGGCTGCTCTACACCATACCAGCATTTCTGTTTTTGGTGGGATTACAATAGACGTTGGATCACTTACCCTCACACTGCCGATTTCTCCACCTGCAACTTCTACCTGTTGCCTTAACATCAATACTTTTATTTCCCTCCGGAGAACTCTCTGCTGGCAGGATTGGGCAGTTTCAGCAATTTGCTGTAAGACAGAAATGACTTCGGAAAAGCAGTTCTCTAACACATTCATTCCTATCAATACAGTTGGTTCACAGTTCCGCCGGTCAACATCAATAACAATTATACCCTGTTTCTTCAGTTCTACTTTACCAATCTTTATGGTCATCTCCCTGAATCCTAGTTTCGGTACCAACTTACCATTACTGGCCCATATATCTAGTTCAACATCAGAGGGCCCTTTATCAATATCTGCATCAGCCCAGTACCTCTTATAAAGGATATACGGTATAGATGAAATCTGGGAACCTGTGTCCAGCAAAGCGTTGAGGGGAATTCCGTCCAGCACGATAGGGATAATGGGTCGTCCTCCGATGTACCTGTCGTGCCAGGGTGTTGGGCCTTGAAAGTTCATTCCTGCGAAGCGGCCCGCATTCCCAGGGGATTCCCGTTTAAATCACAATCTCGTGCAAAGTGGCCCGGCTGCTGGCAACGGCGGCAAATGGGCTGTCCATCCGGTTGGTAGCGGTCGCGGAGTCGTCCTCTCCATGTCGGGTATCTCCGGGGTCTCATCCATGGAACATCCTCTCTACAGTTTGCCAACTCCATCTTGTGTCCTCTCATCTACTGCATGGTTTTAGCCATTGAAGCAACAACATCAGCTAAAGAGTCAAGCTTTTGTTGAAGAGCCTCATTAGTACTGGGCCCCAGGGGCTTAGCAATGGCCCCAGACATAGCCGATGTCACTGGCACTCCCTGTTGTTGAGGTGCCTCTGCCATGGGTTGCGCAGGATCCTGATCCCGAGGTGCCTCTGCCAGCTGGAGACGTATAGCGCTCTCCTTTAATTGGGCAAATGTCAATTCAGGGTTCTTAAAAACAAGCATGCTCACATGCCCCCGGTGAGAAGGGGTGTAGAGTCCCTCAATAAATTGATCTCTTAGCAGTTTATCCGCTCCGGTGTTAAAAATGGGTTCAGCCAGTGTAAGTGATTTAAGGGCTTCCTGCAGGTTTAAGGCAAAGTCTCTCACGCCCTCATTAGCTTTTTGTTTGCAATTAAAGAATCGTATTTTAGCTTTGCTGCTGGCCGTGGTTTCAAATGTAGCTTTTAATCCAGCAAATATGCGTTCAACAGTGCCTTTTAGATCAGCTGCCCATGCTGTGACTTCTCGCTTAGCATGGCCACTTAACTGCATCATCAGGAGACTAACACGCTGAACTTCACCCACAGGGAACATGTCAAAATGGGTCAGCATCTTTTCTCTGAAATCGTCAAGGGTATTAGGCTCACCTTCATACATTGGAAGCCATGGGCCACCCGGGGTATATGGCATCAGCACCGGCATGATGGGCGCCACTCCTTGCACCGCTGCGCTGCCGGACTCTCTATTGACACTCTGTCTTTTAGCTGCATTAGCGTTGCCGGGTGCTGCGGCGTCTCCGTGCTGCGACATACTGTGCCCCCTTAGTTAATCCGGACCCTTCCGGTCCTCCGCTTCCGTCGGGATAGTGTAGATTCGTTCCGCTGTGCAGCAGGATCGATTTTCCCCTTGATCTGATGTCAGAGCGCTCAGCTTGGTGCCGCCCACAATGACACGCCCCCTGCTGCTCCCACCCACCGCGCTCTGTAATGGCGGATTCTGAAGTTTTTCAGTTAGACTGGGGCTCAGGTGATGGCGTAGCTCAATTAACAGTCTCGTGCCTAACGGTTATGAAGTGATTACCTCAGGGGATGGCGGCCATCTTTACTCCATTATAACCAATGGGGAAAAGTCACTTTCAATAGTTTTCAATGGGGAATGGATTTTTCTTTAATAAAGTCAATTTTCAAGATTTTTCATCCCAGTTTTCACAGTTTTGGGCTCCAATCACGGCACACAATACCCGGTATACAGGCTGGCTAGATCCTGTTCGTGACGCCAATTGTGACGCCCAGGAGACCGGGATACCCAGCACCGGACCAATGGAGTCTGTCTCTTGAGGGGGATGTCACGGGTGGCTTGACCCGGTGCTGTGGCCTCAGGCAATGCACAGTGTAAGGGGTATCATGAGGGGACAGGCACTTACTTGATCAGCAGCAGGTTCTCCCAGCGGTGACGATCCCGATCCTGGATAGATGGCTATTGTCCAAATGAAAGACTGAGGCACTGAAACGTTTAACCAGTTTACTTTAACATAAAAGGATTTACAACCAGTCCTGTCACCGGAGTCTGTATGGGAACTCTGAGTTACTTTGACCCTGCCGGGGTCTTCGCCTCTTATTGTGCGCAATTTCTGTGTGGCCCTGCTGCTGTATGTGAACTGGCTGCCGGCCCAATCTGTCCCCTCCGGGTCCTGGTTCGACGGGCAACCCGAGTCCTTTTATCGGTTTACCCCCTCTGGGAGTACCGCTGAACTCTGTGTCTGTTGCTGCGTCCGGCCCTAGTGAAGCTGATATCACCTCACGTTTTTCCGGTTGCTGTATTATATATAATGAATACAGCCACGGATTCGGTATCCGTCTTTGCGCCTGTTCTGGGTAGTGATTAATGCTACCCGGTTCTCACAATGTCCTTTTTCTCTATCCCTCTTCTCCTCAGGCCGGTGATTTAGGCCTGGTAACAGTCACAGGGCTGTTAGAGATTCAACTGTATGACCTCTCACTTTCAGCTCCTTAGCCCAACTGCCAGTTCTTCTCTCAGACCAGAATGGATCAAGGGGAGTCTCTGGAGCTCCCCCTTCTGGCCGGAGGTGGTAGTGCAGTCTTGCTATTTTAGTATTTGTACTTACTGTCAGTAACTATTTTTGTGGCAAAAACCCCAAGGGGTGCCACATATGCCTATTTATGGATACAAAAGCTCAAAAATAGGTAAGAGTGGCAATGCATTGAATTAATAATCAAATGGATGAAACAATTCTGATTTAATCCTTTTACCCCTAAGGTGGTTTGCACGTTAATGACCAGGTCAATTTTTACAATTTTGACCAGTGTTATTACCAGGTATGAGGTAATAACTCTAGAACACTTCAACAGATACCACTGATTCTGAGACAGTTTTTTTGTGACATATTGTGCTTCATGATAGTGGAAAAATTTCTTTGATGTACAGTACAGATCAAACGTTTGGACACACCTTCTAATTTAAAGATTTTTCTGTATTTTCATGAATATGAAAATTGTACATTCACACTGAAGGCATCAAAACTATGAATTAACACATGTGGAATTATATACTTAACAAAAAAGTGTGAAACAACTGAAAATATGTCTTATATTCTAGGTTCTTCAAAGTAGCCACCTTTTGCTTTGTTGGCTGCTTTGCACACTCTTGGCATTCTCCTGATGAGCTTGAAGTGGTAATTTGTTGTGCAATTTCTTCTAGGAAGGAAGTAGAGAGATTTGACTTTTTGAATGCAAAATTTGCTGGTACAATTAGCGGATGCAATTTCGCGATTGGAGAGCCCCTGATGTGCTTAAACAGTAAAAATCCCCCACATATGGCACAATTTTGGAAACTAGACCACCTCAGGCAACTGATCTAGATGTGTATTGAGCACAATGATCCCTCAGGTGCATCAAATAAGATTATAACATTGAGCTGTGAAAATAAAAAAAATCAAATATTTCCCCCCAAATATGTTTTTAGCCCCAAATTTTGCATTTTCATAAGGATAACAGGAGAAATTGCACCCTAAAATTTGTAATGCAATTTCTCCCGAGTATGCTGATATCCCATATAAGGGAGAAAACTACTGTTTAGGTGCACGGCAGTGCTAGAAAGCCAAGGAGCGTCATATAATGTTTTGAATGTAAAATTTCCTGGGATCAGTAGCGGATGCCATCTCCCATTTGGAAAGTCCCTGTTGTGCTTAAACAGCGAAAAAACCCCACAAGTGACCCCATTTTAGAAATTTGACCCCTCATTTAATGTATTTAGATGCACGGTAAGCACCTTTAACTCCACCAGTTGCTTCACAGAAGTTTATAACGATGAGCCGTGAAAATAAAAAAAAATCTAATTTTACCCACAAAAATGTAATTTTAACCCCAAATTTAGCATTTATGTAAGGGTAACCGGAGAAACTGCACCAAACATTTTTGTGTGAAATTTCTCCTATGTGTACCAATACCTTATATGTGGGAGAAAACTACTGTTTGGGCACATGGCATAGCTCAGAAGGGAAGTAGTGTCCTTTGACTTTTTAAATGTAAAACTTGCTGGAATCATTACTGGATGCCATGTCCTGTTTGGAGAGCCCCTGATGTTCCTAAACAATGGAAACCCCCCACAAGTGACCCCATTTTGGAGAGTAAACTCCTCAAGGAATGTGTTTAGATGTGCTTCACAGAAGGTTATAATGTTAAGCCGTGAAAATAAAGAAAATCACATTTTACAAGGGTAACAGGAGAATTTGCACCATACAATTTGTTGTGCAATTTCTCCTGAGTACACTGATACCCCATATGTGAATGAATACTACTTTTAAGGCAAAGTGCAAAGCTCAGAAGATAAGAGGCGTCATATTGGAGTTCAGATTTTGCTGGAATGGTTTGAGGGTGCTATGTCACATTGGCAGAGCCCCTGAGGTGCCAGAACAACAGAAATCCCCATATGTGAACTTATTTTACAAACTACGTTCCCTATTAATTCTGTGCCTCACAGAATTTTATACTATTTTAGCCCAACGTTTTAATTTTTCTAAGGATTTTTTTTTGCAACAAACTGGGGTCCATTTTTTTCTGAGTGCGCCAATACCCTACATGTAATTGAGAAATATTTTTCAGGCACAGTGCAAAGCTCAGAAGGCAAGGAGCACCATACTGTGGGGCACATTTTACTGTTATGGTTTGCAGCTGCCATGTCTCACTGGAAGAGCCCCTTAGTTGATAGAACAGCAGACCCCCTCATAAGTGACCCCATTTTACAAACTACACCTCTCAAGAAATTCATCTAGGGGTGCAGTGATCATATTGACACCATGGAAGTGTCACAAAATTTTATACCAGTGCGCAGTGAAGAAAAAACTTCATTTTTACCACCAAAATTTTGTTTTAGCCCCAGATTTTACATTTTCACACAAGAAGTAGGTAATTATGGCATGGTACCATAATTTGTCCCACAATTTCTACTGAACGTGGCAATACCCCATATGTGGCAGTACAGTATTACTTAACCATATGTGGAGACTCGTGAGGAATGGCGAGCTATTTGCCTCCTGGAGCGCAGATTTTCCTAGAATAGTTTGCGGACTCCACATACAGAGCCCCTAATTGCTAGAAGAGCAGAATCCCCCCCTCAAGTGACCTCGTTTTGGAAATTATACCCCTTTGGGAATTTACCTAGAGTTGCAGTGACAATTTTGACTCCATGGGAGTTTTCCAGAAACAAGCAGTAATGAATGTTGTTGAGTGAAAATTGCATGGCGTCCACAGCACCTCCATCTGCCTCATTATAGGGAATCATCTGCCTAAGTTTCCGTCTGAATCAAATATTTAAGAGATTTAAACGGAAACCCCGATGTAAGCGCTCAGCGCAGAGCACAAGATAAATGTGTGCCGAGCCTTACTGCGATCTTTGGGAGGCAGAATGAACAAAACAGCACTTAAAGAATTGGTATTATATTTTTTTATGCCATTCCTAGTGCGGTATCAGTGATAGGACAACTTTATTGTTTGAGTCTGCACGATTACAGCGATACTAGATTTATATCGGGTTTTTATGCTTGGCTGCTGTCACACATTCAAAGATGCTTTTATTGTAAAAACAAGTTTTGCATCACCATATTTTGAGAGACAACATTTTTCCATATTTCAGCCCACAGAGTCATGTGAGGGCTTGTTTTTTTGCAGGACGAGTTGACATTTTTATTGGTACCATTTTGAGACATGCCATTTTCAGACACATGACATTTTTGATCTCTTTCTTTTCTGATTTTTGGGAGGAAGAAGGAACAAAAAAACAGCAATTCAGGATTTTTTTTTATGTTGTTCCGCTTGTGGTAAAATTGACAAGGCAGATTTATTCTTTGGGTCAGAATGATTACAGTGATACCACAGTTATATTGCTTTTTATAATGTTTTGGCGCTTTTACACAATAAAAACTATTTTATAGAAAAAATAATTATTTTGCATTGCTTTATTATGAAAGCTATAACTTTTTTATTTTTCTGCTGATGGAACTGTATCATGGCTTGTTTTTTGGGGGGCAAGATGACATTTTCAGCTGTATCATTTTTATTTATATTCATCTTTTCGATTGCGTTTTATTCCACTTTTTGTTTGGCAGTATGATAAAGCATTGCTTTTTGCAATTTTTTATGGTGTTCACTGAAGGGGTTAACTAGTGGGACAGTTTCATAGGTCAAGCCGATCCAGAAGCGGCGATACCAAATATGTGTCACCGTGGCAACCATCAACCTCACATGGGTTCTACGATCCAAGGGCAGAGAGGCTGTCATCCCTCTGCCTACTCCCAAAATGCTGCGATCCAGTTCGATCACACAATTTAGGGGGTTAAAGTGTCAGGAACAGTAATAATCAGCCCGTGTGCGCGCAAAATCGCCGGGACATATCTATATGTCCCAGGTCAATAAGAACCAGGTCACAGGGATGTATGGACACGTCTCAGGTGGGAAAGGGGTTAAAGCACCACTCCAGCATGTTTTAGAGCGCTGAAGTGGTGCTACAATCATAAGGTCCCTGCATCTAGTCTTGCATTTACTAGCCACCATCTTCATCTTTTCTCAGTGCTGCTCTGGTGGTCTTCTGCAGGTTGTGACCTGTCAGATCACTCTAATGTTTGCAGGGCCAGCTAGACATCACTACTCAATGTAAGTCTTTAAGAGGCAGAACGAGACATAGACTTACACTGAGAGCTTGTGACCATTATCTCTCACTTCCGGAAAGTGGAAGTCAGAGGTAAGGATTCTGGTACAATTAAGTTTATAACTACCTTGGTCATTCATCTGTGAACGTTCTCAAACATATCTGAGTTGCTATAGGAAATACACAAGGGGAAATGGATAACTCCACCAATAGTTGGTCTGTCTGAACTATCCAGTTCCAGTTGTTTACTTGGATTTCAATCTCTTTAGATAATATAATAGTGGCTATGTTAGGGTTTGTGCAGATGACCGTATTTTTGGCCCGAGTGCGATCTGACAAAACATTGGATTGCACTCTGACTAATGTTTTATTCTGTGGGGCTGTGCACGTCTGATTTTTTTTCCTCGGAGTGACTTGGTCCAAGGAAAAAATGGCAGCATGCCACAGTTGCCTCCGATTATTAGATCGCACTCTGCCATTCATATCTATGGGTTTGTGGAAAACATCAGACTGCACTCTATATTTACATTGGCTCACACTATGATCTCACTCTGATTAGAGTGTGATTAGCATAATCGAACCAATTTTCTCAGATGAGAGAAGTTATGGTCATGTGACCTGTTGTGAATTCTGTAGCAGAGTTCACTCCTGTGGTCACAAGTGGTACTGCAGCTTCTGAGTTTCCTCCCTCAGGTGATCTGGTGAGGTCGTTAGCTGCTTCTCTACTTAACTCCACCTGATGCTTTGATCCATGCTTCCTGTCAATGTTCCAGTGTTGGACTTGTGCTTCTCTGGATCATTCCTGTGGCCTGCTGCTCTGCATAGCTAAGTGCTTCTTTGCTATTTGTTGCTATTTTTTCTGTCCAGCTTGTCTATTTGTTTTGCTGGAAGCTCTGGGACGCAAAGGGTGTACCTCCGTGCCGTTAGTTCGGTACGGAGGGTCTTTTTGCCCCCTTTGCGTGGTTTTCTTTAGGGTTTTGTGTAGACCGCAAAGTTATCTTTCCTATCCTCGTTCTGTCTAGAATATCGGGCCTCACTTTGCTGAATCTATTTCATCCCTACGTTTGTCTTTTCATCTTACTCACAGTCATTATATGTGGGGGGCTGCCTTTTCCTTTGGGGTATTTCTCTGAGGCAAGGTAGGCTTATTTTTCTATCTTCAGGCTAGTTAGTTTCTCAGGCTGTGCCGAGTTGCATAGGGAGCGTTAGGCGCAATCCACAGCTGCCTCTAGTTGTGTTTGGAGAGGATCAGGAATTGCGGTCTACAGAGTTTCCACGTCTCAGAGCTCGTTCTATTATTTTGGGTTTTGTCAGATCACTGTATGTGCTCTGATCGCTATGTACATTGTGTTACTGAATTGCCTATCATAACAGTACAGGAAGCCAAAAGTACTAATGATTCTCAATAGAGGGAAAAAAGAAGTTCTGAGACCATTTTTTTTCCTTTGCACTGTGATTTGTCTTTTTTTTCCCCTAGACATTTGGGTGGTTCAGGACACAGGTGTTACAATGGACATTAAAGGTCTGTCTTCATGTGTAGATCAGCTCATGGCAAGAGTTCAAGATATTCAAAATTTTGTGGTTCAGAATTCTTTGTTAGAACCGAGAATTCCTATTCCAGATTTGTTTTTTGGAGATAGAACTAAATTTCTGAGTTTCAAGAATAATTGTAAACTGTTTCTGGCTTTGAAACCTCGCTCCTCTGGTGACCCAGCGCAACAGGTTAGGATCGTCATTTCTTTTTTGCATGGCGACCCTCAGGACTGGGCATTTTCTCTTGCGTCAGGAGATCCTGCATTGAGTGATATCGATGCGTTTTTCCTGGCGCTTGGATTGCTGTACGATGAGCCTAATTCAGTAGATCAGGCAGAAAAAAATTTGCTGGCTCTTTGTCAGGCTCAGGATGAGATAGAGCTATATTGCCAGAAATTTAGAAAATGGTCCGTGCTCACTCAATGGAATGAATCTGCGCTTGCAGCCATTTTCAGAAAGGGTCTCTCTGAAGCCATTAAGGATGTCATGGTGGGATTTCCTATGCCCGCTGGTTTGAATGAGTCTATGTCTTTGGCCATTCAGATCGGTCGACGCTTGCGTGAGCGTAAATCTGTGTACCATTTGGCGGTATTACCTGAGATTAAACCTGAGCATATGCAGTGCGATAGGACTATGACCAGAGTTGAACGGCAAGAACACAGACGTCTGAATGGGCTGTGTTTCTACTGTGGTGATTCCACTCATGCTATCTCTGATTGTCCTAAGCGCACTAAGCGGTTCGCTAGGTCTGCCGCCATTGGTACTGTACAGTCAAAATTTCTTCTGTCCGTTACCTTGATATGCTCCTTGTCGTCGTATTCTGTCATGGCGTTTGTGGATTCAGGCGCTGCCCTGAATTTGATGGACTTGGATTATGCTAAACGTTGTGGGTTTTTAGTGGAGCCCTTGCAGTGTCCTATTCCATTGAGAGGAATTGATGCTACACCTTTGGCCAAGAATAAGCCTCAATACTGGACCCAGCTGACCATGTGCATGGCTCCTGCACATCAGGAGGTTATTCGCTTTCTGGTGTTCCATAATCTGCATGATGTGGTCGTGTTGGGGTTGCCATGGCTACAAGCCCATAATCCAGTATTGGATTGGAATTCCATGTTGGTGTCCAGCTGGGGTTGTCAGGGGGTACATGGTGATGTTCCATTTCTGTCAATTTTGTCATCCACCCCTTCTGAGGTTCCAGAGTTCTTGTCTGATTACCGGGATGTATTTGATGAGCCCAAGTCCGATGCCCTGCCTCCGCATAGGGATTGTGATTGTGCTATCAATTTGATTCCTGGTAGTAAATTCCCAAAAGGTCGACTGTTTAATTTATCCGTGCCTGAGTACACCGCTATGCGCAGTTATGTGAAGGAATCCCTGGAGAAGGGGCATATTCGCCCGTCATCGTCGCCATTGGGAGCAGGGTTCTTTTTTGTAGCCAAGAAGGATGGTTCGCTGAGACCTTGTATAGATTACCGCCTTCTTAATAAGATCACTGTTAAATTTCAGTACCCCTTGCCATTGTTATCTGATTTGTTTGCTCGGATTAAGGGGGCTAGTTGGTTCACTAAGATAGATCTTCGTGGTGCGTATAATCTGGTGAGAATCAGGCAAGGCGATGAATGGAAAACTGCATTTAATACGCCCGAGGGTCATTTTGAGTATCTATTGATGCCGTTCGGACTTGCCAATGCTCCATCAGTGTTTCAGTCCTTTATGCATGACATCTTCCGTGAGTACCTGGATAAATTCCTGATTGTGTACTTGGATGACATTTTGATCTTCTCGGATGATTGGGAGTCTCATGTGAAGCAGGTCAGAACGGTTTTTCAGGTCCTGCGTGCTAATTCTTTGTTTGTGAAGGGATCAAAGTGTCTCTTTGGTGTGCAGAAGGTTTCATTTTTGGGGTTCATCTTTTCCCCTTCTACTATCGAGATGGATCCGGTTAAGGTCCAAGCCATCCATGATTGGACTCAGCCGACATCTCTGAAAAGTCTGCAAAAGTTCCTGGGCTTTGCTAATTTTTATCGTCGCTTCATCTGCAATTTTTCCAGTGTTGCCAAACCATTGACCGATTTTACCAAGAAGGGTGCTGATTTGGTCAATTGGTCTTCTGCTGCTGTGGAAGCTTTTCAAGAGTTGAAGCGTCGTTTTTCTTCTGCCCCTGTGTTGTGTCAACCAGATGTTTCTCTTCCGTTCCAGGTCGAGGTTGATGCTTCTGAGACTGGAGCAGGGGCTGTTTTGTCACAGAGAGGTTCTGGTTGCTCAGTGATGAAACCATGCGCTTTCTTTTCCAGGAAGTTTTCGCCTGCTGAGCGAAATTATGATGTGGGCAACCGAGAGTTGCTGGCCATGAAGTGGGCATTCGAGGAGTGGCGTCATTGGCTTGAAGGAGCTAAGCATCGCGTGGTGGTATTGACTGATCATAAGAACTTGACTTATCTCGAGTCTGCCAAGCGCTTGAATCCTAGACAAGCTCGTTGGTCGTTGTTTTTTGCCCGTTTTGACTTTGTGATTTCGTACCTTCCGGGCTCTAAAAATGTGAAGGCGGATGCTCTGTCTAGGAGTTTTGTGCCCGACTCTCCAGGTTTATCTGAGCCGGCGGGTATCCTCAAAGAGGGAGTAATTGTGTCTGCCATCTCCCCTGATTTGCGGCGGGTGCTGCAAAAATTTCAGGCTAATAAACCTGATCGTTGCCAAGCGGAGAAACTGTTTGTCCCTGATAGGTGGACGAATAGAGTTATCTCTGAACTTCATTGTTCGGTGTTGGCTGGTCATCCTGGAATCTTTGGTACCAGAGAGTTAGTGGCTAGATCCTTTTGGTGGCCCTCTCTGTCACGGGATGTGCGTACTTTTGTGCAGTCCTGTGGGATTTGTGCTCGGGCTAAGCCCTGCTGTTCTCGTGCCAGTGGGTTGCTTTTGCCCTTGCCGGTCCCGAAGAGGCCTTGGACACATATCTCTATGGATTTTATTTCTGACCTTCTCGTTTCTCAAAAGATGTCAGTCATTTGGGTGGTCTGTGATCGCTTTTCTAAGATGGTCCATCTGGTACCCTTGTCTAAATTGCCTTCCTCCTCTGATTTGGTGCCTTTGTTCTTCCAGCATGTGGTTCGTTTGCATGGCATTCCAGAGAATATTGTTTCTGACAGAGGTTCCCAGTTTGTTTCGAGGTTTTGGCGAGTCTTTTGTGGTAGGATGGGCATTGACTTGTCTTTTTCCTCGGCTTTCCATCCTCAGACTAATGGCCAGACCGAACGAACCAATCAGACCTTGGAAACATATCTGAGATGCTTTGTTTCTGCTGATCAGGATGACTGGGTGTCCTTTTTGCCTTTGGCTGAGTTCGCCCTTAATAATCGGGCCAGCTCGGCTACCTTGGTTTCGCCGTTTTTCTGCAATTCTGGGTTCCATCCTCGTTTCTCTTCAGGACAGGTTGAGTCTTCGGACTGTCCTGGTGTGGATACTGTGGTGGACAGGTTGCAGCAGATTTGGACTCAGGTAGTGGACAATTTGACCTTGTCCCAGGAGAAGGCTCAACTTTTCGCTAATCGCAGACGCCGTGTGGGTCCCCGACTTCGTGTTGGGGATCTGGTTTGGTTATCTTCTCGTCATATTCCTATGAAGGTTTCCTCTCCTAAGTTTAAACCTCGTTTTATTGGTCCGTATAGGATTTCTGAGGTTCTTAATCCTGTGTCTTTTCGTCTGACCCTTCCAGATTCTTTTTCCATACATAACGTATTCCATAGGTCATTGTTGCGGAGATACGTGGCACCTATGGTCCCATCTGTTGAGCCTCCTGCCCCGGTTTTGGTGGAGGGGGAATTGGAGTATATTGTGGAGAAGATTTTGGATTCTCGTGTTTCAAGACGGAAACTCCAGTATCTGGTTAAATGGAAGGGTTATGCTCAGGAAGATAATTCCTGGGTTTTTGCCTCTGATGTCCATGCTCCCGATCTTGTTCGTGCCTTTCATGTGGCTCATCCTGGTCGGCCTGGGGGCTCTGGTGAGGGTTCGGTGACCCCTCCTCAAGGGGGGGGTACTGTTGTGAATTCTGTGGCAGAGTTCACTCCTGTGGTCACAAGTGGTACTGCAGCTTCTGAGTTTCCTCCCTCAGGTGATCTGGTGAGGTCGTTAGCTGCTTCTCTACTTAACTCCACCTGATGCTTTGATCCATGCTTCCTGTCAATGTTCCAGTGTTGGACTTGTGCTTCTCTGGATCATTCCTGTAACCTGCTGCTCTGCATAGCTAAGTGCTTCTTTGCTATTTGTTGCTATTTTTTCTGTCCAGCTTGTCTATTTGTTTTGCTGGAAGCTCTGGGACGCAAAGGGTGTACCTCCGTGCCGTTAGTTCGGTACGGAGGGTCTTTTTGCCCCCTTTGCGTGGTTTTCTTTAGGGTTTTGTGTAGACCGCAAAGTTATCTTTCCTATCCTCGTTCTGTCTAGAATATCGGGCCTCACTTTGCTGAATCTATTTCATCCCTACGTTTGTCTTTTAATCTTACTCACAGTCATTATATGTGGGGGGCTGCCTTTTCCTTTGGGGTATTTCTCTGAGGCAAGGTAGGCTTATTTTTCTATCTTCAGGCTAGTTAGTTTCTCAGGCTGTGCCGAGTTGCATAGGGAGCGTTAGGCGCAATCCACAGCTGCCTCTAGTTGTGTTTGGAGAGGATCAGGAATTGCGGTCTACAGAGTTTCCACGTCTCAGAGCTCGTTCTATTATTTTGGGTTTTGTCAGATCACTGTATGTGCTCTGATCGCTATGTACATTGTGTTACTGAATTGCCTATCATAACAGTGACCCTAGTCTTACGATAATGCAACATTTTAATATTAGAATCCATTTTAACGGCTTCTATATTCGAAATGTGAAATTATCACAGTGAGTTTGAAATAGTAACTCAGCAGTTTGTTAAAATAATGGCCATCTGCATTTCGTGCGCAGAAGGTTCTTGTGTTAAGCATGGCCAAGTCTTTACAGTAAGTCTCATGAATCAACTGATAAAGCAACAAACACCTGCGATCTAGCAGCTGAGGCTGAATGTGAGGACAGAAATTACAACCAGACATAGGAAGTGCTCTAGAGTCTTTTCAGCTGTCATCACCATTTTCTGCATTATCAGAGCATTAGGGACAGGAATCTGATTGACCATTCATCCGGTTATTACACTCACCCTGGTTTTAAAGGACTTACATTTTCTAGTGGTCACTCCAGGGGAATCTTAACACTGAAAACACTTGTTAGTCAGCCAAAATCACATCATGGGATAAACAAAAATAACATGTACAAAGTTTACAAAGTATTAACTCATCACATGTATCATATTTATCATATTCAGAGAAAAGAATAAAGAATAGAGGATTAATTTGTGAAAAGTGGCATGTAGGATGATGACTAGAAGCTCCGGAACCGGCTGGTTAAACTTCTGGAACCACAGAAACCACCAATACTCCCCTGGAAACCAGCAAATCTAGAAGATTCATTGTGCCTCACTGTCCAATCTTATATTGATAGAAGTGGGAACAAGGTGGAGAATATGTGTGAACAGAGCCAAGGCAGACACAGCCAGAAGAGAAGCTCCGTGTACAAACAGTTAAAGGGCACTTTGCAGTCCAATAGCTCATCATAATGCACAATTGCCCCTGCTTTGGATGTGGAAACGGGTCCCCTAATTTCTCAGGCCCCTGTGATATGTCCACCCTTGGCACAGTGTGTGTGGCCTCTGAAAAGGGAACATTGTACTCAGGGTAGTACTGGCCCACTGGAGGACTGGAGGATTCTCCGGTGGGTCCAAGCACTGACATCTGCTGGCACAGTGAAAATAAGTCACATGTGCAAGCAATGCTCATACCAATAGCTCTCCCCAGTTGTCTAACTGGGAGGAGCAGTGACCTAAAAAGTCATCATTGTGCAAGAGGGCTCTGTTACTTACAAATAGTGAGCCGCAGTCTGCAGCATGTGAGCGTGTCAGCTGTATTATCAGTGATGCGTGCACTGCTCTCTGACTAGCTCCGACTGCAGTTCATTTGCCCAGCTGGCAGCACAGCCTCAGTGACCGGCAGTAACCTCAATGACGTCACTGCTAGTCACTGATGCTGCGCTTGCAGCAGTTCTTTTCCCATTGATTCTCAGCCTGGACGGTCACATATTGGCATCATCCAGGTTGAAAACTATTTATCCTCAGACATGGATTACAGCATCTTACAGACACCTCTTCATTACTAAGCCGTGGGCTTGATGTCACCAGACAATACAAAGGTGACATTAACCCCCACAAATAAGAACCCCACTTACCACGGCTACAGGTCAAGAGGGAAGAGCCGGGCAAAGTGACAGAATTGGCGCATCTAATAGATATGCCTTTTTTGGGTGGCTGTGAGCTGCTATTTTTAGGCTGGGGATCAAGATCCATGGCCCATTACCAGCCTGAGAATACCAGCCCCCAGCTGCCTGCTTTAGCTTGGCTGGTTGTCAAAAAATGGGGGGGACCCCACACCGTTTTTTAAAATTATTTATTTAAATTATTTAAAAAATTGAAGTGGGGACCACCTACTCTTGATAACCAGCTGTTAAGGACTGGCGGAACACACCAAGTACAAGATGAAATGGAACTAGGTGCGTTCGCAGTCCGAGGTCCACCGTGCAGGTAAAAACCCTGCTGCTAGTAAGACGGACTATATGGCGGTACTATAAGTATACACGCACGGGTTAACTTCACCCTGCGTGAAGGAAGCGATCCTGTTGCGTCACAGGACCGTGGTACCGCACATAGAGCGCGAACAAGAAGTCAGCGAACTCAACCCCAACTAGGATTGAAGTCCGATTAGACACTTTCTGGCACAACACCGCAACTGGGTGTGTAAGGAAACTAAATAATAATATAAAGGCACAAGAGTGGAGGATGCCACTAACCACCCAGGCTTGGGTCAGGAAAGCGCAGAGCAAGCGCACGGCGCCGTACAGGCGGACACAGCAACTGGTAGCTGTAATGTGTGTTACGTGCTGTTGGATAAGTCGGGCGCTAGATAGCAAACATACACCTTCCGCGAACAATCATTCAATAGGGAGGGTTATTTAAAGAGCGACTTTCACTCACAACACACACACACATATTTACAAGACAATACTAGCGCATGGCCGTGCGGTCATGCGCAGTTTATATAGCTGCAGCACAGGAAACAGCTACAGAAGTTTTGCCCTTTCAGGACCTGCCAAAAGGACCAATGGGATGTGCTGCAGTACCTGAGCATGTGACCCTCGATCTCCAACGGGAGATCCTGCCCTGGGCATGCTCAGACAGAGAAAAGCAGGACTTAGATCCAGAAACGTCCACTCGCCGCTGCCCAGCACTGGCTTCAATGGCAGAAGCAGGAAAAGCAGCAGTAACTCTTCGCACAGAGTCAGACTGAGCGAGACGCTGGGATCGACGTCCCTGCTGAGCAGACTCCACTGCGGCTGGAGAAGAATGGGAGACCGCAGCGGAGACGGACCGAGATTCCCCCTGCGCAGCAGAGGAAACTCGACTCCTAACATTACCCCCCCTCCTTGGGCCTCGCTACGTTCGAAGGCAGCAATGAGCTGCGGAGCCCGAATGTGCTCAACAGGCTCCCAGGACCTGTCCTCGGGGCCATAACCCTTTCAGTCTACCAAATTAAATTTTTTGCCACGCACCACCTTGAACCCCAAAATAGCATTCACCTCATAATCGTCCGTAGACGAACCCGATGTCCCAGCAGATGACTCAGAAAACCGGGACATATACACGGGTTTCAAGAGGGACACATGAAAGGTGTCGGTGATACCCAGGCGTGGCGGAAGGGCCAAACGATAGACCACAGGATTAACCTGCTCGAGGACCTTGAATGGGCCCAAGTAGCGAGGAGCAAATTTAGTGGACTCAACTCGCAGCCTGATGTTACGGGCGGAGAGCCACACCAAGTCGCCAGGAGCAAAGGTCGGAGCGGGGCGCCGATGAGCATCGGCGGAGGACCTCATTCTCTCCTTAGAGGCCCAAATGGCATCCTGAGTGTGGTCCCAAATATCCCGTGCCTCCACAGCCCAGTCTGCCACCCTGGAGTTGGCGGAAGACACGGGCATAGGCACAGGTACCCGTGGATGCTGACCATAGTTGAGGAGGAATGGGGTTTGTCCAGTGGAGTCGGCTACGGCGTTGTTCAGTGCAAACTCTGCCCATGATAGCAAGGATGCCCAGTCATCCTGCCTGGCTGAAACAAAATGTCGCAGGTATGTAACATAGTAACATAGTAACATAGTTAGTAAGGCCGAAAAAAGACATTTGTCCATCCAGTTCAGCCTATATTCCATCATAATAAATCCCCAGATCTACGTCCTTCTGCAGAACCTAATTGTATGATACAATATTGTTCTGCTCCAGGAAGACATCCAGGCCTCTCTTGAACCCCTCGACTGAGTTCGCCATCACCACCTCCTCAGGCAAGCAATTCCAGATTCTCACTGCCCTAACAGTAAAGAATCCTCTTCTATGTTGGTGGAAAAACCTTCTCTCCTCCAGACGCAAAGAATGCCCCCTTGTGCCCGTCACCTTCCTTGGTATAAACAGATCCTAAGCGAGATATTTGTATTGTCCCCTTATATACTTATACATGGTTATTAGATCGCCCCTCAGTCGTCTTTTTTCTAGACTAAATAATCCTAATTTTGCTAATCTATCTGGGTATTGTAGTTCTCCCATCCCCTTTATTAATTTTGTTGCCCTCCTTTGTACTCTCTCTAGTTCCATTATATCCTTCATGAGCACCGGTGCCCAAAACTGGACACAGTACTCCATGTGCGGTCTAACTAGGGATTTGTACAGAGGCAGTATAATGCTCTCATCATGTGTATCCAGACCTCTTTTAATGCACCCCATGATCCTGTTTGCCTTGGCAGCTGCTGCCTGGCACTGGCTGCTCCAGGTAAGTTTATCATTAACTAGGATCCCCAAGTCCTTCTCCCTGTCAGATTTACCCAGTGGTTTCCCATTCAGTGTGTAATGGTGATATTGATTCCTTCTTCCCATGTGTATAACCTTACATTTATCATTGTTAAACCTCATCTGCCACCTTTCAGCCCAAGTTTCCAACTTATCCAGATCCATCTGTAGCAGAATACTATCTTCTCTTATATTAACTGCTTTACATAGTTTTGTATCATCTGCAAATATCGATATTTTACTGTGTAAACCTTCTACCAGATCATTAATGAATATGTTGAAGAGAACAGGTCCCAATACTGACCCCTGCGGTACCCCACTGGTCACAGCGACCCAGTTAGAGACTATACCATTTATAACCACCCTCTGCTTTCTATCACTAAGCCAGTTACTAACCCATTTACACACATTTTCCCCCAGACCAAGCATTCTCATTTTGTGTACCAACCTCTTGTGCGGCACGGTATCAAACGCTTTGGAAAAATCGAGATATACCACGTCCAATGACTCACCGTGGTCCAGCCTATAGCTTACCTCTTCATAGAAACTGATTAGATTGGTTTGACAGGAGCGATTTCTCATAAACCCATGCTGATATGGAGTTAAACAGTTATTCTCATTGAGATAATCCAGAATAACATCCCTCAGAAACCCTTCAAATATTTTACCAACAATAGAGGTTAGACTTACTGGCCTATAATTTCCAGGTTCACTCTTAGAGCCCTTTTTGAATATTGGCACCACATTTGCTATGCGCCAATCCTGCGGAACAGACCCTGTCGCTATAGAGTCCCTAAAAATAAGAAATAATGGTTTATCTATTACATTACTTAGTTCTCTTAGTACTCGTGGGTGTATGCCATCCGGACCCGGAGATTTATCTATTTTAATCTTATTTAGCCGGTTTCGCACCTCTTCTTGGGTTAGATTGGTGACTAGTGTTGAGCGATACCGTCCGATACTTGAAAGTATCGGTATCGGATAGTATCGGCCGATACCCGAAAAATATCGGATATCGCCGATACCGATATCCGATACCAATACAAGTCAATGGGACATCAAGTATCGGAAGGTATCCTCATGGATCCCAGGGTCTGAAGGAGAGGAAACTCTCCTTCAGGCCCTGGGATCCATATTAAAGTGTAAAATAAAGAATTAAAATAAAAAATATTGTTATATTCACCTCTCCGGCGGCCCCTGGACATCAGCGGGAGGATCCGGCGTCCGGCACGGCTTCTTTCTTCAAAATGCGCGCCTTCAGGACCTGTGGAATGACGTCCCGGCTTCTGATTGGTCGCGTGCCGCCCATGTGACCGCCACGCGACCAATCAGAAGCCGCGACGTCATTCCTCAGGTCCTAGAAGGCGCTCATTCTAGGACTTTAGCTGAGGAATGACGTCGCGGCTTCTGATTGGTCGCGTGGCGGTCACATGGGCGGCACGCGACCAATCAGAAGCCGGGACGTCATTCCACAGGTCCTGAAGGCGCGCATTTTGAAGAAAGAAGCCGTGCCGGACGCCGGATCCTCCCGCTGATGTCCAGGGGCCGCCGGAGAGGTGAATATAACAATATTTTTTATTTTAATTCTTTATTTTACACTTCCGATACCGATACCCGATATCACAAAAATATCGGATCTCGGTATCGGAATTCCGATACCGCAAGTATCGGCCGATACCCGATACTTGCGGTATCGGAATGCTCAACACTATTGGTGACCCTTAATATAGGGTTTTCATTGTTTCTTGGGATTTCACCTAGCATTTCATTTTCCACCGTGAATACCGTGGAGAAGAAGGTGTTTAATATGTTAGCTTTTTCCTCGTCATCTACAACCATTCTTTCCTCACTATTTTTTAAGGGGCCTACATTTTCAGTTTTTATTCTTTTACTATTGATATAGTTGAAGAACAGTTTGGGATTAGTATTACTCTCCTTAGCAATGTGCTTCTCTGTTTCCTTTTTGGCAGCTTTAATTAGTTTTTTAGATAAAGTATTTTTCTCCCTATAGTTTTTTAGAGCTTCAATGGTGCCATCCTGCTTTAGTAGTGCAAATGCTTTCTTTTTACTGTTAATTGCCTGTCTTACTTCTTTGTTTAGCCACATTGGGTTTTTCCTATTTCTAGTCCTTTTATTCCCACAAGGTATAAACCGCTTACACTGCCTATTTAGGATGTTCTTAAACATTTCCCATTTATTATCTGTATTCTTATTTCTGAGGATATTGTCCCAGTCTACCAGATTAAGGGCATCTCTAAGCTGGTCAAACTTTGCCTTCCTAAAGTTCAGTGTTTTTGTGACTCCCTGACAAGTCCCCCTAGTGAAAGACAGGTGAAACTGTACAATATTGTGGTCGCTATTTCCTAGATGCCCGACCACCTGCAGATTTGTTATTCTGTCAGGTCTATTAGATAGTATTAGGTCTAAAAGTGCTGCTCCTCTGGTTGGATTCTGCACCAATTGTGAAAGATAATTTTTCTTGGTTATTAGCAGAAACCTGTTGCCTTTATGGGTTTCACAGGTTTCTGTTTCCCAGTTAATATCCGGGTAGTTAAAGTCCCCCATAACCAGGACCTCATTATGGGTTGCAGCTTCATCTATCTGCTTTAGAAGTAGACTTTCCATGGTTTCTGTTATATTTGGGGGATTGTAACAGACCCCAATGAGAATTTTGTTACCATTTTTCCCTCCATGAATTTCGACCCATATGGACTCGACATCCTCATTTCCTTCGCTAATATCCTCCCTTAAAGTGGACTTTAGACAAGACTTTACATAGAGACAAACCCCTCCTCCTCTCCGATTTTTACGATCCTTTCTAAACAGACTGTAACCCTGTAAGTTAACTGCCCAGTCATAGCTTTCATCTAACCATGTCTCGGTTATTCCCACTATGTCAAAGTTACCTGTAGATATTTCTGCTTCTAGTTCTTCCATCTTGTTTGTCAGGCTTCTGGCGTTTGCGAGCATGCAGTTTAGAGGATTTTGTTTTGTTCCAATCTCCTCGCTGTGGATTGTTTTAGAAATGTTCTTACCTCCCTTCTGAGTATGTTTTCCTGGGTCTTCTTTGTTCAAGTCTAATGTTTTTCTTCCCGTCCCCTCTTCTTCTAGTTTAACGCCCTCCTGATGAGTGTAGCGAGTCTTCTGGCGAATGTGTGTTTCCCAGGTTTGTTGAGGTGTAGTCCGTCTCTGGCGAGGAGTCCATCGTACAAGTAATTCACACCGTGGTCCAGGAATCCGAATCCTTGTTGTCTGCACCATCATCTTAGCCAGTTGTTTGCATCAAGGATCCTGTTCCATCTCCTGGTGCCATGACCAAGGTCTGGTTGGCCCTCTCTACCAACCCATTCGTCTCGGGATGATAAGCGGAAGAGAGATTCAACTCAATACTGAGAAGACGACAAAGCTCCCTCCAGAACCGAGACGCAAACTGGGGACCCCGGTCACTGACAATTTTGTCAGGCATACCATGTAGGCGGAAGATGTGTTTAATGAACAACGCTGCCAAGGCCCGTGCAGAAGGTAACCGTGGTAGCGGCACCAAATGCACCATTTTTGAGAAATGATCAGTGATGACCCAAATGATGGTACAGCCGCGAGACTTGGGTAAACCCACAACAAAGTCCATCCCGACCATCTCCCAGGGCCTATCTGCCACCGGCAAGGGATAGAGCAACCCAGCTGGCCTTTGACGCGGAGATTTATTTTTGGCACAGGAGACACACGCCAGAATATAATCCCTGACATCCCAGACCATATGCGGCCACCAGTACGTCCTCGCCAGTAGCTCAGATGTCCTCTTTGTCCCAAAGTGTCCACCCACCCTGGACGAATGAGCCCAAGAGAGAACCTCTGGTCACAAATTAATGGGCACAAAAGTCTTGCCCGGAGGCACAGACTCTAGCGAAACCGGTGCTATGGTTCTCAGGCTCTCGGAAGGGACAATAAGCCGAGGCTCCTCTTCCTCCTCCTCAGTTGACATAAGGGAACGAGAGAGAGCGTCAGCACGGATATTCTTCTCCCCGGCGAGATAATGAAGGGAAAAGTGGAACCGGGAGAAGAACAGGGACCATCTGGCCTGGCGAGAATTTAGCCGCTGGGCTGTTTGCAAATAGACCAAATTTTTGTGGTCCGTGTAAACTTGGAAGGGAAACCGCGCACCTTCCAGAAGGTGTCTCCACTCTGAAAAGGCCAACTTCATTGCTAGCAACTCCCTGTCCCCGATGGAGTAGTTTCTCTCCGCTGGCGTGAAGGTCTTAGAGAAGAAGAAGCATGGATGCTTCCGACCTTGAGCATCCTTTTGATAGAGGACTGCTCCAGCACCAACGGACGAGGCATCCACCTCCATTAGGAATGGCTTATCCACATCGGGACGATGTAAGATGGGAGCGCTAGCAAAGTGGGACTTAATAGAAGTGAAGGCCTTGGAGACCTCTTCCGACCACAATTTGGGATTCGCTCCCTTCTTGGTGAGGGCTACCAAGGGAGCTACCAGAGTTGAGAAGTGGGGAATGAACTGGCGGTAATAGTTTATGAACCCCATAAAGCGCTGCACCGCTTTAAGAGAATGGGGCTCTTGCCAGTCCATCACAGCCTGTAGTTTGGCAGGATCCATAGCCAATCCCTGGGTGGAGATGATATAGCCCAGGAAAGGTAAGGACTCCTGCTCAAACACACACTTCTCCAACTTCGCATAAAGAGAGTTTGCCCGTAGGAGGTCGAAGACTCTGCCAACATCTCTCCGGTGGGAGTCCATATCTGGAGAAAAGATGAGAATATCATCCAGATAGACTACAACCGAGGTGGAAAGCATATCCCGGAAGATGTCGTTGACAAAGTCTTGGAAAACGGCAGGTGCATTACAGAGCCCGAAGGGCATCACCAGATACTCATAGTGCCCATCTCTGGTGTTAAATGCCGTTTTCCATTCGTCCCCCTCACGGATGCGAATCAGGTTATAAGCACCCCGCAGATCTAGTTTAGTAAACACTCTAGCTCCCAGAAGCCTATCGAAAAGCTCAGATATCAAAGGCAAAGGGTACTTGTTCTTAACTGTGATGGCATTAAGACCCCTGTAGTCTATGCATGGACATAGTTCTCCATTCTTCTTCTGCACGAAAAAGAACCCTGCCCCAGCAGGTGACACTGACTTCCTGATGAACCCTCTTGCCAGATTCTCTTGAATGTACTGAGACATTGCCTCCGTTTCCGGGAGAGATAATGGATAGACTCGACCCCGGGGAGGCTCAGCACCAGGCAAGAGATCAATAGGACAGTCATAGGGGCGATGGGGCGGAAGGGTCTCCGCTGCCTTTTTGGAGAACACGTCTGCATAAGACCAATATTGCTTGGGGAGAGAGGAAAGATCTGCGGGTACCTCTGTAGTAGCAACCTGAACGCACTCTCGATGACACCTGTTCCCACAAGATTCACCCCATCCCAGAATTCTGCCTGAGGACCACTCGATGTGAGGAGAGTGGTACCGTAACCAAGGTATCCCCAAGAGAACCTCATCAATTCCCTCAGGAATGATGAGTAGAGATATAATCTCCTGATGAGATGGTGACATGGACAGAGTAAAAGGGAAAGTTTGATGTGTAATCTGTGCGGGCAGTGTCGACCCATTCACCTCTCGTACCGTTACTGGTTGAGATAGCATGACCAGAGGAATTGCGTGACGTTGGGCGAAGGCTGAAGACATAAAATTGCCCTCCACCCCAGAATCCACGCAGAGTTCTACCGAGTGAGAGGATGAGCCCAATGTTATTGTCCCCTTAAAGGACAATTTGGAGGCAAACGTCGCCGTGTCTAGTGCACCTCCACCAACTACCACTAGAAGCTGACGTTTCCTCGACCGCTGGAGACATCTGGAGGCAAGATGTCCTGTCTGTTGGCAAAGATGACAAATCTGGAGTGCATGAGCGGTCCGGGACTTAGATCCCGCTCGTGACTCTACCACAGGCTCATGGGGCTCAGGAGCCTGGTCTGGAGATTCCAAAGGTTTGGCGAAGGTGGGAGCCAGCCGAAACCTCTGCCTACACTGGGCTCACTCTAACCTCCGCTCGTGAAAATGGAGATCAATACGAGTGGATAGAGTTATTAATTCCTCCAGTGTGGCGGGAATCTCCCTAGTGGCAGGGCGTCCTTAACGTGGTCAGCCAGCCCCCTCCAAAATATTGGAATGAGGGCTTTATCCGACCACTCCAGCTCAAATGCTAAGGTGCGGAAGTGGACGGCAAAATGACTGACCAAGGACGAGCCCTGAGTCAATGCCAACAATTGGAGCGCCATATCATGGGTGACACGAGGTCCTAAAAAGACCTGTTTCAGAGTGCTCAGAAACAACGGAGCACTCTGCACCACATGATCGCTACGCTCCCATAGCGGCGTAGCCCACTGCAACGCCCTGTCCGATAGAAGAGACACTATAAATCCCACCTTAGCCCGCTCTGTAGGGAAACGAGAGGCCAGAAGCTCGAGATGGATAGAGCACTGACTCATGAAACCCGTACAAGATTTACTGTCACCAGAGAATTTCTCTGGAAGCGGGAGGCGTGTTAGAGTCGGGACAGGAGCGGCAGTGGACATGGTGGCTGCAGCAACACTAGCAGCCTGAACAGCGACAGCAGTGACATCCACAGCTGAGGTTGAACGCTCAAGAGCCGCCAACCTTCCCTCCAGCTGCTGGATGTACCGCTGTGAACGCTGATCGTCCATCATTTACTAGCCAGACCTTGGCGCTAGTATTAAGTTAAGGACTGGCGGAACACACCAAGTACAAGATGAAATGGAACTAGGTGCGTTCGCAGTCCGAGGTCCACCGTGCAGGTAAAAACCCTGCTGCTAGTAAGACGGACTATATGGCGGTACTATAAGTATACACGCATGGGTTAACTTCACCCTGCGTGAAGGAAGCGATCCTGTTGCGTCACAGGACCGCGGTACCGCACATAGAGCGCGAGCAAGAAGTCAGCGAACTTAACCCCAACTAGGATTGAAGTCCGATTAGACACTTGCTGGCACAACACCGCAACTGGGTGTGTAAGGAAACTAAATAATAATATAAAGGCACAAGAGTGCGTGCGGTGCCGCACTGACGGACGCCACTAACCACCCAGGCTTGGGTCAGGAAAGCGCAGAGCAAGCGCACGGCGCCGTACAGGCGGACACAGCAACTGGTAGCTGTAATGTGTGTTACGTGCTGTTGGATAAGTCGGGCGCTAGATAGCAAACATACACCTTCCGCGAACAATCATTCAATAGGGAGGGTTATTTAAAGAGCGACTTTCACTCACAACACACACACATATTTACAAGACAATTCTAGCGCATGGCCGTGCGGTCATGCGCAGTTTATATAGCTGCAGCACAGGAAACAGCTACAGAAGGTTTGCCCTTTCAGGACCTGCCAAAAGGACCAATGGGATGTGCTGCAGTACCTGAGCATGTGACCCTCGATCTCCAATGGGAGATCCTGCCCTGGGCATGCTCAGACAGAGAAAAGCAGGACTTAGATCCAGAAACGTCCACTCGCCGCTGCCCAGCACTGGCTTCAATGGCAGAAGCAGGAAAAGCAGCAGTAACTCTTCGCACAGAGTCAGACTGAGCGAGACGCTGGGATCGACGTCCCTGCTGAGCAGACTCCACTGCGGCTGGAGAAGAATGGGAGACCGCAGCGGAGACGGATCGAGATTCCCCCTGTGCAGCAGAGGAAACTCGACTCCTAACACCAGCTTTGCTGAAGGTGACAGCTGAAGGTTGCAGCCCTCAGCTGTGATTTTTGACTGGCTGGTTACCAAAAATACAGGGGAACCCATGCTGTTTAAAAAAAAAAATATTTATTTAGAGCGCTGGCACTGGCTGATGAATACTTCCATCAGCCACCTCCTGTTCTCGCTGTTATTAGTGGCAACAGGCAACGGCTGATGGGAGCAGTACACTCATCAGCTGACACCAGTGACTGGAGGTAAACTTTATACCTCCGATCACAGCTGCAGGCTCAAAGGATGACATTTGACAGAATGGGAACCATGGCTCTCTGACCAGCGGCAATGATTTCGCCGCCGATCAGAAGCAGTGTTTGCCACGCGTCATGCACATGACAGCACAACAAACGCCCAGTGTTTGGGTGCTGAACCTGAAAAGTAGCACAGACTTCTGGGTGAACTTTACTGTTCAGGTTTGCCCCTGTCTACTCACATACCATGTGTGTGCCACTTTTCACTTTATTCTGGATGCATGAATTGAAATTCTAATGGGAACACCACCGATAGATGTGATGCATGGCATAATGCTCTGCCAAAGAGGGTTTTGAAGACCATTGATACTGCCATATGTTGGGACTGGTGCCATATCAGCTTCTTTGGATGTTTTTTTTTGGACAGTGTTTGTGGATCCCCCCCAGTAGGGCTATGGGGTACTCGGAGCCAGGCCCTTCGGTTCTCAAGGGGATGTCACGGTGGCTGACCCGGTCTGTGGCCCTAGGGGAATGTCTGTTAATGATTGGGGGAAAGGTCTTTAAAGGGATAGTATTCGTGATGCCACCTGTGGTATTTGGTCAAGGTGACCGATGCTGCTTAGGAGTCCGCTGGGGTGATGTTATGGCAGCTAGATGGTATACCTCCCCACAAGTGAAGTATGTCCCCAGGGCTTCCCAGAGTGTAGATGGTGAATGGTGTGAGGCGCAGTAAAGAACGAGGACACAAGGTTGCAGTCTCTTTACCTTTACTGAAGGCTTCAGCGTCCACAGTCCAGAGCACCGGATCACGGGGCAGCCAGAGTCCGGCCGGTCTGAAGGCAATTCCAGAGTCCCCTTATCCAGGTGGAAATCAGTAGCCTTCCTCTAGCGCCTGAGTGTTGTAGTACCTCCCTGCTGAGCTTCTCGGTGAGGTCCTCACAACGGTGTTCTAGATGTTATTTCTCTTTCTCTCTGTCCCCCAGATGGAATGGATAGGACAAACCCGCATGACTAATGGCCTGAGGCTTTTTACAGGGACCATACGACACCCCAGCCCCCACAAGTTGCCACTGTGCCTCCTGGGTGTAAGGTTGGGCAGCTAACATGGAATTAACTGTCCTGCCAGTCTCTGAAGTAAAGCATAGAGTTCCTTACTCCCTCGGTGTTCTGGCTACCGGCTTCTGTGCCTCAGAGGGAGGCAGCCTATTGCAGGGCAGAACTCCCTCTGGATTCCTCTCCTTGTGCTATGACTTCGTTTCTCACTCTCAGCAACACAATTCCCTTTGTGTCCTTTCTTAGGATGCTGCCACACGTGGGGCAGGCACAGCTCCGTGGCCTTCTATCTAGGCCTCTGACAGGATCCCACCCCTGTCAGGGACCTTTCTGTCTGCAGCTGTTTGATGTTCCTCCTTCCCCCTGTCTGCCTGACAAGTGCTGCCTGGGTCAAGCCCAGTCCACTTCTGACTTGATCAATCCCCAGCCAGCTTCTGTCTGGGTCAATGCCCAGTCAGCTTCTGCCTAACTTCCTATCCAAGCCACCAGTTTTACCTAATTGTGAGGAGTGCCCTAATAGATAGGAGCATAGCTTCCCCTGGTGGACTGGAGTGTGAAGTGTGTTGTGTGGTTTGTGATACCTGGTAAGGTGATCTCCTTTATTGCCCTCAGACATAACATCAGTCCCCCTGGTGGAAGAATGACATTACTGCAGCGACCAGGACACTGGGGCGCTGCACTTGTCCAATGTACAGTCATGGCCAAAATTTTTGAGAATGACACCAAAATTATATTTTCACATGATCTGCTGCCCTCTGGTTTTTATTAGTGTTTGTCTGATGTTTATATCACATACAGAAATATAATTGCAATCATATTATGAGTACCAATAGGTTATATTTACATTTAGAATGAGTTAATGCAGCAAGTCAATATTTGCAGTGTTGACCCTTCTTCTTCAAGACCTCTGCAATTCTCCCTGGCATGCTCTCAATCAACTTCAGGACCAAATCCTGACTGATAGCAGTCCATTCTTGCTTAATCAATGCTTGCATTTTGCCAGAATTGGTTGGTTTTTGTTTGTCCACCCGTCTCTTGATGATTGACCACAAGTTCTCAATGGGATTAAGATCTGGGGAGTTTCCAGGCCATGGACCCAAAATCTCTATGTTTTGTTCCATGAGCCATTTAGTTATCACCTTTGCTTTATGGCAAGGTGCTCCATCATGCTGGAAAAGGCATTGTTGGGCGCCAAACTTCTCTTGGACGGTTGGGAGAAGTTGCTCTTGGAGGACATTCTGGTACCATTCTTTATTCATGGCTGTGTTTTTAGGCAAGACTGTGAGTGAGCCGATTCCCTTGGCTGAGAAGCAACCCCACACATGAATGGTTTCAGGATGCTTTACAGTTGGCATGAGACAAGACTGGTGGTAGCGCTCACCTCTTCTTCTCCGAATAAGCTGTTTTCCAGATGACCCAAGGAATCGAAAAGGGGATTCATCAGAGAAAATGACTTTGCCTCAGTCCTCAGCAGTCCACTCCCTGTACCTTTTGCAGAATATCAGTCGGTCCCTGATGTTTTTTCTGGAGAGAATTGGCTTCTTTGCTGCCCTCCTTGAAACCAGGCGCCTTGCTCAAAGAGTCTCCGCCTCACAGTGCGTGCAGAAGCACTCACACCAGCCTGTTGCCATTCCTGAGCAAGCTCGGCACTGCTGGTAGTCCGATCCCACAGCTGAAACAGTTTTAAGATACGGTCCTGGCGCTTGCTGGTCTTTCTTGGGCGCCCTGGAGCCTTTTTGACAACAATGGAAGCTCTCTTCTTGAAGTTCTTGATGATGCGATAGATTGTAGACTGAGGTGCAATCTTTGTAGCTGCAATACTCTTCCCTGTTAGGCCATTTTTGTGCAGTGCAATGATGGCTGCACGTGTTTCTTTAGAGATAACCATGGTTAACTGAAGAGAAACAATGATACCAAGCACCAGCCTCCTTTTAAAGTGTCCAGTGATGTCATTCTTACTTAATCATGACTGATTGATCGCCAGCCCTGTCCTCATCAACACCCACACCTGTGTTAATGGATCAATCACTAAAACGATGTTAGCTGCTCCTTTTAGGGCAGGACTGCAATGATGTTGAAATTTGTTTTGGGGGTTAAAGTTCATTTTCTGGGCAAATATTGACTTTGCAAGTACAGTAATTGCTGTTAAGCTGATCACTCTGACATTCAAGAGTATATGCAAATTGTCATTAGAAAAAATGAAGGAGTAGACTTTGGAAAAATTAATATTTGTCTCATTCTCAAAATTTTTGTCCATGACTGTACATAGTCACCTTTAGAAGATACCTGGGTGACCTGAAGATGTATCCAGTTATTGATTTGGAGGCCTTGATAAATAGATTATCATCTTCTCTGCGGAAAGGTGAGGAATATTGTTAGTTTTTATTTTTATTCTTTTGCAGGAGACAATGCCATCTGTGGAATGGACGATTTTGTAAGTATGGTTTAATTAAGATTTATTAAAGGAGGCTGTATCATTCTTTAAAGGACTTTTTTCTGGGTGTGTGTTTTTTATACAATATGACTATGGAGATAGTAATGGGGGTGAAACTGAGGACTAAGAGCACTATACGTGTTCAAAACGCGTCCAGTTATTCAAGACATTCCTTCCTTCAGTATGCACTGGTTTGTCAAGCAGCTTACTTTTTAAATTTGTCCAAATAAAGACTTTTGATTTTATTTCCTGAGCTGGATACCTTCATTTTCATGCACATAGTAATAGGGTTGTCTTATTGACACTGTCACATTGCTGTCGCTGCCGCACTACGCGCCCTGTCATGCTTACCTGTCCTCGGTGTCCCGGCGAGTATCCTCCTCTGCTGTGTCTTCCTCCCAACGCTCGCTGCCGCCCTCGGCTGTCCGTCGGGCGCGCGCGCATGCCAGGTTCAGCTCTGCGTGTGCGCACTACTAACTTACCTGCCGGCGCTTTTCTTCTTCCTCTCTTTCACCCTGGAGGACAGTCACCCTGAAGTGCTGCGTTGTGCCGGTATATTAATCTGTTTCCGTCCACTCTTCCTTGCCTGGTGATCATTTGTTTTTTCGAATACTCTTGGCCGCACACTTGTCTTGGTGTTCTCCTTTGCCTAACCCTGCTTCATCCTTGGTTTCTTCCAGCGCCAGTTCCTGTGTCTCTGCAGCCCCATGTCTCCTCATGACCCTGCAGTCCCAGTACCTCTGCAGCTCCGTGTCTCAGCCATCCGGTGTCTCCGCAGTCCCTGTATCTCTGCGGTTCTGTGTCTCTGCCTTTCTCGCCAGTCTGGTGTCTCTTCCGTTTCCTCTAGTTCCTCGTCTCCATTTAGTCTCTTTGTCTGTTTTGGTCCTCCAGCTCCGTGGCGATAGTCCTTCACGGGCCTGCCCCTAACTCTCCCTGTAAAGGGGGCGGTTCGCCTGGTCAGCTCGTCCATGAGGGGATCGTCATCACGGTCCAGAGGGTCGACTAATTCATTTATGTTGTAGAATTGTCACAATATCACCAGGCCATGGACCCAGCTGGTGTCTCCGCCACTCAAAAAGAATTACTGTTTTTGCGAGAGAATCAGACCAGAATCATGTCCTTCCTTAAGAACATGGAGTCCCATCTCGCGGCTTTACAGTCTACTGACCCTGGTAATGCCTCTCAGTTGGCGGCTCTTCAGCAGGAGCTTGGCCAACAACGGGACACTCAGTCCCATATTTTGAATTATATGGCCTCTATTGATAATTGTCTTCTCTCCCTCCAGACTCCTGTCCAGGCTTCTGCTCCGCAGTCCTCGCCCTGTCTTGCCAGGCCTCCCCGATATGCTGGGGATCCTAAATTATGTTGCGGGTTTCTTAATCAGTGTCAAGTACACTTCGAATTGTCCCCGCTACTATACCCTACTGACCGAGCTAAGGTAGCTTTTGTGGTCTCCCATTTGGAGGGCAAGGCTTTGGCCTGCGTGAACCCCCTCTGGGAGCGAGATGATCCAGTGGTTTTGCAACTTAATCTCTTTTTAGATATTTTTCGCAAGGTGTTTGATGAACCTGGTCACCTGGTTTCGACTACTGAGTCTCTCTTCAACCGTCATCAGGGCACCCTTTCCGTAGCTCAATATGCCATCCGTTTTTGAACTCTGTCCTCTGATATAGGTTGGAACATTGAGGCTTTGGTAGGAGCGTTCTGGCGAGGTCTGTCTTCCCGGATAAAGGATGAACTGGTGGTGCGTTACACACCCACTTCTTTGAATGATCTTATTTTTTTGGCGACTCACATAGATTTGTGCTTTCAGGAACGTTCTCGTGAAGTTGTCAGAAAAAGGAGACCACTTCGTTTGTCCTCAGCTACACGAGGTGCTTCTTTTTCCCAAACCACTTCAGTTTCTTCCTCTTCTTCTCCTGAGCCTATGCAGGTAGATCGCCTCAAGTCCGCTGAACAGCACCGTAAGGAGAGACTATGCTTCTATTGTGGCAGTGCTTCTCATCTTCTGTGTTCCTGTCCCCAGAAGCCGGGAAACGCCTCTACCTAGGATGGGTAAGAGAGGCCTTCTAGGTAGCTATGATTCCTCTCCACCTCTGATTCTGTCAGTCTTATTGCACTTGGGTTCCAGTCATTTTTCTCTGGAGGCTTATGTAGATTCTGGTGCCGCTGGGAACTTTGTTTAACTTGAGCATGTAAAAAGACTTGGGATTCCTGTCAGATCCTTGGAGGTTCCTAGGCAAATAGCTTTTGTTGATGGTTAGCCCTTGCGGGAGACCACTAGTTTGGTCACTGAGGAGGTTGAGATTCAAATAGGAGCTTTACATCGTGAGAAGTTGGCTTTTTATGTTCTGCCATCCCTATCTCATGCGTTCCTCTTGGGACTTCCCTAGCTAAGAAATCATGAACCTACTCTGAACTGGCGTACTGGTGACGTTCTTTGCTGGGGACAATCCTGTCAGAATAGATGCCTGCTTCCGGTCAAGCCTGCTAGTCTCCCTCTGACTGCTTCTGAACTAGCAAATCTACCCACGGTTTATTTCTTGTTCCTGGTTCTACTCCTCTCAGAGGTCGTATTTATTATCTGTCTCCCTCCGAGACTCAAGCCATGTCCGAATATGTTCAAGAGAACCTGGCCAGAGGCTTTATTCGTAAGTCTTCTTCACCAGCTGAAGCTGTTTTTTTCTTCGTTAAGAAGAAAGATGGTTCCCTTCGTCCATGCATTGATTAACGCGGTCTCAATAATATCACGATTAAGAAGAAGTATCCTCTTCCACTTATCCCGAAACTTTTCGATCGCCTACGAGGAGCATGAATCTTCACTAAGTTAGACCTCAGAGGGACCTATAATTTGGTTCGAATTCACTTGGGAGATGAATGGAAGACTGCCTTTAACACCCGAGACGGTCATTATGAGTATTTGGTGATGCCTTTTGGCTTATGCAACGCTCCCGCAGTCTTCCAAGAATTGGTGAATGATATTTTTCGGGATCTTCTTTACACCTGTGTTGTGGTGTATTTGGACGATATCCTTGTGTTTTCACCAGATCTGCTTTCCCATAGAAGGGATGTTTGGCAAGTTCTTCAGCATCTGAGGGAGAATCATCTGCATGCTAAACTGGAGAAATGTGCCTTTGAACAGTCGTCCCTGCCGTTCCTGGGTTTCATCATCTCCGATTCTGGTCTGCGTAAGGATCCGGATAAAGTTTCTGCCGTACTCAACTGGCCACGTCCGCTTGGAGTGAAGGCAATTCAACATTTTCTTAGTTTCGCAAACTATTATCGGCAGTTTATCCCTCACTTTTCATCCTTGTCTGCTCCCATCTCCTCTCTGATTAGAAAAGGGGGCAATCCTCATCAGTTGCCAACACAGGCCGAAGAAGCGTTCCTGTCTCTCAAAGAAGCTTTCGCCTCCGCTCCTATACTCCAACGTCCTGAGGCAAATAGACCCTTCTTCCTTGAGGTTGATGGCTCTACTATTGGAGCCGGAGCTGTTCTCTCTCAGAAGTCATCTTCTGGTCGCCTTGTGCCTTGTGGTTTCTTCTCCAAGATTTTCCCGTCCTCTGAAAGAAATTATTCCATCGGTGACAGAGAACTTTTGGCCATCAAATTGGCTCTGGAGGAGTGGAGATATCTGTTGGAGGGAGCATTACATCCATTTGTAATCTATACAGATCATAAGAATTTGTCCTATATTTGCTCTGCACACCGACTAAATCCTCAGCAGGCCAGGTGGGCCTTGTTCTTCGCCCGATTTGACTTTGAGCTTCATTTTTTGCCTGGAGACAAGAACTTCAAGACCGACGCTCTATCCAGATCCTTCTAGTCGGTGGATACTGAGGACGAGTCAACGCACATCATTGATCCAACAAGAGTTATCACAGTTGCTCCGGTCTCCTTAACCTCATTACCTCCGGGTAAGACTTTTGTTTCTGAAGGGAACAGGAGACGCGTTCTACTCTGGGGACATGCCTCCAAGTTGGCTGGTCATGTCGGTTTCAAGAAGACCCTCAATCTCATAGCTCGCTACTATTGGTGGCCTACCCTTTCAAAAGACATCTGAGCTTTTGTTGTCTCCTGTCCATCCTGTGCTAAGAACAAGGTTCCTAGGCAGTTACCTTCTGGACTTCCGCATCCTCTTCCTGTGCCTGCTACTCCGTGGCAACATATTGCAATGGATTTTATTACCGACCTGCCTCGTTCTTCTGGTTGCACCATCATCCTTGTGGTCGCAGACCATTTTTCTATAATGGCCCATTTCATTGCTCTCCTTGGTTTACCTTTGGCTCCTGAATTGGCGAGGATTTTTGTCCACCATATTTTTCATATTCATGGTCTGCCTCAGCATATTGTTTCCGACCGAGGAGTCCAGTTCACCGCTTGATTCTGGAGATCTCTCTGCAAATCGATGACTATCTCGCTTGACTTTTCTTTGGCCTACTATCCGCAGACCAACGGCCAAGTGGAGCGTACCAATCAGATTTTGGTGACTTATCTCCATCATTTCTCCAATGCCCATCAGAATGATTGGTCTGATTTACTATCGTGGGCCGAATTTGCTTATAATAACTATACCAGCGAAGCTTCTACCAAATCTCCATTTTTTATCGTCTATGGACAACATCCTGGCCTTCCTCTACCAGTTCCTCCTGTCTCTACTGGTACCAGCGGCAGATCTTCTGTCTAAAGAATTCTCCAGGGTCTGGCAGGAGACCAAGTCTGCCCTCGAACTAGCTCAGTTTCGGATGAAGAGGCATGCTGACAAAAGACACCTCGATTCTCCTGTATTTCAACCTGGGGACAAGGTGTGGCTTTCTTCTAGATTTATTCACCTCAAAATCCCTTCGCATAAGCTGGGTCCCCACTACATTGGTCTTTTTAAGGTTCTGGCTCGTATAAATGATGTTTCTTACAAGCTTAAGTTACCCACCTCCATTCGTATTCCCAATTCCTTTCATGTGTCTCTTCTTAAACCAGTAGTTTTTAATCAGTTTCATGCCTCAACCCTTTCTTCACCTCCACCTGTTTCTGCGGACGATGTTTTTGAGGTTAAGGACATTTTGGCCATGAAGAAACTTAGAGGTAGAACTTTGTTTTTGGTCGACTGGAAAGGTTTTGGTCCTGAGGAGAGGTCCTGGGAGCCCAGAAAGAACATTCAGGCTCCTCACATTTTAGCTAGGTTTCTTTCCAGTTTAAGGAGTAAGGGGAGATGGAAAGACGGGGGTACTGTCACATCACTGTCGCTGCCACACGTGCCCTGTCATACTTACCTGTCCTCAGCATCCCGGCGCATGTCCTCCTCTGTGCGTCTTCCTCTCAGCGCTCGCTGCCACCCTCGGCTGTCAGTCGGGCACACACATGCCAGGTTCAGCTCTGCACGTGAGCACTACTAACTTACCTGCTGGCGCTTTTCTTCTTCCTCTCTTTCACCCTGGAGGACTGTCACCCGGAAGTGCTGTGTTGTGCCGGTATATTAATCTGTTTCCATCCACTCTTCCTTGCCTGGTGATCATTTGTTTCTTCGAGTGCTCTTGGCCGCACGCTTGTCTTGGTGTTCTCCTTTTCCTAACCCTGCTTCATCCTTGGTTTCTTCCAGTGCCAGTTCCTGTGTCTCTGCAGTCCCATGTCTCCTCGAGACCCTGCAGTCCCAGTACCTCTGCAGCTTCATGTCTCAGCCATCCGGTGTCTCTGCAGTCCCTGCATCTCTGCGGTTCTGTGTCTCTGCCTTTCTCGCCAGTCTGGTGGCTCTTCTATTTCCTCTGGTTCCTTGTCTCCATTTTGTCTCTTTGCCTGTCTTGGTCCTCCAGCTTCCATGGCGAAAGTCCTTCACGGGCCTGCCCCTAACTCTCCCTGTATAGGGGGCGGTCCACCTGGTCAGCTCGTCCAAGAGGGGATCATCGTCATGGTCCAGAGGGTCCACTAATTCATTTCTCTTGTAGAATTGTCACAGATGCCTCTCCATTACTAACCTTGTTGCTTAATGTCACCTGATAATACAGAGGTGACATCAACCCCTCCAACTATCACCCCACTTGCCACCGCTACAGGGCAAGTGGGAACAGCAAGGCTAAGTGCCAGAATTGGCGCATCTTAGAGATGCGTCTTTTATGGGGTAGCTGAGAGCTGATGTTTTTAGCCTGGGGAGGACCAGTATCCATGGCGCATTCCTAGGCTTTTAATATCAGCCCACAGCTGTCTGTATAGCCATTGCCGGTTATTAATTATAGGGGGCTCTACATCATTTTTTTGTGGGGGCCCATTTTAATAGCCAGTAAAGTCTAATTATACAGTTGTGAGCTGATATTAATAGCCTGGGAAACTCCATGGGTATTACCCCCTTCTCAGGCTATAAACATCTGTGCCCAGCTGTCGGCTTTCCCTCTGCTGGTTAAGAAAATTATGCGGGAGCCCACACCATTTTTTGGCAGAACAATAATCTTTTATGAAATAAATATATGTACAGTAAGCTGCACACACACACTGTACTAATTGTATTTGTCACTGACATCTGTATATCTATCTATTCTATGTGACTATCCTGTCGGCTCCTGCTGTGATTTTACAGTACATGGCTGATGAATTGCTGGCTTTTCTTCTATCTATCTAACTATCTATCTATCTATCTATCTATCATATATACATATATATATGTGTGTCACTGACATATATATATATATATATACATATATATATATATATATATGTATATATATATATATATATATACAGTACAGACCAAAAGTTTGGACACACCTTCTCATTTAAAGATTTTTCTGTATTTTCATGACTATGAAAATTGTAAATTCACACTGAAGGCATCAAAAATATGAATTAACACATGTGGATTTATATACTTTACAAAAATGTGTGAAACAACTGAAAATATCTCTTATATTCTAGGTTCTTCAAAGTAGCCACATTTTGCTTTGATGACTGCTTTGCACACTCTTGGCATTCTCTTAATGTGCTGTTTGATTTTTTTTCTCACACCCATAGGCTTGCATTGGCGAGTCTCGACCAAGTTTTGGTGCCAATGGCAGCCTGCTATGATTTTACACTCACGTCGAATGCGCCTGAGAAAAAAACGCTGTTGTGACCTGCCCCATAGATTAACACTGGGCCGAGTGCTATGTGAGTTTTCTCGCATAGCACTCAGCCGTATTCTACGGTAGTGTGACTCTCTCTCCTGTAGTGTGCAAGCCCTTATCACCCACAAGGTCCTCTCTCTCTTCTGCAGAGTATAAACTTTTATGATCAGTAGGGTCCTCTCTCATCTGTAGACTGTAGGCCCTTATGGTCAGTGAGGTCCTCACTCTCTTCTGTAGAGTGTAAGCTGTTGTGGACAGAGAGGTCCTCCCTCTCTTCTGTAGATTGTAAGCTCTTATGATCAGTGAGGTCTTCACTCTCTATTATAGATTATCAGCTTTAATGGTCCATGAGGTCTTCTCTCTCTTCTGTAGAGTATGAACTTTTATGATCAGTAGGGTCTTCTCTCATCTGTAGACCTGTAGAATGTAGTCTCTTATGGTGAGTGGGGATTTAACTCTTTTCTCTACATTGTAAGCATTTATGGTCTGCGAGGTCCTCTCTCTCTTCTTTACTCTATCTTCTAAAATATATTTTGGTCAGTGGGGTTCTTCATCACTCCTCTCCCCCACGTGTATTTTCTGAGTAATTACAAGCTTTCTAGTATTGAGATTTAAATAAATGTATTCTCCACAATTCACATTTTTATACACAATTTGGTGAAGTTGCCAAATTTGAATTAAAAAAGATCCACTCATCTCTGGGCAATATTAATAAATCTGCCATAACGTTTTCCGAACCATAAAAGAATTGCAGCCCATCTGTTAAGCTCTGTTCAATGATTATATCCAGCCACCAGTGGATCTAATAACAGCTCATCAGTGGGGGTGCAAGTATTGATTTACTGACAGCCTGTCCTTACAATAGTTCATCAATACTAGATGCTCAAGCTACCCTTTGGGTTGCCTATTGTAATCAATCAGATTCCACCTATTAATGCAAAGCCTTTACTGGAAGACTACCATCTCCAGTCTGATGGACTCCTACTTACAATGCACTAGTAATTAATAGTAGATTGATAAAAAGTATCTACATGTCAATACATGAGGTTTACAATGAATTATAGAATAATTCATAGAATACTGTAAATATTACTGGTAGTTTAACTTTCAGAATTAGTGGTGGCTTGTATCTTTCTTTTGGTTTTATCTATGATACATGGCACCACCCTTCAAATGAGTAATCTCACGAATAACTGATAATGGTTTAAATGAAAGTTGAACTTATGAAAGTGTAAGTTCAACGATTGCCTTCTGCCAGTCTACAAAAGCCAAACATGACTACATTAATCCCGAGATAAGGCTGCAATTCTTCTAGTTTATCAAACATTGCGCAGCTTGCTGTAAGTTCTCTGATAGCAAAGAGCTTCGCCAAATACCTGCACCCACATTTACAAGCAGAGATGTAGTAGGAGCATTAAATTACTTTATAAGAAGTCCCTCCCAAATAACAACATTAGCTGTCGAAGCCGAAATTCTTGTCTAATACCAGTATACTTTAACAACAAGAACCTAGAGCCATTAGTGATGCGAATGGGTGACAATCACTCATAGTCTGCATTTAACCTGCTATTAGGGAAATATGCAGCAAGGATACATCAAGCTTGACATTAATGCTCACCACCAGCCTAATGCCTACGCCATGCCAAATGTAATACTTTTCTCTTGTCATTTCCAACCTGCACATGAAAGAGAGAAGCAGCAAGCAATGTCAAATGCAAGACTGTGCAAAACAAAGACTTGAGGAGACATCATCTTCCCAGAGGATGGCAGAATTTCTAATACTTTAATGGTCACCTGGCACATCAATGTAGATTCCAATCCAGGAAAGTTTTAATAAATATCTGCTAGATGACAACTCATGTTTTAAACATTTGCAGCTTTGTGATAATCCAGCTAATACCTTAATGTAGAAGTACAAGTAGCAGTTTAGTTGGTTCACACCGTGTGCACTTCATCCCTTTCACCGCGCAGCTGTCAGCAACTCATACCTGCGAGGCTTCTGTCATTTTCAAGGAATTATATAAGTGTTTAGTAGTTTTCCAACATTATCTGTATCAGAATGCTTGATAATAAAACTATGCACAAACTGGCCAGTAGAGATAGTCCACCCACCCAGTAAGCACTTTTTGATTTGGATAAATTGGATAAATTGTTTACAGGTGTTAAAGGAATTGTCCAGAATTATAAGAAGGACATGATTTTTTTAAAGACAGCCCCACTCCTTAGGTTTATTGTCAGTGGGTTGTATCTGGAATTTTATCAAGTTCCCATTCAAGTGTATGTGGCTGAGTGACAATACCAGACATTATCCATTTTTTGTCATATACGAGATGAAACCAGAAGTTTACATACACCAGTGGTCCCCAACCTTTCTGACCTTGAGAGCCACATTCAGCTCTTCAAGAGGGTCAAGAGCCACATCCAGCTCCTGTCCCCCTCACAGTAGTGGCAAAAAAAGCCCCCATTATGAGTATAATGATAACCAAAGCTTTTCCACACAAATCACCCCGAAGCAGTATATCAAGATCCAGGGGTTTCCACCACTCCCCACCAAATTCAGCATTCTCCCATCACGCACTCCCAACACAGTCACATCCAGCTTCAACCGCCTCCTCTGACCGGTAGCATCATGCTGTCTCCAGTGTTCCATACCAGAATTATCTCTAAACCCCCAAAACCTGTAGATGTGTACCCACATCTGCTCTTCTGTGCAGGGCTACTCACAAAGTTCACCATTTTCAGATGTGCTCTTCATACCGGTTTACTAAATCTGGAGCTAATGCACACAGCCGCGAGCAACAATTCATGGGACCGCGAGCCACATGTGGCTCCCGAGCTACCGGTTGGGGACCCCTGACATACACTATATAAAAAGAGACAAATGCTTGTTTTTCTCAATATCTGACATGAAGTCAGAATAAACCTTTCCCGTTTTAGGTCAATTAGGATTACCATAATTATTAATATTTTCCAAATGCCAAAATAATGAGAGAGAGAGAATGTTTTAAGGCACTTTTATTACTTATTGCAAAGTCAAAAGTTTACATACATTTCTTTAGTATTTGGTACCATTGCCCTTAAACTGAATGACTCAGGTCAAACGTTTGGGATATTCTTCCACAAGCTTCTCATAGTTGGTCGGAATTTGGGCCCATTCCTCCTGACAAAACTGGTGTGATGGCCACTCCAAAACATTGCCTTTGTTATCCTTAAACCACTTTGTTACCATTTTGGCAGTATCCTTCGGGTCATTGTCCATTTGGAAGACCCATTTCCTCCCAAGCTTTAACTTCCTTGCTGATGTCTTGAGATGTTGCTTCAGTATTGACACAATCTTCTTTTCTGATGATGCCATCTATTTTGTGAAGTGCACCAGTTCATCTTGCAGAAAAGCAACCCCACAACACAATGATTCCACCCCGTGTTTCACAGTTGGGATGGTGTTCTTAGGCTTCCAAGGTTCTCACTTTTTCCTCCAAACATGGCCATTATGCCCCAAATTTCAAATTTAGTTTCATCAGACCATAGGACACATCTCTAAAAATCGAAAGATATTTGTTCCTGTGTGTCTTTGTAAACATTAGTCTGGCAATTTTATGCTTCTTTTGGAGTAATGACTTCTTGCTGGCAGAGTGGCCTTTCAGTCTATGTTGATACAATACTCGTTTCACTATGGATATTAACACAAACTTACTAGCTTCTGCCATCATCTTTACGAGGTCTTTTGCTTTTGTCCTTGGGTTTATATGCACATGTTGGACCAAAGCACATTCATCTCTGGGACACAGAACCCATCTCCTTCCTGAGTGGTATGATAGCTGGATATTCCCATGTTGTTTGTACTAGTGTGTAATTGTTTGTACAGATGAACAAGGCACATTCAGGTATCTTGAAATTTTACCCAAGGATGAGCCAGACTTGTGCAAGTCCACAATTCTCTTCCTGATACCTTGGCTGATTTCTTGAGACTTTCACTTAATGCTACACAAAGAAGCAGTGTGTTTCAGGTGTGCATTATAATACATCCACAGGTGTAGCTCTAATTAACTCAGATGTTGCTAAAAAAAACTGTCAGAAGCTTCCAAGCACATGACATCATCATATGGGCAGTCCAGAATTGTTTAAAGGCATATTAACCTTAGTGTATGTAAACTGTTGACTTTGCAGTAAGTAATAAAAATGCCTTAAAACATTCTCTCTCTCTCTCTCTGTCATTCTGGCATTTGGCAAATGTTAATAATTATAATAATCCAAATTGACCTAAAACTGGAAAGATTTAATCTTTCATGTCAGATATTGAGAAAAACATGCATGTGTGTCTTTTTATTAAGTCTATGTAAACTTCTGGTTTCAACTGTAAGTCTTTAAAGGGAACCTGTCATGTAAAATAACGCTATTAATCTGCAGGTTGATAATGCTTTGACATTTGTGTGGAAGCCGCACTGAGAGCTCCGCTAACAATCAGTGCCCAATGCTGTCTCTCTCCTGCATTGGGCACTAACTGACAGCAGGCTCAGCGTTATGGTTGACAGACAGTCAGTGACGGGGATGCACAGAATGATGACTGAAACTGCCTCGGCACCAACCCTATGACTGGAAGCCGAATGCTGCCGGGGGGATTAAAGTTACTTTCCTCCTCATTTCCTCCCGGCAGCGGGCCTCTCAGTGCAGCACGGTGTCAGAACTCTTTTAACCTACAGATTAATCCCATATCTGCAGATTCCCTATAATTATATTAGTAAAATATGTTTTTTCCTATGAGTTCAGAGCATTCTATGCAATGCATATATTTATTTAGTGTGTCTGATTACACTCAGATGGCACTCTATGCTGTTTGTAGTGAATGTAATATCTATAGAAGGCAAGCAATGCAAATAGTACATGTGCACTGTGATGTTCACATAGCGTGCCACACCAGTAATGCTGGAGCTTACTATATATTTCCATGTCTGAATGCTCACCAGATGAGGCCACCATATCGCAGAAAGAATTCATTTTCATCATATTAATAAGTAATGTATAATACCTTTATTTTTTATGTGAATGTGGCCATACATTGATTTTCCAGTTTAGACTATTACCACATCACAGTCTAGATACATATTTTCTATGTGTTTGTGCCACTAGTTTGTGCATATTTATTCTGACTTATTGGTCTGATCTTACACTTGTTTCTAATCTGCAGTATTAAACAAAACATCCTTATTTTGACTCTTTTCTTATTGTTATGTATCAGAATGATGAGGAAAGTAAGCCAGCAGATGAAGACTAGCGCTGAAGTGGACCCACCCTACAGGAAGCCTGCACCCATCACTTAGCTATTTCTAGTGGAAACAATAACAAACACCCATGTATCTGCTGAATGAAAGCAATTACAGAAATTGGCATTCTGCTTTCCAAAAATTATGATTTATAGTCCTTTTGATTGTTTATGATTTAATGAATTGATGGTTGCTCTCCAAGGGGCAGAACTGGGTGTTGGCTTTGCCAGCGTGGATGCTGTAGCTATGAGGAGATTGGAAACCTCTTACACGCTGGAAGTTATTATTAAGTACATAAGATGTTTCTTCTCACCAGACACTTGAGAGTGGCATGGTCATCATTTGCTGTATTCAATTCTATATATCTACACTGTGTGCAGAATTATTAAGCAAGTTGTATTTTGATCACATGATACTTTTTATACATGTTGTCCTTCTCCAAGCTGTTCAGGCTTGAGAGCCAACTACCAATTAAGTAAACCAGGTGATGTGCATCTCTGTAATGAGGAGGGGTGTTGTCTAATTACATCAAAACCCCATATAAGGTGTGCTTAATTATTAGGCAACTTCCTTTCCTTTGGCAAAATGGGTCAGAAGAGAGATTTGACTGGCTCTGAAAAGTCCAAAATTGTGAGATGTCTTGCAGAGGGATGCAGCAGTCTTGAAATTGCCAAACTTTTGAAGCGTGATCACAGAACAATCAAGAGTTTCATGGCAAATAGCCAACAGGGTCGCAAGAAGCGTGTTGGGCAAAAAAGGCGCAAGTAACTGCCCATAAATTGAAGAAAATCAAGCGTGAAGCTGCCAAGATGCCATTTGCCACCAGTTTTGCCATATTTCAGAGCTGCAACGTTACTGGAGTAACAAAAAGCACAAGGTGTGCAATACTCAGGGACATGGCCAAGGTAAGGAAGGCTGAAAAATGACCACCTTTGAACCAGAAACATAAGATAAAACATCAAGACTGGGCCAAGAAATATCTTAAGACTGACTTTTCAAAGGTTTTATGGACTGATGAAATGAGAGTGATTCTTGATGGGCCAGATGGATTGGCCAGAGGCTGGATCAGTAAAGGGCAGAGAGCTCCACTGCGACTCAGACGCCAGCAAGGTGGAGGTGGGGGACTGGTATGGGCTGGTATAATCAAATATGAACTTGTGGGACCTTTTCGGGTTGAGGATGGAGTGAAGCTCAACTCCCAGACCTACTGCCAGTTTCTGGAAAACAACTTCTTGAAGCAGTGGTACAGGAAGAAGTCGGTATCGTTCAATAAAAACATGATTTTCATGCAGGACAATGCTCCATCACATGCCTCCAACTACTCCACAGCGTGGCTGGCCAGTAAAGGTCTCAAAGAACAAACAATGACATGGCCCCCTTGTTCACCTGATCTGAACCCCATAGAGAACCTGTGGTCCCTCATAAAATGTGAGATCTACAGGGAGGGAAAACATTACACCACTCGGAACAGTGTCTGGGAGGCTGTGGTGGCTGCTGCACGCAATGTTGATCGTAAACAGATCAAGCAACTAACGGAATCTATGGATGGAAGGCTGTTAGTGTCATCATAAAGAAAGGTGCCTATATTGGTCACCAATTTTCTGGGGTTTTGTTTTTGCATGTCAGAAATGTTTGTTTCAAAATTTTGTGCAGTTATATTGGTTTACCTGGTGAAAATAAACAAGTGAGATGGGAATATATTTAGTTTTTTATTAAGTTGCTTAATAATTCTGCACAGTAATAGTTACCTGCGCAAACCAATATCCTCCTAAGATAGCCAAATCTAAAAAAAACACTCCAACTTCCAAAAATATTAAGCTTTGATATTTATAAGTCTTTTGGGTTGATTGAGAACATAGTTGTTGATCAATAATAAAAATAATCATCTAAAATACAACTTGCCTAATAATTCTGCACACAGTGTAAATATCAATTGTACCAAGATAGAAAATTATCACCTGACCACAGGATGGATGATAAATAGCTGATTCCTGGAGGATCTACTGCTTTGTCGCCCACCAAACCGAAGTAGGGGATTTTGCAATGCTCCATCTGAATGTTGTTGTGGTTGAGCATGTGGATGATCTCTCCAGACTTTGTCTTCTGAAGATAGTCGAGTACAGCACTTTTGGTATCTTTGGCAAAACAATAGATGGGTGATAACGTTTTATCTTAGTAGACTTTTGGGTCAGTAATGTAATAATGTAGTTTTGCTTTTAAGTAATGATTTGCTCACACTGAATTCACTAAACTACTACTGACAAATAATATACATGAAATGGAAATCTGATGGACTCTTGATTAGTCTGTGAGATCCATCAGGATTAGTTGGGATCTGTTTTGCTGACTCAGATTTTTTTGTAGAAAAAATATATCTTTGTACCGTGATAGCCAGTAGATACAAAAATATGAAAATTTGAGAGTCGCCCGTAGTTAATACCTTTTAATGGCTAACTGAAAAGATGGTAACAAATAGCAGCTTTCCTTACTACTTAGGTTTCCTCATCAGGCATAGAATAACACAAAATCTGAAGTCACATATTTATACACACACATGACACAGGAATAATGCAATAATGCAATAGATAAGACAAGTGACTTGAAGCAGAACTATCAATGTGGGACGGGAGAAAACAGTTGTGGCCGTAAATATTGGAGCAGTTCATATGCATGGAGTGTGAAAGTTTTATTATCCCATGATTGAGGCCTGGTCCAGGGTTGAAAAGTCCCCACTAAGTCTGAGGAGCTCATTCAATAATTGATGTAAAAGACATAAATCTATGCAACACATTCATTCCTACTCTGAATGTGTCAAATATCATCATAAGTTTGTATTCACAGATCCTTCTGTCTCTCTGGGACGTCAAGTTACCTTTCAATACCAGCAATTTCATGTCCTGTCCATGATGCTGTCATCATTGCTTCAAAAATGTTTGACCACAAGCAGATCTATTCTTTTTTTATTTTATTGTGTAGCAATGAGAATTCATCCTTGTTCTAAGTTTTTGTCCTGTCTCACCCACATACAGTTTTTGTCCTGTATCACCCAGTTGGAGATTTGGTGCATATAATTAAGTACACTACATTAGTTGTGGTCTGGATTTAGTAACAATCACATTTTTTATGTTAATAAGAACTATGACAGTATTGATGCGTTCATTTATAGTAACCTCCACAGCTCTCTGTAGAATCCATTATATGATGGATACCACCTCAACTCAGAATATTAAAGTGAGCTATTGACAAAAAACCCATTGACTGATAACATGGTGCAATGCATTCAGGAATTCTGTCTGAGATAAATTGTACTGCTGTAAGGATAATTGCATATGAATGCCTGGCTGATTTTAATTAGGTTTCTATGGACAAACTTTGCTCAGGCCACTCTGCTAAGCAGATCCCACAAGAACCCTGGCCTTCATACTTTAACTGCTGTGCAGGGACATACAGGTGCTTCTCACAAAATCAGAATATCATCAAAAAGTTAATTTATTTCCGTTCTTTAATACAAAAAGTGAAACTCATATTATATAGAGTCATTACAGAGGGATCTATTTCACGTGTTTATTTCTGTTAATGATGATGATTATGGCTTACAGTCAATGGAAACCCAAATGTCATTATCTCAGTAAATTACAATAATTAACAAAAAACACCTGCAAAGGCTTCCTAAGCATTTAAAAAGGTCCTTTAGTTTGTTTCAATGGGCTCCACAATCATGGGCAAAGACTGCTGACTTGACAAATGTCCAGAAGGCAGTCATTGACACACTCCACAAGGAGGGTACGCCACAAAAGGTCATTGCTAAAGAAGCTGGCTGTTCACAGAGTGCTGTATCCAAGCTTATTAATGGAATGTTGAGTGAAAGGAAAAAGTGTGGTAGAAAAAGGTGCACAAGCAACTGGGATAACCGTAGCCTTGAAAGAATTGCTAAGAAAAGGCCATTCAAAAATTTGAACTGGTCTGCTGCTGGAGTCATTGCATCAAGACAGAGCCACCACACAGAGACGTATACAGGACATGGGCTACATGTGTCGCATTCCTTGTGTCAAGCCACTCACGACCAATAGACAATGCTGGAAGCGTCTTACCTGGGCCAGTAAGAAAAAGAACTGGACTGTTACTCACTGGTCCAAGGTGTTGTTTTCAGATGAAAATAAATTTTGCATTGCATTTGGAAATCAAGGTCTCAGAGTCTGGAGGAAGAGTATAGAGGCCACAATCCAAGCTGCTTGAAGTCTATTGTGAAGTTTCCACAATCACTGATGGTTTGGGGAGCCATGTCATCTGCTGGTGTAGGTCCACTGTGTTTTATCGAGACTAAAGTCAGTGCAGCCGTCTACCAGGAAATTTTAGAGCATTTCATGCTTCCCTCTCCCGACAAACATTTGGGAGATGGAAATTTCATTCTCCAGCAGGACTTGGCATCTGTCCACACTGCTACAAGTACCAATACCTGGTTTAAAAACAACAGTATCACTGTGCTTGATTGGCAGCAAACTCGCCTGACCTTAACCCTATTGAGAATCTTTGGGGTATTGTCAAGAGGAAGATGAGAGAGACCAGACCCAACAATGCAGACGAGCTGAAGGGTGCTATCAAAGCAACCTGGGCTTCTTTAACACCTTAGGAGTGACACAGACTGATGCCTCCATGCCACGCCGAATTGATGCAGTAGTTGATGCAAAAGGAATATTGAGTGGCTTTACTGAACATACATTTCAGTAGGCCGACATTTCGGATTTTAAAATCATTTTTCAAGCTGGTGCTATAAAGTATTCTAATTTATTGAGATGATCACTTTTTGGTTTTCATTGGCTGCAAGTCATAGTCATCAACACTAACAGAAATAAACACTTGAAATAGATCACTCTGTTTGTAATGACTCTATATAATATATGAGTTTCACTTTTTGTATTGAAGAACTGAAATAAATTAACTTTTTGATGATATTCTATTTTTGTGAGAAGCACCTGTATACTTACAAAAGGGTCCTCAGGGCTGTGTGGACAGAGTAGATAGTGGCCAGTGGAGCAAGCTGGCAAAGGAGAAACAACACGTTGGATCAAAAATAGGGAGGGCAAATTCAGGATAAAGCCAGAAGAGAGGGATGAATTCAGAAGATACAGTAGCTGAAGTCAGAATCATAACAACAGAGTCAGGCAGAATCAACAGGCAAATGGAGGGCTGAATCATGGTCATCAACTGGTATCAAGGAAGCTAGCTCATGTAAGCAGGTTATCTCAGCAAAACAAGGTCAGTAAATACTTATAACTATCAACTTCCAGCAATCTGCTGAGAGCTTAAATAGGGTGTGGCACAGTCCAAAGCATACAGGGAGCTATTACAACTGCTGATTACCTACTCTGCAAGAACACATAGACTCGATGGCTGGGAGATAGTACATGTCCAGCCATACCAATATGCTTGGATGGATCATGCCTGTGTCACAAGGTGCCACCCGCAATGTAAGAGCGGTGCCATCTTGTGGTAGAGGCAGAGGTTGTGGGAGCAGGTTCAGACTAGCTGTATGCAGAGCTAATTTTTCCACCAAATATGATTGCATCTTCACAAGAGGCTCCCTGATACAGATGTAAGCATTAGGCCACCAGAGTACAGACTGTGATGCACACATTGAGTTGACTTTCCTAACAAAATCTCAACAGCCTCATCTATGCCGATGGTGATGCCTGAGTGAGGAGTCCTGCAATCAGTGGTCTGTACTCAGGCTGAGTTCAGATGTACATCATTATCTAAACCTTTTCTGTTGGGGTTTTGTTGTTTTTTTGACAGAATAGTGTAGCTTGCGGTGAAGAAACTGTTATCTGACATATAGTAAACATGACAGACTTATCTGGAGTTAACAAAGGAAATACTTGATCATGACAGAACAGCCACATAGATCATAAGTTTAACTGATCATGACTGATCCTTATGGATACATCACAACATTAGAGGGGCATTACCATCTTCAAGATCCTATCCCAATATGTTGATGGTGTAATAATAATAATAATAATAGAAAATACCTCCAATTAGAAATGTAGTATAGTTTTTTCTGATTCACTATGAATATTTCCTCATGTGCAAGCATTGTAGGACCTTAGGTATCCATGTTTACGACCACTGATTTGTTGACAGTAAGCTAGTTGCAAGTGGTCATAACTAGAGTTGAGCGACCTTGACCTTTTTAGAGTCGAGCCGGGTTTCGCGAAACCCGACTATCTCAAAAGTCGGGTCGAGTGAAATCGGCCGATTATGACGTAAAGTCGGGATCGACCGAAACACGAAACCCAATGCAAGTCAATGGGGCAGCATAGTCGGCAGTGAGTGGGGGCCAGGAAAACACCTAGAGTGCCCATTTTAATGTCAAAACCATCCATTCTTCTTAATGAAGCTTGTCAAGCGTAATTTACCTTATAATAATTGGAAGGCATTTGAAATTGGAGTTCATTTGGCTAAAGTTGTGGTGGGTAGGGCTGGTTCAAGTAATTAGTGGGCCCAGGAAATCTGGACCATGTCACGGCAGTGGAGCAGGGAGAGGTAAGTATTTCAACTTTGCAAGTGCTGTGAACCTGAGCAAGCAGGGGGGGCCCACTCGTTGGCATTGGCACTGGCACAGGGCCCCTCAAAGTACAGCGGTGTTTGCACGGCGGGGGCGCCTCCCACCGGCAGCAACACTTTTGCGTACTATGAGAGGCCCTGTGCCAGTGACGTCGCCAACTAGTATTCCTCCCCCCACCTGATGAAGGAACCTGCACTTTCATCTGCACCTTCCTGTTTGTCCCCGTGTAAGGTGGTATGGTATGCGGGAAGGGGGACCTGACTTTCAGCAGGGTCACAATCTTGCAGTGTAGCGTGCACGGGAAATGTTGCGTTATGGGTCAATGTACCAGCAGACTCATCTATCACTGGCTGGGCAATGGGCAGGATGAGGAGGAAACACAGATATAGGCCCAAAGAATAAAGTGGGCTAAATGCAGTTCAAAATTGGTAACACAGGACTAATCAGGGGGCATTGCAGTGGAGGACAACTGGAATGAGAGGCTGACACAGAGAGTAGGCCCAAATCAGTAAGTAGTCGAAATGCAGTTCAAAATTGGCAACAGTAGTAAACAGGCGGCACAGCTTTGTTCAGTGGAGGAGAACAGCAAGGAGTGGCAGACACCGATAGTAGGCCCCAACCCAACTAGTAGGCCAAATGCAGTCTAACATTAACAACTACTTAACGAGCGCCTGAAAACGGAATTTCAGGACAGGAAACCAGGAGAACAGCAAGGAGCGGCAGACACCGATAGTAGGCCCCAAACCAACTAGTACGCCAAATGCAGTTGTTCCGTTTAACCACAATTTAATGAGAGCCTGAAGATAGAAGTTCAGGAAAGGCAACCTGGAGAACACCTTGGAGTGGAACACACCATCTCTCTACACCCCATACCCAATTTGTAGGCCTAATGCAGCGTAGTTTCCAACAACTACTAAACGAGAGCATGATGATCGAAGCATTGGCGAGGAAACCTGGGGAACACCTTGGAGTGGAACACACCATCTCTCTACAGTGGAACACACCATCTCTCTACACCCCATACCCAATTTGTAGGCCTAATGCAGCGTAGTTTCCAACAACTACTAAACGAGAGCCGGAAGATCGAAGCTCAGGAAAGGCAACCTGGGGAACACCTTGGAGTGGAACACACCATCTCTCTACACCCCATACCCAATTTGTAGGCCCAATGCAGCGTAGTTTCCAACAACTACTAAACGAGAGCATGATGATCGAAGCATTGGCGAGGAAACCTGGGGAACACCTTGGAGTGGAACACACCATCTCTCTACACCCCATACCCAATTTGTAGGCCTAATGCAGCGTAGTTTCCAACAACTACTAAACGAGAGCCGGAAGATCGAAGCTCAGGAAAGGCAACCTGGGGAACACCTTGGAGTGTAACAAACCCTCTCTCTACACCACGGAAGGGCTGATTCTTAGGAAGGAAGGCTGTCGGAAAGAAGCAGGGCGCGTCCGAGGGTGATTATATTCTTATTAGGCATATACTCACCCTCGGACGCGCCCTGCTTCTTTATTTGTAATGAATGTTTATTTGCAATGTGGTTTTGACTTACTCTATTTTTTTGGTAAATAATGATTTTATTATTTTCATTGTTTTGCATCTTCTTGGCAATAATATAAAGAAGACGCGACAGGACAACACTCGGTGGATGCCATATCTGTGTTTAAAATTGAAAAAACCTTTCAGTTAACTACTTGCAGGAGAAAGTTATTGTAGCTGGTGGCCATTTTTAGTACTGTACCAGATTTTTGTTGTATGTGTTTGTTTTTAATGTTAAAATGTCTGCATTTGATATCTCTCCAGTATTTTCTTTTTTATAAGCAAAATACTTATTTTTATATTTTCTGATGTTGGTCCCAGGGGTACACGGGCAGCAGTGGTGTGGTCAGTGGAGGACTAGTGGAAGGAGTGACCGCAGACAGGCATCGAAGGCCTAAAATAATAACACATGGCTGTAGGCAATTTTAAATTGGTTCCAGGGGTACACGGGCAGCAGTGGTGTGGTCAGTGGAGGCCTAGTGGAAGGAGTGACCACAGACAGGCATCGAAGGCCTAAAATAATAACACATGGCTGTAGGCAATTTTAAATTGGTTCCAGGGGTACACGGGCAGCAGTGGTGTGGTCAGTGGAGGCCTAGTGGAAGGAGTGACCGCAGACAGGCATCGAAGGCCTAAAATAATAACACATGGCTGTAGGCAATTTTAAATTGGTTCCAGGGGTACACGGGCAGCAGTGGTGTGGTCAGTGGAGGCCTAGTGGAAGGAGTGACCGCAGACAGGCATCGAAGGCCTAAAATAATAACACATGGCTGTAGGCAATTTTAAATTGGTTCCAGGGGTACACGGGCAGCAGTGGTATGGTCAGTGGAGGCCTAGTGGAAGGAGTGACCACAGACAGGCATCGAAGGCCTAAAATAATAACACATGGCTGTAGGCAATTTTAAATTGGTTCCAGGGGTACACGGGCAGCAGTGGTGTGGTCAGTGGAGGCCTAGTGGAAGGAGTGACCGCAGACAGGCATCGAAGGCCTAAAATAATAACACATGGCTGTAGGCAATTTTAAATTGGTTCCAGGGGTACACGGGCAGCAGTGGTGTGGTCAGTGGAGGCCTAGTGGAAGGAGTGACCGCAGACAGGCATCGAAGGCCTAAAATAATAACACATGGCTGTAGGCAATTTTAAATTGGTTCCAGGGGTACACGGGCAGCAGTGGTGTGGTCAGTGGAGGCCTAGTGGAAGGAGTGACCGCAGACAGGCATCGAAGGCCTAAAATAATAACACATGGCTGTAGGCAATTTTAAATTGGTTCCAGGGGTACACGGGCAGCAGTGGTGTGGTCAGTGGAGGCCTAGTGGAAGGAGTCACCGCAGACAGGCATCGAAGGCCTAAAATAATAACACATGGCTGTAGGCAATTTTAAATTGGTTCCAGGGGTACACGGGCAGCAGTGGTGTGGTCAGTGGAGGCCTAGTGGAAGGAGTGACCGCAGACAGGCATCGAAGGCCTAAAATAATAACACATGGCTGTAGGCAATTTTAAATTGGTTCCAGGGGTACACGGGCAGCAGTGGTGTGGTCAGTGGAGGCCTAGTGGAAGGAGTCACTGCAGACAGGCATCGAAGGCCTAAAATAATAACACATGGCTGTAGGCAATTTTAAATTGGTTCCAGGGGTACACGGGCAGCAGTGGTGTGGTCAGTGGAGGCCTAGTGGAAGGAGTGACCGCAGACAGGCATCGAAGGCCTAAAATAATAACACATGGCTGTAGGCAATTTTAAATTGGTTCCAGGGGTACACGGGCAGCAGTGGTGTGGTCAGTGGAGGCCTAGTGGAAGGAGTGACCACAGACAGGCATCGAAGGCCTAACATAACAAAAATGTCAATACAATGGTATTGTCAGTGGCAGGCATTGAAGGATGTCAGCGCATAGACTAAACATTGGTGGAGCTGTGAGATAATTTTGCAAGTGGTAGAGCACTGTTTGAGCTGGGGAAGGGGGGGAAACTGTCTTGTGGCCGGCGGTACAGGCCCAGGGCCCCTCATATTACAACGGTGTGTCTGACGTTGGGTGCGCACCACCACCGCCAGAGACACTTTATTGTACTAGGAGGGACCCAATGGCAGTGCCGTCGACCAAAAGCGGGCTCACCCACCTCTTCAGACAAACTGCACTCTCACGGGTGCTGTCGCCAAGTGTCGATACCACGGCCCCGTGTGGGGAGTTTGGCCATTTAGTGAGGTGTAAACATGTCGTATGCTGGACAATCAGGTGCAGAAAATTACGAGATTGGAAAAGGCATTCAGAATAGTCCACAGGCAAGACCTTTTCATAGGAAAGCTGGGTGTCAGCCGGGCAAGGTGGGGCAAAAGATTTCGAAATCCAGTTGTGGTTCATTTTAATGAAGGTTAGATCATCTACATTTTGGGTAGCCAGACGAGTCCTTTTTTCTGTTAGTATTGAACCTGCAGCACTGAATACTCTTTCTGATAGGACACTAGCTGCCGGGCAAGCAAGCTCCTGCAATGCATATTCTGCCAATTCTGGCCAGGTGTCTAATTTTGATGCCCAGCAATCAAATGGGAATGACGATTGAGGGAGAACATCGATAAGGGATGAAAAATAGTTTGTAACCATACTGGACAAATGTTGTCTCCTGTCACTTTGAATTGATGCTGCAGTACCTGTCCTGTCTGCGGTCATAGCAAAATCACTCCACAACCTGGTCAGAAAACCCCTCTGGCCAACGCCACTTCTGATTTCTGCCCCTCTAACTCCTCTGGTCTGCTGGCCCCTGCAGCTCGTGTGAGAACGATCACGGGCGCTGTGTGCAGGGAATGCCAGAAGCAAACGGTCAACAAGAGTTGATTGTTTGGTTGCTAATATTAGTTCCAAGTTCTCATGTGGCATTATATTTTGCAATTTGCCTTTATAGCGAGGATCAAGGAGGCAGGCCAACCAGTAATCGTCATCATTCATCATTTTAGTTATGCGTGTGTCCCTTTTGAGGATACGTAAGGCATAAGGCATTTTGCAATTTGCCTTTATAGCGAGGATCAAGGAGGCAGGCCAACCAGTAATCGTCATCATTCATCATTTTAGTTATGCGTGTGTCCCTTTTGAGGATACGTAAGGCATAATCCGACTAAACATTGGTGGAGCTGTGAGATAATTTTGCAAGTGGTAGAGCACTGTTTGAGCTGGGGGGGGGGAAACTGTCTTGTGGCCGGCGGTACAGGCCCAGGGCCCCTCATATTACAACGGTGTGTCTGACGTTGGGTGCGCACCACCACCGCCAGAGACACTTTATTGTACTAGGAGGGACCCAGTGGCAGTGTCGTCGACCAAAAGCGGGCTCACCCACCTCTTCAGACAAACTGCACTCTCACGGGTGCTGTCGCCAAGTGTCGATACCACGGCCCCGTGTGGGGAGTTTGGCCATTTAGTGAGGTGTAAACATGTCGTATGCTGGACAATCAGGTGCAGAAAATTACGAGATTGGAAAAGGCATTCAGAATAGTCCACAGGCAAGACCTTTTCATAGGAAAGCTAGGTGTCAGCCGGGCAAGGTGGGGCAAAAGATTTCGAAATCCAGTTGTGGTTCATTTTAATGAAGGTTAGATCATCTACATTTTGGGTAGCCAGACGAGTCCTTTTTTCTGTTAGTATTGAACCTGCAGCACTGAATACTCTTTCTGATAGGACACTAGCTGCCGGGCAAGCAAGCTCCTGCAATGCATATTCTGCCAATTCTGGCCAGGTGTCTAATTTTGATGCCCAGTAATCAAATGGGAATGACGGTTGAGGGAGAACATCGATAAGGGATGAAAAATAGTTTGTAACCATACTGGACAAATGTTGTCTCCTGTCACTTTGAATTGATGCTGCAGTACCTGTCCTGTCTGCGGTCATAGCAAAATCACTCCACAACCTGGTCAGAAAACCCCTCTGGCCAACACCACTTCTGATTTCTGCCCCTCTAACTCCTCTGGTCTGCTGGCCCCTGCAGCTCGTGTGAGAACGATCACGGGCGCTGTGTGCAGGGAATGCCAGAAGCAAACGGTCAACAAGAGTTGATTGTTTGGTTGCTAATATTAGTTCCAAGTTCTCATGTGGCATTATATTTTGCAATTTGCCTTTATAGCGAGGATCAAGGAGGCAGGCCAACCAGTAATCGTCATCATTCATCATTTTAGTTATGCGTGTGTCCCTTTTGAGGATACGTAAGGTATAATCCGCCATGTGGGCCAAAGTTCCAGTTCTCAAATCTGCGGTTGTGCTTGGTTGAGGGGCAGTTTCAGGCAAATCCACGTCACTTGTGTCCCTCAAAAAACCAGAACCCGGCCTTGCCGCGCCACCAATTTCCAGTGGCCCCGGAAAAGCTTCCTCATTAAAAATATAATCATCCCCATCATCCTCCTCGTCCTCCTCCTCCTCTTCGCCCGCTACCTCGTCCTGTACACTGCCCTGGCCAGACAATGGCTGACTGTCATCAAGGCTTTCCTCTTCCTCAGCTGCAGACGCCTGATCCTTTATGTGCGTCAAACTTTGCATCAGCAGACGCATTAGGGGGATGCTCATGCTTATTATGGCGTTGTCTGCACTAACCAGCCGTGTGCATTCCTCAAAACACTGAAGGACTTGACACATGTCTTGAATCTTCGACCACTGCACACCTGACAACTCCATGTCTGCCATCCTACTGCCTGCCCGTGTATGTGTATCCTCCCACAAAAACATAACAGCCCGCCTCTGTTCACACAGTCTCTGAAGCATGTGCAGTGTTGAGTTCCACCTTGTTGCAACGTCTATGATTATGCGATGCTGGGGAAGGTTCAAAGAACGCTGATAGGTCTGCATACGGCTGGAGTGTACGGGCGAACGGCGGATATGTGAGCAAAGTCCACGCACTTTGAGGAGCAGGTCGGATAACCCCGGATAACTTTTCAGGAAGCACTGCACCACCAGGTTTAAGGTGTGAGCCAGGCAAGGAATGTGTTTCAGTTGGGAAAGGGAGATGGCAGCCATGAAATTCCTTCCGTTATCACTCACTACCTTGCCTGCCTCAAGATCTACAGTACCCAGCCACGACTGCGTTTCTTTCTGCAAGAACTCGGACAGAACTTCCGCGGTGTGTCTGTTGTCGCCCAAACACTTCATAGCCAATACAGCCTGCTGACGTTTGCCAGTAGCTGCCCCATAATGGGAGACCTGGTGTGCAACAGTGGCAGCTGCGGATGGAGTGGTTGTGCGACTGCGGTCTGTGGACGAGCTCTCGCTTCTGCAAGAGGATGAAGAGGAGGAGGAGGAGGGGGTGCGAACGGCTACAGCCAATTGTTTCCTAGACCGTGGGCTAGGCAGAACTGTCCCAAACTTGCTGTCCCCTGTGGACCCTGCATCCACCACATTTACCCAGTGTGCCGTGATGGACACGTAACGTCCCTGGCCATGCCTACTGGTCCATGCATCTGTTGTCAGGTGCACCTTTGTGCTCACAGATTGCCTGAGTGCATGGACGATGCGCTCTTTAACATGCTGGTGGAGGGCTGGGATGGCTTTTCTGGAAAAAAAGTGTCGACTGGGTAGCTCGTAGCGTGGTACAGCGTAGTCCATCAGGGCTTTGAAAGCTTCGCTTTCAACTAACCGGTAGGGCATGATCTCTAACGAGATTAGTCTAGCTATGTGTGCGTTCAAACCCTGTGTACGCGGATGCGAGGCTAAGTACTTCCTTTTTCTATCCATAGTCTCATGTAGGGTGAGCTGGACTGGAGAGCTGGAGATCGTGGAACTTGCGGGGGTGCCGGTGGACATGGCAGACTGAGAGACGGTGGGAGATGGTATTGTTGCCACCGGTGCCCTAGATGCAGTGTTTCCTACTACGAAACTGGTGATTCCCTGACCCTGACTGCTTTGGCCTGGCAAAGAAACCTGCACAGATACTGCAGGTGGTGCGGAAAATGGTGGCCCTACACTGCCGGAAGGGATGTTGCGTTGCTGACTAGCTTCATTGGCCGAGGGTGCTACAACCTTAAGGGACGTTTGGTAGTTAGTCCAGGCTTGCAAATGCATGGTGGTTAAATGTCTATGCATGCAACTTGTATTGAGACTTTTCAGATTCTGTCCTCTGCTTAAGGTAGTTGAACATTTTTGACAGATGACTTTGCGCTGATCAATTGGATGTTGTTTAAAAAAATGCCAGACTGCACTCTTTCTAGCATCGGATACCTTTTCAGGCATTGCAGACTGAGCTTTAACCGGATGGCCACGCTGTCCTCCAACAGGTTTTGGCTTTGCCACGCGTTTTGGGCAAGATACGGGCCCGGCAGATGGAACCTGTTGCGATGTTGATGCCTGCTGTGGCCCCTCCTCCTCCGCTTCAGAACTGCTGCCGCCTGCACCCTGTTCCCCCAATGGCTGCCAATCGGGGTCAAGAACTGGGTCATCTATTACCTCTTCTTGTAGCTCGTGTGCAACTTCGTCTGTGTCACCGTGTCGGTCGGTGGTATAGCGTTCGTGATGGGGCAACATAGTCTCATCAGGGTCTGATTCTTGATCAGCACCCTGCGAGGGCAATGTTGTGGTCTGAGTCAAAGGACCAGCATAGTAGTCTGGCTGTGGCTGTGCATCAGTGCACTCCATGTCAGATTCAACTTGTAATGGGCATGGACTGTTAACTGCTTCACTTTCTAAGCCAGGGACGGTATGTGTAAAGAGCTCCATGGAGTAACCCGTTGTGTCGCCTGCTGCATTCTTCTCTGTTGTTGTTTTTGCTGAAGAGGACAAGGAAGCGACTTGTCCCTGACCGTGAACATCCACTAACGACGCGCTGCTTTGACATTTACCAGTTTCACGAGAGGAGGCAAAAGAGCTAGAGGCTGAGTCAGCAAGATAAGCCAAAACTTGCTCTTGCTGCTCCGGCTTTAAAAGCGGTTTTCCTACTCCCAGAAAAGGGAGTGTTCGAGGCCTTGTGTAGCCAGACGACGAACCTGGCTCCACAGCTCCAGACTTAGGTGCAATATTTTTTTTCCCACGACCAGCTGATGCTCCACCACTACCACTACCCTCATTACCAGCTGACAATGAACGCCCCCGGCCACGACCTCTTCCACCATACTTCCTCATTGTTTTAAAAACGTAAACAAACTAACGGTATTTGTTGCTGTCACACAAATTACACGGTGAGCTATAACTTCAGTATGATTTAGCTACCCCTTTACAGGTGAGTGAGACCACAACGAAAATCAGGCACAATGTTACACACTCTGTTGTTGGTGGCAACAAATGAGAGAGATGCCACACACGCAGGACTGTCACTGAAGCACAAATGTAAATATTAATCTCCCACTGATTTGATTTTTTTTTTTTTTTTAAGGGAGACTTTAGGAAAAAAAAATAATAGAATAAAATGATTTTTTCAGGAAGAATTTAGAAACCGAATAAAATAAAATGATTTTTTCAGGGAGAATTTAGAAAACAAATAAAACAAAAAAAGGCTTTCTATGGCCCACTGAGTGAGAGATGACGCACACAGGAGTCAGGAGTGGCACACAAGCCCAGAGGCCAATATTTATCTCCCACTGATTGATGTAGTGATTTTTTCAGGTAGATTTTGGAACCCAAATCAAGCTAAAAAAAATAATAGGCTTTCTATGGCCCACAATTGGAGAGAGAGAGAGAGATGGCACACCCAGGAGTCAAGACTGGCACACAAGCAGAAAGGGCAATATTAATCTCCCACTGATTTGTTTTGTTTTTGTTTTTTTCAGGGAGACTTTAGGAAAAAAAAATAATAGAATAAAATGATTTTTTCAGGAAGAATTTAGAAACCAAATAAAATAAAATGATTTTTTCAGGGAGAATTTAGAAAACAAATAAAACAAAAAAAGGCTTTCTATGGCCCACTGAGTGAGAGATGACGCACACAGGAGTCAGGAGTGGCACACAAGCCCAGAGGCCAATATTTATCTCCCACTGATTGATGTAGTGATTTTTTCAGGTAGATTTTGGAACCCAAATCAAGCTAAAAAAATAATAGGCTTTCTATGGCCCACAATTGGAGAGAGAGAGAGAGAGAGATGGCACACCCAGGAGTCAAGACTGGCACACAAGCAGAAAGGGCAATATTAATCTCCCACTGATTTGTTTTGTTTTTGTTTTTTTTCAGGGAGACTTTAGGAAAAAAAAATAATAGAATAAAATGATTTTTTCAGGAAGAATTTAGAAACCAAATAAAATAAAATGATTTTTTCAGGGAGAATTTAGAAAACAAATAAAACAAAAAAAGGCTTTCTATGGCCCACTGAGTGAGAGATGACGCACACAGGAGTCAGGAGTGGCACACAAGCCCAGAGTCCAATATTTATCTCCCACTGATTGATGTAGTGATTTTTTCAGGTAGATTTTGGAACCCAAATCAAGCTAAAAAAATAATAGGCTTTCTATGGCCCACAATTGGAGAGAGAGAGAGAGAGATGGCACACCCAGGAGTCAAGACTGGCACACAAGCAGAAAGGGCAATATTAATCTCCCACTGATTTGTTTTTTTGTTTTTTTTTCAGGGAGACTTTAGGAAAAAAAAATAATAGAATAAAATGATTTTTTCAGGAAGAATTTAGAAACCAAATAAAATAAAATGATTTTTTCAGGGAGAATTTAGAAAACAAATAAAACAAAAAAAGGCTTTCTATGGCCCACTGAGTGAGAGATGACGCACACAGGAGTCAGGAGTGGCACACAAGCCCAGAGGCCAATATTTATCTCCCACTGATTGATGTAGTGATTTTTTCAGGTAGATTTTGGAACCCAAATCAAGCTAAAAAAAATAATAGGCTTTCTATGGCCCACAATTGGAGAGAGAGAGAGAGATGGCACACCCAGGAGTCAAGACTGGCACACAAGCAGAAAGGGCAATATTAATCTCCCACTGATTTGTTTTGTTTTTGTTTTTTTCAGGGAGACTTTAGGAAAAAAAATAATAGAATAAAATGATTTTTTCAGGAAGAATTTAGAAACCAAATAAAATAAAATGATTTTTTCAGGGAGAATTTAGAAAACAAATAAAACAAAAAAAGGCTTTCTATGGCCCACTGAGTGAGAGATGACGCACACAGGAGTCAGGAGTGGCACACAAGCCCAGAGGCCAATATTTATCTCCCACTGATTGATGTACTGATTTTTTCAGGTAGATTTTGGAACCCAAATCAAGCTAAAAAAATAATAGGCTTTCTATGGCCCACAATTGGAGAGAGAGAGAGAGATGGCACACCCAGGAGTCAAGACTGGCACACAAGCAGAAAGGGCAATATTAATCTCCCACTGATTTGTTTTGTTTTTGTTTTTTTTCAGGGAGACTTTAGGAAAAAAAAATAATAGAATAAAATGATTTTTTCAGGAAGAATTTAGAAACCAAATAAAATAAAATGATTTTTTCAGGGAGAATTTAGAAAACAAATAAAACAAAAAAAGGCTTTCTATGGCCCACTGAGTGAGAGAAGACGCACACAGGAGTCAGGAGTGGCACACAAGCCCAGAGTCCAATATTTATCTCCCACTGATTGATGTAGTGATTTTTTCACGTAGATTTTGGAACCCAAATCAAGCTAAAAAAATAATAGGCTTTCTATGGCCCACAATTGGAGAGAGAGAGAGAGATGGCACACCCAGGAGTCAAGACTGGCACACAAGCAGAAAGGGCAATATTAATCTCCCACTGATTTGTTTTTTTGTTTTTTTTTCAGGGAGACTTTAGGAAAAAAAAATAATAGAATAAAATGATTTTTTCAGGAAGAATTTAGAAACCAAATAAAATAAAATGATTTTTTCAGGGAGAATTTAGAAAACAAATAAAACAAAAAAAGGCTTTCTATGGCCCACTGAGTGAGAGATGACGCACACAGGAGTCAGGAGTGGCACACAAGCCCAGAGGCCAATATTTATCTCCCACTTTTTTTTTTTTGTTCCAGGGAAAATTTATAAACCCAATAAAAAAAATAATAAATAGGCTTTCTATGGCCCACTATCTGAGAGACAGAGAGAGATGGCACGCTTAGGACTGGCACACAAGCCCAAAGGCCAATATTAATCTCCCTTTTTTTTTTAAGGGAGAATTTATAAAACCAAAAAAAAAAAAATAAATAGGCTTTCTATGGCCCACTATTTGTGAGAGAGATGGCACGCTCAGGACTGGCACACAAGCGCAGAGGCCAATATTAATCTCCCACTTTTTTTTTTTTTTCCAGGGAAAATTTATAAACCCAATAAAAAAAATAAAAAATAAATAGGCTTTCTATGGCCCACTATCTGAGAGAGAGAGATGGCACCCTTAGGACTGGCACACAAGCCCAAAGGCCAATATTAATCTCCCACTGATTGATTTATTGATTTTTTCAGGTAGAATTTAGAACCCAAATAAAGCAAAAAAAAAAAAAAAGGGCTTTCTATGGCCCACTGAGTGAGTGATGACGCACACAGGAGTCAGGAGTGGCACACAAGCCCTGAGGCCAATATTTTTCTCCCACTGATTGATGTAGTGATTTTTTCAGGTACATTTTAGAACCCAAATCAAGCAAAAAAATAAATAGGCTTTCTATGGCCCACTATTTGTGAGAGAGATGGCACGCTCAGGACTGGCACACAAGCCCAGAGGCCAATATTAATCTCCCACTTTTTTTTTTTGGTTCCAGGGAAAATTTATAAACCCAATAAAAAAAAAAAAAAAAATGGCTTTCTATGGCCCACTATCTGAGAGAGAGAGATGGCACGCTTAGGACTGGCACACAAGCCCAAAGGCCAATATTAATCTCCCACTGATTGATTTATTGATTTTTTCAGGTAGAATTTAAAACCCAAATAAAGCAAAAAAAAAAAAAAAAATGGGCTTTCTATGGCCCACTGAGTGAGTGATGATGCACACAGGAGTCAGGAGTGGCACACAAGCCCTGAGGCCAATATTTTTCCCCCACTGATTGATGTAGTGATTTTTTCAGGTAGATTTTAGAACCAAAATCAAGCAAAAAAATAAATAGGCTTTCTATGGCCCACTGAGTGAGAGATGGCACACACAGGAGTCAAGAGTGGCACACAAGCCCTGAGGCCAATATTTTTCTCCCACTGATTGATGTAGTGATTTTTTCAGGTAGATTTTATAACCTAAATCAAGCAAAAAAATAAATAGGCTTTCTATGGCCCACTGAGTGAGAGATGACACAGACAGGGATGGCACTCTAGCAGAAATGTCAATCTTAATCTCCCACAAAAAAAAAAAAAACAGGGAGTGTCCTTCAATTACTATCTCCCTGCAGTAATCTCAGCCAGGTATGGCAGGCAGCAATAAGGAGTGGACTGATGCACAAATTAAATAACAAGTGTGGACAAACAAAAAAGATAGCTGTGCAGAAAGGAAGGAACAAGAGGATTTGTGCTTTGAAAAAAGCAGTTGGTTTGCACAGCGGCGTACACACAGCAATGCAGCTATCAGGGAGCCTTCTAGGGCAGCCCAATGAGCTACAGCGCTGAGGGGAAAAAAAAAAAAAATGTAGCTTCCACTGTCCCTGCACACCGAAGGTGGTGTTGGGCAGTGGAAATCGCTACAGCACAAGCGGTTTGGTGGTTAATGGACCCTGCCTAACGCTATCCCTGCTTCTGACGAAGCGGCAGCAACCTCTCCCTAAGCTCAGATCAGCAGCAGTAACATGGCGGTCGGCGGGAACTCCCCTTTATAGCCACTGTGACGCCGCAGACAGCAAGCCAATCACTGCAATGCCCTTCTCTAAGATGGTGGGGACCAGGACCTATGTCATCACGCTGCCCACACTCTGCGTTTACCTTCATTGGCTGAGAAATGGCGCTTTTCGCGTCATTGAAACGCGACTTTTGCGCGAAAGTCGCGTACCGCATGGCCGACCCCGCACAGGGGTCGGATCGGGTTTCATGAAACCCGACTTTGCCAAAAGTCGGCGACTTTTGAAAATGAACGACCCGTTTCGCTCAACCCTAGTCATAACCATGGATACCTAAGGTCCTGCAATGCCTTAACATAAGGAAAGTGACATAGCGAATCCGAAGTACTATATATTAAATATATTGTTATATATAAATTTCTAAATGGAGGTATTTGCTATTATTATTATTATTATTATTATTATTATTATTATTATTATTACACCTACTACATATTGGAATAGGATCTTGGAGATGGGAATACCCTTTTTATGGTTTATATGCAGTCGATAACCATGACACTAGTGTGTAAAAAGCTTAGGTGTGTCACTTTGTAGCAATATAAATGATTTTGTATATGTTTGAACATGAAGTCACATTGTATTAAGCTGGTTTTTTTGGAAGTCAATGTCAATTCTTGTAATCTTGTAACTACCTATATTAAAAATAAAATATTGAGCTTGAATACATATGTGAAAACCTAATTTAAAGAAAATAAGCATATACCCTGCAGTAAGGCTACGTTCACACTAGTGTTATGCTAGTTTGCGTCGGGCGACGCAGCGGCGACGCATGCGTCATGCGCCCCTATAATTAACATGGGGGACGCATGCGTTTTTGTTTGTTGCGTTGTGCGACGCATGCGTCTTTCTTGCCGCAAGCGTCGGACCAAGAAAACGCAACAAGCTGCATTTTTCTTGCGTCCAAATTTCGGCAAAAAACGACGCATGCGTCGCAAAACGCAGTGTTTTTGCGTGCGTTTTGGCGCGTTTTTGCGTGCGTTGTGCGTTGCGTCGCCGACGCAGCGGCGCACAACGCTAATGTGAACGTAGCCAAAGTACATAAATAGTAATATTGCATGTAAATAACAGAGTACTTAGCTAACACTGTTTTGATAAAAAAAAAGTGTGAACGTCATCGCGCTGTGACACTGTGTTCCCAATCAGGACTGACCTATTTCTAGTATTAAACCTCACCATGTGTCAGTAGTCCTCATTGTAGGTGGGGCAGACAAGGACCTAAATCGAACTGTTCAGACACCTGGGCATGAGAAGCCATATACAGGTCCTTCTCAAAAAATTAGCATATAGTGTTAAATTTCATTATTTGCCATAATGTAATGATTACAATTAAACTTTCATATATTATAGATTCATTATCCACCAACTGAAATTTGTCAGGTCTTTTATTGTTTTAATACTGATGATTTTGGCATACAACTCCTGATAACCCAAAAAACCTGTCTCAATAAATTAGCATATCAAGAAAAGGTTCTCTAAACGACCTATTACCCTAATCTTCTGAATCAACTAATTAACTCTAAACACATGCAAAAGATACCTGAGGCTTTTATAAACTCCCTGCCTGGTTCATTACTCAAAACCCCCATCATGGGTAAGACTAGCGACCTGACAGATGTCAAGAAGGCCATCATTGACACCCTCAAGCAAGAGGGTAAGACCCAGAAAGAAATTTCTCAACAAATAGGCTGTTCCCAGAGTGCTGTATCAAGGCACCTCAATGGTAAGTCTGTTGGAAGGAAACAATGTGGCAGAAAACGCTGTACAACGAGAAGAGGAGACCGGACCCTGAGGAAGATTGTGGAGAAGGACCGATTCCAGACCTTGGGGAACCTGAGGAAGCAGTGGACTGAGTCTGGTGTGGAAACATCCAGAGCCACCGTGCACAGGCGTGTGCAGGAAATGGGCTACAGGTGCCGCATTCCCCAGGTAAAGCCACTTTTGAGCTACAGAGAAGCAGCACTGGACTGTTGCTAAGTAGTCCCAAGTACTTTTTTCTGATGAAAGCAAATTTTGCATGTCATTCGGAAATCAAGGTGCCAGAGTCTGGAGGAAGACTGGGGAGAAGGAAATGCCAAAATGCCTGAAGTCCAGTGTCAAGTACCCACAGTCAGTGATGGTGTGGGGTGCCATGTCAGCTGCTGGTGTTGGTCCACTGTGTTTCATCAAGGGCAGGGTCAATGCAGCTAGCTATCAGGAGATTTTGGAGCACTTCATGCTTCCATCGGCTGAAATGCTTTATGGAGATGAAGATTTCATTTTTCAGCACGACCTGGCACCTGCTCACAGTGCCAAAACCACTGGTAAATGGTTTACTGACCATGGTATTACTGTGCTCAATTGGCCTGCCAACTCTCCTGACCTGAACCCCATAGAGAATCTGTGGGATATTGTGAAGAGAAAGTTGAGAGACGCAAGACCCAACACTCTGGATGAGCTTAAGGCCGCTATTGAAGCATCCTGGGCCTCCATAACATCTCAGCAGTGTCACAGGCTGATTGCCTCCATGCCACGCCGCATTGAAGCAGTCATTTCTGCCAAAGGATTCCCGACCAAGTATTGAGTGCATAACTGAACATTATTATTTGTTGGTTTTTTTGTTTGTTATTAAAAAACACTTTTATTTGATTGGATGGGTGAAATATGCTAATTTATTGAGACAGGTTTTTTGGGTTATCAGGAGTTGTATGCCAAAATCATCAGTATTAAAACAATAAAAGACCTGACAAATTTCAGTTGGTGGATAATGAATCTATAATATATGAAAGTTTAATTGTAATCATTACATTATGGTAAATAATGAAATTTAACACTATATGCTAATTTTTTGAGAAGGACCTGTATAGACAAAAAGCCCAGCCAAACAAGGGGAGAGACAAGCCCCTGTGTGTACAAAGTACTAAAAACTAACACAAAACCAAAGAAAACAGCCAGAACACATGTTGGTATAAGTGCTACATGTAGGTGCATGTTCACACTGAAGATTCGTACCAGACAAAACCTAATATAAATACAAAATGAGCAAATATACTGTAGTAAGTAAATAAATAGTTAAAGTAAATGAAAATAACATACGGGACTTAGCTGAGACTATTTTGAGCAAAAATGCATTAAAGCCATCCCACCGCTATGGAGTGTATGCCATCGGAACGGTCCTAATTCTAGTATTAAACCTCACCATGTGTCAGCAGACCTCAGAGTAGATGGGGCAGAGCAGGACTCCGATCTGACTACTTACTTACTGCAGAGTAGTTGCTCATTTTGTTTCTATCTTAGGTTTTGTCTATTAGAAGGCCACAGTGGCTCATTTCTTTTGTTTTTGACGATTATATGGCAGCTACCATCTGGGTGCTCTCCTGGCACCAATTGGTGGATGAGTTGGTTCCTGAACCTTATATATATTTAGAAGACTTAGTTTGAACAACTAATTCTGTAAGATTATAGCATCTTCTTAATGTCCTAATAGCCACGTTGTCAAAATTCTATTAATTAACAAGGGTGTGAAGAGTAATAAAAGTTAATTAGGCAGCTTTTTATAATGTGCATTTTCATGTAAATGAGACCAAATTAGTAAATCCAATACACTCGAGTAAAATGTAGAGCAGTCAGGGAAGTCATAATTGCTCATAAATAGAAGCCTAAAAAATAAGTTGGGCGTATTCCTAAACAAGATCTACTCCACCCTAAAATGACATATGTGACTTAAATCACCATATTAGCAGATCAGAATCCTAATGCTTAATGGCCAGAAGAACCTAGTAAAATAATATTACGAATGAGCATTGTCATAGGAATTCTTTCTCATAGTTCTGACTGCCATGTGTAACACACAAATCACAGATCTAAGGAAGGAACTCATGTCAGTGCTGATAACTCAAAAACAAGAAGAACTAACAAGTCAGTAGTTGTAGTTTGGGACAAACTCAGTAACCCGGCCTTCTCAATGGTCTGCTGCCCTTTGTTGTGCTCCATGTTGGATTTTGCAGGTTGCCCAGCATAATATCCTCTCTCCAAACCTATTTAATTCCCATTGACACACACCTGTGTCCTGGGAATTAGTTTTTAGACCTCTGTGTTTGGTGTTCTCCGCCATCTATCCATACTGTATTTACATGTTTCCTTCCATCCCGTCTGGGTTACACTCCATCAACCTTGCGTCTCCTGAAATTCCAGAGTATTCTGAGTCCGCGCTGCCTACGTGCCTTTGAGCTTGCTGCATCAAAACCCAGGGTGCATGTGCTCACCCGGACCTGGGACTTAGAGGATCAACCTCACCTGGTGAGCCTTGACATCAAATTAATATACAGTAGGACCTTAGCTTTATAGTGGTCCATTTTGGGATCTCTTCAGCGGCCCACCTTCATGGACACTGGTGTATTACAGCTACATGCATTTGTATGAAGCCAGTTTTACACATTGGTGTTACAAGGTCCGAGTACAGACTGGCTGCAGGACTCTTAAAAGTCAGGAGATATGTAGCAAGTCCATACATCACGCTATGTACTTGGAATATGAAAGACGGATGTGTGGAAATGGCATTAGGGTATAATATCGCACTCAACATATAATGCTAGTACCTACAGATCCCATTGTAGTCAGTGATAAGTGCCAAAAAATATATAATATGTATATAAATATTTGTACATGATGAGAGAATTGGTTCCTAGGACACCGGTCCTCCTCCTTCGATTAGTGGGCATGGTCCAATGCCATTATTGTGGTATGATAAAAGTAGCCAGGGATGCCGGCAGGCAAAAGACGGTCTACAGGGCTCATGTCAAACAGATACAGAATAATGATCTTCATTTATTCATCATGTGTATAGAATTTTTTTTATATGATATCACAATATAAGTAAAGACTTAAACATGTAGAATGTACTTTAAAGGGAATCTGTCACCTACTTTTTCGTATATAAGCTGCAGCCACCGCCATTAGGGGCTTATCTACAGCATTCTGTAATGTTGTAGATAGGCCCCTGATGTAACCTGAAAGATAAGAAAAACAAGTTAGATTATGCTCACCCAGGGGCGGTCCCGGTCGTGGTCTGGGTCCGGCGCCTCCCATCTTCATACAATGACGTCCTCTTCCTTGCTTCCTGTCACGGCTCCTGCACAGGCATACTTTATCTGCCCTCTTGAGGGCAGAGCAAAGTACTGCAGTGCGCAGGCGCTGGGTCTCTCTGACCTTTCCCGGTGCCTGCGCACTGCAGTTCTTTGCTCTGCCCTCGACAGGGCAGAGCAAAGTACGCCTGCGCAAGAGCCGCGACAGGAAGCAAAGAAGAAGACGTCGTCGTATGAAGATTAGTGTTGAGCGATACCGTCCGATACTTGAAAGTATCGGTATCGGATAGTATCGGCCGATACCCGAAAAATATCGGATATCGCCGATACCGATATCCGATACCAATACAAGTCAATGGGACATCAAGTATCGGAAGGTATCCTCATGGATCCCAGGGTCTGAAGGAGAGGAAACTCTCCTTCAGGCCCTGGGATCCATATTAAAGTGTAAAATAAAGAATTAAAATAAAAAATATTGTTATATTCACCTCTCCGGCGGCCCCTGGACATCAGCGGGAGGATCCGGCGTCCGGCACGGCTTCTTTCTTCAAAATGCGCGCCTTTAGGACCTGTGGAATGACGTCCCGGCTTCTGATTGGTCGCGTGCCGCCCATGTGACCGCCACGCGACCAATCAGAAGCCGCGACGTCATTCCTCAGGTCCTAGAAGGCGCTCATTCTAGGACTTTAGCTGAGGAATGACGTCGCGGCTTCTGATTGGTCGCGTGGCGGTCACATGGGCGGCACGCGACCAATCAGAAGCCGGGACGTCATACCACAGGTCCTAAAGGCGCGCATTTTGAAGAAAGAAGCCGTGCCGGACGCCGGATCCTCCCGCTGATGTCCAGGGGCCGCCGGAGAGGTGAATATAACAATATTTTTTATTTTAATTCTTTATTTTACACTTCCGATACCGATACCCGATATCAAAAAAATATCGGATCTCGGTATCGGAATTCCGATACCGCAAGTATCGGCCGATACCCGATACTTGCGGTATCGGAATGCTCAACACTAATGAAGATAGGTGGCGCCGGACCCGGACCGCAACGCCCATCGGGACCGCAACGCCCATCGAGACTGCCCCTGGGTGAGCATAATCTAACTTGTTTTTCTTATCTTTCAGGTTACATCAGGGGCTTATCTACAGCATTACAGAATGCTGTAGATAAGCCCCGAATGGTGGTGGCTGCAGCTTATATACGAAAAAGTAAGAGACAGATTCCCTTTAAAACATGTCATGATTTCATGTATGAATAGTGATTTTCCATAGGAGGACTGCATTTAAAAAGTCTGAAAGAGTTCTCATGAATTAGGGATGAGCGGTGCCGTGGATGTTCAGGTTCATCAGGTTTGGCCAAACTAGAGTTAAAAGTTTGGTTCTGTATACGAACTTGACCCCAAACTCAATAGAAATCAAAGGCAACCTGAACTTCGGTGCATTGAAGATGCTGGAAAATGGTCATAGTAAGGGCTACCGGGCTGCAAAAGGAAGCTAAATGGGGGTAAGAGCAGGACAACAAGGCAGAGGTCCATGTGGGGGGCATTTAAATCTACTGCATTTACAGGGGTCCAGTTGGCAAATTATAAACTGGGATACCATGAGATTTACAAAATCTTCAAAGAAGAAGACTATGAACAAGTCAATTTCTGTGAGGCTGGTCGTGTCAAGGATTCCTGATTGCGCCACAAAATCAGGAATCTTTGGCGCAAAATTTTCAGGCTGTGAGAATGGTGTCTGGTTCTGCCCCTGTGTTTCCCCATAGGGACTGCACTGACCTGAGCTCTGCTGAGCGATGGTGGAGAGAATAGTGTCCCTTATGTTCAGCACTATAGCACAGATTCCCATTGCACCATGTATACAGGTCCCCTGATGACACCTATGGAAGAAACTCATCGGAACACATGAGAGGCATGAAGGGAGAGTGCAAGGCCAATTGTTGTAGTACTTTGCTGTGGACTGCCCTTGTTAGCGTGGGCGCAAAGGAGAATAAGATCAATGCAGTCCCTATAGGGAAATACAGTGGTAGAGCCGGACACCATTCCCTGAACAGCAACAAAAAACTGCCTAAGACATCCTTGATGCCAGACCATCAGCAATCCATCAATGGGTGAGGATGCTCCATTTCCTTCCACAATTTGTTTTTATATATCTGATCCACCATTGGGGTGGTTGGTTATGACATTCCATGTATAAACATTCCTGATCCACTACTAGGGTAGCTTTGTTTACACTGCCTGAATTTTGGCGTACTTTTGTAATAACAGTGCACAATATATACATATGTCAGTGCATACTCTCTTGTACCATATTCATCATTATTACTGATGAGCGAGTATGCTCGTTGCTCAGGTTTTCCCGAGCACGCGGGTGGTCTCCGAGTATTTGTTAGTGCTCAGAGATTTATTTTTTTGTTGACGCAGCTGCATGATTTACGACTGCTGGACAGCCTGAGTACTTGTGGGGGTTGCCTGGTTGCTAGGGAATCCCCAAATGTATTCATGCATGTGCTCCTGACATGCATGGGGCAATCATTTTTTTTTTATTACATGGCATTTTGATAAACGGAGTCCACCAGAACAGTCACTTCTACAAAGCGTCTCTTTGTTCTGGCTCAGAGATAGTACTCCAGTCAAAGATCCCTAATCTAATAGTTTCCCTTCAATAAATAAATATCTTTAAGGAACGCCAATAGATTTTTCCTTTACTCTCACCTGATGTTCTTTGGGAAAAGAGAATATTTGAGATACATCCTACAGTTTACAAACTCCAATATACCTTAAAATTACCAGGGAGAAATGTGATGGTCTAGTAATATTAGAAGAATTTTTCTCATTGTTGATTATAATAATAATACTCTGTGGTACAAGTAGATATGGGTGACCGGGCTGTGAGTTGTGTTATTAACTGTGCAAGCAGAAAAAAATTCAGGTGCCCGTGCTATGATTACCGTAATTTACTTAACCAACCCAAACAACAAACAAACCACATAATGCTGTGTATGCTGCGGACACACCTAATGACACACACGTGTGGCGACACACCTCTCACCGTCTATCCTAATTGTCAGTGACATCACTTGCTCAGAATTTATCAGGTAAGACTAGGAAGGCACAGGCATCACCAGCAACGTGAAGTAGACAATGCTGAAATGTTTGAGCTGTGATGTGTCATTTAATTTGTTTTTATTTTGTTTTCAGGTGGTATTGTTCTTATCAATAATAGTGGACATAAAACTGAACTGTAGCAACCAATGCCAGGCAGCAGCTGCTATGCACATAAAAGCATGAAATGCATGCCAAGGCATGGGGGCACAATGCTCTACTTCCAAATCACTAGTCAGATATCAAACGATATTTTGTGCACAGTTTTAGGTACAGGGTCAAAGAACGACATTGCAAAGCTGAAGAGGGTTCAGAGGCAGACAACCTAGTAATTAAAAAAATACTACAGTACTCAAAATTATTATTAAAATTGAATAATTTAAGGTTAACATAATTACTCAGTATAATTATATTAAGGATCATTGTAGAAAGTTGCCTACTACTAGACGTCTACTGTTAGGGTCTGACTTTTGGGACAACATAAATCTCACTTGTTTTCCAATGGGAGTCTGACTGTTAGGTACCCCCATCAATCCTCAGCATGGGACCCTTAAATAACCTTTCTTAATGGAGCGGTGGTTGGACATGCACATTATCGCTCCATTCATTTTCTATGGGTCTTCCAGAAAAAGTTGAGTGCTATACTCGACCATATACTGTAGTATCATAAGAATGATTGGAGCAGTGCTGCACATGTGGAACACCACTGGTTTCAGACAGAGTATTTCAGAGTTTGTTCTTGGGATCATTGGGAGCAGGGCTACCACTAGGAATTTCAGGGCCCCATGCTGGCAAAATTTTCGGGCCTCCTTGAGACTCTGCCCAGGATTCACCCTAGCTCTACCTCCACCCCTATAACCTTTCACAATCCCACCACCCACTCTTGGAGAATCTCCACTTCAACACTATGTCCTCACCAATCACATATTTACAGTCCCTATGGAACACCAAATGACATAAATGACATACATACAAGCCATGAGCTTTTGTTTTGGCCAAAAGATTTTTTAAGCTGCAACCACAACAAGGTAGACTCTTTTGGCATGGCCCTACTCTACTGTAACCCATTAAAAATGTGTTAAAATATTCAATACTCTTTTAAGGTATATTTTTCTTTATTTTTCTTTAAGGGAATGTGTCACATAAATTTTTTGAAAATGACCAATAATACCACATACAAAAGACAAACACTGTCACACCATGGTCGGGCCACATATTACCACCACATAGTGACTGAATAATACCACATACAAGGAACAAATATCACAACACCATGACCAGATCACATATTACTACCACATAGTGACCGAATAATACCACATACTAGGAACAAATACCACAATACCATGACCAGACCACATACTACCACCACATGGTGACCAAACAATACCACACACAAGGAAAACATACTGCCACAACATGACTAGATCACATATTACCACCACATAGTGACCGAATAATACCACATACAAGGAACAAATACTTCCACACCATGACTAGATCACATATTACCACCAAATAGTGATCAAATAATACCACATACATGCTGCCATACCATGACCAACCACATATTGCCATTAGAGAAGGTTTGGCTCAGCTATGTTCACCAAACTTCATATTGGTCACTTAACAGTTTGCCGAACATAACCGAAACATCATTGAATTCAATGGGTGGCAAAATCAAAGTATAGACAACACCTTCAAGGGGGCCCAAAAGCTACCAAAACAGCTCAAATTAGGAGCAGGAAAAGTGACATCAATTGACCAATAAATTGTGCTATAAATAAATAATTTTACTAACATTTACGTGGGTTCCCCTGTATTTTTGATAACCAACCAGGCAAAACTGACAGCTGCAGGCTACAACCCTCAGCTGTCAGCATTAGCAAGACTGGTTATAAAAAATAGAGCAGTCCCTACACTGTTTCATTAATTATTTAAATAGATAATTAAAAAAAAATGGTGTGGGGTGTCCCCCCCATTTTTGACAACCAGCCAATCTAAAGCTGACAGGGGGCTAGTATTCTCATGCTGTAAGGGGCCATGGATATTGGACCCCCAGCCTAAAAATAGCAGCCCAAAGCCGCCCAGAAATGGCACATCTATTAGATGCACCAATTCTGGCAGTTTGCCCTGCTCTTACCACTTGCCCTGTAGCGGTGGCAAATGGGGTTCATATTTGTGGGGTTGATGTCACTTTTGTATTGTCTGGGGACATCAAACCCAGAGGTTAGCAAAGGAGAAGTGTCCATAAGATGCCCCCATTGCTAATCCCATAATCATACTGTATAAGAAAACACACACCCAGAATAAAGTCCGTTACTTGAAATAATGACACAGACTCCTTTATTGATTCTAAATTAAACGACACTCACATCATCGCCCAGTCCACTATAGCCATGTCCCCTGCAAATGATTTAAAATAATAAACAACAATATTCCTCACCTGTCCGAAGTGAAGAGATAATCCATAAAGTTCCATGACAATCCTTATGACTTTGAGAGCAGTCACTAATGTGATCACTCTCACTCAATAGCTGGAGACACACTGACAGGAGTGTGTAATCGCTTCTGCAGTGCCTAGCACTGAGCTCCGGTGAGAGAGTTCACCGGGGTTGATCAGCTGATGAGCCCATGTGACCTCACTTACAACACCGCTGCGTGAGAAAGGTCTATCTAGAGCATCGCTTTGGTCTATCTAGAACATTTCCTACTTTTCCCCAACTTCTACACCACACCAGATAAAGAAAAAGTGACATAGTGCTGCCCTGCACAGTAACAGGGCCCCACTCAATTCATCAGTTGCTCTCCTCCACCCTCAATTCATCATCATTGCTCTCCGCCATACTGCTCTGCAAGTCATCATCAATTGCTGTTCCCCACCTCAGCCTCAATTTATCATCATTTGCTATTCCTCACCCCCGTCTCAATTCATAATCATTGGCTCTCCCCCACTCCCACTTGCAGTTCATCATTATTTGCTCTCCCCCATGCTCAAATGATCCTTATTTGCTCTCCCCCACCCTCAAGTCATTATCAAGTCCCCCATCCCACCCAGTCTCAATTCTAAATCACTTGCTCACCATACCCTCAATACAGCATAATTTCCCTCCCTCCTCAATACATATTATTATTATTATTTATTTATATAGCACCATTAATTCCATGGTGCTGTACATGAGAAGGGGTTACAGGTAGGCCACAGAGGAGTATGTTGCAGTAGTCGAGGCGGGAGATGATTAGGGCATGCACAAGCATTTTGGTAGAGTGTGGGTTGAGGAAAGGATGGATTCTGGAAATATTTTTGAGCTGGAGGCGACAGGAGGTGGCGAGAGCTTGAATGTGCGGTATGAAGGACAGGGCAGAGTCAAGGGGTACTCCGAGGCAGCGGATTTTGGGGACAGGGGAAAGTGTGATTTCATTTATTTTGATACATAGATCAGGTAGGGAAGATATGCGTGATGGAGGAAAGATAATGAGTTCAGATTTGTCCACATTGAGTTTGAGGAAGTGAGAGGGAAGAAGGAGGATATGGCTGATAGACACTCTGGGATTCTGGAGAGCAGAGAGGTGACATCTTGGCCAGAGAGGAAGATCTGAGTGTCATCGGCATATAGATGGTACTGGAAGCCATAGGACCATATGAGTTGTCCCAGGCCGAGTGTATAGATTGGGAAGAGTAAGGGTCCTAGGACAGAGCCTTGGGGGACTCCAACAGAGAGGGAGCAAGATGAAGAGGTAGTATGGGAGTAGGAAACGCTAAATACATACTCCTTTACTCTCCACCACCCGCAATCCATCATTTGCTCTTCCCAACCCCATCTTCAATTCATCATTTACTCTACCCCACCTTCAATATAGCATTATTTGCTCTTCTCCACTCCCAATTTATCATAATTTGCACTCACCCACCCTCAATATATCATCATTTGCTTCCCCCTCCCCCATCCTCAATGCAGCATCACAAGAGTTTTTTATACCTATTAGAGATGAGAGAGCACTAAAATGCTCATATGCTCATCAAACTGAGCAATTCCTATTACTTGGATGCTCGTTTCGAGTAATCAGTATAATGGAAGTCAATGGGAAACGAGATCTGGGGGTAATGAAAAGATTGAAATGGATGGAAAAAGTACTGAATGGAAGGAGAACAGCATGAGGCAGACTGCTGGAATCATCTGTGTCTCCCAGATCACTGCTGAGAACAATGGTGTCACACTTTTACTTCACTTTTCAGGACTGAGAAAAAAACATTCAAAATCGATGAGAGGTCACAGAAGAATTAGGGCGTAAGCTGCTTTGGTCGGCCAGGTATTGCTTGACCATCTTTAAAAACGTTTCCCTCCTTGTCAAAAATACTCGGTCATCAGGCCCTGGAAGATGGGATGGAAGACCTTTCTGCCTCAGGAAGAAGAGATGCAAAGTGCTCCTTTTAGCATGTGTCTACAGCGTGAACAGCCAGTACTCTTTTTTGGCCAAGATTAATGTAAGTGAGAAGATCTATCCACTAGCTAACACGGTACCAAGATATATATCTTTCCTGTAATGTGAGAGTAACAGGGAAGGCAACGGTACATAAAGTCTGCCATATGTGCCAAGCTCGCTACAGCCAACACTCCTCTGTCTCCACCATGATGACGACTCTCCATGTCCTTCTCCTCCTCCCTCTCTTCCTCCTCATTCCCATCATCAGCCCATCCATGTGGGAGAGACTGGCCGAAGGCTGTTTGGGTACTAGTCTCTGTTACGCTAGACAACTGCTCTTGTTCCTCCTCCTCAGCCTCGACATCCTCATTGTTACCCAGTCTGTGCTGAGCAGATGAGATGAGGCTGGGCTAGGTAGTATCTCCTTATCTCATGTATTCCTCCATCTCCATTTGGTCCGCATGCATAGCTTCATGTTTAATTGTAAGCAGCAACTGTTTAAGTAGGCACAGAAGCGGGATCATTCCACTGAATATGGGGTCATAGCCGCTCACCATCTTTTGGAGTTCTCAAAGTCTTGGAGAACTGGACAAATATCAGACATCCATGCCCACTCAAATGTCATACATCCACACCCATTGAGTTACGTGTGGAAGGTCACCAGAATACCAATGGGTGTGTTAGATCTGGTACTCAACAACTGACCTTTTCTGCTCACAAAACCTTGTGCAGTGTAGAGTTCCACTGTGTAGGCAAGTAGCATACCAGTTGGTGAGCTGGCACTTGCATGCACTGCTGCAGTACTGCCATAGTGGCGGCAGCTGTAGCCGATTTGTGGAAGTGGGCACTGAAGCGGCGTACCTTGACCAGAAGCTCTGGCAAATCAGGGTATGTTTTCAGAAACTACCAAGTTGAGCATGTATGCCAAGTATAATACGCGTGTGAGCTTGCCAAGCTTCACAGCCACTACCAGGTTATGTCCATTATCACACATGACTATGCCTGGTTGGAGGTTCAATGGCAAAAGCCACAGATCTGTCTGGTCTGTTATTCCTCTAAGTAACTCTGTTGCATTGTTTGGTTTATCTCCTAGAGAAATTAACTTCAGCAGAGCCTGTTGCTGTTTTGCTGAGGCAGTGCTGCAGAGCTTCCAGCTTCTGAATGAGGTGGACAGTGTGTTCTGAGATAACACATCAGAGATGAAAGATAAAGAGGAGCAAGAGAGGTTGCAGCAACCAATGTAAGACATGGAGGAAACATTTATAGATGTAGGGCCAGCAATTCTCAGTGTCGGGAGCACATGTGCCATGCCAGGGTGGGACTCAACTACAGCCTCCACAATGTTTACTAAGTGTGCCATCAGGGAAATGTAGCATCCCTGGCTACAAGCGCTTGTCCACGTGTCATTAAGTGAACAATCCCAGTAACCACCTTAGTAAGGGCATGGGTGATGTTCCTGGACCCGTGCTTGTACAAGGATGCAACTCCCAGAGCAAAAGTAGCTGCTGGGGACCGAGTACCGAGGGATGACTGCCTCCGTGAAACAAGACTAAATGGCAACATTTCAATGAGAAGCTGCCTGGAAATATGCCCGTTTAGTCTATGGGCCTGTGGGTGGTTGGCTGGAAATTTTCTCTTTCATTCCAAGGCCTGGGGTAGGGGCAGCTGATCACTGTGTTGGGACAAGGATTTGGAAGTGCCTTATGATGGTGCATCAGAATGTGCAAGGACAGGTGCAGAGCGAGAGGCATCTGCACCAGTGTCATGGACAGGTTACAGGGAAGCACCTAGCACAGAGGAAGAGGCAGTGGTTTCCCCCACTAGCAGTGTTGGCATTAATCATGGACCCAGGCTTTCAGCCCACCGGGTGCTTAGATGATGTGCCTGATCATGCTGGTGATGGTTAGGCCCTTTGTGGTCAGACCCCATCTGGCATGCCACAGGTTGCAAATGACCATATTTTTGTCTCAGAACTCTCTTTAAAAAAGTCCCAGACTGGGGACCACCTAACTCTTTGACGTAGAAATTCAGGAGTGTCTTGGGTCTGCTGAATAGTTGCCCGCCTTGTCCTTCTGGTCACACCAGTGTATCTTCCTGCTTGTTTCAGTATTACCAATCTTTACACATCAGCACTGCTGGCCTCACTCTGTATGCCAGATTCCCAGGTTGGGTTGGTGACTTCGTCATCCACCACCTCGTCTTCCATGAATGTACCCTTATTCTCCTGACTTTGTGACTTAACAACAAATTGACTTATCTGCAACTATGTCTCGTTATCATCTTCCTCCTAAGACAAAATTTGCCATTCCACACCCTGATTTTCTTGTGGCCGTGGCTGCTCTAAGGTTTGTGCATCACTATACAGCATCTCTTCCTGTCCCTCTGGGAACATGCAGGGTGAGAAGTCACAATCAAGAATTGATGTTGTAAATAGCTCCTCGAAATGTTCTAGAGTGGGATCACTAGTCTTCTGGTACTCAACATGGTGGGAGGAAGGAAGATCAGGGTGAAGATCAGGGGTGTAACTACAACAGGTGCAGGGGTTGCAATCGCACTTGGGCCCTTGAGCTTAGGGGGCCCTAAAAGTCCCTTTGGCCTATAGAAAAAGACTATTGCTAATCAAGATTTAAAATATTTGGGGGCCTCGTTGGAGCTTTCGTATCGGGGCCCATGAGTTTCAAGTTGCGCCACTGGTAATGATTAAGTGATCCAGACTGTTGGCTGGTGAGACTGGACTGTGTGGAAGACTGTGTGGTGTTTCCAAGCATTCTAGAAGCATTATCTGCTATCTAACTGACCACCTGTTCTCACTGCTCTAGCTTCAGAAGTGGTGTACTGTGCCTCCCTGTAAAGTTGGACAGGAACCAATGTGTTGTGGATGGGCGGGTTTCTTGTGCTCCAGCACAACTTACACATTTTCTAATCGCTATGTCTATTGAAACTATGTTTATTTTTAACTAAAAAAAAGCAGTAGTCAAAGTGTATTTTTGGAATTTAATACCACCATTATGTACCACAAATCATGTAAAACTCTATTGATGAGTATCCGAACCCAGAAAAAATTTTCAACACTTTTTTGGACTGTTATATAACACCAAAAGGTACCACAGACCATGTAATAGTATATGGATGAGTAATGGACTATAGAAAAATGTTTCAAGGCATTTTTGGAGTGTTATATAACACCAAAATATACCACAGACCATGTAATAGTATATGGATCAGTAATGGACTATGGAAAAATGTTTCAAGGCAATTTTGGAGTGTTATATAACACCAAAATATACCACAGACCATGTAGTAGTTTATGGATGAGTAATTGAATACAGAAAATGTTTAAAAGCTTTTTTTGGAGTTTTATATAGCACATAAATGTTCCACAAAGCACTTAATATTGTATAATATGTGGATGACAATATAGTCAAATGTGGTCAACTGCCACAGCTATATATTGAGCAACGGACTCCAAAGACCTAATCTCTGCCTAGAGACTGTATTCAGCTACTCTTCCTGATCCTGCAACTTGCTCTCCCTCCCGGGGCTAAATGCAGATTATATTTGATACAAACAGCAAAGCACAAAATCAGGCCTTACAAGGGCTGTGAATAGGATGATTCAGCTTCAGCACCAGTATCAACACTACAGGACTCTAATTTGTTACACTGTGCACACACACACCTGGACAAGCACTTTCTCCCTCCAATAGCAACTGTCAGAGAGCTGTGCAGTAGCATCAGTGCGCTGAACCTGGCAGCACCTGTCCTTTTATTGCACATGATGATGTCACACGGCTAACCAATCACAGTAAAGTCACTATCAAGATGGCAGTGTCGTGCAGGAAATCCCTGCATGTTTATTGGCTCTGTAACAGGCACCAAAAATGCGGGGTGGGGATTCGAGTTTGACATTGAGCACTGGCTAATGGTACTGAGTAACAAGCACATCTGAGCACCCAGATACTTGAGTGATAGCAAAGTATCACCGAACACGTTCGCTCATCCCAAATACTTACCTCGCATACGATCCCCTGCTGCTCCACTTCTGGTAGCTAGCGCGTACATGCTGGGGCTTGTGCGATGACATCAACAGCACATCACAAAAAAGCCAGCAGGAGATTCCCTGGAGCTGCGTTTGACTGCCGTAGAACTCCAGGAAAGCTCCCTTCACAGAGATGTGCACCACCATCACTATAATCCATGTATGATTCTAACCCACTGCCCCTGAGTCCGGGCCCCCCTCTTTGCTTTTTTGCTCACCGGGCCCAATAGATCAGTAAGGGTAGTAATGCCCTGATGACAGCCCTGTGGTGAAGGGGTAAATGCTTGCACTATGCTGTCCCCCTCTCATTTTTTTAATGTTTTTGTGAAAGGAGAATAAATTTTAATATTTAATAAAAATTTGTTCAAAAAGTAGCTGTACGAGTCAATGTTACGACAAATTTGTAAAAATAAACAACTGTTATCGCCAAACTAACAAAAAAGAAGAGTTGGAGTAACAAATTTTAAATGCTGAAGATGTGAAATAACACTTCCGCAAGCGAAGCTGCAGGTATTTTGCTAGAATTAAAATAAAGCAGTAAACTTGTCTTAATCGTCTCTGAAGTCTTTCTCTTTTTTCCCTTGGTTATCATTTCCCCAAAGAACATTGATAATATTACTAACATGTATTACCTTTATTTTTCACATAAAGAAAGACTGTTCAATTAAGTAATTTTTCTAAAAGGGGATCTGTCAGTAAGATCAACCCCCCCCAAAAAAAAATATATGAACACTGGCCTTTAAAATGTAAATCCATTGATACCTTTTTTCTTTTATCAGTTGCTGCATTCCTGAGAAATTGGTGTTTTATCAATATGCAAATAAGGTGTTAAGTGCTCTGGGCATGACAGAGCCCTTCCAAAGTCCTGCCCCTTTTTTTCCAGTACTAGCCTCTTTAGCTTGATTTATTTATTTAGCTCACTGTCTGATTTCTTTGCCTGGCATCTGACATCACATAGACAGTGAGCTATCAATCACACTAAAAAGGCTGGTACTGGTTGAAGAAATATGATTGGAAGGCAGAGGATTGTTAAGCGCTCTGTCACACCCAGAGCATTTAAAGAGAATCTGTCAGCAGGGTTTTGCTAACTCATCTGAGAGCAGCGTGATGTAGGCAAAGAGAAGCTGAATCCAACAATGGATCCCTAAGATTACTGGGTGCAGCTGTTCTCACATAATCATAGTTTTTAGATTTAGCAATAAAACAGAATTGAGAAAGCTGACCCCGCCCACACCAGGCTCTGTATATACAATGTCCATAGACAGTGAGGTGCTCATCACAGGAAGGGGCGTTTCTGGACCAGGAGGCACACTGTGTGTGCCAAAACAATCATTGCAAGCAAACAAAACCATGGCGCTTGTTAAGAGAGGCATTGCTGAAATCTGTTTTAATCCCTACAACATGCTGTCTTCAGATTATATAGCAAAAATCTATTACTGTACAAAGTGTATAATGCCTGTTTATGAGAACAGCTATACCCTCTATACTCTATATCTGAAGCATAGAGTATATATTAGGAAATACAAAGCTCCCACAATTAACTAACATTTTTAGTTCAAATAAGGGTAATATTTGTAAAAACAGCCATGTTAAAATCATATGACAAATTAGAAAATTCTTGAATGTAAACAATAAGCAAACTAAAAAGGATATTAGACCGGAATAGACTATTTCTTACAAATTTTATTTTAAGGTGGGGATAATGGCAGCGGTACAGCATGACTTGTTTGCCGAGTTTGGCTTGGTAGATATTGAAAGGTGGATGAGGCAGGATTATAGGAATAGGGAGGGATCATTTGTGGGCCCTGTTGTGGGACATGTTATTGGCCACTTGGATAAGGGTAGCCAAACTCATGTGGAATTTGGTTTTGCATTTGACTAAACGCCTCCAAATCACCATGTCGAACATGCCCATGTTGAGACAAGTCTCCTACAGTAGGTATGTTCAAGTAGCCATAATGGGCAGGTGCAGCTGGATTTGCGAGGTACGGTTGTAGTGCATGTGGTTGGAGTTATTGGTAATGTGTTTGCTGTGAATGAGGTGATGGGATCCGTGGTGCAGGTGGTTCATGGAGTACTATGGGCTGTTCATCATCGCTTCCAGGCATGTGTAGTTGGTTGTCTGAGGGTGTATGGGTGGATGACAAACTTAAATTCAGTGGCCAGTGTCAGGCAGCTGCTACAAAGGCAAATAAAATAATGGGATGCATTAAAAGAGGCATAGATGCTCATGAGGAGAATATAATTTTACCTCTATACAAGTCACTAGTTCGACCACACTTAGAATACTGTGCACAGTTCTGGTCTCCGGTGTATAAGAAAGACATAGCTGAACTGGAGCGGGTGCAGAGAAGAGCGACCAAGGTTATTAGAGGACTGGGGGGTCTGCAATACCAAGATAGGTTATTACACTTGGGGCTATTTAGTTTGGAAAAACGAAGACTAAGGGGTGATCTCATTTTAATGTATAAATATATGAGGGGACAGTACAAAGACCTTTCTGATGATCTTTTTAATCATAGACCTGAAACAGGGACAAGGGGGCATCCTCTGCGGTTGGAGGAAAAAAGGTTTAAGCATAATAACAGACACGGATTCTTTACTGTAAGAGCAGTGAGACTATGGAACTCTCTGCCATGTGATGTTGTAATGAGTGATTCATTACTTAAATTTAAGAGGGGACTGGATACCTTTCTGGAAAAGTATAATGTTACAGGGTATATACACTAGATTCCTTGATAGGGCGTTGATCCAGGGAACTAGTCTGATTGCCGTATGTGGAGTCGGGAAGGAATTTTTTTCCCCAATGTGGAGCTTACTCTTTGCACATGGGTTTTTTTTGCCTTCCTCTGGATCAACATGTTAGGGCATGTTAGGTTAGGCTATGGGTTGAACTAGATGGACATATAGTCTTCCTTCAACCTTAATAACTATGTAACTATGTAACTATGTAACATCTGCCATCTTTCAAGGAAGTTGAAAACCAGCCTTGGAATGTTAGGTGGCCTGCAGGAGTATAATTTGTAAGGCACCTCTGCCAGGCAGCCTCACCTCGATAGGAATTATGCGCAAAAACCATGCCAGACTATGATCATAGGCCTCTTCACCATCATGATTAACAGTGCGCAATATGTATTCTAAAACACCAATGTCTACTTGACTACTGTTACCGGTGGTGGGGAGCTCCTTCTTGCGGCGGCCATGGTGTGGGATGGCTGCAGCCTGTGGTGACATATCCAGGGGTAGCGTAGGAGTACTGCTACATCCACGTTCATCCTCATCACGGTTGGCCTCATGCCCTGCTGAAGCCCGTGGTAGTGGTCCTTCTGGTGCTGATGGGGCAGAAGAAGGTCCGGCCTCCTCTTCGTCTTCGCCAACAGGGTCAAAGTTCACATTGGAATCCGATGCTGTCCCTCTTTCTTGTAAGTTGGATTCAGTTCTGTTTTTTGGACAAACTAAAAGGAAAATAAACTTTAATTTAACTAACTTAAGGACCAGTTTCAAAATCTATGACAAGCATACACTTACGAATGAAGATCCTGAATGGGAGCTAGGAAATTCAAGTGGTCATAATAAATGTACTTCCGTTTTTTACTAGGTGCTGCACCACTCCCGACCCGCTGCTGCTGCTCACAGCGGTATTGATCCCAGCAGCTGCGGCACCGTCTTGTCACATCAGCCACTGCAAAGTAAAAAGAATCAAAATATAATTGTGAACACTTTGTTTGCATTTTGATTGATAGGTTACATTGTCAACCTGCGTACAGTTTGCCAAGTGTGTATTAATAAACATGACAGATATTAACAATAACATCATGTGTAATTATAAATTTACACATTATGTTATATGGAAATGTTGTTGACTTACTAATGTCCGGCTGCACCTCTCACGTACTTTCCTCATAATTGGGGAACATCTGGCAGCATATGCGTCTCCAAGCTGCATCCTTTTATTGTGGTCCGCATAGTTGGCGCCATATTGGTCCCAGATTTTCAGGCCTCTCATGCACAAGAACAATAGGCATTTCAACATTGATAGGTGTGGCCATGATACTATCATCCGTGGAGGCGTATTCAGGGTTTTTTAAAGGTTACCAGGACAATCTACATGCCAAGCTTCCTGTTCTTGGCTGATGCAATTTCCTGGCTTCATGGAGATGTATGCGTATTTGTCACATCGTCTGTTTTCACCTATAGGCTTGCGTTGGCAAGTCTAGTACGATATATGCATACAATATCAGCCTGCTGCGATATTGGAAGCATGCCAAATACACCTGAGAAAAATAACGCTCTGGATTGCCTCATTGAATAACATTTGTCTGAGTGCATTGCAATTTTTAATTCATATTGCACTCGTCTGATTCATATGCTAGTGTGATTTCGTCCTTCTGATCACACACACAGCTGTGAGATCAGAAGAGCAGACAGCAGCCATTGTATGTCTAAGGCCGGCGTCACACTCAGCGTAAGACAATACGGAACGTATTATACGTCCGTACTACGCGTGCAATATGCCAAAATGTCCCAGAAATCTACTTCCGTAGTTAATGCATTGCTTAGGTGTGGTCGCGTATTTTGCGCATGTGCTTGTGCGTGTGTAATCCGTATGTGATCCGTATGGCGTATTTTGCACGCACCATCACAAAATGGACATTTAACGGTTTTCAGGCCTGCAAATCATTTAAACCATCATTAACAACACTATTTAAGCCCTCTACAACAGGTGGACCCCTCCCATCTGCCCTATATGTTCTCTAGCATATTTTGGCTGTGTTGCTTTGACCTTACAAACATGTCTGACCATGTGTATTTAAGCACAACTCAGCGGGTGTTGCTTCACTGGGTGTTGTCGCGTCGCTTTGGCCAGCCATATCCGGTCAATGTTGATCCGCGAAGGAGGAGACGAAGATTGTGGGTACATCCTCTATTGACCCAACGCCAGAGTAAAGGACATTTCCAGAGACTATATTCAGCTTTGAGGGCACATCCTGACAAGTTTTACCTGTATAGTCGCATGACCATCAGGACTTTTGACATGTTGTTGGAGATCTTACGTTCTGGGATCACCTATCAGGACACCTGGATGAGAAAAGCCATCTCTGCTGAGGAGCGTCTGCTCCTAACCTTACGGTATATATTCAACATTCGCACATACTGTATGTTGATGATCTTTTTTTTAAATGTGTTGTGTCCTACTATGTTTCAGTAACTTTAGTTGGACATGAAGCCACAAGCACATCAACAAAACTGGTGTTAATATTCTAGTATAGTAAGAATGTTAAATGAACATTTTTATATTGTAAATAATGTCATAGTAAATGAAATATACACTTGTGCTTATTCATGTTTTCTTAGTCCTCATGTTAATGTTTTTTTTTTATTTTTCTTGTATTTCAGCTTCCTGTCCACAGGCTTGTCCTATGCGGGTCTACACCTGAGTTTCTGATTGGGCGGATGACAATTTCAGGCATTGTTCGGACAACCTGTTCCCAAATATGGCAGAAACTTCAGGAAGTTGTGATGACTGAGCCCAAACAGGAGGATTGGCTCAAAATCGCCACTGGTTTCAAAAATACTTGTGACTTCCCTAACTGCATTGGAGCTGTGGATGGGAAACATATCAGGGTGCGTAAGCCGCCGAACTCTGGTTCCCAATTCTACAATTATAAGCAGTTTTTCTCTGTAGTTCTGTTAGCAGTTGCTGACAGTAACTACAGGTTTATCATTGTAGACATTGGGGCCTATGGGCGAACTGGAGACTCTAGGGTCCATAATGGGTCGGCGGCTATGTGACAACCAGTTGAACCTCCCACCACCATAACAACTCCCAGGCTCCAATGCGGAAGCAGTGCCTTTTGTTTTGGTTGGAGATGAGGCATTCCAACTGACGAGGCACGTCATGAGACCTTACCCCAGGCGCAACCTTGACCACCGGCGGAGGGTGTTTAATTTGAGACTTTCCAGGGCACGGAGACTGGTTGAGTGCGCCTTTGGGATTCTTGTAGCCAAATGGCGGGTTCTTCAGTCTGCCATTCAGCTGAGTGAGGCTACAATCAATGAAGTGATCAAAGCCTGTGTTATTCTACATAATTTCACCAGAATACCTGATTGTTCCTCACCAAATTTTGAAGATCACCTCATGAGCAATGTTAGTAGGCCTACCCCATATGTCCCTCCTCCGCGTCGTCCACTTTCTGGCCTCAAAGTTTGGGATGTATTGACAAATTATTTTTTGACTCCTCAAGTTGCTACTCCCTGGCAAGACTATGCAATTTTGTATGTGTAATTATTGAGATATATAAATATTTTTAATCACAATTTTGAAACTAGGTCTGTTGTATTTAATTATTTCACATATGGTTATGAGCATATCATGTGTGTGTGATGTAAGAATGAATAGAACACATCCAGAGTTTGATTTTTAGTAACAAAAATTTTACTTATCTAAATTTTTTTTTTGGTTGGTTATTGTTTTGTCATAACCTTTTGTTTTTTTAAAATTCCACAGTTTTTTGTGGCCCTAAAAATTAGGATCAACATCCACATTACAGATTGCTATGTAAGCACAAACAAACACAATATTGTGTATACAAATCAAATTTAAAAAATAGGCAAAATGGTTAAATTAAAAAAAAACAAAAAAACAAACAAACCAAAAAAAAAAATCACAAGTCCTGGTAGGTAGGTGGTAGAGATGTTGATTGCTCAGGGTCAGCATCAGGTGGCCTTTGTAGGCCCAATTGTCCAGCACCCTGTGCGGATGTGGTAGTGGCCTGCTATGATGCTGGGCACTTTGAAGATTTGGGACAGGATTTTGGAGATACCCCTGATGTTGATGACCATATGGCCGGGAATCATACCCCAAACCAAAATGACCATATTGTCCAAACCCAGGTTGGGACCAGCCTCCAGCACTGGGTGTGGACAAGTGGCCATATTGGGATGGTTGCTGATATCCCGCCATATGGTACTGAGGTTGCCATTGTGGGTTCGTTGTGGGTTGGGGTTGAGGTGTTGGCTGACGTGGAGGAGGTGCTTCAGATCCTTGTTGAGCATGCATGCCTTGTAATCTCTGAGGCCGCAGAATATTTTCTGGTGACATCTGCCACTGTTCAATCATCTGCAAAAGATTGTATGGGTTATTTGGGGGGGTGCATGCATCAATAAGGATCTGAAAACACCCTCTCACACGAAGCCTCAACTCCCGCTCTATGGACCTTAAGTACTGGGCAAGGCTCCTTGTAAAGCCCTCCTCCCCATCATCCTCTCAAACCCGTGCCAAATAGTTCATGACCCCAGCATCCACGTTTCTCCTGCTTTGGAGAAGCTCTCTCCTGCGGCGTGAACGCTGTGGTCTGACTGCAGCCTGTGGTGATCGCTCCAGGCTCTATGTCCTTGGCCATTCAGATCGATCGACGCTTGCGTGAGCGTAAAGCTGTGCACCATTTGGCGGTACTATCTGAGCATGGGCCTGAGCCTATGCAATGTGATAGGACTTTGACCAGAGCTGAACGGCAAGAACACAGACGTCGGAATGGGCTATGTTTTTACTGTGGTGATTCCACTCATGCTATCTCCGTTTGTCCTAAGCGCACTAAGCGGTTCGCTAGGTCTGCCACCATTGGTACGGTACAGTCTAAATTTCTATTGTCTGTTACTCTGATTTGCTCTTTGTCATCCTATTCTGTTATGGCATTTGTGGATTCAGGCGCTGCCCTGAATTTGATGGACTTGGAGTATGCTAGGCGCTGTTGTTTTTTCTTGGAGCCCTTGCAGTATCCTATTCCATTGAGAGGAATTGATGCTACGCCTTTGGCCAAGAATAAGCCTCAGTACTGGACCCAATTGACCATGTGCATGGCTCCTGCACATCAGGAGGATATCCGCTTTCTGGTGTTGCATAATCTGCATGATGTGGTCGTTTTGGGGTTGCCATGGCTACAGGTTCATAATCCAGTATTGGACTGGAAATCTATGTCTGTGTCCAGCTGTGGTTGCCAGGGGGTACATGGTGATGTTCCATTTTTGTCTATTTCGTCATCCACCCCTTCTGAAGTTCCAGAGTTTTTGTCGGATTATCGGGATGTATTTGATGAGCCCAAAGCCCTACCTCCTCATATGGATTGCGATTGTGCAATTAATTTGATTCCTGGTAGTAAGTTTCCTAAGGGCCGATTGTTCAATTTATCTGTGCCAGAACACGCCGCTATGCGGAGTTATATAAAGGAATCCTTGGAGAAAGGCCATATTCGCCCGTCGTCATCACCGTTAGGAGCAGGGTTCTTTTTTTGTGGCCAAGAAGGATGGTTCTTTGAGACCTTGTATTGATTACCGCCTTCTTAATAAAATTACAGTCAAATTTCAGTATCCTTTGCTGTTGCTATCTGATTTGTTTGCTCGTATTAAAGGGGCTAGTTGGTTCACCAAGATAGATCTTCGAGGGGCATATAATCTTGTGCCTATTAAACAAGGCGATGAATGGAAAACAGCATTTAATACGCCCGAGGGCCATTTTGAGTACCTGGTTATGCCATTCGGGCTTTCCAATACTCCATCAGTATTTCAGTCCTTTATGCATGACATCTTCCGAGAGTACCTGGATAAATTCCTGATTGTGTATTTGGATGATATTTTGGTCTTTTTGGATGATTGGGAGTCTCATGTGAAGCAGGTCAGAATGGTGTTCCAGGTCCTTCGTGCTAATTCCTTGTTTGTGAAGGGGTCAAAGTGTCTCTTTGGAGTTCAGAAGGTTTCATTTTTGGGGTTCATTTTTTCCCCTTCTACTATCGAGATGGACCCTGTTAAAGTCCAGGCCATTTACGATTGGACTCAGCCAACATCTGTGAAGAACCTGCAGAAGTTCCTGGGCTTTGCTAATATTTATCAGCGCTTCATCGCTAATTTTTCTACTGTTGCTAAACCGTTGACTGATTTGACCAAGAAGGGTGCTGATGTGGTCAATTGGTCTTCTGCAGCTGTAGAGGCTTTTCAGGAATTGAAGCGTCGTTTTTCTTCTGCCCCTGTGTTGTGCCAGCCAGATGTTTCGCTCCCGTTTCAGGTTAAGGTTGATGCTTCTGAGATTGGAGCAGGGGCTGTTTTGTCGCAAAGAAGTTCTGATGGCTCGGTGATGAAGCCATGTGCTTTCTTTTCTAGAAAGTTTTCGCCTGCTGAGCGTAACTATGATGTTGGTAATCGTGAGTTGTTGGCCATGAAGTGGGCATTCGAGGAGTGGCGTCATTGGCTGGAAGGAGCCAAGCATCGCGTGGTGGTCTTGACAGATCACAAGAATTTGACTTATCTTGAGTCTGCCAAATGGTTGAATCCGAGACAGGCTCGATGGTCGTTATTTTTCTCCTGTTTTGATTTTGTGGTTTCGTACCTTCCAGGCTCTAAGAATGTAAAGGCTGATGCCATGTCAAGGAGTTTTGTGCCTGACTCTCCGGGTGTTCCTGAGCCGGCGGGTATTCTCAAAGAGGGGGTAATTTTGTCTGCCATCTCCCCTGATTTGCGGCGGGTGCTGCAAAAATTTCAGGCTGATAGACCTGACCGTTGCCCAGCGGAGAAACTGTTTGTCCCTGATAGATGGACTAGTAGAGTTATCTCTGATATTCATTGTTCAGTGTTGGCTGGGCATCCTGGAATCTTTGGTACCAGAGATTTGGTGGCTAGATCCTTCTGGTGGCCGTCTTTGTCACGGGATGTGCGTTCTTTTGTGCAGTCCTGTGGGACTTGTGCTCGGGCTAAGCCCTGCTGTTCTCATGCCAGTGGGTTGCTTTTGCCCTTGCTGGTCCCGAAGAGGCCCTGGACGCATATTTCTATGGATTTTATTTCTGTCTCTCAAAAGATGTCGGTCATTTGGGTGGTTTGTGATCGCTTTTCTAAGATGGTCCATTTGGTACCCTTGTCTAAATTGCCTTCCTCCTCTGATTTGGTGCCATTATTTTTCCAGCATGTGGTTCGTTTACATGGTATCCCGGAGAACATCATTTCTGACAGAGGTTCCCAGTTTGTTTCGAGGTTTTGGCGATCCTTTTGTGCTAGGATGGGCATTGATTTGTCTTTTTCCTCGGCTTTCCATCCTCAGACAAATGGCCAAACCGAACGAACTAATCAAACTTTGGAAACATATCTGAGATGCTTTGTTTCTGCTGATCAGGATGATTGGGTGTCCTTTGTGCCGTTGGCTGAGTTCGCCCTTAATAATCGGGCCAGCTCGGCTACTTTGGTTTCGCCGTTTTTCTGCAATTCTGGTTTCCATCCTCGTTTCTCTTCAGGGCAGGTTGAGTCTTCGGACTGTCCTGGTGTAGATACTGTGGTGGATAGGTTGCAGCAGGTTTGGACTCATGTGGTGGACAATTTGACATTGTCCCAGGAGAAGGCTCAACATTTCGCTAACCGCCGGCGCTGTGTGGGTCCCCGACTTCGTGTTGGGGATTTGGTTTGGTTGTCGTCTCGTTATGTTCCTATGAAGGTTTCCTCTCCTAAGTTTAAGCCTCGTTTCATTGGTCCGTATAAGATTTCTGAGGTTATCAATCCTTTGTCATTTTGTTTGGCCCTTCCTGCTTCTTTTGCCATCCATGTGTTCCATAGGTCGTTATTGCGGAGATACGTGGCGCCTGTGGTTCCATCCGTTGATCCTCCTGCCCCGGTGTTGGTTGAGGGGGAGTTGGAGTATGTGGTGGAGAAGATTTTGGATTCTCGTGTTTCGAGACGGAAACTCCAGTACCTGGTCAAGTGGAAGGGTTATGGTCAGGAAGGTAATTCCTGGGCTTTTACCTCTGATGTTCATGCTGCCAATCTGGTTCGTGCCTTTCATTTGGCTCATCCTGGTCGGCCTGGGGGCTCTGGTGAGGGTTCGGTGACCCCTCCTCAAGGGGGGGTACTGTTGTGAATTCTGTTGTTGGGCTCCCTCCTGTGGTCATGAATGGTACTTCGGCTGGTTCTGTCCATGGACTTCCTCTGGTGGGTGTTTCTGAGTTTCCTTCCACAGGTGACGAGATTAATTCGTTAGCTGCTGCTCTATTTAACTCCACTTAGATCTTTGCTCCAGGCCACCTGTCAATGTTCCAGTATTGGTCTAGTTCACTCCTGGATCATTCTAGTGACCTGTCTTCCCAGCAGAAGCTAAGTTCCAGCTTGTATTTCATTGGTTTGCTATTTTTCTGTCCAGCTTGCTATTTTTTATTGTTGTCTTGCTTGCTGGAAGCTCTGGGACGCAGAGGGAGCGCCTCCGCACCGTGAGTCGGTGCGGAGGGTCTCTTTGCGCCCTCTGCGTGGTCTTTTTGTAGGTTTTTGTGCTGACCGCAAAGTAACCTTTCCTATCCTCGGTCTGTTCAGTAAGTCGGGCCTCACTTTGCTAAATCTATTTCATCTCTGTGTTTGTATTTTCATCTTTACTCACAATCATTATATGTGGGGGGCTGCCTTTTCCTTTGGGGAATTTCTCTGAGGCAAGGTAGGCTTTATTTTCCTATCTTCAGGGCCAGCTCGTTTCTTAGGCTGTGCCGAGTTGCATAGGGAGCGTTAGGCGCAATCCACGGCTATTTCTAGTGTGTTTGATAGAATTAGGGATTGCGGTCAGCAGAGTTCCCACGTCCCAGAGCTCGTCCTTTATTATCAGTAACTATCAGGTCATTCCGTGTGCTCTTAACCACCAGGTCCAGTATTGTCTTGACCACCAGGTCATAACACAGGTCCAGCCATTGTAACCAGCACTGATCAGCGGCGAGCAGACGCTCCTAGGACTAAATCCTGCTTTTCCTCTACTGAGCATGCCCAAGGGACGACCTCTCATTGGAGGTCGGGGGGTCACATGCTCAGGTCCTGTAGCAGCTCCTATTGGATCACTAGGAAGGTCCCACAGAGCTTCCGCTATAAAAGGATTTATGCGCTAGCATAAACTTGTGTGTTTAGATGAATGACTGTCAGTGGATGAAATCTCCTTAACCATTCCCATTCCTTGTGTTGTTGACTGCTCACAACTGGTGGAAGCTATCTAGCACCCGACAGTGCTGCACACGCAGCACACCTTACAGTGCTTTTTGCAGTGTCCGTCTATACAGCACCATGCTCAATCAGTGCGCTTTCCTGACAGCCTGTCAGTGTAGGGTTGGAATTCCCGCTTGGACTCTGCATCTGACTCGGGGCGTTCTCAGGCGCGGGCTCAAAAGCCACCGAGGGTCAGAGCGAGTCCAATCACCAGCTTAGAGGGGGTGATTCAAAGGGATCCCACTAGTGTCTTGCAGCTGCACCTTGTGAATGCTAACAGGGTGCAGTTTATTTTGGCGACTCTGTGAAGCAACAGAGTTCGCTTCCATACACACTGAGTAAAGTCTAACCCACGTGTGAGCAAGTGTCCATCTGCCATTACTCAGCAGCAGGTACCATCTCTGCACAGTGGACCCTGGGCTGCGAACGCACCTCATATCTACCTCTTTATTATTTGGTGCGTTCCGCTAGCCCTATCATCCAGCTTCTGAACTTCTGGTCATACGCAGTGCGCCTCTGAGGTTAGGTGTATGCTTCTTGGCTTCAGAGGCGCACACTGTGCATGTCGGGAAGTTTAGAAGAGAGATTCCGGTCATGCGCAGTGGGTGCCTCTGAAACCAGAGATGCAGTGAAGCTGAGAGACTAAGGGCCGATTCAGCGATGTCAGTGGGTGATCCAGCAACGAAATAAAGTTCTGGACTTTCAGCTCTGACCAGCGATGTCACAGCAGGATCCTGATCGCTGCTGCGTGTCAAACACAACGATATCGCTATCCAGGACGCTGCAACATCACGGATTGCTATCGTTATCGTTGTTAAGTTGTTCAGTGTGACGGTACCTTAACTCAGAAAAATACTTTTGAATGGTGTGCAACAGATTAAAAGATATCTCAGAAATTCTCAATATTGAGTGCAGAAGTATAATTAAATAGACATCAGGTTAGATTGATTGAAATCACACATTCTAAGATGTTGGTGCCAAGAAAATGATGGAAGAATGTATTATGAGTCTTTTTCTCAGTTTTATGTTGTTCTCACAATTACAATTATACTGTCCATTGTTTCCTGACAAATACCAGACATAACTGGATATTTCTGATCGCTGATGTTTCACACCAGCCCCTTAAGGCTCTTCAGGCAGCTTTACTCACATTGACAATGTAGTACAGTACGAGGATGAAATAATGAAGCCTTTGACGGCTTGTCAGGAAATATTACTTTACATCAAGTATTACATCTGGACTGATGATTCTTACATTTATACAATGTGGGTTTTTTCAGAAGTCATAAGAAAAAGTGCGAGTGTTGCCTACATCAACCAATGAGAATTTAACTTTTTTCTTTCAATGCATATCCTAAAATGATTGCAGTTATCTGATTGGTTGCCAAGAACAACACCTCCAGTTCTCGTCTGCATTAGTTTTCATATTTCCGACCTAATGAATTTGTTGTTGCTTTGCGCAAAGAGAAAAAAAATTACAATACAGTAAATATACAACTTCATTATCACTAGTGATGAGCGAACGTGCTCGCCACTACTTGTTACTCGCCCGAGTATCAGTGTACCGAGCATTTCCGGGATTATTCGGCGGTAACTGGTGTCACCACCCAGCATTTTTGGCGGACTTTAGAGAACCAATCACGCTGCAGGGATTGTCTGCCAGACCATGAAACGCCGCAGCCATATTTGTTGTGGTCGTGCAGTGATTGGCTTGGCCGCACAGCATCATCCCAAGTATAAGAGACCTGGGGCCACCCTGCTCGACGCATTCAGCTCCGGATTCAGTGAGAGTAGGAAGAGCTGCTGTAGAGATAGGGTCAAATCGTGGTTTTTATAGTTAGTGTAGGTCTGCAACTCTTAAATCCACAGCTCATGAGAAACCAACAGTCCTTTTTAGAAAGATGAAAAAAGCTTTGTTCCAGCTCCAAAATTTTAAAATTTTAAGTCCTTTATTAATCCATGATAAAAGAGTAGGCCGAGTAACTCTCCATAGCACAGTAGGAAACGAGCTACGCGTTTCGATCTTTACAGATCTTTGTCAGAGCGTTGCGCAGGCGTGTACTATGGAGGACAGAGAATGAACTTCAATCCAATATTGCAGCCAGCATGCAGCCAGCGGGTAAGGAAAGGGTGAATCAAACACCCAAAAACCCCGCCTCCATGGCTGAAGATTGTTCCCTCCAAATTCAGGTGACAGTGTCCCTTTAAGAGGAGAGTGCAGCAGGCCTTCATGGTAAAATAGCTGCTAGGAAATCACTGCTAAGGACAGGCAACAAGCAGAAGAGACTTGTTTGGGCTAAAGAAATCAAGGAATGGACATTAGACCAGTGGAAATCTGTGCTTTGGTCTGATGAGTCCAAATTTGAGATCCTTGGTTCCAACCACCGTGTTTTTGTGCAATGCAGAAAAGGTGAATGGATGGACTCTACATGCCTGGTTCCCACCATGAAGCATGGAGGAGGAGGTGTGATGGTTTGGGGGTGCTTTGCTGGTGACACTGTTGGGGATTTATTCAAAATTTAAGGCATACTGAACCAGCATGGCTACCACAGCATCTTGCAGCGGCATGCTGTTCCATCTGGTTTGCGTTTAGTTGGACCATCATTTATTTTTCAACAGGACAATGACCCCAAACACACCTCCAGGCTGTGTAAGGGCTATTTGACCAAAAAGGAGAGTGATGGTGTGCTACGCCAGGTGACCTAGCCTCCACAGTCACCAGACCTGAACCCAATCGAGATGGTTTGGGGTGAGCTGGACCGCAGAGTGAAGGCAAAAGGGTCAACAAGTGCTAAGCATCTCTGAAGCAACTCTTTCAAGATTGTTGGAAGACCATTCCCAGTGACTACCTCTTGAAGCACATCAAGAGAATGCAAAGAGTGTGCCAAGCAGTCATCAAAGTAAAAAGTGGTTATTTTGAAGAACAAGAATATAAGACATAATTTCAGTTGTTTCACACTTTTTTGTTAAGTATATAATTCCACATGTGTTAATTCATAGTTTTGATGCCTTCGCCTTCAGTGTGAATGCACACTTTTCATAGTCATGAAAATAGAGAAAAATCTTTAAATGAGAAGGTGTGTCCAAACTTTTGGTCTGTACTGTACCTACTTGAAATTCCCGCCCCCCAAAAAATTAATCCCCCCCAAAAATATACAGTCTGTTCTGTCAGACAGTGGCCTGTTTAAAAATCATAGTTTTTCAGGCATGCGTAGCATTGTTGTGTGTGCTAGCCTTGTTCTACTAATTTTTTTTTGTGTTTTAAATTCACCAAAAAAGGCCTCATATATTTGCATGCTCCAAGTTTGGGCATTTTAGGCCGTTTTGCCACTGTTTTTGCTGTCTGTCACTCTATACAGCACTATTTGGCATTTAAAAAAAAAACAGGCCACATATTTGCCAGTGTGGTATTTCCGTCATATATCTGCATTCTCCAAGTATTGGAGTGGCACCCCAGGAGTTCGAGGACCACAGTAGTGCTGCCTTCCTCTCGGGTAGGGTGGTGCTATGCCTGGAGACAAGTGAGATTCACTTTGGCAGGTTATCACACACACAACACCTTCCAAATCCAGGCCAGGAGGGGGAGCTCAAAACCCTGTTTTAGGGCAGCTTCCTTGGATAAAGATCCTGGTTTGGAGGAAGAGCTAGTTCAGTTTGCACAGACAATCTCTCAGCGAGGGCAGACAGGAAAGGAACAGAGGAGAGATTCAGGGCTCAAGGAGGCTGAGAATAGGCCTCCGAGGAGTCAGTGCGCAGAGACCGGGTACCGGGAGCCTGAGGCTAGAGTGGAACTAAAGGACACTCAGCAGATCCGGAGGGCATAAGATCATACAGACATTGCCCAAATTACGCCTGTGGCACAGCAGCATCCTGGAGCCTGATGTCACCGTATAGAGACCCCAGAAAGTACGGCTCAAGCTGTCTGCCATAGAGGTACCTGTCCCAGGACAGGAGAAAGAACTGAAAGAATTAGGACCTTGTTTGGAACACTTCAGGCAGCAAGGGGCTTTAGCAAGCGCAGAGTGGAAGGCTCCTATCCTGACTTGCCAAGGGGATTCGGCTTGTTTCCGGGCTGCCTGGACTCCTATGTACCTGTTGCCGGTGCCCTGGACTGTAGTCTGCCACTACAGTAAACCACGTTAAGACTTACAACTTGTGTACTTTACTCATTTACCGGCAACCGTCATCACCACCATACACATTAGGACCCCTAGGGACCCCGCTTCACCTGTGGGAAGTGTAACATCAGTGCTGTAATAACATCCCCTAGAAGACTACTTTAATGCAGCGTCAGTCCCACTATTGACCGAACACCACAGGTGGCGACACGACAGACTTACAAATACTTTTCCCTTAAAAGACCATCCCCTTTATTGGGCACCCAGGGCCATGGACTGGGTCGCAGTCACCGTGACTTCCCCTTTAATACAGGACCCGATACTGAGTACCCTGCTGCCCTGGTGGGTGACGCATTGGGTATTTTAGGCCTTCTTTCCTCTGTTTTTGCTGTGTCACTCTAATTATATACAGTACTATTTAGCTTAAAAAAATATAAAAAGGCAACATATTTGCCAGCGTGGTATTTCCGTGACAGCCCTCATATATCTGCATGCTACAAGTTTGGGCATTGTAGGCCGGTGGACCACTTTGTTTGCTGTCTGTTACTCTACTTATATACTGCACTATTTTGCATAAATTAACTTCACAAAAAAGCCCCCAAAAATTGAATACAGTCTCTTATGTCAGGCTGAGGCCTGCCTGGTGTTTGGGTTTGAAAAATCGTAGATTTGCAGGCATACCGATCAGATATTATTTCGCTACTAATAAATACATTTGTGTTGAGCATTTGAAATAGTGAAGCAGTCCATTTAAAATATTTAAGGCAAGGGACGGGGAAGTGGATGTGATGCTGATGGTGCATGCAGAGGACGAGGCCGTGGCCAAGGTCAAAGTGGGCAACAACAAAGACCCACATCTTCTTGTTCGACCTTCCTGTCCCAGTTTCTAGGGGACCGCAGCACACCACTATTGAAGCCAGAGCAGTGTGAAACGGTTGTTGGTTGGATAGTGGATAATGCTTCCAGTCACTTAGCTACCACCACGTCTTCCACACGGTCAAGTCTGAGTAGCCGTGAGTGTGGTCCGGATATTCCTTACCCTGATCCTCCTTCCTCCCACCATGCCGAGTGCCCTGAGACAACTGATCCCACACTTGGACACTCTGAAGAGCTTTTGAGTTTTCCATTTCAAGATTCCAAACTCTCGGCTGGTCAACTTGAAGTGGAGACAGATGAGATCGCATGTAGAGATGCCCAAAGCTTTAACCAGCCCTGGTCACACAAAGGTGATGGTGGGAAAATGTCACAACAAGAGGTGGATGATGATGAGACACAATTGCCAGAAAGTCAGGAGGAGGAGCAGGGTACGGATGTGGAAGACGAGGTGGTGGATGACTATGTGACTGACCCAACCTGGCAGGAGGACATGCAGAGCGAGGGCAGCAGCACACATGGGGAAGGAGGCATATCACCCCAACAGGCAGGAAGAAGCAGTGTGGTGGCCATATAAAGAAGGCGTGCATCCATTCCCCGTAGCACCAACATGAGGGAAGTTGCCATTCCAACTGTTAGATATTCCCGAGTCTGGTTATTTTTTAAAGAATCTGCCGATAACCCCAAACAGGCCATTTGCAGCACCTGCCATGCTCACATCAGCAGGGCTAGCTAAACAACCAGCCTGACCACCACCAGCATAATCAGGCACCTGACAGCAAAGCACCCAACTTTGTGGGCCGAACCCCAGGCTCCAGGACCACTGTCTGCAGGTGACACCACTTCTTGAACTGTTTTGCGTAGAAGCCAATCCCCAGTACACCGTGCATGTGAAGATGCCTCTAGCCCTGCACCTGTTGTGGCCCACAGTAAAGCAGCACCATCATCAAGCCCGTCCACATCCTTGTCCCAGCTCAGCCTTCAGTTGTCTATAACCCAGTCTTTGGAACGCAGGCGGAAATACCCAGCCAATGCCCCACAGGCCACAGTCCTATATTCTACTATTTATCTTCTGGTTGCGCTAGAAATGCTGCCTTTTAGGCTCATTGAGATGGAAGCTTTCTGCAACCTGATGGAGGCGCCATCCCAAGGTACTCGGTACTATTTTTTCTGGTGTGCCGTACCAGCATTACACCAGCATGTGTCCCACAACATTACCCGAGCCCTCAACAATGCTGTTACAGGAAAAGTCCACCTGCCCACGGACACATGGATAAGTGCTTGTGGGCAGGGGTGGTACATCTCACTGACGGCACACTGAGTTAACATAGTGGAAGCCGAGATCCAGTCGGACCTTGGGATGGAACACATCCTCCCCATGCTGTGGATTTCTGACCCTACATCAATCAGGGATGCCCCCACAGTCTACAGCTCCTGCACCTCCTCTTCATCATCCATCTCTGAAATCAACACATCAGTCAGAAGCTGGAAGCTCTGCAGCACCGCCTCAGCCAAGCGGCAACAGGCTGTGCTGAAGCTAATCTGCATAGGTGACAAACCGCACAATGTAGAAGAGCTGTGGATAGCACTGAAAGAGCAGTCAGATGTTTGGAGGACAACACTGAACCTATAGCCAGGCATGGTTGTGTGTGACAATGGCCGTAACCTGGTGGTGGCTCTGAGGCAAGGTGAGCTCACACACTTACCTTGCTTGGCCGATGTGCTTAACCTCGTGGTTCAACGTTTTCGGAAAAGCTACCCGGAGCTGCCGGATTTGCTAGTGAAAGTACGCTGTTGGTCTGCCCATTTTAGAAAGTCAGCTACAGCTTCAGCCAGCCTTGCCATGCTTCAGCAGCATTTGCATCTTCCAGCTCACCGGTTGGTGTGTGATATCCCCACGCACTGGAACTCTACGCTGCATATGTTGGAAAGGATTTGTGAGCAGATGAGGGCAGTTGTTGACTACCAACATCAACAAGGCCTTCGATATTCAGTTCAGACTCCACACATAAGACCTCAGGAGTGGACATGGATGTCAGACATATGTACCATCCTCCAAAACTTTGAGGACTGCACCAAGATGGTGAACGGCGATGATGCCATAATTAGCATCACCATCCCGCTTCTCAGCATTCTGAAAACCTCTCTGCTCACAATTAAAGAGAATGCATTGCAGGCAGAGCATGAGGACATGGAGCAAGGAACCATACAGGGGGATTACACTCAGCTCAGCCTCATGTCTTCTTAACGTGGATTGGTAGTCAATGAGGAGGAGGAGGAGGAGGAAGAACAGGAACTACTTTCATGCACTATAGACGGTGCTACAAACACAGCTGTCATACCGTCTGTTCAGCAGGGATGGCCTGAGGACAGGAAGGAGGTGGATGAGGATGAGGAAGAGGAGGACAGCATGGTCAGTCGTCCTGTTGATGAGGACACGGAAGTCTTGCCTGTTAGCAGTCTGGCACGCATGGCTGACTTTATGTTGCACTGCATTTCACGTGACCCTCGCATTATAAAAATTTTGGGTGACACTCATTACTGGCTGGTGACACTTCTCGACCCATTCTACAAGAAGAACTTTCAATCTCGCTGACCAGAGGCAGAGAGGTGTACTAAAATGTTGCAGTACCAGAGGGCTCTTGTAGCGGAATTACTTAGAAAATTCCCATGTGAGAATGCTGGCAGCAGACGTCAGAGTTTGCTGTACAACCAAGGAGTCCAAGCCAGAGAGACAGAAGTACAATCCAGCTCAGGCAGGGGAACAATGGCAAAGTTCTGGGACAGTTTTCTCAGACCCTCCCATCGTCCCTGGACAGAGGTAAGGGGTGCTGTCACAAGAAGTGCAATGTTTGGGAAGATGCTGAGGGAGTACCTTGCAGATCATACAAATGTCCTCTGGGATTTCTCTGTGCCTTTTAATTATTGGGTATCCAAGCTGGACACGTAGCATGAACTGGCTCTCTATGCCTTGGAGGTACTGGCCTTCCCTGCTGCTAGCGTTCTGTCAGAGCGCGTTTTTAGGGCCGCTGGTGGAATTATAACAGATAAGCGCATCTACCTGTCAACTGAAAATGCTGACAGGCTGACTCTTATAAAAATGAACAAGGGCTGGATTGGGAAAGACTTCTGTACACCACCAAGTGAAAACAGCGGAACATAACCTCAAATACATTCTCTCTTTTGGGGAGTTGTATTCTCATGCGCCTCTTCACAACCACACATGGCTATACGCTTCCTTCCAGATTTGGTCTGTTTGTTCTTATCCTCCTCCTTATCCTCATCCTCATCCTCATCATCCATAACCAGTAGAGCACCAGAGTTAACTGATTCCATGATGCCAAAGGCACAACATTTTTTTTTGCAAGGGTGTAAATATTATGCCCGTAACTAATTGGAAACCAAAACATATGTTACTCCCACAGGGGGAAATATAATAAAAAAGAGATGTAAGTCTATTTATTCCATGTATTCTTATATTTACCATTTTCCCAATCTCTGGACAGTCCTGTTATGAGGTAGTGTATACCTCAACAATAGAAAATTATTCAAAGACTTTTAAATTATATTTTTATTTATAGCCCTGTCTCTGAGCTGTTGCTTGGGACAAACATATCTCATTGGGCACATTCAGGCTTCAAATCTATGAACCTGTGTTCGCCCCTCCCTTATGTTATTTAATTTCATCGGTGAATTCACATTTTTTATTTCTTTGTTTAATTTCATTATGATTTAGCTTTATGTCTCCTCATTGTCCACCACTAGATCACCAGGCTTATTGGCCTCTGGGCCGCTACAGGCAGTCAATTTTTTGGCAAGGGTGTCTTGGATGCCCATAGTATGTTTTTAATAAATGTATTCCCCTTGGGGAAATGTTTGTCAGCCTGTAGGCACTTAGTGTATGTTCATTATAAGTATGGGAGACACAATCCTTTACATTGTGCCTACGTTTGTAATGAGGCCTTCAGCAATGTCTCCTCATTCTCCACCACTATATCACCAGGGTTCACATGTTCTGTGCTGCTACAGACAGTCAATTTTTTGGCAAGGATGTCTCAGATGCCCATAGTATGTTTTTAATCAATGTATCCCCCTTGGGGAAATTTTTCTCAGGCCATAGGCACTTAGTGTAAGGCCATTACAAGTGTAGGAGATACAATCCTTTTCATTGGGCCTAGGTTTGTAATGAGGCCTTAGTAGAGTCTCCTTATTCTCCACCACTAGATCACTAGGGTTCACGTGTTCTGTGCTGCTACAGACAGTCAATTTTTGGTGAGGGTGTCTTGGATGCCCATAGTATGTTTTAATCAATGTATCCCCCTTGGGGAAATGTTTCTCAGGCCATAGGCACTTAGTGTATGGGCATTACAAGTGTAGGAGACACAATCCTTTACTTTGGGCCTAGGTTTGTAATGAGGCCTTCAGCAATGTCTCCTCATTCTCCACCACTAGATCACCAAGGTTCACGTGTTCTGTGCTGCTACAGACAGTCAATTTCTTGGCAAGGGTGTCTATGATCCACATGAAATATTTTAAAAAATTTTCCCCCCATGAGCAAATGCTTGTCAGGCCAGGCACTCCATTACAAGTGTCAGAGACCAACACCCCTACATTGGGCCTACTTCTTAGCTCTGTCGCCTGCAATGTCTCCTCTTTACCAGCCACTAGATCACCAGGGTGAACGTGCTCTGTATGGTGAATTTTGGGCAAGGGGGCTGTGATGGCACTATTTTATTTAGTATAAAAAGGACCCCACATTGGGGAATTGTTTGTCAGCTCATGCCCTCCATTACACGTCTCAGAGACCCACACCCCTATACTGGGCCTACTTCTTAACTCTGTTTCCTGCAATGTCTCTTCCTTATCTCCGACGACATGACCTTGTTGAACGTGTTCTCTACTTTTAGAGGCCACAGAATTTTGAGCAAGGGGGGCTGTGATGGCAATAGTATATTTTTAAAAATGGTACCCGCCATTGCTGAAACCACATCTTTATTGGCAAAGACTTCATAACCTTTGTGTACCTTAAAGAGCTCACTTGAAAAGCTGCTCTTTGTGTTGCCTGGTTGCTGACATTGGACACAATACACTTCATATAAATTTGATAAAGCAATGCTGTTAGTTTTGCTCAGTAGTTCATTAAAAATATTTCTTTGTTTGCTATATTAGTTTTTTTTGCATTTTAAAAGGCTGAAAAAAGGCTGAAAATGCTGACAGGCTAAAAATGAACAAGGGCTGGATTGGGAAAGACTTCTGTACACCACCAAGTGAAAACAGCGAAACATATCCTCAAATACATTCTCTCTTTTGGGGAGTTGTATTCTCATGCACCTCTTCACAACCACACATGGGTATACACAGGGCCATATTTGCCACTAGCCACTGGAGGGCACGTGTCTAGGGGCGCCGGGCTGCAGGGGGCGGCACCGAGACAAAGACTTTTTTTGTTTTTTTTAACCTCCCCTCCGTTAGACAAGCCATGAAATCTGTTGTCTTTTCAGGGGGGGGGGGGGAGGGTCGAGGTCAAGAGTGCCCCTCCATGTTCACTTCGATGCTGGGAGCTGACTGACCCAGGAAGTAGTGGCTCCACAACTTCCGGAGTGAGAGAGGTCCCTGCATCCGAGGTGCTGCAAAGTCTTTGTGTGCATGTGAAGAGGATGTGATCTTCTCTCTCACTGCACACTCAAAGCAGAGGAGGTCCGAGGTAGACGACATGGGAGGAGGACACAGGAGCAGGTGAGCGCTCATAGAGCTGAAGATGGGGGGAGTCTGGTGACAGGGGAGGCTGGAGCTGCTGTACACTGGTGATGGGAGGCTGGAGCTGTTGCATACTGGTGATGGGAGGCTGGAGCTGCTGTATACTGGTGATGGGAGGCTGGAGCTGCTGGCTGTATACTGGTGACGGGGAGGCTGGAGCTGCTATATACTGGTGATGGGAGGCTGGAGCTGCTATATGCTGGTGAGCAGGGGAGGCTGGAGCTGCTATATACTGGTGACAGGGGAGGATAGAGCTGCTATATACTGGTGACAGGGGAGGCTGGAGATGCTCTATACTGGTGAACAGGAGAGGCTGGTGCTGATATATACTGATGAACAGGGGAGGCTGAAGATATATACTGGTGAACAGGGGAGGCTGGAGATGTATACAGGTGACAGGGGACCAGGGCACACTTTATAGGCCTCCAGCAGTGTCTGATATAGATGACTCCTTACAGGATACATTCACAGTGGTTGTAGCACTACGACATTGTTCAGGTTCCCAGAGTGTCTTATATAGGTTGCCCCTAAATAGAATACACTTTTTTAGCACTTTTTCACTACAGCACATTTTCTGTGGTTTTTCCACACCTTATGTTAATATAGGTTTTGCAATATTGCACATATTATTGCACTTTAGTGTAATTTTTATTTATATAATTTTTATTTATTCATCTATTTTGGCACCTTATTAGACGGTTTTTGTTGGATTTATTCCTAATAGGACACACATATATATTCTATTTGTTCAGCACTAGTGCACCTTGGTTTTTATACATTGTGTGGCTAAAAAAAATTTTATGAATTGGTGCCGCTGCACAGATATATATATATATATATATTAATTTTGTAGATATTCTTATTGTCACTATATTTTTTAGGGGTTCTCTGTGTCTGCTATTTACCATATATTCTAATATTTTTATGCACCACCTGGCATTTTATATTTATGTATTGTTTGTATGTTCCTATACCTATACATTGATTATTATATGTGCTTCTATCAGCTGTTATATTAATTATGTTACATATATTTTAATATTATTATTTCTTCAATAAAATATTTATTTTATAGAATATTGTCTTTTTGCACAAATTTCTTGGGAGGATTTGTTTTGGTAAACAGTGCTAGACAGAATTTATTTTACATACAATTGGTTACCCATCTGATTGAATTGGTGACAGGGGAGGCTGGAGCTGCTACATACTGGTGAACAGGGGAGGCTGGAGCTGCTATATACTGGTGACAGGGGAGGCTGGAGCTGCTGTATACTGGTGACAGGGGAGGCTGGAGCTGCTACATACTGGTGAACAGGGGAGGCTGGAGCTGCTATATACCGGTGACAGGGGAGGCTGGAGATGCTATATACTGGTGACGGGGAGGCTGGAGCTGCTATATACTGGTGACAGGGGAGGCTGTAGCTGCTATATACTGGTGAACAGGAGAGGCTGGTGCTGATATATACTGGTGAACAGGGGAGGCTGGAGCTGTATACTGGTGACAGGGGAGGCTGAATGTTATGATCTGGTGGCCTAGGAGCAGCATGAGACGGACTCTGGAGAAGGTGGTCCCTGTACTGTCCGCAAACCCTGAACCTAGCAGCGCCACTAGAAGTAGCCGTGCGGGGTACCTAACACTCCCTAGACCCCTCGGCACAGCCTAACTACCCCTAAAGACAGAAACAGGAAACTTATCTTGCCTCAGAGAAAATCCCCAAAGGATAGATAGCCCCCCACAAATATTGACTGTGAGAGGAGAGGGAAATAACATACGCAGATATGAAATCAGATTTTAGCATAGGAGGCCATACTAGCTAAAAAGAAAGAAAAGAAAAGAGTACTATGCGGTCAGTATAAAAACACTAGAAAATATCCACCGCAGAAAATACGGATCACCACATCTGACTAAAGACATGGGGGGTATATCTGCATCTCCAGAGAAATAGCTAGGCTGCAAAAAATCCTTCACAGACTAAGCTGGACAAGACAAAAACATGAAAAAGCACAGAACTATAAGGTCCACTGCAGGTGGACAGCAAAAACAAAGCCAGGACTTATCTTTGTAGAAAAGCACAGCAAATTGGAGAGACCAGCAGGGAAGTGAATCCTTCCAGAACAATGGACAACTGGCACAGACTAAAGGATCCTGCAAAGCTATATACCCCAGTCAGTTTTGCAATTAGTAGATACACCTGTCCACTCCTGCAGTCCAGGCACAACTGCATTACCCTCTACAACCACCGGAGGGAGCCCAAAAGCTGAATTCACAACAGCTGAAGCTGCTATTTACTGGTGAACAGGGGAGGCTGGAGTTGCTATATACTGGTGAACAGGGGAGGTTGGAGCTGCTATATACTGGTGACAGGCGAGGCTGGAGCTGCTTTATATTGGTGAGCAGGGGAGGCTGGTGCTGCTATATAATGGTGACAGGGGAGGCTAGAGCTGCTGTATACTGGTGACAGGGCAGGCTGGAGCTGCTATATACTGGTGAACAGGGGAGGCTGGAGCTGCTATATACTGGTGAACAGGGGAGACTGGAGCTTCCAAAGACATACTGATAGGGATTCTAGATTGTGAACCCCATTGGGGACAGCGATGATAATGTGTGCAAACTGTAAAGCGCTGCATAATATGTTAGCGCTATATAAAAATAAAGATTATTATTATTATTATTCTGTATACTTGTGAACAGGGGAGGCTGGAGCTTCTGTATACTGGTGAACAGGGGAGGATGGAGTTGCTATATACTAGTGACAGGAGCTGCTATATACTGGGGAACAGGGGAGGCTGGCAGTGGCGGGCTGGGCTGGGTGTCAGGAAGCATTTTCCCCCTGGGCCGGTCCGCAGGCAGCTGTTCAGGGCTGCCGGAGGACCAGCACTGTACTTTTGATTGCGGCTGCCAAAATTTAATTTGCAGCCGGGTGTCACGCACGTGCCCAGACTGGTTGGCGCGGGCATACGGGGGTGTGGCCCCACTGGACCACAGACCAAACTTCCCTGGAAGGGGCGTAACTAAGTAGCTTCCTAGGTGTTCGCTGGAGCCTCTGATGGTGAGGTCAGACTTGTGCAATAGGAAGCTACCAGGTGCCACTCCAGGGTAATGTCTGGCTGTGGCTGCTGATCCCACTAAAGAACGGAGCGAGCACGGCTGGCACACTGGCTGACAGGCGGGCACGGCTGGGACACAGGCAGGCAGACGGGTACAACAGACACTGGCGGGCAGGCGGACACGACTGGCTCTCTGGTAGGCAGGCAGGTACGGCTGGAACATAGGAAGAACCGGTAGGGACCGGTCTGCAGGCAGGTATGTGAAACAGGTAGGAACCTGTTCAGACAGGAGGACTAAGTAACAAGTAGAGAAAGACCGCAAGAGCGGATGCAGAGCGAAAGCACAAGAGCTAGAACCAAGAACAGAAACGCAGGAGGCTGAGTACGAGTAGAAGGTGGAACTAAGAGAAGAGAAGGAGAAGGCAAAGCCAAGGACGGAGCCGCAAGAGGCGGAGCCAAGAGCAGAGACGCTGGAGTCGGAGCCAAGAGCAGAGACGCTGGAGGCGGAGCCAAGAGCGGAGACACTGGAGGAGGAGCCAAGAGCGGAGACGCTGGAGGCGGAGCCAAGAGCGGAGACGGAGCCAAGAGCGGAGACGCTGGAGGCGGAGCCAAGAGCGGAGATGCTGGAGGCGGAGCCAAGAGCGGAGACGCTGGAGGCGGAGCCAAGAGCGGAGATGCTGGAGGCGGAGCCAAGAGCGGAGACGCTGGAGGCAGAGCCAAGAGCAAAGCCACAGAGTGCGGAGCAAGGTCTGGGTGTAGAGCTGAGAGCAAAACCACAGAGTGTAAAGCAAGTTCAGAGTGCAGAGCAAAGTACAGAGAGACACAGAAGCACAGGTTGTGGTAGAACTGAGCAAAGAGAAGCAGAGCCACAGACAGTGGCGAACAGAGCAGAAAAGGCAAACCAAGACAGATATAAACAGACAGTGGAATAGGACTAGACTAAGACAGAGTCAGGAACGAGACAAGACACAGAGACATAGACACAAGCCAGGGTATGATGCCCCTCTGGGTGGCAGACAAAGGCCAGGGTACGAAGCCCCGCTGGGTGGCTACACAAGACAGAGACCAGGGTACTAAGCCCCACTGGGTGGCTACACAGGACTCAGACCAGGGTACAACGCCCCCCTGGGTGGCAGACAAGAGAGAGTAACCGAGACAGGACCTGGCACCTCAGCAGCAAGAACTGACTGAGGGAGTAAGTTGCACAGGCCCAGAGCACAGGGTGGAGCTGCACTATATACAGGAGGCCTCTTGGTAATTGGTCAGGAACTGATTAGACAGATGCACCTGATTCCTATAAGAACCAGAGAGTTCAGGCGCCGGCCCCCTATACACATAGCCATGAAGCATGCACAGAGCAGACACACAGAACATGGAGCTGGCATGAAACAGAAACCACATCATGGCCTGGAGCAGTGGGTAAGATTGTGTGAGAGATGTGAGGCCATGCCGTGATGCCAGCAGAGTTGTTACAGTCCCCCCCTTTACGGCCCCTCTTCTTCAAGCCCGCCAGAATAACTTGTAGAAGAAGGATAGGAGCACACATAGTCCAGGCCAACATGACATCTTCAGGGTAGAATAAGGCAGGCGGGTCACCAGGAATCTCATAAAACAAAGTCTCTTGGTGCTCAACAGGGTTAGCTTCCACAATGAGCTGGACCACCTCCTTCAGGTAGACAGGTAACAGGGAATTGAATGCTGCTGTCTTAACATCTTCACCAGCCGGACACATGGAAACTGGAAGCCTTCTCATAGGATTCAACTTTTGCCCGACAGGTAGCAGAGATGTTCTTAGGTACGGAACACAAGAAAAGTCATTAGAGATGAGAGTGGAGAACAACAGCTCCACCGGGTCAGAGAAAAATTTAAGTGAACAAACTTCTTTTTTGAAATCTTCACCAGCCGGCCACAAGGATGCTGAAGGTATCCACATAGGAACCATCTTCTGCCCGTTATCCAGAAGAAATCGTCCAAACGGCGGGGATGTTCCTAGGAACAGATGACAGAAATAGTCGTGGGAGATGTGTGGAGAGATAGTCACCGCTTCCCCATCTTCAGTGACGTTAGCACACCTTGACTCGACGACTAACTGTTTACTGGTATAGTCATTGGAGATGTGTGGAGACCTCGTCACCGTTTCCCCATCTTCAGTGACATCAGCACACCTTGACTCGACAACTAACTGTTTACTGGTATAGTCGCTGGAGATGTGTGGAGACATCGTCACCGTTTCCCCATCTTCAGTGACGTCAGCACACCTTGACTAGAAGACTAGCAGACCAGCTGAAGAAGATGACACTGCTGAGAGTCTTTGACGCATGGGAACCAGACACTTCTCAAGACTGGGTAAGTTCAAATGAAGCACTTTACTGGAACTCTTGACCAGAGCGGGTGGTAGAGTCCTTGGCTCAGAATGACCCATGGGCATAACAGACAGCATACGGAAAACAAACTTCTTCGTGTATAAGGCTCCAACTTGGAGCTGTAGTTGTCCTTGCAGGACTAGACTGCTCTTTAGCAGGGCTCGGCCATTATCAGGCAACGCCCACACCGGGTTCTGGAGCTGTAGAACGGAGACCATACACTGACTCCGAATGATAGGCGGCTTAAACACACCAAAGCTCCCAGAAGGCAGAGAAACAGTCATTAACTTTGATGGAGAGGAAGTACTCTCGCCAGGGGCAGCCTCTCCTACTGGCCCAGGGTTTTGGAGTACAGGCTTCACAGGGCAAAGACCATCTGAATGTTCTTTACAACCACAGGGATACCGTATTTCAATCTCAGCACCAGATTCAGGCTGCAGATTTGCCAGACCCCTCTTATTAGACCTCTTGGATCTTGCTCGGGTGGCCGTTTTGGCGGGTTGTGGAACAGATGAGTCTTGGACGGTCATGTACGGAAGTGACGGTTTACCTACAGGTTTCTTTCGTCTGGACCGCCTCTGTGAGCTTGAAGGGGAAGACTTTTCAGGAGATGCAGTACTTGGCTCATCGAAGGCTTTACAGAAGGCCACCAGGAAGGCCGGCAGATTCGAGATGATGGGGTCCCCTGCTTCCCAAAGGGGATCGCACCACATCAAAGCATCTCCTCTAAGGTAGGCCATTAAGAAACCTACTTTCAACCAGTCAGTGGGGAATTGGGTAGCATGCCACTTGAAATAACGCAAGCAGTGCTCCAGGAACACACGACATTGCTTTGGGTCCCCATAGTAGCATGGAGGATCTGCTGGCTTGGATTCGTCATTAGGAGCGTAGGCTTGAAGTCGATCGAACAGCTCATTAGAGATGACAATAGGGGATGGAGCAGTGAAGGACTGGCTTTCAGACTGGGTAAGCATTTTCCTTGGAGGCCAATACTGGCAAGAAGAGAGTTCATCTTGCTCCGAGAGTGAAGGCACATGGGACTCAGTGGGGACCATGGCCTGTGCAAACTGTCACGCACGCGCCCAGACTGGTTGGCGCGGGCATACGGGGGTGTGGCCCCACTGGACCACAGACCAAACTTCCCTGGAAGGGGTGTAACTAAGTAGCTTCCTAGGTGTTCGCTGGTGCCTCTGATGGTGAGGTCAGACTTGTGCAATAGGAAGCTACCAGGTGCCACTCCAGGGTAATGTCTGGCTGTGGCTGCTGATCCCACTAAAGAACGGAGCGGGCACGGCTGGCACACTGGCTGACAGGCGGGCATGGCTGGGACACAGGCAGGCAGACGGGTACAACAGACACTGGCGGGCAGGCGGACACGACTGGCTCTCTGGTAGGCAGGCAGGTACGGCTGGAACATAGGAAGAACCGGTAGGGACCGGTCTGCAGGCAGGTATGTGAAACAGGTAGGAACCTGTTCAGACAGGAGGACTAAGTAACAAGTAGAGAAAGACTGCAAGAGCGGATGCAGAGCGAAAGCACAAGAGCTAGAACCAAGAACAGAAACGCAGGAGGCTGAGTACGAGTAGAAGGTGGAACTAAGAGAAGAGAAGGAGAAGGCAAAGCCAAGGACAGAACCGCAAGAGGTGGAGCCAAGAGCAGAGACGCTGGAGGCGGAGCCAAGAGTGGAGATGCTGGAGGCGGAGCCAAGAGCGGAGGCGCTGGAGACGGGGCCAAGAGCGGAGACGCTGGAGGCGGAGCCAAGAATGGAGACGCTGGAGGCGGAGCCAAGAGCGGAGACGCTGGAGGCGGAGCCAAGAGCGGAGACGCTGGAGGCAGAGCCAAGAGCGGAGACGCTGGAGGCGGAGCCAAGAGCAAAGCCACAGAGTGCGGAGCAAGGTCTGGGTGCAGAGCTGAGAGCAAAGCCACAGAGTGTAAAGCAAGGTCAGAGTGCAGAGCAAAGTACAGAGAGCAGAGCTGAGGGAAAAGCTAAGAGACACAAAAGCACAGGTTGTGGTAGAACTGAGCAAAGAGAAGCAGAGCCACAGACAGTGGCGAACAGAGCAGAAAAGGCAAACCAAGACAGATATAAACAGACAGAGGAATAGGACTAGACTAAGACAGAGTCAGGAACGAGACAAGACACAGAGACATAGACACAAGCCAGGGTATGATGCCCCTCTGGGTGGCAGACAAAGGCCAGGGTACGAAGCCCCGCTGGGTGGCTACACAAGACAGAGACCAGGGTACTAAGCCCCACTGGGTGGCTACACAGGACTCAGACCAGGGTACAACGCCCCCCTGGGTGGCAGACAAGAGAGAGTAACCGAGACAGGACCTGGCACCTCAGCAGCAAGAACTGACTGAGGGAGTAAGTTGCACAGGCCCAGAGCACAGGGTGGAGCTGCACTATATACAGGAGGCCTCTTGGTATTTGGTCAGGAACTGATTAGACAGATGCACCTGATTCCTGTAAGAACCAGAGAGTTCAGGCGCCGGCCCCCTATACACATAGCCATGAAGCATGCACAGAGCAGAGACACAGAACATGGAGCTGGCATGAAACAGAAAGCACATCATGGCCTGGAGCAGTGGGTAAGATTGTGTGAGAGATGTGAGGCCATGCCATGATGCCAGCAGAGTTGTTACACCGGGCTGGCAGACTCCTTACTGATCTTGCGCGATGCATCCACATGTATTCGCCTCTTTGAGATGCAAATACATTTGAATGTATGATAATCGGCACAGAGCAGAGCATTGTGTTTTTTCCCGCACCGCAGCCTAGAGTGCAACAGAGTGATTAGGTCATCATGCTGCTACCTTGTCACACTGCTGCTGCTGGCAACGCAGAGCGGGGCAGAAGAGGCGGGGACGCAGCAGCCGGCATGAAGGATGGTGAGCAGCGCTCCGATGAAGAGCAGAAGCTGAGCTGCTGAAGATTAGAGATCTGTCATTTGCTGTGTATAGGGAATGGGCCATGTTGTTACAATGCCATGTGGCTGCCCTCGTGGAATACTGTGTGTGTGTGTGTGTGTGTATGAGCGTGTGTGTGTGTTTGAGTGTGTATGTGTATGAGTGTGTAAGGGCTCATACTCACATGTGAGAAACTCAGACAAGTCTCTTATGTCAATACCCGGCACTGCCGCCGCCACTCGGATAGGAGCATTCAGCTTAGTAGAATGCGACACATGTACACATGCGACGCGTCTTTCCAGACCGCAGCATGTCTATTTATTTTGCGGAGACACTCCGTCTCCGCAAGATGAATGTCACCCGTACAATATTTTGGACGTGATGATTCCGCAAGGTTCAATGAACACATGAGGAGTCACCTACATTCAGAAGCCGGCAGCACTTTGGACAGAGCAGACATATGCTGCGTCCAAAGCGCTGCCTGATACTGACCATGAGAAAAGGAGAGAATAGAATATAAAATTTTATTAGACTATATGTAAACCACACAAAAATATTAAAAACACTGAAAAAACTCATATATTTATATACTAATGCTTGTCTTTATTGTCAGCGCTCCGTTAGTAGAAGTGAGTGGTGTCTAAAATCAGCTTGCCAATCTGCGCTTACTCACTGAGACTGGTTTCACACTGGTGTTTTTTTCAAGTCAGGCAAAATCAGGTTTTTTAGCCAAATCCTGATCCTTTCAGGATCCAGTTTTTTGTCCATTCACTTTAATGGTGTCAGGAAGCAACCTGAAGTAACTGGATTCTACCTGACACCATTAACCCCTTTCTGCCATTAGACGTACTATTGCGTCCATGTGGGGTGGGCTTTACTTCCCAAGGACGCAATAGTACGTCATATGCGATCGGCAGCGCTCACGGGGGGAGCGCCGCCGATCGCGGCCGGGTGTCAGCTGTTTATCGCAGCTGACATCCGGCACTATGTGCCAGGAGCGGTCACGGACCGCCCCCGGCACATTAACCCCCGGCACACCGCGATCAAAGATGATCGCAATGTGCCGGCGGTGCAGGGAAGCACCGCGCAGGGAGGGGGCTCCCTGCGGGCTTCCCTGAGCCCCCCGCAGCAACGCGATGTGATCGCGTTGCTGCGAGGGTCTCACCTCCCTCCCTGCTCCCTCCAGCCCGGGATCCAAGATGGCCGCGGATCCGGGTCCTGCAGGGAGGGAGGTGGCTTCACAGAGCCTGCTCAGAGCAGGCACTGTGAAGGCTGCAGCGCTGCATGTCAGATCAGTGATCTGACAGAGTGCTGTGCAAACTGTCAGATCACTGATCTGTGATGTCCCCCCCTGGGACAAAGTAAAAAAGTAAAAAAAAAAAATTTCAAATGTGTAAAAAAAAATAAAAAAAAATATTCCAAAATAATGAAAAAAAAAATAAAAATATTATTCCCATAAATACATTTCTTTATCTAAATATAAAAACAAAAACAATAAAAGTACACATATTTAGTATCGCCGCGTCCGTAACGGCCCGACCTATAAAACTGGCCCACTAGTTAACCCCTTCAGTAAACACCGTAAGAAAAAAAAAAAAAAAACGAGGCAAAAAACAACGCTTTATTATCATACCGCCGAACAAAAAGTGGAATAACACGCGATCAAAAAGACAGATATAACTAACCATGGTACCGCTGAAAACGTCATATTGTCCCGCAAAAAACGAGCTGCCATACAGCATCATCAGCAAAAAAATAAAAAAGTTATAGTCCTGAGAATAAAGCGATGCAAAAATAATTATTTTTTCTATAAAATAGTTTTTATCGTATAAAAGCGCCAAAACATAAAAAAATGATATAAATGAGGTGTCGCTGTAATCGTACTGACCCGAAGAATAAAACTGCTTCATCAATTTTACCAAACGCGGAACGGTATAAACGCCTCCCCCAAAAGAAATTCATGAATAGCTGGTTTTTGGTCATTCTGCCTCACAAAAATCGGAATAAAAAGCGATCAAAAAATGTCACATGCCCGAAAATGTTACCAATAAAAACATCAACTCGTCCCGCAAAAAACAAGCCCTCACATGTCTCTGTGGACCAAAATATAGAAAAATTATAGCTCTCAAAATGTGGTAACGCAAAAAATATTTTTTGCAATAAAAAGCGTCTTTCAGTGTGTGACGGCTGCCAATCATAAAAATCCGCTAAAAAACCCGCTATAAAAGTAAATCAAACCCCCCTTCATCACCCCCTTAGTTAGGGAAAAATTAAAAAAATGTATTTATTTCCATTTTCCCATTAGGGCTAGGGTTAGAGTTAGGGCTAGGGTTAGGGCTAGGGTTAGGGCTAGGGTTAGGGCTAGGGTTAGGGTTAGGGTTAGGGCTAGGGTTAGGGCTAGGGTTAGGGCTAGGGTTAGGGTTAGGGTTAGGGCTAGGGTTAGGGTTAGGGTTAGGGCTAGGGTTAGGGCTAGGGTTAGGGTTAGGGCTAGGGTTAGGGCTAGGGTTAGGGCTAGGGCTAGGGCTAGGGTTAGGGTTAGGGCTAGGGTTAGGGCTAGGGTTAGGGCTAGGGTTAGGATTAGGGTTAGGGCTAGGGTTAGGGCTAGGGCTACAGTTTGGGTTGGGGCTAAAGTTACAGTTAGGGTTTAGATTACATTTACGGTTGGGAATAGGGTTGGGATTAGGGTTAGGGGTGTGTCAGGGTTAGAGGTGTGGTTAGGGTTACTGTTGGGATTAGGGTTAGGGATGTGTTTGGATTAGGGTTTCAGTTATAATTGGGGGGTTTCCACTGTTTAGGCACATCAGGGGCTCTCCAAACGCGACATGGCGTCCGATCTCAATTCCAGCCAATTCTGCGTTGAAAAAGTAAAACAGTGCTTCTTCCCTTCCGAGCTCTCCCGTGTGCCCAAACAGGGGTTTACCCCAACATATGGGGTATCAGCGTACTCAGGACAAATAGGACAACAACTTTTGGGGTCCAATTTCTCCTGCTACCCTTGGGAAAATACAAAACTCGGGGCTAAAACATATTTTTTGTGGGAAAAAAAAAGATTTTTTATTTTCACGGCTCTGCGTTATAAACTGTAGTGAAACACTTGGGGGTTCAAAGTTCTCACAACACATCTAGATTAGTTCCCTGGGGGGTCTAGTTTCCAATATGGGGTCACTTGTGGGGGGTTTCTACTGTATAGGTACATTAGGGGTTCTGCAAACGCAATGTGACGTCTGCAGACCATTCCATCTAAGTCTGCATTCCAAATGGCGCTCCTTCCCTTCCGAGCTCTGCCATGCGCTCAAACGTTGGTTTCCCCCAACATACGGGGTATCAGCGTACTCAGGACAAATTGGACAACAACTTTTGCGGTCGAATTTCTCCTCTTACCCTCGGGAAAATACAAAACTGGGGGCTAAAAAATAATTTTGGGGGGAAAGATTTTTTTTTTAATTTTCACGGCTCTGCGTTACAAACTGTAGTGAAACACTTGGGGGTTCAAAGCTATCACAACACATCTAGATGAGTTCCTTAGGGGGTCTAGTTTCCAAAATGGTGTCACTTGTGGGAGGTTTCTACTGTTTAGGTACATTAGGGGCTCTGCAAATGCAATGTGACACCTGCAGACCATTCCATCTAAGTCCTCATTCCAAATGGAGCTCCTTCCCTTCCGAGCCCTCCCATGCGCCCAAACAGTGGTTCCCCCCCACATATGGGGTATCAGCGCACTCAGGACAAATTGGACAACAAATTGTGGGGTCGAATTTCTCCTGTTACCCTCGGGAAAATACAAAACTGGGGGCTAAAAAATAATTTTTGTGGGAAAAAATTTTTGTTTTATTTTTACGGCTCTCCATTATAAACTTCTGTGAAGCCCTTGGTGGGTCAAAGCGCTCAGCACACATCTAGATAAGTTCCTAAGGGGGTCTACTTTCCAAAATGGTGTCACTTGTGGGGGGTTTCTACTGTTTAGGTACATTAGGGGCTCTGCAAACGCAATGTGACACCTGCAGACCATTCCATCTAAGTCTGCATTCAAATGGCACTCCTTCCCTTCTGAGCCCTCCCATGTGCCCAAACAGTGGTTCCCCCCACATATGGTGTATGATCGCACTCAGGACAAATTGGGCAACAAATTTTGGGGTCCAATTTCTCCTGTTACCCTCAGGAAAATACAAAACTGGGGGCTAAAAAAATAATTTTTGTGGGAAAAAAATTTTGTTTTATTTTTACGGCTCTGCATTATAAACTTCTGTGAAGCACTTGGTGGGTCAAAGTGCTCACCACACCTCTAGATAAGTTCCTTAGGGGGTCTACTTTCCAAAATGGTGTCATTTGTGGGGGGTTTCAATGTTTAGGCACATCAGTGGCTCTTCAAACGCAACATGGCGTCCCATCTCAATTCCTGTCAATTTTGCTTTGAAAAGTCAAACGGCGCTCCTTCCCTTCCGAGCTCTCCCATCCACCCAAACAGTGGTTTACCCCCACATATGGGGTATCAGCGTACTCAGGACAAATTGTACAACAACTTTTGGGGTCCAATTTCTTCTCTTACCCTTGGGAAAATAAAAAATTGGGGGCAAAAAGATAATTTTTGTGAAAAAATATGATTTTTTATTTTTACGGTTCTACATTATAAACTTCTGTGAAGCACTTGGTGGGTCAAAGTGCTCACCACACCTCTAGATAAGTTCCTTAGGGGGTCTACTTTCCAAAATGGTGTCACTTGTGGGGGGTTTCAATGTTTAGCCACATCAGGGGCTCTCCAAACGAAACATGGCGTCCCATCTCAATTCCAGTCAATTTTGCATTGAAAAGTCAAATGGCACTCCTTCGCTTCCGAGCTCTGCCATGCGCCCAAACAGTGGTTTACCCCCACATGTGGGGTATTGGCATACTCAGGACAAATTGTACAACAATGTTTGGGGTCCATTTTCTCCTGTTACCCTTGGTAAAATAAAACAAATTGGAGCTGAATTAAATTTTTTGTGAAAAAAAGTTAAATGTTCATTTTTATTTAAACATTCAAAAAATTCCTGTGAAGCACCAGAAGGGTTAATAAACTTCTTGAATATGGTTTTGAGCACCTTGAGGGGTGTAGTTTTTAGAATGGTGTCACACTTGGGTATTTTCTATCATATAGACCCCTCAAAATGACTTCAAATGAGATGTGGTCCCTAAAATAAAATGGTGTTGTAGAAATGAGAAATTGCTGGTCAACTTTTAACCCTTATAACTCCCTAACAAAAAAAAATTTTGGTTCCAAAATTGTGCTGATGTAAAGTAGACATGTGGGAAATGTTACTTATTAAGTATTTTGTGTGACATATCTCTGTGATTTAATTGCATAAAAATTCAAAGTTGGAAAATTGCGAAATTTTCATAATTTTTGCCAAATTTCCATTTTTTTCACAAATAAACGCAGGTACTATCAAATAATTTTTACCATTGTCATGAAGTACAATATGTCATGAGAAAACAATGTCAGAATCACCAGGATCCATTGAAGCGTTCCAGAGTTATAACCTCATAAAGGGACAGTGGTCAGAATTGTAAAAATTGGCCCGGTCATTAACGTGCAAACCACCCTTGGGGGTAAAGGGGTTAAGTGAATCAGCAAAAACTGGATCCTGAAATGATCAGGATTTGTCTGAAAAACCTGATTTTGCCCGACTTGAAAAAAAAACGTAAGTGTGAAACCGGCGACACTGGGTGAGTGCAGTAGCGCGCTCCAAGTGTCAGTGTGGGTGCACACCATGTGGCTGCAGGATCCCTCTGGCAACTGTCTGCTCTTGGCTTCACTTTGAATACCTTCAGTGAAGAGGAGGGGTGAAGGAGCAGAGAGCATGTCTCTATACCACTAGGCCTCTCCTCACTGAAGAAATGGTTAGGTCACCTATTTTAATCTCTTGATGACTTTGAAAAGCTGAAGGTGTTAAAAAAACGCTCAAAAGACTGAACCTGTGCGGAGCAAGTGCAGACGTTCATTCTTTGTGTTTAATTAGCGCTTTTTAAAGCGTTTTACAGAGTAGATCTGCCTTATATAGATGTCGTTTGCACAGACTCAGTGTGTGACGTCAGTAAGGGGCGCGAGTACGAAAAGTGCCTAGGGCAGCATGAAGGCCAAATACGGCCCTGGGTATACGCTTCCAGATGTGGTCTGTTTGTTCTTATCCTCCTCCTTATCCTCCTCATCATCATCCAGAACCACTAGATGACCAGGATAAACATGCTCTGTATTGTTATAGGCTGGTTAATTTAGGGCAAGGGGGCTGTGATGGCACTAGTTTATTTATTAAAAAAAGGAACCCACATTGGGGAATTGGGCATTACATTACATTGGGCCTACTTCTTAACTCTGTCTCCTGCAATGTCTCCTTTAACTGCCACTAGATGACCACAGTGAACGTTCGTTGTACGGTGAATTTTGGGCAAGGGGGCTATGATGGCACTATTTTATTTAGTAAAAAAAGGATCCCACTTTGGGGAATTGTTTGTCAGCTCATGCCCTCCATTACAAGTCTCAGAGACCCACACCCCTACATTGGGCCTACTTCTTAACTCTGTTTCCTGCAATGTCTCTTCCTTTTCTCTGACGACATGACCTGGGTGAACGTGTTTTGTACTTTTATAAGCCACAGAATTTTGAGCAAGGGGGACTGTGATGGCAATAGTATATTTTTAAAAAAAAGTACTGCAGTGCGAAGGAGCCGGAAAGGTCAGAGAGGCCCGGCGCCTGCGCACTGCAGTACTTTGCTCTGCCCTCAACAGGGCAGACAAAGTATGCCTGCGCTGGAGCAGCGGCGTGAAGACCAGAAGAGGACGTCATGGAATGAAGATGGGAGGCGCTGGAGCGGACCGGAGACATCCATTTGACCAGACCGCAGTGGGACCGCCCCTGGGTGAGTATAATCTAACATCTTTTTCTCCTCTTTCAGGATACATCGGTGGCTTATCTACAGCATTACATAATGCTGTAGATAAGCCCCTGATGACGGTGAGCTTACCTCACCATCGATTTTGGGGGTGACAGGTTCCCTTTAAAGAGCTCACTTGAAAAGCTCCTTTTTGTGTTGCCTGGTTGCTCACATTGGACACAATACACTTCATATACAGTACAGACCAAAAGTTTGGACACACCTTCTCATTTAAAATTTTTTCTGTATTATCATGACTATGAAAATTGTACATTCACACTGAAGGCATCAAAACTATGAATTAACACATGTGGAATTATATACTTAAAAAAAGTGAAACAACTGAAATTATGTCTTATATTCTAGGTTATTCAAAGTAGCCACCTTTTGCTTTGATGACTGCTTTGCACACCCTTGGCATTCTCTTGATGAGCTACAAGAGATAGTCACCGGAAATGGTCTTCCAACAATCTTGAAGGAGTTCCCAGAGATGCTTAGCACTTGTTGGTCCTGTTGCCTTCACTCTGCAGTCCAGCTCACCCCAAACCATCTAGATTGGGTTCAGGTCTGGTGACTGTGCAGGCCAGGTCATCTGGCGTAGCACCCCATCACTCTCCTTCTTGGTCAAATAGCCCTTACACAGCCTGGAGGTGTGTTTGGTTTCATTGTTCTGTTGAAAAATAATTGATGGTCCAACTAAACGCAAACCGGATGGAATAGCATGCCGCTGCAAGATGCTGTGGTAGCCATGCTGGTTCAGTATGCCTTCAATTTTGAATAAATCCCCAATAATGTCAGCAGCAAAGCACCCCCATAACATCACACCTCCTCCTCCATGCTTCACGGTGGGAACCAGGCATGTTGAGTCCATCTGTTCACCTTTTCTGCGTTGCACAAAGACACGGTGGTTGGAACCAAAGATCTCAAATTTGGACTCATCAGACCAAAGCACAGATTTCCACTTGTCTAATGTCCATTCCTTGTGTTCTTTAGCCCAAACAAGTCTCTTCTGCTTGTTGCCTGTCCTTAGCAGTGGTTTCCTAGCAGCTATTTTACCATGAAGGCCTGCTGCACAAATTCTCCTCTTAACAGTTGTTGTAGAGATGTGTCTTCTGCTAGACCTCTGTGTAGCATTGACCTTTGTAGCGCTTGATGGTTTTTGCCACTGCACTTGGGGACACTTTCAAAGTTTTCCCAATTTTTCGGACTGACTGACCTTCATTTTTTAAAGTATTGATGGCCACTCGTTTTTCTTTACTTAGCTGCTTTTTTCTTGCCATAATACAAATTTTAACACTTTATTCAGTAGGACTATCAGCTGTGTATCCACCAGGCTTTTGCACAACACAACTGATGGTCCCAACCCCATTTATAAGGCAAGAAATCCCACTTATTAAACCTGACAGGGCACACCTATGAAGTGAAAACCTTTCCCAGTGACTACCTCTTGAAGTTCATCAAGAGAATGCCAAGAGTGTGCAAAGCAGTCTCAAAGCAAAAGGTGGCTACTTTGAAGAACCTAGAATATGAGACATAATTTCAGTTGTTTCACACTTTTTTGTTAAGTATATAATTCCACATGTGTTAATTCATAGTTTTGATGCCTTCAGTGTCAATGTACAATTTTCGTAGTCATGAAAATACAGAAAAATCTTTAAATGAGAAGGTGTGTCCAAACTTTTGGTCTGTCTGTACTGTAAATTTGATAAAGCAATGCTGTTAGTTTGGCTCAGTAGTTCATTACAAATATTTCTTTGTCGACTATATTAGTTTCTCTCCTTGAGGGCCACAACTTTGGCTGCCTAAAATGTACAAATGGCGAATATACAAATGGCGATTTGGCATCCAGATTAAAATACTGTATACCGAATGCAGTCAGACAATCACATAGCTGCATTTCTTGTAAAACATTTACAGATGTGACAGACAATGCTCATAGTGACATAATCTTGAGAAATGTTTGTTTATTCACTTTACAAACAGTTCTAAGCCTCTATATGTTTGAAGTTTGTCATTGTAAAACATTAATGTTTACTGAAACTCTGCCTGTGGTGGTTTGATCTAAATCCTTGTGGCTTTTATTTTCTAGGGATTTATGGCCCCTCGTCTGATGACTCCATGATATCTCAGTTTCATACAACCTTGAAAGCTGGCCACTTGAAGGTTTGGGTGAAACTAGAGTTACTACATAGTGTAAATCACTATATAAGACCAGAGAAACATGACTAAGACAGATGCCAAAACTGGGGTACCTGTACATGTACAGAGTGCTGATACCTGCATAATTGGGGATGCCCATGCAGTGTAGGGAATCTCCCAGGGGTTCTATGTCTTGGTGTTGCTTCTCTGATATTCCAGACTGATGATGTTTAAAAGCCTCTTGTGGATGATGTAAGTATACTGTATGTAGTTAATCTTCATATATATGTAATCCCTATATGTATTTAATCCTTATATGTGCTTATTAACCTTTGTATGTTAACATATACAAAAGTGTACGCACTCACACTATTCAATCATACTTTTCCTTGAATGTTGTAGTTTAAGTATTAGCCTTATTTAATGCCGTATCTGAAACTTAGTGTTAAAAACATGGCAAATAAAATTGCCAAATTCTCCTGTACATAATTCTGCAAAGAGTGAGCCATCATACCATTAAAAAATATGACTGGATTTTCATGGGCCCATCCAGTATGTAGGTTCCAAGGCGTAATGGGGTGCATATGACTGATTAAGCAGCAGGGCTGGCCTTGCTGCCAATGTGTAAAACAAAGGAGTATGGAGTACAAAATGCATATTGTGAAGTGGATTTTCATGGGCCCATCCAGTATGTGGGTTCCAAGGCGTAATGGGGTGCATATGACTGACTATGCAGCAGGGCTGGCCTTGCTGCCAATGTGTAAAACAAAGGAGTACGGGAGTACAAAATGCATATTGTGAAGTGGATTTTCATGGGCCCATCCAGTATGTGGGTTCAAAGGCTTATTGGGGTGCATATGAATTGGTAGCAGGACAGGCCTTGAATTCAATGCAACACTTTTTCAGGAGTCCCCCCTTGACATCTTATGAAAGGGGTATTGTGGTGCATCGTAATTCTTGGCAGCCCATCCACTCACAGTATAGGCTACAACAGCTTAGGAGATCCACTGTTTAATAATGACCCTTTAAGAAGAATAATGCCACCTGTTGCACCAGTAAAAATAGGCTCTGTGACTTTAAAAGTCCCTCTTTGATAAATGAAACAAGATGGGTCTGTTTATGTGTCACACACGACATGGCCAGCTAGGGTTGTTAAATGTTACAATGATATTTCCCAGTGAATGCATTTATAATGGTTGAAAGCAATGTTGAAAATCGCTTCAAAAACGCTGCGTCTGAACTAAGCCTAAGTGGGGGTGGAAATTTTCGGTCTGAGGTTAATTATTTGGTCTTACAGGCAAGTCATTAACCTGCAAAGGATGTACCTTGACTAGAGATGAGCGGTGTTCGAGTCGAACTGTTCGCCAATTTCAAATTCAAGCTGTTTTGGGCGGTGTTCGAGTCGTTACCGCCTGTGTATCTAAATTTTTACTGCATTTAAGCCAGTAAATCGTTTTGGGCCTAGGAGCAGTGTCTGCTCGTCAGCGGAGTAGCCCACCTGTGAAGTCAGCTACACCGCCTGTGTACATAATTTTTACTGCATCTAACCCAGTAAATCGTTTTGGGCTTAGTAGCAGTTTCTGCACGTCAGCAGAGTAGCCCACCTGTGAAGCTACACTGCCTGTGTATCTAAATTTTTACTGCATCTAACCCAGTAAATCGTTTTGGGCCTAGGAGCAGTGTCTGCACGTCAGTGGATAAAGCCCGCCTCTGAAGTCAGCTACACCGCCTGTGTACATAATTTTTACTGCATCTAATCCAGTAAATCGTTTTGGGCTTAGTAGCAGTGTCTGCATGTCAGCGGAGTAGCCCACCTGTGAAGCTACACTGCCTGTGTATCTAAATTTTTACTGCATCTAACACAGTAAATCGTTTTGGGCCTAGGAGCAGTGTCTGCACGTCAGCGGAGTAGCCCTGTGAAGCTACACCACCTGTGTATCTAAATTTTTACTGCATATGGGGTAACACAGATGGTTGAGTCTGCAGAGCTGTTTACTCATACTATAGCCTGGGAATCAAAGGTCTGCTCCAGAGCTTCTGTGAATCCAGACGAGGAAATGATCTGCACTGATGCCCAGAATCTTTGTGAGTCGGATCCAGGCCCAGATGAAGAAGGTTCTGAGCATAATGTAGACCCTCATTCCCAAACTGTAACTCCTGTTGGTGGAGACAATGAGGAAGATGATGGTGAGACTAAGATACCTGATTGGAACGAAAACTTGACTTTTCGGTCAGGGCAGGAAGAGGTTGGCTCTGAGGGCGACAGGTGTGAGAACACACAGGGTGATGATGACGAGGTTGGAGACACCACTTACTGTCAACCCACGGTCCGCCAGTCCATGAGGTCAGCAGAGGAAGTGGAGGAGGATACTAGTGACGAGTCTGACAACGAGGTTAGGTTGCACCTTCCTGAACAGAGACGGAGTACTGGAAGCATGTCAACAACTGCATCCTCAACCACAACTGTGCCTCTGAGCACAAGTTGTGGTGGCTCTTCAGGTCGCATGAGCTCTAAGCCTTGCATAACCTGGGCATTTTTTGAGATTGCAAAGGATGACCCAACTCATGTTGTCTGTAAGATTTGTCACCAAAATCTCAGTAGAGGCCAAAAAATGAATAGTTTGAGTACTTCATGCATGAACCGTCACATGGATATGAGGCATAAGTTGCAGTTGGAAACTCACTGTGCTACAATGCGACCTAGTGGGCCGGGCCAACCACCGTCTGCCCCATCAAGTGCATCTGTGGCCTCTTCATCCTCTGTGACTGTGGGGACAGCAGTCGCACATGGTTTTGGACGCAGACCTTTCACCTCTTTACCTGCAACAGCCAGTGTGATTGGCAGGTCGTCAGGACATTTGCGAGTGGAAACACCTGCTGGTGTTGAGCACTCTCCGACATCGAGACCACCACATTTTGATCAAGGCAACATAATATCTCCGCCTGCACCTTCCTCACAGACCAGCAGTTTGCCAGGAACACGCTACTCAACCCCTTTTAAGCACGGCAGCCAGCCCTCGGTCCCCCAGATGTGGACAAGTAAAAGGCCATTTCCTCCTAGCCATGGCAAAGCTAAGAGGTTGAATTTCACCATCTGCAAGCTGTTGGCTACAGAAATGCTACTTTTCCACCTGGTGGACACAGAGGAGTTTTGAAACCATATGTCCGTCGCAGTGCCCTAGTACCAGATGCCCAGTCGCCACTACTTCTCAAAGAAAGCTGTGCCTGCACAACACCAGCATGTTGCACACAACATCACCGCTTCCTTGAGAAACTCTGTGTGTGACAGGGTGCATTTCCCCACAGACACTTGGGTGAATAGATATGGACATGGGCGTTGCATGTTGGTGACTGGGCATTGGGTAACTATGGTGACATCAGGAGAAGGGGCTGCTGTCCAAGTCACCAGGAGTTGTGCGTCGATCCTCTGTATCTCTAAGTTCTTCCACTGCTTCTGGCTCCTCAACCTCCTCTCGGTCCTCCACCTGCACCCAAAGCCTGTTTGGTAATGCCACCCGCTTTCTAACTGCGCAGAAGGAATCCTGCACACCTCCTTACTATGCTGTCACCAGGACTCAATGGCATAAGACAATGTTTACCTTGAAATGTCTGGGTAATGTGAGTCACACAGCTGAGTTGTTGTGGTCAGCTCTGGAGATCGAGTTCCATCAATGGTTGTCTCCACTAAACCTGCAGCCAGGGAAGGCTGTGTGCCACAATGCTTCAAACCTGGGTGTGGCTCTTCGCCGGGGCAATGTCACACACGTGCCTTTTATGGCTCACGTTTTGAACCTGGTTGTCCAGAAATTTTTATCCCACTATCCCAGACTAGATGGGCTTCTGCAGAGGGCACTGTAGCTGTGTGCTCACTTCCTCCGTTCGCATCCCGCACCTCAACAACTTACAGCTTTACAGAAGTTGTTGGGCCTGCCAGTTCACCAGCTGAAATGCAATGTGCCCACATGGTGGAATTCAACTCTGCACATGTTACAGTGACTGTGGCAGCATCGACGAGCCCTGGTGCAATACGTTCTGACTAGTGTTGAGCATTCCGATACCGCAAGTATCGGGTATCGGCCGATATTTGCCGTATCGGAATTCAGTAAATCGGATACCGGAATCGGAAGTTCCCATAATGCAAAAAGCCAGTTTCATTTAATTCAGCCAATGAGGGATCATTAGAAGTGTGGGCACATCCTGTTCTGCATGTTAGGCATGTAACTACTGGCATGGCTGTGATTGGCTGCTGAAATTATGTCATGATGCACTATAAAAGTCGCCACCGGCATTTTGGCTTCACTCTGTGAATTCAGTTAGGGACAGGATGCTGTGTTCTGATTGAGGGCCAGTTTGGAGATAGCGATTTGCTTCATTGTGCTTTACCCAGGCTAATTTAGCAACCGCTGTGTGAGAACCTTGTTTTTGCCTTGCAGCACTGTTCGTGGCTGTCTGCACGGTCTTTGTGTGAGTGCAGCTCACTCTGTAGTCTGTTCTGCCTCCACCGCTGGTTGTAGTCAGCTCAGGGTGCATCACTACCTCATACTGTTCCATTGTCCTTTTTTTCAATTAGTGCAGCCTGCTGCACATTTTTTCTAATTTATCCTATTAGTGGGTTTCCATCCGTATCCTGCTAGATTGTGGAAAAACACTATATAGGAGTGCATAAAGAGCATTTTTTTGGCCTTGCAGCTCCGTTTATGGCTGCCTGCACGGTCTCTGTGTGAGTGCAGCTCACTCTGTGTTACCCTATCTGAGGTAAGAACAAGAGTGGACCCTCTGGACCTTGGAAAGGTACTACCTCTGGGCGAGCTGACCTGGTGTTAACCAACCCCTATACAGGGACTGTCAGGAGCAGGCCCAGAGATCACCAATCCACAGTAGCAGATACCAAGAGGAACGGCTCAGAAGAAGAAGAACTAAAGAAGAAAAAAACGGAGACACAGGAATGGGGAAGGTGGCGAAACAGCGGCGGACATGGAGAGTGGATGTCAGGCTGTACTGAGGAAAAGCTGGGACGGAGGCAAAACTGTAGAGAGAGAGAGAGTTGGGTAAATGGAGGCACAAAAGCGCGAGACAAAACAAAGAGCACAGAGCTAGCATGGAGGTACTAAGCACGGGGTGAGAAGTGGCCGGAGGCAAAAGCTAAAGCAAATGACACTCAGGCACCTCCTAGCAGGGGAGGTGGCCTGAAATACTGTGGTCCTTACCAGGATTGGCTGCTGAGGCTCTCCGGATCCCAGCCCCCGGAAGCAGGAGGTCCAGGACTGGAGCGCAAGCGCCCACTGCAGAACCCTGTGCGCCGGCGCAGACGTCCGCACGCCGGTGCAGACGCTGAACTCCCCCCGCAGGGCAACCCGCAGGATGTGGAGGAGGAGCCCGCTGAGGACAAGCGCGCCGTCCCCCGGAAGCAAGACAGCGGGGACAAGCAGCGGCAGAAGGAGTCGGCGCTGCCAGAGAGGCAGAGGGTACAGCACGCCGGGACCCGGAAGAAGAGCGGCCGAAGCAAGCAGGGACACCGCGCCAGCGGCCAGAAGCGGAGCAACAAAGGTGAGTAGCGGCAGTAACAGTACCCCCCTCTTTAAAATCCCCTCTCCCAACACTAGATAGGAATTTGTTTAGAAGATGAGGTGCATTAATATTCTCCAGCGGCTCCCACGATCTCTCCTCAGGACCGAAACCCCTCCAATCCACCAAGAAAAATTCTCTCCCTCGAACCCTCTTCATAGCTAAGATATCCTTCACCTCAAAAACATTATCAGCACAAACAGGCTGAGGAGAGGTACAGGAAGACGGATGGAAGCGGTTAAGAATAACAGGTTTGAGCAGAGACACATGAAAGGTATTGGGAATACGGAGCGAGGCGGGCAATTTCAGCTTGTAGGCGGCATCGTTGACTCGACTCAGAATCTCAAAAGGACCGATGTAGCGAGGACCAAGTTTAAAAGAAGGAATCTTGAGTCTAATGTAACGTGAGGAAAGCCAGACTTTGTCGCCAGGTAAAAACGGAGAAGAATCTAAACGTCTCTTGTCAGCATCTTTTCATCTTAAGAGATGCCTTACAGAGTGCCTCTTTAACCTCTCCCCATATAGAAGAAAAGTCTGAAGTCACAGAATCAGCTGCCGGAACTCCAGACGTTGAGGAAATCGGGAGAGGCATATTCGGATGTTGTCCAAACACGATGAAGAAAGGAGACTTTGCAGAGGATTCATGGGAGTGATTATTATAGGCAAACTCAGCACAGGGCAGCAGACTGACCCAATCATTTTGGTGGACATTAGAAAAGTGACGTAGGTAGGCAGCCACAATTTGATTTGTTCGTTCTGCTTGACCATTAGTTTGAGGGTGATAGGCAGACGAAAAATCTAGAGACACCTTCAAGAGTTTGCATAACGCCCTCCAAAAATGTGACGTAAATTGTACTCCTCTGTCAGACATGATGTTTTGAGGAAAACCGTGAAGTTTGAAGATAATCGAAATAAAGATCTTCGCCAATTCTGGAGCCGAAGGTAGACCGGGCAGGGGAACAAAATGAGCCATCTTGGAGAACCGATCTACTACCGTAAGATTGACTGTACAACCTGAGGAACTCGGTAAATCGGTAATGAAGTCCATGGCTATATGCTGCCACGGACTAGAAGGAACGGGAAGAGGAAGCAGACCTCCACGAGGTAACCGTCTTGGCACTTTGTTCCTAGCATAAGAAGAACAAGAGGCGACAAACTCCTCGATATCTTGACGTAACGCAGGCTACCAATAGTAGCGGGCGATGAGAAGGTAGGTCTTCTTTATCCCAGCATGGCCTGCCAATTTCAAGGAATGTCCCCAGCGATGCACCCTCTCTCTGTCACCCTCTGCCACAAGGGTTTTACCCAGAGGAGGACAGATCATGCTTAAAGGAGCCACTGTAACAACCTTGCAGGGATCCAAGATATGTGCAGGTTCTTCGTCGACATCCTCTGGCTGCAAAAGCCTAGACAGTGCGTCAGACTTGATATTTTTGTTGCTTGGCCGGAAACGAAGCTTGAAGTCGAAGCGGGCAAAGAACAAGGACCATCGAGCCTGCCGTGGATTAAGTCTCTGCGCAGTCTGAAGATAGGCCAAATTCTTGTGGTCAGAGAAAATTACAAATGAATGAACAGCTCCCTCAAGAAGATGTCTCCATTCCTCCAGGGCCAGCTTTATGGCCAAAAGTCCTCGGTCTCCAATGGTATAATTGCGTTCTGATGCAGAAAACGTTTTAGAAAAGAATCCGCAAGGAACTAGTCGACCCACAGGGGACCTTTGGGAGAGCACCGCTCCGGCTCCCGTGGAAGAGGCATCCACCTCGAGAACAAATGGCTTGTTAACTTCAGGATGGTGCAGTACAGGAGTGGAAGAAAAAGACTGCTTCAGGAGTACAAAGGCGTTCTCGGCCTCCGGGGTCCAAATCTACGGGTTGGAACCCTTGTGTGTGAGAGCTGAAAGAGGCTGAATTACAGAGGAAAAATGGGATATGAACTGCCTGTATTAGTTAGCGAATCCCAGAAACTGCTGGATGGCCTTTACTCCATAGGGACTGTTGTGAATTCTGTTGTCGGGCTCCCTCCTGTGGTCATGAATGGTACTTCGGCTGGTTCTGTCCATGGACTTCCTCTGGTGGGTGTTTCTGAGTTTCCTTTCACAGGTGACGAGGTTAATTCGTTAGCTGCTGCTCTATTTAACTCCACTTAGATCTTTGCTCCACGCCACCTGTCAATGTTCCAGTATTGGTCTAGTTCACTCCTGGATCGTTCTTGTGACCTGTCTTCCCATCAGAAGCTAAGTTCCAGCTTGTATTTCTTTGGTTTGATATTTTTCTGTCCAGCTTGCTATTTAATTTGTTGTCTTGCTTGCTGGAAGCTCTGGGACGCAGAGGGAGCGCCTCCGCACCGTGAGTCGGTGCGAAGGGTCTTTTTGCGCCCTCTGCGTGGTCTTTTTGTAGGTTTTTGTGCTGACCGCAAAGTAACCTTTCCTATCCTCGGTCTGTTCAGTAAATCGGGCCTCACTTTGCTTAATCTATTTCATCTCTGTGTTTGTATTGTCATCTTTACTCACAGTCATTATATGTGGGGGGCTGCCTTTTCCTTTGGGGAATTTCTCTGAGGCAAGGTAGGCTTTATTTTCCTATCTTCAGGGCTAGCTAGTTTCTTAGGCTGTGCCGAGTTGCATAGGGAGCGTTAGGCGCAATCCACGGCTATTTCTAGTGTGGTTGATAGGTTTAGGGATTGCGGTCAGCAGAGTTCCCACATCCCAGAGCTCGTCCTTTATTATCAGTAACTATCAGGTCATTCCGTGTGCTCTTAACCACCAGGTCCATTATTGTCCTAACCACCAAGTCATAACAGTACAGGTGGCTCAAAGTACTAATGCATCTCAATAGAGGGATAAGAGAAGTTCTGAGACCATTTTTTTTTCTTTGCAGTGTGTTTTGTCTCAATTTTCCCCTTTACCTCTGGGTGGTTCAGGACACTGGTGTAAACATGGACATTCAAGGTCTGTCCTCTTGGATGGATAATCTCACTACAAGGATACAAAACATTCAAGATTTTGTGGTTCAGAATCCGATGTCAGAGCCTAAGATTCCTATTCCTGATTTGTTTTTTGGTGATAGATCTAAGTTCTTGAATTTCAAAAATAATTGTAAATTGTTTCTTGCCTTGAAACCTCGCTCCTCAGGTGACCCTGTTCAACAAGTAAAGATCATTATTTCTTTGTTACGTGGGGACCCTCAAGACTGGGCATTTTCCCTTGCGCCAGGACATCCGGCATTGCGTGATGTTGATGCATTTTTCCTGGCGCTTGGATTGCTTTATGACGAACCTAATTCAGTGGATCAGGCAGAGAAAATCTTGCTGGCTCTGTGTCAGGGTCAGGATGAAGCGGAGATATATTGTCAGAAGTTTAGAAAGTGGTCTGTGCTCACTCAGTGGAATGAATGTGCCCTGGCAGCAATCTTCAGAAAGGGTCTCTCTGAAGCCCTTAAGGATGTCATGGTGGGGTTTCCCATGCCTGCTGGTCTGAATGAGTCTATGTCCTTGGCCATTCAGATCCATCGACGCTTGCGTGAGCGTAAAGCTGTGCACCATTTGGCGGTACTATCTGAGCATGGGCCTGAGCCTATGCAATGTGATAGGACTTTGACCAGAGCTGAAAGGCAAGAACACAGACATCGGAATGGGCTGTGTTTTTACTGTGGTGAATCCACTCATGCTATCTCCGATTGTCATAAGCGCACTAAGCGGTTCGCTAGGTCTGCCACCATTGGTACGGTACAGTCTAAATTTCTATTGTCTGTTACTCTGATTTGCTCTTTGTCATCCTATTCTGTTATGGCATTTGTGGATTCAGGCGCTGCCCTGAATTTGATGGACTTGGAGTATGCCAGACGCTGTGGTTTTTTCTTGGAGCCCTTGCAGTATCCTATTCCATTGAGAGGAATTGATGCTACGCCTTTGGCCAAGAATAAGCCTCAGTATTGGACCCAATTGACCATGTGCATGGCTCCTGCACATCAGGAGGATATCCGCTTTCTGGTGTTGCATAATCTGCATGATGTGGTCGTTTTGGGGTTGCCATGGCTACAGGTTCATAATCCAGTATTGGACTGGAAATCTATGTCTGTGTCCAGCTGGGGTTGCCAGGGGGTACCTGGTGATGTTCCATTTTTGTCTATTTCGTCTTCCACTCCTTCTGAAGTTCCAGAGTTTTTGTCGGATTATCGGGATGTATTTGATGAGCCCAAAGCCAGTGCCCTACCTCCTCATAGGGATTGCTATTGTGCAATTAATTTGATTCCTGGTAGTAAGTTTCCTAAGGGCCGATTGTTCAATTTATCTGTGCCAGAACACGCCGCTATGCTGAGTTATATAAAGGAATCCTTGGAGAAAGGCCATATTCGCCCGTCGTCATCACCGTTAGGAGCAGGGTTCTTTTTTGTGGCCAAGAAGGATGGTTCTTTGAGACCTTGCATTGATTACCGCCTTCTTAATAAAATTACAGTCAAATTTCAGTATCCTTTGCCGTTGCTGTCTGATTTGTTTGCTCGTATTAAAGGGGCTAGTTGGTTCACCAAGATAGATCTTCGAGGGGCGTATAATCTTGTGCGTATTAAACAAGGCGATGAATGGAAAACAGCATTTAATACGCCCGAGGGCCATTTTGAGTACCTGGTTATGCCATTCGGGCTTTCCAATGCCCCATCAGTATTTCAGTCCTTTATGCATGACATCTTCCGAGAGTACCTGGATAAATTCCTGATTGTGTATTTGGATGATATTTTGGTCTTTTCGGATGATTGGGAGTCTCATGTGAAGCAGGTCAGAATGGTGTTCCAGGTCCTTCGTGCGAATTCCTTGTTTGTGAAGGGGTCAAAGTGTCTCTTTGGAGTTCAGAAGGTTTCATTTTTGGGGTTCATTTTTTCCCCTACTACTATCGAGATGGACCCTGTTAAAGTCCAGGCCATTTACGATTGGACGCAGCCGACATCTGTGAAGAGCCTGCAAAAGTTCCTGGGCTTTGCTAATTTTTATCGGCGCTTCATCGCTAATTTTTCTACTGTTGCTGAACCGTTGACTGATTTGACCAAGAAGGGTGCTGATGTGGTCAATTGGTCTTCTGCGGCTGTAGAGGCTTTTCAGGAGTTGAAGCGTCGTTTTTCTTCTGCCCCTGTGTTGTGCCAGCCAGATGTTTCGCTTCCATTTCAGGTTGAGGTTGATGCTTCTGAGATTGGAGCAGGGGCTGTTTTGTCGCAAAGAAGTTCTGATGGCTCGGTGATGAAGCCATGTGCTTTCTTTTCTAGAAAGTTTTCGCCTGCTGAGCGTAACTATGATGCTGGTAATCGTGAATTGTTGGCCATGAAGTGGGCATTCGAGGAGTGGCGTCATTGGCTGGAAGGAGCCAAGCATCGCGTGGTGGTCTTGACAGATCACAAGAATTTGACTTATCTTGAGTCTGCCAAACGGTTGAATCCGAGACAGGCTCGATGGTCGTTATTTTTCTCCCATTTTGATTTTGTGGTTTCGTACCTTCCGGGCTCTAAAAATGTGAAGGCTGATGCCATGTCAAGGAGTTTTGTGCCTGACTCTCCGGGTGTTCCTGAGCCGGCGGGTATTCTCAAAGAGGGGGTAATTTTGTCTGCCATCTCCCCTGATTTGCGGCGGGTGCTGCAAAAATTTCAGGCTGATAGACCTGACCGTTGCCCAGCGGAGAAACTGTTTGTCCCTGATAGATGGACTAGTAGAGTTATCTCTGAGATTCATTGTTCAGTGTTGGCTGGGCATCCTGGAATCTTTGGTACCAGAGATTTGGTGGCTAGATCCTTCTGGTGGCCGTCTTTGTCACGGGATGTGCGTTCTTTTGTGCAGTCCTGTGGGACTTGTGCTCGGGCTAAGCCCTGCTGTTCTCGTGCCAGTGGGTTGCTTTTGCCCTTGCCGGTATCGAAGAGGCCCTGGACGCATATTTCTATGGATTTTATTTCGGATCTCCCTGTCTCTCAAAAGATGTCGGTCATTTGGGTGGTTTGTGATCGCTTTTCTAAGATGGTCCATTTGGTACCTTTGTCTAAATTGCCTTCCTCCTCTGATTTGGTGCCATTATTTTTCCAGCATGTGGTTCGTTTACATGGTATCCCGGAGAACATCGTTTCTGACAAAGGTTCCCAGTTTGTTTCAAGGTTTTGGCGATCCTTTTGTGCTAGGATGGGCATTGATTTGTCTTTTTCCTCGGCTTTCCATCCTCAGACAAATGGCCAAACCGAACGAACTAATCAAACTTTGGAAACATATCTGAGATGCTTTGTTTCTGCTGATCAGGATGATTGGGTGTCCTTTTTGCCGTTGGCTGAGTTCGCCCTTAATAATCGGGCCAGCTCGGCTACTTTGGTTTCGCCGTTTTTCTGCAATTCTGGTTTCCATCCTCGTTTCTCTTCAGGGCAGGTTGAGTCTTCAGACTGTCCTGGTGTAGATACTGTGGTGGATAGGTTGCAGCAGATTTGGACTCATGTGGTGGACAATTTGACATTGTCCCAGGAGAAGGCTCAACGTTTCGCTATCCGCCGGCGCTGTGTGGGTCCCCGACTTCGTGTTGGGGATTTGGTTTGGTTGTCGTCTCGTTATGTTCCTATGAAGGTTTCCTCTCCTAAGTTTAAGCCTCGTTTCATTGGTCCGTATAAGATTTCTGAGGTTATCAATCCTGTGTCATTTCGTTTGGCCCTTCCTGCTTCTTTTGCCATCCATAATGTGTTCCATAGGTCGTTATTGCGGAGATACGTGGTGCCTGTGGTTCCATCCGTTGATCCTCCTGCCCCGGTGTTAGTTGAGGGGGAGTTGGAGTATGTGGTGGAGAAGATTTTGGATTCTCGTGTTTCGAGACGGAAACTCCAGTACCTGGTCAAGTGGAAGGGTTATGGTCAGGAAGATAATTCCTGGATTTTTGCCTCTGATGTTCATGCTGCCGATCTGGTTCGTGCCTTTCATTTGGCTCATCCTGGTCGGCCTGGGGGCTCTGGTGAGGGTTCGGTGACCCCTCCTCAAGGGGGGGGGTACTGTTGTGAATTCTGTTGTCGAGCTCCCTCCTGTGGTCATGAATGGTACTTCGGCTGGTTCTGTCCATGGACTTCCTCTGGTGGGTGTTTCTGAGTTTCCTTTCACAGGTGACGAGGTTAATTCGTTAGCTGCTGCTCTATTTAACTCCACTTAGATCTTTGCTCCACGCCACCTGTCAATGTTCCAGTATTGGTCTAGTTCACTCCTGGATCGTTCTTGTGACCTGTCTTCCCATCAGAAGCTAAGTTCCAGCTTGTATTTCTTTGGTTTGATATTTTTCTGTCCAGCTTGCTATTTAATTTTTTGTCTTGCTTGCTGGAAGCTCTGGGACGCAGAGGGAGCGCCTCCGCACCGTGAGTCGGTGCGGAGGGTCTTTTTGCGCCCTCTGCGTGGTCTTTTTGTAGGTTTTTGGGCTGACCGCAAAGTAACCTTTCCTATCCTCGGTCTGTTCAGTAAGTCGGGCCTCACTTTGCTTAATCTATTTCATCTCTGTGTTTGTATTTTCATCTTTACTCACAGTCATTATATGTGGGGGGCTGCCTTTTCCTTTGGGGAATTTCTCTGAGGCAAGGTAGGCTTTATTTTCCTATCTTCAGGGCTAGCTAGTTTCTTAGGCTGTGCCGAGTTGCATAGGGAGCGTTAGGCACAATCCACGGCTATTTCTAGTGTGGTTGATAGGTTTAGGGATTGCGGTCAGCAGAGTTCCCACGTCCCAGAGCTCGTCCTTTATTATCAGTAACTATCAGGTCATTCCGTTTGCTCTTAACCACCAGGTCCATTATTGTCCTGACCACCAGGTCATAACAAGGGACACGTCCAATTGAGAATGGCATTCACTTTCTCAGGGTCCATCTTAAGACCAGAATCCGAGATGATGCATCCAAGAAAGGGCAAAGAAGTTTGTTCGAAGAGACACTTCTCATACTTCGCATAAAGATGATTCTCTCTCAAACGTTGCAGAACCAAACGGACACTTCTACTGTGGGTCGGCAAATCTACCGAGAAAACTAGGATATCATCTAAATACACCACAACACAGGAGTAGAGGAGGTCACGGAAAATATCACTAACGAATTCCTGGAAGACTGCTGGAGCATTGCAGAGGCCGAACGGCATGACCAGGTATTCATAATGACCGTCTCGGGTGTTAAAAGCGGTCTTCCATTCATCACTGGCGCGGATACGGACTAGGTTATAAGCACCCCGAAGATCTAACTTAGTGAAGATTCGTGCCCCTCTAAGTCAATCAAAGAGCTCTGGAATGAGAGGTAGAGGGTACTTGTTCTTGACCGTGATGTTATTCAAACCTCTGTAGTCGATGCAGGGTCGAAGCGAACCGTCCTTCTTCTTGACAAAGAAAAACCTCCTGGATGTATTCGGACATCGTTCTGGTCTCAGCAGGGGAAAGTGGGTAAATTCTCCCTCTTGGCAGGGTGGAACCTGGAAGAACCTCTATGGGGCAATCATAGGAACGATGCGGAGGAAGACTCTCAGCCTCCTTTTTATCAAAAACATCTGTAAAAGACCAGTATGGAGAGGGTAATCTGGAGGGAATGGAAACTGCCGGAGGAGAGACAACAGGACAAACGGACTGCAGGCATTGTTTTTGACAAGTAGATCCCCAACGGAGCACGTCTCCCGAACGCCAGTCAAGAGTAGGTTCATGAGTTTGGAGCCACGGTAACCCAAGTAACAGAGCATGGGCGAGGTTAGGCAGGACGTAAAAGGTGATATTTTCACGATGTAGAGCCCCAATCCGTAGTTCAACCTCCTCTGTAACCAGGGTGATGGCGTTTTGCAAGGGTCTCCCATCTACGGAAGCAATCAGACGAGGAGTGTCCAAAGGGAGAACTGGAACGCGAAGCCTCCGAACCGCCTCAAGGCTGATAAAATTGCCCGCCACGCTCGAATCCACATACGCGACCTCGGAAAAATGCTTCACATTAAGAACAAGTAAGACAGACAAAAACAAGGGTTGAGAGGAATCAAACACCTAGGGAGGCCTCTCTTACCTGTCCTAGGCGGAGGAGTTTTCCGGTCTCTCAGGGCAGGATCGCAATAAGTGAGAAGCGCTATCGCAGTAAAAGCAGAGTCCTTGGGAATGTCTCTCCCGACGACATTGCTCGGCCATCTTGATCTACTTGCATGGGCTCAGGTACGGATGCAGTAGGGGACATCAAAGGCCGCGGACTCCCAGACCTATGGACAGATGGTGTGGAGCCAACAGGCCTCCTCTCTCTGGCAGACTCACGAGTTCGCTCTTGGAAGCGTAGGTCTATGCACGTAGACAGGGCTATGAGGTCTTCTAAAGAGGTTGGAGTGTCTCGTCCAGCCAACTCATCCTTTATTCGACTGGACAGGCCTCGCCAGAAAGCGCCGACCAAAGCCTCATTGTTCCACCCCAGCTCAGAGGATAGGGTACGAAAGCGGATGGCATATTGGCCAACCGTAAGAGAGCCTTGTTGAAGATTAAAAAGAGACTCCGTCGTAGAAGCTAAGCGCCCGGGCTTATTTAAAAAACCCTGCGAAAAGTCTCCAGGAAGAAAGCTACCTGAGAGACTATGGGATCGTCCCCCTCCCACAGGGGATTGATCCAAGCCAAGGCCTCCCTGTTATGATCTGGTGGTTTAGGAGCAACATGGGACGAGTTCTGAAGGAAGTGGTACATGTACTGACCGCAGTCCCTAAGCTCAACACAACACTAGAAGTAGCCGTGGGATGCTCCTGACACTCCCTAGGCACCTCGTCACAGCCTGAGCACTAACTACCCCTAAAGATAGAAACAGGAAAACTATCTTGCCTCAGAGAAAATCCCCAAAGGATAGATAGCCCCCCACAAGTAATGACTGTGAGTGGAGAGGGAAAAGACATACACAGAATGAAACCAGGATGTAGCACAGGAGGCCAGTCTAGCTAGATAGATAGGACAGGATGGAATACTGTGCGGTCAGTATAAAAACTACAAAAAATCCACACAGAGTTTACAAAAATCTCCACACCTGACTAAAGGTGTGGAGGGTAAATCTGCTTCCAAGAGCTTCCAGCTTCACTGAATTAATCCATACTGACAAGCTGGACAAAACATAGAAAGCACAGAACGGATGAGTCCACAACCTGTGGACAGAAAAGAGCAAGCAAGGACTTAACTTTGCTGAACTGGTCAGGATAACAGGGAAATCCAAGAGAGATGTGAATCCAACCAGGAACCATTGACAAGTGGCACTGGCTGAAGGGAAGAGCCAGGCATAAATAGCCGCGCAGAAAGACAATCAGTGGAAGCAGCTGCAGACTGCTAAATCCAAGGAGCAGCCATACCACTTAAAACCACAGGAGGGAGCCCAAGAGCAGAACTCACAAAAGTGCCACTTACAACCACAGGAGGGAGCCCAAGAGCGTAATTCACAACAGTACTCCCCCCTTGAGGAGGGGTCACCGAACCCTCACCAGAGCCCCCAGGCCGATCAAGACGAGCCAAGTGAAAAGCACAAACCAAATCGGCGGCATGGACATCGGAGGCAACAACCCAAGAATTATCCTCCTGGCCATAACCCTTCCACTTGACAAGATACTGAAGCCTCCACCTCGAAAAACGAGAATCCAAAATTTTCTCAACCTCATATTCCAACTCTCCCTCAACCAACATCGGGGCAGGAGGATCAACCGAGGGAACAACGGGCACCACATATCTCCGCAACAAAGATCTATGGAAAACATTATGAATGGCAAAAGAGGCTGGAAGAGCCAAACGAAAAGACACCGGATTGATAATTTCAGAAATCTTATTAGGACCAATAAACCGAGGCTTAAACTTAGGGGAAGAAACCTTCATAGGAACATGACGAGAAGACAACCAAACCAAATCCCCCACACAAAGCCGGGGACCAACACACCGACGGCGGTTAGCAAAACGCTGAGCCCTTTCCTTAGACAATGTCAAATTGTCCACCACATGAGTCCAAATCTGCTGCAGCCTGTCCACCACAGAATCCACACCAGGACAATCAGAAGGCTCAACCTGCCCCAAAGAAAAACGAGGATGAAAACCAAAATTACAAAAGAAAGGTGAAACCAAAGTAGCCGAACTAGCCCGATTATTAAAGGCAAACTCGGCCAACGGCAAGAAAGCCACCCAATCATCCTGATCAGCAGACACAAAGCATCTCAAATAGGTTTCCAAGGTCTGATTAGTTCGCTCAGCTTGGCCATTAGTCTGAGGATGAAACGCCGAAGAAAAAGACAAATCAATGCCCATCCTAGCACAAAAGGCCCGCCAAAACCTAGAGACAAGCTGAGAACCTCTGTCAGACACAATATTCTCCGGAATGCCATGCAAACGAACCACATGCTGAAAAAACAATGGAACCAAATCTGAGGAGGAAGGCAACTTAGGCAAAGGTACCAGATGGACCATTTTAGAGAACCGGTCACAAACAACCCAGATAACAGACATCTTCTGGGAAACAGGAAGATCCGAAATAAAATCCATGGAAATATGCGTCCAGGGCCTCTCAGGGACCGGCAAAGGCAAAAGCAACCCACTAGCGCGGGAACAGCAAGGCTTGGCCCGGGCGCAAGTCCCACAGGACTGCACAAAAGCACGCACATCGCGCGACAAGGAAGGCCACCAAAAGGACCTAGCAACCAAATCTCTGGTACCAAAAATCCCAGGATGACCAGCCAACACTGAACAATGAACCTCAGAAATTACCTTACTTGTCCATCTATCAGGAACAAACAGCTTCCCCACAGGACAGCGGTCAGGCCTATCAACCTGAAATTCCACCCGCCGCAAATCAGGGGAGATGGCAGAAAGAATCACCCCTTCCTTAAGAATGCCAACCGGCTCCAGGACTCCAGGAGAATCAGGCGAAAAACTCCTAGAGAGGGCATCAGCCTTAACATTCTTAGATCCCGGAAGATACGAGACCACAAAATCAAAACGGGAGAAAAACAGGGACCATCGAGCCTGTCTAGGATTCAGCCGCTTGGCCGACTCGAGGTAAATCAGATTCTTATGATCAGTCAAGACCACAACGCGGTGCTTAGCTCCCTCAAGCCAATGTCGCCACTCCACTCCTTAAACGCCCACTTCAAAAGCCAACAACTCCCGATTGCCGACATCATAATTGCGTTCCGCAGGCGAAAACTTTCTGGAAAAAAAGCACACGGTTTCATCAAAGAACCATCAGAATCCCTCTGAGACAAAACGGCCCCTGCCCCAATCTCAGAAGCGTCAACCTCAACCTGAAAAGGAAGAGAAACATCCGGCTGACGCAACACAGGGGCAGAAGTAAATCGGCGTTTAAGCTCCCGAAAGGCCTCAACAGCCGCAGAGGACCAATTCGTCACATCAGCGCCTTTCTTTGTCAAATCAGTAAGGGGCTTAACCACACTGGAAAAGTTGGCAATGAAACGGCGATAAAAATTAGCAAAGCCCAAAAATTTTTGAAGGCTCTTCACAGATGTGGGTTGAATCCAGTCATGAATAGCTTGGACCTTAACAGGATCCATTTCCATAGACGAGGGAGAAAAAATAAAACCCAAAAAAGAGACCTTCTGAACTCCGAATAGGCACTTAGACCCCTTCACAAATAAAGCATTATCACGAAGGATCTGGAATACCATCCTGACCTGCTTCACATGAGACTCCCAATCATCGGAAAAAATCAAAATATCATCCAAATATACAACCATGAATTTATCAAGATAATTGCGGAAAATATCATGCATGAAAGATTGGAACACAGATGAAGCATTAGAGAGCCCGAATGGAATCACGAGGTATGGCCTTCGGGCGTATTAAATGCAGTTTTCCATTCGTCACCCTGTTTAATACGAACAAGATTATATGCCCCTCGGAGGTCAATCTTAGTAAACCAACTAGCCCCCTTAATCTGAGCAAACAAATCAGAAAGCAAAGGCAAGGGGTATTGGAATTTGACCGTGATCTTATTAAGAAGATGATAATCTATACAGGGTCTCAAGGAGCCATCCTTCTTAGCAACAAAAAGAATCCCTCTCCCAATGGTGACGAAGACGGCCGAATATGCCCCTTCTCCAAAGATTCCTTAACATAGCTCCGCATGGTGGCATGCTCTGGCACAGACAGATTGAAAAGTCGGCCCTTAGGGAAATTACAACCTGGAATCAAGTTAATAACACAATCACAGTCCCTATGTGGAGGAAGGGAACTGGACTTGGGCTCATCAAATACATCCTGGAAATCCGACAAAAACTCAGGGACCTCAGAAGAGGGTGAAGAGGAAATTGACATCAAAGGAACGTCACTATGTACCCCTTGACAACCCCAACTAGTCACAGACATAGTTTTCCAATCCAGCACCGGATTATGTTCCTGTAACCATGGAAAACCCAGTACAACAACATCATGCAGGTTATGCAACACCAGAAAACGGCAATTTTCCTGATGTGCTGGAGCCATGTACATGGTCATCTGCATCCAGTACTGAGGTTTATCCTTGGCCAATGGTGTAGCATCAATGCCCCTCAAAGGAATAGGGCTCTGCAAAGGCTGCAAGGAAAAACCACAGCGCCTGGTGAATTCTAAGTCCATTAAGTTCAGGGCAGCGCCTGAATCCACAAATGCCATGACAGAAAAGGACGACAATGAGCAAATCAGGGTCACAGATAAAAGAAATTTAGGCTGTACAGTACTGATGGTAACAGACCTAGCGACCCTCCTAGTACGCTTAGGGCAATCAGGAATAACATGAGCAGAATCACCACAGTAAAAACACAGCCTATTCTGACGTCTGAATTCCTGCCGTTCTGCTCTAGTCAAAATTCTATCACATTGCATAGGCTCAGGACTCTGCTCAGAGGACACTGCCATATGGTGCACAGCTTTGCGCTCGCGCAGACGCCGATCAATCTGAATGGCTAGAGGCATAGATTCGCTCAAACCAGTAGGTGTAGGGAAGCCCACCATAACATCTTTAAGGGCTTCAGAAAGACCTTTTCTGAAAATAGCAGCCAGAGCATCCTCATTCCATTTAGTGACCACAGACCATTTCCTAAATTTCTGGCAGTATAATTCTGCCGCTTCCTGACCTTGACACAGGGCCAACAGGGTTTTTTCTGCATGATCCACAGAATTAGGTTCGTCATACAATAATCTGAGCACTTGAAAAAATGCGTCTACATTCAACAATGCCGGATCCCCTGATTCAAGGGAGAATGCCCAGTCCTGAGGGTCACCACGCAGCAAGGATATGATGATTTTAACTTGCTGAATGGGATCACCAGAAGAACGGGGTTTCAAAGCAAAAAACAATTTGCAGTTATTTTTAAAGTTCAAAAACTTGGATCTGTCCCCAAAAAACAAATCAGGAGTAGGAATTCTAGGCTCCAAAGCCAGAGTCTGGACAACATAATCTTGGATACTCTGTACTCTTCTTGATTGTGATACCGTATTTACCAGCAAGTGGGAAGAAACACTGTTCAAGTGCTCACGCACACTGCTGGAATTGTTGATTGGATCAGATAAAAAGAAATTGGAAAATATTGAAGGTGAAATCGATACATTAAGAACAAAAATACAGACCATCCTAACGGCAGAGGAATGCAATAAATTCGATAAAGAACTCGAGGCAGAACTAAATAATTGGGAACAGGAGATACAGAATCAAAAAATAAAGAAATTCCATAGAGACCAACAGGATTACATACAGAAAAAGGTCTATAGGTGGCATTTTGGCAAAAAATTTGACCAAAAACAACACTCCAGATCCTCCTCAATTGTATCTTTACTATCTGAAGAAGCATGTGGCGAGTCTTTTTTAGACAAACTGGGTGGGGTAGGCGAAGGACGACAGGTAGAACAACCACCCCAAATAACTGCTACCCCGCTCCCTCCCATGCGCACAAGGAATCTGACAAGGAGAGGGAGACGACAGCATCGGTACTAAAGGTAATTAATCTTTCAGACAGAGTACTCACACATACACAAACACAAGTACTGGAGAAGGGGCTTACATTTGCACCAGTGGCCCCCTTCAACTCCTTCACTATGATTAAGGATCTTGAGCTCTTTGCCAGAAAGCTCAATTTCAAAAAATACTTTGCCAATCATACTAGAAGCATTTCCCCTACTGACATTGAAGCCCGTACATTGTCTGATCTTGAAGATCTTTTAGCCGAACAGGAGACATCGGGTCAGGTGGGCGTTCCTACATATCTGCACGGCCGATCACAACATTTCCCGCCCAGTGGGGTATGTCCTAATGTGGACATTTTTGTCCAGTTGGTCAAAAGAGAGATAGTTAATATTTCCACTAAACCTACATGTCATAACCTTTCAGTGGCACAAAACAGAGCTATAAAAAAACTCCAAAGGATGAAAGACATAGAGATTAAGCCTGCCGATAAGGGGGGAAATGTTGTGATCTGGCCTGCAGGTATGTACGAGCGTGAAGCTTTTAGACAGCTCAATATGGCTCATTGCTCAACACAACACTAGAAGTAGCCATGGGATGCTCCTGACACTCCCTAGGCACCTTGTCACAGCCTGAGAACTAACTACCCCTAAAGATAGAAACAGGAAAACTATCTTGCCTCAGAGAAAATCCCCAAAGGATAGATAGCCCCCCACAAGTAATGACTGTGAGTGGAGAGGGAAAAGACATACACAGAATGAAACCAGGATGTAGCACAGGAGGCCAGTCTAGCTAGATAGATAGGACAGGATGGAATACTGTGCGGTCAGTATAAAAACTACAGAAAATCCACACAGAGTTTACAAAAATCTCCACACCTGACTAAAGGTGTGGAGGGTAAATCTGCTTCCCAGAGCTTCCAGCTTCACTGAATTAATCCATACTGACAAGCTGGACAAAACATAGAAAGCACAGAACGGATAAGTCCACAACCTGTGGACAGAAAAGAGCAAGCAAGGACTTAACTTTGCTGAACTGGTCAGGATAACAGGGAAATCCAAGAGAGATGTGAATCCAACCAGGAACCATTGACAAGTGGCACTGGCTGAAGGGAAGAGCCAGGCATAAATAGCCGAGCAGAAAGACAATCAGTGGAAGCAGCTGCAGACTGCTAAATCCAAGGAGCAGCCATACCACTTAAAACCACAGGAGGGAGCCCAAGAGCAGAACTCACAAAAGTGCCACTTACAACCACAGGAGGGAGCCCAAGAGCGTAATTCACAACAGTACTCCCCCCTTGAGGAGGGGTCACCGAACCCTCACCAGAGCCCCCAGGCCGATCAAGACGAGCCAAGTGAAAAGCACAAACCAAATCGGCGGCATGGACATCGGAGGCAACAACCCAAGAATTATCCTCCTGGCCATAACCCTTCCACTTGACAAGATACTGAAGCCTCCACCTCGAAAAACGAGAATCCAAAATTTTCTCAACCTCATATTCCAACTCTCCCTCAACCAACATCGGGGCAGGAGGATCAATCGAGGGAACAACGGGCACCACATATCTCCGCAACAAAGATCTATGGAAAACATTATGAATGGCAAAAGAGGCTGGAAGAGCCAAACGAATTGACACCGGATTGATAATTTCAGAAATCTTATTAGGACCAATAAACCGAGGCTTAAACTTAGGGGAAGAAACCTTCATAGGAACATGACGAGAAGACAACCAAACCAAATCCCCCACACGAAGCCGGGGACCAACACACCGATGGCGGTTAGCAAAACGCTGAGCCCTTTCCTGAGACAATGTCAAATTGTCCACCACATGAGTCCAAATCTGCTGCAGCCTGTCCACCACAGAATCCACACCAGGACAATCAGAAGGCTCAACCTGCCCCAAAGAAAAACGAGGATGAAAACCAAAATTACAAAAGAAAGGTGAAACCAAAGTAGCCGAACTAGCCCGATTATTAAAGGCAAACTCGGCCAACGGCAAGAAAGCCACCCAATCATCCTGATCAGCAGACACAAAGCATCTCAAATAGGTTTCCAAGGTCTGATTAGTTCGCTCAGTTTGGCCATTAGTCTGAGGATGAAACGCCGAAGAAAAAGACAAATCAATGCCCATCCTAGCACAAAAGGCCCGCCAAAACCTAGAGACAAACTGAGAACCTCTGTCAGACACAATATTCTCCGGAATGCCATGCAAACGAACCACATGCTGAAAAAACAATGGAACCAAATCTGAGGAGGAAGGCAACTTAGGCAAAGGTACCAGATGGACCATTTTAGAGAACCGGTCACAAACAACCCAGATAACAGACATCTTCTGGGAAACAGGAAGATCCGAAATAAAATCCATGGAAATATGCGTCCAGGGCCTCTCAGGGACCGGCAAAGGCAAAAGCAACCCACTAGCGCGGGAACAGCAAGGCTTGGCCCGGGCGCAAGTCCCACAGGACTGCACAAAAGCACGCACATCGCGCGACAAGGACGGCCACCAAAAGGACTTAGCAACCAAATCTCTGGTACCAAAAATCCCAGGATGACCAGCCAACACTGAACAATGAACCTCAGAAATTACCTTACTTGTCCATCTATCAGGAACAAACAGCTTCCCCACAGGACAGCGGTCAGGCCTATCAACCTGAAATTCCACCCGCCGCAAATCAGGGGAGATGGCAGAAAGAATCACCCCTTCCTTAAGAATGCCAACCGGCTCCAGGACTCCAGGAGAATCAGGCAAAAAAACTCCTAGAGAGGGCATCAGCCTTAACATTCTTAGATCCCGGAAGATACGAGACCACAAAATCAAAACGGGAGAAAAACAGGGACCATCGAGCCTGTCTAGGATTCAGCCGCTTGGCCGACTCGAGGTAAATCAGATTCTTATGATCAGTCAAGACCACAACGCGGTGCTTAGCTCCTTCAAGCCAATGTCGCCACTCCACTCCTTAAACGCCCACTTCAAAAGCCAACAACTCCCGATTGCCGACATCATAATTGCGTTCCGCAGGCGAAAACTTTCTGGAAATAAAGCACACGGTTTCATCAAAGAACCATCAGAATCCCTCTGAGACAAAACGGCCCCTGCCCCAATCTCAGAAGCATCAACCTCAACCTGAAAAGGAAGAGAAACATCCGGCTGACGCAACACAGGGGCAGAAGTAAATCGGCGTTTAAGCTCCCGAAAGGCCTCAACAACCGCAGAGGACCAATTCGTCACATCAGCACCTTTCTAAGTCAAATCAGTAAGGGGCTTAACCACACTGGAAAAGTTGGCAATGAAACGGCAATAAAAATTAGCAAAGCCCAAAAATTTTTGAAGGCTCTTCACAGACGTGGGTTGAATCCAGTCATGAATAGCTTGGACCTTAACAGGATCCATTTCCATAGACGAGGGAGAAAAAATAAAACCCAAAAAAGAGACCTTCTGAACTCCGAATAGGCACTTAGACCCCTTCACAAATAAAGCATTATCACGAAGGATCTGGAATACCATCCTGACCTGCTTCACATGAGACTCCCAATCATCGGAAAAAATCAAAATATCATCCAAATATACAACCATGAATTTATCAAGATAATTGCGGAAAATATCATGCATGAAAGATTGGAACACAGATGGAGCATTAGAGAGCCCGAATGGAATCACGAGGTATTCAAAATGGCCTTTGGGCGTATTAAATGCAGTTTTCCATTCATCACCCTGTTTAATACGAACAAGATTATATGCCCCTCGGAGGTCAATCTTAGTAAACCAACTAGCCCCCTTAATCTGAGCAAACAAATCAGAAAGCAAAGGCAAGGGGTATTGGAATTTGACCGTTATCTAATTAAGAAGACGATAATCTATACAGGGTCTCAAGGAGCCATCCTTCTTAGCAACAAAAAGAATCCCTCTCCCAATGGTGACGAAGACGGCCGAATATGCCCCTTCTCCAAAGATTCCTTAACATAGCTCTGCATGGTGGCATGCTCTGGCACAGACAGATTGAAAAGTCGGCCCTTAGGGAAATTACAACCTGGAATCAAGTTAATAACACAATCACAGTCCCTATGTGGAGGAAGGGAACTGGACTTGGGCTCATCAAATACATCCTGGAAATCCGACAAAAACTCAGGGACCTCAGAAGAGGGTGAAGAGGAAATTGACATCAAAGGAACGTCACTATGTACCCCTTGACAACCCCAACTAGTCACAGACATAGTTTTCCAATCCAGCACCGGATTATGTTCCTGTAACCATGGAAAACCCAGTACAACAACATCATGCAGGTTATGCAACACCAGAAAACGGCAATTTTCCTGATGTGCTGGAGCCATGTACATGGTCATCTGCATCCAGTACTGAGGTTTATCCTTGGCCAATGGTGTAGCATCAATGCCCCTCAAAGGAATAGGGCTCTGCAAAGGCTGCAAGGAAAAACCACAGTGCCTGGCGAATTCTAAGTCCATTAAGTTCAGGGCAGCGCCTGAATCCACAAATGCCATGACAGAAAAGGACGACAATGAGCAAATCAGGGTCACAGATAAAAGAAATTTAGGCTGTACAGTACTGATGGTAACAGACCTAGCGACCCTCCTAGTACGCTTAGGGCAATCAGGAATAACATGAGCAGAATCACCACAGTAAAAACACAGCCTATTCTGACGTCTGAATTCCTGCCGTTCTGCTCTAGTCAAAATTCTATCACATTGCATAGGCTCAGGACTCTGCTCAGAGGACACTGCCATATGGTGCACAGCTTTGCGCTCGCGCAGACGCCAATCAATCTGAATGGCTAGAGACATAGATTCGCTCAAACCAGTAACATAGTAACATAGTAACATAGTTAGTAAGGCCGAAAAAAGACATTTGTCCATCCAGTTCAGCCTATATTCCATCATAATAAATCCCCAGATCTACGTCCTTCTACAGAACCTAATAATTGTATGATACAATATTGTTCTGCTCCAGGAAGACATCCAGGCCTCTCTTGAACCCCTCGACTGAGTTCGCCATCACCACCTCCTCAGGCAAGCAATTCCAGATTCTCACTGCCCTAACAGTAAAGAATCCTCTTTTATGTTGGTGGAAAAACCTTCTCTCCTCCAGACGCAAAGAATGCCCCCTTGTGCCCGTCACCTTCCTTGGTATAAACAGATCCTCAGCGAGATATTTGTATTGTCCCCTTATATACTTATACATGGTTATTAGATCGCCCCTCAGTCGTCTTTTTTCTAGACTAAATAATACTAATTTCGCTAATCTATCTGGGTATTGTAGTTCTCCCATCCCCTTTATTAATTTTGTTGCCCTCCTTTGTACTCTCTCTAGTTCCATTATATCCTTCATGAGCACCGGTGCCCAAAACTGGACACAGTACTCCATGTGCGGTCTAACTAGGGATTTGTACAGAGGCAGTATAATGCTCTCATCATGTGTATCCAGACCTCTTTTAATGCACCCCATGATCCTGTTTGCCTTGGCAGCTGCTGCCTGGCACTGGCTGTTCCAGGTAAGTTTATCATTAACTAGGATCCCCAAGTCCTTCTCCCTGTCAGATTTACCCAGTGGTTTCCCATTCAGTGTGTAATGGTGATATTGATTCCTTCTTCCCATGTGTATAACCTTACATTTATCATTGTTAAACCTCATCTGCCACCTTTCAGCCCAAGTTTCCAACTTATCCAGATCCATCTGTAGCAGAATACTATCTTCTCTTGTATTAACTGCTTTACATAGTTTTGTATCATCTGCAAATATCGATATTTTACTGTGTAAACCTTCTACCAGATCATAAATGAATATGTTGAAGAGAACAGGTCCCAATACTGACCCCTGCGGTACCCCACTGGTCACAGCGACCCAGTTAGAGACTATACCATTTATAACCACCCTCTGCTTTCTATCACTAAGCCAGTTACTAACCCATTTACACACATTTTCCCCCAGACCAAGCATTCTCATTTTGTGTACCAACCTCTTGTGCGGCACGGTATCAAACGCTTTGGAAAAATCGAGATATACCACGTCCAATGATTCACCGTGGTCCAGCCTATAGCTTACCTCTTCATAAAAACTGATTAGATTGGTTTGACAGGAGCGATTTCTCATAAACCCATGCTGATATGGAGTTAAACAGTTATTCTCATTGAGATAATCCAGAATAACATCCCTCAGAAACCCTTCAAATATTTTACCAACAATAGAGGTTAGACTTACTGGCCTATAATTTCCAGGTTCACTTTTAGAGCCCTTTTTGAATATTGGCACCACATTTGCTATGCGCCAGTCCTGCGAAACAGATCCTGTCGCTATAGAGTCCCTAAAAATAAGAAATAATGGTTTATCTATTACATTACTTAGTTCCCTTAGTACTCGTGGGTGTATGCCATCCGGACCCGGAGATTTATCTATTTTAATCTTATTTAGCCGGTTTCGCACCTCTTCTTGGGTTAGATTGGTGACCCTTAATATAGGGTTTTCATTGTTTCTTGGGATTTCACCTAGCATTTCATTTTCCACCGTGATACCGTGGAGAAGAAGGTGTTTAATATGTTAGCTTTTTCCTCGTCATCTACAACCATTCTTTCCTCACTATTTTTTAAGGGGCCTACATTTTCAGTTTTTATTCTTTTACTATTGATATAGTTGAAGAACAGTTTGGGATTAGTTTTACTCTCCTTAGCAATGTGCTTCTCTGTTTCCTTTTTGGCAGCTTTAATTAGTTTTTTAGATAAAGTATTTTTCTCCCTATAGTTTTTTAGAGCTTCAATGGTGCCATCCTGCTTTAGTAGTGCAAATGCTTTCTTTTTACTGTTAATTGCCTGTCTTACTTCTTTGTTTAGCCACATTGGGCTTTTCCTATTTCTAGTCCTTTTATTCCCACAAGGTATAAACCGCTTACACTGCCTATTTAGGATGTTCTTAAACATTTCCCATTTATTATCTGTATTCTTATTTCTGAGGATATTGTCCCAGTCTACCAGATTAAGGGCATCTCTAAGCTGGTCAAACTTTGCCTTCCTAAAGTTCAGTGTTTTTGTGACTCCCTGACAAGTCCCCCTAGTGAAAGACAGGTGAAACTGTACAATATTGTGTTTTCCTGGGTCTTCTTTGTTCAAGTCTAATGTTTTTCTTCCCGTCCCCTCTTCTTCTAGTTTAACGCCCTCCTGTAGTAGGTGTAGGGAAGCCCACCATAACATCTTTAAGGGCTTCAGAAAGACCTTTTCTGAAAATAGCAGCCAGAGCATCCTCATTCCATTTAGTGAGCACAGACCATTTCCTAAATTTCTGGCAGTATAATTCTGCCGCTTCCTGACCTTGACACAGGGCCAACAGGGTTTTTTCTGCATGATCCACAGAATTAGGTTCGTCATACAATAATCTGAGCACTTGAAAAAATGCGTCTACTTTCAGCAATGCCGGATCCCCTGATTCAAGGGAGAATGCCCAGTCCTGAGGGTCACCACGCAGCAAGGATATGATGATTTTAACTTGCTGAATGGGATCACCAGAAGAACGGGGTTTCAAAGCAAAAAACAATTTGCAGTTATTTTTAAAGTTCAAAAACTTGGATCTGTCCCCAAAAAACAAATCAGGAGTAGGAATTCTAGGCTCCAAAGCCGGAGTCTGGACAACATAATCTTGGATACTCTGTACTCTTCTTGATTGTGATACCGTATTTACCAGCAAGTAGGAAGACACACTGTCCAAGTGCTCACGCACACTGCTGGAATTGTTGATTGGATCAGATAAAAAGAAATTGGAAAATATTGAAGGTGAAATCGATACATTAAGAACAAAAATACAGACCATCCTAACGGCAGAGGAATGCAATATATTCGATAAAGAACTCGAGGCAGAACTAAATAATTGGGAACAGGAGATACAGAATCAAAAAATAAAGAAATTCCATAGAGACCAACAGGATTACATACAGAAAAAGGTCTATAGGTGGCATTTTGGCAAAAAATTTGACCAAAAACAACACTCCAGATCCTCCTCAACTGTATCTTCACTATCTGAAGAAGCATGTGGCGAGTCTTTTTTAGACAAACGGGGTGGGGTAGGCGAAGGACGACAGGTAGAACAACCACCCCAAATAACTGCTACCCCGCTCCCTCCCATGCGCACAAGGAATCTGACAAGGAGAGGGAGACGACAGCATCGGTACTAAAGGTAATTAATCTTTCAGACAGAGTACTCACACATACACAAACACAAGTACTGGAGAAGGGGCTTACATTTGCACCAGTGGCCCCCTTCAACTCCTTCACTATGATTAAGGATCTTGAGCTCTTTGCCAGAAAGCTCAATTTCAAAAAATACTTTGCCAATCAGACTAGAAGCATTTCCCCTACTGACATTGAAACCCGTACATTGTCTGATCTTGAAGATCTTTTAGCCGAACAGGAGACATCGGGTCAGGTGGGCGTTCCTACGTATCTGCACGGCCGATCACAACATTTCCCGCCCAGTGGGGTATGTCCTAATGTGGACATTTTTGTCCAGTTGGTCAAAAGAGAGATAGTTAATATTTCCACTAAACCTACATGTCATAACCTTTCAGTGGCACAAAACAGAGCTATAAAAAAACTCCAAAGGATGAAAGACATAGTGATTAAGCCTGCCGATAAGGGGGGAAATGTTGTGATCTGGCCTGCAGGTATGTACGAGCGTGAAGCTTTTAGACAGCTCAATATGGCTCATTGCTCAACACAACACTAGAAGTAGCCGTGGGATGCTCCTGACACTCCCTAGGCACCTTGTCACAGCCTGAGAACTAACTACCCCTAAAGATAGAAACAGGAAAACTATCTTGCCTCAGAGAAAATCCCCAAAGGATAGATAGCCCCCCACAAGTAATGACTGTGAGTGGAGAGGGAAAAGACATACACAGAATGAAACCAGGATGTAGCACAGGAGGCCAGTCTAGCTAGATAGATAGGACAGGATGGAATACTGTGCGGTCAGTATAAAAACTACAAAAAATCCACACAGAGTTTACAAAAATCTCCACACCTGACTAAAGGTGTGGAGGGTAAATCTGCTTCCCAGAGCTTCCAGCTTCACTGAATTAATCCATACTAACAAGCTGGACAAAACATAGAAAGCACAGAATGGATAAGTCCACAACCTGTGGACAGAAAAGAGCAAGCAAGGACTTAACTTTGCTGAACTGGTCAGGATAACAGGGAAATCCAAGAGAGATGTTAATCCAAAGAGGAACCATTGACAAGTGTCACTGGCTGAAGGGAAGAGCCAGGCATAAATAGCCGAGCAGAAAGACAATCAGTGGAAGCAGCTGCAGACTGCTAAATCCAAGGAGCAGCCATACCACTTAAAACCACCGGAGGGAGCCCAAGAGCAGAACTCACAAAAGTGCCACTTACAACCACCGGAGGGAACCCAAGAGCGGAATTCACAACACCTCCCCCTCTAAATGGGACACTATAAAAACCACCTTTGCCCGATCAGTCGGGTATTGTTGGGGAAGAAGTTCGAAGTGGAGACGGCATTGGTTCAAGAACCCCCTACACAATTTGGGATCCCCGCTAAACCTGGGAGGTTTGCCAAGGCGAGGTGGCGGGTGGGGCAGAGAAGTAGAATTAGAGTCTTGTGAGACCACCTGAGCGGAGGACGCAGAGACAGACAGCAAGTTGAATAAGCGGTCGTCAATGGAAGCCATATAAGTCCGCATGCGCGCCTGCGTATCACGCTGCTGGGAGAGCTCTTGCTGAAGACCTGCTAATTGAGTAGCAATAACTGGGTCGGCTGCCTGTAAAGAGGTCAGACGGGACTCCATGTTTTTCATGAAGGACATGATGCGCTGTTGGTTGTCGCGCAAGTGTGCCAATTCTTTCTGGGCAGAAAACGCAGCACCTGCGGGGTCCATGGCCTGAGTGTACTGTTACGCTATCTGAGGTAAGAACAAGAGTAGACCCTCTGGAGTGTGGAAAGGTACTACTTCCGGGCGAGCTGACCTGGTGTTAACCAACCCCTATACAGGGACTGTCAGGAGCAGGCCCAGAGATCACCAATCCACAGTAGCAGATACCAAGAGGGACGGCTCAGAAGAAGAAGAACTAAAGAAGAAAAAAACGGAGACACAGGAATGGGGAAGGTGGCGAAACAGCGGCGGACACGGAGAGTGTACGTCAGGCTGTACTGAGGAAAAGCTGGGATGGAGGCAAAACTGTAGAGAGAGAGAGAGAGTTGGGTAAATGGAGGCACAAAAGCGCGAGACAAAACGAAGAGCACAGAGCTAGCACGGAGGTACTAAGCACGGGGCGAGAAGTGGCCGGAGGCAAAAGCTAAAGCAAATGACACTCAGGCACCTCCTAGTAGGGGAGGTGGCCTGAAATACTGTGGTCCTTACCAGGATTGGCTGCTGAGGCTCTCCGAATCCCAGCCCCCGGAAGCAGGAGGTCCAGGACTGGAGCGCAAGCGCCCACTGCAGAACCCTGTGCGCCGGCGCAGACGTCCGCACGCCGGCGCAGACGCCGAACTCCCCCCGCAGGGCAACCTGCAGGATGTGGAGGAGGAACCCGCCGAGGATGAGCGCACCGCCCCCCGGAAGCAAGACAGCGGGGACGAGCAGCGGCAGAAGGAGTCGGTGCCGCCAGAGAGGCAGAGGGTACAGCATGCCAGGACCCGGAAAAAGAGCAGCCGAAGCAAGCAGGGATAGCACGCCGGTGGCCAGAAGTGGAGCAATGAAGGTGAGTAGCGGCAGTAACACTCTGTAGTCTGTTCTGCCACCACAGCTGGTTGTAGTCAGCTCAGGGTGCATCACTGCATCATACTGTTCCATTGTCCTGTTTTCAATTAGTGCAGCCTGCTGCACATTGTTTCAAATGTATCCTATTAGTGGCTTTCCATCCATATCCTGCTAGATTGTGGAAAAACACTATATAGGAGTACATAGACGAGCTGTTTTTTGCCTTGCAGCGCCGTTCACAGCTGTCTGCACGGTCTCTGTGTGAGTGCAGCTCACTCTGTAGTCTGTTCTGCGAAAAAAACAAAAAGTTAATAAAGTTCACCAAACACTCCACTTTACAGTTGTGTAGGCCACATTAGCTCATATTAAAGTCTAGTCCACACTTTATAAAATTAGTGTTTCTTATACCTGTTAGCAGCTGTTCAGGAATAAGCACACTAAGCCCTTAGTACTTTTCTGCCTATCTTTATCATTCTACCAAGATGAAGAAGGCACCTGGTCGTGGGAGTGGAGGTGGCTCAGGAAGAGGACGTGGGGATTCTGTGCCTGCTGCGGGCACCTCATCATCCACCAGTTTTAGCAGGGAACAGTCCTTCATGCGCAGCTTTGTAGGAGCTCGCCGTACCCCGCTGCTGCGGGACGAACAAATTAAAACCGTTGTCGGATGGATGGCAGCTAACGCATCGACTTCAATTAGTGCCACATCCTCTCAGGCACAGAGAACTGAAGAGCACCCATCTGTCTCTTCACCACCTGCCAAATTGCCCAGGCAGTCAGAGAGCCCAGGACAGGAGCCATCTCTACTTCTGCTCTCTGAATCTCTTGGCTTTGAAAGAGGGGGCCAGCCAAGCAGCATTCAAGAAATGGAAGAAGAGGCAGTATGCAGTGATGCCCAACAGCTTTGTCCCTCTGAATCTGAAGAGGCGGGTGGGCCAGTGCCTTCGGTCAGCACACCTCAGTACGCATCTGATGACGAGACTCAGGTGCCACTTTCTGGTGCGTACTGTGCTGCCGAGACTACCCAGGAGAAGCAGTTGTTGGAAGAGGGTAGTGTAGATGATGAGGTCCTTGACCCATCATGGCGTGAGGTACAGGAAGGTGGTGGGAGCAGCTCTGAGGAAGAGATTCCCCAAACAGCCCAAAGAGGGAGAGGGAGGGGGAAGACTGCGTTGCCTGTAGCCTCCACTTTGGCACCCATTAGGAGCATGCCTCTTCCAGAAGCCAAAACGGGCGCTCCCAAGATTTGCAGTGCCTGGTCCTTTTTTGACACAGTTGCAGATGACATTTGCTTTGTCAAATGCAAGCTGTGTCATCAGAAAGTCAAAAGAGGGAAAAGTGTGAGCAACCTCAATACCACAAATATGTGGAAACATGTGCGGACCAAGCACGTGGTGGAGTTACAAAAACACACTCGATGGAGCAGGAGAAATTGCCGGATACACAGCAGGGTATCAGCTGATGTTACTGAAACTCAATAACACTGGGTCATGTGTTGACTGTGCAGACGGCACTTCTGAGCAGCAACTGGTGGTGTTGGAGCCCAGGGATTACAGTTCAGGTGGTAGAAACATGAACACAACAGGAGACCTGGACACTGTTTCCAACCAAGTATTTAATCTGGAAGAGGAGTAGCAAATTCCTGCGAGATCCAGGCCTTGTTCATTTTCAGAAAAGTAAGCCGGTGAACGTTATCGGAGGATAGTCGCACGCGACGGTCTGTTAGTACACCACCTGCGGCACTAAAGACGTGTTCCGATAATACACTAGCAGCAGGGCAAGCCAGCACCTCCAATGCATACTGGCTAAGCTCTGGCCATGTATCCAGCTTAGAGACCCAAAACTAAAAGGGGGTAGAGCCGTGTGGGAGTACACTGAGAGGGCAAGACATGTAGTCTGTCACCATCTGACAGAAACGACGTTGCCTCCTGCTGACTGGAGCCATCTGTGAAGGTGTAGACATTTGTGGCGGGCACACAAAAGTTTGCCACAGTTGGGCCATACTGGTCTTGCCTTGTGCTGAGGCACTGTTTCTGCTCCCTCTTTGCGCTGAGCTTTCTCCACTGCCTCGACGCACTGAGCTGCTTTGTAAAGCACTAGCAGCACTGCTCTCAGTTGGACTGGAGAAGATGATGGAATGCACCAGTGTGTCTTGGTACTCCCGCATTTTACGCTCCCAGTTCAACGGCGTTATGAGGCTTTGTAAGTTTTCCTGGTAGCGCGGATCTAGGAGGGTGTACACCTAATAATCAGCCATGTTGAGAATGTGGGCGATGCGGCGGTCGTTTCTCAGGCACTACAGCATGAAATCAACCATGTGCGGCAGACTGCCATTCCTTGTCTCTCCTACTCTACTTGGCGGAGCAGCACTGCAAGGTCTCAAAGAACAAAGTCCAGTGGTGTCTGAAGCGAGTTACATTCCAGGGACACTGTATTGCTCACCAGACGAAACACCTGACAGATGACCGGAAGACCTCAGTGGAGAAGACGGTTCCTCCGAACTAGTAAGCACCAATCAGATCATTCATCTATGTCTTTGATCTGTGCGTGGGCCCATGTGCCCACTGGACCACCATAGGGTACATGCTTCGGGGTAAACAGGGTTTGCAGTCCATTGTGTATACCCTTTCCTCTTCATGTGTTGCTCCCTTCCGCATCCAGCATTCCTTCTTGTCCTTTTGGGGCTTGCTCTTGCAGCTTTTGGAGCAGATCCCAGGACGTCATCTGGTCAGGTTTTTTGTCTTCAGTCGTCATGTAGTAGCCATCCGGCTCTACAACCTCTCCCACTTCTCCATATTGTCTTCCTTTGGCTGCTTCTTTGGCTGCCATATCCGCCATGTTATTGCCCCGTGCCTCTACTGTGTTCAGTTTTCCATGTGCTTTGACCTTTAGTACTGCCACCATTTTTGGAAGTTGGAGTGCGTCCAGCAGGTCCTTGATGGCTCCATGATGCTTCACGGTTATTCCGCTTGCTGTGATGAAGTCTCTTGCAGCCCAGATGGCTCCAAAGTTGTGTGCTATGCCATGCGAGTACCTTGAATCGGTGAATATGTTCGCAGTTTTGCATTCTGCAATCTGGCAGGCCTTTGTCAGCACTATCAATTCTGCTTCCTTGGCTGACAATCTAGACGGCAGACTTCTGGACCACAGGATTTCTTGATTGCTGGTCACTGCACATCCCATGTGGAATCTTCCTTGCTGTGGCATCACTGTCCATGTGTGCTGTGCCCCCTGGTGCGTTAAGGCAAACATTAACTGGTCTTCCGGATGAAGGGAAACATTGGAGAAAGCATTAGTCAGGTCGGTCACTGTGAACACGTTTGCTGTGGAAGGCACATTTGAGAGCAGAGTGTGCGGATTTGGCACAATTGGAGTTTCAAACACCGTGGCGTCCTTAACAGCTCTCAGGTCATGTACCATTCTGAACTTGGCTGGCTCTCCTTTTACAGTCTTTTTCTTGACCGGGAAAAGCGCGGGTATTGCAAGGTGATGTGCAAGGAACAATGGTTCCTATTTCCAGGTAGACCTTCAGTTGGTCAGAGGCAGCTTGACTCTAGGCGATGGACAGGGGATACTGGGCCTTATGAGGATATGGAGTGCCTGGCTTGAGTGATAACCGCACTGGGGCAACTGAGGTTTTCCCACGTCCTGGGGTCCCTTAGACCATAAACTTTCTGGTACTACATCCAGTACCTCCTTGGGTAGGGCTGCCAGCATGATTCTTCTTGGGTCAGGGATGAAGAAAGTGTCATGGTCCCATCTTCCTGGAACACTGTAGCCGCCTTCAGCTTCTGTAGTAGGTCCGCTCCCAGCAGATTGAGTGGCAGGTCCCTGACACCACAAACTGGGACAGGATAGAGTGTCCTGGCTAAGTGCACACGCTCAGAGGCTTTGTAAGCTGGGAATGTCTGACTTGACCATCAATGCCCACGCAAGACACAGAGGATGCTGATAGGTAGGTGGGATCGGGGAGTTCCACATGTGTCATCACACTTCTGGCTGCACCAGTGTGCAGAAGAAAAGATCCGACAACGCCATCCACTTTTGTGGTAATTTGAGGTATTGGTCCTGCAGATGGGGTTTTACATGTCAGGAGCATAGTGTCTTGCGGACCTAGCTTGCTTGCCACTGTCCTATGGATGGGGTACTTCACTGCTTTCTGTACTTTTTCCTTGACCTTTTTCTCTGGACCAACTCTTGGGTTGCATGGGTGCTCTGCACTGGTTCCGGAAATGGCCAAACTTGCCACAGATGTAACACTTGACACTTCTGTCTTTGTAGGGTGGTTGCGCTTCCAGGTCAGTGGTCACCATGAGAGGGGTCGTCTTCTGCACTCCTGGTTGGGACACAATCCCTTTGGCTACTGTGGACAATGGCATGATGGGCACTGTAGCGGCAGTGGGGTCCGGCCTGCTGATTGAAGCTGCAGGCCCTGGAGGCCTGATGGTAAGATGGGGCCTGCAGGTGCATTCGTGGTGAGGCCCGGGGGTGCCATGAGACCGGTGGCTGCATCCAACCCGAGGTCTGGGGCATTACAGGGGCTGCGGCTGCATCTGCCACCACTTCTTCCCCCTGTTCAGACATAGCTTCTCTGCTTTGCTAACCTTATTGAGGTCAGTGTCTCCTCTCCAGAGTCTGCAGCGGTTCTTCCGGTGTGTCGCTGGGCACTTTGCAGCATCTTCACTTCTGGCTCCCCTTCTGGTGTTCTCAGCAGCGAGGCACCCATTTCCTTCTTCGTGCTCTTTCCAGCTGGCTCCGCCCATGAAGGTACGCCTCTTATTCCCTTGCGCTCTTCATGGCGCTATAAGGACGACAGTTTTGGTGGAAATTTGGCAATAAACAGTCTCTTAGGCGCACATGACCCGTTTTGCTGGGTCAGTCCACTGCTATTGACCTGTTTCTGGGCCTAACCACTATCAGTGGTTTCCTGATTGGCTGTCTTAGTCCATGCACAAAGGCCTGTGCCGACATTTGTCTGTGTATCTGGTCATGAATGGTGAAGCCCAGGTCCTGGAAAACTTGCATTACTCTGCCATGAAACTTCTCCACAGACTCTGTCTTGTCTTGGCTCATGTCATGTAAGCTGAGGGCTTGTCCTGCCAATCTGCCTTTGGCCCACTCTCTGAGCTGTTCAATTAGCTGTGGCCCTGACTCCCAAGCGTGTACATCTAATTCTGCTGGAAGTTTGAATTGTTCCTCCATGATTGGCCAGAGTGCATCACCTGCTTCTATTTCCATTTATGGCCCAGAGATCATTCCAGGTGGCTGCATATGTTCGCTGGTTCTGCTACATTCTTCGGTAAAATGGCATGGGGTGCATCTCTGGGTCTGGAAAATTGTTGAAAATGCTGGTCACCTGACTTGGGGTGAAGTGCACATAGTGTAATGGTGGTGCCTCTATCTGCCCCTGCATTCTTGGTGCCTGTGGGTTTCTTTTCCTAGTAATAGGCAGCATGTATGATGTTCCCTCCTCATCTTCATCAGAGGAATAGTTGTGATAGCGTGTGCTGGGGTCATACAGTGGCTGATTTTGGACATAGAAGTTAGACTTTTTGTGTGAGGATGTCTCGCCCCTTGCTGAAGCATAGGCTTATAGTTCTATGTTGGTGTGAATGTAGGCAGCTCTGACCGGTGCTGAAGTTGTACATTATCAGCAGATGGTGATGTCAGTCCTCCCCTCTTTGCACCCAGGGCTGAGCTGTCTGCTGCCTGATGTATCTGGGGGTTGCCTACTGCATTGTGTGTAGGGGGATTTTCACCTTCTTTCCCCGATATCACAACTGGCAATGGATGGACTGTGCCTGTAAGCACTGAATACAGAGGTACCACATTAGTTGAATTGGGCATTGGCCCAGCCGGCAACAAAGAAGATGAAGAAGAAGTAGGGTGTGTAAAAGGAGGGGATTGCTGTGGCAGAGAAGAAGGAGGAGGTAGAGGTGTAAGGTGCACAGGAGGCGAAGGTGAGGAGTGAGAAAAAGGAAAAGAAAGAGAAGATGGGATGTGTGAAGGAGGAGGGAAGGAGAAGAGAAAAAGGGTGAGTGAAGGAGGAAAGAGGTGTGGAGAAGAAGGAAAAGGAGTAGTAGAGAGGTGTGGAGGAGAGAGATAGAGGAGGAGATGAGAGGTGTGGTGATGGATGTGGAGAAGGAAGAGCAGGAGGAGATCGGTGTGGTGGGGGTGTGAAGAAGGAGGAGAGAAGGAGGATAGAAAAAGGGTGAATGAAGGAGGAAAGAGGTGTGGAGAGGAAAGGAGAGAGAGAGGGTGAAGAAGGAGGAAAGAAAGAGTGACAGAGAAAGAGGAGGATAGAGAAGAGAATTCCTCCCCCCTCTGTACTGTCTGAGAGGGCATGTTTGGAACAATGATGTCCTCTCCCTGTAGGGAGGGACGGGGCACTCCACATACTGTACAAAAACTCCCTATACCATGCCTCGGGGTAACTCTCGACTCTGCCCTGTCCTTCAAACCGCACGTCCAAACTCTTGCCACCTCCTGTCGCCTCCAACTCAAAAATATTGCCAGAATCCGTTCCTTCCTCAGCCCACAATCTACCAAAACTCTTGTGCATGCCCTCATCATATCCCGCCTCGACTACTGCAACACCCTCCTCTGTGGCCTCCCTGCTAACTCTCTTGCACCACTCCAGTCTGTCCTCAACTCTGCTGCCCGGCAAATCCACCTCTCTCCTCGCTACTCCCCTGCTTCTCCCCTCTGCAAATCCCTCCACTGGCTCCCCATTCCCCAACGAATCCAGTTCAAACTACTAACACTGATCTACAAAGCCATCCACAACCTGTCCCCTCCCTATATCTCTGAACTAATCTCCCAATATCTTCCCTCACGTAATCTCCGATCCTCCCAAGACCTCCTACTCTCCCCCACACTTATTCGTTCCTCACACAACCACCTCCAAGATTTCTCCCGAATATCCCCCATCCTCTGGAATTCCATGCCTCAACACGTCCGACTATCCACCACCCTCGGCTCCTTCAGACGGAACCCGAAAACCCATCTCTTCAAGAAAGCCTACAGCCTGCAATAACCATTCTGCCACCTCACCATCGCCAGAGCTGCCACCTTGCCATCGCCAGAGCAGCCGCCTCGCCCCTACCTTCTGTCTCTTCCCCACTTTCCCATAGAATGTAAGTCCGCAAGGACAGGGTCTTCTCCCCTCTGTACCAGTCTGTCACTGTAAACTTGCTTACTGTAATCGATATCTATAACCCTGTATGTAACCCCTTTCTCATGTACAGCACCATGGAATTAATGGTGCTATATAAATTAATAATAATAATAATAATAATTCTGTTGAGAGCAGACTGCACATGCCTAATGTATGGGGAGGCGCTGATGGCTTAATACCTTTCCTCATTTTGCACACATAAAAATCACTTCCTGGTTTGCTCACATATCTTTCTGCACCACCTAAAGGATGTAAGTTCTGCTGCTACTTTATACTATGTATTAGTATTCAGCAATATAACATCAGCTAACTTCCCTTATTTTTCTTTCTATGTCATGCCATTCCGCAGCTTGAATTCTGCCATTCTGATGGATTTCACATACTTTATACCTTCTAAAATTCTTCCCATACTTAACACCTTCTTGTTCTGCCATTATCTGGAGGGCCATTTTCTCATCAGGAAGTAAAAGACCCTCCTGTTGTTTGTCCACTTTATTTCCCATGGCAAAAACAAAAATAAAAACAAACAAAATTGGAAAAAATAAAAACAAAAACTTCAAAAAGATTGGTATATAAAATTTTATTTATTTATTTATTTTTTATTTTTATATAGCGCTAACATATTCCGCAGCGCTTTACAGTTTTGCACACATTATCATCACTGTCCCCGATGGGGCTCATAATCTAGATTCCCTATCAGTATGTCTTTGGAACGTGGGAGGAAACCGGAGTACCCGGAGGAAACCCACGCAAACACGGAGAGAACATACAAACTCTTTGCAGATGTTGTCCTGGGTGGGATTCGAACCCAGGACCCCAGCGCTGCAAGGCTGCAGTGCTATCCACTGAGCCACCGTGCTGCCCTAAAAACAAAAAACAAAAAGGAAAGAAAACCTTCAAAAAGTTGGTTCAAGAAGTTGATATAAAAAGGGAAAGAAAACCGTCAAAAACTTGGTATACAACCAAAAAACTTAAAATTTTGATACAGAAGGAAAAACTTTAAAAGGTAAAAAGTTTAAACGGTTTTTCTTACACTTTGTCTGTGCTCAAACGCAGTCAGACACACACACTTCCCCTTTCTTATTCTGCTGTATCCAAAGTCACTAAAATCACGTATCTAAAAACGAGTAGCTCACAGGAAGTTACAGATACCACTTAGTTTCACTTCTTCAAAAATTGCTACACTGTAGCTAACATTTATCACAGAATGCAGAAACAGGAAACTTTGCAAAAACAGATGTGACAGAGTTATTTACAATGGATATATCCTCGCTAACAGCAGAAGGGGAAGTTCGGAAAAGTAAAACTTTCTTCTACAATTGTATGCACTTAAAGCAACAGTACATGCCATAAACAAAAACAGATACAGACGTCTAGGAGAAACCAATGCCCTCTTTATAATTCTGTGGCAAGTGCTAACTGCTCTGGGAACAGACTACTGCCAATCGCTCTGGGCACACCTGTGCCCTGGCTGCCTGAGGCACAACAAGCGGGGATCCTTCCGCCCCGGTCCGGTTGTCCTAACTGGCTCGCCGGCGCTACCGGAATCTGCGGTAGCCCTCTAAGTTATCACTACCCGAGCCTGGAACATGGGACTACCTGTCCTGGGACTACCTGTCCCTCCTATGTATGGGAATCCTGCAATAACTTATCAAGCGATTTGACCTCCTGCCGTCTGTTACCCAGCCACCACAAACAATCCAACTGTCTCCCGGATCTACATAAACATGGAACATATACACGGCACACAGCAGACACCTTGACTTATATCCCAGGGTTTGGATACGGGCATGGACTTTTTACACTACCTGGGAATTCGGTGCTGACCACACCTGACCGGCAAGAGGTATAGACCCGGACTGGGCACAGGGGACTTTCAGGTAAGATAATAACATTTTCTTACCTTATTTATGGAGCTGTGCAGTCTCTGTCCCATGAACCAAGGCCGTGGCCAACACCTCTGTCTCTCCGGTCAGCAGGGTCCCCGTGTGTTTTGTCCATTGCCCCACATGCAGGCGCCGGATGTTATGGAAATTTGGTTTGGATAAATCTATCCCTGTGTGTGCTGCGGCCGTTCCCAATTAGACTGAGTATTTTGAGCGCTGATCAATAATGAGACTGCACACCATTGTGACAATAACTTTCCACCAATACTGATGATTTATTGTACATACATGGATTTATAATTGCACATAGAAAGGAGGTGGTTAGGGGTGGTCAGTTAATTACCATATTGTCTAACTTCTCTGTTATTAGTTATCTTAATATATATGGAATATTGTGATTAATGCACATATGAATGCTGATTAAGCAACTAAAGTATAGCTGTCTGCATCTAGGACAAAGTTGAGACATCTGGTCATCACTTAATACATCTGGTGCTGTTCCGCTTTCTGCTGGAAATCCCTGAACAGTCTGTCTGGCTTATATCAGTTTATGTCAGCCATTTTAAGCAATTGATTATAGTGTATATATTAGCTGTGGGCATATGAGTATACATGAGTATATATAATTATATAGGAGTATATATGCAAGTGAGATCTATATAATATATATTTCCATCACACATACAGCAACTAAATACTAGAGCAATATTATGTCTAAATGCTGCCACACAAAGCGCAAATAATACTAACATGCAAAGGTCTAAGAGACATGTAAAATATATGGGTGGCATGTCCTTTAAAACTGAAACAGTGATGGGCGAAGAGAGGCTGATGGATAGAAAATGCAAGTTACAGTATACATTCATCTCATCTTGGAATATTGTGATATATATGTTGGCACCCCTGCTTTAGACTTTACTTAGCAACCCGACTTTTTTTTGCAATTGGGGTTGTAAGACCACATTGTGATTTTGGGAACAACTATTTATCATTATCAATATTTTATTGCTCTTATATAGTATTTTAATAATCCAATTACTAACAGTTTTCTACAAAAAATATTGATACAAAATATATGTGATATTTTATTTATGAACATGACGAAGAAATATATCCCACGAAAATGTGTTTCCAAAGTCAATAATGTACAATGTTAATTTTTGTTTCTTCAAGTGTCTGGGCACTGTCATTGGCATCAAGTTTATATCAAGCTTTGCTGTCATTTCCATTGGATGAAAGACCATTGCTTTGCTCTGAAAAACAAAAGGACAATCTGACATTATGATGTCAATTTATCAAAGACGCTGTGTTCGTTAGGATGGGACAATTTATATATTTTAAAGTAAAATAATAATAATAATGTAACTTGCAATTTCACACCTGAATTGACTGGTAGAAACATGTATATTTGTTGCTTTAGCATACGTTTTAAGGGTGTAGGCCAACTAATGAGCACATTATGAATTTTTTGTTGCTGACAACAATTCAAACACAACATATAATTTACAGAAATGACTCCATACTATTGCATTTTGAGGTTCTAATAGCATAAATTAAAACCAAGTTACTTGATGCACATTCACTGGTTATATTTTATTGAAAATATATATTGGTGAAAAAGCAATAATAAAATAATAATCCAATAAAATTAAAAAAAAAATATTTGAGGATTTTTCATTCAACTGCATTCATATTTTTAACCTATGCTTTATTTAGAAAAATAGCAAACAGTGTTTTATTCACAGATTGGTTCCAAGATGGAAACCAAGAATTTGGTGCCAGAATCATGATGGATAAGTAATGGCTAGAATTCCTTTATGAGAACGAAGTGAAAAGTTAATCCTTATGCCTTTTAGAGAGTAAGAATAACACATAATTAAGTAGCAAACTATATATGCACAGTACTGTGCCAAATGTTTAGGCAGGTGTGGAGAAAATCGGGACAGATAGGTGGAGACTGATTTAACTTTCATAAAGGATTATATATTTTTTCTGTTTTAAATTTTCATAGTAAATACGCCGGCCTCATCAAGTTGCAGAGATGTATTTAATAAAGTGCACAGTTTGTATCGTGAAATCTATTGACAGGTCCACGTTATAGAATAACCAGCGTAAACCTATACACTGACACCCATGTGAAAAATGAGGCATTTGTTCATTCACAGTTCTTTTCTAAAAGTATGATACGTGATAGGCAGATTTTGGAATCACTCTGTATTCCCGCTTTGTAAATATTCCCACAAACAGTTAAGAATTTGGCGCAGCTTCCATTGGAAATATGCTTTTTCCACAAATATCAGTAGAATTACCCAATTGACTTATCTGATTCCCAATATATTTGGACCACTTTCAAGACTTCCCGATTTACTTTGTGTAATTTGAATGTCATAGGCGCTCCAAGAAATAGGTACAGGAATGAATCTGGAGACAGCCAACAATTGTGTAGCTCACAGCCCTCCATATGACACACTGTATTGTGCCACATGTACGCAGTATTCGGAATTGCAGAAAAGATGTAAAAATGTTCCTCATCTATTCCCGAAAATTCAGTATCTGTTATTTTATTTAACTATGTTGCGGTATTTCATGTAATATATTTTACTTTACTTGGATGTCTTTTTCAATTACAATAAAAATGAACTTGCTACTTCTGGTGCATTATGTAACCATTTTATCCATGCCAAAGTTTCTCAGTAAAATATGTTTTATTATTACTTTACTACTTCATCTTCTATGTAACACAAATGCAAAGTGAAATGACATGTGTAGTACTCTTCAACACAGTGATTGCTGCGTTGTGCTGGAAATCTGTTTAAATGAATTTCCAGGCGAGGCAAAATCTTATGTTATCGGATCTTTCAAATAACACGTATAGTTGTGAATTTCTTACATTATAAAAACAGATAATTTTAATTGGTGACTATATATTGCACTAGGGTTGAGCGAAACGGGTCGAACATTTTCAAAAGTCGCCGACTTTTGGCTAAGTCGGGGTTTCATGAAACCCGATCCGACCCCTGTGCGGGGTCGGCCATGCGGTACGCGACTTTCGCGCCAAAGTCGCGTTTCAATGACGCGAAAAGCGCCATTTCTCAGCCAATGAAGGTAAACGCAGAGTGTGGGCAGCGTGATGACATAGGTCCTGGTCCCCACCATCTTAGAGAAGGGCATTGCAGTGATTGGCTTGCTGTCTGCGACGTCACAGGGGCTATAAAGAGGCGTTCCCGCCGACCGCCATCTTACTGCTGCTGATCTGAGCTTAGGGAGAGGTTGCTGCCGCTTTGTCAGAAGCAGGGATAGCGTTAGGCAGGGTCCATTAACCACAAAACCGCTTGTGCTGCAGCGATTTGCACTGTCCAACACCACCCTCGGTGTGCAGGGACAGTGGAAGTTTTTTTTTTTTTTTTTTTCCCCTCAGCGCTGTAGCTCATTGGGCTGCCCTAGAAGGCTCCCTGATAGCTGCATTGCTGTGTGTACGCCGCTGTGCAAACCAACTGCTTTTTTCAAAGCACAAATCCTCTTGTTCCTTCCTTTCTGCACAGCTATCTTTTTTGTTTGTCCACACTTTTTATTTCATTTGTGCATCAGTCCACTCCTTATTGCTGCCTGCCATACCTGGCTGAGATTACTGCAGGCAGGGAGATAGTAGCTGCCTGCCATACCTGGCTGAGATTACTGCAGGCAGGGAGATAGTAATTGTAGGACATTCCCTGTTTTTTTTTTTTTTTGGTGGGAGATTAAGATTGGCAATTTGGCATTTCTGCTAGAGTGCCATCCCTGTGTGTGCCATCTCTCTCACATAGTGGGCCATAGAAAGCCTTTTCATTTTTCTGTATTTTTTTTTGTGGGGTGTATAAATTCTCCCTGATAAAAATACAGTGGGAGATTAATATTGGCCTTTGGGCTTGTGTGCCAGTCCTGAGTGTGCCATCTCTCTCACAAATAGTGGGCCATAGAAAGCCTATTTTATTTTTTTTTGGGTTTTATAAATTCTCCCTGAAAAAAAGGGAGATTAATATTGGCCTCTGGGCTTGTGTGCCAGTTGTGAGCGTGCCATCTGTGCCAGTCCTGAGCGTGCCATCTCTCTCACAAATAGTGGGCCATAGAAAGCCTATTTAATTTTTTTTTTTGTTTTATAAATTTTCCCTGAAAAAAGGGAGATTAATATTGGCCTCTGGGCTTGTGTGCCAGTTGTGAGCGTGCCATCTGTGCCAGTCCTGAGCGTGCCATCTCTCTCACAAATAGTGGGCCATAGAAAGCCTATTTAATTTTTTTTTTGGTTTTATAAATTTTCCCTGAAAAAAGGGAGATTAATATTGGCCTCTGGGCTTGTGTGCCAGTTGTGAGCGTGCCATCTGTGCCAGTCCTGAGCGTGCCATCTCTCTCACAAATAGTGGGCCATAGAAAGCCTATTTAAATATTTTTTTGGTTTTATAAATTCTCCCAGAAAAAAAGGGAGATTAATATTGGCCTCTGGGCTTCTGTGCCAGTCCTGAGCGTGCCATCTGTGCCAGTCCTGAGCGTCCCATCTCTCTCACAAATAGTGGGCCATAGAAAGCCAATTTTTTTTTTTTGGGGGGTTTTAGAAATTCTCCCTGGAAAAAAAAAGGGAGATTAATATTGCCCTTTGGGCTTGTGTGCCAGTACTAAGCGTTCCATCTCTCTCTCTCTCTCAGTCAGTGGGCCATAGAACGCCTATTTTTGGTTTTATTTGTTTTCTAAATTCTCCCTGAAAAAATCATTTTATTTTATTTGGTTTCTAAATTCTTCCTGATAAAATCATATTTTTTTTATTATTTTTTTTTCTAAAGTCTCCCTGAAAAAAAAAAAAAAAAAAAAAAAAACAGTGGGAGATTAATATTGGCCTTTCTGCTTGTGTGCCAGTCTTGACTCCTGGGTGCGTCATCTCTCAGTCAGTGGGCCATAGAACGCCTATTTTTGGTTTTATTTGTTTTATAAATTCTCCCTGAAAAAATCATTTTATTTTATTTGGTTTCTAAATTCTTCCTGATAAAATCATATTTTTTTTATTATTTTTTTTTCTAAAGTCTCCCTGAAAAAAAAACAAAAAAAAAAAAAACAGTGGGAGATTAATATTGGCCTTTCTGCTTGTGTGCCAGTCTTGACTCCTGGGTGCGTCATCTCTCAGTCAGTGGGCCATAGAACGCCTATTTTTGGTTTTATTTGTTTTATAAATTCTCCCTGAAAAAATCATTTTATTTTATTTGGTTTCTAAATTCTTCCTGATGAAATCATATTTTTTTTATTATTTTTTTTTCTAAAGTCTCCCTTAAAAAAAAAAAAAAAAAACAACCAAAAAAAACAGTGGGAGATTAATATTGGCCTTTCTGCTTGTGTGCCAGTCTTGACTCCTGGGTGTGCCATCTCTCTCTCTCTCTCTCTCTCTCTCTCTCTCCAATTGTGGTCCATAGAAAGCCTATATTTTTTTTCCTTGATTTGGGTTCCAAAATCTACCAGAGAAAATAACTCCATCAATCATTGGTAGAAAAATATTGGCCTCTGGGCTTGTGTGCCACTCCTGATTCCTGTGTGCGTCATCTCTCAGTCAGTGGGCCATAGAACGCCTATTTTTGTTTTTATTTGTTTTATAAATTCTCCCTGAAAAAATCATTTTATTTTATTTGGTTTCTAAATTCTTCCTGATAAAATCATATTTTTTTTATTATTTTTTTTTCTAAAGTCTCCCTGAAAAAAAAAAAAAAAAAACAACCAAAAAAAACAGTGGGAGATTAATATTGGCCTTTCTGCTTGTGTGCCAGTCTTGACTCCTGGGTGTGCCATCTCTCTCTCTCTCTCTCTCTCTCTCTCTCTCCAATTGTGGTCCATAGAAAGCCTATATTTTTTTCCCTTGATTTGGGTTCCAAAATCTACCAGAGAAAATAACTCCATCAATCATTGGTAGAAAAATATTGGCCTCTGGGCTTGTGTGCCACTCCTGATTCCTGTGTGCGTCATCTCTCACTCAGTGGCCCATAGAAAGCATATAGTTTGTTACATTTGTTTTCTAAATTCTCCCTGCAAAAATCAATTTTTTTTTTTTGGGGGGGTTTCTAAAGTGTTCCTGAAAAAAATAAAAATAAAAAAAAAATAATAGTGTGACATTAATATTAACATTTGTGCTTCAGTGACAGTCCTGCGTGTGGGGCATCTCTCTAATTTGCAGCCACCAAAAAAAGAGTGTGTAACATTGGGCCTGATTTTCGCTGTGGTCTCACCAACCTGTAAAGGGGTAGCTAAATCATACTGAAGTTATAGCTCACCGTGTAAGTTGTGTGACTGCAACAAATAACGTTAGTTTGGTTACGTTTTTAAAACAATGAGGAAGTCTAGTGGAAGAGGTCGTGGCCGGGGGCGTTCATTGTCAGCTGGTAATGAGGGTAGTGGTAGTGGTGGAGCATCAGGTGGTCGTGGGGAAAAAAATATTGCACCTAAGTCTGGAGCTGTGGAGCCAGGTTCGTCGTCCGGCTACACAAGGCCTCGAACGCTCCCTTTTCTGGGATTAGGAAAACCGCTTTTAAAGCCGGAGCAGCAAGAGCAAGTTTTGGCTTATCTTGCTGACTCAGCCTCTAGCTCTTTTGCCTCCTCTCGTGAAACTGGTAAAAGTAAAAGCAGCGCGTCGTTAGTGGATGTTCACGGTCAGGGACAAGTCACTTCCTTGTCCTCTTCAGCAAAAACAACAACAGAGAAGAATGCAGCAGGCGACACAACGGGTTACTCCATGGAGCTCTTTACACATACCGTCCCTGGCTTAGAAAGTGAAGCAGTTAACAGTCCATGCCCATTACAAATTGAATCTGACATGGAGTGCACTGACGCACAGCCACAGCCAGACTACTATGCTGGTCCTTTGACTCAGACCACAACATTGCCCTCGCAGGGTGCTGATCAAGAATCAGACCCTGATGAGACTATGTTGCCCCATCACGAACGCTATACCACCGAACGACACGGTGACACAGACGAAGTTGCGCAGGAGGTACAAGAAGAGTTATTAGATGACCCAGTTCTTGACCCCGATTGGCAGCCATTGGGGGAACAGGGTGCAGGCGGCAGCAGTTCTGAAGCAGAGGAGGAGGAGGGGCCGAAGCAGGCATCAACATCGCCACAGGTTCCATCTGCCGGGCCCGTATCTTGCCCAAAACGCGTGGCAAAGCCAAAACCTGGTGGAGGACAGCGTGGCCATCCGGTTAAAGCTCAGTCTGCAATGCCTGAAAAGGTATCCGATGCTAGAAAGAGTGCAGTCTGGCATTTTTTTAAACAACATCCAATTGATCAGCGCAAAGTCATCTGTCAAAAATGTTCTACTTCCTTAAGCAGAGGTCAGAATCTGAAAAGTCTCAATACTAGTTGCATGCATAGACATTTAACCACCATGCATTTGAAAGCTTGGACTAACTACCAAACGTCCCTTAAGGTTGTTGCACCCTCGGCCAATGAAGCTAGTCATCAACGCAACATCCCTTCCGGCAGTGTAGGACCACCATTTAGCGCACCACCTGCTGTATCTGTGCAGGTATCTTTGCCAGGCCAAAGCAGTCAGGGTCAGGGAATCACCAGTTTCGTAGTAGGAAACACTGCATCTAGGGCACCGGCGGCAACAATACCATCTCCCACCGTCTCTCAGTCTGCCATGTCCACCGGCACCCCCGCTAGTTCCACGATCTCCATCTCTCCAGTCCAGCTCACCCTACATGAGACTATGGTTAGAAAAAGGAAATACTTAGCCTCGCATCCGCGTACACAGGGTTTGAACGCCCACATAGCTAGACTAATCTCGTTAGAGATGATGCCCTACCGGTTAGTTGAAAGCGAAGCTTTCAAAGACCTGATGGACTACGCTGTACCACGCTACGAGCTACCCAGTCGACACTTTTTTTCCAGAAAAGCCATCCCAGCCCTCCACCAGCATGTTAAAGAGCGCATCGTCCATGCACTCAGGCAATCTGTGAGCACAAAGGTGCACCTGACAACAGATGCATGGACCAGTAGGCATGGCCAGGGACGTTACGTGTCCATCACGGCACACTGGGTAAATGTGGTGGATTCAGGGTCCACAGGGGACAGCAAGTTTGGGACAGTTCTGCCTAGCCCACGGTCTAGTAAACAGTTGTCTGTAGCCGTTCGCACCCCCTCCTCCTCCTCCTCCTCCTCGTCCTCCTGCAGAAGCAAGAGCTCGTCCACAGACCGCAGTCGCACAAACACTCCATCCGCACCTGCCACTGTTGCACACCAGGTCTCCCATTATGGGGCAGCTACTGGCATACGTCAGCAGGCTGTATTGGCTATGAAGTGTTTGGGCGACAATAGACACACCGCGGAAGTTCTGTCCGAGTTCTTGCAGCAAGAAATGCAGTCGTGGCTGGGCACTGTAGATCTTGAGGCAGGCAAGGTAGTGAGTGATAACGGAAGGAATTTCATGGCTGCCATCTCCCTTTCCCAACTGAAACACATTCCTTGCCTGGCTCACACCTTAAACCTGGTGGTGCAGTGCTTCCTGAAAAGTTATCCGGGGTTATCCGACCTGCTCCTCAAAGTGCGTGGACTTTGCGCACATATCCGCCGTTCGCCTGTACACTCCAGCCGTATGCAGACCTATCAGCGTTCTTTGAACCTTCCCCAGCATCGCCTAATCATAGACGTTGCAACAAGGTGGAACTCAACACTGCACATGCTTCAGAGACTGTGCGAACAGAGGCGGGCTGTTATGTTTTTGTGGGAGGATACACATACACGGGCAGGCAGTAGGATGGCAGACATGGAGTTGTCAGGTGTGCAGTGGTCGAAGATTCAAGACATGTGTCAAGTCTTTCAGTGTTTTGAGGAATGCACACGGCTGGTTAGTGCAGACAACGCCATAATAAGCATGAGCATCCCCCTAATGCGTCTGCTGATGCAAAGTTTGACGCACATAAAGGATCAGGCGTCTGCACCAGAGGAAGAGGAAAGCCTTGATGACAGTCAGCGATTGTCTGGTCAGGGCAGTGTACATGACGAGGTACCGGGCGAAGAGGAGGTGGAGGATGAGGAGGATGATGGGGATGAGTATATTTTTAATGAGGAAGCTTTCCCGGGGGCACGGGAAATTGGTGGCGTGGCAAGGCCGGGTTCTGGTTTTTTGAGGGACACAAGTGACGTAGATTTGCCTGCAACTGCCCCTCAACCAAGCACAACCGCAGATTTGACAACGGGAACTTTGGCCCACATGGCGGATTATGCCTTGCGTATCCTCAAAAGGGACACACGCATTACAAAAATGATGAACGATGACGATTACTGGTTGGCCTGCCTCCTTGATCCTCGCTATAAAGGCAAATTGCAAAATATTATGCCACATGAGAACTTGGAACTAATATTAGCAACAAAACAATCAACTCTTGTTGACCGTTTGCTTCTGGCATTCCCTGCACACAGCGCCCGTGATCGTTCTCACACGAGCTCCAGGGGCCAGCAGACCAGAGGTGTTAGAGGGGCAGAAATCAGAAGTGGCGTTGGCCAGAGGGGTTTTCTGACCAGGTTGTGGAGTGATTTTTCTATGACCGCAGACAGGACAGGTACTGCAGCATCAATTCAAAGTGACAGGAGACAACATTTGTCCAGTATGGTTACAAACTATTTTTCATCCCTTATCGACGTTCTCCCTCAACCGTCATTCCCATTTGATTACTGGGCATCCAAATTAGACACCTGGCCAGAATTGGCAGAATATGCATTGCAGGAGCTTGCTTGCCCGGCAGCTAGTGTCCTATCAGAAAGAGTATTCAGTGCTGCAGGTTCAATACTAACAGAAAAAAGGACTCGTCTGGCTACCCAAAATGTAGATGATCTAACCTTCATTAAAATGAACCACAACTGGATTTCAAAATCTTTTGCCCCACCCTGCCCGGCTGACACCTAGCTTTCCTATGAAAAGGTCTTGCCTGTGGACTATTCTGAATGACTTTTCCAATCTCGTAATTTTCTTCACCTGATTGTCCAGCATACGACATGTTTCCACCTCACGAAATGGCCAAACTCCCCACACGGGGCCGTGCTATCGCCACTTTGCGCTTGGACCCTTGAGAGTGCTGTTTGTCTGAAGAGGTGGGTGTGGCCGCTTTTGGTCGACGGCACTGCCACTGGGTCCCTCATAGTACAATAAAGTGTCTCTGGCGGTGGTGGTGCGCACCCAACGTCAGACACACCGTTGTAATATGAGGGGCCCTGTGCCTGTACCGCCGGCCACAAGACAGTTCCCCCCCCCAGCTCAAACAGTGCTCTACCACTAGCAAAATTATCTCTCACAGCTTCACCAATGTGTAGTCTAGGCGCTGACATCCTTCAATGCCTGGCACTGACAATACCATTGTTTTGACATTTTTGTTATGTTAGGCCTTCGAAGCCTGTCTGCGGTCCCTTCTTTCTACAACTACTACACTGACCAGGCCACTGCTGGCCGTGTTACCCTGGAACCAATTTAAAAGTGCCTACAGTCAGCCCAATTTTGTTATGTTAGGCCTTCGAAGACTGTCTGCCGTCACTCCTTCCACTAGACTTCCACTGACCATACACTGCTGCCCATGTACCCCTGGAACCAATTTAAAGTGCCTACAGCCAGCCCAATTTTGTTATGTTAGGCCTTGGAAGCCTGTCTGCGGTCACTCCTTCCACTAGACTTCCACTGACCAGACCACTGCTGCCCGTGTACCCCTGGAACCAATTTAAAAGTGCCTACAGCCAGCCCAAGTTTGTTATGTTAGGCCTTCGAAGCCTGTCTGCGGTCACTCCTTCCACTAGACTTCCACTGACCAGACCACTGCTGCCCGTGTACCCCTGGAACCAATTTAAAAGTGCCTACAGCCAGCCCAAGTTTGTTATGTTAGGCCTTGGAAGCCTGTCTGCGGTCACTCCTTCCACTAGACTTCCACTGACCAGACCACTGCTGCCCGTGTACCCCTGGAACCAATTTAAAAGTGCCTACAGCCAGCCCAAGTTTGTTATGTTAGGCCTTCGAAGCCTGTCTGCGGTCACTCCTTCCACTAGACTTCCACTGACCAGACCACTGCTGCCCGTGTACCCCTGGAACCAATTTAAAAGTGCCTACAGCCAGCCCAAGTTTGTTATGTTAGGCCTTGGAAGCCTGTCTGCGGTCACTCCTTCCACTAGACTTCCACTGACCATACACTGCTGCCCATGTACCCCTGGAACCAATTTAAAAGTGCCTACAGCCAGCCCAAGTTTGTTATGTTAGGCCTTCGAAGCCTGTCTGCGGTCACTCCTTCCACTAGACTTCCACTGACCAGACCACTGCTGCCCGTGTACCCCTGGAACCAATTTAAAAGTGCCTACAGCCAGCCCTATGTTATTATGTTAGGCCTTCGAAGCCTGTCTGCGGTCACTCCTTCCACTAGACTTCCACTGACCAGACCACTGCTGCCCGTGTACCCCTGGAACCAATTTAAAAGTGCCTACAGCCAGCCCAAGTTTGTTATGTTAGGCCTTGGAAGCCTGTCTGCGGTCACTCCTTCCACTAGACTTCCACTGACCATACACTGCTGCCCATGTACCCCTGGAACCAATTTAAAGTGCCTACAGCCAGCCCAATTTTGTTATGTTAGGCCTTGGAAGCCTGTCTGCGGTCACTCCTTCCACTAGACTTCCACTGACCACACCACTGCTGCCCGTGTACCCCTGGAACCAATTTAAAATTGCCTACAGCCATGTGTTATTATTTTAGGCCTTCGATGCCTGTCTGCGGTCACTCCTTCCACTAGGCCTCCACTGACCACACCACTGCTGCCCGTGTACCCCTGTAACCAATTTAGAATTGCCTACAGCCATGTGTTATTATTTTAGGCCTTCGATGCCTGTCTGCGGTCCATTTTTTCAACTACTACTACACTGACCAGGGCACTGCTGCCCAAGTACCCCTGGAACCAATTTAAAATTGCCTACAGCCATGTGTTATTATTTTAGGCCTTCGATGCCTGTCTGCGGTCACTCCTTCCACTAGGCCTCCACTGACCACACCACTGCTGCCCGTGTACCCCTGGAACCAATTTAAAATTGCCTACAGCCATGTGTGATTATTTTAGGCCTTCGATGCCTGTCTGCGGTCACTCCTTCCACTAGGCCTCCACTGACCACACCACTGCTGCCCGTGTAACCCTGGAACCAATTTAAAATTGCCTACAGCCATGTGTTATTATTTTAGGCCTTCGATGCCTGTCTGCGGTCACTCCTTCCACTAGGCCTCCACTGACCACACCACTGCTGCCCGTGTACCCCTGGAACCAATTTAAAATTGCCTACAGCCAGCCCAATTTTTTTATTTTAGGCCTTCGATGCCTGTCTGCGGTCCATTCTTTCAACTACTATTACACTGACCAGGGCACTGCTGCCCGTGTACCCCTGGAACCAATTTAAAATTGCCTACAGCCATGTGTTATTATTTTAGGCCTTCGATGCCTGTCTGTGGTCACTCCTTCCACTAGGCCTCCACTGACCACACCACTGCTGCCCGTGTACCCCTGGAACCAATTTAAAATTGCCTACAGCCATGTTTTATTATTTTAGGCCTTCGATGCCTGTCTGCAGTCACTCCTTCCACTAGGCCTCCACTGACCACACCACTGCTGCCCGTGTACCCCTGGAACCAATTTAAAATTGCCTACAGCCAGCCCAATTTTTTTATTTTAGGCCTTCGATGCCTGTCTGCGGTCCATTCTTTCAACTACTACTACACTGACCAGGGCACTGCTGCCCGTGTACCCCTGGAACCAATTTAAAATTGCCTACAGCCATGTGTTATTATTTTAGGCCTTCGATGCCTGTCTGTGGTCACTCCTTCCACTAGGCCTCCACTGACCACACCACTGCTGCCCGTGTACCCCTGGAACCAATTTAAAATTGCCTACAGCCAGCCCAATTTTTTTATTTTAGGCCTTCGATGCCTGTCTGCGGTCCATTCTTTCAACTACTACTACACTGACCAGGGCACTGCTGCCCAAGTACCCCTGGAACCAATTTAAAATTGACTACAGCCATGTGTTAATATTTTAGGCCTTCGATGCCTGTCTGTGGTCACTCCTTCCACTAGGCCTCCACTGACCACACCACTGCTGCCCGTGTACCCCTGGAACCAATTTAAAATTGCCTACAGCCATGTGTTATTATTTTAGGCCTTCGATGCCTGTCTGCGGTCACTCCTTCCACTAGGCCTCCACTGACCACACCACTGCTGCCCGTGTACCCCTGGAACCAATTTAAAATTGCATACAGGCAGCCCAATTTTTTTATTTTAGGCCTTCGATGCCTGTCTGCGGTCCATTCTTTCAACTACTACTACACTGACCAGGGCACTGCTGCCCGTGTACCCATGGAACCAATTTAAAATTGCCTACAGCCATGTGTTATTATTTTAGGCCTTCGATGCCTGTCTGCGGTCACTCCTTCCACTAGGCCTCCACTGACCACACCACTGCTGCCCGTGTACCCCTGGAACCAATTTAAAATTGCCTACAGCCATGTGTTATTATTTTAGGCCTTCGATGCCTGTCTGCGGTCACTCCTTCCACTAGGCCTCCACTGACCACACCACTGCTGCCCGTGTACCCCTGGAACCAATTTAGAATTGCCTACAGCCATGTGTTATTATTTTCGGCCTTCGATGCCTGTCTGCGGTCACTCCTTCCACTAGGCCTCCACTGACCACACCACTGCTGCCCGTGTACCCCTGGAACCAATTTAAAATTGCCTACAGCCAGCCCAATTTTTTTATTTTAGGCCTTCGATGCCTGTCTGCGGTCCATTCTTTCAACTACTACTACACTGACCAGGGCACTGCTGCCCGTGTACCCCTGGAACCAATTTAAAATTGCCTACAGCCATGTGTTATTATTTTAGGCCTTCGATGCCTGTCTGTGGTCACTCCTTCCACTAGGCCTCCACTGACCTGTCTACTGCGGCCCGTGTACCCCTTGAACCAACCTAATAAAATATTTAAAAAATTAATTTGATTATAAAAAATAAGATCGTGTTGAGATCTCAAATGCAGACATTTTAACAATCAAAACAAACACACAACAAATATCTGGAACTGTACTACAAAGGTCCAACAGCTACAATTTCTTTCTCCTGCAAGAAGTTAACTGAAAGTTTTTTGGAGTTGTTAACACAGATATGGCATCCACCGAGTGTTGTCCTGTCGCGTCTCCTTTAAATTATTTCCAATAAGATGTTAAACTATTAATTTAATAAAATCAATAATTAAAAAAATAATTGAGTAAGTCAAAAGCACATTGCAAATAAACATTAATTACAAATCAAGAAGCATGGCGCGTCCGAGGGTGAGTAGATACCGAATAAGAATATAATCACCCTCGGACGCGCAATGCTTATTTACAACAGCCTTCCTTCCTAAGAATCAGCCCTTCCGTGGTGTAGAGAGAGGTTGTTGTTACACTCCAAGGTGTTCCCCAGGTTGCCTTTCCTGAGCTTCGATCTTCCGGCTCTCGTTTAGTAGCTGTTGGAAACTACGCTGCATTAGGCCTACTAATTGTGTATGGGTGAAACAGTGGCGCATCTGCGGTCTCTCCTTCCACTAGGCCTCCACTGACCTGTCTACTGCGGCCCGTGTACCCCTTGAACCAACCTAATAAAATATTTAAAAAATTAATTTGATTATAAAAAATAAGATCGTGTTGAGATCTCAAATGCAGACATTTTAACAATCAAAACAAACACACAACAAATATCTGGAACTGTACTACAAAGGTCCAACAGCTACAATTTCTTTCTCCTGCAAGAAGTTAACTGAAAGTTTTTTGGAGTTGTTAACACAGATATGGCATCCACCGAGTGTTGTCCTGTCGCGTCTCCTTTAAATTATTTCCAATAAGATGTTAAACTATTAATTTAATAAAATCAATAATTAAAAAAATAATTGAGTAAGTCAAAAGCACATTGCAAATAAACATTAATTACAAATCAAGAAGCATGGCGCGTCCGAGGGTGAGTAGATACCGAATAAGAATATAATCACCCTCGGACGCGCAATGCTTATTTACAACAGCCTTCCTTCCTAAGAATCAGCCCTTCCGTGGTGTAGAGAGAGGTTGTTGTTACACTCCAAGGTGTTCCCCAGGTTGCCTTTCCTGAGCTTCGATCTTCCGGCTCTCGTTTAGTAGCTGTTGGAAACTACGCTGCATTAGGCCTACTAATTGTGTATGGGTGAAACAGTGGCGCATCTGCGGTCCCTCCTTCCACTAGGCCTCCACTGACCTGTCTACTGCGGCCCGTGTACCCCTTGAACCAACCTAATAAAATATTTAAAAAATTAATTTGATTATAAAAAATAAGATCGTGTTGAGATCTCAAATGCAGACATTTTAACAATCAAAACAAACACACAACAAATATCTGGAACTGTACTACAAAGGTCCAACAGCTACAATTTCTTTCTCCTGCAAGAAGTTAACTGAAAGTTTTTTGGAGTTGTTAACACAGATATGGCATCCACCGAGTGTTGTCCTGTCGCGTCTCCTTTAAATTATTTCCAATAAGATGTTAAACTATTAATTTAATAAAATCAATAATTAAAAAAATAATTGAGTAAGTCAAAAGCACATTGCAAATAAACATTAATTACAAATCAAGAAGCATGGCGCGTCCGAGGGTGAGTAGATACCGACTAAGAATATAATCACCCTCGGACGCGCAATGCTTATTTACAACAGCCTTCCTTCCTAAGAATCAGCCCTTCCGTGGTGTAGAGAGAGGTTGTGTTACACTCCAAGGTGTTCCCCAGGTTGCCTTTCCTGAGCTTCGATCTTCCGGCTCTCGTTTAGTAGCTGTTGGAAACTACGCTGCATTAGGCCTACTAATTGTGTATGGGGTGTAGAGACAGGTTGTGTTACACTCCAAGGTTTTCACCAGGTTGCCTTTCCTGAGCTTCGATCTTCATGCTCTCGTTTAGTAGGTGTCGGAAAGTAGGCTGCATTAGGCCTACAAATTGGGTATGGGGTGGAGAGAGATGGTGTGTTACACTCCAAGGTGTTCCCCAGGTTTCCTTGTCATTGCTTCGGTCTTCCGACTCTCGTTTAGTAGTTGTAGAAAAGTACACAGCATTAGGCCTACAAAATGGGTATGGGGTGGAGAGAGATGGTGTGTTACACTCCAAGGTGTTCCCCAGGTTGCCTTTCCTGAGCTTCTATCTTCAGGCTCTCATTAAATTGTGGTTAAATGGAACAACTGCATTTGGCGTACTAGTTGGTTTGGGGCCTACTATCGGTGTCTGCCACTCCTTGCTGTTCTCCTGGTTTCCTGTCCTGAAATACCATTTTCAGCCTCTCGTTAAGTAGTTGTTAATGTTGGACTGCATTTGGCCTACTAGTTGGGTTGGGGCCTACTATCGGTGTCTGCCACTCCTTGCTGTTCTCCTCCACTGAACAAAGCTGTGCCGCCTGTTTACTACGGTTGCCAATTTTGAACTGCATTTCGACTACTTACTGATTTGGCCCTACTCTCTGTGTCAGCCTCTCATTCCAGTTGTCCTCCACTGCAATGCCCCCTGGTTATTCCTGTGTTACCAATTTTGAACTGCATTTAGCCAACTTTATTCTTTGGGTCTATATCTGTGTTTCCTCCTCATCCTGCCCATTGCCCAGCCAGTGATAGATGAGTCTGCTGGTACATTGACCCATAACGCAACATTCCCCGTGCACGCTACACAACAACATTGTGACCCTGCTGAAAGTCAGGTTGCTCTTCCCGCATACCATACCACCTTACACGGGGACAAAGAGGAAGGTGCAGATGAAAGTGCAGGTTCCTTCATCAGGTGGGGGGAGGAATACTAGTTGGCGACGTCACTGGCACAGGGCCTCTCATAGTACGCAAAAGTGTTGCTGCCGGTGGGAGGCGCCCCCGCCGTGCAAACACACCGCTGTACTTTGAGGGGCCCTGTGCCAGTGCCAATGCCAACGAGTGGGCCCCCCCTGCTTGCTCAGGTTCACAGCACTTGCAAAGTTGAAATACTTACCTCTCCCTGCTCCACTGCCGTGACGTGGTCCAGATTTCCTGGGCCCACTAATTACTTGAACCAGCCCTACCCCCCACAACTTTAGCCAAATGACCCCCAATTTCAAATGCCTTCCAATTATTATAAGGTAAATTACGCTTGACAAGCTTCATTAAGAAGAATGGATGGTTTTGACATTAAAATGGGCACTCTAGGTGTTTTCCTGGCCCCCACTCACTGCCGACTATGCTGCCCCATTGACTTGCATTGGGTTTCGTGTTTCGGTCGATCCCGACTTTACGTCATAATCGGCCGATTTCACTCGACCCGACTTTGGACATAGTCGGGTTTCGCAAAACCCGGCTCGACTCTAAAAAGGTCAAGGTCGCTCAACTCTATATTGCACAATTGTTCTACAAGATGTAGCCATTAGTTGTTAGTAACAATAATTGGGGAGTGCAAAGAAATCATTGCTTTTGTTACTGAAAAACCCTCAACTGTGGCCTCTTTACTGTTTAGGGAATGTCCTCTATTGAAAGGGAATTCTTCTTAGTGCAAATACAGGAGTCTCAAGTAACAGGAGAAAAGCACAATGGTATTCCATATGTTAAAACGCTAAGGATATGTATACGCAACATCTGTTAGACGCCAGATACCTGCTGAGTTTTACAAGAAGACGCTGGCATTTTTTCCTTTTCTTTTCTTCAGTTTTTGTGCATTTTTGCCTGGAGATTTATTTTTATTACTTTTTCATATAAGGTAGTAAGCCATTTCCAAACCGAAGCCATCTAAAGAATGGATTGGACACTTCTTATAACTTCTTCACTTCTGTAAAATCTCGAAGTGGTCAAAAGTAGAGACGAGTGAACCTTTCAAGGTTTGGTTCGGCAAATGTCCCGCTGTTTGCCGAACGGTTTGTCGAACGTACACAAATCCCATTGAATTCAATGGGAGGCAAAATCAAATGCATAGACAATACCTTAACGGGGGCCAAAAAGCTTTCCAAATAGTTATAATTAGGGGCAATCACCAGGAAAAGTGTCATCAATTGAGCCAGAGTACAAATAGTATAATTGTGCAGCATGGATGCATGTGACAGGGTTTGGACCAGCATTTCTAGCTGAAATATTGATCAGGAAGAGGAGGAAGAGTGACAGGTGTAGGCCTGGTGTTCTGCCAATTTCAGTCAACACACATAAAGGAGACCCAACTTGGAGTCCAAACATTTGCAAAAATTATGGGCAGACACCAGGAAATGTGAAATCAATTGACCCACAGTATACATTTGATAATGGCACAGCAGGAGTCAGCCATGGGCCATTCATGAGGTATCATGGTCTGAGCCAGCATTTCGAAGTTTGAATTTAAGTTTAAATTAACATGAGGTGGGTGAGGGACCTGTGTAAGCCTGCTTTGGTACCTCATGCAACAGCTTAGCTTCTTTTTTGCTCAGCCACACTCACTTGGCACAAATATCAGCTTGGTAGACCACAAATGTAAAAGGAAAAATGTAAGGATAGAAACACAGGTAAGCCACTGATGATCAATTCACCCACAGTAGAAATTTGATATCACAGCAACAGTCAGCCATGGGCCAAGCATGAGGTATAAGGGTCTGAGTTAGCATTTACAGCTTTGAATTTAAGTTTGAATTAAGACCAGGTGGGTGAGGGATCTGGTGTAAGCCTGCTTTGCTGGGAGCCCTGATACCTCATGCAACAGCTCAAACTGCTTTTTTGCCTAGCCACACTCAGGTGGAGCAAATATCAGCTTGGTAGACCACAAATGTTATAAAAATGTAAGGATAGTAACACAGGTAGTTGACAAAATCTAAGCTGGTCTCCCTGTCTGGGAGCCCTACTGCTACAGGCAACACACATGAAAAAGACCCAACCTGAAGTGCAAACATTTCAAGAAATTATTGCCACACGCCACTAAAGTGGAATCAATTTCCCCAGAGAAGAAATAGTATAATGGGCCTCTGACACCCCTTGCACTACAAGCAACCCACCAGATGGAGACACAACTTGGAGTGCAAGCATTTCAAACAATGATTGTCGCACACTACTAAAGTGGCATCAATTTCCTCAGAGTAGAAATAGTATAATAAGGGCACTAACAGTCCTTCCACTACAGGCAATACACTAGATGAAGACCAAACTTTCAATTTCCATATTTAAAAAAAATATTGTCACGCACCACTAAAGTGGCATCAATTTCCCCAGAGAAGAAATAGTATAATGGGGCTGTGACACCCCTTCCACTACAAACAACCCACCAGATGGAGACCTAACTTGGAGTCTAAACATTTCAAAAAATTATTGTCACACACCACTAATGTGGCTACAATTTCTCTAGAGTAAAAATAGTATAATTGTGCAGCTTTTTGACAACTTCTGTTACTGGATGGGCTGCTCGACTCCCTTTCTCTGGCAACTGCACAGCAGTAGTATCATTATTATTTGTTATATCACCATTTATTCCATGGCGCTTTACATGTGAGAAGGGGTATACATAATTAAAACAAGAACAATAAAAGTCAGCAATTGGTACTGGAAGAGAGAGGACGCCGCCCGTGAGGGCTCACAGTCTACAAGGGATGGATGAGGATATAATAGGTGAGGGTAGAGCTGCTTGTGCAGCGGTATGGTGGATGGTTATTATAGGTTGTAATCTTGTTGGAAAAGGTGGTTCTTCAGGTTCCTTTTGAAGGATCCCATGGTAAATGAGATTATGATATCTTGGGGTAGAGAGTCCCAGAGTAGAGGGGACGTACAGGAAAAATCTAGTATCTGATTGAGGGAAGAGGAGATAACAGGGGAGTCTAGCCTGGGCCTTTTGTGAGACCGAAAAGGATGACCCAACTCACATTATCTGACATCTTTGTGAAAAAAATCTCAGTAGAGGCATAGATTCCAATAATTTGAATACTACATACATAAACCAGCTCATGCACAATCAACATGCGTTAGTCTGGGAATCTCACTGCGCTAAAATAAGGCCTAGTGGGCCTCGACAACCACCATCTGCCCCATCAACCACATCTACTGCTTCTTCCTCCTTCATCACCATGGCAAGTGTTCTTACTCAGGTCTGTGGCCGCAGAACCTACACTTCTTTACTCGCTACACAGTCGGGGTGAGTGACATCCCATCCGTTGTTATGGAAGTGGACATGCCTACTGTTTTTGACAGATCTCAGATACCAAGCATATCCACCATAACATCTCCACCTGCACCTCATTCACAGACCAGCAGTTTGTCGTGTTCACCCTACTTCACCCTCTCTCAGCACAACAGCCAGACCTCGGTCCCACAGTTGTGGTCATGACAAAGATTGTTTCCTCCTACACTTGGCAAAGCTAAGAGCTTGAACTTCATCCTCTCCAATTTGTTGGTCATGCAAATGCTGCTTTTCTGTCTGATGTATACAGATGCTTTCTGACAGTTATTCATGTTCACTAATGGTAATGTAATATGCGGTTCCCTAATGTTCATTAATGTGTCATGTATTGTAATATGATTAGTGTTGAGCATTCCAATACTGTAAATATCGGGTATCGGCCGATATTCGCTGTATCGGAATTCCGATACCGAGTTCCGATACTTTTGCGATAACGGATACCTAAATCTGAAGTTCCCATAGTGCAATGATGCACTATAATGGAGTGTGGGCGGTGCATGGCCGGAGACTGCGTGTCTGTGTGTGCCGGCGGGGTCTGTGCGTGACCGTGGGGGGTCTGTGCGTGCCTGCCGAGGGTCTGTGCGGGCCTGCCGGGGCTCTGTGCGGGCTGCCGGGGCTCTGTGTGGGCCTGCCTGGGCTCTGTGCGGGCTGCCGAGGCTCTGTGTGGGCCTGCTGGGGCTCTGTGCGGGTCTGCCGGGGCTCTGTGCAGGCCTGCCGGGGCTCTATGCAGGCTGCCGGGGGTCTGTGCGGGCTGCTGGGGGTCTGTGCGGGCCTGCCGGGGCTCTGTGCGATACTTTTGCGATATCGGATACCGAAATCGGAAATTCCCATAGTGCAATCATGCACTATAATGGAGTGTGGGAAGTGCGTGGGCAGAGACTGCATGTCTGTGTGTGCGGGCGGGGTCTGTGCGTGACCGTGGGGGCTCTGTGCGGACCTGCCGGGGCTCTGTGCAGGCTCCCGGGGCTCTGTGCGGTCTGTCGGGGCCCTGTGCGGGCCTGCCGGGGCTCTGTGCGGGCTACTGGGGGTCTGTGTGGGCCTGCCGGGGCTCTGTGCGGGCTTTCGGGGCTCTGTGCGGGCTGCCGGGGCTCTGTGGAGGCTGCCGGGGCTCTGTGCGGGCTGCCGGGGCTCTGTGCGTGTTTGCAGGCATTGTCCGATGGGACTACAAGTCCCATCGGACGATGCCTGCTACAGTGACAGTGATTGACACATTAGCCAATGATGGGACAGTAGTAGTCCCATCATCCAGCTAATGTGTTGAATGTAAAAAAAAAAAATACTACATACATATCGTGCTACATACATACTACATACATACTACATACTACATACATACTACATACATACTACATACATACATACTGTACATACTACATATATACTACATACTACCTACTACATACATACTACATACATACAACATACATACTACATACATACATATAGTACATACTACATACATACAACATACATACATACTACATACATACTACATACATAGTACACACTACATACATACATACATACTAAATACATACACACTACATACAAACTACATACAACACACATACTACATACATACATACTACATACATACATACTACATACATACTACATACATTCTGCATACAATGCATTCATACATTACATACATACAATACATTGAATTGAAGTTCATTCTCTGTCCTCCATAGTACACGCCTGCCAAGGCAATCTTGCGAGGACAGAGAATGAACTTCAATCCAATATTGCGGCCAGCATGCAGCCAGCGGGTAAGGAAAGGGTGAATCAAACATCTGAAAACTCCGCCCATATGACCGAAAACCGGTCCCGCCTGTGACACAACAGTCTGGGATCGCCTTTGCTGGGGTCAAAGGCCACGTGGTTTGTGCATTGAATCTGAGGCGTACAGCAGGTTTCTGAGCAAGCTGACCTCAGGTCAGATTTATTAACGTGAAAGCAACATAGAAAAACAAAACATAAAAATAAATCCTAGCCTGTCCGGCGCTAACTAAACCAACACGTTGCTATCTCAACAGCTGAGGGGGCTTCTCCCACCCAGCTAACATTACACAATTCTTGAACATAGCTCTCACTCACGTTTGTCTCACACAGACAGGCAATCTGTGTGCCCCAGGCAGACGCTGGAAACCCCCAGCTGGTCATCTTTTATTCCTGCAATCATTAACCCATTAGCACCCTGAAGATACTGAGTGGCCTAATTCACATAGGACAAACACCTGGGCGAGATATACCTGCCTCCAACTACCACACCAGCATGAGTCTTACATATCCCCCCCCCCTTGCTCAGACCACTCCGGTCGAGCAAGAACACTCTTGAAACAGTGCACTCGGGATAGGGCATCGGCGTTCCCCATCTGCACCCCAGGTCGGTGATCCACCGTAAAAGAGTAAGCCTGCAGGGCAAGGAACCACCGGGTTACCCGACTATTACAGTCTTTGTGGAGGTGCATCCACTTGAGAGGGGCATGGTCTGTGACCAGCCTAAACTTCCTACCGGCCAGGTAATACTTGAGGGAGTCGAGAGCCCATTTAATGGCTAGGCACTCTTTTTCAACCACCGCATACCTCTGCTCATGTACATTCAGTTTCCGACTGAGATAGAGGACCGGGTGTTCGACTCCGTCCCTCACCTGGGAAAGTACAGCTCCGACACCAGTATCAGAGGCATCAGTTTGTACCACAAACTCGCTGCTGAAATCAGGAGTCACTAGTACGGGCTGAGAGCACAAAGCCCGTTTCAGGCTGTGGAAGGCCTCTTCAGCAGCTGAGGTCCATTTTACCATGACGGAACCCTTCCCCTTGGTAAGATCCGTCAAGGGAGTAGCCATGGCTGCAAAATTGGGTATGAACCGGCGATAATAGCCGGCAATCCCCAGGAAAGCCTGTACTTGTTTTTAGTTCACTGGTTGTGGCCAGCCCTGAATTGCCTGTATTTTGTCGATCTGGGGTTTAACCACTCCTCGGCCAATCACGTAGCCCAAGTATCGGGCTTCTTCAAGCCCGATGTGGCATTTCTTGGGGTTTGCCGTTAAAACTGCATCTCGCAGGTCATCAATCACCGCTGGTACCTTCTGGAGGTGAGTTTCCCAGTCCATGCTGTAAATTACGATGTCATCCAGGTAGGCAGAAGCGTACTGTCTGTGAGGCCTCAAGACTCGATCCATCAATCTCTGGAACGTTGCGGGAGCTCCGTGAAGTCCAAACGGCATATAGACATACTGGAACAGACCTTCCGGTGTAGCAAATGCCGTCTTCTCTCTGGCCGCCTCGGCCAGAGGAATCTGCCAGTACCCTTTTCTTAAATCCAGGGTCGTAATGTATCGGGCTTTACCAAGCCGGTCGATCAACTCATCGACCCGGGGCATAGGGTACGCATCAAATTTAGAAACTGCATTCAGTTTCCTACAGTCATTACAAAACCGGATGGAGCCATCCGGTTTAGGTATCAACACAATTGGACTGGACCAGGCGCTGTGCGACTCCTCAATGACTCCTAAGTCCAACATTGCCATCACTTCCCGGGAGACGGCTTCACGGCGGGCTTCCGGAATCCGGTAGGGCTTCACATGAACAGTGACGCCAGGCTCTGTGACAATCTCATGTTTCACCAACTTAGTCCGGCCAGGTTTTTCGGAGAAAAACTGTCGGTTCTGTAACAAAAATTGCTTAACCTCAGATTTTTGTCGTTCTGAGAGAGTCTCGGCAACCTGCACCTCCGGTACGGTAGGTGAACAAACCGGACGGGGCAGATCCGCCGTTAGGGCAGAGCGGTCTTTCCAGGATTTTATCAGATTCACATGATAAATCTGTTCCGGTTTTCTCTTACCCGGCTGGTACACTTTATAGTTCACTTCACCAACTCTTTCTCGGACCTCAAATGGGCCCTGCCATTTCGCCAGGAATTTACTATCCACCGTAGGGATTAGGACCAACACCCTATCGCCGGGTGCAAATGTACGGACCTTAGCGCCTCTATCATAACTTTGCCTCTGGGCTCCCTGGGCCTGTAACATATGGTCCCTAACAATGGGCATGACAGCGGCAATACGATCCTGCATTTGTGTTACATGGTCGATCACCGTTTTAAAGGGAGTGACTTGACCTTCCCAGGTTTCTTTTGCGACGTCCAGCAGTCCCCGGGGACGACGGGCGTACAACAGTTCGTAAGGCGAAAACCCTGTGGAAGACTGGGGAACTTCCCTAATGGCAAACAGCAAATAGGGTAACAAGTAATCCCAGTTCTTCCCATCTTTGTCTATCGCCTTCCGGAGCATCTGTTTTAAGGTTTTGTTGAAGCGCTCAACCAGGCCATCTGTTTGAGGGTGATAGACAGACGTACGCAACGGGTCTATTTGTAAGAGCCTGCAGAGCTCCTTCATTACCCTTGACATAAAGGGAGTCCCCTGGTCGGTGAGTATCTGTTTTGGAATTCCCACCCGACTAAACACTTGTACCAATTCCTTGGCGATCGTCTTGGTAGCTGTGTTACGCAAAGGGACGGCTTCCGGGTAACGAGTGGCATAGTCCACGATGACGAGGATATGTTGGTGCCCACGTGCGGATCGGGGAAGGGGCCCAACCAAATCCATCTCAATTCTCTCAAAAGGGACCCCGATGATAGGAAGGGGTACCAAAGGGCTACAGAACCGAGATTTAGGGGCCGCGATTTGGCACTCTGGACAGGACTCACAATAGTTACGCACATCATAATGTATTCCAGGCCACACAAAACAATGCAATATCCTTTCTGTGGTTTTCTGTACCCCCAGATGTCCCCCCATTATATGTCCGTGGGCCAAATCCAGTACCTTCCGCCGATAAGGTTTGGGTACCACTAACCGTTGCACTGTGTCTTCCCCTTTTTTTTCTACCTGGTAGAGCAAATCATTTTCAAGAACCATATACGGGTACGCTAGCCTAGTGTCAGGTTCCACGGGTACCCCATCTATCATTTTTACATTTTTCCTAGCCGGAGTCAGGGTAGGATCTTTCATTTGATCGCTGTGGAAGTCATCCACCTGGACTCCCAAATCTGGCAGGCAGGGTGCCGGATGGCTGTCTGCCTCCGCCTCTCGCTGAGGTTCCTCAGTTTCCTCCATTTCCCCCGCCATGACGGAGAAGGGGTACTGAAGGTTAGATTCACTAACCTCCCCAGCAACATCTTCCTGTGGGGTCTCCTCTAGGGACTCGGGACCTCCAGATGGCATGGGAGAAGATTCACGGGTACAGCTACCGTGAAGGAGCAACTGATTCTCCCACAACTGCCAGAAATAGGGAAAATCCCTGCCCAGGATTACTTCCTGTAACAATGCGGGAACGAGTCCCACTTTTGTGCTGCACTGACCCATAGGGAGTAGAAATCCATATGACCGCTGTTAAGTACGAGCGGGTGTCACCATGCACACACGTCACAGAAAACTTGTCAGACGGACCAGACGGAAGTGCCACCAGACTAGCTTTCACCAGAGTCACCACACTTCCAGAGTCTAGTAATGCCACAACATTTTTCCCATCAACAGATAATTCACACAGGTGTTTCGCTGTATCATTTTGACCCGCATTCACACTCACTAGCTGTGTAACCAAAAACATGCGTTTTCTAGAGTCTATAACGTCACACTGCATGGGTTCAGCGGTAACAGGACAGTTCGCAGAAACATGACCCTTCTCATGGCAGCGGAAACACCTAACAGGTCCCCTACTGAGACCACCGTCCAATACTCTTGGTCTCGGAGTGCGAGAAGTCCCGGACTCCTCCCCCACAGTTTTAAGCGATTTTCCTTCACCCGTGGTCCCTGGAACAGTCTTACTGGTTCCACGAGGAGGAGGCACAGACCGGGGGTTGGCGGTGTCGTCGGGAAGTCCTTCTGCCACGGAATAACGCTCGACCAACTCCACAAGTTGATCCGCTGTCGTGGGATTTCCTTGGCTTACCCACCTTTTCAGCGCTGGGGGTAGTACTCTCAGGTACTTGTCCAGGACAACCCGCTGGATTATTTCGGGTATTGTCAGTACCTCGGGTTGCAGCCATTTCTTTGTCAAGTAGATCAGGTCGAACATCTGAGACAGCGCCGGTTTATCTTGCTGGTATGTCCACTGATGTACCCTCTGTGCCCGGACAGCCGTCGTCATACCCAGCCGGGCCAGGATCTCAGCTTTCAGTTTCTCAAAGTCCTGAGCGACCTCCGGGTCCAAATCATGGTAAGCTTTTTGGGCCTCGCCGGAGAGAAACGGGGCAATCAAATCGGTCCATCGTGCCTTCGGCCACTTCTCTCTCAATGCCGTCCGCTCAAACGTTGTCAGGTATGCCTCGACGTCATCTTCTGCAGTAAGCTTTTGCCAGTATCGACTCACATGGATCCTTCTGGACTCTGCTTCCGGGTCAGCGTCAGGCATGCTCACCAGGCGCTGCGCCACCTGTTGGAGAAGTTGGCGGTCTGCAACCGTCATGTCCACTAACTCCTTCAGCTGTGCGGCCATCAAGCGATTAGCTTCGTGCTGTGCGGCAGTGGCCTGCTGCTGTACGGCAGTGGACTGTACTAAGGCTTTCACCACGTCTTCCATGCTGTCGCCTGTGCCACGGTATGCCCGCGTTCTCCACCACAATGTGACACAACAGTCTGGGATCGCCTTTGCTGGGGTCAAAGGCCACGTGGTTTGTGCATTGAATCTGAGGCGTACAGCAGGTTTCTGAGCAAGCTGACCTCAGGTCAGATTTATTAACGTGAAAGCAACATAGAAAAACAAAACATAAAAATAAATCCTAGCCTGTCCGGGCGCTAACTAAACCAACACATTGCTATCTCAACAGCTGAGGGGGCTTCTCCCACCCAGCTAACATTACACAATTCTTGAACATAGCTCTCACTCATGTTTGTCTCACACAGACAGGCAATCTGTGTGCCCCAGGCAGACACTGGAAACCCCCAGCTGGTCATCTTTTATTCCTGCAATCATTAACCCATTAGCACCCTGAATATACTGAGTGGCCTAATTCACATAGGACAAACACCTGGGCGAGATATACCTGCCTCCAACTACCACACCAGCATGAGTCTTACACGCCAAATTCAGGTGACAGGTTCCCTTTAACCATTTGCTATTCTAGGGTTGATAATGGATAGGTGTGTTATTGACACCTATCCATTATTAACCAGGCTTAATATTAGTTAATATTAATTAATGGCTTAATTAAGGTGACATTAACCCCTTATTACTCCATATGCCACCACTACAGGGCAATGGGAAGAGAGAGGCTAAATGCCAGATTTGGCGCATTTCACAGATGCGCCTTTTCTGAGGTGGCTGAGGGCAGATGTTTTTAGCCGGGGGGGCCAAAAACAATGGTCCCTCTCTAGGCTATTAATAGCTGCCCTCACACACTGGCTTTCTCTATCTGAGGAAGAAAATTGCGCGGTAGCCCATGCAATATTTTTTCTCGATTATAGCCTTTAATTTAACCCCTAGAGTTCCAAATTTTTCCTAACACAAGCTACTAAATTGATTAAACATTTAGATCAAAAAATTGTTGTGATATGACATGGTTTACTGTATGTAAACTATGTGTCATATCATGTCGGGTTCTGTACGCATTTTTGGGCTAGGGCGAGGGTTAGGGCTAGGGTTAGGGTTAGGGCCTTGATCACTTGTGGTTAGGTATCAGATCTTCTCTGCTGTTCAGGCTGATTGGGGGGTTGGACTAGGAAATGACCTCATAGGAGCCTTTATTTTGTCCCGACTTTATTTGTGCTCAAAAGTGCTTAGAAAAAAAGGTTAGAAAAACGCATGAAAAACGCATCAAAAATGCATCAAAATCCACATGCGTTTTCCCTGGCAAGGGTGTGCAGTTTTGATTAGGAAAAATCTGCTTGTATTCTGCAACGTGGGCACATAGCCTAAAAATTAGCAATGATTAAAATGGCTCATATCTCTGAAACTATATGGAGGATTAAAAAAAAAAACAATAAAAGCAAAAACTGAAGACTTTTGGCCTAGTGACATAGGACATCTTGTACCAGTCAGACTTCATATTCATACACTGTGTCCTGAAGTGGGGTTTTGTGTGAAAACATTGGCTATGTTGGGATCTCCTAACCTGCACGGGATTAAAAGCTTTTTTTTTCATAGGAGGCTAAAGATTTCTAGCCCCAACTGGACTTATCACAGATCACGACCATTGCAATCGATGACAGTTTATTATAGCAATGTTATTATTATATCATTATACAGGGTGATTCAGGGTCCTTCCCTCCTGGCTTTTGCTTTTTATAGAATAACGTCATGGGGGAAGTGGGAGGAATCTGGATGAAGACATTTTCTCAGAATTTTTTTTCATGGAAGCCTATACAAATAACTTAACGTTAAACAGTAAGGTAATGAGCGAATAACGTGAGTGGAATTAAAAAACTGAGAGCCAAGCCATAAGTGTCCAGCTAAACCAAGACAGTGAGTGTCTGTGGACTTATGAAGTGGCATGACATAAAGGTTATGGTATGCTCCTTATCTCATTCTATCAGGATTTTATAGAAATATATCATACAGAAATCATATAACACAAGTTCCCTGCTGTCTTCTAACAGTAGCTTCTTTATACCAAAGATTTCTGCACTTTTTCTTATATCCTGCAAGAAATAATAGCATATTCTGCCTAGTAGAGACTATCACACCATGTTCTTAATGAGACTTTTCAATATGAGGTTCTCCTAGGTAACTCCACTGATTACTTTATACCCCAGGAAGAGAATTGCTGGCAGCCGAAACAAGTCAGCCATTGAGTGAAGCTGCTCAGTCCCTCAGCTGTGGAGGATGTCTGTGTCTAGTTGTAATCTATTTTTAAGGAACTTCATCCTGAACTTCATGTGAATCATAGTATTTGGAGACAAAATGAAAATAACTTTTTGTAAATGAAAAATTAAATTTCAATTATATTATATGCATGTGAGTGCTTGTGTCGGTTGAACCGTCATTTCTGAGCTTTCAATAAGTAATTTAAAAAGTATTTATATACAGTATAACAAAAATAATAATAAAAACATATTAAAGTATTATTTATTTGTATTCTTTTTTTAATCCTCTCATCAAAACATAAAGATTGCCTTAAAGGGAACCTGTCACCAGGTTTGGCCGATACAAGTTATGACCACGGCCTTTCAGGGCTTAATGTATCTACAGCATTCTATAATGCTGTAGAAAAGCCCCCGATCGAACCTGCATGAGAAGAAAAATAGCTTTTCTTATACTCACCTGGGGACGGTCTGGTCCGATGGGTGTCGCATGTCCGGGTCCGGCGCCTCCCATCTTCTTGCGATGCCGCCCTCCTGCTTGCTTCATAGACTCCCCAGCATCATGCACCTGCACAGGCGTACTTATCTGCCCTATTGAGGGCAGAGCAATTAGCTGCAGTGCGCAGGCGCTGGGCCTCTCTGACTTTTCCTGGCACCTGCAACCTGCAGTACTTTGCTCTGCCCTCAACAGGACAGATAAGTACACCTGCGCAGGAGCACGATGCTGGGGAGCGATGAAGCAACAGGAGAGCGGCATCGCAAGAAGATGGGAGGTGCCGGACCAGGACCTGCGACACCCATCAGACTGGACTGCCCAGAGGTGAGTATAATAAAAGTTATTTTTCTTCTCTTAAAGGTCGGATCAGGGGCTTATCTACAGCATTATAGAATGTTGTACATAAGCCCTGAAAGGCAGTGGCCGTATCTCGTATCTGCCAACCTGGTGACAGGTTCCTTTTAACAAAATAGAGTTATTTCACCATTTTCACGTCAGATATTCTAACAACAAGCACTGACACTGCGCTGTTTTCAGCTCCATACTGCTTATCAGAGCGGGGGGTAGAGCACGCAATCATTGTGCGCATTGCATAGTGCACATCATGCAAGGTGTAGCCTAGCCCTTGAAATGAGTGTCATTTATGACCCTTTGTATTAGTGAAGGGACAGAAACTGCAGCAGTGACCATAGCACCTGCCCCGATGACACTTCTTTTGAGGATCCTAACATGCACTGGAATTTTCAAACGAAGCATCATCAAAAAGGGAGTTGGGGAAAAAAATAAAGAAAGGCAGCTAGTGCAGTTAGGGAAGGATATGACATTTTTGATTGAAGTAAAGTACAGACCAAAAGTTTGCCCTCAGTCACTGGCTTTCCCACTCTGGCGGAGAAAATTGCGCGGGAGCCCACACCAGTTTTTTCCATGATTTGACCCTTTATTTTAACCCCTTTATCCCATATGACATACTATCCCGTCGAGGTGACCTGGGACTTAATTCCCAGTGATGGGATAGTACGTCATAACTCCGGCAGAACTCCGCAGGGTGTCAGCTGATTATTACAGCACAGACCGCTCCCAGCACATTAACCCCCGGAACACTGCGATCAAACATGATTGCAGCGTTTAGGCGGCATAGGGAAGCACCGCTCAATGAGGGAGCTCCCTGCGTGCTTCCCTGAGACCCTCGGAGCAACGCGATGTGATTGCATTGCTCCGAGGGTCTCCTACCTTCTACTCCCTGCAGGCCCGGATCCAAAATGGCTGCGGGGGGCACTCCGGGTCCTGCAGGGAGGTGACATTCAAGCACCTGCTCAGAGCAGGCGCCGGGAAGCCTCCCTGCAGTGCCTGTGTGATCGCTGATCTGACATAGTGCACTGCAAAGTGTCTGATCAGCGATCTATATCACTATAATGTGATGTCCCCCCCCCGGGGCAATGAAAAAAAGTAAAAAAAATATATGTACTATACATGTATAAAAAAAAAAATTCCTAAATAAAGAAAAAAAAATATTGTTCCAATAAATACATTTCTTTATCTAAATAATAATAAAAGAAACAATAAAAGTACACATATTTAGTATCGCCGAGTCCGTAACTACTCGACCTATAAAACTGTCCCACTAGTTAACCCCTTCAGTGAACACCGTAAAAAAAACCGACGCTTAATTATCATACCTCCAAACAAAAAGTGGGATAACACGCGATCAAAAAGACGGATATAAATAACCATGGTACCACTGAAAACGTCATCCTGTCCCGCAAAAAACGAGCCACCATATTGCGTCATCAACAAAAAAAAGTTATAGTCCTCAGAATAAAGCGATGCAAAAATAATTATTTTTTATATAAAATAGTTGTTATCGTATAAAAGAGCCAAAACATAAAAAAAGATATAAATGAGGTATCGCTGTAATCGTTCTGACCCGAAGAATAAAACTGCTTTATCTATTTTACCAAACGTGGAATGGTATAAGCGCCCCCCAAAAGAAATTCATGAATAGCTTGTTTTTGTTCATTCTACCTCTTAAAAATCAGAATAAAAAGCAATCAAAAAATGTCACATGTCCAAAAATGGTACCAATAAAAACGTCAACTCGTCCCGCAAAAAACAAGACCTCATATGACTCTATGGACCAAAATATGGAAAAATTATAGCTCTCAAAATGTGGAGATGCAAAAACTATTTTTTACAATAAAAAGCGTCTTTTAGTGTGACGGCTGCCAATCATAAAAATCCGCTAAAAAAAAGCAATAAAAGTAAATCAAACCCCCTTCATCACCCCCTTAGTTAGGAAAAAATAATAAAATGTAAAAAAATGTATTTATTTCCATTTTCCCATTATGGTTAGTGTTGGGGCTAAAGCTAGGGTTAGGGTTGGGGCTAAAATTAGGTCTATGGTTGGGGCTAAAGTTAGGGTTAGGGTTGGGGCTAAAGTTAGGGTTTGGATTACATTTATGGTTGGGCTGAGGGTTGGGATTAGGGTTAGGGGTGTGTTTGGGTTAGGGTTTCAGTTAGAATTGGGGGGTTTCCACTGTTTAGGCACATCATGGGCTCTCCAAACGTGACATGGTGTCTGATCTCAATTCCAGCCAATTTTGCGTTGAAAAAGTAAAACAGTGCTCCTTCCCTTCCCAGCTCTCCCGTGCGCCCAAACAGGGGTTTACCCAAACATATGGGATATCAGCGTACTCAGGACAAATTGGACAACAACTTTTGGGGTCCAATTTCTCCTGTTACCCTTGGGAAAATACAAAACCGGGGGCTAAAAGATAATTTTTGTGGAAATTTTTATTTTTTTTATTTTCATGGCTCTGCATTATAGACTGTAGTGAAACACTTGGGGGTGTAAAGTTCTCACAACATGTCTAGATAAGTTCCTTGGGGGTCTAGTTTCCAATATGGGGTCACTTGTGGGGAATTTCTACTGTTTTGGTACATCAGGGGCTGTGCAAATGCAATGTGACGCCTGCAGACCAATCCATCTAAGTCTGCATTCCAAACGGAGCTCCTTCCCTTTCGAGCTCTGCCATGCGCCCAAGCGGTGGTTCCCCCCACATATGGGGTATCAGCAAACTCAGGACAAATTTTGCAACAATGTTTGGGGTCCAATTTCTCCTGTACCCTTGGGAAAATACAAAACTGGGGGCTAAAAAATAATTTTTGTGGAAAAAAAAAGAATTTTTATTTTCACGGCTCTGCATTATAAACTGTAGTGAAACACTTGGAGGTTCAAAGTTTTCCCAACACATCTACATAAGTTCCTTAGGGGGTCTTCTTTCCAAAATGGTGTCATTTGTGGGGGGTTTCAATGTTTAGGCACATCAGGGGCTCTCCAAACGCAACATGGTATCCTATCTCAATTCCAGTCAATTTTGCATTGAAAAGTCAAACGGCGCTCCTTACCTTCCGAGCTCTGCCATGCACCCAAACAGTGGTTTATACCTACATATGGGGTATCAGCGTACTCAGGACAAATTGTACAACAACTTTTGGGGTCCAATTTCTCCTTTTACCCTTGGTAAAATTAAACAAATTGGAGCTGAAGTAAATTTTTTGTGAAACAAAAATGTTCATTTTTTTTAAAATATTCCAAAATTCCTGTGAAACACCTGAAGGGTTAATAAACTTCTTGAATGTGGTTTTGAGCACCTTGAGATGTGCAGTTTTTAGAATGGTGTCACACTTGGGTATTTTCTATCACAAAGACCCCTCAAAGTGACTTCAAATGTGATGTGGTCCCTAAAAAAAATTGGTGTTGTAAAAATAAGAAATTGTTGGTCAACTTTTAACTCTTATAAGTTGGAAAATTGCAAAATTTTTAAAATTTTTACCAAATTTCCGTTTTTTTGACTAATAAACGCAGGTAATATCAAGGAAATTACTATCACTATCATGAAGTACAATATGTCACGAGAAATCATTGTCAGAATCATCAGGATCCGTTGATGCGTTCCAGAGTTATAACCTCATAAAAGGACAGTGGTCAAAATTGTGAAAATTTTCCCGGTCATTAACGTGCAAACCACCCTTGGGGGTTAAGGGGTTAACACCTAGAGCTCCCAAATTTTGTACACACACACTACTAACATTATTAGTGAGGAATATGTAAAAATAAAACGGATATGACATGGTTTACTGTATGTAAATCATGTCTCATATCCTGTTGGGTTTGATGAGGAGATAGCAAAAGCCGGCAATTGAATTACCGGCTTTTAAGCTATCTAGCTCTGTATTAAATATAAATGTATATATGTGTGTGTGTCAATAACATATACCGTATATACTCGAGTATAAGCCGAGATTTTCAGCCCAAATTTTTGGGCTGAAAGTGCCCCCCTCGGCTTATACTCGAGTCACGGTAGTGGTGGGGTCGGCGGGTGAGGGGGAGAGGGCGCTGAGGCATACTTACCTAGTCCCAGCGATCCTCGCGCTGTCCCTGCCTTCCTCCCCGTCTTCTGTGCTGCAGCGTCTTCCCCTCTTCAGCGGTCACGTGGGACCGCTCTTAGAGATATGAATAAGCGGCTCCACCTCCCATAGGGGCGGAGCCGCCTATTCATTTCTCTAATCAGCGGTGCCGGTGACCGCTGACAGGAAGATGCTGCAGCACAGAAGACGGGGAGGAAGGCAGGGACAGCGCGAGGATCGCCAGGACTAGGTAAGTATGTTATATTCACCTGTCCGCGTTCCAGCCGCCGGGCGTCGCTCCATCTTCCCGGCGCCTCCATCTTCCCGGCGTCTGCGCTCTGACTGTTCAGGCAGAGGGCGCGATGACGCATATAGTGTGCGCGGCGCCCTCTGCCTGATCAGTCAGAGCAGAGACGCCGGGAAGATGGAGGCGCCGGGACCGGACGCTGGGAGCTGCAATCAAGGGAGGTGAGTATGTGGTTTGTTTTTTTTATTGCAGCAGCAGCAGCGGCAGCACAGATTTATGTGCAGCATCTATGGGGGCAGTATGAACGGCACACAGCACTATATGGGGGCAGTATGAACGGCACACAGCACTATATGGGGGCAGTATGAACGGCACACAGCACTATATGGGGGCAGTATGAATGGCACACAGCACTATATGAGGCATCTGTGCAGCATCTATGGGGGCAGTATGAACGGCACACAGCACTATATGGGGGCAGTATGAACGGCACACAGCACTATATGGGGGCAGTATGAACGGCACACAGCACTATATGGGGGCAGTATGAACGGCACACAGCACTATATGGGGGCAGTATGAACGGCACACAGCACTATATGGGGGCAGTATGAACGGCACACAGCACTATATGGGGGCAGTATGAACGGCACACAGCACTATATGGGGGCAGTATGAACGGCACACAGCACTATATGGGGGCAGTATGAACGGCACACAGCACTATATGGGGGCAGTATGAACGGCACACAGCACTATATGGGGGCAGTATGAACGGCACACAGCACTATATGAGGCATCTGTGCAGCATCTATGGGGGCAGTATGAACGGCACACAGCACTATATGGGGGCAGTATGAACGGCACACAGCACTATATGGGGCATCTGTGCAGCATCTATGGGGGCAGTATGAACGGCACACAGCACTATATGGGGCATCTGTGCAGCATCTATGGGGCAGTATGAACGGCACACAGCACTATATGGGGCATCTGTGCAGCATCTATGGGGCAATATGAACGGTGCAGAGCACTATATGGCACAGCTATGGGGAAATAATGATCTATTTTTATTTTTGAAATTCACCGGTAAATGCTACATTTCCACCCTAGGCTTATACTCGAGTCAATAAGTTTTCCCAGTTTTTTGTGGCAAAATTAGGGGGGTCGGCTTATACTCGGGTCGGCTTATACTCGAGTATATACGGTATATATATATATATATACCTATTCTATGTGTAGACATTTATTTTATCTATTCTATTCTAACCTGTCAGTGTTATTTTACAGTACACCGCACTGAATTATCAGCTTTTCTATATAACACCGATGCGTATTTCTCGCAAGTCACATGCACGGTCCGTGTGTAATCCTTAGCTTTCTCGCCCCCATAGACTTTCATTGGCGTATTTTTGGAGGAATACGCTGACAATCGTAGCCTGCTGCGATTTTCTCAGCCAGTAAAATACGTCCGAGAAATATACAGCTGATGGTACTCTCCCATAGAGAAACATTGGTCCGTGTGCAATGCGTTGTTTTTGCGCCTCTTCCTTGTCTGTATTTGTTTTTAGTGTGACCCCGGCCTAACACATGCTGGATGTGAGTTCTGAGCCTTTGGAATGCTGCTGCCTTGACTAGCTCTCATGTATTAGCACAGCTTAACTCCTGGACTAATATATTTCAGTGCATGAGGGAACTCTTTTTGCTTTTGCTGAGAAACCTTGATACTGGGGAGAGTATGCTTGCCTATTTCCTCTCTCAGAGCTTCCCTATCACACTATACTCATGCACGGCTTGCGGTTGAGTGTTCTCGTTCAAAATCTAATAGAGAACAGTATGAGTCATCTGTTATTTTGGAAGACTTGGATGCTTCCCCCACTTAACACTGTGATCTTCCATATTCATCCTCTTCCCTCTGCCTGTTGCTAACACTAAGGCTCCCTGCACATGTGTCGTGTATGTGTAGCATTTTTTTTACACTTACCGAAGACACGTATCCATATGTACCCTTTATAACCTATGGGGTTGCCCAAATGTCTATGGGGGTGGATTCTATGGGGGTGAGCATGGGGATTCTATGGGGTGAACATGGGGATTCTATGGGGGTGAGCATGGGGATTCTATGGGGTGAACATGGGGATTCTATGGGGGTGACATGCAGCACATGGGGAGACTATGGGGTGACATACTGCACATGTGGAGGCTATTGGGGTGTCATGCTGCACATGGTGAGGCTATGGGGTGTTATGCTACACACGGGGAGGCTATGGGGGTGTTATGCTGCACATTGGGAGGCTATGGGGGTATCATGCTGCACATGGGTAGGTTATGGGGCGACATGCTGCACATGGTGAGGCTATAGGAAGGCGGTATACTGTCATGCAATATATGGGGAGGCAGTGTGGGGCTCAATCAGTTTATGGGTAGGCTGTGGGGCCTCATGCAGTATATGGGAGGCTGTGTGGGCCTCATTCAGTATGTGGAGAGATTGTGGGGCTCATGCTGTATATAAGAAAGCTGCCTGGGGCTCATGCAGTTTCTGGGGAAACTGGGGCTCATGCAGTATATGGGGAAACTGGGGCTCATGCAGTACATGAGGAGACTGTGTGGGGCTCATGCTGTACATGGGGAGGCTTTGTAGGGCTAATGCTGTACATGGGGAGTCTGTGTGTGGCTCATGCTTTACATGGGGAGGCTGTGTGGGGCTCATATTGTATATAGGGAGGCTGTGTGGGGATCATGCCGTATATAGGGATGCTGTGTGGGGCTCATGCCATATATAGGGAGGCGATGTGGGGATCATGCCGTATATAGGGATGCTGTGTGGGGCTCATGCCATGTATAGGTAGGCTGTGTGAGGATCATGCTGTATATAGGGAGGCTGTGTGGGACTCATGCCCCATATAGGAGGCTGTGTAGGGCCCATGCTCTATATAGGGAGGCTGTGTGGGGCTCATGCCATATATAGGGAGGCTGTGTGGGGCTCATGCCGATTATGTAGTAAGCTGTGTGAGGCTCATGCTGTATATAAGGGGCTGTGAGGGGGGGGGGTTCAAAGATATATAGAGGGGTGTCAGCATACTTAATTTTGCTCAATATTAAGTGATACAATTAATATTAATAAATTAATATTGAGTAGAATTAATTTCAAGCTATTAGTTCGGCCCTCCAAAACAGTCATGGTCTCTGATGTGGCCCCTCGGGAAAATTAATTGCCCACCCCTGGTCTAGACGAACAGGGTATCAACCAGATTAAACCCCGTCCCACTGTCCATAGAGGCAGAAATAGACACCTTTCTACCCTCAAAATGATTTTGGTGGGTAAAAAGAATTACGACCTACCAATGGAGGAAATATGTACACCCATGTTACTAACCTCCACGCAACCTGGGCTTAGTAGTTTTCCGGCGACCTTTTGGGGTTACATATGGATGGGCATGTACCAACAAAATGACCCATCCCCCCACAAAAAACACACTTCTCTTTTTTGTAGAACCACTGGAGGACTTATGCAATGAGTTGCCCTCCCAATTGCAAGGGTTCCTCAATGGACTCAGGCTTAGGTCTATTAGACACATAACTCCCTGAAAATTGAGGTGACGCTTTTTTTCTCTCTTTTGGACAGTGGTGAACACTGATAGCTAGAGACATGGCCACCTCCAGGGCAAAGGCATCCTTTACTCGCTCAGAAAGCCCCAGCTTTCCGTTGGTGGCGTAGTGGTGTGCGCATGTCCAAGTGCCGAATCCACTGTGCGCAGGTGAAGAAAAAGCGCGCGATCTGCGCTATTACCCTTGTCATCGGTGGGGGCGGCCATCTTCCTGAGGCCGCGCATGCGCAGATGGAGTGCTCTGCTGCACGGGCTTCAGGAAAATGGCTGCGGGATGCCACGCGTGCGCAGATGGAGATCGCGGCGGCCATTTTCCCGAAGCCGAGTTTGCATCGCTTTTTCTTCACCTGCACGCAGTGGATTCGGCACTTGGACATGCGCACACCACTACGCCACCAACGGAAAGCTGGGGAAGAAACAGCGATGTCACCATGCCCACCTGACCTGACGAGCCTGATTGACAGGCGAAAACGGCGACTTTGGTAATGTATTTCGCAGCATAGGTGGGGAATCAGGGTACACTACATACACTATTGTAACGCACAGCGCAGGCCCTATTTAACAGTATTTCTATCTCAATCTGACAAAACGGGGTGACAGGTTCCCTTTAAAGCTGCTTTTTTGGTAACCTTGTGAAGCCAAGCCTGCTTTATAGGAAACCATAATTTTATGTAGTTACACGGCTCTGCAGTTGCTAATGTAGCAGTTCCTGGGAAGTACCACAAAAGTGAATCCCTGTGTACCTGGTAAAAGAAGAGTGCATGAACAATTTTAACAGAACAATTGAATAGATTGTGAAATAGTTAGAGTCGAGGATGTAATCTTCCAACAATGACTCGCTTAAAGAGGCTTCTCTTCTCCAATTTGCCTCAGAATCTACTATATAATTGTCTAAGGGGTACATCCGTCTGTCTGTCTGTCCCGGAAATCTCACGTCGCTGATTGGTCTCGCCAGCTGCCTGTTCTGGGTGCCGCGACCAATCAGCAACGGTCACAGCCCGGCCGAGAATTAGTCCCTCCCTATTTCCATCCAGTCAGTGCCCGGCACCCGCTCCATACTCCCCTCCACTCAGCGCTCACATAGGGTTAATGCCAGCGTTAACGGACCGCGTTATGCCGCGGGTAACGCACTCCGTTAACGCTGCTATTAACCCTGTGTGTCCCCAACTTTTTACTATTGATGCTGCCTATGCTCGTGACTGCTATATACTCCCTGGCCAGTGTTAGATACTATGTGGGCTGTGTTATATACTGTGTGGGCTGTGCCATATATTACGTGGCCACTGTTATATACTGCGTGGCCTGTGTTATATACTACGTCACCTGTGTTATATACTATGTGCTGCCTATGTTATATACTGCATGTACTGTGCTATATATTACGTGGCCAGTGTTATATACTGTTTGGGCTGTGTTATATACTACGTCACCTGTGTTATATACTGCGTGGCTGCTATATACTGCGTGGGCTGTGTTATATAGTACGTGGGCTGTGTTATATAGTGCATGGGCTGTGTTATATACTGTTTGGGCTGTGCTATATACTGTGTGGCCACTGTTATATACTGTGTGGGCTGTATTAACGCATTGGGTAATGCACAGGCCACGTAGTATTTGTCTGCTATATACTACATGGCTCCTATATACTACGTGGTCTGTGCTATATACTATGTGGCTGCTATATACATACATACTGTACCTGTACATACATTTTCTAGAATACCCGATGCGTTAGAATCGGGCCACCATCTAGTGTGAAAATAAGGACCCAATCAGCAAAAATTTGGATCATAGCAAGGCCCAATTATTAAAGGGACATTTTGTTTTGAATCTTTAACATGATCACCAATTTGTCCATCATTGTGGTCAAGAATACATAACAGTAATACTAGAAACTGCTTACAATGAGGACAATTCTGTGACAAAAAACATCCTGGAAAATGTTCTCTTCAATGTTGTTTAATGTGTTCAGGCTTTATTTTTTAATGCATGGGACTTGATTTTTATGTTATTTTTATATTCTTTTCTGGATATCAGGTAAAATGCAAATATAAATTGGAAGTATGTGTCTATTTTATATACAGACACAACTATTTCCACATGAAAATAAATGTGTAAAAAGAAGAGATCCCATCTGTAATAAAACCAAATGTATTAATGCATGAATTAAAAATATATATAGAGGTAAAAAAGCAAAGAATAACATGGGGGACACCGCAGATAGCCAGACCAATAGGCATATATGTTCACACACAAAAAAAGGTTTCAACCTAGGTAATTGTATAGGCACGGTCGGACTGGCCCACCAGGACAGCGGTGAAATGCCCGGTGGGCCCCACCCCAGAGAGGAGGAGAAGGAGGGAGAGGAGGAAGGAAAAAAAAGAAAAAAAAAGGGAAGTTGGCCCTTTAAATCTTCAGGCGGAGCCGACCGCCGCCGCGACCAGGTACCCCCCGGTGCCAGCGCTGGTATCGGGCCCCCCTTCTAATACTCACCTCTCCTCGTTCCGGCGGCAGCTGCAGTGTTTTCAGCACCCTCTGACTTTGTGACGTCTCAGGGCAGAGGGTGCAATGACATAATCACTGCGCGCTCAGCATCTCTGTCCTGAGCATTGCAGAGTCAGAGAGACGCTGATTGTATGGGACCTGCAGTGGGAACAGGAGAGGTGAGGATTTTACTTTTTTCTTTATGTCTGGGGTCCATAGTAATGTATGGAGGAGTGGGGGGAGGCATAATACTGTGCGGGGGGTATAATACTGTGCGGGGGGCATAATACTGTGTGGAGGAGCTGGGGGGCGTAATACTGTGTGGAGACGCGGGGGGCCCATAATACTGTGTGGAGGAGCAGGGGACCCATAATACTGTATGGAGGAGCGGGGGGGGCATAATACCTTATGGAGGAGCATGGTCCCATAATACTGTATGGAGGAGCGGGGTCCAATAACACTGTATGGAGGAACGGGGATGCATAATACTGTATGGAGGAGCGGGGTCCCATAATACTATATGGGGGGGGGCGGGCAGCATAATACTGTATGGAGGAGAGGGGTCCCATAATACTGTGTGGAGGAGCTTGGGGGCATAATACTGTGTGGAAAAGCACGGGGCCCACAATACTGTATGTAGGAGCAAGGGGCCCATGATGTGCTGTATGGAGGAGCATTATATGGGGCCTATAATACTTTATGGAGGACTATGTGGTTGGCCATAATACTGTATGGAGGACTATGAGGTGCTCATAATACTGTATGAAGGAGCATTATATGGGGCCAATAATACTGTATGGAGGAGCATTATATGGGGCCAATAATACTGTATGGAGGAGCATTATACGGGGCTAATAATTCTTTATGATAGACTATGTGGTTGGCCATAATACTGTATGGAGGACTATGAGGTGCCCATAATACTGTATGGAGGAGCATTATATGGGGCCAATAATACTGTATGGAGGAGCATTATATGGGGCAATATTACTGTATGGCAGACTATGTGGTTGGCCATAATACTGTATGGAGGACTATGAGGTGCCCATAATACAGTATGGAGCACTATATGTTGACCATAATACTGTATGGTGCACTATGAGGTGCCCGTAATACAGTATGGAGCACTATATGTTGACCATAATACTGTATGATGCACTATGAGGTGCCCGTAATACTGTATGGAGGAGCATTATATGGTGTTAGGGTTGGCGGAACGCACCAAATATATAATTTATTAAATGGAATTGGTGCGTTCGCAACCCGGGATCCACCGTGCAGGAAAGCACCTGCTGCTAAATAATGGCGGCTCTATATGGCGGTATATACCAACTCTGTTAGCTTCACCGAGTAACCGCGAGAGGAAAGCTCTGTGCCCTGTTAGACTTTCACAGAGGCACAGGCCAACTACCCAGATGTGAGCAGTGAGTGGTCATGCATGCATACAAAACTCCTCGCCGGAGATGCCAGCATTCTAGGGGCTTATTTCAGCCGGGTCCCGAAACACACTTAAACACAATCTCCTCGCCGGAGGTGCCAGCATTCTAGGGGCTTATTTCAGCCGGGTCCCTGAACACACTCAAACACATGACCACATTGGCGCAAAGCATATAGCATAAGACGATATTAGCGCATGGCCGTGCGGTCATGCGCAGTTTATATAGTTGCAGCACAGGAAGCTGCTACTGAAGTTTTTGCCCTTTCAGGACCTTCCAGAAGGACCAATGGAAAGTGCTGCAGTACCTGAGCATGTTTTGCCCTTTCAGGACCTTCCAGAAGGACCAATGGAATGTACTGCAGCACCTGAGCATGTGACCGAACATGTGGCCCTCGACCTCCAATGGGAGACCCTGCCCTGGGCATGCTCAGTGTGAGTAAACAAGGACTTAGTCCCAGAGAGGCTCGCTCGCTGCAGATCAGTGCAGGGTACCATAGGAAAGCCAGAAAAGGCAGTAGTGACCCTATGCACCGAATCAGCCCCAGCAAGACGCTGGGAGCGACGTCTCCGCTGAGCAGAGCCCACTGCGGCCGATACCGAATTGGAGACCGCAGCAGACACGGATCGAGATTCCCCCTGTGCAGCAGAGGAAACTCGACTCCTAACATTACCCCCCCCTCCTAGGGCCCCCCCTCCTTGAGCCTCACTACGCTCAAAAGCTGCGATAAGCAGCGGAGCCCGAATGTGCTCCACAGGCTCCCAGGTTCTATCCTCTGGGCCGTGGCCCTTCCAGTCCACCAGATAAAATTTCTTGCCACGTACCACCTTGCACCCCACAATAGCATTCACCTCATACTCATCCGTGGATGAACCCGATGTCCCAGCAGATGACTCGGAAAACCAGGACAAATGAACGGGCTTTAAGAGGGAAATGTGGAAAGTATCGGTGATACCAAGGCGTGGAGGAATAGCCAAACGGTAGACCACAGGGTTGACCTGTTCCAGAACCTTAAACGGGCCAATGTAGCGAGGAGCAAACTTAGTGGACTCAACTCGCAGCCTGATGTTACGGGCGGAGAGCCACACTAAGTCGCCAGGAGCAAAGACCGGAGCGGGGCTCCGGTGTGTATCAGCCGAAACCCTCATTCTCTCCTTGGAGGCCCGGATGGCATCCTGTGTGCGGTCCCAGATGTCACGTGCCTCCACCGCCCAGTCTGCCACCCTAGAATCGGTGGATGACACGGGCATGGGTACAGGGACACGCGGATGCTGGCCGTAATTAAGGAGAAAAGGAGGTTGACCAGTGGAATCGGCTACGGCGTTGTTCAGGGCAAATTCCGCCCAAGGTAGCAAAGATGCCCAGTCATCCTGCCTAGCAGAGACGAAATGTCGCAAATATGTCACCAGAGTCTGGTTGGTTCTCTCCACCAACCCATTCGTCTCAGGATGGTATGCAGAGGAGAGGTTTAACTCTATGCTGAGTAAACGGCAGAGCTCTCTCCAAAACCGAGATGCGAACTGGGGACCCCGATCGCTGACAATCTTATCAAGCATACCATGCAAACGGAAAACGTGTTTAATGAACAACACCGCCAAGGCCCGTGCTGAGGGTAACCGAGGAAGCGGCACCAAATGCACCATTTTGGAGAAATGGTCGGTGACAACCCAAATAATGGATTCAGTGCGTCCCTCTCTGGCGATCCGGTGCCACGCATATCTGAGCTCCTCACCCTGATTATGGGCCACAGACTCCATTAGCGACTTAGTTCGCCTAGAGCCCCTTCGTTTTCTCATTTATTGCATTACTCCACAGTTTCGCGTAAGAAGGTGATTTTTCCTTCCACACGTTGTAACCAGCTTAACCAGATAAATTGGAAATTGTTCTGAAGAAGGTCCGGTGGGACCGAAAACGTTTAACTGTCGAAACTGTATCTGGGACTTGCAATAAAGCTGATTAACTTCACCTTACTACCGTTTTGAGTGCCAAGTTTATTGTATACAACAACCCAAATAATGGAGCAGCCACGCGACTTGGGTAGACCCACCACAAAGTCCATCCCGACCATCTCCCAGGGCCTGTCTGCCACCAGTAGAGGGTAAAGCAACCCAGCAGGCTGTTGCCAAGGAGACCGATTCTGGGCGCAAGAAACGCACGCCTGAATATAGTCCTTGACATCTCGGGCCATATGCGGCCACCAGTATGTTCTCGCCAGAAGCTCAGATGTCCTCTTGGTCCCAAAATGCCCACCCACTCTGGAGGAGTGAGCCCAAGAGAGAACCTCCGGTCGCAAGTTAGCTGGTACGAAAGTCTTGCCCGGGGGCACAGACTCTAGCGAAACCGGAGCTACAGTTCTCAGGCTCTCAGAAGGGACAATAAGCCGAGGCTCCTCCTCCTCCGATGACACCACGGAGCGGGAGAGAGCGTCAGCACGAACGTTCTTCTCCCCGGAGAGGAAATGGAGAGTAAAATGGAACCGGGAGAAGAACAGGGACCATCTAGCCTGGCGAGAATTCAGCCGCTGGGCCGTTTGCAGATACACCAAGTTCTTGTGGTCAGTGAAGACTTTGAAGGGAAAGCGAGGTCCCTCCAAGAGATGTCTCCACTCTGAAAAAGCCAACTTCATGGCCAGCAACTCCCTGTCCCCGATGGAATAATTCCTCTCCGCTGGTGTGAAGGTCTTGGAGAAGAAGAAGCAAGGATGCTTCCGACCTTGAGCATCCTTTTGGAAAAGGACTGCTCCAGCACCAACGGATGAGGCATCCACCTCCAAGATAAATGGCTTATCAACATCGGGGCGATGTAGGATGGGAGCGCTAGCGAAGTGTGACTTGATCGAGAGAAAGGCTTTGGAGACCTCCTCTGACCACAACTTGGGATTTGCTCCCTTCTTGGTGAGGGCAACCAAGGGAGCTACCAAAGTTGAGAAGTGTGGAATAAACTGGCGATAGTAATTAATGAACCCCATAAAGCGCTGCACCGCTTTAAGAGAATGGGGTTCCTGCCAGTCCATTACAGCCTGTAGCTTGGCAGGATCCATAGCCAAACCCTGGGCAGAGATGATATAACCAAGGAAAGGCAAGGACTCCTGCTCAAACACACACTTCTCCAACTTGGCGTAGAGGGAGTTTGCCCGTAAGAGGTCGAAGACTTTGCGAACATCTCTCCGATGGGAGTCAATATCTGGAGAGAAGATGAGAATATCATCCAGATAGAATACGACCGAGGTGGTGAGCATATCCCGGAAGATGTCGTTCACAAAGTCTTGGAAAACGGCTGGGGCATTACAGAGCCCGAAGGGCATCACCAGATATTCATAGTGCCCATCCCTGGTGTTAAAAGCCGTCTTCCATTCATCCCCCTCACGGATGCGAATCAGGTTGTAAGCACCCCGCAGATCTAACTTTGTAAATACCCTCGCTCCCCGTAGCCTATCAAACAGCTCAGATATCAGGGGTAGTGGGTACTTGTTCTTAACGGTGATGGCGTTAAGACCCCTGTAGTCTATGCATTGACGTAAGTCTCCAGTCTTCTTCTGTACGAAGAAGAACCCTGCCCCTGCCGGTGACACTGACTTCCTAATGAATCCTCTTGCCAGATTCTCCTGGATGTACTGGGACATTGCCTCCGTCTCTGGGAGAGATAACGGATAGACTCGACCCTGGGGAGGCTCAGCACCAGGCAAGAGGACAATAGAACAGTCATAGGGGCGGTGAGGCGGAAGGGTCTCCGCAGCTCTTTTGGAGAACACGTCTGCATAGGGCCAATAGTGCTTGGGGAGAGAGGAAAGATCTGCGGGTACCTGTGTAGTAGCAACCTGAATGCACTCCCTCAGACATCTACCCTCGAAAGATTTACTCCAACCCAAAATTCTCCCAGAGGACCACTCAATATGAGGAGAATGGTAGCGAAGCCATGGTATCCCCAACAGGACCTCATCAATTCCCTCAGGAATGACTAATAGGGAGATTATCTCCTGATGTGATGGAGACACAGATAGCGTGAAAGGAATGGTTTGGTGGGTAATCTGTGAAGGTAGTGTTGACCCATTTACCACTCGAACGGTTACCGGCTTGGCGAGCATCACCAAGGGTATTGCGTGACGCTGGGCAAAAGCGGAAGACATAAAGTTACCCTCTGCCCCAGAATCCACGCATAGCTCGACCATAAGAGTGGATGGGCCTATGGTAATTGTCCCCTTGAAGGACTACTTTGAGGCAAACGTCGCCGTGTCTAGTGTACCTCCTCCAACTGCCACTAGACGCTGACGTTTCCCCGACCGCTGAGGACCCTTGGAGGCAAGGTGTCCTGACTGCTGGCAAACATGACGGACCTTATGTGCACGGGCAGACTGAGACTTGGATCCCACTCGTTTCACCTCTAAGGCCTCATGTGACTCGGATTCCTGGACTGGAGATTCCAAAGGTTTGGCGAAGGTGGGAGCCAGCCGAAACCTCTGCCTACACTGGGCTCGCTCCAACCTCCGCTCGTTAAAACGGAGGTCAATACGAGTAGATACAGCTATGAGCTCCTCCAGTGTGGCGGGAATCTCCCTAGTGGCCAAAGCGTCCTTCACATGGTCAGCCAGCCCCTTCCAAAATACGGGAATGAGGATTTTATCTGGCCATTCCAACTCAGACGCTAATGTCCGGAAGTGAACAGCAAAATGGCTGACCATGGTTGAACCCTGAGTCAAAGCCAGCAGTTGGAGTGCTGTATCATGGGTGACTTGAGGTCCTAAAAAGACCTGTTTCAGAGTGTCCAGAAACCTAGGAACACTCCGCACCACATGATCGTTGCGCTCCCACAGCGGCGTAGCCCACTCCAACGCTCTGTCCAACAGGAGAGAGATTATGAATCCCACCTTTGCCCGCTCAGTAGGGAAACGTGCAGCCAGAAGCTCGAGGTGTATACCGCATTGGCTCACGAAACCCCTACAGGACTTACTGTCCCCAGAGTATCTCTCAGGCAAAGGAAGGTGAGATAGGGTCGGAACAGAGGTGGCAGTGGGTAAAGCTGCTGCAGCCACGCTAGCAGCCTGAACAGCTATTGCGGTAACATCCACCGCCGAGGTTGCACGCTCAAGAGACGCCAACCGGCCCTCCAGCAGCTGGATGTACCCCTGCAATCGCTGTTCATCCGCCATTACTTAGCCAGATCTTGGCGCTAATATACTGTTAGGGTTGGCGGAACGCACCAAATATATAATTTATTAAATGGAATTGGTGCGTTCGCAACCCGGGATCCACCGTGCAGGAAAGCACCTGCTGCTAAATAATGGCGGCTCTATATGGCGGTATATACCAACTCTGTTAGCTTCACAGAGTAACCGCGAGAGGAAAGCTCTGTGCCCTGTTAGACTTTCACAGAGGCACAGGCCAACTACCCAGATGTGAGCAGTGAGTGGTCATGCATGCATACAAAACACCTCACCGGAGATGCCAGCATTCTAGGGGCTTATTTCAGCCGGGTCCCTGAACACACTTAAACACAATCTCCTCGCCGGAGGTGCCAGCATTCTAGGGGCTTATTTCAGCCGGGTCCCTGAACACACTCAAACACATGACCACATTGGCGCAAAGCATATAGCATAAGACGATATTAGCGCATGGCCGTGCGGTCATGCGCAGTTTATATAGTTGCAGCACAGGAAGCTGCTACTGAAGTTTTTGCCCTTTCAGGACCTTCCAGAAGGACCAATGGAAAGTGCTGCAGTACCTGAGCATGTTTTGCCCTTTCAGGACCTTCCAGAAGGACCAATGGAATGTACTGCAGCACCTGAGCATGTGACCGAACATGTGGCCCTCGACCTCCAATGGGAGACCCTGCCCTGGGCATGCTCAGTGTGAGTAAACAAGGACTTAGTCCCAGAGAGGCTCGCTCGCTGCAGATCAGTGCAGGGTACCATAGGAAAGCCAGAAAAGGCAGTAGTGACCCTATGCACCGAATCAGCCCCAGCGAGACGCTGGGAGCAACGTCTCCGCTGAGCAGAGCCCACTGCGGCCGATACCGCATGGGAGACCGCAGCAGACACGGATCGAGATTCCCCCTGTGCAGCAGAGGAAACTCGACTCCTAACATATGGGGCCAATAATACTGTATGGAGGAGCATTATACGGGGCTAATAATACTTTATGGTGGACTATGTGATTGGCCATAATATTGTATGAAGGACTATGAGGGGCCCATAATACTGTATGGAGGAGCATTATATGGGGCCAATAATACTGTATAGAGGAGCATTATATGGAGCCAATAATACTGTATGGAGGAGCATTATATGGGGCAATAATACTAAATGGTGGACTATGTGGTTGGCCATAATACTGTATGGAGGACTATATGTTGACCATAATACTGCATGGCGCACTATGAGGTGCCCGTAATACTGTATGGAGCACTATGTGTTGACCATAATACTGTATGGCGCACTATGAGGTGCCCATAATACTGTATGGAGCACTATGTGCTGACCATAATACTGTATGGTGCACTGTGTGGTGCCTGTATATTGTACTATATTTGTTTTTTTATCTGTGCATCAGGAATCGTGGCATGTGTTAAAGGGGTCCACTGATACTCTTTCGCCCGAGGCCCATGAAAACCTGGAGCCAACCCTGGCGACAACGCACATCAAGATGAATGCCGGCTGCATCTGTGACAGGGCGCTCTGCTCTGTGACAGGCCACGTGTTGAAGTCACATAGCAGTTTTGTTAAATGACTCCTGCAGCCTTTGATAGGCCGGCGGCCTTTCAATGTTACTGCTATGTGACATCACCGCGCGGCCTGTCATAGAGCAGAGTGCCCTGTCACAGCTGCAGTCGGCAGCCATTGTAATGACCATGCCGAATATGAAGCCACAAGAGGAAGAGGCTGCCGGGGAGCACAAGAAGGTGAGAAAAATCCCCTCTCTGTAGTTGGGCAAGGTAGAGGCCATAGGGATGGACATAGGGGCCTAGGGAGGGTACATTAAATAAAGGGGCCCAGGATGAGGACATTACTGGAAGGGGCCCAGGATAGGGACTTTATTAAGGTGGACATTGGGGTCCAAGATGGAGACAATAAATAAAGGGGCCAAGGATCTGGCACCTTATTAAATAAAGGGGTGACATAATTACTGTATTGAGGTCAGGATGAGGAACATACATTATTGGTATATGGTGGAAAGTGGGGACATAATTACTGTAGGGGCCAATCAAGGGACATTATTACTGCTGTAATTTACTTTTGAGCTTACTGTCTTCCATGGGGAGAAAAAAAGGGGGTCCTGCTACTGTGCAGGGTGGCACTATGTCTTTTTTTTTCATCTGACATAGTATAGAAGTCGAGGAAAATAGTGGGGAATGTGCTCTGGAAGCGATCAGCGATAGCTAACTGTGCTATTTTCTGCACAGACGAGTCTTTGCTGGAATAAGTAATGGCGGTCTGCACTGGATGAAGAAAAAAGACTTCAACTACAGATGTCACCGGTGAGTCAGTGTGTTGCTTGTACACTTACAATATATACTGTATACTGTGTACAGAGCTCCTTCGTATATTGTCACTGGTGATCACTGTATTACCTGTACACTATATGCTGTATACAGAGCTCCTGTGTATAATGTCACTGGTGATAACTGTATTACCTGTACACTATATGCTGTATACAGAGCTCCTGTGTATAATGTCACTGGTGATCACTGTATTACCCGTACACTATACACTATATACAGAGCTCCTGTGTATAATTTCACCGGTGATCACTGTATTACCTGTACACTATACACTATATACAGAGCTCCTGTGTATAATGTCATTGGTGATCACTGTATTACCTGTACACTATATACAGAACTCCTGTGTATAATGTCATTGGTGATCACTGTATTACCTGTACACTATACATCATATACAGAGTTCCTGTGTATAATGTCACTGGTGATCACTGTATTATGTGTACACTGACACTATATACAGAGCTCCTGTGTATAATGTCACTGGTGATCCCTGTATTACCTGTACACTGTACACCATATACAGAGCTCCTGTGTATAATGTCACTGTGATCACTGTATTACGTGTACACTGACACTATATACAGAGCTCCTGTGTATAATTATGGTGATCACTGTATTACCTGTACACTGCCACTATATACAGAGCTCCTGTGTATAATGTCACTGGTGATCACTGTATTACCTGTACACTGACACTATATACAGATGTACTGTGTATATTGTCACTGGTAGTAATAATAGTGTTGTTAGTATTGTGGTTTGTATTCATAATCAATATTGTAGTATTCGGGCACTATGTGTTGGTAATTTGTGGTCTGATTACAGCATTGCAGTATTTCTCCTAGTATGTGCTATAATTTGATCCCTATATGCTGGTAATATTTATTTTTATCTATTTTAACTCATTTATATAGCGCTATTAATTTCACAGTGCTTTACAGACATTATTGCCACTGTCCCCAATGGGGCTCACAATCTAGATTCCCTAGCAGTATGTCTTTTTAAATGTGGGAGGAAACCAGAGTACCTGGAGGAAATCCACACAAATATGGGGAGAACATACATTGCAAATGTTGTCCTTGGTCGGATTTGAACCCAGTACTCCAGCGCTGCAAGGCTGCAGTGCTAACCTCTGAACCGTGCTGCCCTAAAATATCATATTATTCGGTCACTATGTGGTGGTAATATGTGATCTGGTCATGGTGTGTCAGTATTTGTCCCTTGTATGTAGTATTATTCAGTCACTATGTGGTCTGGTCATGGTGTGGTGGTATTTCTTCCCTGTATGTGGTAATATTGGTCTTGGTATAGGGGATTGTGTTGTGTATGGCAGTCATTTGTTCTCTCTGATATTAATTAGGAGAAGATTCTTTATTTCCATTAGAGTTTTAATGCTTTGTACACAGCGGCGGAGATGCACTTACAGGGGGTTTCCTGTTGAAAAAAGTAATCACCTCTCCACAGGATAAGTGATAACTTATTGGTGGGGGTCCGACTGCTTGGACCCATTCAGCATAATGTGGAACTTTTTATCCCCATTAGACTGGAGTGGTATGTCCAACTAGGTCACTGATCCATTCATTCCCTCAGTGGCTGCACTTGTTTTTTTCTGGAAGCCCCAAAGAGAATGAATGGAGCTGCGGTCAGACATCCCACCTGCCGCTCCATTTTATAATAGGGATAAAAGTGTCCTGTCAGGAATAGTGTTGAGCGATACCGTCCAATATTTGAAAGTATCGGTATCGGATGGTATCGGCCGATATCCGAAAAATATCGGATATCGCCGATACCGATATCCGATACCAATACAAGTCAATGGGACACAAATATCGGAAGGTATCCTCTATAGTTCTATTCATGTATAAAATAAAGAATAAAAAAAAAAAATATTGATATACTTATGCTCGGACGCGCCCTGGTTGTCACCGCTGCAACCGCCATGGTTCCCTTTCTAAGAATGAGCGCGTTAAGGACCTTCGATGATGTCGCGGCTTGTGATTGGTCGCTGAGCGGTCATGTGACCGCTCACGCGACCAATCACAAGCCGCAACGTCATCGAAGGTCCTTAACGCGCTCATTCTTAGAAAGGGAACCATGGCGGTTGCAGGAATGAGCACGTTAAGGACCTTCAAAGACGTCGCGGCTTGTGATTGGTCGCGTGAGCGGTCACATGACTGCTCAGCGACCAATCACAAGCCGCGATGTCATCGAAAGTCCTTATCGCGCTCATTCTTAGGAACGGAAGCATGGCGGTTGCAGCGGTGACAACCAGGGCGCGTCCGAGGGTAAGTATATCAATATTTTTAATTTTTATTCTTTATTTTACACATGAATCTTAATCCCGATACCGATTCCCGATATCACAAAAATATTGGAACTCGGTATCGGAATTCCGATACCGCAAATATCGGCCGATACCCGATACTTGCGGTATCGGAATGCTCAACACTAGTCAGGAATAAAACTTCCTCATTCTTCCGATCGGTGCAGTTTCTAATGGTCGGGCCTAAGCGATCACCTATCCTGTGGAGCCCATGTATCAGTGCTAATTTGTTTTAACCAAGAACTCCATTAATGTAAACTATCGTGATTATACATCCCAGTTATTGGGGCACACAGTTGATGTGCAGCAGCTGCCTGTGTTTTGCAGCTGATGCTCCGCTATAATGACAGATATTTGCAGATAGCTGTAGGGTGGGCTACCACAGCATCCTAACAGGTACCCTGCTACCACAGCATCTTGCAGCGGCATGCTATTCCATCCGGTTTGCGTTTAGTTGGACCATCATTTATTTTTCAACAGGACAATGACCCCAAACACACCTCCAGACTGTGTAAGGGCTATTTGACAAGAAAGGAAAGTGACGTTAAAAACATTTAAATTTCGCTCTTCTTTCGTAAAAATTATTTTTTTTACTCTGGACATATTTTTTTTCAAATAGGGGCGGGGCTAGTATCAGTGATACAGATTTGCAGTCTTTTTTTGCTTTAAAAATTGATGTATTTTTCTTGCTTTTGTATTTATTTTCTTTCGTTTATTTCACACATTATGCCCCCTATACAGTCTTAAAAGAACCTTGAGGGTGCATTTTAGCATACTAAAATACTCTTTTTATTGATTAGGGGAACACAATTTTTTAGGAGTTAGGTCAGACAACTGTTCTTAACTAATTTTTGGATGCTGAATCCAGAAATGATCTCAGTTTTTCTCTATGACGTCAAGTTTTTGAACTATAGGATTTTTGTCTTCTCAAAAATATGTAAACTACTGTACCTAAAAAGTGTTGTTTTTTTTTAAATAGTACAAATAGGCATTTACGACGAGAGGAAGAAGGAGCAGACATGATCTGAAACAAAGGAAATATGTACATATGTAAATAAAACACTGAGATGGAAAGTTACAAGCTTTGAAAACTAACAAAGACAAAAATCATAAAAGATATATAAATTACAACTACGCGCCCAATGTAAAGAGAAAAGCGATCACAAATCCTATTTATTCCTACTATGATACATTTTTTGTGTAAAGATATTGATAATTATGACGTATTGGGAGCTGCACACACCTCTCACCACACTGTCTCAGTTGTGACTACTCTTACAAGTTGCCACGTAGCTCTATATGAGTAGAATTGTAATTAGATAACAAGTCTTATTACAGATATCAGTGCAATTGTGCTTCTCTGGCAGGTAAGTTGTGGAGGAAAAACTTGACGTGCTAGAAAAAAACTGACTACATTTTTGGAATCAGCATGCCAATTTTAGTATAAATCAGCTCAAAAACCTAACTCAACAGAAATTTTTTTTCAAATTGTTCCCCAGTGTTATTTTTTTTCCTGTAGCTGTGTTTGATATTTTATTCACAGTTTCAGGGAAAATTGAGTTTTCTGCCTGCACTGCAAAGCAGTTCCTGTTCTCTCCAAACACTCTGCAATCACATGATTACTGGGTTCAGATGGAGAAAGTGCTGACAGCTCCTCCTACACTGTATACACAGTGCTTGTGTAAGCAGGGATCAGATTATAATAAACCATCTAAGCTTTCTCAATGGGGAGGCCGGTTGTGTCCTAGGGCATTGAAGTTTGACAACGATGATCCAAATTAAAGTATGGACTACCCAGCTTTTAAAGTCTATGGGTGGTCCGGAATGGGTAACAGCCAAAGACAGGTAAACTTGTATATGACCTGAATCACCTGGTAACCATGTCAGAAAAACTGTGCAAATGGGTGTGGTTACGAAGATACATACATAGTGTAGTTACAAAGTTAGTACAAATGGAAAAAAGACAAATGTCCATCAGGTTCAACTGACTGAAAACATTCAGTCCGGAAACTTCAGAACTACTTCTAAGTGTGTCAGAGCTCAGTCTCATTGTGGTTGAGAAAGGAGACCTATTAGCTACAAAACACGTTTCCATTGCAGATCCATCTTCTGACAGTAAATTGGATCAAATAGTCAACATCATTGTAGTTATTCATTCTATCTTTATTCAATAATAACCAACTAATCTCCTGATATCTTCCCCCACGTGATCTCCGGTCCTCCCAAGACCTCCTTCTCTCCTCTACACTTATTCGCTCCGCATCCAACCGCCTCCAAGACTTCTCCCGAATATCCCTCATCCTCTGGAATTCTTTGCCCCAACACGTCCGACTATTAACCACATTCGGATCCTTCAGACGGAACCTTAAAACCCATCTCTTCAGGAAAGCCTACAGCCTGCACTGACCCCGCTGCCACCTCATCACTACCGAAGCTACCGCCTCACCAACACCGGAGCTCCTGCAACCCTCAACCTACTGTCTCCTTCCCCATAATCCTGTAGAATGTAAGCCCTCAAGGGCAGGGTCCTCGCCCCTCTGTATCAGTCTGTCATTGTTAGTTTGTTTACAGTAAGTGATATCTGTAACTTGTATATAACCCCTTCTCATGTAAAGCACCATGGAATCAACGGTGCTATATAAATAAATAATAATAACCAAAAACATCTGTGCACTTTGATGCTCACTGTCCACTTGGAATAGCGAACACCCTATTCAAATTCCAAACTAGATCACAGCACCTTTATCAAGGTTTGCGAACCTGTAATGGAAGTAAAGAACCTCACCACTCTGAATGCTATCGAGAAGAGTTGTGCTTCGCTATAGCATATCCATAAAAGATGAGTCTTGTATTTACAGTAAATGTTTTATCCACCAAATGATTTGTTGACATTTTAACCTCATTCTACTGCCTTTCTAGGACTCAGAAAATGGTAAGACAACCCCTTTTTTTCAGAGTTCTAATTTATTTAGCACCACTTAAACTAAAAAAATATAAGTTTTGGAATCACTGTAATCATACTGCCCTGAAAGACCATGTGGCCACATTATTTTACCATATAGTGAATGTTGTAACAACAAAACTCAATATATACTGGCAAAATTGTGTTGTTTTTTTCACTATTTCATGGCATTAACATTTTTACCTATTTTTCAATACATTATGTGGTCAAATGAATTATGTCATTCAAACCTACTTCTCATTCTGCAAAAAAACAGACACTCATATTACCCTATCAATTGAAAAATATATATATAAAAAGTAAAATATAATCTGATTCTTAGAAGAGGGAAAGGAAAACAAGAGTGCACAAAATAGAAAATTTTCTACAGTGGCAAGGGTGTAAAGAGACCTGTGCATTAATCAGAGCTGTGTTTGCAATTTGATCTCACGAACGTTTGGGTGTGAAGGTAGTTTTGTTTGAAGGTGACGGTTGGGAGAAGGGAGGATAGAGCTGGTGATATCTAGCAAAGTATGCTTTTAGCAAGAGAGTTCATTATCACCCACCTCAACTACTGCAATGTCCTCCTCTGTGACCTCCCAGCTAACTATCTTGCACCTCTCCAGTCCGTTCTTAATGCTACTGCCCAATGAATCCACCTCTCCCCTCCTCTTCTTCTCCTTTCTACAAATTCCTTCATTGGCTTCCAGTTCTCCAAAGAATCCAGTTCAAACTACTAACATTGATCTACAAGCTCATCCATATTCTGGCTCCTGCATATATCTCCGAACTAATCTCCCGATAACTTCCAACATGTACTCTCCATTCCTCCCAAGACCTATTTCTCTCTATATTCATACGTTCCTCACCAAAACGCCTACTGAGTATTCTACATCGACTGAAACTCCATGCCCCAACATGTCCAATTATCCACCTCATTCAAGACTTTCAGGCAGAATGTGAAAACCCATCTCTTTAGGAAAGCTTACAGCCTGCAATGACCCGGTTGCCACCTCACCTCCATAGGAGCTGCTATATCCCCTTAAGTTACCATCACCTTCCTCTTTATCCTGTAGACTGTAAGTCCGCAAGGACATACCTCTGTCAAGTCTGTCATTGCTTAGTTTATTCATTCACTCTCTCAAAAAGGAGGACAAATGGAGTTTTTTTTTTAAATATGTGCAAAATCCTTTATTGACAAAATAGTATACAAAAAGATAGATAAAACCATGTGCTATAACATACTCCACAAAAAGTGGTGGCGTTCAGTACAAAGTATAGCTCAATTCACAGTAACTAACTTAGTAATGATAAGATGAGGACTTGCTGGTTGAGCTCAGAGAGTCACATAACAATGCCCCCTGCTGTAAGCAAAAAGTACCATCAGTCATTATACTATTCCTATGTCTATACTAATGCCCAGGGTTGCATGGTTTGTGGTCAAGAGCCCAGGGTCCAAAACCAATCTTACATAACATCAAAGGTTCCTCAAGTTCATTTGTATAATGCACAGTCAGAAAATCATCTTACCCCCTACTGACATGCCAGCACCCAAACCCCGACGTGCGTCCCGCTGTCCGTTGAGTATGCTTCCTCAAGGGGAAATAGTTTATTCACTGTAATCTATATTTGTATTTTGTATGTAGCAACTTTTCACATGTACAGCACCATGGAATCGATGGTGCTCTAAAAATAAATTATAATAATAATTATGTGATAAAGCTTATTTATCAAAGCGTGAGTGTGGCTTCTGCTCAACTTGCACCTTTACAGTATAGTTTCATAAAAAGCTGTGCAGAGGAGCAGTGTGCAACTCATTATATGCTCCCCATATCACATGGGAATGTGGTAGGTAGCCGTGCAAATCGATGGAAGCACGTCTGAGCCATATCATTTAGGACACTCACTCCTATGAGCAGCAACACATTTACTATACAACTATACAATAAAAATAAAGGAGAGGGAAATGCTACTTCTGTACCAATGTCTCAACCCCATGCAAACCCTTCGATCTGTTAACATATTAGATTTGTTGTACCTCATTCTGTTGACTTCCTGCGGGGCAGGTATTTATTAACTTATGGTGCCTTCTATAGTGCTACAACACTTAGGTATCTTTGATCATTCTCCTGTAAAGACAGTACTTTAAAACTAGTAGATTAAGAAGCTCTAAAAACATAATTGAAAAGCAAAAACTAAAAAAGGTGCAACCTTAAGTTCTAAGAAACCTTAGCATCAGTTCAAGAGGTGCAGTGGAACACATTGCTTCTTCACACACCTTTTGCCTGGAGCGCTCCCCATGTTAAATAAATGATGTGTCACTTTACACAAAGACATGAAAACTAGATCTTATCTCATCAGTCCTCTCTTGAGGCGTGAAGCGTGTTGTGTATGAACCAGAAATGACATGCAAATTAATTGTCATACTTTTTATGATCTATAACAATCTGCTCAAACATCATATACTAAGTCTTACTAGCTACAGTATATATACATTTCATTTCCTCCAGGTATAAATTACAAAGGGGATTAGAGGTAAAGTTTATATAAATGTAGCCTAAATCTAAGTGTTATCAGCTAAAACCTAACTAGTAATGCTGGCCACAGAAATTAGGTTATTGTTTGATAATGCTGGATCAGCAGGCTATCATATATCAAAAGGATCCAATGGCCATAGATAGTCGATGACCATGCGGCTGCTGCTATGGGACACTAGGAGAGAGGAAGAGAGAGGAAGTCCAGCCAAGGTTCATTCCTTTTCCTTTATTACATAACGTGTGTTCACTGGACAGTTATCTCTCCTGATTCCCCCATACCGAAACAGTTGGAATCAGGGCCAGACTGGCCATCTGGCAATTCTAGCAAATGCCAGAAGGGCCTATCTGGTCATGGGCTGCCTCGTCTGCTACGTTTTTAAGAGAATCTGTGTTTTCAAGACACTCATACTGTTAAAGAGTTGTGACGGAGCACAAAGTTGCTGAGTCCGTCACTTACTCCAGCAGGCCACGGGTATCATTAGAAATATTGGTCTTGTAGAAAATCTTTGTTTCCTCCATCCAGGGTAATTTATTAATATATCCCATCTGGTTCATGGGGACGGGGACACCATGGGCCTGTGTGATTTCAAATGTGGTCTAGTTAGTGATTCTGATGCTTCACGTCAAAACAGCAGCACTTCTTCTTGGCTGCTCCATCAATGGGGCATGACTGCCTACTTTATGCTGATTGAGTAGGCAGTGGGGAGCTATCTATTAAACAGCATGATGTCGGCAGCCACACCCTGTTAACAGAGCAGAAAAGAAGAAAAAATTCTGCTCTGTCAATGTGACGTTAGTGGAAGCTACAGAATCGCTCCCGGCAGGAGCACTCTGTGGCAACTCTATGCCGGCAGAGGTCTGGATACAACTTGCAGATATGTAGCAACTTCTGGTCGGCTAGGTCTTAAGTAGTGATGAGCGAGTATGCTCATTACTCGAGTTCTCCTGAGCATGCTCGAGTGTTCTCCGAGTATTCTGGCATGCTCAGAGATTTAGTTTTTGTCTCCACAGCTGCATGATTTGTGGCTGCTAACAAACAGGCAATCCCTGGATGTGTTCAGGCTGTCTAGCACGGCAAATCTTGCAGCTATGGTGACAAAAACTAAATCTCTGAGCACGCCCAAATAACACCCAATCATGCTCGAGAAAACTCGAGTAACGAGCATACTCGCTCATCACTAGTCTTAAGCCATAAGTAGTGTTGAGCATTCCGATACCGCAAGTATCGGGTATCGGCCGATATTTGCGGTATCGGAATTCCGATACCGAATTCCGATACTTCCCGCGTATCGGATACCGGAATCGGAAGTTCCCAGAATTCAAACAGAACGCAGCAGCCAATGAGGAATGATTGGAAGTGTGGGTACATCCTGTTTAGCATGGTGGGCATGTAAGTACTGGCAAGGCTGTGATTGGCTGCTGAAATGATGTCACTCTGCACTATAAAAAACGCTGCCGCCATTTTGCGCTCACTCTGCTGTGATTTCAGTTAGGGACAGGACGCTGTGTTCTAACTGAGGGCCAGTTGAGCTAGTTAATTGCTTTATTTTCCTTCCCAAAGGCTAATTTAGCAAAACGCTGTGTGTTCTTCACTGTTCACCTTGCTCTTGCCTTGCAGCGCTGTTTTAACAGCGTTCTGCAAGGTCTCTGTGTGTGTGTGTGTGTGTGTGCAGCTCACTCTGTAGTCTGTGTGCAGCCATATACCCGGTTGTATTCAGCTCAGGGGGGGTTCACACTGCCTCACACAGTTGTCCTTTTTTGCTCATAGTGCAGCCTGCTGCACATTTTTTCTCAAATTTCCTATTAGTGTTTTTCCACCCGTCTCCAGCTAAATTGTGGAAAAACACTACATAGGATAACCTAGAGGGGGGTTTTTGGGCCTTGCAGCGCCGTTTACGTCTGTCTGCACGGTCTCCGTGTGAGCCCAGCTCGCCCTGTAGTCTGTGTGCAGCCATAGCCGGTTGGATTCAGCTCAGGGTTCGTTACTGGCTCATACCTTGAGAAAAATTTTCCTTTCTTTCAAATAGTGCAGCCTGTTTAAAAATTTAAAAAAAAATTCCCTATTAGTGTTTTTCCACCCGTCTCCAGCTAAATTGTGGAAAAACACTACATAGGATAACCTAGAGGGGTTTTTTTGGGCCTTGCAGCGCCGTTTACGGCTGTCTGCACGGTCTCCGTGTGAGCCCAGCTCGCCCTGTTGTCTGTGTGCAGCCATAGCCGGTTGGATTCAGCTCAGGGTTCGTTACTGGCTCATACCTTGAGAAAAATTTTCCTTTTTTTCAAATAGTGCAGCCTGTTTAAAAATTTTAAAAAGAATTCCCTATTAGTGTTTTTCCACCCGTCTCCAGCTAAATAGTGGAAAAACACTACATAGGATAACCTAGAGGGGGTTTATTGGGCCTTGCAGCGCCGTTTACGGCTGTCTGCACGGTCTCTGTGTGAGCGCAGCTCGCCCTGTAGTCTGTGTGCAGCTATAGCCGGTTGGATTCAGCTCAGGGTGCGTTACTGCCTCATACCTTGAAAAACAATTTCCTTTTTTTCAAATAGTGCAGCCTGTTTAAAATTTAAAAAAAAAAATTCCTATTAGTGTCTTTCCACCCGTCTCCAGCTAAATAGTGGAAAAACACTACATAGGATAACCTAGAGGAGGGTTTTTTGGCCTTGCAGCGCCGTTTACGGCTGTCTGCACGGTCTCTGTGTGAGCGCAGCTCGCCCTGTAGTCTGTGTGCAGCTATAGCCGGTTGGATTCAGCTCAGGGTGCGTTACTGCCTCATACCTTGAAAAACAATTTCCTTTTTTTCAAATAGTGCAACCTGTTTAAAATTTAAAAAAAAAAATTCCTATTAGTGTCTTTCCACCCGTCTCCAGCTAAATTGTGGAAAAACACTACATAGGATAACCTAGAGGAGGGTTTTTTGGCCTTGCAGCGCCGTTTACGGCTGTCTGCACGGTCTCCGTGTGAGCCCAGCTCGCTCTGTTGTCTGTGTGCAGCCATAGCCGGTTGGATTCAGCTCAGGGTTCGTTACTGGCTCATACCTTGAGAAAAATTTTCCTTTTTTTCAAATAGTGCAGCCTGTTTAAAAATTTAAAAAAAAATTCCCTATTAGTGTTTTTCCACCCGTCTCCAGCTAAATAGTGGAAAAACACTACATAGGATAACCTAGAGGGGGTTTATTGGGCCTTGCAGCGCCGTTTACGGCTGTCTGCACGGTCTCTGTGTGAGCGCAGCTCGCCCTGTAGTCTGTGTGCAGCTATAGCCGGTTGGATTCAGCTCAGGGTGCGTTACTGCCTCATACCTTGAAAAACAATTTCCTTTTTTTCAAATAGTGCAGCCTGTTTAAAATTTAAAAAAAAAAATTCCTATTAGTGTCTTTCCACCCGTCTCCAGCTAAATAGTGGAAAAACACTACATAGGATAACCTAGAGGAGGGTTTTTTGGCCTTGCAGCGCCGTTTACGGCTGTCTGCACGGTCTCTGTGTGAGCGCAGCTCGCCCTGTAGTCTGTGTGCAGCTATAGCCGGTTGGATTCAGCTCAGGGTGCGTTACTGCCTCATACCTTGAAAAACAATTTCCTTTTTTTCAAATAGTGCAACCTGTTTAAAATTTAAAAAAAAAAATTCCTATTAGTGTCTTTCCACCCGTCTCCAGCTAAATAGTGGAAAAACACTACATAGGATAACCTAGAGGAGGGTTTTTTGGCCTTGCAGCGCCGTTTACGGCTGTCTGCACGGTCTCCGTGTGATTTAAACTAGCTCTGTAGCCCGATCTGCACAAAAAAAAAGTAAAGTTCACCAAACACAACTTAACACTTGTGTAGGCCACATTTGAAAAATAATAAAGTTTAGTCCACACTTTACAACATTAGTGTTTCTTACACCTGTTAGGAGGAGCATTTCAGGAATAAGCACGCTAAGGCCTTAGTACTTTTCTGCTTATCTTTATCTGTCAACCAAGATGAAGAGGGCAGGGAGTAAGGCACGTGGGCGTGGGCGCGGAGCAGGGAGAGGAGCAGGGAGAGGACGTGGTGATTCTGTGCCTGCTGCGGGCGCCGGTGACTCGTCGTCACTCAGTTTCAGCAGGGAACAGTCCTTCATGCGCAGATTTGTCGGAGAGCGCCGTGCACCGCTGCTGCGTGAAGACCAAATTGAAGCCGTTGTCGGGTGGATGGCAGCTAACGCCTCGGCATCGACTTCAGTTAGTGCCACATCCTCTCAGGCACAGAGCACTGGAGAGCAGCCATCTGTTTCTTCACCACCTGCCAAATTGGCCAGGCAGTCAGAGAGCCCAGGACAGGAGCCGTCTCTACTTCTGTTCTCTGAATCTCTTGGCTTGGAAACAGGGGGCCAGCCAAGCAGCATTGGAGAAATGGAAGAAGAGGCAGTGTGCCCAACAGCTTTTTCTCTCTGACTCTGAAGAGGCAGGTGGGCCAGTGCCTCCGGTGACCACAGCGCAGTACGCATCTGATGATGAAACTCAGGTGCCGCTTTCTGATGCGTACTGTGCTGCCGAGACTACCCAGGAGGAGCAGTTGGTGGCAGAGGGTAGTGGAGATGATGAGGTCCTTGACCCATCGTGGGGTGAGGAACAGGAAGGTGGTGGGAGCAGCTCTGAGGAAGAGCTTCCCCTTACGGGCCAAAGAGGGAGAGGGAGGGGGAAGACTGCGGAGCCTGTAGCCTCCACTTTGGCACCCGTTAGGAGCCTGTCTCTTTCCAAAGCCAAAAAGGGCGCTCCCAAGACTTGCAGTGCCTGGTCCTTTTTTGACACAGTTGCAGATGACATTTGTTTTGTCAAATGCAAGTTGTGTCATCAGAAAGTAAAAAGAGGTAAAAGTGTCAGCAACCTCAATACCACAAATATGTGGAAACATGTGCAGACCAGGCACGCGGTGGAGTTACAGAAACACAGTGAAGACGTAGGCCAACCAACAGCGGCAGCTACCACCTCTTCATCTCGTGTTGCCTCTTCCTCCACTGTTGTCCAGAGACCTAGTGTAATTCCACCCACAGCACCACCTTCCCAGTCATCCTCACACTCCCAGTCTACTCTACAGCCATCGGTAGTACAGGCATGGGAGAAAAGGCGGGCATTCTCGGCCAACCACCCCCGAGCACAGGCATTGCCAAACTGTTGTCCCTGGAAATGCTCTCGTTCAGGCTGGTGGAGACTGACAGCTTCCGTGACTTGATGGCATTGGCAGTCCCACAGTACAAGGTGCCCAGCCGCTTTTACTTCAGCAGGCAGGCTGTCCCAGCCCTGCACAGGCATGTTGAGGCAAACATAAAACATGCGCTACTGAACGCCGTCAGTAGCAAGGTCCACCTCACCACCGATGCGTGGACCAGTCAGCATGGACAGGGGCGATATGTTTCCCTCACTGCCCATTGGGTTAATGTTGTTGAGCCAGGTACAGATCGTGCGAGTGGCGCAGGACGTGTCCTGCCCACTCCAAGGATTGCAGGAATCCAGTCTGTACGCATCGACTCCTCCTCTTACACCAGTTCCTCAGATTCCTCTCTGCAGGATCCGTCACAGTCCACCTCCACATGGACCCGTGAACGTTTACCTATGACCGACATGAGCACAGCCGTGGCCAAACGTCAGCAGGCCGTCTTGAAACTAGTTTCATTGGGGCATCGAAGCCACACAGCGCAGGAGCTCTGGAATGCCATCAAGCAGGAGAGCGATGTGTGGTTACTGCCAGCGAATCTCCAGCCAGGCATGGTAGTGTGTGACAATGGCCGAAATCTGGTGGCAGCTTTGGCCCTTGGCAACCTCACTCACATCCCATGTCTGGCACATGTGCTCAATTTGGTTGTGCAGAGTTTTCTGAGGGACTATCCGGATCTTGATGCCCTGCTGCACAAGGTCCGCCTAGAGTGTGCTCACTTGCGGCGTTCCAGCTTGGCCAGATCCCGCATTGCTGCTCTGCAGCGCCGATTCCGCCTTCCGGAACACCGCATCATATGTGACCTACCTACCCGGTGGAATTCCACGTTACATATGTTGGAGCGGTTGTGTGAGCAGCAGCAAGCAGTTATGGAGTACCAGCTGCATCAGGCGCAAAGAAGTCGCAGTCAGCGCCGATCAGACTTCACAACCACAGAGTGGGCCACTATGAAGGACGTCTGCCAGGTTTTGCGTCCTTTTGATTATTCTACGCGGATGGCAAGTGCAGATGATGCACTAGTCAGCATGACTGTCCCCCTTATCTGCCTGCTTCAGCAAACTTTGCAAGGGTTAAGGGATGATGTGGTGGAAGAGGTGGAGGATGAGGAGTCACCTTTTCCATCAGCTTCTGGAGAGTCAGCGCCACGTGGTTCCTCACAAAGGGGTACGCAGGGGCCAATTTGTGAGGAGGATGAGGAGGAGTCAATGGAGGAGGAAGAGCTCCGTCCAGAGGAGGGAGCGACACAATTGTCCAGTGGTCAGTGTGTACAGCGAGGGTGGGGTGATGACGAGCGGGCAGAGATCATGTCTCAAGCAGGGGACAGCGTTTCTGGGCCGGTTGGCACTCTGCAGCACATGGTGGATTTCATGCTGCAGTGCCTGAGAAACGACCGCCGCATCGACCACATTCTCAACATGCCTGATTATTGGGTGTTCACCCTCCTCGATCCTCGCTACCGGGACAACGTCCAAAACCTCATCCCTGCGTTGACCCGGGAGCGTAAATTGCGGGAGTACCACGACACACTGGTGAATTCCATCATCTTCTCCTGTCCAACTGAGAGGAGTGCTGCTAGTGCTTTACAAAGCAGCTCAGTGCGTCGAGGCAGTGGGGGAGGCTCTGCCCAAAGAGGGAGCAGAAGCAGTGCCTCTGCCCAAGGCAAGCCCAGTATGGCACAACTCTGGCACACTTTTGTGTGCCCGCCCCAAATGTCTACACCATCACCGGCGGCTCCAGTCAGCAGGAGGCAACGGTTCCGTCAGATGGTGACAGACTACATGGCTTGCCCTCTTACTGTACTCCCAGACGGCTCTTCCCCGTTCAAGTTTTGGGTCTCTAAGCTGGATACATGGCCAGAGCTAAGCCAGTATGCATTGGAGGTGCTGGCTTGCCCTGCGGCTAGTGTCTTATCGGAACGTGTCTTTAGTGCCGCAGGTGGTGTACTAACAGACCGTCGCATGCGACTATCCTCCGATAACGTTGACCGGCTTACTTTCCTGAAAATGAACCAGGCCTGGATCTCGCAGGAATTTGCCACTCCTCTGCCTGATTAAGTAATTGGGTGTCATCCAGGTCTCCTGCTGTGTTCATCTTTCTACCACCTGAACTGGTATTCCTGGGCTCCAACACCGCCAGTTGCGGCTCAGAAGTGCAGGCTGCACAGTAAAAACATACGACCCAGTGTTATTGGGTTTCAGTAACGTCAGCTGATCCCCAGCTGTGTAGCCGGCAATGTGTCCTGCGACCGCCACGCTGGCACAACAACCTAAATGTAAGGGAACCTGCCCCCCCCCCCGTCGTTTGTTACTGAAAGAGCCATCTTGTGCAGCAGTAATGCTGCACAAGGAAAAGGTAGCTCTTTTTTTTTAGCTCCTTGCACACGCAGAACTTAACACTTATAAAATGTGTTCACTGATACCGTTATACTGTCCCGGAGCTGGGACTTTCCTTCGCAATGTGACGCAGCACAGCCGTCATTCCTACCCCCTTGGTGCCATGCGCTGCCTCCTCAGCGTTGTTTTAAGCTGTCACGGAGCCTGCGCTGTTCTGTTATCCCTTGGGCATGCCCTATTTGCGCTGCCTGTCTTCTGACATAATTTGGTGTCAGGTTGGCTGCGCCTGTGCGGCCGCGCTGCCCGAGATCCCGCCTCGCTGTGTCTTCTGATTGAGTCACACTGCGGGCCTGGGATCCATGGGCATGCGCAGTGCATATCTTCCCCTCGGGCTCTCGCTCATTTCCCTCTGCCTTCTTTAGACTGTGCGCCGTCAGCTGATCCCTAATAGCATGCCACGGCCGTGACACCGCACAGTCTGAAGAAGAGGGAAGGAGGGGAGTGAGAGTCGAGGATATGCACTGTGCATGTCCATGGTTCCAAGGCCCGCAGTGGGATTACGTTGGACGAGACTGCGAGGTGGGATCTGGAGCAGCGTGGACGCACAGGCAGTGACAGCCTGACACCAAATTATGTCAGAAGACAGGCAGCGCTAATTGGGCATGGCCAAGGGCTAACAGAACAGCGCAGGCTTCGTGACAGCTTAAAACAACGCTGAGGAGGCAGCGCACGGCACCAAGGGGATAGGAATGACAGCTGTGCTGTGTCCCATTACGAAGGAAATTCGCACCTCCGGGACGGTTTAACGGTATAAGGGGACTCATTTTTAGTGTTTACTTCGGTGTTTGCAAGGAGCATAATTAAAAGAACCACCTTTTCCTTTTGCATCGTTAGTGCTGCACAAGATGGCTCTTTCAGCTACAAACGTCTTGGGGGGGGGTTAAAGGTTCCCTTTCAACTTGCTCCAATCAGGCTTCGGCCTAGACTCTGTTCCTCTGCTCCTCCTGCTGTCCCTGGGCTCTAACACCGCCAGTTGGTGCCTGGAAGTGCTGTGTGCACAGTCAACAGTCGCTCCTCTGTTATTGGGGTTCAGTAACGTCAGCTGATCCCCAGCTGTGTGTGCGGCAATACCTCCAATCTGCTCCTCCTGCTGTCCCTGGGCTCTAACACCGCCAGTTGGTGCCTGGAAGTGCTGTGTGCACAGTTAACAGTCGCTCCTCTGTTATTGGGGTTCAGTAACGTCAGCTGATCCCCAGCTGTGTGTGCGGCAATACCTCCAATCTGCTCCTCCTGCTGTCCCTGGGCTCTAACACCGCCAGTTGGTGCCTGGAAGTGCTGTGTGCACAGTCAACAGTCGCTCCTCTGTTATTGGGGTTCAGTAACGTCAGCTGATCCCCAGCTGTGTGTGCGGCAATACCTCCAATCTGCTCCTCCTGCTGTCCCTGGGCTCTAACACCGCCAGTTGGTGCCTGGAAGTGCTGTGTGCACAGTCAACAGTCGCTCCTCTGTTATTGGGGTTCAGTAACGTCAGCTGATCCCCAGCTGTGTGTGCAGCAATACCTCCAATCTGCTCCTCCTGCTGTCCCTGGGCTCTAACACCGCCAGTTGGTGCCTGGAAGTGCTGTGTGCACAGTCAACAGTCGCTCCTCTGTTATTGGGGTTCAGTAACATCAGCTGATCCCCAGCTGTGTGTGCGGCAATACCTCCAATCTGCTCCTCCTGCTGTCCCTGGGCTCTAACACCGCCAGTTGGTGCCTGGAAGTGCTGTGTGCACAGTCAACAGTCGCTCCTCTGTTATTGGGGTTCAGTAACGTCAGCTGATCCCCAGCTGTGTGTGCGGCAATACCTCCAATCTGCTCCTCCTGCTGTCCCTGGGCTCTAACACCGCCAGTTGGTGCCTGGAAGTGCTGTGTGCACAGTCAACAGTCGCTCCTCTGTTATTGGGGTTCAGTAACGTCAGCTGATCCCCAGCTGTGTGTCCGGCAACGTGTCATGCGACCGCCACGCTGGCACAACTAAAATGTAAGGGGACCTGTCCCCCCCCCCCTAGGCGTTTGTTACTGAAAGAGCCACCATGTGCAGCACTAATACTGCACAAGGGAAAGGTCGCTCTTGAAATTATGCTCCTTGCAAACGCTGAACTACACACTCATGTAATGTGTCCCCTCACTACGTCCAACCGTCCCGGAGGTGGGACTTTCCTTTGTAATGTGACGCAGCACAGCCGTCATTGCTACCCCCTTGGCACCGTGCGCTGCCTCCTTAGCGTTGTTTGATTCCGTCATGGACCCTGCGCTGTTATGTTATCCCTTGGCCATGCACAGTTTGCGCTGCCCGTCCTCTGACATCATTTGTTGTCGTCCTGGCTGCGCCTGTGCGTCCACGCTGCCCGAAATCACACCTCGCAGTGTCGTCTAATGTGATCCCACAGTGGGCCTGGCATCCATGGCCATGCGCAGTGCATATACTAGCCTCTCACTCCCCTTCTTCACGCTTCTTCAGACTAGGCGGCGTCAGCTGATCCCTAATAGCATGCCACGGCCGTGACGCCACACAGTCTGAAGAAGCAGGAAGGAGGTGAGTGAGAGGCGATGATATGCACTGCGCATGCCCATGGATCCCTGGCCCGCAGTGGGACTACATTAGATGACACTGCAAGGTTGGATCTCGGGCAGCTTGGACGCACAGGCACTGCCAGCCTGACACCTACATGATGTCAGAAGACGGGCACCGCTAACTGTGCATGGCCAAGGGATAACATTACAGCGCGGGCTCCGTGACAGAACCAAACAACGTTGAGGAGGTGGCGCCCGGCACCAAGGGGGTTGGAATGACGGCTGTGCTGTGTCACATTACAAAGGAAAGTCCCACTTCCGGGATGGTTTGACGGTGTGAGGGGACACATTATATGAGTGTGTACTTCAGCGTTTGCAAGGAGCATAATTTTCGGAGCCACCATTTTCCATGTGCAGTATTACTGCTGTACAAGATGGCTCTTTCAGCAACAAATGCCTGGGGGGGGGGGTTAAAGGTTCCCTTTCAACTTGCTCCACTGGAGGCTTCGGCCTACACTCTGCTCCTCTTTGATTCCCTGGGTTTCAACACTGTCAGTTGCCACCTGGAAGTGTTGTCTACACAGAAAAAACACTAGCTGATGTGTCAGTGGGGTTCAGCACCGCCAGCTGTTCCCCTGCTGTGTAGTCGGCAACGTGTCCAGCACAAGCCACGCTGGCACAACAGAACAAAAGCTGCCACCAGTGCAGGCTTCGGTCTACACTCTGCTCCTCTCCTCCTCCTGCTGACCCTGGGCTCAAACACCGCTAGTTTTTGCCCGGAAGTGATAGCTGCACAGAGAAAAACACCAGCCATTGTGTTAGTGGGGTTCAGCACCGCCAGCTGTTCCCCTGCTGTGTAGCCGGCAACGTGACCTGCAAACGCCACGCAGGCACATGAACTGAAATTAAAGGGAACCTGGCCCCACCCCCCCAGGTGTTTCTATGTATAACAGCCACCTAGTACAGCAGTACTGCTGCATTTGTACAAGGTGGCTGACTTTTTCTCCTTGCCCACGTGGAACTCAACACGTACAAAATGTGTCTCATTGAGACCATTCCACTGTCCCTGAGGTGTGACTTTCCTTTCTAATGATACGCAGCACCCCCCTTGGTAGCGTTTCCCATCTTTTGTCATCATGGTTAGCTGGCTGCGCCTGTGCATCCGCCCTGCTAGAAACAACGCCCCTCGTTGTCATATTTATTTTGTCAGCGAGGGTGTGGTTTATGGGCACGAGCAGTGCATATGTTCGCCTGTCTTAACCCTGCTGTTCTGTTGGTCAAAAATGACCGACTTTGAACTTCAATATTCTTTAAAATATTCAAGATGCGGCTCTGAAACCCGTGGCCGACCGACCCATCCTCATTTAAGTCAATCAACCACAAGTTTCAGAACCGCATCTTGAACACCCCAAAAAATACCAAAGTTCAAAATAGGTCTCCCCAGACCGAACAGAACAGCAGGGTTAACTCATCTCCTTCCGCCTTCTTCAGACTGTGCGGCCTCCTGGCCGTGGTAGGCGATAAGGGATCAGCTGAGGCCGCCCAGTCTGAAGCAGGTGTAAGGACATGTGTGAGCGGCAAACCTATTTACTGCACAAGGCCACGAATCCCAGCCACGCAGTGTGATTTTTTGAAAACACACTGTGGGTCTGGGATTCATGTCCATCGCTAACCGCAACGGCCGACATGAAATGAGGTCAGAAGACAGGAAGCGCTCACAGCGCATGGCCAAGGGATCACAATAGCGCAGACTCCTGTACAGCAAATAACAACGCTCAGGAATCTGCGCCCAGTACCTAGGTGCAAATTTTGACACCTGTGCTGCGTCTCCTTAAAAAGACAAGTCACGCCTCCACAACTGTTTGACAGTATAATGGGCTAAATAGTGTACGTGTTTTATTCAGCGTGTGCAAGGAGCAAACTAAATAGAGCAACCTTTTACTTGTGCAGCATTAATGCTGCACAAGGTGTGGCTCTTGTACCTTGCAACACCTGAGGGGGGGTTAAAGGTAACCTTTGAAATTGGTTCAACTAGGCTTCGGCCTACACTCTGCTCCTCTCCTCCTCCTGCTGACCCTGGGCTCTAACACCGCCAGTTTTTGCCCGGACATGCGATCTGCACAGAGAAAAACACCAGTCAATGTGTCAGTGGGGTTCAGCAACGCCAGCTGTTCCCCTGCTGTGTAGCTTGCATCGTGTCCAGCACAAGCCACGCTGGCACAACCGACCAAAAGCTGCCACCAGTGCAGGCTTCGGCCTACACATTGCTCCTCTCCTCCTCCTGCTGACCCTGGGCTCTAACACCGCCAGTTTTTGCCCGGACATGCGAGCTGCACAGAGAAAAACACCAGTCAATGTGTCAGTGGGGTTCAGCAACGCCAGCTGTTCCCCTGCTGTGTAGCTTGCATCGTGTCCAGCACAAGCCACGCTGGCACAACCGACCAAAAGCTGCCACCAGTGCAGGCTTCGGCCTACACATTGCTCCTCTCCTCCTCCTGCTGACCCTGGGCTCTAACACCGCCAGTTTTTGCCCGAACATGCGAGCTGCACAGAGAAAAACACCAGTCAATGTGTCAGTGGGGTTCAGCAACGCCAGCTGTTCCCCTGCTGTGTAGCTTGCATCGTGTCCAGCACAAGCCACGCTGGCACAACCGACCAAAAGCTGCCACCAGTGCTGGCTTTGGCCTACACATTGCTCCTCTCCTCCTCCTGCTGACCCTGGGCTCTAACACCGCCAGTTTTTGCCCGGACATGCGAGCTGCACAGAGAAAAACACCAGTCAATGTGTCAGTGGGGTTCAGCAACGCCAGCTGTTCCCCTGCTGTGTAGCTTGCAACGTGACCTGCAAACGCCACGCAGGCACATGAACTGAAATTGAAGGGAGCCTGCCCCCCACCCCCAGGTGTTTCTATGTATAACAGCCACCTTGTACAGCAGTATTGCTGCATTTGTACAAGGTGGCTGACTTTTTCTCCTTGCCCACGTGGAACTCAACACGTACAAAATGTGTCTCATTGAGACCATTCCACTGTCCCTGAGGTGTGACTTTCCTTTCTAATGATACGCAGCACGACCCTTGTTAGCGCTGCCCGTCTTTTGACATCATTGGTTAGCTGGCTGCGCCTGTGCGTCTGCCCTGCTCGAAACAACGTGCCTCGGTGTCTTATTTTTTTGGACAGCGAGGGTGTGATTGATGGGCATGTGCAGTGCATATGTTTGCCTGTGTTCACTCATCTCCTTCCGTCTTCTTCAGACTGGGTGTCCTCATGGCCGCGGCAGGCGATAAGGGATCAGATGAGGCCGCCCAGTCTGAAGCTGGTGTAAGGACATGTGTGAGTGTCAAACATATTTACTGCACAAGGCCACGAATCCCAGCCACGCAGTGTGATTTTTTGAAAACACACTGTGGGTCTGGGATTCATGTCCATCGCTAACCGCAACGGCCGACATGAAATGAGGTCAGAAGACAGGAAGCGCTCACAGCGCATGACCAAGGGATCACAATAGCGCAGACTCCTGTACAGCAAATAACAACGCTCAGGAATCTGCGCCCAGCAGCTAGGTGTAAATTTGTACACCTGTGCTGCATCTCCTTAAAAAGACAAGTCACGCCTCCACTACTGTTTGACAGTATAGTGGGCTAAATAGTGTACGTGTTTTATTCAGCGTGTGCAAGGAGCAAATTAAATAGAGCAACCTTTTACTTGTGCAGCATTAATGCTGCACAAGGTGTGGCTCTTGTACCTTGCAACACCTGAGGGGGGGGTTAAAGGTAACCTTTGAAATTAGTTCAACTAGGCTTCGGCCTACACTCTGCTCCTCTCCTGCTGACCCTGGGCTCAAACACTGCTAGTTTTTGCCCGGAACTGCTAGCTGCACAGAGAAAAACACCAGTCAATGTGTTAGTGGGGTTCAGCACCGCCAGCTGTTCCCCTGCTGTGTAGTCGGCATCGTGTCCAGCACAAGCCACGCTGGCACAACTGACCAAAAGCTGCCACCAGTGCAGGCTTCGGCCTACACTCTGCTCCTCTCCTCCTCCTGCTGACCCTGGGCTCAAACACCTCCAGTTTCTGCCCGGAAGTGCTAGCTGCACATTGAAAAACACCAGCCAATGTGTTAGTGGGGTTCAGCACCGCCAGCTGTTCCCCTGCTGTGTAGCTTGCAACGTGACCTGCAAACGCCACGCAGGCACATGAACTGAAATTAAAGGGAACCTGGCCCCACCCCCCCAGGTGTTTCTATGTATAACAGCCATCTTGTACAGCAGTACTGCTGCATTTGTACAAGGTGGCTGACTTTTTCTCCTTGCCCACGTGGAACTCAACACGTACAAAATGTGTCTCATTAGAGACCATTCCACTGTCCCTGAGGTGTGACTTTCCTTTCTAATGACACGCTGCACCCCCATTGTTAGCGCTGCCCGTCTTCTGACATCATTGGTTGGCTGGCTGTGCCTGTGCGTCCGCCCTGCCCGACACAACGCCCCTCGTTGTCTCATATATTTTGACTGCGAGGGTGTGATTGATGGGCACGAGCAGTGCATATGTTCCCCTGTCTTCACTCCCCTCCTTCCGCCTTCTTCTGACTGTGCGGCCTCATGGCCGCGGCATGCGATAAGGGATCAGCTGAGGCCGCCCAGTCTGAAGCAGGTGTAAGGACATGTGTGAGCGGCGAACATATTTACTGCACAAGGCCACGAATCCCAGCACCGCAGTGTGACTTTAGGAAAAGGCACTGTGGGTCTGGGATTTATGGCCATCGTTAACCGCAGCGGCCAACATGAAATGAGGTCATGAGACGGCCTGCACTAACAGGGTATTTCCAAGGGATAACACAAGAGCGCAGTTTCCTGTACTGCAAATAACAACGGTAAGGAATCTGCGCCCAGCACCTAGGTGTAAATTTGTACACCTGTGCTGCGTCTCCTTAAAAAGACAAGTCACGCCTCCACTACTGTTTGACAGTATAATGGGCTAAATAGTGTACGTGTTTTATTCAGCATGTGCAAGGAACAAAATTAAGAGAGCAACCTTTGACTTGTGCATCATTAATGCAGTTCAAGGTGTGGCTCTTGTACCTTGCAACACCTGAGGGGGGGTTAAAGGTTACCTTTGAAATTGGTTCAACTAGGCTTCGGCCTACACTCTGCTCCTCTCCTCCTCCTGCTGACCCTGGGCTATAACACCGCCAGTTGTAGCCTGGAAGTGCTAGCTGCACAGAGAAAAACACCAGCCAATGTGTTAGTGGGGTTCAGCACCGCCAGCTGTTCCCCTGCTGTGTAGCCGGCATCGTGTCCAGCACAAGCCACGCTGGCACAACCGACCAAAAGCTGCCACCAGTGCAGGCTTCGGCCTACACTCTGCTCCTCTCCTCCTCCTGCTGACCCTGGGCTCAAACACCGCCAGTTTCTGCCCGGACATGCTAGCTGCACAGAGAAAAACACCCACCATTGTGTCAGTGGGGTTCAGCACCGCCAGCTGTTCCCCCGCTGTGTAGCCGGCATCGTGTCCAGCACAAGCCACGCTGGCACAACTGACCAAAAGCTGCCACCAGTGCAGGCTTCGGCCTACACTCTGCTCCTCTCCTCCTCCTGCTGACCCTGGGCTCAAACACCTCCAGTTTCTGCCCGGAAGTGCTAGCTGCACAGAGAAAAACACCAGCCAATGTGTTAGTGGGGTTCAGCACCGCCAGCTGTTCCCCTGCTGTGTAGCCGGCAACGTGACCTGCAAACGCCACGCAGGCACATGAACTGAAATTAAAGGGAACCTGGCCCCACCCCCCCAGGTGTTTCTATGTATAACAGCCACCTTGTACAGCAGTACTGCTGCATTTGTACAAGGTGGCTGACTTTTTCTCCTTGCCCACGTGGAACTCAACACGTACAAAATTTGTCTCATTAGAGACCATTCCACTGTCCCTGAGGTGTGACTTTCCTTTCTAATGATACGCAGCACCCCCCTTGGTAGCGCTGCCCGTCTTCTGACATCATTGGTTGGCTTGTTGCGCCTGTGCGTCCGCCCTGCCTGAAACAATGCTCCTCGTTGTCTTACTTATTTTGACTGCGAGGGTGTGATTGATGGGCACGAGCAGTGCATATCTTCGCCTGTCTTAACTCATCTCCTTCCGCCTTCTTCAGACTGTGCAGCCTCATGGCCGCGGCATGCGAGAAGGGATCAGCAGAGGCCGCCCAGTCTGAAGCAGGGTTAAGGACATGTGTGAGCGGCCAAAATATTTACTGCTCAAGGCCACGAATCCCAGCACCGCAGTGTGACTTTATGAAAAGGCACTGTGGGTCTGGGATTTATGGCCATCGTTAACCGCACCGGCCAACATGAAATGAGGTCATAAGACGGGCAGCTCTAACAGGGCATTGCCAAGGGATAACACAAGAGTGCAGACTCCTGTACAGCAAATAACAACGCTCAGGAAGCTGCGCCAAGCACCAAGGCGTTATTTGGGACACCTGTGCTGCGTCTCCTTAAAAAGCCAAGTCACGCATCCACTACAGTTTGACTGTAGAATGGGCTAAATTGTGTACGTCTTTCATTCAGCATGTGCAAGTAGACAAATTAATAGAGCAACCTTTCACTTGTGCAGCATTAATACTGCACAGGGTGTGTCTCTTGTACTTTGTAACACCTGAGGGGGGGTTAAAGGTTTCCTTTGAAATTGGTTCAACTAGGCTTCGGCCTACACTCTGCTCCTCTCCTCCTCCTCCTGCTTCACCACGGGCTCTAACATCGCAAGTTTTTGCCCGCAAGTGCTAGCTGCACAGAGAAAAACACCCGCCATTGTGTTAGTGGGGTTCAGCAACGCCAGCTGTTCCCACACTGTGTAGCCGGCAAAGTGTCCTGCAAACGCAACGCTGACACAAAGCTGCCTCCAGTGCAGGCTTCGGCCTACACTCTGCTCCCCCTGCTTACCCTTTGCTTCAGCACCGCTAGTTGGGGCTCTAGGAAGACAATCTTTAATAGGCAACGCATCTGGGTTCCAGCACCGCCAGCTGGTTCTCGGCAGTGTTTTTGTCACAGGTACTCCCTCATGCCAAACCTGGTTTCAGCACCGTCAGCTGTTTCCGGGTTGTGTCAAACTCGCTGAGACGCCTATGCTTGCCCCGTCGTGTTGCGGTCGGGTTAGCCAACTCCAGGGTGCCTCCAGTTTAGGAGCTTCCTATGTGGGCTGCGTGAACTGGTAGTCAAGGCTGGTTCTGTAGTGCCAGTAGGTCCAGCTCCCCCTGTAGGACTGTTGGGGTTCGGTAACTGCGGCTGCCTCGCGGCCTAGCTGTTCTCTCCTCTCCTGTGGGCCTTGGGGTCCACCACCTGGTTCCAGCACCGTCAGCTGGTTCCAGGCGGAGCCTTTGGCTTAGGTGCCTCCTCCTGGGTATCCGAGTTCCGCCAACGTCAGGCGGTCCTTGGTAGTGCTTTTAAGCGCGGGCACCTACAGCTTAGTAACCGGGTTCCAGCACCGTCAGCTGGTCCTCGGTCGTGCCATTGGCTCTTGCACACTGGGGCAACGCATCTGGGTTCCAGCACCGCCAGCTGGTTCTCGGCAGTGTTTTTTCACAGGTACTCCCTCGTGCCAAACCTGGTTTCAGCACCGTCAGCTGTTTCCGGGTTGTGTCAAACTCGCTGAGACGCCAATGCTTGCCCCGTCGTGTTGCGGTCGGGTTAGCCAACTCCAGGGTGCCTCCAGTTTAGGAGCTTCCTATGTGGGCTGCGTGAACTGGTAGTCAAGGCTGGTTCTGTAGTGCCAGTAGGCCCAGCTCCCCCTGTAAGACTGTTGGGGTTCGGTAACTGCGGCTGCCTCGCGGCCTAGCTTTTCTCTCCTCTCCTGTGGACCTTCAGGTCCACCACCTGGTTCCAGCACCGTCAGCTGGTTCTCGGCAGTGTCTTTTGCTCTTGTACCTTCTGCTCCCCATCCTGGTTCCAGTACCGTCAGCTGGTTCCGGGCAGAGCCTTTGGCTTAGGTGCCTCCTTCTGGGTATCCAAGTTCCACCAACGTCAGGTGGTCCTTGGTAGTGCTTTCGGGCACGGATACCTCCTGCTTAGTAACCGGGTTCCAGTAACTTCAGCTGGTCCTCGGTAGTTCCATTGGCTCTTGGACCTTCGGCTACCCATCCGGGTTCCAGTACCGTCAGCTGGTTCTCGGCAGTGTCTTTTGCTCTTGTACCTTCTGCTCCCCATCCTGGTTCCAGTACCGTCAGCTGGTTCCGGGCAGAGCCTTTGGCTTAGGTGCCTCCTTCTGGGTATCCGAGTTCCGCCAACGTCAGGCGGTCCTTGGTAGTGCTTTTTAGCACGGGTACCTCCTGCTTAGTAACCGGGTTCCAGTAACGTCAGCTGGTCCTCGGTAGTTCCATAGGCTCTTGAACCTTCGGGTAGCCATCCGAGTTCCAGTTCCATCAGCTGGTTCTTGGCATTTTCTCAGCCTTCTTGTACCTTCTGCTACATTTCCAAGTTGAAGACCCTAAAGTCGACGACCCGGAAGACCACCCCGATGACGACGACGACGACGACCCGGAAGACCACCCCGATGACGACGGCGGAGACGACGACGGCGGAGACGACGACGGCTGAGACGACGACGGCGGAGATGATGACACTGGAGACGACGACCCTGGAGACGACGACATGGAAGACCGAGAAGCAGAAGAACAAGAGGCTGCAGAACAAAGAGCAGAAGAACATTAAGCATAAGACTTAATATCAGAGCAAAAGATATTATCTAAATTATATGCAGAAGAAGACTAAGCAGTGTATGGGGGTGAGTCCGTTCCTCCTCGTGGTGCCCCTGGATAAAGCCTGATGCTGCAGGCCAAACTGAACGCGGACAAATGTAACTTTTGTGACTGGCAGAACGGAAGGTGTAATCTTCCAACTTTTATAGATAACAACTACGGGAATGCCTGTCACAAATGAGAATATGATGAAGAAGTAGAATAGGAAGAATAATAACAGTGGAATAAAAAGAATATGTAGAATAGGAAGAATAATAATAGTTGAATAAAATGGATATGAAGAATGTAATAAAAAAAAAAAAAAAAAGGTAAAAGATGAAGAAGAAGATGAATAAGGTGAAGAAGAAGTTGATGTCAAAGATGCTGATGATGATGAAGATGAAAGTGTGGGAAAAGAAAAAAAAAAAAAGAAAAAAAAGAAGGGGAAGGGCGTGGAATAGTGAAACATCAATATCTGACAAAAAAAAAAAAAAATTTACATAGTCAATATCTTTGTCACTCCGAACGTCTTAAAAAAAAACAAAAAACATGCTATTCTATTTGATTGGGATAAACCTCTATGACTTTAATGTCTCCGCCACCTCCCCAAATACATCCGGCATTATTCTTAGTTGTTTTCCTTCATGTAGAATGAACCTACAAGGAAAGAAAGGGTTTATTTTAATTCCGATATTTTGGTCCCATTGACTTGCATTGGGATCGGGTATCGGTATCGGCGATATCCGATATTTTTTGAATATCGGCCGATCCTATCCGATACCGATACTTTCCGATATCGGAAGGTATCGCTCAACACTAGCCATAAGTAAAAAAAAAAAGAAAATAATCCTGGATAACCCCTTTAAAGTTTAAAGAACTTATGGAGGTTTTTATTCTCCAGATGAACTGAATGTAGCAAACAAGAAAAAATGGAAATTGGCTGAAGAGCAGTAAAAATACAACAACCCATGAGTGTCAAAACCAAGCACCAAAGCGGTTGGTTATATTTTACTCATTGCTTTGTACAACACTTTCCCTATCACCCAACATACTACCAGGTCGGATTTTTACCTGTCCCATTCTTTGACTCCCCTGAGGTTATAAGGGCCATTCAAACTGATTTATCTCCTAAGCTGAAGAAGATAGTTCAACCAACAGCTGCCATATATAATATCCAGTTTAAATGGAATTGTTGAAGGATAAAAATTGGACCTCAGACCTCAAACTGATTAAAAAAAGAAGAAAATACTTGCACTGATTGGATGCATTTGTGATTTTGACAGTTACCAGGTCCTCATGGGCACATTTTGTCTGAGCCAGAAGAAAAGACACTTAGCTTTTTTTCTGTCGTAGATTGACTAGATGTGACCTGGCACCCACATTGAAAAGGAAGCCAAGAGATCAAGGGGGAAGTCTTTCTACAGAACAAAGGAAACAGCGGTGGTCTGATAGGTGAATATGTTTTTTAAAATTATTTTAGCACTGTCATGGGCTTGTTTTTACAAAGTTTATTAGTCATGGACAACCCCTTGGAGGTCCAATCTGGGTTATTGTCAAGGTATCATGGTGCGCTTTAACCCAGCCCTCTAATATTTAGGGTATCTGGCCTTTTATGTGTTGTTTTTTGAGCAGTAAACTTTATTTGAGCATTTTAAGTGATTTTTCTGCACAAGGCACCAGTGTGTAACGGGCTGAGAAAACTGCACCAGGACTTGACAGGAGATATACAGTACTTGTTTGTTTGAAGGGTCATGTTATAGTGTTATTGAATCTAATATGAGTGTCATTACGTTTGTTTGATTGCCACACCTAGCAACAAGTCATGGAAAAGTATATGTGAGCAGATGTACAGTGCGAGACAAAGCGACTGGGCTTGGCATAGTTTAAATGGATCTGTTAGACACACATTAACACTTGTGACAATGCACGGGAACAATCATTTCGCAGCACATGAAGACAGTGTGTAAGGCTGTACTGCTTGACTAATGGGTGGGTGAAGCACGGCATCTTTTGTTTTCAACCTTTTCCTCAAACAGCTATTCTTTTTGTGGTTTGTGAACTAATCAGAAGATTTTGGGGTTAGCTTAGGATTTAGACTTGGCAAACAACTACCTGGGAAAACCACATGATTGTATAAGTCAGGGGCTGATATGATAACACACTTCTCAATATGGAAATTTCAATGCAAAGATGGAAAACTCGTGAAATAATGGACAAATGATGGATAGACATATTAATGATATGCAAATGATGAAAAAATGGATATAACATTTTTAAAACATCTCGATTTATTCAGTATCGAGGATGAATGCCACCTGTAGAAATCCCCACACTTACACATTTTGGCTGTTCTCAATGAGGTTATTTATTGTTGTCTATTGTTTGAGAATTATTATCTATTATTGATAATGTGCTGACATGCAGAATACACTTGGACACACAAACCATCAAGATCCGATGCTTGCAGCTCCCTTTGCATTGTCAGATGCGCTTGAAAGAAAACAACTCCGGAGACTCTACAGACCCTGGTAGCATGTTTAGGCCATGCTGACTGCTCACAGTAGCACAAGCAACATGTTGTCTGGTGTTGCCATGTTGAAAAACAGTTCCTAGGACACTTTTACAATCTCTCATCAACAGGTTTCTTCATGGCATTGCCCACATGGTCTCCAGACCAATCTCTGTTCAAGACAAAAGTGGGACTAATCGTTGAAGAGGAGAGATCTCTATTCCAGTCTCAATTGCCATCTTGCTCTGCACCATTATAGCCTTTGACAGTGGAGAGTAATGGTCTGAGGTCAATGGAAGACATGTAGCTGGACGTCTGACTCAGAACAATGTTGTGCAAATGTTTGTATACATCTAATTTCAGTTGCAGTACAAAATGGATCATTATGTGCTATTCTTTGAATATTTATTTCAGTATTGCATTTCGGGTTCTTGAGTGAATATTGAGTACATATAGCTGGATTTTTTAACCCATGCATGGTTTTAAAAAATGCTACAGGCCCTTACCTAGTTCTCTACTAACTTTTAAACCATCTTTATTCTGGATCTTCTGTCAATGACTTGACCTCACATGGGCACGTTAGGTGCGACACACTTCAATAATGGCAGGAAAGTTTGGGTCTCACCTAGAGCAGGTTATTATAATAACTTATTATTTTTAAACCCTTTACAACCATACTAAAAATAAGAATCAAGCAAAATGGTGGCCTGTTGACATTTTACTGGATTTATGTCAATCGAATTAAGAATAACTTGGATTCTAGCAAATCTTAATTATATTAACTCTTCCTGTTCTATAGCCTATATTAACTTACATGTATCAGGCATAATAGTGTTATTTCAGGCTGAGGATTGTTATACTAAGAGTTGTTCAGGAGGTAACAGCCCACCTCCCATCTAATTGACTGCATGGTCTTCTTTGTGAGAATATTACCCCTGGACTATGCTTCATTTGACTCAATTCAGGAACAATCTGGTTATTTTACTCCTGTGCTAAATGAAGAGTTCTGTTCCGAATATATATACACTGTGGATTATGCACTTTGGTATTAGCTTTTTAGTGTAGACAGTTAAGTGCAGAATTTCACAGCCCACATGGCCCCAACAAACTCATATTTATATGTATGGTGGGATAAATCATATCCATTGACTATCCCTTTTTTTGGCCTTTGACAATAAGGAGGATCAAAAGGGCCATTCTCCGCCTTCTCATTTTAATAATTCCAATATGGGTAAGAATCCTTGGCGTGCTGTTTAGAGTTGATCGCTCTAAAGTACGTGAAAACCTCACTTTCCTTTTGCTCTATGCCAAAAGCATTGGTACTAGCTTAGCCATATGACCATTATAGAAAATTCTGAATGCCAATACCAAACATATAAGCGTCTGTAATATACAGCTCTGGCAAAAATTAAGAGACCACCACATAAAAACTCTGTCATGGGCAGCCCAATCTCCAGACCTGAACCCCATTGAAAACCTCTGTTATGTAATGAAGAGGATGATGGATAGTCACAAGCCATCAAACAAAGAAGAACTGCTTACATTTTTGAGCCAGAAGCAGTGTGATAGACTGGTGGAAAGCATGCCAAGACGCATGAAAGCTGTGATTAAAAATCATGGTTATTCTACAAAATATTGATTTGTGAACTCTTCCTGAGTTAAAACATTAGTATTGTGGTTTCTACATGATTATGAACTTGTTTACTTTTCATTAATTGAGGTCTGAAAGCATTGGGTTCTTATTTTAATTTTGACCATTTCTCCTCTTCAGAAAAAAAATACAAAATGTATTGCTTGGAAATTCGGAGGCATGTTGTCAGAAGTTTATAGAATAAAAGAACAATTTACAATTAATTCAAAAATATACCTTTAAAGAGAAAAATCAGACAAACTGAACATTTTGCAGTGGTCTCTTAATTTTTGCCAGAGCTGTATGCTGCACTGTGTTTTATTGATAACTATAAGTCCATTGTATTCTTTCATCATTCCTTGACAAATGTGAAAATGCATTCCACAACAAACATGGGAAAAATAATGTAGAATATACAATTAGCCCTATAAGAATTATAGCATTATTAATCCCTTGTAGCAAATAGGAATTAGTGTACGGTGCCAGAACATTGTAGTCTACCATCAAAAAGATTGGTGGCTTATGTGGGTGACGAAGTTGGATCCTTGAATATTTTATTGCATCAGACAGTCTTTTTCTGTTACACTGTAGCAACTGATGAAGACGATCCTTTTTCCGACATTTTCTCTAACACGATAATCAAACCTCTGGGTTCAGGAAGTTCAACTCCCAATGAATGATGTTTTACAGAGTGTATGTTCGAGAGTTGCTAAAGACTTGCTCCTCCAATAGTGCCAGTAGAAATCTTGTGTGGGAATAGTACTCTAGTCAGCTCAGATAGATGAATTTATTACTTTTGATGCAGCATATTGCAGATTTTGCTAAGTAAATTGCAATAGCTTCAGCAAACGTAGCGTAAATCCGCAGTAAACCCAATGCGGCATAGTAATATTCTGGGAACAGAAACCTAAATCAGGCATAGCAGTAAAACTAGTGAAGAGTAGGGTTGAGCGAAACGGGTCGAACATTTTCAAAAGTCGCCGACTTTTGGCTAAGTCGGGGTTTCATGAAACCCGATCCGACCCCTGTGCGGGGTCGGCCATGCGGTACGCGACTTTCGCGCCAAAGTCGCGTTTCAATGACGCGAAAAGCGCCATTTCTCAGCCAATGAAGGTAAACGCAGAGTGTGGGCAGCGTGATGACATAGGTCCTGGTCCCCACCATCTTAGAGAAGGGCATTGCAGTGATTGGCTTGCTGTCTGCGACGTCACAGGGGCTATAAAGAGGCGTTCCCGCCGACCGCCATCTTACTGCTGCTGATCTGAGCTTAGGGAGAGGTTGCTGCCGCTTTGTCAGAAGCAGGGATAGCGTTAGGCAGGGTCCATTAACCACAAAACCGCTTGTGCTGCAGCGATTTGCACTGTCCAACACCACCCTCGGTGTGCAGGGACAGTGGAATTTTTTTTTTTTTTTTTTTTCCCCTCAGCGCTGTAGCTCATTGGGCTGCCCTAGAAGGCTCCCTGATAGCTGCATTGCTGTGTGTACGCCGCTGTGCAAACCAACTGCTTTTTTCAAAGCACAAATCCTCTTGTTCCTTCCTTTCTGCACAGCTATCTTTTTTGTTTGTCCACACTTTTTATTTCATTTGTGCATCAGTCCACTCCTTATTGCTGCCTGCCATACCTGGCTGAGATTACTGCAGGCAGGGAGATAGTAGCTGCCTGCCATACCTGGCTGAGATTACTGCAGGCAGGGAGATAGTAATTGTAGGACATTCCCTGTTTTTTTTTTTTTTTTTTTTTTGGTGGGAGATTAAGATTGGCAATTTGGCATTTCTGCTAGAGTGCCATCCCTGTGTGTGCCATCTCTCTCACATAGTGGGCCATAGAAAGCCTTTTCATTTTTCTGTATTTTTTTTTGTGGGGTGTATAAATTCTCCCTGATAAAAATACAGTGGGAGATTAATATTGGCCTTTGGGCTTGTGTGCCAGTCCTGAGTGTGCCATCTCTCTCACAAATAGTGGGCCATAGAAAGCCTATTTTATTTTTTTTTGGGTTTTATAAATTCTCCCTGAAAAAAAGGGAGATTAATATTGGCCTCTGGGCTTCTGTGCCAGTCCTGAGCGTGCCATCTGTGCCAGTCCTGAGCGTCCCATCTCTCTCACAAATAGTGGGCCATAGAAAGCCTATTTAATTTTTTTTTTGGTTTTATAAATTTTCCCTGAAAAAAGGGAGATTAATATTGGCCTCTGGGCTTGTGTGCCAGTTGTGAGCGTGCCATCTGTGCCAGTCCTGAGCGTGCCATCTCTCTCACAAATAGTGGGCCATAGAAAGCCTATTTAATTTTTTTTTTGGTTTTATAAATTTTCCCTGAAAAAAGGGAGATTAATATTGGCCTCTGGGCTTGTGTGCCAGTTGTGAGCGTGCCATCTGTGCCAGTCCTGAGCGTGCCATCTCTCTCACAAATAGTGGGCCATAGAAAGCCTATTTAAATATTTTTTTGGTTTTATAAATTCTCCCAGAAAAAAAGGGAGATTAATATTGGCCTCTGGGCTTCTGTGCCAGTTGTGAGCGTGCCATCTGTGCCAGTCCTGAGCGTGCCATCTCTCTCACAAATAGTGGGCCATAGAAAGCCTATTTAAATATTTTTTTGGTTTTATAAATTCTCCCAGAAAAAAAGGGAGATTAATATTGGCCTCTGGGCTTCTGTGCCAGTCCTGAGCGTGCCATCTGTGCCAGTCCTGAGCGTCCCATCTCTCTCACAAATAGTGGGCCATAGAAAGCCTATTTTATTTTTTTTTTGGGTTTCAGAAATTCTCCCTGGAAAAAAAAAGGGAGATTAATATTGCCCTTTGGGCTTGTGTGCCAGTACTAAGCGTTCCATCTCTCTCTCTCTCTCAGTCAGTGGGCCATAGAACGCCTATTTTTGGTTTTATTTGTTTTCTAAATTCTCCCTGAAAAAATCATTTTATTTTATTTGGTTTCTAAATTCTTCCTGATAAAATCATATTTTTTTTATTATTTTTTTTTCTAAAGTCTCCCTGAAAAAAAAAAAAAAAAAAACAACCAAAAAAAACAGTGGGAGATTAATATTGGCCTTTCTGCTTGTGTGCCAGTCTTGACTCCTGGGTGCGTCATCTCTCAGTCAGTGGGCCATAGAACGCCTATTTTTGGTTTTATTTGTTTTCTAAATTCTCCCTGAAAAAATCATTTTATTTTATTTGGTTTCTAAATTCTTCCTGATAAAATCATATTTTTTTTATTATTTTTTTTTCTAAAGTCTCCCTGAAAAAAAAAAAAAAAAAAACAACCAAAAAAAACAGTGGGAGATTAATATTGGCCTTTCTGCTTGTGTGCCAGTCTTGACTCCTGGGTGCGTCATCTCTCAGTCAGTGGGCCATAGAACGCCTATTTTTGGTTTTATTTGTTTTCTAAATTCTCCCTGAAAAAATCATTTTATTTTATTTGGTTTCTAAATTCTTCCTGATAAAATCATATTTTTTTTATTATTTTTTTTTCTAAAGTCTCCCTGAAAAAAAAAAAAAAAAAAACAACCAAAAAAAACAGTGGGAGATTAATATTGGCCTTTCTGCTTGTGTGCCAGTCTTGACTCCTGGGTGCGTCATCTCTCAGTCAGTGGGCCATAGAACGCCTATTTTTGGTTTTATTTGTTTTCTAAATTCTCCCTGAAAAAATCATTTTATTTTATTTGGTTTCTAAATTCTTCCTGATAAAATCATATTTTTTTTATTATTTTTTTTTCTAAAGTCTCCCTGAAAAAAAAAAAAAAAAAAACAACCAAAAAAAACAGTGGGAGATTAATATTGGCCTTTCTGCTTGTGTGCCAGTCTTGACTCCTGGGTGTGCCATCTCTCTCTCTCTCTCTCTCCAATTGTGGTCCATAGAAAGCCTACATTTTTTTTCCTTGATTTGGGTTCCAAAATCTACCAGAGAAAATAACTCCATCAATCATTGGTAGAAAAATATTGGCCTCTGGGCTTGTGTGCCACTCCTGATTCCTGTGTGCGTCATCTCTCACTCAGTGGCCCATAGAAAGCATATAGTTTGTTACATTTGTTTTCTAAATTCTCCCTGCAAAAATCTATTTTTTTTTTTTTGGGGGGTTTCTAAAGTGTTCCTGAAAAAAATAAAAATAAAAAAAAAATAATAGTGTGACATTAATATTAACATTTGTGCTTCAGTGACAGTCCTGCGTGTGGGGCATCTCTCTAATTTGCAGCCACCAAAAAAAGAGTGTGTAACATTGGGCCTGATTTTCGCTGTGGTCTCACCAACCTGTAAAGGGGTAGCTAAATCATACTGAAGTTATAGCTCACCGTGTAAGTTGTGTGACTGCAACAAATAACGTTAGTTTGGTTACGTTTTTAAAACAATGAGGAAGTCTAGTGGAAGAGGTCGTGGCCGGGGGCGTTCATTGTCAGCTGGTAATGAGGGTAGTGGTAGTGGTGGAGCATCAGGTGGTCGTGGGGGAAAAAATATTGCACCTAAGTCTGGAGCTGTGGAGCCAGGTTCGTCGTCCGGCTACACAAGGCCTCGAACGCTCCCTTTTCTGGGATTAGGAAAACCGCTTTTAAAGCCGGAGCAGCAAGAGCAAGTTTTGGCTTATCTTGCTGACTCAGCCTCTAGCTCTTTTGCCTCATCTCGTGAAACTGGTAAAAGTAAAAGCAGCGCGTCGTTAGTGGATGTTCACGGTCAGGGACAAGTCACTTCCTTGTCCTCTTCAGCAAAAACAACAACAGAGAAGAATGCAGCAGGCGACACAACGGGTTACTCCATGGAGCTCTTTACACATACCGTCCCTGGCTTAGAAAGTGAAGCAGTTAACAGTCCATGCCCATTACAAATTGAATCTGACATGGAGTGCACTGACGCACAGCCACAGCCAGACTACTATGCTGGTCCTTTGACTCAGACCACAACATTGCCCTCGCAGGGTGCTGATCAAGAATCAGACCCTGATGAGACTATGTTGCCCCATCACGAACGCTATACCACCGAACGACACGGTGACACAGACGAAGTTGCGCAGGAGGTACAAGAAGAGTTATTAGATGACCCAGTTCTTGACCCCGATTGGCAGCCATTGGGGGAACAGGGTGCAGGCGGCAGCAGTTCTGAAGCAGAGGAGGAGGAGGGGCCGCAGCAGGCATCAACATCGCCACAGGTTCCATCTGCCGGGCCCGTATCTTGCCCAAAACGCGTGGCAAAGCCAAAACCTGGTGGAGGACAGCGTGGCCATCCGGTTAAAGCTCAGTCTGCAATGCCTGAAAAGGTATCCGATGCTAGAAAGAGTGCAGTCTGGCATTTTTTTAAACAACATCCAATTGATCAGCGCAAAGTCATCTGTCAAAAATGTTCTACTTCCTTAAGCAGAGGTCAGAATCTGAAAAGTCTCAATACTAGTTGCATGCATAGACATTTAACCACCATGCATTTGAAAGCTTGGACTAACTACCAAACGTCCCTTAAGGTTGTTGCACCCTCGGCCAATGAAGCTAGTCATCAACGCAACATCCCTTCCGGCAGTGTAGGACCACCATTTAGCGCACCACCTGCTGTATCTGTGCAGGTATCTTTGCCAGGCCAAAGCAGTCAGGGTCAGGGAATCACCAGTTTCGTAGTAGGAAACACTGCATCTAGGGCACCGGCGGCAACAATACCATCTCCCACCGTCTCTCAGTCTGCCATGTCCACCGGCACCCCCGCTAGTTCCACGATCTCCAGCTCTCCAGTCCAGCTCACCCTACATGAGACTATGGTTAGAAAAAGGAAATACTTAGCCTCGCATCCGCGTACACAGGGTTTGAACGCCCACATAGCTAGACTAATCTCGTTAGAGATGATGCCCTACCGGTTAGTTGAAAGCGAAGCTTTCAAAGACCTGATGGACTACGCTGTACCACGCTACGAGCTACCCAGTCGACACTTTTTTTCCAGAAAAGCCATCCCAGCCCTCCACCAGCATGTTAAAGAGCGCATCGTCCATGCACTCAGGCAATCTGTGAGCACAAAGGTGCACCTGACAACAGATGCATGGACCAGTAGGCATGGCCAGGGACGTTACGTGTCCATCACGGCACACTGGGTAAATGTGGTGGATTCAGGGTCCACAGGGGACAGCAAGTTTGGGACAGTTCTGCCTAGCCCACGGTCTAGTAAACAGTTGTCTGTAGCCGTTCGCACCCCCTCCTCCTCCTCCTCCTCGTCCTCCTGCAGAAGCAAGAGCTCGTCCACAGACCGCAGTCGCACAAACACTCCATCCGCACCTGCCACTGTTGCACACCAGGTCTCCCATTATGGGGCAGCTACTGGCATACGTCAGCAGGCTGTATTGGCTATGAAGTGTTTGGGCGACAATAGACACACCGCGGAAGTTCTGTCCGAGTTCTTGCAGCAAGAAACGCAGTCGTGGCTGGGCACTGTAGATCTTGAGGCAGGCAAGGTAGTGAGTGATAACGGAAGGAATTTCATGGCTGCCATCTCCCTTTCCCAACTGAAACACATTCCTTGCCTGGCTCACACCTTAAACCTGGTGGTGCAGTGCTTCCTGAAAAGTTATCCGGGGTTATCCGACCTGCTCCTCAAAGTGCGTGGACTTTGCGCACATATCCGCCGTTCGCCTGTACACTCCAGCCGTATGCAGACCTATCAGCGTTCTTTGAACCTTCCCCAGCATCGCCTAATCATAGACGTTGCAACAAGGTGGAACTCAACACTGCACATGCTTCAGAGACTGTGCGAACAGAGGCGGGCTGTTATGTTTTTGTGGGAGGATACACATACACGGGCAGGCAGTAGGATGGCAGACATGGAGTTGTCAGGTGTGCAGTGGTCGAAGATTCAAGACATGTGTCAAGTCCTTCAGTGTTTTGAGGAATGCACACGGCTGGTTAGTGCAGACAACGCCATAATAAGCATGAGCATCCCCCTAATGCGTCTGCTGATGCAAAGTTTGACGCACATAAAGGATCAGGCGTCTGCACCAGAGGAAGAGGAAAGCCTTGATGACAGTCAGCGATTGTCTGGTCAGGGCAGTGTACATGACGAGGTACCGGGCGAAGAGGAGGTGGAGGATGAGGAGGATGATGGGGATGAGTATATTTTTAATGAGGAAGCTTTCCCGGGGGCACGGGAAATTGGTGGCGTGGCAAGGCCGGGTTCTGGTTTTTTGAGGGACACAAGTGACGTAGATTTGCCTGCAACTGCCCCTCAACCAAGCACAACCGCAGATTTGACAACGGGAACTTTGGCCCACATGGCGGATTATGCCTTGCGTATCCTCAAAAGGGACACACGCATTACAAAAATGATGAACGATGACGATTACTGGTTGGCCTGCCTCCTTGATCCTCGCTATAAAGGCAAATTGCAAAATATTATGCCACATGAGAACTTGGAACTAATATTAGCAACAAAACAATCAACTCTTGTTGACCGTTTGCTTCTGGCATTCCCTGCACACAGCGCCCGTGATCGTTCTCACACGAGCTCCAGGGGCCAGCAGACCAGAGGTGTTAGAGGGGCAGAAATCAGAAGTGGCGTTGGACAGAGGGGTTTTCTGACCAGGTTGTGGAGTGATTTTTCTATGACCGCAGACAGGACAGGTACTGCAGCATCAATTCAAAGTGACAGGAGACAACATTTGTCCAGTATGGTTACAAACTATTTTTCATCCCTTATCGACGTTCTCCCTCAACCGTCATTCCCATTTGATTACTGGGCATCCAAATTAGACACCTGGCCAGAATTGGCAGAATATGCATTGCAGGAGCTTGCTTGCCCGGCAGCTAGTGTCCTATCAGAAAGAGTATTCAGTGCTGCAGGTTCAATACTAACAGAAAAAAGGACTCGTCTGGCTACCCAAAATGTAGATGATCTAACCTTCATTAAAATGAACCACAACTGGATTTCAAAATCTTTTGCCCCACCCTGCCCGGCTGACACCTAGCTTTCCTATGAAAAGGTCTTGCCTGTGGACTATTCTGAATGACTTTTCCAATCTCGTAATTTTCTTCACCTGATTGTCCAGCATACGACATGTTTCCACCTCACGAAATGGCCAAACTCCCCACACGGGGCCGTGCTATCGCCACTTTGCGCTTGGACCCTTGAGAGTGCTGTTTGTCTGAAGAGGTGGGTGTGGCCGCTTTTGGTCGACGGCACTGCCACTGGGTCCCTCATAGTACAATAAAGTGTCTCTGGCGGTGGTGGTGCGCACCCAACGTCAGACACACCGTTGTAATATGAGGGGCCCTGTGCCTGTACCGCCGGCCACAAGACAGTTCCCCCCCCCAGCTCAAACAGTGCTCTACCACTAGCAAAATTATCTCTCACAGCTTCACCAATGTGTAGTCTAGCCGCTGACATCCTTCAATGCCTGGCACTGACAATACCATTGTTTTGACATTTTTGTTATGTTAGGCCTTCGAAGCCTGTCTGCGGTCCCTTCTTTCTACAACTACTACACTGACCAGGCCACTGCTGGCCGTGTTACCCTGGAACCAATTTAAAAGTGCCTACAGTCAGCCCAATTTTGTTATGTTAGGCCTTCGAAGACTGTCTGCCGTCACTCCTTCCACTAGACTTCCACTGACCATACACTGCTGCCCATGTACCCCTGGAACCAATTTAAAGTGCCTACAGCCAGCCCAATTTTGTTATGTTAGGCCTTCGAAGCCTGTCTGCGGTCACTCCTTCCACTAGACTTCCACTGACCAGACCACTGCTGCCCGTGTACCCCTGGAACCAATTTAAAAGTGCCTACAGCCATGTGTTATTATTTTAGGCCTTCGATGCCTGTCTGCGGTCACTCCTTCCACTAGGCCTCCACTGACCACACCACTGCTGCCCGTGTACCCCTGGAACCAATTTAAAATTGCCTACAGCCAGCCCAATTTTTTTATTTTAGGCCTTCGATGCCTGTCTGCGGTCCATTCTTTCAACTACTACTACACTGACCAGGTCACTGCTGCCCGTGTACCCCTGGAACCAATTTAAAATTGCCTACAGCCAGCCCAATTTTTTTATTTTAGGCCTTCGATGCCTGTCTGCGGTCCATTCTTTCAACTACTACTACACTGACCAGGTCACTGCTGCCCGTGTACCCCTGGAACCAATTTAAAATTGCCTACAGCCAGCCCAATTTTTTTATTTTAGGCCTTCGATGCCTGTCTGCGGTCCATTCTTTCAACTACTACTACACTGACCAGGTCACTGCTGCCCGTGTACCCCTGGAACCAATTTAAAATTGCCTACAGCCATGTGTTATTATTTTAGGCCTTCGATGCCTGTCTGCGGTCACTCCTTCCACTAGGCCTCCACTGACCACACCACTGCTGCCCGTGTACCCCTGGAACCAATTTAAAATTGCCTACAGCCAGCCCAATTTTTTTATTTTAGGCCTTCGATGCCTGTCTGCGGTCCATTCTTTCAACTACTACTACACTGACCAGGTCACTGCTGCCCGTGTACCCCTGGAACCAATTTAAAATTGCCTACAGCCAGCCCAATTTTTTTATTTTAGGCCTTCGATGCCTGTCTGCGGTCCATTCTTTCAACTACTACTACACTGACCAGGTCACTGCTGCCCGTGTACCCCTGGAACCAATTTAAAAGTGCCTACAGCCAGCCCAAGTTTGTTATGTTAGGCCTTCGATGCCTGTCTGCGGTCCATTCTTTCAACTACTACTACACTGACCAGGTCACTGCTGCCCGTGTACCCCTGGAACCAATTTAAAATTGCCTACAGCCAGCCCAATTTTTTTATTTTAGGCCTTCGATGCCTGTCTGCGGTCCATTCTTTCAACTACTACTACACTGACCAGGTCACTGCTGCCCGTGTACCCCTGGAACCAATTTAAAATTGCCTACAGCCATGTGTTATTATTTTAGGCCTTCGATGCCTGTCTGCGGTCACTCCTTCCACTAGGCCTCCACTGACCACACCACTGCTGTCCGTGTACCCCTGGAACCAATTTAAAATTGCCTACAGCCATGTGTTATTATTTTAGGCCTTCGATGCCTGTCTGCGGTCACTCCTTCCACTAGGCCTCCACTGACCACACCACTGCTGTCCGTGTACCCCTGGAACCAATTTAAAATTGCCTACAGCCATGTGTTATTATTTTAGGCCTTCGATGCCTGTCTGCGGTCCATTCTTTCAACTACTACTACACTGACCAGGGCACTGCTGGCCGTGTACCCCTGGAACCAATTTAAAATTGCCTACAGCCAGCCCAATTTTTTTATTTTAGGCCTTCGATGCCTGTCTGCGGTCCATTCTTTCAACTACTACTACACTGACCAGGTCACTGCTGCCCGTGTACCCCTGGAACCAATTTAAAATTGCCTACAGCCATGTGTTATTATTTTAGGCCTTCGATGCCTGTCTGCGGTCACTCCTTCCACTAGGCCTCCACTGACCACACCACTGCTGTCCGTGTACCCCTGGAACCAATTTAAAATTGCCTACAGCCATGTGTTATTATTTTAGGCCTTCGATGCCTGTCTGCGGTCACTCCTTCCACTAGGCCTCCACTGACCACACCACTGCTGTCCGTGTACCCCTGGAACCAATTTAAAATTGCCTACAGCCATGTGTTATTATTTTAGGCCTTCGATGCCTGTCTGCGGTCACTCCTTCCACTAGGCCTCCACTGACCACACCACTGCTGTCCGTGTACCCCTGGAACCAATTTAAAATTGCCTACAGCCATGTGTTATTATTTTAGGCCTTCGATGCCTGTCTGCGGTCCATTCTTTCAACTACTACTACACTGACCAGGGCACTGCTGGCCGTGTACCCCTGGAACCAATTTAAAATTGCCTACAGCCAGCCCAATTTTTTTATTTTAGGCCTTCGATGCCTGTCTGCGGTCCATTCTTTCAACTACTACTACACTGACCAGGTCACTGCTGCCCGTGTACCCCTGGAACCAATTTAAAATTGCCTACAGCCATGTGTTATTATTTTAGGCCTTCGATGCCTGTCTGCGGTCACTCCTTCCACTAGGCCTCCACTGACCACACCACTGCTGTCCGTGTACCCCTGGAACCAATTTAAAATTGCCTACAGCCATGTGTTATTATTTTAGGCCTTCGATGCCTGTCTGCGGTCACTCCTTCCACTAGGCCTCCACTGACCACACCACTGCTGTCCGTGTACCCCTGGAACCAATTTAAAATTGCCTACAGCCATGTGTTATTATTTTAGGCCTTCGATGCCTGTCTGCGGTCACTCCTTCCACTAGGCCTCCACTGACCACACCACTGCTGTCCGTGTACCCCTGGAACCAATTTAAAATTGCCTACAGCCATGTGTTATTATTTTAGGCCTTCGATGCCTGTCTGCGGTCACTCCTTCCACTAGGCCTCCACTGACCACACCACTGCTGTCCGTGTACCCCTGGAACCAATTTAAAATTGCCTACAGCCATGTGTTATTATTTTAGGCCTTCGATGCCTGTCTGCGGTCCATTCTTTCAACTACTACTACACTGACCAGGGCACTGCTGGCCGTGTACCCCTGGAACCAATTTAAAATTGCCTACAGCCAGCCCAATTTTTTTATTTTAGGCCTTCGATGCCTGTCTGCGGTCCATTCTTTCAACTACTACTACACTGACCAGGTCACTGCTGCCCGTGTACCCCTGGAACCAATTTAAAATTGCCTACAGCCATGTGTTATTATTTTAGGCCTTCGATGCCTGTCTGCGGTCACTCCTTCCACTAGGCCTCCACTGACCACACCACTGCTGTCCGTGTACCCCTGGAACCAATTTAAAATTGCCTACAGCCATGTGTTATTATTTTAGGCCTTCGATGCCTGTCTGCGGTCACTCCTTCCACTAGGCCTCCACTGACCACACCACTGCTGTCCGTGTACCCCTGGAACCAATTTAAAATTGCCTACAGCCATGTGTTATTATTTTAGGCCTTCGATGCCTGTCTGCGGTCACTCCTTCCACTAGACTTCCACTGACCAGACCACTGCTGCCCGTGTACCCCTGGAACCAATTTAAAAGTGCCTACAGCCAGCCCAAGTTTGTTATGTTAGGCCTTCGATGCCTGTCTGCGGTCACTCCTTCCACTAGGCCTCCACTGACCACACCACTGCTGTCCGTGTACCCCTGGAACCAATTTAAAATTGCCTACAGCCATGTGTTATTATTTTAGGCCTTCGATGCCTGTCTGCGGTCCATTCTTTCAACTACTACTACACTGACCAGGGCACTGCTGGCCGTGTACCCCTGGAACCAACATCAGAAAATATAAAAATAAGTATTTTGCTTATAAAAAAGAAAATACTGGTGAGATATCAAATGCAGACATTTTAACATTAAAAACAAACACACAACTCTAATCTGGTACAGTACTAAAAATGGCCACCAGCTACAATTACTTTCTCCTGCAAGTAGTTAACTGAAAGTTTTTTTAAATTGAAAACACACATATGGCATCCACCGAGTGTTGTCCTGTCGCGTCTTCTTTATATTATTGCCGAGAAGATGCAAAATAATGAAAATAATAAAATCATTAATTACCAAAATAATAGAGAAAGTCAACACCACATTGCAAATAAACATTCATTCCAAATAAAGAAGCAGGGCGCGTCCGAGGGTGAGTATATACCTAATAAGAATATAATCACCCTCGGACGCGCAATGCTTATTTCCAACAGCCTTCCTTCCTAAGAATCAGCCCTTCCGTCGTGTAGAGAGACGTTGTGTTACACTCCAAGGTGTTCCCCAGGTTGCCTTTCCTGAGCTTCGATCTTCCGGCTCTCGTTTAGTAGTTCTTGGAAACTACTCTGCATTAGGCCTTCAAATTGGGTATGGGGTGTAGAGAGATGGTGTGTTCCACTCCAAGGTGTTCCCCAGGTTGCCTTTCCTGAGCTTCGATCTTCCGGCTCTCGTTTAGTAGTTGTTGGAAACTACGCTGCATTAGGCCTTCAAATTGGGTATGGGGTGTAGCGAGAGGGTGTGTTACACTCCAAGGTGTTCCCCAGGTTGCCTTTCCTGAGCTTCGATCTTCCGGCTCTCGTTTAGTAGTTCTTGGAAACTACACTGCATTAGGCCTTCAAATTGGGTATGGGGTGTAGAGAGAGGGTGTGTTACACTCTAAGGTGTTCCCCAGGTTTCCTTGCCATTGCTTCGGTCTTCCGACTCTCGTTTAGTAGTTGTAGAAAAGTACACTGCATTAGGCCATACAAAATGGGTATGGGGTGGAGAGAGATGGTGTGTTACACTCCAAGGTGTTCCCCAGGTTGCCTTTCCTGAGCTTCTATCTTCAGGCTCTCATTAAATTGTGGTTAAATGGAACAACTGCATTTGGCGTACTAGTTGGTTTGGGGCCTACTATCGGTGTCTGCCACTCCTTGCTGTTCTCCTCCACTGAACAAAGCTGTGCCGCCTGTTTACTACGGTTGCCAATTTTGAACTGCATTTCGACTACTTACTGATTTGGCCCTACTCTCTGTGTCAGCCTCTCATTCCAGTTGTCCTCCACTGCAATGCCCCCTGGTTATTCCTGTGTTACCAATTTTGAACTGCATTTAGCCCACTTTCTTCTTTGGGCCTATATCTGTGTTTCCACTTCATCGTGCCCATTGCCCAGCCAGTGATAGATGAGTCTGCTGGTACATTGACCCATAACGCAACATTCCCCGTGCACGCTACACAACAACATTGTGACCCTGCTGAAAGTCAGGTTGCTCTTCCCGCATACCATACCACCTTACACGGGGACAAAGAGGAAGGTGCAGATGAAAGTGCAGGTTCCTTCATCAGGTGGGGGGAGGAATACTAGTTGGCGACGTCACTGGCACAGGGCCTCTCATAGTACGCAAAAGTGTTGCTGCCGGTGGGAGGCGCCCCCGCCGTGCAAACACACCGCTGTACTTTGAGGGGCCCTGTGCCAGTGCCAATGCCAACGAGTGGGCCCCCCCTGCTTGCTCAGGTTCACAGCACTTGCAAAGTTGAAATACTTACCTCTCCCTGCTCCACTGCCGTGACGTGGTCCAGATTTCCTGGGCCCACTAATTACTTGAACCAGCCCTACCCCCCACAACTTTAGCCAAATGACCCCCAATTTCAAATGCCTTCCAATTATTATAAGGTAAATTACGCTTGACAAGCTTCATTAAGAAGAATGGATGGTTTTGACATTAAAATGGCCACTCTAGGTGTTTTCCTGGCCCCCACTCACTGCCGACTATGCTGCCCCATTGACTTGCATTGGGTTTCGTGTTTCGGTCGATCCCGACTTTACGTCATAATCGGCCGATTTCACTCGACCCGACTTTGGACATAGTCGGGTTTCGCAAAACCCGGCTCGACTCTAAAAAGGTCAAGGTCGCTCAACTCTAGTGAAGAGTGTTCTATGAAGCATTGTCTGGAGGGGTCATCATAGCCCAAATCTTGTCTGAGTGACCACATGGTCTTCCTTGTGGGGATATGACCATTCTACTACGTTTTCTATTTTCATGCCTAATAAAGGGTTGTGTGCCCAATACATTGCTGTGACAGTAAGTTTACTGTTGGTTTTCACTGCTTTTAATTAAGCTGTTGCGGTGTGCTTAGAAAGATCCGGGAAATGCTGAATCTACAATAAAAATATCATTTTGTAGCTTTATCTGAGATTACTGAATCCTACTTAAAGGGCCTCTGTCACCCCCTCCAGCCGTTATAAACTAAAAGAGCCAGCTTGTGCAGCAGTAATGCTGCATTCTAACAAGGTGGCTCTTTTAGTTTTTGGTGCAGTTATTGCCAAAATAAAGCGTTTTATAATTTCGCCAAAATACCTGTCTTTTAGACAGGGAGGCAGGTATTAACCCCCCTGCTGGAAACGCCACACTGCCGTCACTCAAATCTTCTGGGGCGCCGGGCGCCGCCCCCTCCGCACTGTTTTCCCATGAAATCTGGCGCCTGCGCTGTTTAGTACTGGCCGCACAGGCGCAGTCTGCAAGACTGCACGTGAGGTCAGACGGCCAGAGCTCACTGCGCCTGCACCAGCCAGTACTAAACATCGCAGGCGCCGGATTTCATGGGAAAACAGCGCGGAGGGGGCGGCGCCCGGCGCCCCAAAAGGTTTGAGTGACGGCAGTGTGGCGTTTCCAGCAGGGGGGTTAAGACCTGCCTCCCTGTCTAAAGAAAAAGGTATTTTGGCGAAATTATAAAACACTTTATTTTGGCAATAACTGCACCAAAAACTAAAAGAGCCACCTTGTTAGAATGCAGCATTACTGCTGCACAAGCTGGTTCTTTTAGTTTATAACGGCTGGAGGGGGTGACAGAGTCCCTTTAAAGTTTCTGAATTTTGAGCTCATGGGCAACAATCTGACCTTTATGCAATATTCCAGGTTAGTAAATATATTGAGTTGGTCGAAAATGGAGTGGGGAATAGAATCAAACATCATTGCCTACTGAATTGCTCTTATTAGGTAATTAGTGGGTAGTGGGTTAGTGGAAGTGCACGGATAAATATGAGCTTTTAGTTGCCCTTATGGCTAACTTGTATTCTATTATTGGGTCACCACCTCAACATTTTGAGTTCAGGTCGCTGTGCCTGACTGACTGAAGATTTGGCCACTAAATCCTTTAGTGAGGTTTCAAAACACTTAAATTGTAAATCCATAAAAAAAAATCAAATTTTCGATGAAATATAAAACAATCTCATATTACTCATTAAAAACTGAGAAAGTTCTTACTTAGGGTATGTACACACAACATCTTTTTAAGTCATATTCCACCCAGAATTTGTATGAAAAAATGAAGCAAAAGCGCCCCATAAAATGATTATAGTGCACAGCAACGTCAAAATGTCATTGCTGTGAACATGTTCAGTCTCATGTCACTTCCTTTAACTATTTCAGAGTTTGGAAACCCTGAAGTAGATAAAGTGACATGCTCATTCCACTCGTGCTCTATACATCACCGCACAGAAAGAAAGATGCCGGCGGCGGATCACAAGAATGATGGCAAATCTCCTTCAAGAAATGTACCACCTGCAATTTCCTGAAGCGGCTTCACCTAGAAAACCGTAGCGACTGTGTCAGCGTCTAAATGATGCCATGTGCCCATACCCTCAGCAATGAAAAAAGCTTTCTTCCAGATAATTAAGATACATTTACTCTAAAGAATGAAAAAACGCTTTCTTCTAGGTAATTAAGATTAAAGCTTTCAATCACTTCCTTGGAACAAGTAGCCAATAATTGAGCTGTAGTGTGAAAAATTATTCCTGGAGACATTCACTGCGGGATATAGGTGGTGGCTGTGGTCAAACTGTGCTTGGAAGAAAAACTTTACAAGCATAACATATATCCACAACACATATCGCATTTGTTGCTGTAAATTTCCACAGGAAATCCACGAAAAGCAAATAACAAGTTATAGTGAAGATAAAAAATCCACCAAAAATTGTAACATAGATTTTCATGCGGCAGATTTCAACATCCATACTGCGGGGCTATTTCTATATGAAAACGTATAGTGTCAGGATGAAATGCCGTTCATTTTGCTGCCACCCTGTGGATTTTTAGTCCCCGTCACTTCCATCCTCATCGTTTTCACAGACAGTGAGACATAAAAGAAGCCATTTAAAAATTAGTAATGGTCCACTTACGTCAGCCAATGTATGCCAGTTCCTTAAACGCCTGTCTTCCTGACAATGTACAAGTCTGATGCGCACTGAACAATTTGTAATAGATTCCTCTGTGTGCATTGGCTACCATTGTTCTCGGCGGCACGAGTCCTGATTGCACAGAACAATATGCTGCCACGAGCGGTTGATCTTTTGTGCAGCAAAAAAGATCATTTCAACCAAAGAACGTGCTTTCGTCTTGTTTATTGGGTGATCGAGAGCTGTTTCGACTGCAAGATTATCAGGAAACAAGTGTTTGTTCAAGATGATCTTATAGTGTAAATGGCCTTAAGTTACATGTATGTCGGCTAATTTTGTATGTGTGGGGTGTGAGTCCACGGGCAAACTAAAGTTTGTTTTTTCAAGTAATCACACCACCCCAACGGTCAAGTTAGACAAGAATTATAGACATTATACCTCACCTCCGCTCTGGTCAGAACGTTCCTTGGAACACTGAACTCCAGGAACTAATTGCTTTGATTTTCAAAGAAAACCCTTCTCCCAGAGGCCTACAGCTGTTTGTCACTATTTTAGAAAAAAAATAATTACTATCCAGGTCAGTCATTTTTCTTCTCATGACTTCAATTGACTTGAGCACTCCACCCAAACCACACCCGTGAAATATGTGTTCAGAAGTAACTTTCCTTAGGTTATTCATCGGATACACCGGCAACTGCTTAACATTCCTCGGTATAATTTATTACAAGTTACTCGTAGCTTAGTTCCAGGAATGATAACACAACGAACATTTAACCCAATTAATCAAAAACGCTGAAGATTACAGTGTGACTAGACAATGAAACCACAATTGAAGATGTCTATACCATGCCACACCTGTTCAAGACAAAACAAAATTCTGTTATCAGATATGCCTGTTATAACGTGACTGGGCATTTTGTAACTTGTGTAGATATGTACAGTAAAACAACAGAAGGAGACTTATATAGTGCAGGTGTGTAATGTGACCAGGCATGCCTAATAATGTAATGAGGTTATATAAAAATGTAAACTACAGGCCACACCTACAACAGGATCTTTATAAGAATATTGAACCAATATCTATCATCCAGTGCTTAAGGATTTACTCCATTCTAGCTGCATCTCTTAAGGCTCCCATACACTTTAGATTAAAGGTCCATTTACATGAATGCTAATTCCATATTATCAGCCCAGGTAAAAATGCCAGTGATCGTTTATGCCAGCCTAAAAATCATCATTATCGGCAGCACATCACTCCATGTAAATAGGGGACGCGCTGTGTTATGACCTGGTGGTTAGGAGCACCCGGAATGACCTGATAGTTAAACCTCATACAGGACGAGCTCTGGGATGTGGGAGCTCTGCTGACCGCAAGCCCTAATCCTATCACACACACTAAAAATAGCCGTGGAGCGCTCCTGACCAGACCTAGGCACCTCGTCACAGCCTAAGGACTAGCTAGCCCTAGAGATAGAAAATAAAGCCTACCTTGCCTCAGAGAAATTCCCCAAAGGTAAAGGAAGCCCCCCACATATATTGACTGTGAGTAAAGATGAAATTAACAAACGCAGAAATGAAACAGGTTTCAGCAAAGGGAGGCCAGACTTACTAAATAGACACAGGATAGGAAAGGTAACTTTGCGATCAGCACAAAAACCTACAAAAGACCACGCAGAGTGTGCAAAAAAGACCCCCACACCGACTCACGGTGCGGAGGGGCCACTCTGCATCCCAGAGCTTCCAGCTAGCAAGACAAAATCATGAAAACCAGCTGGACAAGAAAACAGTGAACAAATAAAGACTATAAGGAACTAGCTTCTGCAGGAGAAGGCAGGTCACCAGAGAGATCCAGGAGCGAACTGAACTAATGCAAAAAACATTGACAGCTGGCATGGAGTAACGATCTGAGAGGAGTTAAATAGATCAGCCAACCAAAGGATAAACCACGTCACCTGTGTAAGGAACCTCAGAAGCAGCAGCTTCACTCATAGCCACCAGAGGGAGCCCATAGACAGAACTCGCCGAAGTACCATTCACGACCACAGGAGGGAGTTTGACAACAGAATTCACAACAGCGCTGCCAATAATATTATACTGTTTAGAGACAGAACAATTGGATTAGTGATCATTCTGTTTCAATCGGCCTTTGTAAATAGGCTAGTAAATTAGCACAGATCTACTTGTAGTCTGTAGCCTAGTGTCGCTCATTAGTGGCTTAAATCAACCTGTCTATAAGACCTTAAAGTCAGCTGAAACTGCCAATATCAGCAAGACCAATTGACTAACTAATGTGTATAGGGTATCTCCACTCTCTGGCAACAGATGATATCAGGTGATTGAGCAGTTGGAATTTATATGCCCTATGTGTTGGTTCTCCTGGAGATAAGCTGTTGCCAAATCGTCTTTGAGCAGTTGTGTTCTCTCTATAGAACACACATGAATGCCTATACGTTCAAGTTCATGGAGTAGTCTCAGGACAGATAACTTTCTCATATGTATACACAGCTTTGCGCATCATGCACAAGGCTCTGCCATTTTATCAGTATGAAAAATGGGATATAAGGGTAGATTCTTCTCTGCGCCGCTTGAAAAATTAGAAGTCCAGATGGGTAATCCAATGAAAAGGTGGCTTTATTCAACGCGTTTCAAAGCACCAGGGCTCCTTCATCAGGATACCACACAGAATGTACCAATCTGTGTGGATCCTGATGAAGGAGCCCTGGTGCTTTGAAATGCGTTGAATAAAGCTACCTTTTCATTTTATTACCCATCTACCCCTAGGAGACCGGTGGATCTGCAGCAGCTTACATTTCTATGAGCCTGTGTAAGGGCTGGATCTGGTGAGTAAATCTGAATACAATTTATCTCCTTATTCCCAGATAAGACCCTATTGCGCTTTTAAGTCCTTCCAGCCATTTACTGGTTTTTAGAAGTGCAAAGCCCCTACAGCTCTATCCGGTAAAGTAATTATTTAATCTGCATAGTGCCATAGTGTGCCTCTATAATGAGTCATATACTGACAGAATGCTCTGTGGCATATGGATGCACTATATGGCCAAAAACATGTAAAACAGAAGAAATGAGACAGAACATATGTTGGTATAAGTGCAATGTGTAGGTGTAAATTCACACTGTGGCCATTTCACAGACAGAACCTAAGATAAAAACAAGTAGTTAAAGGAAAGGCAGCAGCAGCACAGGCAATCTGACAAACGGTGTGCAAGCCTCTAAGGCTACGTTCACATTAGCGTTGCACGCCGGTGCGTCGGCGACGCAACGGCGATGCAACGCGCGACGCACCAAAAACGCGCGCAAAAACGCTGCGTTTTGCAACGCGTGCGTCGTTTTTTGACGAAAATCGGACGCACGAAAAATGCAACTTGTTGCATTTTCGTGCGTCCGACGCTAGCGTCGAAAACGACGCACATGTCGAAAAACGCTAACAAAAAAACGCACGCGTCCCCTATGTTAAACATAGGGGCGCGTCGCCGCTGCGTCGCCGCTGCGTCGCCGACGCAACAGCGATGCACATTAGCGTAACGCTAATGTGAACGTAGCCTAAGGACTTGATCCAGCAGTCACCAATAGTCAAAAAGTATGGAGAATGAACCTTTCATTCAACCATATGATAAGATCAATTTCACTGGATGTGCTGCTTGACACTCTGTATTTTTTTAGCTAAAAACAATATGAGCAAATACCCTGCAGTAATTAAACAAATAGTACAGATAAATAACATAGGGTACTCAGTTGACATTAATTTGATCAAAAAAGCATAAAAGCAGAAGAACTTCCCCTCCTCACAAGAAACCTAGTGCTCTTCATCCAAAACGGCAGTCAAAAACTCAACATTTCCTCGATACCTGGCCCCATGACCCCGGTTATCGACAACCTAGATTTTCCCGCTGGATGGGACAAAGCTTTCTTTTTGCATAAACACAAGGACAGCCACCTGATAATCTATGATTATATAACCCAATCCGCAATAAAAACTCACCGGTCCCTCTTTGCTGAATCAGACCCACCTCCTGGCTCATGGTTTCCATATGAACAGATTATGAGTTTCATTAATGTGATTTCTAAGCAGACCAACATATTTAGACCCCTCAGCCCTTTGAGTCGGTATACCTGGGTGCGGGCCCTCCTACGCGTTCGGTATCATTCTTATATAGGATGTTTCAGGACCATCAGGTAAACATGTTTGGCTCTCCTACATTCTTTGCAAAATGGGAGAATGATCTAAACAAAACCTTATCACCAGAGGATAGATCCAAGTGTCTCCTCCATACCTTCAGATCTTCGCTGTGTGCTGACCACCAAGAGAGAAGTTATAAGCTACTGACCCAATGGTATAGATGCCCGGACAGTATCCACAATATGTTCCCATCCATCCCAGATCTCTGTTGGAGATGTTGGACAGAAAAGGGATCATACTCACATATTTGGTGGTCTTGTCCTCCCATCTACATCTATTATCCTTTTATAAGATGCAGCCGACTATGGAGCTGGCCTTATTATCGATGTGCGATCTCTCCATTGCAGATTTAAGGGAGGTCTTCTTAGACATTTCCTCACAGCCGAATGCAATCTAATACCTCGATATTGGAAACAATCCAAATCTCCATCATGCTCTGATCTTGTTTTAGAATTGAATCATATATACAGAATGGAGCAGTTGATTGGGCAGGACACAGGAACCCTAGACAAAGTTCTGAACATATGGTCTCCATGGATCATGTTCAGATAGACACCGGATTTGTTATCTTGGATGGGACGCAGTTGATTGCAGATGGGAAACCAGGAACCCAATCCCCCCCACTCTTGTTCCCCCCCCTCTTTCCTCCTTTTCTCTCTTCTCTCCTCTATCTCTTCTTAAACATAAATAAAGTTTAAGCCATTTTGAAGTTATTACATGATGTTATAATATAGCTGTTCCAGCTCTTAAATCTTAACTGATTCCATATGCTCACACCAAGGATGATAGAAAGAATTTTATCACTCAAGTTACTTCAAACCATAACGCATTTTATTGTTCAACAGTGCTTACATCGAAAGTTGTTTAAACGCATGTTTGTCTGACGATGATTTGATATGTAATGAATATTTTCATGCAATTTGTTTCAATAAAAAGATTTACACAAAAAAGCATAAAAGCCATCCCACGGCAACAAGGTGTACCCAATCAGGATGGACCCTAACTCTTGTCTTCACAATGTGTCAGACGTAGCAGACCTCAAAATAGATGTGGAAAGAGCAGGACTCAGACCTGACTGTTCATACACCTGCTCGTGGAAAGCTATACACACAAATTGCCCAGCCCAAAAAGGGGGAGCTGTTGTGAAAGGTAATTCAGTACCACAATGGACATAGAGGTCAGAACACATACAGTGACCTGACAATAACCCAAAAACATAGAACGAGATCTGAGACGTGGGAACTCCGCTGACCGCAATCCCTAATCCTCTCCAACCACACTAGAGGCAGCCGTGGATTGCGCCTAACGCTCCCTATGCAACTCGGCACAGCCTGAGAAACTAGCTAACCTGAAGATAGAAAATAAGCCTACCTTGCCTCAGAGAAATACCCCAAAGGAAAAGGCAGCCCCCACATATAATGACTGTGAGTTAAGATGAAAAGACAAACGTAGAGATGAAATAGATTTAGCAAAGTGAGGCCCGACTTTCTGAACAGGCCGAGGATAGGAAAGGTAACTTTGCGGTCAACACAAAACCCTACAAAAACCACGCAAAGGGGGCAAAAAGACCCTCCGTACCGAACTAATGGCACGGAGGTACACCCTCTGCGTCCCAGAGCTTCCAGCAAGCAGGAAAAAACAAATAGACAAGCTGGACAGAAAAAACAGCAAACAAAATAGCAAAGCGGAACTTAGCTATGCAGAGCAGCAGGCCACAGGAACGATCCAGGAGGAAACAGGTCCAATACTAGAACATTGACTGGAGGCCAGGATCAAAGCACTAGGTGGAGTTAAATAGAGCAGCACCTAACGACTTCACCACATCACCTGAGGAAGGAAACTCAGAAGCCGCAGTACCACTTTCCTCCACCAACGGAAGCTCACAGAGAGAATCAGCCGAAGTACCACTTGTGACCACAGGAGGGAGCTCTGCCACAGAATTCACAACAGGGAGCCAAGCCCTTGTTTGTACAAAGTACAAAAAATGTAAGTAAAACCAAAGAAATGAGCCGGAACATATGTTGGAAAACGTGTAACTTACTGCAGGGTATTTTCTCACTTTGTTTTTATCTTAGGTTTTGTCTGTTAAATGGTCACAGCGTGAATGTCCACCTACACATTGCACTTATACCAACATATGTTCTTGCTCAGTTTTACTTTAATTTTTTTGTTCATCCACATCTGAGTCTGACAGTGCCTGGCCGCGTATGACGTCATATGGGATCCCACAGCTCGCAACAGTGGTCAACTGGAAGTGGGGTAAGCCACACAGGCTTAAATGGATCTCTTGCTGTACTCATATCCTTGGACATCGGATCTTACGCAGATTACATTTGACTTACCTTAAACACTCAAGTTGGCTCAACGAGTGGTAAGGTTATATTTAATGGGACCGCATACACCTTTTGCTAACCAGTGCATGCACTGACATACCGCCTATATCAGGCACATACAAAGAAAGGTGTTCTGATTCTGATGTGGCCTCTATGCACATTCTGAGTGGGGGGCATACCAAATCAGTGAGCAGTCACATTCTAATTCTGATCATATACCCTCATGCACGACATCTTTTAGTGAATACTTTGGTCTTTTGCTTAGTGACAGAATTGGCACACAGTCTGTCTAGATACCAGCTGCTGTGGGTACTGTATATCGGCAAGCGCCAGTGTGCTCCATATTATTAGCTCCCCTTTTTTGAGCTGGGCATTCTGTCTTTATAACTTTCCACGAGCAGGTGCCTGAACAGTCGGGTTTGGGTTCTACGCTGTTCCCATTTATTTTGAGGACTGCTTACACATAATGAGGAGAGTTATAAAAGGTAGGGTCCAACCTAATTGGGTACATCTTGTCGCAGTGGGATGGCTTTTACATTTTTTTTATCAAAATAGTGTCGATTAAGTACTCTTTGTTAGATATATATATACAGTGAGGCAAAAAAGTATTTAGTCAGTCAGCAATAGTGCAAGTTCCACCACTTAAAAAGATGAGAGGCGTCTGTAATTTACATCATAGGTAGACCTCAACTATGGGAGACAAACTGAGAAAAAAAAATCCAGAAAATCACATTGTCTGTTTTTTTAACATTTTATTTCCATATTATGGTGGAAAATAAGTATTTGGTCAGAAACAAAATTTCATCTCAATACTTTGTAATATATCCTTTGTTGGCAATGACAGAGGTCAAACGTTTTCTGTAAGTCTTCACAAGGTTGCCACACACTGTTGTTGGTATGTTGGCCCATTCCTCCATGCAGATCTCCTCTAGAGCAGTGATGTTTTTGGCTTTTCGCTTGGCAACACGGACTTTCAACTCCCTCCAAAGGTTTTCTATAGGGTTGAGATCTGGAGACTGGCTAGGCCACTCCAGGACCTTGAAATGCTTCTTACGAAGCCACTCCTTCGTTGCCCTGGCGGTGTGCTTTGGATCATTGTCATGATGAAAGACCCAGCCACGTTTCATCTTCAATGCCCTTGCTGATGGAAGGAGGTTTGCACTCAAAATCTCACGATACATGGCCCCATTCATTCTTTCATGTACCCGGATCAGTCGTCCTGGCCCCTTTGCAGAGAAACAGCCCCAAAGCATGATTTTTCCACCACCATGCTTTACAGTAGGTATGGTGTTTGATGATGCAACTCAGTATTCTTTTTCCTCCAAACACGACAAGTTGTGTTTCTACCAAACAGTTCCAGTTTGGTTTCATCAGACCATAGGACATTCTCCCAAAACTCCTCTGGATCATCCAAATGCTCTCTAGCAAACTTCAGATGGGTCCGGACATGTACTGGCTTAAGCAGTGGGACACATCTGGCACTGCAGGATCTGAGTCCATGGTGGCGTAGTGTGTTACTTATGGTAGGCCTTGTTACATTGGTCCCAGCTCTCTGCAGTTCATTCACTAGGTCCCCCGCGTGGTTCTGGGATTTTTGCTCACCGTTCTTGTGATCATTCTGACCCCACGGGGTGGGATTTTGCATGGAGCCCCAGATCGAGGGAGATTATCAGTGGTCTTGTATGTCTTCCATTTTCTAATTATTGCTCCCACTGTTGATTTCTTCACTCCAAGCTGGTTGGCTATGGCAGATTCAGTCTTCCCAGCCTGGTGCAGGGCTACAATTTTGTTTCTGGTGTCCTTTGACAGCTCTTTGGTCTTCACCATAGTGGAGTTTGGAGTCAGACTGTTTGAGGGTGTGCAGAGGTGTCTTTTTATACTGATAACAAGTTTAAACAGGTGCCATTACTACAGGTAATGAGTGGAGGAAAGAGGAGACTCTTAAAGAAGAAGTTACAGGTCTGTGAAAGCCAGAAATCTTGATTGTTTGTTTCTGACCAAATACTTATTTTCCACCATAATATGCAAATAAAATGTTAAAAAAACAGACAATGTGATTTTCTGGATTTTTTTTTCTCAGTTTGTCTCCCATAGTTGAGGTCTACCTATGATGTAAATTACAGACGCCTCTCATCTTTTTAAGTGGTGGAACTTGCACTATTGCTGACTGACTAAATACTTTTTTGCCCCACTGTATATATATATATATATATATATACAGTATATAGTTATTATAATTTATTTACTACAGAATATTTGCTCCTTTTGCTTTTATGTGAGGTTGTGATCGCAGATACTGTATGTGTACAGGTGCCATAAATCCCATAATTCATCTTTGTACAACTTAGATTGGCCAATTCCATCAGAATTGGCCAACTATCTACAGTGTATCCGTAATGTCATGGTGCACTTTTGACCAGTCACAGGATCTATTTATAGTTTACATTTTGGCGCCCTTTTCTCTAGCCCAATCATATCGGAACTGTTCATGAGAAGAGATAACAAGAACCAATCAAACAACACAAACTCATTTAAGCTGTTGCTGAGCCCCCAGTCAAATTAACCCCTGATAAAATGAACTCTGATTAATACACTGCCAGGTCTGTGACATCATGCAACTACAAGCTTATGCCAGCTGTGTTGTTTTCCATGCCATTCGAGATGTGGATAGTACAGAGGAAAGTCCATTGTGTTCTGTGGCTCCCTAAATTCGAATCCGTGACCAAAGTGCTACGTAAATATTGGTGCGTTTATAATGAAACGCCACCACATAGGAATAACATTACTCAGTGGGATAAGCAGTTAAAGGAAACCGGCAGTTTGGTGACCCTGTTCTTGTAGGCCATCAGTCAGTGACAAGTCTGTAGAGGCTATATGGGAGAGCTACCTAAGGAGCCATAGAAAATCTGTGCGTGAGTGTGCTCAACAACTACACCTAAGCAAGACTACAGTTCATAAGGTGTTATAGAAACGTCTCTGGTTTATAGGATACAAATTGCGGCTGTTGCACGCTATCAAATCGGTGGATAGACCCAAACTATGCAGGTTCGCTACAGAATATGCTTCATGAGATTGACAATGATGCCAGTTTTTTGCAGAAGATGATTGTGTTTAGCGATGAGGCGACCTTCCATATCTGTGGACATGTTCATGGCCTTACCGTCCGAATATGGGCTGCTGAACATCCTCATGCATACGTTGAGTATGAACATAACACCCCTAAAGTGAACGTGTGGTGTGGCCTGATGCATAAGGTGATAGGCCCATTTTTTTTCGCGGAGCGGTCTGTGACAGCAAACACGTATCTTAACATTTTGGAATTGTATGCAGTGCCACAATTTCTAGAAGGTGTCATCTTTCAACAGGATTGCGCTCCTCCACACTACGCCACCATTGTTTGTGAGTTTCTGGATAGAACATTCCCCCGGTGGTGGATAGGCAGGAGTTCTGTCAAGCCATGGCCACCACGATCCCCAGATCTGATGCCCTTAGACTTTTACTTTTGGGATTATATGAAGCAACATGTGTACATTGAACGTATCAACGACATTAATCACTTAAAACAGAGAATCACAGACGTTATTCACTCTGTTACACCAGACGTTCTTACCCGTGTGTGGCAAGAACTTCACTATCGTTTGGATGTGTGTAGGGCAACAAATGGCACCCACATCGAACTGCACTGAATAGGTATGAAACTGGGAGAGTTTTTCTTTTATTTGGAGCAGATTTCACATTTCTGTAGTTTTTTTGTTACTTTCCAGTAACTGGTCAAAAGTGCACCATGACTTTATGGACACACTGTATTATTAATTAGAGTCTTTGATATACTCCAATGAGAGCAGGTGAAAAAAAGAGAAGTGTTAGAATGACAGATTCTAGTACGCCTCATCCTTTCCTTTTCAAGACAGCTTTGCCGCTTCCAGAGGAGTCTCACCTCCACAATGAAGAGCACTTGATCTGCGCTGTTGGTGGGAATACAAATGGAAATACAATGAGGCAGCACAGAGCACCCGTTTCCTTTTTTTTACCTGATATTATGTTGGTTTTTGAAACCTGCGATGCTGCAGCAGCTGTGATTTCTTTATTCTGTGCTTCATAGTGCTGTGCATTACACAACCAAACCAGTTGATCATAACCAGTTTATGACCGTCCGTCACTGGTATCCAGATAAAACACTATTTTCTTCCCTAGTTACTCCCCTATTAAAAGGGCTTGTACATTTTGCCAAGCCATGTGCAGTATATATGGGGGAAGAGGGGAATGACTGTAATAGTTAATATTATTCGTGGCATACTCACTTTTAAAGAAGTGTAAATAATTGATATCAGCAGAAGCAGCTTACATAGCATTGTGTGAGAGGCATTTGTAGAGGGCTATCAGTAAATGGAAGCTATAAGGAAAATGGTGCTATCGCTTTCTAGGTATAACTTTTTGGCACCTTGTATCTTTGGTAGCTACCGTTATGGAGCAATTGCTGCAGCCACTCTGTAAAGGGGCACTATATAGAGTTTACAAAGTAAAAACACAAATTACCTATTCTTAGGCCACCAATTTGTTTATTAAAGGGAACCTGTCACCCCAAAATCGAAGGTGAGCTAAGCCCACCGGCATCAGGGGCTTATGTACAGCATTCTGCAATGCTGTAGCTAATCCCCCGATGTAACCTGAAAGATGAGAAAAAGAGATAGATTATACTCACCCAGGGGCGGTCCCGCTGCTGTCCGGTCCGATGGGCGTCATGGTCTGGTCCGAGGCCTCCTATCTTCATAGGATGACGTCCTCTTCTTGTCTTCGATTTAAGGGCATAAAAAAAACAAAATTTGAAAATTGCAAAAATTTAAAAATTTTCGCCATATTTTCGTTTTTTTCATAAATAATCACAAGTAATATCGAAGAAATGTTACCACTAACATGAAGTACAATATGTCACGAAAAAAAATCTCAGAATCAGGGATCTTTTAAAGCGTTCCAGAGTTATAACCTCATAAAGTGACAGTGGTCAGAACTGTAAAAATTGGCTCGGTCATTAAGTACCAAATTGGCTCTGTCACTAATGGGTTAAACAGTCACCCAGGTTTGATACAGTTATTTTTGTTTTTTCACAATGGGCCTTAATGTGTCCTAAGTGTGAGTGTTGTCAGTCACAAACGATCTTGCAATTTATCAGCACATATTTGAAAATGTAATCGCTCACATTGGTTGATCATATTAGCTGGGCAAAATGGACAATTTGGGCATTAGGCTTAATGAACTCAAGATAATACAGCTTCACTTCATTTTGATATTAAGTTATTTTATTGAAGAACATCACACCTGCAAATCAATAGACAAAAGTTTTTGAAAATTGTTTTCATGATCACATGTGGGAGAAAAGAACAACAAAACACAAGATTATTGCATTTCATCCACTTACTGTTTGTTCTGTACAAGTCGTTCTAAAATATTAGGCTTTCTTTTCATAAATATAATAACAGTTCATAATGGTGATGTAAAAATAAAAAACAGTATTATTTATTTCAAAAGTAATTATCCATCCAAAAATGAATCCAAGAAATTATGACATAACATTTAGCAGTAACATAGTCATATTTCATTAAGCCCAATAAAAATATTGATAAGACTGGCTTGTATTAGAGGTCACCAAAGAGGAAGACAATGTTCTTTTTAGATTTTTACTACTTAACCCAAATTTGGCAGAAACAGACTGAATGATCCAGAAACGTTTTACAAGAATATTCTCCAGTTGAGACAAAGTAGAAGCTTTTATCGTAAATTAGAAATGCTTTGAAGTACAATAACAGAAACACCACATTCCTGCAATTGAGAAGAGAAAAATATATTTGTGAGTGTTACAATTTAGAAGAGTTCAGAGATGGCCAAAGAAGAAAACTTTGACACTAAATTAGGTTCCATGAATGGTGCCACCTGGATCTCATTGATATTTCTCCAGAATTGTGACTGGAATCTGCTGGACTCTAACATAAAAGCATTGATTTTTACTTAAGACTATAGAAAAGTAAAAAATGGTGGAATTTAGTATGTTTGATATAAAATGTTGCAGATGGGAGGAAAATAAACTTAATTATCTGAAGAACTTTTAACATCTGCTTTCCACAAATTAGTCTTTTCTTTTTGGGCTCAGCTACAGCACCAAAAGTCTGTGCTTGACACTAAAATGCTCCATGGCCTTCCATCAGATAACTGCAGGGGACTCACTGGGGCTAGACACATTAAAGGGAACCTGTCACCCCAAAAATCGACGGTGAGCTAAGCCCACTGGCATCAAGGGCTTATCTACAGCATTCTAGAATGCTGTAGATAAACCCCCGATGTATCTGAAAGATGAGAAAAAGAGGTTAGATTATACTCACCTGGGGGGGGGGGGGCGTTCCGGTCTGATGGGCGTCGCGGTCCGGTCCGGGGCCTCTCATCTTCTTACGATGACATCCTCTTCGTGTCTTCACGCTGCGGCTCCGGCGCAGGCGTACTTTGTCTGTCCTGTTGAGGGCAGAGCAAAGTACTGCAGTGCACAGGTGCTGGGCCTCTCTGACTGTTCCCAGCGCCTGCGCACTGCAGTACATTGACATATTAACTAAATACCCTGTATTTTTTCATTTTTTGACTAGCACTTGCTCATTTACTGTGACTTCTTTACAACAGAGTATTTTTGACCTCGCTGTGCTCTTTTTGTGTCTTCAAGTTTCTTGGTGGTGTGAACAGGTTTCTGCAGACTTGTTCACTGTGCAAGTAGCCCATGTGTTTTTGGTTCTATAATTGTTCTCTTGTTTCTACAAGACTGGGGAGTCCACCACTCCTCTGTGGGCCATTTGCACTAAAGCTGTTCCATCCTGCATGTCCACATGGATATTTTCTCTCTGAACCCTGCTTATACAGGTACTATACAGATGATCAGGTTTTTAATACATCAGATAGGGATTATATACATTAGATAGGACTGCTCTATTATGGGTATACCTTGGCGATTGGTGGAGCAGCTTAATATACATTTTTTTGCAAAAAAACGTATTAACTAAATACCCTGTATTTTTTTCATTTTTTGACTAGCACTTGCTCATTTACTGTGACTTCTTTACAACAGAGTATTTTTGACCTCGCTGTGCTCTTTTTGTGTCTACAGAAGTTTATAATGCAGTCGTGAAAATAAAAAATATTTTTTTCCCACAAAAAAGATTTTTTAGCCCCCAAGTTTTTATTTTCACAAAGGTAACAGGAGAAATTGGACCCCAAAAGTTGTTGTCCAATTTATCCAGAGTACGCTGATGCCCCATATGTGGGGGTAAACCACTGTTTGGGCGCACGGCAGAGCTCAGAAGGGAGGGAGCACCATTTGACTTTTTGAGCGCAAAATTGGCTGTCGTGTTTGGAGACCCCCTGATGTACCTAAACAGTGGAAACACCCCAATTCTAACTCCAAACCTAACCCCAACACACCCCTTACCCTAATCCCAACCCGATCCATAATCCTAATCACAACCCTAAAGATAATCACAAGCGTAACCTCAAAACAACCCTAATCTCAACACTAACCATAACCCTAATCAAAACCCTAAATCCAACACACCCCTAATCCTAATCTCAACCCTAACCTCAAACCTAACCCTAATCCCAATACACCCCTAACCCTAATCTCAACCCTAACCTTAACCCTAATCCCAAACCTAACCCTAATCCCAAACGTAACCCTAATGTCAACCCTAATCCAAACCCTAACCCTTATCCCAACTCTAACCCTAACTTTAGCCGCAACCCTAGCCCTAACTTTGACCCCAACCCTAGCCCTAACTTTAGCCCCAACCCTAACCCTAGCCCTAACCCTAACTTTAGCCCCAACCCTAACCCTAACTTTAGCCCCAACCCTAACCCTAGCCTTAACCCAAGCCCTAACCCTAACTTTAGCCCAAACCCTAACCCTAACCCTAACTTTAGCCCCAACCCTAACCCTAGCCCTAACCCTAGCCCTAAGGCTACTTTCATACTTGCGTCGTGTGGCATCCGTCGCAATCCATCCTTTTGGACAAAAAAGGATCCTGCAAATGTGCCCGCAGGATGTGTTTTTTGACCATAGTCTTGTATTGCCGATGGATCGCGATGGATAGCCACACGTCGCGTGTTGTGAATTCCGCTCTTGGGCTCCCTCCGGTGGTTGTAAGTGGCACTTTTGTGAGTTCTGCTCTTGGGCTCCCTCCGGTGGTTTTAAGTGGAATGGCTGCTCCTTGGATTTAGCAGTCTGCAGCTGCTTCCACTGATTGTCTTTCTGCTCGGCTATTTATGCCTGGCTCTTCCCTTCAGCCAGTGCCACTTGTCAATGGTTCCTGGTTGGATTCACATCTCTCTTGGATTTCCCTGATATCCTGACCAGTTCAGCAAAGATAAGTCCTTTCTTTGCTCTTTTCTGTCCACATGTTGTGGATTTATTCGTTCGGTGCATTCTATGTTTTGTCCAGCTTGTCAGTATAGATTAATTCAGTTAAGCTGGAAGCTCTGGGAAGCAGATTTACCCTCCACACCTTTAGTCAGGTGTGGAGATTTTTGTAAACTCTGTGTGGATTTTTGTAGTTTTTAATACTGACCGCACAGTATTCTGTCCTGTCCTATCTATCTAGCTAGACTGGCCTCCTGTGCTACATCCTGGTTTCATTCTACGTATGTCTTTTCCCTCTCCACTCACAGTCATTACTTGTGGGGGGCTATCTATCCTTTGGGGATTTTCTCTGAGGCAAGATAGTTTTCCTGTTTCTATCTTTAGGGGTAGTTAATTCTCAGGCTGTGACGAGGTGCCTAGGGAGTGACAGGAGCATCCGACGGCTACTTCTAGTGTTGTGTTTAGCTTAGGGACTGCGGTCAGTACAGGTACCACCTCCTTCGGAGGTCGTCCCATGTTGCTCCTAAACCACCAGTTCATAACAGTACAAGTGGCCCAAAATGAATAAAATGCATCTCAAAAGAAGGAGCCATTTTTTTTCTGTGCTCTGTTTTGTCTTTTTTTTCCTCTTGATCTCTGGGTGGTTCAGGATTTATGCTCTGGCATGGATGTTCAGGGTTTGTTTTCTCGTGTGGATCAACTTGCTGCAAGAGTACAGAGTATCCAAGATTATGTTGTCCAGACTCCGGCTTTGGAGCCTAAAATTCCTACTCCTGATTTGTTTTTTGGGGACAGATCCAAGTTTTTGAACTTTAAAAATAACTGCAAATTGTTTTTTGCTTTGAAACCCCGTTCTTCTGGTGATCCCATTCAGCAAGTTAAAATCATCATATCCTTGCTGCGTGGTGACCCTCAGGACTGGGCATTCTCCCTTGAATCAGGGGATCCGGCATTGCTGAATGTAGACGCATTTTTTCAAGTGCTCGGATTATTGTATGACGAACCTGATTCTGTGGATCATGCAGAAAAAACCCTGTTGGCCCTGTGTCAAGGTCAGGAAGCGGCAGAGTTATACTGCCAGAAATTTAGGAAATGGTCTGTGCTCACTAAATGGAATGAGGATGCTCTGGCTGCTATTTTCAGAAAAGGTCTTTCTGAAGCCCTTAAAGATGTTATGGTGGGCTTCCCTACGCCTGCTGGTTTGAGCGAATCTATGTCTCTAGCCATTCAGATTGATCGGCGTCTGCGCGAGCGCAAAGCTGTGCACCATATGGCAGTGTCCTCTGAGCAGAGTCCTGAGCCTATGCAATGTGATAGGATTTTGACTGGAACAGAACGGCAGGAATTCAGACGTCAGAATAGGCTGTGTTTTTACTGTGGTGATTCTGCTCATGTTATTTCTGATTGCCCTAAGCGTACTAGGAGGGTCGCTAGGTCTGTTACCATCAGTACTGTACAGCCTAAATTTCTTTTATCTGTGACCCTGATTTGCTCATTGTCGTCCTTTTCTGTCATGGTATTTGTGGATTCAGATGCTGCCCTGAGCTTAATGGACTTAGAATTCGCCAGGCGCTGTGGTTTTTCCTTGCAGCCTTTTGCAGAGCCCTATTCCTTTGAGGGGCATTGATGCTACACCATTGGCCAAGGATAAACCTCAGTACTGGACGCAGATGACCATGTACATGGCTCCAGCACATCAGAAAGATTGCCGTTTTCTGGTGTTGCATAACCTGCATGATGTTGTTGTACTGGGTTTTCCATGGTTACAGGAACATAATCCGGTGCTGGATTGGAAAACTATGTCTGTGACTAGTTGGTGTTGTCAAGGGGTACATAGTGACGTTCCTTTGATGTCAATTTCCTCTTCCCCCTCTTCTGAGGTCCCTGAGTTTTTGTCGGATTTCCAGGATGTATTTGATGAGCCCAAGTCCAGTTCCCTTCCTCCACATAGGGACTGTGATTGTGCTATTAACTTGATTCCAGGTTGTAAGTTCCCTAAGGGCCGACTTTTCAATCTGTCTGTGCCAGAGCATGCCGCCATGCGGAGTTATGTTAAGGAATCTTTGGAGAAGGGGCATATTCAGCCGTCTTCATCACCATTGGGAGCGGGTTTCTTTTTTGTTGCTAAGAAGGATGGCTCCTTGAGACCCTGTATAGATTATCGTCTTCTTAATAAGATCACGGTCAAATTCCAATACCCCTTGCCTTTGCTTTCTGATTTGTTTGCTCAGATTAAGGGGGCTAGTTGGTTTACTAAGATTGACCTTCGAGGGGCATATAATCTTGTTCGTATTAAACAGGGTGACGAATGGAAAACTGCATTTAATACGCCCGAAGGCCATTTTGAATACCTCGTGATGCCATTTGTGCTCTCTAATGCTCCATCTGTGTTCCAATCTTTCATGCATGATATTTTCCGCAATTATCTTGATAAATTCATGGTTGTCTCAGGAAAAGGCTCAACGTTTTGCTAACCGCAGTTGGTGTGTTGGTCCCTGGCTTCGTGTGGGGGATTTGGTTTGGTTGTCTTCTCGTCATGTACCTATGAAAGTTTCTTCCCCTAAGTTTAAGCCTCAGTTTATTGGTCCTTATAAGATTTCTGAAATTATCAATCCGGTGTCTTTTCGTTTGGCTCTTCCAGCCTCTTTTGCCATTCATAATGTTTTCCATAGATCTTTGTTGCGAAGATATGTGGTGCCCGTTGTTCCCTCGGTTGATCCTCCTGCCCCGGTGTTGGTTGAGGGAGAGTTGGAATATGAGGTTGAGAAAAGTTTGGATTCTCGTTTTTCGAGGCGGAGGCTTCAGTATCTTGTCAAGTGGAGGGGTTATGGCCAGGAGGATAATTCTTGGGTTGTTGACTCCGATGTCCATGCCGCCGATTTGGTTCGTGCTTTTCACTTGGCTCGTCCTGATCGGCCTGGGGGCTCTGGTGAGGGTTCGGTGACCCCTCCTCAAGGGGGGGTACTGTTGTGAATTCCGCTTTTGGGCTCCCTCCGGTGGTTGTAAGTGGCACTTTTTTGAGTTCTGCTCTTGGGCTCCCTCCGGTGGTTTTAAGTGGAATGGCTGCTCCTTGGATTTAGCAGTCTGCAGCTGCTTCCACTGATTGTCTTTCTGCTCGGCTATTTATGCCTGGCTCTTCCCTTCAGCCAGTGCCACTTGTCAATGGTTCCTGGTTGGATTCACATCTCTCTTGGATTTCCCTGATATCCTGACCAGTTCAGCAAAGATAAGTCCTTTCTTTGCTCTTTTCTGTCCACATGTTGTGGACTTATACGTTCTGTGCATTCTATGTTTTGTCCAGCTTGTCAGTATGGATTAATTCAGTTAAGCTGGAAGCTCTGGGAAGCAGATTTACCCTCCACACCTTTAGTCAGGTGTGGAGATTTTTGTAAACTCTGTGTGGATTTTTGTAGTTTTTAATACTGACCGCACAGTATTCCGTCCTGTCCTATCTATCTAGCTAGACTGGCCTCCTGTGCTTCATCCTGGTTTCATTCTACGTATGTCTTTTCCCTCTCCACTCACAGTCATTACTTGTGGGGGGCTATCTATCCTTTGGGGATTTTCTCTGAGGCAAGATAGTTTTCCTGTTTCTATCTTTAGGGGTAGTTAATTCTCAGGCTGTGACGAGGTGCCTAGGGAGTGACAGGAGCATCCCACGGCTACTTCTAGTGTTGTGTTGAGCTTAGGGACTGCGGTCAGTACAGGTACCACCTCCTTCAGAGCTCATCCCATGTTGCTCCTAAACCACCAGTTCATAACAGTCGCGTCTGTCGTGCACTGGATCTGATGTGTTTTGGCGGACCGTCGTCACAAAAAAATTCAATGTAACTTTATTTGTACGCCGCGTCTGCCATTTTTGACCGCGCATGCGCGCCCGTAACTCTGCCCTCTCCTCCCCCTCCTCCCCAGGAGGAGGTCTCTCTACCAATGCAAGTGTGAAAGAAACCTAACCCTAGCCCTAACCCTAGCCCTAACCCTAACCCTAAATTCAGCCCTAACCCTAACCCTAAATTTAGCCCCAACCCTAACCCTAAATTTAGCCCCAACCCTAACCCTAAATTTAGCCCCAACCCTAACCCTAACCCTAAATTTAGCCCCAACCCTAACCCTAAATTTAGCCCCAACCCTAACCCTAACCCTAATTTTAGCCCCAACTCCTCTAGCTGCCGGCTGGCAGATCATGGCGGGCGCACTGCGCATGCACCCGCCATTTTTTTACCGGATGTAGAAGCTGGCGGGCAGGAGAGGACACAGGATAATCCAGGGACACCAGTATAACAGGGTCCCCGAATCCCCTATTTCTCGGTCCTCTGATGTGCGCTCACATCAGAAGACAGAGAATAACACACCGTCTTTTGGGGGGGTTTTTGCAGTTGCCGGTAAAAGGTTAATTACTGGCGATTGAAAAGCAGGGGTCGGTAAAAACCGACCCCGATCATGTTCTTTGGGGTCTTGGATACCCCCCAGCAGCCGAGACCCCAAAGATCTTCCGGGTGCCGGCCGGCGAGCGCACTGCGCATGTGCCCGCCATTTTTTGCCGGAACAAGATGGCGGCGCCCATCGGGAGCCACGAGGAGCACCGGGGGAGACAGGTGAGTATCGGGGACGATCAGGGACCCCATTTCTCTGTCCTCTGATGTGCGATCACATCGGAGGACAGAGAAATTAAATGGGAAATTGCATTTTTTTTTTTTTGCGACCGCCGGTAAACGGTTAATTACCGGCGATCGCAACCCGGAGGTTGGTAAAAAAAACCCTGAATCATGTTCTCTGGGGTCTCGACTACCCCCGGTAACCGAGACCCCAGAGAAAATCTGACTCTGGGGAGCGTTATTCACTTTTTCCACAGCGCCGTTAATTAACGGCGCTGTGGTTTAAGTACCCTTAACTGCCGCCGTTAAAAGGCGTATCGGCGGTCGTTAAGGGGTTAATAAAGTATTCCTTCCAATTTAAACAGGACCTATTGATCATGGGAAAAATATAAAACATGACAGCAGAGGAAATTCTAAGGGGCTGGTTCATTAACACTCTGCATGACAGTATTAATAAAAAGCTCACTAGTGTCACAGGTTTACCACAACAGAGAGGGCCAGAAGACCATGGCATCTGATTTCCTGTATTCCTGCACTGATTATATGCACCCCACCGTCATCTTAAATGGTGCAGGTTTCTGCTACTTGTGCAGGGGTTAAACTGTTCAGTTGAGAACTTCTAGTGCTTTCCGGTGTTTATGGTCTCAACTGTTTAGTGTTGACCACTCACCCCTCCATATATTCTGTATACTTGCCTTTGGCTGTAAGGGATTGCCAGTGTTAGTTTCATGCTGCTTGGTTCAGTAGCTGGAGGAGTTGGTTGCTTGAGGAGGCTTTTGGAGCGTTTATCTAAGACTGTTGCTTGGTTATTTGGTTGTGTGCAAACCCTCATCTTCTCCTATTTGGTTTTTACTTCCTTTACTCCCCGGTGTTCCACTCTGTTGTTTGTGATTGCATATTTGTGTGACTGGTATTTTCCTTTATCCCTGTAAGTATTCCCTTGTTAGTCTGGTTGATGTATCTACATACACTTCTACTCCCCATTTCCCTGGGTGGGGGAGGGAACAGATTAAGAGTGGATTCAGGAACTCAGCAAGGTACGTGGCCCCAGCATCTTCACTATTAGAAGTAATCTGAGAAGCAGGCATAGCTAAGTCACCCCTAACACTAGGACAAGGAAAGCGTCCCTGGCTCTGGGTCATCCGGTAACAGAGTTGTGACATTAACACTGGCCCAGACTGTTTTTTGATCCATTATGGATCCTATTACTGCTCTGGCTGGGCAACTGCAGCATCTCAGCCTGGAGAGACAGCTACTTTCAGGCAACCCCAGATGAGTCCAAGATTGCTTTGCTTAACAGGTTCTCTGGGGAGCTCGACAAGTTTTTTTTTCAGGGAGGCTCATAAGCTATACTTTAAATACTGTAAGTTATGTCCTCACTCCTCAGGAACTGAAGAGCAATGAGTGGGATCGTAATATTTCTCCTACAAGGTGACAGTCAAGCCTGGGCATTCTCTATGTTTTTCTGTCACTTTGGTCAGTTGAGAAATGTTTTCAGGCTCTGGTCACATAGATGACGACCCCGACAGGGTCTCCATGGCCAAGACTATGTTATTTCAGCTTCGGAGTTGGTCCACCAGTAGAATGACCCTGCACTCCTTAGTCAGTCCTAAAAAGGGATATTTGTAAAGGTAAAGGATGTATTTGCCTTGTGTGACTCTGGTCTCCCTTGTGGCAGCCATGTCTCTGGTCATCAATGTAGACCGCTGTCTTCCTCAAAGACATAAGTAGATACTTCAACTTGCGGGGGGTCCAGGGTCAAGGAAACTTGGGTCCGAGTCAACAGAGAAGCCCATGCAGTTGAGTTGGGTGACATGTTCAGTTGGTGCAACTGTAGTTCGGTATAAAGGGGCAGTGTGTTTCTTCTGTGGTGGAAAGAGTAATTTTGTTGGTACTGGTCCTTACTTATCACATCATAAACAGCTGCCAGAAAAGTAAGGAGCGGGGAAGTTGGCAATCCAGGTGTATTTATTTCCTTCGTAGATAAGTTACCATTTTTTTTATCGGCTGAGATCCATTTTGCCAAAAATAAGGTGGTCGTTTCTGCTTTCTGGACAGTGTGGTGAGGTTTAATTTAATCAATGCTAGGTTCATCCAGGCACATGGCCTCAAACCACATAAGCTGTCTAGACCTATACGCGTAGTCGCCATTGACTCTGCATCCTTAAACTAGTAGTATTTTCCTCAGGTTGTTTGTATGTTGCATTTACAGGTAGGGGTCATGCACTCAGAATTTCTTGACTGCTATGTGCTAGAGGGCTTGCTTTCTCCTGTGGTTCTTTGACTACCTTGGCTTTTACTGCACAATCCGGTGTCAGACTGGCAGACTCAGGAGGTGGTAAAATGGAGCAACTATTGCCAAGAACACTGATTGGCCATCCAGCTAGCCAGGGTGGGAAACCAATCTTTGCCGGAATACCTGTCAGACTTCGGGGATGTGTTTTCAGAACAGGGGTGTCAAGAACTTCCTCCAAATCATCATTATGATTGCACCGTTAATCTTATTCCTGTGGCCAAGTTGCCAAAGAGCAGGATGCACAATATCTCTGGTTCAGAGAGGCAGGCCATGAAGGACAATATCGCTCTGAGTTTGGCAAGGGTTTTTTTTAAGAAAAAAGACTGAGGTTATGACCTTGCTAAGACTTTTACAAACTAAATCAGATCATGTTCCTGGATCCATACCCTCTCCCTCTTATCACGGAACTCTTGAATCCAATTGTAGAAGCCAAATAGTTTTCTAAACTAGATCTTGGAGGGGGGAGGGGGGGTATATAGTCTTATTTGCATAAAGGAGGTTAATGAGTGGAAGATAGCCTTCAATACGCCTGAGGAACAATATGAAAATCTCATGATGCCATTTGGGTTGACTAATGCTCCCGCCATCTTTCAAGACTTTGTTAATTAGATTTTTAGTCACCTTGCAGGTAGGTTTGTTGCGATCTACTTTGAAGACATCTTGATTTATTCGCCTGACCTTGAGTCATGTCAGGCAGGTCCTAATGACACTCAGGAACAACAGATTATTTGTCAAACCAGAGAAATGCATATTCTTGGTTTAGAAGATCCCTTTTCGGAGATATGCTTTATCGTCCACACGTTTTCGCATGGATCCTTTGAAAGTCCAAGTGGTACTGGATTAGGATCGTCCTGAGGACCAAAAGGTGTTACAAAGCTTTCTGGGTTTCACCAACTACCATCATAAGTTCACTAAAAACTTTTTGGTAGTGGCCAAACCTCTGACGGATATGGCCAGGAAAGGGGCAGACTTTTCCTAATGATCCAGTTTGGCCAGGGAGGCTTTTGATACCTTAAAAATATGTTTTTCTTCTGCACCAAACCTTAGAAAACCTGACGTCACTCAGCCCTTTATTGTAGAAGTTGAAGCGTCTGAAGTGGGGTTGGGTGCACTATTGTTGCAGGGTGCAAATCCTAGTAAATGGCATACTTGTGCATATTTTTCTAAGAAACTGTCATCTGTACAGAAAAACTAATACATTGGTAACATGAATATCTTGGCAATTAAGTGGGCCTATGAAGAGTGGTGACATTTTTTAAAAAGGGCAATTCATCCGGTGATAGTAATCACTGATCTTGTACTAAGGATCTGCTAAGCATCTGATGCCTAGACAAGCAAGGTGGTCTTTGTCCTTCAACAGACTCCACTTTTTTGCGATATATAGGCCAGAGAATAAGAATAATAAGGTGGATACCTTGTCCTGTTGTTTTCTGGGGGTGAAGATAATTCTGAACCAATTCCTATATGACAGAAAGAAAGCAGTAGTTATTGCTTCTATAAATTTGAATTGTGAGAAAGAGGTGGTAGAGGCACAGTAGGATGCCCCTGCTGCCAGTCTATTAAGTAAAATGTTTGTACCCTTGAATCTCCATCTCAAAGTTATAAATGAACATCATGATTCAGTCGTGGTCGGACACTCTTGTAGTAAACCTACCACAAATCTCTTTACTCTGTGTTGATGGTGGTCTGGGGTGCATCAGAATGTCCTAGAGTATGTAGCTACCTGTAGTGTTGTGTGCGTGCATTCTAACTGAGACTCCAAAACTCCTGAGACTCCTAATCTAGGACCCGTTGAAGCGCAGTAGCGTGAAACGGCCGTCGTCCTTCTGTTCCACATTCTCCCAGTTTACCTGCACATGTTTTGATTAAAGGACTGTTTGCATTTTGGACCGGTGAGTGCACTCCATTTTTTTCTTTGTTTTGGAGTATCATGGACTGACAGGCGTGCACCCAAGTGTCCAGCAGCAGGCATATAGGCATAACAGCTTGGAATTTCTGTGGTGGTATTAGAAATATTTAGTAGCAGTGCGATGCATCACTTTTTTTCTCTCTATATCTATAATATTCTAATTGAGACCCCTCATACTCGTCCTTCTGGGTTTCCCCACCAACCATTGGTGATATCTAGTAGACCTTGGACTCATTTATGGGTAGATTTCATCACCAACTTACGCATAGCTGCAGGTAATACATTTATTTTGGTGGTGGACAGGTTCAGCAAGATGTCTCATTTTATTGTGCTATCCGTTTTACCAAATGCCAAGACCTTGGAGCAAATTTTGATCAATGAAATCGTAAAATTACATGGAATTCCTACTAAATTGCTTCTGACCTTGAGGTGCAATTTATGTCCAAATTTTGGAAAGTGTTCTTCTCTCATTTTGGGATCCATTTGTCATTTTCCTCAGGTTTTCATTCACAGTCTAATGGGCATACCGAACATGTTAAGCAGAATCTCGAGACATATCTTAGGCGTTTTGCGTCTGAGAATCAGTAGGATAACCATTGTCATGAGTTTACTGTTAAGCCCCCATTCTTTGGGGCCTATGGGTTTCATCCTCAGTTCAGCACTTTTAAAAGGAATTATACTCCCTTGGGTGCGACGGGAGGAAAACAGGAGGCTTGTTCCTTTCCAAGTTCATGTGGATTTATTGCGTCATAAAATCAGAAGCCAAACAGAAAACAAACAGCCTTTTAGATCAGACAAAGAAAATACACATGTCCGTAGAAGGGCTTTGCTCCGCCAGGCCTGTAGGCACACAGGCTGGGGTAGTGTCCAGTTTTCAGACTCGGTCTGGGGCCAAACACACAATGACAACGTTTCGGCTAACAACGTTTCGGCTAACAAATAATATTCATAATATAAAAACTCAAAAGTCTATGGCTGTAGTAACCCGTGGCGTAGCACATAGCATGATAGATAAACAGTGATTACTGATTATGGTACATACAGTGGGGAAAAGTATTTAGTCATCCACCAATTGTGCAAGTTCTCCCGCTTAAAAAGATAAGAGACGTAATTGGCATGATAGGTAGACCACAACTATGAGATTCAAAATGAGAAAACAAATCCAGAAAATCACCTTGTCTGATTTATCAAGATTTATTTTGCAAATTATGGTGGAAAATAAGTATTTGGTCACCTAAAAACATGCAAGATTTCTGTCTTTCACAGACCTGTAACTTCTTCTTTAAGAGGCTCCTCTGTCTTCCACTAATTACCTGTTGTAATCGCACCTGTTTGAATTTATCAGTATAAAAGACACCTATCCACATCCTCAAACAGTCACACTCCAAACTCCACTATGGTGAAGACCAAAGAGCTGTCAAAGGACACCAGAAACAAAATTGTAGACCTGCACCAGGCTGGGAAGACTGTATCTGCAATAGGAAAGCAGTTTGGTATGATGAAATCAACTGTGGGAGCAATAATAAGAAAATGGAAGTCATATAAGACCACTGATAACCTCCCTTGATCTGGGGCTCCACGCAACATTTCACCCTGTGGGGTCAAAATGATCACAAGAATGGTGAGCAGAAATCCCAGAACCATACAGGGGGACCTAGTGAATGACCTGCATAGAGCTGGGACAACCTTAACAAAGGCTACCATCAGTAACACACTATGCTGCCAGGGACTCAGACACTGAAGTACCTGATGTGTCCCCCTGCTTAAGCCAGTACATGTCCTGGCCAGTCTGGAGTTTGCTAAACAGCATTTGGATTATCCAGAAGAGTATTGGGAGAATGTCATGTGATCTGATGAAACAAAGTAGAACAGTTTGGTAGAAACAAAATTCGTCGTGCTTGGAGGAGACAGAAAGCTGAGTTGAATCCAAAGAGCACCATACCTACTGCGAAGCATGGGGGTGGCAACATCATGCTTTCGGGCTGTTTCTCTGCAAACGGACCAGGATGACTGATCTGGGTACATGAAATAATTAATGGGGCCATGTATCGTGAGATTTTCAGTGCAAACCTCCTTCCATCAGCAAGGGCATTGAAGATGAAACAAGGATGAGTCTTTCAGCATAATAATGATACTAAGCACACCGCCAGGGCAACGAAGGAGTGGCTTCATAAGAAGCATATGAAGGTCCTGGAGTGGCCTAGCCAGTCTCCAGATCTCAACTCCATAGAAAACCTTTGGAGGGAGTTGAAAGTCCATGTTGCATTGTCACAGGCCCAAAACATCACTGCTCTAGAGGAGATCTGCATGGAGGAATGGGCCAACATACCAACAACAGAGTATGGCAACCTTGTGAAGACTTACAAAAAACGTTTGACCTCTGCCATTGCCAAAAAATATATATAACAAAATATTGAGGTGAACTTTTATTAATGACCAAATACTTATTTTCCACCATAATTTGCAAAATACATCTAGCCAAATCAGATAAGGTGATATTCTGGATTTGTTTTCCCATTTTGACTCTCATAGTTGTGGTCTACCTATGATGTCAATTACAGGCCTCTCTCATCTTTTTAAGTGGGAGAACTTGCACAATTGATGGCTGACTAAATACATTTTTCCCCACTGTACAACTCTTGCAAAAATTAAGAGACCACTGCAAAATGTTCAGTTTGTCTGATTTTTCTGTTTATACGTATATTTTTGAGTAAAATGTAAATTGTTCTTTTATTCTATAAACTTCTGACAACGTCTCCGAATTTCCAAGCAATAATTTTTGTATTTTTTTCTGACAAAGAAAAATGGTCAAAATTAAAAAAAACGAGGGCTTTCAGACCTCAAATAATATATACATAACTTTTGCTCCACAATAAAAAAAATATTACCCCCCACAGACCAAGGGGCAACTGGTACCATACTGTATATAGAATAACTTTCACAGAGGGTGTGATCGGAGAATAATAATATGATCCCCACAACAGTACTATATAAAATAACAATTTTTATTAAATATTAATAACAATAAAAGCATATGAGTTACTACGTAGAGAGAAAGGTACAAATCCTCAAAAAGGAGGGACTGTTAGCCTGAGTTAAGCACCACAACACCAGGTCAAACAAACTAGCCAATAACCACTAAATATTACTAAATGTGTGATGGGAGAAAATACTAGTACAATCTAACATATCCTAGTTCTATTGGGCTCTCAGGGAGTCTCCATATAGATACCAATAGGTTGTCAGTACCAGTGCCCCTAATAGGGAAATGCATAAAATCATGCCATAATTCCCACCCACTACCATATGCAGCAAAACATGGCAATGTAGTAAAAAGGTATGTTACCTATTAATGGACTTGGTGTGTGCTCCTCGGCGTCCCTCTGCCCCGACGCGCGTTTCGCAGTAGCTTCTTCTGGAGGCGTGTTAGGGCAGGGGGTGAGCCGGTTTATATGTAATAAGCCTACCGTTTATTGGTCAATATTAATGGTGGAACCCTCTACAGCTGTGCGGGAGTGAAACACTGCGTGTTGTGGGTAGTTGCTGTACGGCAAGATGATGACAGCTTCCGCCCCCTGTACGGAGATCGGAAGTGCCGCACAGCAATCCCCAATGCATGTGCCGTACAGACGCTCCAGCCCACTGAGCAACCCCTGTACGGAAAGCAGAAATACCGGAAGTGCTCATGAGCCGAGCGCTGTACGGACAAGGGGAACAGCAGGAGAAAGGGAAACAGCAGGAGAAAGCGGCGCATGCTCCAATGTGCGGATCCAGCAAAAAATGGTGAGTCGGATCGCGGACTTGGAGTCAGGAGTGTCGGGTCGTCCAAGTCCAACTCCGCTACTCCGTTCTCCAGTTGTCTGTTAGCCGCCCTCTCCTCTGGTCCCCCATATGGTCATGCGCACATCCTGACATAAAGGGAGAAGGAATAAAGATACCAAAGTAAAATAAGTGCTACGTGTATAGATGTGAACCTACATGCATACAGGATCTCGTGCATAAATATTATGTTGTGTTCTATGATAACGCTAGAAAAAACTCCTAGCACGGATACTACCCCTAATATAATAATGAGTTAACTCTGAGGTGAACTAAAAAGTGCGACCTTTTATGTGCCAAAAGAATGTCCTAAATGGGCCATAAATATAGTGCCCAAAATACAATATATAAAAACATACAGTGATATACACAATATATTAATACATACATATCATATGGTAAGAAGCACTAAGTGCTAAAAAAGCTTGTATAAACTATTATGTGAAACCAGGTTATGTGCAATTATTATGCATATGATTATTGTGTTGTGATATAGTCTATAATATAGTTTGAGCTAAGTTTTACTAAATAGAGTGTTTAATCTTCTGCATACAGGTTATTTTGAACATCTTTTTCTTTTTCTTACAATACCATGGTTACAATAGCACTATGCATTTATCTGTCTCAAAACAGTGAGATTTTTTCATACTATATAGACTGGTAAAAGCTTGTATTGCACTCAGCAACTGATTTAATTTATTTGTAGCCAGGCACTTACATTTTTTATGTAAAAAGAAAGGATACCTGTTTCATATACATCGAATCATAAAAGCACTAACTGCATCCATTGTTGGTGCTCTATACAAACTATATGTTTTTGTGAAAAAAAATATTTTTTGTACGCTCCAAGTATGTACTTTAGTTATGAAATTTGGTTCATCATTTGAGTATAACTAATCCTGTGGTTTAAGCTCTCTTTTGGTGTCTACCCACTAATGGCAAAAAATTACTTTAAAAAAATTGTATGTTAATAATTGCTAATAAAATTATCTTTTTTTTTAAAAAAAAATACTACTTGGTATATGCTTTCGTATGTTATAGGTAGTATTAACCCATTACTTGTCAAATTAGCAATTTTCATTTTTTTTTTTAAATGACAGATTTTTAATGATTTTGGGTCCTAAAGAATCAGAAACATAATTTGCCAAATTTTTACAAGTACGGATTTTTCAGAAAAGGGTGTCCCAATATTCAATTAAAAATGACAATGACATGATTTCCTGTTTTGAAAACATTCATTTTACAAACACAACACAAATAATTGGACTTAATTATAATATAATAATTTGCTAGAAGCAAAAAATTAGGCATCCCAAAAAAAGGACATTGGTAGATAAAGGGTTAAATGTATGCTGCCAAATGCAGCAAGTCTTACAAAAAATGAATGAATTGGAGAATCTTATGTTGGCATCAGAATACAATGTGGTGAGCATTACCTGGCTGGATGAAAGCCATGATGGGATGACAAATATAGAGGGGTACACTACATTTAGAAAGAAAGACAATTAAAGGTGGATGGGTGTGTGTTTTCATTAAATCCAACTTAAGACCAGTGCTCAATGACGACATTGTGGGGAGCGTGGACTATGTAGAGTCAGTATGGTTCAATGTACATGGGGATAGCAATAATGGAAAGCTGCTTATTGGTGCTTACTATAGGCCTCATAGTATAGATGAACAGGTAGAGGATGTAATGCTGCAACAAACTAAAAAGGCAGGAAATAACAATAGGGTCCATTTTACGGGGGATTTTAACTATTCAGACATTCAATGAGACATAGAATCTTCTGGATGTGCTAAAAGTTGCAAGTTCTTATTCGCAGTTCAAAAGAATTACCAACCAGGGGAGATAATCTGCTGGATCTGTTTCTGTTAACTAGACCAGATACAATTTCAGGGAGCATTTGGGATTCAGTGACCATAACATGGTAAGTTTCAATGTAATAGTCAATAAACATTCCTAATGAGAAATGCAAAAACCTGGAACTTTAGGTAAGCTGATTTCAACAAATTAAGGGAAGAGTTTAATCGTGTAGACTGGGGCCATGTTATGGTAACTGGGGATACCAAACATAAACGGGGCATGTTGAAAGATATACTACTAGAATCCTGTAGAAAATGTATACACTCTGGTAATAAAATGTCCGAAAATAAAAAAAAACATTATGGATAGATAAGTCAAAGTAGTAAAACATGGCACTCATACAATGAAGGACAGGAGGTGCTCAAGTAGGGCATCCAGCCCGAGGTATCCAAAACAGAAAAGAAACTTGGCACTCCAATGAAAGTGTAGCTTGAAAAAGTATTAATTTATTGTGCATCCAACAGGCAAAAAAGTTGAACGTTTTCAGTCCACATCCGGACCTTCATCAGAACAAATTACTTGTTTTGTAGATAATGTTATTATCCTGCAGTTTGCGGATCCACAAAAGATTTCAAAATGCCTAGATGCCGCGGTGAGTACTGTGTGTGTCAGCGCATGGAGATATGTAACCGAGGTCACGGAAATCAGCGCTAAGCAAGTAATTTGTTCTGATGAAGGTCTGATGAATACTTTTTCAAGCAACACTTCCATTTGAGTGCCAAGTTTCTTTTCAATAATGGATAAATAATACAGTACACAGCTTAATAAGACAAAAACAAAGGGCATTCAAAATCTTGAAAGCCAAGAATACTGAAATAGCATCTCAGGATATACAGATCTCAGTAAGAAATGCAAAAAAAAAAATCAAGCTACTTAAATAAGTCACCAGTGACATTAAAATAAATCCCCCAGAAATGTATAAATATATGCCAAAAGGAAAAAAACAGATGGTATTGGACCCTTAAAAAATTCTAATAACAAGATAATTATAGAGGACAAAGAAAAGGCTGAGATATTAAACAGGCACTTTTAATCCGTATTTACCAATGAACTGTCTCTTCCGGGAATCATTCAGGGATCATTGAACAAGGCAAAAATCAAAGTTCACCTACTGATATAACTAGTTTAACACAAAAAGAAGTATGCATGCATCTGAGCAAAATAAACATTGACAAACCTCCTGGCCCAGATGACATTCATCCACGGATACTGAGGGAATTGAGCTCAGTAGCTGACAGACTGATGTATCTCATATTCTTAGACTCTCTTGTAACATTGATGGTGCCACAGGATTGGAGGATGGCTCACGTGGTACCGATATTTAAGAAAGGTAAGAAGGTGGATCCAGTCAACTACTGTCTGGTAAGTCTGACATCAGTAGTGTGCAAAGTATTTGAGGGCATTATAAGAGATGAGCTACAGAAATGTATTGCAGAGAATAATATAATAATAATTGACAACCAGCATGGATTCATGAAGAATAATCAACATGTTGGGTTTCTTTGAAGCGGTAAGTGAAAATCTGGATGTTTCATAATGCGGCTGATGTGATTTATCTGGACTTTGCAAAGGCATTTGACACTGTACCACCAATTCTATTTAAGCTCTTTATTAATGACCTGTGGATGGAATTGAGAGAAAAGTGTCATTTTTTGATGACGACACCAAACTAGGTAGGATATTAGAATCTGACCTTAACATTAAAATATTGCAAAACAATCTGGATAAGATGACTGAATGAACAAACACTTGGCAAAAGAGCTTTAATGTAGATAAATGTAGAGTAATGCATCTGCAACTGAGTAATCTTATTGCTGCATACACATTAAATAGGAGTATACTCAGGACTACAGAACAGGAGAAAGACTTGGGTATTCTGGTTACAAGTGAGCTGAGGAGTAGTACTCAATGTCAGGCAGTAGCTGCAAAAGCAAAGCAAGATTTTAGAGTGTATAAAAAGAGAGATAAAATCCCGCTATCCCAACTTATTGTTGTTGTTAATCACTGGTGAGGACACATCTAGAATATTGTATCCTGCTTTGGGCTCCACATTTTAAAAAGTATATGGAGAAGCTAGAGTCAGTTCAAAGGCGAGCTACTAGATTGTTAAAAGGGAAGAAGGGCCTCTCATATGAGGAGAGGTTGGAAAAGTTGGGCTTGTTTAGCTTAGAAAAAATATGTCTCAGAGGAGATCTCAATTATATTTATAAATACATGTGTGGTCAGTACAAAAGACAGGCACATGACTTATTCCTTCCAAAGACCATACTAAGGACAAGGTGGCACTCATTATGGGTGGAAGACAGGCAATTCTGGCAGCTAAATAGGAAAGGGTTCTTCATTGTTAGAGCAGTCAGAATGTGGAATGTCTTACCACAAGAGGTAGTAATGGCCGACTCTGTAACAGCTTTTAATAAGGGCTGGACGATTTCCTCAGTACACATAACATTGTGGGTTATAGTTAATTTAATGACAAAATGTATAATAGGTTGAGGAAGGTTGAACTTGATGGACCTTGGTCCTGTTTCAACCTATATAACTATGTATAAAAAATATGAAAGGAGTAGTCACATTTAAAGGGATAGTCTCAAATAAAGGGGAAGTGACAATGTCCTCGGAAGCATGATAAATTGTGCAATGGGCATTTACTAATTTTTATATAAATGAAAAAATATATGTATAAAAAATAAAACAAATAGCATGTACCAGATGAGAAAGTAACTGTGGAGCTTGCACTGGTAAAAAAATAAAACCTACAGTATATGAAAACACAAAGGTGCAGATCCACCATGTAAACAAGATACATAAGGAACCACCTTATAACCACCATAACAGTAACACATCTACAAACGTGCACATACTTACAGTTAGGTCCATATATATTTGGACAGAGACAACATTTTTCTAATTTTGGTTATAGACATTACCACAATGAATTTTAAACAAAACAATTCAGATGCAGTTGAAGTTCAGACTTTCAGCTTTCATTTGAGGGTATCCACATTAAAATTGGATGAAGGGTTTAGGAGTTTCAGCTCCTTAACATGTGCCACCCTGTTTTTAAAGGGACCAAAAGTAATTGGACAGATTCAATAATTTTAAATAAAATGTTCATTTTTAGTACTTAGGTTGAAAACCCTTTGTTGGCAATGACTGCCTAAAGTGTTGAACTCATGGACATCACCAGACGCTGTGTTTCCTCCTTTTTGATGCTCTGCCAGGTCTTCACTGCGGTGGTTTTTTAGTTGCTGTTTGTTTGTGGCCTTTCTGTCTGAAGTTTAGTCTTTAACAAGTGAAATGCTGCTCAATTGGGTTTAGATCAGGTGACTGACTTGGCCATTCAAGAATATTTCACTTCTTTGCTTTAATAAACTCCTGGGTTGCTTTGGCTTTATGTTTTGGGTCATTGTCCATCTGTAGTATGAAACGACGACCAATCAGTTTGGCTGCATTTGGCTGGATCTGAGCACACAATATGTCTCTGAATACCTCAGAATTCATTCGGCTGCTCCTGTCCTGTGTCACATCATCAATAAACACTAGTGACCCAGTGCCACTGGCAGCCATGCATGCCCAAGCCATCACACTGCCTCCGCCGTGTTTTACAGATGATGTGGTATGCTTTGGATCATGAGCTGTACCACGCCTTCGCCATACTTTTCTCTTTCCATCATTCTGGGAGAGGTTGATCTTGGTTTCATCTGTCCAAAGAATGTTCTTCCAGAACTGTGCTGGCTTTTTAAGATGTTTTTTAGCAAAGTCCAGTCCAGCCTTTTTATTCTTGATGCTTATGGGTGGCTTGCACCGTGCAGTGAACCCTCTGTATTTACTTTCATGCAGTCTTCTCCTTATGGTAGATTTGGATATTGATACGCCGACCTCCTGGAGAGTGTTCTTCACGTGGTTGGCTGTTGTGAAGGGGTTTCTCTTCATCATGGAGATTATTCTGCGATCATCCACCACTGTTGTCTTCCGTGGGCGCCCAGGTCTTTCTGCATTGATGAGTTCACCAGTGCTTTCTTTCTTTCTCAGGATGTACCAAACTGTAGATTTTGCCACTCCTAATATTGCAGCAATTTCTCGGATGGGTTTTTTCTGTTTTCGCAGCTTAAGGATGGCTAGTTTCACCTGCATGGAGAGCTCCTTTGACCGCATGTTTACTTCACAGCAAAACCTTCCAAATGCAAGCACCACACCTCAAATCAACTCCAGGCCTTTTATCTGCTTAATTGAGAATGACATAACGAAGGGATTGCCCACACCTGTCCATGAAATAGCCTTGGAGTCAATTGTCCAATTACTTTTGGTCCCTTTAAAAACAGGGTGGCACATGTTAAGGAGCTGAAACTCCTAAACCCTTCATCCAATTTTAATGTGGATACCCTCAAATGAAAGCTGAAAGTCTGAACTTCAACTGCATCTGAATTGTTCTGTTTAAAATTCATTGTGGTAATGTCTATAACCAAAATTAGAAAAATGTTGTCTCTGTCCAAATAAATATGGACCTAACTGTATATGAGTTAAATGATACCAAATTACAATAGATTTCTAAACCGGAACAAACAATTAGGAAAATCAACAAGGGTAAGGGGCCAATAACGGTCAAATGGTGGTGCTTTCACCATGCATAGTTGGGTGGCAGAATGCAAGGCGGTTAGAAAGAGTCCAGCCATAGTGCTGGATCAATGCACCCTAGTGGGTCAGCTGGGTTCCTGACGATCAATATATTATGCACTAGTGGAGAGAACCTAGGTCTCAGCCTCTAGCAGACAAATTATTATCCAACAAGATACAAAAATATAACCCATCTATTGGGAAACCATATAGAAATTTAAATGACGTCACTGTTATGGGATTTGACAAAAGTGGGGTATTATATTAACCCCTTTCCAACATATGACATGTTGGTGCATCATATACTGGCTCCCTAACTTTGTGAGCCAGCATCATTCCAGGCTGATGATGGCTGTGTTATTCAGCCATCATCTGCCTCTTAAAGCCACCGCTACTGTTAACATGTAGCAAAATTGCAATACAATGCAATAAGAGGCAATCAAAACATTGTATCTCCCTCAAAATGGTATCAGTAAAAACATCTGCTCTGAGTGCAAAAAATAAGTTTGGAAAAAGCAAAAGCAACATTTTTTTTTCTAACAAATTTCCACATTCTTTTCACCACTTGATATCTGCATAATCGTAGTGACGTGGAGAATTATATTGCCAGGTCAGTTTTACCATATAGTTAACATTGCAAATAAAAATAAAAAAAATAATATAAAAAACTTTTCCTGTTAATTTAACTCATTTGCAATTTTTCGCCCACTTTCCAGTGTGTCACATGACAAAATAAATAGTATAATTCAGAAGCACAACTTGTCATGCAAAAAAAGCCCTTATATGGTTATTATGGCTTTTGGAAGAAGGGGAGGAGAAAGATGAATCAAAACAGAAAATCACCCAGTCATGAAGGGGTTAAAGTGAACCTGTCAGCAGTTTTGACTGATAAGAGTTATGGTCATCACCTTTTAGGGCTTATATACAGCATTCTATAATACTGTATATATTCCCCCAACCCGACCTGTAAAAGAAGAAAAATAATTTTTATTTTACTCAGAGCAAAGTACTGCAGTGTGCAGGCACCGGAAAAGGTCAAAGAGCCCCAGCACCAGCAACAGGGCAGAGAAGTACGCCTGCACAGGAGGGCAGTGCCGAGGAGACTGTGTGGATGATGCAGGGACGCGTCATGCACAAGAAGCAAGCAGGAGGGCGGCATCACAAGCAGATGAGAGGTGCCGGACCAAGAAGAGCGATACCCCTCAGACCGGGCCGCCCCGCAGGTGAGTTCAATGTACCCCTTTCGATATTAGATCTTCCTCAGAAGGGGTGCATAAAGATCTGCACTATGCACTTTTACCTTAATGAGCTGTTTATTTCACAATATTGGTTGTAAAAAAGCTTTTTTAGGATGTGGTATACTCAGTGTTGTCTTTTAGGGCACAGATTCAGTACACTTTTTGTCCAGTGTTTGCTTTATTCCATCCTCTGTATTTTCCGCTTTTATCTCCAATTACTTTATATTTATTTTTGAGAATTTTATGTAAATTAATAAAATTATGTACTTGGTTTGCAACCTTGTGTCGGAGAACTTTGTTTTTTCTACAATATTTTTTACAAGCTCTATCAACCAGGGAGAAGAAAACCGTACCAGGTATACCACATTAACCTGCTGAAACCGTAGCAAGACAGGGATCCGGTGGAAGCAACATGCCTAGGGGCCAATCTTGATGCCGGGGTTGAGGATGTCACAGTGGCAGAGACACTATCGCCAGTCCAGAAGCAACAATGCTGTGAGTTGCTTCAGAGGACCTGGGACCTGTTTACAGAGTTACGAGGATGTACGCAGGTTGTGGAGCATAAAATGTGAGAGTGAATCGAAAGCCGTATTGGATTCCTGAAGCCTTCTACGAGGTGATCTCTGAGGAGATGAGGAGAATGATGAGCCTGGGCATCATCAAGGAGTCAAAGAGTGGTTGGTCCAGCCCTATTGTCCTTGTGCCAAAGCCTGATGGACAGTGGCACTTCTGTTATGACTACAGGAAGCTGAGATGTCCTATTTCGACACCTATCCGATGCCCGGGGTTGATGAGGAGCTACAGCTACGTTACAGAGAGCCATGGACCGGATCCTAGCCTCTCACAAGATGTACGCTGCCGCTTATCTGAATGACATTGTGATCTTCCGCCTGGATTGGGGAAGTCACCTGCAGAACATCCAGGTGGTACATGATGCACCGAGGAAGGCAGGGTTTACCACAAACTCAAAGAAGTGCACCCTGGGGAAAGACGAGGCAAAATACTTGGGTTACATTATCAAGAGGGACGAAATAAATAGTAAATAGACAAGGTGGAGGCAATCCAAAAGTGGCCACAACCGGTCTCCAAAAAGCAAGTCAGGGCATTTCTTGGAAATGTGGGATACTACTGGCGATTTACTCCAAATTTCACCATGATGGCCACCCCCCTGATGGAACTTCTTAAGGACACAAAGACCTCGATGGATAAATGGTCATCTGTAGCAGAAATGGCTTTCCAAGAGTTGAAGCTCGCCCTGTGCATACAGCTGGTTTTGGTCACACCAGATTTTACTAAGGAGTTTGTGCTCCAGACAGACGCCTCCAACATTGGGGTGGAGCTGTGTTGTCCCAGGAGATAGAAGGGTATGAACATCCAGTCCTATACCTGAGTAGGAAACTCTCCTCCTGTGACAAGAACTATTCCATAGTAGAAAAGAAATGCTTGGCCATTATGTGGGCAATTGACACCCTGAGATACTACCTGTTAGGCAGGAAGTTCAGGCTAGTGTCAGATTATGCACCTCGGAGATTGATTAAGGAAAGGAAGGAGGAGAATGCCTGGGTGACTAGATGGTTTTTAGTGCTCCAGGCCTTTAATTTTCACATCGAGCACAGGCCAGGGAAGCTGCATGGGAATGCAGGTACCCTGCCCAGACTCCCTTGTTTAATTAGTGAAGGTGCCAAAACCCCTGGCTTTGGGCAGGGGTGTGTGTGTGTGTGTGACAAAATCACTGATAAAGTTCTGGAGTGGAGATATGTTTCACTGCTCTTAATGGCGTCAGTGATATTAAAATCAGAGATTTTCCTCCAGTACGCTAAGGCCATGTGCACACGTTCAGTATTTTTCACGTTTTTTTCGCTATAAAAAATTGATAAAATCGCGAAAAAAACGCTTACATATGCCTCCTATTATTTACAGTGTATTCCGCATTTCTAGTGCAAATGTTGCTTTTTTTTCCGCAAAAAAATCGCATTGCGGAAAAAAGCAACATGTTCATTAAATTTGCGGAATTGCAAGGATTCTGCACACCTAGGAATGCATTGATCTGCTTACTTTCCGCATGGGGCTGTGCACACCATGCGGGAAGTAAGCAGATTATGTGCGGTTGGTACCCAGGGTGGAGGAGAGGAGACTCTCCTCCATGGACTGGGCACCATATAATTGGTAAAAAAAAAGAATTAAAATAAAAAATAGTCATATCCCTCTGATGGCCCCGGTGTCTTCCCGCCTCTCAGCGCTGCATGCTCCACTTCCATTCCTATAGATGCTCTGTGTGAAGGACCTGCGATGACATCGCCGTCTTGTGATTGGTCGCGTGACCACTCATGTGACCGCTCACGTGACCGCTCACGTGACCGCGACGTCATCGGAGGTCCTGCACACACACACCATCTATAGGAACGGACGCCGCTGAGGAGATCGGCTGTTTGCAGGTAAGTATAACCCTTTTTTTTATTTTTTTTATTTTTTTTAAACATTCTATCTTTTACTATAGATGCTGCTTAGGCAGCATCTATAGTAAAAAGTTGGTCACACTTGTCAAACACTATGTTTGACAAGTGTCACCAACCTGTCAGACAGTTTTCCAAGCGATGCTACAGATCGCTTGGAAAACTTTAGCATTCTTCAAGCTAATTTCGCTTGCAAAATGCTAAAAAAAGCGAAAAACTGGGAAAAAAACGCAAAAAAAAATGCAGATTTCTTGCAGAAAACTTCCGGTTTTCTTAAGGAAATTTCTGCAAGAAATCCTGACGTGTGCACATACCCTATGTTAAGGACTGGCGGAACGCACCAAGTACAAGATGAAGTGGAGCTAGGTGCGTTCGCAGTCCGAGGTCCACCGTGCAGATAAAAACCCCGCTGCTAGTAAAGACGGACTATATGGCGGTACTATAAGAATACACACATGGGTTAACTTCACCCTGTGTGAAGGAAGCGACCCTGTTGCGTCACAGGACCGCGGTACCGCACATAGAGCGCAAGCAAGGAGTCACTAATCTCAAACCCGAGACTGAGGATTTGAGTTCAGAAGACCCCATGCGCTCGACACCGCAACTGAGGTGTCAGAGGAACATAAATAATAATATAAAGGCACAAGAGTGCGTGCGGTGCCGCCCTGACGGACGCCACTAACCACCCAGGCTTGGGTCAGGAAAGCGCAGAGCAAGCGCACGGCGCCGTACTGGCGGACACAGCAACTGGTAGCTGTAATGTGTGTTACGTGCTGTTGGATAAGTCGGGCGCTAGATAGCAAACATACACCTTCCGCGAACAGTCATTCAATAGGGAGGGTTATTTAAAGAGCGACTTTCACTCACAACACACACACATAATTACAAGACAATACTAGCGCATGGCCGTGCGGTCATGCGCAGCTTATATAGTTGCAGCACAGGAAGCTGCTACCGAAGTTTTGCCCTTTCAGGACCTTCCAGGAGGACCAATGGGATGTGCTGCAATACCTGAGCATGTGACCCTCGATCTCCAACGAGAGATCCTGCCCTGGGCATGCTCAGACAGAGAAAAGCAGGACTTAGATCCAGAAACGTCCACTCGCCGCTGCCTAGCACTGGCTTCAATGGCAGAAGCAGGAAAAGCAGCAGTAACTCTTCGCACAGAGTCAGACTGAGCGAGACGCTGGGATCGACGTCCCTGCTGAACAGACTCCACTGCGGCTGGAGAAGAATGGGAGACCGCAGCGGAGATGGATCAAGATTCCCCCTGTGCAGCAGAGGAAACTCGACTCCTAACATTACCCCCCCTCCTAGGCCCCCCCCCTCCTTGGGCCTCGCTACATTCGAAGGCAGCAATGAGCTGCGGGGCCCGAATGTGCTCAACAGGCTCCCAGGACCTGTCCTCGGGGCCATAACCCTTCCAGTCCACCAAATAAAATTTTTTGCCACATACCACCTTGCACCCCAAAATAGCGTTCACCTCATAATCGTCCGTAGACGAACCCGATGTCCCAGCAGATGACTCGGAAAACCGGGACATATACACGGGTTTCAAGAGGGACACATGAAAGGTGTCAGTGATACCCAGGCGTGGCGGAAGGGCCAAACGATAGACCACAGGATTAACCTGCTCGAGGACCTTGAACGGACCCAAGTAGCGAGGAGCAAATTTAGTGGACTCAACTCGCAGCTTGATGTTACGGGCGGAGAGCCACACCAAGTCGCCAGAAACAAAGGTCGGAGCGGGGCGCCGATGAGCATCGGCGGAGGACCTCATTCTCTCCTTAGAGGCCCGAATGGCATCCTGAGTGCGGTCCCAAATATCCCGTGCCTCCACAGCCCAGTCTGCCACCCTGGAGTCGGCGGAAGACACGGGCATAGGCACAGGTACCCGTGGATGCTGACCATAGTTGAGGAGGAATGGGGTTTGTCCAGTGGAGTCGGCTACGGCGTTGTTCAGTGCAAACTCTGCCCATGATAGCAAGGATGCCCAGTCATCCTGCCTGGCTGAAACAAAATGTCGCAGGTATGTGACCAAGGTCTGGTTGGCCCTCTCTACCAACCCATTCATCTCGGGATGGTAAGCGGAAGAGAGATTCAACTCTATACTGAGAAGACGACAAAGCTCTCTCCAAAACTGAGACGCAAACTGGGGACCCCGGTCACTGACAATTTTGTCAGGCATACCATGTAGGCGGAAGATGTGTTTAATGAACAACGCTGCCAAGGCCCGTGCAGAAGGTAACCATGGTAGCGGCACCAAATGCACCATTTTTAAGAAATGATCGGTGATGACCCAAATGATGGTACAGCCGCGAGACTTGGGTAAACCCACGACAAAGTCCATCCCGACCATCTCCCAGGGCCTATCTGCCACCGGCAAGGGATAGAGCAACCCAGCTGGCCTTTGACGCGGAGATTTATTTTTGGCGCAGGAGACACACGCCAGAATATAATCCCTGACATCCCCGACCATATGCGGCCACCAGTACGTCCTCACCAGTAGCTCAGATGTCCTCTTTGTCTCAAAGTGTCCACCCACCCTGGACGAATGAGCCCAAGAGAGAACCTCCGGTCGCAAATTAATGGGCACAAAAGTCTTGCCCGGAGGCACAGACTCTAGCGAAACTGGCGCTACGGTTCTCAGGCTCTCGGAAGGGACAATAAGCCGAGGCTCCTCTTCCTCCTCCTCAGTTGACATAAGGGAGCGAGAGAGAGCGTCAGCACGGATATTCTTCTCCCCGGCGAGATAATGAAGGGAAAAGTGGAACCGGGAGAAGAACAGGGACCATCTGGCCTGGCGAGAATTTAGCCGCTGGGCTGTTTGCAAATAGACCAAATTTTTGTGGTCCGTGTAAATTTGTAAGGGAAACCGCGCACCTTCCAGAAGGTGTCTCCACTCCGAAAAGGCCAACTTCATTGCTAGCAACTCCCTGTCCCCGATGGAGTAGTTTCTCTCCGCTGGTGTGAAGGTCTTAGAGAAGAAGAAGCATGGATGCTTCCGACCTTGAGCATCTTTTTGATAGAGGACTGCTCCAGCACCAACGGACGAGGCATCCACCTCCATTAGGAATGGCTTATCCACATCGGGACGATGTAAGATGGGAGCGCTAGCAAAGTGGGACTTAATAGAAGTGAAGGCCTTGGAGACCTCTTCCGACCACAATTTGGGGTTCACTCCCTTCTTGGTGAGGGCCACCAAGGGAGCTACCAGAGTTGAGAAGTGGGGAATGAACTGGCGGTAATAGTTTATGAACCCCATAAAGCGCTGCACCGCTTTAAGAGAATGGGGCTCTTGCCAGTCCATCACAGCCTGTAGTTTGGCAGGATCCATAGCCAATCCCCGGGCGGAGATGATATAGCCCAGGAAAGGTAAGGACTCCTGCTCAAACACACACTTCTCCAACTTCGCATAAAGAGAATTTGCCCGTAGGAGGTTGAAGACTCTGCCAACATCTCTCCGGTGGGAGTCAATATCTGGAGAAAAGATGAGGATATCATCCAGATAGACTACAACCGAGGTGGAAAACATATGCCGGAAGATGTCGTTGACAAAGTCTTGGAAAACGGCAGGTGCATTACAGAGCCCGAAGGGCATCACCAGATACTCATAGTGCCCATCTCTGGTGTTAAATGCCGTTTTCCATTCGTCCCCCTCACGGATGCGAATCAGGTTATAAGCACCCCGCAGATCTAGTTTAGTAAACACTCTAGCTCCCCGAAGCCTATCGAAAAGCTCAGATATCAAAGGCAAAGGGTACTTGTTCTTAACTGTGATAGCATTAAGACCCCTGTAGTCTATGCATGGACGTAGTTCTCCATTCTTCTTCTGCACGAAAATGAACCCTGCCCCAGCAGGTGACACTGACTTCCTGATGAACCCTCTTGCCAGATTCTCTTGAATGTACTGAGACATTGCCTCCATTTCCGGGAGAGATAATGGATAGACTCGACCCCGGGGAGGCTCAGCACCAGGCAAGAGATCAATAGGACAGTCATAGGGGCGATGGGGCGGAAGAGTCTCCGCTGCCTTTTTGGAGAACACGTCTGCATAAGACCAATATTGCTTGGGGAGAGAGGAAAGATCTGCGGGTACCTCTGTAGTAGCAACCTGAACGCACTCTCGATGACACCTGTTCCCACAAGATTCACCCCATCCCAGAATTCTGCCTGAGGACCACTCGATGTGAGGAGAGTGGTACCGTAACCAAGGTATCCCCAAGAGAACCTCATCAATTCCCTCAGGAATGACGAGTAGAGATATAATCTCCTGATGAGATGGTGACATGGACAGAGTAAAAGGGATAGTTTGATGTGTAATCTGTGCGGGCAGTGTCAACCCATTCACCACTCGTACTGGTACTGGTTGAGATAGCATGACCAGAGGAATTGCGTGACGTTGGGCGAAGGCAGAAGACATAAAATTGCCCTCCGCCCCAGAATCCACGCAGAGTTCTACCGAGTGAGAGGATGAGCCCAATGTTATTGTCCCCTTAAAGGACAATTTGGAGGCAAACGTCGCCGTGTCTAGTGCACCTCCACCAACTACCACTAGACGCTGACGTTTCCTTGACCGATGGAGACATCTGGAGGCAAGATGTCCTGACTGTTGGCAAAGATGACAAATCTGGAGTGCACGAGCGGTCCGGGACTTAGATCCCACTGGTGACACTACCACAGGCTCATGGGGCTCAGGAGCCTGGTCTGGAGATTCCAAAGGTTTGGCGAAGGTGGGAGCCAGCCGAAACCTCTGCCTACACTGGGCTCGCTCTAACCTCCGCTCGTGAAAACGGAGATCAATACGAGAGGATAGAGTTATTAATTCCTCCAGTGTGGCGGGGATCTCCCTAGTGGCCAGGGCGTCCTTAACGTGGTCAGCCAGCCCCCTCCAAAATATTGGAATGAGGGCTTTATCTGACCACTCCAGCTCAGATGCTAAGGTGTGGAAGTGGACGGCAAAATGACTGACCAAGGACGAGCCCTGAGTCAATGCCAACAATTGGAGCGCCGTATCATGGGTGACACGAGGTCCTAAAAAGACCTGTTTCAGAGTGCTCAGAAACAACGGAGCACTCTGCACCACATGATCGCTACGCTCCCATAGCGGCGTAGCCAACTGCAACGCCCTGTCCGATAGAAGAGACACTATAAATCCCACCTTAGCCCGCTCTGTAGGGAAAAGAGAGGCCAGAAGCTCGAGATGGATAGAGCACTGACTCACGAAACCCCTACAAGACTTACTGTCACCAGAGAACTTCTCTGGAAGCGGGAGGCGAGTTAGAGTTGGAACAGGAGCGGCAGTGGACAAGGTGGCTGCAGCAACACTAGCAGCCTGAACAGCGACAGCAGTGACATCCACAGCTGAGGTTGAACGCTCAAGAGCCGCCAACCTTCCCTCCAGCTGCTGGATGTACCGCTGTGAACGCTGATCGTCCATCATTTACTAGCCAGACCTTGGCGCTAGTATTATGTTAAGGACTGGCGGAACGCACCAAGTACAAGATGAAGTGGAGCTAGGTGCGTTCGCATTCCGAGGTCCACCGTGCAGGTAAAAACCCCGCTGCTAGTAAAGATGGACTACATGGCGGTACTATAAGAATACACACATGGGTTAACTTCACCCTGTGTGAAGGAAGCGACCCTGTTGCGTCACAGGACCGCGGTACCGCACATAGAGCGCAAGCAAGGAGTCACTAATCTCAAACCCGAGACTGAGGATTTGAGTTCAGAAGACCCCATGCGCTCGACACCGCAACTGAGGTGTCACAGGAACATAAATAATAATATAAAGGCACAAAAGTGCGTGCGGTGCCGCCCTGACGGACGCCACTAACCACCCAGGCTTGGGTCAGGAAAGCGCAGAGCAAGCGCACGGCGCCGTACTGGCGGACACAGCAACTGGTAGCTGTAATGTGTGTTACGTGCTGTTGGATAAGTCGGGCGCTAGATAGCAAACATACACCTTCCGCGAACAGTCATTCAATAGGGAGGGTTATTTAAAGAGCGACTTTCACTCACAACACACACACAATTACAAGACAATACTAGCGCATGGCCGTGCGGTCATGCGCAGCTTATATAGTTGCAGCACAGGAAGCTGCTACCGAAGTTTTGCCCTTTCAGGACCTTCCAGGAGGACCAATGGGATGTGCTGCAATACCTGAGCATGTGACCTGTTGTGAATTCTGTGGCTGAATTCACTCCTGTGGTCACAAGTGGTACTGCAGCTTCTGTGCTTCCTCCCTCAGGTGTTCTGGTGAGCTCGTTAACTGCTTCATTACTTAACTCCGCCTGATGCTGCTATCCTTGCTCCTTGTCAATGTTTCAGTGTTGGATCTGAGCTTCTCCTGATTGTTCCTGTGACCTGCTGCTCTGTATGGCTAAGTGCTTTTTGCTTTTTTGTTGCTTTTTTTCTGTTCAGCTTGTCTTTTGTTTTGCTGGAAGCTCTGAGACGCAAAGGGTGTACCGCCGTGCCGTTAGTTCGGCACGGTGGGTTTTTTTTGCCCCCTTTGCGTGGTTTTGCTTTAGGGTTTTTTGTAGACTGCAAAGTTCGCTTTACTGTCCTCGCTCTGTCCTAGAATATCGGGCCCCACTTTGCTGAATCTATTTCATCCCTACGTTTTGTCTTTTCATCTTACTCACAGTCATTATTTGTGGGGGGCTGCCTTTTCCTTTGGGGAATTTCTCTGGGGCAAGTCAGGCCTATTTTTCTATCTTCAGGCTAGCTAGTTTCTTAGGCTGTGCCGAGTTGCCTAGGTAGTTGTTAGGCGCAATCCACAGCCGCTTTTAGTTGTGTTTAGGATAGGATCAGGTGTGCAGTCTACAGAGTTTCCACGTCTCAGAGCTCGTTCTTGTATTTTTGGGTATTTGTCAGATCACTGTGTGCGCTCTGATCGCTAAGCACACTGTGTTTCTGGATTGCCTTCATAACACCTGTCATTAGCAAACATAACAGTACAAGGAGCCCAACTAATGATTCTCAATAGAGGGAAAGAAAAAGTTCTGACATCATTTTTTTTTTTTCTCAGCTCTGTGTTCACTTTTTTTTTTTCCCCCTAGACATTTGGGTGATTCTGGACACAGGTGTGGACATGGATATTCAGGGTCTGTGCTCTTCAATGGATAATCTCGTTATAAATGTACAAAAAATTCAAGATACTATTGATCAGAAATCTATGTTAGAACCAAGAATTCCTATTCCTGATTTGTTTTTTGGAGATAGAACTAAGTTTCTAAGTTTCAAAAATAATTGTAAGCTATTTCTGGCCTTGAAACCTCATTCTTCTGGTAATCCTATTCAACAGGTTTTGATTATTATTTATTTTTTGCGCGGCGACCCTCAAGACTGGGCATTTTCTCTTGCGCCAGGAGACCCTGCATTGAGTAGTGTCGATGCGTTTTTCCTGGCGCTCGGATTGCTGTACGATGAGCCTAATTCAGTGGATCAGGCTGAGAAAAATTTGCTGGCTTTGTGCCAGGGTCAGGATGATATAGAAGTATATTGTCAGAAATTTAGGAAATGGTCAGTACTCACTCAGTGGAATGAATCTGCGCTGGCAGCTTTGTTCAGAAAGGGTCTCTCTGAGGCTCTTAAGGATGTCATGGTGGGATTTCCTATGCCTGCTGGTTTGAATGAGTCTTTGTCTTTGGCCATTCAGATCGGTCGACGCTTGCGCGAGCGTAAATCTGTGCACCATTTGGCGGTACTGCCTGAGGTTAAACCTGAGCCTATGCAGTGCGATAGGACTATGACTAGAGTTGAACGGCAGGAATACAGACGTCTGAATGGTCTGTGTTTCTACTGTGGTGATTCCACTCATGCTATTTCTGATTGTCCTAAGCGCACTAAGCGGTCCGCTAGGTCTGCCGTCATTGGTACTGTACAGTCCAAATTCCTTCTGTCCATTACCTTGATATGCTCTTTGTCGTCGTTTTCTGTCATGGCGTTTGTGGATTCGGGCGCTGCCCTGAATCTGATGGATTTGGATTATGCTAAACGTTGTGGGTTTTTCTTGGAGCCTTTGCGGTGTCCTATTCCATTGAGAGGAATTGATGCTACACCTTTGGCCAAGAATAAACCTCAATACTGGGCCCAGCTGACCATGTGCATGGCTCCTACACATCAGGAAGTTATTCGCTTTCTGGTGTTGCATAATCTGCATGATGTGGTCGTGTTGGGGTTGCCATGGCTACAAACCCATAATCCAGTATTGGATTGGAATTCCATGTCAGTATCCAGCTGGGGTTGTCAGGGGGTACATGGTGATGTTCCATTTTTGTCGATTTCGTCATCCACCCCTTCTGAGGTCCCAGAGTTCTTGTCTGATTATCAGGATGTATTTGAAGAGCCCAAGTCCGATGCTCTACCTCCGCATAGGGATTGTGATTGTGCTATCAATTTGATTCCTGGTAGTAAATTCCCTAAAGGTCGATTATTTAATTTATCCGTGCCCGAACACGCCGCTATGCGTAGTTATGTGAAGGAATCCCTGGAGAAGGGACATATTCGCCCATCGTCATCACCACTGGGAGCAGGGTTCTTCTTTGTAGCCAAGAAGGATGGTTCGCTGAGACCGTGTATTGATTACCGCCTTCTTAATAAGATCACTGTTAAATTTCAGTATCCCTTGCCATTGTTATCTGACTTGTTTGCTCGGATTAAGGGGGCTAGTTGGTTCACTAAGATACATCTTCGTGGTGCGTATAATCTGGTGAGAATCAGGCAAGGAGATGAATGGAAAACTGCATTCAATACGCCCGAGGGTCATTTTGAGTATCTAGTGATGCCGTTCGGACTTGCCAATGCTCCATCTGTGTTTCAGTCTTTTATGCATGACATCTTCCGTGAGTATCTGGATAAATTCCTGATTGTTTACTTGGATGACATTTTGATCTTCTCAGATGATTGGGAGTCTCATGTGAAGCAGGTCAGAATGGTTTTTCAGGTCCTGCGTGCTAACTCTTTGTTTGTGAAGGGATCAAAGTGTCTCTTCGGTGTGCAGAAAGTTTCATTTTTGGGGTTCATCTTTACCCCTTCTACTATCGAGATGGATCCAGTTAAGGTCCAAGCCATCCAGGATTGGATTCAGCCGACATCTCTGAAAAGTCTGCAAAAGTTCCTGGGCTTTGCTAATTTTTATCGTCGCTTCATCTGTAATTTTTCTAGCATTGCCAAACCATTGACCGATTTGACCCAGAAGGGTGCTGATTTGGTTAATTGGTCTTCTGCTGCTGTGGAAGCTTTTCAGGAGTTGAAGCGTCGTTTTTGTTCTGCCCCTGTGTTGTGTCAGCCAGATGTTTCTCTTCCGTTCCAGGTCGAGGTTGATGCTTCTGAGATTGGAGCAGGGGCGGTTTTGTCACAGAGAGGTTCTGATTGCTCAGTGATGAAACCATGTGCTTTCTTTTCCAGGAAGTTTTCGCCCGCTGAGCGTAATTATGATGTGGGCAATCGAGAGTTGCTGGCCATGAAGTGGGCATTCGAGGAGTGGCGTCATTGGCTTGAGGGAGCTAGGCATCGCGTGGTGGTATTGACTGAGCATAAGAACTTGACTTATCTCGAGTCTGCCAGGCGCTTGAATCCTAGACAGGCCCGTTGGTCGTTATTTTTTGCCCGCTTCGACTTTGTGATTTCGTACCTTCCGGGCTCTAAAAATGTGAAGGCGGATGCTCTGTCTAGGAGTTTTGTGCCCGACTCTCCGGGTTTATCTGAGCCAGCGGGTATCCTCAAGGAAGGAGTCATTGTGTCTGCCATCTCCCCTGATTTGCGGCGGGTGCTGCAAAAATTTCAGGCGAATAAACCTGATCGTTGTCCAGCAGAGAAACTGTTCATCCCTGATAGGTGGACTAATAAATTTATCTCTGAACTTCATTGTTCGGTGTTGGCTGGTCATCCTGGAATCTTTGGTACCAGAGAGTTAGTGGCTAGATCCTTCTGGTGGCCATCTCTGTCACGGGATGTACGTACTTTTGTGCAGTCCTGTGGGATTTGTGCTAGGGCTAAGCCCTGCTGTTCTCGTGCCAGTGGGTTGCTTTTGCCCTTGCCGGTCCCAAAGAGGCCTTGGACACATATTTCGATGGATTTCATTTCTGACCTTCCCGTTTCTCAAAAGATGTCAGTCATTTGGGTGGTCTGTGATCGCTTTTCTAAAATGGTCCATCTGGTGCCCTTGGCTAAATTGCCTTCCTCCTCTGATTTGGTACCTTTGTTCTTTCAGCATGTGGTTCGGTTGCATGGCATTCCTGAGAATATTGTTTCTGACAGAGGTTCCCAGTTTGTTTCAAGGTTTTGGCGAGCCTTTTGTGGTAGGATGGGCATTGACCTATCCTTTTCCTCGGCTTTCCATCCTCAGACTAATGGCCAGACCGAACGAACCAATCAGACCTTGGAAACATATCTGAGATGTTTTGTTTCTGCAGACCAGGATGATTGGGTGTCCTTTTTGCCGTTGGCTGAGTTCGCCCTTAATAATCGGGCCAGCTCGGCTACCTTGGTTTCTCCATTTTTTTGCAATTCTGGGTTCCATCCTCGTTTCTCTTCAGGAGACAGGTTGAGTCTTCGGACTGTCCTGGTGTGGATTCTGTGGTGGATAGGTTGCAGCAGATCTGGACTCAGGTAGTGGACAATTTGATCTTGTCCCAGGAGAAAGCTCAACTTTTCGCTAATCGCAGACGCCGTGTGGGTCCCCGACTTCGTGTTGGGGATCTGGTTTGGTTATCTTCTCGTCATATTCCTATGAAGGTTTCCTCTCCTAAATTTAAACCTCGTTTTATTGGTCCGTATAGGATTTCTGAGGTTCTCAATCCTGTGTCTTTTCGTTTGACCCTCCCAGACTCCTTTTCCATACATAATGTATTCCATAGGTCGTTGTTGCGGAGATACGTGGCACCTATGGTTCCATCTGTTGAGCCTCCTGCCCCGGTTTTGGTGGAGGGGGAATTGGAGTATATTGTGGAGAAGATTTTGGATTCTCGTGTTTCTAGACGGAAACTCCAGTATCTGGTTAAATGGAAGGGTTATGCTCAGGAAGATAATTCCTGGGTTTTTGCCTCTGATGTTCATGCTTCCGATCTTGTTCGATGCGGCTCATCCTGGTCGGCCTGGGGGCTCTGGTGAGGGTTCGGTGACCCCTCCTCAAGGGGGGGTACTGTTGTGAATTCTGTGGCTGAATTCACTCCTGTGGTCACAAGTGGTACTGCAGCTTCTGTGCTTCCTCCCTCAGGTGTTCTGGTGAGCTCGTTAACTGCTTCATTACTTAACTCCGCCTGATGCTGCTATCCTTGCTCCTTGTCAATGTTTCAGTGTTGGATCTGAGCTTCTCCTGATTGTTCCTGTGACCTGCTGCTCTGTATGGCTAAGTGCTTTTTGCTTTTTTGTTGCTTTTTTTCTGTTCAGCTTGTCTTTTGTTTTGCTGGAAGCTCTGAGACGCAAAGGGTGTACCGCCGTGCCGTTAGTTCGGCACGGTGGGTTTTTTTTGCCCCCTTTGCGTGGTTTTGCTTTAGGGTTTTTTGTAGACTGCAAAGTTCGCTTTACTGTCCTCGCTCTGTCCTAGAATATCGGGCCCCACTTTGCTGAATCTATTTCATCCCTACCTTTTGTCTTTTCATCTTACTCACAGTCATTATATGTGGGGGGCTGCCTTTTCCTTTGGGGAATTTCTCTGGGGCAAGTCAGGCCTATTTTTCTATCTTCAGGCTAGCTAGTTTCTTAGGCTGTGCCGAGTTGCCTAGGTAGTTGTTAGGCGCAATCCACAGCCGCTTTTAGTTGTGTTTAGGATAGGATCAGGTGTGCAGTCTACAGAGTTTCCACGTCTCAGAGCTCATTCTTGTATTTTTGGGTATTTGTCAGATCATTGTGTGCGCTCTGATCGCTAAGCACACTGTGTTTCTGGATTGCCTTCATAACACCTGTCATTAGCAAACATAACAGTGACCCTCAATCTCCAACGGGAGATCCTGCCCTGGGCATGCTCAGACAGAGAAAAGCAGGACTTAGATCCAGAAACGTCCACTCACCGCTGCCCAGCACTGGCTTCAATGGCAGAAGCAGGAAAAGCAGCATTAACTCTTCGCACAGAGTCAGACTGAGCGAGACTCTGGGATCGACGTCCCTGCTGAGCAGACTCCACTGCGGCTGGAGAAGAATGGGAGACCGCAGCGGAGACGGATCGAGATTCCCCCTGTGCAGCAGAGGAAACTCGACTCCTAACACCCTAAGTGTTATGAGGATTTAACAGCTAGTTTACATAATTGGCTTAGTTTTTGTGGACAACCATAGAGTGGGTGGGAGGTTGTCCACCTTATCTCCATCCCAGGGAGTTGTCTGAGGCTTAAATAGCTGGACACCAGAAGCAGTCTTGGTTCAGTATGGCTGGAGAGAGGATCTCCAGTGGTTTGAGTCCTGAGGAGGAAATACTGAACCTGTGTTGCTCCAGAGCAGGAAGTTCCCCTGCAAATACTGTATATGGACTGTGTTGCAACAATTTATTTTTTTGTTTTCCTGTTTTGCCCAAAAGACTGTGTTTATTTTTCCCTCCATAGTGGTTTATGCCGTCTGTCTCTTTAAATCTTCTGCTGGTTTACTAGCCAGTGTTCCTGTTTTCTACCTCCATGTACCGCTGAGTGAGCTGAACTACCACAATATACTGTATATATATATATATATATATATATATATATATATATATATTTTCTATTTTTTATCCATCTATGAAATGAGAAATATTGTAATAGGTTTTATCATATTAATAGTTTTCAGGTTTGATGATGGTTAACATCTGCACGGCGGTGATGGAAGACTTCTTCACTATAATTTTTAATGAAGCATATAAAATAGCAGTTTTACTAACACAATCATGTCTGATCCAAACACACACTGACAAAGCAACACCTCAGTAAATCTAGGAATGCTGACACCCACCTCTCTGTAACTTTGATGGTTATCATATGCTAATACTGTAATAAAAGTAACAAGTGTGCAGTGAGACTTTCTTTGGTCTTATGAAGGATGTGTCCATGCTCAGCCTCAGGTGCTCTATCTGGCGGGATAGTGAAATCTAGTAAAAATATTTTATGTGATGCCTTTGACAATAACCAGGCCGAAGATCCCTAGGGAAAACTCTGAGGAGGGCTCTGACCACTAAACAATATAAAACGTGTAAAAGCAACATAATGTCAGAATCACAGGATGGGAAAACTGTGCTCACAGAAGGTAGAGTGCCAGAAAACCGAATTATGTCTTCAGATGAATGCAACAGACAATCATGCAGATGTAATGGAATAATTGCCTGACAAGTCATTTAGATGCTGCACATAAACAAAAAGCACATTTTAAAAAATGAAATTTATTTCTTGTACAGTAAATCGAGGCTGACAAATAACAAACTCAGCATTGCTATCTATAATCTGTGTTAACATTTTGAAAAAAAAATAGTAAAGTAACCTTTAAAGGGAATCTGTCATCAGGTTTTTGCCACCTAATCTGAGAGCAGCATAATGAAGAGACAGAGACCCTGAATCCAGTGATTCATCACTTACTGGGCTGCTTGCTGTAGTTTTTATAAAATTACTGATTTATCAGAAGGGATTTATCACTAAAAGACTAGTAGACCTGCTGCCATATAGTCCTCCATATGCATGAGTTCTGTATAACCCCAACCCACACCACTAATTGGCTGCTTTCAGCCTATGCACAGTGGAGACAGAAAGTTGTCAATCACTGATGTGGGTGGGGTTATACAGAGAACAGTATTCAGAGAAGAGGTAGATCTTTTGCAGAGAAAATGGCAGTAGGCAGTACAATAAGTGACATGTCGATGGAATCCGGGTCTTTGCTCCTACTTCATGCTGCTCTCACATGGGGTAGCAATAGCCTGGTGACATATTTCCTTTAAATACCACTTATTGAGTCATTCTCTTATTTTTTTTTTAAAGTAGTTAGCCTGCTAACATGATTTCTCACTTATAGAAATATATAACAGAAGCACCAACAGATACATATTGGGTGCCAAGCCTCTCAGGCAATTGTCAAGCCTGCAAAATAAAACAAATACATGGAGGCTATACCCCAATAAGATAAAATGTAATATAGGTGGACTTTATTAGCCCATGTGGCATCATTTCAGTTCAAGGTGTCTCTGACTTGAGAACCTCCACCTATATTGCTCCTTATCTTGTTGGTGTATTGCCTCCATCTATTTACTTGAAGAGGGTATCCTGTTTGAATTTGGCAAATCTGGCAAAATTAAAATGATAAACATTTCTTCATCTGTATTATCTATCTTGCAGCTAAAAAAGGTAAAAAAAAGTCTACTATATAATTGTCTAAGGGTCACTTCCGTCTGTCTGTCTGTCACGGATATTCATTGGTCGCGGCTTCTGTCTGTCAAGGAAATCCAAGTAGCTGATTGGTCGTGGCATAACAGCCAGGACCAATCAGCGATAGGCACAGTCCGGAAGAAAATGGCCGCTCCTTACTCTCTGCAGTCACTGCTCGGCGCCCGCATACTCCCCTCCAGCCACCGCTAACACAGGGTTAATGCCGGCGGTAACGGGCCGCATAATGCCGCGGGTAACGCACTCCATTACCACCGCTATTAACCCTGTGTGTCCCCAACTTTTTACTATTGATGCTGCCTATGCGGCATCAATAGTAAAAAATGTAATGTTAAAAATAATAAAAAAACAAAAAACCTGCTATACTCACCCTCCGTTGTCCGCTGAGCCGGCCGCCATCTTCCGTTCCCGGCGATGCATTGCGAAATTACCCAGAAGACTTTGCGGCCTCGCGAGACCACTAAGTCATCTGGGTAATTTCGCAATACATCCTGGGAACGGAAGATGGCGGCAGCCGCGCGCTACAAGGGGCCCTCGGATCGGAAGGTGAATATGTTAGAACTACAAGGGGCCCTCGGATCGGAAGGTGAGTATGTTAGAACTACAAGGGGCCCTCGGATCGGAAGGTGAGTATGTTTATTTTTTATTTTTTAACCTGTGACATACGTGATTGGGCAATATACTACTTAGCTGGGCAATATACTACGTGACTGGGCAATATACTATGTGGCTGGGCAATATACTACGTGGCTGGGCAATATACTACGTGGCTGTGCAATATACTACGTCACTGTGCAATATACTACGTTGCTGTGCAATATACTGCGTGACTGGGCAATATACTACGTGGCTGGGCAATATACTACGTCACTGGGCAATATACTACGTGGCTCGGCAATATACTACGTGGCTGTGCAATATACTACGTCACTGGGCAATATACTGCGTGGCTGGGCAATATACTATGTGGCTCTGTGCTGTATACTACGTCGCTGTGCAATATACTATGTCACTGGGCAATATACTACGTAGCTGAGCAATATACTACGTGGCTGTGCAATATACTACGTCACTGGGCAATATACTACATCACTGGGCAATATACAACATAGCTGGGCAATATACTATGTGGCTGGGCAATATACTACGTCACTGGGCAATATACTACGTCACTGGGCAATATACTACGTCGCTGTGCAATATACTACGTCACGTCACTGGGCAATATACTATGTGGCTGGGCAATATACTACGTGGCTGGGCAATATACTACGTGGACATGCATATTCTAGAATACCCAATGTGTTAGAATCGGGCCACCATCTAGTTACAATATAATTGACAAACTCTCTTCTGTTTGCAATAAACCCATAAAATAACAACAATGTAAATAGCTCAAAACAACTAATATAACAAGTTGTTTCTACAATTTCAGCACAAAATGCCACATTTTCTGACTACTGCTCTTTCAAAACTATTTATACCCATCATGTAACATGTCTTGAGAATCTACTAGAACATCTCTGGCTGTTATGAAATGCTGCAGACATGACACATTGCCGGACACCAGCTTCCAGTAGCGTTCTTGAGGAATCTAAGCCCATTACTCGTGGACAAGACCACCAGTTCACTAATATTCTTTGGTTTACATTCTGCAAGTGCCTTCTTCAAAAGCCACCAAAGATTTTCTATGAGGTTCAATTGATGGCTAATCCAGAATTTTCTGCAGGTCTCTTGTAAACCCTTGAGGGGTGAGAAGGAATCTGATGGCAGCCATTGACAACTTCCCCTTTCCACCTTGTCCAACTGCATCTAGTAATATTCAATGACTTTGCCTTTTTCTTCAAAGCAATAATCTGTTTTTTTGGACAGCTTTCTTGATAACTTAAGAATATTAGTGAACTGAAGGCCACTACCCATGAGGAATAGTCTAAGATTCCTCAGGAACCCTGCCAGAAACTGATGTCTGGCACATTTGCAGCAAGAGAAGTTGGACCCCAGAAGTTGTTGTCCAATTTGTCCTGAGTACGCTGATACCCCATATGTTGGGGAAAACCCTTGTTTGGGCGCACGGGAGAGCTCAGAAGGGAAGGAGCAATGTTTTACTTTTTCAAAGCAGAATTGTCTGGAATTGAGATCGGACGCCATGTCGTGTTTGGAGAACACTGATGTGCCTAAACAGTGGAAACCCCCAATTCTAACTGAAACCCTAACCCAAACACACCCCTAATCCCAACCACACCCCTAACCCCAACTCTAACCACACCCCTAACACCAACACACCCCTAACTGTTGTGAATTCTGTGGCTGAATTCACTCCTGTGGTCACAAGTGGTACTGCAGCTTCTGAGCTTCCTCCCTCAGGTGTTCTGGTGAGCTCGTTAACTGCTTCATTACTTAACTCCGCCTGATGCTGCTATCCTTGCTCCTTGTCAATGTTTCAGTGTTGGATCTGAGCTTCTCCTGATTGTTCCTGTGACCTGCTGCTCTGTATAGCTAAGTGCTTTTTGCTTTTTTGTTGCTTTTTTTTCTGTCCAGCTTGTCTTTTGTTTTGCTGGAAGCTCTGAGACGCAAAGGGTGTACCGCCGTGCCGTTAGTTCGGCACGGTGGGTTTTTTTGCCCCCTTTGCGTGGTTTTGCTTTAGGGTTTTTTGTAGACTGCAAAGTTCGCTTTACTGTCCTCGCTCTGTCCTAGAATATCGGGCCCCACTTTGCTGAATCTATTTCATCCCTACGTTTTGTCTTTTCATCTTACTCACAGTCATTATATGTGGGGGGCTGCCTTTTCCTTTGGGGAATTTCTCTGGGGCAAGTCAGGCCTATTTTTCTATCTTCAGGCTAGCTAGTTTCTTAGGCTGTGCCGAGTTGCCTAGGTAGTTGTTAGGCGCAATCCACAGCCGCTTTTAGTTGTGTTTAGGATAGGATCAGGTGTGCAGTCTACAGAGTTTCCACGTCTCAGAGCTCGTTCTTGTATTTTTGGGTATTTGTCAGATCACTGTGTGCGCTCTGATCGCTAAGCACACTGTGTTTCTGGATTGCCTTCATAACACCTGTCATTAGCAAACATAACACCTAACCCTAATCCCAACCATAACCCTAACCACACCCCTAACCCTGACACACCCCTAACCCTAATCCCAACCGTAAATGTAATCCAAACTCTAACCCTAACCCTAGCCCCAACCCTAACCCTAGCCCCAACCCTTACCCTAGCCCTAACCTTAACCCTAGCCCTAACCCTAACCCTAACCCTAGCCCTAACACTAATGGGAAAATGGAAATAAATACATTTTTTTAAATTTTTTTATTTTTCCCTAACTAAGGGGGTGATGAAGGGGGGTTTGATTTACTTTTATAGCGGGTTTTTTAGCGGATTTTTTAGATTGGCAGCTGTCACACACTAAAAGACGCTTTTCATTGCAAAATATATTTTTTTGCTTTACACATTTTGGGAGCTATAATTTTTCCAGATTTTGGTCCACAGAGTCATGTGAGGTCTTGTTTTTTGCGGGACGAGTTGACGTTTTTATTGGTAACATTTTTGGGCATGTGACATTTTTTGATCGCTTTTTATTCTGATTTTTGTGAGGCAGTATGACCAAAAACCAGCTATTCATGAATTTCTTTTGGGGGGGGGGGCGTTTATACCGTTCCGCGTTTGGTAAAATGGATAAAGTAATTTTATTCTTCAGGTCAGTATGATTACAGCAATACCTCATTTATATCTTTTTTATGTTTTGGCGCTTTTATACGATAAAAACTATTTTAGAGTAAAAATAATTATTTTTGCATTGCTTTAATTCTGAGGACTATACCTTTTTTATTTTTTCACTGATGATGCTGTATGGTGGCTCGTTTTTTGCGGGACAAGATGACGTTTTCAGCAGAACCATGTTATTTATCGCAAGCTATTCCACTTTTTGTTCGGCGGTATGAAAATAAAGCGCTGTTTTTTGCCTGTTTTTTTTTTTATGGTGTTCACTGAAGGGGTTAACTATTGGGACAATTTTATAGGTTGGGTTGTTACGGACGCGGCGATACTAAATATGTGTACTTTTATTTTTTTTTTAATTAGATAAAGGAATGTATTTATGGGAACAATATTTTTTTTTTCTTTATTTAGGATTTTTTTTTTTTTTACACATCTAAATATTTTTTTTTTTACTTTATAACATTGCCCCGGGGAAGGCATCATGTTATAAGGTCAGATTGCTGATCTGACACTTTGCAATGCACTATGTCAGATCAGCGATTGACGTGCACTGCTCCTGGCTTACCAGCGCTTGCTCTGAGCAGGCACTTGTAAGCCACCTCCCTGCAGGACCTGGATGCAGCCCCGTGGCCATTTTGGATCTGGGGCCTGCAGGGAGGAGACACTCGGTACAAGGTGAGCACATCGCCTTGTACCGATCATGTTTGATCGCAGTGTGCCAAAGGTTAATGTGCCGGGGGTGGTCCGTGACCACTCCTGGCACATAGTGCCGGATGTCAGCTGCGATAGTCAGCTGACACCCAGCCGCGATCGGCCGCGCTCCCCCCGTGAGCGCGGCCGATCGCTATGACGTACTATCCCGTCCCTGGAAGTTCACCTTGACGGGATAGTAAGTCATATGTGATTAAAGGGTTAATGTCCAACATAACTCACAAATGGAAAACAAATGGTATCCTCCGGATCGCAGCTGGGGCATCAAGACAGTCCGTGTCCGAATCCGGTTGTCGTGGGCGACTGCACCACTGTACCACGCTGAGGGATGAAAGGTGTTTTGGCTTTGCTTGGCTCCGTGTTGCTTCACACAAGCCGAATCTTGCAGAGCCACATGCTCTGCAGTTTGCAAACCAAGACTGACACACCCAATTCTTTGCTGCAGGGTTTTTAAATGGAATCTGTGACCATGGGCCACTTGTAAGATTAGGTCTGGAGGGATCTAACCGCCTCACATCCTGTAATTTGCTCCAGAAATAAAAGCCCTTAATGGGCTTTCCTAAACATTGCCTTGGTAAAATAACCCGATCTTGTTCACACTTACTTTTATTTTGCACTGACGCCACAGCTATATCTGTGACTGCAATGCACTCCAACAGGTTTATTAAGAATCCATTTAATCAGACTCCATCCTGGGGACACATATCGACCCTTGCAAATGATCCCCCTCACTGCCTCAAACCTAATTTATAATAATTTTGATTGCAACATCAAAAAACTGAACTCACTCATCTTTTCTCATTCTGAAAAACATTAATGACACAGAAAGATATTTCGTAAAACCGCATTTATAAAACTGAACCATTTCTAAAGATAAAATATGATTAGTCCTGTATGGTGAACACTCAAAGAAAAAAATGCCATGGTTATGGTTTTCTGAATGTGATCCAAACAGTGTTAATGGTATCAATAGAACCTAAAGCTCATCACAAAAATGTATATTATAAAGTGAATGGTGTCATTCAAACCTACAACTTGTCTCTAAAAAAAAAAACAATGACTCTTGGAAAACCGGGAGGAAACAATTTATGTGCAAAAACAAAAAATGGTCATGGCAGGAATGTGTTAAATATGTTTATATGTATTTTCTGCAATAAATGCTAAGTATTTTCAAGATCAAGAAGAACCTGAAAAATCATAATATACCTAAGGCACCACACCCCCCTGTATATCCCCACCCATATCAAATACTATCACAAAATAATCAATTATATTAACTTACGGGATCTCAGCCCAGAGAGGAATTATGCCCCTGCACCAAAAGCCCACCACATGTGTGACTCACTATAGCATGTCTCAAATTGAGACCTCATAACAAAGTTAAAGATTATTATATACTCACTATAAAGTGCAGAGTGCTCAGCAAATTGTGGGGAATCAGGGGAGTGTGTGCCCGCCCCAACGCACATTTCGGTCCGTCCTTCGTCAGGGGTGCACACACCCTCAGGTCATTAAATAGTCTTACTTCCCCTGTCGCCACCGATGATGTGCCGCGGCATCCCCTCGGATGTAACATCACTACCGGAAATGATGCGCGCATCCCCACAGCAACCACGACGCCACGGAGCATCGGTGTCACACAGCACTGCGCGTATGCGCAGTGCCGCGTATAGATGCCGAGCGCACCGGGGAGCCAATGGAGCCGAGTGGTACCGCGCATACTAGCAGGGACGCCACATCACACAATAAATATATATGCAAGGTAGTTAAAGGCAGCAATCTGTTTACACATCATCTCTAATACAGCAGTGTATGCAGCAATATATCCTCATCAATTCATGCAACCACAATTACACTGATCATTTTCCATAATATATATACAATGCCATATCCACGTCAATGTCCACACAGTATATTATACAAATAATTGACATATTTAAATGCAGTAGGGTATTAAAGCCGATGCTGCCATATTTCTTGCTTGGGAAGCCACAAAGATATTTTGATCCATTCGTCTTATAGGGCTTGAGGGGTCAATATATGTTTTTACATAGCCTTTGAAAGACTGCATGAAGAACAAGAGGAATATGAAGATAAAGTCAATAAACATAAAAAATTAAAATAATTAAAAACAATATTTCTCAGAGTTGAAATCCCACATTAGTTTACATGTTCAGACAGACAATCAAATGAACGGAGCATAGCTTAAATTCTCATTGGGCCAATTTTTTCGGAATATCACCCCTCCGAATCCCCACTTCCACCATATCTATTCCTCTTACCCTGAGAAGGCCGCCATCCCATCCATGATATAATTTAAAATGGCCAGGAATAGTTTTCAATGTGGATGTGTCCTCACAGGTCGCCGCTGCAGAAATATCCAATACATGCTCCCTTACCCGCACTTTTAGGTGCCTGGTGGTAAGTCCCACATATATCTTTGTACAGGGGTACGTCGCATAGTAAATAACATTCTTACTCAAGCATGTAATCCTTTTCTTAATGTTATATACTAGGGTATTATCAGCTCCAATAAATGTGTTAGATCGATCTATATTGGGGCATGCCACACAGCGACCACAGGGGACACATCCACATCTCGCAGCCACTGTATCCAAAAATGTTCTTGGTGAATTATCCACATAGTGACTGCGGACTAGAATATCACGGAGATTCTGTGACCTTCTAGCAGTGATGGCGGCTCTCTTGGGCAGAAATTTAGCAAAGACTGGATCAGCCCTCAGAATATGCCAAGATTTATCAAATACTTTTCTAAGCATAGGGAATTGGGAGTGGTAATTTGTCACAAATCGAACAATGTCACTATTATCTTTATTGCAGGTTTTGTATAGAACATCCCCCCTAGAGGAGTGTCTCACTCTATTAAAGGCATGTTTGATCATCCTCTTACTATATCCTCGGTCAATGAGTCTAGACTTTAAATCTTCCGCCTGTATAAAAAAGTAATCATCCATTGAACATAATCTGCATAATCGCAGAAATTGTCCCGTTGGTATGGATTGCATAATGTGACTGGGGTGTGAGGAGGAGGCGTGCAACAGCATGTTCGTAGCCGTTTCTTTACAAAAAATGTTGGTTTGTATCTCATCATTGAGATGCCTCCTCATCTTGACATCCAGGAACTCTATCTCCTCACCGCTCCCATGATACGTAAGAAAAATGTTATGCTCATTGCTGTTCAAACATTGAAAAAATGACTCCAATGTATCAGTGGAGCCCTGCCATATCAGAAGTATATCGTTAATGTACCACGTCCAAGATAGGATGCTGCACATTGACACCATCCGGTCTGACAGGAAGAGGTCCCTCTCCCACAGCCCCAGGAAGAGATTTGCATAGGCAGGCACAAAAGATGCCCCCCATAGCAGTTCCCTAGAGCTGAAGGAAAAAGGACCCCTTAAAAACAAAAAATTATGCATTAAAGAAAATTCCAAAAGTTCCAAGATCAAACTCATGATACCCACTGGGAGTGTTGATGTACCTAAGAAGAACTTCACAGCACTCAGTCCATCTTTATGATGGATGCTGGGGTACAGCGATTTCACATCTGCTGTCACCAGCATTGCATCCTTATCCAGATGTAACCCATCCACCTTGCGGGAGGAGCTCCCCAGTATCCTTTAAAAAAGAGGGCAGCTCCTACACTAAGGGCTGTAATTTGGCATCTATCCATTGGTTCACCTTTTCCAAGTGATTTCCTGTCCCTGAAATAATTGGTCGTCCAGGGGGAGACTGCACGTCCTTATGAATCTTAGGCAACATGTAAAATGTTGCAATCATCGGTGCAGCAACCACCAATGCTTCCACTAACTCCTTAGTAATAATCCCATCATTTTGAGCCCTTTTAATGATGGTTCCCAATTGGGTTGTATAGGCAGACAAGGGGTTAAACGTCAATTTTTTGTAACATACTTTGTTACCTAATAGGCGATATGCCTCTTTTTCATAATCACATCTCGGCCAGATGACAATATTACCCCCCTTGTCCGTCGGCTTAATTACAACCTCCTGTAAATTCTCAAGGACGCGTAGTCACCCCCTATCCTCAGTTGTCAAATTATCCCGATAAATATACCAGGGAATGTCTATTATGTCTTTACTTACAATTTGAACAAATAACTCGATATTAGGACATGAAGAAAAGGGCAGGAATTTCCTGGAACGAGGTCTAATTGAGGGAGGAATCTTACCTCCTTCTGTGGTGTTGTGCTCAATGGATAGGTCTTCAAGGATGCGTAGTGCTGTTTGTTCCTCCTCTGTAGGGAACAATTGGAATAAATTAGGATAAAAAAAGTATCGTTTGAACTGCAGGGAACGTGCAAAGAGCTGAACATCTTTAATAACAGAAAATGTATCAATCGGGGCAGCCGGTGAAAAAGATAGGCCCCTCTTAAGGAAAGGAGTGAGAGATCCACTGATGTAAACTTAATGTTACTCAGATTGATTACCTTGTTGTCACGTTTTTTTCTCGCTGGTGATCTAGAATTTCGTCTATAAGGGTGAAAATTCAAATCTCTCAATCTTCTAGATATTTTGTCCAGATCGGGTTGACATTGACGTACTTGACGCCTCTGATTGGTCACTCAATGACGACATAGAAGACCCCAGTTCTGTCCCACTTGCTCGTGGTCCTTGTATGGTGGATTTTCTCCAAGCATACACATAATTCTTTCGATAATCACGTAAATCACGATTAAATTTTGTTGACTGAGTTGCATGAATCTTTTGAACCGTACTGTCAATGGTCTTATCCATCTGAACATTAAAATTCTGCAGCTTCTCCTGTGACCATTTATTTTTAAAAGCCTCCTCAGCACTTTTAATCGCTATTTCTAATTTAGTGATAGTGGCCGAATTCAAATCACTAAGTAGCTGCATAAAAATATTCGAACAGCCGTTGCACGCCTCCTCCCACTTTTCCACAAAATCTGAATCATCGACCGGAAATGTGGGGATCACCCGTACACGTAATCCTCTAGGGATGATCTTCTTTGCAATATATTTATTGAGAAAGGCCCAATTCCACCACAATTTAGTTCTCTTAATGGCCATATTTTGTAATATACGAGCCTGCTCTTCACATTCCTGATCATCTGTCTGAAGAGATGTCATGTTATCATTACCAAACACCTGGTCAATCTGAGTAAGACAAGCCTTTTCTTTGGCTTTAAAGTCCATGCTGTCTGAAAAATTTGTGCAAAACACAGTAATAGTTAGATAAATTACAAGCCAACAACACCACCACATTTTAGGGGATAACAGATTAATGACACATCTAAAATAAGTCATTAAACCCCATGTGGATACTTAATCCTGCCGGACACATCAATTACACAGCAACCAAATTCCACCAGAAAAAATGATGTACTAGTCCAAAAACAATTTTTTATATATATAAACCTTTATTAGAAATATTAAAACACAGCATAACCAGGTATGTGTGGAATATAACCAGAAAAATCAAAATATACCTAAGGCACCACAACCCCCTGTATATCTCCACCCATATCAAATACTATCACAAAATAATCAATTATATTAACTTAGGACTATGTACAGAATATGATGATATGTGTGTGTTTCTATGTATGTGTGTCTATATGTGCGGTGTGTGTATGTGTCTAAGTGTGTGTATCTGTTTATGTGTATGCTTATGTGTATGAACAGCGGAGGAAATAAGTATTTTATCCCTTGCTGATTTTGTTAAGACATGAACAGTCTATAATTTTAAGGGTACATTTTAACATTGAGAGATAGAATATCAAAAATAAAATCCAGAAAATCACATTGTATAAATTATATAAATTTATTTGCATTTCGCAGTGAGAAATAAGTATTTGATCCCTCTGGCAAACAAAACTTAATACTTGGTGGCAAAACCCTTGTTGGCAAGCACAGCAGACAGACTTTTTTGTAGTTGATGATGATGTTTGCGCACGTCAGGAGGAATTTTGGTCCACTCCTCTTTGCAGATCATCTCTAAATCATTAAGGTTTTGAGGCTGTCACTTGGCAACTCGGAACTTCAACTCCCTCCATAAGCTCTCTATGGGATTAAGGTCTGGAGACTGCTAGGCCACTCCATGACCTAAAAGTGCTTCTTTTTGAGCCACTCCTTTGTTGCCTTGGCTGCATGTTTTGGGTCATTGTCTTGCTGGAGGACCCAGCCATGACCCATTTTTAATGTCCCGGCTGAGGGAAGGAGGTTGCCACTCAGGATTTTACAGTACATGTGTGGCACCCCAGGAGTTCGGGTACCACAGTGGTGCTGCCTTCCTCTCGGGGAGGGTAATGCCATGCCTGGAGACAAGAGGGATCCCTTTGGCAGGTAATATTACACACAACACATTCTGAATCCAGGCCAGAAGGGGGAGCTCTAAACCTGGTTTTAGGGGAGCTTCCCTCAATTTACATCCTGGTCTGGAGGAGGAGTCAGACAGTCTGTGAGGGACCAGAGACAGGAAAGGAGCTCAGAGGTGTAATTAGGAGTTTAAGGAGGCTGCGGTTGGGCCTCCTGTGAGCCAGAGCGCAGAAACCAGGCACTGGGAACCTGAGGTTGTGGATAACTGCAGGTTCCACAGCAGAACCGGAGGGCATAGGACTATATGTAAACTGCCCATACAACGCCTGATGTACAGCAGCAGTTAGAGCCTGGAGTCACGTGTCAGAGACCCCAAGAGAACAGCTCAAGCTGCAGGTACTGTCCCAGGACAGGAGAGAGAAAGGGGTACCTTGCCAGCAAACTACAGGTAGCAAAGGACCAGAAAACCAGCGCATAGTGGAAGGCTCCCTGACCTGCCAAGGGGATTTCTACTTGTTTTCAAGCTGCCTGGACTCCTTCTGCACCTGTTGCCAGTACCCTGGACTGAGGCATGCTACCACCAGTAAACCAGGTAAAGACTGCAACCCCGTGTCCTCCGTTATTTACCGGCAACCCACCATCCTTGCCATACAACTTGGGAGCCCTGGGGACCCGCTTCATCTATGGGAAGTGTCACCATCTTGCTGCAACAACATCACCCCAGAGGACCCCCTTAAGCAGTGACGGTCGCCTCTGACCAAGAGCCACAGGTGGCATCATGAATAAACTTTATTCCAAAATACCCTTTAAAAACCTTTCCCCTTAACTTGAGTGCCCAGGGCACGGACCGGGTCGCTGCCACCGTGACCACCCCTTTAATTGCAACTGGACCCGGTGCCAAGTACCCCAGGCCCTGGTGTCTGACTCACATGACTCTATCCATTCTCCCATTGATGTGAAGTAGTCCTGTGCCCTTAGTATAGAAACACCCCCAAAACATAATGTTTCCAACTCCATGCTTGACAGTGGGGACCGTGTTCTTTGGGTCATAGGCAGCATTTCTCTTCCTTCAAACACAGCAAGTTGAGTTAATGCCATAGACCTCAATTTTTGTCTTATCTGACCACAGCACCTTCTCCCAATCACTCACAGAATCATTCAGGTGTTCATTGGCAAACTTCAGACGGGCCTGCACATGTGCCTTCTTGAACAGGGAGAACTTGTGGGCACTCCAGGATTTTAAATCTTTACGACTTATTGTGTCACCAATGGTTTTCTTGGTGACTGTGGCCCCAGCTGCCTTGAGATCATTAACAAGTTCCCCCTTGTAGTTTTAGGCTGATATCGCACCTTCCTGATGATCAAGGATACCCCACGATGTGAGATTTTGCATGGTGCCCTAGATCGATGTCGATTGACAGTCATTTTCTATTTCTTCCATTTTATTACTATTGCACCAACAGTTGTCTCCTTCTCACCCAGCATCTTACTTATGGTTTTGTAGCCCATTCCAGCTTTGTGCAGGTCTATGATTTTGTCTCTGACATCCTTATTAAGCTCTTTGCTTTTGCCCATGTTGTAGAGTTTAAAGTCTGACTGATTAATTGAGTCTGTAGACAGGAGTCTTTTATAAAGGTGACTATGTAAGACAGCTGTCTTTAATGCAGGTAACAAGTTGATTAGTAGTGTCTAACTGGTCTGTAGGAGCCTGACCTCTTAATGGTTGGTAGGAGATCAACTACTGTACTATTTCTCACTGCAAAATGCAAAAAAATTATATAATTTATACAATGTAATTTTCTGGATTTTATTTTTAATATTCTATCTCTCAATGTTAAAATTAACCTACCCTTAAAATCATAGATTGTTCATGTCTTTTTCAGTGGGCAAACTTACAAAATCAGCAAGGGATGAAATAATTAATTCCCCCACTGTATATATACAGTACAGAGCGTTTGGACACACCTTCTCATTTAAAGATTTTTCTGCATTTTCATGACTATGAAAATTGTAAATTCACACTGAAGGCATCAAAACTATAAATTAACACATGTGTAATTATATACTTAACAAAAAAAAAGTCTGAAACAACTGAAAATATGTCTTATAGTCTAGGTTCTTTATAGTAGCCACCTTTTGATTTGATGACTGCTTTTCACACTCTTGGCATTCTCTTGATGAGCTTCAAGGGAAGTAGCACACACTGTTGTAGGAAATCTTCAGTTTCTTGGCAATTTCTCACATGGAATAGCCTTCATTTCTAAGAACAAGAATAGACTGTTGAGTTTCACATGAAAGTTCTTTTTTTCTAGCCATTTTGAGAGTTTAATGGAATCAACAAATGTAATCCTCCAGATTCTCAACTAGCTCAAAGGAAGGTCAGGTTTATAGGTTCTCTAATCAGCCAAACTGTGCTAACATACTTGCACAAGGGTTTTCAAGGGTATTCTAACCATCCATAAGCCTTCTGACACAGTTAGCAAACACAAAGTACCATAAGAACACTGGAGTGATGGTTGTTGGAAATGGGCCTCTATACACCTATGAAAATATTGCATTAGAAACCTGATGTTTGCAGCTAGAATAGTCATTTACCACATTTACAATGTATTGAGTGTATTTCTGAATCATTTAATAATAGATTAATTGGGAAAAACCTCTGCTTTTCTTTCAAAAATAAGGAAATTTCTAAGGCTGGTTTCACATTTGCGTTTTTTGCCGCAGCGTTTGTGCCGCATATAAACGCATGCGTCGTGTTTTTCTATATTTAACATTAAAAACACATGCGTTTTTTTTGTTTGCGTTTTGCCGCGTTTGACGACGCATCTTTTTGTCACTTGCGGCTTGGCGCGGAAATGCAACATGTAGTAATTTTAGAGGCGTCTTTTTGCCACCAGGAAACGCATGCGTTCGATTGCGCACGGTTTGCGTAAAAAAAGCATTGCTGTCTATGTAAACGCATGCGCTTTTAAGCACATGCGTTTGGTTGCGTTTTTGAACGCATGCGTTTCAATAGAGAAAAACAAGTCTAGACACTGATAAGCCACCCCCATCATCAAGGTGATAAAGGGATCCAAACCCTAACCCTAGCCCTAACCCTAACCCTAACCCTAGCCCTAACTCTAACCCTAGCCCTAACTCTAACCCTATAACCCTAGCCCTAACCCTAGCCCTAACCCTAACCCTAGCTCTAACCCTAACCCTAACCCTAGCCCTAACGGGAAAATGGAAATAATTACATTTTTTTAATTTTTCCCTAACTAAGGAGTTGATGAAGGGGGTTTGATTTCTATTTATAAGGGGTTGTCTAGTGGATTTTTATGATTGGCAGCTGTCACACACTGAAAGACGCTTTTTATTCCAAAAAATATTTTTTGCGTTACCACATTTTGAGAGCTACAATTTTTTCATATTTTGGTTCACAGTCATGTGAGGTCTTAGTTTTTGAACGCATGCGTTTCAATAGAGAAAAACAAGTCTAGACACTGATAAGCCACCCCCCACCATCAAGGTGGTAAAGGGATCCTAACCCTAACCCTAGCCCTAACCCTAACCCTAACCCTAGCCCTAATCCTAACCCTAGCCCTAACCCTGATGGGAAAATGGAAATAAATACATTTTTTTTAATTTTTCCATAACTAAGGAGTTGATAAAGGGGGTTTGATTTCTATCTATAAGGGGTTTTCTAGTGGATTTTTATGATTGGCAGCTGTCACACACTGAAAGACGCTTTTTATTCCAAAAAATATTTTTTGCGTTACCACATTTTGAGAGCTACAATTTTTCCATATTTTGGTCCACAGAGTCATGTGAGGTCTTGTTTTTGCGGGACGAGTTGACATTTTTATTGGTAACATTTTTGGACATTTTTGATTGCTTTTCCGATTTTTGTGAAGCAGAATGAACAAAAACCAGCTTGTGAAATTTCTCATCATGCGTACCAAAAGTGCAAACGCAGGAAAAAACACATGTAAACGCATACAAGCGCGGCGTTTTTTTAAACACATGCGACAACGCATGCGTCTAAAAAACACAGCATTTGTACGCGTTTACATGCGTTTTTTTCACCACTTGCGGATGCGTTTTAAACACTGCGGATTTAAACGCAAATGTGAAACCAGCCATAGTGACCCTAAACTTTTGAACGGTTGTGTATATACACTGTGTATATATATATATATATATACAGTGGGGCAAAAAAGTATTTAGTCAGTCAGCAATAGTGCAAGTTCCACCACTTAAAAAGATGAGAGGCGTCTGTAATTTACATCATAGGTAGACCTCAACTATGGGAGACAAACTGAGAAAAAAAAATCCAGAAAATCACATTGTCTGTTTTTTTAACATTTTATTTGCATATTATGGTGGAAAATAAGTATTTGGTCAGAAACAAACAATCAAGATTTCTGGCTCTCACAGACCTGTAACTTCTTCTTTAAGAGTCTCCTCTTTCCTCCACTCATTACCTGTAGTAATGGCACCTGTTTAAACTTGTTATCAGTATAAAAAGACACCTGTGCACACCCTCAAACAGTCTGACTCCAAACTCCACTATGTTGAAGACCAAAGAGCTGTCAAAGGACACCAGAAACAAAATTGTAGCCCTGCACCAGGCTGGGAAGACTGAATCTGCAATAGCCAACCAGCTTGGAGTGAAGAAATCAACAGTGGGAGCAATAATTAGAAAATGGAAGACATACAAGACCACTGATAATCTCCCTCGATCTGGGGCTCCATGCAAAATCCCACCCCGTGGGGTCAGAATGATCACAAGAACGGTGAGCAAAAATCCCAGAACCACGCGGGGGGACCTAGTGAATGAACTGCAGAGAGCTGGGACCAATGTAACAAGGCCCACCATAAGTAACACACTACGCCACCATGGACTCAGATCCTGCAGTGCCAGACGTGTCCCACTGCTTAAGCCAGTACATGTCCAGGCCCGTCTGAAGTTTGCTAGAGAGCATTTGGATGATCCAGAGGAGTTTTGGGAGAATGTCCTATGGTCTGATGAAACCAAACTGGAACTGTTTGGTAGAAACACAACTTGTCGTGTTTGGAGGAAAAAGAATACTGAGTTGCATCCATCAAACACCATACCTACTGTAAAGCATGGTGGTGGAAACATCATGCTTTGGGGCTGTTTCTTTGCAAAGGGGCCAGGACAACTGATCCGGGTACATGAAAGAATGAATGGGGCCATGTATCGTGAGATTTTGAGTGCAAACCTCCTTCCATCAGCAAGGGCATTGAAGATGAAATGTGGCTGGGTCTTTCAACATGACAATGATCCAAAGCACACCGCCAGGGCAACGAAGGAGTGGCTTTGTAAGAAGCATTTCAAGGTCCTGGAGTGGCCTAGCCAGTCTCCAGATCTCAACCCTATAGAAAACCTTTGGAGAGAGTTGAAAGTCCGTGTTGCCAAGCAAAAAGCCAAAAACATCACTGCTCTAGAGGAGAGCTGCATGGAGGAATGGGCCAACATACCAACAACAGTGTGTGGCAACCTTGTGAAGACTTACAGAAAACGTTTGACCTCTGTCATTGCCAACAAAGGATATATTACAAAGTATTGAGATGAAATTTTGTTTCTGACCAAATACTTATTTTCCACCATAATATGCAAATAAAATGTTAAAAAAACAGACAATGTGATTTTCTGGATTTTTTTTTCTCAGTTTGTCTCCCATAGTTGAGGTCTACCTATGATGTAAATTACAGACGCCTCTCATCTTTTTAAGTGGTGGAACTTGCACTATTGCTGACTGACTAAATACTTTTTTGCCACACTGTATATATATATCAATGCAAAGCATTAACTTTATAATTGTAGTTAAGCTCCTGGACAAACCCGGTAAGTTAAATTTCCGATGTTTTCATATCAACTGATAAGTTTTTATGTAGGTTCTTCTAAAGGACAGAGAGCTTTAAATGTAGAAATCATTGTTTTACTTTTGAGTAAGACACATAGAAACACACTCCTGATATCTGACACTCACATAGCAATGTTATGCCCTTCTGACATTGACTTACAGCAGGTTCTTAATGGTCATCGAGGGTCCTAGTGTGTAGACAGTGATGCAAATGTTGTGAAACTGGCTATTCCCAAATTGAGCAACATTTGCAATCATATAGTTTGACTCTCGTGAAAAGTGGAAGTCTACAGTCAGTCTTGTCCTGGATAACAATGCCCTATAGAAAAAGCACTTAAGCATACAATTGATGACTATGACTATAATTGTAAGTTTATTAAAGCTCCATTCTTCCTTCTTCCAGTACAGAAGGAGAATTGGTGAAATATATGGCCTTACTGATATGTAACACACTGTCCTTTAAGGTTCTGAGTAATTATAACAATAAGTGGCTGGTGAGAATAAAGATCAGTGATAGAGGTCATCTTCAGGGATATCCTGGACTTTTAAAAAAAGGTATGTACAGTAGTTGCTAACAGAGGCAAGTACCTGCTTGTTGTTCCCAGCTCTGGTTATTGACCACTCCTGCCAGAGATTCAGATACTCCCTGTCAACACAGCAGCAGTTTCTCTTCCTGTTGACAGGGTGGGACTACTAGTGTCATGCTGATTGACAGCCAGCTTCCCTCAATTAGGCAGTTGTCAACCAGCATTAACACCAGTAGTTCTGCCCAGTCAGCAAGAAGACAAACTGCTGGTCTGTTGACAGGGAGCCACTGAATTTCTGGCAGAAGCAAATAATAACCAGTGCTGGGTACAACAGAAAGGTAGTTGCCTCTGTTAGCAACTACATGCCTTTTTTTCTAAAGTCCCTAATATCCTCTTTTAACTGAGCACCTGTGATATTATTGCTATCAGCAATGTAATTGCTACATTTATATCAGACGTTGCTGTCCATAACAAGTTTGTCGCCAAAAGCAGTGATATGCCATGATGATATGCTTCATCTATTGTGAAATTCCCATCAGCTCCTCACCTTTCATTTTTCAAATCACCAATTGTTAGTTGTGTAGAGTCACTTTAAAATGACCCATGTTTGTACATTGCAATAAGGGCTAACATTTGAAATTGTACTTACAGTTGTGTGAAAAAGTGTTTGCCCCTTCCTGATTTCCTATTCTTTTGCATGCTGGTCACACTTAAATGTTTCAGATCCCCAAACAAATTTAAATATTAGACAAAGATAATACAAGCAAACACAAAATGCAGTTTCAAATGAAGGTATTTATTATTAAGGGGAAAAGAAATCCAAACCTACAGGGCGCTGTGTGAAAAAGTGATTGCCCCCCCAAACATAAATTACCTGTGGTTTATCACATCTTTGGGAAGTTGAGTTTAAATTCCCTAGCCTCACCCAGGCCTGATTACTGTGACACCTGTTCTCAATGAAGAAATCACTTAAATAGGACCTGCTTGACATAGTGAGGTAGGCCAAAAGGTCCTCAAAAGCTATGCATTGTGCCACAATCCATATAAATTGTGGTACAAATGATAAAGCAATTGAGATATATCAGTCTTGAAAAGGGTTATAAAGCCACTACTAAAGCTTTCGGACTCCAGAGAACCACAGTGAGAGCCATTATCCACAAATGACAAAAACAGTGGTGAACCTTCCAAGGAGTGACCGGCCAACTAAAACTACCCCAAGAGAGCAGTGATAGCTCATCCAAGATTTCACAAAAGACCCCCAACAACAACCAAAGAACTGCAGGTCTCACTTGCCTCAGTTAAGGTCAGTGTTCATGACTCCACCATAAGAAAGAGACTGGGCAAAAATGGCCTGCATGGCAGAGTTCCAAGAGGAAAACCACTGCTGAGTAATAAGAACATAAAGCCCTGTCTCAGTTTTGCCAGAAAACATCTTGGTCCCCAAGACTTTTGGGAGAATACATTGTAGACTGAGACAAAAGTTGAACTTGTTGAAAGGTGTATGTCCCATTGCATCTAGTGTAGAAGTAACACAGCATTTCACAAATGGAATATCACACCAATAGTAAAATATGGTGGTGGTAGTGATAGTCTGGGACTGTTTTGCTGCTTCAGGACTTGGAAGACTTGCTGTGATAAATGAAACCGTGAATTCTGCTGTCTACTAAAATATCCTGAAGGAGAATGCCTGGTCATCTGTTTGTGACCTCAGGCTGAAGCACACTTGGGATATGCTGCAGGACAATGATCCAAAACATACAAGCAAGTCCACCTCTGAATGGCTTAAGAAAAACAAAATTAAGACTTTAAAGTGGCCTAGTCAAAGTCTTGACCTTAATTCAATTGAGATGGTGTGGCATGACTTTAAAAAGGCGGTTCATGCTCGGAAACCCTCCAATGTGGCTGAATTACAGCAATTCTGCAAAGATGAGTGGGACAAAATTCCTCCAGAGCGTTGTAAAAGACTCATTGCCAGTTATCGCAAACACTTGCTGCTTACAGTTGTTGCTGCTAAGGGTGGGCCATCCAGTTATTAGGTTTAGGGGGAAATCACTTTTTCACACAGGGCCCAGTAGGTTTGGATTTCTTTTTCCCTCAAAAATAATGACCTTCATTTAGCCCCTTAACGACTGATATGCCTTTTAATGGTGACAGTTAAGGGTACTTATTCCTCAGCACCACTTTTTGTTGGCGCTGAGAGATAATGATATAGTGCCCCCCAGAGCCAGAAAATCTCTGGGACAAAATTCGAGTTGGATTTTACTGTCCCCAGTATTGCGATCGACATTATTCACCGATCTGCGGCGACCGCAAAAAAAAATAAATCTGATTTTCCATTTATTTTTCTCTCCTCTGATATGATCTAGCATACCAAAGGAGAGAGAAATGAGGTCCCCCAACCCCCCGGTATCTCTGGCACCCTCCTGTCTCTCCGGCTCTGTCCCCCAGCCCTTGGCATCTTCTTCCGGGAAGAAAATGGCAGGTGCATGCGCAGTGCGCCCCCTAGGATCTGCCGGCCGGCACCTGGCAACAATAGATTTTTCCTATTGGTTCATTTTGATCACTGTGATAGACCCTATCACAGTGATAAAAATAAAAAAAAATAGTAAATCAACCCCCCTTTATCACCCCTTTAGTTATGTAAAAATAAAATAAAAATGTGTATTTTTTCCTGTGAGCGGCGCTATGCCGGTGGCTGAGTCCGGGTCACGTGATCCCCAGGCTGCAGCTGCTGCTAATTTCCACCAACGTCACATCAATTTCCATACTCTGGAAATTACTCTGGCGCTATATAAATAAAAATTATTATTATTATTATTATTATTATTATTATTGACATGGCTTCATCAGTAGGAGTGACCTAGCTTCCATAGATAGCGGTCACTCATCAAGAGTGACTGGGCTGTGGGCGGTGCTGGGATGTGCGGGCGGGGCTAGGCTGGGATGTGCAGGCTGGGATGTGCAGGCGGGGCTGTGCTGAGATGGGCGGGGCTGTGCTGGAATGTGCGGGCGCCGTGTGGTCTGCGCCGGGATGTGCGGGCGCCAGGCGGTGCGGGGGGCTGCGCTGGGATGTTCAGGTGCCGGGCAGTGCGGTGGGGTTGCACTGGGATGTGCGGGCACCAGGTGGTGTGGGATGGTTTGCGGGGCTGCGCTGGGATGTGCGGGTGCCGGGCAGTGCAGTGGGGCTGCGCTGGGATGTGCGGGCACTGGGTGGTGCGGGGGTCTGCGGGGCTGCGCTGGGATTTGCGGGTGCCGGGTGGTGCGGTGGGTCTGCTCTGGGATTTTCGAGTGCCAGTCGGTGCTGGGGTCTGCAGGTGTGTGCATTGGGTCCGCTGGCCATGCTGGGGTCTGCTTCAGGCAGGGGGGGTCATTGGTGTGTGTGTCTGTGTGCAGGCATCATCCAATGGGACTACAAGTCCCAACGGGCTATGCCTGCTACAGTGACAGTGAGTGACACATTAACCAATGATGGGACAGTAGTAGTCCCATCATCCGGCTAATGTGTTGAATGTAAAAAAAAACACATACAACATACATACAGACATACAACATACATACAGACATACAACATACATACATACATACAACATGCACCATGCAACATACAACATGCAACATACAACATGTGACATACAAAATGTAACATGCAACATACACCATGCAACATGCACCATGCAACATGCACCAGCAACATACAACAGGCGACATGCAACATATGACATGCAACATTCAACATGCACCATGCAACAAACGACATGCAACATACAACATGTGACATGTGACATGCAACATACGACATTTGGCATGCAACATGCGACATGCTACATACGACATGTGGCGTGAAACATGTGACATACGACAAGCAACATGTCACATGCATTATACAACATGCAACATACGACATACAACATGTGACATACGACATGCAACATGTGACATGAAACATGCAACATATGACATGCAACATGCGACATGCTACATGCAATGTGCAACATGAGACATTCAACATGTGACATGCAGCATGCAACGCGTGACGTGCAACATGCGACAGGTAACATGCAACATCCAACATCCAGCATGCGACATGCAACATGTGACATGCAACATGCGACATGCAACATGTCACATGCGTCATGCGACATACGACATGCAACATGCAACATACGACATACAACACATACATACAGTACATACAACATACATATAGACATACAGTACATACAACATAGAGTACATACTCACCATCACCTTGTCACCTTGATCCCCAAAGCTATTGTCACCTATAAAAAATATTAAAATAATAAACAAACAATATACTCCCTGATCCGCAGATATCCAATTAAAACGAGTGTCCCACGACAATCTCCCGTGGAGAACAGCAGCATCAGCTTTTGTGAACGCTCTCCAGGGGCTCCAGGAATACAATGACGGAAGGTATCCTTCCGCACTGTATTCCTTCGCCCCTGTGAGAAATAGTTCCTAGTCTCACTTGTGGCACTGCTGTGTGGGAAAATTCGCACGCAGCTTTGCCATAAAGTGAGACCCTGAACTGAGCTAAGTTCTTGAGTGATACACTGCAGGAGCCATTGTCTCCTGTTAGTGTGTCACTGAAGGCCCTATAGAGCAGTGACATCACCCGAGGTCATTGTTCTATAGGGGAGATCGTTGTGGGACACTCGTTATTAATTGGATTACGGTGGACAGGTAGTGTACGGTTGGTTTTTTATTTTTTATTTTTTGCAGGCGATCGAGTATGGTAAATATGGTGAAATTAAGAATATTAAAATACTTTTTTCTGGCTGTGTCTTTTTTTAACCCTTTCACTACACTGGGATTAATAATGGATAGGTGTCTTATTGACGCCTCTCCATTATTAACCCCTTACCGGCATCAGACGTACTATACCGTCCGATGCCGGCTCCCCTGCTTTGATGCAGGGCTCCGCGGTGAGCCCGCACCAAAGCCGGGACATGTCAGCTGTTTTGAACAGCTGACATGTGCCCGTAATAGGCGCGGGCAGAATCGCGATCTGCCCGCACCTATTAACTAGTTAAATGCCGCTGTCAAACGCAGACAGCGGCATTTAACTACCGCTTCCGGCCGGGCGGCCGGAAATGACGTCATCGCCGACCCCCGTCACATGATCGGGGGTCGGCGATGCTTGTGAATGGTAACCATAGAGGTCCTTGAGACCTCTATGGTTACTGATCGCCCGTCGCTGTGAGCGCCACCCTGTGGTCGGCGCTCACAGCACACGTGCAATTCTGCTACATAGCAGCGATCAGCAGATCGCTGCTATGTAGCAGAGCCGATCGTGCTATGCCTGCTTCTAGCCTCTCATGGAGGCTATTGAAGCATGGCAAAAGTTAAAAAAAAAAGTTTAAAAAAATGTGAAAAAAATAAAAAAAACATAAAAGTTTAAATCACCCCCCTTTCGCCCCAATCAAAATAAATCAATAAAAAAAATATCAAATCTACACATATTTGGTATCGCCGCGCTCAGAATTGCCCGATCTATCAATTAAAAAAAAGTATTAACCTGATCGCTAAACAGCGTAGCGGGAAAAAATTCGAAACGCCAGAATTACGTTTTTTTGGTCGCCGCGACATTGCATTAAAATGCAATAACGGGCGATCAAAAGAACGTATCTGCACCGAAATGCTATCATTAAAAACGTCATCTCGGCATGCAAAAAATAAGCCCTCAACCGACCCCAGATCACGAAAAATGGAGACGCTACGAGTATCGGAAAATGGCGCAATTTTTTTTTTTTTTTTAGCAAAGTTTGGAATTTTTTTTCACCACTTAGATAAAAAATAACCTAGTCATGTTTGGTGTCTATGAACTCGTAATGACCTGGAGAATCATAATGGCAGGTCAGTTTTAGCATTTAGTGAATCTAGCAAAAAAGCCAAACAAAAAACAAGTGTGGGATTGCACTTTTTTTGCAATTTCACCGCACTTGGAATTTTTTTCCCGTTTTCTAGTACACGACATGCTAAAACCAATGATGTCGTTCAAAAGTACAACTCACCCCGCAAAAAATAAGCCCTCACATGGCCAAATTGACGGAAAAATAAAAAAGTTATGGCTCTGGGAAGGAGGGGAGCGAAAAACGAACACGGAAAAACGAAAAATCCCCCGGTCATGAAGGGGTTAACCCAGCATAATGTCACCTTACAATAGCATGTTGACACTAACCCCTTATTACCCCATATCCCACTGTTACACGGGAGTGGGAAGAGAGGGGCTAAGTGCCAGAATTGGCACATCTTACAGATGCGCCATTTCTGGGGCAGCTGCGGGCTGGTATTTGTAGGCATTGGGGGCCAATAAAATATAGGGGGCTATAAAATATAGGGGAACCCACGTCATTTTTTGGGGGGTCCCCCTATTTTACTAGCAGTAAAGGCTACGCAGACAGCTGCGGGCTGATATTCATAGCCTGGGAGGGGGCCATGGGTATTACCTCCTTCCCGGGCTACAAATATTGGCCCCCGGCAGTCGACTTTCCCCCTCTGGCGCAGAAAATTGCGCGGGAGCCCACACCATTTTTTTTCTTTTTTTTTACTGAAACATATTGTTCATTAACCCTTTCTGCCAGCTGATGGAATAGTATGTCAGCTGGCAATATCCACCGCTTTCAAGTGGGCTCCGGTGGTGAGCCCATTTCAAAGTCGCAACATGTCAGCTGTTTATCAATTAAAAAAAAGAATTAACCTGATCTCGAAACAGCATAGCGAGAAAAAAAATCAAAAGCCAAAATTATGTTTTTTTGGTTGCCGCAACATTGCATTGAAATGCAATAACGGGCGATCAAAAGAATGTATCTGCACAAAAGTGGTATCATTAAAAACATCAGCTCAGTGTGCAAAAAGTTCGCCCTCACTTAACCCCAGATCATGAAAAATTGAGATGCTGCGGGTATCAGAAAATGGCGCAATTATTTTATTTTGTTTTAGCAAAGTTTGGAATTTTTTTTTACCAGTTATATAAAAAAGAGCCTAGACATGTTTGGTGTCTATGAACTTGTAATGACCTGGATAATCATAATGGCAGGTCAGTTTTATCATTTATTGAATCTAGCAAAAAAGCCAAGAAAAAAAAAAGTGTGGGATTGCTTTTTTTTGCAATTTCATCGCACTTTGATTTTTTTCCCGTTTTCTGTTACACGACTTGGTAAAACCAATGGTATTGTTCAAAAGTACAACTTGTCCCACAAAAAATAAGCCCACACATGGCCATATTGATGGAAAAATTATGGCTCTGGAAAGAAGGGGAGCGAAAAACGAAAAAAGCTCCAAGAGTGAAGGGGTTAAGAAACATGGATATGGACATATCTACGGAAATAGATATAGATAGATATATCTCTGTATGTATGTATCTATTGATCCATCCCATATCTATCTATCTATCTTTCTATCTATCTGTGTGTAATGGAGTGTGGGCTGGACAAATGTAGAAGAGGAGGTTGGACAGAAATGACATCACAAATCTTTTTGAAGATAGAGGGAGGGGTTTGGGTGTGTTTTGGAGTGGGTGTGGTAGGTTCGGGCTTAGAGGCAAGTGCAATGCATCATGGAACTTGTAGTATTAGAGCACAATAAGTCAGGAGAAAGGAAGTTGTTGATTAACCCCATGAGAGCTGGATCCAGCACTGAGGATGTGCTGCTACAGCATGATAAAAGGTAATATTGCTAAAATAAACACAGTGGATGTTTTCAGTGGCACATAATAGCAAGATTTATGAAAAAAAGTTATAATAGTGGACAACTTCATTAACCCCTTTACCCCCAAGGGTGGTTTGCACGTTAATGACCAGGCCAATTTTTACAATTCTGACCACTGTCCCTTTATGAGGTTATAACTCCGAAACGCTTCAACGGATCCTGGTGATTCTGACATTGTTTTCTTGTGACATATTGTACTTCATGATAGTGGTAAAATTTCTTTGATAGTACCTGCGTTTATTTGTGAAAAAAACGGAAATTTGGCGAAAATTTTGAAAATTTCGCAATTTTCAAACTTTGAATTTTTATGCAATTAAATCACAGAGATATGTCACACAAAATACTTAATAAGTAACATTTCCCACATGTCTCCTTTACATCAGCATAATTTTGGAACCAATTTTTTTTTTGTTAGGGAGTTATAAGGGTTAAAAGTTGACCAGCAATTTCTCATTTTTACAACACCATTTTTTTTTAGGGACCACGTCTCATTTGAAGTCATTTTGAGGGGTCTATATGATAGAAAATGCCCAAGTGTGACACCATTCTAAAAACTGCACCCATCAAGGTGCTCAAAACCACATTCAAGAAGTTTATTAACCCTTCAGGTGTTTAATAGGAATTTTTGGAATGTTTAAATAAAAATGAACATTTAACTTTTTTACACAAAAAATTTACTTCAGCTCCAATTTGTTTTATTTTACCAAGGGTAACAGGAGAAATTGGACCCAAAAAGTTGTTGTCCAATTTGTCCTGAGTACGCTGATACCCCATATGTGGCAGTAAACCACTGTTTGGGCGCATGGGAGAGCTCGGAAGGGAAGGAGCGCTATTTGACTTTTCAATGCAAAATTGACAGGAATTGAGATGGGACGCCATGTTGCGTTTGGAGAGCCACTGATGTGCCTAAACATTGAAACCCCCCACAAATGACACCATTTTGGAAAGTAGACCCCCTAAGGAACTTATCTGGATGTGTGGTGAGCACTTTGACCCACCAAGTGCTTCACAGAAGTTTATAATGCAGAACCGTAAAAATAAAAAATCATATTTTTTCACAAAAATTATATTTTTGCCCCCAATTTTTTATTTTTCCAAGGGTAAGAGAAGAAATTGGACCTCAAAAGTTGTTGTCCAATTTGTCCCGAGTACGCTGATACCCCATATGTGGCAGTAAACCACTGTTTGGGCGCATGGGAGAGCTCGGAAGGGAAGGAGCGCCGTTTGACTTTTCAATGCAAAATTGACAGGAATTGAGAGGGGACGCCATGTTGCGTTTGGAGAGCCACTGATGTGCCTAAACATTGAAACCCCCCACAAGTGACACCATTTTGGAAAGTAGACCCCCTAAGGAACTTATCTGGATGTGTGGTGAGCACTTTGACCCACCAAGGGCTTCACAGAAGTTTATAATGCAGAGCCATAAAAATAAAACAAAATTTTTTTCCCACAAAAATTATTTTTTAGCCCCCAGTTTTGTATTTTCCCTAGGGTAACAGGAGAAATTGGACCCCAAAAGTTGTTGTCCAATTTGTCCTGAGTACGCTGACACCCCATATGTGGGGGGGAACCACCGTTTGGGCGCATGGGAGGGCTCGGAAGGGAAGGAGCGCCATTTGGAATGCAGACTTAGATGGAATGGTCTGCAGGCGTCACATTGCGTTTGCAGAGCCCCTAATGTACCTAAACAGTAGAAACCCCCCACAAGTGACACCATTTTGGAAAGTAGACCCCCTAAGGAACTCATCTTGATGTGTTGTGAGAGCTTTGAACCCCCAAGTATTTCACTACAGTTTATAACGCAGAGCCATGCAAATAAAAAATATTTTTTTTTCCACAAAAATTATATTTTAGCCCCCAGTTTTGTATTTTTCCAAGGTTAGCAGGAGAAATTGGACCCTAAATGTTGTTGTCCAATTTGTCCTGAGTACGCTGATACCCGATATGTGGGGGGAACCACCGTTTGGGCGCATGGGAGGGTTCGGAAGGGAAGGAGCGCCATTTGGAATGCAGACTTAGATGGAATGGTCTGCAGGCGTCACATTGCGTTTGCAGAGCCCCTAATGTACCTAAACAGTAGAAATCCCCCACAAGTGACACCATTTTGGAAAGTAGACCCCCTAAGGAACTCATCTTGATGTGTTGTGAGAGCTTTGAACCCCCAAGTATTTCACTACAGTTTATAACGCAGAGCCATGCAAATAAAAAATATTTTTTTTTCCACAAAAATTATATTTTAGCCCCCAGTTTTGTATATTTCCAAGGTTAGCAGGAGAAATTGGACCCTAAATGTTGTTGTCCAATTTGTCCTGAGTACGCTGATACCCGATATGTGGGGGGGAACCACCGTTTGGGCGCATGGGAGGGTTCGGAAGGGAAGGAGCGCCATTTGGAATGCAGACTTAGATGGAATGGTCTGCAGGCGTCACATTGCGTTTGCAGAGCCCCTAATGTACCTAAACAGTAGAAACCCCCCACAAGTGACCCCATATTGGAAACTAGACCCCTCAATGAACTTATCTAGATGTGTTGTGAGAACTTTGAACCCCCAAGTGTTTCACTACAGTTTATAACGCAGAGCCGTGAAAATAAAATATCTTTTTGTTTTCCCACAAAAATTATTTTTTAGCCCCCAGTTTTGTATTTTCCCAAGGGTAACAGGAGAAATTGGTCCACAAAAGTTGTTGTCCAATTTGTCCTGAGTACGCTGATACCCCATATGTTGGGGTAAACCCCTGTTTGGGCACACAGGAGAGCTCGGAAGGGAAGGAGCACTGTTTTACTCTTTCAACGCAGAATTGGCTGGAATTGAGATCGGACGCCATGTCGTGTTTGGAGAGCCCCTGATGTGCCGAAACAGTGGAAACCCCCCAATTATAGCTGAAACCCTAATCTAAACACACCCCTAACCCTAATTCCAACGGTAACCCTAACCACACCTCTAACCCTGACACACCCCTAACCCTAATCCCAACCCTATTCCCAACTGTAAATGTAATCTAAACCCTAACCCTAACTTTAGCCCCAACCCTAACTGTAGCCCCAACCCTAACCCTAACCCTAGCCCTAACCCTAGCCCTAACCCTAACCCTAGCCCTAACCCTAGCCCTAACCCTAGCCCTAACCCTAACCCTAGCCCTAACCCTAACCCTAACCCTAGCCCTAACCCTAACCCTAACCCTAGCCCTAGCCCTAACCCTAGCCCTAACCCTAACCCTAACCCTAGCCCTAACCCTAGCCCTAACCCTAGCCCTAACCCTAGCCCTAGCCCTAACCCTAGCCCTAACCCTAGCCCTAACCCTAACCCTAATCCTAGCCCTAACCCTAGCCCTAATGGGAAAATGGAAATAAATACATTTTTTTTTATTTTTCCCTAACTAAGGGGGTGATGAAGGGGGGTTTGATTTACTTTTATAGCGAGTTTTTTAGCGGATTTTTATGATTGGCAGCCGTCACACACTGAAAGACCCTTTTTATTGCAAAAAATATTTTTTGCAATACCACATTTTGAGAGCTATAATTTTTCCATATTTTGGTCCACAGAGTCATGTGAGGTCTTTTTTTTTGCGGGACGAGTTGACGTTTTTATTGAAAACATTTTTGGGCACGTGACATTTTTTTATCGCTTTTTATTCCGATTTTTGTGAGGAAGAATGACCAAAAGCCAGCTATTCATGAATTTCTATTGGGGGAGGCGTTTATACCGTTCCGCGTTTGGTAAAATTGATAAATCAGTTTTATTCTTCGGGTCAGTACGATTACAGCGATACCTCATTTATATCATTTTTTATGGTTTGGTGCTTTTATACGATAAAAACTATTTTACAGAAAAAATAATTATTTTTGCATCGCTTTATTCTCAGGACTATAACTTTTTTATTTTTTTGCTGATGATGCTGTATGGCGGCTCTTTTTTTGCGGGACAATATGACGCTTTCAGCGGTACCATGGTTATTTATATCTGTCCTTTTGATCGCGTGTTATTCCACTTTTTGTTCGGCGGTATGATAATAAAGCGTTGTTTTTTGCCTCGTTTTTTTTTTTTTTTCTTACGGTGTTTACTGAAGGGGTTAACTAGTGGGACAGTTTTATAGGTCGGGTCGTTACGGACGCGGCGATACTAAATATGTGTACTTTTATTGGTTTTTTTTTTTATTTAGATGAAGAAATGTATTTATGGGAATAATATATATTTTTTTTTTTTCATTATTTTGGAATATTTTTTTTTATTTTTTTTACACATTTGGAAATTTTTTTTTTAACTTTTTTACTTTGTCCCAGGGGGGGACATCACAGATCAGTGATCTGACAGTTTGCACAGCACTCTGTCAGATCACTGATCTGACATGCAGCGCTGCAGGCTTCACAGTGCCTGCTCTAAGCAGGCTCTGTGAAGCCACCTCCCTTCCTGCAGGACCCGGATCCGCGGCCATCTTGGATCCGGGGCTCGAGCAGGGAGGGAGGTGAGGAGACCCTCGCAGCAACGCGATCACATCGCGTTGCTGCGGGGGGCTCAGGGAAGCCCGCAGAGAGCCCCCTCCCTGCGCGGTGCTTCCCTGCACCGCCGGCACATCGCGATCATCTTTGATCGCGGTGTGCCAGGGGTTAATGTGCCGGGGGCGGTCCGTGACCGCACCTGGCACATAGTGCCGGATGTCAGCTGCGATAAGCAGCTGACACCCGGCCGCGATCGGCCGCGCTCCCCCCGTGAGCGCGGCCGATCGGCTATGACGTACTATCCCGTCCAGGGTCAGCTAAGCCCAGGGCACCTCGACGGGATAGTACGTCTAAGGTCACAGAGGGGTTAAGGTTGGGCTAGAGTTAGTGTTGGGGATAGGGTTAGAGCACAGGTTAAGGTTGGGCTAGGGTTGGGCTAGGGTTGGACTAGGGTTAAGGTTGGGGTTATGGTTGGGGCTAGGGTTAGGATTGGGGCTAGGGTTGGGGTTAGGGTTGTGTTGGGGTTAGGGTTGTGATGGGGTTAGGGTGGTGCTGAGGTTAGGGTGGAGTTGGAGTTAGGGTGGTGTTCGGGTTAGAGTTGTGGTTAGGGTTATGGTTAGGGTTGGGATTAGGGTTAGTGGTGTGTTGGCATTAGGGTTCGGATTAGGACTGTATTGTGGTTGTAGTTAGAAATGGGGGGTTTCCATTGTTTAGGTTCATCAGGGGGTCTTCAAACACGACATGGCACCACCAATGATTCCAGTCAATTTTGCATTCAAAAAGTCAAACGGTGCTCCCTCCCTTCTGAGCCCTGCTATGAGCCCAAACAGTGGCCTTCCCCCACATACGGGGTATCAGTGTACACAGGAGAAATTGCACAACAAATTTTGTGGTCCATTTTCTCTTGTTACCCTTGTGAAAATAAAACAGTTTGGGTCTAAAATAATTTTTGGGTGAAAAAAGTGAAATGTTCTTTTTTTCCTTCCACAATGCTTTAGTTCTCATGAAGCATCTGAAGGGTTAATAAACTTCTTGAATGTGGATTTGAGCACATTGAGGGGTGCAGTTTTTAGAATGGTTTCACTTTGGGGTATTTTCTATCATATTGACCCCCCAAACTCAATTCAAATGTGAGGTGGTTTTGCAATTTTTGGGGAAAAATTAGAAATCGCTGGTCAACTTTTAATCCTTATAACGTCTTCGCAAAAAAAAATTGTGTCTCCAAAATTGAGCTGATGTAAAGTAGACATGCGGGAAATGTTATTTATTAACTATTTTGTGCGATATGACACTGTAATTTAATTGCACAAAAAATTAAAAGTTAAAAGTTTGATAATTGAAAAATGTTCTACATTTTTGCCAAATTTCCATTTTTTTCATAAATAAACACAAGTCATATAGAAGAAATTTTACCATTATCATGAAGTACAATATATCATGAAAAAACATGGGATCCGTGGAAGCATTCTAGTGCTGTAAACTCATAAAGTGACAGTTGTCACAATTGTATAAAATTGGATGTTACAAAGGGGTTAAAAACTGCATTTTGTGTTTTCTTGTGTTATCTTTGTCTACTATTTAAATTTATTTGGTGATCTGAAGCATTAAATTGTGACATACATGCAACAGAATAGGAAATAAGGAAGGGGGGGGGGGCAAATACTTTTTCACACAACTGTAGTCTCGTTGGAGAGTTCATCTCCATTCAATGGACTATTGATGAATTGCAATTCCAGACAATGGCACTAAAGAAGAATTGTGCTCTTTATGTGGAGTTTTAAATTTGGACAACTCCATTAAAGAAGCTCTCTAATTTGAAAGCAAAAAAGGAAAAATCATTATTCAAAGCACATTCAGTTTTCTCCATAAAAAATGAACATTTTTTGCTGAAATATTTAGCAACTTATCTCAATTTTGTCAGACTTGGCACTTTAAAAAAATTAGGAAGGGGAGAATTTTAGTGGGAAGGGGCATGACCAAATATCTGCAGAAAATTGGCATAAATTAAAACAGACATCTATGATTGGCTTTTATTGGCATGTTTTTGTAAATTTACTGAAAAGCGTTCCTCTATTGCAGTGCTAAATGGTGCAGTATATGCTAGACTAGGGATGATAATGGTTTATTTTTCATCACACTTATATTTATAACCTTTATTATCTTGATCACGTAAACACAGACTGACAGAATGTTCTTATGGAATGATTAAGTAGGTTAGTTTTCTCAAGGGAAATTGTCAAATCTACTTTACTCAGGCAGGCACATTACACAGAACATGCTATTGTCCCCTTTAGCTAGAAAACCGCGAATGACACATTTGTCTGTGACATCACAACCTTTCGCCTTCATGATACTGTTGTACACATTGAAGGTAATTACCTAAGGGCAAATCTTATAGTCAGGTCAAAAATGTCTGTTCCTGAAACATCTTTAAATAATAAATAGATTTTTTTTCAGAGTGCGTGTTGTCTCTCACAAAGACTAATATAGTTGCGTAAAAAAACAAAACAAACATTTTATGCAATCAGCCTGACCTCATATTTACATTGTGTTGAGTAATTGTGGATGACGGCTGATATTTCCCAGTAAGAGATGAATCACAGACACATTGTTAGACTCTCCAGAAGTCCTTGTGCCGTATTTCCATTTGTGATATATGTGATCTTATATACACAGTTGGTCTAGATATTGCATTTCTTATAACATGTACAACTTGGGAGAGTTTATTGATTATTCATTATATTCCCCTTTGTCCTGTTATATCATAGGCTTCTGCATCCAGTTCTGTAATTATTGAGATAGGGTATAATGTAATTCTATAGCACTGGCTATCATACTGGATATGGGATCCCAGAAGTCAGAGCAGGGTGCAGGGGTATAACTACAGTCCTATGGGTTTTGGGTCAGGTTTTGGTCCCCCCATAACCAGCAGGTTTTTGCTTTTATGAATCAACACCTTGTGTCTGCTGAGATCTGTAAGGATATATATTCAACCCCTCAAAAAAACACAAAACAAACAAAAAAAAACACAATTATGAAAAAACAATAAGTATGCTATACAAATAAATATACCATCACACTATTACTGAACAAAACCCACTATACTAATACCAATACTACCAACAATACCACTATAGAAGGCACAAATACTGTAATACCCTCACAGCACAATCACATATTACCACCATACTGAATAACAACCAAATAATACCACCATACTGATCTTAAAGGGAACCTGTCACCATAAATTGGCGGGATATGTAAATGCCTTTTTCCGGTCCAATGGGTGGCATTTCGTCTTCATTTCTCCACCCCATCTGTCCCTGTTGTCTGCAATATGTTTGAGAATTAGAGCACTTGTCCTCCATAGTTCGCGCATGCGCAATGCAATCTTCGCCCGCGCACTATGTCCCAGAACACAGCGAAATACTTCTGGGATAGTGCGCGGGCGTACTACTGCACTTGCATCTTATTTAATGTAACTATTGCACAGAGTGGGCAGGTGCAATTAATAGGGTCCTCACTTTCTGTGTCCTTTCCCTGCAGATATTGTTTTTATATTTACTGGATGATATGATTTATTATGTGGATTTTTGTGAATTCTGAATAAATTTACTATTTTTCATATACCTAATTGCTCCTGATTCCTCCTTTTGATATATATTGTTTTTGGAGTGGGTTTGTTTTTTGTTTCTGAATGGGCTATTTTTAGGCCCTATTGTAATGTTTACAACATGTTACTGAGGTTTTTGTTTCTATTAATTCTCGAACATATTGCGGACAACAGGGACGGATGGGGTGGAAAAATGAAGACAAAAAACGCCGCCCATCGGACCGGAAAAATGGCATTTACATATCCCGCCAATTTGAGGTGACAGGTTCCCTTTAACAAGAACACCTTTACTAATAGAGATGAGCGAACATTTCAAGGTTCTGTTTGGTTCATTGAACAGTTGGTTGAACATATCTGAAACCCATTGAATTCAATGGGAGGCAAAAACCAACGCATAGACAATACCTTCGGGGGGGGGGGCAAAAAGCTGCCAAAACAACTCAAATTAGTGGCAGACACTAGGAAAAGTGGCATCCATTGACCACAGTACAAAAGTGATAATGACACAGCCAGCCAAGGGCCATGCATGAGGTATCACGATCTGGGGAAGCATTTACAGCTTTTAATTTAAGTTTAAATTAAAATGAGGTAGGTCAGTGACCAGTGTAGGCCTACTGTGCTGGGAACCCTGATACCTCATGCAACAGCTCATACTGCTTTTTTACTCAGTCACACTCAGGTGGCACAAATATCAGCTTAGTAGACTACCAATGTTAGAAAAATATAAGGATAGTAACACAGATAGTTGACCAATTCACCCACAGTAGAAAGTTTACAATGGCACAGCAGCAGTCAGCCAGGCATGAGGTATCAGGGTCTGGGATAGCATTTAGACCTTTCATTTGAAGTTTTAATTTTGACATAGTGGGTAAGGGAGTGGTGTAAGCAGTCTTTGTTGGGAGCCCTGATACCTTGTGCAACAGCTCAATTATTTTTTTTCCCAGCCACACTCAGGTGGCACAATTATCAGTTTTATAGAGTCCTATTAGTAGAAAAATGTTAGGAGAGTAGCACAGGTGGTTGACTGATAAACTGACCCTCAGTAGAACATTTTATAATGGCACAGAAGCAGTCAACCATGGGCCATGCATGAGGTATCAGGGTCTGGGACAGCATTTACAGTTTTGAAATGTGGTTGAAATTAAGTGTACCAGTGTAGGCCTGCCAAATTCAAGCAAAACATATGAAGTAGACCCACCTTGGAGTACAAATATTTCCCAAAATTGCCACTCACCAATCAAGTGTCATCAATTACCTCCTAGTAGAAAATACTATAATTGTGCATTTTTTTGTTAAAACTTCTGTTATTGTATAGTACTCGACTCCCTTTCTTTGACTCCTGCACAGTGGAATTATTATTATTTATTGTTATAGCGTCATTTATTCCAATTCACTTTACATGTTCAAAGGGGTATACATAATAAAAACAAGGACAATAATCTTAAACAATATAAGTCACCGACTGGTACTGGAGGAGAGTGGACCCTGCCTGTGAGCGCTCACAATCTGCAAGGGATGGGTGAGGATACCATAGGTGAGGGTATAGCTGATTGTGCAGCGGTATGGTGGAACGATAGTTAATGTAGGTTGTAGGCTCATCAAAAGAAGGTTTTTTTCAGGCTCCTTTTGAAGGTTCCCATGGCAGGCATATGTTGTGGTACACAGTTCTAGAGTTGAGGGGATCAACGGGTGAAATTTAATATGCGATTGTGGTAAGAGATAATAAAAGGGTAAAAGGGGAGTAGAGAAGGAGATATTGGGAAGATTGGAGGTTGTGTTCAGGTAAGTCCCATGAGACTAGGTCATGACTTTTTATGGCAAAGTTAAGGATTTGAAAAGGAGTCTATAGGCAATGGAAAGTCAGTGCAGGTATTGACAGAGGGGAAAAGCTGGGTAATACTGGGGTGACAAGTAGTGATGGGCAAACCCCCGATGATCGGGATTGGCATGTTCGCCCGAGTTTTTTTGTAAAGTTCGAGTTCGGGGCCGGAGATGGCGCGAACTTGCATCTGAACCCTGAGCTTGGACTTTAAAGATATGGGATGGGGCGGGGGGCTGTAAAACAAAGCATAAAATTAATAATGAACATTATAATTATACTTACTGGTCCAGTGATGTGTCCTCCCATCTTGCTGTCTCTTGGCCGCATCTACTTCCTACACTCATTAACTTCCCGGGTTATTCACTCCACTGCTCGGCATTTGGCAATTTGCAGCTAGCATCACCAGTGTTCATGCGGTGACGTCAGGGTTCACCCCAGTTCATGGTATGAACACTGCCGGAAAAAGCCGAAGACTGACGAGTGCAGTGAATACTGACGGAAGTTAATTTTATGCTTTTACAGGCCCTGGACCCGAACTGGACCAAAACTGTCCTTGTGTCCGATGACCATGTGTTCGGTACAGATCCAGAACTTTACAGTTCGGGTCCGTCCATCCCTAGTGACAAGGGCATTAGTCGAGCAGCAGAGTTTAGGATAGATTGGATGGGTGCGAGAGTGTTAGAAAGGAGGCCACAGAGCAGGAGGTTGCAGTAAGTGAGGCCGGAGATGATGAGAGCATGCTTGCTCTAGTGTTTTTGCAGATACATATTTATGGCATATATTTCACTTCACTGTGACTAAATATTGTCACATTTATAGTGTCCCCTGGCACTCAAATTATTCATCCACTCACATAATTCTTGTACTTTCTCCCTTCTGTTTTTGCCTAACAGCTCAAAATCATAACCCCCATTGTACCTCTTCATAGGTTACGGCATGCATATCACTTCACTGTGACAATATATATGTATGGTCACATTTATGCTGTCCCCTGACACTGACAGGATTCATCCACACATATATATTATTATTCCTTCCCCTCCGGTTTGTGCCAAGTAGTCCAGCATAATAAATTCCCATTTATCTCTGTAAAACTTACGGCTTGAATATTACTTCGGCACATACTATTATTTACTTTTTGTTTCAGGCACAGTTGGAGATAGTTTAAGCATACTCCTTCGTTCCCCCTTTCCCTTCATTGTTCTGGTATGAGGCAGACTAAATTAGCATGACTTAACTCCCCCTATGCCTTTCGCATGATTACCATTCAACCACACTGCATCTCTCCTTGTTCTATACGCCCATGGTGCAGCCGTGGTGGTGCGCGTGCGCAGTTGGGGTCCGGGGATCGCGTCGGGAGTGTCATTGTGACCTTGGCAACGCCGGGAACTCACCCTGTGCGTCCGGTCACGTGACGTCTCCGGCGTTGACTTCCGGGTCCTCCGGCGGCGCATGCGCCGCTTACATTGCGGCTGCAGCCATTGGCGTTACACATTCATCGGTACACTATAAAAAAAACCCTAGTTTAGTTTAACGTCACCCCCTGACGAAGGAACAAGTGTCCGAAACGCGCGTCGGGGTGCCCTGGAGTGCTACTGGTGGTCCCTGCAATCATATATATTACTTATACAAGTAAGTGTCCTCCTGTATGGTCCTCTTATCGGCGTTTTTTTCACCGCACTTGATTTTATATCATCTTAATTGTGCACAATTTTACTATGCACTACTTATATTGCACATAAACAATTTATAAATTTCCACACTTACTTCTCCCTTTTTTTCATTTTCATCAGCGCAGCTGATTTGACCACATTGGGCCATTAGGATTATTATATGGACACATAAATTATATTATAGGGCCACATGATAGCCACAGGCACTGCTATATTCAGCTATATTCATATATATTTTAACACAATTTTAAGCACATATATATATATATTTTTGTATTTTTAATCTAATGGTATTTTTGTATGGTCTGTTATTGATAAATAATAAAACATTATATGATTGCATTCTCTGTGGTGATTGCTCTTTGGGATTTATTCTATGGGATGAGCATGACTCTTTCTAAGTAATGTAGTGGTTTCACTACACCTTTGGCACACTGGGTGTTCTCAGGGTATACATCTATACGGACTATTTATTATTTTATTATATTTTTCTACTTTATATATGTACCCTTTTATTTACCCTGTTAACGTTAGTGTGCTCTGCTAACTATTATATATCTACTGTGTTTTGCACAGGCCACCTTCTTGCTCTACGCATGGATTTTAAGTCGAGGGAACAGTCCTGGCAGGGACAAGTAAATATGGTATTTGGGACTAACGGTGCAAGTGTCAATACTGCCGTGGGTCCACAATTTAATGATTTCTTTTATGCCATCAAAAATCTGACATACAAGAGAACACGCTCATGGTGGAACCGGGCTTTTTAGAGAACTATGTGCAAAGACAACTTATCCCTAGGGGCCTACGGATCCAAATCACACCATCATTTCCGGTTGAGAATAATGATTTTATTAATAAATGGGAAACAATATGCAATGAAACATCTATAAAATTGATGGGTCTATTGATACAATACAATATGAAAACCCTAACTGACATTGATAAACGGTTGGAAGAGACCCTTGTTAAAGCAAAAACTAACTTGACAATTGATCAGTATGAATCAATTAATCCCCAATTGGATAAATTAGTGGATCAGTGGGTAAAAGATATACAGGCGAGACAAACTGGCAAGCTACTTAGAGATCAGAGAGACATTGCAAACGGCAGAGTGTATAGATGGCGGAAACCGCAAAATAAAGAAGAGATACGAGAGCGTACAATGTCTACCACATCTGATGCGGCTAATGGTGATATTTCGTGTGCCTCATCCTCCGTCTCTACATCAGCTTCAATATATTCTACCCCTAAACGGAAGCGTGAACCTCGTTATATGCCGGCTAAGAAGAATTTCAGATATTCGCCTGACAACTATAAAGGCAGTAATAAGGTAATTAATTTGAGTTCTCATTGTTTCTCCCAAACTGAGATTGCTGTGTTGAACAAAGGCTTGATGTTTTGTCCCACAGCAAAATTTGATAAGTTCGCTGCAGTCAAAGACTTGCATTTATTTGCGAGAAAAATTATTTTTAAACGGCATTTTCATGATGAGGATCTAATGAGACTATTTCCAACAGAGATGGAGCAGGAGACACTGAATATCTTAGAGGAACTGGCACAGGAGCATATTGAGATTGAGGAAGGTAAGATCCCAAAATCAATACAACCCTGCTCACATAGATTTCCACCGTTATCTTCTTGCCCAACATTGGAGATATTTGTACAAACGGTAAGCAGGGAATTTGATAAAATTCCTTGCTACCCTAACATGGATAATCTCAGCCATGAGGAAAAGCAGAGTTTGGTAAAATTAAAAACAATGAGTGATATTTTAATTAAACCCGCGGATAAGGGGGAGAGTATAGTAATCTGGCCTAAAATACTCTATGAGGCGGAAGCATTTAAACAGTTGAAGGTTGAGGTGTGCTACAAGAAACTCACATTTAATCCTCTTGAAAAATTTGGCAAGGAATTGATGGTGATTCTAAAAGAAGCCAACAGTAAGGGAATAATTACCAAGGAATTGTTTCTGGCCTTACAGGTTACGGAACCAATTATCCCCACACTATACTTACTACCCAAAATACACAAGAATAGCATTACACCGCCGGGTAGACCAATAATATCGGGGTGTGGTAATTTCATGGAAAATATCAATAAATTTATTGATTTCAAACTGAAACCACTGGTTGAAGAATTGCCCTCGTTTGTGAAGGACACCAACGATTTCTTAAAGAAAATTGATGGACTCCACGTTGACAATGACACATTACTTGTGTCTTGCGATGTGGAGTCGTTATACACAAATATCCGCCATGGTGACGGTTTAAGAGCTACACAGCATTTTTTAAATTCATCTATGATATCCAGTGATATGAGTAATTTTATTTTGGAACTTCTTCAATTTTCTTTGTCTCACAATTTTTTTATGTTCAAGGGGTCCTTCTACCTGCAGCTCCAGGGCACCGCAATGGGTGCATCTTTTGCGCCGGCGTATGCCAATCTTTTCCTGGGGCTGTGGGAGAGGGACCTCCTTGTGTCTGACCTTATGGCATCAATGGAGCGCATCCCACTATGGGTGCGCTTCATTGATGACATCTTTTTTATTTGGCAAGGATCTAGAGTGTTGCTTGATGATTTTATGGGTCAGCTTAACCAGAATTCAAGTAACATACATTTAACTTTTAAGTGCGACCCTAATTATATTGAGTTCCTGGATGTATGTGTTAAACGAGGAGAGGACAATTTTTTGATCACTGACCTATACCGGAAACCTACATCCGTAAATTAATTTCTCCATGCTACGTCATCACACCCGAATGCCATGATAAGAGCCATACCGACTGGACAATTTCTACGCTTGAGAAGAATATGTACCAACGAAGAGGATTTTATGAAACAATCTGCCGACCTCAAAGCCAGATTTATTGAACAGGGTTATAGCCACAGATCAATTAAAAAGGCGTTTAATAGAGCTAAACATACTACTAGACATCAGACCCTGTACTCCACTGTATTAAAACCATCTATTCAGCCAGTTAGATTTATCACCCAATTTTATGGCCAATCTGAATTGATGTGCCAACTCCTTACAAAATCTTGGCCTATTCTCCAGAGCGACCCAATACTAGCACAATACATTGGTGAGCGTCCTTATATAACATTCAGGAGATCACGGAATTTGAGAGATACCCTGGTTAAAAGCCATTATGTTGGAGAGCCAAAACCCTCTGTTTCCTTTTTAACTAAAACCAAACCAACACCAGGATGTAGACTGTGCGGGAATTGTGTAGCCTGCCCGAATATTAAAAGGACCAATATTTTTATGAATGCTAAAGGTACAGCTACATATCAAATTAAACATACTATCACGTGTACAACGAAAGCAGTGATTTACTTTGCCCAATGTCCCTGCTCCCTTATATATATTGGGATGACGCGACACGCCAACTTAAAATTCGTGTTCGCGAACACATCTTGGGAATACAAGCTGCCAAGGATATTGCTGATGCTAATCTATTGAAGACAATACCTAAACACTTTAAACTGTACCATAATTGTGATGCATCCCTTTTGCATGTATTTGGGATTGATAAAATTGTAACCAATGAAAGGGGTGGCAAGATTAGTAAACCATTGTCACAACTTGAAACCAAATGGATCTGGGTATTAGGCACTGTGTCCCCTAACGGTTTAAATGAAAACTTGAGTTTTGCCCCATTTTTATGAAAATCCATGTTCTGTTCTCTTGTAATCGTTCCTTTTTAGTGATTTTTTTATATATGTATATATATATATATATATATATATATATAATTCTTATATATTTTAATTTTTAGTGGTTTTTATGTGTATTGTGATTTTGATATTAATTTTAATATTTTTTGTATACTGTAGGCGTGCTTTATTTATGCTACATGCCTGACACTTACCATTGATTGATGCGATCTGATGACCTAGATGTTGATAGCAGTAGCCTCATCCTATGGATACCTGGAATTTGATGGATGAACATAATCTACCACCCTTTTCTTCTACACATGGATGTCCGAGATGTGGTTATTGATCACTTGTAATTTGTTGATTGGGGAGTGGACTCTTACCCCGTGTGGGACTCATATTTGGAGACTGCCACGGACCGTCTGAAATGCTTCTTTCTCTGTGAAACAGAATAAGCAATTGTTACTATATTGGTGAATTATTATCTCTTTCATTATTATATGTGTAATTATATATGTAAGTATTGTTTGTATTATATTAATCCTTACTACATATTGTCACTCATACATTGTCCCCTGGCACTGACAGAATTTATCCGCAAAAATATATACATTTTTTACCTTTTCCCTTCCGGTATGTGCCAAATAATTCTGTATAATTAACCCCCATTTTTATTTCTTTAATATTTATGGCATATATTTCACTTCACTGTGACTAAATATTGTCACATTTATAGTGTCCCCTGGCACTCAAATTATTCATCCACTCACATAATTCTTGTACTTTCTCCCTTCTGTTTTTGCCTAACAGCTCAAAATCATAACCCCCATTGTACCTCTTCATAGGTTACGGCATGCATATCACTTCACTGTGACAATATATATGTATGGTCACATTTATGCTGTCCCCTGACACTGACAGGATTCATCCACACATATATATTATTATTCCTTCCCCTCCGGTTTGTGCCAAGTAGTCCAGCATAATAAATTCCCATTTATCTCTGTAAAACTTACGGCTTGAATATTACTTCGGCACATACTATTATTTACTTTTTGTTTCAGGCACAGTTGGAGATAGTTTTAGCATACTCCTTCGTTCCCCCTTTCCCTTCATTGTTCTGGTATGAGGCAGACTAAATTAGCATGACTTAACTCCCCCTATGCCTTTCGCATGATTACCATTCAACCACACTGCATCTCTCCTTGTTCTATACGCCCATGGTGCAGCCGCGGTGGTGCGCGTGCGCGGTTGGGGTCCGGGGATCGCGTCGGGAGCGTCATTGTGACCTTGGCAACGCCGGGAACTCACCCTGTGCGTCCGGTCACGTGACGTCTCCGGCGTTGACTTCCCGGTCCTCCGGCGGCGCATGCGCCGCTTACATTGCGGCTGCAGCCATTGGCGTTACACATTCATCGGTACACTATAAAAAAAACCCTAGTTTAGTTTAACGTCACCCCCTGACGAAGGAACAAGCGTCCGAAACGCGCGTCGGGGTGCCCTGGAGTGCTACTGGTGGTCCCTGCAATCATATATATTACTTATACAAGTAAGTGTCCTCCTGTATGGTCCTCTTATCGGCGTTTTTTTCACCGCACTTGATTTTATATCATCTTAATTGTGCACAATTTTACTATGCACTACTTATATTGCACATAAACAATTTATAAATTTCCACACTTACTTCTCCCTTTTTTTCATTTTTATCAGCGCAGCTGATTTGACCACATTGGGCCATTAGGATTATTATATGGACACATAAATTATATTATAGGGCCACATGATAGCCACAGGCACTGCTATATTCAGCTATATTCATATATATTTTAACACAATTTTAAGCACATATATATATATATATTTTTTTTTTTGTATTTTTAATCTAATGGTATTTTTGTATGGTCTGTTATTGATAAATAATAAAACATTATATGATTGCATTCTCTGTGGTGATTGCTCTTTGGGATTTATTCTATGGGATGAGCATGACTCTTTCATGGTTGAGGAATCTGCAGATTCGAGAGATATTTTTGAGTTGGTGTCAGCAGGAAGTGGAAAGGGCTTGGATATCAGATTTGAAGGCGAGATCAGAGTCAAGCTTGCAGGACTGGGAATGTGGACAGCCATTGACTTTGTTGGATACAGGTCAGTTGCAGTGGTTAAATCAAACGGTGGAAAGATGAAGAATTCGATTTTATCCATGCTAAGTTTTAGAAATTTAGCAGAGAAGAAAGTTGAAATAGTGGACAGACTTTGTGGGATTCTGTTTAGTAAGGAGGTAATATCAGATCAAGAGAAGTAGATCTGTATGTCATCAGCATAGTGGTGATACTGAAAGTCATGAGACTCCATGAGCTGTCCCAGGCTGAAGGTGTAGATAGAGAAAAGCAGAGGTCCTAGAACTGAACCTTGGGGGACCCTGACAGATAGGGGGCAAGATGAGGAGGTGTTGTGTGAGTTGGAGACACTGAATGTCCTGTCTGATAGGTATGAGGAGATCCAAGATAGGGCCATGTCTGTGAAGCCAAGAGATGAGAGAGTCTGTAGTAAGAGGGAATGATCCACTGTGTCAAAGGCAGTTCACAGGTTCAGGAGGAGGAGGACAAAGTAAGGTCGGTTAGTAGGTCGTTGGTGACTTTAGTCAGGGCAGTTTCAGTGGAATGGTGCTGTTGAAAGCCAGATTAGTCAGGGAGTAGCAGAGATGGGAGGACAGTTCAAACTGGATGTCTTGTTCCACTAGTTTGGCGACATGAGGAAGAAGTATTATGGGGTGATAGCTGTACACAATGGATGGGTCAAGAGAGGGCTTTTTGAGGATGGGTGTGATCGATGTATGTTTGAAGTATGAGGGGAAGACAATAGTTGTGTTGTTAGTGACAGGTTGAAGAAGTGGGTTAGGGTTGGGATGAAGATTGTGGTAAGGTTTCGAAAGAGGTGAGATGGGAGTTCACAGGTGGTAAGATGTGATTTGGAGAGTAAAGAGGAAAGTTGATCTTCAGTGATGGTGGAGAAGTTGTTTTTGGAAGAGGAGAGTTGAGTATTTATCAGGAGATGCTGTGGGGACTTTAGACAAAAAATGTGCCTAAGGCTAGGTTCCCATTGCGTTAATGGGAACGCGCTAACGGACAGCGTTGGTCGGCGAAATTAACGCCGTGCAACGCGTCTGTTAGCGCGACCATTCACGGCAATGGGAACACGCAGCACTAGCGCGTGCCATGTTCGGCACGCGCTAGCGACGCGCCGGTGTTTTGTGGCGCGCCGCGGACGCTGCTTGCAGCGTCCGAGGTGCGCCTGTGGTCCGTTCCCCGCTCTCGCAGATCGGGGATCAGCGAGAGCGGGGACGTTACCGCGACCCCGGAACGCGGCCCCGGTAAAAACATTGCATTAGCGCAATCTGCTAGCGCTAGCCCTAAACGGATTGCACTAACGCAATGTGACCCTAGCCTTATGTTGTCAATCTTCTGCTTCAAGAGTTACAGTAGGTAAGGTCTTCAGCTGAGATGAGTGGAAAGGGAGAGAGAGCTGGAGGATGGAGGAGAGAATTGAAAGTACTGAATTGCTCTTAGTTGTGAGAAAGGGAAGATATGAGAGATGAGAAGTAGGTTTGCTTTGCTGTAGTGAGTAATTGTGCAGCATTTTGACAACTTCTGTTACTGAATGGGCTACTCGACTCCCCTTCTTTGTATGTGCCAAGCAGCAGTTGCGGATCTACAGTTCGCAGGGGCGGCAAGGGCTGGTTAGCCTTGCCCTTTTTGGAGACCGCAAAGAATGATCCAACTCAGGTTATCTGCCAAACTTGTGAAAAATGAGAGCAAAAGAATAATTAAATTGACTATTACATGCATGAACCAGCATGTGTTAGTCTGGAAATCTCACTGCCCTCAAATGCGGACTAGCAGGCCTGCCATCTACTTGCCACCTCCTCAACCACATCCGCTTCTTCTTTCTCCTCCGTCAACATGGCATGTGCTCTCGAACAGGTCTCCATCCACAGAACCTCTACATGTCCATCAGCTGTTACACAAGTGGACATGCCTGCTGTTTTTGACCAATCTCAGACACCGAGAACATCACGTCTTTCTCAATCCACAATAACATCCCACCTGCACCGTACAGTACAGTAATTTGTCATATCCACCCTACTCCACCCTTTCTCAGCACAGCAGCCAGCCCTTGTTTGGTGCAGTTGTGGTCACATAAAAGATTGTGCCCCCATACATTAATTATGTCCCTGTTCTGTACCCATATACAATAATTAGGTCCCTGTTTGTTTCCTCATACAGTAATTATGTCCCTGTTTGTGCCTCCATACAATAATTATGCCTCCTTTTGTGCCCACATGCAATAATTATATTCCGGTTTGTGCCCCCCTACAATAATGATGTCCTGTTTTGCACTACAATGTATACAAAGGATACTCAACATTAATTAGTTATTTGGAAAATGAATATTCCTACACTGGAACTGATACTCTTAGGTGCAATTTTTTGTTCTACATTTATGATAATTTTAAAGCAGATTTTTTGTTCCAGTAAATACAAATTATATTTTGCAAAATGAAATGTGATACAATTTTTCAGTACTTTCTCTATCATCCTCTAAACATGTTAAATTGTGTGGCTTGGGGTATGTATAATGGATCAAATAGGTGTTAGAGTAGGTTCATGCGGGCACATAAAAAATCACTCAGAGTTTCATCCTGAAAAGAGGGACAATTTTTTTCTCACTTCAGAGAAAAAATTTGCTCATCGGCACTCCTCCATTGAATAACATTGGTCTGAGAGTGGTCCATTTTTCCACGGACAGTGTCAAGTCGCAATAAGAGAACAGCAAACACCAGCTAGCTACTCAGTCAAGTACACACCTTTGGCTAGCTACTCTGCCTGCTCTCAGCCTCAAAATTCCTACTGGTTGTTCTCACATAGCACTGGCTACAGCATGTTGAGGACAGTTAGACTTCTTGGAACCATAGCTTCTTTGGTAGTAAGCTTGTACACCCTGAGTGGTCACTTTTCACTTGCCAGTCAAGACAACTTAACCCAGAAGAACAATTCTGTGGACACTGCAAACTAGCAGAACAGTATGCAGTGTCATACAGAAATCAATGTTTTTCCATGCTTTGATATTTTTATAAAATAAAGTGAAATGTTCACATTAGCACACAGTAAAGATTTTCCAATGATAAGGAGTGGGAAGTGATGTGACCGCAAGTATGCAATTTTCACATTTTCAACCAGGAAAGATATATATCTTGGTACCGTATTAGCCAGTAGATAGAAAATAATTTAGAATTGAGAGTCCTCAGTGGTTGACACTAGGGTTGAGCGACCTTGACCTTTTTAGAGTCGAGCCGTGTTTCGCGAAACCCGACTATCTTAGAAGTCGAGTCGAGTGGAATCAGCTGATTATCGCGAAAAGTCGGGTATCGACCGAAACACGAAACCCAATGCAAGTCAATGGGGGAGCATAGTCGGCAGTGAGTGGAGGCCAGGAAAACACCTACACTGCCCATTTTAATGGCAAAAACATCCATTCTTGTTACAGAAGCTTGTCAATCGTAATTTACCTTATAATAATTGGAAGGCATTTGAAATTGGGGGTCATTTGGCTAACGTTGTGGGGGGTAGGGCTGGTTCAAGTAATTAGTGGGCCCAGGAAATCTGGACCACGTCACGGCAGTGGAGCAGGGAGAGGTAAGTATTTCAACTTTGCAAGTGCTGTGATCCTGAGCAAGCAGGGGGGGCCCACTCATTGGCATTGGCACTGGCACAGGGCCCCTCAAAGTACAGCGGTGTGTTTGCACGACGGGGGCGCCTCCCACCGGCAGCAACACTTTTGCGTACTATGAGAGGCCCTGTGCCAGTGACGTCGCCAACTAGTATTCCTCCCCCCACCTGATGAAGGAACCTGCACTTTCATCTGCACCTTCCTCTTTGTCCCCGTGTAAGGTGGTATGGTATGCGGGAAGAGGAACCTGACTTTCAGCTGGGTCACAATCTTGTTGTGTAGCGTGCACGGGGAATGTTGCGTTATGGGTCAATGTACCAGCAGACTCATCTATCACTGGCTGGGCAATGGGCAGGATGAGGAGGAAACACAGATATAGGCCCAAAGAATAAAGTTGGCTAAATGCAGTTCAAAATTGGTAACACAGGACTAACCAGGGGGCATTGCAGTGGAGGACAACTGGAATGAGAGGCTGACACAGAGAGTAGGCCCAAATCAGTAAGTAGTCGAAATGCAGTTCAAAATTGGCAACCGTAGTAAACAGGCGGCACAGCTTTGTTCAGTGGAGGAGAACAGCAAGGAGTGGCAGACACCGATAGTAGGCCCCAACCCAACTAGTAGGCCAAATGCAGTCTAACATTAACAACTACTTAACGAGAGCCTGAAAATGGAATTTCAGGACAGGAAACCAGGAGAACAGCAAGGAGCGGCAGACACTGTTAGTAGGCCCCAAACCAACTAGTACGCCAAATGCAGTTGTTCCATTTAACCACTATTTAACAAGAGCCTGAAGATAGAAGCTCAGGAAAGGCAACCTGGAGAACACCTTGGAGTGGAAGACACCGTCTCCACATCCCATACCCAATTTGTAGGCCTAATGCAGTGTAGTTTCCAACAACTACTAAACGAGAGCATTAAGATTGAAGCAATGGAGAGGAAACCTGGGGAACACCTTGGAGTGGAACACACCGTCTCTACACCCCATACCCAATTTGTAGGCCTAATGCAGTGTAGTTTCCAACAACTACTAAACGAGAGCATTAAGATTGAAGCAATGGAGAGGAAACCTGGGGAACACCTTGGAGTGGAACACACCGTCTCTCTACACCCCATACCTAATTTGTAGGCCTAATGCAGTGTAGTTTCCAACAACTACTAAACGAGAGCATTAAGATTGAAGCAATAGAGAGGAAACCTGGGGAACACCTTGGAGTGGAACACACCGTCTCTACACCCCATACCCAATTTGTAGGCCTAAGGCAGTATAGTTTCCAACAACTACTAAACGAGAGCATTAAGATTGAAGCAATGGAGAGGAAACCTGGGGAACACCTTGGAGTGGAACACACCGTCTCTCTACACTCCATACCCAATTTGTAGGCCTAATGCAGTGTAGTTTCCAACAACTACTAAACGAGAGCATTAAGATTGAAGCAATGGAGAGGAAACCTGGGGAACACCTTGGAGTGGAACACACCGTTTCTCTACACCCCATACCCAATTTGTAGGCCTAATGCAGTGTAGTTTCCAACAACTACTAAATGAGAGCATTAAGATTGAAGCAATGGAGAGGAAACCTGGGGAACACCTTGGAGTGGAAAACACCGTCTCTCTACACCCCATACCCAATTTGTAGGCCTAATGCAGTGTAGTTTCCAACAACTACAAAACGAGAGCATTAAGATTGAAGCAATGGAGAGGAAACCTGGGGAACACCTTGGAGTGGAACACACCGTCTCTACACCCCATACCCAATTTGTAGGCCTTATGCAGTGTAGTTTTCACCAACTACTAAACGAGAGTAGGAAGATCGAAGCAATGTGGACGAAACCTGGGGAACACCTTGGAGTGGAACACACCGTCTCTCTACACCCCATACCCAATTTGTAGGCCTAATGCAGTATAGTTTCCAACAACTACAAAACGAGAGCATTAAGATTGAAGCAATGGAGAGGAAACCTGGGGAACACCTTGGAGTGGAACACACCGTTTCTCTACACCCCATACCCAATTTGTAGGCCTAATGCAGTGTAGTTTCCAACAACTACTAAACGAGAGCATTAAGATTGAAGCAATGGAGAGGAAACCTGGGGAACACCTTGGAGTGGAACACACCGTCTCTCTACACCCCATACCTAATTTGTAGGCCTAATGCAGTGTAGTTTCCAACAACTACTAAACGAGAGCATTAAGATTGAAGCAATGGAGAGGAAACCTGGGGAACACCTTGGAGTGTAACACACCGTCTTTCTACACCCCATACCCAATTTGTAGGCCTAATGCAGTGTAGTTTCCAACAACTACAAAACGAGAGCATTAAGATTGAAGCAATGGAGAGGAAACCTGGGGAACACCTTGGAGTGGAACACACCGTCTCTACACCCCATACCCAATTTGTAGGCCTAATGCAGTGTAGTTTCCAACAACTACTAAACGAGAGCATTAAGATTGAAGCAATGGAGAGGAAACCTGGGGAACACCTTGGAGTGGAACACACCGTCTCTCTACACCCCATACCCAATTTGTAGGCCTAATGCAGTGTAGTTTCCAACAACTACTAAACGAGAGCATTAAGATTGAAGCAATGGAGAGGAAACCTGGGGAACACCTTGGAGTGGAACACACCGTCTCTCTACACCCCATACCCAATTTGTAGGCCTACTGCAGTGTAGTTTCCAACAACTACAAAACGAGAGCATTAAGATTGAAGCAATGGAGAGGAAACCTGGGGAACACCTTGGAGTGGAACACACCGTCTCTACACCCCATACCCAATTTGTAGGCCTTATGCAGTGTAGTTTTCACCAACTACTAAACGAGAGTAGGAAGATCAAAGCAATGTGGACGAAACCTGGGGAACACCTTGGAGTGTAACACACCGTCTCTCTACACCCCATACCCAATTTGTAGGCCTAATGCAGTGTAGTTTCCAACAACTACTAAACGAGAGCATTAAGATTGAAGCAATGGAGAGGAAACCTGGGGAACACCTTGGAGTGGAACACACCGTCTCTACACCCCATACCCAATTTGTAGGCCTAATGCAGTGTAGTTTCCAACAACTACTAAACGAGAGCATTAAGATTGAAGCAATGGAGAGGAAACCTGGGGAACACCTTGGAGTGGAACACACCGTCTCTACACCCCATACCCAATTTGTAGGCCTAATGCAGTGTAGTTTCCAACAACTACTAAACGAGAGCATTAAGATTGAAGCAATGGAGAGGAAACCTGGGGAACACCTTGGAGTGGAACACACCGTCTCTCTACACCCCATACCCAATTTGTAGGCCTAATGCAGTATAGTTTCCAACAACTACTAAACGAGAGCATTAAGATTGAAGCAATGGAGAGGAAACCTGGGGAACACCTTGGAGTGGAACACACCGTCTCTCTACACCCCATACCCAATTTGTAGGCCTAATGCAGTGTAGTTTCCAACAACTACTAAACAAGAGCATTAAGATTGAAGCAATGGAGAGGAAACCTGGGGAACACCTTGGAGTGGAACACACCGTCTCTCTACACCCCATACCCAATTTGTAGGCCTAATGCAGTGTAGTTTCCAACAACTACTAAACGAGAGTAGTCTGATCGAAGCAATGTGGATGAAACCTGGGGCACACCTTGGGGCGGCAGACACCGTTAGTAGGCCCTACCAAAGTTGTAGCCCCAATGCAGTTTTAAAATCCCTAGAGGCTGAAAACAAGACTATTGACGCTCAGCTTTTTTCAAAGGAACACAGCTGTATTGAGTGGCGCAGACAGACACAGGTAGTAGGCCTTAAACCAAAAATGTGGCTCACTGCAGCTTAAAAAAGGTTACAGGGGTACACAGGTAGCATTGCTCTGGGCAGTGGAGGACAATTTCAATAGTGGACCGCAGACAGACTTTGTACGCCTACTATTAAAAAAAGGATGCTCTATGCAATTAAAAATAGGTTCCAGGGGTACACGGGCAGCAGTGGTCTGGTCAGTGGAGGAGTAGTAGAAAGAACGGGCCGCAGACAAGCTTCGAAGACCTAACATAAAAAAATATTGGGCTGTAGGCACTTTAACATTGGTTCCAGGGGTACATGGGCAGCAGTAGACTGGTCAGTGTAGTAGTAGTAGAAAGAACGGGCCGCAGACAGGCTTCGAAGGCCTAACATAAAAAAATATTGGGCTGTAGGCACTTTTAAATAGGTTCCAGGGGTACACAGGCAGCAGTGGTCTGGTCAGTGTAGGAGTAGTAGAAAAAACGGGCCGCAGACAGGCTTCGAAGGCCTAACATAAAAAAATATTGGGCTGTAGGCACTTTATAATTGGTTCCAGGAGTACACGGGCAGCAGTAGACAGGTCAGTGGAGGCCTAGTGGAAGTAGGGACCGCAGACAGGCTTCGAAGGCCTAACATAATAAAACTGGACAGGCTGTAGGCACTTTATAATTGGTTCCAGGAGTACACGGGCAGCAGTAGACAGGTCAGTGGAGGCCTAGTGGAAGGAGGGACCGCAGACAGGCTTCGAAGGCCTAACATAATAAATTGGGCTGGCTGTAGGCAATTTAAAATTGGTTCCAGGGGTACACGGGCAGCAGTGGTCTGGTCAGCGGAGGCTGATTGTAATGAGTGTCTGCCAGTTAGTAGTCCAAAACAATAAATAAATGTGAATGTCTCGCATTAAAACAAAACAAAAACACTAAAGGGTGCAATCATTAGGTACAGGGGTGGGATCCTCTGCGTAGTTTCAGACCTACTAATTTAGCGCAAAGTATTTACTTTGGTAAATAGAGGACACTGCCCCTGACTATGTTAAGTACCATCATACATGTCAACACAATGGTATTGTCAGTGGCAGGAATGGAAGGATGTCAGCGCATAGACTTAACATTGGTGGAAGTGTGAGAGATAACTGTGGAAGTGGTAGAGCAATGTTTGACCTGAGGGTGGGTGAACTCTCTTGTGGCCCAGGGCCCCTCATGTTACAACAGTGTGTCTGACGTTGGGTGCGCACCACCACCGCCAGAGACACTTTATTGTACTATGAGAGACCCAGTGGCAGTGCTGTCGACCAAAAGCGGGCACACCCACCTCTTCAGACAAACAGCACTCTCACAGGTGCTTGCGCCAAGTCGCGATACCACGGCCCCGTGTGGGGAGTTTGGCCATTTAGGGAGGTGTAAACATGTTGTATGCTGGACAATCAGCTGCAGCAAATTAGACATTAGAAAAAATAATTCACAGTAGTCCACAGGCAAGAGCTTTTCATAGGAAAGCTAGGTGTCGGCCGGGCAAGGTGGGGCAAAAGAATTCGAAATCCAGTTGTGGTTCATTTTAATGATCATCAACATTTTGGGTAGCCAGACGAGTCCTTTTTTCAGTTAATATTGAACCTGCAGCACTGAATACTCTTTCTGATAGGACACTAGCTGCCGGGCAAGCAAGCTCCTGCAATGCATATTCTGCCAATTCTGGCCAGGTGTCTAATTTTGATGCCCAGTAATCAAATGGGAATGACGGTTGAGGGAGAACATCGATAAGGGATGAAAAATAGTTTGTAACCATACTGGACAAATGTTGTCTCCTGTCACTTTCAATTGATGCAGCAGTACCTTTCCTGTCTGCGGTCATAGCAAAATCACTCCACAACCTGGTCAGAAAACCCTTCTGTCCAACGCCACTTCTGATGTGTGCACCCATAACACTCCTGGTCTGCTGCCCCCTGGAGCTCGTGTGAGAACGATCACGGGCGCTGTGTGCTGGGAATGCCTGAAGCAAACGGTCAACAAGAGTTGATTGTTTGGTTGCTAATATTAGTTCCAAGTTCTCATGTGGCATAATATTTTGCAATTTGCCTTTATAGCGAGGATCAAGGAGGCAGGCCAACCAGTAATCGTCATCGTTCATCATTTTTGTTATGCGTGTGTCCCTTTTGAGGATACGTAAGGCATAATCCGCCATGTGGGCCAAAGTTCCAGTTGTCAAATCTGCGGTTGTGATTGGTTGAGGGGCAGTTTCAGGCAAATCTACGTCACTTGTGTCCCTCAAAAAACCAGAACCCGGCCTTGCCACGCAACCAATTTCCAGTGCCCCCGGGAAAGCTTCCTCATTAAAAATATACTCATCCCCATCATCCTCCTCGTCCTCCACCTCCTCTTCGCCCGCTACCTCGTCCTGTACACTGCCCTGACCAGACAATGGCTGACTGTCATCAATGCTTTCCTCTTCCTCTGGTGCAGACGCCTGATCCTTTATGTGCGTCAAACTTTGCATCAGCAGACACATTAGGGGGATGCTCATGCTTATTATGGCGTTGTCTGCACTAACCAGCCGTGTGCATTCCTCAAAACACTGAAGGACTTGACACATGTCTTGAATCTTCGACCACTGCACACCTGACAACTCCATGTCTGCCATCCTACTGCCTGCCCGTGTATGTGTATCCTCCCACAAAAACATAACAGCCCGCCTCTGTTGGCACAGTCTCTGAAGCATGTGCAGTGTTGAGTTCCACCTTGTTGCAACGTCTATGATTAGGCGATGCTGGGGAAGGTTCAAAGACCGCTGATAGGTCTGCATACGGCTGGAGTGTACGGGCGAACGGCGGATATGTGAGCAAAGTCCACGCACTTTGAGGAGTAGGTCGGAGAACCAGGATAAGTTTTCAATAAGCACTGCACCACCAGGTTTAAGGTGTGAGCCAGGCAAGGAATGTGTTTCAGTTGGGAAAGGGAGATGGCAGCCATGAAATTCCTTCCGTTATCACTCACTACCTTGCCTGCCTCAAGATCTACTGTGCCCAGCCACGACTGCGTTTCTTGCTGCAAGAACTCGGACAGAACTTCCGCGGTGTGTCTGTTGTCGCCCAAACACTTCATAGCCAATACAGCCTGCTGATGCTTGCCAGTAGCTGGCCCATAATGGGACAACTGGTGTGCAACAGTGTCAGCTGCCGATGGAGTGGTTGGCAGACTGCGGTCTGTGGAAGAGCTCTCGCTTCTGCAGGAGGACGAGGAGGAGGAGGAGGGGGTGCGAACACCTACAGCCAACTGTTTCCTAGACTGTGGGCTAGGCCCAACTGTCCCGAAATTGATGTCCCCTGTGGACCCTGCATCCACCACATTCACCCAGTGTGCCGTGATGGACACGTAACGTCCCTGGCCATGCCTACTGGTCCATGCATCTGTAGTCAGGTGCACCTTTGTACTCACAGATTGCCTGAGTGCATGGACGATGCGCTGTTTAACATGCTGGTGCAGGGCTGGGATGGCTTTTCTGGAAAAAAAGTGTCGACTGGGTAGCTCGTAACGTGGTTCAGCGTACTCCATCAGGGCTTTGAAAGCTTCGCTTTCAACTAACCGGTAGGGCATCATCTCTAACGAGATTAGTCTAGCTATGTGGGCGTTAAAACCCTGTGTACGCGGATGCGAGGATGAGTACTTCCTTTTTCTAACCAGAGTCTCATATAGGGTGAGCTGGACTGGAGAGCTGGAGATCGTGGAACTAGCGGGTGTGCCGGTGGACATGGCAGACTGAGAGACGGTTGGAGACGGTATTGTTTCCGCCGGTGCCCTAGATGCAATATTTCCTCCTACAAAACTGGTGATTCCCTGACCCTGACTGCTTTTGGCTGGCAAAGAAACCTGCACAGATACTGCCGGTGGTGCGGAAAATGGTGGCCTTACAGTGACGGAAGGGATGTTGCCTTGCTGACTAGCTTCATTGGCCGAGGGTGCTACAACCTTAAGGGACGTTTGGTAGTTAGTCCAGGCTTGAAAATGCATGGTGGTTAAATGTCTATGCATGCAACTTGTATTGAGACTTTTCAGATTCTGACCTCTGCTTAAGCTAGTTGAACATTTTTGACAGATGACTTTGCGCTGATCAATTGGATGTTGTTTAAAAAAATGCCAGACTGCACTCTTCCTAGCATCGGATCCCTTTTCAGGGATTGCAGACTGAGCTTTAACCGGATGGCCACGCTGTCCTTCAACAGGTTTTGGCTTTGCCACGCATTTTGGGCCAGATACGGGCCCGGCAGATGGAACCTGTTGCGATGTTGATGCCTGCTGCGGCCCCTCCTCCACCTCCGCTTCAGAACTACTGCCGCCTGCACCCTGTTCCCCCAATGGCTGCCAATCGGGGTCAACAACTGGGTCATCTATTACCTCCTCTTCTAGCTCGTGTGCAACTTCGTCTGTGTCACCGTGTCGGTCGGTGGTATAGCGTTCGTGACGGGGCAACATAGTCTCATCAGGGTCTGATTGTGGATCAGTACCCTGAGAGGGCAATGTTGTGGTCTGAGTCAAAGGACCAGCATAGTAGTCTGGCTGTGGCTGTGCATCAGTGCACTCCATGTCAGAATCTACTTGTAATGGGCATGGCCTGTTAACTGTTTCACTTTCTAAGCCAGGGACGGTATGTGTAAAGAGCTCCATGGAGTAACCCGTTGTGTCGCCTGCTGCATCCTTCTCTCTTGTTGTTGTTTTTGCTGAAGAGGACAAGGAAGTGACTTGTCCCTGACCGTGAACATCTACAAACGACGCGGTGCTTTTACATTTACCAGTTTCAGAAGAGGAGGCAAAAGAGCTAGAGGCTGAGTCTGCAAGGTAAGCCAAAACTTGCTGTTGCTGCTCCGGCTTTAAAAGCGGTTTTCCTACTCCCAGAAAAGAGAGCGTTCGAGGCCTTGTGTAGCCAGACGACGAACCTGGCTCCACACTTAGGTGGAATATTTTTTTTCCCACGACCACCTGATGCTCCACTACCACTACCATCACTACCAGCTGACAATGAACGCCCACGGCCACGACCTCTTGCACCAGACTTCCTCATTGTTTTAAAAACTTAACCAAAGTAACTTTATTTGTTGCTGTCAAACAACTTACAAGGTGAGCTATAACTTCAGTATGATTTCGATATCCCTTTACAGGTTGGTGAGACTGCAAGGAAAATCAGGCACAATGTTACACACTCTGTTTTCTGTGGCACCAAATCACAGAGATGCCACACACGCAGGACTGTCACTCAAGCACAAATGTCAATATTAATCTCCCATTTTTTTTTTTTTTTTTTTCAGGGAGACTTTAGAACAAAATAAAATAAAATGATTTTTTCAGGAAGAATTTAGAAACCAAATAAAAAAATAAATAGGCTTTCTATGGCCCACTGAGTGAGAGATGGCACACACAGGAGTCAGGAGTGGCACACAAGCCCAGAGGCCAATATTTATCTCCCACTGATTGATTTATTGATTTTTTCAGGTAGATTTAGAACCCAAATCAAGCAAAAAAATAAATAGGCTTTCTATGGCCCACTATTTGAGAGAGAGAGAGAGAGAGATGGCACACCCAGGAGTCAAGACTGGCACACAAGCAGAAAGGGCAATATTAATCTCCCACTGATTTTTTTTTTTTCAGGGAGACATTAGAAACAAAATAAAATAAAATGATTTTTTCAGGAAGAATTTAGAAACCAAATAAAATAAAATGATTTTTTCAGGGAGAATTCAGAAACCAAATAAAAAAAATAAATAGGCTTTCTATGGCCCACTGAGTGAGAGATGGCACACACAGGAGTCAGGAGTGGCACACAAGCCCAGAGGCCAATATTTATCTCGCACTGATTGATTTATTGATTTTTTCAGGTAGAATTTAGAACCCAAATCAAGCAAAAAAATAAATAGGCTTTCTATGGCCCACTATTTGAGAGAGAGAGAGAGAGATGGCACACCCAGGAGTCAAGACTGGCACACAAGCTCAAAGGGCAATATTAATCTCCCACTGATTTTTTTTTTTTTTTTTTTTTTTCAGGGAGACTTTAGAAACAAAATAAAATAAAATGATTTTTTCAGAAAAAAATTTAGAAACCAAATAAAATAAAATGATTTTTTTCAGGGAGAATTTAGAAACCAAATAAAAAAAATAAATAGGCTTTCTATGGCCCACTGAGTGAGAGATGGCACACACAGGAGTCAGGAGTGGCACACAAGCCCAGAGGCCAATATTTATCTCCCACTGATTGATTTATTGATTTTTTCAGGTAGAATTTAGAACCCAAATCAAACAAAAAAATAAATAGGCTTTCTATGGCACACTGAGTAAGAGATGGCACACACAGGAGTCAAGAGTGGCACACAAGCCCAGAGGCCAATATTTATCTCCCACTGATTGATTTATTGATTTTTTCAGGTAGAATTTAGATCCCAAATCAAACAAAAAAATAAATAGGCTTTCTATGGCACACTGAGTGAGAGATGGCACACACAGGAGTCAAGAGTGGCACACAAGCCCAGAGGCCAATATTTATCTCCCACTGATTGATTTATTGATTTTTTCAGGTAGAATGTAGAACCCAAATCAAACAAGAAAATAAATAGGCTTTCTATGGCACACTGAGTGAGAGATGGCACACACAGGAGTCAAGAGTGGCACACAAGCCCAGAGGCCAATATTTATCTCCCACTGATTGATTTATTGATTTTTACAGGTAGAATTTAGAAACCAAATCAACCAAAAAAATAAATAGGCTTTCTATGGCCCACTATTTGAGAGAGAGAGAGAGAGAGAGAGAGAGATGGCACACCCAGGAGTCAAGACTGGAACACAAGCAGAAAGGGCAATATTAATCTCCCACTGATTTGTTTATTTTTTTTTTCAGGGAGACTTTAGAAACAAAATAAAATAAAATGATTTTTTCAGGAAGAATTTAGAAACCAATTAAAATAAAATGATTTTTTCAGGGAGAATTTAGAAACCAAATAAAAAAAATAAATAGGTTTTCTATGGCCCACTGAGTGAGAGATGGCACACACAGGAGTCAGGAGTGGTACACAAGCCCAGAGGCCAATATTTTTCTCCCACTGATTGATGTATTGATTTTTTCAGGTAGAATTTCTAAACCAAATCAAGCAAAAAAAATAAATAGGCTTTCTATGGCCCACTGAGTGAGAGATGGCACACACAGGAGTCAGGAGTGGCACACAAGCCCAGAGGCCAATATTTATCTCCCATTGATTGATTTAGTGATCTTTTCAGGGAGAATTTAGAACCCAAATCAAGCAAAAAAATAAATAGGCTTTCTATAGCCCACTGAGTGAGAGATGGCACACACAGGAGTCAGGAGTGGCACACAAGCCCAGAGGCCAATATTTTTCTCCCACTGATTGATGTATTGATTTTTTCAGGTAGAATTTAGAACCCAAATCAAGCAAAAAAATAAATAGGCTTTCTATGGCCCACTGAGTGAGAGATGGCACACACAGGAGTCAGGAGTGGCACACAAGCCCAGAGGCCAATATTTATCTCCCACTGATTGATGTATTGATTTTTTCAGGGAGAATTTAGAACCCAAATCAAGCAAAAAAATAAACAGGCTTTCTATGGCCCACTGAGGGAGAGATGGCACACACAGGAGTCAGGAGTGGCACACAAGCCCAGAGGCCAATATTTATCTCCCACTGATTGATTTAGTGATTTTTTCAGGTAGAATTTAGAACCCAAATCAAGCAAAAAGATAAATAGGCTTTCTATGGCCCACTGAGTGAGAGATGGCACACACAGGAGTCAGGAGTGGCACACAAGCCCAGAGGCCAATATTTATCTCCCACTGATTGATTTAGTGATTTTTTCAGGTAGAATTTAGAACCCAAATCAAGCAAAAAAATAAATAGGCTTTCTATGGCCCACTGAGTGAGAGATGGCACACACAGGGTTGGCACTCTAGCAGAAATGCCAATCTTAATCTCCCACAAAAAAAAAAAAAAAAACAGGGACTGTCCTACAATTACTATCTCCCTGCAGTAATCTCAGCCAGGTATGGCAGGCAGCAATATGGAGTCGACTGATGCACAAATTAAATAAAAAGTGTGGACAAACAAAAAAGATAGCTGTGCAGAAAGGAAGGAACAAGAGGATTTGTGCTTTGAAAAAAGCAGTTGGTTTGCACAGCGGCGTACACACAGCAATGCAGCTATCAGGGAGCCTTCTAGGGCAGCCCAATGAGCTACAGCGCTGAGAAAAAAAAAAAATGTAGCTTCCACTATCCCTGCACACCGAAGGTGGTGTTGGACAGTGGAAATCGCTACAGCACAAGCGGTTTGGGGGTTAATGGACCCTGCCTAACGCTATCCCTGCTTCTGACGAAGCGGCAGCAACCTCTCCCTAAGCTCAGATCAGCAGCAGTAACATGGCGGTCGGCGGGAACGCCCCTTTATAGCCCCTGTGACGCCGCAGACAGCAAGCCAATCACTGCAATGCCCTTCTCTAAGATGGTGGGGACCAGGACCTATGTCATCACGCTGCCCACATTCTGCGTTCACCTTCATTGGCTGAGAAATGGTGCTTTTCGCGTCATTGAAACGCGACTTTGGCGCGAAAGTCGCGTACCGCATGGCCGACCCCACACAGGGATCGGATCGGGTTTCATGAAACCCGACTTTGCCAAAAGTCGGCGACTTTTGAAAATGACCGACCCGTTTCGCTCAACCCTAGTTGACACCTTTTATTGGCTAACTGAAAAGATGGAAACAAGTTCCCTTTGTTTGTATGTGCCAAGCAGCAGTCGTGGATCTACAGTTCGCAGGAGCGGCAAGGATTGGTTAGCCTGGCCCTTTTTGTTACCATCTTTTCAGTTAGCTATTAAAAGGTGTCAACCACTGAGGACTCTCAATTCTAAATAAATTTCATATTTTCAGCCACACTTCGATCACACTTGCATTGAGTGATGCTGCGCTTATCCAGTCAGCATGCAATGGCATGCATGCAAATCATATACTTGCGATCACAAAACTGCCGTTCCTGGCACCTGAGAATCCTCAAAATGTGCAGTGATCGCTCTGTGAGGATTCACAAGTTTGCAGTCTCATAGAGTATCTGCAGACTTGTAGCCTAAAGAGGCTTTCACATTGCATTCAGGGACCCTTTTAGTGACTCACGTCTCCAAACCCCCTCAAAATGTGATGTGGATGTATGCGCTGACTATAATGGTGCCGGCAGAGCAAACATGCTCTCAGGTGTACATCATTTTCCAGCATATACAGTGTATAATAAAATCCAGAAAATCACATTGTATAAATCACATTGCATACTCGGCTTCAGGAAAATGGCCGCCGCGATCTCTTCTGCGCACGCGCAGCATCCCGCTGCCATTTTCCTGAAGCGCCGTGCAGCAGAGCACTCCATCTGCGCACACGCGGCCCCAGGAAGATGGCCGCCCCCACCGAAGACAGTAATAGCGCAGATCGCACGCTGTTTCTTCACGTGCGTGCAAGTGGATTCGGCACTGGGACATGCGCACACCACTACACCACCAACGTAAATCTGGGGAAGAAACAGCGCTGTGACCACGCCCACCCGACCTGACCAGCCTGATTTGACCACGCCCACCCGACCTGACCAGCCTGATTGACAGGCGAAAACGGCGACTTTGGTAATGTATTTCGCAGCATAGGTGGGGAATCAGGGTACACTACATACACTATTGTAACGCACAGCGCAGGCCCTATTTAACAGTATTTTTATCTCATTCTGAAAAAACGGGGTGACAGGTTCCCTTTAACAAAAAAGTGTGAAACAACTGAAATTATGTCTTATATTCTAGGTTCTTCAAAATAGCCACATTTTGCTTTGATGACTGCTTTGCACACTCTTGGCATTTTCTTAATGAGCTTCAAGAGGTAGTCATCGAGAATGGTTTTCACTTCACAGGTGTACCCTGTCAGATTTAATAAGTGGAATTTCTTGCCCTCTAAATGGTGTTGGGACCATCAGTTGTGTTGTGCAGAAGTCTGGTGGATACACATCTGATAGTCCTACTGAATAGACTGTTAGAATGTCTATTGTGGCAAGAAAAAAATAGCTAAGTAAAGAAAAACGAGTGGCCATCATTACTTTAAGAAATGAAGGTCAGTCAGTCCGAAAAATTGGGAAAACTTTGAAAGTGTCCCCAAGTGCAGTGGCAAAAACCATCAAGCACTACAAGGAAACTGGCTAACATGAGGACCGCCCCAGGAAAGGAAGACCAAAAGTCACCTCTGCTTCTGAGGATAAGTTTATCCAAGTCACCAGCCTCAGAAATCGCAGGTTAACAGAAGCTCAGATTAGAGACCAGGTCAATGCCACAAAGAGTTCTAGCAGCAGACACATCTCCACAACAACTTTTTGGAGGAGACTTTGTGCAGCAGGCCTTCATGCTAAAACAGCTGCTAGGAAACCACTGCTAAGGACAGGCAACAAGCAGAAGAGACGTGTTTGGGCTAAAGAACACAAGGAATGGATATTACACCAGTGAAAATCTGTGCTTTGGTCTGATGAGTCCAAATTTAAGATCTTTGGTTTCAACCACTGTGTCTTTGTGCGATGCAGAAAATGTGAATGGATGGACTCTACATGCCTGGTTCCCACCGTGAAGCATGGAGGAGGAGGTGTGATCGTGTGGGGGTGCTTTGCTGGTGACACTGTTGGGGATTTATTCAAAATTGAAGGCATACTGAACAAGCATGGCTGCCACAGCATCTTGCAGCGGCATGCTATTCCATCCGGTTTGCACTTAGTTGGACCATCATTTATTTTTCAACAGGACAATGACCCCAAACACACCTCCAGGCTGTGTAAGGGCTATTTGACCAAGAAGGAGAGTGATGGGGTGCTACGCCAGATGACCTGGCCTCCACAGTCACCAAACCAGAACACAATCGAGATGTTTTTGGGGTGAGCTGGACCGCTGAGTGAAGGCAAAAGGGCCAACAACTGCTAAGCATCTCTGGTAACTCCTTCAAGATTGTTGGAAGACCATTCCCGGTGACTACCTCTTGAAGCTCATCAAGAAAATGCCAAAAGTGTGCAAAGCAGTCATCAAAGCAAAAGGTGGCTACTTTGAAGAACCTAGAATATAAGACCTAATTTCAGTTGTTTCACACTATTGTTAAGTACTGTATATAATTCCACATGTGTTAATTCATAGTTTTGATGCCTTCAGTGTGAATGTACAATTTTCATAGTCATGAAAATACAGAAAAATCTTTAAATGAGAAGGTGTGTCCAAACTTTTGGTCTGTACTGTATATAAAGATGCAAATTATAATTACCAAAAATAAAAAGTAAACATCAAAGCCACATATGTAGATCATTAAAAAATAAGTGAAAAGAAATTACTGACTCGGGATCATGTTGGATATGCTGCCGTTGTCCCGCACTCTAACGCTCTTTTAACACGAGCTTACTCAGGGAGACTGCTTGAATTAGTGTTTTATTGCACCTATGTATGCTTCTGATTAAAGGTATTTTCCTTCTACTATAGGTTTCACCATCTAGATATGCATATCACAAAATTAGATTATCATCAACAAGTTAATTTATTTCAGTTCTTCAATACAAAAAGTGAAACTCATATACTGTATTAGATAGGGTCATTACAAATAGAGTGATGTATCTCAAGTATTTATTTCTGTTAATGTTGATGATTATGGCTTACAGAAAATGGAAATTAGAATACTTTATAACACCAGCTTGAAAAAATGATTTTAACATCCGAAATGTTGTCCTACTGAAATGTATGTTCAGTAAATGGACTCAATACTTGGTCTGGACTCCTTTTGCATCAATTACTGCATCATTGTGGCGTGGCATGGAGGCAATCAGCCTGTGGCACTGCTGAGGTGTTTTGGAAGCCCAGGTTGCTTTGATAGCAGCCTTCAGCTCGTCTGCATTGTTGAGTCTGGTGTCTCTCATCTTCCTTTTGACAATACCACAAAGATTCTCTACTGGGTTAAGGTCAGACGAGTTTGCTGGCCAATCAAGCACAGTGATACTGTTGTTTTTAAACCAGGTATTAGTACTTTTGGCAGTGTGGACAGGTGCCAAGTCCTGCTGGAGAAATAAATTTCTATCTCCAAAAAGCTTGTCCGCAGAGGGAATCAATAAATGCTTTAAAATTTCCTGATAGACGGCTGCACTGACTTTGTTCTTGATAAAACACAGTGGACCTACACCAGCAGATGACATGGCTCCCGAAACCATCATTAATTGTGGATACTTCACACTAGACCTTGGAAATCAAGGTCCAAGAGTCTGGAGGAAAAGTGGAGAGACAGACAATCCAAGCTGCTTGAGGTCTAGTGTTAAGTTTCCACAATCAGTGATGGTTCAATATCTATGCAGTATAGTCACTCTGCTGCCTCCAGCGAGAAAAATTGGTAACTTTCAGTAAAAAGTCCAGGAAAATATTCGACAATAAAATATTTTCAGCACTTTGGCTATGATAATGGTGGTGTATGATGAGCATGGAGCACGTTTGATGAGGGGTGGGGGTTTGCAGGGCTCAGGTGCGATGCCTGCTTGTAAACAATAATTTTTATTTTTTCCTAACTTTATGTGTTAGCCAATAAGGACTCTGGAAACCTCCACCATGTCCTAACACAACAGCTTGAGTCATTGGCTGCTGAAATCACATGTCCCTTGTCACGCACACGCCCAGACTGGTTGGCGCGGGCATACAGGGGTGTGGCCCCACTGGACCACAGACCAAACTTCCCTGGAAGGGGCGTAACTAAGTAGCTTCCTAGGTGTTCGCTGGAGCCTCTGATGGTGAGGTCAGACTTGTTCAATAGGAAGCTACCAGGTGCCACTCCAGGGTGATGTCTGGCTGTGGCTGCTGATCCCACTAAGGAACGGAGCGGGCACGGCTGGCACTCTGGCTGACAGGCGGGCACGGCTGGGACACAGGCAGGCAGACGGGTACAACAGAGACACTGGCGGGCAGGCGGACACGGCTGGCTCTATGGTAGGCAGGCGGGTACGGCTGGAACATAGGAAGAACCGGTAGGGACCGGTCTGCAGGCAGGTATGTGAAACAGGTTGGAATCTGTTCAGACAGGAGGACTAAGTAACAAGAAGAAGGTGGAACTAAGAGAAGAGAAGGAGAAGGCAGAGCCAAGAGCGGAAACGCTGGAGGCGGAGCCAAGAGCGGAGACACTGAAGGCGGAGCAAAGAGCGGAGATGCTGGAGGCGGAGCCAAGAGCGGAGACGCTGGAGGCAGAGCCAAGAGCGGAGACGCTGGAGGCGGAGCCAAGAGCGGAGACGCTGGAGGCGGAGCCAAGAGCAGAGACGCTGGAGGCGGAGCCAAGAGCTGAGATGCTAGAGGCGGAGCCAAGAGTGGAGACGCTGGAGGCGGAGCCAAGAGCGGAGATGCTGGAGGCGGAGCCAAGAGCAGAGACAGCCAAGTGCAGAAACACAGGAGGCAGAGCCAGATAGAACCGCAAAGAGCGGAGCCAGATAGAACCGCAAAGAGCGGAGCCACAGAGCAAAGCCAGAGAGTGCGAAGCAAGGTCTGAGTGCAGAGCCGCAAGAGTGCGGAGTGTAAGCAGACTGAGAACACAAGGAAAGACAAAGAAGGAAGGAAGCCACAGACAAGGAGACCGAGAAAAGACAAAGTACAGACAAGGCAATGGAACAAGACACAGGGACAAAGACACAGGGACCAGGATATTCTGCCTCCTGGAGGGCGGACTACAAGATCAAGGCAATAGCACAGAGAAAAGCCTCCAGAGAGGGAGTAACTCAGAGCAAGGCCAGGCAAACTCAGCAGCTAAACACTAACTGAGCTAACACATTGCACAGGCCCAGACCACAGGGTGGAGCTGCACTATATACAGGAGGCCTCTTGGTAATTGGTCAGGAACTGATTAGACAGATGCACCTGATTCCTATAAGAACCAGAGAGTTCAGGCGCCGGCCCCCTATACACATAGCCATGAAGCATGCACAGAGCAGAGACACAGAACATGGAGCTGGCATGAAACAGAAACCACATCATGGCCTGGAGCAGTGGGTAAGATTGTGTGAGAGATGTGAGGCCATGCTGTGATGCCAGCAGAGTTGTTACATCCCTCTCCATATAAAGAGCAGACATCTTGTTTTAGTGCCATTTTGACAGTCTAACAGCGCAGAGAGGCTGCTCCTGACACTGGCAGTGTTAGCAGCTAGATTTTAGGTAGTTAGCTAGGCAGTTGTTTCATACTCAAATTGATTAGCTAGTCAGTGTCCTATATGGCTGTAAAATCACTGTAAAATTACTGAGGTCCATAGACAAACAGCTCAGAGCACATGTCATACAAGTGTATTGTGCACTGCTTCCATTGCGCTCCATGTACAAGTCTACCTTTCTAAATTTTAATTTTTCACTAACTAAATGTGAAACAGCCTGCCATATCCCACTTTGTCATTTAGTGCTTTGGTGACATTGGTCTGTGATTTGAGCTGTTGTGCTTCAAGAAATATTTTTTGTGGGCAGTTGCTACCAAGATTCACCATGCCATATCTCACCTTGTCATTTAGTGGTGGTGAAATTCCACAGTGTGCATAGCTCATGCACATTAAAAAAAATGTATATTTTTTTTCTGTTCCTGAATGTGATACAGCCCGCCATATCCCACATTGTTATTTTGTGGCAGTGATATGATGGTGTCTGAAGACCTCACACATATTAAAAAAATACATTTTTTTTTCTGTTGGTAGATGTGATACTGCCCGTCGTATTTCATGTTGTAATTTTTGGTGCTGAAATTAAGCTGTCTAAAGACCTTAATTTCTGTGGCTAAACATGATACAGCCATTGTGTGTAATTTTGTGGCAGTGAAATTGTGTGTGCAGAGCTGTTGCACATGAAAAAAACTTGAGGGGCTTTTACAGCAGTACGATTTTGAAATTGTTTGGAGCATATCTTCTAGGTTATACAGATGTCACCCACAGTAACAAAAAAAATGTTCAGTTACTAATGTTGTGCAGTAGGTTACATCTCACTTTGAAATTGTTTGAAGCATCTAGTGTATGTTATAGAGGGTTCATCCACAGGACCAGAAAAAATTCTTCTGTTACTTAAGTCATACAGTAGGGAAGATCTAATTTAAAAAATTGCTTGGAGCATAACTTCTTTGTCTTACAGGTCTGTTATGATTAGGCAATTCAGTACCACAGTGAACATAGAGGTCAGAGCACATACAGTGATCTGACAATAATCCAAAAACATAGAACGAGTTCTGAGACGTGGGAACTCTGTTGACCGCAATCCCTAATCCTATCCAACAACACTAGAGGCAGCCGTGGATTGCGCCTAACGCTACCTATGCAAATCGGCACAGCCTGAGAAACTAGCTAGCCTGAAGATAGAAAATAAGCCTACCTTGCCTCAGAGAAATACCCCAAAGGAAAAGGCAGCCCCCCACATATAATGACTGTGAGTAAGATGAAAAGACAAACGTAGAGATGAAATAGATTTAGCAAAGTGAGGCCCGACTTTCTGAACAGAGCGAGGATAGGAAAGGTAACTTTGCGGTCAACACAAAACCCTACAAAAACCACGCAAAGGGGGCAAAAAGACCCTCCGTACCGAACTAACGGCACGGAGGTACACCCTCTGTGTCCCAGAGCTTCCAGCAAACAAATAGATAAGCTGGACAGAAGAAAAGCAAACAAAATAGCAAAGGAAAACTTAGCTATGCAGAGCAGCAGGCCACAGGAACGATCCAGGAGGAAAACAAGTCCAATACTGGAACATTGACAGGAAGCCAGGATCAAAGCACTAGGTGGAGTTAAGTAGAGCAGCACCTAACGACCTCACCACATCACCTGAGGGAGGAAACTCAGAAGCCGCAGTACCACTTCCCTCCACCAACGGAAGCTTACAGAGAGAATCAGCCGAAGTACCACTTGTGACCACAGGAGGGAGCTCTGCCACAGAATTCACAACAGTACCCCCCCCCTTGAGGAGGGGTCACCGAACCCTCACCAGAGCCCCCAGGCCGACCAGGATGAGCCACATGAAAGGCACGAACAAGATCGGGAGCATGGACATCAGAGGCAAAGACCCAGGAATTATCTTCCTGAGCATAACCCTTCCACTTAACCAGATACTGGAGTTTCCGTCTTGAAACACGAGAATCCAAAATCTTCTCCACAATATACTCCAACTCCCCCTCCACCAAAACCGGGGCAGGAGGGTCAACAGAAGGAACCATAGGTGCCACGTATCTCCGCAACAATGACCTATGGAATACGTTATGTATGGAAAAAGAATCTGGAAGGGTCAGACGAAAAGACACAGGATTAAGAACCTCAGAAATCCTATACGGACCAATGAAACGAGGTTTAAACTTAGGAGAGGAAACCTTCATAGGAATATGACGAGAAGATAACCAGACCAGATCCCCAACACGAAGTCTGGGACCCACACAGCGTCTGCGATTAGCAAAACGTTGAGCCTTCTCCTGGGACAAGGTCAAATTGTCCACTACCTGAGTCCAAATCTGCTGCAACCTGTCCACCACAGTATCCACACCAGGACAGTCCGAAGACTCAACCTGTCCTGATGAGAAACGAGGATGGAACCCAGAGTTGCAGAAAAATGGCGAAACCAAGGTAGCCGAGCTAGACCGATTATTAAGGGCGAACTCAGCCAACGGCAAAAAGGACACCCAGTCATCCTGATCAGCAGAAACAAAACATCTCAGATATGTTTCCAAGGTCTGATTGGTTCGTTCGGTCTGGCCATTAGTCTGAGGATGGAAAGCTGAGGAAAAAGACAAGTCAATGCTCATCCTACCACAAAAAGCTCGCCAAAACCTCGAAACAAACTGGGAACCTCTGTCAGAAACGATATTCTCTGGAATGCCATGTAAACGAACCACATGCTGGAAGAACAATGGCACCAAATCAGAGGAGGAAGGCAATTTAGACAAGGGTACCAAATGGACCATCTTAGAAAAGCGATCACAGACCACCCAAATGACTGACATCTTTTGAGAAACGGGAAGATCTGAAATAAAATCCATAGAGATATGTGTCCATGGCCTCTTCGGGACTGGCAAGGGCAAAAGCAACCCACTGGCACGAGAACAGCAGGGCTTAGCCCGAGCACAAATCCCACAGGACTGCACAAAAGTATGCACATCGCGCGACAGAGATGGCCACCAAAAGGATCTAGCCACTAACTCTCTAGTACCAAAGATTCCAGGATGACCAGCCAAGACCGAACAATGAACCTCAGAGATAACTTTATTCGTCCACCTATCAGGGACAAACAGTTTCTCCGCTGGACAACGATCAGGTTTATTAGCCTGAAATTTTTGCAGCACTCGCCGCAAATCAGGGGAGATGGCAGACACAATTACTCCCTCTTTGAGGATACCCGCCGGCTCAGATACACCCGGAGAGTCGGGCATAAAACTCCTAGACAGAGCATCCGCCTTCACATTTTTAGAGCCCGGAAGGTATGAAATCACAAAGTCAAAACGGGCAAAAAACAACGACCAACGAGCTTGTCTAGGATTCAACCGCTTGGCGGACTCGAGATAAGTCAAGTTCTTATGATCAGTCAAGACCACCACGCGATGCTTAGCTCCTTCAAGCCAATGACGCCACTCCTCGAATGCCCACTTCATGGCCAGCAACTCTCGGTTGCCCACATCATAATTTCGCTCAGCAGGCGAAAACTTCCTGGAAAAGAAGGCGCACGGTTTCATCACTGAGCAATCAGAACCTCTCTGCGACAAAACAGCCCCTGCTCCAATCTCAGAAGCATCAACCTCGACCTGAAACGGAAGCGAAACATCTGGTTGACACAACACAGGGGCAGAAGAAAAACGATGCTTCAACTCTTGAAAAGCTTCCACAGCAGCAGAAGACCAATTGACCACATCAGCACCCTTCTTTGGTCAAATCGGTCAATGGTTTAGCAATACTAGAAAAATTGCAGATGAAGCGACGATAAAAATTAGCAAAGCCCAGGAACTTTTGCAGACTTTTCAGAGATGTCGGCTGAGTCCAATCATGGATGGCTTGGACCTTAACAGGATCCATCTCGATAGTAGAAGGGGAAAAGATGAACCCCAAAAATGAAACCTTCTGCACACCAAAGAGACACTTTGATCCCTTCACAAACAAAGAATTAGCACGCAGGACCTGAAAAACCGTTCTGACCTGCTTCACATGAGACTCCCAATCATCCGAGAAGATCAAAATGTCATCCAAGTACACAATCAGGAATTTATCCAGGTACTCTCGGAAGATGTCATGCATAAAGGAATGAAACACTGATGGAGCATTGGCAAGTCCGAATGGCATTACTAGATACTCAAAATGACCCTCGGGCGTATTAAATGCAGTTTTCCATTCATCGCCTCGCTTAATTCGCACAAGATTATACGCACCACGAAGATCTATCTTGGTGAACCAACTAGCCCCCTTAATCCGAGCAAACAAATCAGATAACAACGGCAAGGGGTACTGAAATTTAACTGTGATCTTATTTAGAAGGCGGTAATCTATACAAGGTCTCAGCGAACCATCCTTCTTGGCTACAAAAAAGAACCCTGCTCCTAATGGCGACGATGACGGGCAAATATGCCCCTTCTCCAGGGACTCCTTCACATAACTGCGCATAGCGGCGTGCTCAGGCACAGATAAATTAAACAATCGGCCTTTTGGGAACTTACTACCAGGAATCAAATTGATAGCACAATCACAATCCCTATGCGGAGGTAGGGCATCGGACTTGGGCTCATCAAATACATCCCGGTAATCAGACAAGAACTCTGGAACCTCAGAAGGGGTAGATGACGAAATTGACAGAAATGGAACATCACCATGTACCCCCTGACAACCCCAGCTGGACACCGACATGGATTTCCAATCTAATACTGGATTATGGACTTGTAGCCATGGCAACCCCAACACGACCACATCATGCAGATTATGCAACACCAGAAAGCGAATAACCTCCTGATGTGCAGGAGCCATGCACATGGTCAGCTGGGTCCAGTACTGAGGCTTATTCTTGGCCAAAGGCGTAGCATCAATTCCTCTCAATGGAATAGGACACTGCAAGGGCTCCAAGAAAAACCCACAATGCTTAGCATACTCCAAGTCCATCAAATTCAGGGCAGCGCCTGAATCCACAAATGCCATGACAGAATACGATGACAAAGAGCAGATCAAGGTAATGGACAGAAGAAATTTTGACTGTACTGTACCAATGGTAGCAAACCTAGCGAACCGCTTAGTGCGCTTAGGACAATCAGAGATAGCATGAGTGGAATCACCACAGTAGAAACACAGCCCATTCAGACGTCTGTGTTCTTGCCGTTCAACTCTGGTCAAAGTCCTATCGCACTGCATAGGCTCAGGTTTAAGCTCAGGTAATACCGCCAAATGGTGCACAGATTTACGCTCACGCAAGCGTCGACCAATCTGAATGGCCAAAGACATAGACTCATTCAAACCAGCAGGCATAGGAAATCCCACCATGACATCCTTAAGGGCTTCAGAGAGACCCTTTCTGAACATAGATGCCAGCGCAGATTCATTCCATTGAGTGAGCACGGACCACTTTCTAAATTTCTGACAATATAACTCTATCTCATCCTGACCCTGACAAAGAGCCAGCAAATTTTTTTCTGCCTGATCCACAGAATTAGGCTCATCGTACAGCAATCCGAGTGCCAGGAAAAACGCATCCATATTACTTAATGCAGGATCTCCTGGCGCAAGAGAAAATGCCCAGTCCTGAGGGTCGCCACGCAAAAAAGAAATAATGATCAAAACCTGTTGAACTGGATCACCAGAGGAGCGAGGTTTCAACGCCAGAAATAGTTTACAATTATTTTTGAAACTCAGAAACTTAGTTCTATCACCAAAAAACAAATCAGGAATAGGAATTCTTGGTTCTAACATAGATTTCTGATCAATAGTGTCTTGAATCTTTTGTACTCTTGCCGAGAGCTGATCCACACATGAAGACAGACTTCTAATGTCCATTGCTACACCTGTGTCCTGAACCACCCAAATGTCTAGGGGAAAAAAAAGGCAAAACACAGTGCAGAGAAAAAAAAATGGTCTCAGAACTTCTTTTTTCCCTCTATTGAGAATCATTAGTACTTTGGCTTCCTGTACTGTTATGATTAGGCAATTCAGTACCACAGTGAACATAGAGGTCAGAGCACATACAGTGATCTGACAATAATCCAAAAACATAGAACGAGCTCTGAGACGTGGGAACTCTGTTGACCGCAATCCCTAATCCTATCCAACAACACTAGAGGCAGCCGTGGATTGCGCCTAACGCTACCTATGCAACTCGGCACAGCCTGAGAAACTAGCTAGCATGAAGATAGAAAATAAGCCTACCTTGCCTCAGAGAAATACCCCAAAGGAAAAGGCAGCCCCCCACATATAATGACTGTGAGTAAGATGAAAAGACAAACGTAGAGATGAAATAGATTTAGCAAAGTGAGGCCTGACTTTCTGAACAGAGCGAGGATAGGAAAGGCAACTTTGCGGTCAACACAAAACCCTAAAAACCACGCAAAGGAGGCAAAAAGACCCTCCGTACTGAACTAACGGCACGGAGGTACACCCTCTGCGTCCCAGAGCTTCCAGCAAACAAATAGATAAGCTGGACAGAAGAAAAGCAAACAAAATAGCAAAGGAAAACTTAGCTATGCAGAGCAGCAGGCCACAGGAACGATCCAGGAGGAAAACAAGTCCAATACTGGAACATTGACAGGAAGCCAGGATCAAAGCACTAGGTGGAGTTAAGTAGAGCAGCACCTAACGACCTCACCACATCACCTGAGGGAGGAAACTCAGAAGCCGCAGTACCACTTCCCTCCACCAACAGAAGCTTACAGAGAGAATCAGCCGAAGTACCACTTGTGACCACAGGAGGGAGCTCTGCCACAGAATTCACAACACAGGTCTCATCCACACTTAAACAATTCTTTCTTATGTGAGTAAGGTAATTCAGCATGCCATATTTAAAATTGTCATTTGCTGTTGTTGAAATTCAACTGTTTGCAGAGCTGATGCAGAGTTTAAAATCTAATTTGTTGTTGCTAATGCTGTGCTCCTACCACACTATCTGAGCAATATGACTGGGAAAAAGTGAGGTCGTGGTGGAAGGGGGATTAGGCTTGGTGTTCAATGTGTACTTGGGGTAGGTACGCCTTTTTGAAGAGGCACAGAAAGAGCATGTGATTTAGGGGATGGTAAGCGCAGCTTCAAGTGGCCTCTCCTCCTCTTCCTCCACCTCACCATCATACCCAGTACAGTCCACAGAGGTGGCACCCAAATTACCCTTGCTTCCTCCCACGTCACAACTCACCAACCGTACAACTGACTGTAGGGAACCACAGATGGGTGAGTCTGAAGAGCTGTTCACACATTCTATGTCATGGGCATCAGAAATGTACTCAAAATCTTCACAGCATAAAGAGAAGGGAATCTGCACCGATGCCCAAAATTTTTTAGGTTGGATCCAGGGCAGGAAGAAGTAGGGTCCAAGCAGCCTCCTGACCCTAGTGACCAGATGTTATCCCCATCTGGTCACCATGTTATATCTGAGGCTCACATGGGCTGTACTTGTTAGAATCTGTTTAGTTTGTTACTATCCGCCGCCATTTTCTTGTGGAGTTCTAGCTGCTGGTCTTTTTCCTCTGATGCTGGGTTTGTCTTGGGCCAGGTGTTTGTTTCACTCTTTATTAACCAGCACCTGCCTCTCAGTCATTGCTGGACAACAGTGTTAATCTGCTTGAGCTCTACCTTGGTGCTTTGCTTTGTGTTCTGTGTGTGTTTGTTATTTTTGCAGTACTGGTACCTCTGGTTCTGCTAGCTTTAGTTTCTGCTTTCTACTGGTTTCTGCAGCCTTCTCTGTGTTTCCTACTAGGAGGTGACCCGTTTTTGTACCCAGTCCTTAGTTCTTTTAGGGTACCTCTTCCATTTATCCATAGGTCTTCGCTTGAGATTAACCTAGGATCGTTGGTGGGTCTATTCGCAAGGAATGGGTCACCCACTCCATCGTAGGGTTTCAGCCTAGTCATAGTGCAGGGTCAGTTTTCCCCCTTCTACCTTAGTGCAGATCTGTAACAGTACTGTGCTGTCAGGGCAAGAAGAAGAGAAGGGTGACTCTAAGGGCGAGGAATGTGATAACACAGAGGATGATGAGGTATTAGATTCAAGTTGGTGTGAACACAGAGGCACACAGCTGAGTAGGTCATCGGAGGAGGAATGTATCTGATGAGCAAAGCATCCTCAGCCAAAACTGTGGCTGTGACAAACAGAGCATTCGCGGGTCTGTATCTCACAGAGATGGCAATGGTTGCCCAGCCTGGACCTTTGTGACAACGCAAAGGATGAGCCAATTTACATAATCTGCCAACTTTGCAAAATAAACTGAGTAGAGGTAAATAGTGGAATAATTTAACTACTACATGTTTGAACTTTAACATGCACAATCAACATGCGTCACTCTAGGAATCCCACTGTGCCAAAATCTCAACAACCATCAGCCGCCCCATCAATCACATCTGCTGCTTCTTCCTCCTCCTCTGTTACCGTGCCAAATATTGTGTTGCAGATTTCCGTCCGCAGAGCCTCGGGTTAATTACCCGCTCTATTATAGCCTCAATCACCTGATGACGCCAGTCATGCTAGCGAAACATGTCGGAGGCTTAGGGCAAATTTTAAATAGCACTATTCAGTGAAGTTTTGGTATGGCAATAGATATGGTATATAGGTAGCAGCCGCATCTTGACCCATACGCCTGAAATTAAATACAGTAATAGGACAATGAGCATTTTATAGGACGTGAGTCCAATGAATAGTATACTAGTGTCCTCTTTATATGAAACTGACCATTGTGAGTTTTAACACTTTTCCTTTAGCAGTTCAATTAAAAGTTATATTTTTGGTCTTATTCAATTCAATTTTGTGCGCTCACTTCTGCCGTTCACACCCCTCGTGTTATTGACTTGCATCGATACAGAGTTCTTTGTCTATGCCAGTTTAAAGGTTGATATGTGATGTGTCAACATGGTGGAATTCCACTCTGCTCATTTTGCAGCGACTGTGGCAACAACAAGCCCTGACACAGTATGTTATGTCATGTAGTTTGGGCCAACGCAGTTCGCATTTACAGAGTGGACACAGATTAACCCCTTCATGACCTTGGGATTTTCCGCTTTTCCGTGTTCGTTTTTCGCTCCCCTCTTTCCCAGAGCCATAACTTTTTTATTTTTCTGTCAATACGGCCATATGAGGGCTTATTTTTTGCGGGATGAGTTGTACTTTTGAAAGATATCATTGGTTTTACCATGTCATGTACTAGAAAATGGGAAAAAAATTCCAAGTGTGGTGAAATTGCAAAAAAAATGAAATCCCACACTTGTTTTTTGGTTGGCTTTTTTGCTAGGTTCACTAAATGCTAAAACAGACCTGCAATTATGATTCTCCAGGTCATTATGAGTTTATAGACATCAAACATGTCTAGGTTCTCTTTTATCTAAGTGGTGAAAAAAAATTCCAAACTTTGCTGAAAAAAAATGCGCCATTTTCCGATACCCCTAGCGTCTCCATTTTTTCGTGATCTGGGGTCAGGTGAGGGCTTACTTTTTGCGCGCCGAGCTGGCATTTTTATTGAAACCACTTTTGTGTAGATATGTTACTTTGATCGCCCGTTATTGCATTTTAATGCAATGTCGCGGCGACCAAAAAAACGTAATTCTGGCGTTTTGACTTTTTTTCTCACTACGCTGTTTAGCGATCAGGTTAATGCTTTTTTTTATTGATAGATCGGGCGATTCTGAATGCAGCGATATCAAATATGTGTAGGTTTGATTTTTTTTATTGTTTTATTTTGAATGGGGCAAAAGGGGGGTGATTTAATTAAACTTTTATATATTTTTTTTTTCACATTTTTATTTACTTTTTTTTACTTTTGCCATGCTTTAATAGCCTCCATAGGAGGCTAGAAGCTGGCAAAACTCGATCGCCTCTGCTACATAGCAGCGATCATCAGATCACTGCTATGCAGTAGAAATGCAGGCTTGCTATGAGCGCCGTCCACAGGGTGGCGCTCACAGCAAACCGGCATCAGTAACCATAGAGGTCTCAAGGACCTCTGTGGTTACAATGCAGAAGGATCGATGACCCCCGATCATGTGACGGGGGTCGGCGATGCGCTCATTTCCGGCCCGATGGCCGGAAGCGCCGGTTGAATGCCACTGTCTGCGTTTGACAGCGGCACTTAACTAGTTAATAGCAGCGGGTGAATCGCGATTTCACCCGCCGCCATTGCGGGCACATGTCAGCTATTCAAAACAGCTGACATGTCCCGGCTTTGATGCGGGCTCACCGCCGGAGCGGGGGTTTTGACCTCGGACGTACTATCCCATCCGAGGTCAGAAAGGGGTTAAGGACATCTGCACCCTTCTGCACCCTTCTGCACAGTTTTGAAATGGCTACTAAGATGGTTAGAGCTGACAACACCATTATCAACATCACTTTTCCAATCATCTATATGCTGGAACAGATGTTGAATAGCTGGCGGGAGAAGGTGGTGGTCCCAGAGGAAGAGGAGGAAGCAGTGGAGGATGCAGAAGGGATAACATTGTCTCAAAGTTCCTGACAGCAGTGAGGCACACAGTGCGCATCGCAGCTCTACACTTCCAACCGCTGCAGCTACAGTAGTGTAAGTGGAAAAAGCAATTTCTGTGAGTCCTTTGACACTTTTTTTAGACCAGCTTGTGCACCTGCACAACAGAGTCCATGTCTTACATGTGGTGAATGAATGGAGAGGATGGTGCAGGAGTATCTAGAACTGAATATCAATACCATCAGGGAGGGTTTCACATTTTGGTCTTTCAAAATGGATGAGTGGCCTGAGTGCACCTCACACTCCTTGGAGGTTTTATCATGTCTGGCAGCCAGCATTCTCTCAGAACATGTCTTTAGCACTGCTGGTGGTATCCTGATGGATAAGCGCAGCCGGCTGTCTCCTGAAAGTGTAGACCACCTAACTTTCATCAAGATGAACAAGTCATGGATCTCAAAGGACTTTTGCACCCCAATCACAGACTGTACAGATGGTTGTTGCTTTTTTTAGTGTGCTGCATTAATCTTGCGTAACAGCACTCTGTGTGTGTGGCTTCTGTGCCTGCTGTTGCTGCTGCTGCCACAGTCATGGTTGGTCTACATCTGCTGGGTTGGCTGTAGTGGAATACGTGTCGATCCCTATGATATTATTTCTACTCTTGTGAAATTGATGCCACTTTGGTGCTGTCTGCCACTATTTTTTGTAAATGTGAACACTCCTGGTTGGGTGTCCATCTGGTGGGTTGGGTGTAGTGGAAGACCTGTCGGTCTTATTTACTGTGGTGTATTATACTGTGGTGAAATTGATGCCACTTTGGTGGTGTTGTGAATTCCGTTCTGGAGCTCCCTCTTGTGGTTGCTAATGGTTTGTTTGCGAGTTCTGCCCTTGGGCTCCCTCTGGTGGTTTCGAGTGGAACTGCTGCTCCGTTAGGTAGCTGCAGCAGCTGCCTTCACTAATCGCCTTGCCTGGGTGTGTTATTTAAACCTGCTCTGGGCTTTAATCCATGCCTGCTGTCAACGTTCTTGGTTGGATTTGTTTCTTCCCTTGGATTTCTCATATTGCCAGTCCTTGTCTGCAAAAGATAAGTTTTGCTAGTTTGTTTGTCCATTTGTTTGGACACTATTGCTTTGCATTTTGTCTCTTTTGTCCAGCTTGTCACTATGTCTTATTTAGGCTAGCTGGAAGCTCTGGGAAAGCAGATTTGCCCCTCCACACCGTGAGTCAGTGTGGAGTTCATTTTTGTAAACTCAGCGTGGATTTTGTAGTTTTTAATACTGACCGCACAGTATCCTTTGCTCTCTGTCTATCTAGTTTAGTATTGGCCTCCCCTTTGCTGAATTCTAATTTCATTTCTGTGTTCGTCATTTCCCTCTCCTTTCACAGTCAATATTTGTGGGGGGCTGTCTTTCCTTTTGGGGGTTTCTCTGAGGCTAGATAGCTTTCTATTTCCTTCTTTAGGGGTGGTTATATCTTAGGCTGTGACGAGGTGTCTAGGCAGTGTCAGGAACATCCCACGGCTATTTCTAGTTGTGTTGTTAGGATTAGGGACTGCGGTCAGTAGAGATACCACCTTCTCAGAGCTCGTTCCATGTTGCGTTTTAGCCACCAGGTCATTTCAGTGTGGCCTCTTAACCACCAGGTCATAACAGGTGGTGTCTGACAATAACTTTTGGAAATGTAGAGAGTCCTGATTGTGTCTCTCCATCTGCTGAATTGGTTGTAGTGAAAGCGATATCATTCTCCATTATGGTATTGATATGGTGAAATTGATACCACTTTAATGGTGTCTGACAATAATTTTGGTAAATGTGTAGACTCCTGGTTGGGTCTCCTTCATGTGTATTGCCTGTATCATTAGGCCTCTGAGACTTCAGGCCTCCACTTCCTTTGAGTCAACTACCCGTGTAACTGCTATATTTAGATTTTTCTGACAATAGTACTCTATGAAACTGATAATTGTGCCACCTGAGCATGGTTGAGCATGAAAGCAGGTTGAGCTCTTGCATTTGGTATCAGGGCTTCCAGCACAGCAGGCCTACACTGATCCGTCACCCACCTCATCCTACTTTGACATTCACTTGAAAAACTGTAAATGCTGGCCGAGACCCCCATAACTCATGCATGGCTGATTGCTGCCATGACATGCTACAATTAGCACTATGGGTGAATTGAGGCCACTTTCCTGGTGTCTGTCCCTCATTTGATGTGTTTTGGCAGCATTTGGGGTCATTATAATGTGTTGTGTATGCTTTTGTTTTTGTCTCCCATTGACTTGAATGGCGTTCGGTTATTTTCGGTGCATATTTGACTAATAAATTGGCAAATATTGCAAATTCGGCTATTGTATTCTGAACCGAAAATGTAAATATTTACTCATCTCTAATCAGGAGAGCAGGAAAAGGCCATTACACATCACACTGATAACTTCCCCTTCATGTAAAATATTCTCTGGAGGCAGATTCTCACGTGATCAGTGTCCAGCCCGTAGATCTTAACAGCTCATTTACATATTAGAAAATCATGGATTTTTCTGGAATAAGACATTGGATCACAGATATCAAGGTATCATTGTATTCAGCTTTCTATGACTTACATGCCCATATAGAAGTCTTAGGAGATCATCCTACTGGCAGATTCTCTTAAATTCTCAGGACAGACAGTTGGATCCCCAAGAATTAAAAAGTGCTGGTATTTTCTTTGTCTTATTTCATCGCTTTCTGTAATGCAAAAGCCCCTATGTTATTTAAATATATGAAAAATCACTGTGCATGACTGTCACAGGAGGAGTAATCCTGTTTTTGCTGTCAATAACACTGGCAATGACGTGGTAATGTAGATTTAAGGGATTTGCTAAACATCTGTGACAAGCCAACGTACGCAGTAATAAATGGCCCACAAAAGGATAGCTCTTGTGTGCTAATGATTATAAAAGCGGAGGGATACATTTCCCAATCTTTTCAGTAAGGTATATTTCCCATTTTAAGCCATCTGTTGTGCGTAAGACAGAATGATCTCAAATTTTCCATTTGAAATCCAGAGAGATTGTCTGTGCTTTTTTGCTCTTGGACTCTCTACAAATTCCAACTATTAAACATCATTTAGGTAGAAGCCAAAAGATTACACAACTTGCTTCAATAATGAAGTCACTGCATTACTTGCTTATTTGTCTTGCATTGTCATAAAGAATACTTTGCAACTTTGTGAAAATACTTGCAAAATATTATGTTTCTGGACCATTATTTTTGTATTCCTATTGACTTGCCCAATACATCAGCTCTGAGCAAGTTTCCAGAACTATACTTTGAGCTGAATATTATTAGTATCTGTGGGGTTCCAAATTATCACCTTTTAACCATCTAAAAGTATATGGTCTTTGTGCAGAGCTTCCAGTTTGCATCTGAGTAGTAGTTCACGGCCAAGTGAAGATGTAAAAAGCTGAGGTCAGAGATGGGAAAATTTATTAAAGGGGAATGGAATTTTAAAACAATTTTACAAACATCTGGACACTAGAAAATACTGGATACTGGACACTAAAGATTTTTTGGCTACCATGACTTTAAATAACCTGGATATGCAGTGTACCATCACCCCTTGACAAACCTAGGTGCGAAAAGTCCATCAGATGTGGTTCTTTCATTGACTGGTGAGACCGCCTTATGTCACTGTGCATTCTATATGCCCTATTGATGGGATTTACACCACTTTTTTACTTCATGATACTTTATCTCTATATATTGAGTTATTGCATGAACACATAGACTTCTTTACATCACTTTACATGTTTACATTCACTATTTATGGGACTTTTCTTGCTTTATGATTTTATATCTTCACTTTGCTGAATTGACTGCATGAACATATGCTACAATTTTTATGTATTGGTATCCCTCCACAATATTGGGACTACTTTTGTACTATTATATTTACTATTGTCTCTGTCATAATTGTTCATTTACTTATTCTTAAATTTGTATCATGCTGTCTGTTTTTTGTTTGTGCTCATCAGCAATGATTATCATGTGTCTTATTGTGTCTTACAGTTTAATCAACTTTTCATCAATTCTTTAATATATTTTTTACATGCTTTTGTGAATTGCGTCTATTCCTTGAAGGTTTTGTTTATACCTTTACATTCTGGCCTGTTGTGTATATTGTTGAGCTCCACTATGGATTTCAGGACTTGTGACGAGTACAGGCATGCACAATTGATAATGTTTTAAGTAATACCAGGAGTTTGACGCAAGATTTGGCAAAGAGGAAGATTCTAAAGGAATCATTTAAGAAATTGTTATACACACGCTCAAAAACATGGTGGAATAGGACCTCTTTGGAGAAATATTTACATGCTAGCTTGATTCCAAGTGGATTACGTGTACAGGTCTTTCCACCCTTTCCTATTAAAGATGACACCAATATACGGAAATGGAAAGAAGCCTGTCTCAAATGCCATTTAATACTTATAGAACTGATTGTATCACATAACAATTAGACTTTATCTGCATTAGAGAGTGAGATGACAAATCTTCAAAAACACTTACGTTATGTTTCACCTGAAGAGATTGTAACCCTTAATAAATATGCTGCTGCATGGCTGGATGAGTGGGAGAAAACCATTCAAACAACAAAAAGCATTGAGTTCCAATGGGATCTGATGGCTATCCAAGCCAATAACGTGTACCAATGGAAGAAACATGATTTTACTCGAATTTGCTGGGTCAAATATAAGCATTCAACCATATTTTTTCTGGAAACAAGAGATTGAAGACAGTAGGATGCCAGATTGCAAAGATACCAAAAATGACAGAGCCTTCACTTTTGAAAGTAATCAATCTGTCTTCAAATGTTCTGACCAATGAACAATAGATGTGTTAAGTCTTGCTTTACCTTTTACACTCAGTGGTAAATTTGCCTTTTTTTCAGCTTTGAAATATGTTCATCTGTTAGGTAGAAAATTGAATTTCAAAACGATTTTTGATAGGAACAATGAAACCATTGAATATGATACAGTGGCGGAACAGTAAGCTTTACGAATACTTGAAGAATTCTTACAAGAATAAGTTGAGGAGGAACAACGTGAGTACCTGCTCTCATTACTTCCCAGATCAGCTAAATTCCCCCAAACCTCATTGTGTCCACCTGTCGAAATGTTCATTAAATTGGTGTCTCATGACCTTAAACAAATCCCCGAATCCATTCATAAAGACAACCTTACTAAACCACAATGCCTTGACATCAACCAATTAAAGAGTTTGAAGGAAGAGGTAATAAAAACTTCTGACAAAGAAGGCAACATGTTTGTTTGGCTAACGATTATGTATGAACATAGGCCAATTACTTGCCATACTGGATGGTGCTAAGAAGGGGATACTCACCAGTCACCAGATTGATGGACTCACTAAAATAAAGAGCCTGATATTGTAACCATTTATTTGTTACTAGTGTTGAGCGATACCTTCCGATATTTGCAAGTATCGGTATCGGATGGTATCGGCCGATACCGGCAAAATATCGGATCTCGCTGATACCGAGTTCCAATACCAATACAAGTCAATGGGACACAAATATCGGAATGTATCCTGCATGGTTCCCAGGGTTTGAAGGAGAGCAAACTCTCCTTCAGGCCCTGGGATCCATATTAATGTAAAAAATAAAGAATAAAAAAAAAAAATATGGCTATACTCACCCCTCCGAAGAATCCTGGCTGTCACCGCTGCGAGCGTCTGCCTCCGTCCTTAAGAATGCTGTGAGTGAAGGACCTTGGTTGTCGTCGCGGTCAGGTGACCGCTCACCTGACCGCTCACGTGACCGCTCACCTGACTGCGACGTCATGGAAGGTTCTTCACTCACAGCATTCTTAAGGACGGAGGCGGATGCTTGCAGCGGTGACAGCCAGGATTCTTCAGAGGGGTGAGTATAGCCATATTTTTTATTTTTATTCTTTATTTTTTACATTAATATGGATCCCAGGGCCTGAAGGAGAGCTTCTTCTCCTCCAGACCCTTGGAACCATACGCACCGCACACTCCGATACCGATTTCCGATATCACAAAAATATCGGATCTCGATATCGGAATTCCGATACATCAAGTATCGGCCGATACCCGATACTTGCAGTATCGGAATGCTCAACACTATTTGTTACCAAAGGTACACAAGGACTCACAGAATCTCCCTGGGACGCCTATAGTATCAGGCAAGAATAATTTATGAGAACCTATTTGTAAATTGATTTCTATTTAACCCCTTCACCCCCGAGCCTGTTTTCACCATCATGACCAGGCTAAATTTTACAATTCTGACCAGTGTCACTTTCCGAAGTAATAACTCTGGAATCCTTCAACGGATCCCACTGATTCTGAGAAAGACCTTTCATGACATGGAATTTCATGATAGTGCTAAAACTTTAGAAATGTTAAAACTTTTCATTTTTATGCCCTTAAATGAGAGAGTTATGTCACACAAATTAGGTAATAATTAACATTTTGCACATGTCTACTTTACATAAGTACAATTTTTGAAAACATTTTTTTGCTAGGAAGTTATAAGGGTTAAAAGTTGACCAGCGATTCCTCATTTTTCCAACAAAGTTTACAAAACCATATTTTTTAGGTACCAGATTACATTTAAGGATCTATATGACAGAAAATACCCATAAGTGACACCATTAGAAAAACTGTACCCTACAAGGTGTTCAAAACCACACTTAACAAGTTTATTAACCCTTGAGATGCTTCACAGGAATTAATGGAACGTGGAACGTTACTGGAACGTGGAAGGAAAAAATTAACATTTAACTTTTTTCACAAAAATGTTATTTAGACCCATTTTTTTTCACAAGAATAACAGGAAACAAAATGGACCCCAAAATTTGTTGTGCAATTTCTCCAGAGCACAATGATACCTCATATGTTGAGGAAAACCACTGTTTGTGTGCACGGCAGGGCTCGGAAGGGAACAAGCATCATTTGACTTTTTGAATATAAAATTTGCTGGAATACTTAACAGATGCCATATCGTTAAGGTAACAGGAGAAAATAGACCCCAATATTTGTTGTGCAATTTCTCCTGAGTATGCAGATACCCCATATTTGGGGGAAAGCTACTGTTTTGGAGCACAACAGGGCTCAGAAATGAAAGTATATTTTGAAATGCAGACTTTGATGGAATGGTCTACAGGTGTTATGTTGCATTTGGAGAGCCCCTGATGTGCCTAAATAGTGAAGAACCCCTCAAGTGGCCCCATATTGAAAACTAGACCCCTCAAGGAATTTATCTAAATGTGTGGTGAGCACCTTGGACCCACAGGTGCTTCACAGAATTTTACAACGTTGATCTGTGAAATTTTAAAAATATATTTTTCCTGCAAAAATGTTGTTCAAGACCCAATTTTTTTCATTTTTACAAGTATAGGAGAAATGGACCCCAAAATGTATTGTAAAATTTCTCCTGAGTACACCGATACCCCATATGTGGTCAAAAACTAATTTTAGTGCAAAGCTGAAAAGGGAAGATGTACCATAATGGAGTTCAGATTTGGACTAGATTGAGGGAGCCATGTCACATTGGCTAAGTCCCTGAGGTACGAGAACAACAGAGACCTGATTTTACAAACTACACCTCTCAATTAATTTATTTAGGGTTGCAGTGATCATATTGACACTACAGGTGTGTCACAGAATTGTATACGATTGGGCAGTGAAGAAAAAAATTATTACATTTTTACCACCAGATTTTACATTTTCACACTGGAAAATAGATAAAAATAGCACCAAAATGTGTCCCACAATTTCTGCTGAAAGTAGTTATACCCTATATGTGGCTATATAATGCTGCTTAACAACATGGCGTGACTCAGAGTGACGGAGTGCTATTTGCTTCTGGGAGCACAGATTTTCCTAGATTAGATTGCGGACTTCTTATACAGAGCCCCTAAGTGTTAGAAGAGCAGAATCTCTCTCAAGTGACCCCATTTTGGAAATCATACCCCTTTGGGAATTTTTCTACAGCTATAGTGACGATTTTGACTCTGTGGATGTTTTCCAGAAAAAAGCAGCAATGGATGATGCTAAGTGAAAATTGCAAACTGCTGTTGTACGGACAAGCACATTGTAATGACCAGTATGTTGTAGTGCCCGTACATTGTGCCCAGCTTATGCACCTGTAAATTAGGCAAGCTCTCATCACTACAAAAATGCCAAACAGGAGGATGCTAATTGCAGTTTAGGCACACTGTTGTGCTCAGAAGGGAGGGGGCATTTTGATTGGGGAGCGCAGAATTTGCTGAATTTGTTTTGTCGGAGACTGGTGCCATTTAGCTTTTTCAGAGTCTTTGTACTACAGGTCACGTGGAAGCCACTATTTTTCCATTAACTGATGACTATCCTTAGTGGGGACTTGCTTTTTTGTTGATTGGGTTAAAATTTTTATTGGAAACATTTTACACAACATTTTTGATCACATTTATCCGGTGCTCTAAAATGAGCACTAATATCAGGGTTTCCATCTAAATCTGTGAGCGACATGATTCAGATAAAACTCCCAAGGGACCTACTCACGAGGCAGTAGAGTTACTCTGGACTCCATCTGGCTTCTGTTCAGTGTTGTCATTTTTTCAGAAGTGCACAAAACTGTGGCCATCGGCATTTTATGCTCGCCTAAAAAAATGGACATGGATCATAGGTTAGATAGCGTCCACAGTGAATCCATCTGCCTCATTATAGGGAATCTTCCAATGGGGATTTCGTTAAAATCACATTTTTCAGAAATTTATACGGAAACCCTGATGTAAGTGCTCAGTGCAGAGTACAGGATAAATATGAGTTGAGCTTTACTGCAATCTTTCGGAGGCAGAATGAACACATCAACAGCAGGTGAAGAATTGGTTTTAGTTTTTTTTTATGCCATTTCTCGTGCGGTATAAATGAGTAGACGACTTTAATCTTTGGTTCGGTGCAATTACAGCGATACCAGATTTATAGAGTTTTTTTCTGTTGGGCTGCTGTCACATACTAAAAGACCCTTTTTTTTGCAAAACCTAGTTTTTGCATTGCCATACTTTGAGAGCTATAATTATTCAATATTTCAACCAACAGAGTCATGTGACGAATTGACGGTTTTACTGTTTCTATTTTCGTCCCAACTTAAAGAAGCTCACTAACGAAACGGCGCTTGTCTGGCGCAGGGTTGGTCATAGTACTCCGCTTCAGCTGCACCTTACCACCACAATGTACAACCATCATACCAGGTAAAACTCCCTTCTTATATCATTCTTTGCCACATGAGTCTCTTCTCCGTGATTTATTTTGCTTGTGCTGCGGTATAACTGTGTGTTTTTTGAAAAAAAAGCCACAGTAAGGGCTGTTTTTTGTTATTTCAGTCACGTTCATTTCATTTTGTATTGCATTGCATTTTGCTAGCACATACTGTATAGTGACTTTTTAGGCATTTATTCAGTCCCCTTTCAGCAAGCTATATTCTTTCAAAACACTTTTGGCTTGGTTTGCAGGCGTAATCATTTTCTACACTTTACTGTGCCCTTCCTTGATTTTTTGGAGATTTTCTATCTATTTCTTCCCTGTCTTTTTAACCCCATTTTAAACAATTTGTGTATTCAATAAAGATTATTTTAATTCACTCCCTTTTTCCAGTCCCTATGTACTGCCACGGCAGATTATGTGGTTATTATGGTTCCATTTTCAGTCACATGCCATTTTTTGATCGCTTTCTATTATGATTTTTGAGAGACTGAATAAACAAAAACCAGCAATTCAGGAATTGTTATTTTGGGGGGGTTATGCTGTTCCGCATGCGGTGAAATTAATAAGGTAGATTCATTCTTCAGGTCAGTACGATTACAGGGATACCCCATTTATATCATTTTTTATGTTTTGGAGCTTTTATAAAATAAAAAAATATTTTAGAGAAACAAGAATCATTTTTGCATCGCTTTATTCTGGGTGCTATTTTTTTTTATTCTTCTGCTTATGTAGCTGTATGGCAGCTTGTTTTTTGAGGGCCAAGATGATGCTTGCAGAGAAGCCATATTTATTTACATTTGTCCTTTTGATCGGGTTTTATTCCACTTTTTGTTTGGCAGTATGATGATAAAGCATTGTTTTTTGCCTATATTTTTATTTATTTCTTTACAGTGTTCACTAAAGGTACCTCTGATTCTTGACCCCCTGTCGAGCGACACTTTGCATGAAGCATTTCTTGCCTATGGGGTTGTATAAGGGAGTATTATACTTCCTCAGTAAAATCTCAGACCTTAATCACATATCTCTCAGACCTAATGTATGTCGGTAGAAAATCTGTCTCATATCTTTCACATCATGAAGAAAATAAAACTAAAATTCCAAACTACATGGGCGTAATGGTGGTTGGCAGCACAAAATAGCAAAGGAAAGCAACCTATCCCCAACTATTGCTGTGGTCTTCTGATGGGGTAAGGTTTATTTGGTGCCATTCACTTTTTTGAAGAGAGCCAACTATATACTCACTTGGGGACTTTTGGGGGTGGCACTTTTCTGGGGTCTAAAATGTCACAATCTTATACTTTCAATAACAAAAATGTGAAGCCCTTGGAAGATAACTCTAGTTCTCAAGTAGTATCAGTGCTTGCCTCTAGCGTTCTCACCAGCCAGAAAAATGTGACCCATTATAAAATTAAATAAATCAACAAGGGATCAATTATGCTGATAAAACAGACATTGGTGAAGAAAATAGTCAATTCTTTCAAAACTGCCTCCCCAGCTGCGCCTCACCAGTAACTGGGGTTATAGAGCCATAGTATTGAGAGAGTGTTTGTAATGAAAAGGAAAATATAAATTCATTTGCGTATAGCAATAAATTATGACAATGAAAATTTATGACAAACACATAGACCTGTCATGCTTCCTTGAACATATTAGTCAATTAATCTCAGGTAAGTCATTGTGCTAGAGAACACCCTTCATAAATCTCCAACACATTATTTCCATAAAACTACTCCATGGTATTAAGGAATGTGAAGTATTTCTCTATTATCCCATGCTGTCATTTTTATATTTTTTCATTATATTTACATTCTTATTTCTACAGTTAATTCAAAATAATTACATTGTACCCAGAAAATATTTGCTTTCTAGAATATACTGTCTCTGTACATAAAAAAAATAATGTTTTCTTTAATGCACTTTTCAGACTTTCCAGGAACTCGGAGACAAGATCAATGAGTAGGATAAATGTTAATGCTCCTGTATATCCAAGATGTGATCGCTAAAGCACATATTTGTGAAAACGTGAAGCGAAAAAACACCATCTGGTTTTGATAAGTCCACTGCTCTCACTTTGATTTAATATCTAATCAAATGTATTCCCAAATCTCCTACATTCAGAACTTTACCCAAGACTCTGCTACTTTTCATCAAAATTTCAAGGTAGAAATAGAGTTCAGATACAATATATCAATAAATTTTGTAATTGTAGTAGAGTTCCAATTCCCACTTTCCATCCACATTTAGTAAGAGTACATTTTGTGGTTGTGGATGCTGACTTAACAGCATTAAAATACCATAATATCACCAAAATGTTCTTTTGTACTTTTCAAAATTAGAAAATGTAACAGTGTTAAATTCAGATGCTTCTGAGGATTAGTGCAAATCACAAACTATGCTTATTCGGGCCATCCCAATATATGAAAAAGAGAAAAAATGGCTTAAACATTAAGGGTAAGTTCACAAGGCGTTTTTTCAGCATTTTTTAATACATATTTTCAGCAGTTTTACAGTAGCAGCTACAGTGGGGGAAATAAGTATTTGATCCCTTGCTGATTTTGTAAGTTTGCCAACTGACAAAGACATGAGCGGTCTATAATTTTAACTTAATGTTTCCACCTCCATGCTTGACAGTGGGCATGGTGTTCTTTGGGTCATAAGCAGCATTTCTCTTCCTCCAAACCCGGCGAGTTGAGTTAATGCCAAAGAGCTCAATTTTTCTCTCATCTGACCACAACACCTTCTCCCAGTCACTCACAGAATCATCCAGGTGTTCATTTGCACATTTCAGACGGGCCTGCACATGTGCCTTCTTGAACAGGGGGACCTTGCGGGCACTGCAGGATTTTAAACCTTTACGGTGTAGTGTCTTATTAATGGTTTTCTTGGTGACTGTGGTCCCAGCTGCCTTGAGATCATTAACAAGTTCACCCCGTGTAGTTTTAGGCTGATCTAATAACGATCTAATAACCATGTATAAGTATATAAGGGGACAATACAAATATCTCGCTGAGGATCTGTTTATACCAAGGAAGGTGACGGGCACAAGGGGGCATTCTTTGCATCTGGAGGAGAGAAGGTTTTTCCACCAACATAGAAGAGGATTCTTTACTGTTAGGGCAGTGAGAATCTGGAATTGCTTGCCTGAGGAGGTGGTGATGGCGAACTCAGTCGAGGGGTTCAAGAGAGGCCTGGATGTCTTCCTGGAGCAGAACAATATTGTATCATACAATTATTAGGTTCTGTAGAAGGACGTAGATCTGGGTATTTATTATGATGGAATATAGGCTGAACTGGATGGACAAATGTCTTTTTTCGGCCTTACTAACTATGTTACTATGTTACTATGTATGTTACTATGATCTCTCACATTCCTCATGATCATGGATACCTCACAAGGTGAGATTTTGCATGGTGTCCCAGATTGATGTCGATTGACAATCATTTTGTATTTCTTCCATTTTCTTACTATTGCACCAATAGTTGTCTCCAGGGCCGCCATCAGGGCATTACTGCCCTGACTGGCGTATGGGGCCCGATGAGCAGAGGGGGCCCACATCGGGCCCCATCTCTTCTGGTCATCAGGCCCCAGCGGTAGGATTCAGTTAAACACTATAGTTAAAAGCTGAAGTAGGAACCCGGCGTTGGAAAGTTGTTTGGTCTTCATCAAATCCTGTACCTGCTGTGGTGTGGTCACATGGACATCATGTGCCGACTGAGGTCACGTAGGTCCTTAACTTGCTATAAGGACGCTGCACTTATACAATGTGACCGGCTTACTGCGGACCACTGGAGCGAGGCACACAGAGCAGCTGTCACTGGCCGGGACAGCGCTCCCATCCATCAGTCTTATCTAGACTGCAACATCTTCTTACTTTGTCAGGAATACCATTTACAGAACACAGAGGGGATCTTGCTACAAAGACAGAAAGGTACTGCCCCTCCTCCAACTTTTTATTGACTTGCTAATAGTGGTTAGAGATAACCCTGACCTCTTCTTTGCTGTATACAGCTATTTAATAATAATAATAATAATCTTTATTTTTATATAGCGCTAACATATTACGCAGCGCTTTACAGTTTTTTCACACATTATCATCACTGTCCCCGATGGGGCTCACAATCTAGAATCCCTATCAGTATGTCTTTGAAATGTGGGAGGAAACCGGAGTGCCCGGAGGAAACCCACGCAAACACGGAGAGAACATACAAACTCTTTGCAGATGTTGTCCTGGGTGGGATTAGAACCCAGGACCCCAGCGCTGCAAGGCTGCAGTGCTAACAACCGTGCTGCTATTTCTTGGAGTCTGCACCAGTGCACTTTAGAAGTGGATCTCTCATGCTAATTGCACCATCTATGGGACACTAACCCTAATGTACGGTGGTCTGTGGCTGATTACTGACTGCCACTAACCATCTCTCTACCTGAGTGTCAATCTAACCTACATTTTAATTTATGTAAGCTACTGACTGGTATCTGCCATGACCAACTTATGGTCTTATATGTTTTAACCCTATTTGCATTAAATTGTTTTAATTCCATGGGAGGCAGAGTTTTAAGCGCCAACACTCTTAATTGAATAGTTAAAAGCCACCAGCCAATCGGAGGCTGGCAGCTGACGTCAGTGCGCACATCGCCAGTGTATGATATCATTGTCATTCGCCAGCGAGTGCGCGCTGGAACTGCGTGGAGGGATAATCACCGCAGGAGTGTGGCCATGTAAGGAGAAAGTTTTTGGTTTTTTTAATTGAAAGCGGCAGGGGGTAGGATGGGAGACACGAGGGCAGGATGGGAGACACGGGGAAGAATAGAGACACAAGGCAAGAATGGAAACAAGGGGCAGAATGGAGACAAGGAGGCAGAATGGAGACACGGGGCAAGAATGGAGACACGGGACAAGATGGGAGGCGGAGGGGGAAGAATAGAGACACAGGGGGAAGAATGGCGACCAGGGGGTTAGGATGGAGACACGGGAGGGGCAAGAATGGAGACACGGGGGGCAAGAATGCAGACATGGGGCAAGATTGGAGTCACGGGGCAGGATCATGGGGCAAGATGGGGACAGATGGGGCAGGATCATGGAGCAGTATGGAGACACATGGTGCAGGATCATGGGGCACAATGGAGACATGGGGCAGGATGGAGACACATGGTGGAGGATGGATAAAATGGAGACAGATAGAGCAGGATCATGGGGCAGATGGGGCAGGATCATGAGATATCACATGGGGCAGAATGGATACTCATGAGGGCAGGATGGGAGAACATATGGCTGGAGCCAGGAATGAGACACATGGGGGCCAGGATGGGGGATTTTATTACCATAGGGGCTAATTAAGGGATATTATTACTGCAGTCATGTATTTACTTAATTCTTTGAGGATACTGCTTTAAATGGGGGGGCGGTCCTGTTACTGTGCAGAGGGACACTATCTCACCTTTTTTTCTTCATCTGGTGTAGTGTAGAAGTTGGGAAAAAATTAAGTAATGTGTCCTGCAAGAGGTGCTCAAGATAACTGTGTTATTTCCTGCAGAGATGGTTGATGGCGGTCTGTGCTGGATGAAGATGAAAAGCAAAGATGAAGGACTTCACCTAGAGACGGAACTGGTGAGTCAGTGTGTTACCTGTACACTGACACTATACACTGTATACTAAAAACAGCAGTCCTGTGTACTATGTCACCAGTGATCACTGTATTACCTGTACACTGACACTATTTTCTGAGCTCCTCTGTATAATGTCATTGATCACTGTATAACCTGTACAATATATACATTGCTTGTGTGTATAATGTCACTGTTGATCACTGTATTACCTGTAGACTATACACTATATACAGAGCTCCGGTGTATAATGTCACCAGTAATCACTGTATTAACTGTACAATATACACTGTATAGAGAGCTCTTGTGTATATTGTCACCGGTAATCATTGTATTACCTGTACACAGACTCTACATACTAAGTAAAGATTTCTTGTGTGTAATGGCACTTATGGTGATAGTATTGTGCTTTTTTTAAAGAATGATCAGTATTGTAGTATTAAGTCACTATGTGGTGGTAATATGTTGTCTGGCCATGGTGTGGTGGTATTTGTTTCTTGTATGTGCTGTTATTTGGTCACTATGTGGTGGTATTATGTGGCCAGACCAAGGTGTGGCGGTATTTGTTCCTTTCATGTGGTATTATAGGTCACTATGTGGTGGTAATATGGTGTCTGGTCATGGTGCGGTGGTGTTATGTAGGCAATCCAGTAACACAGTGTGCCAGCAATCAGAGCACATACAGTGATCTGACAATAACCCAAAAACAATAGAACGAGCTCTGAGACGTGGAATCTCTGTAGACCGCAATACCTGAACCTAACCTAAACACAACTAAAGGCAGCTGTGGATTGCGCCTGACACTACCTATGCAACTCGGCACAGCCTGAGGAGCTGACTAGCCTGAAGATAGAAAAACAAGCCTGACTTGCCTCAGAGAAATACCCCAAAGGAAAAGGCAGCCCCCCACATATAATGACTGTTAGCAAGATGAAAAGACAAACGTAGGGATGAAATAGATTCAGCAAAGTGAGGCCCGATATTCTAGATAGAGCGAGGATAGCAAAGAGAACTTTGCAGTCTACAAAAAACCCTAAAGCAAAAAACCACGCAAAGGGGGAAAAAAGACCCACCGTGCCGAACTAACGGCACGGCGGTACACCCTTTGCGTCTCAGAGCTTCCAGCAAAACGAAATGACAAGCTGGACAGAAAAAGTAGCAACAAAAGCAAAAAGCACTTATCTAAGCAGCGCAGCAGGCCACAGGAAGATCCAGAAGCTCAGATCCAACACTGGAACATTGACAAGGAGCAAGGAAGACAGAATCAGGTGGAGTTAAATAACAAAGCAGCCAACGAGCTCACCAGAACACCTGAGGGAGGAAGCTCAGAAGCTGCAGTACCACTTGTGATCACAGGAGTGAATTCAGCCACAGAATTCACAACAGTACCCCCCCTTGAGGAGGGGTCACCGAACCCTCACTAGAGCCCCCAGGCCGACCAGGATGAGCCACATGAAAGGCACGAACAAGATCTGGAGCATGGACATCAGAGGCAAAAACCCAGGAATTATCTTCCTGAGCATAACCCTTCCATTTAACCAGATACTGGAGTTTCCGTCTAGAAACACGAGAATCCAAAATTTTCTCCACAATATACTCCAATTCCCCCTCCACCAAAACCGGGGCAGGAGGCTCAACAGATGGAACCATAGGTGCCACGTATCTCCGCAACAACGACCTATGGAATACATTATGTATGGAAAAGGAGTCTGGGAGGGTCAGACGAAAAGACACAGGATTGAGAATCTCAGAAATCCTATACGGACCAATAAAACGAGGTTTAAATTTAGGAGAGGAAACCTTCATAGGAATATGACGAGAAGATAACCAAACCAGATCCCCAACACGAAGTCGTGGACCCACACGGCGTCTGCGATTAGCGAAAAGTTGAGCCTTCTCCTGGGACAAGGTCAAATTGTCCACTACCTGAGTCCAGATCTGCTGCAACCTGTCCACCACAGAATCCACACCAGGACAGTCCGAAGACTCAACCTGTCCTGAAGAGAAACGAGGATGGAACCCAGAATTGCAGAAAAATGGAGAGACCAAGGTGGCCGAGCTGGCCCGATTATTAAGGGCGAACTCAGCCAACGGCAAAAAGGACACCCAATCATCCTGGTCTGCAGAAACAAAACATCTCAGATATGTTTCCAAGGTCTGATTGGTTCGTTCGGTCTGGCCATTAGTCTGAGGATGGAAAGCCGAGGAAAAAGATAGGTCAATGCCCATCCTACCACAAAAGGCTCCCAAAAACCTTGAAACAAACTGGGAACCTCTGTCAGAAACAATATTCTCAGGAATGCCATGCAAACGAACCACATGCTGGAAGAACAAAGGCACCAAATCAGAGGAGGAAGGCAATTTAACCAAGGGTACCAGATGGACCATTTTAGAAAAGCGATCACAGACCACCCAAATGACTGACATCTTTTGAGAAACGGGAAGGTCAGAAATGAAATCCATCGAAATATGTGTCCAAGGCCTCTTTGGGACCGGCAAGGGCAAAAGCAACCCACTGGCACGTGAACAGCAGGGCTTAGCCCTAGCACAAATCCCACAGGACTGCACAAAAGTACGTACATCCCGTGACAGAGATGGCCACCAGAAGGATCTAGCCACTAACTCTCTGGTACCAAAGATTCCAGGATGACCAGCCAACACCGAACAATGAAGTTCAGAGATGACTTTACTAGTCCACCTATCAGGGACGAACAGTTTCTCCGCCGGACAACGATCAGGTTTATTAGCCTGAAATTTTTCCAACACTCGCCGCAAATCAGGGGAGATGGCAGACACAATGACTCCTTCCTTGAGGTAACTCGCCGGCTCAGTTGAACCCGGAGAGTCGGGCACAAAACTCCTAGACAGAGCATCCGCCTTCACATTTTTAGAGCCCGGAAGGTACGAAATCACAAAATCGAAGCGGGCAAAAAATAACGACCAACGGGCCTGTCTAGGATTCAAGCGCTTGGCAGACTCGAGATAAGTAAGGTTCTTATGATCAGTCAATACCACCACGCGATGCTTGGCTCCTTCAAGCCAATGACGCCATTCCTCGAATGCCCACTTCATGGCCAGCAACTCTCGGTTGCCCACATCATAATTACGCTCAGCAGCCGAAAACTTCCTGGAAAAGAAAGCACATGGTTTCAACACTGAGCAACCAGAACCTCTCTGTGACAAAACCGCCCCTGCTCCAATCTCAGAAGCATCAACCTCGACCTGGAACGGAAGAGAAACATCTGGTTGACACAACACAGGGGCAGAACAAAAACGATGCTTCAACTCCTGAAAAGCTTCCACAGCAGCAGAAGACCAATTAACCAAATCAGCACCCTTCTTGGTCAAATCGGTCAATGGTTTGGCAATGCTAGAAAAATTACAGATGAAGCGACGATAAAAATTAGCAAAGCCCAGGAATTTTTGCAGACTTTTCAGAGATGTCGGCTGAGTCCAATCCTGGATGGCTTGGACCTTAACCGGATCCATCTCGATGGTAGAAGGGGAAAAGATGAACCCCAAAAATGAAACTTTCTGCACACCGAAGAGACACTTTGATCCCTTCACAAACAAAGAATTAGCACGCAGAACCTGGAAAACCATTCTGACCTGCTTCACATGAGAGTCCCAATCATTAGAGAAGATCAAAATGTCATCCAAGTAAACAATCAGGAATTTATCCAGATACTCACGGAAGATGTCATGCATAAAAGACTGAAACACCGATGGAGCATTGGCAAGTCCGAACGGCATCACTAGATACTCAAAATGACCCTCGGGTGTATTAAATGCAGTTTTCCATTCATCTCCTTGCCTGATTCTCACCAGATTATACGCACCACGAAGATCTATCTTAGTGAACCAACTAGCCCCCTTAATCCGAGCAAACAAGTCAGATAACAATGGCAAGGGATACTGAAATTTCACAGTGATCTTATTAAGAAGGCGGTAATCAATACACGGTCTCAGCGAACCATCCTTCTTGGCTACAAAAAAGAACCCTGCTCCCAGTGGTGATGACGATGGGCTAATATGTCCCTTCTCCAGGGATTCCTTCACATAACTGCGCATAGCAGCGTGTTCAGGCACGGATAAATTAAATAATCGACCTTTAGGGAATTTACTACCAGGAATCAAATTGATAGCACAATCACACTCCCTATGCGGAGGTAGGGCATCGGACTTGGGCTCTTCAAATACATCCTGATAATCAGACAAGAACTCTGGGACCTCAGAAGGAGTGGATGACGAAATAGACAAAAATGGAACATCACCATGTACCCCCTGACAACCCCAGCTGGAAACCGACATAGAGTTCCAATCCAATACTGGATTATGGGTTTGCAGCCATGGCAACCCCAACACGACCACATCATGCAGATTATGTAGCACCAGAAAGCGAATAACCTCCTGATGTGCAGGAGCCATGCACATGGTCAGCTGGGTCCAGTACTGAGGTTTATTCTTGGCCAAAGGTGTAGCATCAATTCCTCTCAACGGAATAGGACACCGCAAAGGCTCCAAGAAAAACCCACAACGTTTAGCATAATCCAAATCCATCAGATTCAGGGCAGCGCCTGAATCCACAAACGCCATGACAGAATACGATGACAAAGAGCATATCAAGGTAATGGACAGAAGGAATTTGGATTGTACAGTACCAATGACGGCAGACCTATCGAACCGCTTAGTGCGCTTAGGACAATCAGAAATAGCATGAGTGGAATCACCACAGTAGAAACACAGACCATTCAGACGTCTGTGTTCTTGCCGTTCAACTCTGGTCATAGTCCTATCGCACTGCATAGGCTCAGATTTAATCTTAGACAATACCGCCAAATGGTGCACAGATTTACGCTCGCGCAAGCGTCGACCAATCTGAATGGCCAAAGACATAGACTCATTCAAACCAGCAGGCATAGGAAAACCCACCATGACATCCTTAAGAGCCTCAGAGAGACCCTTTCTGAACAAAGCTGCCAGCGCAGATTCATTCCACAGAGTGAGTACTGACCACTTCCTAAATTTCTGACAATATACTTCTATATCATCCTGACCCTGGCACAAAGCCAGCAAATTTTTCTCAGCCTGATCCACTGAATTAGGCTCATCGTAAAGTAATCCGAGCGCCAGGAAAAACGCATTGACATTACTCAATGCAGGGTCTCCTGGCGCAAGAGAAAATGCCCAGTCCTGAGAAAAGAAATAATAATCAAAACCTGTTGAATAGGATTACCAGAAGAATGAGGTTTCAAGGCCAGAAATAGCTTACAATTATTTTTGAAATTAAGAAACTTAGTTCTATCACCAAAAAACAAATCAGGAATAGGAATTCTTGGTTCTAACATAGATTTCTGATCAATAGTATCTTGAATCCTTTGTACATGTGTAACGAGATTATCCATTGAAGAGCACAGACCCTGAATATCCATGTCCACACCTGTGTCCTGAAACACCCAAATGTCTAGGGGAAAAAAAAGACTGAACACAGAGCTGAGAAAAAAAAATGATGTCAGAACTTCTTTTTTTCCCTCTATTGAGAATCATTAGGCGGGCTCCTTGTACTGTTATGTAGGCAATCCAGTAACACAGTGTGCCAGCAATCAGAGCACATACAGTGATCTGACAATAACCCAAAAACAATAGAACGAGCTCTGAGACGTGGAATCTCTGTAGACCGCAATACCTGAACCTAACCTAAACACAACTAAAGGCAGCTGTGGATTGCGACTGACACTACCTATGCAACTCGGCACAGCCTGAGGAGCTGACTAGCCTGAAGATAGAAAAACAAGCCTGACTTGCCTCAGAGAAATACCCCAAAGGAAAAGGCAGCCCCCCACATATAATGACTGTTAGCAAGATGAAAAGACAAACGTAGGGATGAAATAGATTCAGCAAAGTGAGGCCCGATATTCTAGATAGAGCGAGGATAGCAAAGAGAACTTTGCAGTCTACAAAAAACCCTAAAGCAAAAAACCACGCAAAGGGGGCAAAAAGACCCACCGTGCCGAACTAACGGCACGGCGGTACACCCTTTGCGTCTCAGAGCTTCCAGCAAAACGAAATGACAAGCTGGACAGAAAAAGTAGCAACAAAAGCAAAAAGCACTTATCTAAGCAGCGCAGCAGGCCACAGGAAGATCCAGAAGCTCAGATCCAACACTGGAACATTGACAAGGAGCAAGGAAGACAGAATCAGGTGGAGTTAAATAACAAAGCAGCCAACGAGCTCACCAGAACACCTGAGGGAGGAAGCTCAGAAGCTGCAGTACCACTTGTGATCACAGGAGTGAATTCAGCCACAGAATTCACAACACGGTGGTATTTGTCCCTTGTATGTGATATTATTTGTCATTTTAAAAATTTAAAAATAAAAATATACCAAAATTGTATTGGATATTTTAACAAATGATTAATAGGTTTGTGACAAAACACTCTGGGATCGCCTTTGCTGGGGTCAAAGGACACGTGGTTTGTGCATTGAATCTGAGGCGTACAGCAGGTTTCTGAGCAGGCTGACCTCAGGTCAGATTTATTAACGTGAAAGCAACACAAAAAACAAAACATAAAAATAAACCCTAGCCTGTCCGGCACTAACTAAACAAATACGTTGCTATCTCAACAACTGGGGGGCTTCTCCCACCCAGCTAACATCATACAGATCTTGAGCAGAGCTCTTCACTCACGTTTGTCTCACACAGGCAGGCAATCTGTGTGCCCCAGGCAGACGCTGGAAACACCCAGCTGGTCATCTTTTATTCCTGCAATCATTAACCCATTAGCACCCTGAAGATACTGAGTGGCCTAATTCACATAGGACAAACACCTGGGCGAGATATACCTGCCTCCATCTACCACACCAGCATGAGTCTTACATATCCCCCCCCCTTGCTCAGACCACTCCGGTCGAGCAAGAACACTTTTGAAACAGTGCACTCGGGATAGGGCATCGGCGTTCCCCATCTGCACCCCAGGTCGGTGCTCCACCGTAAAAGAGTAAGCCTGCAGGGCAAGGAACCACCGGGTTACCCGACTATTACGGTCCTTGTGGAGGTGCATCCACTTGAGAGGGGCATGGTCTGTGACCAGCCTAAACTTCCTACCAGCCAGGTAATACTTGAGGGAGTCGAGAGCCCATTTAATGGCTAGGCACTCTTTTTCAACCACGGCATACCTCTGCTCATGTACATTCAGTTTCCGACTGAGATAGAGGACCGGGTGTTCGACTCCATCCCTCACCTGGGAAAGTACAGCTCCGACACCAGTATCAGAGGCATCAGTTTGTACCACAAACTCGCTGCTGAAATCAGGAGTCACTAGTACGGGCTGAGAGCACAAAGCCCGTTTCAGGCTGTGGAAGGCCTCTTCAGCAGCTGAGGTCCATTTTACCATGACGGAACCCTTCCCCTTGGTAAGATCCGTCAAGGGAGTAGCCATGGCTGCAAAATTGGGTATGAACCGGCGATAATAGCCGGCAATCCCCAGGAAAGCCTGCACTTGTTTCTTGTTCACTGGTTGTGGCCAGCCCTGAATTGCCTGTATTTTGTCGATCTGGGGTTTAACCACTCCTCGGCCAATCACGTAGCCCAAGTATCGGGCTTCTTCAAGCCCGATGTGGCATTTCTTGGGGTTTGCCGTTAAACCTGCATCTCGCAGGTCATCAATCACGGCTTGTACCTTCTGGAGATGAGTTTCCCAGTCCATGCTGTAAATTACGATGTCATCCAGGTAGGCAGAAGCGTACTGTCTGTGAGGCCTCAAGACTCGATCCATCAATCTCTGGAACGTTGCGGGAGCTCCGTGAAGTCCAAACGGCATATAGACATACTGGAACAGACCTTCCGGTGTAGCAAATGCCGTCTTCTCTCTGGCCGCCTCGGCCAGAGGAATCTGCCAGTACCCCTTTGTTAAATCCAGGGTCGTAATGTATCGGGCTTTACCAAGCCGGTCGATCAACTCATCGACCCGGGGCATAGGGTATGCATCAAATTTAGAAACTGCATTCAGTTTCCTAAAGTCATTACAAAACCGGATGGAGCCATCCGGTTTAGGTATCAACACAATTGGACTGGACCAGGCGCTGTGTGACTCCTCAATGACTCCTAAGTCCAACATTGCCATCACTTCCTGGGAGACGGCTTCACGGCGGGCTTCCGGAATCCGGTAGGGCTTCACATAAACAGTGACGCCAGGCTCTGTGACAATCTCATGTTTCACCAACTTCGTCCGGCCAGGTTTTTCGGAGAAAAACTGTCGGTTCTGTAACAAAAATTGCTTAACCTCAGATTTTTGTCGTTCTGAGAGAGTCTCAGCAACCTGCACCTCTGGTACAGTAGGTGAACAAACCGGACGGGGCAGATCCGCCGTTAGGGCAGAGCGGTCTTTCCAGGATTTTATCAGATTCACATGATAAATCTGTTCCGGTTTTCTCTTACCCGGCTGGTACACTTTATAGTTCACTTCACCAACTCTTTCTCGGACCTCAAATGGGCCCTGCCATTTCGCCAGGAATTTACTATCCACCGTAGGGATTAGGACCAACACCCTATCGCCGGGTGCAAATGTACGGACCTTAGCGCCTCTATCATAACTTTGCCTCTGGGCTCCCTGGGCCTGTAACATATGGTCCCTAACAATGGGCATGACAGCGGCAATACGATCCTGCATTAGTGTTACATGGTCGATCACCGTTTTAAAGGGAGTGACTTGACCTTCCCAGGTTTCTTTTGCGACGTCCAGCAGTCCCCGGGGACGACGGGCGTACAACAGTTCGAAAGGCGAAAATCCTGTGGAAGACTGGGGAACTTCCCTAATGGCAAACAGCAAATAGGGTAACAAGTAATCCCAGTTCTTCCCATCTTTGTCTATCGCCTTCCGGAGCATCTGTTTTAAGGTTTTGTTGAAGCGCTCAACCAGGCCATCTGTTTGAGGGTGATAGACAGACGTACGCAACGGGTCTATTTGTAAGAGCCTGCAGAGCTCCTTCATTACCCTCGACATAAAGGGAGTCCCCTGGTCGGTGAGTATCTGTTTTGGAATTCCCACCCGACTAAACACTTGTACCAATTCCTTGGCGATCGTCTTGGTAGCTGTGTTACGCAAAGGGACGGCTTCCGGGTAACGAGTGGCATAGTCCACGATGACGAGGATATGTTGGTGCCCACGTGCGGATCGGGGAAGGGGCCCAACCAAATCCATCCCAATTCTCTCAAAAGGGACACCGATGATAGGAAGGGGTACCAAAGGGCTACGGAACTGAGATTTAGGGGCCGCGATTTGGCACTCTGGACAGGACTCACAATAGTTACGCACATCACAATGTATTCCAGGCCACACAAAACAATGCAATATCCTTTCTGTGGTTTTCTGTACCCCCAGATGTCCCCCCATTATATGTCCGTGGGCCAAATCCAGTACCTTCCGCCGATAAGGTTTGGGTACCACTAACCGTTGCACTGTGTCTTCCCCTTTTTTTTTCTACCTGGTAGAGCAAATCATTTTCAAGAACCATATACGGGTACGCTAGCCTAGTGTCAGGTTCTACGGGTACCCCATCTATCATTTTTACATTTTTCCTAGCCAGAGTCAGGGTAGGATCTTTCATTTGCTCGCTGTGGAAGTCATCCACCTGGACTCCCAAATCTGGCAGGCAGGGTGCCGGATGGCTGTCTGCCTCCGCCTCTCGCTGAGGTTCCTCAGTTTCCTCTGTTTCCCCCGCCATGACGGAGAAGGGGTACTGAAGGTTAGATTCACTAACCTCCCCAGCAACATCTTCCTGTGGGGTCTCCTCTAGGGACTCGGGACCTCCAGATGGCATGGGAGAAGATTCACGGGTACAGCTACCGTGAAGGAGTAACTGATTCTCCCACAACTGCCAGAAATAGGGAAAATCCCTGCCCAGGATTACATCATGTAACAATGCGGGAACGAGTCCCACTTTGTGCTGCACTGACCCATAGGGAGTAGAAATCCATATGACCGCTGTTAAGTACGAGCGGGTGTCACCATGCACACACGTCACAGAAAACTTGTCAGACGGACCAGACGGAAGTGCCACCAGACTAGCTTTCACTAGAGTTGAGCGACCTTGACCTTTTTAGAGTCGAGCCGGGTTTTGCGAAACCCGACTACGTCCAAAGTCGGGTCGAGTGAAATCGGCCGATTATGACGTAAAGTCGGGATCGACCGAAACACGAAACCCAATGCAAGTCAATGGGGCAGCATAGTCGGCAGTGAGTGGGGGCCAGGAAAACACCTAGAGTACACATTTTAATGTCAATACCATCCATTCTTCTTAATGAAGCTTGTCAAGCGTAATTTACCTTATAATAATTGGAAGGCATTTGAAATTGGGGGTCATTTGGCTAAAGTTGTGGGGGGTAGGGCTGGTTCAAGTAATTAGTGGGCCCAGGAAATCTGGACCACGTCACGGCAGTGGAGCAGGGAGAGGTAAGTATTTCAACTTTGCAAGTGCTGTGAACCTGAGCAAGCAGGGGGGGCCCACTCGTTGGCATTGGCACTGGCACAGGGCCCCTCAAAGTACAGCGGTGTGTTTGCACGGCGGGGGCGCCTCCCACCGGCAGCAACACTTTTGCGTACTATGAGAGGCCCTGTGCCAGTGACGTCGCCAACTAGTATTCCTCCCCCCACCTGATGAAGGAACCTGCACTTTCATCTGCACCTTCCTCTTTGTCCCCGTGTAAGGTGGTATGGTATGCGGGAAGAGCAACCTGACTTTCAGCAGGGTCACAATGTTGTTGTGTAGCGTGCACGGGGAATGTTGCGTTATGGGTCAATGTACCAGCAGACTCATCTATCACTGGCTGGGCAATGGGCACGATGAAGTGGAAACACAGATATAGGCCCAAAGAAGAAAGTGGGCTAAATGCAGTTCAAAATTGGTAACACAGGAATAACCAGGGGGCATTGCAGTGGAGGACAACTGGAATGAGAGGCTGACACAGAGAGTAGGGCCAAATCAGTAAGTAGTCGAAATGCAGTTCAAAATTGGCAACCGTAGTAAACAGGCGGCACAGCTTTGTTCAGTGGAGGAGAACAGCAAGGAGTGGCAGACACCGATAGTAGGCCCCAACCCAACAAGTAGGCCAAATGCAGTCTAACATTAACAACTACTTAACGAGAGGCTGAAAATGGAATTTCAGGACAGGAAACCAGGAGAACAGCAAGGAGTGGCAGACACCGATAGTAGGCCCCAAACCAACTAGTACGCCAAATGCAGTTGTTCCATTTAACCACAATTTAATGAGAGCCTGAAGATAGAAGCTCAGGAAAGGCAACCTGGGGAACACCTTGGAGTGTAACACACCATCTCTCTCCACCCCATACCCATTTTTTAGGCCTAATGCAGTGTACTTTTCTACAACTACTAAACGAGAGTCGGAAGACCGAAGCAATGGCAAGGAAACCTGGGGAACACCTTGGAGTGTAACACACCATCTCTCTCCACCCCATTCCCCATTTTTTAGGCCTAATGCAGCCTACTTTCCGACACCTACTAAACGAGAGCATGAAGATCGAAGCTCAGGAAAGGCAACCTGGGGAACACCTTGGAGTGTAACACACCATCTCTCTCCACCCCATACCCATTTTGTAGGCCTAATGCAGCGTACTTTTCTACAACTACTAAACGAGAGCATGAAGATCGAAGCTCAGGAAAGGCAACCTGGTGAAAACCTTGGAGTGTAACACAACCTGTCTCTACACCCCATACCAAATTTGTAGGCCTAATGCAGCGTAGTTTCCACCAACTACTAAACGAGAGCCGGAAGATCGAAGCTCATGAAAGGCAACCCGGGGAACACCTTAGTGTAACACAACCTCTCTCTACACCACGAAAGGGCTGATTCTTAGGAAGGAAGGCTGTTGTAACTAAGCATTGCGCGTCCGAGGGTGATTATATTCTTATTCGGTATCTACTCACCCTTGGACGCGCCATGCTTCTTGATTTGTAATTAATGTTTATTTGCAATGTGCTTTTGACTTACTCAATTAATTTTTTAATTATTGATTTTATTAAATTAATAGTTTAACATCTTATTGGAAATAATTTAAAGGAGACGCGACAGGACAACACTCGGTGGATGCCATATCTGTGTTAACAACTCCAAAAAACTTTCAGTTAACTTCTTGCAGGAGAAAGAAATTGTAGCTGTTGGACCTTTGTAGTACAGTTCCAGATATTTGTTGTGTGTTTGTTTTGATTGTTAAAATGTCTGCATTTGAGATCTCAACACGATCTTATTTTTTATAATCAAATTAATTTTTAAAATATTTTATTAGGTTGGTTCAAGGGGTACACGGGCCGCAGTAGACAGGTCAGAGGAGGCCTAGTGGAAGGAGGGACCGCAGATGCGCCACTGTTTCACCCATACACAATTAGTAGGCCTAATGCAGCGTAGTTTCCAACAGCTACTAAACGAGAGCCGGAAGATCGAAGCTCAGGAAAGGCAACCTGGGGAACACCTTGGAGTGTAACACAACCTCTCTCTACACCACGGAAGGGCTGATTCTTAGGAAGGAAGGCTGTTTTAAATAAGCATTGCGCGTCCGAGGGTGATTATATTCTTATTCGGTATCTACTCACCCTTGGACGCGCCATGCTTCTTGATTTGTAATTAATGTTTATTTGCAATGTGCTTTTGACTTACTCAATTAATTTTTTAATTATTGATTTTATTAAATTAATAGTTTAACATCTTATTGGAAATAATTTAAAGGAGACGCGACAGGACAACACTCGGTGGATGCCATATCTGTGTTAACAACTCCAAAAAACTTTCAGTTAACTTCTTGCAGGAGAAAGAAATTGTAGCTGTTGGACCTTTGTAGTACAGTTCCAGATATTTGTTGTGTGTTTGTTTTGATTGTTAAAATGTCTGCATTTGAGATCTCAACACGATCTTATTTTTTATAATCAAATTAATTTTTAAAATATTTTATTAGGTTGGTTCAAGGGGTACACGGGCCGCAGTAGACAGGTCAGAGGAGGCCTAGTGGAAGGAGGGACCGCAGATGCGCCACTGTTTCACCCATACACAATTAGTAGGCCTAATGCAGCGTAGTTTCCAACAGCTACTAAACGAGAGCCGGAAGATCGAAGCTCAGGAAAGGCAACCTGGGGAACACCTTGGAGTGTAACACAACCTCTCTCTACACCACGGAAGGGCTGATTCTTAGGAAGGAAGGCTGTTTTAAATAAGCATTGCGCGTCCGAGGGTGATTATATTCTTATTCGGTATCTACTCACCCTTGGACGCGCCATGCTTCTTGATTTGTAATTAATGTTTATTTGCAATGTGCTTTTGACTTACTCAATTAATTTTTTAATTATTGATTTTATTAAATTAATAGTTTAACATCTTATTGGAAATAATTTAAAGGAGACGCGACAGGACAACACTCGGTGGATGCCATATCTGTGTTAACAACTCCAAAAAACTTTCAGTTAACTTCTTGCAGGAGAAAGAAATTGTAGCTGTTGGACCTTTGTAGTACAGTTCCAGATATTTGTTGTGTGTTTGTTTTGATTGTTAAAATGTCTGCATTTGAGATCTCAACACGATCTTATTTTTTATAATCAAATTAATTTTTAAAATATTTTATTAGGTTGGTTCAAGGGGTACACGGGCCGCAGTAGACAGGTCAGAGGAGGCCTAGTGGAAGGAGGGACCGCAGATGCGCCACTGTTTCACCCATACACAATTAGTAGGCCTAATGCAGCGTAGTTTCCAACAGCTACTAAACGAGAGCCGGAAGATCGAAGCTCAGGAAAGGCAACCTGGGGAACACCTTGGAGTGTAACACAACCTCTCTCTACACCACGGAAGGGCTGATTCTTAGGAAGGAAGGCTGTTTTAAATAAGCATTGCGCGTCCGAGGGTGATTATATTCTTATTCGGTATCTACTCACCCTTGGACGCGCCATGCTTCTTGATTTGTAATTAATGTTTATTTGCAATGTGCTTTTGACTTACTCAATTAATTTTTTAATTATTGATTTTATTAAATTAATAGTTTAACATCTTATTGGAAATAATTTAAAGGAGACGCGACAGGACAACACTCGGTGGATGCCATATCTGTGTTAACAACTCCAAAAAACTTTCAGTTAACTTCTTGCAGGAGAAAGAAATTGTAGCTGTTGGACCTTTGTAGTACAGTTCCAGATATTTGTTGTGTGTTTGTTTTGATTGTTAAAATGTCTGCATTTGAAATCTCAACACGATCTTATTTTTTATAATCAAATTAATTTTTAAAATATTTTATTAGGTTGGTTCAAGGGGTACACGGGCAGCAATAGACAGGTCAGTGGAGGCCTAGTGGAAGGAGTGACGGCAGACAGGCATCAAAGGCCTAACATTGGGCTGGCTGTAGGCAAGTTAAAATTGGTTCCAGGGGAACACGGCCATCAGTGGCCTGGTCAGTGTAGTTGTAGTTGAAAGAACGGGACGCAGACAGGCTTCGAAGGCCTAACATAATAACATAGGGCTGGCTGTAGGCAAGTTAAAATTGGTTCCAGGGGAACACGGCCATCAGTGGCCTGGTCAGTGTAGTTGTAGTTGAAAGAACGGGACGCAGACAGGCTTCGAAGGCCTAACATAACAAACTTGGGCTGGCTGTAGGCACTTTTAAATTTGTTCCAGGGGTACATGGGCAGCAGTGTATGGTCAGTGGAAGTCTAGTGGAAGGAGTGACCGCAGACAGGCTTCCAAGACCTAACATAACAAACTTGGGCTGGCTGTAGGCACTTTTAAATTGGTTCCAGGGGTACATGGGCAGCAGTGGTCTGGTCAGTGGAAGTCTAGGGGAAGGAGTGACCGCAGACAGGCTTCCAAGGCCTAACATAACAAACTTGGGCTGGCTGTAGGCACTTTTAAATTGGTTCCAGGGGTACACGGGCAGCAGTGGTCTGGTCAGTGGAAGTCTAGTGGAAGGAGTGACCGCAGACAGGCTTCCAAGGCCTAACATAATAAATTAGGGCTGTGGGCACTTTTAAATTGGTTCCAGGGGTACACGGGCAGCAGTGGTCTGGTCAGTGGAAGTCTAGTGGAAGGAGTGACCGCAGACAGGCTTCCAAGGCCTAACATAACAAACTTGGGCTGGCTGTAGGCACTTTTAAATTGGTTCCAGGGGTACACGGGCAGCAGTGGTCTGGTCAGTGGAAGTCTAGTGGAAGGAGTGACCGCAGACAGGCTTCCAAGGCCTAACATAACAAACTTGGGCTGGCTGTAGGCACTTTTAAATTGGTTCCAGGGGTACACGGGCAGCAGTGGTCTGGTCAGTGGAAGTCTAGTGGAAGGAGTGACCGCAGACAGGCTTCCAAGGCCTAACATAATAAATTAGGGCTGTGGGCACTTTTAAATTGGTTCCAGGGGTACACGGGCAGCAGTGGTCTGGTCAGTGGAAGTCTAGTGGAAGGAGTGACCGCAGACAGGCTTCCAAGGCCTAACATAACAAACTTGGGCTGGCTGTAGGCACTTTTAAATTGGTTCCAGGGGTACACGGGCAGCAGTGGTCTGGTCAGTGGAAGTCTAGTGGAAGGAGTGACCGCAGACAGGCTTCCAAGGCCTAACATAACAAACTTGGGCTGGCTGTAGGCACTTTTAAATTGGTTCCAGGGGTACACGGGCAGCAGTGGTCTGGTCAGTGGAAGTCTAGTGGAAGGAGTGACCGCAGACAGGCTTCCAAGGCCTAACATAACAAACTTGGGCTGGCTGTAGGCACTTTTAAATTGGTTCCAGGGGTACATGGGCAGCAGTGGTCTGGTCAGTGGAAGTCTAGTGGAAGGAGTGACCGCAGACAGGCTTCCAAGGCCTAACATAACAAACTTGTGCTGGCTGTAGGCACTTTTAAATTGGTTCCAGGGGTACATGGGCAGCAGTGGTCTGGTCAGTGGAAGTCTAGTGGAAGGAGTGACCGCAGACAGGCTTCCAAGGCCTAACATAACAAACTTGTGCTGGCTGTAGGCACTTTTAAATTGGTTCCAGGGGTACACGGGCAGCAGTGGTCTGGTCAGTGGAAGTCTAGTGGAAGGAGTGACCGCAGACAGGCTTCCAAGGCCTAACATAACAAACTTGGGCTGGCTGTAGGCACTTTTAAATTGGTTCCAGGGGTACACGGGCAGCAGTGGTCTGGTCAGTGGAAGTCTAGTGGAAGGAGTGACCGCAGACAGGCTTCCAAGGCCTAACATAACAAACTTGTGCTGGCTGTAGGCACTTTTAAATTGGTTCCAGGGGTACATGGGCAGCAGTGGTCTGGTCAGTGGAAGTCTAGTGGAAGGAGTGACCGCAGACAGGCTTCCAAGGCCTAACATAACAAACTTGGGCTGGCTGTAGGCACTTTTAAATTGGTTCCAGGGGTACATGGGCAGCAGTGGTCTGGTCAGTGGAAGTCTAGTGGAAGGAGTGACCGCAGACAGGCTTCCAAGGCCTAACATAACAAACTTGTGCTGGCTGTAGGCACTTTTAAATTGGTTCCAGGGGTACATGGGCAGCAGTGGTCTGGTCAGTGGAAGTCTAGTGGAAGGAGTGACCGCAGACAGGCTTCCAAGGCCTAACATAACAAACTTGGGCTGGCTGTAGGCACTTTTAAATTGGTTCCAGGGGTACACGGGCAGCAGTGGTCTGGTCAGTGGAAGTCTAGTGGAAGGAGTGACCGCAGACAGGCTTCCAAGGCCTAACATAACAAACTTGGGCTGGCTGTAGGCACTTTTAAATTGGTTCCAGGGGTACATGGGCAGCAGTGGTCTGGTCAGTGGAAGTCTAGTGGAAGGAGTGACCGCAGACAGGCTTCCAAGGCCTAACATAACAAACTTGTGCTGGCTGTAGGCACTTTTAAATTGGTTCCAGGGGTACATGGGCAGCAGTGGTCTGGTCAGTGGAAGTCTAGTGGAAGGAGTGACCGCAGACAGGCTTCCAAGGCCTAACATAACAAACTTGGGCTGGCTGTAGGCACTTTTAAATTGGTTCCAGGGGTACATGGGCAGCAGTGGTCTGGTCAGTGGAAGTCTAGTGGAAGGAGTGACCGCAGACAGGCTTCCAAGGCCTAACATAACAAACTTGGGCTGGCTGTAGGCACTTTTAAATTGGTTCCAGGGGTACATGGGCAGCAGTGGTCTGGTCAGTGGAAGTCTAGTGGAAGGAGTGACCGCAGACAGGCTTCCAAGGCCTAACATAACAAACTTGTGCTGGCTGTAGGCACTTTTAAATTGGTTCCAGGGGTACATGGGCAGCAGTGGTCTGGTCAGTGGAAGTCTAGTGGAAGGAGTGACCGCAGACAGGCTTCCAAGGCCTAACATAACAAACTTGGGCTGGCTGTAGGCACTTTTAAATTGGTTCCAGGGGTACATGGGCAGCAGTGGTCTGGTCAGTGGAAGTCTAGTGGAAGGAGTGACCGCAGACAGGCTTCCAAGGCCTAACATAACAAACTTGGGCTGGCTGTAGGCACTTTTAAATTGGTTCCAGGGGTACATGGGCAGCAGTGGTCTGGTCAGTGGAAGTCTAGTGGAAGGAGTGACCGCAGACAGGCTTCCAAGGCCTAACATAACAAACTTGTGCTGGCTGTAGGCACTTTTAAATTGGTTCCAGGGGTACATGGGCAGCAGTGGTCTGGTCAGTGGAAGTCTAGTGGAAGGAGTGACCGCAGACAGGCTTCCAAGGCCTAACATAACAAACTTGGGCTGGCTGTAGGCACTTTTAAATTGGTTCCAGGGGTACACGGGCAGCAGTGGTCTGGTCAGTGGAAGTCTAGTGGAAGGAGTGACCGCAGACAGGCTTCCAAGGCCTAACATAACAAACTTGGGCTGGCTGTAGGCACTTTTAAATTGGTTCCAGGGGTACATGGGCAGCAGTGGTCTGGTCAGTGGAAGTCTAGTGGAAGGAGTGACCGCAGACAGGCTTCCAAGGCCTAACATAACAAACTTGTGCTGGCTGTAGGCACTTTTAAATTGGTTCCAGGGGTACATGGGCAGCAGTGGTCTGGTCAGTGGAAGTCTAGTGGAAGGAGTGACCGCAGACAGGCTTCCAAGGCCTAACATAACAAACTTGGGCTGGCTGTAGGCACTTTTAAATTGGTTCCAGGGGTACATGGGCAGCAGTGGTCTGGTCAGTGGAAGTCTAGTGGAAGGAGTGACCGCAGACAGGCTTCCAAGGCCTAACATAACAAACTTGTGCTGGCTGTAGGCACTTTTAAATTGGTTCCAGGGGTACATGGGCAGCAGTGGTCTGGTCAGTGGAAGTCTAGTGGAAGGAGTGACCGCAGACAGGCTTCCAAGGCCTAACATAACAAACTTGGGCTGGCTGTAGGCACTTTTAAATTGGTTCCAGGGGTACACGGGCAGCAGTGGTCTGGTCAGTGGAAGTCTAGTGGAAGGAGTGACCGCAGACAGGCTTCCAAGGCCTAACATAACAAACTTGGGCTGGCTGTAGGCACTTTTAAATTGGTTCCAGGGGTACATGGGCAGCAGTGGTCTGGTCAGTGGAAGTCTAGTGGAAGGAGTGACCGCAGACAGGCTTCCAAGGCCTAACATAACAAACTTGTGCTGGCTGTAGGCACTTTTAAATTGGTTCCAGGGGTACATGGGCAGCAGTGGTCTGGTCAGTGGAAGTCTAGTGGAAGGAGTGACCGCAGACAGGCTTCCAAGGCCTAACATAACAAACTTGGGCTGGCTGTAGGCACTTTTAAATTGGTTCCAGGGGTACATGGGCAGCAGTGGTCTGGTCAGTGGAAGTCTAGTGGAAGGAGTGACCGCAGACAGGCTTCCAAGGCCTAACATAACAAACTTGGGCTGGCTGTAGGCACTTTTAAATTGGTTCCAGGGGTACATGGGCAGCAGTGGTCTGGTCAGTGGAAGTCTAGTGGAAGGAGTGACCGCAGACAGGCTTCCAAGGCCTAACATAACAAACTTGTGCTGGCTGTAGGCACTTTTAAATTGGTTCCAGGGGTACATGGGCAGCAGTGGTCTGGTCAGTGGAAGTCTAGTGGAAGGAGTGACCGCAGACAGGCTTCCAAGGCCTAACATAACAAACTTGGGCTGGCTGTAGGCACTTTTAAATTGGTTCCAGGGGTACACGGGCAGCAGTGGTCTGGTCAGTGGAAGTCTAGTGGAAGGAGTGACCGCAGACAGGCTTCCAAGGCCTAACATAACAAAATTGGGCTGACTGTAGGCACTTTTAAATTGGTTCCAGGGTAACACGGCCAGTAGTGGCCTGGTCAGTGTAGTAGTTGTAGAAAGAAGGGACCGCAGACAGGCTTCGAAGGCCTAACATAACAAAAATGTCAAAACAATGGTATTGTCAGTGCCAGGCATTGAAGGATGTCAGCGCCTAGACTACACATTGGTGAAGCTGTGAGAGATAATTTTGCTAGTGGTAGAGCACTGTTTGAGCTGGGGGGGGGGAACTGTCTTGTGGCCGGCGGTACAGGCACAGGGCCCCTCATATTACAACGGTGTGTCTGACGTTGGGTGCGCACCACCACCGCCAGAGACACTTTATTGTACTATGAGGGACCCAGTGGCAGTGCCGTCGACCAAAAGCGGCCACACCCACCTCTTCAGACAAACAGCACTCTCAAGGGTCCAAGCGCAAAGTGTCGATAGCACGGCCCCGTGTGGGGAGTTTGGCCATTTCGTGAGGTGGAAACATGTCGTATGCTGGACAATCAGGTGAAGAAAATTACGAGATTGGAAAAGTCATTCAGAATAGTCCACAGGCAAGACCTTTTCATAGGAAAGCTAGGTGTCAGCCGGGCAGGGTGGGGCAAAAGATTTTGAAATCCAGTTGTGGTTCATTTTAATGAAGGTTAGATCATCTACATTTTGGGTAGCCAGACGAGTCCTTTTTTCGGTTAGTATTGAACCTGCAGCACTGAATACTCTTTCTGATAGGACACTAGCTGCCGGGCAAGCAAGCTCCTGCAATGCATATTCTGCCAATTCTGGCCAGGTGTCTAATTTGGATGCCCAGTAATCAAATGGGAATGACGGTTGAGGGAGAACGTCGATAAGGGATGAAAAATAGTTTGTAACCATACTGGACAAATGTTGTCTCCTGTCACTTTGAATTGATGCTGCAGTACCTGTCCTGTCTGCGGTCATAGAAAAATCACTCCACAACCTGGTCAGAAAACCCCTCTGGCCAACGCCACTTCTGATTTCTGCCCCTCTAACACCTCTGGTCTGCTGGCCCCTGGAGCTCGTGTGAGAACGATCACGGGCGCTGTGTGCAGGGAATGCCAGAAGCAAACGGTCAACAAGAGTTGATTGTTTTGTTGCTAATATTAGTTCCAAGTTCTCATGTGGCATAATATTTTGCAATTTGCCTTTATAGCGAGGATCAAGGAGGCAGGCCAACCAGTAATCGTCATCGTTCATCATTTTTGTAATGCGTGTGTCCCTTTTGAGGATACGCAAGGCATAATCCGCCATGTGGGCCAAAGTTCCCGTTGTCAAATCTGCGGTTGTGCTTGGTTGAGGGGCAGTTGCAGGCAAATCTACGTCACTTGTGTCCCTCAAAAAACCAGAACCCGGCCTTGCCACGCCACCAATTTCCCGTGCCCCCGGGAAAGCTTCCTCATTAAAAATATACTCATCCCCATCATCCTCCTCATCCTCCACCTCCTCTTCGCCCGGTACCTCGTCATGTACACTGCCCTGACCAGACAATCGCTGACTGTCATCAAGGCTTTCCTCTTCCTCTGGTGCAGACGCCTGATCCTTTATGTGCGTCAAACTTTGCATCAGCAGACGCATTAGGGGGATGCTCATGCTTATTATGGCGTTGTCTGCACTAACCAGCCGTGTGCATTCCTCAAAACACTGAAGGACTTGACACATGTCTTGAATCTTCGACCACTGCACACCTGACAACTCCATGTCTGCCATCCTACTGCCTGCCCGTGTATGTGTATCCTCCCACAAAAACATAACAGCCCGCCTCTGTTCGCACAGTCTCTGAAGCATGTGCAGTGTTGAGTTCCACCTTGTTGCAACGTCTATGATTAGGCGATGCTGGGGAAGGTTCAAAGAACGCTGATAGGTCTGCATACGGCTGGAGTGTACAGGCGAACGGCGGATATGTGCGCAAAGTCCACGCACTTTGAGGAGCAGGTCGGATAACCCCGGATAACTTTTCAGGAAGCACTGCACCACCAGGTTTAAGGTGTGAGCCAGGCAAGGAATGTGTTTCAGTTGGGAAAGGGAGATGGCAGCCATGAAATTCCTTCCGTTATCACTCACTACCTTGCCTGCCTCAAGATCTACAGTGCCCAGCCACGACTGCGTTTCTTGCTGCAAGAACTCGGACAGAACTTCCGCGGTGTGTCTATTGTCGCCCAAACACTTCATAGCCAATACAGCCTGCTGACGTATGCCAGTAGCTGCCCCATAATGGGAGACCTGGTGTGCAACAGTGGCAGGTGCGGATGGAGTGTTTGTGCGACTGCGGTCTGTGGACGAGCTCTTGCTTCTGCAGGAGGACGAGGAGGAGGAGGAGGAGGAGGGGGTGCGAACGGCTACAGACAACTGTTTACTAGACCGTGGGCTAGGCAGAACTGTCCCAAACTTGCTGTCCCCTGTGGACCCTGAATCCACCACATTTACCCAGTGTGCCGTGATGGACACGTAACGTCCCTGGCCATGCCTACTGGTCCATGCATCTGTTGTCAGGTGCACCTTTGTGCTCACAGATTGCCTGAGTGCATGGACGATGCGCTCTTTAACATGCTGGTGGAGGGCTGGGATGGCTTTTCTGGAAAAAAAGTGTCGACTGGGTAGCTCGTAGCGTGGTACAGCATAGTCCATCAGGTCTTTGAAAGCTTCGCTTTCAACTAACCGGTAGGGCATCATCTCTAACGAGATTAGTCTAGCTATGTGGGCGTTCAAACCCTGTGTACGCGGATGCGAGGCTAAGTATTTCCTTTTTCTAACCATAGTCTCATGTAGGGTGAGCTGGACTGGAGAGCTGGAGATCGTGGAACTAGCGGGGGTGCCGGTGGACATGGCAGACTGAGAGACGGTGGGAGATGGTATTGTTGCCGCCGGTGCCCTAGATGCAGTGTTTCCTACTACGAAACTGGTGATTCCCTGACCCTGACTGCTTTGGCCTGGCAAAGATACCTGCACAGATACAGCAGGTGGTGCGCTAAATGGTGGTCCTACACTGCCGGAAGGGATGTTGCGTTGATGACTAGCTTCATTGGCCGAGGGTGCAACAACCTTAAGGGACGTTTGGTAGTTAGTCCAAGCTTTCAAATGCATGGTGGTTAAATGTCTATGCATGCAACTAGTATTGAGACTTTTCAGATTCTGACCTCTGCTTAAGGAAGTAGAACATTTTTGACAGATGACTTTGCGCTGATCAATTGGATGTTGTTTAAAAAAATGCCAGACTGCACTCTTTCTAGCATCGGATACCTTTTCAGGCATTGCAGACTGAGCTTTAACCGGATGGCCACGCTGTCCTCCACCAGGTTTTGGCTTTGCCACGCGTTTTGGGCAAGATACGGGCCCGGCAGATGGAACCTGTGGCGATGTTGATGCCTGCTGCGGCCCCTCCTCCTCCTCTGCTTCAGAACTGCTGCCGCCTGCACCCTGTTCCCCCAATGGCTGCCAATCGGGGTCAAGAACTGGGTCATCTAATAACTCTTCTTGTACCTCCTGCGCAACTTCGTCTGTGTCACCGTGTCGTTCGGTGGTATAGCGTTCGTGATGGGGCAACATAGTCTCATCAGGGTCTGATTCTTGATCACCACCCTGCGAGGGCAATGTTGTGGTCTGAGTCAAAGGACCAGCATAGTAGTCTGGCTGTGGCTGTGCGTCAGTGCACTCCATGTCAGATTCAATTTGTAATGGGCATGGACTGTTAACTGCTTCACTTTCTAAGCCAGGGACGGTATGTGTAAAGAGCTCCATGGAGTAACCCGTTGTGTCGCCTGCTGCATTCTTCTCTGTTGTTGTTTTTGCTGAAGAGGACAAAGAAGTGACTTGTCCCTGACCGTGAACATCCACTAACGACGCGCTGCTTTTACTTTTACCAGTTTCACGAGAGGAGGCAAAAGAGCTAGAGGCTGAGTCAGCAAGATAAGCCAAAACTTGCTCTTGCTGCTCCGGCTTTAAAAGCGGTTTTCCTAATCCCAGAAAAGGGAGCGTTCGAGGCCTTGTGTAGCCGGACGACGAACCTGGCTCCACAGCTCCAGACTTAGGTGCAATATTTTTTTCCCCACGACCACCTGATGCTCCACCACTACCACTACCCTCATTACCAGCTGACAATGAACGCCCCCGGCCACGACCTCTTCCACTAGACTTCCTCATTGTTTTAAAAACGTAACCAAACTAACGTTATTTGTTGCAGTCACACAACTTACACGGTGAGCTATAACTTCAGTATGATTTAGCTACCCCTTTACAGGTTGGTGAGACCACAGCGAAAATCAGGGCCAATGTTACACACTCTTTTTTTGGTGGCTGCAAATTAGAGAGATGCCCCACACGCAGGACTGTCACTGAAGCACAAATGTTAATATTAATGTCACACTATTATTTTTTTTTTATTTTTATTTTTTTCAGGAACACTTTAGAAACCGCAAAAAAAAAAAAAAATAGATTTTTGCAGGGAGAATTTAGAAAACAAATGTAACAAACTATATGCTTTCTATGGGCCACTGAGTGAGAGATGACGCACACAGGAATCAGGAGTGGCACACAAGCCCAGAGGCCAATATTTTTCTACCAATGATTGATGGAGTTATTTTCTCTGGTAGATTTTTGAACCCAAATCAAGGAAAAAAAATATAGGCTTACTATGGACCACAATTGGAGAGAGAGAGAGAGAGAGAGAGACAGACAGATGGCACACCCAGGAGTCAAGACTGGCACACAAGCAGAAAGGCCAATATTAATCTCCCACTGTTTTTTTTGGTTGTTTTTTTTTTTTTTTTTTCAGGGAGACTTTAGAAAAAAAAATAATAAAAAAAATATGATTTTATCAGGAAGAATTTAGAAACCAAATAAAATAAAATGATTTTTTCAGGGAGAATTTAGAAAACAAATAAAACCAAAAATAGGCGTTCTATGGCCCACTGACTGAGAGAGAGAGAGAGATGGAACGCTTAGTACTGGCACACAAGCCCAAAGGGCAATATTAATCTCCCTTTTTTTTCAGGGAGAATTTCTAAAACCCAAAAAAAAAAAAAAATAGGCTTTCTATGGCCCACTATTTGTGAGAGAGATGGGACGCTCAGGACTGGCACAGATGGCACGCTCAGGACTGGCACACAAGCCCAGAGGCCAATATTAATCTCCCTTTTTTTCTGGGAGAATTTATAAAACCAAAAAAATATTTAAATAGGCTTTCTATGGCCCACTATTTGTGAGAGAGATGGCACGCTCAGGACTGGCACAGATGGCACGCTCACAACTGGCACACAAGCCCAGAGGCCAATATTAATCTCCCTTTCTTCAGGGAAAATTTATAAAACCAAAAAAAAAATTAAATAGGCTTTCTATGGCCCACTATTTGTGAGAGAGATGGCACGCTCAGGACTGGCACAGATGGCACGCTCACAACTGGCACACAAGCCCAGAGGCCAATATTAATCTCCCTTTTTTCAGGGAAAATTTATGAAAACCAAAAAAAAAATTAAATAGGCTTTCTATGGCCCACTATTTGTGAGAGAGATGGCACGCTCAGGACTGGCACAGATGGCACGCTCACAACTGGCACACAACCCCAGAGGCCAATATTAATCTCCCTTTTTTTCAGGGAGAATTTATAAAACCAAAAAAAAAAATTAAATAGGCTTTCTATGGCCCACTATTTGTGAGAGAGATGGCACGCTCAGGGCTGGCACAGATGGCACGCTCACAACTGGCACACAAGCCCAGAGGCCAATATTAATCTCCCTTTTTTCAGGGAAAATTTATAAAACCAAAAAAAAAATTAAATAGGCTTTCTATGGCCCACTATTTGTGAGAGAGATGGCACGCTCACAACTGGCACACAAGCCCAGAGGCCAATATTAATCTCCCTTTTTTCAGGGAGAATTTATAAAACCCCCAAAAAAATAAAATAGGCTTTCTATGGCCCACTATTTGTGAGAGAGATGGCACACTCAGGACTGGCACACAAGCCCAAAGGCCAATATTAATCTCCCACTGTATTTTTATCAGGGAGAATTTATACACCCCACAAAAAAAAATACAGAAAAATGAAAAGGCTTTCTATGGCCCACTATGTGAGAGAGATGGCACACACAGGGATGGCACAGATGGCACGCTCACAACTGGCACACAAGCCCAGAGGCCAATATTAATCTCCCTTTTTTCAGGGAAAATTTATGAAAACCAAAAAAAAAATTAAATAGGCTTTCTATGGCCCACTATTTGTGAGAGAGATGGCACGCTCAGGACTGGCACAGATGGCACGCTCACAACTGGCACACAACCCCAGAGGCCAATATTAATCTCCCTTTTTTTCAGGGAGAATTTATAAAACAAAAAAAAAAAATTAAATAGGCTTTCTATGGCCCACTATTTGTGAGAGAGATGGCACGCTCAGGACTGGCACAGATGGCACGCTCACAACTGGCACACAAGCCCAGAGGCCAATATTAATCTCCCTTTTTTCAGGGAAAATTTATGAAAACCAAAAAAAAAATTAAATAGGCTTTCTATGGCCCACTATTTGTGAGAGAGATGGCACGCTCAGGACTGGCACAGATGGCACGCTCACAACTGGCACACAACCCCAGAGGCCAATATTAATCTCCCTTTTTTTCAGGGAGAATTTATAAAACAAAAAAAAAAAATTAAATAGGCTTTCTATGGCCCACTATTTGTGAGAGAGATGGCACGCTCAGGACTGGCACAGATGGCACGCTCACAACTGGCACACAAGCCCAGAGGCCAATATTAATCTCCCTTTTTTCAGGGAAAATTTATAAAACCAAAAAAAAAATTAAATAGGCTTTCTATGGCCCACTATTTGTGAGAGAGATGGCACGCTCAGGACTGGCACAGATGGCACGCTCACAACTGGCACACAACCCCAGAGGCCAATATTAATCTCCCTTTTTTTCAGGGAGAATTTATAAAACCAAAAAAAAAAATTAAATAGGCTTTCTATGGCCCACTATTTGTGAGAGAGATGGCACGCTCAGGGCTGGCACAGATGGCACGCTCACAACTGGCACACAAGCCCAGAGGCCAATATTAATCTCCCTTTTTTCAGGGAAAATTTATAAAACCAAAAAAAAAATTAAATAGGCTTTCTATGGCCCACTATTTGTGAGAGAGATGGCACGCTCACAACTGGCACACAAGCCCAGAGGCCAATATTAATCTCCCTTTTTTCAGGGAGAATTTATAAAACCCCAAAAAAAATAAAATAGGCTTTCTATGGCCCACTATTTGTGAGAGAGATGGCACACTCAGGACTGGCACACAAGCCCAAAGGCCAATATTAATCTCCCACTGTATTTTTATCAGGGAGAATTTATACACCCCACAAAAAAAAATACAGAAAAATGAAAAGGCTTTCTATGGCCCACTATGTGAGAGAGATGGCACACACAGGGATGGCACTCTAGCAGAAATGCCAAATTGCCAATCTTAATCTCCCACCAAAAAAAAAAAAAAAAAAAAAACAGGGAATGTCCTACAATTACTATCTCCCTGCCTGCAGTAATCTCAGCCAGGTATGGCAGGCAGCTACTATCTCCCTGCCTGCAGTAATCTCAGCCAAGTATGGCAGGCAGCAATAAGGAGTGGACTGATGCACAAATGAAATAAAAAGTGTGGACAAACAAAAAAGATAGCTGTGCAGAAAGGAAGGAACAAGAGGATTTGTGCTTTGAAAAAAGCAGTTGGTTTGCACAGCGGCGTACACACAGCAATGCAGCTATCAGGGAGCCTTCTAGGGCAGCCCAATGAGCTACAGCGCTGAGGGGAAAAAAAAAAAAAAAAAAACTTCCACTGTCCCTGCACACCGAGGGTGGTGTTGGACAGTGCAAATCGCTGCAGCACAAGCGGTTTTGTGGTTAATGGACCCTGCCTAACGCTATCCCTGCTTCTGACAAAGCGGCAGCAACCTCTCCCTAAGCTCAGATCAGCAGCAGTAAGATGGCGGTCGGCGGGAACGCCTCTTTATAGCCCCTGTGACGTCGCAGACAGCAAGCCAATCACTGCAATGCCCTTCTCTAAGATGGTGGGGACCAGGACCTATGTCATCACGCTGCCCACACTCTGCGTTTACCTTCATTGGCTGAGAAATGGCGCTTTTCGCGTCATTGAAACGCGACTTTGGCGCGAAAGTCGCGTACCGCATGGCCGATCCCGCACAGGGGTCGGATCGGGTTTCATGAAACCCCGACTTAGCCAAAAGTCGGCGACTTTTGAAAATGTTCGACCCGTTTCGCTCAACCCTAGCTTTCACCAGAGTCACCACACTTCCAGAGTCTAGTAATGCCACAACATTTTTCCCATCAACAGATAATTCACACAGGTGTTTCACTGTATCATTTTGACCCGCATTCACACTCACTAGCTGTGTAACCAAAGACATACGATTTCTAGAGTCTATAACGTCGCACTGCATGGGTTCAGCGGTAACAGGACAGTTCGCAGAAACATGACCCTTCTCATGGCAGCGGAAACACCTAACAGGTCCCCTACTGAGACCACCGTCCAATACTCTTGGTCTCGGAGTGCGAGCAGTCCCGGACTCCTCCCCCACAGTTTTAAGCGATTTTCCTTCACCCGTGGTCCCTGGAACAGTCTTACTGGTTCCACGAGGAGGAGGCACAGTCCGGGGTTTGGCGGTGTCGTCGGGAAGTCCTTCTGCTACGGAATAACGCTCGACCAACTCCACAAGTTGATCCGCTGTCGTGGGATTTCCTTGGCTTACCCACCTTTTCAGCGCTGGGGGTAGTACTCTCAGGTACTTGTCCAGGACAACCCGCTGGATTATTTCGGGTATTGTCAGTACCTCGGGTTGCAGCCATTTCTTTGTCAGGTAGATCAGGTCGAACATCTGAGACCGCGCTGGTTTATCTTGCTGGTATGTCCACTGATGTACCCTCTGTGCACGGACAGCCGTCGTCACACCCAGCCGGGCCAGGATCTCAGCTTTCAGCTTCTCAAAGTCCTGAGCGACCTCCGGGTCCAAATCATGGTAAGCTTTTTGGGCCTCGCCGGAGAGAAACGGGGCAATCAAATCGGCCCATCGTGCCTTCGGCCACTTCTCTCTCAATGCCGTCCGCTCAAAAGTTGTCAGATATGCCTCGACGTCATCTTCTGCAGTCAGCTTTTGCCAGTATCGACTCACATGGATCCTTCTGGACTCTGCTTCCGGGTCAGCGTCAGGCATGCTCACCAGGCGCTGCGCCACCTGTTGGAGAAGTTGGCGGTCTGCAACCGTCATGTCCAGTAACTCCTTTAGCTGTGAGGCCATCAAGCGATTAGCTTCGTGCTGTGCGGCAGTGGCCTGCTGCTGTACGGCAGTGGACTGTACTAAGGCTTTCACCACGTCTTCCATGCTGTCGCCTGTGCCACGGTATGCCCGCGTTCTCCACCACAATGTGACAAAACACTCTGGGATCGCCTTTGCTGGGGTCAAAGGACACGTGGTTTGTGCATTGAATCTGAGGCGTACAGCAGGTTTCTGAGCAGCCTGACCTCAGGTCAGATTTATTAACGTGAAAGCAACACAAAAAACAAAACATAAAAATAAACCCTAGCCTGTCCGGCACTAACTAAACAAATACGTTGCTATCTCAACAACTGGGGGGCTTCTCCCACCCAGCTAACATCATACAGATCTTGAGCAGAGCTCTTCACTCACGTTTGTCTCACACAGGCAGGCAATCTGTGTGCCCCAGGCAGACGCTGGAAACACCCAGCTGGTCATCTTTTATTCCTGCAATCATTAACCCATTAGCACCCTGAAGATACTGAGTGGCCTAATTCACATAGGACAAACACCTGGGCGAGATATACCTGCCTCCATCTACCACACCAGCATGAGTCTTACAAGGTTATAGTAGAGTAGAGCCGGGCCAAAAGAGTCTATCTTGTCGTGGTGGTGGCTTAAAAAATCTTTTGGCCAAAACAAACGCTGCTGGCTATATGTGTGATCTGGTGATGGGAACTGTTAATGTGTGATTGGTGAGAAGTGGAGTTTTTCCAAGAGAGATCGGTGGGACTGTGGACAGTTCGAGAGGCGGAGACTGGGCAGTCTCAAGGGGGGCCCCGAAAATTTTGCCAGTATGGGGCCCAGAAATTCCTAGTGGCAGCCCTGGTTGTCTCCTTCTCACTCAGCGTCCTACTTATGGTATTGTAGTCCATTCCAGCTTTGTGCAGGCATGTACTGCAGAGGACAGAGAATGAACTTCAATCCAATATTGCAGCCAGCATGCAGCCAGCGGGTAAGGAAAGGGTGAATCAAACACCCTAAAACCGCGCCCCTATGGCTGAAAATTGTTCCCTCCAAATTCAGGTGACAGAGTCCCTTTAATGAGCATCCCACGTTAACAAAAATACACATATTTTTCATTAGAGATTTGCTTAATTAGTGAGAGAGGTACAGACACACACAGCCATACTGTTGCTTGTTTATTTCACCCAAGAGCTGTATTCAGAGCTACACTGCTCAGTATTTATGTATATTGTCCTTCATGCTGCTGAAGTGTCTTAACATGTGCTGCAAAGACACATGGAAGCAGGAATGCCTTATGTCTCTGTGTATTGCGCACTGAAGAAATCCTGGGTAATATCCACTCACTTGCTCAGAGACAACTGAAAATATGGGATAGAGCATGAATAGGGAAAAGCTAGCAAAAGCCTTTTCAGACTGGAATTCCTATAATAACTAAGGAATGATCATAAATAGACACGAATGGCATAAAGAACTCTTAACAGAGTGTGGTAAAATCATGTTTCCTGCAAAGCTAGTCATCTCCCACCACATATCTGGCATCAATAATTATAAAAAGGTGGAAAAAGTAGACTTTGTTAGAATTGTAGGAAAAATGTTGGGTGGATTTAGTCTTTAAGGAAAAAAGCATTATGTAGTTTCTGTGCATCCTCTATGTGCTAAGGTTTTGTTTTTTGTATGCTAGTTTGCACTGGTATTTTAACAAGCCTTTTAATATTACACTGACTAGATAACTCTTATCATTCTAGACAAAGATCTCTCTGATTTACATTGGAGTTTCTTGTTAAATACTTACAAGGTGTTGTCTCTTTAAAGATGAAGTCTAGATCTTTAATATTTATGGCCTACCCTTAGGAGAGGTGATCAATATCTGATCGGTGGAGGTGTGAGACCAGCAACCCTCCCAATTACCTGATGATGCCAACCAGATGTGCTAAAGTGTGCAGCTGCGCACCTCTGCCATATATCAAATGCATAGTGGCTGTGGCTGATTACTGCATATCCACTATTATTCATTCAAATCACTGGGGGCAGATATTCAGTACCGGCTGTGGTCACAAAACAGGTGATGTAGATGTGCAGTGCAGCTCCGCAACTCTGAATATCCAACCACTGCTCACATTGAAAACAGTTGATCAGTGGGGATGCTGGGCGTCTCACCCTCAACGATCAGATATTGATGACCTATCCTAAGGATATATATAAATGTTCCGGGCCACTCCTTTAAGTAAGGTGTTCACCTTGGACAAACATTTTATATTGAAACAGTCCCCTGGACATAAGTTGCATATAGGTAGTCCTTTGTTGGGATCCCTAGTCATCAGTTTTTATCTATGAACTAACCTCACATATATAATGTCCCTGCATCACAAACACAAGGGAAATAAAGTACTATCTTTTTATATATGAACATATACAGTATATGCACCATGGAAAGTCATTAAATCACATGGAATCTATCAGTAATTAGAAATCAATCCTGACACTAAGTGAACAATAATATCAGCTGGCTTAACTGCTTGCCTAAAAAAGGTGTTTTGTTACCAAGGTGCCACACAAGAGATATCTCATGAGTTGTCTCAAGACTTTTGCAACCTTATCGTTTCAAAACATACTGATGGCATTGGTTATAGAATAATTTCTAAACTACAAAAGGTTTCTGTGAGCACTGTTAGGGCCATAATAAAGAACTGGAAAGAAGAAAATTTCACCATAAACCAGCCAGACTAGGTTCTCCCCACAATATTTCAGAAGAGTGAACAGAATTTCAGAAGAGTTGTCCAAGGGCACAGAACCACCTATGGAGAGCTACATAAAGACCTGGAATCAGCAGGTACAATAGTTTCAAAGAAAACTATAAGTAATGCACTCAACCTCCATGGCCTGTATGCACCCTCACCATGAAAGACTCCATTTCTGAATAAAAAAACATGTTCAAGTGCGTCTAAAATTTGCTCAACAACATTTAGACAAACCTGAGAAATACTGGGACAATATATGCTTGCCAGATGAGACTAAAATTGAACTCTTTGGATGGCATAATGCACACCATGTTTGGAGGCTAAAATGCACAGCATATCATCCCAAAAACCCCATAGCAACAGTGAAGTTTGGAGGTGGGAATATCATGGTGTGGGGTTGTTTTTCAGCATACGGCGCTGAATGAATGGAAAAATGTACTGAGACATTATTGATAATAATCTGCTGTCATCTTCCAGGATGATGATGATAATGATGAAAAAAGGGTGGAAATTTCAGCAAGACAAAGATCCCAAACACACAGCCAACTGAACTCTCAATTGGTTTCAGAGAAAGAAAATAAGGTTGAAAAAATGGCCCAGCCAATCACCTGACCTCAATCCAATAGAACATTTATAGAAGGAACTAAAGCTCAGAGTTCATAGAAGGAGCCCACAGGACCTTTAGAATTTCAAGAGTTTTTGTGTGGAAGAATAGGACAAAATTACACCTGAGCAATGTATGCGACTAGTTTCTCTACACACAGAAGGCATCTTGACGCTGTTATCGCAAACAAAGACTTTTGTATGAAATATTAAATACATTTCAGTAAGTGTGTTCAATATTTTCTCTCTGTATGTATGTTTGTAAAAAACGCATTGCATAAACCAGAGCAAAGTTAAGAAAAGATATACACAGCCTTTCTGGCATAACAGTAAAGAAAAAAATAACATATAGCACAATCTGTGTGGCTGCAGGGATCCACCTCTACCAAATGCTGTACCAAATATTAAGTTCTGTTTTTCTATTGTATCAAATACTTATTTCATGAAATGTAATACAAATTAATTATGCAAAAATCATGCAATGTGATTTTCACGATTTTTTTTAAGATTCTCTCTCAAGGTTGAAGTACACCTATGAAAAAAAATTACAGGTCTCTTCATTCTTTGCAGGTGGGAAAACTTGAACCATTGGCAGTGCATACTGATTGTCCCCACTGTATATATATATATATATATATATATATATATATACACAGATATCTATATATATATATATATATATATATATATATATATATATATACACAGATATCTATATATATATATATATAGATATATATATATATATATATATCTATATATATATATAGATATATATATATATATATCTATATATATATATATATAGATATATATATATATATATCTATATATATATATAGATATAGATATATATATATATATATCTGTAGATAGATAGATATATATATATGAATAAATGACTGAACTGTTATGCACTTATGCATAGGCACAGCAAATACCAAATTGGTTCCCCCTGCTACTACACCCGCCCTACCCGTGACGTCATGATCTCAGCCACGCCCCCTACACATACTGCTACTGCTCCGGCGTTGCTTCCGGCCGGGGCACGCCAGGAGTTGGCGGTTCTTACCTCTTCAGACGCCCCAGCGTTCAGCGTCCGCTCTGGACACAGCCGGTCTCAGCACTGATCTGCAATTTCACAGCGCAGCCCAGCACATCAGCCGACGAAAGTCTTGGACTCCTACTGACCTCTACAGCTATCCGGACCTTCAGCACTGGTAAGTGGATGTTTCACTATTTGCGGGCACTCCATTACTGTCGGTTCCTAACGGACAAATCCCCATGCCACCATAATAGGAGGTTGCCAGTATACATTTGATTTTTAGGCATAGCCCACTTATTCCATCCACCCTTTACACATTTTATTGCATTTATCTGAGCGCAAGTGGCTCTGTCCATGTTGCTGTATCGCTAGTACTATATTTTGTTTCTTGAGCGCAGGTGGGTCATTAGTATATAGTCTTTAGTCCAATTCTCTCAGACAGGGTATAGCACAGACCCTGCCACCCCACCAGCAGCTATATCTCCTCCCCTCCTTTTCTTCCATCTCCCTTAATTAGCCTCTTCCCCTTTTCCTCCATTGCCCTTAGTGGACAGCGCCAGTGTTTATTATTCCAAATACCAAATGCTTTTTGTAGGGATTGTAAAATATTTAGTAACCGAAAGTCACAAACACATGAGCTAATTCTCCCATTTCCCATCACCTGTTGTAATAATTAAAATTAAGCTCCGTTTTACCAGTTTACATGAAGATTTGCATGTACTTAATATTAATAGACCTTAACATTTATTTCACATTATACTGTATTCTCATTACCAAACAAAATGGTCTTGGGTATATGTACACAATATGGTTTTCCACCAGAAAATTGCTTAAAGTGCTTAAAAACACTAAAAATGATGAGTAAATGCACTGCAATGTCAACACAACTTAATTTTCACATGTTACATCTTTTTGAGCTTCGTTTAAGTATTTTAGGCTCAGACAGTTATGAAACAGTTGAAAGAAGAGATTGGTCCTGTCATGACTCTGTTGTTGGGTGACCTGGGACCAGGGGCTTCTTCTCTGTCCCTAACACTAGGGGCACCCTAGCTCTGCCTGTTCCCTGGATTACTTCTGATGATGAAAACACCCGGGCCACACACCTTGTCTTAGCTCCTGAATCCGCCCTCGGTCTGTACCCTTCCCCCACCCATGGAAGAGGAGAGTAGTTGTGTACCGTAAAATACCAAACAGGTGAACAAGGTAATGCGAACAGAGAACATACCGGGGATACAAATATACACTCACATATGGAGGATGATGTAAAACCAAAGTAGGAGAAGAAAGGTAATTATCACACTCACTAAACCAAACAACAGACACAGATAAATGCACCTAACGCCTCCTCCAATAACCACCAACTACTATCCTCCCAGTCATGCAGCATAAGCTAGCTCTGATGTTGTGAGTTAGTCAGGACCCAGAATATATAGAGGATAGGAGTGGCTAACTGTGCTCAGCTGAGAGCCCTAGCTCCCAGAGCTCTCAACACGGCAGATTGAGAAGGTGAAGTGGTTCTATTCATCGCAGGAGTAGGAGCAATCAGACCCTTCTTCAGGTGCCTTCTGGGAAAGCTGCCAAGCAGTTTATATACACAATTACAAGAAAAAGTCACTGGAAGCAAAGCTGCCAGGAAATCAGCAGGAGAGGTACCAAAGGAGACGCTTTAGGAAAAACACCGCTGACGTTTATTTGGACCGTCTTCTGCTTCAAGAACTCTGTGGGTATGCTTAAAAGACATCACATTCACATGCCCTAAAGGCCCCATTTATGTTTGTGAATTGTTTGCATTCAATTCTTACAAATGTATCTTTTATCCAAAAGGACAGAGGCTCCGCAGATCACAATTCCAGATGTGATCATGATTTTGAATAAAACTTTTTAACGTCTTATTATTTACCCATTGGATTGAGGAAAAAGTGCAAGTTAGAAGATAATGAAGATAATACGTCATCCCATCAATGAACTTTTTTTGTTAGTGGGGGAGGGAATAAAATCAGCCTGTAAATAATTTCAGATACATATTATAACATCTGCTTTCTATTTACATCTATGATTTAGCACAGGTAAAAGGGAAATTAAATATGTCTTAAACAGATTTGCATTACTAGTGAGTGAGATTATGGAAAACCCCTGGTAGCTAATGGAAAATAAAGATATTTGGACTGCCTGATCTGTCTATTTTTCCCAAACTTCAATAAATCTTCTTTCATTTAATCAATGTTGTTGTTAGATTTATGACACCCTGCTGTGTATCTAGACCAGCTGTGAAACGCATGTAAAGTATTAACCTGAAGCACAGCTCCAGGGAATCTGCCTTTCTACTTACTACTCCCGTCTCATACACTTCCATCTTCACATCTTACATCATCATACATGACATTGTATATCCCATCCGAAACACTAGCATACGTTTTTTTCTATTTCTTCCATTCTGCCATCTATTAAGACAGACGTATTTCACATTTGACATTGATATGATAAAATAGTAACCTAAAATAATAGTTTAAAGGAAGCAAGCAAGATAATAACTTGGGTAAGATTATTTAATCCTTGTTTATATAGCACCAACATATTCTGTAACTTAGTACAAAGATTGTCACTATTCACCATTGCGTGCTATAACTGTAGAAAAAATATTTGGACCGAACATCCAAAACTTATAGATTGCCAAGTTATTGCTAAGTGGAAATTTAGAAAACTGAACACAAGGTTCTTAGTTAACATTCTGATTAGACTGTATGAAACCTCTTCCACGTCACGGCAAGACAATTAGTGTGTCCCTAACCTTATATGTGCAGTACAACCTACTACACCAAAGCACCCACGATCCATCTAGTTATTCCTCAGTTAAATAACTATTCATGTCTTTCTGTCTTAGCTGAAGGGGCGTTCCTCACTCCCAACAATAGGCCAGTCACAGTAATATGCTTTTCAAGTGCCTTTGATTGTTATACTGGCACTAAAGGGGGTCACCTATACTTCCCACTAGGCTATAAATCCCTCATAAGCGAGTCCCTTAGTAAGCTGGGTGTGTTCTTCACACTGATCACCCTTGTCCCCTTCTGGAGCATGGCCACAGCCCAAACCCTGTACCGTACATCTACGCTGGAAGTAACGGCCGATTCACTTGGATTTTCTTGTCACCACAACCAATGATCAGCATCTGACCTTTGGTGCTTGACCTGCAGCTTCTGGATATTGGGTCTTAAATGGTGAAGACTGGGCTTCGGGTCTTGACCAAAGGAGTCTGAGTCTCGCGTCTTGACCAACAAAGTCTTGACTTTGGTAATTGACTAACGACGTCTCGCCTGCCCTGGTCTCCAGGCACTCTTTGGTCGTCTCCACCCACTCTTAGGTCACTCACATGTCCTCTCTCTGTCACTTGGTGGTGCTAACTTACTTCCCATCTTACCACTCCAGCCTTTTATATTTGATAAGTGCGCCACAGCTACCACCTGACCAGGATTCTCTTTCAAGTTCTTCCCTTCAGAAATGCTTCCTCCATCTTTTACTTCTGACCTACTTGGTTCACTCAGCAGATGGTAACATTTGGTCGTGAATGCCCTAGAACGATGATGAACCACATCTTTGGCTCTCCACCCCCTTACATAACTATGTAACTAAGAATAAGGGCAGGTGCATACTATATATTCAAACTGAGTGCTATCCGACAAACATCGGAACACAATTGGACCCATGTTAGTCTTTGGGGTCATTCAAGTGTCCATTTTTTTTTGTTTGGACCAATGCGGTCAAAGGAAAAAATTGCTGCATGCTTGAGTTGGATCTGATATTCAGATAGCACTCGGCCTTGCAAGTCAGTAAGTCCGTGGAAACCATTGGATTACACTCGGATGACATCCTAGTGCAGTCTGGTTTCCATGGAGTGACAGAATGGGGAAGACGGTGAATTTTTTTCTCCATCTTCTCATCATCCAAGAGGATCGTATCACACTGTGATTACACTCTGATCAATATCTGATCAAAGTTTAATCAGACTGTCATTTGCATAATTAACCTAATTTTCTTGGATGAGAGTATACATGGTCACTTGCACCTAGACTAAATTAATTGAATTGTGGAAATAGCAATATAATTTTTACAATCTTGGAATGAAGTTCAATGGATTTGATTCATTGATGAATGGTAAAATCTGCATTATATTGCATCTAAATGCAGTGTAATTGAATATTATTCTGTCACTTATTAGATCTGTCATGCGGCAGATCAATCACAATGGTACAGATCTCTGGTAGCGAAGTATAAACTGACATTTTCAGCTATAAAGTGCTGAGAACTGGGATGACTTCTATGAGATACTACTACATTTCGATGGATTTATAGGACATGAGATGTATTCTTAATTTACACTATATGTCAATTTTAGCTTTGGACAAATCTTTATTCATTTTTTGCAACAGTTTAGTGATTTGCCAGTAATTTATTGCAATAGTCTGATATGCTGATATCTATCTATTTCATCATTATATTTTTACTCATGATTTTATGATCTCTAGTGTTACAGGATAATTAAAAGGGGTTTTGAGAGAAACAATAAATGTTCATATTGTAAAATCTTGCCACTTTCTAAATATTTTTATGCAGAAAATGTTTTCTTATATGAAGTTTATGAATATTTTCTATAAGAGTAGTGAATTTTCCAGTGCAAAATCATTTCTTTTTTTTAGACTTGACAGCTACTTTCTGTTGTCTCTTTATAGCAGGGGTGCACAACCTTCTTTAATCCAAGGGCCACATTGTCATACTGAACAAACCACATTTTTTCACGGTGCGTATTGTCTCTCACAAAAAAACAAAAATTATTATATACAAAAAATATTTTGTGCAATCAGTCTGACAAAAATGCCTGTATTTACATTGTATTGAGCAATTTTGGATGATGGATGATATTTTCCAGTAAAGAGATGAATCACAGATACATTGTTAGACTCTCCAGAATTCATTGTGCTGTATTTCCATTTAAGGTTTTTGATGAGGATTTAGACATTGATTCTGCTCCTATATCCAAATAAAAACGAGTCAAATATTCTTTGCAGAAGTTTACAGCTGAGTTTAATGAGAAAATGTCATATAATGCACACAGTGCTGTTTTTTTCTTTTTCATGTTATTTTGGACATTTCCCAGTAAAAACCATCAGGAAGCTTAGTCAGTGTATTTGAATAATTTTTATGTGGATTTGCAATAAAATCCATTTCTAAATCCTCATTAAAAAAAAACTGTGAATAGGCCCTAAAAAAGGAGAAGGTGTTGAATGCACTTGGCTCTCTAAAATAAGTCATGGATATTGTGCTTACTGCCTAATGATTCCTATAAACTACAGTGGAAATAGTCACAGGCATGGAAGGTCACCTATCTAATTCACATAATGATTTCTGGAGTGGCCGAAACCGCATTCTCCTATTGGCATCCAGAGATGTTCACACAGGGGACCATTAGTACATGTCAATCCCTTAGGCTACTTTCACACATGACATCAGGTTTTTGCTGTCAGGCTGAATCCTGCAAATTTTGAAAAAACTGATCCGTCGTAAATTATGAAAAACTGATGTGACGGATCCGTTTTTTTCGCCGGCCCCGACAGCTGATCCGGGTAGAGAGACCAGAATGGAAAACGCATGCTTAGTTTAAAAAGGCGGAATCCGTCGCCGGATTCCATCATTGGACGGATCCGGCACCATAGGCTTCCATTCTAGCAAACGCTGGATGGCGCCTGCTCTGTCACTGTCCGTTTTATCGACAGACACAAAAAACGTTACTATGTCTGTTTTCTCCGTCCGCCGGAAAAACAATTTGACGGATCCGGCGAAACGTGATGCCATCCATCACAATCCATCACTAATACAAGTCTATGAGAAAAAAAACGGATCCGGCGGTGACTTTTGCTGGATCCGTTTTTTTCAAAATTAGCCAGATTGTGCCTGACGGCAAAAAACGATGTGTGAAAGTAGCCTTATCCTTAGCTGCTTGCCACTACTTTTATGTGTATGGCTTTTCACATATAACTAACCTGTCAAGCAGGCATTTTTCTGTCCATATGGTTGGGGCCACACAGAATGACATCACGCTTGACCCCTGGGCTGCAAGTTGTGCATCCCTGCTTTAAAGAGTACCTATCACAAATCTATGGCTGCCTTTTTTTGTGTAGACTTTTCACTAAAATTTGCATCTTGAACTGGACACAAGGTGTAATAGTGGCTGCAGAGTAGATTAAATGTATTTTGTTTTCTTTTTACTTCACCTGTTCATTGTTGAGATATTAGCAATCAAAGTATTTGGCAGTTAATTAGTTAATTTTAATTATGTCCAAGTGGGCATCATCTTCCCACTGTATGATGCTGAAGAAGAAGAAGAGCAAGCCCCAGTCATAGCTTAGAACAGGCTACTCCTGTGTGAGACATATAATGACAGACGGCCTGATCTCACTCCCAAGTGTTGGCAAGTTGGTGTGCTGTGAGCATAGCAGACCAGTGTCATTATTGACACCTTTGAGCTCTCACCTCCTGGCAGTGAGTGGGGATAGGAGCAGTACAGCTGAGTTTAGTTGTGTCACATGACATACACTTCTCTCAGCTCTCTTTCTATCATAGCAGTGTCACCTTTGCTATACTGCTTTTCCTCCCCCAACATGAACTGCCAGGAGATGAAAACTCAAAGGTCAAAATATGTGTGAGCCATATGCTTGTATTTCTCCAGCGCTGTGCTAAATATGTCCCGACTCCATCAATCACTGTGTCCTAAGGACATTGTAAGTGACAGCTCAGCCACTCTATAGGATCATGGGCATGCTCGACTGTCAGTATTATGAGTGACAGTCCAATCACCCAATCAGAGACTGGGATGTGCTGGGATGTCAGTATTATGAGTAACAGCTCTGAAGCCCAATATGGCCGGGCCTGCGGGTTTCCTCCAGGTGTCACCCATTCAGGGTGATTACCTGGCTATCTAGCTAGCTGGCAATAGTCAGACCATTGTCTGTCATAGCCCTGCTTGGTCGTGTATTTGCTCTGTGATCTGTGTTCTGAGATTCTGATCTTTGGTGCTAGACCATGGATCTGCCTTTGTGACTACTGGTTTGTATTACCTCTTTTGCCTTCGACCTACCTTAGTTGCCTGTCCTCAGACTTTGCCTTTGACTATTCATTTGTCTTATCGCTTTTGTCTTTGACATACTCTCCTCGCATTTGACCACGGACACCTTCACTTCCCCTCTTACGGCTTGTCCGTAAGAAGTGACTCGGCATCACAATATGCAGAAATTCAACAAATTTAATGTGCACATGTTGGGTCTTTGTTTTACATCATGACCCTATTGAAAATTATTAGATGTGATTTTGCAATGTGCTATTCTTGTGACATTTGTTGACTTTTAGCCCTAGTCACTATCAGGGCTGTGTTAGACCTTGTTAAACGTGGACTGGGTTATGTTGATTCGGTAGTAACTTGTTAGTCAGGCCCAAAAGAGCTAGCCTCATTGAATGCTCTTTACATGCACAATAACAAAGCAGAAACAGCAAAAACATGTTGGTCTTCTTTCTGGAGATCTTGACTTTGACAGCTGTGCACCCAACCTGTGGCTGCACAATTCACAATGTTGTCGTTTTTCTGCAGTGTTGAGTTTCTATAACTTAGATAAATTAATGCTGTCAACTCCATGTGGCCATTAAAAGAGTGGTCTGATACCTATTATGTCCATTCTATTTTTGCACCTTACGAAATTTTGTTATTAGCTTTATTCTAAAACACCCTACACTTCTTCCTATACAGCTATTCTCTAGATATGTTTTTTCCCTAACATCCTGTGATGTTTTATTTGACAGGATTCTCAACAGGGACATCAAACAAGTCTGGGGTTGAACTCACACCCCGCAACTTTTATCAGCCTTCGTAAAACAGAAACAGAATGTCTTCAAGGGATGGCACTGCAGTTACTATGGTTTCTTTCATTGCTGCCGAAAGAAAATGTCATGTCCTTTTCTATGGCATTGATGGAAGCTGTGGCAAAGTTAAGAGCAGTGTCGGTGCTCTTTTTATACCTGTGTTGCAGCTTCTGTAAAAAAGTCATCGCCCCCCAGCTTCTATCATCAAACGAGTCAACATAAAGGTGTGGCAAAGGTGTCACTCACTGCTTCTATCTCCATCCCATGCTGTCTATTTGTTTGAAGGTGGTGATAGAAGCTTTGAATGGTGCTGGTGTCACTCACACTGCATCTATTTGTGCCCTGGATGCTTTCTTGTTTCACAGACAGAAGCAGAGTGCCAGCCCTGCACTCACCTTTCCTACTGTTTCTATCAGTGCCGTTAAACCAGGACATCTTCAGAGGGCAGCAATAAAAGGAAGCATAGGAAGTAACTATTTAGAATGGATATTTTAGGTATTGGACCACGGTTTTAAGATATAAAATTTAGAATAATAACTCCAATATAAGAACCACCTCAATCCAAGAGATCCTGAGGTGGAATTGCAGGGTTCAGCTAAACTGACTTTGAGAAACATTATCATAAAAACACAGTACAGAAAGAGGTGCATGACATTTCATTTAAAAAGTAGGAATTAGCGTATTTTGCAGACTATAAGTTGCACCGGACAATAGATGCATCCCAAATTTTGGATCGGGAAATAGAAAAGTATTTTTTTTAATAAAATGGTAGTGCGTTTTAAAGTCCACTTTTACAGTAGCTTAGCATTGGGCAGCTGTGGTGGAGCGAGGTCCCAGGAGGCAGAGTCACTGCAGCAGCAAGCCGGAGGTGGCGCCAGGAGTGGGGTGAAGCTGCGGGCCCCAGGCAGGGAGGTGTGGGTGTTTGGCAGTGCAAGGCTACAATGGACTCTGGGCTTTCAGAAAATTGACATCAGGCTTTCATTTACTGACTCAATTTTAGCTGTAAATATGTAGATTGAAAATAATATATTCATTTTTATTAATTCAGCAGCATAACTATAGGGAGTGCAGAAGTAACCCTAATGCTCAGTGACATATCTAGAGTTTAATGGGCCCCAATGCAAAATTTGGACCTGGCCCCTCTGCATGCTCATCAGATATATGGGCCTTTGTAGAGTCCCAGATCCTGTGAAGACATATGTGTTCACCTTCTCATGTAACATTGTGCTCCTTCCTGTATTATGTCCCACATCTTGGCCCCTTACTGTAATAATTTTGCCATCTTGGGCCCCTTCCAGGTATAATGTCCTCCATTTCCTGATATTATGTTCCCCATCGTTACATATGTACCCCACCCAAGTATAAAGCCCTCTATCCTGGATCCCTTCCTGTAATAATGTCTCTCCTCCTGGTAAAATGTCTTTATGGTATAATGTCTCCCATTAAAAGTATAATTTCTCAGTTTATTCGTAAAATGTCCCCCATCCTGGGCCCATTCTTATAATATATGTCCCCTATCTTGGTATAATGTCCCCCATCCTAGGCCCCTTCCCATAATATATGCCTCCTATCTTGGGCTCCTTCCATTAATATGTCCCTCATCCCGGTATAATGTGCCTCATCCTGGGCTTCTTCCAGTAATAATGTCCCTGTTTTGTGGCTCTTCTTCAACAAATATAAAAAAAAAAGTACCCAATTCTACTCAGCCTGCCCCCCATTCCTACAATATATGGCTTCCTCTTCTATAGCTGGCTCAGAAGCCAACAAATGACCTCAAAGTGCAATGGAGCGGGCAGCGCATAATGTCACTGCCATGCGCCACCAGTGATATGCACAATTATGACAGTTGCCGGCCTCTCTGATTGTCCGGCTGCATGTATTGTAGTGCAAGGACCCGACAGGTATCTGCACCATAATGCATTTTAGCTGAATGTGCGTCCTTGGACACACATCCAGCTGAGATAGCTGCTGGCTTCGGTGGGCCTTCCTCCCGCACAGACACTGTCGCAGTTGCACTCTCTGGGATTGTTACGCCCCTGCTAATGCTGAATGGGACCCAGTGATCTTTCCAACACATAAGAATTAAGACACCAGTATTATAAGTGGCACATTAAAGATGAAAAGTATACAGGTTATCCACATTTACAGCTACAGTATCTAAATTCAGGTAGCAGATATGGTAGCTCTGTTGGTCCAATTGTGAACCTGATAACCATAATCTAGACTAATTACGGCTTGTCAGACTGATCCACTGCTATGTAATGAATGACTAAACTTTCCATAACTTTTATAGGACTTTCAACATGAATGCATTCCGATGAGTTGTTAAATATGTAATTATGAGAGATTATAAAAGCCCTTGTGCATTGTTCTTCTTTAGGTCTATAATCCTGAACATTCAGGTTAGAAATCTTGTTACTTCTGGTAACAATGAACTCTCAGATGAGGGTTTCATTGCAGCCTAAACCATAATGTCATAAAGCTAAATAATTTAACGTCTTAACAAATAGTGTAAAACTAAAGAAACTAATCATCAGCCAAATTGTTACAAAATATACACAAGTTGGAATAAAGGTAAAGACCAAATAGAAACAAAGGGATAAAATGAAGAGTCCACACAATTGTGTTTGGCCAAAGTATTCATATAGAAACTTGTTTTACAAGTCCAAGTAAATGTTATTTATTTTACACTTACTTTTAGCTATTACTGTGTAATTTCTATTATTTCAGTTATTCTTTATTATTTCCCATAGAGATGTCCTCCAAGTGCTCTCACTGAAGACCATTGTGGCAATTTTAGGAAGTCTTAAAGGAAATGAGTCACTGGATTCATACTGACCGAAGCAAGGACAATATGAGCTGGCGGCAGAAATGTAGCAAGGTATCCACTTCTCTGAAACACCTCAGCCTTTATGAAAAAAACATAGTTTGAAAAGCCAACAGGACACTATATGAAGAAGAGACTTAACTAGTCCTGTGTGGCCCCTAGCTGACTTCTCCCTGCAATGCTCCGGTTGACTCATGGGTCTCTCCCATGTGTGTACATAAGGAGAAACCTTTCAATCAACTGGAGTGATGTGCGGAGAATCTGGCCAGGGGCGGCACCAGAGCATTCATGTCTTTCCCTTTATTGCCATGAATGGAAATGATTTGCAATACCAGACACAGGCTATTCACAAGAGTGTTGATATTTTAGAAAAAAAAAATAATTTTTAATTTTAGGTAATCTTTCAAGGACACACATGAGAACTTATTAGAAGCTGAGAGCACAAAGTTTGTGGACTTGTCTGTAGAAATAGTGATTAGGCCGCTACATAAACAATCGTCAAAAGCTAAATTAATGCATTGCGGCTTATCAGTCTTTTTCGGTTGCTTCCGTTTTTTTGTTGAAACTCAAATTACAGAGGGCAAAATAAGTATTGAACATGGCATCAATTCTTTAAGTAAATATATTTAGGTGCTATTGACATGAAATTCGAACCAGATGTCGGTAACAATTAGTGATGAGCGAATATACTCGTTACTCGAGATTTCTCGAGCATGCTCAGGGGTCCTCCGAGTACTTTTAGTGCTCAGAGACTTAGTTTTTCTTGCCACAGCTGAATGATTTACATCTGTTGGCCAGCATAAGTACATGTGGGGTGGGGGGGTTCCCTGGTTGCTATGGAATCCCCACATGTACTTATGCTGGCCAACAGATGTAAGTAATTCAGCTGTGGATAGAAAAACTAAATCTCCGAGCACTAAAAAACAATTGGAGGACCCCCGAGCGTGCTCGAGAAATCTCAAGTAACGAGTACCGTATTTTTCGGACTATAAGACGCACCGGACCATAAGACGCACCCCAAATTTGGGGTGAAAATTGCAGAAAAAAAGATTTTTTATAACATGGGGGTCCGTCTTATTGTCCGAATTTACAGTATCTTATGGCGGTGGCAGAGCAGGGTCACAGGAGGCAAGGTGGGGTGATGCTGGGATGAGGAGGTGCTGGGATGAGAAGGTGCTGGGATGAGAAGGTGCTGGGATGAGAAGGTGCTGGGATCAGGAGGTGCTGGGATCAGGAGGTGCTGGGATCAGGAGGTGCTGGGATCAGGAGGTGCTGGGATCAGGAGGTGCAGTGAGAGGTATGGCGTGAGAGGGGTCCCTGGCGTACCATGCAGGCTTACCTAGGTGGCAGAGGTGCGGTGGCAGAGGTCCGGTGGCAGAGGTGCGGTGGCGGGGGTGTGGCAGCAGAGGAGGCGCAGGAAGTGGGGTCCCATTCCCCGGTATGGTGATGCAGCAGGCCCGGTATGCAGCAGAGCCGGGTGAATCCTCTTGTTATCGGTGGGCGCGGCCATCTTCCTGAGGCCGCGCGTGTGCAGATGAAGCGCTCTGCTCCCGGGGCTTCAGGAAAATGGCCGCGGGAGGCCGCGCATGCGCAGATGGAGATCGCGGCGGCCATTTTCCTGAAGCCCCGGGAAGCAGAGCGCTCCATCTGCGCACGCGCGGCCTCCGGAAAATGGCCGCCACCACCGATAACAAGAGGATTCACCCGGCTCTGCTGCATAACGGGCCTGCTGCATCACCATACCGGGGAAAGGGACCCCGCTTACTGCGCCTCCTCTGCCGCCACACCCCCGCAACCGCACCTCTGCCACCGGACCTCTGCCACCGCACCTCTGCCACCTAGGTAAGCCTGCATTGCGACTATTAGACGCACCCCCCATTTTCCGCCCTTTTTTGGGGGGGAAAAAGTGCGTCTTTTAGTCCGAAAAATACGGTATATTCGCACATCACTAGTAACAATCCATCCAATCTACACATGCAAAGAAATCAAACCATAGATGTCCCGAAATTAAGCTATGTGTAATAATGAAAATGATACAGGGAGAAAGTATTGAACATGCTTACTGAAATGTATTTAATAGTTCATACAAAAGCTTTTGTTGGTGATGGCAGCTTCAAGACACCTCCTGTATGGAGAAACTAGTCGCATGTATTGCTCAGGTGGCATTTTGGATCATTCTTCCACACAACCCCTCTTCAATTCCTGAAGATTCCATAGGCTCCTTCTATGAACTCCGAGCTTTAGTCCCTTCCATAAATTTTCTATTATGTTCAGGTCTGGTGCTTGGCAGGGCCATTCTAGCTGCTTTCTTTTCTTTCTCTGAAATCAACTGACAGTTTCTTTGGCTGTGTGTTTGGGATTATTGTCTTGCTGAAAAGTCCGCCCTCATTTCATTTTCATCAGCTTGGTATATGGCAGCAGATTTGATCAAGAATGTCCTGGTAAATCTCTCTCTTCATCCTTTCAATTATATGAAGTTTTACAGCTACATACCATGATTTTCCCACCTCGAAATGTCACTGTTGCTATGGTGTTTTTGGGGTGATATGCAGTGCCTTTTGGCCTCCAAACATCATGTGTATTATGGCATCCAAAGAGTTCAATGTTGGTCTTATCTGACCAGACTATATTCTCCCAGTATTTCACAGGCCTGTCTAAATGTTGTTGAGCAAACTTCAAACGCACTTGAACATGCCTTTTGTTTAGCAATTGAGTCTTGCATGGTGAATGTGCATTACAGGCCATGGGGGCTGAGTGCAGTACTTATAGATTTCTTTGAAACAATTGTACCTGTTGCTTCAAGGTCTTTCTGTAGCTTAGCATAGGGGTTCTTTGGATTTTGGACAACTCTTCTGATGATTCTTTTACTCCGCTGTGTGAATTCTTGTGGGGAGCACCTGGTTGTGACAGGTTTATGGTGAAATTATGTTCTTTACACTTCAGGATTATGGTCCTAACAATGCTCACTGGAAGCTTCAGTAGTTTAGAAATTCTTCTGTAACCAATGCCATCAGTATGTTTTGCAACAACAAGGTTCTGAAAGTCTTAAGACAGCTCACTGGTTTTACTCATAATGAGATATTTATTGTGCTGCACTTTGGTAATGAAACCAGCTGATATTATTTTACAACAAGTGGCAGGATTTCTTTCTAGTCACTGATAGATTTCAGCAGATGTCATGACTTTCGATGTTTTTTTGCACCTCTCTTTCTTCATGTGTTCAACTTTTTGCCTGTGTCATTTTTCATTATAGCAAATAACTTAATTTCTGGAAATTTATGGTTTGATTTATTAGTCTCTGTGAATTGGGTGGGTTGTTACTAGTGATGAGCGAATATACTCGTTACTCGAGATTTCCCAAGCACGCTAGGGTGACCTCCGAGTATTTTTTAGTGCCCGGAGATTTAGTTTTCCTCACAGCAGCTGGATGATTTACATCTGTTAGCCAGCTTGATTACGTTTGGGGATTCCCTAGCAACCAGGCAACCCACACATGTGCTTATGTAAATCTTTCAGCTGCGGCAATGAAAACTAAATCTCCGAGCACTAAAAAATACTCGCTCATCACTAGCTGTTACCAATATCTGGTAACAATTTAATGTCAATAGCACCTTCAGAAATATATTTACTTAGAAAATATTAGATGTGTTCAATACGTATTTCACACACTATGTACAGTTAGGTCCATATATATTTGGACAGAGACAACATTTTTCAAATTTTATTTATAGACATTACCACAATGAATTTTAAACAAAACAATTCAGATGCAGTTGAAGTTCAGACTTTCAGCTTTCATTTAAGGGTATCCACATTAAAATTGGATGAAGGGTTTAGGAGTTTCAGCTCCTTAACATGTGCCACCCTGTTTTTAAAGGGACCAAAAGTAATTGGACAGATTCAATAATTTTAAATAAAATGTTCATTTTTAGTACTTGGTTGAAAACCGTTTGTTGGCAATGACTGCCTGAAGTCTTGAACTCATGGACATCACCAGACGCCGTGTTTCCTCCTTTTTGATGCTCTGCCAGGCCTTCACTGCAGTGGTTTTCAGTTGCTGTTTGTTTTGGGGCCTTTCTGTCTGAAGTGTAGTCTTTAACAAGTGAAATGCATGCTCAATTGGGTTGAGCTCAGGTGACTGACTTGGCCATTCAAGAATATTCCACTTCTTTGCTTTAATAAACTCCTGGGTAGCTTTGGCTTTATGTTTTGGGTCATTGTGCATCTGTAGTATGAAACGAGGGCCAATCAGTTTGGCTGCATTTGGCTTGATCTGAGCGCACAGTATGGCTCTGAATATCTCAGAATTCATTCGGCTGCTTCTGTCCTGTGTCACATCATCAATAAACACTAGTGACCCAGTGCCACTGGCAGCGATGCATGCCCAAGCCATCACACTGCCCGTGTTTTACAGATGATGTGGTATGCTTTGGATCATGAACTGTACCTCGCCTTCGCCATACTTTTCTCTTTCCATCATTCTGGTAGAGGTTGATCTTGGTTTCATCTGTCCAAAGAAAGTTCTTCCAGAACTTTGCTGACTTTTTTAGATGTTTTTTAGCATAGTACAGTCTAGCCTTTTTATTCTTGAATCTTGTGAGTGGCTTGCACCGTGCAGTGAACCCTCTGTATTTTCATTCATGCAGTCTTCTCTTTATGGTAGATTAGAATATTGATACGCCGACCTCCTGGAGAGTGTTGTTCACTTGGTTGGCTGTTGTGAAGGGGTTTCTCTTGACCATGGAGATCATTCTGCGATCATCCACAACTGTTGTCTTCCATGGGCGCCAAGGTCTTTTTGCATTGATGAGTTCACCAGTGCTTTCTTTCTTTCTCAGGATGTACCAAATTGTAGATTTTGCCACTCCTAATATTGTAGCAATTTCTCGGATGGGTTTTTCCTGTTTTCGCAGCTTAAGGATGGCTTGTTTCACCTGCATGGAGAGCTCCTTTGACCGCATGTTTACTTCACAGCAAAATCTTCCAAATGCAAGAACCACACCTCAAATCAACTCCAGGCCTTTTATCTGCTTAATTGAGAATGACATAACAAAGGGATTGTCCACACCATTCCATAAAATAGCTTTGGATTCAATTGTCCAATTACTTTTAGTCCCTTTAAAAATAGGGTGGCGCATGTTAAGGAGCTGAAACTCCTAAACCCTTCATCCAATTTTAATGTGGATACCCTCAAATGAAAGCTGAAAGTCTGAACTTCAACTGCATCTCAATTGTTTTGTTTAAAATTCATTGTGGTAATATCTATAACCAAAATTAGAAAAATGTTGTCTCTGTCCAAATATATATGGACCTAACTGTATTTCTGGAGATCCCACTGTCCATTCATTTGCATGTTTAGCGTGAAGTTTGCTACATAAAAAGGGCACAAAAATTATCCCAATCAACTTTTACCTTATTGCTCTGGATTAGGAAGCATCAGAGAGGCCAGAAATCGGTAGATGTTGCAAAACCTACTGACCACATTCTTCCACTTGACCTTTCAGAAGTAATCCCAAGTTATTTTTTTGCACTAGCAACTGCATCATAGTTAATCTACAGCTTTGAAGGGGCTTCTATGGTTATTGTCTTTGGACAATGGCAAAACTGTCAGTCCACTATTGGAGAACATGTACTTTAGGTCTGTCACATCTGTAGAAGTCGTAAGTTAACTTTTTCTTTGTATTATGGTTTACTAATAAATTTATCTGTAAAACTCTAATTAATGGATATGTAAAGTTTGAGATGTATATGTATATGTATATATATATATATATATATATATATACTAGCTATTGAACCCGTTCTACGCCCGGGTGGCGAGCATTTATATTGGTATATGGTCTCCATCCTGGTATGTGTTGCTCCATCCTGCGTCCCCATCCTGTCATGTGCTGCACCCATCCTGTGTCCTCATCCTGGTATGTGCTGCACCCATCCTGCGTCCCCATCCTGCGTCCCCATCCTGTCATGTGCTGCACCCATCATGCGTCCCCATCCTGTCATGTGCTGCACCCATCCTGCGTCCCCATCCTGTCATGTGCTGCACCCATCCTGCGCCCCCATCCTGTCATGTGCTGCACCCATCCTGCGTCCCCATCCTGTCATGTGCTGCACCCATCCTGCGTCCCCTTCCTGGTATGTGCTGCACCCATCCTGCGTCCCCTTCCTGTCATGTGCTGCACCCATCATGCGTCCCCATCCTGTCATGTGCTGCACCCATCCTGCGCCCCCATCCTGTCATGTGCTGCACCCATCCTGCGTCCCCATCCTGGTATGTGCTGCACCCATCCTGCGTCCCCATCCTGTGTCCCCATCCTGTCATGTGCTGCACCCATCCTGCGTCCCCATCCTGGTATGTGCTGCACCCATCCTGCGTCCCCATCCTGTCATGTGCTGCACCCATCCTGCGTCCCCATCCTGGTATGTGTTGCACCATTCCTGCGTCCCCATCCTGTCATGTGCTGCACCCATCCTGCGTCCCCATCCTGTCATGTGCTGCACCCATCCTGCGTCCCCATCCTGTCATGTGCTGCACCCATCCTGCGCCCCCATCCTGTCATGTGCTGCACCCATCCTGCGTCCCCATCCTGGTATGTGCTACACCCATCCTGCGTCCCCATCCTGCGTCCCCATCCTGTCATGTGCTGCACCCATCCTGCGTCCCCATCCTGGTATGTGCTGCACCCATCCTGCGTCCCCATCCTGTCATGTGCTGCACCCATCCTGCGTCCCCATCCTGTCATGTGCTGCACCCATCCTGCGTCCCCATCCTGGTATGTGCTGCACCCTTCCTGCGTCCCCATCCTGCGTCCCCATCCTGGTATGTGCTGCACCCATCCTGCGTCCCCATCCTGTCATATGCTGCACCCATCCTGCGTCCCCATCCTGGTATGTGCTGCACCCATCCTGCGTCCCCATCCTGTCATGTGCTGCACCCATCCTGAGTCCCCATCCTGTCATGTGCTGCACCCATCCTGCGTCCCCATCCTGTCATGTGCTGCACCCATCCTGCGTTCCCATCCTGTCATGTGCTGCACCCATCCTGCGCCCCCATCCTGTCATGTGCTGCACCCATCCTGCGTCCCCATCCTGGTATGTGCTACACCCATCCTGCGTCCCCATCCTGCATCCCCATCCTGCGTCCCCATCCTGTCATGTGCTGCACCCATCCTGCGTCCCCATCCTGGTATGTGCTGCACCCATCCTGCGTCCCCATCCTGTCATGTGCTGCACCCATCCTGCGTCCCCTTCCTGGTATGTGCTGCACCCATCCTGCGTCCCCATCCTGTCATGTGCTGCACCCATCCTGCGCCCCCATCCTGTCATGTGCTGCACCCATCCTGCGTTCCCATCCTGGTATGTGCTGCACCCATCCTGCGTCCCCATCCTGCATCCCCATCCTGTCATGTGCTGCACCCATCCTGCGCCCCCATCCTGTCATGTGCTGCACCCATCCTGCGCCCCCATCCTGTCATGTGCTGCACCCATCCTGCGTCCCCATCCGGTTATGTGCTACACCCATCCTGCGTCCCCATCCTGCATCCCCATCCTGCGTCCCCATCCTGTCATGTGCTGCACCCATCCTGCGTCCCCATCCTGGTATGTGCTGCACCCATCCTGCGTCCCCATCCTGTCATGTGCTGCACCCATCCTGCGTCCCCTTCCTGGTATGTGCTGCACCCATCCTGCGTCCCCATCCTGTCATGTGCTGCACCCATCCTGCGCCCCCATCCTGTCATGTGCTGCACCCATCCTGCGTTCCCATCCTGGTATGTGCTGCACCCATCCTGCGTCCCCATCCTGCATCCCCATCCTGTCATGTGCTGCACCCATCCTGCGCCCCCATCCTGTCATGTGCTGCACCCATCCTGCGCCCCCATCCTGTCATGTGCTGCACCCATCCTGCGTCCCCATCCTGGTATGTGCTACACCCATCCTGCGTCCCCATCCTGCATCCCCATCCTGCGTCCCCATCCTGTCATGTGCTGCACCCATCCTGCGTCCCCATCCTGGTATGTGCTGCACCCATCCTGCGTCCCCATCCTGTCATGTGCTGCACCCATCCTGCGTCCCCTTCCTGGTATGTGCTGCACCCATCCTGCGTCCCCATCCTGTCATGTGCTGCACCCATCCTGCGCCCCCATCCTGTCATGTGCTGCACCCATCCTGCGTCCCCATCCTGGTATGTGCTGCACCCATCCTGCGTCCCCATCCTGCGTCCCCATCCTGTCATGTGCTGCACCCATCCTGCGTCCCCATCCTGGTATGTGCTGCACCCATCCTGCGTCCCCATCCTGTCATGTGCTGCACCCATCCTGCGTCCCCATCCTGGTATGTGCTGCACCCTTCCTGCGTCCCCATCCTGTCATGTGCTGCACCCATCCTGCGTCCCCATCCTGTCATGTGCTGCACCCATCCTGCGCCCCCATCCTGTCATGTGCTGCACCCATCCTGCGTCCCCATCCTGGTATGTGCTACACCCATCCTGCGTCCCCATCCTGCATCCCCATCCTGTCATGTGCTGCACCCATCCTGCGTCCCCATCCTGTCATGTGCTGCACCCATCCTGCGTCCCCATCCTGTCATGTGCTGCACCCATCCTGCGTCCCCATCCTGTCATGTGCTGCACCCATCCTGCGCCCCCATCCTGTCATGTGCTGCACCCATCCTGCGTCCCCATCCTGGTATGTGCTGCACCCATCCTGCGTCCCAATCCTGCGTCCCCATCCTGTCATGTGCTGCACCCATCCTGCGTCCCCATCCTGTCATGTGCTGCACCCATCCTGCGTCCCCATCTTGGTATGTGCTGCACCCATCCTGCGTCCCCATCCTGCGTCCCCATCCTGGTATGTGCTGCACCCATCCTGCGTCCCCATCCTGTCATGTGCTGCACCCATCCTGCGTCCCCATCCTGGTATGTGCTGCACCCATCCTGCGTCCCCATCCTGTCATGTGCTGCACCCATCCTGAGTCCCCATCCTGTCATGTGCTGCACCCATCCTGCGTCCCCATCCTGTCATGTGCTGCACCCATCCTGCGTCCCCATCCTGTCATGTGCTGCACCCATCCTGCGCCCCCATCCTGTCATGTGCTGCACCCATCCTGCGTCCCCATCCTGGTATGTGCTACACCCATCCTGCGTCCCCATCCTGCGTCCCCATCCTGCGTCCCCATCCTGTCATGTGCTGCACCCATCCTGCGTCCCCATCCTGGTATGTGCTGCACCCATCCTGCGTCCCCATCCTGCGTCCCCATCCTGTCATGTGCTGCACCCATCCTGCGTCCCCATCCTGTCATGTGCTGCACCCATCCTGCGTCCCCATCCTGGTATGTGCTGCACCCATCCTGCGTCCCCATCCTGCGTCCCCATCCTGTCATGTGCTGCACCCATCCTGCGTCCCCATCCTGTCATGTGCTGCACCCATCCTGCGCCCCCATCCTGTCATGTGCTGCACCCATCCTGCGTCCCCATCCTGTCATGTGCTGCACCCATCCTGTCATGTGCTGCTCCCATCCTGCGTCCCCATCGTGTCATGTGCTGCACCCATCCTGGGTCCCCATCCTTTCATGTGCTGCACCTATCCGGGGCCTGAGCAGGCGGTGACACCGACGCGCTGTGGGGGTCAGGTGCCAGCTCAGGCCCCCCAGCACTTACTATATTCACCTGTCCTCCGTTCCACCGCTGGGCGCCACCATCTTCCCGGTCTCCTGGCTGTGACTGTTCAGTCAGAGGGCGGCACCGGCGCACATTAAGCGCGTCATCGCGCCCTCTGAACTGAAGGTCACAGGCCGAAGACCGGGAAGATGGCGGCGCTCAGCGGTGGAACGGAGGACAGGTGAATATGGCCGATACTCACCCTCCTGGCGGTCCCTGCTTCTCTGTTGGAGATCACGGTGTGCGTTCAGTGTGAACGCATACCGCGATCTCCCGGGAGCGTCACTCTGTGAGGCCCAGACTGCGCCGGCGCTTGCGCCTGCGCAGTCTATAAAGGCTTCGGACAGAGTGACGCTCCCAGCGTTATATTATATATATATATATATATATATATATATATATATATATATATATATATATATATAATTGTTACAGGGCATAAAAAATAAAACATTCTTAAGTATGCTATATCATTTCTGATTAATGCAATCCTATTTTCATGAAAGCTAATTTTTTTAAAATAAACATTTGTTTTCCATTGTGTGGAAATTCTGTGTCCTGGGTTTTATATATTTTTTATATGTCATATAATTATCTCAAAGAAACTTCCATTTGAGTCCGTTGTTACAGATTCTTAGATGTTTGACATTCCAGCTGTCACAATTCAGGGAAATTTCAGCCCATCACTTCTGTAGATGTTTCAAAGTTTCAGAAGTGTGATTGGCTTGAAGGAAGCTTAACTTGAGTTCAATAAGGTAAAAGTCTGATGATCTTTGTGGCAGGTTGTCCATCAAAATAAGAGGTCTGTACAAATCTCCTACATTACCATCCCTTTAGCAGCAATGTAACAATACATATCCTTTACTGTGAGAAGAGTGAATCTAAAGCATGCCAGACCTTTATACCTGGCAGTTAAAGCAAGTCAATATGAGCTATCATTTTCAAGTGGGATTGAGTGTCTAGGCATATCAGCAGCAGCATCTCACCAGGTGGCAATAGATCGAGGACATATAAATATCATAACATTTCACATGTTTCTTAGTTTCAGGATACTTATCTCCATGTGCAGGTGTCCATTTGAGTCTGCCATTTAGTTTATCTTGGATGGACATCCATGGATAATAGGATATGGTGGACTTCGTTCCAAGAATTCTTCAGTTTATTGTTGAATGAATGGAATAGCATTTTGTTCAATGTTTTCTTTAATTTTCGTCTAGTTTAACCAAGTATGTACTTTATCTATTAGTAACTAACTAATATTTGATCATAATTATTTAGGAATTACATTAAAAATTGTCATCAGATCCATAGAACTAAACAAATTAGACTTTAAAGTCTTTTGTGAATTAAAATGATGAATCAGCATCTTCAGCTCTGCATTATGGATATGCACTAGTTGTATATGCCAGAAATATGTCATCACTGTTACGTGATCTTTATTTGCAGCAGTCCCTCTCCTCTGCTTTTCTGCGCATCAGGTTGCTTCAGCAGCCTGCCATGTTTTTGTAACATCATCTGCCAGTCTCATTTAAACCCAGCTGAGGTAGTGGGTCGAAGCTGGAATATTCTGATAGTTGGCATTTCTGATGCTTCGTAACTCCTCCATTACAGTCCTACTCTTCCAGCACTGCTACATCAGCCAACGCTGCTATAAGTCTGCTACTTCGATCATCAATCTTCCAGCACCACTGCATAAGCAAATACTAATCCAACTCTGTTATCGTGATCATTGTTGTTCCACAACTTTGCTATATCAGTATCATCTGCAACATCGGTCATTGTTATTATAGCTTTGCTACCTCGATTCCAGCTCTGCTACATCAGTGACCACTGTTCCAGTTCTGATTCTTCTATTATCGCTGTATATGAACAAGCCCCCGTGAATCTCATGTGATGTGTATGCACCAGCCCCAGTGTCTCTTACATGATATATACACAGAAGCCCCATTGTCTCCTATGTGATGTATATGAACCAGTCTCAGTGTCTCCTATGTTATGTATACAGCAGTCTCAGTGTATTCTATGCCATGCATACTGTAGACCTCAAATTGCTTGAGTTCTATAAATGCAACATGAGCAGTGATGAATTTTCCACTGTGAGGGGACCTGCAGTGTAATATACATACATTTGAGTTCGGAACAACTTACTGCTGCGAGTTCCTTACAAAACATATGGCAGAGAGTTGACTGCGCTTCAGCCCGATTTACACCTGGAAAAGCAGTTGCAAGTAACAACATCATCAAAACCACCTAACATCACAGCCACGCCAAAGATAAGTAGTAGTTCATGGCATCACATTAGGGGTGAGTTAAATGTTTGGCCAAATATAGCTGGATCATTTTCAAGTTGAAAATTTTGCACGGCCCGTGAACGATGCTATAAATATCCAAATGGCTTTTGGCAGAAAAAAGCTTCCCCACCCCTGTGCTAGAACATATTGAGCAATTTTTTTTCAATATTTTTTGTTAAGGTTTAACCTAAAGAGCATGAAATTATATCACAATAGTAAGGCTAATATAACACGAGAGCAGAATATGATCCTTCTGAGATTGTACGTGCTGTTTACTTTGGTGGAGAGCAGAATATTGCGGTTACATTTTACAATATACATTGCATTTTGAGGCCAACCCTAGATCCTTCTTCACTCCTCAAACTTTAACAACTCTATTGTCTTACATGTTTAATAGTAGTTTGTGTGCTCAAATTTGTGGACGTGCTTGAGGTTGCAAACAATATAAAACAGAAATGCCATGTGATTGCAAAATTTGGCTCTGGTGCCAGTCTCTGATTGCTATCTATTTTATAAGGTGGATTTATCAAAGAGTTGTAAATTTAATACTGATAACAAGTATTTAATACTCATCCTTCAACACACAGCTCTGAGGAACGTGAAGGAAAAGTGACTGTAGGACAAGCCACATCCTAGGACGGCATCATAGAGGGGAATCTCACAAAACGATAGCCTTGGGGTAATGATTAGGGTTGAGCGACCTTGACCTTTTTAGAGTCGAGCCGTGTTTCGCGAAACCCGACTATCTTAGAAGTCGAGTCGAGTGGAATCGGCCGATTATCGCGAAAAGTCGGGTATCGCCCGAAACACGAAACCCAATGCAAGTCAATGGGGGAGCATAGTCGGCAGTGAGTGGAGGCCAGGAAAACACCTACACTGCCCATTTTAATGGCAAAAACATCCATTCTTGTTAAAGAAGCTTGTCAATCGTAATTTACCTTATAATAATTGGAAGGCATTTGAAATTGGGGGTCATTTGGCTAAAGTTGTGGGGGGTAGGGCTGGTTCAAGTAATTAGTGGGCCCAGTAAATCTGGACCACGTCACGGCAGTGGAGCAGGGAGAGGTAAGTATTTCAACTTTGCAAGTGCTGTGATCCTGAGCAAGCAGGGGGGGCCCACTCGTTGGCATTGGCACTGGCACAGGGCCCCTCAAAGTACAGCGGTGTGTTTGCATGGCGGGGGCGCCTCCCACCGGCAGCAACACTTTTGCGTACTATGAGAGGCCCTGTGCCAGTGACGTCGCCAACTAGTATTCATCCCCCCACCTGATGAAGGAACCTGCACTTTCATCTGCACCTTCCTCTTTGTCCCCGTGTAAGGTGGTATGGTATGCGGGAAGAGGAACCTGACTTTCAGCAGGGTCACAATCTTGCTGTGTAGCGTGCACGGGGAATTTTGCGTTATGGGTCAATGTACCAGCAGACTCATCTATCACTGGCTGGGCAATGGGCAGGATGAGGAGGAAACACAGATATAGGCCCAAAGAATAAAGTTGGCTAAATGCAGTTCAAAATTGGTAACACAGGACTAACCAGGGGGCATTGCAGTGGAGGACAACTGGAATGAGAGGCTGACACAGAGAGTAGGGCCAAATCAGTAAGTAGTCGAAATGCAGTTCAAAATTGGCAACCGTAGTAAACAGGCGGCACAGCTTTGTTCAGTGGAGGAGAACAGCAAGGAGTGGCAGACACCGATAGTAGGCCCCAACCCAACTAGTAGGCCAAATGCAGTCTAACATTAACAACTACTTAACGAGAGCCTGAAAATTGAATTTCAGGACAGGGAACCAGGAGAACAGCAAGGAGTGGCAGACACCGATAGTAGGCCCCAAACCAACTAGTACGCCAAATGCAGTTGTTCCGTTTAACCACAATTTAATGAGAGCCTGAAGATAGAAGTTCAGGAAAGGCAACCTGGAGAACACCTTGGAGTGGAACACACCGTCTCTACACCCCATACCAAATGTGTAGGCCTAATGCAGTGTAGTTTCCAAGAACTACTAAATGAGAGCCGGAGGATCGAAGCTCAGGAAAGGCAACCTGGAGAACACCTTGGAGTGTAACACACCATCTCTCTACACCCCATACCCAATTTGTAGGCCTAATGCAGCGTAGTTTCCAACAACTACTAAACGAGAGCCGGAAGATCGAAGCTCAGGAAAGGCAACCTGGAGAACACCTTGGAGTGGAACACACCATCTCTCTACACCCCATACCCAATTTGTAGGCCTAATGCAGTGTAGTTTCCAAGAACTACTAAACGAGAGCATGAAGATTGAAGCATTGGCGAGGAAACCTGGGGAACACCTTGGAGTGGAACACACCATCTCTCTACACCCCATACCCAATTTGTAGGCCTAATGCAGTGTAGTTTCCAACAACTACTAAACGAGAGCCGGAAGATCGAAGCTCAGGAAAGGCAACCTGGAGAACACCTTGGAGTGGAACACACCATCTCTCTACACCCCATACCCAATTTGTAGGCCTAATGCAGTGTAGTTTCCAAGAACTACTAAACGAGAGCATGAAGATTGAAGCATTGGCGAGGAAACCTGGGGAACACCTTGGAGTGGAACACACCATCTCTCTACACCCCATACCCAATTTGTAGGCCTAATGCAGTGTAGTTTCCAAGAACTACTAAACGAGAGCCGGAAGATCGAAGCTCAGGAAAGGCAACCTGGAGAACACCTTGGAGTGGAACACACCATCTCTCTACACCCCATACCCAATTTGTAGGCCTAATGCAGTGTAGTTTCCAAGAACTACTAAATGAGAGCCGGAAGATCGAAGCTCAGGAAAGGAAACCTGGAGAACACCTTGGAGTGGAACACACCGTCTCTACACCCCATACCAAATGTGTAGGCCTAATGCAGTGTAGTTTCCAAGAACTACTAAATGAGAGCCGGAGGATCGAAGCTCAGGAAAGGCAACCTGGAGAACACCTTGGAGTGGAACACACCATCTCTCTACACCCCATACCCAATTTGTAGGCCTAATGCAGTGTAGTTTCCAACAAGTACTAAACGAGAGCCGGAAGATCGAAGCTCAGGAAAGGAAACCTGGAGAACACCTTGGAGTGGAACACACCATCTCTCTACACCCCATACCCAATTTGTAGGCCTAATGCAGTGTAGTTTCCAAGAACTACTAAACGAGAGCCGGAAAATCGAAGCTCAGGAAAGGCAACCTGGAGAACACCTTGGAGTGGAACACACCATCTCTCTACACCCCATACCCAATTTGTAGGCCTAATGCAGTGTAGTTTCCAACAACTACTAAACGAGAGCATTAAGATCGAGGCAATGGCGAGGAAACCTGGGGAACACCTTGGAGTGGAACACACCATCTCTCTACACCCCATACCCAATTTGTAGGCCTAATGCAGCGTAGTTTCAAACAACTACTAAACGAGAGCATTAAGATCGAAGCAATGGCGAGGAAACCTGGGGAACACCTTGGAGTGGAACACACCATCTCTCTACACCCCATACCCAATTTTTAGGCCTAATGCAGCGTAGTTTCAAACAACTACTAAACGAGAGCCGGAAGATCGAAGCTCAGGAAAGGCAACCTGGAGAACACCTTGGAGTGGAACACACCATCTCTCTACACCACATACCCAATTTGTAGGCCTAACGCAGTGTAGTTTCCAAGAACTACTAAACGAGAGCCGGAAAATCGAAGCTCAGGAAAGGCAACCTGGAGAACACCTTGGAGTGGAACACACCATCTCTCTACACCCCATACCCAATTTGTAGGCCTAATGCAGTGTAGTTTCCAACAACTACTAAACGAGAGCCGGAAGATCGAAGCTCAGGAAAGGCAACCTGGAGAACACCTTGGAGTGGAACACACCATCTCTCTACACCCCATACCCAATTTGTAGGCCTAATGCAGTGTAGTTTCCAACAACAACTAAACGAGAGCATTAAGATTGAAGCAATGGCGAGGAAACCTGGGGAACACCTTGGAGTGGAACACACCATCTCTCTACACCCCATACCCAATTTGTAGGCCTAATGCAGCGTAGTTTCAAACAACTACTAAACGAGAGCCGGAAGATCGAAGCTCAGGAAAGGCAACCTGGAGAACACCTTGGAGTGGAACACACCATCTCTCCACACCCCATACCCAATTTGTAGGCCTAATGCAGTGTAGTTTCCAACAACTACTAAACGAGAGCATTAAGATCGAAGCAATGGCGAGGAAACCTGGGGCACACCTTGGGGAGGCAGACACCGTTAGTAGGCCCTACCAAAGTTGTACCCCCAATGCAGTTTTAAAATTCCTAGAGGCTGAAAACAAGACTATTGACGCTCAGCTTTTTTCAAAGGAACACAGCTGAATTGAGTAGCGCAGACAGACACAGGTAGTAGGACTTAACCCAAAAATGTGGCTCACTGCAGCTTAAAAAAGTTACAGGGGTACACAAGCAGCAGTGCTCTGGGCAGTGGAGGACAATTTCAATAGTGGACCGCAGACAGACTTTGTACGCCTACTATTAAAAAAAGGATGCTCTATGCAATTAAAAATAGGTTCCAGGGGTCCACGGGCAGCAGTGGTGTGGTCAGTGGACGAGTATTGGAAGGAGGGACCGCAGACAGGCGTAGTAGGCCTAACATAACAAAATTAGGCTGTAGACACTGTAAAATTGGTTCCAGGGGTACACGGGCAGCAGTGGTGTGGTCAGCGGAGGAAAATTGGAATTAGGGACTGCAGACAGACTTTGTAGGCTGTCCCCTGTGGACCATGCATCCAACACATTAACCCAGTGCGCCGTAATGGACACGTAACTTTTTGTGGACATGCCTACTGGTCCATGCGTCTCTTGTCAGGTGCACCTTTCTACTGTTTGATTGCCTGAGTGCTATGACAATGCAGACTTTTTCATGCCGGTGGAGGGCTGGGATGGCTTTTCTCGCAAAAGAAATGTCGACTGGGTAGCTTGAACCGTTGCACAGCGTAGTTCATCTGGGCTTTCTAAATATAAAACAAAGAAAAAAAGGAGGCTACATGCACTTTCAGCTGGGTTCCAGGGGTACACGGCCAGCATTGGTCTGGTCAGTGGAGAACTATTGGAAGGAGTGACCGCAAACAGGCATCGAAGGCCTAAAATAATAACACATGGCTGTAGGCAATTTTAAATTGGTTCCAGGGGTACACGGGCAGCAGTGGTGTGGTCAGTGGAGGCCTAGTGGAAGGAGTGACCGCAGACAGGCATCGAAGGCCTAAAATAATAACACATGGCTGTAGGCAATTTTAAATTGGTTCCAGGGGTACACGGGCAGCAGTGGTGTGGTCAGTGGAGGCCTAGTGGAAGGAGTGACCGCAGACAGGCATCGAAGGCCTAAAATAATAACACATGGCTGTAGGCAATTTTAAATTGGTTCCAGGGGTACACGGGCAGCAGTGGTGTGGTCAGTGGAGGCCTAGTGGAAGGAGTGACCGCAGACAGGCATCGAAGGCCTAAAATAATAACACATGGCTGTAGGCAATTTTAAATTGGTTCCAGGGGTACACGGGCAGCAGTGGTGTGGTCAGTGGAGGCCTAGTGGAAGGAGTGACCGCAGACAGGCATCAAAGGCCTAAAATAATAACACATGGCTGTAGGCAATTTTAAATTGGTTCCAGGGGTACACGGGCAGCAGTGGTGTGGTCAGTGGAGGCCTAGTGGAAGGAGTGACCGCAGACAGGCATCGAAGGCCTAAAATAATAACACATGGCTGTAGGCAATTTTAAATTGGTTCCAGGGGTACACGGGCAGCAGTGGTGTGGTCAGTGGAGGCCTAGTGGAAGGAGTGACCGCAGACAGGCATCGAAGGCCTAAAATAATAACACATGGCTGTAGGCAATTTTAAATTGGTTCCAGGGGTACACGGGCAGCAGTGGTGTGGTCAGTGGAGGCCTAGTGGAAGGAGTGACCGCAGACAGGCATCGAAGGCCTAAAATAATAACACATGGCTGTAGGCAATTTTAAATTGGTTCCAGGGGTACACGGGCAGCAGTGGTGTGGTCAGTGGAGGCATAGTGGAAGGAGTGACCGCAGACAGGCATCGAAGGCCTAAAATAATAACACATGGCTGTAGGCAATTTTAAATTGGTTCCAGGGGTACACGGGCAGCAGTGGTGTGGTCAGTGGAGGCCTAGTGGAAGGAGTGACCGCAGACAGGCATCGAAGGCCTAAAATAATAACACATGGCTGTAGGCAATTTTAAATTGGTTCCAAGGGTACACGGGCAGCAGTGGTGTGGTCAGTGGAGGCCTAGTGGAAGGAGTGACCGCAGACAGGCATCGAAGGCCTAAAATAATAACACATGGCTGTAGGCAATTTTAAATTGGTTTCAGGAATACACGGGCAGCAGTGGTGTGGTCAGTGGAGGCCTAGTGGAAGGAGTGACCGCAGACAGGCATCGAAGGCCTAAAATAATAACACATGGCTGTAGGCAATTTTAAATTGGTTCCAGGGGTACACGGGCAGCAGTGGTGTGGTCAGTGGAGGCATAGTGGAAGGAGTGACCGCAGACAGGCTTCGAAGGCCTAACATAACAAAAATGTCAATACAATGGTATTGTCAGTGGCAGGCATTGAAGGATGTCAGCTCATAGACTAAACATTGGTGGAGCTGTGAGATAATTTTGCAAGTGGTAGAGCACTGTTTGAGCTGGGGGGGGAACTGTCTTGTGGCCGGCGGTACAGGCCCAGGGCCCCTCATATTACAACGGTGTGTCTGACGTTGGGTGCGCACCACCACCGCCAGAGACACTTTATTGTACTAGGAGGGACCCAGTGGCAGTGCCGTCGACCAAAAGCGGGCACACCCACGTCTTCAGACAAACAGCACTCTCACGGGTGCTGTCGCCAAGTGTCGATACCATGGCCCCGTGTGGGGAGTTTGGCCATTTAGTGAGGTGTAAACATGTCGTATGCTGGACAATCAGGTGCAGAAAATTACGAGATTGGAAAAGGCATTCAGAATAGTCCACAGGCAAGACCTTTTCATAGGAAAGCTAGGTGTCAGCTGGGCAAGGTGGGGCAAAAGATTTCGAAATCCAGTTGTGGTTCATTTTAATGAAGGTTAGATCATCTACATTTTGGGTAGCCAGACGAGTCCTTTTTTCTGTTAGTATTGAACCTGCAGCACTGAATACTCTTTCTGATAGGACACTAGCTGCTGGGCAAGCAAGCTCCTGCAATGCATATTCTGCCAATTCTGGCCAGGTGTCTAATTTTGATGCCCAGTAATCAAATGGGAATGACGGTTGAGGGAGAACATCGATAAGGGATGAAAAATAGTTTGTAACCATACTGGACAAATGTTGTCTCCTGTCACTTTGAATTGATGCTGCAGTACCTGTCCTGTCTGCGGGCATAGCAAAATCACTCCACAACCTGGTCAGAAACCCCCTCTGGCCAACGCCACTTCTGATTTCTGCCCCTCTAACTCCTCTGGTCTGCTGGCCCCTGCAGCTCGTGTGAGAACGATCACGGGCGCTGTGTGCAGGGAATGCCAGAAGCAAACGGTCAACAAGAGTTGATTGTTTGGTTGCTAATATTAGTTCCAAGTTCTCATGTGGCATTATATTTTGCAATTTGCCTTTATAGCGAGGATCAAGGAGGCAGGCCAACCAGTAATCGTCATCGTTCATCATTTTAGTTATGCGTGTGTCCCTTTTGAGGATACGTAAGGCATAATCCGCCATGTGGGCCAAAGTTCCAGTTCTCAAATCTGCGGTTGTGCTTGGTTGAGGGGCAGTTTCAGGCAAATCCACGTCACTTGTGTCCCTCCAAAAACCAGAACCCGGCCTTGCCGCGCCACCAATTTCCAGTGGCCCCGGAAAAGCTTCCTCATTAAAAATATAATCATCCCCATCATCCTCCTCGTCCTCCTCCTCCTCTTCGCCCGCTAACTCGTCCTGTACACTGCCCTGGCCAGACAATGGCTGACTGTCATCAAGGCTTTCCTCTTCCTCAGCTGCAGACGCCTGATCCTTTATGTGCGTCAAACTTTGCATCAGCAGACGCATTAGGGGGATGCTCATGCTTATTATGGCGTTGTCTGCACTAACCAGCCGTGTGCATTCCTCAAAACACTGAAGGACTTGACACATGTCTTGATTCTTCGACCACTGCACACCTGACAACTCCATGTCTGCCATCCTACTGCCTGCCCGTGTATGTGTATCCTCCCACAAAAACATAACAGCCCGCCTCTGTTCGCACAGTCTCTGAAGCATGTCCTTCCGGGTCCTGCAGGGAAGGTGGCTTGTGAGTTCCTGCTGAGAGGAGGCGCCGGCATGCCTCCTTCCCTGCCTGTCAGATCCTGATTTGATACTCTGTTGTGAATTCTGTGGCTGAGTTCACTTCTGTGGTCACAAGTGGTATTGCAGTCTCTGGGCTTCCTCCCTCAGGTGTTTTGGTGAGCTCGTTGGCTGCCTTGCTATTTAGCTCCACCTGAGTCTGTCTTCCTTGCTCCTTGTCAATGTTCCAGTGTTGGATCTGAGCTACTGCATCTTTCCTTAGGCCTGCTGCTCTGCTAGATAAGTGCTTCTAGTTTGTTTTCTGTTTTTTCTGTCCAGCTTGCTATTAACTTTTGCTGGAAGCTCTGAGAAGCAAAGGGGTGCACCGCCGTGCTGTTAGTTCGGCACAGTGGGTCTTTTTGCCCCTTTGCGTGGTTTTCGTTTTAGGGTTTTTTGTAGACTGCATAGTTCTCTTTGCTATCCTCGCTCTGTCTAGAATATCGGGCCTCACTTTGCTGAATCTATTTCATTCCTACGTTTGTCTTTTCATCTTGCTAACAGTCATTATATGTGGGGGGCTGCCTATTCCTTTGGGGTATTTCTCTGAGGTAAGTCAGGCTTGTATTTCTATCTTCAGGCTAGTCAGCTCCTCAGGCAGTGCCGAGTTGCATAGGTAGTGATAGGCGCAATCCACTGCTGCTTATAGTTGTGTGAGGATAGATCAGGTACTGCAGTCTACAGAGATTCCACGTCTCAGAGCTCGTCCTATTGTTTTTGGTTATTGCCAGATCTCTGTATGTGCGCTGATTACTGCACGCTGTGTTGCCTGATTGCCAGCCATAACAATACTCGTCAGTGCAGAGTGTCAGATCAGCGATCCTGGGACAATATAAAAAAGTAAAAAAGTAAATATTGTAAAGTGTAAAAATATATTTTTTTAAATCCCTAAATAAAACATCGCATAGCACTCGGACCAGTATTCATCTATGGGGCAGCTCCCATCAGCATTTTTTGCTCAGCAATTTTCAACGCATGAGTGAAATCGAAGCATGCTGCGATTGTCACCCACACTAGGCCGAGTCTCGGCGCAATCGCACCCATATTAGTCTATGGGTGCACGTGAGACAACACACATCACTCCGATATCATCCGAGTGATGTGCAACATATGCTGACCCCGGCAATGGAGGAGATGGAGAAATTCATTTCTCCGCCTCCTCCGCAGCTGTGCTCTGATTCTCTCTGTGCGAGAGGCTCGGAGCACAGACACATGACACTCGGCTCCTGCTCTGCTGCGAGCAGGAGCTGAGGGTCATTAGTATATCGCATCCGATGCCATATGCTCGTCTGACCCCAAGTGTATGGCAAGCAAGCAAGTCTGGGTCCAATCACTTGTCACTAGTGTCTATTTATAATGGGATGAATTATTTGAAATATTACTAACCTATTAGGGTATATGCACACATTGAGTATTTGAAGCAGATTTTTCTGCCCCCAAAACCAGAGCGTTCTCAGGAAAAATGCTGGGAAAAATACATGTGTTTTTGACTAATTTTTACATGCAGTTCTTTCACATTCATTTGAATGGGTGGAAAATGCTGCCAAAATGCTGATAGAACTGACACCCTGCAGATTTGAAAAAAAAGCTTTAAAGGTTCAAATCCACAAGGAAAAAATAAGTAGTGTGTGCATGAGATTTCAGAAATCTCTTTCACAGTGCTGGTACTGTTAAGTGCAGCATTTTTTATCCTTAAAAATGAGCATAAAACAATGAGGGGAAAACGCAGCATGTGAACAAGCTCTTAGTCCTTACTGATAATATCTAATCATATGCCAAATGTGTGCAACAGTAAGAAAGTTTACAATGCAAAAAAAAAATAATGACCTGCACATCTCCTGTATAACCAAAGAACAAGCTTTAAGATGGACCCGAGGAACTAGCGTCTGACACTGCATACAGAAGTTTAGAACGCGATGTGGGAAACTTGGACCGATTGGGTCTATTACATATTTAACATTGGGATCATGATCTTTCCCTAAACTTATTGAATATTTGTCATACTTAACAAGAATAACAGACATTAGGAATTTGCTGCTTTAAAAAGCATAAAAACAAAAACATACCTCGACCGGAACTGCGCTACTCACTACAGACCTGTCTCTAATCGCCCTTTCATTTCTAAACTTATGGAACGTTTGTCCCACTCCCATCTAATCTGCTATCTCTCAAATAATGCTCCTCTTGGCTCTTTACTATCTCTTCCGATTTACCCTCTTTACATTCTACTGAAACTGCCCTCACTAAAGTGTCTAATGATCTACTAACAGCTAAACCTAATGGCCACTGCTCCCTGCTGATTCTCCTGGATCTGTCTGCTGCATTCAACCCTGTGGATCACCACTTCCTCCTCACTATGTTCCGCATCGGGCTCAAGGATACTGCTCTCTCCTGGTTCTCCTCCTACCTCTATGACTGCTCCTTCACTTTGTTTGCTGGTTCTTCTTCCCTTCCAAGATTCAAGATTCAAAGAAGCTTTATTGGCAGGACCAAATACATATCAGTTTTGCCAAAGCAAGTGTATAATGGCAATAGGGATAGGGACTGTGGGGATGTTGGGTAGGAGCTGTAGGGAAGGTGGATGGGGGCAGATCCATTGTGGGGGCTATAGTCCATGGCATAGGGGAGGTGGATGGGGCAGATCCATTGTGGGGGCTATAGTCCATGGCATAGAGGAGGTGGATGGGGGCAGATCCATTGTGGGGGCTATAGTCCATGGCATCATAGTTCTTTCTCGCAGTCTATGACATTCGCTCACATACCGCGCTGCTATCTCTACTGCTCTCTCTTCTTCTCCCAGCAGGATATATGTTTTCTCTTCCTCCTTCATGGTGATGAAGTCCGGGAAGAGATGTGAGAGTCTCCTGAAGTGAGTGTCTCTCACTGCTGAGTATTTTGAGCAGTGTAGCAGGAAGTTGGTTTCGTCCTCTATGGCCTTCTGGTCACAGTGTTGGCACAGTCTTTCCTCCCTGGGCTTGTAGGTCTGCCTGTGTCGGCCACATTCGATGGCCAGACTGTGGGCACTGAGTCTATGTCGGCTCAGGATCTTGCGATCTCTGGGGTCCGGGAGTTTCTCCAGATATGGGGCCAGTCTGTAGTCTCTCTGTAGGCTCCGGTACATGGTCAGTTTCTGTGAGCTGATGATATCATTCTTCCAGTCATTGACATACCTCTCCTGGCCTTCGTCTGCCTGATTCCGGCTTTTGTCAGGTTGTTGTGATTGGTGTTCTGGTCCGTTTGGGTTTGGCTGGGTTGTTCCGAGGGTTCTGGTTTTTCTGTTTCACCTACATGTATTAGGGCTTTATGGTGATGGGAAGCTTGGATTGCTCCTATGCAGGTGAGCCCGGAATGACAGCGCTCTCTTTAGAACTGTTAGGTGTAGAGGGAATCTGCCCAGCTCGGCCCGACAAGCACTGTTGGAGGTGCTCCGATGGACCTGGAGAAGGTGCTTGCAGAATTCCAGGTGGAATATTTCTGTTGGACTGGAATCCCACTTTGACCAGTCTGGGTAGGTGTGAGGACCCCAGACTTCGCTGCCATACAGGAGGATTGGGGCGATGATGGAGTTGAAGATTTTTAGCCAGACCCTCACTGGTGGCTTAAGATGGTAGAGTGTCCTTCGGATGGCATAGAAGGTTTTGCAGGCCTTGTCTTTCAGGGTCTCTATGGCTTGTTTGAAGCTCCCTGACCGGTGAATCTCTAGGCCCAGGTAGGTATATTTGTCCGTTCCTGTGAGGTCGCAGTTGTTGAGGACGAATGATGGGTGTTGGTCTGATCTTCTCTTTCTCCTCTGGAACACCATGGTGTTGGTTTTCTTTAGGTTGACCGATAGAGCCCAGGTGGAGCTGAATTTCTCTAGGATTTTCAGGTTGTCCTGGAGGCCTTTCTCCCCTTACTGTCAGGGTTCCTCAGAGATCAGTCCTAGGCCCCCAGCACTTCTCCCTACTTACTACCCCTATTGGACAAACTTTCAGTAGGTTTGGTATGCAGTACCATGTATATGCTGATGATGCCCAATTATACACATAGTCTCCTGACATCACAGAGACAGGCTTCAGAAAAAAGGTCTGAGACACCAACTTGGTGAACTGCAGATAATCCACTAGCTATAGTTAATTCATTAAAAGGAAACCACTGCTGACAGCTCACCTATGTATATCTGTTCCAACTAAAGGCTGTATAAGTTTTGTGACTCCTCGTGAAGAGCACAACTAAGCTTGTGCACTTCTGGGGATTATAACCATGGTACTGTGTCCCTCTCTGAATGTTTAACTGGTAAGATCATATGCCTCTTCATGAATGATGCCTTGCTTGTGTAATCACTATTAATTCCATCAACTGGTAAGTACTAAGGAAATCTTGAAAACATGATCTGTTGGTGGTTCTTGAGGCCTGGAGTTGGGCTCAAGGATACTGCTCTCTCCTGGTTCTCCTCCTACCTCTATGACCTTTTCACTTTGTTTGCTGGTTCCTCTTCCCTTCCACTTACTGGCGGGGTTCCTCAGAGATCAGTCCTAGGCCACCAGCTCTTCTCCCTACATACTGTCCATATTGGACAAACTATCAGTAGGTTCGGTTTCCAGTACCATGTATATGCTGATGATGTCCAATTATACACATCATCTCCTGACATCACCTCTACATTACTATAAAATACCAGTGATTGCCTTTCCACTGTCTCTAACATTATGGGCTCAATTTATCTAAAACTGAACTCCTTGTGTTTCCTCCCTCTACTAACCTTCCCCAACCCAATATTGCCATTTCCGTGTGTGGTTCTACCATGACTCCCCTGGCATGCCTGCCGTCTTCAGGTTATATTTGCCTCAGATTTTCCTACACTCTCTACATCCGATCACTTGCTTGCTCATATCACCTACACCTCAAAAATCTCTAGAATGTAACCTTTGCAAAAACTCTTACTGTAGCTCTCATTCATTCTCGTCTGGGCAACTGCAACTCTCTACTAATCGGTCTCCCTCTTACTCAACTCTCTTCTCTCAAATCCATTCGGAATGCAGCAGCCTGGATCATTTTCCTCTCCAACATCAATGCCTCTACTCTATGCCAGCCATTGCACTGGTTGCCCATCCGTTGCAGAGTCAAGTATAAATTTATCAGTGCTAGATGAATATGCACAAGCGCCACCCACGTTTAGAATGGCGCTAGTGCAAAATTTAAAACAGTAAGTAGCTACAGAAACCAGAGGTATACATTTAAATCCAAATGACCTAAGCACCAGGCTTGGTCACATTCCGTACCAGTACAAAAGACCACAGTACCAACCCATACAAGAATAAATGATTGGCACAAGGAATGTAAAATTAACACATTTTATTCATTAATCATTAATTAAACATACATCATAATTACCTAGGCACCTCAAACAACAACTAGACGCCACTAGGCATAGGGCACAAATAACCACAACTACTATATTATAACTAGTAGGAAATAAACTCATACAGTATAGTATAACCTAACATAAACACGGTACCTCCCTATGTCATACCTAGTTTAAGCCACTGGCACACGCCTAAGTGGCAAAACAAACCGAGGGAAATTATCCATGTGCTTAGTAGGATACCTACATAGTATAAAAGTACTTCAAGTGAAGGTATATTACCTATATAGTGCCCACGTCCTAATGCGCGGCCCACCCCGACGCGCGTTTTGCCAGTTCTTCTTCCGGGGGCGTGTAGAAGAAGAACTGGCGAAACGCGCGTCGGGGTGGGCCGCGCATTAGGACGTGGGCACTATATAGGTAATATACCTTCACTTGAAGTAATTTTATACTATGTAGGTATCCTACTAAGCACATGGATAATTTCCCTCGGTTTGTTTTGCCACTTAGGCGTGTGCCAGTGGCTTAAACTAGGTATGACATAGGGAGGTACCGTGTTTATGTTAGGTTATACTATACTGTATGAGTTTATTTCCTACTAGTTATAATATAGTAGTTGTGGTTATTTGTGCCCTATGCCTAGTGGCGTCTAGTTGTTGTTTGAGGTGCCTAAGTAATTATGATGTATGTTTAATTAATGATTAATGAATAAAATGTGTTAATTTTACATTCCTTGTGCCAATCATTTAGAAATCAGAGGTAGCAGAGAGGCAGTGGCATAGAGGAATACCCTACCTACAGTCCTGCCTTACTGTCCTGTCCCAATGCACGAAGAGTTTATTACACCCAAATGTCTAATGATATAATTAAACAACCAGGCTGCCGATTTCTACACAGAAGGTACCTATTAAATCAGGATAACAGCTCCTTTGTGCCCATTTTTTTAGTTTAACATGGATAATCCTTTTGATAGGTTCTCTTTAAAGCATTCATGATTTATTTTAAAGCTGAAGAAACGTGTACAGATTATTTTGACCGTAATCATCATTTTATACTTTACAGTGAATGCAGTTGATGTCTTATTATCCCAATTATGGGCTATAAACGTGTATCACCTATAATCATGATAATTTAAGTTTTCCAGTGTGTCAGTAAAAAATATTGTTTGTAGTGGATTATTCGATAAGCTGGGGTAGGGAAATAAAAAGTCAAGATGTCAACTCTTTATTTTACTGATCATGATGACCATCAGGTCAGAGAACTAAGTTTCTCTGCAAAATAGGGTGAGAGCGGCTTCAGAAAAAATGTCTGAGACACCAACTTGGTGAACCTCAGATAATCCTTTATCTAAAATTAATTCATTAAAAGGAAACCACTGCTGACAGCTCACTCATCTATGTATGTTGTTCCAACTAAACGCTGTACAAGTTTTGCACCTCTTCGTGAATAGCATAACTAAGCTTGTGCACTTCTGGAGGGTATAACCATGATACTGTGTGCCTCTCTGAATGTGTAACTGGTAAGATTCATGAGTGACCCTTTACTTTTGTAATCGCTAATAATTCCATCAACTGGTAAGTACTAAGGAAATCTTGAAAACATGACCTGTTGGCAGCTCTTGAGGCCTTGAGTTAGAGAACACTGACTTAGATCATGTGCCTCTGTACAGAAATGTAACAAAGGACCAAAAGTATTTTGGGTTCCAAAAGGTTCCTCCTTTGGTTCTTTCCAGGTTAATTGCATGCAGTGCCCAGCTAGTACTACAACCCCATGGTTTAGCAAGCTTCTGCTCTCTCAGCACTATCATAGTCCCTGCATGGCTTCTGTCGTAAACCCCCCAAAGTACCCAGTGATTGATACTTACATATTCTGAGACTATTAAAAGTTTATTTTGTTTCACATTTGTATATATTAGTTTCCTAAATATCTACCAATTCTAATAAAAGCGCTCTTTTATGAAACGTCAAGATGTTTATAATCTTTGGAACTGAGAACTTGTTCTGTCAAATCTGAAAAATCCTCCTGTCAGCTCAAAGGTTCTTTAAGGTATTTTATTTCTGTGACCTAAGTATAACCCCAATGTATGAAAATTGTCATCTAATGTTGCAAAATCATTGGGTGTGTATGTGTTTGGATTCACATCTACCCCTCCTTTTCCCTGGAGGCCATAGGTGGAGTTGTGTATTGATGCAAGGAGGAGACAGGCTACTCCTTCAGGAACTTTGTGTCTACCTGTTCATTATTTATATCCGTGCTTAACCCTTATATCAAATGACACAGAGGTGTCATAACAATTAGCTTGAGCTACATATTTCAGCACATTTTTGTTGGACAACACCCTTTCTTTTTAATCAAACCATAAAGTCGATGGCAATAGATTTACATGTTCACAAGTTACAGGGCAAAAGTCACAGGGCACTTAAAAAGATATATAACGATATCATAAATGTATAAAACTATAAGTTAATGTAATTTAACCTTTGCTGATGGACATTAATATATGTATCTATATACAGTTTATATATTTATATGTATGTACAGCATATATATACAGTATCTATCTATATATATCTATAGATAAATATACAGTGGTGTGAAAAAGTGTTTGCCCCCTTCGTGATTTCCTATCCTTTTGCATGTTTTTCACACTTAAATGTTTCAGATCACCAAATTTAAATATTAGACAAAAATAACACAAGTAATCACAAAATGCAGTTTTTAAATGAAGATCTTTATTATTCAGGGGAAAAAATTCAAATCTTCGTGGCCCTGTATGAAAAAGTGATTGACCCCTAAACCTAATAACGTGTTGGGCCACCATTAGCAGCAACAACTGCGTTTTTGATAACTGGCAATGAGTCTTATACAATGCTCTTGAGGTATTTTGTCCCAGTCATCTATGCAGAATTGTTGTAGTTCAGCCCCACTGGAGGGTTTCCGAGCATGAACCGCCTTTATAATGTCATGCCAGAGCATCTCAATCGGTTTAAAGGGAACCTGTCACCCCGTTTTTTGAGATTGAGCTATAAATACTGTTAAATAGGGCCTGCGCTGTGTGTTCCTATAGTGTATGTAGTGTACCCCGATTCCCCATGTATGCTGAGAAATAACTTACCAAAGTCGCCGTTTTCGCCTGTCAATCAGGCTGGTCAGGTCGGGAGGGCGTGGTGACATCGGTGGTTCTTCCTCAGCTTTACGTTGGTGGCGTAGTGGCGTAGTGGTGAAGACACAGCGCGCGATCTGCGCTGTAATCCCTTGCATCGGTGGGGGCGGCCATCTTCCTGGGGCCGCGCGTGCGCAGATCGAGTGCTCTGCTGCACGGGGCTTCAGGAAAATGGCCGCGGGATGCCGCGCGTGCGCATTAGAGATCGCGGCGGCCATTTTCCCAAAGCCGAGATGCAAACTCGGCTTTGGGAAACTGGCCGCCGCGATCTCTAATGCGCACGCGCGGCATCCCGCGGCCATTTTCCTGAAGCCCCGTGCAGCAGAGCACTCGATCTGCGCACGCGCGGCCCCAGGAAGATGGCCGCCCCCACCGATGCAAGGGATTACAGCGCAGATCGCGCGCTGTGTCTTCACCACTACGCCACTACGCCACCAACGTAAAGCTGAGGAAGAACCACCGATGTCACCACGCCCTCCCGACCTGACCAGCCTGATTGACAGGCGAAAACGGCGACTTTGGTAAGTTATTTCTCAGCATACATGGGGAATCGGGGTACACTACATACACTATAGGAACACACAGCGCAGGCCCTATTTAACAGTATTTATAGCTCAATCTCAAAAAACGGGGTGACAGGTTCCCTTTAATGTCAGGACTTTGACAAGGCCACTCAAAAGTCTTAATTTTGTTTTTCTTAAGCCATTCAGAGGTAGACTTGCTGGTGTGTTTTGGATCACTATCCTGCTGTATAACCCAAATGTGCATCAGCTTATGGTCACGAACAGATGGCCAGACATTCTCCTTCAGGATTTTTTGGTAGAAAGCAGAATTCATGGTTCCATTTTCCACAGCAAGTCTTCCAGGTCATAAAACAGCAAAACAGCCCCAGACCATCACTCTACCACCACAATATTTTACTGCTGGTATGTTGTTCCTTTTCTGAAATGCTGTATTACTTCTACACCAGATGTAATGGGACATACACCTTCCAAAAAGTTCATCTTTTGTCTCGTCAGTCCACAGAGTGTTCTAATAAATGTCTTGGGGATTATCATGATGTGAAGGCTCACTACTGTTCCATGTTTTCTCCATTTTTGGATAATGGCTCTCACAGTGGTTCGCTGGAGTCCCAAATCTTGAGAAATGGCTGTATATCCTTTTACAGACTGATAGATCTAAATTACTTTGTTTCTCATTTGTTCCTGAATTTCTTTGGATCATGGCATGATGTCAAGCTTTTGAGGCTATTTTAGCCTAATTCACTTTGTAAGCATGTCCTATTTAAGCGATTTCATGATTGGGAACAGTTGTGGCAGTAATCAGGCCTGTGCGTGGATAGGGAAATTGAACTCAAAATTGAACTCAACTTTCCTATGATGTGATAAACCACAGTTAAATTAAAAATGTATGTTTTAAGTGGAGGGGCAAGCACTTTTTCACACAGGGTCCTGTAAATTTGGAAACAGGACCACTGTATATATACAGTATATATGCCACCTATTGGTATCCTGTATATATATAGAGAGAGTAGGAGAGAGAGAGATCATTGAGATGTCATATTCTAATACAATTTTTTAAGCTGCTTCATCAAGAGTTGAACAGTAACTTAAATGGTGTCTTCCTATCTCCAGAATCCATCCTTTCCTCAACAGTCAATCTACTAAAATACTTGTGCATGCTCTCATCATCTCCCACCTTGACTACTGCAACATCCTTTTCTGCGGGCTCCCTGCTTACACCTTGCACCTCTCCAGTCCATCCTTAACTCTGCTGCCCGACTAATTCATCTCTCTCCTCGCTACTCCTCTGCTTCCGCCCTCTGCAAATCTCTTCACTGGCTCCCATTCCCTCAGTATATCCAGTTCAAATTACTAATACTGACCTACAAAGCCATCCACAACCTGTCTCCTCCATATATCTCTGAACTAATCTCCCTATATCTTCCCTCATGTGATCTCCGGTCCTCCCAAGACCCCCTTCTCTCCTCCACACTTATTCGCTCCTCATCCAACCGCCTCCAAGACTTCTCCCGAATATCCCCCATCCTCTGGAATTCTTTGCCCCAACACGTCTCACTATCAACCATATTTGGATCCTTCAGACAGAACCTGAAAACCCAGCTCTTCAGGAAAGCCTGCAGTCTGCACTTACTCCGCTGCATCCTCATCACTACCGAAGCTACCGCCTCACCAACACCGGAGCTCCTGCAACCCTCAAGCTCCTGTCTCCTTCCCCATAATCCTGTAGAATGTAAGCCCGTAAGGGCAGGGTCCTCGCCCCTCTGTATCAGTCTGTCATTGTTAGTTTGTTTACTGTAAGTAATTGAATCAATGGTGCTGTATAAATAAATAATAATAATAATACCTCCAATAGGTGGCACCAACCACATAACCATACCATTTACCATAGAGCAGATTACATCTACATGTAGCTGATTTTCTAAAAGGGTATTCTCAAGTTTGGAAGTCATCCCATATCCATGGGATCACTGGGGGGGTGAAGGGGCAAAAGACGGGACCCCACTGATGCTAAGAACTGGTGCTCTTGTAGATTCTTGTGTGAATAGAGCAGTGGTGAATCAAGTGCACTCAGCAATCTCTGGCACTCCCATTAAGAATGATTTGAGAAGTGGTGTACATGATCAACCATCACTCCATTCACTTCAAAGTCCTAGTTCTTGGGATGGGGCTCTTGGAATTGGTGTGTGTGGATAGACCCCCTGCAATAGAGAATATATCTCCTGTCCCATGAGTAGTGGATACCTTTAAAACTTGAGAATACCATTTTAACCCCTTCCCGACCCATGACGCCACGTAGGCGTCATGAAAGTCGGTGCCAATCCGACCCATGACGCCTATGTGGCATCATGGAAAGATCGCGTCCCTGCAGATCGGGTGAAAGGGTTAACTCCCATTTCCCCCGATCTGCAGGGACAGGGGGAGTGGTAGTTTAGCCCAGGGGGGGTGGCTTCACCCCCCCCCCCCCCCCGTGGCTACGATCGCTCTGATTGGCTGTTGAAAGTGAAACTGCCAATCAGAGTGATTTGTAATATTTCACCTATTATAACCGGTGAAATATTACAATCCAGCCATGGCCGATGCTGCAATATCATCGGCCATGGCTGGAAACACTAATGTGCCCCCACCCCACCGATCGCCCCCCCCCCCCAAGCCACCGATCTGTCCGGTACACTGCTCCGGCTCCCCTCCATCCTGTGCTCCGCTCCTCCCGTGCTCTTGTCCGCTCCCCCCGTGGTCCAATCACCCCCCCGTGCTCCAATCACCCCCCCTGCACTCCGATCCACCCCCTCCCGTGCTCCGTTCCACCCCCCATGCTCCGTTCCACCCCCCCGTCCTCCGTTCCACCCCTCCCGCGCTCCGATCCACCCCCCATGCTCCGATCCCCCCCCCCGTGCTCCCTCCCACCCCATCATACTTACCGATCCTGCCGGGGTCCGTCCGTCTTCCCCCTGGGCGCCGCCATCTTCCAAAATGGCGGGCGCATGCGCAGTGCGCCCGCCGAATCTGCCGGCCTGCAGATTCGTTCCAAAGTACATTTTGATCACTGAGATATAATCTATCTCAGTGATCAAAATAAAAAAAATAATAAATGACCCCCCCCCCTTTGTCACCCCCATAGGTAGGGACAATAAAAAATAAAGAATTTTTTTTTTCCCACTAATGTTAGAATAGGGTTAGGGTTAGGGGTAGGGTTAGGGTTAGGGGTAGGGTTAGGGTTAGGGTTAGGGCTAGGGTTAGGGCTAGGGTTAGGGTTAGGAATGTGCACACGTATTCTGGTCCTCTGCGGATAAACCGCTGCGGATTTGTGGCAGATTTACCGCATTTTTTCTGCGCATTTCACTGCGGTTTTACAACTGCGATTTTCTATTGGAGCAGTTGTAAAACCGCTGCGGAATCCGCACAAAGAAGTGACATGCTGCGGAATGTAAACCGCTGCGTTTCCGTGCAGTTTTTCCGCAGCATGTGTACAGCGATTTTTGTTTCCCATAGGTTTACATTGAACTGTAAACTCATGGGAAACTGCTGCGGATCCGCAGCGTTTTCCGCAGTGTGTGCACATACCTTTAGAATTAGGCTATGTGCACACGGTGCGGATTTGGCTGCGGATCCACAGCGGATTGGCCGCTGCGGATTCGCAGCAGTGTTCCGTCAGGTTTACAGTACCATGTAAACCTATGGAAAACCAAATCCGCTGTGCCCATGGTGCGGAAAATACCGCGCGGAAACGCTGCGTTGTATTTTCCGCAGCATGTCAATTCTTTGTGCGGATTCCGCAGCGTTTTACACCTGTTCCTCAATAGAAATCCGCAGGTGAAATCCGCACAAAAAACACTGGAAATCCGCTGAAAATCCGCAGGTAAAACGCAGTGCTGAAAAATCTCACACGAATCCGCAACGTGGGCACATAGCCTTAGGGTTAGGGTTGGAATTAGGGTTGTGGTTAGGGTTGTGATTAGGGTTATGGCTACAGTTGGGATTAGGGTTAGGGGTGTGTTGGGGTTAGTGTTGGAGGTAGAATTGAGGGGTTACCACTGTTTAGGCACATCAGGGGTCTCCAAACGCAGCATGGCGCCACCATTGATTCCAGCCAATCTTGTACTCAAAAAGTCAAATGGTGCTCCCTCACTTCCGAGCCCCGACGTGTGCCCAAACAGTGGTTTACCCCCACATATGGGGTACCAGCATACTCAGGATAAACTGCGCAACAATTACTGGGGTCCAATTTCTCCTGTTACCCTTGTGAAAATAAAAAAATGCTTGCTAAAACATCATTTTTGAGGAAAGAAAAATGATTTTTTTATTTTCACGGCTCTGCGTTGTAAACGTCTGTGAAGCACTTGGGGGTTCAAAGTGCTCACCACATATCTAGATAAGTTCCTTGGGGGGTCTAGTTCCTAAAATGGGGTCACTTGTGGGGGGTTTCTACTGTTTAGGCACACCAGGGGCTCTGCAAACGCAACGTGACGCCCGCAGACCATTCCATCAAAGTCTGCATTTCAAAAGTCACTACTTCACTTCTGAGCCCCGACGTGTGCCCAAACAGTGGTTTACCTCCACACATGGGGTATCAGCGTACTCAGGAGAAACTGGACAACAACTTTTGGGGTCCAATTTCTCCTGTAACCCTTGGGAAAATAAAAAATTCTGGGCTAAATAATTATTTTTGAGGAAAGAAAACGTATTTATTATTTTCACGGCTCTGCATTATAAACTTCTGTGAAGCACTTGGGGGTTCAAAGTGCTCACCACACATCTAGATAAGTTCCTTTCGGGGTCTAGTTTCCAAAATGGGGTCACTTGTGGGGGGTTTCTACTGTTTAGCCACATCAGGGGCTCTGCAAACGCAACGTGACGCCCGCAGAGCATTCCATCAAAGTCTGCATTTCAAAATGTCACTAATTCACTTCCGAGCCCCGGCATGTGCCCAAACAGTAGTTTACCCCCACATATGGGGTATCAGCGTACTCAGGAGAAACTGGACAACAACTTTTGGGGTCAAATTTCTCCTGTTACCCTTGGGAAAATAAAAAATTGCAGACTAAAAGATCATTTTTGAAAAAATATTTTTTTTTTTATTTTCATGGCTCTGCGTTATAAACTTCTGTGACGCACTTGGGGGTTCAAAGTCCTCACCACACATCTAGATTAGTTCCTTTGGGGGTCTAGTTTCCAAAATGGGGTCATTTCTGGGGAATCTCCAATGTTTAGGCACACAGGGGCTCTCCAAACGTGACATGGTGTCCGCTAATGATTGGAGCTAATTTTCCATTTAAAAAGCCAAATGGTGTGCCTTCCCTTCCGAGCCCTGCCGTGTGCCCAAACAGTGGTTTACCCCCACATATGGGGTATCAGCGTACTCAGGACAAACTGGACAACAACATTTGGGGTCCAATTTCTCCTATTACCCTTGGCAAAATAGGAAATTCCAGGCTAAAAAATCATTTTTGAGGAAAGAAAAATTATTTTTTATTTTCATGGCTCTGCGTTATATACTTCTGTGAAGCACCTGGGGGTTTAAAGTGCTCAATATGCATCTAGATAAGTTCCTTGGGGGGTCTAGTTTCCAAAATGGGGTCACTTGTCAGGGAGCTCCAATGTTTAGGCACACAGGGGCTCTCCAAACGCGACATGGTGTCCGCTAACAATTGGAGCTAATTTTCCATTCAAAAAGTCAAATGGCGCTCCTTCCCTTCCGAGCCTTACCATGTGCCCAAACAGTGGTTTACCCCCACATGTGAGGTATTGGTGTACTCAGGAGAAATTGCCCAACAAATTTTAGGATCCATTTTATCCTGTTGCCCATGTGAAAATGAAAAAATTGAGGCTAAAAGAATTTTTTTTGTGAAAAAAAAGTACTTTTTCATTTTTACGGATCAATTTGTGAAGCACCTGGGGGTTCAAAGTGCTCACTATGCATCTAGATAAGTTCCTTGGGGCGTCTAGTTTCCAAAATGCGGTCACTTGTCAGGGAGCTCCAATTTTTAGGCACACGGGGGCTCTCCAAACGTGACATGGTGTCCGCTAAAGAGTGGAGCCAATTTTTCATTCAAAAAGTCAAATGGCGCTCCTTCCCTTCCAAGCCCTGCCGTGCGCCCAAACAGTGGTTTACCCCCACATATGAGGTATCAGCGTACTCAGGACAAATTGGACAACAACTTTCGTGGTTCAGTTTCTCCTTTTACCATTGGGAAAATAAAAAAATTGTTGCTAATAGATAATTTTTGTGACTAAAAAGTTAAATGTTCATTTTTTCCTTCCATGTTGCTTCTGCTGCTGTGAAGCACCTGAAGGGTTAATAAACTTCTTGAATGTGGTTTTGAGTACCTTGAGGGGTGCAGTTTTTAGAATGGTGTCACTTTTGGGTATTTTCAGCCATATAGACCCCTCAAACTGACTTCAAATGTGAGGTGGTCCCTAAAAAAAAATGGTTTTGTAAATTTCGTTGTAAAAATGAGAAATCGCTGGTCAAATTTTAACCCTTATAACTTCCTAGCAAAAAAAAATTTTGTTTCCAAAATTGTGCTGATGTAAAGTAGACATGTGGGAAATGTTATTTATTAACTATTTTGTGTCACATAACTCTCTGGTTTAACAGAATAAAAATTCAAAATGTGAAAATTGCGAAATTTTCAAAATTTTCACCAAATTTCCATTTTTATCACAAATAAACGCAGAATTTATTGACCTAAATTTACCACTAACATGAAGCCCAATATGTCACGAAAAAACAATCTCAGAACCGCTAGGATCCGTTGAAGCATTCCTGAGTTATTACCTCATAAAGGGACAATGGTCAGAATTGCAAAAAACGGCAAGGTCTTTAAGGTCAAAATAGGCTGGGTCATGAAGGGGTTAAGGAGAGTCATACCCCTTCTCCAAAGCTGTTTTTTTTAAATCAATTTAAACCTTATCAGTAGAGATGAGTGAATATTTCAATGTTCGGTTCGGATTACGAATCTGCAATATTCGCCGATTAATTCTTTGAATATTCGCCGAACATAGCCGAACGTCATTCATGTCAATGGGAGGCAAAACCAAACGCATGCACAGCAACTTATAATGACCTTATAAATATATTAAAATGAAGAGGGCCCAATACTGACCCCTGTGGTACCCCACTGCTAACCGCGACCCAGTCCGAGTGTGCTCCATTAATAACCACCCTTTGTTTCCTATCCCTGAGCCAGCTCTTAACCCACTTACACATATTTTCCCCTATCCCCATTATTCTCATTTTATGTATCAACCTTTTGTGTGGCACCGTATCAAAAGCTTTTGAAAAGTCCATATACACTACATCCACTGGGTTCCCTTGGTCCAGTCCGGAACTTACCTCTTCATAGAAATTGATCAGATTAGTCTGACAGGAATGGTCCCTAGTAAACCCATATTGATATTGGGTCATGAGGTTATTCCTCTTCAGATACTCCAGCATAGCAACCCTTAGAATGCCCTCCAGGATTTTACTTAACGCTAGCCAGCTTACTGGCCTATAATTTCCGAGTTCAGTTTTTGTCCCCTTTTTGAATATTGGCACCACATTTGCTATACGCCAGTCCTGTGGTACAGACCCTGTTATTATGGACTCTTTAAAGATTAAAAATAATGGTCTATCAATGACTGTACGTAATTCCTGCAGTACTCGGGGGTGTATCCCATCCAGGCCCGGAGATTTGTCAATTTTAGTGATTTTTAGACGCCGACGTACTTCCTGCTGGGTTAAGCAGGTGACACTTAATGCGGGAATTTTTGTTATCACTGATCATATTGTCTGCCATGGAATTTTCTTGTGTAAATACTGATGGAAAAAAGTCATTTAGCATATTAGCTTTTTCTTCATCCTCATCCACCATTTCACCCAGACTATTTTTAAGGGGGCCAACACTATAATTTTTTAGTTTCTTACGGTTTACGTAGTTAAAGAATATTTTGGGAATATTTTTACTCTCTCTGGCAATGAGTCTCTCTGTTTCAATCTTTGCTGCCCTGATTTGCTTTTTACAGAATTTATTTAATTTTCTGTATTTATTTAATGCCTCCTCACTACCTACTTCCTTTAATTCTCTAAATGCTTTCTTTTCGTCACTTGTTGCGCCCCTTACAGCTCTATTTAGCCATAGTGGTTTCCTCCTATTTCTAGTATGTTTATTCCCATACGGTATATATTGTGCACAGGTCCTATCCAGGATGCTAATAAACGTCTCCCATTTTCTTTGTGTATTTTTATGTCTCAGGATATCGTCCCAGTTAATTGCACCAAGATCATCTCTCATCCGTTGGAAATTTGCCCTCCTGAAGTTTAGTGTCCTTGTAAACCCTCTACTACTCATCTTATTAAAGGATACATGAAAACTTATTATTGTGTGATCACTATTCCCCAAGTGACCCCCTGTTAGGGGTCGAGTTCCCGCTTCTGCACAGGGGGAATCTCGAGCCACTTCCGCTGCGGTCTCCCATTCTTGTCCAGCCGCAGTGGAGCCTGCTCAGCAAGGACGTCGGTCCCAGCCTCTTGCTCATTCTCACTCTGTTCTGAGAGTTAGTGCTGCTTCTCCAGTCTCTGCCATTAAAGTCAGTGCTGGTCAGCAGCGAGCGGACTTCTCTGGGACTAAGTCCTTGTCTGCATGTACTGAGCATGCCCAGCGTAAGGTCTCCCGTTGGAGATCGAGGGTCATGTGCTCAGGCTCTGCAGCACATTCCATTGGTCCTCTTGGCAGGTCCTAGAAGGGCAAAAGTGCTGTGGCCACTTCCTGTGCTGCTGCTATATAAACTGCGCATGACCGCACGGCCATGCGCTAGTATTGTCTAACAATTGCTAATGTGTGTATGTTGTGAGTGCAAGTCGTCCTTGGAAACCCCTACCCTAGTGAATGTCTGTTCGCGGAAGGTGTATGGCTGCTACCTAGCGCCCGACTTAGCCTACAGCACTAAACACACATCTCAGCGTCCTGTAGCTGTGCCTGCCAGTACGGCGCCGTGCGCCTGCCTTGCGCTTTCCATACCCGAGTCTGGGTGGTTAGTGGCGTCCGTTAGTGCGGCATCGCTCGCACTCTTGTGCACTTATATTTCTTTAGGTTCTCTACACACCCAGTTGCGGTGTTACGCCAGCAAGGGTCTAATCGGGCTCCAATCCCTTCTGGGGTTAAGTCCGCTGACCACTTGCTCGCGCACTAGTGCGGTACTGCGGTCCTGTGAATTAACAGGATCGCTTTCTTCACGCTGGGTGAGGTTTAACCCACGCGTGTATCCTTTAGTGTACCGCCATATTGTCCGTCTTGCTAGCTGCAGGGTCTTTTACCTGCACGGTGGACCTCGGACTGCGAACGCACCTAGTTTCTTACCATCTATACTTGGTGCGTTCCGCCAGTCCTTAACATAATACTAGCGCCAAGGTCTGGCTAGTATGGCGGACATTCAGCAATCTTTGCGGTATATCCAGCAGTTGGAGGGTAGGTTGAAGGTTCTCGAGAACTCAACCTCAGCTGTGGATGTTACCGCAGTTGCTGTAAAGGCTGCTGGCGTGGCGGCAGCAACCTTGTCCACTGCCACCCCTGTTCCGACATTATCCCGCCTCCCGTTGCCAGAAAAATTTTCTGGAGATTGCAAAACTTGTAGGGGATTCGTGAGTCAGTGCTCTATCCACCTCGAGCTCCTGGCTGCACGTTTTCCTACAGAGCGGGCTAAGGTGGGATTTATTGTCTCGCTGTTGTCGGACAGGGCGTTGGAGTGGGCTACGCCGCTGTGGGAGCGTGATGATCATGTGGTGCAGAGTGCTCCGTTGTTTCTGGGCACGCTGAAAAAGGTCTTTCTAGGACCTCAACTCACCCATGATACAGCGCTCCAACTACTGGCATTAACTCAGGGTGAGTCCTTGGTCAGCCATTTTTCCGTCCGATTCCGTACTTTAGCTTCCGAGCTGGAGTGGTCGGATAAAGCCCTTATCCCCATATTCTGGAGGGGCCTGGCTGACCATGTTAAGGACGCTCTGGCCACTAGGGAGATTCCTGCCACACTGGAGGAGTTAATATCTATTTCTACTCGTATAGACCTCCGTTTTAACGAGCGGAGGTTGGAACGAGCCCAGTGTAGGCAGAGGTTTCGGCTGGCTCCTACCTTCGCCAAACCTTTCGAATCCCCAGTCCAGGCATCTGAGTCACATGAGACCTTGGAGGTGACACGAGCGGGATCTAAGTCTCAGTCCGCTCGTGCACATAAGGTCCGTCATGTTTGCCAGCAGTCAGGACGTCTTGCCTCCAAGAGTCCTCAGCGGTCGGGGAAACGTCAGCGTCTAGTGGCAGTTGGAGGAGGTACACTAGACACGGCGACGTTTGCCTCAAAGTTGTCCTTCAAGGGGACAATTACCATAGGCCCATCCACTCTTACTGTCGAGCTATGCTTGGATTCTGGGGCAGAGGGTAACTTTATGTCCTCCGCCTTTGCCCAGCGTCACGCAATACCCTTGGTGATGCTCGCCCAGCCAGTGACCGTTCGAGTGGTAAATGGGTCAACACTACCTTCACAGATTACCCACCAAACCATTCCTTTCACGCTATCTGTGTCTCCATCACATCAGGAGATAATCTCCCTATTAGTCATTCCTGAGGGAATTGATGAGGTCCTGTTGGGGATGCCATGGCTTCGCTACCATTCTCCTCATATTGAGTGGTCCTCTGGGAGAATTTTGGGATGGAGTAAATCCTGTGAGGGTAGATGTCAGATGGAGTGCGTTCAGGTTGCTACTACACAGGTACCCGCAGATCTTTCCTCTCTCCCCAAGCACTATTGGTCCCATGCAGACGTGTTCTCCAAAAGAGCTGCAGAGACTCTTCCGCCTCACCGCCCCTATGACTGTCCTATTGACCTCTTGCCTGGTGCTGAGCCTCCCCGGGGTCGAGTCTACCCGTTATCTCTCCCGGAGACGGAGGCAATGTCCCAGTATATTCAGGAGAATCTGGCAAGAGGATTCATTAGGAAGTCAGTGTCACCGGCAGGGGCTGGGTTCTTCTTCGTACAGAAGAAGACTGGAGACTTACGTCCATGCATAGACTACAGGGGTCTTAACGCCATTACCGTTAAGAACAAGTACCCATTACCCCTGATATCTGAGCTCTTTGTTTGTCTACGGGGAGCAAAGTTATTTACAAAGTTAGATCTGCGGGGTGCTTACAACCTGATTCGCATCCGTGAGGGGGATGAATGGAAGACGGCTTTTAACACCAGGGATGGGCACTATGAATATCTAGTGATGCCCTTTGGGCTCTGTAATGCCCCAGCCGTTTTCCAAGACTTTGTGAATGACATCTTTCGGGATATGCTCACCACCTCGGTCGTAGTCTATCTGGATGACATTCTCATCTACTCTCCAGATATAGACTCCCATCGGAGAGATGTTCGCAAAGTCTTCGACCTCTTACGGGCAAACTCCCTCTACGCTAAGTTGGAGAAGTGTGTGTTTGAGCAGGAGTCCTTGCCTTTCCTTGGTTATATCATTTCTGCCCAGGGTTTGGCTATGGATCCTGCCAAGCTACAGGCAGTAATGGACTGGCAGGAACCCCATTCTCTTAAAGCGGTGCAGCGCTTTATGGGGTTCATTAATTACTATCGCCAGTTCATTCCACACTTCTCAACTTTGGTAGCTCCCTTGGTCGCCCTCACCAAGAAGGGAGCAAATCCCAAGTTGTGGTCAGAGGAGGTCTCCAAGGCCTTTCTCTCGATTAAGTCACACTTCGCTAGCGCTCCCATCCTACATCGCCCCGATGTAGATAAACCATTCATCTTGGAGGTGGATGCCTCATCCGTTGGTGCTGGAGCAGTCCTTTTCCAAAAGGATGCTCAAGGTCGGAAGCATCCTTGCTTCTTCTTCTCCAAAACTTTCACACCAGCGGAGAGGAATTATTCCATCGGGGACAGGGAGTTGCTAGCCATGAAGTTGGCTTTTTCAGAGTGGAGACACCTCTTGGAGGGAGCTCGCTTTCCCTTCCAAGTCTTCACTGACCACAAGAACTTGGTGTATATACAGACGGCCCAGCGGCTAAATTCTCGCCAGGCTAGATGGTCCCTGTTTTTCTCCCGGTTCCATTTTACCCTCCATTTTCTCTCCGGGGAGAAGAACGTTCGTGCCGACGCTCTCTCCCGCTCCGTAGTGTCATCTGAGGAGGAGGAGGAGGAGCCTCGGCTTATTGTCCCGCCTGAGAGCTTGAGAACTGTAGCTCCGGTTTCGCTGGAGTCTGTGCCCCCGGGCAAGACTTTTGTGCCAGCTAACTTACGACCGGAGGTTCTCTCTTGGGCTCACTCCTCCAGAGTGGGTGGGCATTTTGGGACCAAGAGGACTTCTGAGCTTTTGGCGAGAACATATTGGTGGCCGCATATGGTCCGAGATGTCAAGGACTATATTCAGGCGTGCGTTTCTTGCGCCCAGAATCGGTCTCCTCGGCAACGGCCTGCTGGGTTGCTTTATCCTCTACCGGTGGCAGACAGGCCCTGGGAGATGGTCGGAATGGACTTTGTGGTGGGCTTACCCAAGTCGCGTGGCTGCTCCATTATTTGGGTTGTCACCGACCATTTCTCTAAGATGGTACATTTGGTACCGCTTCCTCGGTTACCCTCAGCACGGGCCTTGGCGGTGTTGTTCATGAAGCATGTTTTCCGATTGCATGGTATGCCTGATAAGATTGTCAGCGATCGGGGTCCCCAGTTCGCGTCTCGGTTTTGGAGAGAGCTCTGCCGTTTGCTCAGCATAGAGTTAAACCTCTCCTCTGCATATCATCCCGAGACGAATGGGTTGGTGGAGAGAACCAACCAGACTCTGGTGACATATTTGCGACATTTCGTCTCCGCTAGGCAGGATGACTGAGCATCTTTGCTACCTTGGGCGGAATTTGCCTTGAACAACGCCGTAGCCGATTCCACTGGCCAAACTCCTTTTCTCCTTAATTACGGCCAGCATCCGCGTGTTCCTGTGCCCATGCCCGTGTCATCCACCGATTCTAGGGTGGCAGACTGGGCGGTGGAGGCACGGGACATCTGGGACCGCACACAGGATGCCATTCGGGCCTCCAAGGAGAGAATGAGGGTTTCGGCTGATACACACCGGCGTCCCGCTCCGGTCTTTGCTCCCGGCGACTTAGTGTGGCTCTCCGCCCGTAACATCAGGCTGCGAGTTGAGTCCACTAAGTTTGCTCCTCGCTACATTGGCCCGTTTAAAGTTCTGGAACAGGTCAACCCTGTGGTTTACCGTTTGGCCATTCCTCCACGCCTTGGTATCACCGATACCTTTCACGTTTCCCTCTTAAAGCCCGTTCGTTTGTCTCGGTTTTCTGAGTTATCTGCTGGGACATCGGGTTCATCCACGGATGAGTTTGAGGTGAATGCTATTGTGGGAAGCAAGGTGGTACGTGGCAAAAAATTTTATTTGGTGGATTGGAAGGGTCATGGTCCAGAGGATAGAACCTGGGAGCCTGTGGAGCACATTCGGGCTCCGCAGCTCATTGCTGCCTTCGAACGTAGCGAGGCCCAAGGAGGGGGGGGCCCTAGGAGGGGGGTAATGTTAGGGGTCGAGTTCCCGCTTCTGCACAGGGGGAATCTCGAGCCACTTCCGCTGCGGTCTCCCATTCTTGTCCAGCCGCAGTGGAGCCTGCTCAGCAAGGACGTCGGTCCCAGCCTCTTGCTCATTCTCACTCTGTTCTGAGAGTTAGTGCTGCTTCTCCAGTCTCTGCCATTAAAGTCAGTGCTGGTCAGCAGCGAGCGGACTTCTCTGGGACTAAGTCTTTGTCTGCACGTACTGAGCATGCCCAGCGTAAGGTCTCCCGTTGGAGATCGAGGGTCATGTGCTCAGGCTCTGCAGCACATTCCATTGGTCCTCTTGGCAGGTCCTAGAAGGGCAAAAGTGCTGTGGCCACTTCCTGTGCTGCTGCTATATAAACTGCGCATGACCGCACGGCCATGCGCTAGTATTGTCTAACAATTGCTAATGTGTGTATGTTGTGAGTGCAAGTCGTCCTTGGAAACCCCTACCCTAGTGAATGTCTGTTCGCGGAAGGTGTATGGCTGCTACCTAGCGCCCGACTTAGCCTACAGCACTAAACACACATCTCAGCGTCCTGTAGCTGTGCCTGCCAGTACGGCGCCGTGCGCCTGCCTTGCGCTTTCCATACCCGAGTCTGGGTGGTTAGTGGCGTCCGTTAGTGCGGCATCGCTCGCACTCTTGTGCACTTATATTTCTTTAGGTTCTCTACACACCCAGTTGCGGTGTTACGCCAGCAAGGGTCTAATCGGGCTCCAATCCCTTCTGGGGTTAAGTCCGCTGACCACTTGCTCGCGCACTAGTGCGGTACTGCGGTCCTGTGAATTAACAGGATCGCTTTCTTCACGCTGGGTGAGGTTTAACCCATGCGTGTATCCTTTAGTGTACCGCCATATTGTCCGTCTTGCTAGCTGCAGGGTCTTTTACCTGCACGGTGGACCTCGGACTGCGAACGCACCTAGTTTCTTACCATCTATACTTGGTGCGTTCCGCCAGTCCTTAACACCCCCAACCCTTATATTTGATATGCAGTCTGGTCTGTTGGTTAATATTAGGTCTACCAGTGCCCCCCTTCTTGTTGGGTCCTGAACCAGTTGTGAAAGGTAATTGTTTCTCATAGTTGTCAAAAACCGATTACCTTTGCTGCAACTGCAGGTTTCTGTTCCCCAATCTATTTCAGGGTAGTTGAAGTCCCCCATAATAATGACTTCTCCTTGAGTCGCAGCTTCATCTATTTGCTTTATGAGGATATTCTCCGTTGTTTCCATTATTTTTGGGACTTATAACAAACCCCTATCAGTAATTTATAATTTTTCCCCCTCCCCTTATCTCCACCCACAGGGACACTACATTTTCATTAGATTAACCTATATTATCACGCAGGATGGGTTTTAAGGATGATTTTACATATAGACACACCCCTCCCCCTCGATTATCCTTTTGGTCATTTCTGAACAGACTATAGCCCTGCAAGTTAACAGCCAAGTCATGGCTCTCATCCAGCTATGTTTCAGATATCCCCACCATGTCATGTTATGCTCCAACAACATTAACTCTAATTCGTCCATTTTGTTGGCGAGGCTTCTGGCATTAGTGTACATACAATTTATGTATCTCTCTGTACCTCTATTCTTTCTTAAAATATTAATTGTTCTAACCCCACCACCAATGCCACCGCCACCCCCAACTTCCTTATTTGTGCCTAGGTCTCTATCTGCACTATCTTCCCCTCCTATAAATTGAAAACCCTCAACCCCATTCCCTAGTTTAAACACTCCTCCAACCTTCTAGCCATTTTCTCCCGCAGCAGAGCTGCACCTTCCCCATTGGCGTGCTATATCGTTTTAGTCACAGAAGAAAGAATTGTTTGAGTGTGGATGAGGCATGTATGACAAAGAAGATATGCTGCAAACAATTTGAAAGTCAGATGTACCCTACTGTATGACATTAGAAACACAAGAATTCTTTGGTGGCCTCTGGATCAGGCCTATATAACACACTAGATGCTACAAGCTATTTTAATATCAGGTCTCCTACTGTATGACACTAGAAACAGGATTTTTTGGTAGCCTCTGGATCAGGCCTCTATAACACACTAGATGCTGCAAACTATTTTAAAGGCAGCTTCCCTACTGTATGACACTAGGAACAGAATAATTTTTGTGGCCTCTGGATCAGACCTCTATAACACACTAAATGCTGCAAACTATGTGAAAGTCAGGCCTCCTACCGTATGACAATAGGAACAGAAGAAATATTTGTGGCCTCTGGATCCGGCCTCTTTAACACACTAGATCCTACAAACTATTTTAAAGTCAGGCCCCCTACTGTATGACACTAGGAACAGAAGAATTTGTGTGGCCTCTGGCTCAGGCCTCTATAACACACTAGATTCTACAAACTATTTTACAGGCAGGTTCCCTACTGCACTAGGAACAGAAGAATTTTTGAGGTGTCTGGATCAGGCCTCTTTAACATACTAGATTCTACAAACTATTTTAGGCCGGTTTCACATTAGCGTTTACCTGATCTCTGGCAGGCTGCGGTCTTCCTCCGTGAAGCTCCGCCCTCCACCGCACCTCCGCCGCTAGCTCCTCCTGCTTCTGCATGCGGCCCGCATGCGGCCTGCGTACCTATCTTTAACATTAGGTACGCAGGTCATGCGGCTGTATGCGGATGCTGCCGCATGCGTCGTTTTGACGATGTGGCGACCAGCGTAGGATGCAGCCTGTAGCATTTTTTTTTCGCATCATCAAAACGACGCATGCGGCAGTATCCGCATACAGCCACACGACCTGGGTACCTAATGTTAAAGATAGGTACGCAGGCCGCATGCGGGCCGCATGAAGAAGTAGGCGGAGCTAGCGGCGGAGGGGCGGCTGAGGGCAGGGATTCACAGAGGAAGTCCGCAGCCCGCCGCAGATCAGGTAAACGCTAGTGTAAAACTAGCCTTAAAGGCAGGTTCCCTACTACACTAGAAACAGAAGAATTTTGGTTGCCTTTGGATCAGGCCTCTATAACACACTAAATGCTGCAAACTATTTGAAAGTCAGGTGCCCTACTGTTTGACATTAGGAACACCCAACAAAATGACAAAGTGTGATACAATGAGCTGTCTAACTTTTTGCAACTGAAAAATTATAGTTTATTTTTAATGTGCCTTAGGTCTGCAGACAGTTTCATATCACCACAGCACTAAATAACAAGGTGGGATACAGCAGGCTATTTCCATTTAGCTTGTGAAAAAAATTATTTAGAATGCTATACTCGTGCAGGGAGCACAATAGATGCAGTGCACAACACACTTGTTGGACATGTGCCCTGCTGGTTTTGTCCGTGGACCTCAGTAATGGCAAAAGAAACAAAAAGGTGGAAGGTAAATTTAACAGCCACTCTGGACAGTAGCTAGCTACACTATCTGACTGATATACAACCGCCTAGCTAACTACCGTATATACACGAGTATAAGCCGATCAGAGTATAAGCCGAGACCCCTAATTTTGCCACAAAAAACTGGGAAAACTTAATGACTCAAGTATAAGCCTAGGCTGGAAAATGCAGCAGCTACCGGTAAATGTCAAAAATACAAATAGATACCAATAAAAGTAAAATTAATTGAGACATCAGTAGGTTAAGTGTTTTTGAATATCCATATTGAATCAGGAGCCCCATATAATGCTCCATACAGTTTATGACGGGCCAGATAAGATGCTCCATAGTAAAATATATCCCGTATAATGCTGCACAAATGCGGATTATGGCTCCATAAGATGCTCCATGCAGACATTTGCCCCATATAATGCTGCACAAACGTTGATTATGGCCCCATAAGATGCTCTATAAAGATATTTCCCCCCATATAATGCTCCACAAACGTTGATAATGGCCCCATAAGATGCTCCATAAAGATATTTGCCCCATATAAAGCTGCACAAACATTGATTATGCCCCATAAGATGCTCTATGTAGACATTTTCCCCATATAAAGCTGCAGAAACATTGATTATGCCCCATAAGATGCTCCATGTAGACATTTGCCCCCTTTTGTTGCTATAAAAAAAAAATCACATACTCACCTCTCGTCGCTCAGGCCCTCGGCACTTGCTATATTCACCTGCTCCCCGTTCCACCCTCGGCGCCGCTGCGTCTTCCCTGTCCTCTGCACTGACTGTTCAAGCAGAGGGCGGCGCGCACAATAATTGCATCATCGCGCCCTCTGACCTGAGAATCAATGCAGAGGACGGGGAAGACGCAGAGGCGGCCGGCGGCGGTAGAATGGGGAGCAGGTGAATATCGCGTTATACTCACCTGTTCCTGGCTCGGTCCCTGGTTCCCCGGCGCCGGCAGCTTCTTCCTGTAGTGAGCGGTCACATGGTACCGCTCATTATAGTAATGAATATGCGGCTCCACTCCTATGGGTCCATATTCATTGCTGTAATGAGTGGTACCATGTGACCGCTCACTACAGGAAGAAGCTGCTGGTGCCGGGGAACCAGGGGCCGTGCCAGGAGCAGGTGAGTATGATTACGCAGCTGCTGCTCCCCCTCCCCTGCCAACCCCTTGGTATGACTCGAGTATAAGCCGAGAGGGGCAGTTTCAACCTAAAAAAGTGGGCTGAAATTCTCGTCTTATACTCGAGTATATACGGTAGATAAAATCTTGCTGCTAACAAGCCAAACAGCGTCAGGAGTAGCCTCTCTGATGCTGTTACAGTGTCAAAATGGCACAAAAACAAGATATTCGCTCTTTATATGGAGAAGGACATGTGATTTTAGCAGCCAATGACACAAGCCATTGTGTCAGGACATTGTGTTTCATGCGCTCTGATTGGCTAGCTGCAATGTACACTCAAAGTTAGGGGAAAAAATGACTGTTTACAACAACGCCACACCTCTGAGCTCTGCAAACCCCCTCCCCTCATCAAAGACGTGCTAAACGCTCATGATGCACCACCATTATCGTTGCCAAAGTGCTGAAAATACTTTTGTGGCAACGCAAATATTTTCCCGCACTTTTTACTGAATGTTACAGATTTTTTCCGATTTTTATAAATTTTGCTCATGTTTCCGATCACGAATCCGAATGTGCCATATTTGTGCCAAATGTATGTTTTGCGATCATTTTCCAAACAAAAATGCTCATCACTAATTATCAGAGGCTGCAAAGCATCATTACAATAGTCTTCTGTTCATTGTCTTGACTTTGTGGGCATCATAATCCTGATCACACATATACAGTACCCATACATACTGTATCTATAGTTGACCTGTCCAGCCAAAAACCAGTGGGTTTGGCCGACTTTAATCTAATATGTATGAGGGCTATGGCAGTCGCTGTAAGCAAGATGTCCCCTGTGATAGCTTTTGCTTGAGATTATGTTAGATGGTGCTCAGCATAACTGACTACTGACAGATCTGTCACAATATGGGAGCAGAGAATACTGTTTATTGCTCAATGTGTAAACCTCTTAGTTTCAGTAGAAAATTATCACTAACTAAAATTATATTTCTTCTGAAGTAAATGTGACAAGTCACAAGATGGTATGAGATACTATTAAGCCATACAGTAAATTACATTATAAGTTAGTAAATTAATCTTTGGTACCAGGTCTGAACTTCTCTTAAATTCAGGTGGATGCAAGGGCAATTGCACTGGACTAGGGTTGAGCGAAACAGATCGTCAATTTTCAAAAGTCGCCGACTTTTAGCAAAGTCGGGTTTCGTGAAACCCGACCCGATCCCGCTGTGGGATCGGGTCGGCGGTCGGCGATCTTTACTCCAAAGTCGGGTTTCGTTTTTATATATATACTAGCTGAAGAGCCCGACGTTGCCTGGGCATAGTAAATATCTGTGGTTAGTTAGAGCACCTCAATTCTCTTATTTTCCCATCACGCCTCTCATTTTCTCAATCACATCTTTCATTTTCCCCCTCACATCTCTCATTTTCTCCCTCACACCTCTCATTTTCTCCCTCACTCCTCTCATTCCCGCCTAACACTTGTCATTTCGACCTCACATCTGTCATTTTCCGATCACTACACTATTTTCCCTCACTCCTCTCATTTTGCACTCACACCTTTTCATTTTCACCTCACACCTCTCATTTTCACCTCAGTATATACATGTTTGTCATCTCCCTTATATATAGTATACACCTGTATGTCATCTCCTGTATATAGTATATACCTATATGTCATCTCCCCTGTATATAGTATATACCTGCTGTGTGTCATCTCCCCTGTATGTAGTATATACCTGTATGTCATCTCCTCCTATATATAGTATATAACTGTATGTCATCTCCTCCTATATATAGTATATACCTGTATGTCATCTCCTCCTATATATAGTATTTACCTGTATGTCATCTCCTTCTATATATAGTATATACCTGTATGTCATCTCCTCCTGTATATAGTATATACCTGTGTGTCATCTCCCCTGTATATAGTATATATCTGTGTGTCATCTCCTCCTGTATATAGTATATACCTGTATGTCATCTTCTATATATAGCATATACCTGTATGTCATCTCCTCCTGTATATAGTATATACCTGTAGGTAATCTGCTCCTGTATATAGTATATACCTTTGTGTCATCTCCTCCTGTATATAGTATATACCTGTATGTCATCTCCTCCTGTATATAGTATGTACCTGTATGTCATCTCCTCCTCTATATAGTATATACCTGTGTGTCATCTCTCCTGTATATAGTATATATCTGTGTGTCATCTCCCCTGTATACAGTATATACCTGTGTGATCTCCTGTAGTAGACCTCGTTAACACGTTATTTGCTCAGTATTTTTACCTCAGTATTTGTAAGATAAATTGGCAGCCTGATAAATCCCCAGCCAACAGGAAGCCCTCCCCCTGGCAGTATATATTAGCTCCCATATACACATAATAGACAGGTCATGTGACTGACAGCTGCTGTATTTCCTATATGGTACATTTGTTGCTCTTGTAGTTTGTCTGCTTATTAATCTGATTTTTATTTTTGAAGGCTAATACCAGACTTGTGTGTGTTTTAGGGCGAGTTTCGTTTGTCAAGTTGTGTGTGTTGAGTTGTGTGTGGCGACATGCATGTAGCGACTTTTGTGAGATGAGTTTTGTGTGGCAACATGCGTGTAGCAACTTTTTGTGTGTCGAGTTGCATGTGACAGGTTAGTGTAGCAAGTTGTGTGCAGCAAGTTTTGAGCATGGCGAGTTTTGCGCGTGGTGAGTTTTATGTCTGGTGCCTTTTGAGTATGTGCAAGTTTTGTGTGAGGCAACTTTTGCATGTGTTGCAAATTTTGTGCATGTGGCAATTTTTCCGCGTGTGCAAGTTTTGCGTGTGGCGAGTTTTCCATGAGGTGAGTTTTGCACTTGTGGCGAGTTTTGCGTTAGCCTAGTTTTTGCATGTGGCGAGTTTTGCGCGTGGTGAGTTTTGAGCAGCGACTTTTGTGTTTCGACTTTTATGTGGCGAGGTTGGTGTATGTGTGGTGAAATGTGTGATGAGGGTAATATGTGTTCAAGCACGTGGTAGTGTGTGGCGCATTTTATGTGTGTGTTCATATCTCATGTTGGGGCCCCACCTTAGCAACTGATCGGTATATACTCTTTGGCGCCATCGCTCTCATTCTTTAAGTCCCCCTTGTTCACATCTAGCAGCTGTCAATTTGCCTCCAACACTTTTCCTTTCACTTTTCCCCATTATGTAGATAGGGGAAAAATAGTTTGGTGAATTGGAAAGCGCGGGGTTAAAATTTCACCTCACAACGTAGCCTATGACGCTCTCAGGGTCCAGACGTGTGACTGTGAAAAATTTTGTTTCTGTAGCTGCGACGCCTCCAACACTTTTCCTTTCACTTTTTTCCCCATTATGTAGATAGGGGCAAAATTGTTTGGTGAATTGGAAAGCGCGGGGTTAAAATTTCACCTCACAACATAGCCTATGACGCTCTCAGGGTCCAGACGTGTGAGTGTGCAAAATTTTGTTGCTGTAGCTGCGACGCTTCCAACACTTTTCCTTTCACTTTTTTCCCCATTATGTAGATAGGGGCAAAATTGTTTGGTGAATTGGAATGCGCGGGGTTAAAATTTTGCCTGACAACATAGCCTATGACGCTCTCGGGGTCCAGACGTGTGACTGTGCAAAATTTTGTGGCTGTAGCTGCGACGGTGCAGATGCCAATCCCGGACATACATACACACACACATACACACATTCAGCTTTATATATTAGATATATATATATATACTAGCTGAAGAGCCCGGCGTTGCCTGGGCATAGTAAATATCTGTGGTTAGTTATAGCACGTCACTTCTCTTATTTTCCCATCACGCCTCTCATTTTCCCCCTCACATCTCTCATTTTCTCCCTCACACCTCTCATTTTCTCCCTCACTCCTCTCATTCCCCCCTAACTCTTGTCATTTCGACCTCACATCTGTCATTTTCCGATCACTACACTATTTTCCCTCACTCCTCATTTTGCACTCACACCTTTTCATTTTCATCTCACACCTCTCATTTTCACCTCAGTATATACATGTTTGTCATCTCCCTTATATATAGTATACACCTGTATGTCATCTCCTGTATACAGTATATACCTGTATGTCATCGCCCCTGTATATAGTATATACCTGCTGAGTGTCATCTCCCCTGTATATAGTATATACCTGTATGTCATCTCCTCCTATATATAGTATATACCTGTATGTCATCTCCTCCTATATATTGTATATACCTGTATGTCATCTCCTTCTATATAGTATATACCTGTATGTCATCTCCTCCTGTATATAGTATACACCTGTGTGTCATCTCCCCTGTATATAGTATATATCTGTGTGTCATCTCCTCCTGTATATAGTATATACCTGTATGTCATCTTCTATATATAGCATATACCTGTATGTCATCTCCTCCTGTATATAGTATATACCTGTAGGTAATCTGCTCCTGTATATAGTATATACCTGTGTGTCATCTCCTCCTGTATTTAGTATATACCTGTATGTCATCTCCTCCTGTATATAGTATGTACCTGTATGTCATCTTCTCCTCTATATAGTATATACCTGTGTGTTATCTCTCCTGTATATAGTATACTAGCTATTGAACCTGTTCTACGCCCGGGTGGTGAGCATTTATATTGGTATATGGTCTCCATCCTGGTATGTGCTGCTCCATCCAGCGTCCCCATCCTGTCATGTGCTGCTCCATCCTGCATCCCCATCCTGTCATGCGCTGCTCCATCCTGCGTCCCCATCCTGTCATGTGCTGCTCCATCCTGCGTCCCCATCCTGTCATGTGCTGCTCCCATCCTGCGTCCCCATCCTGTGATGCGCTGCTCCCATCCTGAAATGCGCTGCTCCCATCCTGCGTCCCCATCCTGTCATGTGCTGCTCCATCCTGCGTCCCCATCCTGTCATGTGCTGCTCCATCCTGCGTCCCCATCCTGTCATGTGCTGCTCCATCCTGCGTCCCCATCCTGTCATGCGCTGCTCCATCCTGCGCCTCCATTCTGTCATGTGCTGCTCCCATCCTGCGTCCCCATCCTGTCATGCGCTGCTCCATCCTGCGTCCCCATCCTGTCATGCGCTGCTCCCATCCCGCGTCCCCATCCTGTCATGTGCTGCTCCATCCTGCGCCTCCATTCTCTCATATGCTGCTCCCATCCTGCGTCCCCATCCTGTCATGTGCTGCTCCATCCTGCGTCCCCATCCTGTCATGCTCTGCTCCCATCCTGCGTCCCCATCCTGTCATGCGCTGCTCCCATCCTGCGTCCCCATCCTGTCATGCGCTGCTCCCATCCTGCGTCCCCATCCTGTCATGCGCTGCTCCCATCCTGCGTCCCCATCCTGTCATGCGCTGCACCCATCCTGCGTCCCCATCCTTATGTGCTGCTCCATCCTGTGTCCCCATCCTTATGTGCTGCTCCATCCTGCGTCCCCATCCTTATGTGCTGCTCCATCCTGCGTCCCCATCCTTATGTGCTGCTCCATCCTGCGTCCCCATCCTTATGTGCTGCTCCATCCTGCGTCCCCATCCTTATGTGCTGCTCCATCCTGCGTCCCCATCCTTATGTGCTGCTCCATCCTGCGTCCCCATACTGCCTCTGACCCGCTCGGCGCCGAGTGCTGGGGGGCCTGAGCAGGCGGGGACACCGACACGCTGTGGGGGTCAGGTGCCGGTATCGCCGCCAGCTCAGGCCCCCCAGCACTTACTATATTCACCTGTCCTGCGTTCCAGCGCTGGGCACCGCCATCTTCCCGTTCTCCTGGCTGTGACTGTTCAGTCAGAGGGCGGCACCGGCGCGCATTAAGCGCGTCATCGCGCCCTCTGAACTGAAGGTCACTGGCCGAAGACCGGGAAGATGGCGGCGCTCAGCGGTGGAACGGAGGACAGGTGAATATGGCCGATACTCACCCTCCTGGCGGTCCCTGCTTCTCTGTTGGAGATCGCGGTGTGCGTTCAGTGTGAACGCATACCGCGATCTCCCGGGAGCGTCACTCTGTGAGGCCCAGACTGCGCCGGCGCTTGCGCCTGCACAGTCTATAAAGGCTTCGGACAGAGTGACGCTCCCAGCGTTATATTATAGATATCTGTGTGTCATCTCCCCTGTATATAGTATATACCTGTGTGATCTCCTGTATTAGACCTCGTTAACACGTTATTTGCTCAGTATTTTTACCTCAGTATTTGTAAGATAAATTGGCAGCCTGATAAATCCCCAGCCAACAGGAAGCCCTCCCCCTGGCAGTATATATTAGCTCCCATATACACATAATAGACAGGTCATGTGACTGACAGCTGCTGTATTTCCTATATGGTACATTTGTTGCTCTTGTAGTTTGTCTGCTTATTAATCAGATTTTTATTTTTGAAGGCTAATACCAGACTTGTGTGTGTTTTAGGGCAAGTTTCGTTTGTCAAGTTGTGTGTGTTGAGTTGTGTGTGGCGACATGCATATAGCGACTTTTGTGAGATGAGTTTTGTGTGGCAACATGCGTGTAGCAACTTTTTGTGTGTCGAGTTGCATGTAATAGGTTAGTGTAGTAAGTTGTGTGCAGTAAGTTTTGCGCATGACGAGTTTTGCGCGTGGTGAGATTTATGTCTGGTGCCTTTTGAGTATGTGCAAGTTTTGTGTGAGGCAACTTTTGCATGTGTTGCAAATTTTGTGCACGTGGCAATTTTTCCGCGTGTGCAAGTTTTGCGTGTGGCGAGTTTTCCATGAGGTGAGTTTTGCACTTGTGGTGAGTTTTGCGTGAGCCTAGTTTTTGCATGTGGCGAGTTTTGTGCGTGGCGAGTTTTGAGCGGCGACTTTTGTGTTTCGACTTTTATGTGGCGAGGTTGGTGTATGTGTGGTGAAATGTGTGCTGAGGGTGGTATGTGATATGTGTTCAAGCACGTGGTAGTGTGTGGCGCATTTTGTGTGTGTGTTCATATCCCCATGTGTGGTGAGTATCTCATCTCGGGGCCCCACCTTAGCAACTGATCGGTATACACTCTTTTGCGCCATCGCTCTCATTCTTTAAGTCCCCCTTGTTCACATCTGGCAGCTGTCAATTTGCCTCCAACACTTTTCATTTCACTTTTTCCCCATTATGTAAATAGGGGCAAAATTGTTTTGTGAATTGGAAAGCGCGGGGTTAAAATTTCACCTCACAACGTAGCCTATGACGCTCTCAGGTTCCAGACGTGTGACTGTGCAAAATTTTGTTTCTGTAGCTGCGACGCCTCCAACACTTTTCCTTTCACTTTTTTCCCCATTATGTAGATAGGGGCAAAATTGTTTGGTGAATTGGAAAGCGCGGGGTTAAAATTTCACCTCACAACGTAGCCTGTGACGCTCTCAGGGTCCAGACGTGTGACTGTGCAAAATTTTGTGGCTGTAGCTGCGACGGTGCAGATGCCAATCCCGGACATACACACACACACACACACACACACACATTCAGCTTTATATTAGAGATTATATATATATATATATATATATATATATATATATATACACACACAGTTAAGTCCATATATATTTGGACAGAGACAACATTTTTCTAATTTTGGTTATAGACATTACCACAATGAATTTTAAACAAAACAATTCAGATGCAGTTGAAGCTCAGACTTTCAGCTTTCATTTGAGGGTATCCACATTAAAATTGGATGAAGGGTTTAGGAGTTTCAGCTCCATAACATGTGCCACCCTGTTTTTAAAGGGACCAAAAGTAATTGGACAGATTCAATAATTTTAAATGAAATATTCATTTTTAGTACTTGGTTGAAAACCCTTTGCTGGCAATGACTGCCTGAAGTCTTGAACTCATGGACATCACCAGACGCTGTGTTTCCTCCTTTTTGATGCTCTGCCAGGCCTTCACTGCGGTGGTTTTCAGTTGCTGTTTGTTTGTGGGCCTTTCTGTCTGAAGTTTAGTCTTTAACAAGTGAAATGCATGCTCAATTGGGTTGAGATCAGGTGACTGACTTGGCCATTCAAGAATATTCCACTTCTTTGCTTTAATAAACTCCTGGGTTGCTTTGGCTTTATGTTTTGGGTCATTGTCCATCTGTAGTATGAAACGACGACCAATCAGTTTTGCTGCATTTGGCTGGATCTGAGCACACAGTATGTCTCTGAATACCTCAGAATTCATTCGTCTGCTTCTGTCCTGTGTCACATCATCAATAAACACTAGTGACCCACTGCCACTGGCAGCCATGCATGCCCAAGCCATCACACTGCCTCCGCCGTGTTTTACAGATGATGTGGTATGCTTTGGGTCATGAGCTGTACCATGCCTTCACCATACTTTTCTCTTTACATCATTCTGGTAGAGGTTGATGTTGGTTTCATCTGTCCAAAGAATGTTCTTCCAGAACTGTGCTGGCTTTTCTAGATGTTTTTTAGCAAAGTCCAGTCTAGCCTTTTTATTCTTGATGCTTATGAGTGGCTCGCACCGTGCAGTGAACCCTCTGTATTTACTTTCATGCAGTCTTCTCTTTATGGTAGATTTGGATATTGATACGCCGACCTCCTGGAGAGTGTTGTGCACTTGGTTGGCTGTTGTGAACGGGTTTCTCTTCACCATGGAGATTATTCTCCGATCATCCACCACTGTTGTCTTCCGTGGGCGCCCAGGTCTTTTTTGCATTGATGAGTTCACCAGGGTTTCTTTCTTTCTCAGGATGTACCAAACTGTAGATTTTGCAACTCCTAATATTGTAGCAATTTCTCAGATGGGTTTTTTCTGTTTTCATAGCTTAAGGATGGCTTGTTTCACCTTCATGGAGAGCTCCTTTGACCGCATGTTTACTTCACAGCAAAACCATCCAAATGCAAGCACCACACCTCAAATCAACTCCAGGCCTTTTATCTGCTTAATTGAGAATTACATAACAAAGGGATTGCCCACACCTGTCCATGAAATAGCCTTGGAGTCAATTGTCCAATTAATTTTGGTCCCTTTAAAAACAGGGTGGCACATGTTAAGGAGCTGAAACTCCTAAACCCTAGAATCCAATTTTAATGTGGATACCCTCAAATGAAAGCTGAAAGTCCGAACTTCAAATGCATCTGAATTGTTTTGTTTAAAATTCATTGTGGTAATGTCTATAACCAAAATTAGAAAAATATTGTGTCTGTCCAAATATATATGGACCTAACTGTATATATATATATATATATATATATATATATATATATATATATATATATATATATATATATATATATACACATATATATATATGTGTCATAGAGACACATATACAGTGGGGCAAAAAAGTATTTAGTCAGTCAGCAATAGTGCAAGTTCCACCACTTAAAAAGATGAGAGGCGTCTGTAATTTACATCATAGGTAGACCTCAACTATGGGAGACAAACTGAGAAAAAAAAATCCAGAAAATCACATTGTCTGTTTTTTTAACAATTTATTTGCATATTATGGTGGAAAATAAGTATTTGGTCAGAAACAAACAATCAAGATTTCTGGTTCTCACAGACCTGTAACTTCTTCTTTAAGAGTCTCCTCTTTCCTCCACTCATTACCTGTAGTAATGGCACCTGTTTAAACTTGTTATCAGTATAAAAAGACACCTGTGCACACCCTCAAACAGTCTGACTCCAAACTCCACTATGGTGAAGACCAAAGAGCTGTCAAAGGACACCAGAAACAAAATTGTAGCCCTGCACCAGGCTGGGAAGACTGAATCTGCAATAGCCAACCAGCTTGGAGTGAAGAAATCAACAGTGGGAGCAATAATTAGAAAATGGAAAACATACAGTGGGGCAAAAAAGTATTTAGTCAGTCAGCAATAGTGCAAGTTCCACCACTTAAAAAGATGAGAGGCGTCTGTAATTTACATTATAGGCAGACCTCAACTATGGGAGACAAACTGAGAAAAAAAATCCAGAAAATCACATTGTAGGTTTTTTTAACAATTTATTTGCATATTATGATGGAAAATAAGTATTTGGTCAGAAACAAAATTTCATCTCAATACTTTGTAATATATCCTTTGTTGGCAATGACAGAGGTCAAACGTTTTCTGTAAGTCTTCACAAGGTTGCCACACACTGTTGTTGGTATGTTGGCCCATTCCTCCATGCAGATCTCCTCTAGAGCAGTGATGTTTTTGGCTTTTCGCTTGGCAACACGGACTTTCAACTCCCTCCAAAGGTTTTCTATAGGGTTGAGATCTGGAGACTGGCTAGGCCACTCCAGGACCTTGAAATGCTTCTTACGAAGCCACTCCTTCGTTGCCCTGGCGGTGTGCTTTGGATCATTGTCATGTTGAAAGACCCAGCCACGTTTCATCTTCAATGCCCTTGCTGATGGAAGGAGGTTTGCACTCAAAATCTCACGATACATGGCCCCATTCATTCTTTCATGTACCCGGATCAGTCGTCCTGGCCCCTTTGCAGAGAAACAGCCCCAAAGCATGATGTTTCCACCACCATGCTTTACAGTAGGTATGGTGTTTGATGGATGCAACTCAGTATTCTTTTTCCTCCAAACACGACAAGTTGTGTTTCTACCAAACAGTTCCAGTTTGGTTTCATCAGACCATAGGACATTCTCCCAAAACTCCTCTGGATCATCCAAATGCTCTCTAGCAAACTTCAGACGGGCCCGGACATGTACTGGCTTAAGCAGTGGGACACGTCTGGCACTGCAGGATCTGAGTCCATGGTGGCGTAGTGTGTTACTTATGGTAGGCCTTGTTACATTGGTCCCAGCTCTCTGCAGTTCATTCACTAGGTCCCCCCACGTGGTTCTGGGATTTTTGCTCACCGTTCTTGTGATCATTCTGACCCCACGGGGTGGGAATTTGCGTGGAGCCCCAGATCGAGGGAGATTATCAGTGGTCTTGTATGTCTTCCATTTTCTAATTATTGCTCCCACTGTTGATTTCTTCACTCCAAGCTGGTTGGCTATTGCAGATTCAGTTTTCCCAGCCTGGTGCAGGGCTACAATTTTGTTTCTGGTGTCCTTTGACAGCTCTTTGGTCTTCACCATAGTGGAGTTTGGAGTCAGACTGTTTGAGGGTGTGCACAGGTGTCTTTTTATACTGATAACAAGTTTAAACAGGTGCCATTACTACAGGTAATGAGTGGAGGAAAGAGGAGACTCTTAAAGAAGAAGTTACAGGTCTGTGAGAGCCAGAAATCTTGATTGTATGTTTCTGACCAAATACTTATTTTCCACCATGATATGCAAAAAAATTGTTAAAAAAACAGACAATGTGATTTTCTGGATTTTTTTTTCTCATTTTGTCTCCCATAGTTGAGGTCTACCTATGATGTAAATTACAGACGCCTCTCATCTTTTTAAGTGGTGGAACTTGCACTATTGCTGACTGACTAAATACTTTTTTGCCCCACTGTATATATTTATATTTACTTCAGCGCGATAATGTTGAAAAGCCGGTAATTCAATTGCCGGCTTTTCATTTCTCCTGCCTAAACCCGACATGATATGAGACATGGTTTACATACAGTAAACCATGTCATATCCCCCTTTTTTTTGCATATTACACACTACTAATGTTAGTAGTGTGTATGTGCAAAATTTCGGCGCTCTAGCTATTAAATTTCAGGGTTAAATCGCGGAAAAAATTTGCGTGGGTTCCCACGCAATTTTCTCCGCCAGAGTAGTAAAGCCAGTGACTGAGGGCAGATATTAATAGCCTGGAGAGGGTCCACGGTTATTGGCCCCCCCTGGCTAAAAATATCTGCCCCCAGCCACCCCAGAAAAGGCATATCTGGAAGATGCGCCTATTCTGGCACTTGGCCACTCTCTGTTATGACCTGGTGGTTAGGAGCACCCGGAATGACCTGATAGTTAAAAATCATACAGGACGAGCTCTGGGATGTGGGAGCTCTGCAAGCCCTAATCCTATCACACACACTAGAAATAGCCGTGGAGCGCTCCTGACCAGACCTAGGCGCCTCGTCACAGCCTAAGAACTATCTAGCCCTAGAGATAGAAAATAAAGCCTACCTTGCCTCAGAGAAATTCCCCAAAGGTAAAGGAAGCCCCCCACATACATTGACTGTGAGAAAAGATGAAAGTCACAAACGCAGAAATGAGACAGGTTTCAGCAATGGGAGGCCAGACTTACTAAATAGGCAGAGGATAGGAAAGGTAACTTTGCGATCAGCACAAAAACCTACAAAAGACCACGCAGAGTGTGCAAAAAAGAGCTCCGCACCGACTCACGGTGCGGAGGGGCCACTCTGCATCCCAGAGCTTCCAGCTAGCAAGACAAAATCATGAAAACCAGCTGGACAAGAAAATAATGAACAAATAATGACTATCAGGAACTTAGCTTCTGCAGGAGAAGGCAGGTCACCAGAGAGATCCAGGAGCGAACTGAACCAATGCAAAAACATTGACAGCTGGCATGGAGTAACGATCTGAGGGGAGTTAAATAGAGCAGTCAACCAAAGGATAAACCACGTCACCTGTGTAAGGAACCTCAGAAGCAGCAGCTTCACTCACAGCCACCAGAGGGAGCCCATAGACAGAACTCGCCGAAGTACCATTCACGACCACAGGATGGAGTTCGACAACAGAATTCACAACAGTACCCCCCCTTGAGGAGGGGGTCACCGAACCCTCACCAGAGCCCCCAGGCCAATCAGGATGAGCCAAATGAAAGGCAGGAACAAGATTGGCAGCATGAACATCAGAGGCAAAAACCCAGGAATTATCTTCCTGACCATAACCCTTCCACTTGACCAGGTACTGGAGTTTCCGTCTCGAAACACGAGAATCCAAAATCTTCTCCACCACATACTCCAACTCCCCCTCGACCAACACCGGGGCAGGAGGATCAACGGAGGGAACCATAGCAGCCACGTATCTCCGCAACAACGACCTATGGAACACATTATGGATGGCAAAAGAACCTGGAAGATCCAAACGAAATGACACAGGATTAAGAACTTCAGAAATCTTATATGGTCCAATGAAACGAGGCTTAAACTTAGGAGAGGAAACCTTCATAGGAACGTGACAAGATGACAACCAAACCAAATCCCCAACACGAAGTCGGGGACCAACACAACGCCGGCGGTTAGCGAAACGTTGAGCCTTCTCCTGGGACAATGTCAAATTGTCCACCACATGAGTCCAAATCTGCTGCAACCTGTCCACCACCGCATCCACACCAGAACAGTCCGAAGGCTCAACCTGCCCTGAAGAGAAGCGAGGATGGAAACCAGAATTACAGAAAAACGGAGAAACTAAAGTAGCTGAGCTGGCCCGATTATTAAGGGCGAACTCAGCCAAAGGCAAGAAAGACACTCAATCATCCTGATCAGCAGAAACAAAGCATCTCAGATATGTCTTTAAAGTCTGATTAGTTCGTTCGGTTTGGCCATTAGTCTGAGGATGGAAAGCCGAAGAAAAAGACAAATCAATGCCCATCTTAGCGCAAAAGGACCGCCAAAACCTCGAAACAAACTGGGAACCTCTGTCCGAGACGATGTTCTCTGGAATGCCATGCAAACGAACCACATGCTGGAAAAACAATGGCACCAAATCAGAGGAGGAAGGCAGTTTAGATAAGGGTACCAAATGGACCATCTTAGAGAAGCGATCACAAACCACCCAAATGACCGACATCTTTTGAGAAACAGGGAGATCAGAAATAAAATCCATGGAAATATGCGTCCAGGGCCTCTTCGGAATCGGCAAGGGCAAAAGCAACCCACTGGCACGAGAACAGCAGGGCTTAGCCCGAGCACAAATCCCACAGGACTGCACAAAAGAACGCACATCCCGTGACAAAGAAAGCCATCAAAAGGATCTAGCCACTAAATCTCTGGTACCAAAGATTCCAGGATGACCAGCCAATACTGAACAATGAATCTCCGAGATAACTCTACTAGTCCATCTATCAGGGACAAACAGTTTCTCCGTAGGACAACGGTCAGGTCTATCAGCCTGAAACTTTTGCAGCACACGCCACAAATCAGGGGAAATCGCAGACAAAATTACCCCTTCTTTAAGAATACCCGCCGGCTCCGGAACACCCGGAGAGTCAGGCACAAAACTCCTTGACAGGGCGTCAGCCTTCACATTCTTAGATCCCGGAAGGTATGAAACCACAAAATCAAAACGGGAGAAAAAGAGCGACCATCGAGCCTGTCTAGGATTCAACCGTTTGGCAGACTCGAGATAAGTTAAATTCTTGTGATCCGTCAAGACCACCACGCGATGTTTAGCTCCTTCAAGCCAATGTCGCCACTCCTCGAATGCCCACTTCATGGCCAACAACTCCCGATTGCCCACATCATAATTGCGCTCAGCAGGCGAGAATTTTCTAGAAAAGAAGGCACAGGGTTTCATCACCGAACCATCAGAACTTCTTTGCGACAAAACAGCCCCTGCTCCAATTTCAGAAGCATCAACCTCCACCTGAAAAGGGAGCGAAACATCTGGCTGGCACAACACAGGGGCAGAAGCAAAACGACGCTTCAACTCCCGAAAAGCCTCTACAGCCGCAGAGGACCAATTGACCACATCAGCACCTTTCTTGGTCAAATCAGTCAATGGCTTAGCAACACTGGAAAAGTTAGCGATGAAGCGACGATAAAAATTAGCAAAGCCCAGGAACTTCTGCAAGCTCTTCACAGATGTCGGCTGAGTCCAATCGTAAATGGCCTGAACTTTAACAGGGTCCATCTCGATAGTAGAAGGGGAAAAAATGTAACCCAAAAATGAAACTTTCTGAACTCCAAAGAGACACTTTGACCCCTTCACAAACAAGGAATTTGCACGAAGGACCTGGAACACCATTCTGACCTGCTTCACATGAGATTCTCAATCATCCGAAAAGACCAAAATGTCATCCAAATATACAATCATGAATCTATCCAGGTACTCTCGGAAGATGTCATGCATAAAGGACTGAAACACAGATGGAGCATTAGAAAGCCCGAATGGCATAACCAGGTACTCAAAATGGCCCTCGGGCGTATTAAATGCCGTCTTCCATTCATCACCCTGTTTAATTCGCACAAGATTATACGCACCACGAAGATCTATCTTGGTGAACCAACTAGCCCCCCTAATCCGAGCAAAAACATCAGACAGCAGCGGCAAAGGATACTGAAATTTGACTGTGATCTTATTAAAAAGGCGGTAATCAATACAAGGTCTCAAAGAACCATCCTTCTTGGCCACAAAAAAGAACCCTGCTCCCAATGGTGACGACGACGGACGAATATGACCCTTCTTAAAGGATTCCTTTATATAACTCCGCATAGCGGCGTGCTCTGGCACAGATAAATTAAACAAACGGCCCTTAGGAAACTTACTACCAGGAATCAAATCAATAGCACAGTCGCAATCCCTATGAGGAGGTAGGGCACCAGATTTGGGCTCTTCAAATACATCCCGGTAATCTGATAAAAACTCAGGGACTTCAGAAGGAGTGGAAGGTGAAATTGAGAGCAATGGAACATCACCATGTACCCCCTGACAAGCCCAGCTGGACACAGACATAGATTTCCAATCCAACACTGGATTATGGACCTGTAGCCATGGCAACCCCAAAACGACCACATCATGCAGATTATGCAACACCAAAAAGCGAATATTCTCCTGATGTGCAGGAGCCATGCACATGGTCAATTGAGTCCAGTACTGAGGCTTATTCTTGGCCAAAGGCGTAGCATCAATTCCTCTCAATGGAATAGGATACTGCAAGGGCTCCAAGAAAAAACCACAGCGCATGGCAAACTCCAAGTCCATCAAATTCAGGGCAGCGCCTGAATCCACAAATGCCATTACAGAATAGGACGACAGAGAGCAAATCAGAGTAACGGACAAAAGAAATTTAGACTGTACCGTACCAATGCCTGTATGTTCTGTGTGGTATTTCCTGATGAAGGGGGCATGAGACTCCTGAAATGCGTTGAATAAAACCACTGTAAATCAACTTTACTCTCCTGAAATTCATCTTAGCGGCAGCGCAGAATTTTAACTACAAATCTCCTTTTGAAGACCGTACCAATGATGGCAGACCTAGCGAACCGCTTAGTGTGCTTAGGACAATCAGAGATAGCATGAGTGGATTCACCACAGTAAAAACACAGCCCATTCCGACGTCTGTGTTCTTGCCGTTCAGCTCTGGTCAAAGTCCTATCACACTGCATAGGCTCAGGCCTATGCTCAGAGAATACCGCCAGATGGTGCACAGCTTTGCGCTCACGCATGCGCCGATAGATCTGAATGGCCAAAGACATAGACTCATTCAGACCAGCAGGCGTGGGAAATCCCACCATGGTATCCTTAAGGGCTTCAGAAAGACCCTTTCTGAAAATTGCCGCCAGGGCATATTCATTCCACTGAGTAAGCACAGACCACTTTCTAAACTTCTGACAGTACACCTCTGCTTCATCCTGACCCTGACACAAAGCCAGCAAGATTTTCTCTGCCTGAACCACTGAATTTGGTTCATCATAAAGCAATCCAAGCGCCAGAAAAAATGCATCAACATCACGCAATGCCGGATCTCCTGGCGCAAGGGAAAATGCCCAGTTTTGAGGGTCACCACGCAATAAAGAAATAATGATTTTTACCTGTTGAACGGGGTCACCAGAGGAGCGGGGGTTTCAAAGCTAGAAACAGTTTACAATTATTTTTGAAATTCAAGAACCTAGATCTATCCCCAGAAAATAAGTCAGGAATAGGAATTTTAGGCTCTAACATAGGATTCTGAACCACAAAATCTTGAATGTTTTGTACCCTTGTAGAGAGATGATCCATACAAGAGGACAGACCTTGAATGTCCATATCTACACCTGTGTCCTGAACCACCCAAAGGTCTAGGGGAAAAGAAAGACAAAACACAGTGCAAAGAAAAAAAAATGGTCTCAGAAGTTCTCTTATCCCTCTATTGAGATGCATTAATACTTCGGGCCAGCTGTACTGTTATGACCTGGTGGTTAGGAGCACCCGGAATGACCTGATAGTTAAACCTCATACAGGTCGAGCTCTGGGATGTGGGAGCTCTGCTGACCGCAAGCCCTAATCCTATCACACACACTAGAAATAGCCGTGGAGCGCTCCTGACCAGACCTGTTATGGCTGGCAATCAGGCAACACAGCGTGCAGTAATCAGCGCACATACAGAGATCTGGCAATAACCAAAAACAATAGGACGAGCTCTGAGACGTGGAATCTCTGTAGACTGCAGTACCTGATCTATCCTCACACAACTATAAGCAGCAGTGGATTGCGCCTATCACTACCTATGCAACTCGGCACTGCCTGAGGAGCTGACTAGCCTGAAGATAGAAATACAAGCCTGACTTACCTCAGAGAAATACCCCAAAGGAATAGGCAGCCCCCCACATATAATGACTGTTAGCAAGATGAAAAGACAAACGTAGGAATGAAATAGATTCAGCAAAGTGAGGCCCGATATTCTAGACAGAGCGAGGATAGCAAAGAGAACTATGCAGTCTACAAAAAACCCTAAAACGAAAACCACGCAAAGGGGCAAAAAGACCCACCGTGCCGAACTAACAGCACGGCGGTGCACCCCTTTGCTTCTCAGAGCTTCCAGCAAAAGTTAATAGCAAGCTGGACAGAAAAAACAGAAAACAAACTAGAAGCACATATCTAGCAGAGCAGCAGGCCCAAGGAAAGATGCAGTAGCTCAGATCCAACACTGGAACATTGACAAGGAGCAAGGAAGACAGACTCAGGTGGAGCTAAATAGCAAGGCAGCCAACGAGCTCACCAAAACACCTGAGGGAGGAAGCCCAGAGACTGCAATACCACTTGTGACCACAGAAGTGAACTCAGCCACAGAATTCACAACAGTACCCCCCCCTTGAGGAGGGGTCACCGAACCCTCACCAGAACCCCCAGGCCGACCAGGATGAGCCACATGAAAGGCACGAACAAGATCTGGGGCATGGACATCAGAGGCAAAAACCCAGGAATTATCTTCCTGAGCATAACCCTTCCATTTGACCAGATACTGGAGTTTCCGTCTAGAGACACGAGAATCCAAAATCTTCTCCACAATATACTCCAATTCCCCCTCCACCAAAACAGGGGCAGGAGGCTCCACAGATGGAACCATAGGTGCCACGTATCTCCTCAACAACGACCTATGGAATACATTATGTATGGAAAAGGAGTCTGGGAGGGTCAGACGAAAAGACACCGGATTGAGAATCTCAGAAATCCTATACGGACCAATAAAACGAGGTTTAAATTTAGGAGAGGAAACCTTCATAGGAATATGACGAGAAGATAACCAAACCAGATCCCCAACACGAAGTCGGGGTCCCACACGGCGTCTGCGATTAGCGAAAAGCTGAGCCTTCTCCTGGGACAAGGTCAAATTGTCCACTACCTGAGTCCAGATCTGCTGCAACCTGTCCACCACAGAATCCACACCAGGACAGTCCGAAGACTCAACCTGTCCTGAAGAGAAACGAGGATGGAACCCAGAATTGCAGAAAAATGGAGAGACCAAGGTAGCCGAGCTGGCCCGATTATTAAGGGCGAACTCAGCCAACGGCAAAAATGACACCCAATCATCCTGGTCAGCGGAAACAAAACATCTCAGATATGTTTCCAAGGTCTGATTGGTTCGTTCGGTCTGGCCATTAGTCTGAGGATGGAAGGCCGAGGAGAAAGATAGGTCAATGCCCATCCTACCACAAAAGGCTCGCCAGAACCTCGAGACAAACTGGGAACCTCTGTCAGAAACAATATTCTCAGGAATGCCATGTAAACGAACCACATGCTGGAAGAACAAAGGCACCAAATCAGAGGAGGAAGGCAATTTAACCAAGGGCACCAGATGGACCATTTTAGAAAAGCGATCACAGACCACCCAAATGACCGACATTTTTTGAGAAACGGGAAGGTCAGAAATGAAATCCATCGAAATATGTGTCCAAGGCCTCTTCGGGACCGGCAAGGGCAAAAGCAACCCACTGGCACGTGAACAGCAGGGCTTAGCCCTAGCACAAATTCCACAGGACTGCACAAAAGCACGCACATCCCGTGACAGAGATGGCCACCAGAAGGATCTAGCAACCAACTCCCTTGTACCAAAGATTCCTGGATGACCGGCCAGCACCGAACAATGAAGTTCAGAGATAACTTTACTAGTCCACCTATCAGGGACGAACAGTTTCTCGGCCGGACAACGATCAGGTTTATTAGCCTGAAATTTCTGCAACACTCTCCGCAAATCAGGGGAGATGGCAGACACAATGACTCCTTCCTTGAGGATACTCGCCGGCTCAGATAACCCCGGAGGGTCGGGCACAAAACTCCTAGACAGAGCATCCGCCTTCACATTTTTAGAGCCCGGAAGGTATGAAATCACAAAATCAAAATGAGCAAAAAATAACGACCAACGGGCCTGTCTAGGATTCAAGCGCTTGGCAGACTCAAGATAAGTAAGGTTCTTATGATCAGTCAATACCACCACGCGATGCTTAGCACCCTCAAGCCAATGACGCCACACCTCGAATGCCCACTTCATGGCCAGCAACTCTCGGTTGCCCACATCATAATTACGCTCAGCAGCAGAAAATTTCCTGGAAAAGAAAGCACATGGTTTGAACACTGAGCAACCAGAACCTCTCTGTGACAAAACCGCCCCTGCACCAATCTCAGAAGCATCAACCTCGACCTGGAACGGAAGAGAAACATCAGGTTGACACAACACAGGGGCACAGCAAAAACGACGCTTCAACTCCTGAAAAGCTTCCACGGCAGCAGAAGACCAATTAACCAAATCAGCACCCTTCTTGGTCAAATCGGTCAATGGTCTGGCAATGCTAGAAAAATTACAGATGAAGCGACGATAAAAATTAGCAAAGCCCAGGAATTTCTGCAGACTTTTTAGAGATGTCGGCTGAGTCCAATCCTGGATGGCCTGAACCTTAACCGGATCCGTCTCGATAGTAGAAGGGGAAAAGATGAACCCCAAAAATGAAACTTTCTGCACACCGAAGAGACACTTTGATCCCTTCACGAACAAGGAATTAGCACGCAGTACCTGGAAAACCATTCTGACTTGCTTCACATGAGACTCCCAATCATCTGAGAAGATCAAAATGTCATCCAAGTAAACAATCAAGAATTTATCCAGATACTCACGGAAAATGTCATGCATAAAAGACTGAAAAACAGATGGAGCATTGGCAAGTCCGAACGGCATCACCAGATACTCAAAATGACCCTCGGGCGTATTAAATGCCGTTTTCCATTCATCTCCCTGCCTGATTCTCACCAGATTATACGCACCACGAAGATCAATCTTAGTAAACCAACTAGCCCCCTTAATCCGAGCAAACAAGTCAGAAATCAATGGCAAGGGATACTGAAACTTAACAGTGATCTTATTAAGAAGGCGGTAATCAATACACGGTCTTAGCGAACCATCCTTCTTGGCTACAAAAAAGAACCCTGCTCCCAATGGTGACGACGATGGGCGAATATGTCCCTTCTCCAGGGACTCCTTCACATAACTGCGCATAGCGGTGTGTTCAGGTACGGACAAATTAAATAAACGACCCTTAGGGAATTTACTACCAGGAATCAAATCGATAGCACAATCACAATTCCTATGCGGAGGTAGGGCATCAGACTTGGACTCTTCAAATACATCCTGAAAGTCCGACAAGAACTCTGGGATGTCAGAAGGAATGGATGACGAAATAGACAAAAATGGAACATCACCATGTACTCCCTGACAACCCCAGCTGGTTACCGACATAGAGTTCCAATCCAATACTGGATTATGGGTTTGTAGCCATGGCAACCCCAACACGACCACATCATGCAAATTATGCAGTACCAGAAAGCGAATAACTTCCTGATGTGCAGGAGCCATGCACATGGTCAGCTGGGCCCAGTACTGAGGCTTATTCTTGGCCAAAGGTGTAGCATCAATTCCTCTCAACGGAATAGGACACCGCAAAGGCTCCAAGAAAAATCCACAACGTTTAGCATAATCCAAATCCATCAGATTCAGGGCAGCGCCTGAATCCACAAACGCCATGACAGAATACGATGACAAAGAGCACATTAAGGTAATGGACAAAAGGAATTTGGACTGTACAATACCAATAACGGCAGAGCTATCGAACCGCCTAGTGCGTTTAGGACAATTAGAAATAGCATGAGTAGAATCACCACAATAGAAACACAGTCTGTTCAGACGTCTGTGTTCTTGCCGTTCTACTTTAGTCATAGTCCTGTCGCACTGCATAGGCTCAGGTTTACTCTCAGACAATACCGCCAGATGGTGCACAGATTTACGCTCGCGCAAGCGACAACCGATCTGAATGGCCAAGGACATAGACTCATTCAAACCAGCAGGCATAGTAAATCCCACCATTACATCCTTAAGAGCTTCAGAGAGACCCTTTCTGAACAAAGCCGCTAGTGCAGATTCATTCCACAGAGTGAGTACTGACCACTTCCTAAATTTCTGACAATATACTTCTACATCATCCTGACCCTGGCATAAAGCCAGCAGATTTTTCTCAGCCTGATCCACTGAATTAGGCTCATCGTAAAGCAATCCCAGCGCCTGGAAAAATGCATCAACATTACTCAATGCAGAATCTCCTGGTGCAAGAGAAAACGCCCAGTCCTGTGGGTCGCCGCGCAAAAAAGAAATAATAATCAAAACCTGTTGAATAGGATTACCAGAAGAATGAGGTTTCAAGGCCAAAAATAGCTTACAATTATTTCTGAAGCTCAGGAACTTAGTTCTGTCACCAAAAAACAAATCAGGAATCGGAATTCTTGGTTCTAGCATCGATTTCTGATCAATAGTATCTTGAATCTTTTGTACATTTACAACGAGATTATCCATTGAGGAGCACAGAGCCTGAATATCCATGTCCACAGCTGTGTCCTGAAGCACTCTAATATAGTTAAGTAAAAAGGGCAGCACACTGCAGCGCCAAAACATGCAAACTTGAAAACACGAAATTTGAACTGCATTACTGCACTAGAAATATGAAAAATGAGAGCTTTTAGCGCATAAAAATGGCCATATTTATGTGTACCTCGTAGCCACTTTACGGCATCTCTCTTATACGAGGTCCTACGCTTGACCTACCTCATTGAGAATAAACGTCTCCATCTGAACGGGTACATGTGAAACCTCTTCTTGGACTCAAATTCTCACTCTCTGTGGAGGGGTATTAGACCTACTATAATTAAAACACCTGTGGCTAGGAGGCGGGAGTGCACGATCAGAAGGCTAGAGAATACATTTCAAAAACCTGACCTGCACATCCAAACATAGACTGAGTGTGAACAGGTGCTGAACCCAGAGTCGCCAACTCGTATATAGTTAAGTAAAAAGGGCAGCACACTGCAGCGCCAAAACATGCAAACTTGAAAACACGAAATTTGAACTGCATTACTGCACTAGAAATATGAAAAATGAGAGCTTTTAGCGCATAAAAATGGCCATATTTATGTGTACCTCGTAGCCACTTTACGGCATCTCTCTTATACGAGGTCCTACGCTTGACCTACCTCATTGAGAATAAACGTCTCCATCTGAACGGGTACATGTGAAACCTCTTCTTGGACTCAAATTCTCACTCTCTGTGGAGGGGTATTAGACCTACTATAATTAAAACACCTGTGGCTAGGAGGCGGGAGTGCACGATCAGAAGGCTAGAGAATACATTTCAAAAACCTGACCTGCACATCCAAACATAGACTGAGTGTGAACAGGTGCTGAACCCAGAGTCGCCAACTCGTATATAGTTAAGTAAAAAGGGCAGCACACTGCAGCGCCAAAACATGCAAACTTGAAAACACGAAATTTGAACTGCATTACTGCACTAGAAATATGAAAAATGAGAGCTTTTAGCGCATAAAAATGGCCATATTTATGTGTACCTCGTAGCCACTTTACGGCATCTCTCTTATACGAGGTCCTACGCTTGACCTACCTCATTGAGAATAAACGTCTCCATCTGAACGGGTACATGTGAAACCTCTTCTTGGACTCAAATTCTCACTCTCTGTGGAGGGGTATTAGACCTACTATAATTAAAACACCTGTGGCTAGGAGGCGGGAGTGCACGATCAGAAGGCTAGAGAATACATTTCAAAAACCTGACCTGCACATCCAAACATAGACTGAGTGTGAACAGGTGCTGAACCCAGAGTCGCCAACTCGTATATAGTTAAGTAAAAAGGGCAGCACACTGCAGCGCCAAAACATGCAAACTTGAAAACACGAAATTTGAACTGCATTACTGCACTAGAAATATGAAAAATGAGAGCTTTTAGCGCATAAAAATGGCCATATTTATGTGTACCTCGTAGCCACTTTACGGCATCTCTCTTATACGAGGTCCTACGCTTGACCTACCTCATTGAGAATAAACGTCTCCATCTGAACGGGTACATGTGAAACCTCTTCTTGGACTCAAATTCTCACTCTCTGTGGAGGGGTATTAGACCTACTATAATTAAAACACCTGTGGCTAGGAGGCGGGAGTGCACGATCAGAAGGCTAGAGAATACATTTCAAAAACCTGACCTGCACATCCAAACATAGACTGAGTGTGAACAGGTGCTGAACCCAGAGTCGCCAACTCGTATATAGTTAAGTAAAAAGGGCAGCACACTGCAGCGCCAAAACATGCAAACTTGAAAACACGAAATTTGAACTGCATTACTGCACTAGAAATATGAAAAATGAGAGCTTTTAGCGCATAAAAATGGCCATATTTATGTGTACCTCGTAGCCACTTTACGGCATCTCTCTTATACGAGGTCCTACGCTTGACCTACCTCATTGAGAATAAACGTCTCCATCTGAACGGGTACATGTGAAACCTCTTCTTGGACTCAAATTCTCACTCTCTGTGGAGGGGTATTAGACCTACTATAATTAAAACACCTGTGGCTAGGAGGCGGGAGTGCACGATCAGAAGGCTAGAGAATACATTTCAAAAACCTGACCTGCACATCCAAACATAGACTGAGTGTGAACAGGTGCTGAACCCAGAGTCGCCAACTCGTATATAGTTAAGTAAAAAGGGCAGCACACTGCAGCGCCAAAACATGCAAACTTGAAAACACGAAATTTGAACTGCATTACTGCACTAGAAATATGAAAAATGAGAGCTTTTAGCGCATAAAAATGGCCATATTTATGTGTACCTCGTAGCCACTTTACGGCATCTCTCTTATACGAGGTCCTACGCTTGACCTACCTACCTACCTTTCTAGTGCAGTAATGCAGTTCAAATTTCGTGTTTTCAAGTTTGCATGTTTTGGCGCTGCAGTGTGCTGCCCTTTTTACTTAACTATATACGAGTTGGCGACTCTGGGTTCAGCACCTGTTCACACTCAGTCTATGTTTGGATGTGCAGGTCAGGTTTTTGAAATGTATTCTCTAGCCTTCTGATCGTGCACTCCCGCCTCCTAGCCACAGGTGTTTTAATTATAGTAGGTCTAATACCCCTCCACAGAGAGTGAGAATTTGAGTCCAAGAAGAGGTTTCACATGTACCCGTTCAGATGGAGACGTTTATTCTCAATGAGGTAGGTCAAGCGTAGGACCTCGTATAAGAGAGATGCCGTAAAGTGGCTACGAGGTACACATAAATATGGCCATTTTTATGCGCTAAAAGCTCTCATTTTTCATATTTCTAGTGCAGTAATGCAGTTCAAATTTCGTGTTTTCAAGTTTGCATGTTTTGGCGCTGCAGTGTGCTGCCCTTTTTACTTAACTATATACGAGTTGGCGACTCTGGGTTCAGCACCTGTTCACACTCAGTCTATGTTTGGATGTGCAGGTCAGGTTTTTGAAATGTATTCTCTAGCCTTCTGATCGTGCACTCCCGCCTCCTAGCCACAGGTGTTTTAATTATAGTAGGTCTAATACCCCTCCACAGAGAGTGAGAATTTGAGTCCAAGAAGAGGTTTCACATGTACCCGTTCAGATGGAGACGTTTATTCTCAATGAGGTAGGTCAAGCGTAGGACCTCGTATAAGAGAGATGCCGTAAAGTGGCTACGAGGTACACATAAATATGGCCATTTTTATGCGCTAAAAGCTCTCATTTTTCATATTTCTAGTGCAGTAATGCAGTTCAAATTTCGTGTTTTCAAGTTTGCATGTTTTGGCGCTGCAGTGTGCTGCCCTTTTTACTTAACTATATACGAGTTGGCGACTCTGGGTTCAGCACCTGTTCACACTCAGTCTATGTTTGGATGTGCAGGTCAGGTTTTTGAAATGTATTCTCTAGCCTTCTGATCGTGCACTCCCGCCTCCTAGCCACAGGTGTTTTAATTATAGTAGGTCTAATACCCCTCCACAGAGAGTGAGAATTTGAGTCCAAGAAGAGGTTTCACATGTACCCGTTCAGATGGAGACGTTTATTCTCAATGAGGTAGGTCAAGCGTAGGACCTCGTATAAGAGAGATGCCGTAAAGTGGCTACGAGGTACACATAAATATGGCCATTTTTATGCGCTAAAAGCTCTCATTTTTCATATTTCTAGTGCAGTAATGCAGTTCAAATTTCGTGTTTTCAAGTTTGCATGTTTTGGCGCTGCAGTGTGCTGCCCTTTTTACTTAACTATATACGAGTTGGCGACTCTGGGTTCAGCACCTGTTCACACTCAGTCTATGTTTGGATGTGCAGGTCAGGTTTTTGAAATGTATTCTCTAGCCTTCTGATCGTGCACTCCCGCCTCCTAGCCACAGGTGTTTTAATTATAGTAGGTCTAATACCCCTCCACAGAGAGTGAGAATTTGAGTCCAAGAAGAGGTTTCACATGTACCCGTTCAGATGGAGACGTTTATTCTCAATGAGGTAGGTCAAGCGTAGGACCTCGTATAAGAGAGATGCCGTAAAGTGGCTACGAGGTACACATAAATATGGCCATTTTTATGCGCTAAAAGCTCTCATTTTTCATATTTCTAGTGCAGTAATGCAGTTCAAATTTCGTGTTTTCAAGTTTGCATGTTTTGGCGCTGCAGTGTGCTGCCCTTTTTACTTAACTATATACGAGTTGGCGACTCTGGGTTCAGCACCTGTTCACACTCAGTCTATGTTTGGATGTGCAGGTCAGGTTTTTGAAATGTATTCTCTAGCCTTCTGATCGTGCACTCCCGCCTCCTAGCCACAGGTGTTTTAATTATAGTAGGTCTAATACCCCTCCACAGAGAGTGAGAATTTGAGTCCAAGAAGAGGTTTCACATGTACCCGTTCAGATGGAGACGTTTATTCTCAATGAGGTAGGTCAAGCGTAGGACCTCGTATAAGAGAGATGCCGTAAAGTGGCTACGAGGTACACATAAATATGGCCATTTTTATGCGCTAAAAGCTCTCATTTTTCATATTTCTAGTGCAGTAATGCAGTTCAAATTTCGTGTTTTCAAGTTTGCATGTTTTGGCGCTGCAGTGTGCTGCCCTTTTTACTTAACTATATACGAGTTGGCGACTCTGGGTTCAGCACCTGTTCACACTCAGTCTATGTTTGGATGTGCAGGTCAGGTTTTTGAAATGTATTCTCTAGCCTTCTGATCGTGCACTCCCGCCTCCTAGCCACAGGTGTTTTAATTATAGTAGGTCTAATACCCCTCCACAGAGAGTGAGAATTTGAGTCCAAGAAGAGGTTTCACATGTACCCGTTCAGATGGAGACGTTTATTCTCAATGAGGTAGGTCAAGCGTAGGACCTCGTATAAGAGAGATGCCGTAAAGTGGCTACGAGGTACACATAAATATGGCCATTTTTATGCGCTAAAAGCTCTCATTTTTCATATTTCTAGTGCAGTAATGCAGTTCAAATTTCGTGTTTTCAAGTTTGCATGTTTTGGCGCTGCAGTGTGCTGCCCTTTTTACTTAACTATATACGAGTTGGCGACTCTGGGTTCAGCACCTGTTCACACTCAGTCTATGTTTGGATGTGCAGGTCAGGTTTTTGAAATGTATTCTCTAGCCTTCTGATCGTGCACTCCCGCCTCCTAGCCACAGGTGTTTTAATTATAGTAGGTCTAATACCCCTCCACAGAGAGTGAGAATTTGAGTCCAAGAAGAGGTTTCACATGTACCCGTTCAGATGGAGACGTTTATTCTCAATGAGGTAGGTCAAGCGTAGGACCTCGTATAAGAGAGATGCCGTAAAGTGGCTACGAGGTACACATAAATATGGCCATTTTTATGCGCTAAAAGCTCTCATTTTTCATATTTCTAGTGCAGTAATGCAGTTCAAATTTCGTGTTTTCAAGTTTGCATGTTTTGGCGCTGCAGTGTGCTGCCCTTTTTACTTAACTATATACGAGTTGGCGACTCTGGGTTCAGCACCTGTTCACACTCAGTCTATGTTTGGATGTGCAGGTCAGGTTTTTGAAATGTATTCTCTAGCCTTCTGATCGTGCACTCCCGCCTCCTAGCCACAGGTGTTTTAATTATAGTAGGTCTAATACCCCTCCACAGAGAGTGAGAATTTGAGTCCAAGAAGAGGTTTCACATGTACCCGTTCAGATGGAGACGTTTATTCTCGATGAGGTAGGTCAAGCGTAGGACCTCGTATAAGAGAGATGCCGTAAAGTGGCTACGAGGTACACATAAATATGGCCATTTTTATGCGCTAAAAGCTCTCATTTTTCATATTTCTAGTGCAGTAATGCAGTTCAAATTTCGTGTTTTCAAGTTTGCATGTTTTGGCGCTGCAGTGTGCTGCCCTTTTTACTTAACTATATACGAGTTGGCGACTCTGGGTTCAGCACCTGTTCACACTCAGTCTATGTTTGGATGTGCAGGTCAGGTTTTTGAAATGTATTCTCTAGCCTTCTGATCGTGCACTCCCGCCTCCTAGCCACAGGTGTTTTAATTATAGTAGGTCTAATACCCCTCCACAGAGAGTGAGAATTTGAGTCCAAGAAGAGGTTTCACATGTACCCGTTCAGATGGAGACGTTTATTCTCAATGAGGTAGGTCAAGCGTAGGACCTCGTATAAGAGAGATGCCGTAAAGTGGCTACGAGGTACACATAAATATGGCCATTTTTATGCGCTAAAAGCTCTCATTTTTCATATTTCTAGTGCAGTAATGCAGTTCAAATTTCGTGTTTTCAAGTTTGCATGTTTTGGCGCTGCAGTGTGCTGCCCTTTTTACTTAACTATATACGAGTTGGCGACTCTGGGTTCAGCACCTGTTCACACTCAGTCTATGTTTGGATGTGCAGGTCAGGTTTTTGAAATGTATTCTCTAGCCTTCTGATCGTGCACTCCCGCCTCCTAGCCACAGGTGTTTTAATTATAGTAGGTCTAATACCCCTCCACAGAGAGTGAGAATTTGAGTCCAAGAAGAGGTTTCACATGTACCCGTTCAGATGGAGACGTTTATTCTCAATGAGGTAGGTCAAGCGTAGGACCTCGTATAAGAGAGATGCCGTAAAGTGGCTACGAGGTACACATAAATATGGCCATTTTTATGCGCTAAAAGCTCTCATTTTTCATATTTCTAGTGCAGTAATGCAGTTCAAATTTCGTGTTTTCAAGTTTGCATGTTTTGGCGCTGCAGTGTGCTGCCCTTTTTACTTAACTATATACGAGTTGGCGACTCTGGGTTCAGCACCTGTTCACACTCAGTCTATGTTTGGATGTGCAGGTCAGGTTTTTGAAATGTATTCTCTAGCCTTCTGATCGTGCACTCCCGCCTCCTAGCCACAGGTGTTTTAATTATAGTAGGTCTAATACCCCTCCACAGAGAGTGAGAATTTGAGTCCAAGAAGAGGTTTCACATGTACCCGTTCAGATGGAGACGTTTATTCTCAATGAGGTAGGTCAAGCGTAGGACCTCGTATAAGAGAGATGCCGTAAAGTGGCTACGAGGTACACATAAATATGGCCATTTTTATGCGCTAAAAGCTTTCATTTTTCATATTTCTAGTGCAGTAATGCAGTTCAAATTTCGTGTTTTCAAGTTTGCATGTTTTGGCGCTGCAGTGTGCTGCCCTTTTTACTTAACTATATACGAGTTGGCGACTCTGGGTTCAGCACCTGTTCACACTCAGTCTATGTTTGGATGTGCAGGTCAGGTTTTTGAAATGTATTCTCTAGCCTTCTGATCGTGCACTCCCGCCTCCTAGCCACAGGTGTTTTAATTATAGTAGGTCTAATACCCCTCCACAGAGAGTGAGAATTTGAGTCCAAGAAGAGGTTTCACATGTACCCGTTCAGATGGAGACGTTTATTCTCAATGAGGTAGGTCAAGCGTAGGACCTCGTATAAGAGAGATGCCGTAAAGTGGCTACGAGGTACACATAAATATGGCCATTTTTATGCGCTAAAAGCTCTCATTTTTCATATTTCTAGTGCAGTAATGCAGTTCAAATTTCGTGTTTTCAAGTTTGCATGTTTTGGCGCTGCAGTGTGCTGCCCTTTTTACTTAACTATATACGAGTTGGCGACTCTGGGTTCAGCACCTGTTCACACTCAGTCTATGTTTGGATGTGCAGGTCAGGTTTTTGAAATGTATTCTCTAGCCTTCTGATCGTGCACTCCCGCCTCCTAGCCACAGGTGTTTTAATTATAGTAGGTCTAATACCCCTCCACAGAGAGTGAGAATTTGAGTCCAAGAAGAGGTTTCACATGTACCCGTTCAGATGGAGACGTTTATTCTCAATGAGGTAGGTCAAGCGTAGGACCTCGTATAAGAGAGATGCCGTAAAGTGGCTACGAGGTACACATAAATATGGCCATTTTTATGCGCTAAAAGCTCTCATTTTTCATATTTCTAGTGCAGTAATGCAGTTCAAATTTCGTGTTTTCAAGTTTGCATGTTTTGGCGCTGCAGTGTGCTGCCCTTTTTACTTAACTATATACGAGTTGGCGACTCTGGGTTCAGCACCTGTTCACACTCAGTCTATGTTTGGATGTGCAGGTCAGGTTTTTGAACTGAAGCACTCTAATGTCTAGGGGAAAAAAAAGACTGAAGACAGAGCTAAGAAAAAAAAATGATGTCAGGATTTCTTTTTTCCCTCTATTGGGAATCATTGGTGGGGCTCCTTGTACTGTTATGGCTGGCAATCAGGCAACACAGCGTGCAGTAATCAGCGCACATACAGAGATCTGGCAATAACCAAAAACAATAGGACGAGCTCTGAGACGTGGAATCTCTGTAGACTGCAGTACCTGATCTATCCTCACACAACTATAAGCAGCAGTGGATTGCGCCTATCACTACCTATGCAACTCGGCACTGCCTGAGGAGCTGACTAGCCTGAAGATAGAAATACAAGCCTGACTTACCTCAGAGAAATACCCCAAAGGAATAGGCAGCCCCCCACATATAATGACTGTTAGCAAGATGAAAAGACAAACGTAGGAATGAAATAGATTCAGCAAAGTGAGGCCCGATATTCTAGACAGAGCGAGGATAGCAAAGAGAACTATGCAGTCTACAAAAAACCCTAAAACGAAAACCACGCAAAGGGGCAAAAAGACCCACCGTGCCGAACTAACAGCACGGCGGTGCACCCCTTTGCTTCTCAGAGCTTCCAGCAAAAGTTAATAGCAAGCTGGACAGAAAAAACAGAAAACAAACTAGAAGCACATATCTAGCAGAGCAGCAGGCCCAAGGAAAGATGCAGTAGCTCAGATCCAACACTGGAACATTGACAAGGAGCAAGGAAGACAGACTCAGGTGGAGCTAAATAGCAAGGCAGCCAACGAGCTCACCAAAACACCTGAGGGAGGAAGCCCAGAGACTGCAATACCACTTGTGACCACAGAAGTGAACTCAGCCACAGAATTCACAACACAGACCTAGGCGCCTCGTCACAGCCTAAGAACTATCTAGCCCTAGAGATAGAAAATAAAGCCTACCTTGCCTCAGAGAAATTTCCCAAAGGTAAAGGAAGCCCCCCACATATATTGACTGTGAGAAAAGATGAAAGTCACAAACGCAGAAATGAAACAGGTTTCAGCAAAGGGAGGCCAGACTTACTAAATAGGCAGAGGATAGGAAAGGTAACTTTGCAATCAGCACAAAAACCTACAAAAGACCACGCATAGTGTGCAAAAAAGACCTCCGCACCGACTCACGGTGCGGAGGGGCCACTCTGCATCCCAGAGCTTCCAGCTAGCAAGACAAAATCATGAAAACCAGCTGGACAAGAAAATAATGAACAAATAATGACTATCAGGAACTTAGCTTCTGCAGGAGAAGGCAGGTCACCAGAGAGATCCAGGAGCGAACTGAACCAATGCAAAAACATTGACAGCTGGCATGGAGTAACGATCTGAGGGGAGTTAAATAGAGCAGTCAACCAAAGGATAAACCACGTCACCTGTGTAAGGAACCTCAGAAGCAGCAGCTTCACTCACAGCCACCAGAGGGAGCCCATAGACAGAACTCGCCGAAGTACCATTCACGACCACAGGAGGGAGTTCGACAACAGAATTCACAACAACTCTCTTCTCCTTTCCGTGTAGCAGTGGGATATGGGTAATGAAGGATTAATGTCACCTTGATATTGTAAGGTGACATTAAGCCAGATTAATAATGGAGAGGCGTCAATTCTGACACCTATCCATTATTAATCCAATTGTAGGAAAGGGTTAAAAAACACACACACACACACACACATTACTAAAACGTATTTTAATGAAATAAACACACAGGTTGTTTTAATATTTTATTGCTCTCTCAATCCACCTGAAGACCCTCGTTCTGTAACAAATTAAAAATAATAAACCAACAATATACATACCTTCCGTTGTTCTGTAACGTCCCACGCTGTAAATCCATCTGAAGGGTTAAAATATTTTACAGGCAGGAGCTCTGCTATAATGCAGCTGGCCAAGTTCCAGAATAGGCGCATCTTACAGATGTGTCTTTTCTGGGGTGGCTGGGGGCAGATGTTTTTAGCCAGGGGGGCCAATAACCATGGACCCTCTCCAGGCTATTAATATCTGCCCTCAGTAACTGGCTTTACTACTCTGGCGGAGAAAATTGCGCAGGAGCCCACGCCAATTTTTTCCGCGATTTAACTCTTAAATTTAATAGCTAGAGCGCCGAAATTTTGCACATACACACTACTAACATTAGTAGTGTGTAATATGCAAAAAAAAGGGGGATATGACATGGTTTACAGTATGTAAACCATGTCTCATATCATGTCGGGTTCAGGCAGGAGAAATGAAAAGCCGGCAATTGAATTACCGGCTTTTCTGCTATATCGCGCTGAAGCAAATATAAAAAAAAAAAATTCCCATTGACTTTGCATTGGGTTTCGTGTTTCGGCTGATCCCCGACCCCGACTTTTCAATAAGATCGGCCGATTTCACTCGACCCGACTTTTGAGAAAAATGAAAAGTCGCTCAACCCTACCCTGGACACAAAACTCTTACTGGAGGCTAATTTAAAAAGAAAAGGCAATAGCAGTGACATTGCTAATCCTAAAGATCTGGGGCTGTGCACATGTCTTGCACTTCTAGCCAGGGACCGCGGATCTCCAGGCAAGTACATTGAACTGTAACATAACATAAGATAATGATGATACAGTTACATCTCGAGGTGGAGCCATAATCTCCCTGTCCTAATGCTCCCTATGCTGTCAGTAGGCCTATGGTCTACAAGATATCAAGTCTCGAAAACTTAGTTGCTTGAATTACAGGAGTCGAAGCTTTATTATTCTTCAAGGGGTAACAAAAAGGTGGCATTATTACTTATAGAGAGGGCATCATTCCCACAAAATGGGATTCAGTGCCGTCGGGGCTATAGACTATAGTGGTGCTGATAAAGTCAGTGTGTGTTCTGTCATGCATCATTTTCAGAGGTAAACACCTACTGGAGGCGGACATTTAGATGCAATAGTATGAATGTGTCTGGGTTTCCGCATCCATTAAGCGTATATGCCCAAAAATGATGCACGACAGAGCACTAGTGATGAGCGAACGTGCTCAGATAACATCTTATCTGAGTATGCTCGGGTATTATCCAAGGATCTTGGAGTGGATATTATGTTCAAATCTCTGCGGCTGCATGAAGAAACAGGCAATCCCCACATGTGTTTAGGTTATCTAAAAGCCGCAAATCATGCAGCCAGCAGGGATTCCAACATAATGTATGAGCACTCCCAGATGCTTGGTTAGTACCCGAGCATGCACGGATAAGACATTGTCCAAGTATATTCGTTTATCACTACAGAACACATGTTGACTTGGTCTTTATAACATAGTAACATAGTAACATAGTTAGTAAGGCCGAAAAAAGACATTTCTCCGTCCAGTTCAGCTTATATTCCATCATAATAAATCCCCATATCTACGTCCTTCTACAGAACCTAATAATAGTATGATGCAATATTGTTCTGCTCCAGGAAGACATCCAGGCCTCTCTTGAACCCCTCGACTGAGTTCCCCATCACCACTTCCTCAGGCAAGGAATTCCAGATTCTCACTGCCCTAACAGTAAAGAATCCTCTTCTATGTTGGTGGAAAAACTTTCTCTCCTCCAGATGCAAAGAATGCCCCCTTGTGCCCGTCACCTTCCTTGGTATAAACAGATCCTCAGCAAGATATTTGTATTGTCCCCTTATATACTTATACATGGTTATTAGATCGCCCCTCAGTTGTCTTTTTTCTAGACTAAATAATCCTAATTTCGCTAATCTATCTGGGTATTGTAGTTCTCCCATCCCCTTTATTAATTTTGTTGCCCTCCTTTGTACTCTCTCTAGTTCCATTATAACCTTCCTGAGCACCGGTGCCCAAAACTGGAAACAGTACTCCATGTGCGGTCTAACTAGGGATTTGTACAGAGGCAGTATAATGCTCTCATCATGTGTATCCAGACCTCTTTTAATGCACCCCATGATGCTGTTTGCCTTGGTAGCTGATGCTTGGCACTGGCTGCTCCAGGTAAGTTTATCATTGACTAGGATCCCCAAGTCCTTCTCCCTGTCAGATTTACCCAGTGGTTTCCCGTTCAGTGTGTAATGGTGATATTGATTCCTTCTTTCCATGTGTATAACCTTACATTTATCATTGTTAAACCTCATCTGCCACCTTTCAGCCCAAGTTTCCAACTTATTCAGATCCATCTGTAGCAGAATACTATCTTCTCTTGTATTAACTGCTTTACATAGTTTTGTATCATCTGCAAATATTGATATTTTACTGTGTAGACCTTCTACCAGATCATTAATGAATATGTTGAAGAGAACAGGTCCCAATACCGACCCCTGCGGTACCCCACTGGTCACAGCGACCCAGTTAGAGACTATAACATTTATAACCACCCTCTGCTTTCTATCACTAAGCCAGTTACTAACCCATTTACACACATTTTCCCCCAGACCAAGCATTCTCATTTTGTGTACCAACCTCTTGTGCGGCACGGTATAAAACGCTTTGGAAAAATCGAGATATACCACGTCCAATGACTCACCGTGGTCCAGCCTATAGCTTACCTCTTCATAAAAACTGATTAGATTGGTTTGACAGGAGCGATTTCTCATAAACCCATGCTGATATGGAGTTAAACAGTTATTCTCATTGAGATAATCCAGAATAACATCCCTCAGAAACCCTTCAAATATTTTACCAACAATAGAGGTTAGACTTACTGGCCTATAATTTCCAGGTTCACTTTTAGAGCCCTTTTTGATTATGGCACCACATTTGCTATGCGCCAGTCCTGCGGAACAGACCCCGTTGCTATAGAGTCCCTAAAAATATAAAAATAAGAAATAATGGTTTATCTATTACATTACTTAGTTCTCTTAGTACTCGTGGGTGTATGCCATCCGGACCCGGAGATTTATCTATTTTAATCTTATTTAGCCGGTTTCGCACCTCTTCTTGGGTTAGATTGGTGACCCTTAATATAGGGTTTTCATTGTTTCTTGGGATTTCACCTAGCATTTCATTTTCCACCGTGAATACCGTGGAGAAGAAGGTGTTTAATATGTTAGCTTTTTCCTCGTCATCTACAACCATTCTTTCCTCACTATTTTTTTTTTTTATAATTATAGTCTATATAGGCCCTGTCAGCGCATACACCCAAATCCCATTTTGCCGGGGATTCAGACGCAAGTCCCGAAGGGACCACTGAAGGTGGGCAAAAACACCTTTTGCCCTGCAGTAAACAACAGTCTAAGGCCGGCGTCACACTACCGTGTTTTACGGACGTAAGAGAGGTGCTGAAAATACAGATTGCATACGGTACAATGCTTCTCTATGCCCCAGCTCCTTTCAGCCATATTTTACTGATCCGTATTATACGGTCTTCAACGGCCGTAGAAAATCGCAGCATGCTGCATTTGTCACCGTATTGTGCAAAAAATACGCCAATGAAAGCCTATGGGGGCGAGAAAACTACGGATTAGGCTAGTTTCACACTAGCATTTACCTGATCTGCGGCGGGCTGCGGACTTCCTCCATGAAGCCCCGCCCTCCGCCACACCTCCGCTGCTAGCTCCGCCTACATCTGCATGCGGCCGCATGTGGCCTGCGTACCTATATTTAACATTAGGTACGCAGGTCATGCAGCTGTATGCGGATGGTGCCGCATGCTTCGTTTTGACGATGCGGCAACCAGCGTAGGACGCAGCCTGTAGCATTTTTTTTTTCGCATCGTCAAAACGACGCATGCGGCACAATCCGCATTCAGCCGCACGACCTGCGTACCTAATGTTAAATATAGGTACGTAGGCTGCATGCAGATGTAGGCGGAGCTAGCAGCGGAGGTGCGGCGGAGGGCGGTGCTTCACGGAGGAAGTTCGCAGCCTGCCGCAGATCAGGTAAATGCTAGTGTGAAACTAGCCTTACACACGGACCAGCAGTGTGACTGGTGAGAAATACGCAGCGGTGTTAGAGAGAACAGCCAGCAATTCAGTGCGGTGTACAGTAAAATCACACTGACAGCTTACAGAAGAATAGGTAGAATAAATGTGTACACACAGAATAGGTATATATATATATATATATATATATAAATATATATATATATATATATATATATGTCATTGAGATATATATATATATAAACTATATAAACAACCTGTGTGTTTATTTCATTAAAATACTTTGCAATATTGTGTGTGTTTTTTTAAATCTGGCTTAATGTCACCTTACAATAGCAAGGTGACATTAACCCTTCATTACCCCATATCCCACTGCTACACGGGAATGGGAAGAGAGTGGCCAAGTGCCAGAATAGGCGCATCTTCCAGATGTGCCTTTTCTGGGGTGGCTGGGGGCAGATGTTTTTAGCCAGGGGGGGCCAATAACCATGGACCCTCTCCAGGCTAATAATATCTGCCCTAAGTCACTGGCTTTACTACTCTGGTGGAGAAAATTGCGCCAATCCACGCCAATTTTTTCCGCCATTTAAGACTTTAATTTAATAGCTAGAGCGCCCACATTTTGCACATACACACTACTAACATTAGTAGTGTGGAATATGCAAACAAAATGGAGATATGACATGGTTTACTGTATGTAAACCATGTCTCATATCATGTCGGGTTTAGGAAGGAGATAGCAAAAGCCGGCAATTGAATTACCGGCTTTTAAGCTATCTTGCGCTGGATGATATATTAATATATATATATATATATGTGTGTCTCTCTGACATTATATATATATATATATATATATATATATATATATAGACAGTACATATGTTTTTGGGAGCCCATGGATCCATTGTATGTCCGTATGTCGGTTTTGCAAGCCTGCGAGAAAAACACGCAGTACGGATGCCATACGGATTACATACGGAGGATGCCATGCGCAAAATACGCTGACACACCCTGCCTACGGAGGAGCTACGGACCACTATTTTGGGGACTTTTCTTCGTATTACGGCCGTAAATTACGGACTGTATTTTTGTACGCTGAGTGTGATGTCGGCCTAACTTTCCGCTCCTGAACCCAGGTACAAAATCTATAACGTGGACCTGCCATATGCTAGATACAATACTGATGTCTTTCTTTGGTTCCTCTCAGATCCAGGGTCTACCTTTGCACCCTCTATAGCCATGTAGTGCACATGTTGTACTACTAAAATGTTCTTTGCAAAATAAGAAATTCATCTATTCTCCATCAGAGAAATATTTCGGCAATGCTAGCCCGCAGTGCAATAATTGTGAATTACGCATCAGCAGTATGTCATTACACCGTGCAACTAACCAATGTTCCCATGGGTGTAACTATCCAAACAGTTTGCTGGTGCTGCAAGGAGCTGAGCTGTTACAGCAATACTCCTGGCTGGAGTAAAGACAAATATTGCACTGGTACTGGTTTTTTAACTCTTCATATTCCAAATTCCAATAAGTAGTACATCAGCAGAACACTATATGCCTATAAGCAGACACACGACCTATACAGTGGAAAATGAAAGTATTTAGACCCCTTTAAATTTTGCACTCTTTGTTTCATTGCAGCCATTTAGTAAATTCAAAAGAGTTCATTTTTTCCACATTAATCTACACTCTGCACCCCATATTGACTAATAAAAACAGAAATGTAGAATTTTTTGCAAATGTATTTAAAAAGAAAAACTGAAATATCACATGGTCACAAGTATTCAGACCCTTTGCTCAGACACTCATTTAAGTCACGTGCTGTCCATTTCCTTGTGATCCTCCTTGAAATGTTTCTACTGGTTCATTGGAGTCCAGCTGTAATTAAACTGATAGGACTTGATTTGGAAAGGCACACACCTGTCTACATAAGACCTCACAGCTCACAGTGCATGTCAGACCAAATGAGAATCATGAGGTCAAAGGAACTGGCCAAAGAGCTCAGAGACAGAATTGTGGCAAGGCACACATCTGGCCAAGGTTACAACAGAATTTCTTCAGCACTCAAGGTCCCTAAGAGCACAGTGGTCTCCATAATCCTTAAATGGAAGAAGTTTGGGACCACAAGAAGTCTTCCTAGACCTGGCCGTCCAGCCAAACTGAGCAATCGTAGGAAAAGAGCTTTGGTGAGAGAAGTAAAGAAGAACCCCAAGATCACTATGGCTGAGCTCCAGAGATACAGTAGGGAGATGGGAGAAAGTTCCACATAGTCAACTATCACTGCAGCCCTCCACCAGTCGGGCCTTTATGGCAGAGTGGCCCGACGGAAACCTCTCTTCAGTGCAAGACATATTAAAGGCTGCACAGAGTTTGCTAAAAAAAACATGAAGGACCACCAGACAATGATAAATAAGATTCTCTGGTCTGGTGACATGAAGATAGACCTTTTTGGTGATAATTTTAAGCGGTATGTGTGGAGAAAAACAGGCACTGCTTATCACCTGCCCAATGCAATCCCAACAGTGAAACATGGTGGTGGCAGCATCATGCTATGGGGGTGTTTTTCAGCTGCAGGGACAGGACAACTGGTTGCCATTGAAGGAAACATGAATGTGGCCAAGTACAGAGATATCCTGGATAAAAGCCTCTTCCAGAGGGCTCAGGACCTCAGACTTGGACGAACGTTCACCTTCCAACAAGTCAATGACCCTAAGCACACAGCTGAAATACAAAGCAGTGGCTTCAGAACAACTCTGTGACCATTCTTGTCTGGCCCAGCCAGAACCCTGACCTAAACCCAATTGAGAAAAAAAGCGAAAGGATGATATCCGGCACCTCAGCTGTTGTAGTAAAATAAAAAACCTTTATTTGGCATGTGAAGCCATATTAAAATAGTAAAAAAAAACGTACGCGTTTCAGGCGCATGAAAAGCAGACATTATTTGGCCAAATTTTGTGCAAAGCATCTCATTCATTTTTTCCTAATATTCAAAAGCCGTATTGCTATTCATATTTCATATATCTCACATCGACATGCTTTAGCACAAGAGAGTGCAACCTTTTCTTAGTATATTGAATATGGAGGTAACTGCTCTTGATATGCACAATTCACACTAGTTTGGATGTGCCAGTCAGTTTTTTGTTGTTTCTATGTTAGCTCTCTGACCAAGCACTCTGCCCTTCACCATGTGATGATTTTAATTACTGCATGTTCCTGTCTACCCATGAATGGCTTTACTGAGAAAGGTGTCTACATTCGCCGAGGAATTCAGACATCAGCTTTATAGAGGTGTTCACACTGGTTAGGGACCCATCAGTCTTAAGGACCACCTTGATGTTGTTGGTTGATGGACAGACATTATTTGGCCAAATTTTGTGCAAAGCGTTTCATTCATTTTTCCTTATATTTAAAATCCATATTGCTATTCATATTTTATATATTTCACATTGACATGCTTTAGCTCGATAGAGTGCAACCTTTTTTTGTATATTATATATGGAGGTAGCTGCTCCTGGTATGCACCTATTCACACTAGTTTGGATGTGCCAGTCAGTTTTTTTGTTGTTGCTATGTGGATTCTGCCAGAATCTGCTGAAAAATATGCACATGAATAAGAGTATTTTATGTCTTTTTCTTGTGCTCTTGGAAAACTCTACATGGAGTATTACATTAAAATTCTAAATCCATCTCATGTTCTCCGTTGCTGTCAATTCACTTGTGACTCCGCCAACCAGTGAGCTGCAGAAATCTCCAGCTTCATATTTCTGCCATAGATTTCTATGACATTCCAAAGCAGATTGGCCTAAGGAAAATCTGCCCATGTGAGCACACCTTTATGATTAAAACAGCTTTCCTGCCACGCTCCTAAATTATAATGATAGGGTTACAGGTTCCCAAATTGTCCTTGTTTGAATGTGTGTGGTCAAAAGGAATTTCTATTGCAAAACTCCCTGGGGACTGGAATGTTGTGCAAAAGAAAAATTATATGTATTTCAAAAATATCAATTGCATGGGATAGTTACATTATATCATATATAAAGGTAGTACAAAATATATACCGTATACAGCTCCGGCAAAAATTGCAAAATGTTCAGTTTGTCTGATTTTTCTCTTTATATGTATAATTTTGAGTAAAATGTACATTTTTCTTTTATTCTATAAACTACTGACATGTATCCGAATTTCCAAGCAATACATTTTGTATTTTTTTTCTGAAAAGGAGGAATACTCAAAATTCCAAAAAAAAACAACAACAGTGCTTTCAGACCTCCAATAATGCAAAGAAAACAAGTTCATAATCATTTAGAAACAACAATACTAATGTTTTCACTCGGGAAGAGTTCAGAATTCAATATTTTGTGGAATAACCATGATTTTTAATCACAGCTTTCATGCGTCTTGGCATGCTTTCCACCAGTCTTTCACACTGCTCTTGACACAAAATGTAAGCAGTTCTTCTTTGTTTGATGGCTTGTGACTTTCCATCATCCTCTTGATTACATTCCAGAGGTTTTCAGTGGGGTTCTGGTCTGGAGATTGGGCTGCCCATGACAGGGTTTTGATGTGGTGGTCTCTTAATTTTTTCCAGAGCTGTATATATATGTATATATATAAACCTTCCTTCTCACCCTCAATGGGGGTTGTTCTGTCTTCCTCCACGTAGGATGCTGTGTGGATTCCAACATACGGCTAAACCTTCATCCACATCCCAGTAAACAGACTGTGTTGATGCTTAAGTCTTATTTATTAGGGTGATGATAACCAAAACTATAACGCTGAACAACAATGGTGGACAGTATTCATAGTAGATGATCGAATAGTGAATGATGTTGATGTACAAAGTGGATGTTCAGTGAATAATCATAGTGGATGACTGATCATAGTGGATGACTGGTGAAAAACTGTAAAGAATAACAGCATTTCAGTATATGCACATACAGGGTGCAATCACATAAATAACTGGGACATAACAGCAAGAATTATACAGAGTGCATTACACAGTAATTCTAACAGCACTGCCCTATTCTATACAAGAATGCATCTATCTAAATGCAGAGTACACATTAACCTAACTGCAAGCTGCAAAGCACATCTGCCTAACTATATCTGACTATAGGAGCTGCATAAGGCTTAAATACTAACACAAACATAAGATGCATTAAACCTTTATAAACGTACCGAGATCCGTTAGGACAGGGGTAAGAAAGTAAGCGAGACAGGAGCACGTGTGCCTCTCTGCAGATCTGAGGAAAAATGGCTACTGAAGCTTGTCTTCACAAGAAGAATGTGGGCGGAACTAACCCATAAGACATTGCTCTTAGGAGGGAAAGGTTGGTAAACAACATGAAAAGTAGGTAACTGATGACCTCCAGTGGCCACAACTTGAATACCATGATAATTAACTCTCTGCACATTAAGATGGGCAGAACAGGGGTGGTCTTTGTTGTCCTTTCTCATTCTCAGGCCTGGGAGTTTGAGGGTTCTGCACAGGATCTCAGTTGTTCCCAGCATTGCACTTTTCTGGACTCCTGGGATCTGTTGTAGCCAATCTTCCAACTTAGGGGGTCACTGCTCCAAGTGCTCCTATCACCACTGGAATTACGGAATTACTGTTGCCTTCACCTTTCACATCTGTTCCAGTTCTCCTTTGAGGCCCTGGTATTTCTCAAGCTTCTCATATTCCTTCTTTCTGATGTTGCTGTCACTTGGCACTGCCACATCTATTATCATTGCTGTCTTCTGATCCTTGTCTACTATCACAATGTCTGGTTGGTTAGCCAACACCTGCTTATCCATCTGGATCTTGAAAGCCGAGAGGATTTTAGCCTTTTCATTCTCCAACACTTTCTCTGGGGTCTCCCACTTGGACATAGGAGGACTTAGCCCATATGCTGTGCAGATGTTCCTGTATACTATTCCCGCTACTTGGTTGTGGCGTTCGGTATACACTGTTTCTGCTTGCATTTTGCATCCTGCCACTATGTGTTGGACCCTTTCTGAGGTTTCTTTGCATAGTTTGCACCTTGGGTCTTGTGTGGTAGATTCCTGCTTCTATGGATCTGGTACTTAGTGCTTGCTCTTATGTCCCTATGATTAGTGCCTCTGTGCTGTATCGGAGTCCCGCTTTCTCCAGCCATTGGTAGGATTTCTGCATGTCAGCCACCTCCAATATCTGTCGATGGTACATCCCATGGAGCGGTTTGTCTTGCCATGGCACTTCATGTTCCTGTTCTTCCTTCCAGACCTGTTGTTGATGCCTTAGGCTTTCTCTTAGCATCTCATCTTTTGGTGCCATTTTTCTGATGTATTACTGGATACTCCTTGTTTCATCCGTGATGTTGGCTTGGATGCTTATCAAGCATCGCCCACACACCTTTCTGTTGGCATACAATCTTTGGGTGTTAGACTTAGGGTGGATATATATATATATATATATATATACATATATATATATATATATATATATATTGTGATGCAGTGACCCTTGTTACAGGTAGGGGACGCTGCATGGTCTTCCCGGAAAACGCATGGAGGCCTATTGAGGCCATAGGAATGCATGGCAATCGCAGGAATAACTGTGTTTATGAGACAAAGTCCAGCATTATTGTGAATGGCCAGTATGAGTGTTGCAGAGGAAGATACTATGCACTGTCAGCCTGAAGTAAGGATGTTCTGGGACCTGTAGTCCCACAAATAATTGTGTTGTTTGTATAATTGTGAAGGGAGGCTGGCAGGGCTAGTTATGAGAGCTGGGCGGGTTGAACTAGCCACACACACAGTCCCATCTAGGGGAGTGGTTACAAGTATATAATGTAACCAGGGTGTGGGTCACATGTCTCTGAGTATGGATCTGAATGGTCGGTGCTGAAGATCTTGAAAGAGCCTATGTGTTGGGAGTGCTATATCCCTGAAAAGCACATGGTGGGGCTTTGGACCTAGTGGCCTGGGGTGTTGGATGAACGTCCTGAATAGCACCCGGACAGGCCACACGCCTGTGTGTTGGATGGTCTCAGGTGGGGACGGACGTCCTGAATAGCGCACTGTGGAAGGCTTCTGTGTTGGGAGGTCCTGGGAGAAGGACTGGATCCCTGAAGAGCACAGAGTGACCATGGACCTGGATGGTCTGTGTTGGAAGCTCCGGTGAGTGGAGACTTCCTGGAAGCACCTGGAGAGACCATGGTCCTGGATGGTCTGTGACGGCTTCTGTGCTGTTTGGGGAAGCTACCGTCCTTCGGTGGGTCTGGAGCCGACTGGTGTATGTCTGTCAGGCAAGTTGGTGATCCCCGTAAGGCAGCTTTCCCAAGGAGAGTGGACTGACGAGTCAGCAGGTGGAGCAGGAGCTCCCGTAAGGTACCTCAACAGACTGTTGGTGCTTATGATGTACTATGAACTGTGAGCGCTATCTCACATAATACATACATAGGGAGAGAGAGAGCTCTGGCAAAAATTAAGAGGCCACTGCAAAATGTTCAGTTTGTCTGATTTTTCTCTTCATAGGTATATTTTTGAGTAAAATGTGAATTTTTATTTTATTCTATAAACTACTGACAACATGTATCCGAATTTCCAAGCAATAAATTTTGTATTTTTTTTCTGAAAAGGAGAAATGGTCAAAATAAAAAAACCCCAGTGATTTACAAACAACAATACTTATGTTTTTACTCAGGAAGAGTTCAGAAATCAATATTTTGTGGAATAACCATGATTTTTAATCACAGCTTTCATGCGTCTTGGCATGCTTTCCACCAGTCTTTCACACTGCTTCTGGAGCAAAAATGTAAGCAGTTCTTCTTTGTTTGATGGCTAGTTGTGACTATCCATCATCCTCTTGATTGCATTCCAGAGGTGGTCTCTTAATTTTTGCCAGAGCGATAGATAGATAGATAGATAGATAGATAGATAGATAGATAGATAGATAGATAGATAGATAGATAAGTATTCCAAAAAAAGAGGCAGCACTGCCTATCTTCTGGGATAGCGTGGAAGATTTAATCAACCCAGATATCAGGGCGACGTTTCGGCTCCATATGAGCCTTTCTCAAGCAGTGGGTGTCTCTACTTAGTACATATTTATACGTGTCTCAACAACCATCAGTTAATCTTTTTTTTATAAAAAAGTTACACATTACATAAAAGTGCATTAAACATATAATACATTGTGCATTATTTTCTTTGATTAATATAAAGTGTACATGTGCAAAAGTGCCTTAGTGCCTTTACATTCACTCGTAATATTGCCAAATTCCAGAATAATAATAATAATAATAATCTTTATTTTTATATAGCGCTAACATATTCCGCAGCGCTTTACATTTTGCACACATTATCATCACTGTCCCCGATGGGGCTCACAATCTAAATTCCCAATCAGTATGTCTTTTTGAATGTGGGAGGAAACCGGAGTACCCAGAGGAAACCAACGCAAACACGGAGAGAACATACAAACTCTTTGCAGATGTTGTCCTTGGTGGGGTTTGAACCCAGGACTCCAGCGCTGCAAGGCTGCAGTGCTAACCACTGCGCCACCGTGCCGCCCATCAGAATACTCTTCTGATTATGTTTCACAGTATGCGGCTAATCGATGTATAAATTAAACTGATAATTGTCATCCAACATTTACACTTACCCTAATGAGACATGTGCATTCATGGAAGAAGCCATCTCTAAAATATGGCGTTAAAAAAAACTCATTGCGCATGCTGCCAGTGCGTCATTGCAGAGGGATGAGCCCCTGAGGAAGGAGCATTGCGCTCCGAAAGGCGCGTCGGGTGTGCTCCTGGCTTCTGGCTGTGACACCATCAGGTAGCTATTATCTATACACTGGTGTACATTACTGTGCTACTAGGATGCGGTGGTTGGGGTTATTTATGGGACGGTACTGAAGATGAATTTTCACACTACCTAAACAAGGAGGGGATTTACACAAATTATTATTACAGCAAGAGGCCAGATGGATTTTTAGAACACGGGCAACAGGGCCCGCAGGTCTAAATGAGAAAATTGACATGTCCGTCTTCTTATAACAAATTTGAAAAAGGTCCTAATAGTAGTTACTATGTGATTATACCTGATAAAATATCGAATAGTTTACTTTCCTCTAGCTGACCCACGACGGATCCGAGTTTCCCGTGCTATTCTTCTGTTTCTTTGTATCCATTTATCCATTGGGTAAAAAGAGAGATGTAATTCCATTGCTGTTTAAAAAATTCTTAGCTATTTCATGTATTTTCGTCCGTTTTCGCGACTTCGTAATCGTAGATAGAGATATGTTTTGTTTTCCTTATATATTTTGTTATTAATGTTTTTAATTGTATTTTATTCTGCACCTGTCACCGCTGTGGTTTGATTGGATTTGACGCTAAGGAGGCGGAGGTTACTCACTTATCTCCTCGGGCGTCACTTCCTCTCAACATGGACCCGTAGAAGAGCCGGTGTTGGCGTGAAATGGCCGTCGTTCCTTCCCCGATCACCTCTTCCTTCGTTCCGCTCCCCCGTGCCATGAAGATGTTTGTATATACGCTGCAATAAAGACAGACTTCTACCACAGGTCCGGTGAGTGTTGCCGCGTTCTGTTCTGCTGTTGCTAGAAAGTTGAATATTTATTTTTTCCGTTTGTTTGCACGGTACATATACAGTTAAGGCGAACCTGTCAGCAGGTTTTGCTATGTATCCTACAGACAGTGTCAGGTTGGCAGTGTTAAACTGATTACAATGATACCTGAGGTGAAGAAATCCGTCTTGTGGTTCTTGTGTAATTAGTGTTAGACGTTTGCAGATAATGGGATGTCCGTGCTCCGAGGCAGGACTGCAGGCAGAGTCTTATATTCCTGCTCTAAGCCAGAGTAACCAAGGAAAGACCTGTCCACAAGCCACCCAAAGCAGAAACATTCTGTCTGTATGATGAGGAACATGGTTGTGCTTCGGGGCCAGAGTAACCAAGGAAAGACCTGTCCACAAGCCACCCAAAGCAGAAACATTCTGTCTGTATGATGAGGAACATGGTTGTGCTTCGGGGCGGCCTGTGAGCAGGTCTCTCCTTGGTTTCTCTGTGTTAGAGCCGAAATATAAAACTCTGCTTATAGTCCCGCCCCAGAGCATGAGCATCTTTTCAGCCACAAACTTCTAACACTGATTACTAGTGTTGAGCGATACCTTCTGATATTTGAAAGTATCAGTATCGGATGGTATTGGCCGATACCGGCAAAATATCGGATCTCGCCGATACCGATACCCGATAGCAATACAAGTCAATGGGACACAAATATCGGAATGTATCCTGGATGGTTCCCAGTGTCTGAAGGAGAGGAAACTCTCCTTCAGGCCCTGGGATCCATATTAATGTAATAAATAAAGAATAAAGATAAAAAATATGGCTATACTCACCCCTCGGACGAACCCTGGCTGTCACCATTGCAAGCGTCCGCCTCCGTTCCTGAGAATATAGTGAGTGAAGGACCTTCAATGACGTCGCTGTGAGCGCGACGTCATTGAAGGTCCTTCACTCACTACATTCTCAGGAACGGAGGCGGACGCTTGCAATGGTGACAGCCAGGGTTCGTCCGAGGGGTGAGTATAGCCATTTTTTTTATCTTTATTCTTTATTTTTTACATTAATATGGATCCCGGGGCCTGAAGGAGAGTTTCCTCTCCTTCAGACCCTGGGAACCATACGCACCGCACACTCCAATTCCGATTTCACAAAAATATTGGAACTCGGTATCGGAATTCCGATACAGCAAATATCGGCCGATACCCGATACTTGCAGTATCGGAATGCTCAATACTACTGATTACACAAGAACCACAAGACGGATTTCTTCACCTCAGGTATCATTTTAATTAGTTTAACAATGCCAACCTGACAGAGTCTGTAGGTTATTGAGCACAAGCCTGTTGACAGGTTCACTTTAAGTCCAGATTTGAAGAGTGACAGAATCTTTGTGATTTGGGCTCTACATGCCACTATTTTTTTATTTGAAATGAAACGACTGATATGAAATTGAAGGGGAGATTTTTAGGTTTAATTAAAGGGGTTGAACAAAAATATCCTGTGAAATGTTTAGGAATCGCAACCATTTTTCTATATAACCTCCTCATTTCAGTTGCTCAACAGTAATTGGGCAAATTAGCTTCACCAGAAATAAAATGTTCATTTTTAATACTTTGCAAAGAGTCCTTTGCAGGCAATAACTGCCTGAAGTCTGGAAGCCATGGATGTCACCAAACGCTGGGTTTCATCTTTTGTGATGTTTTGTCGGCTTTCACTGCAGCTGACTTCAGTTGTTGATTGTTTATGGGTCTTTCTGCCTTCAGTTTTTTCTAAACCCCTTTCCAACATCGGGTGTAATTCCAGACTCCTCCTCAGCACCGGAGCTCGCACCTTTAGAGGCACATGACAGCTGATCTGTATAGCTGTATAGCTGACATGTGCCCGTAACAGCTGCGGGTGGCAGTGTGATCCATCCTTGGCTGTTAACTAGTTAAATTCCACTGTCAATCTCTTACAGCGGCATTTAACTCACAATTACTGGAAGTTCACAGGAAATCCCGCCCATTGGTGACCCTGTCACATGATCGGGGTTCACGGATGGGTTGGCATGACAACCAGAGGTCTCCAGCAGACCTGTAGGCTATGTGCACACGTTCTGGATTTTTTGCGGATTTTTAGTGTTTTTGCGCTATAAAAACGCTATAAATCCGCATACTTTAAGCATCCCATCATTTAACATTAATTCCGCAATTTTTGTGCACATGCAGCGCTATTTTCCACGCAAAAAACGCTTTCCGGAAAAATAATGAACATGTCCATTAATTTTGCGGATTTTGCACGGATTTCCCACTGCCTAAGCATTGGGAAATGTTTGTGAAATTCCGTGCAAACGTCGCGCTAAATCCGCGCTAATTCCGCATGCAGATTTCTAGCGGAATTCTGGCAGAAATGTCCGGATTTTCTACGGAATTTTCTGCTAGAATTCCTGAACGTGTGCACATAGCCTTATGGTTGTCATTGCCAGATTTCTATAAGCGCCACCTTGCGGTCGGTGCTCATAGCAAGTGAGTATTTCTGCTACACACAGGCGATCTACTGCAGCTTCTGGTCTCCCATGGAGACTATTTAAGCATGCAAAAAGTTAAAAAAAAAAAGTTTTTAAAAATATATTTAAAAAAAACATCTAAAAGTTCAAATCACCCTCCTTTCGCCCCATTCAAGATAAAACAATAAAAAAATCAAATATTCATGATCCGCCTGTGGCCATAAACTAGTTAAATGCCGCTGTCACACTCTGACAGCGGCATTTAACAAACGCTCCCAGCCACGCGGCCGGAAATACTCGCACCGCTGATCCCCGTCACGTGATTGGGGGCCATTGGTGTGTTGCCATCACAACCAGAGATCTCCTTGAGACCTCTATAGCTGTTGATGGCAGATTGCTATGAGCGCCACCCTGTGGTCGGCGTTCATAGCAAGCCTGCAATTCTGCTGCATAGAGGTGATCTATGCATCACCTCTATGTAGCAGAGGTGATTGAGTGGTTCATGCTTCTAGCCTCCCATGAAGGCTATTGAAGCATGCCAAAATTTAAAAAATGTGTTTAAAAATATAAAAAAATGAAAACAATGTAAAAGTTCAAATCACCCCCCATTCGCCCCAATCAAAATAAAACAATAAAAAAAAAATCAAACCTACACATATTTGGTATCGCCGAGTTCAGAATCACCCGATCGATCAATAAAAAAAGATTAACCTGATCGCTAAGCGCCGTAGCGAGAAAAAATCAAAACGCCAAAATTACGTTATTTTTGGTTGCCGCGACTTTGCATTAAAATGCAATAACGGGCGATCAAAAGAACGTATCTTTACCAAAATGGTATCATTAAAAACGTCAGCTCAGCACGCAAAAAATAAGTGCTCACCCGATCCCAGATCACGAAAAATGGAGACACTACCGCTATAGGAAGATTGCGCAATAATTTTATTTTTACCACTTAGATAAAAGAGAACCTAAACATGTTTGATGTCTATGAACTCGTAATGACCTGGAGAATCATAATGTCAGGTCAGTTTTAGTGAACCTAGCAAAAAAGCCAAACAAAAAAACAAGTGTGGGATTGCACTTTTTTTTGCAATTTCAGCGTACTTGGAATTTTCTTACCGTTATCTGTTACATGACATGGTAAAACCAATGGTATTATTCAAAAGTACAACTTGTCCCACAAAAAATAAGCCCTCACATGGCCATATTGATGGAAAAATAAAAAAGTTATGGCTCTGGAAAGAAGGGGAGCGAAAAACATAAACGAAAAACGCTCCAGGGGTGAGGGGTTAAAACCAAAGTTGTCGTTCAAAAGTACAAATTGTCCCGCAAAAACAATCCCTCACATGACAATTTTGACCAAAAAAATAAAAGTTATGGCTCTAGGCAGAAGGGGAGCAAAAAAACAAATAGTAAAAACGAAAATGCAAATCTGGTGATTGACTCAGACATTGCAGAATATTCCACTTCTTTGTGTTATACTGCAAAATAAATCCAGGAGTTTTTTGTTCTGGATTATTGTCCATCTGAACTGTGAAGTGCCGTCCAATCAACCTTGCTGCATGGTTGAATCTGAGCAGAGAGTATCGCTCTGTGCACTTCAGGCCGCGGTCACACATGCGAGTTTTACGGACGTAAGAGCGCAGAATCTACGTCCGTAAAACTCGCAAAAAATACGGCACAATTATTCTCTATGCCCCTGCTCCTATTTGCCGTATTTTACTGATCAGTATTATACGGCTTTCTACGGCCGTACAAAATCGCAGCATGCTGCCTTTGTCACCGTACTGCGCAAGAAATACGCCAATGAAAGTCTATGGAAGCGTGAAAAATACGGATTACACACGGACAAGCAGTGTGACTTGCGAGAAATACGCAGCGCTGTTAGAGAGAAAAGCCGGTAATTCAGTGCGGTGTACAGTAAAATCACACTGACAGCTTCCAGTCCAATAGATATAATAAATGTGTACACATAGAATAGGTATATATATATATATATGTCAGTGAGACACATATATGTATATATATTAATATTTATTCCAGCGCTATACAGCTTGAAAGCCGGTAATTCAATTACCGGCTTTTTCTTTCTCCTTCATAAAACCCGACATGATTTGAGACATGGTTTACATACAGTAAACCATGTCTTCTCTCCATTTTTTTTGCAGATTCCACACTACTAATGTCAGTAGTGTGTATCTGCAAAATTTGGCCGTTCTAGCTCTTAAAATAAAGGGTTAACTGGCGGAAAAAATTGGCGTGGGCTCCCGCGCAATTTTCTCTGCCAGAGTAGTAAAGCCAGTGACTGAGGGCAGATATTAATAGCCTGGAGAGGGTCCACGGTTATTGGCCCCCCCTGGCTAAAAATATCTGCCCCCAGCCACCCCAGAAAAGGCACATCTGGAAGATGCGCCTATTCTGGCACTTGGCCACTCTCTTCCCATTCCCGTGTAGCGGTGGGATATGGGGTAATGAAGGGTTAATGCCACCTTGCTATTGTAAGGTGACATTAAGCCTAATTAATAATGGAGAGGCGTCAATTATGACACCTATCCATTATTAATCCAATTGTAGTGAAGGGTTAAATAAAACACAAACACATTCTTTAAAATTATTTTAATGAAATAAAAACAATGGTTGTTGTAGTATTTTATTCAACGCCCAATCCAGTCACTGAAGACCCTCGTTCTGTGAGTAAAAAAACATAATAAACCAACAATATACTTACCCTCCGCAGATCTGTAACGTCCAACGATGTAAATCCTTCTGAAGGGGTTAAAACATTTTGCAGCAAGGAGCTGTGCTAATGCAGGCTGCTCCTCGCTGCAAAACCCCAGGGAATGAGGCTAAAAATAGATCAATGATCTATATTTAGCATCATTTGCGGTGAGGCGCCCTCTGCTGGCTGTTCATAGATCGTGGGAAATTACCTAGAAAGCTCCCTGGCTCCCTGGCTTTCTAGGTAATTTCCCACGATCTATGAACAGCCAGCAGAGGGCGCCTCACCGCAAATGATGCTAAATATAGATCATTGATCTATTTTTAGCCTCATTCCCTGGGGTTTTGCAGCGAGGAGCAGCCTGCATTAGCACAGCTCCTTGCTGCAAAATGTTTTAACCCCTTCAGAAGGATTTACATCGTTGGACGTTACAGATCTGCGGAGGGTAAGTATATTGTTGGTTTATTATGTTTCTTTACTCACAGAACGAGGGTCTTCAGTGACTGGATTGGGCGTTGAATAAAATACTACAACAACCATTGTTTTTATTTCATTAAAATAATTTTAAAGAATGTGTTTGTGTTTTATTTAACCCTTCACTACAATTGGATTAATAATGGATAGGTGTCATAATTGACGCCTCTCCATTATTAATTAGGCTTAATGTCACCTTACAATAGCAAGGTGGCATTAACCCTTCATTACCCCATATCCCACCGCTACACGGGAATGGGAAGAGAGTGGCCAAGTGCCAGAATAGGCGCATCTTCCAGATGTGCCTGTTCTGGGGTGGCTGGGGGCAGATATTTTTAGCCAGGGGGGGGCCAATAACCGTGGACCCTCTCCAGGCTATTAATATCTGCCCTCAGTCACTGGCTTTACTACTCTGGCGGAGAAAATTGCGCGGGAGCCCACGCCAATTTTTTCCGCCATTTAACCCTTTATTTTAAGAGCTAGAACGGCCAAATTTTGCAGATACACTCTACTGACATTAGTAGTGTGGAATCTGCAAAAAAAATGGAGAGAAGACATGGTTTACTGTATGTAAACCATGTCTCAAATCATGTCGGGTTTTAGGAAGGAGAAGGAAAAAGCCGGTAATTGAATTACCGGCTTTCAAGCTGTCTAGCGCTGGAATAAATATTAATATATATACATATATGTGTCTCACTGACATATATATATACCTATTCTATGTGTACACATTTATTCTACCTATTCTACTGTAAGCTGTCAGTGTGATTTTACTGTACACCGAACTGAATTACCGGCTTTTCTCTCTAATATATGTGTCTACTGACATATATATATATATATATATATATATATATATATATATATAGACAGTATATATATATTTTCTTTTCTTTTTGGGACACATGGTTCACTTCTATAGCGGTATGTTGGTTTTGCTAGCCTGCGAGAAAACCACGCAGTACGGATGCCATACGGATTACATACGGAGGATGCCATGCGCAAAAAACGCTGACACACCCTGCCTACGGAGGAGCTACGGACCACTTTTTTCGGGACTTTTCAGCGTATTACGGCCGTAATATACGGACCGTATTGTTTTACGCTGTGTGTGACGCCGGCCTCAGAATTCAGCTGGTTGCTTCTGTCTTCAGTCACATCATAGTGACCCAATACCATTGTAAGCCATGCATGCCCATGCCATCACACTGCCTCCACCATGTCTTACAGATTTGGTGTGCTTTGGATCATGAGCTGTTCTAAGCTTTCTCCATAGTTTCTTCTTGATGCCATTCTGGTACAAATTGACCTTAGTTTCATGCTTTTCTAGAACTGGGCTGGCTTCTTCAGATGTTTAGAAGTCTAATCTGACCGTTCTATGTTTAAGGCTGATTAATGATTTGCAGCTGTATGTATTTGCTCTAATGATGTCTTGTCTTTATGGTAGACTTAGATACTGAAGCACCTACTTACGGAGAGTATTCCACACGCTTGTGGATGTTTTGAATGGATTTTTCTTCACCATGCCAGGCCTTTTTGAGTCCCCAAGCTCCACCAGTGCGTTCTTTTTTTTTTTTTGCAGAATGTACCAAATGTACCAAATTGTTAATTTGGCCTCTTCTAATGTTTCTGCTATGTGTCTTTGTGCTATGATTTCTTCTTTTCTTGAGACTAATGATGGTCTTTTTCTGTTCAATTAAGAGCTCCTATGTCCGCATGTTGTGGGTTCACAGCAACAACTTCCAAGTGCACATTATACACCTGGAATCAGCTCCAGACCTTTTTTTTCCTGCTTAATTGATGATGGTTTAATTAAGAAATAGCTCATGAAACCCATTAAACAGCTTTTGAGATAATTGTCCAATTACTTTTTGTCTCTTTATAAAGAGGCAGCTACATATTAAAGAGCTGTAATTCCTAAACCTTTACTACAATTAGGATGTGAATGCCCAAATTAAAGCTGAAAGTCTGCACTTCAAGCTCATATTGATTATATAAATGTATCTTAGATATGTTTTGGCAAACAGCTAAAATGCCAAAACTTGTGTCACTGTCCAAATATTTCCGGCCCTGGCTATATATTCATGCACATCACATATGATATTAGGGCCAGACTGGTCAACAGTCCATGGGACACATTCATTGTGCAACTGTTAATAGTATCACCGTTCTCAGGAGCATTTAGTTCCCTGCTCCACCACTTACTCTATCAGACCACAGACTGCTTCTGGCCTGTGGCTTACTGGAGACCCATCGCCATGCAGGGGATGCCAGGTGGTGCAATGACATGACTACATCACATCATACATGCCAGCCCAGTATGAGACAAGATAGAAGCAGAGATGGAGTGTCTAGTAGATGGGAAACCAGGATAAAGTGAGCATAAGCATTTTTTCTATTTTTCTAATATTAATGGGTCTGAGAGTCGGATGGTGGGGACATCATACTGTGTGTGGGGTTTATTATACTGTGTGTGGACCTTTAGGAGCCATCCTACTGTATTGGGGCTATAGTGGACATTATACTGTGAGGTGGTCTGTGGTGACCATACTATGTGGATGGCTATGGTGGACATAAGACTGTGTAGTAAGCAAAGGGGTATCATACTTAGCGTGGGGTTTGTGGGGCCTTCACACTGTGCATGTGGAGGAATGTGGGGTTTATCATACTGTGTAGGTGCATTTTGGTGGGTATCATACTCTGTAAGGCTACTTTCACACTAGCGTCGGAATCTCCCCGTCGCAATGCGTTGGGCAGAGATTCCGACCCTAGCGTTTAACGCACTGCACAACGGAGGCAGCGGATGCATTTCTCCGGCGCATCCGCTGCCCCATTGTGAGGTGCGGGGAGGTGGGGGCGGAGTTCCGGCCGCTCATGCGCGGTCGGAAAAAGTGGTCCGCCAGGAGCAAAAAACGTTACATGTAGCGTTTTTTGCTCCCGACGGTCCGCCAAAGCACGATGCATCCGTCGCACGACGGATGCGACGTGTGGCAATCCGTCACAATGCGTCGTCAATACAAGTCTATGGGGAAAAAACGCATCCTGCAAGCACTTTTGCAGGATGCGTTTTTTCTGCAAAACGACGCATTGTGACGGATTGCAGTTAACGCTAGTGTGAAAGTAGCCTAAGGGCCATAGAAGGGTATCATAGTGGGTAAGAACACTAAGGGGCTTCTGAAGGTGCTAAATAACTGTGGAAGTGCTGCAAAACATGTACCTCTCCAAGTCTTTACAAGTTGGGAGGTATGTCCATTTGTGACTGTGCCTTTGTGCCATGATAGGACTTTTTTTCTATGTACTATAAGAAAGTATAGAGGGGTTATTTTTTATAAAGAAGTAGTGAGTCATTATTATAAGGGGTCAATAGGGATTATAATTATTAATAAAGGAATTATTATAAGAAGGCATAGGGTACTATTAATGTGCACATTATTACTGGTTATAGTACTATCTAGTTTGCGTAGAGGTGGGAAAATGTGAGGAGTTTGCTGGAAAAGCAGAAAGCAAAGATGTAACACAATGAAACCTGCCAGATTAGTAACTGTACTGCAGCTGTACATCTTGTAAGGACTTTATAATTGGCAGCTTTTAATATGTTATGCATGATGGATGGCATTTTAAAAACTGTTCATTATAGAATCCGATTCCAGCTGTAGACGTAGTAGTAAATAGTGATGAGCGAATATACTCGTTACTCGAGATTTCTCAAGCACGCTCGGGGGTCCTCCGAGTATTTTTTAGTGCTCGGAGCTGTTAGCTAGCTTGATTACATGTGGGGATTCCCTAGCAACCAGGCAACCCCCATATGTAGTTATGCTCACTAACAGATGTAAATCATTCAGCTGCGGCGCTAAAAACTGAAACTCCGAGCATTAAAAAATACTCGGAGGACCCCCGAGCGTGCTCGAGAAATCTTGAGTAACGAGTATATTCGCTCATCACTAGTAGTAAACAATGTGATTCGCCCCCCCCCCCCCCCCCCCAAACACACACACACACACACACACACACACACTCACACTCCAGCACAATTGTCTGCTGGTCCCAATGATTACTGGTTAACTTGTTCTATAGCAATGACATCCTGTCCACTCACATGACTGCTGCAGATAATCACTGGCCTCTGCTATCTTGTGCTGTATATGAGAGCATCACCAATAAGATCAGTGATTGGCTGCAGCTGTCACATAAATTTACAACATGTCATCACTATAGGGAATGACCTGTCAGTCAACCATAGCCAAGCAGAGAGAAGCAGAGGAGGAGTGAAGGGGGTTCATGTGCACTACCACTCCATTCAATCTAATGGGCACACCAAAGATCAGCCGAGTACTGTGCTCAGCAATCTTTGGCGCTCTCATTTAAAATGAATAAAGAAGGTAGTGTGTGTGATCGACCACCTCTATATTCAGCTAGAACTCTTCATTACCTAATGTCTCAGGTCAGTGGTGGCCAAAGAGGCCTGACCCCCAGCAATAGGAGAGTTATCACCTATTCCATGAATAGGTGATAGCTTTCAAACTTGAGAACATCCCTTTAAGGTTACAATCTTGAGTGACCGTTATTGAGAACAATTCGTTGTGTACTGCTACTACAATATATTTAGGTGTTCCATTTTTCTTATGTTTGGATAGACTTGGAATGTGATGATGACAATAGGGCCATGTGGTCATGAACTTGAAGTTTTCCGCACAGTCTACTCTACAGGTTTGCGAAAGATTACAACAGTCATAAACAAACCCTATTATTCCTCCTACCAGCATACCGAAAACGTGATTGTTATCACTAACTGAAATATTTGCTTGCTAGAGTGACTAGGACTCTCTGACCTTAACAGTCTATGCATATTTTACATCGAACATTCACACAATGGTAAATCATACGACATAGGAAAGATGTGATATTTGCTATAGTTTAATACGACCATAAGATTAGCAATTTTCAAGAATTTGGTATGTTTGTCATTTTAAAGTAAATGTATACTGAATTTTTAGCTCTAATATAAAATGTATTTATTTTCAGGGCCGTATTTGTCACTAGGCACTTGAGGGCAGGTGCCTGGGGTGGCAGGATGCAGTGGGCGGCACCTGAGGAAGGTTTTTTTTTTAAATTATAAGGACCGGGGTCACCGCCAGCCGCCCGCCTACCTCCCCGCCTCCTTGAACTCATCATACTCACCCTCCTTGGCTCCAGCGGTGCCTGCAACTCCAATGGGCTCAGTGCCGGTAGCCTCTTCCTGTGCTGAGTGGTCACATGGTACCGCTCATTAAGGTCATGAATATGGATGCATATTCATGACTTTAATGAGCGGTACCACGTGCCGCTCACTGAGGGAGAAGATGCAGCACCGGAACCAAGATGCAGGGACTTTCGGCGCGGTGCACAGGTGTGAGAAAGGTGAGTATGACAGGGGAGGAGGATGAGGGAGGACAGAGGGAGGACGGGGGGAGGACGGGGGCTGCAGAGCCACGCATACAAGATGGGAGAGGGGTGCTGCAGAGCCACGCATACAAGATGGAAAAGGGGAGGCTGCAGAGCCACGCATACAAGATGGGGGGGCTGCAGAGCCACGCATACAAGATAGGAGGGGGGAAGCAGAGCCACGAATACAAGATGGGAAGGGGGGCTTCAGAGGCACGCATACAAGATGGGAAGGGGGGCTGCAGAGGCACGCATACAAGATGGGAGGGGGGCTGCAGAGGCACGCATACAAGATGGGAGGGGGGATACCATAACCCCGGAGGAAACAGAGTACACGTCCCAAATTAAATAAAGGTAAAAGTCAATTTTATTTAACATATATAAATTTGTTATTTACAAAATATTGCCACAAATGTAAAACATGCTCAGCAAAAGAAACATTTGGCACCAGACCTGTGTGACCGCACACACCTGCTCACTATCAAAAATACAATGCTCAGTGCGTATCAGTACGATTTATGGGATCCAGAGTCCCCCTAGAAAAAAGGGGAGGGGGGATTTTACCACCTCCTTACTCCCACCATCTCTAGTCTCACATAACCCAATAGTCACTAATATAAGTCTGTTATCCTAGTTACGACTCCTTACTCATGTGGCCGATGCAGCGCGATCACACAGTACAGCCCCAACGCACGTTTCGCGTCGGCTTCGTCAGGGGGCGGTCCCCTGATACGCACTGAGCATTGTATTTTTGATAGTGAGCAGGTGTGTGCGGTCACACAGGTCTGGTGCCAAATGTTTCTTTTGCTGAGCATGTTTTACATTTGTGGCAATATTTTGTAAATAACAAATTTATATATGTTAAATAAAATTGACTTTTACCTTTATTTAATTTGGGACGTGTACTCTGTTTCCTCCGGGGTTATGGTATCTTGATAGTGGAGTGTCCAATGTAAATTATTATGGTCCCTATATATGGGGTTCCTCCACATGGAGACGACCCAATATAGGGGAACTAGTGTTGTTCATTATGGGATTTAATTATAAGATGGGAGGGGGGGCTGGAGAGGCACGCATGCAAGATGGTAGAGGAGAGCTGCAAAGCCACGCATACAAGATGGGAGGGGGAAGCAGAGCCACGCATACAAGATGGGAGGTGTGGCTGCAGAGGCACGCATACAAGATGGGAGGGGGGGCTGCAGTGGCATGCATACAAGATGGGAGGGGTGGCTGCAGAGGCACGCATGCAGGATGGGAGAGGGGGGCTGAAGAGGCATGCATACAAGATGGGAGGGGGGCTGCAGAGGCATGCATGCAAGATGGGAGAGGGGGCTGCAGAAGCATGCATACAAGATTGGAGGGGGGCTGCAGAGCCATGCATACAAGATGAGAGGGGGGGCTGCAGAGCCACGTATACAAGATGGGAGAGGGGGGCTGCAGAGCAACTCATACAAGATGGGAGAGGGGGGCTGCAGAGGCACGCATACAAGATGGGAGGGGGGCTGCAGAGCCACACATACAAGATGGGAGGGAGGGGGCTGCAGAGCCACACACACAAGATGGGAGGGGGGAAGCAGAGCCACACATAGAAGATGGGAGGGGGGCTGCAGAGGCACGCATACAAGATGGGAGAGGGGGGCTGCAGAGGCATGCATACAAGATGGGAGGGGGGCTGCAGAGGCACGCATACAAGATGGGAGAGGGGGGCTGCTGAGGCATGCATATAAGATGGGAGAGGGGGGCTGCAGAGCCACGTACACAAGATGGGAGAGGGGGGCTGCAATGCCACGCATAGAAGATGGGAGGGGGGAGCAGAGCCACGCATACAAGATGGGAGTGGGGAGCAGAGCCACGCATACATGATAGGAGGGGGGAGCAGAGCCACGCATACAAGATGTGAGAGGGGAGTAGAGCCACGCATACATGATAGGAGGGGGGAGCAGAGCCACGCATACAAGATGGGAGAGGGGGGATGCAGAGGCACGCATACAAGATGGGAGAGGGGGCTGCAGAAGCATGCATACAAGATTGGAGGGGGGCTGCAGAGCCATGCATACAAGATGAGAGGGGGGGCTGCAGAGCCACGTATACAAGATGGGAGAGGGGGGCTGCAGAGCAACTCATACAAGATGGGAGAGGGGGGCTGCAGAGGCACGCATACAAGATGGGAGGGGGGCTGCAGAGCCACACATACAAGATGGGAGGGAGGGGGCTGCAGAGCCACACACACAAGATGGGAGGGGGGAAGCAGAGCCACACATAGAAGATGGGAGGGGGGCTGCAGAGGCACGCATACAAGATGGGAGAGGGGGGCTGCAGAGGCATGCATACAAGATGGGAGGGGGGCTGCAGAGGCACGCATACAAGATGGGAGAGGGGGGCTGCTGAGGCATGCATATAAGATGGGAGAGGGGGGCTGCAGAGCCACGTACACAAGATGGGAGAGGGGGGCTGCAATGCCACGCATAGAAGATGGGAGGGGGGAGCAGAGCCACGCATACAAGATGGGAGTGGGGAGCAGAGCCACGCATACATGATAGGAGGGGGGAGCAGAGCCACGCATACAAGATGTGAGAGGGGAGTAGAGCCACGCATACATGATAGGAGGGGGGAGCAGAGCCACGCATACAAGATGGGAGAGGGGGGATGCAGAGGCACGCATACAAGATGGGAGAGGGCGGATACAGAGGCACGCATACAAGATGGGAGAGGGGGGCTGCAGAGGCACGCATACAAGATGGGAGAGGGGGGCTGCAGAGGCACGCATACAAGATGGGAGAGGGGGGCTGCTGAGGCACGCATAGAAGATGGGAGAGGGGGGCTGCTGAGGCATGCATACAAGATGGGAGAGGGGGGCTGCAGAGCCACGTACACAAGGTGGGAGAGGGGGCTGCAGAGCCACGCATAGAAGATTGGAGGGGGGAGCAGAGCCACGCATACAAGATGGGAGGGGGGAGCAGAGCCACGCATACATGATAGGAGGGGGGAGCAGAGCCACGCATACAAGATGGGAGAGGGGGGCTGCAGAGGCACGCATACAAGAAGGGATAGGGGGGCTGCAGAGGCACGCATACAAGATGGGAGAGGGGGGCTGCAGAGGCACGCATACAAGATGGGAGAGGGGGGCTGCAGAGGCACGCATACAAGATGGGAGAGGGGGGCTGCAGAGGCACGCATACAAGATGGGAGGGAGGGGGCTGCAGAGCCACGCACACAAGATGGGAGGGGGGAAGCAGAGCCACGCATACAAGATGGGAGAGGGGGGCTGCAGAGCCACGCATACAAGATGGAAGGGGGGCTGCAGAGCCATGCATACAAGATGGGAGAGGGGGGCTGCAGAGGCATGCATACAAGATGGGAGAGGGGGGCTGCAGAGGCACCCATACAAGATGGGAGAGGGGGGCTGCAGAGGCACGCATAAAAGATGGGAGAGGGGGGCTGCAGAGGCATGCATACAAGATGGGAGAGGGGGGCTGCTGAGGCACGCATAGAAGATGGGAGAGGGGGGCTGCTGAGGCATGCATACAAGATGGGAGAGGGGGGCTGCAGAGCCACGTACACAAGATGGGAGAGGGGGGCTGCAATGCCACGCATAGAAGATGGGAGGGGGGAGCAGAGCCATGCATACAAGATGGGAGGGGGGAGCAGAGCCACGCATACATGATAGGAGGGGGGAGCAGAGCCACGCATACAAGATGGGAGAGGGGGCTGCAGAGGCACGCATACAAGATGGAAGGGGGGCTGCAGAGCCATGCATACAAGATGGGAGAGGGGGACTGCAGAGCCACGCATACAAGATGGAAGGGGGGCTGCAGAGCCACGCATACAAGATGGGAGAGGGGGGAAGCAGAACCACGCATACAAGATGGGAGGGGGGATCAGAGCCACGCATACAAGATAGGAGGGAGGGAGCAGAGCCATGCATACAAGATGGGAGAGAGGGGCTGCAGATCCATGCATACAAGATGGGAGGGAGGGAAGCAGAGCCACGCATACAAGATGGGAGGTGGGAGCAGAGCCACACATACAAGGTAGGAGGGGGAGCAGAGCCACTCATAAGATGGGTGGGGGAAAGCAGAGCCACGCATACAAGATGGGAGAGGGTGGGCTGCAGAGCCATACATACAAGATGGGAGGGGGGCTGCAGAGCCACACATACAAGGTGGGAGGGGGGCTGCAGAGCCACGCATACAAGATGGGAGGGGGGAAGCAGAGCCACGCATGCAAGATGGGGGGAAGCAGAGCCAGGCATACAAGATGGGAGGTGGGCTGCAGAGCCATACATACAAGATGGTAGAGGGGGGAAGCAGAGCCATGCATACAAGATGGGAGGGGGAGCAGAGCCAGTGTCCACCCCTGCCCAGGGATCAATTGAACTCGCATCTTACAGAAGTGAGTACAATTGAGGCTCCGACGTCACTCACTCGCACTGCAGAGGTGAACACTGGTGGTAAGTGCTCCAGTGGAGCTGAAGACACCGAAGATTAAGTGCATGGGGGACAATTGGAGTGGGGATGGAGGGATTTCTTGTGTGTGGGGACAATTTGAGAGAGGATAGGGGGATTTATTATGTGTGGGGAGAATTGGAGTGGGGATGGGGGAGTTAATGTGTGTGGGGAGATTTGTAGTGGGGATGGGGGGATTTAATGTGTGCGGGAGATTTGAGGACACAAAATGAAGAGCAAAGGGGAGATGGGGAAACAATACAGGGGAATGAGGACCATGTATGAGGAAACAGTACTGGGGAATGAGGGCCATGTATGCGGAAACAGTACTGGGGAATGAGAGCCAGGTATGAGGAAGCAGTACTGGGGAATGGGGGGCACGTATGAGGAAACAGTACTGGGGAATGGGGGCATGTATGAGGAAACAGTATGGGGGAATGGGGGCATGTATGAGAAAACAGTACTGGGGAATGGGGGCATGTATGAGGAAACAGTATGGGGGATGGGTGCAGACAGTATGAGGAGCGAACGGGGGAATGTATGTGGACACAGTATGAGTAGAGATGTGAAAACTGTATGCAGATAGAGTACGGGGAATGAGGGTGATGGGATGTGTGCCGACACAGTATGTGGAGTCAGATGAGCAGGCAATATAGAAAGTTAGGGGGTAAATATACAGTTAGGGCCAGAAATATTTGGACAGTGACACAATTTTCGCGAGTTGGGCTCTGCATGCTACCACATTGGATTTGAAATGAAACCTCTACAACAGAATTCAAGTGCAGATTGTAATGTTTAATTTGAAGGGTTGAACAAAAATATCTGATAGAAAATGTAGGAATTGTACACATTTCTTTACAAACACTCCACATTTTAGGAGGTCAAAAGTAATTGGACAAATAAACATAACCCAAACAAAATATTTTTATTTTCAATATTTTGTTGCAAATCCTTTGGAGGCAATCACTGCCTTAAGTCTGGAACCCATGGACATCACCAAACGCTGGGTTTCCTCCTTCTTAATGCTTTGCCAGGCCTTTACAGCCGCAGCCTTCAGGTTATGCTTGTTTGTGGGTCTTTCCGTCTTAAGTCTGGATTTGAGCAAGTGAAATGCATGCTCAATTGGGTTTAGATCTGGAGATTGACTTGGCCATTGCAGAATTTTCCACTTTTTGGCACTCATGAACTCCTGGGTAGCTTTGGCTGTATGCTTGGGGTCATTGTCCATCTGTACTATGAAGCGCCATCCAATCAACTTTGCAGCATTTGGCTGAATCTGGGCTGAAAGTATATCCCGGTACACTTCAGAATTCATCCGGCTACTCTTGTCTGCTCTTATGTCATCAATAAACACAAGTGACCCAGTGCCATTGAAAGCCATGCATGCCCATGCCATCACGTTGCCTCCACCATGTTTTACAGAGGATGTGGTGTGCCTTGGATCATGTGCCGTTCCCTTTCTTCTCCAAACTTTTTTCTTCCCATCATTCTGGTACAGGTTGATCTTTGTCTCATCTGTCCATAGAATACTTTTCCAGAACTGAACTGGCTTCTTGAGGTGTTTTTCTGCAAATTTAACTCTGGCCTGTCTATTTTTGTTATTGATGAATGGTTTGCATCTAGATGTGAACCCTTTGTATTTACTGTCATGGAGTTTTCTCTTTACTGTTGACTTAGAGACAGATACACCTACTTCACTGAGAGTGTTCTGGACTTCAGTTGATGTTGTGAACGGGTTCTTCTTCACCAAATTAAGTATGCGGCGATCATCCACCACTGTTGTCATCCGTGGACGCCCAGGCCTTTTTGAGTTCCCAAGCTCACCAGTCAATTCCTTTTTTCTCAGAATGTACCCAGCTGTTGATTTTGCTACTCCAAGCATGTCTGCTATCTCTCTGATGGATTTTTTCTTTTTTTTCAGCCTCAGGATGTTCTGCTTCACCTCAATTGAGAGTTCCTTTGACCGCATGTTGTCTGCTCACAGCAACAGCTTCCAAATGCAAAACCACACACCTGGAATCCACCCCTGACCTTTTAACTACTTCATTGATTACAGGTTAACGAGGGAGACGCCTTCAGAGTTAATTGCAGCCCTTAGAGTCCATTGTCCAATTACTTTTGGTCCCTTGAAAAAGAGGACGCTATGCATTACAGAGCTATGATTCCTAAACCCTTTCTCCGATTTGGATGTGGAAACTATCATATTGCAGCTGGGAGTGTGCACTTTCAGCCCATATTATATATATAATTGTATTTCTGAACATGTTTTTGTAAACAGCTAAAATAACAAAACTTGTGTCACTGTCCAAATATTTCTGGCCCTAACTGTATGAGGAGACAGTATGGTGAACAGGAGGGATGTGAGAGGAGACAGTAGGAGGAGGGAGGGGGGAACAGTGTGAGGAGACTGTATGGGAGGAGAAAAGTGAGTGGGCACAGAATAGAAACTGAGTAGTGGGGGCGTAGCATGGGGGGACAGTATAAGGGCACAGCCAGGAGGGGACAGTATAACAAGGAAGGGGAGTGTGATAAGAGAGTACAGTATAGAGACTGGGCCCTATAGGGAGGACACAGTATGAGAGGACAGTGTGAAGAGGGGGCCGGTAGGAAAGGAGAGGTCAGTGTAAACAGCATGAACCATGAGAGGGACAGTGTGAGGTCATATTTTGTGCAGACAATATAGTTAGAGGCAATTTTTTATTCATGAGCATATGACACTTGTCATATGACATTTGTATCTTTCAGGGCGTCATGTGGAAATTTTCTAGGCAGTCTAAGAAATGTGGTGCACTCTGCATAGAAAACAGGTGCAGGTTGAACAAAAGTCACAATGTCTATGGAAAAACAGCCGCACACAAAGCTTGAAGGTTTTATGTGAAAATTATACTCTTTATTAGTACAGGCATCACCGAGTGCTCATTAGCGTAAGTAAAAATGACGGATACTTTAAGTTAGGGTTAAACCCTAACTTAAAGTATCCGTCATTTTTTCTTACGCTAATGAGCACTCGGTGATGCCTGTACTAATAAAGAGTATAATTTTCACATAAAACCTTCAAGCTTTGGGTATGTGGAAATTTTCTGCAAAAAAGCGGAGAAGATGGAGGTCTGCAGAGATGGCTGTGGATGAGAATACTCATCATGGGGTCTGGACAAGATGAAGAAAAGAAGGAGAACAACTTCAGAGACGACGTCTTCTATAAGGTACCTGGATGTAAATGTTATTTGTGATACTAACTAAGGCTACCGTCACACTAGCAGTATTTGGTCAGTATTTTACATCAGTATTTGTAAGCCAAAACCAGGAGTGGGTGATAAATACAGAAGTGGTGCATATGTTTCTGTTATACTTTTCCTCTATTTGTTCCACTCCTGGTTTTAGCTTGCAAATACTGATGTAAAATACTGACCAAATACTGCTAGTGTGACAGGAGCCTAATTCTCATGTTTTTATTTATGTTAGGAGCATTAAAGGGGATGTCCAGGTTTTTGATGAGTCTGCAGTCATTCTTTGTGACTGCAGACTTCTGACTTCTCACAGTGCGCACTGCACGCTGTCAGAATTCTCTCGTGCTGGCGATTTACATACATGCGGTCACGTGCTGACTAGACATGTGTGGCCTCACTCAATGAAAATGAACTAAGCGAGACCGGGCACGTCTAGTCAGAATGTGGTCAGAAGTAAACAAATCACATGCTTGTGCTGACATGACTGTCCACCGGCAAGGGAGAATCCTAAAAGTGTGTAGTGCATGCGTTGTGAGAATTCAGAAGCTGCGATGTCAGGATTCAGCTCTGCAGGTTACAGTAGTCGTCATATGGACACCTCACTCATATGTGACTTTCATACTTGTAGTCCTGTGACGAGCGTCTTTTCCTGCTTCTCTCAGTTTTTCACTGAACATTGAGAGCATTAGGGAGAGGAGCTTGTGGGTACATGACTAAGTGTGCAAATCACATAAGTCCTTGGTGGAGGGGGGGGAAGGCCAAAATGAATTCTTTCCCCTGGTGCCCGAAACCCTAGCTACACCTCTGCCGGTATGCTACTACAAGCGGTGATTACCGGGTCCGGTGGTGTGATGTCTGTGCACAGGGAGTGAGGCAGGGACTGAGGGTGTGCACAGAAAGAGAATGGAGACCCGGAGACTGCCCGTCCCAGTCTACGCCGTTGCCTGGAGCCCTCATTATCATAGGAATATGTCAGGTAATAAATTGTTTTTCTAAAGCTTTATAGTGTAGTTTTAGGTCAGAGGGATGGTTAGGGATGAGCTAGCATGGTGCAGGGATAGGTAGTGATGGCTACTTGCAGACATGTGCAGCACTTGTGGTTTTGCACTTGCGGTGATACAAAAAACACTGATAGCAGCGTTTTTTTTTTCTATTTCTGCAAGTACCACATTTGCAGGATCGCGGCAAAACCGCAAGTGCCGCACATGTCCGCAAGTCCCATAAGGAATGAATGAGGCTGAACTCAGTGTTGCCATAAGTGATTTGTTACACGGCAGATGCGGAAAAACTGCAGGATCTGCTGCAAAAGGCGACTTTCACATCAGCGATTCTTGCCAAAGTCACTGCCGATAGTGTCATACCCACCAAAGGGGGAGGCAGCAGTAAAACTGCCTAGGGCAACAGAAACTCTAAACACGGCCCTGTTTATTTTATAATATTTCTTTATAGAGGTCTATGATATACAAATCTTATCAGTGAGCGACAAGCTTCCTTGTGTAATTGTGCACACAAAGACCGTTGTCAATAAGCCATAAGACTCGTGAGCCAAGAATGTGCAGGAATTAACCTAAATAATTAATAGTCATCTTACTGAACATTTTTCCACAAAAAAAAAATCAATCTGCTTCTCTACCTACTCTATACCAATAACATTTTGGATGTCTACAGCCACCACTAGAGGGAGTTTGAGAGCTTACTGCATACGGTTTTGTGACAGAACTCAATATATAAAATGTACAAAGTAGGCTCATAGACTCCTCCTAGTGGTGACTGCAGGTTTGCCTTTTTTTATTTAACTCATTCCTTGATTTAAATAGGTACATGTTGATATGGAATGTTAAGGGTTCACATTGGCTTTTTTTCAATAATTATTTTATATTGGTATGCCATACAATGGATTAAGAGACAGACTTGGGTAACCTTTTTCAACTTTCAGGATGTTTTGATGAGGACTCCAGCCCCAGAGGTTATGAGGGTGCCACCAATCTCGCCAACACCATACAGTGACAGTATCAAGTGTAATCAGATAACAGTTAGCTTTGGCATTTTTTTTTCCAATCCTGGAAGCTGTGAGAGAAATGTATTCTTGATGCTGATAGCTGAGACACAGTGGCAGCACCCTCAAAGTCATGAACCAACCAAGAAGTGTGACATTCTATATTGATCAGGTACAGGAAGGGGTTAAATGCCCGATGTCTTGACTCAAGAGGTGAGTAAGGCCCTTCGTCCAACAGTTACTTCAGTGATCTATGGCTGCCGGATGGGAGCCCAGCGATCCGACTCCTAAGTACCAGATTATCTGATGTCATGTCAGGCCTACACATCAGAAGAGGCACAGGGGAGGTAGGTGGTGGTTATGCAGGGCTCCCAGATGGCAGTCATAGAAAACTGACTGCAAATGGATTTGCTCATCTCTACTTAAAGGGGTTGTCCATCTCAGTTTAGTCAATTCGGGACTTCTATAAAAATATTAAGTCTTCGTTCAGATGCTCCATAGACATCGGGCTCACATACAATATGAAAACCAGTGTGGCCCAGATTGATGGCAATCGTAACCATATTACCATACTTGCAGTATATTACATAAACATTCAGATGGGTTAAGGGCATAAAATAATTTCTTAGGTGTGCTTCTTTAAGAAAACAATTGGCAATTGCAGATTGGTCATTAGGGCAATTATTATCCACTTGCTCCCAAGTGTCCCTAATGGCCTCTGTAAGGACCTGACAAAAGTTGGTTCCGAACTTCTGAATCATGGAGTCCCAGCATGCAAGTTGGCAGAGGGAGATTTTTAAGCCATGCTATGCTCCCATGAAAATATAAATAGGCCTCGATTCATCAAAGCTTTCACTCCCAAAAAGTGGTGAAAAATATTGAGAAGCCACAAAAATGTTGTAACTTTTGGAATTTTCATGCCAGTTTCTGTCAAGATAGGGGTACGGTGGGGATGTGAGGTTACAGCTTGTCTATGTCATTACAAACTGTGGCATTCTGTACGCCAAGAATCTCACTCCAGACCCTGACCAGAGTAAGATTTCTGTCGTTGAACACGGAGACACACACTATTCGACAGACGCTCCAGATTCATGAAGAGTTGTACGCCTCTTCATAAATCAGGTGTGTCTGACACCACAAGGCCCCCTCATCCACATTGGAAAGAAAACCACCTGTCCTGATGAATCAAGGCGATAACCTATTCAGGAGGGAAGAGGAACTGTAATGCCACCTATTACAAGAAAAGGCAACCCTAAAAATCAATATTGACCTTTTAAAAGGGCCTTGCCAAATAACTTTTGTAGGAAAGCTATGCATTTTCTCAAGCAGAACTGCCATAAACATATGCTTCACAGGGTAACTCACTAATATAGTAGATGCAATTGTAGAAAAGGTATAACACTGTTTCTGCAGAACTATCCTATAAACTAATCTCTGTACCATTGTTCACCAGAACACTGCAGTCATCCCAGCCTCATGCACGTGTAATATGCTCCAAATATAGTTCACTGTCATGCCACCAAACTAAAGAAAGTCAGAGCTTGTCTGCTGTAATTAAGTCAACAGTGACTACATTGTTGACTTGGAGCACTGTTCCAAACCATACTGGGGATTTAAAGCCCAGGGGCAAAAGGAAACAAGTTTTAATGGTAAAATTAGCCATTCCACCCAATGTGTGGGTGCCAATGGCAGACCACACCTATTAAACTTTCCTGATGGTTTGCAGACAAGGAAAAAATTCTTGACTGTAAAAAAAAATAAATAATTGAATTAACTCCGGTCAGTCAACACTTTTTGTGAAATGCTTACAGCCTACCTCACTTTCAAAGGAAACATCTTAATAGCTGTACTTTTTCCCTGGGTGTTGGCTTTACCCCAATTATAATTCTATTCAAGGAACAATTATATGATCAGCAACTTGCTAAGAAGACAAATCGGCACATACAGTGAGAAATCTATCTAAAGTACAAGGATAGTTAAGGTTTTTAAGTATTTTTACTTTGTTTAGAACTTTCGTGTTTTTTTAATCTTTAAATGTATGCTATATATACTTGCAAGGATTTAAAGGGAACCAGTCACCCGAATCTCTGCTGCCCAAACTGCAAGTAATATCAATCAGGTATAGACGAGACAAGCCTGGTTCTGCCCCTGGACAGCTTCTCCCAATGCCCCCAGGTGATTGACATTTCTCTACCATAGTGAAAAACCTGTCAATCACCTGCAGCAGCGCTGGAATAAGCCAAAACGTTTCAGAGAAAAATAAACTCGTCTGCAATTTTGCAGCCAGGCTCAGATTCCTACAGTCCGCGAATTGGGCAGCATGAAGCAGGTGACAAGTTCCCTTTAAGGGGTTAACCTCAGAAGTATACTGGAAATGTATTGTTGCTTTGAATAAGTGCAAATACAGTGCCTTGCAAAAGTATTCAGCTCCCTGGAACTTTTCAACCTTTTTATGCTTCATGCTTCAAACATAAAGATACCAAATGTAAATTTTTGGTGAAGAATCAGCAGCAAGTAGAGCACAATTGTGAAGTTGAACAAAATGTATTGGTTATTTTAAATTTTTGTGGAAATTCAAAAACTGAATAGTGGAGCGTGCAATATTATTCAGCCCCTTTACTTTCTGTGCAGAAAACTCACTCCAGAAGTTCATAGTGGATCTCTGAATGATCCAATGTTGTCCTAAATGCCTAATGATGATATATATAATCCTGCTCTGTGTAACCAAGCCTCCGTATAAATGCACCTGCTCTGTGATAGTCTCAGGGTTCTGTTTGAAGCACAGAGAGCATCATGAAGACCAAGGAACACAACAGGCAGGTCTGTGATACTGTTGTGGAGAAGTTTAAAGCAGGATTTGGATACAAAATGATTCCCAAAACTTTAAACATCCCGAGGAGCACTGTGCAAGCGATCACATTGAAATGGAAGGAGTATCATACCACTGCAAATCTACCAAGACCCGGCCGTCCCTCTAAACTTTCATCTCAGACAAGGAGAAGACTGATCAGAGATGCAGCCAAGAAATCCGGGACCTTAGTCAGGGGGAAGAGGACAAAAAAGCACCAAGCCCCATTATATATACTGCAGGAGGGGGGCCGTATAAACCCCCTCCTAACCTTATTGATCCAGTATTAAAATCTACCCACCTCTTATTTGCATGTGAGTGGGGGGGGGGAGGGGGAAGGAGAGTGCCATACCTACATAGGGAACAGGAGAGGGAAGGGCACTGCAGTCCTAGGCACCCTCCTTACTTATTTGGTGGAATAAAACCGCTTTGGAAAATTATGTTGAGCATACTATTATCCCTAGAGGTTTGAGGGTACAAGTTTACCCGTCTTTTGATTTGGAGGAAGTGGAGTTGGTGCAAAGATGGAAAAAGGCAGCCACCATATGTTCACTAGAATTCATCAAAATTATAATCGATAAGAACTCTGCTTCCCTGATTTTGTTGGATAAAGAAATTGAAGAATTACATAAAAATCTTAAAAAACAACTTACAACTGATAAATTGGAAAATTATCTGAAAGCGATTGATAAGGATATAGACAAGTGGGAGGTGGATATTAGCCAATTAAAATTAAAAAAGTACTTGAGAGATACAAATGATTATGATACGGACAAAATCTTTAAATGGCAGCTCCCCAAAAAAAGATCGAAGCTAGCTTCTGCCAATGGGAACATGATTACCAAAGAGTTGCCTTCTTACTCTGAAAGCAGTACATCGTGCAGTGAAACTGAAGGCTCCAATGATCAATACATGCGCACACGACTGGGGAATAAGAAATATGCAGATATTTTCTCCAAAAAAAACACCAAGCGGAATAACGATCGGCTAAAGGTAATTAATCTTTCTAGTCATGTTTTATCGGATGCCCAGACCAAAGTTCTAGAGAAGGGTTTAACTTTTTCTCCCTCTTCTAAACTAGACAAGTTCACGGTGGTAAAAGATTTACACCTGTTTGCCCGGAAAATCATTCTACAAAAAATGCATCATAGGACAGACTTGGAGGGGTTATTTCCAACTGAAATGGAGAAAAAGGCTCTTAGAGATCTTGAGGATCTGTTGCAGGAGAATGCTCAAACTGAAGCTGGTAAGTTTCCATTACATTTGGTTGCTAAATCTAAAACTTTTCCCAGCTTCAGTGTGTGCCCAGCAATAGAGATATTTACAAGATTGGTTACAAAAGATATAGAGTCTATTCCTGACAGCCCTAACTGGGTATCCAATTTGAACAGAGAAGAAAAAATGGCATTAAAAGAACTACAAAATTTGGAGGATGTAGTTATAAAACAGGCGGATAAGGGTGGCAATACCGTTATCTGGCCTGTAAGTCTTTATATAAAACAGGCTGATAAGATATTATCTACCAAATCTTACACAAAACTTCCATTCAATCCTCTTGTACAATATCAACACGAGTTGATTGTAATTTTGGAAGAAGCACATGAGAAAGGGATTATCCCTAGAAGACTGGTAGATTATTTTATCAAATTGAAACCAAAAATGGCTACATTCTATCTCTTGCCAAAATTGCATAAAGAGCCGAATGATCCACCTGGAAGACCAATAGTCTCGGGAAAAGAGAGCTTGTGTGAGACAATATGCAATATTATTGATTTTTACCTGCAGCCCTTAGTTGTTACGCTTCCGTCATATTTAAAGGATACAACAGCTGCATTACGTATGTTGGACGCTGTGCATTTGGATGAAAACTCAATTTTGGTTACAGCTGATGTGGAATCTTTATATTCCTCAATTAAACATGCCGATGGATTACATGCAACTGCCCATTATTTACATGAGAGTAATTTGGAGAAACCATTGATAGATTTGATCTTGATTCTGTTGAAATTTGTCCTTGAGCATAATTTTTTTATTTTTAATAAAAATATTTTTCTTCAAAAACAAGGTACTGCCATGGGCGCAACTTGCGCCCCTGCATACGCCAATCTATTCATGGGATATTGGGAAAGAGAGATTTTCCAGAATGACCAGATGGAGGAAATCAACTTGGTACATGGATGGAGTCGTTATATCGACGACATCCTTTTCATCTGGGAAGGTAGTAATGACCAACTTGTGACATTGATGAAAAAATTTAATTCTAACAACTACAACATTAATCTCACATATAAAAGTGGCAGATCCCTGGAATTCCTGGACCTTAAAATCTTGGTGTCCCCAAGTGGTAAAATCATCACTGATGTACACAGAAAACCTACTGCAACGAATACCCTTCTACATGCCTCATCATCACATTTTAAGCCAACAATAAATGGTATTCCGATAGGACAATTTTTGAGGGTTAAAAAGATCTGCTCTAATGAAGAGGATTATCAAATGCAATCACAAGAATTGGCCTGTCGTTTTCAAGATCGAGGATATAGTAATAGGCAGATAAAAAGAGGCTGTAGTAGGGCATCCAAAATGTCAAGGGAAGAACTACTCTATGGAAGACGTGATCTTCCGGGTAGTCGACGAAAGAATGACCAAGTGAGGTTCATCACTAATTACAACAAACAGTGGTCGGAGCTTACGTCTATTTTGCACAAACATTGGAATGTGTTGTTTTGTGATCCAGTTTTGAAAAATATCTTACCAAAACATCCATCTTTAGTGCCAAAACGTTGCAAAAATCTGAAAGATATGTTGGTACACAGCCACTATTCAAACAAAGATAATACATCTGAAACATCTACATCTACTAGAAAAGGTTTTTTCCCATGTAATAGGTGTAAGGCGTGCAGTAACCACAGTAAAAGCCAATCTTTTTGCAACCATGATGGCTCTAGGACTTATTCCATTTGGAAAAATCTTTCATGTGTCTCAAAAGGGGTTATATACCATGCCGAATGCCCCTGCAGGAAGGTATATATTGGATTAACAACCAGAGAGCTCAAATTACGTACCAGAGAACATGTGCTCGATATTGAAAAAGCTGCGGCGGCTGACGATGTGAGTATGTTGAAGACCCTTCCCAGACATTTCAGACTTTTCCACAATTCTAATCCAACAGGCCTTAAGATTAAAGCTATTGATCAGGTTGTTTTGAATAGTAGAGGGGGGAATTTGGGGAAAGTTCTGGCGCAGAAGGAGAGTAGGTGGATATACCAACTTGGGACCTTAACACCACAAGGTCTGAATGAAACTATGGGATTTAGTTCCTTTTTATAAAATTTAGGCCCCACCTGCTCTCTTTCCGTGCCATTCCTTACTTTAGGTGATACTTTACGTACATCCTGTTTCCGGATTTTAATTATGTGTGTGTTTACTGTTTTGATATTTACTGTTTTATTTTTTGTCAGTTGGATTTTAGCCCATCGTTTCTTATTATGGTGACATTCCTGAGAGGTTCCGTTTGACTTCGTCAGGATGAAAGAGATCTGCTTCAGGATCTGAAATATGCTATGGACCGTATCATCTTTTGGTGAAATCTACTATCAAAATTCATGATAAGAAGTTTGGTTGGAGTTCATCATGGACGTTTCTCCTATATTTATTTACTTGTAGTGTCAGTTGGTTTTCCCGTGTATGAATCCGCTGTGTCCTTACATTATGGGTATAAGTTTACCCCACACTATTGCGGCTGTATGGTATATTGTTGTCTAGGTTTAGTTTTGCATATAGTAGGATTTTCTCCAGTGTACCACTTTTTGTGGTTCACGGTGATTTGGTACATGTTTGTTTTACCACAATTTGTAATATTGTTCACCAGTATGTATTTAGTAATTTATATGTGCTGTTGCACTATTAATAGATTCGCACTTTTTGTTTATCCTTGCCATGTTGTTGCGGCTAATGGTAGCTTATTTCATGTCTATGTTGGTTGAGATATTGACAATTGTTCACACGGTAGCAAAGTATGTCACTCAGTGAAGTAGGCTTTGTGATTTTACTTAAAGTCTATTCATACTGTGTATGTTGCACTTTTACATTTATCACGCTAGTAGGATGTATGGGTAGTTTATAGGTGTTGGTGAACTATTCATACATAGACACTTCTTTTTATTCTGTATACCGTTTTGTAAATTGTTATGTTTTTCTGTGGTAATACTGGGATCACTCTCATAATATTGTGATTACTCCCATAAAGTTACCGGCACATATCACGGCTATATATCTAGCCCTTTTTTGTGGTATTGTTCTAGATATACATATATGTTAATCTTTTTATATAGTTCCCCTTTCCTTTTTTTTTTTTTTTTTTTCACATTCATATTAGGCGTCTCTTTTCGGTGTTGTATATCAGATCGGGTTGCGGCTGATGCATAATTGTTCATTTTATATTATTTCATTCACTTGTCTGCAGATGCAGTTATTAGTCCTATATGTTAGTTATTTATGTCACTTAGCGACTAGGCTTTGCGTTAGTACCTATACTTACCATGGGGCTGTTGATCCATACTGCGCATGCCTCACCCTTAGCCTCCCGATGACTTCCGGTCCTGCTCACCACGTGACCCGAGCGTTCCACGCTTGCGTCTCAGATGCGGTTGACCGGAAGTCTCTTTTTCATGCAGGAGAGGCTATTTGGACGACGCATGCGCTATTCAGGATCGTATCACTATGCGGCTTTACTTCACAGGTGCAATTTATTTCACTGCACACTATGCGGCGTTACTTCACAGGTGTAACTCATTTTACTGCACACTATAAGAGGAGAGATTTTCAGATAGACACACATCATACCCCCATATGGAAGAAGCCTGGTAGGCGAAACGGCGCTGTCGGGGTGGCAGCACGGACCGGATAGATATACCTGCACGCAGCATGTAAGTTTACATTCATTTGCATATTAGCCTGATGGCGTTTGGGCTGCTACATATAGGGTTTAATATTTAGGCAGTAAGCTGGTAAATGTCCATTTTACATGTACGCTAGCACTTTTTAGTGATTTGCAGCTCCATTGAGACTGCTTTTCTTTAGCACTGAGCACTTTATTTGTGACTTTGGTACATGTTCATAAATTGGTTGTATAAAAAATATTTTTCCCAGCGCCTTTGTTTCATAGCCCATGCCATTGTATGGCAATTTTTCCATTGTTTTTCATGCTGGTCCGTTGCTGTTTGTTTGTTTTTATTGAGTTTTTTTGTTTCTATATATCCGTTGGGCTTATCAAATTTTGTTCTTTATTGTTTCTTTAATAAAATTTTGTTATACAATTTTTATCTTTGTATGCCTCGGTTTTTCTCCTTTCTTTTCTGGGGAAATGAGTATATTATTACCCTCCTTACTTAGTACAGTGCCTGCCAGACTGCAGAGACTGCATTAATCAAAACTGGCACGCACCACAACCCACTCACATCCATAAAATAACACAATAACACAGGATGATGGGTGAAGGTCGGTCACAGCTTTATTAAAGTATTTTAACACAACGATTAGAAAGGCACTTAAATGTATTAAACCGGACTCACCGCCAAATGCCCTACTGCATATTCACAGGTGAGTCAGCCAACGAGTCGCACCATGTACCCTTTCTGTTCCTTTACCACCATGGAGGATCCTGTGTTTATACAGGACTCCGACCCCACCCATGAATTACAATGCCTGTTCAAGTCTTGAAGACACGAAAGGAAAATATCAAGGCTGACATCAGTTAAATGTACCCCATCCTGCCTTAGCAGTGCTCTATTATCACCTTCAAGTTGCTTGTGCCTAACCACCACTCCAAATCTTTCCCTCAATGGCTACACCATCTATGGCGCCCCTCCAAACTGTCCTCTGAACAATTTATGACCAGACCAGGATAAACTCGGAGAAGAAACCATGGAAACGCTCCATATCAGACTTCATCATGGTGAATAGTTTCGCCACTTTGTATGAGTACAGGTCATTGCCACCAGCATGCAATAGCAGAACCGCCAGACCAACAGACAGTCTTGCAATAGTTACTACTTCTGGAAAAACTTGTGGCCATTGCAATTCTCGAATATCCCATCAATTGAAATTCACACTTCAAAATCCCAAATTCCTCCCGCCAGGATGGCATTCGGCCAGTTGAGCTGCCCAAAAAATATAAGAATGACCCAACAACTAAACTGTAGGTCTGACAGCACCTGTAGATAAAAGCACTGCATTAGTTTAGCAAGTCCAGCCTGATATATCTGGCAAACCAAGCTGAGCGCCAGCGGCCTATCTTCTGAACCACCAAATCTGGTAAACCCGCGTTAGCCGCCTTTGTGGCAGCTCCAATGTGGAATGAATGCATCCCATAAACCTTTCGCAAAACCCCAGAAGCTGTTAAACATTTCCCAAATATAAATTGAAATTGATACCTTGTTAACGGGGAACCGTCTACATGAGTCAAGAAAAAACTCCTACCTTGTCTGACTGCTAAATAAGTGTTAACTAGCTTGACCGGACAAGCTGGGCCATCAGAGTGATGAAGTAGCAGCCAAGCAACCCTACTTGATGGATCCGTTTTCGATTTTCGAATACAAAGGCGTACTGCATCATCCAATAATACGACATCTTCATGTAATAAACCACCAACCCTGCTAATTCTCGACTGAGGGACCAGCTCACTGATACGAAGTGCTCCAAAAATGGATAACACAAAAGCGGCAGTTAGGAGTGCTGACTCGAATGAAGAACCACACGTAACAGCCGTATTGGCAATTAATTCTCCACACTTTCGTTGCCTGTCTAATAATAAATGCTTTTATAACATCAGCCCAACCCAACAATTGGAAATAAAACGCTAAACCTGACAAGCGCTGCTGTGCAGATGCACGAGAAATGCCCTTGTTATAAAGTTGAGAAAGAAATTCAATGGTGACTTCCAACCTAGCTTGATCACAATCTTCTACTTATCTGCCCCCTATCAAATTGCATCAGTCAACCCATGCCTTACCATACATTTGCCAAGTCGAAGGGGCCACCGATGAACAAACTAGCAGCATCAGCAGTTCGTTACCACGTCCCATATAGAATGAGGGTTAGGCCCTTCGGTTGGACAGTGGGAAATCTGTCTCTGAAGACCTGCCAATTGAAATGTGGTAAAACGTTAGTAAAGATGTTAACAGTATCCTCTACTTACTGAGCCTGAGGTCAAATATTAAATTGTAAACAAAGCAGCGCTAAACGGTGAAGAAGACCCAATACTGGGAGCAACGTTGATGACATATGGTTGATACAGCGTGCAGCGCTGACACTATCTGTCGTAAAACAATTTTTTCTGTTAGACAACTGAGATCCCAAAAGCTCAACTGCCACTACAATTGAAAAGATTTCACCAAGGTTGTGATCAACAAGCCAACCTTGGGCCTTCCAGGACTCCGGCCAAGTGTCTCTGCACCAATGGCTACCAAAAACTGCTATAAAGCCCCCCGTTACATCATAATTCGTAAATAATTGTAAATCTTGACTCCGGATTTCAGGTAACATGAAGCACGTGTGACCGTTAAACAACTGCAGGAAGGACTTCCACACATCCAGGTCCACCCGCATGGACCTAGAAATCTGCAACCGATGGTTAGGCTTGGATAAACCTTTTGTTGATAAAAAGAACGTAATGGAGTGCACTCAGCCTATAGCGAGGTGCTGGTGTAATAGACCAAAGGTCTCCACTATAGTAAATATAAAATTCACCGCACTCTCTTAGGTAACATAAAGTATAGTGTAAATTTATTGTATAAACAATCTGGGAGCGGAACAGAATATACAATTTTATGCGATCTTTTATTCAACGTTTCGGCTCAGCCTGAGCCTTTATCACGTGATCGCTGTGAAGAAAAGAAACATACGTAGAACACAACAAAAATTAAATAAATATGCCTAGGACGGGGGACATGCTCAATAACTTGAAATTTTAATTGGGCCACTGTGTGTCTGAATTTTGAGAAATGGTCTGGTAAGGGTAGCCAATTTTTGCCACATCTGATGGTAGATTTATGGCTGGCGATTCGTTCTTTGATATGTTGTGTGGTTTCACCCAGGGCCGTATTTAGAGTATGCTGCCCTACGCACTTTCGTGCTGCCTCCCCCATTGGTGAGTATGACTAATGCAGACACTATCGGCAGTGACTTAGGCTACTTTCACATCAGCAATTTTTACCATTTGCGGCAGATCCGGCAGTTTTTCCTCATCTGCCGCGTAACGCATCACTTACGGCAACACTGCATTCGGCCTCATTCATTCCCTATGGAACTTGTGGACATGTGTGGCACTTGCGGTTTTGCCGCGATCCTGCAAATGCGGTACTTGCAGAAATGGAAAAAAATGCTGCTGGCGGTTTTTTTGTCTCACCACAAGTGCAAAACCGCAAGTGCTGCACATGTCCGCAAGTTCCATAGGGAATGAATGAGGCCAAATCTATGTATATGCCCATGTAGCTCTATATTTTTATTTTTTTTTTCGTGCTGACAGTGGTCATTTAACTAGAGCTTCCGTCACGCAGCCGTAAATACTTGCAGCGCTGACCCCGTCACGTGATCGGGCATCAGCGCTGCGTTGCCATAACAACCTGAGGTATGCTCTAGACCTCTGTGGTTGTTGATGTCAGATTGCTATAAGTGCCACCGTGTGCAATGCTGTAATTCTACTACATAGGGGCGATCTATGCATCACCTCTATGTAGCAGAGCCGATCAGACTATGCCAGCTTCTAGCCTCCTATGGAGGCTACTGAAGCATGTCAAAAGTAAAAAAAAAGTGTTTAAAAATTAAAAAAAAAAAAAAAAAAAAACATAAAAGTTTAAAATCACCCCCCTTTCATCCAAATCAAAATGAAAAATAAAAATCAAACCTACACATATTTGGTAACGCTGTGTTCAGAATCACCCGATCTATCAATAAAAAAGAAAACTGAATTAACCTGATCGCTAAACAGCATAGTGGAAAAAAAAAAAAATCAAAACACCAGAATTACTTTTTATGGTTGCCGCAACATTGCATTAAAATGCAATAATGGGCGATAAAAAGATCGTATCTGCACAAACGTGGTATCACTAAAAACGTCGGCTCGGCACGCAAAAAAATAAACCCTCACCCAATCCGAGATCATGAAAAATGGAGACGCTACAGGTCTCAGAAAACGGCGCAATTTTTTTTTTCTTTAACAAACTTTGTACTTTTTTTTCACCACTTAGATAAAAGAGAACCTGGACATGTTTGGTGTCTATGAACTCGTAATGACCTGGAGAATCATAACGGCAGGTCAGATTTGGCCTTTAGTGAACCTAGCAAAAAAGCCAAACAAAAAACAAGGGTGGGATTGCACTTCTTTTGCAATTTCACCACATATGGACTTTTTTTCCCCCCCGTTTTCGAGTACACAATATGGTAAAACCAATGGTGTCGTTCAAATGTACAACTAGTTCTGCAAAAAAATAAGCCCTCACATGGCCATAGTGATGGAAAAATCACCTAGTAACAATTTTGCACAAGTCTTGACACCTGGAGATCAGTCACATTGTGCAGTAATTCTGTGTTACATTTAGTAAGGACATAGGCTTCTCACTAGATTTTTAATGCACAGAGCCGATTTGCACCATCCACTAAGCTGCGGCTCTGCAGTGTGTGCTGGGACCTGTAGTTCCACTCTAGCTGCACAGCTAGTAAGTAACCCCTACCCCAAAGACTGGGGGCTGCATATCCCACCTGTAGCTTCTGAAACTCCCAGCACAAAGTCTGCCTCCCATTCTCCACGCAATAAGTAAAACAACTGCAGTCCGCCCTCCTTCCCCCACACCAGCTGCAGTGAGCGGAGTCACGGACTGAGGAGTCAGACCGGACACACAGCACTGACCTTCTGGAGGTCAATCAGCAGAGCAGGGAGCCTGGCTGCATCTGCACCGGAGAATAACTAGGAACCACAGGCAGGTCACATGACTCTGCAACATCTCCGCTCTGAAGACTCAGACTGACTGAGGTGGGTGAGTGGGCAGGCCGACGCCAGACTAAGAACCCGCACTAAAATAAAAAAAATAAAAAAAAAAACACCTTGCTCGGGTGCCGCCCCCCCAGCATGCCACCGCCCCAGGCACGTGCCCTCAAGTGCCTAGTGGCAAATACGGCCCTGGTTTCACCCACATATAGGAGCCCACAAGGGCATTTGATCAAATAGATCACGAAATTGGAATTGAACGTGAAAAAACCTTGTACGGGACCCACTAGACCTATCGCTAATCCTGGACAACCTGTTTCACCGATGCGATTATACCATATGTTTATACCATATGTTTTTTTGTTTGTTTTTTTTCCCATATTTATTTAATATTTGTTGTGTTCTACGTATGTTTCTTTTCTTCACAGCGATCACGTGATAAAGGCTCAGGCTGAGCCGAAACGTTGAATAAAAGATCGCATAAAATTGTATATTCTGTTCCGCTCCCAGATTGTTTATACAATAAATTTACACTATACTTTATGTTACCTAAGAGAGTGCGGTGAATTTTATATTTACTTTTGTTGATAAAGGCAAACACTGTGAGAAAACCCTGCCTACTGGCATAACCCTGCTGGCAAAAAACAGTAAACCCAGCCAGGACTGCATCTGCGTTAATGTCACCTTCCGCACGGAACAAAAACCCTAGATTAAACCAATCGTTTTTTGAATTTTAGCATCCGGCAGTCGGAAAACCATCTCCACCGTATCAATTTCTATACCTAAAAATGACAATGCATGAGCCGGACCAATCGTTTTTTCTTGTGACAAAGGAAGTCCGAAGAGTCCAGCGATCATTTTGAATTTACTAATCAAATTTTGGCATAAGTCAGAATTTTTTGGACCACCAAATAAAAACTCATCTAAGTAATGAGTCATTGCATTACTACCTGTTTCGTACCTGATCACCCAATCTAAAAATGAACTGAAAAGTTCGAAGTAGTAACAGGAGATTGAACAACTCATTGGGAGGCACATATCATAGTAGTAATAACCGTCAACCCGGCAACCTAATAGATGGAAACAATCAGGATGCACCGGCAATAAACGAAAGGCGGAGTCAATATCCAACTTCACCAGCCAAGCTCCAGCTCCTTCATCCCGCACCAGCGCAACGGTCCTGTCAAAGGATGCATAAGATACCAAAGCATCCTCCGGCAAAATCCCATCATTGACTGAATCTCCCTTGAAGTATGACAGGTGATGAATAAGCCTGAATGAACAAGGTTCTTTTTTGGGAATGACTCCTAAAGGCGAAACTCGGAAATTATGAAAGGGGGGCATGAAAAGGCCCGGCAATTCTGCCTAAGGCCACTTCTTTCTTGATCTTAATGCAGAGAACATCTGGATGTGCTCTAGCGGATTTCAAATTTTTTGCAACGTTAATTGAATTTTTTAGTCTGAACAGGATGAAAAAAACGTAAGTAAACCCGAATCGTAATTGTCCAGCTGCCTCTTTTTTAGGTTACTTGTCGCGATTATGGGGCCCATCGCGATTATGCTCACAGGACTCCTTGCGTTCTGTTTGTTGGGGTTTAGTTGGTAACTTTCCTGTCGGGCATGGGCACCAGACTGCCGGATGGGCTCCACTACAGGCGGAACACTTGTGTTTGAATTTGCATAAGCCAAAGAAATGGCAATGACCTTCATTGAACAACCAACAGGTCCCAGGTCTGCACACGACCACTGAAGTCTGGCCTGTTTGTCCAGTAGCCGCTGCTGGAAAGGGGAATTGCTTTTGAGATATCACAAGCCGCAACCAAACATCCTTTTCTTTTACCCCCATCCTATCTCTGGTTGAAGAGCCAGACACCTCCTAAATTCCTCATCGTAGCGCCACCAGGCGGTGCTGCCATGTGCTTTAAACGAGCTGTAAATCATGTCTTGATATATAAAAAGTTCCATACAGCGTTCCGGGAGCCTTTGGCCCATAATACAATCCAAAAATGAAAATGCTTGAAGCCAATTATTTATTTTTTTCGCCACCTTGTTTGTAGACCTATCAAGTGCATTTTCAATTACCCTCCTCTCTTTCACCACAGTATGTTGGTCAACAGAAATTAAAGACCAAATGTCAATATAGTCATTGATCCAAATTTTCATTTTTTCCTCATCACTTACATGAGACCCAAGCGCGCTAATCCCACAAAAAAATGCTTCTTTATGTACACCAGCCAGCAGGGGGTTAACTTTAGACATATCTTTAACTAAATTAACCGGAGCAGATCAGCAGCTGGAGGAGGGATTCCCACAGGAGGAGGAACTCCAACTCCGGAATAGGCGGACAACAAATTGAGACTGTGGCTTGACTTCTACACAGTGTCCTATGTGTCGCTGCATTGCAGTCCTGTCTGTGCGGCCACTGCAGACAGAGCCTGCACACTCCCACTATTGGGCATCTCCATGCCCATACTGACACGCAGCGCCTACCGCGCATGCGCTAAGACAGGGCGCCACGTCACTTCCGGTCCGGAAGAACTCCCTTCCGGTACGGTGGTACCTCAGGATGGCATTTAAGCCAGTCTTCTCCCTCCATCCAGGACAGCATCACCAGCAGGGCGTGGGAGCGCTGCTAATCCTTGAACACGCTACTACAGGTACCGGAGCTGTTCGCCCCTGAACTTGCCATCCCTTTTCCTGCCTTTTATCACGGTCTTTAACATGTGGGTATTTACAGGCCCTTCTTACATGTGACGGCCATTCGATTTCAAGCCTCATCCACCCGGGACACACAGGCCATTACTGGCCCTACAGCAAGGTATCCACCACTACCACCGATACTATAGTACACTGGTATTTATGGGGTTCTATTCGCCACTTAGTCCCATATGTCTCGCCTTATACAAACGGCCATATATACCTAGGACTATCTTGGATCTGTCTCCTGGGACCAATACCATACGTCCTGGGATTCCTTGACCTTCACTGATACAGGGGATCCACCGCCATGCTTATTATTCATTCCTACTATATATCAACTAAATATGGCTACACGTATCTGAAACCACCTGGGACCCTTCCCTTTATCCTGGTGTCCATATAAGCCCCTTATGCTTAAACTGTCTCTTTACCTACGCATTATACTGTATAATACTGATATTTTATCACATATTCATCAGCATATTAGGATATGCTCTAAAAGGTATCGTTCGCCCATCCTATACCACTGCCAATTTTATGTACATTTACCAAAGGATCAAAGGTAAACAATCTGTATTTCACTTGACATTACTTCCTTAGCTTGCCTTATTAAGTGATATCTGGAATCATTGCTCCCGACCGCCAGTCCCTCACTATCTCTGGCTGCCCTTCTATTTGCATGTCTTTTATTGTCCTCTTTTTTGGTCTTTGATTATTATTTTTATTTAATTTTGTCATTTATTTTTACATAGTGTACAGTATTTATGTCTGAAAATGATGATAATGTTACTATATGCCGAACAGTTATTTATTTATTTTGTTTCTTTGTTCTCCTAGTAACCCCATGAATAAGACCCGGGAGGGTCGAAATGTTGGGTTTCTTTAAACAATTCTTCTATGTGGCAACCTCTTTTTGTTCATTTGAATAAACCTGGCATATACCTATTTGCATCATACCAGTTTGAGTGTGCGGTAATTTTCTTCTTATATGACTTATGGGACCACATGGTCTGTCTCACCAGCACCTCCCTGTCCCTGACCTGAGTGCACATCATTATCTCTGTATATGTGCCTTATTGCTTAGTGTAGCACCGAGATATTACGCCAACTGTCGGATACCAATACATACAATACCATTCCAAGAGACCCCACTTTTGAAATCCCCAGAAAAATCCAGTCTGTTATAAACACCTACATTGACAATGGGATGATTGACCAACAAACAGCTAAATTTCTCTCTAATCCTCATCCAATAACCCCAGTCTTCTATGTCCTCCCAAAAATCCACAAATCTCTAACCAACCCTCCTGGTCGTCCCATCGTGGCATCCACTGAATCCATTCTTTCACCCCTTTCAGTCTTTCTAGAAAAAAATCTCACACCACTGGTCAAGACCACTAAGTCCTTTATATTGGACATGAGGCATTTCCTTGGTATAATTAGACAACATGGTAATGTTCACGCAGACAGCCTCCTTGTCACTATGGACGTTATAGCCTCTAAACATCTATCACTCATGAAAAAGGCATAGCGGCATCCAAACTGCTATTGGAAACCTCTGACAGATCCACTAACTCCATACACCTCTGTCTGGATTTGTTAAAATTAGTCCTATATAGAAACTTTTTTCTCTATGGGGACACCTACTACATACAGTGCTAGGGGACCGCGATGGGCTCTAACGTCGCACCGGCTTATGCAAACGCTTATATGAACTCATTTGAGGAAAGCTTTATCTACACGGATGACAGGTTCAAGCAACACATAGATTGTTATCTTCTCTATATAGATGACATCTTCTTTATCTGGGCAGGACCAACAGACGTACTACGGGCATTCCATGAGACTCTCAATTCAATCTACCCTGAACTTCAGTTCACCATCCATTATGACCCTAACCAGATTTCCTTTCTAGATACCCTTGTACAGAAGGACAAACAGGGCCGCCTTTCAACCTATCTCTATTCCAAACCAACAGACTGCAACAGTCTCCTACACTATTCTAGCAGTCATCCGAAAGCTACACGCAATAGCCTTCCCCGCTCTCAATTCACCAGAGTAGCTAGGATTGTCTCTGACCCTGACATACTCCCCACACGCTTGGACAATATGTCTGAGAAATTCAGGGAAAGGAACTACCCCCAACGTCTACTTGACCAAGAGAAATCAGGGTTCCTTCAACCACAACTGTTGTGAATTCTGCTCTTGGGTTCCCTCCAGTGGTTGCAGGTGGGAATGCAGTTGTCTCTGACTCGCAGTCCTGGCCAGGTGTATCGGATGATTACAATTCTGACTGGGATATTTAGGTGTGCAGGATCCTTTAGCCCTTGCCAGTTGTCAATGTTCCTTGTGAAGTGTTGGATCACTTTCTGTCTTCTCCTGCTTGCTGCCAAATTCAGCAAAGATAAGTGGTTGGTTTTTGTATCTATGGCACACTGCTGTGTGCTTGTTTCAGTTTTATTCCTGCTCTGATTGTAGGATTCACTGGAGTTGCAGATTTACGCTCCTACATCTTTTAGTTAGATGTAGGAAGTTTTTTGTATATTCTGCTGTGGATGTTTTGAAGGGTTTTAATACTGACCGCACAGAACTCTGTCCTATCCTGTCCTATCTAGCTAGAGTGGCCTCCTGTGCTAAATCCTGTTTTTCTGCCTGTGTATGTTTTTTCCTCTCTGACTCACCGCCAATATTTGTGGGGGGCTGTCTATCCTTTGAGGATTTTTTCTGAGGCAAGATAGTATTCCAGTTTCCATCTTTAGAGGTATTTAGTCCTCCAGCTGTGACGAGGTGTCTAGGTGTGTTAGGTACACTCCACGGCTACTTCTAGTTGCGGTGGTTAAGTTCAGGATTGCGGTCAGTATAGTGGCCACCTTTTCCAGTGAAAGTTCTCATGCAGCTCCAAGGTCACCGGATCATAACACACAACTACCTTCCCCGAGGCACACCAACAAGGATAGGATACCATTCGTCCATACTTTTCATCCTTTTATGCCAAAAATAGAATCGGTCATTAACAAACATTGGCCTCTGTTAGCAAAAGCTTATCCCAACATCACGAGTTTTTCAGTACCGCCCTTGAGAGAGAGCCCCCAATATCAAAGACAGAGTGGTCCGGGCAGATATTGGCAGTACTTGCCCTACCATGAGTCAGACTGTACTGACCCCATGTCGCCATGGGACATTCCCTTGTCTTAGCTACACCTCCTGCTCAAACATCATCAAATCCGACAGTGTTACACATCCCAGAACGGGTAAAACATATCCCATCGGCGTTTATTACACGTGCGTCTCAAATTTTGTAGTCTACATCATAAAATGCCCATGTGGCCTCCTGTATGTAGGGCAAACAACACAACACATCAAAGACCGTATAGCTAGCCACAAATCCACTATTCGCTGCAGCAAAACATGGCTACCCATCCCCAATCACTTTGTCAAATTCACACATACAGTCGCACAATTGAAATACCAGGTAATTGAACAGGTAACTAGACCCAGAGGAGGGGGTAATCACATTAAACAACTGAAATTAAGAGAAACTTTTTGAATTCACAAACTCAAAACCCTCACCCCCAAGGGTCTCAACAGGGAAATAGATTGGCTACTATAAAACCGTATTAATCTTTGCATTTTTACCTTTCAGACACATTGAGTTTGCAATCTACAAGGTGAGTTCCCCACCTTTTTCTAAATTTTCTCATTTTTTCCCAACATCCATCAAGGATTGTATTTCCCCCCCTTTTTTAATTTTTTTTTAATTTTTTCATTTTTTTTCATTTTATTCAATCATTTTATTTCATTCTATTATTCCTTATTTTTACTTCTTTCGTTTTTTCATGGTTTAACCATCTCATTCATGATTTTTATTTTTCATTACCTTACCTTATTTAATTTTTATCTTTATTTTATTATTTTTTATTGAGTATTTTCTCTTTTTTCCCCTTTATTATTTTTTTCCCCCCTTTTTTCATTTTACAAATTATTGTTCTTTATCTTATACATTTATTCACCTTTTTTATTCATTTATTTACATCCCCTCCTAGTTTTGGTCTAATTTCATTCAGCAGGCTCACCTTTAACTACCCCCCCACACACACACACACACTCTTTATCCCAATGTCCTCTCTGTAGCTGCCTATACTATAGGGCTATTTGCCAATGGACGCTATAGCAACAGACTTCTACATAGTGTCCTATGTGTCGCTGCATTGCAGTCCTGTCTGTGCGGCCACTGTAGACAGAGCCTGCACACTCCCACTATTGGGCATCTCCATGCCCATACTGACACGCAGCGCCTACCGCGCATGCGCTAATACAGGGCGCCACATCACTTCCGGTCCGGAAGAACTCACTTCTGGTATGGTAGTACCTCAGGACGGCATTTAAGCCCGTCTTCTCCCTCCATCCAGGACAGCATCACCAGCAGGGCGCGGGAACGCCGCTAATCCTGGAACACGCTACTACAGGTACCGGAGCTGTTCGCCCCTGAACTTGCCATCCCTTTTCCTGCCTTTTATCATGGTCCTTGACATGTGGGTATTTACAGGCCCTTCTTAAATGTGACGGCCATTCCATTTCAAGCCTCATCCACCAGGCACACACAGGTCTTTACTGGCCCTACAGCAAGGTATCCACCACTACCACCGATACTATAGTACACTGGTATTTATGGGGTTCTATTCGCCACTTAGTCCCATATGTCTCACCCAATACAAACGGCCATATATACCTAGGACTATCTGGGATCCGTCTCCTGGGACCAATACCATACGTCCTGGGACTCCTTGACCTTCACTGATACAGGGGATCCACCACCATGCTTATTGTTCATTCCTACTATATGTCAACTAAATATGGCTACAGGTATCTGAAACCACCTGGGACCCTTCCCTTTATCCTGGTGTCCATATAAGCCCCTTATGCTTAAACTGTCTCTTTACCTATGTATTATATAATACTGATATTTTATCACAGTGACAGGATATGCTCTAAAAGGGATCGTTCGCCCATCCTCTACCTCTGCCACTTTTATGTACATTTACCAAAGGATCAAAGGTAAACAATCTGTATTTCACTTGACATTACTTACTTAGCTTGCCTTACTAAGTGATATCTGGAATCATTGCTCCCGACCGCCAGTCCCTCACCATCTCTGGCTGCCCTTCTATTTGCATGTCTTTTATTGTCCTGATAGTGGCAAAGCCCGAGAACAGGTCAATAGCAGTGGACTGACCCAGCAAAATGGGTTATGTGCGCCTAGGAGACTGTTTATTGCCGATTGCCACCAAAACTGCAGCCATCATAGCGCCACAAAAAGTGCGAAGAAGGAAACGGGTGCCACGCAGCTGAGATCGCCGTAAGGGAAGCCAGAAGTGAAGACGCTGCAAAGTGTCGAGCGACACACCGGAAGAACCTCTACAGACTCCGGAGAGGAGACACCGACCTCAATAAGGTTAGCAAAGGGGAGAAGCTATGTCATCCAGGGGGATGAAGTGATGGCAGATGCATCCGCAGCCCCTGTAATGCCCCAAGACCTTGCGTTGGATGCAGCCGCCGGTCTCATGGCACCCCCGGGACTCACCACAAATGCACCTGCAGGCCCCATCTTACGACCAGGCCCCGCAGGGCCCGCAGCTTCAATCAGCAGGCCGGACCCCACTGCCACTACAGTGCCCATCATGCCGTTGTCCACAGTAGCCAAAGGGATTGAGTCCCAACCAGGAGTGCAGAAGACAGCCCCTCTCATGGTGACCACTGACCTGGAAGTGCAAACCACCCTACAAAGACAGAACAAGTGTCAAGTGTTGCAACTGTGGCAAGTTTGGCCATTTCTGAAACCAGTGCAGAGCACCCATGCAACCCAAGAGTTGATCCAGAGAAACAGTTCAAGGAAGAAGTACCGAAAGCAGTGAAGTACCCCGTCCATAGGACAGGGGCAAGCAAGCCAGGTCCACCAGACACTACGCTCCTGACATGTAAAACCCCATCTGCAGGACAAATACCTCAAATTACCCTGAAAGTGGATGGCGTTGTCAGATCTTTTCTTCTGCACACCGGTGCAGCCAGAAGTGTGATGAGACCTGTGGAACTCCCACCTGCCTATCAGAATCCATTGCGTCTCACATGGGCATTGATGGTCAAGTCAGACATTCCCAGCCTACAAAGCCTCTGAGCATGTGCACTCAGCCAGGACACTCTATCCTGTCCCAGTTTGTGGTGTCAGGGACCTGCCACTCAACCTGCTAGGAGCGGAAATACTGCAGAAGCTGAAGGCAACCACAGTGTTCCAGGAAGATGGGACCGTGAGACTTGCTTCATCCCTGACCCAAGAAGAATCATGCTGGCAGCCCTACAAGGACCTCAAACAACCGACGGAGGCCTACCCAAGGAGGTACTGGACGTAGTACCATAAAGTCTATGGTCTAAGGGACCCCAGGATGTGGGAGAACCTCAAGTTGCCCCAGTGCGGGTATCACTCAAGCCAAGCACTCCATATCCTTGTAATGCCCAGTATCCCCTGTCCATCACCCAGAGTCAAGCGGTCTCAGACCAATTGAAGGTGTTCCTAGAAATAGGGGTTGTTATCCCCTACACGTCTCCTTGCAATACCCCGCTTTTCCCTGTCAAGAAAAAGACTGTAAAAGGAGAGCCAGCCAAGTTCAGAATGGTACATGAGCTGAGAACTGTAAATGGCGTCACGGTGTATGAAACTCCAATAGTGCCGAATCTGCACACTCTGTTCTCAAATGTGCCTTCCACAGCAAAAGTGTTCACAGTGATCGACCTGGCTAATGCCTTCTCCAGTGTTACTCTTCAGCCGGATGTCCAGTACCTGTTTGCCTTAATGCACCAGGGGGACAGCACACATGAACAGTGATGCCACAGCGGGCCCAGAACAGCCCTTCACAGTTCAGCAAAGCAATGTCCTCAGCCCTCACCAAATGGGTCACAGAACATGCAGAAGCAACCCTGCTACAATACATGGGTTGTTTTCTTCTGTGTGTGTGTGTTTTTATACAATATGACTATGGGGTTAGTGATAGGGGAGTCTTATTGACGCCTCTCCATTACTAACCTTGGGGCTTGAAGTCATCTGACAATGCAAAGGTGACATCAACCCCCTAACTATCATCCCACTTACCACTGCTACAGGGCAACAGGGCAAGTGGGAAGAGCGAAGGCTAAATGCCACAATTGTCACATTTTTATCGATGCACCTTTTCTTGGGGGGGGGTGAGAGCTGATGATTTTAGCCTGGTGGGCCAATATACATGGCCCCTTCCTAGGCTATTAATATCAGCCTACAGCTGTCTGCATAGCCTTTGCTGGATATTAATTATAGGGGGACCCTAGGTCATTTTTTTAGGTTGCCCCATTTTAATAGCCAGTAAAGGCTAAGCATACATCTGAGAGGTGACAGTAATAGTCTGGGAAGCTCCGTGGATATTACCCTCTTCCCAGGTTATAAACATCAGCCCCCAGCCATCGGCTTTCCCTCTGCTGAAAATTTTGCAGGAGCCCACGCCATATTTTTCAGAAAAATAGTATTTTAATAAATACATGCACAGTAAGCTGCACACACTGTACTAATTGTATAGGTTACTGCCAGCTATATGTCTATCTATTTTATGCATATTTACTGGATGTAATCCATTTCTTCTATCCTGTCCGCTCCTGCTGTGATTTTTCAGTACAAGGTTGCTGAATTACCGGCTTTTCTTTTAACGATCTATGTTACATATATATATATATATATATATATATATATATATATTATATGTACCGTATATACTCAAGTATAAGCCGAGATTTTCAGCTCAAAAAAATGGGCTGAAAGTGCCCCTCTCGGCTTATACTCGAGTCATGGAAGGCGGGGGGGTCGGTGGGTGAGGGGGAGTGACGCCTGTCAAATACTCACCTGCTCCCAGCGCTCCTGATGCAGTCCCTGCATGTCCCAACGGTCTTCGGGTGCCTGCAGCTTCTTCCCCTGTTTAGCGGTCACTGGTACCGCTCATTAAAGTTATGAATGTGGACTCCACTCCCATAGGGGTGGAGCCACATATTCATTACTGTAATGAGCGGTACCATGTGACCGCTCACTACAGAAAGAAGCTGCCGCTCCCAAAGACCGTGGGACATGCAGGGACTGCGTCAGGAGCGCCGGGAGCGAGTAAGTATGTCATATTCACCTTTCCGCGTTCCACTGCTGCCTCGTCTTCCTGTCCTCTTGCTGTGACTGTTCAGGTCAGAGGGCGCGATGACATATTAGTGTGCGCGCCGCCCTCTGCCTGAACAGTCAGTGCGGAGAGACGGGACACTGAGTAGCAGCGGGCAGCGACGAGAGGTGAGTATGTCATTTTTTATTTTTTTTTTAGTGCAGTAGCAGCATTACATGTGGCACAATGCATGGCAAGAACTGCATGGAGCGTCTATGGGGCATCTATGGGGCCATAACTGCATGGAGCATTATATGGGGCCATAACTGCATGGAGCATTATATGGGGCCATAACTGCATGGAGCATTATATGGGGTCATAACTGCATGGAGCATTATATGGGGCATCTATGGGGCTATAACTGCATGGAGCATTATATGGGGCATCTATGGGGCCATAAAGAACTGCATTGAGCATTATATGGGGCATCTATGGGGCCATAAAGAACTGCATCAAGCATTATATGGGGCATCTATGGGGCCATAATGAACTGTATGGAGCATTATATGGGGCATATTTGTATATGGAGCATCTTATGGGGCCATAATGAACTGTATGGAGCATTATATGGGGCCTATTTTGTATGGAGCATCTTATGGGGCCATAATGAACTGTATGGAGCATTATATGGGGCCTATTTTGTATGGAACATCTTATGGGGCCATAATGAACTGTATGGAGCATTATATGGGGCTCTTGATTCAATATGGATATTCAAAAACACAACCTACTGATGCCTCAATTAATTTTACTTTTATTGGTATCTATTTTTATTTTTAACATTTACCCATAGCTGCTGCATTTTCCACCCTAGGCTTATACTCGAGTCAATTAGTTTTCCCAGTTTTTTGTTGCAAAATTAAGGGGGTCAGCTTATACTCGGGTCCGCTTATACTCGAGTATATGCGATATATATATTTATATATGTGTGTGTGTGTCACTAACATGTATATTTGTACCTATTCTATGTGTATTTACTGCATGTAATCTGTTTTTTCTATCCTGTCAACTCCTGTGGGCGGCAGATGAATTGTTGTTTTTTTCATCTATCGCACGGTGTGATTCAGAAAAGCATGCAGGCATCTTCTCCATGCTGTTTCCGTTTAGGTTTTGCTCTTTTCCATCCATTTCAGCTTTTGCTCATGCTCCCAGACCTGTTTGTTGGGTTCAGCAGAAAAATATTTGGCTTTCCCATTGAATTGCATTGGATCCGTTATTCGGTACAAATTCACGGATATTAGAAAGTATTTGTGTCAATTTTCCCGAATCCGAATATTTCACTATTCGCTCATCACTACTAGCGACACAATAGTTTACCCACGTCTGCTATAGATTACCTTATGTGGACATCCCTATAAAGTAAACCTATGTATATAAGAAGATAGTACTGATTATGTGCAAAGGGCATAATGTCTACAGCACAGCTATTTTTTTCTTGCCTAAATGAGCACAATATTTTTTGTTCATTCATTTATATTATACCTTTACAGAGGAAAATTGGCTTAATAGACTCATTGTTGTTATTATTATTATTATTTAGCTATTTTAAAGCACCATTGAAGGAGTATTGTAATCACACCATATTAGTGAACTCCCTATGGGATAAATTACTAATATGAGATCAATTGGGGGAAACACCCGTCAGATATCCTGCTGTACACCGCAGTGATTCTCACACATTGACTAGAGCTGCACAGGAGATACCATTGCCAGTTCAGCAGAACAGCTCCTATTCAAAAGATTATGAGGTGTTCTGCAGTGCCCGGCAGCAGCCACTACATACTATATAAATAAACAAAGCCTAAGATAGAAAGAAAATGAGTATATACCCTGCTATAAGTAAGTAAATAGTAATAGTACATACAAAAAGCATAGGGTACTTAGTAAGTACTGTTTTCGATCAAAAAAGCGTAAAAGCCATCCACCGTGACCAGACAAGAAATACCCCAATCGGGTTGGGAAACAAAGAGTCGTTGTAAATTGTACATTCTCTAAATGGGATGGAGTCAGCAGTAGAGACCACAAGGATCTCCATTATGACCAATACTTTGTAATGTTTTTATCAATGACCTCACGGATGGGATTGAGAATAAAGTGTCAGTCTTTGATGATGACACAAAACTACAAAATAGGATAAAAAAATGACCTTGGCTGTATAATATTACAGAACAATCTGGATAAGATGTCTGTATGGGGAAACAAATGGCAGATGAGGTTAAATGTGGATAACTGAAGATTAATGCGCAAGGGCCGGAGTAATCGTACTGCTGCAGGAGAAGGACTTAGGTATTCTGATTACAAAAAAGCTGAGCAGCAGTACTCAATGTCAAGCAGCAGCTGCAGAGCAAATAAGAGAGAGAAAACTCTGTGACTCAAATGTATTATTTTATTACCCCTCTATAAATCAGTTTCGCGACCACATCTAGAATAAGGAATTCAGTTTTCGGCTCCGCATATTAAAAGGGATATTGGAAAGTTAGAGTCAGTTCAAGGGGCTTCAACTAAATTAGTGCATTGGATGTAAATTTATCTCCTATGATGAGAAGTTAGAAAAGTCGGGCCTGTTTAGCTTAGGAAAAAAAGACGTCTCAGAGGTGATTATATATACATGTGTGGTCAGGACAAAGAACGGCACATGAATTATTCCTTCCAAAGACTACACAAAGGATCAGAGACATTCATTACATATGGAGGAAAGTAGAGGAATCACATTAGGATCGGTTCCCAGCAAAGAGGATCTCCTTGTCGTTGACTGGTGAGTAGACATGAATTGGCCAATTTATGTGCTAAGTATCTTTGCTTTTTCCTATTTTTCAGAGCAGTAATGCAATTAAAATTTCATATATTTCATGTTTATATGCTATAGAGCTACAGAGTGCACAGGTTATTTGTTAGTTATGTATGGAGATGGTTTCTCTTAGTATGCACTTGTTCACACCAGTTTTCTGTTTGGAAATTATATTTATGTGGAGAACATGCAATTCCTGCATCTAATTAGGAAAGGGTTCTTTACAGTTACATAGAAAAAAATAGTTATCCTGCTCACCCATAAACTGAAGGCCTGTGTCGGCAGCAGGAAATAAAGACAACTTGGTAGGGAAGAGGTCCAGCAACAGATCCAGAGAGGTAAGTGTTAAAAACAGCTATTCATTAAAAAATATATATATATTAAAAATTTTTTTTTTTTCTTCAAAAATGTGTTTGTATCATATTAGTAAATATTGCATATCCCTGGAAATGCACCAGACTGACTCGTTCAACTACTTGTTCTTAGTCATAGAGCCAATAAAGTTCCTCATGAAATACGCAATGATCCCCTTCATATCATGATGACATGAGAATACCAAAAAATGCAAACAACACGAAGGAGCAATCATCAAACAAAATTTCATAAATAATACCAATTTTATTCAATATATATAATGAAACAATTATAAAACATTATAAAACATGGACTACAAAATATATGGAACGTGATAGCAGAAATATGAAAACAGCACATGCAAGACTCCCTCAGGTATCAGGACATATGTTGGTTAATCCAATTATTTTGAGGAATATAGAAATAGAAAAATAATGATGTATATATTAATAATACATCCAGGAAATTCAAACAAAGGAACCACAATATATCCAATCCAAGTAGGTATTACTATGGTACCAATTTAGCAGTAATATATGGCAGTGTGTTGCCTATTAGCACATAAAGGCACTATTGAGGATAGTCAACGATATTAGTAGCGAGTGCATTATTATCACCATAATATATGGCAATATCTCGCCTAATAGCAACAATAGATTCAGGTAAAGACAATTAAATACGTTGTAAACAAGTGCACTAATCCAAATCCGCACCTAATGTATACCTAGTAGAATATTGCGCCCTTATTACTGCCTATGTAGCCATAGTGGTGATTGTACAGTGTGCCACCAAGAACACCACCTCGACGTGCGTTTCACCACCTCTGCAACTTTGTCGGGAGTATGTTCTTAGTCACAGTATGGTATGCGTCCTAGACCTGAGGTGTTGTTTTATATAGTATTTAAACAGGACATGACATTGCCAGATCTCTATATTATATACCAGTTTTTTTTTTTATTTATTTTGTGATATTACATTTGTATTTAATAAATACACATCAGATCCATTAGTATTCTGGTATTAAACCCCTTAGTGAAAGAACCAATTTGGTACTTAATGACCAAGCCAATTTTTACAATTCTGACCACTGTCACTTTATGAGGTTATAGCTCTAGAACGCTTCAATGTATACCACTGGTTCTTCATGTTAGTGGTAAAATTTATTTGATATAACTTGCATTTATTTGTGAAAAAAATTGAAATTTGGCAAAAATGTTGAAAATTTGGCTATTTTCAAAGTTTAAATTTTTGTACCCTTAAATCAGAGAGTGGTGTCACGCAAAATTATTAATAAATAATATTTCCCACATGTCTACTTTACATCAGCACAATTTTGGAAAAATATTTTTTTTTGTTAGGACGTTATAAGGGTTAAAAATTGACCAGCGATTGCTCCTTTTTCCAATAAAATTTACAAAACCATTTTTCTTACGGACCACCTCACATTTGAAGTGAGTTTAGGGGTCAATATGACAGAAAATACCCAGAAGTGACACCATTCTAAAAAATGCACCCCTCAAGGTGTGTAAAACCATATTTGAGAAGTTTATTAACCCTTCAGGTGCTTCACGAGAACTAAAGCAATGTGGTAGGAAAAAAAGAACATTTTAATTTTTTCACAAAAAATTTACTTTGGAACCAATTTTTTTATTTTCACAATTGTATCAGGAGAAAATGGACCACAAAATTTGTTGTGCAATTTCTTCTGAGTACGCCGATACCCCAAATGTGGGGGAGAACCACTGTTTGGGCGCATGGCAGGGCTCAGAAGGGAGGGAGCACCGTTTGACTTTTTGAACACAAAATTGGCTGGAATCAATGGTGGCGCCATGTCACGTTTGGAGACCCTCTGATGTACCTAAACAGTGGAACCCCTCCAACCCTGACCCCAACACACCCCTAACCATATTCCCAAACCTAACCACAACCTTAACCCCAACATTTCCCTAACCCTAATCCCAACCCTAACCGTAATCCCAACCATAACCACAACCCTAACCCTAGCCCAATCCTAGCTTTAGCCCAACCCTAAGTTTGGCCTAACCCTAACTAAAGGTAACCGAGACCCTGGAGATACTCTGACTCGGGCGGGAGGCGCTATACACTTATTTCTCAGCGCCGTTAAAAAGCGGTGCTGAGGCATAAGTAACCTTAAAAGGTGTATCGGCAGTCGTTAAGGGGTTAATTTAAGAATAGTAGATGCTGCTTTGTATTTTACAGATCCTCTAGAGTGGAGGAAGCCTTTCAACTTCATTAACCTTAACGGTGGTAACTAGGGTTGAGCGAAACGGGTCGAAATTGTTCAAAAGTCGCCGACTTTTGGCAAGGTCGGGTTTCATGAAACCCGACCCAACCCCAGTGGGGGGTCGGCCATGAAGTCGGCGATCTTTTGAATCTGGAATCGGAATTCCGATCCCGATTCCCGATATGTTTAAGATATCGGGAATTGGTATCGGAATTCAGATTAAAGTGTAAAATATAGAATTAAAATAAAAAATATTGCAATACTTACCCTCTGACGCGCCCTGGTACTAACCGGCAGCCTTCCTCCTTCGAATCCGCGCTTCTAGGACCTTGCCGTGACGTCGCGGTGACGTCGCGGCTTGTGATTGGCCGCGCGGCCGCCCATGTGACCGCTCGCGCGGCCAATCACAAGCCGCGACGTCACCCGCGACGTCACCGAAGGTCCTGGAAGGGCTGATTCTTAGGAAGGAAGGCTGTCGGAAGGAAGCAGGGCGCTTCCGAGGGTGAGTATATACCTAATAAGAATATACTCACCCTCGGAAGCGCCCTGCTTCCTTCCAACAGCCTTCCTTCCTAAGAATCAGCCCTTCCAGGACCTTCGGTGACGTCGCGGGTGACGTCGCGGCTTGTGATTGGCCGCGCGAGCGGTCACATGGGCGGCCGCGCGGCCAATCACAAGCCGCGACGTCACCCGCGACGTCACCGAACGTCCTGGAAGGCTGATTCTAAGGAAGGAAGGTTCCCGGTTAGTACCAGGGCGCGTCAGAGGGTAAGTATAAGGATATTTTTTATTTTAATTCTATATTTTACACTTAAATATGGATCCCAGGGCCTGAAGGAGAGTTTCCGCTCCTTCAGACCCTGGGAACCATGGAAACCCAATGCACTGCATTGGGTTTCGAGTTTCGGCCGACCCCGACCCCGACTTTTTTATAGGATCGGCCGATTTCACTCGACCCGACTTTTCCAAAAGTCGGGTTTCGTGAAACCCGACCCGATCCTATAAAAGTGAAGGTCGCTCAACCCTAGTGGTAACATCACCATGTTGACAATGTTAAAATTGTTGAGAAGCACGTGACAAAGTACGGTGGTGGTTTTGTTTTGTGCATCGTATGTTTGTTCAGATATGTGCTTTCACAGTGTCCTTGTGGTGCAGCCAGCATACCGCACTTTACATGTTTCACATGTGATAACATAAACCACATATGGGCTTTTACAATTTATAAAGTCCTTTATAATGTATTCTCTGTTATCACACATTGAAATACCGTATTTTCTGGTGTGTAAGATGACTGGGCGTATAAGACAACCCCCAACTTTTCCATATAAAATATGGAGTTTGGGATATACTCGCCGTATAAGACAGGGGTCATCTTATACGCCCAGTCATTTTATACGGCGTGTGCGGTGCGGATGGTTCCCAGGGTCTGGAGGTGAGGAGACTCTCCTTCAGGCCCTGGGATCCATATTCATGTAAAAAAAAGAATAAAAATAAAAAATATGGGATATACTTACCCTCCGACGGCCCGCCGCTCTCAGTGGTGCAAGCGGCGGCCTCCGTTCCTAAGGATGCTTTGAGCGAAGTACCTTTGATGACGTCGCGGTCGCGTGACCGGTCACGTTTTTTATTCTTTTTTTTTACATGAATATGGATCCCAGGGCCTGAAGGAGAGTCTCATCTCCTTCAGACCCTGGGAACCATACAGGACCGCTCCCTGCACACGCCGCACCCGGCGTATAAGATGACCCCCGACTTTTGAGATGATTTTCAGGGGGTTAAAAAGTCGTCTTATATACTGGAAAATACGGTACATTTTTTTTGTGTTATACATGTATGTGCCGAACGGATCTGACGTAGGTTTATTAAATACAAATGCAATATCTTGCAATATCATCAAATAAATAAAATTTTAAAAAATTGTATAAAAAACTGGTATATAATATAGAGATCTGTGTCAATGTCATTTCTTGTTTACATACTATATAAAACAACACCCTAGGTCTGGGGCGCATAACATACTATGGCTAACAACAAGGAGTTCTAAACGCGTCAATCCCAGTGATGTGCAGTTTTTACTAATATGATACAAAAAAATTTTGAAGAAAAAAAACGTAATTATTTTTTTAAATAAATGCTTGTTTTTAATACTTACCTCTCCGGGTCTGTTGCTGGACATCTTCCCTACCAATTTGTCTTCTTACAGTTACAGTAGTCAGACTGTGGCAAGCCCTGGACAAGAGGTAGTAAAGGCAATTACTATAACAGCTTTTAAAACAGGGCTGGATGCTTTTCTCACAGAAAATGGCATTGTGGGTTATAGGTAATCTAATGATAGAGAATGTATAACTATAAAAAGGGTTTATATCTCTTTATTTAAGAAAAGCCTGCAATGTATTTGTAGTCATGACATGGAATAACCTTACAGGCTGTTCACAGAATTGTCATTGTTAATCCAGGCAAACCAATAACCGAAAGCTTTCCTTCTCAATCAACAAGCTAAACAAATGTACATAAATGAACACAGCAAAAAATGTAAATCTGTAATTGAAATCTGAAGGAAAATGTCTCCATGTTTAGATATATTTTCATATGCCTAGAACCAGAACATTTTTCTGTTTGCAGACTCATTGATTGCAGAGCTTGACCTTAACCCACCTTCATCATGTCGCAGTCAATAAGCAGCAGGGGAGATCTGGGCTTACCGCCTATTCAAAAAGTGTAAGCTACATAGCGTATGTGAAAGGAAGCATTGTTAGCTATTTATAGTGAGGTAGCCCCCGGCTTTATATCATTTAGCATCCTTAGCTATAAAAATAAAACATAATTTCACCTAGGAACATCATTTTATATGAATCATCTAGATATGATCTATGTAAAAAGTTGAGTAACTTTTCAGAACTACCTGAACCACAAAACTGTGACATTATTTATTCCATAATGTGAGCATCTTTAAAAAATAAAAACTGTAAAAATAGTTTTTTGTGTAAAAATAATAATTACAAAAATTATATATAGTTAAAAACATCATCTCTTCCTGCAAAAAAACAAGTCCTTATACTCTGTTGGCGTAAAAAAATTATGGCTCTGAGAATATGTATGGAGGAAAAAATTGTTTTAGCATGTAAAAGTAGCAAAAAATACAAGTCTGGTATCGCCGTAATTGTAGTGACCCATGTATACAGCTTCTTATCACTTTAACACATGGTGAAGTAAAAAAATTAATGAAATAAAAATAATTCTTGAACTGCTAAAAATTTGTTCATTATACCTCCCAAAAACCAAGGGCTTATCCAGATGTTTGGAAAACCTGGGTCGAGCACGGACCACAATGCCTGGACTGTCTACGGGTCTCGCAATCCGAACGCAACAGCCTGATATATGCCTATGAAGAGTCAAGTTCAAGTCAGGAGGCCGTGCATTGCGGCACATTCTCTGAACAAGTTCCATGGATGAACCTTAAAGCTTTGGACACATTTATCCTGTGCTTTGCACTGAGCACTTACCTCTGGTAAGTCTGGGAAAGTCCCAAAAGACGTGATTCATAACAAATCCCCAACATAACAACTCACTATAGTGAGGTTAACATGGTTGACTCGATATCTGCTGACATAGCAGTCCACAGTTGCAGACCACAGTTACAGGCAGATGTTAGCTCAGCCATATAATACAGTCAGCATGCACCATCTAACCATGTATGGTGCAGACTCAGCACTCCCTTCCTTAGCTTTCCCATCCTGCCTACCCACAATTAGGAAATGTTTTCATACCCTTTGAAATTTTGTAGTTTAAAATGTAAAAGTGTGTGAATGAGGGCCAGGGCTGTAGTCGTGGCTGAGGCTAAGGGTCTTTGCGCACCCTGGCCTCCCGTCACGTGCAAAGAACGTTCTTTTATAAGGGTACTTGCCTCTCTGTTATCCGTACATTCCAGATTACTTCTGAGTTGTTGCAGGCTCCATTCACATGAATTCACATACATTGAGACACAGTCCAGCTTTAACTTTAAACATAAAACTTTACTTGTTACTGTTTGCGGCACATCCTTCTCAGTTACACTTTTAGCATCGGGTCCATACATTCCACATTTCTTACTTTCCCTGCTTCTCCTCTTTCGGCCTCGAGTACGTGCCCAGGTCGTACCGCTTCTTGTGGTAATGCAGCGTACTCCCTGTTCAAACTCACTGTGCCTGGGGTTTCCCTAAGCTGTTTCGCAACGGATCAGAGGGCATCAGCCCACATGACGAGTTGCCACATTATGGAGCCCCCTGCGTGACCGTACTGTCCTGGCCCTGCTTACAGCCTTCGTCTCAACACTGCTGTAGTCCGCTGCTTAGATCTGATTCTGGCCCATTGGGCCCTGGATGGCTGGGTACTGAACTTAATGTTGCACATCTGCTGGATAGCCTGGGCTCTTGCACCCAACCAAGCTGTCTGGGCACCCTGGACCCCTGTGAATCTAACTAGGAAGCTATTCCAACCTTACCCCAGCTAGCTCCTCCTGTGGTTAACTATTTACACACCACTAATTATGATACGGTGTCATGGGCTCCACCTAGTGGGCCAAGCAGGGTACTACGCTTTTCCTATGCTCATAGCAAAACATAGCAATACATATAACACTTACATGAAGGTAGCATTTGACATGGGGAAGGGAGTATTACACGGTCCCGGTATACCCCTTACAGATGTTCAAGACGATTGTAATACCCCCTTACCGACATCTGCCATACATGTACGGCGCAAGTCAGTACAAAGTGTATGGAGAAAGCTCATAAGTGAAAGTGTAGGCCCCTTAAAAAATTGTGAGGAAAGAATGGTTGTAGATGACGAGGAAAAAGCTAATATATTAAACACCCTCTTCTCAATGGTATTCACGGTGGAAAATGAAATGCTAGGTGAAACGCCAAAAGACAAAGAAAACCCTATATTAAGGGTCACCAATCTAACCCAACAAAAGGTGCGAAACTGGCTAAATAAGATTAAAATAGATAAATCTCCGGGTCCGGATGGCATACACCCACGAGTACTAAGAGAACTAAGTAATGTAATCGACAAACCACGACGGGGTCTGTTCCACAGGACTGGCGCATAGCAAATGTGGTACCAATATTCAAACAGGGCTCTGAAAGTGAACCTGGAAATTATAGGCCAGTAAGTCTAACCTCTATTGTTGGTAAAATATTTGAAGGGTTTCTGAGGGATGTTATTCTGGATTATCACAATGAGAATAACTGTTTAACTTCATATCAGCATGGGTTAATGAGGAATCGCTCCTGTCAAACCAATCTAATCAGTTTTTATGAAGAGGTAAGCTATAGGCTGGACCAAGGTGAGTCATTGGACGTGGTATATCGTGATTTTTTCAAAGCGCTTGATACGATGCCACACAAGAGGTTGGTGCACAAAAAGAGAATGCTGGGTCTGGGGGAAAATGTGTGTAAATGGGTAACTGGCTTAGTGATAGAAAGCAAAGGGTGGTTATAAATGGTATATTCTTTAACTGGGTCGCTGTGACCAGTGGGGTACCGCAGGGGTCCGTGTTGGGACCTGTTCTCTTCAACATATTTATTAATGATCTGGTAGAAGGTTTACACAGTAAAATATCAATATTTGCAGATGATACAAAACTATGTAAAGCAGTCAGTACAAAAGAAGATAGTATTCTGCTACAGATGGATCTGGAGAAGTTGGAAACTTGGGACAAAAGGTGGCAGATGCGGTTTAACATTGATAAATTTAAGGTTCTATAGATGGGAAGAGGGAGTCAATATCACCATTACACACTGAACGGGAAACCACTGGGTAAATCTGACAGGGAGAAGGACTTGGGGATCCTAGTTAATGACAAACTTACCTGGAGCAGCCAGTGCCAGGCAGCAGCTGCCAAGGCAAACAGGATCATAGGGTGCATTAAAAGATGTCTGGATGCAGATGATGAGAGCATTATACTGCCTCTGTACAAATCCCTGGTTAGACCGCACATGGAGTACTGTGTACAGTTTTGGGCACCGGTGCTCAGGAAGAATATAATGGAACTAGAGGGAGTACAAAGGAGGGCAACAAAATAAAAAGTATGGGAGAACTACAATAAGCAGAGAGATTAGCAAAATTAAGATTATTTAGTCTAGAAAAAAGAAGACTGATGGGAGATCTAATAACTATGTATAAGTATATAAGTGAACAATACAAATATCTCTCCGAGGATCTGTTTATACCAAGGAAGCTGCCGGTCACAAGGGGCATTCTCTGCGTCTGGAGGAGAGAAGGTTTTTCCACTTACATAGAAGAGGATTCTTTACTGTTAGGGCAGTGAGAATCTGGAATTCCTTGCCTGAGGAGGTGGTGATTGCGAATTCAGTCGAGAGGTTCAAGAGAAGCTTGGATGTCTTCCTGGAGCATAACAATATTGTGTCTTACAGTGATTAGGATCTTTTGAAGGACATAGATCTGTGGATTTATTCTGAAGGAATATAGACTGAACTAGATGGACAAATGTCTTTTTTCGCCCTTGCTAAATATGTTACTATGAGGTGAGCTCACCCCACGCTTTGCAAGTGTTGGCTGTGTGTTACAGCCATGACCTGCCTCTAATAACTGAGGGTGGCACAAAGGTCTTATTATATAATGAGGTTGAGGTTATTGGAAAGGCTGTAGCTTTCCGATCTCATAATTTGATCTATATATACTGTAGGTAAATCACACTATATCTTTTTAACTTACTCATCTCTCAGTGCTCTGTAGGGATTTACAATAAAGAATGGAAGTGGGTGGGTTTCATGTTAATTATTTACAAGCAAAATAAACAATAAGATATTTCATAAGTTATATTTCCTGAAATTAGACAAAACTATAATTGAGGAGCTTGAGGCAAAGTTTTCTTACCACTTAGCGTATTAAGAATGGATAGCTGCCAAAATTTGGATGGTGAAGGTAAAGAATGCTAGTTTCAAGCTTGATTATAAGACACTCGATAAATTGAGAGGATGAAAAGTGTTGGAGAATGATGGAGAAGTAAACATCTATAGTAAATATACATAAACTTAGGCGGAGTATTATATAACAGTGCAAGGGGAGAATAAGGGGTTTAGCACAGACTCAAAACCTAGCAACAGTCTAAGATAAATGCATCAAATGCCTTCTCAAACAGCAACCACCATCTCCTAACAATTCAGCATAAGCTAACTTTGCCAATGAGTGCTAGCCAGGGGCCAGATTATATAGGAGACAGGAATGGCTAACAGTGAACAGCTGAGAGCCTTAATGCAGGAAAGCTTTAAGAGCTTTCAACTGAGCAGATTAACCCCTGCACTGCTAAAAGAAACCTGCACCGTTCAATAGAGTAGAAGAAATCAGACCCTGCGATCCTCTGGCTTCTCTCTGTTGTGGTACACTCATTACAGTTTGGCTGAGTAATGGAGCTTTTTTCAGATTTAGAGATCACACATATGTTCATAGACAAAAACACCATATGTCTGTGAAATGGAAGCCTACAAAATGTTTAAAAGCGATCATAGAAATGTTTACAGACCACGTAACACTGTATGGCTGAGAAAAGGAAGCCTACATTTTTAACAGCTTTATTTCAATTTTAAAGATCACAGAAATGTTCCCAGACCATGTAAGCCTGTATGGCTGAGAAAGAGAACCCTATAAAATTTGAAAAAGCTTTTTCTCAGTTGCAGAGATCATAGAAATGTTCACAGACCATGTAACACTGTATGGCTGAGAAATGGAACCCTACCAAAATTTTTCCAAGCTTTTGTTTTCAGTTTTAGAGATCACAGAAATATTCACAGACCGCGTAACACTGTTTCGCTGAAAAATGGAAGCCAACAACATTTAAAAAAACTTTTTCTCAGTTTTATAGATCACAGAAGTGTATTCCACACTACGTAATAGTGCATGGCTGAGAAATGTAGCCCAGGAAAATGGGTGTGTTATGTAACACAAAAATGACCTCAAAGCATGTAATACTTGATGGATCAAAATATATTCATTTTTTTCAGCCTCAACAAAAAAAGCTCCATCTAAATTTTTGTCAATGGACTGCACAGGCCTAATCTTTGTCTATAGACTGGATTTTGTCATTCTCCCTGTTCCTGCGACACTTTATCCCTCCATAGGCTAAATGCAGATTGTATGTGATGCAAACAGCAAAGCAAATGATTAGCCGTTAGAAGTGCTGTTAGTATGATGGCTCAGCTTCAGCACCAGTATTAAGACTACAGGCCAATGATTCGTAATGCTGTGCACATTGGCCTACACAAGCACTCTCTCCCTCCAGTACGAAGTGTCACAAAGTTGTGCCGATCCAGGTGTTCTTTTATAATCCCTGATGATGTCCGACGGCCAGCCATTCACAGTAATGCCACAACCATTACAGTGACTCACAAGCAATCCCAAAATGGTTGTTGGCTGTTTAACAGGCACCAAAGATGCATACCGGGATTCGAGTTTGAACTCAAGCACCGCCCATTGCTTGCTGAGTAACGAGCACATCCGAGCACCGTGATATTCGTGTTATAGCTGAGTATCACCGAGCACGTTTGCCCATCCCTAAAAATACTTTTTATTTACCTAGTCCAATCTGGGGTGGATTGCATGTACCGTTGCCAAAAAACAATGTTAGAAACAACTGAAAGAAAATTAAAGAAACTTGATATAACAACTAGATAAGCAAGACATCACACCAACCTTATCTCTTCTAAATTTTTTGCATTACAGGAATTAAAGCAAAATGTCTGACATTACCTTCAAAATAGTTATAGCTCAACCTCAAGCACTCTTTAATGAAAACATATAATACTTTATCTTGAACTCATGTTGAATTTTTATTATTTTGGGATTTCACATCCAAGGAAACTTGTAACAGAAAATATTTGTCCCCAATGTTTCGGCCATTGAGGCCTTTTTCAAGGGTTCTTTCTATACAGCAAAAACATAATATACATGATGAACATCAATATATATACACAAAAAACACATATGAATTAACATATATAATCAGTTAATAGGCTATCAATGCACATTGATCAGAATTAATCCAAATGTATTACATTGTGAATTCACCTAGATTATACAATCAATAGGCCTAATACAAGACAAACAAAAAAACACTAGTGTAAATGTAGAGCCAATAATACAGTTTACAATAAATTACTATCTTAAGCCTCAGTCGAGGGTATCCCAAGAAGATATTTAAATCTATAATTGATAATCCCATTCGCAGCCAAGATAACACTGATAGACATAGAATACCTTTTGTGGTCACATATCACCCTTATACATACATGATTAAAAACTGTATCTTATGTCATTGGGATCTCCTGGGCAAGGCATATCCAGATGTGTCAGAATTTAAAGACACTCCCATTATGTGCTATAAGAAACCCCCAAATTTAAGAAATATGCTTGTCAGGGCAGACATTGGTTCAAATAGGCCCCAATGCACACAAAGAACATTACTAACACAAAAACGGGGTACATTCCCATGCCTGCACTGTTTAGAATGTTCCAACAATATGAGAGGCGATACCTTCTCACATCCTAGATCAGGAAAAATGTTTAATATAGAAGGGTTTCTCACATGTGAGTCATCTTATGTAGTTTACTTGATAAAATGTCCATGCGGTCTCAGATATGTTGGGGAAACCACCCAGCATATCCGTGACTGCATATCTCAACACAAATCAACGATTAGATGTAAGAGACTAATGTTACCAATCCCAGCAGATTTTGCCACTGCAGAGCATAATGTGTCTCAGTTGAGATATCAAGTGATAGAAAGTGTTCCATCACCTAAAAGGGGTGGTGATAGGATTGCTTGTAATCAGTGTGTGCATAAAAGCTGAGTGAGTTTCTGGGATCCAGACAGACTCTTGCTTCTTTCATCCAGTCACTGACAGTTCTGGATTGTGAGTCATGGGGAAGGCAATAGAATTATCAACAGATCTACAGGAAAAGGTAGTTGAACTATATAAAACAAGGTAATTTGGAGTGATGAGACCAAAATTGAACTTTTTGGCGACAACCATAAATGTTACATTTGGAGAGAGGTCAACAAGGCCTATGATGAAAGGAACACCATTCCTACTGTAAAGCACGGCGGTGGATCGCTGATGTTTTGGGGATGTGAGAGTTACAAAGGCAACAGAAACTTGGTCAAAGTTGAATGAAAGATGAATGCAGCTGTTATCAGCAAATACTGAAGGGAGATTTGCAATCATCAGCCCGGAAGATGCACATAGGACATGCTTGGACATTCCAACATGACAATGATCCAAAACACAAGGCCAAGTTGACCTGTCATTGGCTACAGCAGAACAAAGTGAAGGTTCTGGAGTGGCCTTCTCAGTCTCCTGACCTCAATAACATTGAGCCACTCTTGTGAGATCTCAAGTACGCAGTTCATGCTAGACAGCCCAGGAGCAGCACCACCATCCCATGTTACTTCTGCACCCCAACATGGCTGACATAACATCCTGTCCCCCTTTGAAGGATGGCACCAATGGCAGCATACACAGCCCTACAGTGCTGGGACAATAGCCCCTTCCAACATTGATTCCCCCCGCCATGACCTATCAAGTGTGGAAATTGAAACACCTCCCTTTGCTCAATTGTAGTAACCCCCATACAATCAAATATATCACCCTTGCCACTCCTCATCCTCCTATATACCCTTGCCCACCAAGTCAGTCAAACCCTTCGAGCAGATCTCCCTCCAGATTCCTGTGAATGTATTCCAGCTTATAAGTCCTTTATGTTTGCCTAGGTTTTGTGCAAATAATAAAATCTAAAGCACCTTAACATGTGTGCCTTTCTTCTTTTTTGTGTGAATACCATGTGTATATTGTTGTAGAGAATTAAAAACTATGTTTATGTTGAATTTTGTTGGTTTATTTACTAGAAAATAATACACACATTGCCTTATTTTAATAATTAAGACATAATATAAATCAAGTTTCATTCAAACAAAATATTAAAACCATTAAACAAAAACATTACTCAAGAGAAATGGGCTGCCAAGGCATAGAACCCTCTGGCGAAACTAAATAATTAGAAAACATCTCATGCAGACCAGATAGCTTATGTCTCTCTACCGGGGTGGGGGGGAGCATCAACATTATGGATGTCTTAAACACCCACAGCATCAATTGCAATTGGTATATCATAGATTCCTGTAAAATTTTGGAGAATTACACACGCCTGGATGATGCCATTATCATTTTCAGGGCTTTATTAGAGTGCAAAAAATAAAACTTTCTATTTTACACTTAATATCCCAGAGGTGCATTCTACTAAGCGCCTGGCTCTGGTGATGTTGTAATTGAAGATCTGCTGTTTTGCATTTAGAGCATGGCAGGGAAAAGGCAGCATGACATGGAGGGAAAGCTGAAAAGCCTCATCACCAAAAATTACATAAGCAACTAGTGTTTCTCCAGATCCAGGCAGCATCCATGGGGAAGGAACATCCAGTTGTTTTTTTTCTAAGCCACCAACCCATTAAGGAAGAATTGAAGACCCGTGAATCTCCAGTTCTTCCATAGGCCCCAATATCTACAATTCTAAACAGGCAGTTGCTGTCAACCCGAGATAACAGACAAATACTGTTTATAATTGTAGAATCGGGACCCTGAGTTCGGCAGCTTCTTAACTCGGATATGCTTTCCCTCCACACCTTCAAAGCAGTTTGGAAAGTTGCAGCCATCATAAATGCCCTCGGATATATTAAGCCAGTTGCTGGTGGTTGGCTTGAGCATGTACTTCTCCTGGACATAGTCCCAGATTTGGACGCATGTGTGGCGGACAATTCTACATATTGTTGATTTCCCCAGGAGGAATTCGAGGTGCAAGGCCGAATATGACTAACCAGTTGAGAGGAATTTAAAAGGGAATAAAATAAACAAAACATAAAGTGCTCATAATATTTTTATAGATTTATGCTAACAAAAACCAAAGGAAAAAAAATAGACACAAAATAAACAGGCCATGATCACTTACCACAGGGTCAGCAGTAGACACACATTTATGTAAACTGTTGTTCTGAAACGTGATTACTGGATGTAGCTCCTCCATTAGGACATCAAATGTTTGCAGATGCATTCGACAAAAGTAAAAAATTCTCAGAGTGCTTGCATAATTCACCATAGATACGTACAAAATGCCCTCTAGTCTGACGCTGGCACAGTAACGGATGCACCCACACTCGCCTACACCTCCTCGGTACCAGAATGGTTGGGAACTTCCACCTTTTTCTCTGGACAGAACCCAAATAAATAGCACTTGGTCAGTCTGATTGAAGCTTAACTTTTTACTAGCCATTTATGTTGGTTATTTCATAACACAAAATATGGGACTTGAGTAGAACAATGGGGATGTATGTAACCTATATGAGGACTGCACTCCCAGCTTTTTGGGCCCTTTTGCAAGTTGCTTTCATAGGATTACCAATCAGGCCTTTGGCTATTATTGTGGGAAAATTTGAACATGTGCAGATCATACAGATGCTAGCTGAGAAAAACAAACTCCCATGATATACGGAGTGACATACGCAGAATATACGCATGACACTTGTCTGATTTTTTGGAATCAGAGAAAAATTTTAACCGCTAGTGGGAGTGAGGCCTGGTATTTATAAATGTGGTAGCAATCGCCGCAGAACCTCAGCCCTCTTCATTTACACATTCCTTCACAAATCATAATGGATCACAGAAATATAAAATCAGGGAATATATTAATTGTAACTAGAGAGGAGCGAATATTTAAATGTTTGGTTCAGATCACAATAGCAGATTTTGCAATATTTGCTGATTTATTCATCGAATATTCGCCGAACACAACCGAACGCCATTGGAATCAATGGGAGGCAAAAACAAACGCATACACAACACTTCAAACATTCCCAAAAGCTGCCAAACACATCAAATTAGGGGCAGACACCAGGAAAGTGACCACAATTCACCCACAGTACAAATTTTAAAATGGCACAGCAGCAATCAGCCATGCATGAGGTATCAGGGTCTGGGCCAGCATTTACAGCTTTCAATTGAACTTCAAATGAAGACAAGATTGGTTAGGGATTGGTGTGGGCCTGCTGTGCCATGAGCCCTGATAACACATGCAACAGCTCAACCTGCGTTGATGCTCAACCACACTCAGAAAAATTTAAGGATATTAACACAGGTAGTTGACTCAAAGGAGGTGGAGGCCTGTCTGTCTTAGAGGTGTACTGCTACAGGCAAAACATAAAAGAAACCCAACCAGGAGTCTACACATTTCCAAAAATAATGGCAGACACCAACAAAGTGGCATCAATTGCAATAGAGTAGAACTAGTATAATGGGGACTGATACCTCTTTCACTCCAGCCATCCCAGCAGATGGAGACTGTAATGGACAAGGGTGTGGAACCACTGTGCTGTATCCCTCAGAAAGCCTGGAGGGATGTAACTAGGTGGCCTACCAAATCCCAACTTGGATAAGCAGCAGCATGTGAAAACCGTGACACAAGGAGGGACAAGGAGGTGGCACCAGGTGCTACTCTAGGGCTGACCTACAGAGGGTGGCAGCTGACACCCTAGAGTGGCTAGGCTGGTACGGCCTGAAGGAGGGATGAAGAATGCAGGTAGGCACTTTAGGGACACTGGAACCACTGATGCAGATGGGACCGACTGAGGAACAGAAAAGCACTGGCAGGTGCGGGCTGGACCGGGTGTTAGACAGATGGGCACTGGCAGGTGCAATCTGGATTGCCAGTAGAGCACAGACAGGTACAAGCAGATGGGTACAGGGTAGACAAGCAGACAGCAGACCTGTAGAACCTCACAACTAGCAAGCATGCAATGCAAACTAACAACATTTCTCAGGCACCTCTGTATTGGAGGAGGAGCCTTAAATAGAAGGTGTCTCCCAGTTATTGGCTGGGAGCACCTTAGGGCAATGCGCACGGTCCCTTTAAGAGGTAGGAAGCACGTGCTCACCCTAAGCGCAGTGCTCGGGCTTTCAACTGAACCTTGGGGGGACACCAACACATAAGGGGCAAGATAAGGAGGTGATGTGTGAGTGGAAGACACTGAATGTCCTGTCGCTTAGGTACGAGAAGATCCAACAAAGGACCAAGTCTGTAATGTCAACAGATCAGAATGTTTCATGAATACCACCGAAAAAAAGATGATGCAGGCTTTACTCTGGTATCCCCGCCATACAGGTAATACTATTGACCGATTATACGGTCCCTGCTGTGAATGGGCAGTTAGGATATGCGGTTGTATTTGTCCTAGTTTGTACCAGTAAACAGTGACAGGATATCGGTATATTGTGGAGTAATTAATAGAGTATATAGTGGCTACAGCTGGTAGTGGTCCATACACAGGACTAGACATACATATAGATGCCATGGAGTTTAGCTGTTGTGCCGGGTGATTGTGTCAGCTACCTATGTACCACACAGAGCGTATGTGTTGTTCCATTTTCACCCTCTGTCCCAATTTGGTGTGATGTAGTTTTTAATTGGTGTTAATAAAGTTTATATTGATTATTTCTATAAATTGACCATTGCATCATCTTTTTTTCGGTGGTATTCATGTAAGGTTTATGATGATGGGTTCGGTAGTCCTAGCAGACACATGATGTGGGTTAATATATGGCTAGTTATTCGGATCATGTGTCTGTGTCATTTTTGCTTTATAAGATCAGAATGTTTGTAGTAAGAGGGAATGGTCCACTGTGTCAAAGGCACATTCCAGGTCAAGGAGAAGGCGGAGAACAAACTAACGTTGCTTTGATTTGGTTGCTAGTAGGTTATTGGTGACTTTCATCAGGGCAGTTTCATTGGAATGGTGCAGTCGGAAGCCATATTGTAAGCAGTTAAAGAAGGAGCAAGAGGAGAAGTAGGGGGAAAGTAAAAAATAGACGTATTGTTCCAGTAGTTTGGAGGCATAGGGGAGAAGTGAGATGGAACGATAGTTAGACACAGTGGATGAGTCAAGGGAGGGCTTTTTGAGGATGGGTGTGATCGAGGTATGTTTGAATCAGGAGGGAAATACACCAGTTGTTAGTGACAGGTTGAAGAGGTGGGTTAGGCTTGGGATTAAGACTGTGGTAAGGTTTGGAATGAGGTGGGATGTTATTGGGTCAAGTTCATAGGTGGTGAGGCAAAGCCTTCAGCTGAGAGGAAAGGAAAGGGAGAGGGAGCTGGTGGACGGAGGAGAGAATTGAAAGTGCTGAATAGCTGTTTAGGGTTGTGAGACAGGTATGATATAAGAGATGAGAAGTAGGTTTGTTTTGCTGCAGTGAGCCATTCCGCAGCATTTTTATAACTTTTCTTATTGGATGAGCTACTCCACTTCCTTTCTTTGGTAGCCACACAGAAGTATGCTTTGTAGATGAGGATCAGAACAAACATTTGCTCCAGTAGATGGTAAGCGCTGCATTAAGTGGCCTCTGCTCCTCTTCCTCCACCTTAACATAACACACAGTACAGTTCTCAGAGGTGGCACCCAAATTACCATTGCTTTCCCCCATGTCACAACTATCAAAGCACCCAACTGACAATAGGGAACCACAGATGGCTCGGCTCGCAGATCAGTTCAGACATTATATGTCATGGCCATTTGAAGTGTTGGAGAAGAAAAAGGAAAAAGGAGACGCCATTAGAGGTGCACACACCTGATATATATGTGAGTCAAAAACAGCTTTATTGAAGCAACAACAGGTGCACATACAAATGTAAAACACATTTAAAAACATTTAAAACACATACAAATCATGGCTCAATGGGGTCCTAATGGCTAGGTGTAAGCAAAGGTCAATGAATAATGCTGTAGGTGTTAATGGCTTGCTAATATCATAGCTGTTAAAACTAGGAATAGTATGCAAGCTATATCTAGAAAAGTTGCTGTATCATAGGGATAATAATAAACAATATAAGATTAAAATGTAGCCCATATATTTGATATAGTTAAATATGTGCAAATTCACTGGTACAGCAAAGTTCCGCTGATAAGCATACATGTGATCCAATAAAAAGCAATGTCTAAATACAATCATGAGGACCAAATACATAACAGATAGTCAATATATAGCCATATGAAACAACCCATAGCACAAAAGTGGGCTTTTTTTTAGCAAAGTTGGAATTTTTTTTCACCATTTAGAGAAAAAATAACCTAGTCACGTTAGGTGTCTATGAACTCATAATGACCTGGAGAATCATAATTCCAGGTCAGTTTTAGCAATTAGTGAACCTAGCAAAAAAAACAAGCAAAAAACAAGTGTGGGACTGCACTTTTTTTGCAATTTCACCGCACTTGGAATTTTTTTCCCGTTTTCTAGTACACGACATGCTAAAACCAATGATGTCGTTCAAAAGAACAACTTGTTTGGCAAAAAATAAGCCCTCAAATGGCCAAAGTGATGGAAAAATAAAAAAGTTATGGCTCTGGGGAGGAGGGGAGTGAAAAACGAACACGGAAAAATGGAAAATCCCAAGGTCATGAAGGGGTTAAAGTGGATGGGAGGTGTATTTTCCATCTTCCCCTGATGGCTACACATGGTAGCGATACGCGTAAGGATGCCCTGCATGGCTATACATTGATCTTGTGGCAAGTATGCATTGTTGCTTATATGCAAGTCCACTTATGTGATATGGGTTGTTTCATATGGCTATATATTGACTATCTGTTATGTATTTGGTCCTCATGATTGTATTTAGACATTGCTCTTTATTGGATCACGTATGCTTATCAAGCAGAACTTTGCTGTACCAGTGAATTTGCACATATTTAACTATATCAAATATATGGGCTACATTTTAGTTTTACAGTATATTATTATGCCTATGATACAGCAACTTTTCTAGATATACAGTAGCTTGCATACTATTCCTAGTTTTAAAAGCTATGATATTAGCAAGCCACTAACACCTACAGCCTTATTCATCGACCTTTGTTTATACCTAGCCATTAGGACCCCATTGAGCCATGATTTGTATGTGTTTTAAATGTGTTTTATATTTGTATGTGCACCTGTTGTTGCTTCAATAAAGCTGTTTTTTTTCACATATATATCAGGTGTGTGCACCTCTGTTGGCGTCTCCTTTTTCCTTTTTCTTCTCCAGCATGCATTTGTAAGATGCTATGGTAGCACCCCTATATATTACCTTTAGTGGTGCCCGCTCACTTTTTCTTGCTAGGCCATCTGAAGTGTATTCCAAAGATTTACAAGTCAAGAGTCGAGAGGAGGAAATCTTCAGCATGCTGAAGTCTAAGAGCTCTGGCAGTGCTCGAAACGCGTCCAGTAAACTGATGGCAGTTTCTATCTGAATGATGTGATTGATCGCCTGTAAGCAGTTTTCCAATTTTAATATGCTGAAATAAAAATTTTGATACTTTTATAACGGAGCTGGATTTTTTTTCCCCTAAAACAAGATGGCAGCTTTTTAGAGGGACATGTGATTTCAACAGTAAATGAGACAAGCTGCTGGGTCCGGACACTGTAAATGTTTCCTGCCGCAACGTGCACACAAAGTTAGAAGAAAAAAAACACAAAAGAAAGTTTACAAGCGCGCCACTCCTTTGGGCTCTCCCCACACCTTCCCTTCATCAAACATGTGCACCACACTCAACATACACCACCACTATCCTAGACAAAGTGCTGAAAATACTTTAGTGACAATGCGACTATTTTCCTGCACTTTTTACTGAATGTTACAGATTTTTTCCGATTTTATAAAATTTTGCTTGTGTTTCGATCTGAATGTGCCATATTTGTGCCGAATTTATGTTTGGCGATCGATTTCCAAACATTTTCTCTCATTTCTGATTGTAACTCTCAAAATGTGGTCTATATAATACAGTCCATTGATTGGAATAATATGTATATCAGATGTACTACCAGGAAATTGAAAGTTTGCATTTCTGAACATTTAATGAGCATTATTTGTCCCACCAGTTCACATCGCACAGTCTGCCATGTTTCCAGACATTTTATTAGTCATCAAGAATGCTGGACAACATCTTTAAAAAGTATTTGACATCGAAAGAGTATTTAAACCCTTAATCGGAGGAGATATCAGGAGACGCCTTCTCACACGGAAGGCATTCTGGTATATAAGCTTCCTTGCCATTCTGAAGGTCTTAATGCGCGCAAAGAAATTATGTTTCATTATTAATCCCTTTGATCTTCTCACCTCTCCTCTTTGTATAGTTTAATATTTAGCACTATGTTATATTTGTTCTTGGTTTTATTATACATGTCTTTACCATGTGATTCATATAATGGCACATAGGCATTATGTGATTTACTTTCATATAGCTCTGACAAAGAACACGACTGAGCGTTTGAAACGCATTGCCTTTGATCAAATTATGGATTCATTGTCTTAAATTGGTTTGAATAAACTTGGAATTTTTAACAGCTGGAATTTCTCCACTTTTTTTGCTTGGTATTACACATGTCGTCACATGGTTTTCTCTGCTCCTGCATGCCTGGAGCCACCCATGTGAGCTGATCACAATCTTCGTCCTTGCCATATATATTTTGACCCTGATTCATCAAGTGCCGTGATGTTTACGCTGATCTTGATGAGGGTGCGTATTGGAGGCAGATGACCCTGAGTCATTAAAAGGCGCACGTGTTTTAATGAATCAAGACTGTCCGAGAAGTGGCATACTAATCTATGCACCTCACCACAAATCTTAGTCCAGTTAGGTACTGGAGTGAGATTTCTGGCATATGATACGCTACAGCTCGTTATGAATTAGGCAAACTGTAGAGCGACACCCCCCCATCATGCCCCTGGCATGATCCAGCACTCTCATTTTGGAAAAGTTGGGTGAAACTTTTGTGGAAATGCCAAAAATTAAGCTAATCAGTTCTGTTTATCTTCTGAAGCTCTCCGTTCTGAATTGTCTCAGTTGTTCTTTGTTGGCTACTCCCCTCTGGTATCTATGCTCACCACTTGCACTAGAGAGTTGCCACTGATAACTTACAATTTCCTTGGTTTGGAGTTGAAGGAGAGTTCTCAATTAGTAGTAGTTGGTTGGTGTTTTTTTCAGAAGATTTCTGCGTGGATTTGGTTTGTGTGTTTATCCTTATTCTATTCCCATTTGGCTTGTCCCTCCTACTGTTCCCTTGATTTACACTCTGCTGTTTTGGGAGTGTATTTGTATGATTGTGGTTTTCTTTATCCCTGTTTCCCCTGTCTGTCAGGTTTGTGTTATTCTATACACTTCAGCTTCTTACCTCATTGGGTGGGAGAGGGGGAGAAAGTGTTAAGCATGCATACATGAGCAAAGTTAGGTATGAAGACCCTGGCATCCCCAATATCAGGGGTAATCTGGAGTACATAGAGAGTCGGTAATTATAGGCCAGTAAGCTTAACCTCTACTGTGGGTAAAATCCTGGAGGGCATTCTAAGGGATGCTATACTGGAGTATCTGAAGAGGAATAACCTCATGACCCAGTATCAGCATGGGTTTACTAGGGACCGTTTATGTCAGACTAATCTGATCAGCTTCTAAGAAGAGGTAAGTTCCGGACTGGACCAAGGGAACCCAGTGGACGTAGTGTATATGGAGTTTTCAAAAGCTTTTGATACGGTGCCACACAAAAGGTTGATACATTTAATGGGGATAGGGGAAAATATGCGTAAGTGGGTTAAGAGCTGGCTCAGGGATAGGAAACAAAGGGCAGAGCAGAATTTCAATATTTGCAGATGACACTAAACTCTGCAGGGTTATCAATACAGAGGAGGACAATTTTATATTACAGGGTGATTTATGTAAACTAGAAGCTTGGGCTGATAAATGGCAAATGAGCTTTAATGGTGATAAATATAAGGTCATGCACTTGGGTAGAAGTAATAAGATGTATAACTATGCGCTTAATTCTAAAACTCTGGGCAAAACCGTCAATGAAAAAGACCTGGGTGTATGGGTGGATGACAAACTCATGTTCAGTGGCCAGTGTCAGGCAGCTGCTACAAAGGCAAATAAAATAATGGGATGCATTAAAAGAGGCATAGATGCACATGAGGAGAACATAATTTTACGTCTATACAAATCACTAGTTCGACCACACTTAGAATACTGTGCACAGTTCTGGTCTCCGGTGTATAAGAAAGACATAGCTGAACTAGAGCGGGTGCAGAGAAGAGCGACCAAGGTTATTAGAGGACTGGGGGGTCTGCAATACCAAGATAGGTTATTACACTTGGGGCTATTTAGTTTGGAAAAACGAAGACTAAGGGGTGATCTTATTTTAATGTATAAATATATGAGGGGACAGTACAAAGACCTTTCTGATGATCTTTTTAATCATAGACCTGAGACAGGGACAAGGGGGCATCCTCTACATCTGGAGGAAAGAAGGTTTAGGCATAATAACAGACGCGGATTCTTTACTGTAAGAGCAGTGAGACTATGAAACTCTCTGCCGTATGATGTTGTAATGAGTGATTCATTAATTAAATTTAAGAGGGGATTGGATACCTTTCTGGAAAAGTATAATGTTACAGGGTATATACACTAGATTCCTTGATAGGGCGTTGATCCAGGGAACTAGTCTGATTGCTAGAGTGGAGTCGGGAAGGAATTTTTTTCCCCAAGGTGGAGCTTACTCTTTGCCACATGGTTTTTTTTTGCCTTCCTCTGGATCAACATGTTAGGGCATGTTAGGTTAAGCTATGGGTTGAACTAGATGGACTTAAAGTCTTCCTTCAACCTTAATAACTATGCTACTATGTAAAGTCCTCCTAGTGTTAGGGACAGGGAAGGAGATAATTGCCCCAGGAAATCCTTCTACAGTATTGTGACAAGAGGCCTCAGTTGGGAAACAAGTATTAGCCATTGAAATTTCCCAGGCTGAACCACCGTTTTGATTGAAGTCAAGTGATTCTGTGTATGTTGGAGTTGGGAAATATATCGCTCTGCTGAATAGACATTTGGCAAAGTTATCTCATGATTTAGCCCATGCCATGTACTTTTGAGGTGTATTTCTTTTGCTTACTCACTTCAATTGTTTCTAACCTTTTTGAATTGAATTACGGTATGTTTTATTCTATTAATGCATTAAGGATAAAAAGCCTTGTTGGATAAATCTAGAATTTAAAAAAGTGCTTTATACAAAATGACTTTGTATGCATTTTACTAGGTTAAAGCACATCTGCTATTGATATATTTATTTCCTTAGAAACAGAAATAATTACATGCTAGCACATCAACTTTGATGAACATTATTCACCATAATTTGTTATTTCAGCTAGGGCTTGGTGTAAATCTGTCAGTGGGTGCGCCCTTTTCCAATTTGTGCTTCTATTTATTGAAAGATAAGTGCGGTAGACTGATTTTTGAACTCTACTACAGTTAAATTAGAGCGATGAATTTGACATGGTTATCACCTCTGATTACACAACATCTCTCATAAGGCTACACAAGTGCAAAGTGAATATTGTGTTTAAAGGTCTAGACTACGTTCAAGGTTAATGATATTATGTCTGTTCCTTGAATTTCCAATATCTTTACATAAAAATGTTAAGCTAAAAATTTAATTTTGCTGTTTTTAAGACCACAAAAATAAAAAATATATAAAATTAGAGATTGTTTGAAGGCTTATGCAAATGACCATATTACAGTTTATGTGGCCCTACAGTACACTAGTATGCATTGCTTTGGTGGGAGTATCTCTGTAATATAGTAAAAAGGAAAGATACTGCACAACACATGGCAATGCATTACACCTACAAATGCATAGATATTCCATGTGTCTCTGTACGGTGCACACAGCCATGTAACCATAATATAACACCCTAAATAGCAAGCAACGTCACAAAGGTAGCTTTAACTTAGTCATTTATCAAACTAAAAGCAATTAATCAGATTATGGAACAATTTTACAATATATTAGAACTATCAAAATCGTCCCTAAAAAATTTCAACAACGAGGGCAGAAGAAAAAAAAGGTATGATACCAAATAAGGATGAGTGAAGGTGATACTTATCACTCGAGTATCACGGTGCTCGGATGTGCTCGCTATTCAGTGAGTAATAGGTGGTGCTCAACGTAAAGCTTGAATCCCTGACCCACATCTTTAGCGCCTGTTTCGCAGCCAATAAGCATGCAGGGATTGCCTGTGAGTCACTATAATACTGTAGCCATCTTGGTTATGGCTTTACTGTGATTGGCTGACCGTGTGACATCATCAAAGGTTATGAAAGGACAGGCGCTACCCAGCTCACTACACTGATGCCATTGTGCACGTCTGCGGCACTTTGTATTGGAGGAAGAGAGTGCTTTCAAGACCTGTGTGCACAGTATAATGAATCAGAGGCCTGTAGTGTTGATACTGGTGCTGAAGCTGAGCCATCATACTAATAGCCCTTCTAAGAGCTAATCGTTTGCAGCACGTGCAATCTTAATTTAGCCTAAGGAGGGGGAGAGAGACTCGCAGGAGCAGGAAAAGTGACACACTCCAGTCCGTTGACAAATATATAGCTGCAGTTTTTTTTTTTGCATGAGCTGGAAAAATTGAATATATTTTGATCCATCAAGTATTATGTACTTTGAGGTCCTTTTGTTATATAACACACCTAAATTTCGTTGAAACATTTTCCTGAGTTACATTTCTCAGCTATACACTATTCAGTAGTGTGTAGTAAATTTCTGTGATCTCTAAAAGCGGACAAAAGCTTTTAACAATGTTGCAGGTTTCCATTTCAGACATACACTGTTACATGATCTGTGAACATTTCTGTGATCTGTAAAACTGCCAAAATGCTTTTAAATATTTTGTAGACCTCCATTTCCCAGACATATAGTGTTATGTGGCCTGTGAATATTTCTGTGATCTCTAAAAGTGAACAAAAGCTTTTAAGAATATTGTAGGCTTCCTTTTCTCAGACATACAGTATCACATGGCCTGTGAACATTTCGGTGATGTCTAAAACTGAGTCAAAGCATCACAACATGTCTCTGTATTGAATTTGATTGTCATCCATAAACTTTTGTATTCTTTCTGTTATATTAGCTTGGAGTAAACTCACAAAAACTGGTTTGATTGCTGCAGGTGACCAATTTTTACTTTAATAAAAACTAGCTGAAGCTTTTGCCTGGGCATAGTAAATATCTGTGATTAGTTATAGTACCTCACTTCTCTTATTTTCCCATCATGCCTCTCATTTTCTCCCTTACACCTCTCATTTTCCCCCTTATTCCTCTCATTTTCCCCTCACTCCTCTTATTTTCCCCCTCACTCCTCTCATTCCCCCCTAACACTTGTCATTTCGACCTCACATCTGTCATTTTCCGATCACTCCACTATTTCCCTCACTCCTCTCATTTTGCACTCACACCTTTTCATTTTCACCTCACACCTCTCATTTTCCCCTCAGTATATACATGTTTGTCATCTCCCTTATACAGTATATAGTATACACCTGTATGTCATCTCCTGTATATAGTATACACCTGTATGTCATCTCCCCTGTAAATAGTATATACCTGCTGTATGTCATTTCCTCCTGTATATACCTATGTGTCATCTCCTCCTGTGTGTCATCTCTCCTGTATATAGTATATATGTGTGTCATCTCCCCTGTATATATCTGTATGTCATCTCTTCCTGTATTAGACCACGTTCACACGTTATTTGGTCAGTATTTTTACCTCAGTATTTGTAAGCTAAATTGGCAGCCTGATAAATCCCCAGCCAACAGGAAGCCCTCCCCCTGGCAGTATATATTAGCTCACACATACACATAATAGACAGGTCATGTGACTGACAGCTGCTGTATTTCCTATATGGTACATTTGTTGCTCTTGTAGTTTGTCTGCTTATTAATCAGATTTTTATTTTTGAAGGATAATACCAGACTTGTGTGTGTTTTAGGGCGAGTTTCAGGTGTCACGTTGTGTGTGTTGAGTTGCATGTGGCTACATGCATGTAGCAACTTTTGTGAGATGAGTTTTGTGTGACGACATGCGTGTAGCAACTTTTTGTGTGTCAAGTTGCATCTGACAGGTTCGTGTAGCAAGTTGTGTGCAGCAAGTTTTGCGCATGGCGAGTTTTGTGCGTTGCGAGTTTTATGTGTGGTGCGTTTTGAGTATGTGCAAGTTTTGTGTGAGGCAACTTTTGCATGTGTTGCAACTTTTGTGCGTGTGGCAATTTTTCAGCATGTGCAAGTTTTGCGTGTGGTGAGTTTTCCATGAGGTGAGTTTTGCACGTGTGGCGAGTTTTGCGTGAGCCTAGTTTTGCATGTGGCGAGTTTAGCGCGTGGTGAGTTTTGAGCAGCGACTTTTGTGTTTTTTTCATTTAAGACAAATTAAATGAAGATAGTAATAACAAAGAATTTGTGTGTGCAATCATTTTCAGGAAGAAACTGAGTATTATCTGACAGAATTGCAGGGGTGTCAATACTTTTGGCCACAACTGTATAGTGATGTCCCACACTGGGACATTGTAAAAAAAAAAGTTAAATATATATATATATTAGCAAGTCTAAAAATATATTTTTTCAAATTTCCTAAATAAATAAAATAAATATTTTACCAATAAATATATTTATTTATGTAAATAAAAAATAAAACTATAAAAGTATACATATTTGGTATGGTCCGTAACGACCCGATCTATAAAACTGTCCCACTAGATAAACCATTCAGTGAACACCGTAAAAAAATAATTAAAAAACTAGGCAAAAAACAATGTTTTATCATCATACCGCTGAACAAAAAGTGCAATAAAAAGTGAACAAAAAGACAAATGTAAATAAAAATGGTACCGCTGAAAACGTCATCTTGTACTGCAAAAAACAAACTGCAATACAGCTCCATAAGCAGAAAAATAAAAAAGTTATAGCTCTCAGAATAAAGCCATGCAAAAATAATAATTTTTCTATGAATTGCTGGTTTTTGTTCATTCTGTCCCCTGAAAATCGGAATAGAAAGCAATAAAAAAAAGTCATGTGCCTGAAAATGGTACCAATGAAAACGTCAGCTCGTCCCGCAAACAATAAGACCTCACATAACTCTGTCGACCGAAATATGAAAAAATTATAGCTCTCAAAATATGGTGATGCAAAAACTAGTTTTTGCAACATAAAGCGTCTTTTAGTGTGTGACAGCAGCAAAACATAAAAACCCAATATAAATCTGGTATCGCTGTAATCGCACCGACTTGAAGAATAAAGTCGCCTCATCACTTATACCGCACGAGGAACGGCATAAAAAATAAATAAAACCAATTCTTCACATGCTGTTGATTTTTTTCATTCTGCCTCCTAAAGATCGCAGTAAGACATGACGCACATTCTTCCTGCGCTCTGCGCTGAGCGCTTGTACCGGGGTTTCCATGTAAATCTCTGAAACACGTGATTCAGACAGAACCTCTGGTGGAAAATTCCTTATAATGAGACATATGGAGTCACTGTGAATGCCATATGACCCGTGATCAGCGGTGCACAGTTTTGTGCACCGTTGAACAGAGGCCAGAGTCCAGAGTAAATCTGTTGCCTCATTATAGTGAATGGATCCCTCAGGGGTTTAATCTGTTAGGTCATTCAGAGATTTAGATGGAAACCCCCAAGTAAGTGGTCAGCATAGAGCACCAAATAAATGTGATCCTAAATGTTATGTAAAATGTTCCCAATAAAAACTTCAACTTTATCGACAAAAAAAGCAAGTCCCCACTCAGGTCTATCATATGTTAATGGAAATATAGGGGGCTTCCATGTTACTGGTAGCACAAAGGCTCTGCGAATTCATAATGGTTCCTAACCCGCCAAAAGAAATTCAGCAAATGCCCCCTTAATTCTGAGCCCTAGTGTGCCTAGACAACATTTAGTGCCCACATGTTTGGCATTTCTGTAGTGAAGAGAGCCCACTTCATTTACAGATGCATGTCCCAAGAAGCATGAGCTGGGCATAATGTACTGGTCACTACAACGTATTGGTCACAACAACGGCAGTTTGCAATTTTCACTCAGCAACTGCTGCCTGCTTCTTGAAAACATGCATGGAGTCAAAATCATCACTACATCTGTAGATAAATTTCCAAAGGGTTATAATTTCCAAAATGAGGTCACTTGATGGGGGTTTCCAATGTTTAGGCACATCAGGGGCTCTCCAAACGCAACATGGCATCCGCTAATTATTCCAGTAAATTTTACATTCAAAAAGTCAAATGGCGTTCCTTCCCTTCCAAGCTCTGCCCGGCTCCTAAACAGTAGTATTCCCCCACATATGGGGTATCGGTGTACTCAGGAGAAATTGCACAACAAATATTATGGAGCAATTTCACCTGTTACCCTTAAAAAATGAAAAATATTGAGCTAAAAAAGATTTATGTGTGATATTTTTTATTTTCACGGCTTAACTTTATAAACTTCTGTGAAGCACCTGGGAGTTCAAGGTTCTCAATACACATCTAGATAAGTTCCCTAAGGGGTCTAGTTTCCAAAATGGTGTTTCTGGAAAACATGCATGGAGTCAAAATCATCACTAAATCTGTAGATAAATTTCCAAAGGTTTATAATTTCCAAAATGAGGTCACTTGAGGGGGGTTTCCAATGTTTAGGCACCTCAACAGCAGTCCAAACACAACATGGCAACCGCTAATTATGCCAGCATATTTTACATTCAAAAAGTCAAATAGCGCTCCTTCCCTTCCAAGAACTGCCGTGCGCCCAAACAGGAGATTTCCCCCACATGTTGGGTATCTGCACACTCAGGAGAAATTGCACAACAAAATGTATAGTCCATTTTCTCCTGTAACCTTTCTGAAAGTAAAAAAAAAATAGGTCTAAAGGAAAATTTTTGTGAAAGAAAAGTAAATGTTTATTTTTTCCTTCTACATTCCAAAAATTCCTGTGAAGTACCTGAAGGGCTAATAAATTTCTTGAATGTGGTTTTGAGTACCTTGAGGGGTGCAGTTTTTAGAATGGTGTAATTTGGGGGGTATTTTCCCTCACATAGACCCTTCAAAGTCACTTCAAATGTGATGTGGTCCCTAAAAAAATGTTTTTGCAAATTTTGTTGTAAAAATGAAGAAATTGCTGGTCAACTTTTAACCCTTATAATGTCCTAACAAAAAAATACAGAACAGACCTAAAGTTTGGACACAGCTTCTCATTTAAATATTTTTCTGTATTTTCATGACTATGAAAATTGTACAATCACACTGAAGGCATCAAAACTATGAATTAACACATGTGGAATTTTATACTTAACAAAAAATTGTGAAACAACTGAAATTATGTGTTATATTCTAGGTTCTTCAAGTAGCCACCTTTTGCTTTGATGACTGCTTTGCACACTCTTGGCATTCTCTTGATGAGCTTCAAGAGGTAGTCACCGGGAATGGTCTTCCAACAATCTTGAATGAGTTCCCAGAGATGCTTAGCACTTGTTGGCCCTTTTGCCTTCACTCTGCGGTCCAGCTTACACCAAATCATCTCGACTGGGTTCAGGTCTGGTGACTGTGGAGGACAGGTCATGTGGCGTAACACCCCATCACTCTCCTTCTTGGTCAATTAGCCCTTACACAGCCTGGAGATGTCTTTGGCGTCATTGTCCTGTTGAAAAATAAATGATGCTCCAACTAAACGCAAACCGGATGGAATAGCATGCTGCTGCAAGATGCTGTGGTAGCCATGCTGGTTCATTATGCCTTCAATTTTGAATAAATCCCCAACAGTGTCACCAGCAAAGCACCCCCACAACAACACACCTCCTCCTCCATGCTTCACGGTGGAAACAAGGCATGTAGAGTCCATACGTTCACCTTTTCTGCTTCCCACAAAGACACGGTGGTTGGAACCAAAGATCTCAAATTTGGACTCATCAGACCAAAGGGATTCTGGACAGCAGAGTGGTGACGTCTGGGCCGGAGAGGTAGATCTGAGTGCCATCAGCATAGAGGTGGTACTGGAATCCATGGGACTTTATGAGTTGTCCCAAGCCAAGTGTATAGATTGAGAAGAGTAGGGGTCCTAGAACAGAGCCTTGGGGGACTCCAACAGAGAGGGTGGGATGAGGAGGTAGTGTGGGAGTGGAAGACGCCGAATGTGCGGTTGGAAAGGTACGAGGAGATCCAGGATAGGGCGAGGTCTTTGATGCCAAAGGAGGAGAGGATCTGTAGTAAGAGGCAGTGGTCAACCGTGTCGAAAGCAGAGGACAGGTCTAGAAGGAGGAGTACAGAGTATTGTCCATTAGCTTTCGCGGTAAGTAGGTCGTTAGTGATTTTGGTCAGGGCTGTCTCAGTTGAGTGATGGGGCGAAAACCAGATTGTAGATTGTCAAAGAGCAAGTTAGATGAGAGGTGGGTGGAAAGTTCAGAGTGGACGTGCTGCTCCAGGAGTTTGGAAGCGAATGGGAGCAGTGATATTGGGCGATAGCTGGACATAGCAGTTGGATAGAGGGTTGGCTTTTTGAGGATAGGCGTGATTGTGGCATGTTTGAAAGCAGAAGGGAAGGTGTCAGAAGATAGTGATAGGTTGAAGAGGTGGGTTAGGGATGGGATAAGTGTGGTGGTGAGGTTGGGGAGGAGGTGGGATGGGGTCGAGCGCACAGGTGGTGAGGTGCGATTTGGAGAGGAGACAATTAAGCACCCCTTCAGTGAAGTTGGGTAGGGAGAATGCCAAGAGTGTGCAAAGCAGTCATCAAAGCAAAAGGTGGCTACTTTGAAGAACCTAGAATATTAGCCATAATTTCAGTTGTTTCACACTTTTTTGTTAAGTATTTAATTCCACATGTGTTAATTCATAGTTTTGATGCCTTCAGTATGAATGTACAATTTTCATAGTCATGAAAATACAGAAAAATCTTTAAATGAGAAGGTGTGTCCAAACTTTTGGTCTGTATTGTATATGTTTCCCAAATTTTGCTGATGTAAAGTAAACATGTGGTAAATGTTATTTATTAACTATTTTTTGCAATATGACTCTCTGATTTAAGGGCATAAAAATTAAAACTTTGAAAATTCCAAATTTTTTAAATTTTCACCTAATTTTCATTTTTTTTTAGCAAATAAACACAAGTTATATAAAAATTGTTTACTACTAACATGAAGTACAATATGTCACAATAAAGCTAACTCAGAATCACCGAGATCCGTTGAAGCAACCTAGAGTTATGACCTCATAAAGTGACAATGGTCAGAATTGTAAAAATAGGCCCAGTCATTATGGTGAAAACAGGCTTCGGGGTGAAGGGGTTAACTGAACACTAGAGATGAGAGGATCAGTTAAATTCAAACTCACCAGTTTCTGCAGATTTTTTCACAGAAATTTGATTTGCAGAGAAGTTATTCTTTGCTAATTTAATATCCCTTTTTTACGCTTTGAGGTCTCTGCAGCCACTAGAGCATAATAAACATAACATGTTAAAAAATATGAAATTAATCTTTAGTCCAGCCACATAGCTAGAGCATATATTCTTCTCTATTGAATACCGAGTAAAAAAATGTTGCAGCAGAGTAACATCATAAAATGAGACACGGCGTCTATACGTTTTGAGTGGTAAACTTGTTCTTAACTCTCAACGACCTCCTTTTAATGGCGACAGTTTAAGGGAATATGTCAGCAGGATTGTGCACAGTAACCTACAGACAGTGTCAGGTCGGCGCCTTTATACTGATTACAATGATATCTTGGTAGATGAAATCCGCCTTGTGGTTGTTTAATCTTTATTTTCAGTTTTGAGTTTAGATGGTTGAGGTTATCCTGATATTTAAAAAAAAAAATACATTTGAAAATGGCACTCGCAGCGCCAGAGCAGTAGCAGCTATCATTATATATAGAGGTGATCTGATAGCTGCTACTGTGCATGCTCCAGCGGCGCCATCTTGGAGGAGGAATTTTTTTTCATGTCTAGCAAAATGGCACAACCAGCACCTACGCAATAGCGGCTAACCTGAAGGGTTAAACAATTTTCATAATTGAGGGGTGTGGTTTTTAAAATGGCCTAACTTCTGGAAAGTTTCCAGTATATAGACCCCTCGAAGTCCATTTAAATCTGAATAAGTCCCTAAAGAGACAGGTTGTGTAAATTTGTTGAAAAATTGAGAAATTGCTGCTAAACTTCTTTTATCTCGTGTAACATCCTAACAAAACAATTATGTTTAAAAAATTATGCACATGCAAAGTAGACATATGGAAAATGTTATTTATTAATTATTTTGTTTGATATAACTATCTGATTAATGGCATAAAAATGTAAAGTTTGAAAATTGCGAAATTTTTCCATTTTTTTGTGAAGATTTTGATATTTTCATATACATACGCAAATCATATCAACCAAAATTTAACAGAAACATGAAGTACAATATGTCACAAAAACAATCTCAGAATCAGTGGGATCCGGTGAAGAGTTCCATAGTTATTAGCACATAAAGTGACAGTGGTCAGAATTGTAAAAATTGGCTTGGTCATGAAGGTCAAAATTGGCGTTAGGGTCAAAAGGGGTTAGGCCGAGGGTCACACTCAGCGAATGGGAAATACGGTCCGTATTTTACATGCGTAATATGCAGAAATGTTTCCAAAATAGTGATCCGTATGTCATTTGTACTGTAGGCAGGGTGTGGCAGCGTATTTTATGCATGTTTACCTCCGTATGTAATCCGTATGCCATCCGTAATGCTTTTTTTTTTTATGCAAACTCACAAATTGGACATGTTAACGGTTTTGAAGCCTGAAAATAATTTAAATCATCAGCCTAATCCTATTTAAGGCCTCAACAACAGATGAAACCCTCCCATATGGCCATTTTGTTGCTGTGCTTGGGTAGGTGTTGTGGTGTTACTTGTGCAACATGTTTGACCTCCTGCAATTCACACCAACTCAGCGGGTGTTATTTAATTGGGTCTTGTCTGTTGTGAATTCTGCTCTTGGGTTCCCTCCAGTGGTTGTAGGTGGGAATGCAGTTGTCTCTGACTCGCAGTCCTGGCCAGGTGTATCGGATAATTACAATTCTGACTGGGATATTTAGGTGTGCAGGATCCTTTAGCCCTTGCCAGTTGTCATTGTTCCTTGTGAAGTGTTGGATCACTTTCTGGCTTCTCCTGCTTGCTGCCAAATTCAGCAAAGCTAAGTGTTTGGTTTTTGTATCTGTGGCACACTGCTGTGTGCTTGTTTCAGTTTTATTCCTGCTCTGATTGTAGGATTCACTGGAGTTGCAGATTTACGCTCCTACATCTTTTAGTTAGATGTAGGAAGTTTTTTGTATATTCTGCTGTGGATGTTTTGAAGGGTTTTAATACTGACCGCACAGAACTCTGTCCTTTCCTGTCCTATCTAGCTAGAGTGGCCTCCTGTGCTAAATCCTGTTTTTCTGCCTGTGTATGTTTTTTCCTCTCCAACTCACCGCCAATATTTGTGGGGGGCTGTCTATCCTTTGGGGATTTTCTCTGAGGCAAGATAGTATTCCAATTTCCATCTTTAGGGGTATTTAGTTCTCCGGCTGTGACGAGGTGTCTAGGTGTGTTAGGTACACTCCACGGCTACTTCTAGTTGCGGTGTTAAGTTCAGGATTGCGGTCAGTATAGTAGCCACTTTCTCCAGTGAAAGTTCTCATGCAGCTCCAAGGTCACCGGATCATAATACTTGTCATGCCGCTTTGGCTAGCCATACCCTGTGATAGTTGATCCGCAAAGGAGGAGACGAATAATGTGGGTGCATCCACTTTTGCAGCAACGCATCACTAAAGGGCATTTTCACAGGCTATATTCAGCTCTGCGGACACATCCTGGAAATTCTGCAACTACTGTCGGATGACAATATCCACCTTTGATATTTTGTTGGAGATCGTACGTCCAGGAATCACGTATCAGGATACCAGGATGCGGAAATGCATATCCGCAGAGGAGCGTATTCTCCTTACCTTACGGTATGTAATCACCATCCTCATATACTGAATGCTGATTTTTTTGGTAATGTTAACAACCTAGCCTATTTTGTTAATTATCTTACAAAATGTTTTATCAATCCTAGACAAATATGTCTTAAAGGTTAAATGTTGTTATCCAGGGTAAATTTATGAAGGTACACTGTTCTCCTGCCTTTTTTTTTTAAACTATGGTTTAGTCTAAGCATTGTAACGTATATATTTTTTGTCTTGTGCTTTCAGATTCCTGTCAACTGGCTTATCTTATGCAGGATTACATCTAGAATTTCTCATAGGGCGGTCAACAATTTCAGGCATTGTACGTAACACATGTATGGAAATCTGGACCAGACTGCATGGACTTGTGATGCCGGAGCCGAAAATGGATGATTGGCTCAAAATAGCCTGTGATTTTTCTCAATCTTGTCAATTTCTGCACTGTATTGGAGCCCTGGATGGGAAACATATCAGGGTGCGTAAGCCACCAAACTCGGGCACCCAATTCTATAATTATAAGCCGTTTTCCTCTGTAGTTCTGTTAGCTGTAGTTGACAGTAACTACAGATTTATAATTGTAGATATTGGGGCCTATGGGCGAACTGGAGACTCTAGAGTCTTCAATGCTTCCATTATGGGTCGGCGGCTACGTGAAAACCTGTTGGACCTCCCACCACCACAACAACTCCAAGGCTCCAATGCTGAACCAGTGCCATATGTAACATAGTAACATAGTAACATAGTTAGTAAGGCCGAAAAAAGACATTTGTCCATCCAGTTCAGCCTATATTCCATCATAATAAATCCCCAGATCTACGTCCTTCTACAGAACCTAATAATTGTATGATACAATATTGTTCTGCCATGTACTTGTGGCAGATGAGGCCTTCCAATTGACCAGGCATGTCATGAGGCCTTATACCCGGCGCAACCTGGATCACCGGCACCGTGTATTTAATGTCAGACTTTCACGGGCAAGGCGACAGGTTGAGTGGGCCTTTGGCATTATGGCAGCAAAATGGCGTTTTCTCCAGACTGCCATTCAGTTGAGTGAGGCAAATGTAAATGAAGTAATAAAAGCTTGTGTTGTTCTACACAACTTCACACGAATTCATGAGTGCTGCTCAACTGACAGTGGTGAAGGCATGTCACCTAATGTGGGTAGGCCTACAACACAAGTCCTTCCTCCGCAGCGTCCCCTTTCTGGCCTAAAAGTTAGGGACATATTTACCAATTATTTTGTGTCAACTCATGGAGCTACACCCTGGCAAGATAATGCTGTTTCTATGTTGTAAACAGCATTATATGTTTTTGCAAGTTAAAATCTTTAAAAACACCAAAAAATAACTGTGTGTTTCTTTGACTAATGTAGCAGATGTTCAACAACCGAGTAATTGTGTCTGATGTTTGAATGATTTGTCACACAAACTGAAAATGATTTTGGACTCTATTTTTTATTTTCAGCCCAAGCCACTTTTTGTGTTTAAACGCCATATTATTATCATATGTTTTTTTTATAAAAGTAATAAAAAAATAACAAAACAAACAAAATATAACCAAGTGCTATCACAGCAGATTAAAACATAACATTTTAAGAAAATTAAATATAAAAAATTAGCAACATTTTAAAATAAAAAAATTACAGATTTCTGTACGTTGGTGGAGGAGATGGTGGAAGCTCTGGATTCTGGTCATGTGGCCTTTGTTGGGCCAATTGTACATCATCCTGTGTGTTGGATGTTTGACCATGCTCAAAATGATGCCCTTGATCATATTGGCCAGTTGGGTATTGGCTAGAAAGATACGTGCTTTGAGTCTGGCCCTCATGAGGTTGCAAAAAAGGCCTTGGCTCATAACCCCACCCAATATGGCCATGTCATCCAAAACCAGGTTGGGACCAGCCTCCAGCACTGGGTCTGGGCAAGTGGCCATATTGGGAAGGTTGCTGGAATGTTGGATTATTGTAATGTGATGGCCTTGGTTGGTTTTGGGTGGGAAGGGGTAGAGGTGTAGGCTCACGTGGAGGGGTGCTTCAAATACTTGTTGATCATGCACCTGCTGAGATGATGGAATGCGCAGGAGGTTACGTGATGAGAGCTGCCACCTTTCAATGATCACAAACAATTCATATGGGGAATTTGGGGTGGTGCATGAATCAATAAGTATTTGAATACACCCTCTCACACGTAGCCTTGCCTCACGGGGTATGGGATGGAGGTACCGGGCCAGAATCCTTGCAAAGGCCTCCTCACCATCATCCTGTGCAGCCCTGGCCAAATAATTTAGGACCCCAGTGTCAACATTCCTGCGACTTTCTTGCAGCTCTCTCCTCCTGCGGCCACGGCGGGAAATGACAGCAGGCTGTGGTGATGTCTCCAGTGGAACTGTAGAGCTGCTACTGTTTCCTGCTTCCTCCTGGCTTCCTAGATGTGGTGCTGCTGTGGGTGGTTCTGCAGTTTCTTGTCCACTTGTTGCCGGATCTTGAGTTGGAACTGAAGATGTTGCAGGAGGGAGGACACTGGAAGGATGTGAAGATTGACCAGCCACCTCTTCCCCTTCCCTAACCGGATCTATGATGGCCTCTGAGTCCAAGCCGGTCTCCCTCTCAGTGAGGTTGGACTGTGTTCTGTTAGTAAAGAATGAGAATAAGTAATTTAATTGTTTACTTTGACCGTAAAAAAAATACTGTAGGAGCTGGGCCATAGAGAATCATTGTACCGTGTGCAATCCGTATTTTTTGTGCCTCTCATACGTCCGTAAAACTCGCTAGTGTGAACCCGGTCTTAGTCATCACAAACCATGTATACCATGATTAAGAGCGATTTAACTGCTCAAAACGCATAGTCACTGTGCTCTGCTATAACATGTTTTACTCAATATTAATAAAGAAGGTTTTATGCTCTATCCATGTGGCTGGACTAAATATGCATTTTAGATTTTCAATGGAATGCTACTCAGAAGAATGATGCATTCCTTTGGTTAAGTTATTATTATTATTATTATTATTAATCCTATACCCAATGAGCTAGAACACTCTTTGCGTTTTGGACATTAAAATGTAAGGCTCACCTTTCTGGCCTCTCTGCTTCTCACCATCACCACTCCGAGTCTCGTCACTTCTTCTTGATGTTTTAACCAATGAGGAGTATAGATTGTGGACATTCGACAAAGTGACGATAGATTTTACTTTTTGGTGAAGAAGTAAGTTTCCATCTTGAAGAACCAAATCTAGTGTAATATTCAAATGTTTAGACTGTTTCCTAAAGTAATCCTCTCCTTCAGTATGTAGTTCTGCAATGTCTTTATTACATGTTTGGGGGCAGGACTTAGCGTGTCACTATACCTAACCCTTATTTTAAGAATTTATTTAGTATGTCAATAAGGGAAATTAACTTTTGAAGTAAAGCCAGAGTGGAAAAATAAGGCTAATATCAGGCTAATATAAATAGGATGGGAGAGAGGTTTCTTTCATTGGATCCAAGGTTTACAGTCATGTTTTCTCAACGAGTCAACTGTTCGACAGAAGATAGGCACGGGCAGGGCCGGCTCCAGGTTTTCATGGGCCCCAGGCGAAAGAGTCTCAGTGGGCCCCTTTAACACATACCACAACTCATAATGCACAGTTACAGCAGAGAAATATAGGTATAGTATATTGCCAAAGATTTCACTTCTTGCATTACATGAGTGATATCTATTGTAAATTCTTCAATAGGTCATAAATCAGACAGTATAGTCCTCCATACAGTATTATGGGCATCACATAATGCTCCATGCAGAATAATGTGCCCCATATATTGCTCCTTACAGTATTATGGGCACCACGTAGTGCTCCATACAGAATAAAGTGCCCCATATATTGCTCCATACAGTATTATGGGCACCACATAATGCTCCATACAGTATAATGAGCCACACATATTGCTCCATACAGAATAATGAGTAACATATATTGCTCCATACAGAATAATGGACCCCATGCAATGCTCCATACAGTATAATGAGCCACATATAATGCCCCATACAGTACAATGAGCCACATATATTGCTCCATACAGTATTATGGGCACCATATATTGCTCCATTCAGAATAATAGGCTGCATATAATGCTCCATACAGAATAATGAGCCCCATATATTTATCCATACCGAATAATAGACCTCATATAGTGCTCCATACAGTATAATGAGCCACATATATTGCTCCATACAGAATAATGAGCCCCATATATTGCTCCATACAATATACAATAGGCCCCATATATTGCTCCATACAGTATAATGAGCACCATGTATTACTCCCTACTGTATAATGGGCCCCCATATATTGCTCCATACATAATGGGTCCCATATAATGTTCCATACAGTATATGATGGGCTCCATATAATGCTCCAGTATATGATTGGCCCTACATATTGCTCCATATATAGCAGGCCCCATATAATGCTCCATACAGTGGAGGATGGGCCCCATAGAGTATAATGAGCCCCATATATTGTTCCATACAGTATAAGGGGTCCCATATATTGTTCCATACAGTATAATGAGCCCCAAATAATGGTGAATATAGTATAATAAGCCTCACATAATGCTCCATACAGTATATGATGGGCCCCATATAATGCTCCATATACAGTAGAAGAGTTCCCATATAATGCTCCATATATAATGGGCCCCATATATAATGCTCCAGTGTATGATGTGCCCATATCATGCTCCATATATAATTGGCCCCATATATGATGCTCCAGAGTATGATGGGCCCATATATGATTCTCCAGTGTATAATGGGCTCCATATATGATGCTCCAATTTATAATGGGCCCCATATATGATGTGCCCATATCATGCTCCATCTATAATTGGCCCCATATATGATGCTCCAGAGTATGATGGGCCCATATATGATGCTCCAGTGTATGATGGGAACCATATATAATGCTCCAAACAAAAAAATTAAATACTCACCTCTCTTCGCTGGCTGCTGCTCTGCTCTGGACTCCTCAGCATCGTCATCTTCCAGATCTCTGAACTGTGACTGCTCAGGCAGAGGGCGCACAGACGTGACCTGAACATCACAGTCATCAAACACCGCAGCGGTGGTGCTGGGAGAGGTAAGTATCACAAGTGCCAGGACCCTGATCAAGCCAAGGGGCGTTTGCACTAGCACAGACACCGGGTCCCAATAGTGCACAGGTGTCCCCGACGGCGAGTGGGTCCCCCCCCCCACCTGCTCAGGGCCCCCTTGGCACTTGCCCGGGTACACCGGGTGCTGACGCCGGCCCTGGGCACAGGGAAGGAGAGTAATAGCTTAGGCACACTTAGCTTCATCAGTTTTTTGGAAGAGAAAAAGTTCTAGGACTAAGATGTGGTCAATTTCCTTTTGAAATATATCTGAAAATAAAGGAATTAGCTCTAGAAAAGAAATGTATCCAAATTTAAATGGGTTGTCTCAAGTTTGAAAGTTATCCCTTAAACATTGAATAGGGGATCATTTCCTGATCAGTGGAGGTATGACAACTGGGACCCCCACAAATTCCAAGAACTATGAACTGTGTGAATGGAGCAATGTTCAACCATGAGCAGTTCAGCCCATTTCATTCTCATGGGAGTAGAAAAGACCAGCCGGGTGCAGCACTCAGCTATATCTGGCACACCCAATTAAAATAAATGGAGTGGCAATGTGCATGATCAATGGGGCTCTTTAAAGCCCTGGCTCTTTGGATGGGAGAGTTCCCAGCGATTAGAACCCCATTTATCTCTATTCAATACACAGGGGGATAACTTCCAAATGGGAAACAACGTATTCAAAATAGTACCATGTAGTGCAAGTAAAGTATTAGAACTTGTAGTAGAAACTGAAGTAATAATATTCCTATTAATAAGTAATAATAGAATGAGTAATTGTTCAGCATGAAACACACCTATTTCATAAGCCCTTTTTATTACTCCATGTTAGGACACTTTCAAGCAATAAAACAGTGATATCACTGAATTGTATGTAACTCACTCAGTTTAATCAGTAGCTCAATTATCAATTCCAGCTAATAGATTTAATTATTATTTTGAGTTGTTATTCACATCATAAAGTCTGTGAACTCAGAACTCTCATTTATTGGTTCAGATTTACTGATTATATTGGGACATGTCAGGATGGTGTATTGGATGACCAGGTTTTTTTTTGCCAGATTCAAGTTTTATTTTAATTTTAGAAACGTTATATGTAGAGATAAGCGACCTTGTTTGGAAAATGTTTGCCAATCTCAAATTTGGCCTGAACATTGCACATTTGGATTTGTGTTCGGATTCCCAAGCTTTTTTCCTAAAAATTGGAAAAAGTTGGCCAAAGTTCGGTAAATTACCGAGTTCACTAAGGGCTCTCTCAGATGTCAGTATTTTTGGTAGCAGCACAGGCTGCAAAATGTCCCACACACATGCACACTGATGAAGCACAGATGACATCCCAATGTCATCAGTGAGGCATGTACCGGTATCTGGGAATCAGGAGTACTGTTCATGTTGCTCTCCGTTGACAGGTGCTTTAGACAGCTGGCATTACTGTCCCTTGCTCAATCTGAGATCAGTGCAACCAGGGGACAATGTTGAGAGTTGTATTCAACTGTTAACAGCAAGAGCAGGTGCCGCTGATGAGAGTATTCATCAGCCAGCACCTGCACTATAAATAACTAAATTAAAAAAAATTACATGGGGTTCCCCTGTATTTTTGGCAACCAGCCAGGCAAAACTGTCAGCTACAGACTGCAAGCCTCAGTTGGCAGCTTCAGAAAGCATGGCTATCAAGAACAGAGGGTCCCCACACCGTGTTTTTAATTATTTAAATAAATAATAAAAAAAATAGTGTGGTGCCCCCTCCCATTTTTGACTACCAGCCAAGATAAAGCTGACAGCTGGGGTTGGTATTCTCAGGCTGGTAAAAGGGCAATGAATATTCCCCCCAGCCTAAAAATAGCAGCCGCAGCCGCCCAGAAAGGCACATCTATTAGATGCTCCAATTCTGATACTTTGACCAGCTCTTCCCACTTTCACTGTAGCGGTGGCAAGTGGGGTTCATATTTGTGAGGTTGATGTCATCTTTGTATTGTCCGGTGACATAAAGCTCATGGCTTAGTAATGAAGAGGTGCCTATAAGATACCACTCCATTACTAATCCCACAGTTATATTGTAAATAAACACACAGCAAGCAAGCAGTCACTTAGCATGACATCGGCAGTCAATCCCTGTCCGCAGAGTAGAAACAAAGCCTTTGCTATGTCAACGTGACGTCAGTGGAAGCCGCTAAACCGGCAGCAGACAGATACTGCTGACGGTTGCTATAGGGGCATAATGCTGAGAAAACGGTCTGCACCATTGAGGGTCTCAGCACAAAGACCTTTACTAATATGGAATAGAGACATCATAAATATTTGATGAAATGACAGAGACCTTTCATAAAAATTTCTGAATACGTGTCCACACTGAGCTGGCTAGCTGTCCCAATCCAACATAAACAAGAATGTTAGGTTCGACAGCTGGCACATATTTATTGCCATAGGGAGTGGGAAAGGAAATACAGAGGTATATCAGGTGACAATTATGTCATGGGAAACAGGGTAGAGCATGGTAAAATCTAACATGCTGAATAAAAAAATAAACATACCAAAATCTTTTTTGTTCTCAACATCTACTCTCATTAAAAAATACGTAGATATATTAGATGGAAATTTATCATATGGCCAATCTAGCATTGTCAGCGACACTACAGGACTACATACAGTTCTGTACATAGCTTTACCCCTTTAATGATTGCAAGTTGCAGCCACAGGCTAGGGAGTTACTGAGAGCAATCACACCCATAAGTGCTCCATGACAATAACCCAAATTCATATCTATTACGCGTTACTGACATAATTAACTGCTAATGACGATAAATGCAAAATAGTTTTATAGCTTTTTGATCGTTAGATAATTTAATTTTGCATAGTTTGTACTTCTGAGAAAGAATGAGCACAAGAAATAAATGTTAACACATAGCAGTCAAATAAAATAGTATAAACTGCTAATGAATGTAACATTTCATTGCAAAAATTAGTCACTTAGGGAAGGTGTGAGATACAGGTAAAGAACAGGTTTTTTTACATCAGTTTTGTAACTTTTATATTTCATTATATTTTATAACACAAAAGATTAATATCTAAAACTGAAGATTGATATTGAATGGATGCACAAGAAGAATATAAAAAGATTAAGGTACATGTGTAAAAGATGGATCGAGCTAGTGGTCTCTCTCGTGTGTCTGAGCCGGAACTGTCGGTGCTGTCACCATTGTTGCCGGGGGACGGACTTTCTGACCGGAGCAGGCCTTTGCACCTGACTGTTGGGGGTGGGTCTGATATAAAAGAGACTGAGCGTGCGAGAATGGGCTTTTGGCGGGTACCCATCTTGTGTGACAGGAGAAGGTTGACTCCCTCCTCGCTGACCGACGCCAACATGCCGACATGCAACTCAGTACTGATCCTTTGGTGCATGCTGATTGTAGTAGTGAGATTGCGGCCACCACTCCATGACTTTGTACACCATTCGCGGTGCTTCAAACCTCCCCTCAGTCAGCACCTCACTCCAGACCACAAGACCACATGTAGGAAGTCCAGGATTCTTCGACGCCATTCACAAACAGTGCTTCACTTTCCTCCAGGACCGGATCAGAGACTTCTCGCGCCACCTATAGTGCCATTGTGGGATTTTCCAACCTCCACCATCCAGGAACCAGAGACTGATAAGTTAACTCGTTATTTGACCCTCTGTTATTACTCTATTACAGTTTACACTTTGTGTTCCTATATACCCTCACTCCCTTACTCACTGCGTGGAGTATTTACTGCTGTCATAACTTTATGTAAAAAACCTGGTAACTCTTGCTCTGCCTCCTGCTCGTCACTGCATCTTGCGTACCTTACACGTACACGTGACGTCTTTTTCAGGAGGAACCACTCTGAAGTCCACCTGAAAAAGCACCTAGAAAATTCTAAAAAGAATGAAGATATGGATTTCTATATAAAACAAATTACTCTGTATATATTTATTTAGTCTTTCCAGCATCTTTTAACTACTTCAGATTTCTAAAATCACCAAGCGGTTAAAAGAAGTGAGCTGACCACTCTTCAGATGGCTTCTTTATACTTTACAATGTCAATGGGAAAGCTCAAAAAACGCCTTGAATGTCCAGGTGTCTTTTTAAATATCGTGCCAGTGTTTTTGCTTGAAGGTGGTCTCTTCATTGTTAAAAAAACATTTTGGGAAAAGACACAAAAAATGACAGTGTTTCCTGAAGTGTCTTCCTTTGGTAAAACTAGGGGGGTTGAACCGCAAGAAAAAGACATTGTGTTGACATAAAAAGAAAGGAATGTCCAGCTTCACTGAGTCCGTAAAAAAGAGTTTTTTTATTCACAAACTTTAAACATGGAGGATACAGACTTCAGCACAACCATATGGGTAAGAATCTCAATGCGTTTCTGGAGACTAGGCTCCCTTAATCATGAAGCCCATAGGGGTGGAGCCGAATATTCATGACTGCAATCGGCGGCCCCACGTGATCGCATACAGTAGAAGGTGCGGCCAGGACAGGAAGCAGCGCCAGCCAGCGAGGGAGCCGGGTGAGTATTTTAAGAACAGCGGGGGGGGCGCACAGGGGGTGGGGACATGGACCTTTATTTTAAACATGAGAAACAACAAAAAAATGGATTATTCATATCTTCTCTACAGCAAACGCTGCTGCACAGAAGATATGAATCGCGGCTTCAGCACCATGTGGGGGGGACAGCGCTTACTGGAGCACTGTCTCCTGCACGGCACACGGACTGCACACGGACAACGTCCGTGTGCAGTACATGTTTTACATGGACCCATTGACTTTAATGGGTCCGTGTAATCCGTGCGCTCCCACGAACACTGACATGTCTCCGTGTTTGGCACACGGAGACACGGTCCGCAAAAAATCAATGACATCTGCACAGATGCATTGATTTGAATGTGTCTACGTCTGTCAGTGGCTCCGGTACGTGAGGAAACTCACCTCACGTACCGGAGCCACTGACGTGTGAAACCGGCCTTAAACATTTTTTTCCAAGATTCATGCCATTTTTCCCGGTGCCACAAAAAACACACTAAAATGAAACCAAAACGGATTTTGCTGGGAAATACGTTAAGGTACATCCTTTGCAGGTTAATGACTTTCTTGTTAGGCCAAATAATTAACCCCAGACCAAAAATTTCCTCCCCCACTTAGGCTTAGTTCAGACGCAGCATTTTTGACTTAGACCCCTTCACCACCGGAGCGTTTTTGTTTTTTCGTTTTTGTTTTTCGCTCCCCTTATTTCTAGAGCCATTACTTTTTTATTTTTCCGTCAATATGGCCATGTGAGGGCTTATTTTTTGCGGGACGAGATGTACTTTTGAACGAGACTATTGGTTTTACCATGTCGTGTAACAGAAAACAGGAAATAAATTCCAAGTGCGATGAAATTGCAAAAAAAGTGCAATCTCACACTTGTTTTTTGTTTGGCTTTTTTGCTAGGTTCACTAAATTCTAAAACTGACTTGCCATTATGATTCTCCAGGTCATTATGAGTTCATAGACACATAACATGTCTAGGTTCTCTTTTATCTAAATGGTTAAAAAAAATTAAAAATTTTGCGGAAAAAAAAAATTGAGCAATTTTCCGATACCTGTAGCGTCTCCAATTTTCGTGATCTGGGGTCGGGTGAGTGCTTATTTTTTGTGTGCCGAGCTGGCGTTTTCAATTATAACATTTTGGTGCAGATATGTTCTTTTGATCACCCATTATTGCATTTTAATGCAATGCTGCGGCAACCACAAAAACGTCATTTTGACATTTTTATTTTTTTTCTCGCTACGCCATTTAGCGATCAGGTTAATCCTTTGTTTTTATTAATAGATCGGGCGATTCTGAACGCGGCGATACCAAATTTGTTTAGGTTTGATTTTTTTTATTGTTTTATTTTGATTGGGGCGAAAGGGGGGTGATTTGAACTTTTATATATTTTTTTTTTTTTTATATTTTTAAACACTTTTTTTTTAAATTTTGGCATGCTTCCATAGCCTCCATAGGAGGCTAGAAGCATGCACTACACGATCGCCTCTACTACATAGAGGAAAAGCACAGATCACCTCTATGTAGCAGAAATGCAGGGTTGCTTTGAATGCCGACCACAGGGTGGCGCTCAAAGCAATCGGCCATCAACAACCATAGAGGTCTCAAGGAGACCTCTGGTTGGTATGGCAATGCACCGATGACCCCTGATCATGTGACGGGGGTCAGCGGTGCAAGCAGTTCCGGCCGCGCGGACGGGAGCGCTAGTTAAATGCCGCTGTCAGCGTTTGACAGCGGCATTTAACTAGTTAATGGGTGCGGGCGGATCACGATTCCGCTCGCGCTCATTGCGCGCACATGTCAGCTGTACAAAACAGCTGACATGTCGCGGCTTTGAGGTGGGACCCATCTTGTTTCATTCATGAAGGAAGGACTCAAAGTCACAGAGCCTATTTTTACTGGTGCATCAGGCGGCATTAAACTTCTTAAAGGGCCATTATTAAACAGTGGGTCTCCTAAACTGTTGTAGCCTACGCTGTGAGTGGATGGGTTACCAAGAATTACGACGCACCACAATACCCCTGTCATAAGATGTCCAGGAGGGCCTCCTGAAAAAATGTTGCATTGAATGCAAGGCCTGCCCTGCTACCAATTCATATGCACCCCAATAAGCCTTTGAACCCACATACTGGATGGGCCCATGCAAATCCACTTCACAACATGCATTTTGGACGCCCGTACTCCTGTGTTTTACACATTGACACGAAGTCCAGCCCTGCTGCATAGTCATATGCACCCCGTTATGCCTTGTAAACCACATACTGGACGGGCCCATGAAAATCCACTTCACAATATGCATTTTGTACTCTCGTACTCCTTTGTTTTACACATTGGCAGCAAGGCCAGCCCTGCTGCATAGTGAGTCATATTCACCTCATTACACCTTGGAACCCACATACTGTATGGGCCCATGAAAAACCACTTCACAATATGCATTTAGTACTCCCGTACTCCTTTGTTTTACACATTGGCAGCAAGGCCAACCCTGCTGCATAGTGAGTCATATGCACCCCAATACGTCTTGGAACTCACATACTGGATGGGCCTATGAAAATCCACTTGCATTTTTAAATGGTATGATGGTTCCCTCTTTTAAGAATTATTTACAGGAGAATTTGGCAATTTTATTTGCCATGTTTTAACACTAAGGTTCAGATACTGCTTTAAATAAGGCTAATACTTGCAATACAATGCAATTTTATTGCAAAGTACAAAATTCAAGGAATAGTATGATTGAATAGTGTGAGTGCATACACTGTTTTATATGTTAACATACAAAGGTTAATAAATACATATAAGGATGAAAATACATATAGTGATTACGTATATATAAAGATTAACTACATACAGTATACTTACATCATCCACAAGAGTCTTTTAAACATCATCCATCTAGAATATCAGAGAAGCAACATCAAGACAGAGAACCCCTGGGAGATTACTTACACTGCATGGGCGTCCCCAATTCTGCAGGTATCAGCACACTGTACATGTACAGGTACCCTACATCTGTCTTAGTCATGTTTCTCTGGTCTTATATAGTGATTTAAACTATGTAGTAACTCTAGTTTCACCAAGCCATTCAAGAGGCCAGCTTTCAAGGTGGTATGAAACTGAGATATCATGGAGTCATCAGACGAGGGTCCATAAACCCCTAGAATACAAAACCACAAGGATTTAGACCAAACCACCCCAGGCAGAGTTTCAGTAAACCTTAAAGGGAACCTGTCACCTGATTTGGCGGGACCAGTTTTGGGTCATATGGGCGGAGTTTTCAGGTGTTTGATTCACCCTTTCCTTACCCGCTGGCTGCATGCTGGCCGAAATATTGGATTGAAGTTCATTCTCTGTCCTCCGTAGTACACGCCTGCGCAATGCAAGATTACCTTTCGCAGGTGTGTACTACGGAGGACAGAGAATGAACTTCAATCCAATATTGCGGCCAGCATGCAGCCAGCGGGTAAGGAAAGGGTGAATCAAACACCTGAAAACTCCGCCCATATGACCCAAAACTGGTCCCGCCAAATTCAGGTGACAGGTTCCCTTTAATGTTTTACAATGACAAACAGCAAACATATAGAGGCTTAGAACTGTTTGTGAAGTGAATAAACAAACATTTCTCAAGATTGTGTCACTATGAGCATTGTCTGCCACATCTGTAAATGTTTTACAAAAAATGCAGCTATGTGATTGTCTGAATGCATTCGGTATACAGTATTTTAATCTGGATTCCAAATTGCCATTTGTATATTCGCCATTTGTACATTTGAGGAAGGCAAAGTTATGGCTCTCAAGAAGAGAAACTAACATAGTCGACAAAGAAATATTTGTAATGAACTGCTGAGCCAAACTAACAGCATTGCTTTATCAAATTTATATAAGTGTATTGTGTCCAATGTGAGAAACCAGGCAACACAAAAATGAGCTTTTCAAGTGAGCTCTTTAAGGTACACAAATGTTATGAAGTCTTTGCCAACAAGGATGTGGTTTCACCAATGGGGGTACCTTTTTTAAAAATATACTATTGCCATCACAGCCCCCCTTGCTCAAAATTCTGTGGCCTATAAAAGTACATAACACATTCACCCAGGTCATGTCGTCAGAGATAAGGAAGAGACACTGCAGGAAACAGAGTTAAAAAGTAGGCCCAATGTAGGGGTGTGGGTCTCTGAGACTTGTAATGTAGGGAATGAGATGACAAACAATTCCCCAATGTGGGGTCCTTTATTTACTAAATAAAATAGTGCCATCACAGCCCCCTTGCCCAAAATTCACCGTACAGAGCAATTTCACCCTGGTTATCTAGTGGCAGTTAAAGGACACATTGCAGGAGACAGAAATAAGAAGTAGGCCCAATGTAATATAATGCCCAATTTCCCAATGGGGGGGGTCCTTTTTTAAAAAATAAAATAGTGCCATCACAGCCCCTTGCCCTAAATTCACCGGCCTATAACAGTACAGAGCACATTCACCCTGGTCATTTAGTGGTTCTGGATGATGAGGATGAGGATAAGGAGGAGGATAAGAACAAACAGACCAAATCTGGAAGTGTATACCCATGTGTGGTTGTGAAGAAGTGCATGAGAAAACACCTCCCCAAAAGAGAGAATCTATTTGAGGTTATGTTTTGCTTTTTTCACTTGGTGGTGTACAGAAGTCTTTCCCAATCCAGCCCTTGCTCATTTTTATAAGAGTCAGCTTGTCAGCATTTTCAGTTGACAGGCGGATGCGCTTATCTGTTATAATTCTACCAGCGGCACTAAAAACCCGCTCTGACAGAACGCTATATTCAAAAAGGAGAAACATTGGAGTTTTTGGCAAAATTTCTATAACAACCTTTATTCAAACAGACCATCAAACATATATTAACAAACAAGATTTAAAAGATGTGATTAAAAAGGACACCAACACTGGTCGCACTCAGCACTAAATGTAATACTAAAGGGTTCAATCAACATTATGTTGTAAGGACGCATCACCTACAATGTCCATCCTCTAGCTCCCAAAGGTTAATGGAGGGAGGACATTAATCCATATAGTCCAGTGGCTGTTGTAGAATCTTCTCTGGGGATTCCTCTCCCATACTGCCCCCTTAATACATATGGTCACAAAAATCAGCCTATGTTAAGGTTGATTTTTGTGACCATATGTATTAAGGGGGCAGTATGGGAGAGGAATCCCCAGAGATAGTTCTACAACAGCCACTGGAATATATTGATTAATGTCCTCCCTCCATTAACCTTTGGGAGCAGGTGTAAAGAACATATGTCTGACATTCATATCCACTCCTGAGGTCTTATGTGTGGAGTCTGAACTGAATATTGACGGCCTTGTTGATGTTAGTAGTCAACAACTGCCCTCTTCTGCTCACAAATCCTTTCCAACATATGCAGTGTAGAATTCAAGCGTGTGGGGACATCACACATCATTCGGTGAGCTGTAAGCTGTAAACGCTGCTGAAGCACGGCAAGGGCAGCTGAAGCTGTAGCTGGCTTTCTAAAATGGGCAGACAGATGGCGTACTTTCACTAGCAGGTCCGGCAGCTCCAGGTAGCTTTTTAGAAAACGTTGAGCCATGAGGTTAAGCACATGGGCCAAGCAAGGAGCGTGTGTGAACTCACCTTTCCTCAGAGCCGCCACCAGGTTACGGCCATTGTTACACACGACCAAGCCTGGCTGTAGGTTCAGCGGTGTCATCCAAATATCTGACTGCTCTTTCAGCGCTGTCCACAACTCTTTTGCATTGTGCGGTTTGTTACCTATGCAGATTAGTTTCAGCACAGCCTGTTGCCACTTGGCTGAGGCAGTGTGGCAGTGCTTCCAGCTTCTGACTGATGTGTTGATTTCAGAGATGGAGGATGAAGAGGAGGAGGTGCAGGAGCTGTAGACTGTGAGGACAACCCTGATTGACGTAGGGACAGCAATCCTCGACATGGGGAGGATGTGTTCCATCCCAAGGTCCGACTGGGTCCCGGCTTGCACTATGTTAACCCAGTGTGACGTCAGTGAGATGCCTCACAAGCACTTGTCCACGTGTCCTTGGTTAGGTGGACTTTCCCTGCAACAGCATTGTTGAGGGCATGGGTAATGTTGAGGGACACATGCTGGTGTAATGCCGGTACTGCACACCGCGAGAAATAGTGGCGACTGGGGTCCGAGTACCTTGGGATGGCTGCTGCCAACAGGTTGCGAAAAGCTTCCATCTCAATAGGCAACATTTCTAGCGAAGCAGAAGAGAAATATTAGAATTTAGGACGGTGGCCCCTGGGGCATTGGCTGGGTATTTCCGCTTGCATTCCAAAGACTAGGGTATAGACAACTGAAGACTGTGCTGGGACAAGGACGTGTATGGGCTTGATGATGGTGTTGTTTGATTGTGGACAACAACAGGTGGAGGGCTAGAGGCATCTTCCCATGCACGGTGTACTGGGGATTAGCTTCTATGCAAAACAGTGGAAGAAGCAGTGGTGTGACCTGCAGACAGTGGTCCTGGAGTCTGGAGTTCTGCCCACAAAGTTGGGTGCTTTGCTGCCATGTGCCTGATCATGCTGATGGTGGTCAGGCTGGTTGTTTTGCTACCCCTGCTGATTCGGGAATGGCAAGTGCTGCAAATGGCCTGTTTGGGGTTATCGGTAGAGTCTTTAAAAAATAACCAAACTCGGGCACTGCTTCTTCCTTCCTGTTGGGGTGATATGCCTCCTTCCCCATGTGTGCTGCTGCCATCGCTCTGCATTTCCTCCTGCCAGGTTGGGTCAGTCACATTGTCATCCACCACCTCGTCTTCCACATCCGCACTCTGCTCCTCCTCCTGGCCTTCTGGCAATTGTGTCTCATCATCGTCCACCTCTTCTGGCACTTTTCCACCATCGCCTTTGTGTGACCTGGGCTGGTCAAAGCTTTGGGCATCTCTACATGCGATCTCAGTTGTTACCACTTCAAGTTGACTGGCTGAGAGTCCGGAATCTTGAATTGGAAAACCGAACAGCCATTCAGAGTGTTCAAGTGTGGGATCAGTTGTCTCAGGGAACTCGGCATGGTGGGAGGAAGGGGGATCAGGGTGAGGAATATCCGGGCCACACTCATGGCTACTCAGACTTGATCGTGTGGAAGACATGGTGGTGGTGGTGACTAAGTGACTGGAAGCATTATCCACTATCCAACCAACAACCGTTTCACACTGCTCTGGCTTCAATAGTGGTGTGCTGCGGTCCCCTAGAAACTGGGACAGAAAGGTCGAGTGAGAAGATGTGGGTCTTTGTTGTTGCCCACTTTCACCTTGGCCACTGCCTCGTCCTCTGCATGCAAGATCAGCATCACGTCCAATTCCCCATTCCTTGCCCCTTGCCGTGCTCATTTTAAATGGCCTACTGCACTATTTCAAAAGCTCAACACAAACATATTTATTAGGAGCTAAATAATAACTGATCAGTATGCCTGCAAATCTGCGATTTTTTTAAACAAAAACAACAGGCAGGTCTCAGCCTGACATAACAGAATTTATTCAATTTTGGGGGGCTTTTTTCTGAATTTAATTTATGCAAAATAGTGTTGTATATAAGTAGAGTAACAGACAGCAAAAAGAGTGGCAGAATGGCCTAAAATGCCTAAAATGACAAAACTTTGAGCACGCAGATATAGGAAGCCTGTCACGGAAATATCACACTGCCAAATATGTGGCCTGTATTTTCTGAATGCAAAATAGTGCTGCGTATAGTAGAGTAGAGTAACAGACAGCAAAAAAAGTGGTAAACCGGCCTACAATGCCAAAACTTTGAGCACGCAGATATAGGAGGCCTGTCATGGTAATTCCACACTGCCAAATACGTGGCCTGTATTTTTATTTTAATGCAAAGTAGTGCTGTATATCAGTATATCAGTTGAGTAACAGACAGGAAAAAAAGTGGTAAAACGGCCTACAATGGCCAAAATTGGAGCACGTAGATAAATGAGGCCTGTCATGGAAATACCACACTGCCAAATACGTGGCCTGTTTTTTTTTAAATGGAAAATAGTGCTGGAGCACACAGACATATGAGGCCTTTTTTGGTGAATTTAAAACACCAAAAAAAAAACAGTGGCACAAGGCTAGCACACACAGCTATGCTATGTATGCCTGACAAACTATTATTTTTAAACAGGCCTCAGTCTGTCACACCCCTGAGGAATGACTTTACTGAAACGCGCGTCAGGGTGGGCAGAAGCTGGCGTGATTCCCCATTCAATAGTGGTATGTTCACATGTTTATACATGCATTATCTGTACCCATACACGTCTGTGGTTTGTTACCCTCTATTATCTATAATATGGTTTTGATACAATTATCAGACAGTGTTTTAGGTGTATATGTGAGCCCACTATATTTTATATGTACCATTTATGGTTCTATTTACTGATTCTCGTCTGGGGAACACTTCCTTGCTCTTAGGTTCCATGAGGTTTGTTGTATCACGCTGACTTTGTTTATGTTTATTTTTGAATTTAGTCAATAAACTTTTTCTAAGCATTTGGGCTATGGCACTATTTTTTAGTGGTTTAGCTTATTAGCAGTAGTGTGTCCCACACCTTTCCATGTATTGGCTGATTATACTATATGATTATATTTGCTAGTATGATTGCACATTTTTATAACAGCCTTCAGTGTTTGCCTTGCTTTCTACTGAACAGACTGTATATTTTTTTGGGGGGCGGGTGATTTTTTGGGGAAAAAAAATGCAACTAGGTATATAGTAAAGCAGCTGCAGCAGCAGACAGTTAAGGAGCTTTGGGAGGGAAGCAGTGGGAGCAATGGACGCAAATACAGTGCCTGCAGGCCTTGCACTGATGTGTATATGCCGTGCCCTGCCTACCTAGAGCTGTAATATCGGGACCCACGAATTAGCCCTAAAAAGGATTGTTGGTTTCTCAGGAGTTGTGGATTCAGGGTATGTGCACACGATGCGGATTTTGCTGCGGATCCGCAGCGTTTCCGCAGCTGCGGGTCCGCAGCAATTTCCCATGCGTTTACAGTTCAATGTAAACCTATGGGAAAACAAAAACGCTGTGCACATGCTACGGAAAAAAACACATGGAAACAAAGCGGTTTATATTCCGCAGCATGTCACTTCTTTCTGCAGATTCCGCAGCGGTTTTACAACTGCTCCAATAGAAATCCGCAGTTGTAAAACCGCAGTGAAAATCGCAGAAAAACCGCGGTAAATCCGCGATAAATCCGCAGCGGTTTTCCACTGCGGATTTATCAAATCTGCTGGAATCCGCTGCAGAAAAATCCGCAGTGGACCCAGAATACGTGTGCATATACCCTTAACAGTTGCAGACCTACACTAACTATGAAAACCACGATTCTGAAACGACAGCAGCTCTTCCTACTCTCGCTGAATCCGGAGCTGAATGCGGCAAGCAGGGCGGCGCCAGGTCTCTTATACTTGGGATGATGCTGTCCAGCCAAGCCAATCACTGCACGACCACAACAAAGATGGCTGCGGCATTTCATGGCCTGGCAGACAATCCGCGTGATAGGGTCTCTAAAGTCTGCCAAAAATGCTGGGTGGAGACACCAGTTACCGCCGAATAATCCCGGAAATGCTCGGTGCTCGGCGGCTACACCGAGTACACTGATACTCAGGTGAGTAACGAATAGTGGTGAGCACGTTCGCTCATCACTAACAATAGTAAATCAGTGCTCACAGTAAAAGGAGAGATGTTGGGTTCTGCCTCTGCTGCTTTAGCTTATGCTAGTGGGCTGCTATGCCTTTACGTTGTCTTGTAAGGTATGCCAAGAATGAGTGGTTGCCCTTCCATAAAAAAGAACCACAGGCCAAATAAATTCAAGTAGTTAAACATTAGTATTTAACTTGTGCATATAGACTTTCATTCTTTTCAGAAAAACCACAGCCTTGATGGAGAAAAATTAAAAAAAATAATAAGACGTGTATATTAAAATAAGAAGAAGGTCACATAAACGAAGACTGGCATAATGCGCAATAAATTTCAGGGAAGTTCTTAAAATTTGATTGTATCTTATAGATTTTGATATGCTGAACATGAATATGTGCTCCAAAAGTCTGTATCACGTAAGGTTTTTAACCCCTTCATGACCGGAGCTTTTTTCCATTTTAATTTTCGTTTTTCGCTCCCCTTCTTTCCAGAGCCAAAACTTTTTTATTTTTCCATCAATGTGGCCAAATGAGGGCTTATTTTTTGCAGAACGATTTGCGGTGAAATTGCAAAAAAAAAGTGCAATCCCACACTTGTTTTTGTTTGGCTTTTTTGCTAGGCTCACTTCATGCTAAAACTGACCTGACATTATGATTCTCTAGGTCATTGCAAATTCATAGACACCAAACATGACTAGGTTCTCTTTTATCTAAGTGGTGAAAAAAATTACAAAGTTTGCTAAAAAAAATTGCGCAATTTTACAAGACCCGTAGCGTCTCTATTTTTTATGATCTCGGGCTGGCTTATTTTTTGCGTGTCAAGCTGACGTTTCTAATTGTACCACTTTTGTGAAGATACGTTCGTTTGATTGCCCGTTATTGCATTTTAGTGCAATGTGGCGGTGACTAAAAAAGCGTAATTCTGGCATTTTGATTTCATTGCGTTACAATGGTTTTGTCCCTCGGACAATTTTGAGTGTTCCTGATAGATTTTTTCATGCTGATTTCAGAAATGACTTCAGATTTTTCCTGTCACGTACGTTTTTTGAGAAATGCTAAGAAACTTTATAATATTCTGTTATAATTCTAAAAACTCATATATGAATTTTTTCTGAAACAGTATATTCTGAGTTTTCCACTAAAATAACATAAATCGCTGATCTACACATATGCAACCACTTATTATGCAAATTGCGCTCAGGCGCAGTGAATCATTCGGCTGATCGTGTACGGTGTACCCTGTGGTCGGCGCTCATAGCAAGCCTGTAATTTTTCTGCATAGAGGTGAGCTGAGCATCACCTCTATGTAGCAGAGGCTATCACGCTATGGCAGCTTCTAGCCTCATATGAAGGCTTTTGAAGCATACCAAAAGTTTTTAAAAAATAGCGTTTAAAAATATAAAAAAAATAAAAAACATAAAAGTTCATATCACCCCTTTTTCGCCCCAATCAAAATAAAACAATAAAAAAAATGTTTTTTTTATATTTTTAAACACTTTTGAGACGCTGCAGCAGCTGGATTTTGTAAGGGTGCCATTTGTGAGTAGCTAATATCCGCTGAAGGAATGTTTGACTGATGCCAGATCGGCACGCTGAATTTGCAGAATGCGCAAAACAAAAATTGGAACAGGACCCTCAGTTTAAACATAACTTTATGTTCAGTGATGAGGCCAATTTTTTTGGTTGGGCCATTTATATGGATACACCTAAATAACATGGGAATGGTGACAGTTTTCGTGTGTAGGGTGTCTTGCATTGAAATGTGCTGCAATGGCCCGGGTACTTGTGTTTACCAGACATCAACACAATTTCTATCCGCTCCTCACGTGTTAAACTCTGTGAAATGTCAATGGCAGTAAACACAGAAACTTGTAAATAACCCATGAAAGAATAAAGTTACGTTAAAACCAAGCACACCATTGTTTTTCTTGTGACATTCTCAATAAGTTTGATGTGTCACATGACTCTATTCCCTTTGGAAAAAATAAAGTTGAATCCAAAATGGCCGATTTCAAAATGGCAACCATGGTTACCGCCCATCTTGAAAAGTTTCCCCCTCCCATATACTAATGTGCCACAAACAGGAAGTTGATATAACCAACCATTCCCATTTTATTTAGGTGTATCCATATACATGGCCCACCCTGTACTTGCCATGGTGGTTTAGAGACATGATAAACTGAAGATATGGTGATTTTGCCAGTTAGAAGGTTGACTGAAGCGGGATGCACTAGTGTTGTGGAAATGCCGAATTGGAGAATACTAATAGGGAATCCCAGGATTTCGGTATACTGCCTCAATGTGATTTCTATGGGGAAGCTTTGGCTGTTATTATACCAGAATAGGGGGCTCTTTGTGTCGCTACTGTGGAAGAGGCAGCAGCTGGATGTCACTGCTCGAGGGGCTTCAAATCTAGCATGTGACCATCTCTCAAAGCTGAATGTGGCTCTCAAGGTAAGAAAGGATAGGACCACTGCTCTAGGTAATAAGTATTTTTAACCCCTTAGCGACCAGAGGTATTTTTGTTTTTGCGTTTTCATTTTTTGCTCCCCTTCTTCCCAGAGCCATAACTTTTTTAATTTTTGGTCAAAATGGCCATGTGAGGGATTATTGTTTGCGGGACGAGTTATACTTTTAAACAACGCCATTGGTTTTAACATATCGCATACTGGAAAACAGTTCCAAGTGCTGTAAAATTGCAAAAAAAAAAGTCCAATTCCACAATTGTATTTGTTTGTTTTTTATTTTACCATGTTCACTAAATGCTAAAACTGACCTGCCATTATGGTTCTCCAGGTCATTATGAGTTCATAGACACCAAACATGTCTAGGTTCTTTTTTATTTAAGCGGTGAAAAAAAGATTCCAAAATTTGTTTAAAAAAAATGTGCCATTTTCCAATACCCGTATCGTCTCCATTTTTCGTGATCTCGGGTTAGGTGAGGGCTTATTTTTTGCGTGTCGACCTGATGTTGTTAAGGATACCATTTTGGTGCAGATACAATTTTTTGATCGCCAGTTATTCCATTTTAATGCAATGTTGCGGCGACCAAAAAAACATAATTCTGGCTTTTTGACTATTTTTCTCGCTACGCCGTTTAATGAACGGTTAATTCTTTTTTTAGATTGATAGATCAGGCGATTCTGAACATGGTGATACCAAACATGTGTATGTTTTGATTTTTTTTTTCATTATTTCCTGTGGCTCAGTGGATAGCACTGCAGCCTTGCAGCACTGGAGTCCTGGGTTTGTATGTTGCAAGGAGTTCTCCCCGCATTTGCGTGGGTTTCCTCCCACATCCCAAAGACATACTCATAGGGAATTTAGATTGTGAGCCCCATTGGGGACAGCGATGATAATGTGTGCAAAACTGTAAAGCGCTGCGGAATATATTAGCGCTATATAAAAATAAAGATTATTATTATTTTCAAAGGGCGATTTGAACTTTTATATTTTTTTGATATTTTTAAAAACATTTTTTTCACTTTTTACATGCTTCAATAGTCTCCATTGGAGACTAGAAGCTGCAGTTGTCTGATCAGTTCTGCTACATACAGGCGATGACCAGAACGCCTGTATGCAACAGAAATGCTCACTTGCTATGGGTGGCGGTGCGGTGACCGGGCGGCGCTCATAGCAATCTGGCTATGACAACTATAGGGGTCTGCTGCATACCCCAATAGAATTGCAGAGAAAGGAAGCAGAGGAGTAGCGAGGAGAGAGATGAATTAGTCGGGCAGCAGAGTTAAGGATGGACTGGAGAGGTGCAAGGGTGTTAGCAGGGAGGCCACAGAGGAGGGTGTTGCAGTAGTCAAGGCGGGAGATGATTAGGGCATGCACAAGCATTTTAGTAGATTGACAGTTGAGGAAAGGACGGATTCTGGAGATATTTTTGAGCTGGAGGCGACAGGAGGTGGAAAGAGCTTGGATGTGCGATTTGAAGGACAGGGCAGAGTCAAGGGTTACTCCGAGGCAGCGGGGTTCCAGTATGGGGGAAAGCGTGATGTCATTAATTGCGATAGATAGGTCAGGTATGAAAGATGTATGAGATGGAGAAAAGATGATGAGTTCAGATTTGTCCACATTGAGTTTGAGGAAGCGAGAGGAGAAGAAGGAGTATATGGCCGATAGACACTCTGGGATTCTGGACAGCAGAGAGGTGATGCCTGGGCCAGGAAGGTAGATCTGAGTGTCATCAGCATAAAGGTGGTACTGGAATCCATGGGACATTATGAGTTGTCCCAGGCCAAGTGTCTAGATTGAGAGGAGTAGGGGTCCTAGAACAGAGCCTTAGGGGACTCTAACAGAGAGAGGGTGGGATGAGAAGGTAGTGTGGGAGTGGGAGACGCTGAATGTGCGGTTGGAAAGGATCCAGGATAGGGCGAGGTCTTTGATGCCAAAGGAGGAGAGGATCTGTAGTAGGAGGCAGTGGTCAACTGTGTCAAAAGCAGAGGACAGGTCTAGAAGGAGGAGTACAGAGTATTGTCCGTTAGCTTTGGCTGTAAGTAGGTCACTAGTGATTTTGGTCAGGGCTGTCTCAGTTGAGCATACCTTGTAATCACTGTTGTTATGAGGTGATATTGTTAACTTGTCACAAATGCAATTTTACCATTGATGCTGGCAACATATGAACAACATATTGATATGAACAGCACCTATATCAATAAAAGAGAACCAACAAAGTTGGACCAATAGCCTGAGAAGTCATGAAGTCCATGTTATCTCCCTCTGAGGGCGAGATAAAGTCAATGCCTATGAGTGGCGTCTCCCGACGCTTTTCATCCTTTGGGAATCATCAGGGGAGTATAGAAAATATAAATCTCTTCTGCGTGAGGTGGGACAAAGTAGAAAAAAAATTAAAAAAAAAAAAACAGAAAATTAAAATTAAAATATATATATGTACACTACCGTTCAAAAGTTTAGGGTCACTTAGAAATTTTCTTATTTTTCAAAGAAAAGCACAGTTTTTACCAATGAGTCTAACGTTAAATTATTCAGAAATACACTCTATACATTGTTAATGTGGTAAATGGCTATTTTAGACTGCAAATGTCTGGTTTGTAATGCAATATCTTCATAGGTGTATAGAGGCCCATTTCCAACAACCATCAATCCAGTGTTCTTATGGCACTTTGTGTTTGCTAATTGTGTAAGAAGGCTAATGCATGGTTAGAATACCCTTGAAAACCCTTGTGCAAGTATGTTAGCACAGCTGAAATCAGTTTGGCTGATTAGAGAACCTATAAACCTGACCTTCCTTTGAGCTCATTCAGAATCTGGAGCATTACATGTGTTGGTTCCATTAAACTCTCAAAATGGCCAGAAAAAAGAACTTTCATGTGAAACTTGACAGTCTATTCTTGTTCTTAGAAATGAAGGCTAATCGATGTGAGAAATTGGCAATAAACTGAAAATTTCTTACAACAGTGTGTACTACTCCCTTCAGAGGAGAGCACAAACCGGCTCTAACCACAGTAGAAAGAGAAGTGGGAGGCCCTGCTGCACAACTGAGCAACATGACAAGTACATTAGAGTCTGTAGTTTGAGAAATTGACGCCTCACAGGTCCTCAACAAGCAGCTTCATTAAATAGTACACGCAAAAAGCCAGTATCAACGTCTACAGTGAAGAGGCAACTCCAGGATGCTGGCCTTCAGGGCAGAGTGGCAAAGAAAAAGCCATATCTGAGACTGGCTAATAAAAGAAAAAGATTGATATGGGCAAAAGAACACAGACATTGGACAGAGGAAGATTGGAAAAAAGTGTTATGGACAGATGAATCCAAGTTTGAGGTGTTTGGATCATACAGAAGAACATTTGTGAAACTGAATATGCTGGAAGAGTGCCTGACGCCATATGTCGAGCATGGTGGAAGTAATGTGATGGTCTGGGGCTGCTTTGGTGCTGGTAAAGTGGGAGATTTGTACAAGGTAAAAGGGATTTTGAATAAGGAAGGCTATCACTCCATTTTGCAATGCCAAATCAGGCCCGCCTGATCTAATAGAAGGGTGTCACTACTAGGCCTGCCTGGATGCTGTGCATCTCCATTGTGTGAACAGCACCATATACAAGTTTTTATGTGCAGCAATGTGCCAAGCAGCCACCCCCTCCATTAGTTTGGTAGCTGGTGAGTGGCTGCCTCATCGGTTATGCTACACCTGTGTTGTTGTTTTTTTAACCACATGGGTCCACTGCATCCTGTTAGTGCATTTGTTTGGAGGCCTAGGCAGGTAAGAACCTCTGCCGTGTTTTGCTGTTTTTTCCAATGCTATACCATATACCCTGTGGACAGCACTTGATTGGAGTCAATTTCATCCTGCAACAGGACAATGACCCAAAGCACACCTCCAAATTATGTAAGAACTATTTAGGGAAGAAACAGGCAGCTGGTATACTATCTGTAATGGAGTGGCCAGCGCAGTCACTAGATCTCAACCCCATTGAGCTGTTGTGGGAGCAGCTTGACCGTATGGTACACAAAAAGTGCTCATCAAGCCAAACCAACTTGTGGGAGGGGCTTCTGGATGCATGGGATGAAATTTCTCCAGATTAACTCAGCAAATTAACCGCTAGAATGCCAAAGGTCTGCAATGCTGTAATTGCTGCAAAGGGAGCATTCTTTGACTAAAGCAAAGTTTGAAGGAGAAAATTATTATTTCAAATAAAAATCTTTTTTTTTAACCTTGCAAATGTCTGGACTAGATTTTCAATCATTTGGCAACTCATTTGATTAATAAAAGTATGATTTTTCATGGAAAACACAATATTGTCTGGGTGACCCTAAACTTTTGAACGGTAGTGTATATGTATATATTGTACACATTTGATATTGCTGCGTCCGTGATGACCCGCCCATAAAACTGTCCCACTAGTTAAGACCTTCAGTGAACACCATAAAAATAAAAAAAAGGGAAAAACTGATTTTTCATCATATTGCCGAACAAAAAGTGGAATAAAATGCAATCAAAAAGACAAATGTAAATACAAAGTGTAGCACTGAAAACAACTTGTCCCACAAAAAACAAGCGACCAAAAAGTGGATTTTTCCATCACTAGAAAAATAGAAAATTTATAGCTCTCTGAATACAGTGATGCAAAACTAATAATTTTTTAATAAAATAGTTTTAATTGTGTAAAAGTGCCAAAACATTAAAAAGATATAAATATGATATCATTGTAATTGTACTGAACCGAAGAATAAAGCTGCGTTATCAATTTTACCACACAATAAACGGCATAAAAAAATTCTTGAATTGCTGATTTTTGTCCATTCTGTCTTCCTAAAGTCAGAATAGAAAGCGATAAAAAAATGTTATGTGACTTGTCCCGCAAAAAACAAGCCATCACATAACTCTGTTGAACAAAATATAGCTCTCAAAAGAAGGCAATGCAAAAACTAGTTTTTTGAAATAAAAACATCTTTTAGTGTGTGACAGCAGCCAAAAGTTAAAAACTATATATGTCTGGTGTTGCTGTAATCGCAATTGCCCCGAAGAATAAAGTCGCCATATCTCTTATCGCACAAGAAACGGCGTAAAAAATAAATAAAAACAATTCTTCACCTGTTATTTTTTTTCATGCTGCCTCCCAAATATCACAGTAAGGCTCGGCTTACATTTATCCTGTGCTCTGCGCTGAGTGCTTGCATCGGGGTTTCCATGTAATTCACTGACATATGTGATTCATATGGAACCCCCTGCTGAAGATTCCCTATAAAGAGGCAGATGGAGGCTCTGTGTACACTGTTTGATGTACTCCTGTATGATCAGGAGGTGTACGTCTTTTAGGCATGCACTTCTAAAAAGAAGAAAACTGCAAACAGAGGCCAGACGGTGTCCTGAGTAACTCTGCTGCCTCATCATAGTGAGTGGATCCCTCGGGGGTTTCATCTGAATTATGTCGCTCTGAGATTTAGATGGAAACCCCAAAGTAAGTGCTCAATCTAGAACGATAGATAGATAGATGTGATCCTAAATGTAATGTAAAATGTTCCTAACAAAAGCTTCAACTTAATCAATGCAAAAAAGCAAGTCCTTACTCAGGTTCATCATCTGTCAATGGAAATATAGGGGGCTTCCACATTACTGGTAGCACAATGGCTCTGGAAAAGAGCTATGGCTCCTAGCACCCTAAAAGAACTCTGTGATCCAAAATCGAAATGCCCCCTACCTTCTGAGCCTTGGGCCGGGATGTGGGGGTTTCCATTGTTTAGGCAAATCAGGGGATCTCAATTCAATTCAATTCAATTCAATTCAGCTTTATTGGCAGGACTAAGTACATGTTAGCATTGCCAAAGCACATGGTAAAAATACGGGGGGTGGGGGAGGGAGGCATATAGAGGTCCAGTGTATATCAAATTCCTTTTAGAGGATAGGGGATGTTTCCAGGGTGGGGTATAGGAGTCCATGACATATCAGGCTCTTTAGAAGTCTTCTTGACTTCTTGCCTTTCTCTCTGGAGAGCCCGGAGTACGTCCAATGAACTGGAACGTATGGTTGCCTGCAATGCAATAAACTGAGAACATGTGAGTGTTATCTTTTCTACTTTAATCCCCTTTATGTTATAATTACCTTGTACATATTTGCAATTGTCTCATTTGTAGCATCTTTGTAAAATATTTTGATAAAAAACACTGCCTGAAACTTTTGATGGGGTATATTATTTAATACTAGTTCGTTCTCCTGTTCTAAACCGTACCCTAAGTCTCCTGAAGGGAAATACGCTACTGTGTTGGGTTAGCTTCGGACCCATTTAATCGAAGCTGGTGGCAGCGATACCGTGCAGGCTTTTGGGGTGATGGTGTAGCGACTGCAGTGTTGATAATTATTGTTCCTGCCTGAGTGGGAGTAGTTTATCGCGTCGCTGCAGCGTGCCCAATAGCCAGTACATAGCAGGCAGCCTGTCTGGCGACTAATTACCCCAGGTGCAGTACCAAATCTGACCTGAGAGTAAGGGGGGCGCCAGAGAGCTGCAAGTGTTGAGTGGAACTGTAAGCGGGATATACATAAATCCCTGCAGTTCGTGGTATATTGAAAAGCAGTGGGATACCTCAGATAAGCCCCTGCTGTAACCTAAGAGGTCAATAGCCTTGTGTGTGTTTTTTCATCACATTGTTAGCAGTGGAGGGATAACTAAGATAAGCCCCCCTGCACTTGTGATAGCCGTCTGTTGGCCCAAAGTCACCCCGATCCGTGACGTAGGGGTGATGATCACGGTGTGAATCGTGACAAATTGGTGGCATCGGTCAGGGAATCCTGACAAATTGGTGGCAGTGGTCAGGGAATCCTGACAAATTGGCTCTCTACATTGAACATGGCATCCGCTAATGACTTCAGCAAATTTGACATTCAAAAATTAAATGACGCTCCTTCCTTTACAAGCCCTGCCATGAGCCCAAACAGTAGTTTTCTCCCACATATGAGGTATTGGAGTACTCAGGAGAAATTGAATAACAAATTGTATGGAGCAATTTCTCCTGATACCCTTATGCAAATGTAAAATTTGGGGCTAAAATAACGTTTTTGTGGAGAAAATGTGATTTTATTATTTTCACAGCTCAACGTTATAAACTTCTGTGAAGCAACTGGGGGTTCAAGGTGCTTACCACACATCTAAATACATTCCTTTAGGTGCCTAGTTTCCAAAATGGGGTCACTTGTGGTTAGTTTCCACTGTTTAGACACATCAGGGGCTCTCCAAATGGGACATGGCGTCCTCTAGTGATTCCAGGAAATTTAATATTCAAAAAGTCAAATGACGCTCCTGCCGTGTGCCCAAACAGTAGTTTTCTCCCCCATGTGGGGTATCAGCATACTCAGGAGAAATTTCAGTACAAATTGTATGGTGCAATATCTCCTGTTACCCATCTGAAAATGCAAAATGTCTAAAAAACATTTTAGTGGGGAAAATGTGATTTTTTTTATTTTCATGGCTTAATTCTGTGAAACACTTGAGGGTTTAATGTGCTCATCACACATCTAGATCAGCTCCCTGAGGGGTTTAGTTTCCAAAATGCTGTCACTTGTGGGGAATTTTCACTGTTTAGGCACATCACTGTCTCTTCAAACGCGACATGGCATCTGCTTATTGTTCCAGCAAATTGTGCATTCAAAAAGTCAAAATGGCGCTCCTTCCCTTCCGAGCTCTGCCGTGCACCCAAATAGTGTTTTTCTCCCACATATTGGGTATTCGCATACCCAGGAGAAATTATGCTACAAATTTTGGGATCCAATTTTTTCCTGTTAACCTTTTGAAAATATAAAAAAATCGGGTCTATATTTAATTTTTTTGTGAAAAAAAGTTAAATGTACATTTTTTCCACATTCCAAAATTCCTGTGAAGCACCTGAAGAGTTAATAAACTTTTTTAATGTGGTTTTGAGCAGCTTGTAGGATGCAGTTTTTAGAATGTGGTCACTTTTGGGTATTTTCTATCATATAGACCCATCTAAGCGACTTCAAATGTGAAGTGGTCCCTAAAAAAACGGTTTTGTATATTTTGTTGGAAAATGAAGAAATCGCTGGTCAACTTTTAACCCTTATAACATCCTAACAAAAAAAAATGTTTTAAAAAATTGTACTGATGTAAAGTAGACATGTGGGAATTTTTATTTATTAACTAGTTTTTGTGACACAATGCTTCTCTGATTTAAGGTCATAAGAATTGAAAATTTGAAATTGCAAAATTTTTCACATTTTCATCAAATTTCCCTTTTTTTCACAAATAAATGCTAGTTATATCAAATAAATTTTACAACTATCATGAAGTACAATATGTCAATCTCAGAATCAGTGGGATCATTTGAAGCATTCCAGAGTTATGACCTTCAAAAGTGACACTGGTCAGAGTCAGGTGGAAGTTGCAGACAACTTAAGGGCAGTCCCACACGTCCAGATAATTCCGGTACCGGAAAAATCGGTACCGGAATTATCTGTGTCCGTGTGCCAGTGCGTTTCTGTGGCACATCAGTGTGGCACACGTGCGGCACACGTGTGCCGCCCGTGTGCCCACTGGGTACCACACGCACCGTGCCGGAGACAGCGCTAAAGTTTAGCGCTGTCCCCTGCATCGTGCTGAAGCCCCATTCATATCTTCCCTGCAGCAGCATTTGCTGTAGAGAAGATATGAATAATAGTGTGTAAAATCCAGATCCAAGTCCCCACCCCCCTCCCACCCCCTGTGCGCCCCCCGCTGTGATTAAAATACTCACCCAGCTCCCGGCTCCCTCGCTGCTTCCTCTCCTGGCCACACCTTCTACTGTATGCGGTCACGTGGGGCCGCTCATTTACAGTAATGAATATGCGGCTCCACCCCTATGGGAGGTGGAGCTGCATATTCATTACTGTAAATGAGCGGCCCCACGTGACCGCTCATTCAGGGGGGGCGCACAGGGGGTGGGAGGGGGGTGGGGACCTGGATCTGGATTTTACACACTATTATTCATATCTTCTCTACAGCAAACGCTGCTGCAGGGAAGATATGAATGGCGGATTCAGCACCAGTGGGGGGGACAGCGCTTAATGTAGCGCTGTCTCTTGCACGGCACACGGACTGCACACGGACAACGTCCGTGTGCGGTACGTGTTTTACACGGACCCATTGAATTTAATGGGTCCATGTAATCCATGCGCTCCCATGAACACTGACATGTCTCCGTGTTTGACACACGGAGACACGGTCCGCAAAAAATCAATGACATCTGCACAGATGCATTGATTTTAATGTGTGTACGTGTGTCAGTGGCTCCGGTACATGAGGAAACTGTCACCTCACGTACCGGAGCCACTGCCATGTGAAACCGGCCTAAGGTGTACTCATTTTAACTAATAGAGGATGGTAGTGAACAGGTTCGGCTTTGGTGGCCAGCCTCAAGGATGTAGTAATGGTAATGCCAATCAGGGGTGGGCTCAGTGGTTAAGCACAGAAGTGAGGATAATAGGGTCATTGCTGCCCTGAAAGTTTACTGTCTCTGCTTGAATGGCAAGCCAGTGTGTGCTGCCGCTTCATGGTTTTCTGTCCTGGTGCTGTATGTCAGACAGTTGGGGAGGTGGCAGATACTCTTGGTGCTCCCTCTCTCTTTCATGCTGGTCCCATGCACTTTATGGGGTACCCAGATGGTGTACCTGGATGTTAACATGTTTTGCTGTTGTTCAATTATGTGTAATGCTATATACCACTTGTGCCTTAATGTTATACACTGTCAAATGTGCTGCCATGTCTGTGTCTGCCATGTATGATTGTTGTGCTGTGTTTGTTATGCACATGCTAGAGGCAGGGACAGAAGGGGTTAATTTAGGGGGCTGGTCTTGCAGTCTCAAGGGAGCAGGAAGCATTTGCTTCCTGGTCAGATCCCAGGCAGGATGACCTAAGGCAGGGTGTGTGTCCCCGTCTGGGGTGCAATTGTGTCCCCGCTTTGGACAGAAGGAGCCCCCATCTGGAGCATAAGTGAATCCCCAATCTGGGGCATAGGTGCGTTCCCGTCTGGGACAGAAGAGACCCCTGTGTGAGGCATAAGTGTGCTCCCATCTGGAACAGTGAGGACCCCCATTTGGGGTATGTGGGGATCCCCATCTGGTAGAGAAGAAATCCCCGACTGGGGACTTAAAGCTGTCAAGGACTGCCAGGCAGTGGAACAAGGCACAAGGACTATGTTGGTGCTCCACAAGAGACGTTGGCTCCGGAGAGCTTGCTGAGAGTCATGGACTTTGCTGCTGCAGCAGTTGCTGTGTCTAGGGACAGAATAGGAATCTTTAATCTCTTGTTCATTTTTACACCTTTATTATTAAAATACAAGTTGCCACTGTTGAGCCCTATACACTGTGAAGCGTGGTTCATCCGGAGGACGTTGTCCCATTGTGGAGAACAGCTGCAGGACTGAGGTAACCCACTGTGACCTGGGGTTGGGACTAGAACTATTATTTCATGTACAAGGGGCCAGGGTGCTCACTGACTGTGACCTAGTGGATTAGGTTATGACTACCACCCCCCTGCCACCTTGTTACAATATCACAGTACTTGTGAATCCCAATGTACTAGCACTTCACCTGACTCCTACTGGGATTGTTTTAATCCTGTGATTTAAATAAAGATGTGGCCATTTTGTCAATAAAAATAAAGTGTTTTGTGTATTTATTCCAGCGTCTAGGTTTACTGTAGTTATGCATGTTTTAAGGTGGAGTGGAGGTCCGTCCCATATCCAAAAGTCATAATTATTTTGCACCAAAATCGACAATCACATGAAGAAAGACTAGAAAAGAAAACAATTTGAAATGTTGCAAATAGTGACTTAGGTTAGAACCTCTAGGGTCCAAAACTTTGCCTATAAAGCTGAACAGAAACAGGGACAAAACCAAATAAGGCCACAAGCACATGTTGAGTGTTTGGTGATTTTCTTACATTAATATTTGTAAGCCAAAACCAGTGGTTTTGTGTTTTTATTATACTTTTCCTCTGACTTTTCCTCTCCTGGATTTGGCTTAAAAATAGTGAGATAAAAAACTCAACAAATACTCAACGTGTGAATTTGACCTTATAAGGTATGTGCATATGACAATTTCTATTCCGACAGCAGTGATGCCAAAGTCTTTTTAGGTGAAGCTACTTCAGGAAAAAAATGTTTTTTTCCTGAAGCAGCTTGGCTGGTAATTTTGGGTCTCTTACCTGTACATTCAACTATATAGCGTCTAGCTTCCAAACCAAGCCACCTGAAGAATGAACGTGCTACTGCTTTTGGTCGATTCACAATTTCCAAACCTTGACTGAACTGTTTGATGTGCATTATGTTCATTTTTGTTGCAGCTTTGAGGCACTTTTTAAGGGGGATTCCAGGCAAAATCCACCTGAAAAAGAAATCATTTGTACATGCCCTAAACTTAGCTTAGTTAGAGTACTTTCACACTTGCGTTTTTAGCAATCCGTCGCAATCCGTCGTTTTGGGCAAAAAGCGCATCCTGCAAATGTGCTCGCATGATGCATTTTTTGCCAATAGACTTGTATTAGCGACGGATCGCGATGGATGGCCACACGTCGTGCAACGGATCCGTCGTGTTTTGGCAGACCGTCATCACGAAAAAACTTTCAAGGGAACGTTTTCTCGTACGTTGCGTCCGCCATTTTCCACCACGCATGCGTGGCCGGAACTCCGCCCCCTCCTCCCCGGACTTCAGAATGGGCAGCGGATGCGTTGAAAAACTGCATCCGCTACCCACGTCATGCACAAATTTCACAAAGTGCATCGGTACGTCGGCCCGACGCTTAGCGATGGACCCGTACCGATGCAAGTGTGAAAGTAGCCTTAAAGGGGTTCTCCACTGTAAACAAGTTATCAAGCTATCACCATCACTAGGGTTGAGCGAAACGGATCGGTCATTTTCATAAGTCGCCGACTTTTGGCAAAGTCGGGTTTCATGAAACCCGCCCCGATCCCTGTGTGGGGTCGGCCACGCGGTACGCGACTTTCGCACCAAAGTCGCATTTCAATGACGCGAAAAGCGCCATTTCTCAGCCAATGAAGGTGGACGCAGAGTGTGGGCAGCGTGATGACACAGGTCTCAGTCCCCACCATCTTAGAGAAGGGCATTACAGTGATTGGCTTGCTTTCTGCGGCGTCACAGGGGATATAAAGGGGCGTGCATGCTGACCGCCATCTTACTGCTGCCGATCTGAGTATAGGGAGAGGTTGCTGCCGCTTCGTCAGAAGCAGGGATAGCATTAGGCAGGGTACATTAACCCCAAACCGCTTGTGCTGTAGCGATTTCCACTGTCCAACACCACCTTTTGTTTGCAGGGACAGTGGAGGCTACATTTTATTTTCCTCAGTGCTGTAGCTCATTGGGCTGCCCTAGAAGGCTCCCTGATAGCTGCATTGCTGTTTCTACGCCGCTGTGCAAACCAACTGCTTTTTTCAAAGCACAAATCCTGTTGCTTCTTCCTTTCTGCACAGCTTTCTTGTTTGTTTGTCCACACTTTTGACTTTTTCGTGCAGCAGTCCACTCCTTGTTATTGCTGCCTGCCATACTTTGCTGAGATTACTGCAGGGAGATAGTAATTGTAGGACAGTCCCTTTTTTTTTTTTTTTTCGTTATATCTCTTCAAGCTACTTTCTGCCACAGAAAATGTACTCTAATACAGTGGCCCAGATTTATTCACTAGTCTCCCTGAAGAAAAAAAAAGGGTGCAGATTAAAATTGGCAAATCTGCATCAGTGGCAGTCCTGTGTGTGGCATCTGTGTCTCATTTTCTGGCATAGAAAGCATACAGTCTAACAGTGGGCCTGATTTCTTGCCAATTCTCCAATGAATAAAAAAAAAAATAGTGGGAGATTAAGATTGGCAATTCTGCCTCAGTGCCAGTGCTGTGTGTGGCATCTGTTTCTAATTTTGTGCCACGGAAAACCTAGTGTGTAATACTGGGCCAGATTTTTTTAAAATTCTTCCAGAAAAAAAAAATAGTGGGAGATTAAGATTGGCCATTCTGCCTCAGTGCCAGTCATGTGTGTGGCATCTGTCTTTAATTTTGTGCCACAGAAAACCTAGTGTGTAACACTGGGCCTGATTTCTTGACAATTCTCCCACAATAAAGTTACAAAAAAAGTGGGAGATTAAGATTGGCATTTCTGCCTCAGTGCCAGTCGTGTGTGTGGCATCAGTCTTTCATTTTGTGCCACATTAAACCTAGTGTGTAACACTGGGCCAGATTTTTTGACAATTGTCCCAGAAAAAAAAAATTGTGGGAGATTAGGATTGGAAATTCTGCCTCAGTGCCAGTGCTGTGTGCGGCATCTGTCTCTAATTTTGTGCCACAGAAAACCTAGTGTATAATACTGGGCCAGATTTTTTTTAAATTCTCCCAGGAAAAAAAAAATAGTGGAAGATTAAGATTGGCATTTCTGCCTCAGTGCCAGTCCTGTGTGTGCCATCAGTCTTTCATTTTGTGCCACATTAAACCTAGTGTGTAACACTGGGCCAGATTTTTTGACAATTGTCCCAGAAAAAAAAATTGTGGGAGATTAGGATTGGCAATTCTGCCTCAGTGCCAGTGCTGTGTGCGGCATCTGTCTCTAATTTTGTGCCACAGAAAACCTAGTGTATAATACTGGGCCAGATTTTTTTAAAATTCTCCCAGGAAAAAAAAAATAGTGGGAGATTAAGATTGGCATTTCTGCCTCAGTGCCAGTCCTGTGTGTGGCATCTGTCTCTCATTTTGTGCCACAGAAAACATACAATCTAACAGTGGGCCTGATTTCTTGCCAATTCTCCCAGAAATAAAATAAAAAAATAGTGGGAGATTAAGATTGGCAATTCTGCCTCAGTGACAGTGCTGTGTGTGACATCTGTCTCTAATTTTGTGCCACAGAAAACCTAGTGTGTAATACTGGGCCAGATTTTTTTTAAATTCTCCCAGGAAAAAAAAAATAGTGGGAGATTAAGATTGGTATTTCTGCCTCAGTGCCAGTCCTGTGTGTGGCATCTGTCTCTCATTTTGTGCCACAGAAAACATAAAGTCTAACAGTGGGCATCCGATAGTAGAAAGAGTGCAGTCTGGCATTTCTTTAAACAACATCCAAATGATCAGCGCAAAGTCATCTGTCAAAAATGTTCAACTATCTTAAGCAGAGGTCAGAAAATTAAAAGTCTAAATACAAGTTGCATGCGTAGACATTTAACCACCATGCATTTGCAAGCCTGGACTAACTACCAAACGTCCCTTAAGGTTGTAGCACCCTCGGCCAATGAAGCTAGTCAGCAACACTACATCCTTTCCCTCACTGTAAGCCCACCGTTTACCGCACCACCAGCAGTAAATGTGCAGGTTTCGTCGCCAGGCCAAAGCAGTCAGGGAATCACCAGGTTCGTGGTAGGAAACACTGCATGTAGGGCACCAGCAAGAATACCATCTCCAACCCTCTCTCAGTCTGCCATGTCCACCGGCACCCCCGCTAGTTCCACGATCTGCAGCTCTCCAGTCCAGCTCACCCTACATGAGACTCTCATTAGGAAAAGGAAGTACTCATCCTCGCACACAGTGTTTGAACGCCCACATTGCTAGACTAATCTCGTTAGAAATGATGCCCTACCGGTTAGTTGAAAGCTAAGCTTTCAAAGCCCTGATGGACTACGCTGTACCACGCTACGAGCTAACCAGTCAACACTTCTTTTCGAGAAAAGCCATCCCAGCCCTCCACCAGCATGTAAAAGACTGCATCGTCCATGCACTCAGGCAATCTGTGAGTACAAAGGGGCACATGACAACAGATGCATGGCCCAGTAGGCATGGCCAGGGACGTTACGTGTCCATCACGGCACACTGGGTTAATGTGGTGGATGCAGGGTCCACAGGGGACAGCAATATTGGGACAGTTCTGCCTAGCCCACGGTCTAGGAAACAATTGGCTGTAGCGTTCGCCCCCCCTCCTCCTCGTTCTCCTGCAGAAGCGAGAGCTCGTCCACAGACCGCAGTCACACGACCACTCCATCCGCAGCTGCCACTGTTGCACACGAGGTGTCCCATTATGGGACAGCTAGTGGCAAGCGTCAGCAGGCTGTATTGGCAATGAAGTGTTTGGGCGACAACAGACACAACGCGGAAGTTCTGTCCGAGTTCTTGCAGCAAGAAACTCAGTCATGGCTGGGCAGTGTATATCTTGAGGCAGGCAAGGTAGTGAGTGATAACGGAAGGAATTTTATGGCTGCCATAGCCAATTCACAATTGAAACACATTCCTTGCCTGGCTCACACCTTAAACCTGGTGGTGCAGTGCTTCCTGAAAAGTTATCCGGGGTTACCCGACCTGCTCCTCAAAGTGCGCAGACTTTACTCGCATATCCGCCGTTCGCCTGTACACTCCAGCCGTATGCAGAACCATCAGCGGTCTTTGAACCTTCCCCAGCATTGCCTAATCATCGACGCTGCAACAAGGTGGAACTCCACACTGCACATGCTTCAGAGACTGTGCGAACAGAGGCGTGCTGTTATGTATTTGTGGGAGGATACACATACACGGGCAGGCAGTTGGATGGCAGACATGGAGTTGTCAGGTGTGCAGTGGTCGAAGGTACAAGACCTGTGTCAAGTCCTTCAGTGTTTTGAGGAATGCACACGGCTGGTTAGTGCAGACAACGCCATAATAAGCATGAGCATCCCCCTAATGCATCTGCTGATGCAAAGTTTGACGCACATAAAGGAGCAGGCGTTTGCAGCTGAGGAAGAGGGAAGCCTTGATGACAGTCAGCCATTGTCTGGTCAGGGCAGTCTACAGGACGAGGTAGCAGGCGAAGAGGAGGAGGACGAGGAGGATGATGGGGATGAGTATTTTTTGAATGAGGAAGCTTCTCCGGGGCCAATAGAAACTGGTGGCGTTGCAAGGCCGGGTTCAGGTTTTTTGAGGGAGACAAGTGACGTAGATTTGCCTGAAACTGCCTCTCAATCCAGCACAACCGCAGATTTGACAACTGGAAGTTTGGCCCACATGGCGGATTATGCCTTACGTATCCTCAAAAGGGACCCACGCATTATTAAAATGATGACCGATGACGATTACTGGTTGGCCTGCCTCCTTGATCCTCCCTATAAAGGCAAATTGCAAAATATCATGCCACATGAGAACCTCGAACAAATATTAGCAACCAAACAAGCAACTCTTGTAGACCGTTTGATTCAGGCATTCCCAGCACACAGCGACGGAGATGGTTCTCACACGAGCTGCAGGGGGCAACAGGGCAGAGGTGTTAGAGTTGCACAAATCAGAAGTGGTGTTGGACAGAGGGGTTTTCTGACCAGGTTGTGGAGTGATTTCGCAATGACCGCAGACAGGACAGGTACTGCAGCATCAATTCAAAGTGACAGGAGACAACATTTGTCCAGTATGGTTACAAACTATTTTTCATCCTTTATCGATGTTCTCCCTCAACAGTCATTCCCATTTGATTACTGGGCATCCAAAATAGACACCTGGCCTGAATTGGCAGAATATGCATTGCAGGAGCTTGCTTGCCCAGCAGCTAATGTGCTATCAGAAAGAGTATTCAGTGCTGCTTGTTCAATATTGACCGAAAAAAGGACTCGTCTGGCTACCCAAAATGTTGATGATCTAACCTTCATTAAAATGAACCACTCATGGATTTCGAATTATTTTGCCCCACCTTTCCCGGCTGACACCTAGCTTTCCTATAAAAAGGTCTTGCTTGTGGACTGGTCTTACTGACTGTTCCAATCTCTTAATTTGCAGCAGCTGTTTGTCCAGCATACGACATGTTTACACCTCCCTAAATGGGCTAACTCCCCCCACGGGGCCGTGGTCTCGCCACTTGGCGCAAGCACCCGTGAGAGTGCCGTTTGTCTGAAGAGGTGGGTGTGCCTGCTTTTGGTCGACGGCACTGCCACTGGGTCCCTCATAGTACAATAAAATGTCTCTGGCGGTGGTGGCACGCACCCAACGTCAGACACACCGTTGTAACATGAGGGGCTCTGGGCCTGTACCGCCGGCCACAAGAGAGTTTCCCACCCCCCCCAGCTCAAACAGTGCTCTACCACTTGCAAAATTATCTCTCACAGCTCCACCAATGTTTAGTCTATGCGCTGACATCCTTCAATGCCTGGCACTGACAATACCAATTTGTTGACATGTATGATGCTAGTTAAAATAGTCAGGGTCAGTGTCCTATATTGACACCAGTAAATACTTAGCGCCAAATTACTATGTCTGAAACTCAGCAGAGGAGCCCACCTCTGTACCTAAGTATGCCACCCTTTTTTGGGGGGTTTTGTTGTTTTTCGAGACATTAACATCTATTTATTTTTTGGGAGTACTGTGTCAGACACTCCTTCCAATCGTCCTCCGCTGACCACACCAATGCCGCCTCTGTACCCCTGCCACATAATCGAAGGTGCTTTGAGCCTATTTTTTTTATTTTAGGCCTACTAAGTGTGTCTGCGGTCCCTCCTTCAAATTGTCCTCCACCTACCACACCAATGCTGCCTGTGTACCCCTACAAGATAATTCAAACTGCTTTGAGCCTATTTTTAAAAATTTTAGGCCTACTAAGTGTGTCTGCGGTCCCTCCTTCAAATTGTCCTCCGCTGACCACACCAATGCTGCCTGTGTACCCCTGCAAGATAATTCAAACTGCTTTGAGCCTATTTTTTAAAAATTTTAGGCCTACTAAGTCTGTCTGCGGTCCCTCCTTCAAATTGTCCTCCTCTGAGCACACCAATGCCGACCGTGTACCCATGTAACTTTTTTTCAACCTGCAGTGAGCCTACTTTGTGGTGTAAGGCCTACTAGCAGTGTCTGTCTGCGCCACTTAATACAGCTGTCCTCCTCTAAAAAAATAAATAAATAAATAAAAAAAGGCTGGTTTTCAGCCTGTCAGAATTATAAAACTGCATTGGGGCCACAAGTTTCGTTGTGGTCTACAAACTGAGTCTTCCGCTCTAAGGTGTTCTCTATTTTGCCTCTCCCTAGCTTCTATCTTGAAGCTCTTGTTAAGTAGTTGTTGAAACAACACTGCATTAGGCCTACAAGTTGGGTCTGGGTTGTAGAGACAGTGTCTGCCGCTCCAAGGTGTTCTCCAGGTTGCCTTTCCCTAGCTTCTATCTTCAGGCTCCTGCTAAATTGTTTTTAATATAACACTGCATTTGGCCTACTTGTTTTGTTGGCCCTACTAACGGTGTCTGCCGCTCCTTGATGTTCTCCTACACTGAACAAACCAGTGCCGCCTGTTTACTTCTGTTACCAATTTTGAACTGCATTTAGCCTACTTACTGATTTGGGCCTACTCACTGTGTCAGCCTCTCATTACAGTTGTACTCCACTGAACAAAGCAATGCCCCCTGGTTAGTCCTGTTACCAATTTTGAACTGCATTTAGCCCACTTTATTATTTGGGCCTATATCTGTGTTTCCTCCTCATCCTGCCCATTGCCCAGCCAGTGATAGATGAGTCTGCTGGTACATTGACCCATAACGCTACATTCCCGGTCCACGCTACACAGCCAGAATGTGATCCTGCTGAAAGTCAGGTTCCCCTTCCCGCATACTATACCACCTTACACGGGGACAAAGAGGAAGGTGCAGATGAAAGTGCAGGTTCCTTCATCAGGTGGGGGGGGAAACTCGTTGGCGACGTCACTGGCACAGGGCCCCTCATAGTACGCAAAAGTGTCGCTGCTGGTGGGAGGCGCCCCCGCCGTGCAAACACACCGCCGTTCTTTGAGGGGCCCTGTGCCAGTGCCAATGCCAACGAGTGGGCCCCCCCTGCTTGCTCAGGATCACAGCACTTGCAAAGTTTAAATACTTACCTCTCCCTGCTCAATTGCCATGATGTGGTCCAGATTTCCTGGGCCCACTAAATACTTGAACCAGCCCTACCCCCCACAACTTTAGCCAAATGACCCCCAATTTCCAATGCATTACTATTATTATAAGGTAAATTAAGATTGACAAGCTTCAGTAACAAGAATGGATGTTTTTTGCCATTAAAATGTGCACTGTACGTGTTTTCCTGGCCTCCACTCACTGCCGACTATGCTTCCCCATTGACTTGCATTGGGTTTCGTGTTTCGGTCGATCCCCGACTTTTCGCGATAATCGGCCGATTTCACTCGACTCGACTTTTGAGATAGTCGGGTTTCTCGAAACCCGACTCGACCCTAAAAAACTAAAAGTCGCTCAACCCTAACCATCACCACTAACCAGTATAAAATACTGTGGAAAAGCTAAAGGCGGATATAGAAAAAATTCTGCAGTGTAAGGCTATGTGCACACGTTAGAAAAGAGGTGCAGAATTTTCTGCACAAAATCCGCATCTCCTGGCAGAATCCGCAGCTGCGGAATTGCCGTGGTTTGTATGCGGATTTTGTGCGGTTTTTATGCGGAATTGATGCAGATTTTGTGCGGATTTTGTGCGGTTTTTCCCACTGCGGATTTTTAACATGGAGAGGTGCAGAAACGCTGCAGATCCGCACACAAGAAGTGACATGCATTTCTTTGAAATCCGCAGCAATTCCGCACTGATTTTTCCACACAGTTATTTTTTTACCCCATTGATTTACATTGTACTGTACATCACAGTGCAGATCTGCAGCATTTCTGCATGGAAAAATCTGCTGCAGATCCGCATCGTGTGCACATAGCTTAAGAACGCTTTCAAAAATAGAAGTGATAGAAGTTTATCAATTAACAAAATGCAAAGTGAATGAAAAAAGAGAAATATAAATCAAATTAATATTTGGTGTGACCACCCTCTGCCTTCAAAACAGCATAAATTATTCTATGATTTTTGAAGGAAATCAGCAGGTTGGTTGTTCCAAACATCTTAGAGTACTAACCACAGATCTTCTGTTGATATCGCTTGTAAAAATCCTTCTATCTCTTGATGTGATCCCAAACAGCCTTGATTATGTTGGGATCAGGCCTCTGTGGAGGTCATATATTCACTTCCATTACTCCTAGCACATTACACTGAAGATATTAATTATTGACATTGGCTGTATGTTTGGGGTCGTTGTCCTACTGCAGAATATACAGTGGGGCAAAAAAGTATTTAGTCAGTCAGCAATAGTGCAAGTTCCACCACTTAAAAAGATGAGAGGCGTCTGTAATTTACATCACAGGTAGACCTCAACTATGGGAGACAAACTGAGACAAAAAAATCCAGAAAATCACATTGTCTGTTTTTTTATTATTTTATTTGCATATTATGGTGGAAAATAAGTATTTGGTCAGAAACAAAATTTCATCTCAATACTTTGTAATATATCCTTTGTTGGCAATGACAGAGGTCAAACGTTTTCTGTAAGTCTTCACAAGGTTGCCACACACTGTTGTTGGTATGTTGGCCCATTCCTCCATGCAGATCTCCTCTAGAGCAGTGATGTTTTTGGCTTTTCGCTTGGCAACACGGACTTTCAACTCCCTCCAAAGGTTTTCTATAGGGTTGAGATCTGGAGACTGGCTAGGCCACTCCAGGACCTTGAAATGCTTCTTACGAAGCCAATTCTTCGTTGGCCGGGCGGTGTGCTTTGGATCATTGTCATGTTGCAAGACCCAGCCACGTTTTATCTTCAATGCCCTTGCTGATGGAAGGAGGTTTGCACTCAAAGTCTCACGATACATGGCCCATTCATTCTTTCATGTACCCGGATCAGTCGTCCTGGCCCCTTTGCAGAGAAACAGCCCCAAAGCATGATGTTTCCACCACCATGCTTTACAGTAGGTATGGTGTTTGATGGATGCAACTCAGTATTCTTTTTCCTCCAAACACGACAAGTTGTGTTTCTAACAAACAGTTCCAGTTTGGTTTCATCAGACCATAGGACATTCTCCCAAAACTCCTCTGGATCATCCAAATGCTCTCTAGCAAACTTCAGACGGGCCCGGACATGTACTGGCTTAAGCAGTGGGACACGTCTGGCACTGCAGGATCTGAGTCCATGGTGGCGTAGTGTGTTACTTATGGTAGGCCTTGTTACATTGGTCCCAGCTCTCTGCAGTTCATTCACTAGGTCCCCCCGCGTGGTTCTGGGATTTTTGCTCACCGTTCTTGTGATCATTCTGACCCCACGGGGTGGGATTTTGCGTGGAGCCCCAGATCGAGGGAGATTATCAGTGGTCTTGTATGTCTTCCATTTTCTAATTATTGCTCCCACTGTTGATTTCTTCACTCCAAGCTGGTTGGCTATTGCAGATTCAGGCTTCCCAGCCTGGTGCAGGGCTACAGTTTTGTTTCTGGTGTCCTTTGACAGCTCTTTGGTCTTCACCATAGTGGAGTTTGGAGTCAGACTGTTTAAGGGTGTGCACAGGTGTCTTTTTATACTGATAACAAGTTTAAACAGGTGCCATTACTATAGGTAATGAGTGGAGGAAAGAGGAGACTCTTAAAGAAGAAGTTACAGGTCTGTGAGAGCCAGAAATCTTGATTGTTTGTTTCTGACCAAATACTTATTTTCCACCATAATATGCAAAAAAAATGATAAAAAAACAGACAATGTGATTTTCTGGATTTTTTTTTCTCAGTTTGTCTCCCATAGTTGAGGTCTACCTATGATGTAAATTACAGACGCCTCTCATCTTTTTAAGTGGTGGAACTTGCACTATTGCTGACTGACTAAATACTTTTTTGCCCCACTGTACAGCTCTGGCAAAAAATTAAGAGAATACCACATCAAATCCCTGTCATGGGCAGCCCAATCTCCAGACCTGAACCCCATTGAAAACCTCTGGAGTGTAATCAAGAGGATGATGGAAAGTCACAAGCCATCAAAGAAGAACTGCTGACATTTTTGCACCAGGAGCAGTGTGAAAGACTGGTGGAAAGCATGCCAAGACGCATGAAAGCTGTTATTAAAAATCATGGTTATTCCACAAAATATTGATTTCTGAACTCTTCCTGGGTTAAAACATTAGTATTATTGTTTCTAAATGATTATGAACTTGTTTTCTTTGCATTATTTGAGGTCTGAAAGCACTGGATTGTTTTTTTATTTTGACTATTTTTCTTTGTCAGAAAAAAAAATACAAAATTTATTTCCTGGAAATTCGGAGGCATGTTGTCATAAGTTTAGACTAAAAGAACAATTTACATTTTTCTCAAAAATATATCTATAAAGAGAAAAATTAGACAAACTGAACATTTTGAGGTGGTCTCTTAATTTTTGCCAGAACTGTATTTGGAGCCACTCAGTTGTCTCCCTGATGGTGCTGCATAGAGATAAGATAAGTATCTGCCTTTATTTCTCAGGATTGAGGACACCTTTTCTGTTGATCGATGAAGTCCCAGAAGACCCTAATTGGCCAATTCTTCATAAAAGTGATCATTTGTTTTCACTGGATGACCCCCTTTAAAAGTCGGTAGTAACAAACCATTGTTTTCAATACAGATACGTTGCATGGATCAATCAGAAAACACCAGACAGTAAAATGGGTGCTGTTATTTATATTGTTGGTATTTGCCCCTTCTAGGTGAGGTGTACCTTACTGTATAAACTGATTTTCTATGGAAGGTGATTAGAAAGGGAATGTCACATTCATAATTATACATGACTGAATTGTGGCCACACCACAATACATTAGGGATTTTTAATAAGAACTTGTCAGAGGGTGAACATTTTTTCAATACATTCGTTCTCAGGTCACTGACCCACATCATTCTAGGACTTGATATTCTTGATTTAGTTTTATTACCTCATTGTTTTATGTCCCAATTATCGGGCGTTCTATAGACAACACAACATATTTTTAGGATGAGTCTACTGCAATTGAAAATTTATATCAGTTCACCAACAAAATGAGAATTTCCTTATTGCGCAAGACATTCCTGCGCACCTTTGATAAAAAGCACCATGTCATGGCATTTAAAGAGGGTTGTCCAACAGTAAATAGTTTTTTTAACCATGGATTGATTACAAATAATAAAGGGGCTCATACTCACCGTGCTGTGCCCCCGAGGATCCAGAGCAGGCCACTCCTGTGTTCTCTGCCGGCCGGATGTCTGCCTTGTTTAGAAGAATTTGTAACACTGCAGCCTATAATTGGCTCTAACAGTCATGTGACTAGAAGAGCGTGTCCTATGTCCAATGAGGTGCTCTTTTAGTCACATGACCTCTGCACCCAATTACAGGCTGCAGCGGTGCTGGGACTTCTGAACGGGTTTGAAACTGCTTCTGGACCTGGTGGAGATCTCTGGAGGAGCCTTCACTGGATCGGGGGGGGGGGGGGGGCAGTGCAAGGTGAGTATGAGCCTGTTTATTATTTGTTAATAGTACATGGCAATGAATGGTTGCCCACCAGGGCTGCAGTTATGCCATGATTTTTAGTTATGAGATTGACTTTTACTCTCAAAGGAAAATTCATTAAACAGATAAATCTTCTCTTAGGCTAGATCCTGAAGCTGCAGCACCCACAACATCCTGTCTAAGGCTGGTTTCACATTTGCGTTTTTTGCCGCTGCGTTTTAGCACACAAAAACGCATGTGTTTTTTTTCCTATACTTAACATTAAAAACGCATGCATTTTTTTTGCATGCGTTTTGCCGCGTTTGACGACGCATGCGTCGTTTCTATGCTTGCGTTTTGTTGCGGAAATGCAGCATGTAGTAATTTCTAGAGGCGTTTTTTTGCTGCAAAAAAAGCATGCGTTTTTTGCGGCAAAAAAACGTATTGCTGTCTATGTAAACGCATGCGTTTTTAAGCACATGCGTTTGCTTGCGTTTTTAAAGCATGCGTTTTAATAGAATAAAACCAAAAAAATACACACTGATAAGCCACCCCTCACCATAAAGGTGATAAAGGGATCCAAACCCTAACCCTAACCCTAGGGACCCTAACTCTAACCCTAGGGATCCTAACCCTAACCCTAGGGATCCTAACCCTAACCCTAGGGATCCTAACCCTGACCCTAACCCTAGGGACCCTAACCCTAGGGATCCTAACCCTAACCCTAACCCAAACCCTAGGGATCCTAACCCTAACCCTAACCCTAGGGATCCTAACCCTAACCCTAGGGATCCTAACCATAACCCTAACCCTAGGGATCCTAACCCTAACCCTAACCCAAGGGATCCTAACCCTAACCCTAACCCTAGGGATCCTAACCCTAACCCTAGCTATTTCTGTTTATAGTGGGTTTTCTAGCTGATTTTGATGATTGGCAGCTGTCACACACTTCTCATCATGTGTTTCAAAAATGCAAACACAGGAAAAAACGCATGTAAACGCGTCAAAACGCAGCGTTTTTTTACCACATGCAAAAACGCATGCGTCTAAAAAATGCAGCGTTTGCACGTGTTTACATGTGTTTTTTTCACCACCTGCGTTTGTGTTTAAAACGCTGCGTTTTTAAACGCAAATGTGAAACTAGCCTAATTAACCACTATTTGGGCTGGTACAGACAACTGTATTTTCTTGGATAAAAAAATGTCAACTGATACCACAAGACGAAAAAATTATTTGGACATACATAAATTGTAAATGATGAATCGGTACCAAACTACTAAAAGAATGGACAAGCATACATACAGCATTGGAAATAAAACAGAAGAGAAAATGCAGAAGAGGTTGCTGATATTTAGGCTAATTAGTAAACATTGATGTCAATTGAGATTTTTTTACAAAGACTTTATGGCCCCGATTCATCAAGACATTTCATCCCGTCATGATGTAGGGGAAAAGTAGAGTCAGACATTCCTTATTTATTAGGCGAACACCATTCGAGAATGATGGACGAGTAGTGTCTGCCACTCTACACCTTACCACAAGTGTTATTCCAGTCAGAGACTGGAGTAGAATTTCTTGCTTTAGATACACCACAACTAGCTTGTCATAAATTGGAAGAGCTGTGTCATCATGTCCCCTTCTGATCCCTGTTGTACTTATTGTATTTCTTCAAAACTCCTTATGCTAGTTTTCTGGCATAATACAGTAGCTTTGATGATTTGGAGCCTTAGACTCCATGCATCTGATAGAAATTAGATCAGATAATGCGATTACATGCTTGGCAGAGGTATGGGCTCCCTCCGTAAGTCCATTACCCCCCCCAAATATCATCGCAGGGATGCTTCCCTATGGCAGCCATGAGCCTCTGGTCTTTCACAAGCGTCTGCCTAGTAGGGAATTAAATATTACCTGTCGGTGTAATATTTGATACTGCTACTTATATAACAACCCCTGTGGGAAAAACTGCAAACAAAAGTGACTGAATTGCTGTTTTTTGTATCTATTCTCAACAAAAAGTTAGAAAACTTAAATAATAAATTATATGTATCCCAAAGTAGAAACAATAAATTAGTTAAACTGTCTCAAAGCTAGCCAACGTTTGGATATACCGATAAAAAAAAAAATGACACTAATGACTTTTCAATAAAATGTTTTTTATTTTGCAAAAGTATTAAAACCTTAGGAAATGTCACAAAGTGACTGTCCTAGCGTGACACGACCGAACGGAGTGGGCGGTCACAAAACAGCGAAACACACAAGGGCACACTTTAACAATGGTGGGCCTTGTCAGTAGGGAACGGAAGTAGACTCCTACCTGAGGATGTGTCCTGCTCTTACTATCGTCCCTATACAGGTTCTTTCACCCCGTCGCCAAGCAGGATGCCTCACTTGCCCTGCTCCTATCCCTTAGTAGGGAACTGACAGGTGAGAGCACTGGTCCCATCGCTGCACTAATACAACACAGGGGTAAGTTACAGACAACAAAGGGACAAAGCAACAATAAACACCACCCTTAGCTTTCTCTGCTGCAATGCACCGCACAGTAGAGTAAGGCACCAGATATCAGTATTCAACTGAAGAACTACAGCACTTAGCAAGCTCCTGTCTCCAGCTAGGTTGGTCTCCAAAAGGACCTGTATGACCAACAGTCAGCTGATGCATCAGGTCACTGCTGGACACTGACAGAAGAGGGCCCCTGAGCAAAAACAATATATGGGCCCTTTGCAGTCCAATAGCTCATCATAAGGAAAAATTCCACCTGCTTTTGAAGTGAAAATGAGCCCTCTTACCCCTTGGGCCCCTGTACAACTGCACATGTTGCATCAATATTATATCTGCCCTTGGGTGTCTCCTACCTAAATTGTATATCCCTCTCCCCTGATGGGTGTTCCTCTTTTCTCTTGGTGTTCATGTGAAGAAGGCTGTTTCTTGTCTTCCTGTGTTTAGTTTTAAAAAATTTTGGCTCGATTTTATGGTACATGTCATTTATTGGTTGGATTTTAATTTATTTTTGAGACCAGGTTAGAAAGAACAGCAATTCCACCATTGCTCTTTTTATTTATTTGTTTTTTGCTTAGAACAAATAATACATTTACTCTAATATATGGGAATAAGGTATACATCATTGTTAAAAAAAGGGTAGGAGTTTTCCTATCACGATCCATGTTTGGATCTGTGGCAGATCTGGCCTCTCAGATTAAAAAATTTTTTCCTTTCAGGCTATCAGAGGTTAATGCAGTTTTTCCCCGCTGGCCACTGGTGTAATTACATTGCTGCAGAGTCTCCTGATGTTGGTGGTGACCACTCCCACCTTCCTTCATAAGGTTACCTGATGCATGGGCGGACAAACCACCTGGTCAACTGGTGCGGCTGCAGGGCAGCTAATAATGGGGACAATCTGGCAAGTTTATCTGGCCCGAGGCTCCGGGGGGCCCCTGGCTAGATTGCCCTCACGTGCGGCGGACTGGGAGCCATCCCTGCAGCTCCGCTGCATGCAAGAGAAAATGGCAGTGGAGGGGAGCTGCAGGGAATGGATCTGTCCTGATTCCTGCCCGCGGAAGAGGTGAGGGGTGTGTGTGTGTGTGTGTGCAGAGAGGTGAATGGTGCTGTGTGTGCCTGTGTGTGTGTTGGTGGAGGACAGGGCAATAATGGGGGTGATGGGGCAGAAGGCAATGATTGGGTTGACGGAGATGGCAATGATAGTGGTGCTGGGGGAGAAAGCAATGATGATGTGGAGGAAAGGGCAATAATGGGGGTGATGGGGGAGGAGGAAATGATGGTGGTGGTGGAAAGGGCAATGATGGGGGTGATGGGGAGGAGGAAATCATGGAGGTCGTGGAATGGGTAATGATGGAGGTGTTGGGGGAGAAGACAATGATGATGGCAATGGAAAGGACAATGATGGGGTGGTGGGGAGGAGAAAATGATGGAGGTGGTGGAATGGGTAATGATGGCGGTGGTGGGGGAGAAAACAATGATGATGACAGTATAAAGGACAATGGTGGGGAGGAGGAAATGATGGAGGTGGTGGAATGGGTAATGATGTGGTGGTGGGGGAGAAGGCAATGATGGCGGCAGTGGAAAGGACAATGATGGGGGTGGTGGGGAGGAGGCAATGATGGAGGTGGAGGAATGGGCAATAATGGGGTGGTGGGGAGAAAGCAATGATGGAGGTGGTGAAGAGGGCAATCATGGGGGTGGGGGAAAGGGCAATAATGGGATGGACAATGAGGGGTGTGGGGGATTGGGATGGGAGGAAGGGGGATTTATAATGGATTTATGAACAGGGGAGGTGGAGGAAGACATTATTATCGATGTATTATGTCTAACACAGTCCCTTAGTATAAAGTGTATTAACTTATGCATAGCACAGTCCCATAGTGTATAGTGTACTCACTTATTATGTATAACACCATCCTTAGTTACATAGTTTCCTCTTTTGTTATGTTTACCAGCGTCCCTTATTACGTACCATCCTCTCTACTTATATATGATGCCCTCCCTTATTATATAGCTTCCTCTGCTGTTATGTACAGTGCTGTCTCTTACATAGTGTATTCTTGATATTTTTGCTATTCACAGCACCCTCTTTTATTACATAGTCCCCTTTCTTGTTAGATATAAAATGACTACTAATGGAGGAGCCGGTGACCAGATGACCAGTCCATCAGCTCCTCCTTTAGAAAAGAAGCTTTCCCATGCTCCATCAGCCATCATTGAATTATACAGCTAACAAGACAGGACGGTATGTAATAAAAAACAAAGCTCTATAAAATCCAATATGTAAGGGACGGAGCTGTACATAACAAGAGAGGGCACTGTATAATAAGGGACGGCAATATACATAACAAAGGAGACTATGTAATATAAACATGCATGTGTTTGTCACCTTAAAGGAAGGGAGGCCCAGACACATTTCCTGCACAGGGGCCCCAAGTTGTCTGTGTCCGCCCCTGTCACTTACTCCATTGTTCCTGCAGTCAGGGAGTTCTATGTTTATACCATGTAGCCCCTTGTGAAGTCTCTTTTCAATTCTTTAAAACTCTCTTTCAGAGAAGTAGACAAAACATTTTCTACATTCACCATATAACTGCAGATACCAAATTATAGGACACTATTACAAAATTAGAACATGTCATATGTACCATTTTTGTCCTGGAGAGTCTTGTTAAGATGCACTAGGTATATTCAGAAGAGATGAGCAGATCGATCCTCAGTGGGTCGAGTGCAATCAAATTTTCTAAACGTTCCATGTTAATTCAAACACTTTGAGTTTCAAGTCTCAAAAAAAAATTACTTGCCATTCCTCACACAGCCAGTGAATTTGTTGGATGGACTATTGTCGTGTTGCGTGGTTTTGCGGTCTTCTGCCTAATTTTCTGTAGCTTTAATATCTAGTGGCTTAATATACCTTGTACAGTGGTGGACAGTCAGAGATCAATGTTCCCAAAGTAGCACAATCGGGCACTGGCACTTTTGTATGGCAGAGTTGGCTTTCATCTCCAGACTCCACTGAGTAAGTGGAATATAAGTCATATTGGACATCATTGGAAGTCTCTCTCTCTCTCTCCCTCTGTCATCTTCACTGTATTGAGATTCACACAAATTAATTCACCATCAATCAAATTTTTGGGGAACATTTGGCAAAATTGGCATATTGGAATTTAAAATGATGCTCTATATTCTGCAATTAAGTTGATGACAATAATCGCTGCTCTATAACATGTGTAAGTAGTGGAAGATTCCTTGAAGGCTTTGCAATAATTATAAAACAGATCATACTTTCTCCTCTTCTAAGCACAATGACTTACTCTTAGCTTTCCTGTAATACTCAGTAAAACTTCTAATAAATGGTCTATAATTTCCTCCTACCGTATCCGAAGGAAATGTAAATTGACATTTTGGACTCCTGATGAGTTTCCTTTCATTTCTCCATCTGAAACTTCTTTTCACTCTCTCTAAATGGAAAGAGTTTATTATCCTTTCCTGTAGTGTTTTCCATCTATTCATAGAAAGCACATTAAAAAAATCACACGAAGTCACAACCTTTCTTATGCCCAGACTTGTCATTTGAATAACTTTATGCTTCATCTTTATGTTTTTTAGTTCTAAAAGTTTTTTTACTTAATGAGCATGCATATACTGTAACTAGGAGGTGAATGTAGAACCACCTAGAGCACTAATGGTGAGACGTGGATATTTTAAATCGGTTCTCCTTTTAGTGGTTAGGCAGGGCTCATAAATTTCCAGGAGAAATAATTGACTAGCGCAAAACAGAATTCTAGGAAAGGATGCCGCAGGATTGCTGGCATGTTTGCAATTTGCCACGTTGCATTGCATCGAGAAGGAAGCCATGTTGTTGGCTTTCATTGGGTATTTTTAAAAAGCACTCTTCGATATACATGCATCACACCCTGCTGTCCAATTAAGCTAAATGGTTGAAAAAGTGGCATAGACTTCAATAGTTTAATTTGGCCTGAGATGTTTCCATCTGAAATGAAATCTAATGTAACACATGCATTAAATGGAGTAATAAGTTGGAAGTGAAATAATAATAAAAGGGAATAATCTGACATAGCTTCAGATGGATGTATCAACTGTTTGATGTTATGTCATTACTAGGTCATATTATAATGTTTAACTTCTTGTGAAACAGGTAATTGACCTTGAAGAACTCATTGCAATATTATAAGGCTAAAAATGGCAAGTACTGTAGCTGGTCTTGTGATGACCGAACATCATCAATAGAACATCAATAGAAATTGGTTGAGGGTAGGACTTACAATCATCTGGTAAACAATTGTCCCAACAATGCAACCATGCACATTTAAATATGCCATATATCTGACAGCTACAGAGCTGCTTCCTTGGCCCCATACTAGAAATTTTTTTTTTTTAAACCTTGAGATTCTCCCCATGCTCCACCCCATCTCCGTATCCACCCTAGCTCTGCCTCTACCCCTCAAACCATCCACAGTCCCACTGCCCATTCTTGGAAAAACTCCACTTCTGCACCACGTCCTCACCAATCACACAATACCAGTTCACACCGAACACCATTATCACATATATCACATACATAGCCATCAGAATTTGTTTTGGGCAAAATATTTTTTTCAGTCTGCCACAACAAGGTAAACTCTTTTGTCATGGCCCTACTCTACTCAAAACTATGAAAAATTTCTTACAAATTTCCAATACTCTTTATAGGTACATTTTTATTTTTCTTTAAGAGAATAAAGGCCTAAAGTAAAAGACATGTTTCCTTTGTACTTTAGGGAGAAAAAAATATATAATATATACACACACGTGGTCAAAATTGTTGGTACCCCTCATTAAATGGCAGAAAAACCCACAATGGTCACAGAAATAACTTGAATCTGACAAAAGTAATAATAAATGAAAATGAACACATAAAAGTCAGACATTGCTTTACAACCATGCTTCCACAGAATTAAAAAAAAATAAAACTCATGAAATAGGCCTGGACAGAAATGATGGTACCCTTAACTTAATATTTTGTTGAACAACCTTTTGAGGCCATTACTGCAATTAAATGATTCCTGTACCTGTCAGTGAGACTTCTGCACTTCTCGACAGGTATTTTGACCCACTCAAGAGCAAACTGCTCCAGTTGTCTTGTGTTTGAAGGTTGCCTTCTCCAAATGGCATGTTTCAGCTCTTTCCAAAGATGCTCAATAGGATTTAGGTCATGGCTCATAGAAGGCCACTTCAGAATAGTCCAATGATTTCCTCTTAGCCATTCCTGGGTGTTTTTGGCTGTGTGTTTTGGGTCATTATCCTGTTACAAGACCCATGACCTGCGACTGAGACCAAGCTTTCTGACACTGGACAGCACATTTTCTAGAATCCCTTGATAGTCTTGCAATTTCATTGTACCCTGCACAGATTCTAGGCACCCTGTTCCAGATGCAGCAAAGCAGCACCAGAACATAACAACCTCCTCCATATTTCACAGAAGGGATGGTGTTCTTTGGAGATTTATGCGTTCAGAAATCTTTGACAAAGGTATCAGACCTTAATTAGCCTGTTATGGTTATTGCTTATCCACTATCATCGTTAGGAAAGGTGAAGTGATGCAAATTTCGCAGCTTTCCTCAGTTCGAAATGTAATTGAACAATGGCAGTTGTTAACAGGAACAGTGGAGGTCAAGATAAGGTTAATCAGACAAAGCAAAATTTCAGTGAGAGCTGCTCTTAGGATTGCTAGGGAGGCAAATGAGAATACCCGCTTGACTGCACAAGACCTTCAGAAAGTTTTACTATACTCTGAAGTTGTGATACATTGTTCTACTGTTCAGAGACACCTGCACAAATTTGGCCTTCATGAAAGAATCATCAGAAGAAAACCTCTCCTGCACCCTCACCATAAAATTCAGTATTAGAAGCTTGCAAAAGAATATCTAAACAAGCCTGATGCATTCTGGAAACAAGTCCTGTGGATTGAGGAGGTTACAAAAGAACTCTTTGGCTACAATGATTGTCAGGACTCGAACCCAGCAGCTCTTGTGCATCAGGCAGCAGTTCTTGCCTCTGAGCTATTCAGCTTGCTGGACAGTTACTTGCTAACCCAGATACTAATACCTGTGTTGTTCCTGATTGTCTCCATCTCGAGTTCCTGATTGGCTCCACCCTGAGCTCCTGATTGGCTCCATCCTGTGATCTTCTGATTGAAAACCCTACTCAAACCTAGCATTGCACTTCCTTCTTTGCAAGATTATTGAGCTTTTAGTTAAGCTTTCCTTCCACCTGTTGCTTCTTCCAAACTATACTGTTGTTCCCATATACTGACCTCTGGCTTAAGCCTGACTACGTAACTTGCTTATCCTTCAAACTATACTTCTGTTCCTGTGTACTGACCTCTGGCTAAATCCTGACTAGGGGTCTGCCAGTGCTGCCCCTAGTGGTTGCAATACCACTCATCCAACTCAGGTCAGTTCATAACAATGATCAAAAGTATGTGTGGATAAAAAAGGGCACAGAATTTCAGGAAAAAAGCATCTTGCAAACCATTAAGCATGGGGGTGGATCATTCATGTTTTGGTGTTGTGTTGCACCCAAAATCCACAATAGACTTCCTCAAAAGGCGCAAGCTGAAGGATTTGCAATGTCCCTCACAGTCCACTGATCTGAACATCATTGAAAATCTGTGGTTAGACCTTAAAATAGCGGCACATGCAAGGCGACCCAAGATTCACAGAACTGGAAGAATTTTCCAAGGAAGAATGATGATCATCACTCAAACAAGAGTCGAAAGACTCTTGTCCGGCTACAAAAAGCATTTACAAGCTGTGATACTTTCAAAAGGGGGTGTTACTAGGTACTATATATATTTATCATAGAAAGTAGAACATTGGTTCTGCTACACTAGGACCAAACATCATCACCACATCACCATACAGTGAATAAATATTAACTACATATTGATACTGAGCATAACTCACCATATACAGTTAGGGCCAGAAATATTTGGACAGTGACACAAGTTTTGTTATTTTAGCTGTTTACAAAAACATGTTCAGAAATACAATTATATATATAATATGGGCTGAAAGTGCACACTCCCAGCTGCAATATGATAGTTTCCACATCCAAATCGGAGAAAGGGTTTAGGAATCATAGCTCTGTAATGCATAGCGTCCTCTTTTTCAAGGGACCAAAAGTAATTGTACAATGGACTCTAAGGGCTGCAATTAACTCTGAAGGCGTCTCCCTCGTTAACCTGTAATCAATGAAGTAGTTAAAAGGTCAGGGGTGGATTCCAGGTGTGTGGTTTTGCATTTGGAAGCTGTTGCTGTGAGCAGACAACATGCGGTCAAAGGAACTCTCAATTGAGGTGAAGCAGAACATCCTGAGGCTGAAAAAAAAGAAAAAATCCATCAGAGAGATAGCAGACATGCTTGGAGTAGCAAAATCAACAGTTGGGTACATTCTGAGAAAAAAGGAATTGACTGGTGAGCTTGGGAACTCAAAAAGGCCTGGGCGTCCACGGATGACAACAGTGGTGGATGATCGCCGCATACTTAATTTGGTGAAGAAGAACCCGTTCACAACATCAACTGAAGTCCAGAACACTCTCAGTGAAGTAGGTGTATCTGTCTCTAAGACAACAGTAAAGAGAAAACTCCATGACAGTAAATACAAAGGGTTCACATCTAGATGCAAACCATTCATCAATAACAAAAATAGACAGGCCAGAGTTAAATTTGCAGAAAAACACCTTAAGAAGCCAGCTCAGTTCTGGAAAAGTATTCTATGGACAGATGAGACAAAGATCAACCTGTACCAGAATGATGGGAAGAAAAAAGTTTGGAGAAGAAAGGGAACGGCACGTGATCCAAGGCACACCACATCCTCTGTAAAACATGGTGGAGGCAACGTGATGGCATGGGCATGCATGGCTTTCAATGGCACTGGGTCACTTGTGTTTATTGATGACATAAGAGCAGACAAGAGTAGCCGGATGAATTCTGAAGTGTACCGGGATATACTTTCAGCCCAGATTCAGCCAAATGCTGCAAAGTTGATTGGACGGCGCTTCATAGTACAGATGGACAATGACCCCAAGCATACAGCCAAAGCTACCCAGGAGTTCATGAGTGCCAAAAAGTGGAACATTCTGCAATGGCCAAGTCAATCTCCAGATCTAAACCCAATTGAGCATGCATTTCACTTGCTCAAATCCAGACTTAAGACGGAAAGACCCACAAACAAGCAAGACCTGAAGGCTGCGGCTGTAAAGGCCTGGCAAAGCATTAAGAAGGAGGAAACCCAGCGTTTGGTGATGTCCATGGGTTCCAGACTTAAGGCAGTGATTGCCTCCAAAGGATTTGCAACAAAATATTGAAAATAAAAATATTTTGTTTGGGTTATGTTTATTTGTCCAATTACTTTTGACCTCCTAAAATGTGGAGTGTTTGTAAAGAAATGTGTACAATTCCTACATTTTCTATCAGATATTTTTGTTCAACCCTTCAAATTAAACATTACAATCTGCACTTGAATTCTGTTGTAGAGGTTTCATTTCAAATCCAATGTGGTGGCATGCAGAGCCCAACTCGCGAAAATTGTGTCACTGTCCAAATATTTCTGGCCCTAACTGTATTACTATAAATATCACTACAAGGCTTAAGTAATACTGGCCCACCATGACCACATGTATCAGTACATAGTAACTGAATAATTATACCATAGTGTTGGAAATACTTCATTTTGCTGCTATCCGCAGTTTTGTACTTGTTGCAAACCATTTGTCCCAATTTATGTACCTACTGTTTTAAAGGAGTTATCTATTACTTGGTCAATCCCTATATTTTCCCCAAGTAAAATAATAACACCTACAGTATACTCACCTCCAGTGCTAAAACCGTTTCAGTGGTGTTTGCACAGACTCTCCCAGGGCTTTTGTGACATTATGTTACCAATCCCAGTGGCCAATTAGCTCTGGTTTCAATCTCCCCTACTTCCGACGTAATTGACATTTAGAGGAAGTGAGAGTTGTGGCTGCTATTTCACTTCCTCTGGATGTCTGATTTGACTTAAGGAGAGAAGAGTGAAGCCTGCACTGATTGGCCACAGGGATTGCGTGACATAACAATATCATGCTAGCCCCAGGAGAGCCAGTGATGATACTGCTGGAACGGTGAGTGTAAGTGTGCTTATTTTACTGGGGAGAAGCATGGGGAGTGAGAAGGGGTTGTCTAAGTAGTAAATACTGAACTTCAGATACAATACTGCCATAACTATAAAAACTCCAATCATAAATAGTGCTACATAGACAGCTTCCCTTAAAATAATAGTGCCAAATGCCTTGTGACTAGCAAGACAGAGATTAGCAGGATAGGGAGCCAGTGACCACCTGCTCTGCCATGGGACACAGCTGAATCCTCGTCTTTAGAACACAAAACCCTAGTGCTTAATAGAGGTCTGGGACACTGGGCCATAAGTACAATGAATGTTCCATGGATTACCAGTGTTGGCAATGCCATGCAGTAATGTGAACTTCAGTAATGATTGGTGATGTGTTCTAATACTTCCTCCTGAACTGTGAAGCTTTAGCAATGTTTCAGTCTTGTCTCCATCTCCGATAATAAAGTATTAAGAAAGAGAAGACAACTTTCACTTATGACAAAATCTATTCTGCAACCTATCTAATCATATTTAATAAAACGCAGATCCGCACTTCTATTTTATCAAGTGACCTAAAAAAGGATTTTCCCAGACAATGGCGACAGAATACAAGCTGATGACACATTTTATGTACATTTCACAAGGTGATATCTCATAAATGGAAATAAATGTTGAAAAATGCCATACAAGGGTTTTGCAAGTAACTATGACAAACCAAGCAAAAGTTGGTATAAGGTTTCACTTTTTATGACCATGCCCCTACAGTCAGCAATATTTTGAACATGAAAAGAGTGGAGGGGTCATACTCATTTGTAGTTTTGGGGTCCTAATGAAAAATACTATATGTAACAAGGACCCAATCATGATTCATCAACATAATATTAAGGGAACCTCAACCTACTGAACAGCCGCACAGCCAGCTCTACCCTCTCCTAGTGTATCCTCACCCACCCCCTGCAGACTGTGAGCCCTCGCGGGCAGGGTCCTCCCTCCTTATGTACTCGTGTGCCTGTTATCTGCTCATGTTTAATGTATTTGTCTATATTTGCCCCGTATTCACATGTAAAGCGCCATGGAATAAATGGCGCTATAAAAATGTATAATAATAAATAATAAAGGGAACTTTTAGGCCCCCTCTCTGGCTCCATGCTCCAGGTTGGACATTCACACTACCAGTTGTATTCCTGAAGCAGAATTCAGGGTGATCAGTTCACTCTGGCAGCTACATTTTGAAAGCGGTTTCCTCTAATGAGACAACTCCATTGCCAAAATATAGTAATAAGTAATAAAAATACTTTTCTCATTGGTTTATAACATTTGTCAATCAATTTGCTCCAGCTTTATAATGTAATACATGTGTGATTGAGACAAACATTATAACTCCATCCTAAAGCTAGGATCACACCAGCGTATTGTGACCAGAGGTGACAGCGCTACAGTAGATTGACTCGAATTGGCCTCATGCCTTGTTCTTGGGTTTGCTTTACCATCTTGTTATTTGGAAATTATGAGCAACTTCCTTTCCCATCTTTCACATCTCTGGCTCTTGATATGTCTACAAGATATGAAATCTGCTTAATCTTTTTGAAACATGTTTTCTTTGTCTTCCTGTCTTCTAGTTTCTTGCCTTGTGACTGCAGTTTGACATGAATGAAACCAGATGGTATTTACGTAGTGTTAAAATGCATGAGTACATTGAAATCGATGCAAACAACTTGATAACTTTTTCATATGGTTCACAGTCAATCATTTTATTAAATTGTAGATCAGATTTGTCGCCAACATTTCTATGTGCATGCGTTGTTTCCTGAAACGCTAGAGTCTAAGGAAACGCTAGTGGCTTGTGTGAAGATTAAAAGTTTTTTTAAATAGAATTTGTGATATGTAAACAAATAAATATTAAAATATTGTCAAAATTATGTAAAAAAAATTAAACACAAAAAAATTGATTTAAATAGTAGATCATTTTCTGATGAAAGCTTCCCTTTAAGAGGGAATGAATTACCTGAATGACTTACCTGAATGGACAAATACTTTTCCCAATATTAGATTTTTTTCGTAAGTATGTGAGTGGTTCTTCACCAGCATTATGCATTGTGCTGCCTCTGCCATTAAATCCTGCTGAATCCTGTACAAAACTCATTAAAGTAACAAAAAACGCCTTATAAGACAAAAAGCAAACAATAAGTACAGTAGTTTAAAAAAGAAGAAAAGCAGAGGGAAAAAGAGAAAATGCAGCAAGTATTTCAAATCCTATAAAATTTAGGAACTGATACATCAAAGTTTGTACCCCACTTTATTTGTGTAAAACACTTTGAAAAATTGTAATAAATTGTTTGGCTTTTAGCATTTTCACATCAGTACCGGTCAGCTTCTCTAAAATGGATGGGGCTATGGCTGGACGGGGCATGGCAACAGTCATGTTAATCATGTTAAATTTTGTTATTATTTGTCATATGTGAAAAATGGACCTTTGTTTTCTTTTAGTGTGTTGCATCCGTTTTTGGAGAGTGTCTCAGATTTTACAATCCATGTGACATTCATTTCTCCTGTTTGAAAAATAATAGAGTTTTTAAAAAACTTATATCAACTACTGAGTGAAAAATAAATGGCATTGGAAATCTAAGTGTTTTTTTTCATGGAACCATTCACTTGGACAGGTGAGTTTGATTTGTGCATCGGCTCAAAATATTACTAATTCAAAATAATGTGTCCATTAAATAACACATATAACAAAACTGATGTCTGACCAACCCCTAATGTGTCTACATTCTTATAGAGTCGTAAAGAGCAGAAGGGATCTATCTTGCCGGTGCAAATGGCAGAGGAAAGGGTGCTTATATTTTTGTTTTTTGGGCAGTGGATAAACTTTTACTTTGTTATAGACTTAGGTTGGGTTCACATCACATTTCAGCCTGACATTTGTACCTCAGGTGTGGGTTTTGTGTGGACCTTAAAGGGAACCTGTCACCCCCAAAATCGCGGGTGAGGTAAGCCCACCGGCATCAAGGGCTTATCTACAACATTCTGGAATGCTGTAGATAAGCCCCCGATGTATCCTAAAAGATGAGAAAGAGACGTTAGATTATACTCCCCCAGGGGAGTTTCCGCTGTTGGTCCTGGTCCGGCGCCTCCCATCTTCATCAGATGACGTCCTCTTCTGGTCTTCATGCTGTGGCTCTGGTGCAGGCGTACTTTATCTACCCTGTTGAGGGCAGAGCAAAGTACTGCAGTGCACAGGCGCCGGGCCTCTCTGACCTTTCCCGGCGCCTGCGCACTGCAGTACTTTGTTCTGCCCTCAACAGGGCAGACAAAGTACGCCTGTGCTGGAGCCACAGCGTGAAGACCAGAAGAGGACGTCATCTGATGAAGATGGGAGGCGCCGGACCCGGACCAACAGCGGAAACGCCCCTGGGTGAGTATAATCTAACGTCTTTTTCTCATCTTTTAGGATACATCGGGGGCTTATCTGCAGCATTCCAGAATGCTGTAGATAAGCCTCTGATGCCGGTGGGCTTACCTCACCCGCGATTTTGGGGGTGACAGGTTCCCTTTAAAAAAACAAGATTCAGATGTGCACCAAATGGATCCATGGACTTCAGTTGTCAGAGCCAAAACATGCAAGTTTGGACACCATTTGAGCTTTTTTCAGCCATATCTGTTTTTAAAGTCAGAAGCAATAGCGTAATTTATTGAGTTTTTCATTGTTCAGACGGAACCCATAATAGAGTCACGAACATGTATCCTGTTGTGAATTCTGTGGCTGAGTTCACTTCTGTGGTCACAAGTGGTATTGCAGTCTCTGGGCTTCCTCCCTCAGGTGTTTTGGTGAGCTCGTTGGCTGCCTTGCTATTTAGCTCCACCTGAGTCTGTCTTCCTTGCTCCTTGTCAATGTTCCAGTGTTGGATCTGAGCTACTGCATCTTTCCTTGGGCCTGCTGCTCTGCTAGATAAGTGCTTCTAGTTTGTTTTCTGTTTTTTCTGTCCAGCTTGCTATTAACTTTTGCTGGAACTCTGAGAAGCAAAGGGGTGCACCGCCGTGCAGTTAGTTCGGCACGGTGGGTCTTTTTGCCCCTTTGCGTGGTTTTCGTTTTAGGGTTTTTTGTAGACTGCATAGTTCTCTTTGCTATCCTCGCTCTGTCTAGAATATCGGGCCTCACTTTGCTGAATCTATTTCATTCCTACGTTTGTCTTTTCATCTTGCTAACAGTCATTATATGTGGGGCTGCCTATTCCTTTGGGGTATTTCTCTGAGGTAAGTCAGGCTTGTATTTCTATCTTCAGGCTAGTCAGCTCCTCAGGCAGTGCCGAGTTGCATAGGTAGTGATAGGCGCAATCCACTGCTGCTTATAGTTGTGTGAGGATAGATCAGGTACTGCAGTCTACAGAGATTCCACGTCTCAGAGCTCGTCCTATTGTTTTTGGTTATTGCCAGATCTCTGTATGTGCGCTGATTACTGCACGCTGTGTTGCCTGATTGCCAGCCATAACAGTATCCAAAATGTAATGTGAACCCTGCCATCGGTGAAAGGGCTTTAAAAGTTGTGGATTTCCAAAATTTAAGCTTAAGCAGGGTTTATGGAACTCTTAAAAAGAGAGAGTCCAGACTGTGCTGGTCCCACACTCTTTAATTTAGATGGCGAGAACCAAAACTGTCTGGAAGAAATGAGACTTTGTCCATAAACGGTGGGTTTAGAAATGGTGGAAATGAAAAGAAAAATGAAAGCTAAGTTGGCACTAAAATTCAGGAGCCAGGTTTGCTAGGCAGATCCTGTTCTTCTGTGTCTGGCACTGGTGTACCACCATCTTATTAAATGCAGTCCAGTGTTACAAAGATGTTACACGTAGCAATATCTCCACTCCTGGATGAACACTTCTGTTTTTCACATAAAGGAGATAAAGTTCTGCACTTCATTTTCACAGTCATTCTCTGAAAATAGTATTTCTTGCCTGGTTTGTTTCAGTCATGACCCAACCCAGTTTCCAGAAGCTAAGCATGAATGCACATAGAGAAAAAGAATCTCCTCATAAATAACAGTTAGACACCGATTGCTAAACCCCCAGGAGAGGATTTCTGTAAACATATCCTATTGCGGCTCCACCCTGCTTACCACAGAGTCACAAACACAAGATTCACTATGTTCTGCTCAGCCTTTACTCAGAAATGACTTTTGTAGGTGTGCATGGATTCCAGGCAGAAAACAGAGCTCTTCACTCTAGAAATAACTCATGGCACTTGTCCCAGTTTTCATGACATCATTTTTTCAACTGTCCGAGTTCCATTAAAATAGAAAATATTACTTTGTGCTGACCCAATAATAGGTCACAAAATCTACAGGTGTCTAGAGCTATACTCCGGCAAGTATAATATAATAAAGTTTTATAGCTGCCTAATAAACTTGAGCAAAAATATTTTCAGGACCCTAGTCTAATGGCTATGTCAGTAGTCTGAAGCCACTTGACCAATGCCCTGAGGACCTCCTCTCTAACACATATGGATCTTCCAATTTGTGAGAACAATGTTTTTGATTAATGGTTCCTTACCTATGATAACTGCCACCATATTATTTTGAATGTGGCAAATCTATGATCCAGGCTGTATAGTTGAGCAAAATGTTTTCCAGGACCCTGGTCCAACATCAAAGTCGGTTGTCCTTGGCCTCCAGACCAGACCACTGCGAACCTCCTCCAACCTTTGGCATCCCTGGCGCCTCTTTGAATAATAGGTCATTTGCGACATTAGAATTGCATGACATCAGACCAAGTCTACAAATCAAAAGATGCCCTGGGGTACTAGCAGGTAAGAGGAGGTTCACAGGGCTTTGGTTTGGTGGTCACAGTATACGAACATTGCTGCTGAACCAGGGTCCACGGGAATCTTTTTTATTCAACTCAACAGGCTGATAGTATTTGGATGGCAGATTTGTCATATTTTTTTTAAGTAACATGGTGGCAATTATCAAAGGTAGTCAAAAATATTGGCTCCGATTCATCAAGACACTGCAAATAGAAATGTAAATGAAGCGTTTTGGGCTGATGCACCTCAATAGAGGGAGTTATTATCAACTTTGACTTACCCCTGAGTGATTTATCACAGCTTCCCACAGGTAGTCAGTTACTAATAATATATCTAATAATATGATCTAAATTGACTACACGGACAAAGTTGTATCTGATGGAAGCCTCAAAAAGTACACTACCCATTATCCCAACATGTGACTCCGGAAGAAGCAAGGCAAAACAGCGTCAGGGTGGTTGGACACCGTGCCTGCAATCTCATAGACGGAGCATTTAATTTACAGGTAATGTTACCGCTTTACATTTATCTATGATTATGCCGCTGTGAGGTGTTGTGGAACCTGGGGATCTCACTAGGTTAAGCCCTATTCAACTACAGCCAAGCATTTGCACTTTATAGCTCTATACCTTGGCTACTTCTCCCTGTGGACCCTCTCATGATATTATTGGTTCTCCAGGCATTTTCTTTGTCCTTTTTAGGGCTTTCCCTGTCAATTTATATATGTTGCTTGAATCTGTTTGTCATTATTATACCCCACAGTGTGTTTGGGATGCAGTTACTGATGACTCAGTGTCCAGTCTTATGCAGGGGTGTGCTGAGCTGTCGGTGTATTGATTGACAGCTCGGCTGTCCAATCTGAGACTGGGAGATGCTGGCTGTCTCCAGATGTTCAATGTCCCAGGTCAGCTTACCTATGCCAGACGTACATTCAGCTAAGTGAAGGTTGTATCTCTGTGCCTTGTTGTGAGGAAAAATGAATAATATAAGTAGTAGTTTCTCTGCCTGTTAGCACCATAGCTGAGGGAGTTTTGCACCTCTAACCATGGTGCAAAAAAAAACACATGGTAGCTGTAACCCCACCCCCCCACCCCCTTCTCTCTCTGGCTCTCTTTGTTTCAAGGTGTGAATGGAGCTTTCTTCCAATGCTCTACCCCTCCCCCAAGCCAGGAAGGTCTATCACACTGTGGCAGCCCAAAGCACCCTCCGGTTGTAACTGGTCTGATAACACACGCAGCTCTTTGTTCTGTTATAGCAAGATATTGGGCCAACAATTTAGGATAGGAAGATAAAAAGTACCTATTGCTAACCTCCTTCGGCAGATCTATCGGCCCCTATAAGCACTAGCTTCTAATTCCACCAGGTAAATAAGTACAGATTTCTCTGGAATGGAGTGTCCCTACTAGCCCGAATCTAGTATCTATAGAGAGCAAATCTTAATGCAAGATGAATGCTGGGTGAGTTATGATGCTGGCATGTTCTGTCGCGGAGATACGAGCATTATAAAACTTTGTGTTAAATTTGGTATGTTTGAGGAAAGGGGAGGGCGATTGTAACTCAACCCCTTTTGTGAGGTCACGAGCCCGAAGAATATAAGCCCCACACTTAACCCAGCCTGGAGTCTGAGTCTGAACCTTACCAGAGGAGCCCTCACTGCCAGACCTCATGCATTGGGACTTTTGGGAGCTCTGCCCACCAGCATGGTTTTTTTGCCTGATATGGACTGAGAACATGTCAGTTGTACCTTTTTCTTATTTAATCCCTGTTTATTTTATAATTATCTTGTACATATTTCAATTGTCTCATATTGTAACATCTTTTTATAATACTGCCTTAATTTCGGAGTAAAATATATAAAATTACTAGTTTTCGTTCTTCCTGCTCTAAAACGTACCCTAAGTCTCCTGAAGGGAATTACGCTACTGTTTTTGGGTTAGCTTCGGACCCGTTTAATCAAAGCTGGTGGCAGCATACGTTTTGTACTGGGTAGTTGGGTGTCGTTGTAGCGACTGCGGCGTTGATAATTATTGTTCCTGCCTGAGTGGGAGTAGTTTATTGCGTCGCTGCAGCGTGCCCGATAGCCAGTACATATCAGGCAGCCTTTCTGGTGACTAATTACCCCAGGTGCAGTACCTCATCTGACCTGAGAGTAAGGGGGGGCGCCAGAGAGCTGAAAGTCTTAAGTGGAACTGTAAGCGGGATATACATAAATCCCTGCAGTTCGTGGTATATTGAAGAGCAGTGGGATCCCTAAAATAAGCCCCTGCTGTAAACTAAGAGGTCAATAGCCTTGTGTGTGTTTTTTCATCACATTGTGGAGTGGAGGGATAACTAAGATAGCCCCCCTGCACATGTGATAGCCGTCTGTTGGCCAAAAGTCACCCCGACCCGTGACATAGGGGTGACGGTCATGGTGTGAATCGTGACAAATTGGTGGCAAGGCGGTGGGATATATTAGAGCATTAGTGATTTGGTTTGAGCAATCATTCCTCTCACTAAAAACTTGCAAAGTTCTTGCGAGGACTCTGCGCAAATAAGTTTGGAGAACGAACTCAGTGTTTCTTAGTCCTGAGACAATTGTGTGTGCTGGTAATTATCCCCTACCCTTCTCTTTGTTTTTCTGTCCTATCTTTTATTTGGCAACCATGGTTGGGCTGGGAGAAACCTTTTATGAGCAGCAGACCAGAGACACCCTTATTGCCTTATGCAAGTCACAGCACATGGACTTTGCAGGCAAAAACAAAGCCCAACTGGTCGCAGACCTGGTGCAATGGGAAGCTGCTCTAGACAACTCTCAGAGCCCAGTGGCTGCAGAATCCAGCACAAGCGAACATGGTGCTGCAGCAGAGGTCCAACCATTGAATACGGGCCCGACTAGCAACCAGGGCGAATTGGACCCCCACCTGCAGGCGGCCTTGAAAGAATTCCCCACTGACGACCATGAGGGACGTCGGCAGCTGATTCAGCAATACCATGAGCGAGCCGAGCGAGAGGCCCAGGCCCAGCGAGCCGAGCGGCAAGCGGAGCGGGAGTACCAGCTGCAGTTAGCCCAACTGCAAATGCAGGGGTTGTCCCAGTCCAGCCGTGAGCCCAGCAGCGCTCAGACACCGAAGCCCCGGCCCAAGCACTTTCCTGTGATGGAAAAGGATGGAGACTTGGACACATTTCTGCGGGCCTTTGAGAAAGCCTGCAGGCAGTACCGGCTGCCTACAGACCAATGGGCACGATACCTGACACCAGGGCTGAAAGGCAAAGCTCTGGAGGTGTTTGCTGTCCTCCCTCAAGAACAAGATGGAGACTATGAGGCCATCAAGCAGGCTCTGATAGCCAAGTACCAGCTTACACCCGAGGTGTAGCGTAGAAAGTTCCAGACCCTCCAACGTGGCCCACACGACAGTTACAGTGATGTGGTGCATGGACTGGGGACCCACTTTGACCAGTGGACCCAAGGACTGTCAGTGACCACCTTTGCACAGCTGCGAGACCTGATGATCAAAGACCAGTTCTTACATCTTTGCCCAGCTGAGGTGCGACAGTTCGTGATGGACAGAGAACCCAAAGACGTGACAAAAGCAGCGCAGATTGCCGATGCCTATGAGGCCAACCGTAGATTGGAAGTGCGGAAGCCAGTCACCACCAGCTGGAGAGGGGGTAAGCCTGCAACCAACGCCAGTACCCCTGCCGGCCAACACACCAGAGGTCCTGGCCCCGTGGCCAACACCAGACCTACCACCGACCCTCGCCTGTGTTTCCACTGCAGGCGGCCTGGTCATATCAGTACCCACTGTCCATACAAGCAGAAGAACCTCCCAGCCAAGGCCGCAGGGCCTAATGCAGCAGTTCTTTTGGTGGGTGGTGTGGTTGGGAGGGTGTGTGACAACGTACAGCACGTCACGGTGGGAGGCCATGTTGCAACAGGCCTCAAGGACACCGGGGCTGAACGAACCCTCATCCGACCCGAACTGGCGGCCCCTGAAGAAATCATTCCGGGGAAAACCCTAACTGTCACGGGGATTGGGGGCATCAGCTGTCCCTTAGCGATGGCCCGGGTTTATATTGATTGGGGTGCCGGGAGTGGGGTGAAGGAAGTGGGGCTGTCTGATAATTTGCCCACGGATGTTTTGTTGGGGACTGATTTGGGGAGGATGGTTGCATACTACGTCCCTGACACCCCTCCCCAATCTGTTAATGAGGGTAACGTTAACCCTGATGCTGATGATGATGATGATGATAATGATGGGAAATCGCATGTGTTACCTGACCATGCTTTATCTTGTAATGATGCATCTAATAACTATTTTTTCCCTAGGATTGATGGTGAAAATGTTGTACCTGTGCCAACTGAACCTGATAATGATTTTTCTGTGAAGGTTAATGTGTCCATAGGTACAGGCGTGCCCAGCCACGTCGCTCTGCGGAGTGAGACGGCTGAGGAACCCCTAACAGGGGCAAGTGTCGGTGCTACAGGAAATGGGGAGATGCATGGGAACCGTGAGAAAGGTGATGCCATGAAAGTGACCAGTGCCACCGAGGAAGGTAACTGGCCCACAAGTAGCACTGCCCCTGGAGTGTTGGGGGTGGATAGGGAGGTAGAGCCCATAGCAGCGCCGGCTGATGGGTCTGTAGAAACCCCCGGGGAGACAGCCTACGTAGCTGCTGTCACCCACAGTCAGAGTGCCTGGAACGCAGATAACTGTCGGCCTTCCGGACCCTCATCAGTCATCCTTGTGACTGAACCAGAGGTGGACCCAGAGCCGGTCCAAGAAGGTTCCCGTGGGGAAGGGACCCTGACATCGCTTCTGGCTTCCCCTAGCCAGGAGCTTCAGGCCGCTCTGCGCACAGATGCGAGCCTAGAGAGTTTGAGACAACTCGCTGAGACGCCCACCTCCGTGACTGATAAGGAGAGGGTGTTCTGGGAACGAGGAAGGTTATACCAGGAGACAGTACCCGGAGAATTGCAAAAGGAGTGGTTGAGGGAAAGACAGCTGGTCGTCCTGCAGCAATTCCGGGGTGAGTTGTTACGGATTGCCCATGAGATCCCGCTAGCTGGACACTTGGGGATCAGCAAAACTAAGGCCCGGCTGTCTCAACTAGGGTTGAGCGACCTTGACCTTTTTAGAGTCGAGCCGTGTTTCGCGAAACCCGACTATCTTAGAAGTCGAGTCGAGTGGAATCGGCCGATTATCGCGAAAAGTCGGGTATCGACCGAAACACGAAACCCAATGCAAGTCAATGGGGGAGCATAGTCGGCAGTGAGTGGAGGCCAGGAAAACATGTACAGTGCCCATTTTAATGGCAAAAACATCCATTCTTGTTACAGAAGCTTGTCAATCGTAATTTAGCTTATAATAATTGGAAGGCATTTGAAATTGGGGGTCATTTGGCTAAAGTTGTGGGGGGTAGGGCTGGTTCAAGTAATTAGTGGGCCCAGTAAATCTGGACCACGTCACGGCAGAGGAGCAGGGAGAGGTAAGTATTTCAACTTTGCAAGTGCTGTGATCCTGAGCAAGCAGGGGGGGCCCACTCGTTGGCATTGGCACTGACACAGGTGTTGTGAATTCTGTGGCAGAGCTCCCTCCTGTGGTCACAAGAGGAACTTCGGCTGATTCTCTCTGTGAGCTTCCGTTGGTGGAGGAAAGTGGTACTGCGGCTTCTGAGTTTCCTTCCTCAGGTGATGTGGTGAAGTCGTTAGGTGCTGCTCTATTTAACTCCACCTAGTGCTTTGATCCTGGCCTCCAGTCAATGTTCTAGTATTGGACCTGTTTCCTCCTGGATCGTTCCTGTGGCCTGCTGCTCTGCATAGCTAAGTTCCGCTTTGCTATTTTGTTTGCTGTTTTTTTTCTGTCCAGCTTGTCAATTTGTTTTTTCCTGCTTGCTGGAAGCTCTGGGACGCAGAGGGTGTACCTCCGTGCCGTTAGTTCGGTACGGAGGGTCTTTTTGCCCCCTTTGCGTGGTTTTTGTAGGGTTTTGTGTTGACCGCAAAGTTACCTTTCCTATCCTCGCTCTGTTCAGAAAGTCGGGCCTCACTTTGCTAAATCTATTTCATCTCTACGTTTGTCTTTTCATCTTAACTCACAGTCATTATATGTGGGGGCTGCCTTTTCCTTTGGGGTATTTCTCTGAGGCAAGGTAGGCTTATTTTCTATCTTCAGGCTAGCTAGTTTCTCAGGCTGTGCCGAGTTGCATAGGGAGCGTTAGGCGCAATCCACGGCTGCCTCTAGTGTGGTTGGAGAGGATTAGGGATTGCGGTCAGCAGAGTTCCCACGTCTCAGAGCTCGTTCTATGTTTTTGGGTTATTGTCAGGTTACTGTGTGTGCTCTGACCTCTATGTCCATTGTGGTACTGAATTACCTTATCATAACAGTATTGGAGGCTCAAAGTACTAATGATTCTCAATAGAGGGAAAAAAGAAGTTCTGAGACCATTTCTTTTTCTCTGCAATGTGTTTTGCCTTTTTTTTCCCCTAGACATTTGGGTGGTTCAGGACACAGGTGTAGCGATGGACATTAAAGGTCTGTCTTCATGTGTGGATCAGCTCACGGCAAGAGTACAAAATATTCAAGACTTTGTGGTTCAGAATTCTATGTTAGAACCGAGAATTCCTATTCCTGATTTGTTTTTTGGAGATAGAACTAAGTTTCTGAGTTTCAAAAATAACTGTAAACTATTTCTGGCTTTGAAACCTTGCTCCTCTGGTGACCCAGTTCAACAAGTTAGGATCATTATTTCTTTTTTACGTGGCGACCCTCAGGACTGGGCATTTTCTCTTGCGTCAGGAGATCCTGCATTAAGTAATATCGATGCGTTTTTCCTGGCGCTCGGATTGCTGTACGATGAACCTAATTCAGTGGATCAGGCAGAGAAAAATTTGCTGGCTCTGTGTCAGGGTCAGGATGAGATAGAGGTATATTGTCAGAAATTTAGAAAGTGGTCCGTACTCACTCAATGGAATGAAGGTGCGCTCGCAGCTATTTTCAGAAAAGGTCTCTCTGAAGCCCTTAAGGATGTCTTGGTGGGATTTCCTATGCCTGCTGGTCTGAATGAGTCTATGTCTTTGGCCATTCAGATCGGTCGACGCTTGCGTGAGCGTAAATCTGTGCACCATTTGGCGGTATTACCTGAGCTTAAACCTGAGCCTATGCAGTGCGATAGGACTTTGACCAGAGTTGAACGGCAAGAACACAGACGTCTGAATGGGCTGTGTTTCTACTGTGGTGATTCCACTCATGCTATCTCTGATTGTCCTAAGCGCACTAAGCGGTTCGCTAGGTCTGCCACCATTGGTACGGTACAGTCAAAATTTCTTCTGTCCGTTACCTTGATCTGCTCTTTGTCATCGTATTCTGTCATGGCATTTGTGGATTCAGGCGCTGCCCTGAATTTGATGGACTTGGAGTATGCTAGGCGTTGTGGGTTTTTCTTGGAGCCCTTGCAGTGTCCTATTCCATTGAGAGGCAATCGAGAGTTGCTGGCCATGAAGTGGGCATTCGAGGAGTGGCGTCATTGGCTTGAGGGAGCTAAGCATCGCGTGGTGGTCTTGACTGATCATAAGAACTTGACTTATCTCGAGTCTGCCAAGCGGTTGTATCCTACACAGGCTCGTTGGTCGCTGTTTTTCGCCCGTTTTGACTTTGTGATTTCGTACCTTCCGGGCTCTAAAAATGTGAAGGCGGATGCTCTGTCTAGGAGTTTTGTGCCCGACTCTCCGGGTTTATCTGAGCCGGCGGGTATCCTCAAAGAGGGAGTAATTGTGTCTGCCATCTCCCCTGATTTGCGGCGGGTGCTGCAGAAATTTCAGGCAAATAAACCTGATCATTGCCCAGCGGAGAGACTGTTTGTCCCTGATAGGTGGACGAATAAAGTTATCTCTGAGGTTCATTGTTCGGTGTTGGCTGGTCATCCTGGAATCTTTGGTACCAGAGAGTTAGTGGCTAGATCCTTTTGGTGGCCATCTCTGTCGCGGGATGTGCGTACTTTTGTGCAGTCCTGTGGGATTTGTGCTCTGGCTAAGCCCTGCTGTTCTCGTGCCAGTGGGTTGCTTTTGCCCTTGCCGGTCCCGAAGAGGCCTTGGACACATATCTCTATGGATTTTATTTCAGATCTTCCCGTCTCTCAAAAGATGTCCGTCATTTGGGTGGTCTGTGATCACTTCTCTAAGATGGTCCATTTGGTACCCTTGTCTAAATTACCTTCCTCCTCTGATTTGGTGCCATTGTTCTTCCAGCATGTGGTTCGTTTACATGGCATTCCAGAGAATATCGTTTCTGACAGAGGTTCCCAGTTTGTTTCGAGGTTTTGGCGAGCCTTTTGTGGTAGGATGGGCATTGACTTGTCTTTTTCCTCGGCTTTCCATCCTCAGACTAATGGCCAGACTGAACGAACCAATCAGACCTTGGAAACATATCTGAGATGCTTTGTTTCTGCTGATCAGGATGACTGGGTGTCCTTTTTGCCTTTGGCTGAGTTCGCCCTTAATAATCGGGCCAGCTCGGCTACCTTGGTTTCGCCGTTTTTCTGCAACTCTGGGTTCCATCCTCGTTTCTCTTCAGGGCAGGTTGAGTCTTCGGACTGTCCTGGTGTGGATACTGTGGTGGACAGGTTGCAGCAGATTTGGACTCATGTAGTGGACAATTTGACCTTGTCCCAGGAGAAGGCTCAACGTTTCGCTAATCGCAGACGCTGTGTGGGTCCCCGACTTCGTGTTGGGGATTTGGTTTGGTTATCTTCTCGTCATATTCCTATGAAGGTTTCCTCTCCTAAATTTAAACCTCGTTTCATTGGTCCGTATAGGATTTCTGAGGTTCTTAATCCTGTGTCTTTTCGTCTGACCCTTCCAGATTCTTTTTCCATACGTAACGTATTCCATAGGTCATTGTTGCGGAGATACGTGGCACCTATGGTTCCATCTGTTGATCCTCCTCCCCCGGTTTTGGTGGAGGGGGAGTTGGAGTATATTGTGGAGAAGATTTTGGATTCTCGTGTTTCAAGACGGAAACTCCAGTATCTGGTTAAGTGGAAGGGTTATGCTCAGGAAGATCATTCCTGGGTCTTTGCCTCTGATGTCCATGCTCCAGATCTTGTTCGTGCCTTTCATATGGCTCATCCTGGTCGTCCTGGGGGCTCTGGTGAGGGTTCGGTGACCCCTCCTCAAGGGGGGGGTACTGTTGTGAATTCTGTGGCAGAGCTCCCTCCTGTGGTCACAAGTGGTACTTCGGCTGATTCTCTCTGTGAGCTTCCGTTGGTGGAGGAAATGGGTACTGCGGCTTCTGAGTTTCCTTCCTCAGGTGATGTGGTGAAGTCGTTAGGTGCTGCTCTATTTAACTCCACCTAGTGCTTTGATCCTGGCCTCCAGTCAATGTTCTAGTATTGGACCTGTTTCCTCCTGGATCGTTCCTGTGGCCTGCTGCTCTGCATAGCTAAGTTCCGCTTTGCTATTTTGTTTGCTGTTTTTTTTCTGTCCAGCTTGTCAATTGGTTTTTTCCTGCCTGCTGGAAGCTCTGGGACGCAGAGGGTGTACCTCCGTGCCGTTAGTTCGGTACGGAGGGTCTTTTTGCCCCCTTTGCGTGGTTTTTGTAGGGTTTTGTGTTGACCGCAAAGTTACCTTTCCTATCCTCGCTCTGTTCAGAAAGTCGGGCCTCACTTTGCTAAATCTATTTCATCTCTACGTTTGTCTTTTCATCTTAACTCACAGTCATTATATGTGGGGGCTGCCTTTTCCTTTGGGGTATTTCTCTGAGGCAAGGTAGGCTTATTTTCTATCTTCAGGCTAGCTAGTTTCTCAGGCTGTGCCGAGTTGCATAGGGAGCGTTAGGCGCAATCCACGGCTGCCTCTAGTGTGGTTGGAGAGGATTAGGGATTGCGGTCAGCAGAGTTCCCACTTCTCAGAGCTCGTTCTATGTTTTTGGGTTATTGTCAGGTTACTGTGTGTGCTCTGACCTCTATGTCCATTGTGGTACTGAATTACCTTATCATAACACACAGGGCCCCTCAAAGTATAGCGGTGTGTTTGCACGGCGGGGGCGCCTCCCACCGGCAGCAACACTTTTGCGTACTATGAGAGGCCCTGTGCCAGAGACGTCGCCAACTAGTATTCCTCCCCTCACCTGATGAAGGAACCTGCACTTTCATCTGCACTTTCCTCTTTGTCCCCGTGTAAGGTGGTATGGTATGCGGGAAGGGGGACCTGACTTTCAGCAGGGTCACAATCTTGCAGTGTAGCGTGCACGGGAAATGTTGCGTTATGGGTCAATGTACCAGCAGACTCATCTATCACTGGCTGGGCAATGGGCAGGATGAGGAGGAAACACAGATATAGGCCCAAAGAATAAAGTGGGCTAAATGCAGTTCAAAATTGGTAACACAGGAGTAACCAGGGGGCATTGCAGTGGAGGACAACTGGAATGAGAGGCTGACACAGAGAGTAGGCCCAAATCAGTAAGTAGTCGAAATGCAGTTCAAAATTGGCAACAGTAGTAAACAGGCGGCACAGCTTTGTTCAGTGGAGGAGAACAGCAAGGAGTGGCAGACACCGATAGTAGGCCCCAACCCAACTAGTAGGCCAAATGCAGTCTAACATTAACAACTACTTAACGAGAGCCTGAAAATGGAATTTCAGGACAGGAAACCAGGAGAACAGCAAGGAGCGGCAGACACTGTTAGTAGGCCCCAAACCAACTAGTACGCCAAATGCAGTTGTTCCATTTAACCACTATTTAACAAGAGCCTGAAGATAGAAGCTCAGGAAAGGCAACCTGGAGAACACCTTGGAGTGGAAGATACCGTCTCTACACCCCATACCCAATTTGTAGGCCTAATGCAGTGTAGTTTCCAACAACTACTAAACGAGAGTCGGAAGACCGAAGCAATGGCGAGGAAACCTGGGGAACACCTTGGAGTGGAACACACCGTCTCTACACCCCATACCCAATTTGTAGGCCTAATGCAGTGTAGTTTTCACCAACTACTAAACGAGAGTAGGAAGATCGAAGCAATGTGGACGAAACCTGGGGAACACCTTGGAGTGTAACACACCGTCTCTCTACACCCCATACCAAATTTGTAGGCCTAATGCAGTGTAGTTTGCAACAACTACTAAACGAGAGTAGGAAGATCGAAGCAATGTGGACGAAACCTGGGGCACACCTTGGGGCGGCAGACACCGTTAGTAGGCCCTACCAAAGTTGTAGCCCCAATGCAGTTTTAAAATTCCTAGAGGCTAAAAACAAGACTATTGACACTCAGCTTTTTTCAAAGGAACACAGCTGTATTGAGTGGCGCAGACAGACACAGGTAGCAGGCCTTAAACCAAAAATGTGGCTCACTGCAGTTTAAAAAAGGTTACAGGGGTACACAGGCAGCATTGCTCTGGGCAGTGGAGGACAATTTCAATAGTGGACCGCAGACAGACTTTGTACGCCTACTATTAAAAAAAGGATGCTCTATGCAATTAAAAATAGGTTCCAGGGATACACGGGCAGCAGTGGTCTGGTCAGTGTAGGAGTAGTAGAAAGAACGGGCCGCAGACAGGCTTCGAAGGCCTAACATAATAAAATATTGGGCTGTAGGCACTTTTAAATAGGTTCCAGGGGTACACGGGCAGCAGTGGTCTGGTCAGTGTAGGAGTAGTAGAAAGAACGGGCCGCAGACAGGCATCGAAGGCCTAACATAATAAAGTTGGGCTGTAGGCACTTTTAAATAGGTTCCAGGGGTACACGGGCAGCAGTGGTCTGGTCAGTGGAGGAGTAGTAGAAAGAACGGGCCGCAGACAGGCTTCGAAGGCCTAACATAATAAAATATTGGGCTGTAGGCACTTTTAAATAGGTTCCAGGGGTACACGGGCAGCAGTGGTCTGGTCAGTGTAGGAGTAGTAGAAAGAACGGGCCGCAGACAGGCTTCGAAGGCCTAACATAATAAAATTGGGCTGTAGGCACTTTTAAATAGGTTCCAGGGGTACACCGGCAGCAGTGGTCTGGTCAGTGGAGGAGTAGTAGAAAGAACGGGCCGCAGACAGGCTTCGAAGGCCTAACATAATAAAATATTGGGCTGTAGGCACTTTTAAATAGGTTCCAGGAGTACACGGGCAGCAGTGGTCTGGTCAGTGTAGGAGTAGTAGAAAGAACGGGCCGCAGACAGGTTTCGAAGGCCTAACATAATAAAATTGGGCTGTAGGCACTTTTAAATAGGTTCCAGGGGTACACGGGCAGCAGTGGTCTGGTCAGTGGAGGAGTAGTAGAAAGAACGGGCCGCAGACAGGCTTCGAAGGCCTAACATAATAAAATATTGGGCTGTAGGCACTTTTAAATAGGTTCCAGGGGTACACGGGCAGCAGTGGTCTGGTCAGTGTAGGAGTAGTAGAAAGAACGGGCCGCAGACAGGCTTCAAAGGCCTAACATAATAAAATATTGGGCTGTAGGCACTTTTAAATAGGTTCCAGGGGTACACGGGCAGCAGTGGTCTGGTCAGTGTAGGAGTAGTAGAAAGAACGGGCCGCAGACAGGCATCGAAGGCCTAACATAATAAAATTGGGCTGTAGGCACTTTTAAATAGGTTCCAGGGGTACACGGGCAGCAGTGGTCTGGTCAGTGGAGGAGTAGTAGAAAGAACGGGCCGCAGACAGGCTTCGAAGGCCTAACATAATAAAATATTGGGCTGTAGGCACTTTTAAATAGGTTCCAGGGGTACACGGGCAGCAGTGGTCTGGTCAGTGTAGGAGTAGAAGAAAGAACGGGCCGCAGACAGGCTTCGAAGGCCTAGCATAATAAAATTGGGCTGTAGGCACTTTTAAATAGGTTCCAGGGGTACACGGGCAGCAGTGGTCTGGTCAGTGTAGGAGTAGTAGAAAGAACGGGCCGCAGACAGGCTTCGAAGGCCTAACATAATAAAATTGGGCTGTAGGCACTTTTAAATAGGTTCCAGGGGTACACCGGCAGCAGTGGTCTGGTCAGTGGAGGAGTAGTAGAAAGAACGGGCCGCAGACAGGCTTCGAAGGCCTAACATAATAAAAAATTGGGCTGTAGGCACTTTTAAATAGGTTCCAGGAGTACACGGGCAGCAGTGGTCTGGTCAGTGTAGGAGTAGTAGAAAGAACGGGCCGCAGACAGGTTTCGAAGGCCTAACATAATAAAATTGGGCTGTAGGCACTTTTAAATAGGTTCCAGGGGTACACGGGCAGCAGTGGTCTGGTCAGTGGAGGAGTAGTAGAAAGAACGGGCCGCAGACAGGTTTTGAAGGCCTAACATAATAAAATATTGGGCTGTAGGCACTTTTAAATAGGTTCCAGGGGTACACGGGCAGCAGTGGTCTGGTCAGTGTAGGAGTAGCAGAAAGAACGGGCCGCAGACAGGCTTCGAAGGCCTAACATAATAAAATTGGGCTGTAGGCACTTTTAAATAGGTTCCAGGGGTACACGGGCAGCAGTGGTCTGGTCAGTGGAGGAGTAGTAGAAAGAACGGGCCGCAGACAGGCTTCGAAGGCCTAACATAATAAAATATTGGGCTGTAGGCACTTTTAAATAGGTTCCAGGGGTACACGGGCAGCAGTGGTCTGGTCAGTGTAGGAGTAGTAGAAAGAACGGGCCGCAGACAGGCTTCGAAGGCCTAACATAATAAAATATTGGGCTGTAGGCACTTTTAAATAGGTTCCAGGGGTACACGGGCAGCAGTGGTCTGGTCAGTGTAGGAGTAGTAGAAAGAACGGGCCGCAGACAGGCTTCGAAGGCCTAACATAATAAAATTGGGCTGGCTGTAGGCACTTTACAAATGGTTCCAGGGGTACACGGGCAGCAGTGGTCTGGTCAGCGGAGGCCGATTGTAATGAGTGTCTGCCAGTTAGTAGTCCAAAACAATACATAAATGTGAATGTCTCGCATTAAAACAAAACGAAAACACTAAATGGTGCAATCATTAGGTACAGGGGTGGGATCCTCTGCGTAGTTTCAGACCTACTAATTTGGCGCAAAGTATTTACTTGGGTAAAGAGAGGACACTGCCCCTGACTATGTTAAGTACCATCATACATGTCAACACAATGGTATTGTCAGTGGCAGGAATGGAAGGATGTCAGCGCATAGACTAAACATTGGTGGAAGTGTGAGAGATAATTGTGGAAGTGGTAGAGCAATGTTTGACCTGGGGGTGGGTGAACTCTCTTGTGGCCGGCGGTACAGGCCCAGGGCCCCTCATGTTACAACAGTGTGTCTGACGTTGGGTGCGCACCACCACCGCCAGAGACACTTTATTGTACTATGAGGGACCCTGTGGCAGTGCTGTCGACCAAAAGCGGGCACACCCACCTCTTCAGACAAACAGCACTCTCACGGGTGCTTGCGCCAAGTCGCGATACCACGCCCCCGTGTGGGGAGTTTGGCCATTTAGGGAGGTCAATTCACCAAAAAAACAGCCTTCACACAGAAGCCATAAAGTAAAAAACTATATATAATCTTTATTAAGTTCAATACATATAAAATCAGAATTAGGCGGGTAACATACCCAGAGCACAGAACAGACGGTGGGCAACCCAGAGCGGAAAAGTATCGTAAATCACATCCCAAATGTAAACAATATGACGTAACAAAGTGCCAATGTGCAGTTGATCACATACATACATACATACACATAATACAAGTATATAAAGGCAAGTAGTAACCTATATATTTACCAGATGGAGCGCTCCTGGGGACCCACCACACCCGACGCGCGTTTCGCACCGAAACGCGCGTCGGGTGTGGTGGGTCCCCAGGAGCGCTCCATCTGGTAAATATATAGGTTACTACTTGCCTTTATATACTTGTATTATGTGTATGTATGTATGTATGTGATCAAATGCACATTGGCACTTTGTTGCGTCATATTGTTTACATTTGGGATGTGATTTACGATACTTTTCCGCTCTGGGTTGCCCACCGTCTGTTCTGTGCTCTGGGTATGTTACCCGCCTAATTCTGATTTTATATGTATTGAACTTAATAAAGATTATATATAGTTTTTTACTTTATGGCTTCTGTGTGAAGGCTGTTTTTTTGGTGAATTTATACGTTTCCTTCATGGCTATACATTAGGGATATTTATAGGTGTTGATCATTTAGGGAGGTCTAAACATGTCGTATGCTGGACAATCAGCTGCAGCAAATTAAGACATTAGAAAAGTAATTCACAGTAGTCCACAGGCAAGAACTTTTCATAGGAAAGCTAGGTGTCGGCCGGGCAAGGTGGGGCAAAAGAATTCGAAATCCAGTTGTGGTTCATTTTAATGAATGTTAGATCATCAACATTTTGGGTAGCCAGACGAGTCCTTTTTTCAGTTAATATTGAACCTGCAGCACTGAATACTCTTTCTGATAGGACACTAGCTGCCGGGCAAGCAAGCTCCTGCAATGCATATTCTGCCAATTCTGGCCAGGTGTCTAATTTGGATGCCCAGTAATCAAATGGGAATGACGGTTGAGGGAGAACATCGATAAGGGATGAAAAATAGTTTGTAACCATACTGGACAAATGTTGTCTCCTGTCACTTTGAATTGATGCAGCTGTACCTGTCCTGTCTGCGGTCATAGCAAAATCACTCCACAACCTGGTCAGAAAACCCCTCTGTCCAACGCCACTTCTGATGTGTGCACCCCTAACACTCCTGGTCTGCTGCCCCCTGCAGCTCGTGTGAGAACGATCACGGGCGCTGTGTGCTGGGAATGCCTGAAGCAAACGGTCAACAAGAGTTGATTGTTTAGTTGCTAATATTAGTTCCAAGTTCTCATGTGGCATAATATTTTGCAATTTGCCTTTATAGCGAGGATCAAGGAGGCAGGCCAACCAATAATCGTCATCGTTCATCATTTTAGTAATGCGTGTGTCCCTTTTGAGGATACGTAAGGCATAATCCGCCATGTGGGCCAAAGTTCCAGTTGTCAAATCTGCGGTTGTGATTGGTTGAGGGGCAGTTTCAGGCAAATCTACGTCACTTGTGTCACTCAAAAAACCAGAACCCGGCCTTGCCACGCCACCAATTTCCAGTGCCCCCGGGAAAGCTTCCTCATTAAAAATATACTCATCCCCATCATCCTCTTCGTCCTCCACCTCCTCTTCGCCCGCTACCTCGTCCTGTACACTGCCCTGACCAGACAATGGCTGACTGTCAACAAGGCTTTCCTCTTCCTCTGGTGCAGACGCCTGATCCTTTATGTGCGTCAAACTTTGCATCAGCAGACACATTAGCGGGATGCTCATGCTCATTATGGCGTTGTCTGCACTAACCAGCCGTGTGCATTTCTCAAAACACTGAAGGACTTGACACATGTCTTGTATCTTCGACCACTGCACACCTGACAACTCCATGTCTGCCATCCTACTGCCTGCCCGTGTATGTGTATCCTCCCACAAAAACATAACAGCCCGCCTCTGTTCGCACAGTCTCTGAAGCATGTGCAGTGTTGAGTTCCACCTTGTTGCAACGTCTATGATTAGGCGATGCTGGGGAAGGTTCAAAGACCGCTGATAGGTCTGCATACGGCTGGAGTGTACAGGCGAACGGTGGATATGTGAGCAAAGTCCACGCACTTTGAGGAGCAGGTCGGAGAACCCAGGATAAGTTTTCAATAAGCACTGCACTACCAGGTTTAAGGTGTGAGCCAGGCAAGGAATGTGTTTCAGTTGGGAAAGGGAGATGGCAGCCATGAAATTCCTTCCGTTATCACTCACTACCTTGCCTGCCTCAAGATCTACTGTGCCCAGCCACGACTGCGTTTCTTGCTGCAAGAACTCGGACAGAACTTCCGCAGTGTGTCTGTTGTCGCCCAAACACTTCATAGCCAATACAGCCTGCTGACGCTTGCCAGTAGCTGGGCCATAATGGGACAACTGGTGTGCAACAGTGACAGCTGCCGATGGAGTGGTTGGGCGACTGCGGTCTGTGGAAGAGCTCTCGCTTCTGCAGGAGGACGAGGAGGAGGGGGTGCGAACGCCTACAGCCAACTGTTTCCTAGACCGTGGGCTAGGCACAACTGTCCCGAAATTGATGTCCCCTGTGGACCCTGCATCCACCACATTCACCCAGTGTGCCGTGATGGACACGTAACGTCCCTGGCCATGCCTACTGGTCCATGCATCTGTAGTCAGGTGCACCTTTGTACTCACAGATTGCCTGAGTGCATGGACGATGCGCTGTTTAACATGCTGGTGCAGGGCTGGGATGGCTTTTCTCGAAAAGAAGTGTCGACTGGGTAGCTCGTAGCGTGGTTCAGCGTACTCCATCAGGGCTTTGAAAGCTTCGCTTTCAACTAACCGGTAGGGCATCATCTCTAACGAAATTAGTCTAGCTATGTGGGCATTAAAACCCTGTGTACGCGGATGTGAGGATAAGTACTTCCTTTTTCTAACCAGAGTCTCATGTAGGGTGAGCTGGACTGGAGAGCTGGAGATCGTGGAACTAGCGGGTGTGCCGGTGGACATGGCAGACTGAGAGACGGTTGGAGACGGTATTGTTTCCGCCGGTGCCCTAGAAGCAGTATTTCCTCCTACGAAACTGGTGATTCCCTGACCCTGACTGCTTTGGGCTGGCAAAGAAACCTGCACAGATACTGCTGGTGGTGCGGAAAATGGTGGCCTTACAGTGACGGAAGGGATGTAGCGTTGCTGACTAGCTTCATTGGCCGAGGGTGCTACAACCTTAAGGGACGTTTGGTAGTTAGTCCAGGCTTGCAAATGCATGGTGGTTAAATGTCTATGCATGCAACTTGTATTGAGACTTTTCAGATTCTGACCTCTGCTTAAGCTAGTTGAACATATTTGACAGATGACTTTGTGCAGATCAATTGGATGTTGTTTAAAAAAATGCCAGACTGCACTCTTTCGAGCCTCGGATCCCTTTTCAGCCATTGCAGACTGAGCTTTAACCGGATGGACACGCTGTCCTCCAACAGTTTTTGGCTTTGCGATGTTGATGCCTGCTGCGGCCCCTCCTCCTCCACTTCAGAACTACTGCCGCCTGCACCCTGTTCCCCCAATGGCTGGCAATCGGGGTCAACAACTGGGTCATCTATAACCTCCTCTTCTAGCTCGTGCGCAACTTCGTCTGTGTCACCGTGTAAGTCGGTGGTAGAGCGTTCGTGATGGGGCAACATAGTCTCATCAGGGTCTGATTCTGGATCAGTACCCTGCGAGGGCAATGTTGTGGTCTGAGTCAAAGGACCAGCATAGTAGTCTGGCTGTGGCTGTGCATCAGTGCACTCCATGTCAGATTCAACTTGTAAGGGGCATGGCCTGTTAACTGCTTCACTTTCTAAGCCAGGGACGGTATGTGTAAAAAGCTCCATGGAGTAACCCGTTGTGTCGCCTGCTGCATCCTTCTCTGTTGTTGTTTTTGCTGAAGAGGACAAGGAAGCGACTTGTCCCTGACAGTGAACATCCACTAACGACGCGCTGCTTTTACATTTACCAGTTTCAAAAGAGGAGGCAAAAGAGCTAGAGGCTGAGTCTGCAAGGTAAGCCAAAACTTGCTCTTGCTGCTCCGGCTTTAAAAGCGGTTTTCCTACTCCCAGAAAAGGGAGCGTTCGAGGCCTTCTGTAGCCAGACGACGAACCTGGCTCCACAGCTCCAGACTTAGGTGCAATATTTCTTTTCCCACGACCACCTGATGCTCCACTACCACTACCATCATTACCAGCTGACAATGAACGCCCACGGCCACGACCTCTTCCACCAGACTTCCTCATTGTTTTAAAAACGTAACCAAAGTAACGGTATTTGTTGCTGTCAAACAACTTACACGGTGAGCTATAACTTCAGTATGATTTCGTTATCCCTTTACAGGTTGGTGAGACCGCAAGGAAAATCAGGCACAATGTTACACACTCTGTTTTCTGTGGCACCAAATCAGAGAGATGCCACACACGCAGGACTGTCACTCAAGCACAAATGTCAATATTAATCTCCCACTGTATTTTTTTTTTTATTTCAGGGAGAATTTAGAAAGCAAATTAAAAAAAAATTGCCTTTCTATGGCCCAGTGCCCACTATTTGAGAGAGAGAGATGGCACACCCAGTAGTCAAGACTGGCACACAAGCAGAAAGGGCAATATTAATCTCCCACTGATTTTTTTTTTTTTCAGGGAGACTTTAGAAACAAAATAAAATTAAATGTTTTTTTAAGGAAGAATTTAGAAACCAAATAAAATAAAATGATTTTTTCCGGGAGAATTTAGAAACCAAATTAAAAAAAAATTGCCTTTCTATGGCCCAGTGCCCACTATTTGAGAGAGAGAGATGGCACACCCAGGAGTCAAGACTGGCACATAAGCAGAAAGGGCAATATTAACCCCTCTGTGACCTTAGACGTACTATCCCGTCGAGGTGCCCTGGGCTTATCTGACCCTGGACGGGATAGTACGTCATAGCCGATCGGCCGCGCTCACGGGGGGAGCGCGGCCGATCGCGGCCGGGTGTCAGCTGCTTATCGCAGCTGACATCCGGCACTATGTGCCAGGAGCGGTCACGGACCGCCCCCGGCACATTAACCCCTGGCACACCGCGATCAAAGATGATCGCGATGTGCCGGCGGTGCAGGGAAGCACCACGCAGGGAGGGGGCTCCCTGCGGGCTTCCCTGAGCCCCCCGCAGCAACGCGATGTGATCGCGTTGCTGCGAGGGTCTCCTCACCTCCCTCCCTGCTCGAGCCCCGGATCCAAGATGGCCGCGGATCCGGGTCCTGCAGGGAGGGAGGTGGCTTCACAGAGCCTGCTTAGAGCAGGCACTGTGAAGGCTGCAGCGCTGCATGTCAGATCAGTGATCTGACAGAGTGCTGTGCAAACTGTCAGATCACTGATCTGTGATGTCCCCCCCTGGGACAAAGTAAAAAAGTAAAAAAAAAATTTTCCAAATGTGTAAAAAAAATAAAAAAAAATATTCCAAAATAATGAAAAAAAAAAAAAATATTATTCCCATAAATACATTTCTTCATCTAAATAAAAAAAAAAAACCAATAAAAGTACACATATTTAGTATCGCCGCGTCCGTAGCGACCCGACCTATAAAACTGTCCCACTAGTTAACCCCTTCAGTAAACACCGTAAGAAAAAAAAAAAAAAAACGAGGCAAAAAACAACGCTTTATTATCATACCGCCGAACAAAAAGTGGAATAACACGCGATCAAAAGGACAGATATAAATAACCAGGGTACCGCTGAAAGCGTCATATTGTCCCGCAAAAAAAGAGCCGCCATACAGCATCATCAGCAAAAAAATAAAAAAGTTATAGTCCTGAGAATAAAGCGATGCAAAAATAATTATTTTTTCTGTAAAATAGTTTTTATCGTATAAAAGCACCAAACCATAAAAAAATGATATAAATGAGGTATCGCTGTAATCGTACTGACCCGAAGAATAAAACTGATTTATCAATTTTACCAAACGCGGAACGGTATAAACGCCTCCCCCAATAGAAATTCATGAATAGCTGGCTTTTGGTCATTCTTCCTCACAAAAATCGGAATAAAAAGCGATAAAAAAATGTCACGTGCCCAAAAATGTTTTCAATAAAAACGTCAACTCGTCCCGCAAAAAACAGGACCTCACATGACTCTGTGGACCAAAATATGGAAAAATTATAGCTCTCAAAATGTGGTATTGCAAAAAATATTTTTTGCAATAAAAAGGGTCTTTCAGTGTGTGACGGCTGCCAATCATAAAAATCCGCTAAAAAACTCGCTATAAAAGTAAATCAAACCCCCCTTCATCACCCCCTTAGTTAGGGAAAAATAAAAAAAAATGTATTTATTTCCATTTTCCCATTAGGGCTAGGGTTAGGGCTAGGGTTAGGGCTAGGGCTAGGGTTAGGGCTAGGGTTAGGGCTAGGGTTAGGGCTAGGGTTAGGGCTAGGGCTAGGGTTAGGGCTAGGGTTAGGGCTAGGGTTAGGGTTAGGGCTAGGGTTAGGGTTAGGGCTAGGGTTAGGGCTAGGGTTAGGGCTAGGGTTAGGGTTAGGGCTAGGGTTAGGGCTAGGGTTAGGGCTAGGGTTAGGGTTAGGGTTGGGGCTACAGTTAGGGTTGGGGCTAAAGTTAGGGTTAGGGTTTAGATTACATTTACAGTTGGGAATAGGGTTGGGATTAGGGTTAGGGGTGTGTCAGGGTTAGAGGTGTGGTTAGGGTTACCGTTGGAATTAGGGTTAGGGGTGTGTTTAGATTAGGGTTTCAGTTATAATTGGGGGGTTTCCACTGTTTCGGCACATCAGGGGCTCTCCAAACACGACATGGCGTCCGATCTCAATTCCAGCCAATTCTGCGTTGAAAAAGTAAAACAGTGCTCCTTCCCTTCCGAGCTCTCCTGTGTGCCCAAACAGGGGTTTACCCCAACATATGGGGTATCAGCGTACTCAGGACAAATTGGACAACAACTTTTGTGGACCAATTTCTCCTGTTACCCTTGGGAAAATACAAAACTGGGGGCTAAAATATAATTTTTGTGGGAAAACAAAAAGATTTTTTATTTTCACGGCTCTGCGTTATAAACTGTAGTGAAACACTTGGGGGTTCAAAGTTCTCACAACACATCTAGATAAGTTCATTGAGGGGTCTAGTTTCCAATATGGGGTCACTTGTGGGGGGTTTCTACTGTTTAGGTACATTAGGGGCTCTGCAAACGCAATGTGACGCCTGCAGACCAATCCATCTAAGTCTGCATTCCAAATGATGCTCCTTCCCTTCCGAGCCCTCCCATGCGCCCAAACTGTGGTTCCCCCCCACATATCGGGTATCAGCGTACTCAGGACAAATTGGACAACAACATTTAGGGTCCAATTTCTCCTGCTAACCTTGGAAAAATACAAAACTGGGGGCTAAAATATAATTTTTGTGGAAAAAAAAATATTTTTTATTTGCATGGCTCTGCGTTATAAACTGTAGTGAAATACTTGGGGGTTCAAAGCTCTCACAACACATCAAGATGAGTTCCTTAGGGGGTCTACTTTCCAAAATGGTGTCACTTGTGGGGGGTTTCTACTGTTTAGGTACATTAGGGGCTCTGCAAACGCAATGTGACGCCTGCAGACCATTCCATCTAAGTCTGCATTCCAAATGGCGCTCCTTCCCTTCCGAACCCTCCCATGCGCCCAAACGGTGGTTCCCCCCCACATATGGGGTATCAGCGTACTCAGGACAAATTGGACAACAACTTTTGGGGTCCAATTTCTCCTGTTACCCTAGGGAAAATACAAAACTGGGGGCTAAAAAATAATTTTTGTGGGAAAAAAATTTTGTTTTATTTTTATGGCTCTGCATTATAAACTTCTGTGAAGCCCTTGGTGGGTCAAAGTGCTCACCACACATCCAGATAAGTTCCTTAGGGGGTCTACTTTCCAAAATGGTGTCACTTGTGGGGGGTTTCAATGTTTAGGCACATCAGTGGCTCTCCAAACGCAACATGGCGTCCCATCTCAATTCCTGTCAATTTTGCATTGAAAAGTCAAACGGCGCTCCTTCCCTTCCGAGCTCTCCCATGCGCCCAAACAGTGGTTTACTGCCACATATGGGGTATCAGCGTACTCGGGCCAAATTGGACAACAACTTTTGAGGTCCAATTTCTTCTCTTACCCTTGGAAAAATAAAAAATTGGGGGCAAAAATATAATTTTTGTGAAAAAATATGATTTTTTATTTTTACGGTTCTGCATTATAAACTTCTGTGAAGCACTTGGTGGGTCAAAGTGCTCACCACACCTCTAGATAAGTTCCTTAGGGGGTCTACTTTCCAAAATGGTGTCACTTGTGGGGGGTTTCAATGTTTAGGCACATCAGTGGCTCTCCAAACGCAACATGGCGTCCCATCTCAATTTCTGTCAATTTTGCATTGAAAAGTCAAACTGCGCTCCTTCCCTTCCGAGCTCTCCCATGCGCCCAAACAGTGGTTTACTGCCACATATGGGGTATCAGCGTACTCAGGACAAATTGGACAACAACTTTTGAGGTCCAATTTCTTCTCTTACCCTTGGAAAAATAAAAAATTGGGGGCAAAAATATAATTTTTGTGAAAAAATATGATTTTTTATTTTTACGGTTCTGCATTATAAACTTCTGTGAAGCACTTGGTGGGTCAAAGTGCTCACCACACATCCAGATAAGTTCCTTAGGGGGTCTACTTTCCAAAATGGTGTCACTTGTGGGGGGTTTCAATGTTTAGGCACATCAGTGGCTCTCCAAACGCAACATGGCGTCCCATCTCAATTCCTGTCAATTTTGCATTGAAAAGTCAAATAGCGCTCCTTCCCTTCCGAGCTCTCCCATGCGCCCAAACAGTGGTTTACTGCCACATATGGGGTATCAGCGTACTCAGGACAAATTGGACAACAACTTTTTGGGTCCAATTTCTCCTGTTACCCTTGGTAAAATAAAACAAATTGGAGCTGAAGTAAATTTTTTGTGTAAAAAAGTTAAATGTTCATTTTTATTTAAACATTCCAAAAATTCCTATTAAACACCTGAAGGGTTAATAAACTTCTTGAATGTGGTTTTGAGCACCTTGAGGGGTGCAGTTTTTAGAATGGTGTCACACTTGGGCATTTTCTATCATATAGACCCCTCAAAATGACTTCAAATGAGACGTGGTCCCTAAAAAAAAATGGTGTTGTAAAAATGAGAAATTGCTGGTCAACTTTTAACCCTTATAACTCCCTAACAAAAAAAAAATTGGTTCCAAAATTATGCTGATGTAAAGGAGACATGTGGGAAATGTTACTTATTAAGTATTTTGTGTGACATATCTCTGTGATTTAATTGCATAAAAATTCAAAGTTTGAAAATTGCGAAATTTTCAAAATTTTCGCCAAATTTCCGTTTTTTTCACAAATAAACGCAGGTACTATCAAAGAAATTTTACCACTATCATGAAGTACAATATGTCACGAGAAAACAATGTCAGAATCACCAGGATCCGTTGAAGCGTTTCGGAGTTATAACCTCATAAAGGGACAGTGGTCAGAATTGTAAAAATTGGCCTGGTCATTAACGTGCAAACCACCCTTGGGGGTAAAGGGGTTAATCTCCCACTGATTTTTTTTTTCAGGGAGACTTTAGAAACAAAATAAAATAAAATGATTTTTTCAGGAAGAATTTAGAAAACAAAAAAAATAAAATGATCTTTTCTGGGAGAATTTAGAAACCAAATTAAAAAAAAATTGCCTTTCTATGGCCCAGTGCCCACTATTTGAGAGAGAGAGATGGCATACCCAGGAGTCAAGACCGGCACACAAGCAGAAAGGGCAATATTAATCTCCCACTGATTTTTTTTTTTCAGGGAGACTTTAGAAACAAAATAAAATAACATGTTTTTTAAGGAAGAATTTAGAAACCAAATAAAATAAAATGATTTTTTCCGGGAGAATTTAGAAACCAAATAAAAAAAAATTGCCTTTCTATGGCCCAGTGCCCACTATTTGAGAGAGAGAGATGGCACACCCAGGAGTCAAGACTGGCACACAAGCAGAAAGGGCAATATTAATCTCCCACTGATTTTTTTTTTCAGGGAGACTTTAGAAACAAAATAAAATAAAATGATTTTTTAAGGAAGAATTTAGAAACCAAATAAAATAAAATGATTTTTTCAGGTAGAATTTAGAAACCAAATCAACAAAAAAAATTAATAGGCTTTCTATGGCCCACTGAGTGAGAGATGGCACACACAGGAGTCAGGAGTGGCACACAAGCCCAGAGGCCAATATTTATCTCCCACTGATTGATTTATTGATTTTTTCAGGTAGAATTTAGAAACCAAATCAACAAAAAAAATAAATAGGCTTTCTATGGCCCACTGAGTGAGAGATGGCACACACAGGAGTCAGGAGTGGCACACAAGCCCAGAGGCCAATATTTATCTCCCACTGGTTGATTTATTGATTTTTTCAGGTAGAATTTAGAAACCAAATCAACAAAAAAAATTAATAGGCTTTCTATGGCCCACTGAGTGAGAGATGGCACACACAGGAGTCAGGAGTGGCACACAAGCCCAGAGGCCAATATTTATCTCCCACTGATTGATTTATTGATTTTTTCAGGTAGAATTTAGAAACCAAATCAACAAAAAAAATTAATAGGCTTTCTATGGCCCACTGAGTGAGAGATGGCACACACAGGAGTCAGGAGTGGCACACAAGCCCAGAGGCCAATATTTATCTCCCACTGGTTGATTTATTGATTTTTTCAGGTAGAATTTAGAAACCAAATCAACAAAAAAAAATTAATAGGCTTTCTATGGCCCACTGAGTGAGAGATGGCACACACAGGAGTTAGGAGTGGTACACAAGCCCAGAGGCCAATATTTATCTCCCACTGATTGATTTATTGATTTTTTCAGGTAGAATTTAGAAACCAAATCAACAAAAAAAAATAGGCTTTCTATGGCCCACTGAGTGAGAGATGGCACACACAGGAGTCAGGAGTGGCACACAAGCCCAGAGGCCAATATTTATCTCCCACTGATTGATTTATTGATTTTTTCAAGTAGAATTTAGAAAGTAAATCAACAAAAAAAATTAATAGGCTTTCTATGGCCCACTGAGTGAGAGATGGCACACACAGGAGTCAGGAGTGGCACACAAGCCCAGAGGCCAATATTTATCTCCCACTGATTGATTTATTGATTTTTTCAGGTAGAATTTAGAAACCAAATCAACAAAAAAAATTAATAGGCTTTCTATGGCCCACTGAGTGAGAGATGGCACACACAGGAGTCAGGAGTGGCACACAAGCCCAGAGGCCAATATTTATCTCCCACTGATTGATTTATTGATTTTTTTCAGGTAGAATTTAGAAACCAAATCAACAAAAAAAAAATAGGCTTTCTATGGCCCACTATGTGAGAGAGATGGCACACACAGGGATGGCACTCTAGCAGAAATGCCAATCTTAATCTCCCACAACTTATTTTTTGTAGGGAGAATTAAAAAAAAAAAATAAAATAAAAGGGACTGTCCTACAATTACTATCTCCCTGCAGTAATCTCAGCCAGGTATGGCAGGCAGCAATAAGGAGTGGACTGATGCACAAATTAAATAAAAAGTGTGGACAAACAAAAAAGATAGCTGTGCAGAAAGGAAGGAACAAGAGGAATTGTGCTTTGAAAAAAACATTTGGTTTGCACAGTGGCGTACACACAGCAATGCAGCTATCAGGGAGCCTTCTAGGGCAGCCCAATGAGCTACAGCGCTGAGGAAAAAAAAAATGTAGCTTCCACTATCCCTGCACACCGAAGGTGGTGTTGGACAGTGGAAATCGCTACAGCACAAGCGGTTTGGGGGTTAATGGACCCTGCCTAACGCTATCCCTGCTTCCGACGAAGCGGCAGCAACCTCTCCCTAAGCTCAGATCAGCAGCAGTAAGATGGCGGTCGGCGGGAACGCCTCTTTATAGCCCCTGTGACGCCGCAGACAGCAAGCCAATCACTTCAATGCCCTTCTCTAAGATGGTGGGGACCAGGACCTATGTCATCAAGCTGCCCACACTCTGCGTTCACCTTCATTGGCTGAGAAATGGCGCTTTTCGCATCATTGAAACGCGACTTTGGCGCGAAAGTCGCATACCGCATGGCCGACCCCACACAGGGGTCGGGTCGGGTTTCATGAAACCCGACTTTTGAAAATGAACGACCCGTTTCGCTCAACCCTAGTCTCAACACTTCTATTGGCCTAAAATGGGGACAGATGTGTCAAACTACTGCCGCTCCTGTATCACTTGTCAAAGAGTGGGGAAGGCGGGGCCTGCTCTTAAGGCTCCCCTGATCCCTTTGCCAGTGATAGAGGAGCCTTTCCAGAGAATTGCAGTGGACATTGTGGGCCCGCTGGCCGTCTCCAGCAGCTCTGGAAAGCAATACATCCTTACTGTGGTAGACTACGCTACCCGGTACTCAGAGGCAGTAGCTCTGTCGTCAACTAGGGCAGATAAGGTGGCGGATGCCCTGTTGGCCATCTTTTCACACGTAGGATTTCCCAGGGAAATGCTTACTGATCAAGGGACTCAATTTATGTCTCGCTTAATGGAGGCTCTCTGTAAGAGAATGCAGGTGAAGCACCTGGTATCGAGTACATATCACCCACAGACCAATGGCTTGTGTGAACGCTTCAATGGTACCCCCAAACAGATGCTACGCATGTTGGTTGAGACACAAGGGCGCGACTGGGAGCGGTACCTCCCACACCTGCTGTTCGCTTACCGAGAGGTTCCGCAGGCCTCGACGGGGTTCTCCCCCTTTGAGCTCCTGTACGGCAGGCGAGTCCAGGGACCCCTTGGGCTGGTAAGAGAATCCTGGGAAGAGGAGCCGAACCCTTCTGAAGTGTCCATAGTGGAGTATGTCATGCGCTTCCGTGACAAGATGCAGACCTTGACGCAGTTGGTGCATGACATGACGCAGGTTCAGGCTGACCAGAAGCACTGGTACGACCAGAACACCCAGGAGTGGACCTACCACGTGGGTCAAAAGGTGTGGGTGCTGGTCCCCGTACCAAAGGATAAGCTTCAGGCAGCCTGGGAGGGCCCTACGTCGTCCACCAACAGCTCAACTCAGTCACCAACGTGGTCACACTTGACCACGCTTGGGGCAGGCGAAAGGCCTTTCACGTCAACATGATGAAGGCTCATCACGAATGTGAACCTTTCGTCCTACCGGTCTGCAGCTTGCCCGAAGATGGGGAGGAAGACACCCTCCTGGACATGCTGGCCCAAGCCAAGGCCAATGGGTCCATCGAGGACGTGGAGGTAAGCGCCTCGTTAACTGAACCCCAGCGGTTACAGTTGCAAACCACACTGGAACCCTTCCGGGTCGTGTTCTCCAACCGACCTGGGAGGACTGAGTTAGCAGTCCATGAGGTGGACACCGCGAATCACCCCCCACTACGGCGAACACCCTATCGAATCTCTGACCGGGGGCAGCAGATTATGCGCCAAGAGATCGATGAGATGTTACAGCTGGGGGTGATTCGACGGTCAAAGAGTCCGTGCGCCTCACCTGTAGTTCTCGTGCCAAAGAAAGACCGGTCAACCCTGTTCTGCGTGGACTACAGGGGGCTCAACGCCATCACAGCCTCTGATGCGCACCCAATGCCGCGCATCGAGGAGCTGCTTGAGAGGTTAGCTGCTGCAAAATACCTGACAATAATGGATCTGAGTAGAGGATTCTGGCAGATTCCCCTGAGCCCCGAGGCGCAGGAGAAGTCCGCCTTTATCACACCCTTTGGACTGTACGAGTCCACGGTCATGCCCTTCGGCATGAAGAATGCCCCTGCCTCTTTCCAGCAGATGGTCAACCTCCTGCTTCAGGGACTGGAGAGGTATGCAGTGGCGTATTTGGATGACATTGCCATCTTCAGTCCCTCCTGGAAGGAACACCTGCAGCATCTCATAGTTAGTAAGGCCGAAAAAAGACATTTGTCCATCCAGTTTAGCCTATATTCCATCATAATAAATCCCCAGATCTACGTCCTTCTACAGAACCTAATAATTGTATGATACAATATTGTTCTGCTCCAGGAAGACATCCAGGCCTCTCTTGAACCCCTCGACTGAGTTCGCCATCACCACCTCCTCAGGCAAGCAATTCCAGATTCTCACTGCCCTAACAGTAAAGAATCCTCTTCTATGTTGGTGGAAAAACCTTCTCTCCTCCAGACGCAAAGAATGCCCCCTTGTGCCCGTCACCTTCCTTGGTATAAACAGATCCTCAGCGAGATATTTGTATTGTCCCCTTATATACTTATACATGGTTATTAGATCGCCCCTCAGTCGTCTTTTTTCTAGACTAAATAATCCTAATTTCGCTAATCTATCTGGGTATTGTAGTTCTCCCATCCCCTTTATTAATTTTGTTGCCCTCCTTTGTACTCTCTCTAGTTCCATTATATCCTTCCTGAGCACCGGTGTCCAAAACTGGACACAGTACTCCATGTGCGGTCTAACTAGGGATTTGTACAGAGGCAGTATAATGCTCTCATCATGTGTATCCAGACCTCTTTTAATGCACCCCATGATCCTGTTTGCCTTGGCAGCTGCTGCCTGGCACTGGCTGCTCCAGGTAAGTTTAAAATTATCATTATCAGTTTATCATTTATCATTATCTCGAGGAGGTGCTCAGGCGAATTCACCAAGCAGGACTGACTATCAAGCCGGGAAAGTGCCAGATGGGTATGAGGGAGGTCCACTACCTGGGGCATCGGGTAGGCGGGGGCACCCTAAAGCCAGAGCCTGAGAAAGTGGGCATGATCGTGAACTGGCCCACCCCCAGGACCAAGAAACAGGTGATGTCCTTCCTGGGCACTGCAGGGTACTATAGGCGCTTCGTACAGCACTATAGTAGCCTGGCAAAACCCTTGACGGACCTCACCAGGAAGAAGCTACCCCACATCATCAAATGGACCGATGGCTGTGAGGGGGCCTTTCAGGCGTTGAAAACAGCATTGTGCAACGCCCCTGTGTTGAAAGCAGTCGACAGCAGTCGACCGTTCTTGGTGCAGACTGACGCCAGCGAGTTTGGCCTTGGTGCTGTGCTCAGCCAGGTTGACTCGGAGGACCAAGAGCACCCCGTGTTATACCTGAGCTGGAAACTTTTGCCGAGGGAAATGGCCTACTCCACCATCAAGAAGGAGTGCCTGGCCATAGTCTGGGCCCTGCAACGCTTGCAGCCCTACTTGTATGGTCGCACCTTCACTGTGGTGACCGACCACAACCCTTTGCGCTGGCTAAATGCCATGTGTGGAACCAACGGCAGGGTGCTATGCTGGAGCCTTGCCCTTCAGCAGTTTAACTTCAACATTGAACACAAAACGGGTAGGGAGCATAGAAATGCAGATGGACTGTCCCACCAGGGTGAACCTACTGAGGTGCGCATGGAGGCATACCGTGGGGTTCTGCCTCCCTAGCGCAGACCAAAAGGGGGAGGTGTGAGGAAAAATGTATAATATAAGTAGTCGTTTCTCTGCCTGTTAGCACCATAGCTGAGGGAGTTTTGCACCTCTAACCATGGTGCAGAAAAAACACATGGTAGCTGTAACTCCCCCCACCCCCCTTTTCTCTCTGGCTCTCTTTGTTTCAAGGTGTGAATGGAGCTTTCTTCCAATGCTCTACCCCTCCCCCAAGCCAGGAAGGTCTATCACGCTGTGGCAGCCCAAAGCACCCTCCAGTTGTAACTGGTCTGATAACACACGCGGCTCTTTGTTCTGTTATAGCAAGATATTGGGCCAACAATTTAGGATAGGAAGATAAAAAGTACCTATTGCTAACCTCCTTCGGCAGATCTATCGGCCCCTATAAGCACTAGCTTCTAATTCCACCAGGTAAATAAGTACAGATTTCTCTGGAATGGAGTGTCCCTACTAGCCCGAATCTAGTATCTATAGAGAGCAAATCTTAATGCAAGATGAATGCTGGGTGAGTTATGATGCTGGCATGTTCTGTCGCGGAGATACGAGCATTATAAAACTTTGTGTTAAATTTGGTATGTTTGAGGAAAGGGGAGGGCGATTGTAACTCAACCCCTTTTGTGAGGTCACGAGCCCGAAGTATATAAGCCCCACACTTAACCCAGCCTGGAGTCTGAGTCTGAACCTTACCAGAGGAGCCCTCACTGCCAGACCTCATGCATTGGGACTTTTGGGAGCTCTGCTGTTAGGTTACGTTCACACTAGCGTTGTGCGCCGCTGCATCGATGACGCAACACACAACGCACGCAAAAACGTGGCAAAACGCACGCAAAAACGCTGCGTTTTGCGACGCATGCGTCGTTTTTTGCCAAAAATCGGACGCAAGAAAAATGCAACTTGTTGCGTTTTCTTGGTCCGACGCTTGCGGCAAAAAAGACGCATGCGTCGCACAACGCAACAAACAAAAATGCATGCGTCCCCCATGTTAAACATAGGGGCGCATGACGCGTGCGTCGCCGCTGCGTCGTCCGACGCTAACCCGACGCACACTAGCATAACGCTAGTGTGAACGTTACCTTATGATCTGGTGGTTTAGGAGCAACATGGAACGAGCTCTGAAGGAAGTGGTATCTGTACTGACCGCAGTTCCTAAGCTCAACACAACACTAGAAGTAGCCGTGGGATGCTCCTAACTCTCCCTAGGCATTTCGTCACAGCCTAAGAGCTAACTACCCCTAAAGATAGAAGTAGGAAAACTATCTTGCCTCAGAGAAAATCCCCAAAGGATAGATTAGCCCCCGACAAATAATGACTGTGAGTGGAGAGGGAAAGGACCTACACAGAATGAAACCAGGATGAGCACAGGAGTCCAGTCTAGCTAGATAGATAGGACAGGATGGAATACTGTGCGGTCAGTATAAAACACTACAAAAATCCACGCAGAGATTACAAAAATCTCCACACCTGACTAAAGGTGTGGAGGGTAAATCTGCTTCCCAGAACTTCCAGCAACACAGAGTTAATTCATACTGATAAGCTGGACAAACATAAAAAACACAGAACGGATAAGTCCACATTCTGTGGACAGAAAAGAGCAAGCAAGAACTTAGCTTTGCTGAACTGGTCAGGAAAACAGGGAACTCCAAAGAGATGTGAATCCAACCAGGAACCATTTACAAGTGGCACTGGCTGAAGGAAAAAGCCAGGCATAAATAGCCGAGCAGAAAAGACAATCAGTAGAAGCAGCTGCTGACAGCTAAATCCAAGGAGCAGCCATACCACTTGAAAACACAAGAGGGAGCCCAAGAGCAGAACTCACAAAAGTGCCACTTACAACCACCGGAGGGAGCCCAAGAGCGGAATTCACAACACTCTGCCCACCAGCATGGTTTTTTGCCTGATATGGACTGAGAACATGTGAGTTGTACCTTTTTCTTATTTAATCCCTGTTTATTTTATAATTATCTTGTACATATTTCAATTGTCTCATATTGTAACATCTTTTTATAACACTGCCTTAATTTCGGAGTAAAATATATAAAATTACTAGTTTTCGTTCTTCCTGCTCTAAAACGTACCCTAAGTCTCCTGAAGGGAATTACGCTACTGTTTTTGGGTTAGCTTCGGACCCGTTTAATCGAAGCTGGTGGCAGCATACGTTTTGTACTGGGTAGTTGGGTGTCGTTGTAGCGACTGTGGCGTTGATAATTATTGTTCATGCCTGAGTGGGAGTAGTTTATCGCGTCGCTGCAGCGACTAATTACCCCAGGTGCAGTACCTCATCTGACCTGAGAGTAAGGGGGTCGCCAGAGAGCTGCAAGTCTTAAGTGGAACTGTAAGCGGGATATACATAAATCCCTGCAGTTCATGGTATATTGAAGAGCAGTGGGATCCCTAAAATAAGCCCCTGCTGTAAACTAAGAGGTCAATAGCCTTGTGTGTGTGTTTTTTCATCACATTGTGGAGTGGAGGGATAACTAAGATAGCCCCCCTGCACCCCGACTCGTGACATAGGGGTGACGGTCACAGTGTGAATCGTGACACTTGTGTTCTGCTTATTGATCTTTTTTATTGCCTGACCTTGGACCTCGTTATGACCATGCGTCTGTTTATCTCCTTTATTATGATCTTCTATCTTCCAGGTATTTTGACCTTGGACCATTTTTTGACTCTGCGTTGTCTCTTCCCTTTGTTTATGACGTACCTTCCTGGCTTTTGACCTTGCACTCTCTGACTATCCCGACTCCCGGCTTGTCCGGTGAGAAGTGACTCAGCGTCACACTATTCTTTTCCTGGGACATTATTGCATTATTTCCAGTTTTTTGAGTATATACTGTATATATTTGGTACAGTGTCTTGCATTATATAATTTTTGGGACTACTATGATTTAAAATTGATAGTATGCTGATAAAATGTAACAAGAAGTCCGTAAAAATTAATCAATTTATAATTCAGTCACTGAGGATGGGACAATAATACTTCTTCTCTATACCTTTAGATATTTAGAAGATATCTTTAATAGTGTTCAGACACAGTCCTACAGTCCTCCCCCATATTCATCATATTCACGGGAAAAAAGAGCAGTCGCTGCCAGACATCTCCCCTGAAATCAAAGGATCAGACATCTATCAGGACACACTAGGAAGGAATTTAGACACCTAAGGAAGCTGCCCCACCAAAATCAGCAAATTCATGTGTATAGGCACTCTGCATGTATCTGGCCCAAAGATAAATCGGAGCACTACAAAATTCAAAACAAAGCCATTGCTATAAAACTTTATACCATTATTGATTAAAACTAAGCCATAAAGAATTTTGTCATTCCTATGCTGCCCTGATTTCTGTCGCTGGTTGAAAACTCTAGACTAAATTATCTTTTATCCTTTGCAGCTCATAAAAATTGGGGTTCGCATCTATTATAGACTTCCACCTTCCACCATTCCATTATTTTAAAGGGAATCTATCATCAGGTTTTTGCTACCTAATCTGAAAGGAGCATAATGTACAGACCCTGATTCCAATGATGATGTGTCACTTACTGAGCTGCTTGCTGTAGTTTTGATAAAATCATTGTTTTATCAGCAGGAGATTATGAGTAGAGGTCAAGCAAACCTGCTGTCATGTATTTCTCCATATTCATGAGTTCTGTATAACACCATCCCCATCACTCATTGGTAGATTTCTGTCTATGCACAGTGCACACAGAAAATTGCCAATCAGTGGTGGGGACAGGCTTATACAGAGCTCAGCATTCAGAGAACTGGGAGATCTGCAACAGATAAAACTGGAATTGTATCAGAACTGCAACAAACAGCCAAATAAATGACATATCACTGAAGTCATGATGTTTCAAGCGTGGTTGTGGAACTACTGTGCCGCGGTTCGGGGAGAGCCTGGAGGGGCCAGTGATGGTGTGATTAGACTTGAACCCTGGTGGAGGCCAGGTGCTACTCCAGGACTGACGCCGTAGCCATGGCAGCTGACCCCTAAGGGAACAGGGAGGCAGCACCGGCCAGGAACTGGTTAATAGGATGAATGCGGCTGTTAAACAAATACTGGGTCAGTCAGAAGCAGAGCTTGCACAGGAACATGGAATGCCACAGGTAGGGGATCCTAGTGCAGGTACATAGGGGCTGGTTCAGATGGATCAGGAACAGGACAATGCACAGGCAGGATGGGTTCATGTATAGGTACAGCAGGATGGGCAGGATCAGGTGCAGACAGGGTCAAGTAAATGGGATGGACAGGATCAGATACTGAGAGCACAGGTATGGCAACCATGCAACTAGGCAGCAGGATATACACTGGTAAGTGAAGTTGTTAAGGCACCTCCCAATAGGGGGTACATTAAATATCAGATGTCTCCCAGCTATTGGCTGGAGTCATCTTTAGCAGTGCATGTGGAGTGCCCCAAAGGACCATGGGGTACTCGGGCTGGGTCTGGTGGTACTTAAAGGGGTGGTCACGGAAGCGGTGATCCGGTCCATGAACCTGGGTGTTCAATTAAAGGGGATGAAGTGTAGTGGAAAAGTCTACGGAGAAATGTTCATGACGCCACCTGTGGTACTCGGCGAGGGATGGCCAATGCTGCTTAAAGGGGACCACTGGGGCTGATGGTGTTGGTACAGCTCCCCAGCAGAGTTGGTACAGCTCCCCAGAGGTAGAGCTTAGTCCCCAAGCTTAGCCCCAGGGCTACCGGTGCAGTTGGTAAGGGATGATAGATGGTGGGGTGCAGGACTGAGGGTGCAGGAAATGATAACTGGACACAGGGTTTGCAATTTTCTTTATCTTTTACTGGCAAATTTCAGGTGCAGTCTGGGGCACAGTTTACAAGTGTGGATGGGGTCCAGGCAGCCTGGGAGTAATCTGGGATCCACTTAGCCAGGTGGGTGACCTGGGATCCACTTAGCCAGGTGGGTTCGGAGGACTGCACTGAATTCTCTGTCCCTTGCTGCCTGAAGCTTTACACAAGTTCCTCTCAGTGTCTGTTACTCCTAACCTGTATGGTTGACAGCATGAGCCTTTCATGGGCACTGTTTCCTCACTGGCAGCCCCAGGCTCCTCACTTGCTGTGATGCCTCCAGGTATTAGATGGGCCAGGAGACCTGAAATCTCCTGCCCTCTGGTTCTAGCTGCTGGGCCTTTAGTACCCGTGCAACCACAGACTCCGGTGTCCGGTTTCTTTTGCACTTAATCCTGGGAAGAGCTCAGTCACAGCTCCATTCCCAGTCTCTCTCCTCACATCCTTCCTCTCCCTTCACTGTCTCTGACTGACAGACTAACCCCGCCTCCAGACCAGAACTTATAGGCTAGTTCCCCTGAAACCAGGTTGCGAGCTCCCCCTTCTGGTCTGGAGTCAGGAAGGTGTTGTATGTTTGAGTTACCAAGGGGATCCCTCCTTACTTCCAGGCATGACATCACCCCCCTTGTGAGGAAGGCAATGCCATTGTGGCAACCAGACTCCTGGGGTGCCACACATGTGTTGACCCATTAAAAGTCCGGGAGTACGCGTGCTCCCCAGGAGCACTCCTAGCGGACCTGCGTGCCCTGTGCAGGTCCTGGGTGGAAACAGACACCAAGGACAGGTAAGTGAACATGCCGGCATCCCTGTAGGGGTGAGGAAGGGGATACATGCAGGGATGCAGTTGCTGTGCTTACAGTACCCTCCCTTACCTTATATCTTCTTCTAGAAATTTCTGAAGAAGAGGTAGAGCATGAATATTTTCCGTTGGCTTCCAAAACCTTTCTTCAGGTCCTAATCCTTCCAATCAACTAAGAAAATGGCTGACCTCAGGCCCACCCCAAAGCACAAAAATGTTCCTCATCATAGACTGTTTGTGCTTCGGGGCGGCCTGTGGGCAGTTCTTTCCTTAGTTTCCCTGGCTTAGAGCAGGAAGATAAATCTCTGCCTACAGTTCTGCTCTGGAGCAGGAGCATATCATGAACTGAAAGCTTCTAACACTGGTTACACAAGAACCACAAGACGTATTTCTTCACCCCAGGTATCATTTTAATTAATATAACAGCGTCAACCTGATAGTGTCTGTAGTTTACTCAGCACAATCCTGCTGACAGCTTCGCTTTAGTAAAGGTTTTGGATTGAATACATGAGCATGGACAGCAAAATGTATGCGTTGTAAGATAAGCTGGGGTTAATCTTTGGGAGGTTCTTCTCCAAAAAATAGTTGTCTCTGCAAGAATTTCCTTTATTCGTTGGTTGTACGCAACATTATTGTTGATATAGTGATGAGTACTTTTTATCTATTATGTTCCTAAGCTGATTACAGCAAGTTTGGTATGGATTAAATTGCTTACATTGCCAAAGCATGCGCATATTGATTTATTCGTTTTGTAATACCTTCTCCCACTATGTGGGATATTTGCGCAATGCCTTCTAGTCCATATTATGGCCAGGTACGCATGCATTTTAGTCACATGAGGTATTTTCCAACAGTTGCCAGGTACTGTACCTTAATACTGACTTCCGGTTTACTCTTTGCATTAACCTAACGATCCCTGTGTGGCCTATTTATAATAAAAAAAAAAAAAAAAAAGGTTCCTCGCATCATGTTCTCATACACTTTATGCAGTATTAGCCCTCTGTGTCTGTACTGCTACATACTGGTTCATGCAGCTTTACATGAACACCTGAGCCTTACACTATAGCTGGTCCGAATAACTAAAGCAATTGTTACCATCCACCTCTCGTGTCTCCCCTTTTCCCCATAGTTTGTAAGCTTGCGAGCAGGGCCCTCACTCCTCCTGGTATCTGTTTTGAACTGTATTTCTGTTATGCTGTAATGTCTATTGTCTGTACAAGTCCCCTCTATAATTTGTAAAGCGCTGCGGAATATGTTGGCGCTATATAAATAAAAATTATTATTATTATTATTACTCTTTGACTGGGCAGGCGTGCGCTGTGACCTCATTGTGCACAACTTCTGCCAGTTTCCTTAAACATCATTATCTACTTATCCATCTGATTGGCTTGCGCCACACATGTGATCTCATGTGATCACAATGTATCATCTACCTGCGTCACTTCCCGATACGTTGTGATGCCGAAACCACTGAAACCTCCTGCCGTGCACTGGTATTCATTTAATATTTTCATTTGGTATATACACTGCTCAAAAAAATAAAGGGAACAGTAAAATCCCACCTCCTAGATATCACTGAATGAAATATTCCAGTTGTAAATCTTTATTCATTACATAGTGGAATGTTTTGAGAACAATAAAACCTAAAATTGATCAACATAAATCACAACTAATACCCCACGGAGGTATGGAGTTGGAATCATGCTCAAAATCAAAGTGGAAAATGAAGTTGCAGGCTGATCCAACTTCAGTGGAAATGCCTCAAGACAAGGAAATGATGCTCAGTAGTGTGTGTGGTCTCCACGTGCCTGTGTGACCTACCTACAATGCCTGGGCATGCTCCTGATGAGGCGGCGGATGGTCTCCTGAGGGATCTCCTCCCAGACCTGGACTAAAGCATCCACCAACTCCTGGACAGTCTGTGGTGCAACGTGACGTTGGTGGATGGTGCAAGACATGATGTCCCAGATGTGTTCAATCGAATTCAGGTCTTGGAAACAGGCGGGCCAGTACATAGTTTCAATGCCTTCATCTTGCAGGAACTGCTGACACACTCCAGCCACATGAGGTCTGGCATTGTCCTGCATTAAGAGGAACCCAGGGCCAACCGCACCAGCATATGGTCGCACAAGGGGTCTGAGGATCTCATCTCAGTACCTAATGGCAGTCAGGCCACCTCTAGCAAGCACATGGAGGGCTGTGTGGCCCTTCAAAGAAATGCCACCCCCTACCATTACTGACCCACTGCCAAACCGGTCATGCTGAAGGATTTCGCAGGCAGAAGATCGCTCTCCACGGCGTCTACAGACTCTGTCACATCTGTCACATGTGTTCAGTGTGAACCTGCTTTCATCTGTGAAGAGCACAGGGCGCCATTGGCGAATTTGCCAATCCTGGTGTTCTGTGGCAAATGCCAAGCGTCCTGCACGATGTTGGGCTGTGAGCACAACCCTCATCTGTGGACGTAGGGCACTCAGACCATCCTCATGGAGTCAGTTTCTAACCGTTTGTGCAGACACATGCACATTTGTGGCCTGCTGGAGGTCATTTTGCAGGGCTCTGGCAGGGCTCCTCCTGTTCCTCCTTGCACAAAGGCTGAGGTAGCGGTCCTGCTGCTGGGTTGTTGCCCTCCTACAACCACCTCCACATCTACTGGTATACTGTCCTGTCTCCTGGTAGCACCTCCAGTCTTTGGATACTACACTAACAGACACAGCAAACCTTCTTGCCACAGCTTGCATTCATATGCCATCCTGGATGAGCTGCACTACTTGAGCCACTTGTGTGGGTTGTAGAGTCCGTCTCATGCTACCATGAGTGTGAAAGCACAGCCAACATTCAAAAGTGACCAAAACATCCGCTAGAAAGCATTGGTACTGAGATGTGGTCTGTTGTCTCCCCCTGCAGAACCACTCCTTTATTGAGTGTGTCTTGATAATTGCCAATAATTTACATCTGTTGTCTATTCCATTTGGACAACAGCATGTGAAATTGATTGTCAAACAGTGTTGCTTCCTAAGTGGATAGTTTGATTTCACAGAAATTTGATTTACTTGAAGTTATATTCTGTTGTTTAAGTGTTCCCTTTATTTTTTTTTGAGCAGTGTATATAGGCAATAGGTTTGTTGCATTCATATCATTGCCCCTCAGGAAGCTGCACTCTTCTGCAGTGATACGCATGGGACTCCATTAAAGGGAACCTGTCACCCCCAAAATTGAAGGTGAGCTAAGCCCACCAGCATCAGGGGCTTATCTACAGCATTCTGTAATGCTGTGGATAAGCCCCCAATGTATACTGAAAGATAAGAAAAAGATGGGCGTCACGTTCCGGTCCAGGGCCTCCCATCTTCTTACGATGACGTCTTACTGCAGTACTTTGCTCTGCCCTTGACAGGGCAGACAAAGTACGCCTGCGCCGAAACCGCGGCGTGAAGACAAGAAGAGGACTTCATCATAAGAAGGTGGGAGGCCCCGACCAGACCGCGACGCTCATCGGATCGGACCGCCAGCCCAGGTGAGTATAATCTAACCTTTTTTCTCATCTTTCAGGATACATCAGGGGCTTATCTGCAGCATTACAGAATGCTGTAGATGAGCCCCTGATGCCGGTGGGTGTAGCTCACCTTCGATTTTGGGGGTGACAGGTTCCCTTTAATAATGCAGGTTCTGTAGTAGTGCACATTATATGATGGCTTTTTGATTCCATACTCTTACTTGTTCTGTGTATCTTCTTGAACATAAGACTTACTGTTTTCCTATGTATGACATCTATCTTTATCTCTAAAATGGATTAAGTTAAGTCAGGCTATGTATTAATAATCTTCTACTGGGTTTACTGTTTTTGATTCTAATACGGCACTTTGTTATGTTTGATACTCAGTTGATGACTTTAAATAATTATCCATATGAGTATTTGATTTAACACTTGAACTTTATCTTTACATGTTGTGTATTATGCACTTTATATGTTGTTATGTTTTTTGAACAATTCCTTGGGTTAGCCTGTTTTTTCCATTCATTTGATACCACGGATCATGGTATATATTTCTTACTAAATTTGTGAGCTTTTCTATTAATCAAGGTATTTCACTATTTCACATCTGCCTTTGATTATTAGTTTGGGTATACCACAGACTGGAACAGGAACACGGGACAGCCACAGGTGGGGGATCACTGGTGCAGGAACATAGGAGCTGGATCAGATGGATCAGGAACAGGACTAGGCACAGGCAGGATGGGCAGGATCAGGTGAAGACAGGGCAGACAGGGTCAGGTAAATGGGATGGACAGGATCAGATACTGAGAGCACAGCTACCTTACAAATAGACAGCAGGCTATACACTGATAAGTGAAGTTGCTAAGGCACCTCCCAGTAGGGGAGGGTGCCTTAAATATCAGATGTTTCCCAGCTATAGATGTCTTTAGCAGCATGTACTAGCCCTGTAAAAGCCGGGGAGAGCGTGTGCGAACCCTAGATACACTTCCATTAGTAGGTCCTGGAAGGAAACAGATGCCTAGGGAGCGTGGAAAGGTAAATGAACACACCGGAGTCCCTGCAGGGAGGAAGAAGGTGACATGTACAGGGAGACTAGCACTGTGCTAACACATGGTCTCTGCGCCTACATTATGCAGCTCTTAGATGGGGTAGCAAAAACCTGTTGACAGACTTCCTTTAAAAAAATGTGTCATAGTGCAATGATCCTTTCATATTACAATTAGTGCAATGTAAATAGCTTGTCCCATGGCTGTTCTGATATGATTTCGTATCACCCAAGGAAAATATGTAAACTTATAAATCTTCACTTCTGACTCTCATCCATATGACAGGAGAAGAGTATTGTCTATATTAACCTATCACAGAGGTTACATATCAATTTAGTAACATATAGAATTTATGACATGTTCATAATTATAATATACCGTGTGAAGGATTATTCATTCTTAAGTATTTGACTCTGAAATATCAGGACCTGTCGATCAACAAGCCGAGGTTCAGCACCCTCTTCATCAAGACACGGCCCCGTATCAGTTATTACAAGAACGATGCCGAGGGCTACAGTTTCAGCCCTGATCATAGGTGTGATTCTTTGTATTTTCTCACTGCATTCTTACAACTAAGAAGAACATATTTTTCTATAGTTCTTTTTCCTGGAAAGGTTCTCTCTAATTACATTTCTATTTACACTTGTTTTTTAAGTATTTTATCTTTGCAGTCAAAGACTAAAAAGTTACACAACTTCCTTACATTGAATAAAAAATGCATTTTCTAGCCATAGGAATCAGTATAACAGCATATCCTAATGACCTGCATGACATTTTCTGGAGAAAAACATCCAAAAATGCTAGAACATATTACCCCGTGAGCAAATTTTATGAAGGGTCTACACCCAATGGACAGTTTTTGAATCAAAATGTAGTAGCACAGTAGCTTAAAAGTGATAGCACCTAAAATTAGAAAATATTGATAACGTGATAGCACTTAATGGGAAAGATCTTTTGAGTAACCGTACACTTCAAGAGAAATAAGCAGTTACTTTTTGGGGAGGACTGTACTCCCCACCACAAATCCATCATGAGGACTAGTCATGACCAAGATGGCCGAATGCTCTTGCCCAAACTTTCTGTGATGATGTGCATCAAAGGGGGAAATATCACCTAATCATTTCCATCAACAAGAGTACACGACTGCTTGTTTTTGTGGCATATGTTGTATCTTCTAAAGAGAACCCCTTTGGGTGTGATGAGATGGCATGACTTGCAAGAGCTGACATCATCGCCAATTCTCTGCAAATGTCGTGCATGTGCGTGACTTTCCCATGGGTCATTTCGCCGGGTGTACGCGAGATTTGCAGAGAGCTGGCGATAACGTTGAGTCTGACAAATCATGTTATCACGCCCACAGGGGTGTGATAATAGTCTGGGAAACAAACGCCTCATCGATTAGTGAAAAGGATATTTGCATTAAAAAAACGGACTGTAAAAACACTTTTTTTTTAAAGATCTGTTACTGTCTCAAACAGAATAAAGGGATTGTTGGGCACAGTGTTTATGAAGGTATAAAGAAATGCTGGTGGTTTGAAGGGCATGGAGGACCTGTCAGGAAATTTGTTACCAGGTTTTTGCCACCTAATCTGACAGTAGTATAATGTAAAGACACTAGACCCTGATTTCAACGAGGTATCACTTACTGGGCTTCCATCTATAGTTTTGATACAATCATTGATTTATCAGCAGGAGATTATCACTAGAGGAATAGTAAACCTGCTGCCATGTAGTCCTCCATATTCATGAGCTTTTGTATAACTCCGCCCCTACCATAGATGCATCACATCAGTCAGCAATGAGTAATAAGAACTCATTATACACAGGACATCAATGACAGGTTTCAATGCAGCACAGCAAAAAGATGTCTGCATCAAAATAAAGCCCCCTGTGACCGCCATAAGCAGACAGAATTGGTGGTCATTAAGGGGAAATACAGGCTACCTGCATCCACCACTAGAAGTAGCAAAAGGAAGCTATAATTGTCATGGCTTGTTTTTTGTTGGAGTAGTTGCACTTTTGAATGACACCATTGATTTTTCCATAGTGTACTGGAAAACGAGAAATACATTTGATGAATTTACAAAAAAAGTGCCATTCCACAATTGTTTTTGTTTATTTTTTATTTATCATGTTCACTAAATATTAAAACTGACCTTCCAAAAATGGGACTGTTTCCAAGAACCATTGCGTCTCCTTTGTTGAAATCTGGGGGTGGGTGAAGGCTTATTTTTTTGCATGAAGTACGATACTTGAAGTTCTCCGTTCTTAAAGGTACCTTCACACTCAGCGACGCTGCAGCGATACCGACAACGATGTCGATCGCTGCAGCGTCGCTGTTTGGTCGCTGGAGAGCTGTCACACAGACAGCTCTCCAGCGACCAACGATCCCGAGGTCCCCGGGTAACCAGGGTAAACATCGGGTTACTAAGCGCAGGGCCGCGCTTAGTAACCCGATGTTTACCCTGGTTACCATCCTAAAATTAAAAAAAACAAACACTACATACTTACCTACCGCTGTCTGTCCCCGGCGCTCTGCTTCTCTGCACTCCTCCTGCACTGGCTGTGAGCACAGCGGCCGGAAAGCAGAGCGGTGACGTCACCGCTCTGCTTTCCGGCTGACCGACGCTCACAGCCAGTGCAGGAGGAGTGCAGAGAAGCAGAGCGCCGGGGACAGACAGCGGTAGGTAAGTATGTAGTGTTTGGTTTTTTTACTTTTACTCTGGTAACCAGGGTAAACATCGGGTTACTAAGCGCGGCCCTGCGCTTAGTAACCCGATGTTTACCCTGGTTACCAGTGAAGACATCGCTGGATCGGTGTCACACACGCCGATCCAGCGATGTCTGCAGGGAGTCCAGCGACGAAATAAAGTTCTGGACTTTCCTCAGCGACCAACGATCTCCCAGCAGGAGCCTGATCGTTGGTCGCTGTCACACAGAACGATTTCCTTAACGATATCGTTGCTACATCACAAAAAGCAACGATATCGTTAACGATATCGTTATGTGTGAAGGTACCTTTACACAAATCTTATTTACTAATTAATCTTCACAGAATTTTGGACCTCCAATAAAATGATATTCATAGTAGAAGGTACATTTAAAGCATCCATGTTTCCCATCTGCTGTTTTCTCCTACAAGTGAGCGTCTTTTCTCTATTATTGGTGTCTCAGATTTGAAGATTTTGACCTTTAGTTACTTTCTTCCTCAAGCATAAATGTGTTTTGAAAGAAAACATTCTACAGGTGAAACTATGATTTACAACTAGTCGTAGAGAGCATATATTCAAGTGAGCTGGGAACGAAGATGGCGTATCATGTTTCATTACAGGTGAAGAAAGTGTCCAGACATGTACTGATAAATAGGGGCAAAGCATTTCTTTAAACCTTTTGAAAACATTTTTATTCTTCTGTGTACATATGCTTCAGTAGCTAATGAGGTTGAATATGCTGGTAAAACAATTAGCACAAATAGGGTCTTATCCACTGGCTCAAGGGAAATTTAAAAAAAAACAGGGAATTGCTCACCTGGTACGGTTGTATGATCACAACAGTATGTTATGTTTTCTTAAAAATCAGCTGCCAAACACCCTCAAAAATAAGCCGTTAGAAGGGTAAAAGAAATTTCAGAGTTTTTTCTCGGCACTGCCGATGATACCAGTATTTTGGATCAAGGGTGTTCAGAAATGGATCCCAATATCGAAGATTTTTAATGGCAGTTTACTTTCAATGTGTTTCAAAGTATACCACTTCACATAGTTTGTCCTGATGAAGAAAAATTATTCTGCAAAGCTGCTATCCAGACAACTCCCTTTAAAGAAGCGCTTCAATCAAAATTATCATCTTAATATATTGCAATCATCATATTATATAGCACTGTGTACTTACAATTGCTCATTTTGCCTTTCTAACCAGTTAATCCTTCTCTTTGCCATAAAGTCTATGACATCACATGATTAAAGACTGACTAGCTGAATCCTTCTAAGCTCTATGTAGAAACAGGAGGTCAATTTTCTCTGTACAAGTCATGAGCCACTGCACAAGTCCCTATCTACGAGGAGGAGCGGAGCAGAGGTTGAAGAGGGGAATGATACGTGCAGGAAAAAAGAGACTTCCTGTTTCTACATGAAGCAGAGAAAACAGACAAATTCACTGGTGTGGATGGTCGGCTCACTCAGCTTCTCCCCGAGGTAGATACAGGAACACTTGTAGGCTAAAGTCTTTGGGTGGTTTATTGCTTCATAAACCATTTAGCCAAAAATCATAACTAAAACAGCCTTTCTGGCTCAACTGAAAATAAAAAAACATACAAAGTACTTCCCAGTATGGCTCCCTACCTTTCTACAAAGCACACCAGGTCATCACTATTTCGGGGGTCTCCCTGGGGAACTCAGGTCTGCACTGGCATAGAGAGGGAGTGAATAAATCTATCTGACCACCCACTCCACCATCTAGGCTGCAGTGGAGGACTTCGGTTGCAACCATTTCTGGACCAAATGCCACAAGTCAAACATCTGAGAGTGGGGAGGTTTGTCACCATAATACGCCCAGTGATGAACCCTTTGGGCTTTGACAGACATAGTGACCCCTGAGCATGCCAAAATCTCAGTTTTTTACTTGGCATATTCTCGGGCATCCTGTAAGGCCAAGTCAAAATAAGCTTTCTGAGGTTCACCTGCCAGATTGGGGGCCAGCCCCTCTGCCCACTTCTCCGGGGGCAGCCTCTCCCACTCTGCAACCCATTCAAACACAGTCAAAAATGCCTCTATATCATCCCCTGGGGTCATCTTTTGCATTGATTGTCTTACCACTCCACTTTCTGGACGTACGAGTCATCACCTTGATGTGGAGGAGGGAAAGGCTCTCTGCTGTGGACATCTCCCACCTGGAACTCCATCTGCTTTTGCAGCTGTTGCATCAGGAGCTTATTTGTCTTCTGCTGTACCTGCTGCTGTTCACGGAATTATTGTTCTTGGTGCTGCTTCTCGTGATGCAGCTGGTGTTGCTGCTGTTGACGTAGGATGAGGTGCTTGATCAGCTTCTCCATTTTGTCTGACCGTTGTCCCATCCCTGTGTAGCTGCCTTCACCCAGACATATAATTTGTCCACAGCTGCTACCTGAGGTTGACACAGGAACACTTTTAGGTTAAAGTCTCTGTGTGGTTTATTGCTTCATAAACTATAAAGCCCAAAATCATAACGAAAACAGCTTTTCTGGCACAATTGAAAATAAAACGTCCATACAAAGTCCTTCCAAGTATGGCTCTCGCCTTCTGGTACAAACACACATGGCAGCTATCACTGGAGCTTCAGTCTGAAGGCTTCCTTCCTCCAAGACAGAAAAGACAGAAAAAAAACAGCGGCTGGACATTTAACTTCCTCCAACCACTGCCCTGAGGTGAAGATATGGTGAGTAGGTGTCCCACCCATCTCTGACCTACTCACCATGAAAGCCAGTCCCTTGACACAACTGATTTCCTCTCAGCACATATCATGCTGGAAAAAAAATTATGGCTTTCACAGCATGCAGGATAATAACCTTTGTGACACATACAGTACAGACCAAAAGTTTGGACACACCTTCTCATTTAAAGATTCTTCTGTATTTTCATGACAATGAAAATTGTACATTCACACTGAAGGCATCAAAACTATGAATTAACACATGTGGAATTATATACTTAACCAAAAAGTGTGAAACAACTGAAAATATGTCTTATATTCTAGGTTCTTCAAAGTAGCCACCTTTTACTTTGATGACTGTTTTGCACACTCTTGGCATTCTCTTGATGAGCTTCAAGAGGTAGTTACTGGGAATGGTCTTCCAACAATCTTGAAGGAGTTCCCAGAGATACTTAGCACTTGTTGGCCCTTTTGCCTTCACTCTGCGGTCCAGCTCACCCCAAACCATCTCAATTGGGTTCAGGTCTGGTGACTGTGGAGGCAAGGTCAACTGGCATAGCACCCCATCACTCTTCTTCTTGGTCAAATAGCCCTTACACAACCTGGAGGTGTGTTTGGGGTCATTGTCCTGTTGAAAAATAAATGATAGTCCAACTAAACGCAAACCGGATGGAATAGCAGCTCGCTGCAAGATGCTGTGGTAGCCATGCTGGTTCAGTATGCCTTCAATTTTGCATAAATCCCCAACAGTGTCATCAGCAAAGCACCCCCACACCATCACACCTCCTCCTCCATATTTCACGGTGGGAACTAGGCATGTAGAGTCCATACGTTCACCTTTTCTGCATCGCACAAAGACACAGTGGTTGGAACCAAAGATCTCAAATTTGGACTCATCAGACCAAAGCAAAGATTTCCACTGGTCTGATGTCCATTCCTTGTGTTCTTTAGCCCAAACAAGTCTCTTCTGCTTGTTGCCTGTCCTTAGCAGTGGTTTCCTAGCAGCTATTTTACCATGAAGGCCTGCTGCACAAAGTCTCCTCTTAACAGTTGTTGTAGAGATGTGTCTGCTGCTAGAACTCTGTGTGGCATTGACCTGGTCTCTAATCTGAGCTACTGTTAACCTGCGATTTCTGAGGCTGGTGACTCAGATAAACTTATCCTCAGAAGCAGAGGTGACTCTTGGTCTTCCTTTCCTGGGGCGGTCCACATGTGAGCCAGTTTTTTTGTAGCGCTTGATGGTTTTTGCCACTGCACTTCGGGACACTTTCAAAGTTTTCCCAATTTGTCAGACTGACTGACCTTCAATTCTTAAAGCAATGATGGCCACTCGTTTTTCTTTACTTAGCTGCTTTTTTCTTGCCATAATACAAATTCTAACAGTCTACTCAGTAGGACTATCAGCTGTGTAACCACCAGACTTCTGCACAGCACAACTGATGGTCCCAACCCCATTTATATGGCAAGAAATCCAACTTATTAAACCTGACAGGGCACGCCTGTGAAGTGAAAACCATTCCCGTTGACTACCTCTTGAAGCTCATCAAGAGAATGCCAAGAGTGTGCAAAACAGTCATCAAAGCAAAAGATGGCTACTTTGAAGAACCTAGAATATGACATATTTTCAGTTGTTTCACACTTTTTTGTTAAGTATATAATTCCATATGTGTTAATTCATAGCTTTGATGCCTTCAGTGTGAATGTACAATTTTCATAGTCATGAAAATACAGAAAAATCTTTAAATGAGAAGGTGTATCCAAACTTTTGGTCTGTACTGTATCTCCCCTCACATACTGTGCCAGTGACCATGTCACACTGGGTAGAAAGGCAAGATGAGCAATTGTAAGTACCACAGTGCTGAATAATATGATGATTGCAATAGATTAGGAGGATAAAAACTTTGTTGGGATTGCTCTTTAAGGAGGCCTGACACCAATTTCTCTTGTCTATACTTTTTCTTCTTAATTAATTAAACAATATAGTAGGAAACATTTAAGGAATTTTCCACCTTTAAAATACTTGCAATACGCAAGTTTAACTAAATATGTGAGAACTTAGATTCCTTTAAAATGAGTGTGTAAGTCGGGAATGCATGCCAAAAAGTGGCCAATACTCATTAAATAGATAAAACCCTTCAACTCTAATTATGAAGTTAATATTTTTCAACATGTTCACTCTTGTTTTCTTATGTAGGTTTCAGAACATATTTCACACTGAAATCTTCACATAAAACACCCATAAATTGCCTTCCATTGTTTCTGATAGGAGATCGTCATTACAGTCCATTGGCTGCAGAATTTTCCAACTTGGTTTTCAAAATCACCTCCATACATTACATGTCATTTGTTGCAGCAAATTCTGCCCAGAAACCATAGCAGGAAGCCACATTCACATTACTCTCATAATTTATTGGGACTAATCTGCATTCAGCACAAACTAAAAATCCGTAACATTAGCCTGAAGGTCAGTCTAGGTTTTCTGCCACAGATTACGTTTCAAATATACCGTACTTCTTTTTTCAACACAAAAATACTCCGTATTATAAGGGTATGTTTACAAAGTTTTTTTTTTTACAAGGAATATATCTTGGTACCGTGTTAGCCAGTAAATAGAAAAATATTTAGAATTGAGAGTCCTCAGTGGTTGATATCAACCACTGAGGACTCTCAATTCTAAATATTTTTACAAGGAAGGATTTTGAAATGTTTTTTGAAAATCCACATTTAAAAAAGTTTCAAACGCTCTTTGATTAAACTTCCTGCTGATTACGAGGAAACACATAGTTATAGTACACATGACACTTTTTTATGTTTTTATTGTCCTGCAAATTAAAATTAATGCCAAATTTATTCAAACAGTAATTAAAGCAATTTTAGGCAATGTGCATACTGAGTTTGCAAGTAAATAACATCTTTTTTAGGCAGATTTTGCCTGGAATGTTCCTGAAGAAAATGCAGAAAAACCACATCAAAAATGAATATAATGCACAGCAATGATGTTCAGTCAACTGTTGCTTCTTTTATCTACTTCAGTGTTCAGAAACCGTCAACTGGTTAAAAGAAGCATGTTCTTTCTCTGGGCTGCAAATAACCTGCGTGAACGTACTGTACGTAAGGCTATGTGGACACTGAGGGGTCTTTAGGAGTTTTTGGAGCAGAAACTGTCCAAATCCACTTCCAATTCCAAACTGTACAAATCCGAATTTAGTTTCCGTTCAGAAAATTTAGCAAAAAACTGTGTGCACATAACCCATGGTTATGTGCATACGGAGCCGCCGTCACGTTTTCCCAGTCTTCGAGAGCGGCTTTGCCGATGTCTTCATTGACATATACCAGGATCTCTTTGCTTCAGAGAACAGAGAATCTAAACTTGAAATTGAAACAAAAGAAAGTTGAAATTGTTGAATATAAATGGTGATTTGGTTAAAGCTGCTATCTCGGAATCATTGGATTATCATTTATTTTATGGGGGATAAAAAACTTTCTTTATTGGGATAGTTCTGCATTTTGTGTAGGTGTGTGTTGTGCTGATATTTTACCTTCAGAATGATGGAATCTATCTTTGTGATGACTAATCTAAGCCTCAGGTATTAAATATATAGACAAGAACATGAGAAAATAAACTAATATAGAACGCACACAGGAATACAGATAATACAGCTTTACTTATGCAGAATGAAACACGTAACATTGATATTTTCTGTGTTTGTTTTAGATCTCATGACAAAGTGCATGACACAAAGGTAACGCAGCTCGGAAGTGTCGCGCGCAACAGTTAATACAGTTACTATGTTACAAGTAATACAGGTAGATTAAAAGGGTTGTCTGGAATAAGGAAACAAGATGCTGCAGTTTTTTTCCCTTGAGAAACAAAGGTTCCTCTTGTGTCTTGTCTATCTGTTGCATCTTGGCTCCGGGCCATTTGTATGATTAGAGCTAAGATGCATTAACATACAAAGCCCATGTGCAAGAGCGGAGCTGCTTCTGGGGGAGAATTATTGGTGGTGACAAATTACAATACTAAATTTATCACCTCAACACCTTCTTAGGATGCAGTTAAATGGTCGTATAACAAGGATGACGATTGCAGTGCACGGACGGGCCGGCAGCTCTCTTGATCCGAGCGTGGCAGCTGCATAGATATACATGCTGTCAACACGCTCGGGTCAGGAGAGTCGCCAGCCAGTCCATGCATTGCAGTCATCATCCATGTTATATGGCCATCTGACTGTGCCCTAAAAGTGGTTGTCCAGAGTAAATAATTTATCTATTCCAAGGATAAGTGATCACTTGCTGGTCGGTGAGAGTCCGACCGCTGAGGAAAGGTAGTGATATCCATCCATTTTTTGGATAAGGAATTGCAAACAATGAGTAAGGACTGAAATTCTGTTTGAAACATGTAGCTCTCACATTTACTATTTGTTTTCTACAGTACTGTGAATGTTATGTTTTATTCAAGTCTACAAATATACATTTGACCACCGAGGCCAGAACCAACCACAAGAAGCTCCCATGCAATGACTGACACAACAACGATCAATTTGAAACTCTTTATTTTAACATCAGTAAACAAAACCCAGTTTTCTTTTTTGGCAGGGGTCGGTCACAGCTTTAAACATATGGCCCGAGGGGCCTATAAACTTGCCATGAAGCACTTTGCCCCCCCAGTCCCCCGGGGGCAAGATTGCCTTCAAAAGGATACTTGGCACCATCAAACCGCTGTGACTTTTAACTTATGAAAACAAACGAACACCTAGGGTGGGAGTGCAGCGCCCCAGAGTCCTGGTTGTTGCAGTAATGTCGTTCTTCCACCAGGAGGAGTGATGTTACGTCTGATGGCACCAAAGGAGTTCACCCTGCCAGGTATCACAAAACACACTTCACACTCCAGTCCACCAGGGGGAGCAAAGGTTCTATCTACTAGGCCACTTCTCACATTAGGGTAAAACTGGCGGGTTGGATAGGAAGTTAGACAGAAGCTGACTGGAGGGAGTAGGACTCGGCATAGGAGATACCTGTCAGGCAGACAGAGGGGAAAGGAAGAACATCAGAGGCTCAGCAAGACAGAAAGACACGGAGCTGCGCCTGCAACTCATGCGGCAGCATCCTAAGAAAGGACACGAAAGGAATTGTGTTGTAGGGAGTGAGCCATGAAGTCACAGCAAAAGGAGAACAAAAACCAGAAGGAGTCCTGTCCTAAGAGAGGCTGCCTCCTTCTGGAGCGCGGGCCGGTGGCCGAAGCACCGAGGGAGTAATAGACTCTACGCTTTACTTCAGAGACCGGCAGGGCAGTCAATTCCAAGTTGGCTGTCCGACCTAAATACCTAAGAAGACACGGTGGCAATTGTGGAGGGGGGCGTCTTTAGGGTCCCTATAAAATAGCCTCAGGCCACCACATTCATATGGGTTTGTCCTATCCATACCATCTGGGAGACAGAGAGGAAGAGATAACATCTACAAAAGTTGTGAGGACCTTACCAAGTTGCTCAGCAGGGGGGTACTACAATGCACGAGCGCTAGTAGGAGGGCTAATGATTTCCACCTGGATAAGGGGACTCTGGAATTGCCATCAGACCGGCCGGACCCTGCCTACCCTGTCATCCGGAATGTTGGACTGTGGATGCTGAAGCCTTCAGTAAAGGAAAAGAGACTGCACCCATTGTGTCCTCGTTATTCACCGTGCCTTAAACCATCCACCATCACCATCTACACTTCTGGGAAGCCCTGGGGAAATACTTCACCTGTGGGAAGGTACACCATCTAGCTGCCATAACATCACCCCAGCGGACCCCTGAGCAGCGTCGGTCACTCTGACCGAATACCACAGGTGGCGTCACGAACACTACCATTATCTACGAACTCTGCCTTTTATTGGGTGCCTCTCATAGGGCCACGGTCCGGGTCGGGCCACCGTGACATCCTCGCCGAGGGAACTGAAGGACCCGGTACCGAGTACCCCATTGCCCTTACGTTGGGGCGCCGCAGGAGGGTTTGTCAAATGTGGTCTGGATCTCAGATGACTAGAGAGACCGAAAGCCAGGTTGCTGCTGCTTTGTAATTAGGGGGAGGGTCCCATACTGGGAAGAGGGAGCACACCAAACACACACATCACTGCAATGAGTTAACCCCAGCATGACCAGAACGGGCTCGGCGGTCAGGGGTGCATCGGCAGATATAGCAGGAGTGCCCCACATTTTGCAATTTGTTATCCAAAAAACGGCTGGATATCCCTACTTTTCCCTATTGCTACCACTGAGCATCTGTGGTTTTTCATCCGAGCCAAAGATTTGCTGGCTACTTGAATGTGGGTGAGCGGTATCACACTTTTACTCTTTTTTAATCAGTCTGACTGTTTGGGCCTGCATTGATTGGATGAGCGGGGCACTTTTATCTCCACTACAAAATGGAGCTGCAGTTCAGACACCTGACCGCTGCTCCATTCATTTTCTGTGGGTCTCCGGTAAAAAGCCGAGCGCAACGCTCAGCAGTCCAATATGAATGAAGCAGCAGTTGAGCATGTGCACTGCAGCGCCATACTGACGAAGATAAAATGTTTCCTATTTTGCCAGTTAGGCCAGGTTCTAGTGGTCGGACCCCCACCAATTATCAAGTTATAGATCATAAAGTATCACTGTACTCCCCTTTAGCTTTGGAAGCTTTATTTCTCTTGTTTGGTGTATTCCTACTTTTTATACATTTTACATATGAACCTTATTTTCTTAAACCCTTTAACATCTGGGCTCCAGATTGAGGTAATGCACTGTAGCCTGTAATCTCACAGGAACGTTTAATCATCTCTGCTTCGATGACTGGGCAATAAAGCCTGAAGCGCCATCCTTTGAGGCTTCTCAAAATATGTATCATATTTATAATTAGATAATCTGCATAATTTGGAACATTGTTGATCCTGCCCATGTGATACTAAACATCTCTGCATTGTATCTCTACATATTGCCTATGTTCGTCTGGGTATATGCGCTAAGACGCACTAGTCTTGCGTCACAGAAGTCATTAGGGCACAGGAGCATAATAGTCAGGAAAAGAGCTCATTAGAAACTTTTACCAACCATGATCATTAGCAGTGGTGAAGCTTGAAGCCTGTGGGCCTCGATGCTAAATCTCCAACAGTGCCCCCAATTATCATGGGTCCTTAATAGTATTGATCCTCCCATATGGGCCAAATGAACTTTTTTGGGCCCACCATAAGCTCCGGGACCTGGTGCAACCCCTCCACCCACTGATCACAAGGCAGGAAGAGGATGTTGTAAGTGATCAGAAGGAAATGCTGGAACCAGGGGAGGTGATCAACTGGTAATGAGATAAGAATTGAACTCTTCATCACCCCAGATGACCAGGTATACTAAAATTAACCTTTTCAGTTTGGACCACAAGGATTATTTAACCTCAACCAGACACATTATCTTTAATGCCCTAGCAAACCTCGAAATACTACCCAATAATAGTCAATTATCCGTATTCCATCACCAACATTCATCTGACTTTGAGCACCTTTTTCAGTCTGGAATAAAAGAATGTCCAACAACAACCTTCTAAATACATTACTTTACTTTTTTACACAAATTTTCAATTCAGCCTTTCTCAGAAGCCCAACAGAATAGCAAAATGGCCGACAGCACATGGGATAAGTGGATGCACGTCCTAGTTCCACTGGACCCCCATGGAAAGTGTACATACCAAGTAAACAATGAAGGACAGCATCCAATCCAGGTGAAAGTGTTCAAAAATGGATTCCTTAATTTGCCAAAGTGCAACGTTTCAACCCACATGGGTCTTTGTCAGCATGCTTGACAAAGACTCATGTGGGTTGAAACGTTGCACTTTGGCAAATTAAGGAATCCATTTTTGAACACTTTCACCTGGATTGGATGCTGTCCTTCATTGTTTACTTGGTTTCTCAGAAGCCCAAGCTTCATTCACATTTCTCCAAGCTTCGGACTTAGGATAATCCAGCATTTGTCAAGGTTTAATTTCTGTTTAGAACTTGCTGTGATTATTTGCATTCTGCGTAGGGTCACCTTTAGTAATATCATCTTATTTTTTTATTGTTTTCATCATCATCAATCATACATTAATAATAAAAGAAAGTCTACTCACCTTACCGATATCCCACGGCTCTACTTCCAGCACTACCTACGTCCCCCTCGCGAGCCTTCATACTATTTCTTCCATGTGACGGCTCCAGCCAATCAGTCTGGGATGTAACACAGGCTGAGTCATTGGATCAACCTCAGACAAGTGATGTCAGTAATTTTGATTATAATCAAAAGAACCTGGCACTCAACACTGTGAGAATTTTATTGTAGTACCAAAAACGTTTCGGTCCACGTTTTGGACCTTCATCAGTTACGTACTAATGGGTGAATGCGTTTTTTGTGATTAGCGCCCAATGGTAATAACCTGCGTCAATTAGTAGTTTAGAGGAGTCATTCGGAGTATGTGCTTAGGCAGCGTGTGTTCCCTAATCCAGACGCTGCATCCACATTTGCGTCACGTCATTTTGAGAGCTATATTTTTTCCATATTTTGGTCCACAGAGTTATGTTAGATCTTGTTTTTTGCAGGATGAGTTGACATTTTTATTGGTACCATTTTCAGGCACATGACATTTGATCGCTTTTTATTCCGATTTGTGTTAGGCAGAATGAACAAAAACTAGCAATTCATAAATTTCTTTTGGGGGGGCATTTATACCGGTCCGCGTTTGGTAAAATTGATAAAGCAGTTTTATTCTTTGAGTCAGTACGATTACAGCGATACCTCATTTATATTTTTTTATGTTTTATACAATAAAAACTATTTAAATAAAAAAATAATTGTTTTTGCATAGCTTTATTCTGAGATCTATAGTTTTAATTTTTTCGCTGATGGCGCCCTATGGCAGCTCATTTTTTGTAGGGCAAGATGACGTTTTCAGCGGTGCCATGCTATTTATATCCGTCTTTTTGATCGCGTGTTATTCCAGTTTGTATACGGTGGTATGATGATAAAGAATTTATTTTTTTTGTTTTGTTTTTTACGGTGTTCACTGAAGGAGTTAACTAGTGGGACAGTTTTATAGGTCGGGTCGTTACGGACGCAGCGATACTAAATATGTGTACTTTTATTCTTTGTTTTTTTTTACTTTTTTACATTTTCCCAGGGTGGGGCATCACTATATAGTGTCAGATCACTGATCTCACTATTTGCAGAGCACTGTGTCAGATCAGCGATATGACAGGCGGTGCAGGAGGCTTGCCGGTGCCTGCTCTCAGCAGGCACTGACAAGCCACCTCCCTGCAGGACCTGGAAGGACCCCGCGGCCATCTTGGATCCAGGGGCCTGCAGTGAGGAGACAGGAGGAGACCCTCGGAACAACGCGATCACATCGCGTTGTTCTGAGGGTCTCAGGGAAGCATGCATGGAGCCCACTCCCTGCACGATGCTTCCATATGCCACTGGAATGCTGTGATCTTGTTTGATCGCAGTGTTCCGGGGGTTAAAGTGCCGGGAGCGGTCCGTGACAACTCCTGGCACATAGTGCCGGTTGTCAGCTATGATAATCAGCTGACACCCAGCCGCGATCGGCTGTGCTCCCCCCGTGAGCGCAGCTGATCGCATAAGATGTACTATCCGGTCGATGGTCATATGGGCCCAGGTCACCTTAATGGGATAGTATTTCTGATGTCAGTAAGGGGTTAACATGATTCCCCAGGTCAGTAGCAGGTCAGATAGCAATCATGTAAAGTTTATTTTTTATTTCAGAGGTGAAATTCTGAAATTTGAACGAAAAAAACTTTTTGCGTTTGTCACCATTTTCAGAGACCTGTAGTGTTTTCATTTTTCAGGATCTGGGGCTGAGTGAGGGCATTTATTTTGTGCCCTGAATTAACATTTTTATCGATACAATTTTGGGGGAGATACAATGTTTTGATCGCCTCTTATTACATGTTATTGTAATGTTTCGGTGGACAAAAAAGTAATTCTGTAGTTTGAATTTCTTTTCTTCTTATGCTGTTTACCAATCTGATTAATTTACTTTATATTTAGATAGATTGAACATTTCTGAAAGCAGTGATACCGAACATGTGTATTTTTATTATTGTTTTATTTTTATTGGGGCAAAAAGGGGTGATTTGAACTTTTGTGGAGTTTTTTTTAATAGTATTTAATAGTACCCTTAGGAGACTTCAAGCTTCGATAACGGGACTCTGCTAGCGACAAGAGATGACGTACTGTTATCTGTCGCCTACACAGTCTTTAGTGTCTTCTCAATAGTTATTTCTAAACACGTCACATTCATTCTGTACACTGTAAGAACTCAACAGATGGATGCAGGAGACAACCCATACAAATAAGTCTAAACCCAATTACATTTGCCATCTTTGGAGAATACAGAATAACATGATTTTACATCAGTACAAATCGGGAACAGATGTAGAACCATCATTAATGTAAAAACAAACACTGCAATCAGCTTTAATTATTGACGATCCTAAATAAGTCATCCAGAAAAGTCCTTGTATTTCATCATTCAGTAATCTTATTGTAAGTGTATTGCCATCATGGGTTATATGAAGGGCCAGATTATAGGAAGAACACATGAGGCAACTGGAGGACCTCCACCTCTTTAGGTGCCCATACATCTTCATTAGAGGTTGGTAGAATAGCTCCTTGGTGAGTGACTGTTTCTCAACACCAACCCATATACATGCATCCTTTAAGTTGGTAAGTTAAGGATTGGGTATTACAATTCAACATGCCCAATCCTAACTATGGGAAGAGTTTTCAGTGGAATTACTGTAAGATTTAGTGTTTGGACCGCAGCTGTCGTGTGTACTACTTCTTTTAGAATGTAATATACACGACTGTGTACAATTATACTGCAATCACTATCACCAATCATGTATGCCTTGCTGCTATGGTTGGCATCAGTTGACTTTATGAGGATAGGTGTAGAGTGGTTGCAGTAGACCAGGTTCTTGTGTGCAGCTTTAAACCAGAGGCATCTTTCGTGGAAGGACTCCTGCAATAAGAGCTTAACATTACAAGTGATTGTCAGGGTGTGTACAGGAGTGGCTGGCGGAGTGGTAAGCAAATGACACTAGGTCAGTAAGCAACTGACAGATAAAGTATATGACCGTAACCACATACGTCAGGGCCATGCAGTAACCTGCTGGGTTCCACCCTGCTGATAATGAGCCAGCTGATCTGGTTCATCAGGCCAAAATACCTTTCCTGTAAAGCCTCACCCCTGTCTCACCTGATATTGAAACATTCTTTGATATTGGCAGTGGTGAAACTTAAGCTATTTTTTTTTCTGGCTGAAAATAGGAACTGTTGGTCTCAATTATCGGCCTGTGGAAACAGGCTGCCAATCAGACGATGGACAAGTAAAATGCTCAGTCGTCAGGTGAAATGAATTTTAAGCTTGTGCACAGCATGATCGTGTTGAAGATCGTTCTGTGCCCGTGGAGATGTGGTGGGCTTGTAGTGGAACAGGTTTATGTATAGGTTTTTGGAAACAATTCCCTAGGCAGTCCTACTCAGTGATTGTTAGCTTTATGGTATGCTTTTGCCACACATCAGCCCAGAGAAATGAGATTTGGATTGAACCCCCAATGGGCCATTGACTTCAATGAGGCAGTCGGAGTCATTTTGTGCTCTGTCAAACCTCCCTTTTGGCAGTGTCCATCTTCTCAAGGCAGGCACACAAGCGTGGTCTACTGTACTTTTGTGCCCATCTCAAGAAGGCAGACACCATCTAAAGAGAGACCAAACAGAGAACAAAGTGATTCTGTGTGCTTCATTACAGTCAATAAACTTAAGGGGTTCCACCCAAATCCTGTTTCTCAGGGCTTCAGATGAAAAACCCCAACTGAGCCACTGATTTGTGGCAAAAATGCAATGTGAACATACCCTAACCTGTATAAGTGTGCACATAGATAAATAAGACATCCCAATAAAATACAGTTTTATATGAAAAGATCTAGTATAATCTGTAACTTGTTACTTTATATATCTGATTTTCCTATTGTTAGGAGTCCTGTGGAAGGTCCAACTTAGTGGCTGTGAGTTAGTTATCTCACTGTGCACACTTTTAAAGGATGTAAATGCCTGTGTAGCAGTGGAGAAAATATAAACATTCAATTATCCCCTTTTTTCAAAGTTTAAAAATAAAAACGTAAACATATGTAGTAATATCTCTGATACCTCATCCGTAAAAATCCAATCTGTCAAAATAAAAAGTAATTGAGCTGTACGATAAATGATGTTTTTAATTCGCCAAATGTCTCACAAAAAATCCAATAAAGGAATCAAAACATTGTTGCCTCATATTAATACCAAAGTGGTACTAGTAAAAATGGCTGCTCACATGACTCCATCGACAGAAACATTTCAGACTTTTTTTAATCTTTTATTTACCCTTTTTTAAAGCAAAAAAACTGAGTATCCTGAAGAATCATATTGCAAGGTCATTTTCATCACATGATGAAAACAAATGACAATGGTGGAATAGCACTTTTTTCACCATTTTAGTCCTCTTGGAATTTTTGTTCCATTTTTTCAGTACATGTGAATGGTATCAATCAAATCACCACTTGTCCTGCTAAAAAGCCAAGCCTTCGTATGGCTAGATCGATATGCCGATAGAGTGGCTACATTGATAGAATTTAAAAAAGTTACAGCTCTTGGAAGAAATAAAGAAAAAAATAAAGTGCAAAACTGAAAAATCGCCCAATCCTAACGTGGTTAAATGTGGTTTAAAGAACAAATTTATTTATTTATTTAATTTTCATTGCATTTTTTGTAATTGAGTCCTGTTTTTTTTTGGATATGATGACATTGCATTTCACCACTGGCTCCATTGAGCGTTAATGTGAAAGTCATCTGTGCAAAACGATAACGTATTCTTCATGGTTATTTCTGTATAATTGTCTAGAGATCCTTTCTATACCCCAAATACCCCTATGTTGTGAATTCTGTGGCAGAGTTCACTCCTGTGGTCACAAGTGGTACTTCGGCTGATTCTCTCTGGGATCTTCCGTTTGTGGAGGAAAGTGGTACTGCAGCTTCTGAGTTTCCTCCCTCAGGAGATCTGGTGACCTCGTTAGCTTCTTCTCTACTTAACTCCACCTGATGCTTTGATCCATGCTTCCTGTCAATGTTCCAGTGTAGGATTTGTTTTTCCCCTGGATCATTCCTGTGGCCTGCTGCTCTGCAAAGCTAAGTTTTGCTTTTGTTATTTTGTTGCTATTTTTCAGTCCAGCTTGCTTTATTGGTTTTTCTCGCCTGCTGGAAGCTCTGAGACGCAGAGGGACCACCTCCGTACCGTTAGTCGGTGCGGAGGGTCTTTTTGTCCCCTCTGCGTGGTTATTTATAGGTTTTTGTGCTGACCGCAAAGTTATCTTCCCTATCCTCGTTCTGTTCAGCTAGTCGGGCCTCACTTTGCTAAATCTGTTTCATCTCTATGTTTGTGTTTTCATCTTACTCACAGTCATTATATGTGGGGGGCTGCCTTTTCCTTTGGGGAATTTCTCTGAGGCAAGGTAGGCTTAATTTTCTATCTTCAGGACTAGCTAGTTTCTCAGGCTGTGACGAGGCGCCTAGGTTCTGGTCAGGAGCGCTCCACGGCTACCTTTAGTGTGGTTTGATAGGATCAGGGATTGCGGTCTGCAGAGTTCCCACGTCTCAGAGCTCGTTCTATTATTTTGGGTTATTGTCAGATCACTGTATGTGCTCTGACCTCCATGTCCATTGTGATTCTGAATTGCCTTTCATAACAGTACAGGAAGCCATAAGTGCTAATGATTCTCAATAGAGGGAAAAAAGAAGTTCTGAGACCATTTTTTTTTTCTTTGCACTGTGTTTTGTCTTTTTTTTCCCCTAGACATTTGGGTGGTTCAGGACACAGGTGTAGCAATGGACATTAAAGGTCTGTCTTCATGTGTGGATCAGCTCACGGCAAGAGTTCAAAATATTCAAGATTTTATGGCTCAGAATTCTTTGCTAGAACCGAGAATTCCTATTCCAGATTTGTTTTTTGGAGATAGAACTAAATTTCTGTGTTTCAAAAATAATTGTAAACTATTTCTGGCTTTGAAACCTCGCTCTTCTGGTGACCCAATTCAACAGGTTAGGATCGTCATTTCTTTTTTGCGCGGTGACCCTCAGGACTGGGCGTTTTCTCTTGCGTCAGGAGATCCTGCATTGAGTAATATCGATGCGTTTTTCCTGGCGCTTGGGTTGCTGTACGATGAGCCTAATTCAGTGGATCAGGCAGAAAAAAATTTGCTGGCTCTTTGTCAGGCTCAGGATGAGATAGAGGTATATTGTCAGAAATTTAGAAAGTGGTCAGTGCTCACTCATTGGAATGAATCTGCGCTGGCAGCAATATTCAGAAAGGGTCTCTCTGAAGCCCTTAAGGATGTCATGGTGGGATTTCCTATGCCTGCTGGTTTGAATGAGTCTATGTCTTTGGCCATTCAGATCGGTCGACGCTTGCGTGAGCGTAAATTTGTGCACCCTTTGGCGGTATTACCTGAGCTTAAACCTGAGCCTATGCAGTGTGATAGGACCTTGACCAGAGTTGAACGGCAAGAACATAGACGTCTGAATGGTCTGTGTTTCTACTGTGGTGATTCCACTCATGCTATCTCTGATTGTCCTAAGCGCACTAAGCGGTTCGCTAGGTCTGCCACCATTGGTACTGTACAGTCAAAATTTCTTCTGTCCGTTACCTTGATCTGCTCTTTGTCATCGTATTCTGTCATGGCATTTGTGGATTCAGGCGCTGCCCTGAATTTGATGGATTTGGAATATGCTAAGCGTTGTGGGTTTTTCTTGGAGCCCTTGCAGTGTCCTATTCCATTGAGAGGAATTGATGCTATGCCTTTGGCCAAGAATAAGCCTCAATACTGGACCCAGCTGACCATGTGCATGGCTCCTGCACATCAGGAGGTTATTCGCTTTCTGGTGTTGCATAATCTGCATGATGTAGTCGTGTTGGGGTTGCCATGGCTACAAGCCCATAATCCAGTATTAGATTGGAAATCCATGTCGGTGTCCAGCTGGGGTTGTCAGGGGGTACATGGTGATGTTCCATTTCTGTCAATTTCGTCATCCACCCCTTCTGAGGTCCCAGAGTTCTTGTCTGATTACCGGGATTATTTGATGAGCCCAAGTCCAATACCCTACCTCCGCATAGGGATTGTGACTGTGCTATCAATTTGATTCCTGGTAGTAAATTCCCAAAAAGTCGATTGTTTAATTTGTCCGTGCCTGAGCACACCGCTATGCGCAGTTATGTGAAGGAATCCCTGGAGAAGGGGCATATTCGCCCGTCATCGTCGCCATTAGGAGCAGGGTTCTTTTTTGTAGCCAAGAAGGATGGTTCGCTGAGACCTTGTATAGATTACCGCCTTCTTAATAAGATCACAGTTAAATTTCAGTACCCCTTGCCATTGTTATTTGATCTGTTTGCTCGGATTAAGGGGGCTAGTTGGTTCACAAAGATAGATCTTCGTGGTGCGTATAATCTGGTGCGAATTAAGCAAGGTGATGAGTGGAAAACTGCATTTAATATGCCCGAGGGTCATTTTGAGTATCTCGTGATGCCGTTCGGACTTGCCAATGCCCCATCAGTGTTTCAGTCCTTTATGCATGACATCTTCCGAGAGTACCTGGATAAATTCCTGATTGTGTACTTGGATGACATTTTGATCTTCTCGGATGATTGGGAGTCTCATGTGAAGCAGGTCAGAACGGTTTTTCAGGTCCTGCGTGCTAATTCTTTGTTTGTGAAGGGATCAAAGGGTCTCTTTGGTGTGCAGAAGGTTTCATTTTTGGGGTTCATCTTTTCCCCTTCTACTATCGAGATGGATCCTGTTAAGGTCCAAGCCATCCATGATTGGACTCAGCCGACATCTCTGAAAAGTCTGCAAAAGTTCCTGGGCTTTGCTAATTTTTATCGTCGCTTCATCTGCAATTTTTCTAGTATTGCTAAACCATTGACCGATTTGACCAAGAAGGGTGCTGATGTGGTCAATTGGTCTTCTGCTGCTGTGGAAGCTTTTCAAGAGTTGAAGCGTCGTTTTTCTTCTGCCCCTGTGTTGTGTCAACCAGATGTTTCTCTTCCGTTCCAGGTCGAGGTTGATGCTTCTGAGATTGGAGCAGGGGCTGTTTTGTCACAGAGAGGTTCTGGTTGCTCAGTGATGAAACCATGCGCTTTCTTTTCCAGGAAGTTTTCGCCTGCTGAGTGAAATTATGATGTGGGCAACCGAGAGTTGCTGGCCATGAAGTGGGCATTCGAGGAGTGGCGTCATTGGCTTGAAGGAGCTAAGCATCGCGTGGTGGTATTGACTGATCATAAGAACTTGACTTATCTCGAGTCTGCCAAGCGCTTGAATCCTAGACAAGCTCGTTGGTCATTGTTTTTTGCCCGTTTTGACTTTGTGATTTCGTACCTTCCGGGCTCTAAAAATGTGAAGGCGGATGCTCTGTCTAGGAGTTTTGTACCCGACTCTCCGGGTTTATCTGAGCCGGCGGGTATCCTCAAGGAAGGAGTAATTGTGTCTGCCATCTCCCCTGATTTGCGGCGGGTGCTGCAAAAATTTCAGGCTAATAAACCTGATCGTTGCCCAGCGGAGAAACTGTTTGTCCCTGATAGGTGGACGAATAGAGTTATCTCTGAACTTCATTGTTCGGTGTTGGCTGGTCATCCTGGAATCTTTGGTACCAGAGAGTTAGTGGCTAGATCCTTTTGGTGGCCCTCTCTGTCGCGGGATGTGCGTACTTTTGTGCAGTCCTGTGGGATTTGTGCTCGGGCTAAGCCCTGCTGTTCTCGTGCCAGTGGGTTGCTTTTGCCCTTGCCGGTCCCGAAGAGACCTTGGAAACATATCTGAGGTGCTTTGTTTCTGCTGATCAGGATGACTGGGTGTCCTTTTTGCCTTTGGCTGAGTTCGCCCTTAATAATCGGGCCAGCTCGGCTACCTTGGTTTCACCATTTTTCTGCAATTCTGGGTTCCATCCTCGTTTCTCTTCTGGACAGGTTGAGTCTTCGGACTGCCCTGGTGTGGATACTGTGGTGGACAGGTTGCAGCAGATTTGGACTCATGTAGTGGACAATTTGACCTTGTCCCAGGAGAAGGCTCAACTTTTCGCTAATCGCAGACGCCGTGTGGGTCCCCGACTTCGTGTTGGGGATCTGGTTTGGTTATCTTCTCGTCATATTCCTATGAAGGTTTCCTCTCCTAAGTTTAAACCTCGTTTTATTGGTCCGTATAGGATTTCTGAGGTTCTTAATCCTGTGTCTTTTCGTCTGACCCTTCCAGATTCTTTTTCCATACATAACGTATTCCATAGGTCATTGTTGCGGAGATACGTGGCACCTATGGTTCCATCTGTTGAGCCTCCTGCCCCGGTTTTGGTGGAGGGGGAATTGGAGTATATTGTGGAGAAGATTTTGGATTCTCGTGTTTCAAGACGGAAACTCCAGTATCTGGTTAAATGGAAGGGTTATGCTCAGGAAGATAATTCCTGGGTTTTTGCCTCTGATGTCCATGCTCCCGATCTTGTTCGTGCCTTTCATGTGGCTCATCCTGGTCGGCCTGGGGGCTCTGGTGAGGGTTCGGTGACCCCACCTCAAGCGGGGGTACTGTTGTGAATTCTGTGGCAGAGTTCACTCCTGTGGTCACAAGTGGTACTTCGGCTGATTCTCTCTGGGATCTTCCGTTTGTGGAGGAAAGTGGTACTGCAGCTTCTGAGTTTCCTCCCTCAGGTGATCTGGTGAACTTGTTAGCTTCTTCTCTACTTAACTCCACCTGATGCTTTGATCCATGCTTCCTGTCAATGTTCCAGTGTAGGATTTGTTTTTCCCCTGGATCATTCCTGTGGCCTGCTGCTCTGCAAAGCTAAGTTTTGCTTTTGTTATTTTGTTGCTATTTTTCAGTCCAGCTTGCTTTATTGGTTTTTCTCGCCTGCTGGAAGCTCTGAGACGCAGAGGGACCACCTCCGTACCGTTAGTCGGTGCGGAGGGTCTTTTTGTCCCCTCTGCGTGGTTATTTATAGGTTTTTGTGCTGACCGCAAAGTTATCTTCCCTATCCTCGTTCTGTTCAGCTAGTCGGGCCTCACTTTGCTAAATCTGTTTCATCTCTATGGGGAATTTCTCTGAGGCAAGGTAGGCTTAATTTTCTATCTTCAGGACTAGCTAGTTTCTCAGGCTGTGACGAGGCGCCTAGGTTCTGGTCAAGAGCGCTCCACGGCTACCTTTAGTGTGGTTTGATAGGATCAGGGATTGCGGTCTGCAGAGTTCCCACGTCTCAGAGCTCGTTCTATTATTTTGGGTTATTGTCAGATCACTGTATGTGCTCTGACCTCCATGTCCATTGTGATTCTGAATTGCCTTTCATAACACCCCTATGTATAATAGGATAATTTCCTCATAGCAAACATACCTGTATGCAGCATTATAGAAAATATGGGATGTTGCATAACACCCTACCATATACAGTCATCATGGTAACTGGAGTACAACTGCTCACTAAAAACATTGCCTCATTCTGAAAAATGTACAAAGATGTATTTCTACTTTTATGCCATAAATCTTAAAAGTTTTTTCTATTTTCACTTTTATTCCACATTACAGACTACCTTGGCCTCCCTATCCGGACCGCAGTGTGGTTAATATACTGCCACTCAGGACTTTTTCCCAGGGATTACTTACATAACTGCAGTTGAAAGGATTTCATTTCCATGAGCTCATGTGTGATTTTTATTGCCATAATATACAATATTAAAAAGCAGGAGACTATTCTACAATATAAAACAAACACGTGGCGCTCACTGGGGTCCAGCTCCAGAGGTCTTCCCCCCTATTCGTTGTACAATATAGACCAGAGTAATCAAAATTTACCATGTGGTAATTATATATCATTACTTGTGTCTATGCCAGACACGTTACGAGACCTCGGGCTTGTTATTCTTATGTCAATATAATGGAATTTGTGCAAAAATACAATATTCTACCTTGTAGCACAGAAACAATACAGCTCCGTCGGGGTTCAGAATTTAGCTGAATCATAGTAGACTATAAAATCTAAACTCAGTTAATCACTGAGCTATTTTATAAGCCACCTTGTTCTTAGAAGCCTACTGACAGATATGACATGTTATTTCCTTAAACCAGATTAGGCTAGGTTCACAACCCTATTGCAGATTATGTAAAAATAAAAAAAGCTCACTCAGTGACTGTCACAACCGGTCACTGAGGCTGCACTCACAGCAGTTTAGTCAGCGGTGGTTGTGTGCCTGGATGGTAGCATCTTGGCACCGTCCAGGTTGAAAACTGTTTAGCCCCCAGGCATTGATCTTGGCGTGAGACAGAACGATGAACAGGTGAGGGATATTGTTGTTTTTTATTTTTGATTTATTACAGGAGATGAGGGATTCGGTGGAAATAGGCGTTAGGTGAGTAGAACTGTGTTTGTTACTTTTAAATAAAAAAGTAAAAGTGTGTTTTTTTTATTTCTAATAAAATACTTTATTCAGGCTGTGTCTTTATTGATAATACAACTGTAGGATTAGTGTCTTAGGTGTCTTATAGGATACGTGTCTTTTATAACGCCTCTCCATTAGTGATCCATGGGCTTGATGCTGTAAACAGGTTGCGGGATGCAGTGATGGACAGGAGGCAGAGGAAGGGTTAACAGGTTTAATAATAGGGGAATACTCCACTCAGGGAGGTAAAGGGTTAAAACAGTGAATTAAACAGTATAGATGGCAAAGGATATTGGGAGGTAAAGAATAACGGCAGTTCCTGTGAAGCACTTATGTCAGAAGTTCCTCAAACTGGAACCCCTGCTGGAAACTCAATAGCGCCGTCAACAGCTGGCACAGTGACTTTATCAGGAAGGTCCTTAGGGCATCAATGCCCCGCCTTCTGGCGACAGTGGTCGGTCTCCAATACCTTCCACTGTCCCTAGTCCATATGGTGCAGTCAGAGCCGGTTCCAGGTTTTTGATGGCCCCGGGAGAAAGAGACTCAGTGGGCCCCCCCTTTAACACATACCACGATTCATGATGCACAGATACAGCAGAGAAATATAGGTATAGTACAATGCCAGATTTCACTTCTTATGTGAGTGATAGCTAATGTAAATTCTACAATAACATACAGCAGAGGGGCTTTATATAAGTCAACCCCTTATATGCCAATTTTTGTGACCTACTCACTCTTCCTCAGTTACCAGTAGGCATTTTATTGTTAGCTAAACTTGCAGCAAATAAAAAGTTGCATACATTGAATATGACAATTGTTTAATGGAAAACTTTTAAAAATAAACATTAGAAAGTATTTATGTAGAACATTTGTAAAAGTGCAAAATGTGTAGCATATAGCACAGCCACGTAGTATATAGCACAGCCGCGCAGTATATAGCACAGCCACGTAGTATATAGCACAGCCCATGTAGTATATAACACAGCCCACATAGTATATAACACAGCCATGTAGTATATAGCACAGCCACGTAACATATAACACAGCCCACATAGTATATAACACAGCCCACGTAGCATATAGCACAACCCATGTAGCATATAACACAGCCCACATAGCATATAACACAGCCAATGTAGTATATAGCACAGCCACATAGCATATAACACTGCCACATAGTATATAGCACAGCCATGTAGCATATAACACAGCCACATAGTATATAACACAGCCCACGTAGTATATAGCACAGCCACAAAGTATATAACACAGCCTTGTAGTATATAACACAGCCACGTAGTATATAGCACAACCCACATAGTATATAACACAGCCCATGTAGTATATAGCACTGCCACGTAGCATATAGCACAGCCACGTAGTATATAGCACAGCCATGTAGCATATAACACAGCCCACATAGTATATAACACTGCCCACATAGTATATAACACAGCCCATGTAGCACATAACACAGCCCACATAGCATATAACACAGCTACATAGTATATAACACAGCCCACGTAGCATATAGCACAACCCACGTAGTATATAACACAGCCACGTAGTAAATAACACAGCCCACGAAGTATATAACACAGCCACGTAGTATATAACACAGCCCACGTAGTATATAGCACAGCCATGCAGTATATTATTTTATTATTATTATTTATTATTATAGCGCCATTTATTCCATGGCGCTTTACATGTGAGGAGGGGTATGCATAATAAAACAAGTACAATAATCTTTAACAATACAAGTCACAACTGGTACAGGAGGAGAGAGGACCCTGCCCGCGAGGGCTCACAATCTACAAGGGATGGGTGAGGATACAGTAGGTGAGGGTAGAGCTGGCTGTGCAGCGGTTTGGTCAATCGGTGGTTACTGCAGGTTGTAGGCTTGTCGGAAGAGGTGGGTCTTCAGGTTCTTTTTGAAGGTTTCGATGGTAGGCGAGAGTCTGATATGTTGTGGTAGAGCATTCCAGAGTAGGGGGGTATATAGCACAGCCACATAATATATAGCACAGCCCACATGGCAGATAGCACAGCCCACATAGTATGCAACACAGCCATGTAGTATATAACACAGCCCATGTAGTATATAGCACAGCCATGTAGTATATAGCACAGCCACATAGTATATAGCACAGCCCATGTAGCATATAGCACAGCCCACATAGTATATAACACAGCCCACGTAGCATATAACACAGCCCACATAGCATATACCACAGCCCACATAGCATATAGCACAGCTGAGCCCACCTAGTATATAGCACAGCCCACGTAGCATATAACACAGCCACATAGTATATAGCAGTGTGGGCACCATAACCCTGTTAAAAAAGAATTAAAATAAAAAATAGTTATATAGTCACCTTCTGGCGGCCCCCGGATCCAGCCCAGGCATTAGCGATGCTCCCAGCAGCTCCCATTCCCAGTAATGCCTTGTGAGACAATGACCTGTGATGATGTAGTGGTCTCGCGAGACCGCTACATCATCGGGTCATTTCGCAAGGCATTACTGGGAATGCTAGCTGCGGGCAGAATCGCGAGCATCGGGAAGGCTGCGGGGGACGCCGGAAGGTGAGTACAGCATGATTTTTTTTATTAATATTTTTAACATTATATCTTTTTATTATTGATGCTGCATAGGCAGCATCAATAGTAAAAAGTTGGTCACACACTTGTCAAAATGAAAATGGCCCCCCTCACCTGCTCAGGGCCCTGGCACTTGCCCGGGTGTGCCGAGTGCTGATGCCGTGGCTAACAAGGGGACGAGCCACAATACTGTATGAGTCCAACGTGGCTCTGCAACTATATTCCAGTTGAAGTCAAGTCACAAATGTCTGGGCAAATATTCGCTATCAAAGTTAGGGTGCAAGTATCACTGTGGACCCATTGTGGACTCATTAAGGATGCTGTAGCATTACCCTCATTTGTGCGGCCCAGCTCCCTGTTACAATAAATTTCATTGGATTGTTTATTGGCCTGGTGTCTTTACCTGCTCTGGTGCCTACCGTGTCACACACATAGTGTGCATCGCAGTTTTAGGCTTCCAACCCTGGGAATGCCAAGTTGTCAATCCAAAAACATTAGCAGCAGTGTAAGTGGCAGAAGCAATTTCTGTGAGTTGTTGCATACATTTTTTAGACCAGCTCATGCACCAGCAGAACTGAGTACAAGTCTGACACATAGTGAACAACTGGAGAGGATGGTGCAGGAGTATCTGGAGCTCAATATCAATGACATCAAGGGGGGTGTGAACCCTTTTGCATTTTGGTCTTCAAAAATGGAGTGGCCTGAGCTCACATGTTACATCTAGATGGTTTTGTCAAGATCAGCAGCCAGCGTTTGTTCAGAATGTGTCTTCAGCACTTGTGGTGGTGTCCTGATGGAAGCACAACCGCCTGTCCCCGAAAATGTAGACCGCCTAACTTTCAGCAAGATGAACAAGCCATGGATCTCCATTCACTTTTGTACCACATTCACATACTGGGCAGACTAGGCGATGGTGTAGTTTTTTGTGTGCTGCATTAATTTTGCGTTATTAAGTCTGTGCCACCTTTGTCGTGGCTTTTGTGCCTGCTGTTGCTACTGCTGCTGGTGTTACTAAAAAAATTTTTGGTTCAGTTAACTACCTGTGTTACTATCCTTACATTTTTTGAATAATAGTAGTTTACAAAGCTGATATTTGTGCCACCTGACCAAAAAAGCAGTTTGAGCTGTTGCATGAGATATCGGGGATCTCAGCACAGCAGACCTACACTGGTCCCTCATCCACCTCTTAATTTGAACTTAAACTCAAAGCTGTAAATGTTGGCCCAGATTCTGGTTTATAAATGACCCATGCCAGACTGCTGCTGTGCCATTATAAAATTTCTACTGTGGGTCAATTTATGTAACTTTTCCTAGTGTCTGCCCCTAATCTTTGGAAATGTTTGGACTTCAAGTTGAGTCTCCTTCATGTGTGTTGCCTGAATTTGGCAGGGCTCTCAGAGCACCAGGCCCACACCTGTCACTCATCCACCTATTACTGATCAATGTTTAAGCCAGAAATGATGATCCAAGCCCTGTCTCAGGTCCTGTGCCACGCATCCATGCTGATCAATTATTCTATTTGTACTCTGGGTCAGTTTGGCGGTTGAAGAGTTGTGACATGGGGGATAGAAGGGCAATTGGAGTGCCACCTCTGAGGACTGTTCTGTGTGATGTTAAGGTGGAGGAAGAGGAGAGAGGCCACTTTATACAGCACTTGCTATCCACTAGAGCACCTGCTCTTTCTTGCCCTCATCTACAAGGCATACAGCTGTGCAGCTGCTAAAGAAAGGGAGTCAAGTAGCCCGTCCAGTAACAGAAGTTGTCAGTTGTCTTTGGATAGGATGAGCCAGTGTTTGATCAGTATAGCTTTCAATAATATTACCACCTACGACCTCGCTTTTTGCCTTTCATGTTGGATGTACCCTTCCCCTCTTTTAACCAGCTGTTTTACAACCCCTGGCCCACACCTGTCAGTCACCTGCTAATCAATTAACAATCTGTATTTGCTGAGATAGTGTGGCTGGACCACAGAATTAGCACAAAAGATTAGATGCTGAAATGTGGACTCTTGGATGGACAACATAATTAACACAAAGCATTTAGATGCTGAAATTTATACTGCTGGCTGTACCACACAATTTGAACAAAGGCTTTAGATTCTGAAATGTGGACTCGTACCTGGACCACAATATTACTACAACCTATTTAGATTCTGAAATGTAGACTCCTGGCTGGACCACACTATTAGCACAAGCTATTTAGATTCTGAAATGTGGACTCTTGGCTGGATCACACTATTAGCGCAAACTATTTCTATTCAGAAATGTGGCCTGGTGTTTGGACTACACTATTAGCAGAAAGAATTTATGTTCAGAAATGTGGCCTGGAGTCTGGACCACACTATCAGCAGAGGGGATTCAGAAATGTGGCCGGGTGTCTGGACCACACTATTAGTAGAAAGGATTTAGATTCAGAAATGTGGTCTGGTGTCTGGACTACATTATTAGTAGAAAGGGTTTAGATTCAGAAATGAGACCTGGTGTCTGGACCACACTATTAGCAGAAAGAATTTAGATTTTGAAATCTGGACTACTGGCTGTACCACACTATTACCACAAACTATTTAGATTCTGAAATGCAGACTCTCCTGGCTGGACCACACTATTAGCGCAAACAATTGAGATGCTGGAATGTTGATTTGACACAGGATTCTATCTAGCTTAAGTAGCTGACAATAAACTGCCTACCGAACTATCTGAGTACCTGCAGCAGGTGCAGCAGTTAATAAAAAAAAAAATACAGTCCGCTGCTACTCTTACATCTCCCCACCTCCTCCTCTCATCAAACATGTCCCCTGCTGCTCATTATACAGTACCACTATCCTAGCCAAAGTCTTAACAAAAGCACTAGCGGAAACTCGATGATTTACCAAGCTTAGGCCAAATTTTGCCTATTTTGAAGAAAAATACTCAGGAATCTGGACACTAATCCAAATGTGCAATGTTTGCTCTGAATTTGAGATTTGCGAATGTTTTCTGAACAAGCTCACTCATCTCTATTCAGAGGCACACCACTCTCCTGCTTTCTGGATTCCTGCATGCCTGTGGCAGTGCACTCATGATTAATTGACAGTTCAGACCAGAAGCACCACAGGCCCAAACTGTGCACTCATTGGGTTACAAAGAAAAGCAACTTTGTCTCTGCAGCATCAGATGAGCTCTGGAGCTCCAGAGCACTGAAGCTGGCAGAAAACAGAAGCACCACACCCGCCTGCAATATAATGTATCTAGTCCACTCTATTGACAAGTGTCTCTTTGTTTTTGTACCTTAAAACTTTACATCATCTATAAAATCTTTAAAAAAAAAAAAAAAGATTTATTTCTCCTCCTTAGTATACAGAATTCAGGAAACACTAGGACAGTTGTATTACCAGCCAACAAAATTAACTTTGAGTGTCAGTGAACCGCTCCCAATGCCAAAGACTTTTCCATCCTGTCCTAATATCGTACACAGTTTCTGAAAATGCTTTGCTAAGCAACTGTTCAGTAGAAAATATGAATGGAGCAGATATCATCCAAGGCTATTTCTTATTCATAGTATCTATAGACAATATCAGAGCAAATCTATTAAGAAGATTTACACTGGGAAAGGAAAGCATTCGTACCCCTTTAAACGTTTCACTCTTTGTTTCATTGCAGCCATTTGGTAAATTCAAAAAAGTTCATTTTTTTTCTCATTAATGTACACTCTGCACCCCATCTTACCTGAAAAAATACAGAAATGTAGCAATTTTTGCAAATTTAATAAAAAAAGAAAACTGAAATATCACATGGTCATAAGTATTCAGACCCTTTGCTCAGACATTCATATTTAAGTCACATGCTGTCCATTTCCTTGTGATCCTCCTTGAGATGGTTCTACTCCTTCATTGGAGTTTATTTAAACTGATAGGACTTGATTTAGAAAGGCAAACACCTGTCTATATAAGACCTCACAGCTCACAGTGCATGTCCGATCAAATGAGAATCATGAGGTCAAAGGAATTGGCCAAGGAGCTCAGAGACAGAATTGTGGTAAGGCACATATCTGGCCAAGGTTATAAAAGAATTTCTGCAGTACTCAAGGTTCCTAAGAGCACAGTGGCCTCCATAATCCTTAAATGGAAGAAGTTTGGGACTACCAAAAATCTTCTTAGACCTGTCCGTCCAGCCAAACTGAGCAATCGTGGGAGTAGAACCTTGGTGAGAGAGGTAAAGAAGAACCCCAAGATCACTGTGGCTGAGCTCCAGAGATGCAGTAGGGAGATGGGAGAAAGTTCCACAAAGTCAACTATCACTGCAGCCCTCCATCAGTCGAGCCTTTATGGCAGAGTGACCCGACGGAAGCCTCTCCTCAGTGCAAGACATATGAAAGACCGCATAGAGTATTTTGGTAGGAACCACCAAAACGCTTTCTGCCTCAGACCCAGCTGCCACAATATTTACCCAGTAGGCAGTTAAAGAGATATAGTGTCCCTGCCCATGTTTACTGGTCCATGTATCGGTGGTTATGTGGATCTTGACACTGATGGCGTTGCGCAGTACACACTTGATTTTGTCTGCATCATGTTTGTGCAGGGCACGGATGGGCAGCCTGGAAAAGTAGTGGCATGCTGGTAAAAATGTACTGTGCTTCCCATGATCCCAACGTATTGTCATCCCTCTAGTAATCACATGTAAGGCCTAATGTAAAATATGGGATCCAGTGTTTGGGGGATGTACAGTTGAACACTTCAATGGGATGGTGTGGAAATGCTCGTTGACACTGCTGCTGGTGGTGGTCCTTTCACATCCTCTCTTTGTGGGGAGTTAGGTGGCTCTGTTGCTCGGGAGAGGGAGAAACAGGCAAGACTGCAGCAGAAGAGAGAGCAGGAGAAGGCTCAGATTTTTCCAGGTTTTTCAGGTGTGTACTCGTGCTTTACAGTAGATGCCTCGTCATGCCTTCCATTGGGATAGTATTCAGAGTCAAGTTCAGATACCCGACTGAACTTTCAAATGTAATTCAGCCAAACCCGAACATTCATGGGTCCACTCATCCGTTTTCATGAGCTCTCATGGTTTAGCTGGACTCATGAAATGTTATGTTTAGATTTGAAAACCCATGTCAGATCATTTATTTAATCACCATGTCAGTACATCAGCCTTATCAGATATAACAATTGTATTTATTTCACAATGTATACACTTTCTATTGTGAGCTCTAGTGTAAGGAAAAATTATGGTGGTAGAAAAGTTTTGTTCAGTGAAAATGAATACAACTCGTCTCTCCCAAAACCCACTCATGCAAGTGAGCGTGAGCAAACATGAATATCCCTTCCTTTAAATTATATTATGAGCAGTGACACTAATTTGGCCGTCATGTCACATTTTGAAAGGATAATGTTCACAAACAGAAAACTGGTTACATACAGAAATCTGTAGATCACATTCAAATATAAAAAGCTTCTTTTTCCCAGCTGCACCCATCAATTTATCATATTCTTAAACTCAAATTCTGACAACTCTTTCATCGCCATGTCTAAGAAGAACAACAAAACAAAACATACACGCTGCTTTCAAAGCTTTCCAAAGGCTGGCCACAAAACCTAGAGGGAAATGTGAAGGAAACATGGTGAGAAACCAAGGTGCGGAATAAAGTCTGGGCCTGATCTCATACTGTTCTAGGCTGTTGTACAGGTCTCTGTGGTAGTCGTGAAGCAGTCGAGAAAGTTGGTACATCTGGATCTAAGCAAGAGAATGGAGGAAAGATATAAGTGACATCTCATAAGGCACTTTCTAAGAACAGTAGGGAGATCGGTTTAGTTTGTGTTCTTAGGGGAGTTACAAAAGAAATTAGGAATTTTTTTTTAAAAAAGGATCTGTCAGTATTGTTAACAAGTCAATGGTTGTCAGTCATCACCATTACATGACTTCAATGAACACGCTCATAAAATAAATATAACATCAATTTACAACTAAACATCAGAGAGCATTCTTACAGAATGGTTACATAAGCTTCAAATCGAAGGGAGGTCGTCCACATACAACTCATGTTCCCCCCTTATAATAAGATGTCGCCGACGGCTTTAGATTTACTGCCATAAATACTTTAGCAACTTGGGAACAGAAAAAATGACTACTATTGTCATAAATGAAAGCCAAATGGCAACTATCAAACAAGCGCTCAACATATCCCAGTCCAGTAGCAAAGAATTCCACAATGACACCAGTAAAGAAAAAAATAATAACCTACTATTCCTCCATTCATACTAGGGTCTCATGTGACATTGTTAAATGTTTGTTACTAATTGATGTCTGCTATATTTAATATGATGGATGATGCAATATAAGTAAAACATTGAAACATTTGCAATTTACATTGTATTAGGAATACACATTTGGGGTCATTACTATTGTGGGATTTAAAAATATTTCATTTGTTCATACGGATTTATTTTTTCATACAGTGTCATGATAATGTAAAAACCATAGATGAGGGATTTTTGCACATGTCACCATGGTCCTGAAAGCACATGGCAGCTTTGACTCCCTCTCTCTCTTCCCCCCCCCAAGTACAACAAACCAGCCCTATGGCAGACACTGGGTAACTTGAAGCTAGTGTGTGAGCAGGGTGTGGCTTTAAACTGCAGGTAACCAATCCTGCAAAGCCACCTGTTGTCCCTACCTTCTCAGTCAGGAATTTCTTTTGTCTCCAGAGTCTAGGAACGTAAATATCTCTGACCTCAGTGCATATCATTAACCAGCCCTTTAGTGATGTCACGAGGCTGCAGTTATAAATTTCGGCACTTCACCCAGCCTTCAGTTTTTGCCTGAGGAGCTGTACTATGCACTGGGACATCTGGGCTCTGCCTACCAGCATGGTTTTGCCTGCAATGATCTGAGCACATGTAAGTGTTACTTTCTGTTTTAATCCATGTTATTTTATAATTACTTTGTACACACATTCAATTGTCTCTTATTGTAAGATCCTTGTAATATTTTTATAAACACTGCTTAATCTTTCGCATTAAAATATTTAAATTACTGTACCCTAAGTCTTCTGAAGGGAATTACACTACTGTTTTGGGTTAGCTTAGGACCCGTTAATCGAAGCTGATGGTGGCATACCTTGTCCTGTACCTTGTCCTGTGCTTGGGAGTCGTTGTAGCGATGGCGGCATTGATAATTATTGTTCCTGCCTGAGTGGGAGTAGTTATATCGCCCTCACTGCAGCATGCCCAATAGCCAGTACATAGCAGGCAGCCTTTCTGGCAACTAATTACCCTAGGTGCAGTACCTAATCTGACCTGAAGGTAAGGGGGCGCCAGAGAGCTGCAAGTTTTCAAGCGGAACTGTAAAGCGGGATATACATAAATCCCTGCAGTTTGTGTTATATAGCAGAGCAGTGGGATAACTAAAATAAGCCCCTGCGGTAAACTAAGAGATCAATAGCCTTGTGTGTGTTTTCATCACAGTGTAGCAGTGGAGGGATAACTAAGATAAGCCCCCCTGCACATGTGATAGCCGTGTGTTGGCCAAAGATCCACCCGGATCCGTGACATACTGTTTACAGTTGCGGTGTGAATCGTGACATTCAGTATTATCACCTTTTGTGCATCAAATGTGTTTAGCATTTTTTAACATGATTATTAATATGCTAAAATAAAATCATTATTTAATTGGGACAATTCTTTTACTTATCACTTTTTGGGGGGTCACAAATTAAAGCCAAGTTATCCTCTATAATCAGATTTATATTTTGATTACCAACTACTCTACAATATGGTGAGAACATTGACCAGGGACATTGTCAAGAAGGTCACATAATGTTCACATACCAGATCACTATGATTGATACAATTTAGTAATTAATATGATCTAAATTTTCTGGGCAAATTGTAGAGATCAACTATGGATATTCTATTATATATCAGACACTATGACAACTTTTTGGCCAAAACTTTATGAAATCCAGGCATTATTGAATATAATAATAATAATAATAGCCAGAAATTTACTGAAAGGGTAGCTGCCATGTTTAACATGTTGAGACTGTATATATTTTTCCCCCTCTTTCATTTTCTTTTCAAGGTATTCACTTCTATCTTCCACCTTTCTTCTCCTACAAGTTTCCCAAGAATTGGAAAAACAGGCAGGGTTTACATCAATCTATCTCCAATTAGGAAGGTAACAGAATCCAACTCAAATTGTTAAGTCCCCCATACACGTTATATAGCAGTAGGCTGAACGATAGCTTGGCAGTCAGCTATATCACCCAGCTCTCCCATACAGAGGAGCACTCGTTCTGCTTAGTGCTACTGTGTTCTCTAAGAAAGCCGCTGCCAGATTTCTCTGGTGGCTTATCGCTAAAGAACAAAAGGCTCAAAATTGGACAAGCTGGAACCTTCTGCCCCACATTATCGGGGAAGAATCGGGAGCTCCCCTGTACAAGTTACATTTCTCTGTTGGTGGTTTATCTCACCAAGAGCAATGAAATTCACAGACTGAAAATGGACAAATCCGATTCTTATCAGATGGTTCCAGAAGGGATGGGGGGGCAATATTTGGAAGCCCACAAATGCATCAAATTATTAGCAGACACAGCTAACATTAACAGGTTTGGCCTACGTTAGTCTAAAATGTACAGTATGGGGGCCATTAGATAGGGCTCTCCAGTGCTCGCCAGAGCAAGGAGATTGTTTCCTTTGGTCTCCCGTGGATCTCCTTGGGCCTCAAGATAGAAGTCAGGAAGAATGGAGGTCCATTCACAATCCATGGTACAGAACATATGAATGCAGGCAAATGTAGCGCTCTGCCATATTAATGAGCGCTGTAGACTTGAATGGAGCAGCTGGATAATGTGAGGAATGAGATCATCTGAATTTATTAGAATCACTTGTATTTGCTGGCACCTGTAAGGTGACCGTATCTGGCCGGTACTGCTTCCGTAAGCCCATGTCATACATCAGAAACTTCAGCAACTTAAAAGCATCCTCTTCGCTCAAGTGTAGCAGAAGAACCCCAGCGACAAAGCTGGGCCCTTGGCAGTATCCAACTTCAGGATCGAGCAAGAAATAGGCCTTTAAGATATTGTAGAGTGACAGCTGTCCTGCTCCCAGCTGGGCCGAGAAGTACGGGTGTCTGGGGAAGGTGCGACCTGGAAAAACAATGGAGGTTAGTAAGGTTCACCTACATTTATTTGAATTGCTATCAAGGCTGGTCAAATAAAACACAAATCTTTTGAAGCCGCTTTATCTTCTTGAGTAACACTTTCAACTCCAATTACTAGGTAAATAACATAAAATCAACTTGCCATTGGCCCCATGAATTATGGTCTGAGGTAATGAAAGCGAGCCACTTCATAAGGTTCACTGCTGCACATCAGATAAAGAATTTATAAAATAACTAATGTATTACACTGATCATTTGCTCCATGGTCTTGGTAATGTGCTGACATGGAATGTGCAAATATTACAAGACTCCACATTGACACCTACTGGTGACCGGCCACACTGACAAATATTGCCTCCACACATGCAGGTACAAAGATGTAACATTGGCCCAAACAGACTGTTAGGGCTAGCGGAACGCACCAACTAATAGAGAGATCGATACGAGGTGCGTTCGCAGCACGGGGTCCACCGTGCAGAGATACCTGCTGCAAAGTAATGGCGGATGGACACTGAGCTCACACGTGTGTTAAACTTCACCCCGTGTCTGTTGCCTCACAGAGTTGCGCTGTACACGGAGAATAATACCCTAACTAGGGTTGTGCTTGCTCTGGAACTCTTCTGTGCTAACCGCACACATGAAGGAACCAGCTAAGCCAAGGCTAATTGCCCCCACTGACGCTAGCTCCCTGCCTGAGTGTACAGCCCCAAAGCTAAACAGACTCACACCACTTATATACAGTGTGGCAGAGTATCCACTGGCAAACACAAATGATACTAGCACATGGCCGTGCAGCCATGCAAACCTTTTATAGTTGTAGCTCTCCAGGACCTTCCTAGTGGACCAATAGGAGCTGCTACAGGATCTGAGCGTGTGACCCCCGACCTCCAATGAGAGGTCTTTCCTTGGGCATGCTCAGAAGGAGAAAAGCAGGACTTAGTCCCAGGAGCACCTGCTCGCCCCCGAACAGTACTGGTTATAATGGCTGAACCTGGAAGGGCAGCAGTAACCAAATGTGCAGTATCTGTCCGAGCCAGGCGCTGGGACCGAAGTCTCCACTGAGCAAATTCCACTGCGACTGGAGAAGAATGATAGACCGTAGCGGACATGGTTTGAGATTCCCCCTGTGCAGCGGCAGGAACTCGACACCTAACACAAAACATCTGATAAAATTGTACTTGTGACCAGAACATGTGAAACTAGTCATTAGATACTGTACAATTTCATATAATAGGTTTATGGTCTATTACTAAACCAGGGATTCAAGCTTCAGGAGGCTAATTTGCATATTCCAGGTGCCTTCTGGGAGAAGCGAAGTCTCCCTAAGCTAGAAGATCGTTGGGTACAGCCGGGACCAGCTGCTTCGAAAGCATCACCAAACCAGGGATTCAAGCTTCAGGAGGCTAATTTGCATATTCCAGGTGCCTTCTGGGAGAAGCGAAGTCTCCCTAAGCTAGAAGATCGTTGGGTACAGCCGGGACCAGCTGCTTCGAAAGCATCACCAAACCGCGCGCCTGTAGGACATTATTGCAAGAGAGCTTGGCTGAGTAGATTACACAAGAAGGAAAACACACAGCAAGTCAGCAGGATCTAGGAGCAACATGGCAGATGTGACAACCTACATGGTGAGCTGCAGCATGTGCTACATGTTCACAGATCGACCAGAAGAAGAATCCAATTTCACCTGTCAGAAGTGTAGACTAGTGGCCCTTTTAGAAGAAAAGGTGCGGGGTCTGGAAGAAAGAATAGCAACTTTGAAACTCATCAAAGAGAATGAAGACTTTCTAGACAGAACAGAAGCATCTCTACTGGTCACAGAAGGTGAAAAAAGTGTCAGAGAACCTCCAAAAGCAGATGAGTGGAAGCATGTGACCAAAAGAAGCAAGAAGACCATGGAGAAATCACCAACCACACAACTGAAGAACCGATATCAAATCTTTGTAGAGGATGAAGATGGCACACCTAAGGATGAAGCAATACCAGCAAGCAAAAAAGAAAAGGGCACACAGCAACAAGTGACAGCAAAAAGTACAGCCAAGAAGCAACGAAGAGTGGTGGTGGTGGGAGACTCACTACTGAGAGGCACAGAAGCAGCCATCTGCAGACCGGACATAACTGCAAGAGAAGTATGCTGCCTTCCAGGTGCGATGATCAAGGATGTGACCGATAGGATACCAAAGCTCTTCAGCTCCAAGGACGTCCACCCATTTCTTCTGATACATGTTGGCACCAATGACACGGCAAGGAAGGACCTACCGACAATCTGCAAGGACTTTGAAGAGTTGGGGAAGAAAGTAAAGGAACTGGATGCACAGGTAGTTTTTTTCTTCTATCCTTCCAGTAGACGGGCATGGCACCAGGAGATGGAACAGGATCCTTGATGCAAACAACTGGCTAAGACGATGGTGCAGACAACAAGGATTCGGATTCCTGGACCACGGTGTGAATTACTGGTATGATGGACTCCTCGCCAGAGACGGACTACACCTCAACAAACCTGGGAAACACACATTCGCCAGAAGACTCGCTACACTCATCAGGAGGGCGTTAAACTAGAAGAAGAGGGGACGGGAAGAAAAACATTAGACTCGAACAAAGACGACCCAGGAAAACATACTCTGAAGGGAGGTAAGAACATTTCTAAAACAATCCACAGTGAGGAGATTGGAACAAAACAAAATCCTCTAAACTGCATGCTCGCAAACGCCAGAAGCCTGACAAACAAGATGGAAGAACTAGAAGCAGAAATATCTACAGGTAACTTTGACATAGTGGGAATAACCGAGACATGGTTAGATGAAAGCTATGACTGGGCAGTCAACTTACAGGGTTACAGTCTGTTTAGAAAGGATCGTAAAAATCGGAGAGGAGGAGGGGTTTGTCTCTATGTAAAGTCTTGTCTAAAGTCCACTTTAAGGGAGGATATTAGCGAAGGGAATGAGGATGTCGAGTCCATATGGGTTGAAATTCATGGAGGGAAAAATGGTAACAAAATTCTCATTGGGGTCTGTTACAAACCCCCAAATATAACAGAAAGCATGGAAAGTCTACTTCTAAAGCAGATAGATGAAGCTGCAACCCATAATGAGGTCCTGGTTATGGGGGACTTTAACTACCCGGATATTAACTGGGAAACAGAAACCTGTGAAACCCATAAAGGCAACAGGTTTCTGCTAATAACCAAGAAAAATTATCTTTCACAATTGGTGCAGAATCCAACCAGAGGAGCAGCACTTTTAGACCTAATACTATCTAATAGACCTGACAGAATAACAAATCTGCAGGTGGTCGGGCATTTAGGAAATAGCGACCACAATATTGTGCAGTTTCACCTGTCTTTCACTAGGGGGACTTGTCAGGGAGTCACAAAAACATTGAACTTTAGGAAGGCAAAGTTTGAACAGCTTAGAGATGCCCTTAATCTGGTAGACTGGGACAATATCCTCAGAAATAAGAATACAGATAATAAATGGGAAATGTTTAAGAACATCCTAAATAGGCAGTGTAAGCGGTTTATACCTTGTGGGAATAAAAGGACTAGAAATAGGAAAAACCCAATGTGGCTAAACAAAGAAGTAAGATAGGCAATTAACAGTAAAAAGAAAGCATTTGCACTACTAAAGCAGGATGGCACCATTGAAGCTCTAAAAAACTATAGGGAGAAAAATACTTTATCTAAAAAACTAATTAAAGCTGCCAAAAAGGAAACAGAGAAGCACATTGCTAAGGAGAGTAAAACTAATCCCAAACTGTTCTTCAACTATATCAATAGTAAAAGAATAAAAACTGAAAATGTAGGCCCCTTAAAAAATAGTGAGGAAAGAATGGTTGTAGATGACGAGGAAAAAGCTAACATATTAAACACCTTCTTCTCCACGGTATTCACGGTGGAAAATGAAATGCTAGGTGAAATCCCAAGAAACAATGAAAACCCTATATTAAGGGTCACCAATCTAACCCAAGAAGAGGTGCGAAACCGGCTAAATAAGATTAAAATAGATAAATCTCCGGGTCCGGATGGCATACACCCACGAGTACTAAGAGAACTAAGTAATGTAATAGATAAACCATTATTTCTTATTTTTAGTGACTCTATAGCGACAGGGTCTGTTCCGCAGGACTGGCGCATAGCAAATGTGGTGCCAATATTCAAAAAGGGCTCTAAAAGTGAACCTGGAAATTATAGGCCAGTAAGTCTAACCTCTATTGTTGGTAAAATATTTGAAGGGTTTCTGAGGGATGTTATTCTGGATTATCTCAATGAGAATAACTGTTTAACTCCATATCAGCATGGGTTTATGAGAAATCGCTCCTGTCAAACCAATCTAATCAGTTTTTATGAAGAGGTAAGCTATAGGCTGGACCACGGTGAGTCATTGGACGTGGTATATCTCGATTTTTCCAAAGCGTTTGATACCGTGCCGCACAAGAGGTTGGTACACAAAATGAGAATGCTTGGTCTGGGGGAAAATGTGTGTAAATGGGTTAGTAACTGGCTTAGTGATAGAAAGCAGAGGGTGGTTATAAATGGTATAGTCTCTAACTGGGTCGCTGTGACCAGTGGGGTACCGCAGGGGTCAGTATTGGGACCTGTTCTCTTCAACATATTCATTAATGATCTGGTAAAAGGTTTACACAGTAAAATATCGATATTTGCAGATGATACAAAACTATGTAAAGCAGTTAATACAAGAGAAGATAGTATTCTGCTACAGATGGATCTGGATAAGTTGGAAACTTGGGCTGAAAGGTGGCAGATGAGGTTTAACAATGATAAATGTAAGGTTATACACATGGGAAGAGGGAATCAATATCACCATTACACACTGAACGGGAAACCACTGGGTAAATCTGACAGGGAGAAGGACTTGGGGATCCTAGTTAATGATAAACTTACCTGGAGCAGCCAGTGCCAGGCAGCAGCTGCCAAGGCAAACAGGATCATGGGGTGCATTAAAAGAGGTCTGGATACACATGATGAGAGCATTATACTGCCTCTGTACAAATCCCTAGTTAGACCGCACATGGAGTACTGTGTCCAGTTTTGGGCACCGGTGCTCAGGAAGGATATAATGGAACTAGAGAGAGTACAAAGGAGGGCAACAAAATTAATAAAGGGGATGGGAGAACTACAATACCCAGATAGATTAGCGAAATTAGGATTATTTAGTCTAGAAAAAAGACGACTGAGGGGCGATCTAATAACCATGTATAAGTATATAAGGGGACAATACAAATATCTCGCTGAGGATCTGTTTATACCAAGGAATGTGACGGGCACAAGGGGGCATTCTTTGCGTCTGGAGGAGAGAAGGTTTTTCCACCAACATAGAAGAGGATTCTTTACTGTTAGGGCAGTGAGAATCTGGAATTGCTTGCCTGAGGAGGTGGTGATGGCGAACTCAGTCGAGGGGTTCAAGAGAGGCCTGGATGTCTTCCTGGAGCAGAACAATATTGTATCATACAATTATTAGGTTCTGTAGAAGGACGTAGATCTGGGTATTTATTATGATGGAATATAGGCTGAACTGGATGGACAAATGTCTTTTTTCGGCCTTACTAACTATGTTACTATGTTACTATGTTACTAGTGTGTGTGGTAGAAAACACCACATTACTTATCTGAATCTTAAAGCTCTTACACATATTAGAAGAATCCACCAATATCGGCAGACAAGGCTTACAGTCTAGCGTGTATGGGGCCTCCCAACTTTCCCCAGCAGATGATGTGGGTTAGGGTTGAGCGAAACGGATCAGACAAATTCAAAAATCGCCGACTTTCAGCAAAGTCGGGTTTCAAGATACCCGACCCGATCCTAGAGTGGGATCAGCCACGAGGTCGGCGATCTTCATGCCAAAGTCGCGTTTCGTATGACGCTTTCAGTGCCATTTTTCAGCCAATGAAGGAGGACGCAGAGTGTGGGCAGCGCGATGACATAGGTCTCGGTCCCCACCATCTTAGAGAAGGACATTGCTTGCTTTCTGCGGTGTCACAGGGGCTATAAAGGGGCGTGCACGCCGACCGCCATCTTCTGCCGATCGTAGCATAGGGAGAGGTTGCCGCCGCTTAATCAGAAGAAGGGATATAGTTAGGGAGGGAAGATTAAGCCCCAAAACTGCTTGTGCTGTAGCGATTTCCACTGTCCAACACCACCTTTTCTTTGCCGGGACAGTGGAGTATATATTTTTGTGCATCAGCTCTGTAGCTTATTAGGCTGCCTTATAAGGCTCCCTGATAGCTGAATTGCTGTTTGCACGCTGCTGTGCAAACCAACTGCTTTGTTAAAAGCAAAAATCCTGTTGCTCCTTTCTGCACAGTTATCTTGTTTATTTGTCCACACTTTTGTGTGCAGCAGTCCTTTTTATTGCTGCCATACTTGTCCTGAGATCATTGTAGGGAGACTGAAATTGTACTACAGTCCTTGTATTTTTTTATATATCTTCCAGCCACTTTCTGCCACTTACATTGTGTTGCTTTATACACTGGGCCTGAGTATTGGTTCAGTCTCCCCCCAAAAAAAGTGAGATTCAAATTCTCACAAAGTGGATATACTTCTGTCCTGTTACTTTGTGGTATATCAGCCAGCCACTTTCTGCCACTTACATTGTGTTGCTTTATACACTGGGCCTGAGTATTTTTTCAGTCTCCCCCTAAAAAAGTGAGATTCAGATTATCACAAAGTGGATATACAGTGGGGCAAAAAAGTATTTAGCCAGTCAGCAATAGTGCAAGTTCCACCACTTAAAAAGATGAGAGGCGTCTGTAATTTACATCATAGGTAGACCTCAACTATGGGAGACAAACTGAGAAAAAAAATCCAGAAAATCACATTGTCTGTTTTTTTTATCATTTTTTTTGCATATTATGGTGGAAAATAAGTATTTGGTCAGAAACAAACAATCAAGATTTCTGGCTCTCACAGACCTGTAACTTCTTCTTTAAGAGTCTCCTCTTTCCTCCACTCATTACCTGTAGTAATGGCACCTGTTTAAACTTGTTATCAGTATAAAAAGACACCTGTGCACACCCTCAAACAGTCTGACTCCAAACTCCACTATGGTGAAGACCAAAGAGCTATCAAAGGACAACAGAAACAAAATTGTAGCCCTGCACCAGGCTGGGAAGACTGAATCTGCAATAGCCAACCAGCTTGGAGTGAAGAAATCAACAGTGGGAGCAATAATTAGAAAATGGAAGACATACAAGACCACTGATAATCTCCCTCGATCTGGGGCTCCACGCAAAATCCCACCCCGTGGGGTCAGAATGATCACAAGAACGGTGAGCAAAAATCCCAGAACCACGCGGGGGGACCTAGTGAATGAACTGCAGAGAGCTGGGACCAATGTAACAAGGCCTACCATAAGTAACACACTACGCCACCATGGACTCAGATCCTGCAGTGCCAGACGTGCCCCACTGCTTAAGCCAGTACATGTCCGGGCTCGTCTGAAGTTTGCTAGAGAGCATTTGGATGATCCAGAGGAGTTTTGGGAGAATGTCCTATGGTCTGATGAAACCAAACTGGAACTGTTTGGTAGAAACACAACTTGTCGTGTTTGGAGGAAAAAGAATACTGAGTTGCATCCATCAAACACCATACCTACTGTAAAGCATGGTGGTGGAAACATCATGCTTTGGGGCTGTTTCTCTGCAAAGGGGCCAGGACGACTGATCCGGGTACATGAAAGAATGAATGGGGCCATGTATTGTGAGATTTTGAGTGCAAACCTCCTTCCATCAGCAAGGGCATTGAAGATGAAACGTGGCTGGGTCTTTCAACATGACAATGATCCAAAGCACATCGCCAGGGCAAAGAAGGAGTGGCTTCGTAAGAAGCATTTCCAGGTCCTGGAGTGGCCTAGCCAGTCTCCAGATCTCAACCCTATAGAAAACCTTTGGAGGGAGTTGAAAGTCTGTGTTGCCAAGCGAAAAGCCAAAAACATCACTGCTCTAGAGGAGATCTGCATGGAGGAATGGGCCAACATACCAACAACAGTGTGTGGCAACCTTGTGAAGACTTACAGAAAACGTTTGAACTCTGTCATTGCCAACAAAGGATATATTAAAAAGTATTGAGATGAAATTTTGTTTCTGACCAAATACTTATTTTCCACCATAATATGCAAATAAAATGTTAAAAAAACAGACAATGTGATTTTCTGGATTTTTTTTTCTCAGTTTGTCTCCCATAGTTGAGGTCTACCTATGATGTAAATTACAGACGCCTCTCATCTTTTTAAGTGGTGGAACTTGCACTATTGCTGACTGACTAAATACTTTTTTGCCCCACTGTACTTCTGTCCTGTTAGTTTGTGGTATATCAGCCAGCCACTTTCTGCCACTTAGATTGCGTTGTTATATACACTGGGCCTGAGTATTGGTTCAGTTTCCCCCCAAAAAAGGGAGATATAAATTCTCACAAAGTGGATATACCTCAGTCCTGGTAGTTTGTTGTATATCTTCCAGCCACTGTCTGCCACTTACATTGTGTTGTTTTATACACAGGGCCTGAGTTATGTTTCAGTCTCCCCCATAAAAAAGAAAAATTTAAATTATCAAAAAAGTGGATATACCTCAGTCCTGGTAGTTTGTTGTATATCTTCCAGCCACTTTCTGCCACTTACATTGTGTTGTTTCATACACAGGGCCTGAGTTATGGTTCAGTCTCCCCCCAAAACAAGGGAGATTTAAATTCTCACAAAGTGGATAAACCTCAGTCCTGGTAGTTTGTTGTAGATCTTCCAGCCACTGTCTGCCACTTACATTGTGTAGTGTTAAACACTGGGCCTGAGTTTTGGTGCAGTCTCCTCCCAAAAAAGGAGATTTAAATTCTCACAAAATGGATATACCTCAGTCCTGGTAGTTTGTTGTATATCAGCCAGCCACTGTCTGCCACTCACATTGTGTTGTGTTATACACAGGGCCTGAGTTTTGGATCAGTCTCCCAAAAAAAAAAGGGAGATTTAAATTCTCAACAAGTTTATATACACCTTCTACCTTGTTTGACAGTACCATATAATGGTTGTTATTTTGGTTAGATTTTCCAAAAAATTAGGAAGTCTGGTGGAAGAGGCCATGGGCAAAGGTTGACAGCTGGTACTGATGGTGGTGGTGTTGGTGGTGCATCTGGTGGTAGTGCCAAAAGCACAATAGCACCAAAGGCTGGAGGTGTTGAGCCAGCGTCATCGTCTGGCTACACAAGGCCTTGAATGCTCCCTTTTCTGGGAGTAGAAAAACATCTTTTAAAGCCGGAGCAGCAGGAAAAAGTTTTGGCTTTTCTTGCTGACTCAGCCTCTAGCTCTTTCGCCTCCTCTTCAGAAAGTTCAAAATATAAAAGCAGCGAGTCGTCAGTGGATGCTCCCGGTCAGGAACACAACGTTTCCTTGTGTCCTTCACCAAAACCAAAAGTGAAGGATGCGTCAGGCGACACTACAGGTTACTCTATGGAGCATACCGTGCCTGGGTTAGAAAGGGAAATTGTTAACTGCCCATTACAAGATGAATCGGACATGGAGTGCACTGATGCACAGCCACAGCTAGATTATTACGCTGTTCCATTGACTCAGATCACTACATTGCCATCGCAGTGTACTGAGTCAGAATCTTACCCTGATGAGACTTTGGAGCCCTGTCCCGAACGCTATAGCACCTTACATGGTGACACAGAGGAAGGTGCATGTGACATTGAAGAGGAGGTGATAGATGACCCAGTTGTTGACCCAAATTGGCAGCCATTGGGGGAAGAGGATCCCGCTGCCATTAGCTCAGAAGCGGAGGAGGATGATCCGCCGCAGCCATCTACATCGCAACAGCCTTCATCTGGCAGGCCCGTATCAGGCCAAACACGTTTGTCAAAAACAAAAACAGTTTTAGGACAGCGTGGCCATCCGGTGAAAGTAGCACAGCGTGCAATGCCTGAAAAGGTATTCCATAGTAGGAAGAGTGCAGTGTGGCAATTTTTTATCCAAGATCCGAATGATCAGTCAAAAGTTATCTGTAAGAAATGCTCAAAGCCTCAAAGACCTTTAGCAGAGGCAAGAATCTTCAAAATTTAAATACAATGTGCATGCTTAGGCATTTAACCAGCATGCACTTGCAAGCCTGGACTAACTTCCAAACGTCCCGTACCGTTGGTGCACCTGCTCAGAATTAAGGAAGTCAGAAATGCTACATTGCTTCTCGCACTGTAAGCCCACCGGTTAGGACACCACCAGCAGCAAATGTGGAGGTATTGTCACAAGGCCAAAGCAGTCAGGGAATCACAAGGTTATTGGTAGGAAACACTGTATGTAGGCCAACATCGAGAATAACATCACCAAACCTCTCTCAATCCGCCATGTCCACCACCACCACCACCATCGCTAGTTCAACCATATGCATCTCTCCAGTCCAGCTCACCCTAAAAGAGACTCTCGTTAGGAAAAGAAAGTACTCATCCTCTCATCCACGTACACAGGGTTTGAACGCCCACATTGCTAGACTAATCTTGTTAGAGATGATGCCCTACCAGTTGGTTGAAAGCAAAGCTTTCAAAGCCCTGATGGCCTACGCAGTACCACGCTATGACCTACCAAGTCAACACTTCTTTGCGAGAAAAGCCATCCCAGCCCTCCACCAGCATGTCAAAGACCGCATTGTCCATGCACTGAGGCAATCAGTCAGTAGAAAGGTGCACCTCACAACAGATGCATGGACCAGTAGGCATGGCCAGGGACGTTACGTGTCCATCACGTCACACTGGGTTAATGTGGTGGATGCAGGGTCCACAGGGGACAGCCATAGTGGAACAGTTCTGCCTAGCCCACGGTCTAGGAAACAGTTGGCTGTAGGCGTTCGCCACCCCTCCTCCTCTTCCTCCTCCAGAAGCGAAAGCTCGCTCACAGAGCGCAGTCACACGACCACTCCTTCCGCAGCTGCCAGTGTTGCACACGAGGTGTCCCATTATGGAACAGCTAGTGGTAAGCGTCAGCAGGCTGTGTTAGAAATAAAGTGTTTGGGTGACAACAGACACACCGCGGAAGTATTGGCCGAGTACTTGCAGAAACAAAGTCAGTCATGGCAGGGCAGTGTACATCTTGAGGCAGGCAAGGTAGTCAGTGATAACGGAAGGAATATTATGGCTGCCATAGCCCTTTCAGAACTTAAGCACATTGTTGTGAATTCTGTGGCAGAGCTCCCTCCTGTGGTCACAAGTGGTACTTCAGCTGATTCTCTCTATGAGCTTCCGTTGGTGGAGGAAAGTGGTACTGCGGCTTCTGAGTTTCCTTCCTCAGTGGATGTGGTGAAGTCGTTAGGTGCTGCTCTATTTAACTCCACCTAGTGCTTTGATCCTGGCCTCCAGTCAATGTTCTAGTATTGGACTAGCTTCCTCCTGGATCGTTCCTGTGGCCTGCTGCTCTGCATAGCTAAGTTGCTCTTGTGTTATTTTTGTTTGCTGTTTTTTCTGTCCAGCTTGTTAATTTCGTTTTTCTTGCTTGCTGGAAGCTCTGGGACGCAGAGGGTGTACCTCCGTGCCGTTAGTCGGTACGGAGGGTCTTTTTGCCCCCTTTGTGTGGTTGTTTGTAGGGTTTTGTGTTGACCGCAATGTTACCTTTCCTATCCTCGCTCTGTTCAGAAAGTCGGGCCTCACTTTGCTAAATCTATTTCATCTCTACGTTTGTCTTTTCATCTTAACTCACAGTCATTATATGTGGGGGGCTGCCTTTTCCTTTGGGGTATTTCTCTGAGGCAAGGTAGGCTTATTTTCTATCTTCAGTCTAGCTAGTTTCTCAGGCTCTGCCGAGTTGCATAGGGAGCATTAGGCGCAATCCACGGCTGCCTCTAGTGTGGTTGGAGAGGATTAGGGATTGCAGTCAGCAGAGTTCCCACGTCTCAGAGCTCGTTCTATGTTTTTGGGTTATTGTCAGGTCACTGTATGTGCTCTGACTTCTATGTCCATTGTGGTACTGAATTACCAAATCATAACAGCACATACCTTGCCTGGCTCACACCTTGAACCTGGTGGTGCAGTGCTTTCTCCAAAATTATCTGGAGTTACCAGCCCAGCTCCTGAAGGTGTGAAGACTTTGCTCGCACATCTGCCGGTCTCCCGTACACTCCAGCCGTATGCTGAACCATCAGCGATCGCTTAATCTTCCCCAGCACCGCCTATTAATTGATGTTGCAACAAGGTGGAACTCCACACTGCACATGGCTCAGAGGCTGTGCGAACAGAGGTGTGCTGTAATTAATTTGTGGGAGGATACACATACACGGGCAGGCAGTTGGATGGCAGACATGGAGTTGTCTCGTGTGCAGTGGTCGAAGCTCCAAGACCTCTGTCAAGTCCTTCAGTGTTTTAAGGAATGCACACGGCTGGTAAGTGCAGACAACGCCATCATAAGCATGAGCATCCCGCTAATGCGTCTGCTGATGCAAAGTTTGACGCACATTAAGGAGCTGGCGTCTGCAGCCGAGGAGGAGGGAAGCCTTGATGACAGTCAGCCATTGTCTGCTCAGGGACCTCTCCTGGACAAGGTGGCGGGACGAAGAGGAGGAGGAGGAGGATGATGGGGATTAATATTTATGGGAGGAGGATGCTTCACAGGGGGCAATAGAAACTGGTGGCGTTGCAAGTTCAGGTACAGGGTTTTTGCGGGACACAAGTAATGTTGATTTGCAAGAAAGTGCTCCTCAACCCAGCACAAGCAGTAAATTGACACCTGGAACATTGGCCCACATGGCTGAGTATGCCTTGCGTATCCTAAAAAGGGACCCCCCGCATTATCAAAAAGATGACGGATGACGATTGCTGGTTGGCCTGCCTCCTGGATCCACGATATAAAGGAAAATTACAAAATATGTATCATGCCACATGAGAACCTTGAGCAAATATTGGCTACCAAACAAGCAACTCTATGGACACCTCACATGGAATCCTAGAGTCTGAATATAATTATTACCTCTATCCTTTGTGTGCACTTTGCTTGAGTTAGAATCCTTTCCTCTCAATTGTTGATCTTTTATATATATAATATGTGTACCAATTGTATTTCAATAAAATTTGTTACTTTTTACTTTTCCTCATTGAGTGGTGTGTTAAGGTACTTTGTACCTATTTGTTGGGTTAGTGTTAATGCACACACCCCTTCCATGCTTTCTGGGATTTCTCTTCACGGTGAAGGAACCCTCTTACGAGCAAAGATATGTTTTTGGACATTTTTTTGTATTCAACTCTAATGTGGGTGAGAGATCAGGATTAGGCAAGTGAGATTATCAGACTCAGACTTTTGTTCATGGTGAGATAAGCCACCAAAATAGCCTGGCAATGAAGGACACAGGATCACTTGGCCCAGGAGTTGAGAGACAGCTAGCTATCATGTATGAAATGCTTAAAGGGGATGTCCGGAACATTTACATTACATTGATGGCCCATCTTTAAACTAGGTAGAAAAAAATGCATGGCACTCAAGAAGGTTGCAGTGAACAAAAGAATTTGTTTATTCGGCAATCTCTATAATTAACATTTTGCTGCTGTATGTGACACACTTCGCTAGAGGAGAGTGCCATTCCCTAGTGTGTCGCATACAGCAGCGCTACAGCAGCAGTTTCCTTTCCTCTCTCTGTTGGTAATCAGTTCTGATGAAGGTCCAAGTGTTAGGATAGAAACATTAATTATAAAGATTACCGAATAAACAAATTCTTTTCTTCATTATAACCCTCGAGTGTCAAGTATTTTTCTACATATTTTATGGGTTGGAATCCTACTTGGGCACCACTACACAGGCTAGGAGTGCCATATAACTTCCATATATTTACCATCCTTTGGATAGGTCATCAAACTATGTATGCTGGGGGTGTGACTGCAGCACCCCACCCCCACCAAGCAGCTGTTCTCGATGCCAGTGACATCCGGTAGTGCTCCATTTGTGGAGCTGCACAGCTACGTCAACTGTTTAGAGGCCGCACCCAGGTACTGCATATCTACCCCCTTTTCAAACAAATAGGGTGTGGATGTGAAGCACCTGGCCATGGCCACTACACAGTAGACAGAGCTTTTCTGTGCAGATCCACAACTGGTTGCTGAAAGGTAACAACTGGCTGGTGGGAGTGCTATGTGTCGTACCCCCACCAATCAGATATCAATGACCTATCCTAAGGATAGGCCATCAATGTAAAAGTCCCAGACAACCGCTTTATCGAATCCTGCAGGTCTTGTGTTAGGAATGGTTGCCTAAAGGTAATTAATAGTGTTGCGCATGTTATAGCACTCTCAGAACTGTAAGGGGTTAATCTGCTGGTACTTATGCCAAATTCACTCATTTATAAGTCACCGTCCCAACACGGACTGTGATAAATGGACTGGGAGCAGGTGTCCTGACCTGAACTTTACAGCCTTGTGCTTTACAGCACATATGAGGCTGTCAACTTTGAGCCAGGAGACCCGCTGCCAGTCCATTCATTATGGTCAGTACTCAGATGTGTGAATGCGGCACTAGGAATAGGCAAACAGATTATTAATCATTTTCAGCTGGCCCCTTGGGACTTAGGGATGGGATTTGGCTGTAGATGTGAGGATATGCTGCGTCAATCACCACTCAGTTGATAAATTAGACCAGTACGGCTACAGCAGCATCTCAAGAACAACCACCCAACTCTTCATGAGGTCACAGGAAGTAATTCTTTAGTTTAGTCACCCATTTTTTCCATAGTGGACAATATTTTGTGCTGATGAGACTTGTTTTGCTCATTGCCATGTAACAATTGATTAATTTAGTAAAAAAAATGGTTTTAGAATTGATAAAGCCATGGACATTTCTATGACAAAATGTGTAATATTTGGGTATTTTTGTATGAAACATTTGTAAGATTTGTATGTGTGCGACTGAGGATTTCATGTGTTTTTTACGGGTTTTGTTGAGGAAATTTCTCCAATGCAAAGAAATTGTCATGTGCTGTTGCTTTGTAGCTCCGTGAATAGCACAAATTGGTAATTGTTAACTTTGGATGTTGTGTGTCTGCATTAGTATTACCGCATGGAGAAATCTGAGTATATGCTAAAGACAGGTGGGGATCATCCCTTTGGACAACCTGGAAGTATTATAGGAAACCTCTAGCAATCTGAATGCTGGATTCAAAGAGTGGATGAGCTTCTATTGAAAGGAACTCTGTCTAACCGCCAAAGCCAAGCAACACTACTCTGTCCTCCTCCTCTTGGACCTGTCCTCTGCCTTTGACACAGTGGACCATTCCCTACTGCTACAGACCCTCTCATCTCTTGGCATCACAGACTAGGCCCTATATTGGATCTCGTCATGCCTAACAGACCGGACATTCAGCATCCATCACTTGCACACCACCTCCTCACCTCACCTCCTGTCAGGGTCCCACAAGGTTCAATCCTAGGGCCCCTGCTCTTCTCCATTTACACCTTAGGCCTGGGACAGCTCATAGAATCACACAGCTCTGAGCATCACCTCTATGCTGATAACACACAGATCTACATCTCTGTACCCAATATCACCTCTTTACTAACCAAAATCCCACAATGTCTGTCTGCCATTTCATCCTTCTTCTCCGCTAGATTTCTAAAACTTAATATGGACAAAATAGAATTCATCATCTTTCCCCCATCTCACTTGACCCCACAACAGACCTATCCATTAAAGTAAATGGCTGCCCACTCTCCCCAGTCCCACAAGCTCAGTGCCTTGTGGTAACCCTTGACTCTGTCAAGCCCTTCACTGGCTCCCCATTACCCAGAGACTCCAGTTCAAAACCCTAACCATGGTATACAAAGCCATCCACAACCTGTCTCCTCCATACATCTGTGACCTCGTCTCCCGGTACTTACCTACACACAACCTCCGATCCTCACAAGATCTCCTTCTCTACTCCCCTCTTATCTCCTCTTCCCACAATCGCATACAAGATTTCTCCCGCTCATCCCCCCTACTCTGGAACTCTCTACCCCAACATATCTGACTCTCGACTACCATGGAAACCTTCAAAAGGAACCTGTAGACCTACCTCTTCCAACAAGCCTATCACCTGCAATAACCACCAAACTGCTACATGACCAGCTCTATCCTCACTTACTGTATACCCATCCCTTGTAGATTGTGAGTCCTTGTGTGCAGGGTCCTCTCTCCTCCTGTACCAGTCATGACTTTTATTAAGATTGTTGTACTTGTTTTTATGTGTACCCCTCCTCACATGTAAAGCGCCATGGAATAAATGGCGCTATAATAATAAATAATAATAATAAATTAACTTGTGTATTGGAAGGGAGTGGATAAGTCCCTTTGGCTAACGCACTCTTATTACAAGCTTTAAACTGATCACAAACAGTTTTTTGACACTTAAATATGAAGAACATGGAACAAGTAGACAATATAAAAGTGTAGTACACCAATTCAATTAGTTTCTGACCTTCAAGAGATTAAGTTGTTTTAATTTAGAGCAATCCTTAAAGTGTACTCGTTCATGGGGTGAAACGATCTTTTGATTTGCCTACAAGTTCATTGTTCTTGGCAGCACATTATCCTGTGTCAACAGGACCTGTGCTGCTGAGAAGAATGACAGCCTGTGTGCACTGAACGATATAGTACCGATCCTTCTGTGCGCTCCCATCAAAGCTTTTATCCTCTTAATATATTGCAATCATCATATTACAGTATATAACGCTGTGTAGTTACAATTGTTCATTTTGCCTTTCTACCCAGTAAATTTTTCTCTTTTTTTCTGCTCTAAGTAGAAACAGGAAGTCTCTTGCACATGCATTTTTCATTCTCCTCTTGAATGCCTGTCGATGTTGCTCCCCCCTCTCACGAACTTTTGCAGTGACTCATGTCTCATGCAGGGAAAATTGACCTCTTGTTTCTACATAGAGCTTAGAAGGATTCAGCTAGTCAGTTTTTAATCAAAGACATGATGAAAAATAGGATTAGCTGGGTATCAGGGCAAAATGAGTACATTTTAATGAAAGGGTGCTATATAATATGATGATTACAATATATTAAGAGGAAACAAAAATTGATTGGAGCGCTTCTTTAACGGAGGTTGGCTACACTAAACAAGCTATTAAACAACAGCAAGCACGTAGCTGAACAGTGGTTGTTTAATGGCATTGGTCAGCTTGTGTAAACCGAGCTTTAGTAATTGCTCAACGGAAGGTAAAGTATTAAGACACCTTAACACGGGCCTATAATATTTAGTGTGGACATTGATAGGATTGCTTGCTCCCAATCATTGGCATGTGGGAAGTGTCCAGAGATCCGGAGACAAGCTATGACTTGTCGTGCTGATCGCATCTTTTATGCAAGTATATATGAGTACTTGGGTCTCCAAGTGATGGAGAATTTGTTAAAAGAAATCTGTCAGCAGATTTTTGCCATTGAATCTGAGAGCAACATACTGTAGAGGCAGATCCCTTGATTCCAGGGATGTGTCACTAAGTAGGCTGGGGGCTATAGTTTCAACATAATCAGTTTAATCAGAAAGAGATTATCATTAGAGGACTAGGTCTCACATGCAGACTAGTCAACATAACCTGTGTAACCCCGCCCCCCACCACTGATTGGCAGATTGCTGACAATGCAGCTGCCAATCAGTGCTGTGGGCGGGGTTATATCCCGCTCAGCACCCTGACCATTTGGTAATTTTCCTTCATTTTGCATTTTCTCATTACTGTAGCTTTATATTATATTTTTACGGCTTATGTTCTTGCACACAGGAGTGAAACACAAGTCTGGCTATTATATAGTGTTGGCTCATAATCATCTGGGCAATTTTATCATGGATTATCATATTGTTCTGTTCTCTGTATACAAATCTTTCACTTTATAAATCAGAGAAACACTTTTTCATTCAGTCATCGTCCATTCGTCACTCTCAATGCTGCTGTATATTAGGGGCACGTCATCTGCTCATTTTTCAGGATAGTTCACCTATTTCTATCTAAAGGTTATCTTTAGGCCGGCTGTACTTCTACAGAACTGTAAAATTTTAACTGATATTGTATCTTGTGGTAAAAATGACTCAATGGCTAGTAAATTCTTCTTTGCCGCAGTAAAAATGTAACATGGAAATGTGTAGATTATTTTATTAATGAATTAGAGTTGGTGGAAGGGAAGAGAAGAAACTGAGGGCTGGGTCTCCGGATCGATGCGTTAATGATTACCTGGAATTAAGCATGCTGGGACTTGCTCCTGTAAGTGAAATCATTACTGCTTTGACACTTTGGGGGGAACTTGGAGACAGGAGGGGAAGAGGCAGAGACTATTGTGGACAGGCAATGTACCGGGGTGTATAGGACTGGAGGAATGAGCATATACTCTGCTGCACTCCCCCATCCATCTCTGCACAGACGTGAAGCACAGAACTGGGAAGGGTTCTTGTAAAGGTAAATGAAGCGTGCTTACAGCAACCCTCTTCGTAAACACTACCCCACCCTGGAGTGTCAGGATTCGGAATGCTGCAAAGGAGTTGCTGTTCCAATATAAGGTTACAGTTCCTCGGCCTCAGATCAAAGAACTGACATCTCCTCAGCAATGGAAGCCGCGCAAAGCTATATTATTATTATTATTATTATATAGTGTATAATGAAAATTTGTGTGAATCCAATAAATTATATGTGACCTTAATAGACGTCATATGACCAGTGATATCGTCCATAAAGGTGGCAGAAAAACGAAAAAAGTCTACTTGGTGACAAGATATTATTTTAGAGTTTTCTGCTTTCCACTACGTGAAACCACATCCCAGCACAACCTTTTATCAGCTCTTGATTGAGATTTTTTTTTAGAACTTTGGTGTAAACATTATTACAAGTGCAAATTATGACGATTATAGAAAATTATTTCACTTGATTTTTTTTTAATTGAAATTATTGCCAAAATCCAAGAAGGACATATGGACACACAGAAACGCACACTAGAAAAAGCCTCTACAATGGATAAAGGGAGGTAGAGTTGTGGAGACCACCAATCAGCATACATATCGGACAATGCTGCCTGGAAAAAAATAAATAAACAGTTATGCAAAGCAGCTCTTCTCAAAAACAAAAAAAAACATCAGCGCCATTTATTTGAGGCAGGTACACTACTGTATAAATCAATATCCTAACCTTAAATTGGGCTGTCTGTGTTTGGGACCCAGTTCTGTAGTCGTTGCACAGGTGCATCTCACAAAATTAGAATATGATCAAAAAGTTAATTTATTTCAGTTCTTCAATACAATAAGTGACACTTATATTATATACAGTCATTACAGAGTGATCTATATCAAGTGTTTATTTCTGTTAATGTTGACGATTATGGCTTACAGCCAACAAATACCCAAAAGTCATTATCTCAGTAAATTAGAATACTTTAAAATCATTTTTTCAAGCTGGTGTTATAAAGTATTCTAATTTACTGAGATAATGACTTTTTAGTTTTCATTGTCTGTAAGCCATAATCATCAACATTAACAGAAATGAACACTTGAAATACAGCAATCTATTAGTATTGACTCTATGTAATATACGAGTTTCACTTTTTGTATTGATGAACTGAAATAAATTAACTTTTTGATGATATTCTAATTTTGTGAGATACACCTGTATATTTATTATACATTGTTCATATAGCGCTATTATATTCCACAGCACTTTACAGACATCATCATCACTGTTCCCTTTGGGGCTCACAATCTACATTCCCCATCAGTATGTCTTTGGAGTGAGGGAGGGAATCGGAGAACCCGGAGGAAACCCACACAATTAGAGAAAAATGTGACTGAAGACCGACAAATTGTGACAGAGTATGATGTGCATGCTGTCACAGCTCCCCGATATTCCCCATACTAGTTGGGGGACACATGACCACATGTTTGATACTTGTTGGCATATGGCTGCAAATATGCAAATGTGGTCATGTAGGGAATACAAGGAAATCAAGACAGTCTGGGGACCAAACGCTGTCACAATTTTGTCCTAAGCTTGCACAGCCCCTTTAAAATGGGCCTTGAAACAAGACTAAGCCAAAATAAAACAAGCACCCATCTGCAGAGGGCTGCTATGATGTTCATGCACCTTGTTAATGCAGAAGAAGGTACTGGTTGGCTGAGCAAAAGGCCTTTGACAAATGCTTGTACATTCTCTGTTTAATAAGAACCAGCAAATAGAAAATTACGTAATTAGTATGATACTACTTAGGTAATCATTATCAACCCAGCTGGAGTCCAACAACCAGCACCGCGACCAATCAGGAGCTTGAGGTCCAAAATCTGTAAATAGCGCTTATTGAAAAATGGAAGCATGGAAGCAGAGCGGGATCACAAAGTGCTGAGGAGCAGAGAGCATAAAATTCACTAACGCCCTGCTGACTCCATGATTGCAGAGTATAAATCTCCTCTGGTATTATCCTCAGCCCTAAAATGGTGCACCAGAGGCTTATGTCATGTGTGTATGCAAGCCTTAGATTGCCAAACCTAATGCCAAGCGTCAGATGGAGAGGTGTAAAGCACTAAGTCCGTAGACTCTGGAGCAATGGACACATATTCCACGCTATGACGACTCTCACTTCTCTGTCTGCCATCTGATGGACAAGTTTGGGTTTGGTGAATGCCATGAGATCATTACCTGCCTGACTGCATGGTGCCACCAGTAAAGCATGATGGAGGAGAGATCATGCTGTGAGGTTATTTTCCAGAGGTTGGTCTAGGCCTCTTAATTTATGTGAATAGATATCTTAATACTTCAGCACACATTAGGACTACTGAATGCACCCAACTTTGTGGGAACAGTTTGGAAAATGCCATTTTTTCTTCCAACAGGACTGTGCCCCAGTGCTATGAGCAAGGTCAATTAAGACACATTTGGTTGGGTGGAAAGTCATGTCTGGCCCACACAGATCCCTGACCTCAACCACAACAAACACTTTTGAGATGAATTAGAAAGGACATTGAGAGCCAGGCCCTGTCCTTCAACATCAGTGTCTGACCTCACAAGTGATCTTCTGGATGAATGGGAAATAAAATTACTCTCCAAAATTTTTTAAAAAGTTGACTTCAATGGAAGTCTTCAAACAGAGGCTGGACAGACACCTGTTTGGGATGATTTAGTAAATCCTGCTTTGAGCAGAGGGTTGGACCAGATGACCTAGGAGGTCCCTTCCAACTCTAACATTCTATGATTCTATGAAGAATGAAAGACGTTATAGGACCAAAGAGGGGAACAAATCTGTATTAATGTCTATGGATTTAGAATGGGATGTCATAAAAGCTCCTGTAGGTGTCATGTGGAGGGGATCCAATACTTTTGTCAATATAACAGCCATTGAAAATGGCTGAAATGAGTGCAAGGGCAAAGATGTTGAAGGCTGCAACATTTAGGAGCGAAAGTGATCCCATGTTCTTAGTGGGTGTAGTGGTGGCTATTCTATAATATCACAGTTTTTGCTCTCTTTATGCTAGGACCACTTCAAGTGCTGGTACATCAATATGTTGCCTGTAAATGCATTGTGGGGCATTTGTTTCTTTGTGAACCACAGGCACAATTTTATACAGTATTTTACTACCATTCATCTTAAACATTAAAAATGTATTTGGGAAAAAAAAAACATTGAGAAGAACACCAGGTCTAGAGATGCCTTCTGTACTATATACAGGAACATGAAGTGACCAATTGATGCTTTCAAGCAATCGGGAGAGGATGCACCTTTGCCTAAATTATGCATTTTTATATAATTTGGTAAGTAGCCAAATGATGGCATCTTGGAATGTTACAGAATGTAATCCACATTATACAGCTTGTTAATGTCATTCTTCACAGTAGCTATAAACTACTTTTAATGAAAAAAAGAACCAGCCCAAGATCGCACAGTTCAAAGAGAAATCTCCAGGTCGAAAGTTCATATTTACACAAAATCATTACCACCCTAAATGTAATCTCAAGTAACACCCTATGCCCCAGACTTCTCACTAAAGTTGCAAGCAGTGAACAATTTTATGAACTGGAAGAACAATTACACTGAAATATAAATCTAAATTAATGTTGAAGCGAATGCTGTAAATTACTTCTAAAGCAAACAGATCAGGATAGCAAATACATCATTGTGTCATATGTGACAAAGTACCTTGTGATTCAACACAGTATTACATGATATTTTTCAAACTAAATTATTCAAATGAAGTAATATCAAGGAATGTTCCAGATTGGGGCAACCAACCAAATCATCCCCATTATTCCCAGGCTCTTGTAAGAAGTTGCGCCAAAGTATCAAGCAAACAAACCCCAGAGGCAAGAGAGTTGGCTCCAAATGGACGTATTTCTTCTATGTTGATTCACAAACAACCAAATAAAAGTTATGAACTAAGTAGAATCTTTTTCTCTTGCGGATCTAAAGAAAGAGAGGGCATCAATCCAAAATTTTATATACATTTCATTAGTATTTGGAACCAATTCCCTTAAATTGATTGACTTGGGTCAAACGTTTGGGATATCCTTCCACAAGCTTCTCACAATAGTTGGGTGGAATTTGAGCCCATTCCTCTTGTAAAAACTGGTGTAACTGATCCAGGTTTGTAGGTCGCCTTGCTCGCGCCTGCCTTTTAAGCTTTGCCCATACATTTTCAATAGGATTGAGATCAGAGCTTTGTGATGGCCATTCCAATCATTGACTTTGTTATCCTTAAGCCACTTTGTTACCATTTTGACAGTATGCTTTGGGTCATTGTCCATTGGGAAGACCCATTTCCACCCAAGCTTTAACTTCCTGGATGATGTCTTGAGATGTTGCTTCAGTATTGCCAGATAATCTTCTTTTCTCATGAAGCCATCTATTTTGTGAAGTGTACCAGTTCCTCCTACAGCAAAACAACCTCACAATGAGATGTTGCCAGCCACCCCCGTGTTTCACAGTTGGGATGGTGTTCTTAGGCTTCCAAGGTTCTCCTTTTTCCTCCAAACGTTATGATGGTCATTATGCCCAAAAAGTTCAATTTTAGTTTCATCCAAAAATTAAGATCTTCGTTCCTGTGTGCATTTGCAAACATTAGTCTGGCTTTTTTTTAGAGTAATGGCTTCTTCTTAGCAGAGTGGCCTTTCAGCCCATGTTGAAGAAAATGTTGGAAGCTTGTAAGATTGTGTCAATATCCACAGTGAAATGAGTACTGTATTAGTACTCATTTCACTGTGGATATTGACACAATCTTACAAGCTTCCACCATTTTCTTCACAAGGTCTTTTGCCCTTGAGTTGATATGCACCTGTCGGACCAAAGCACGTTCATCTTTGGGACACAGAACCTGTCTCCTTCCTGAGTGGTATGATGGATGGACATTCCCATCTTGTTTGTACTTCCATATGATTGTTTGTACACATGAACGAGGCACCTTCAGGTATCTTGAAACTGTACTTAAGGATGAGTCAGACTTGTGCAAGACCACAATTCTCTTCCTGATATCTTGGCTGATTTCTCAAGACTTTCCCATAATGCAACACAAAGAAGCAGTGTGTTTCAGGTGTGCATTATAATACATCCACAGGTGTGTCTCTATTTAACTCAGATGTTTACAAAAAACAGAAGCTTCCAAACACATGACATTATCATATGGGCAGTCCAGGATTGTTTAAAGGCATAGTAATCTTAGTGTATGTACATTTTTAAATTTGCAGTAAGTAATAAAAATACCTTAAACCATTGTCTCTCATTATTCTGTCATTTTGTCAAATATTAATAATTATGGTAATAATAATTTATCTAAAACTGGAAAGGTTTATTCTGATTTCATGTCAGATATTGAGAAAAACATGCTTATGTGTCTTTTTATATAGTGTATGTAAACTTCAAGTTTCAATTGTATCTATAATATCATAATACATCAGTCATATAACCTGACAACCTACTGTCTCCTTCCTCATCATCCTATACAATGTAAGCTTGCAAGGGCAGGGTCCCCTTTCCTCTGTACCAGTCTGCCATTGTTAGTTTGCTCACTGTAAGAGTATGTGCAAACGTTGCAGATTTGCCTGTGGAATTTTCTGCACAAATTCTGCATCTCTTGGCAGAAAACGCAGGTAAAAATCCACACGGATTTGATGCGTTTTTTATGCAGATTTGTATGCGTTTTTGTAAGCTGAATAAAGATCTATTATTTAACCAAAAAAAAGAATTGTGATGTCATTTCTAGTCCAACCTCTTCATTTACATACTCCATTGAAGTATACTCCACACTAGTGAAATGTTCCTCAATTTGAAGACTTTGTCCAGTCATGTCAATTTTGATTTGCCCATAGCTATTTTGTCATTGACTTCTGGTGACATTGCTGCATCTTGTGTAATCACAGATCCGAGAAGGTTAAAGTGCTTTACAACTTCCAGTTCATCATCGTCCATCTCAAATGTGTCCCGGCTATATCTGGCAGTAGTCAGCATCTTTGCCTTCTTTGTGGTGAGTAGCAATCCCATGTTCGAACTTCCCATATTTACACTCCATAATAAGTCCTTCATTCTATCCTTTAGTTGCCATCAATGTTGGGCCATCTGCGTATATAAGATTGTTGATGAGTCTTCCAGAAATTTTGATTTCTTCTTTTTTGGCAAGTCCAGCCTTAATGAAATTAGCTTCTGCATAAAAATTGAAGAGAAATGTTGAGAGGATGCAGCCTTGTCTGATGCCTCACTCACATGGAAAAATGTTTCAACTGGGGTACCACAAGGCACTGTCCTGGCCCCAGTGTTGTTCAACATTTTTATAAATGATCTAGATAAGGGAACCAAAGGAAAACTAATAAAATTTGCAGACGATTCAAAGCTAGGAGGGATAGCTAACACTAGACAAGACAGAGAAAGGATTCAGAAGGATGTACATAAGCTTGAACAATGTACAGTGACTAATAGAATGGTATTTAACAGTGAGAAAGGCAAACTTCTACATCTATAGAATAGGAGGAATAGAACTAAGCAACACATGTGAAAAAGATGCGTCTATATTTATATATATATTTGCGCTGAAGGTACCGTCAGATCTAAAAAACCTATTAATAACAAAACTTTCTGCGGAGGATAATATCCATGGCACTATGTTTAAACAATTACCTTATTGGCGGTTCGTTATACAGCGCCTATCGTCCACTTCAGGTCCTAACAATTACTAGGTGATCATATGCAAATATCCATAACGAGGGTATCCCGAACATATACACAGCGATGATGCTTTCTCTTTCCCCAAAAAAAAAAAAATGTGGGGACAGGGTAACACCCTTTCCTGTTATGGACCTGGTGGTTAGGAGCACCCGGAACGACCTGATGGTTAAACTCACACAGGACAAGCTCTGGGAAGTGGGAGCTCTGCCGACCGCAATCCCTAATCCTATCACACAACTAGAAATAGCCGTGGAGCATACCTAACACGACCTAGACGCCTCTTCACAGCCTAAGAGCTAACTAGCCCTAAAGATAGAAAATAAAGCCTACCTTGCCTCAGAGAAATTCCCCAAAGGAAAAGGCAGCCCCCCACATATATTGACTGTGAGATAAGATGAAAGTCACAAACACAGAAATGAAACAGGTTTTAGCAAAGGGAGGCCAGACTTACTAAACAGACTGAGGATAGGAAAGGTATCTTTGCGGTCAGCACAAAACCCTACAAAAAAACCAAGCAGAGTGTGCCACTCTGCATCCCAGAGCTTCCAGCTAGCAGGGCAAGATCATGATAGCCAGCTGGACAAGGAAACAATGAACAAATAAATAACTAGCAGGGACTTAGCTTCTGCTGGAGTAGACAGGTCACCAGTAAGATCCAAGAGCGAACTGAACCAGAACTAGAACATTGACAGCTGGCATGGAGTAACGATCTGAGTGGAGTTAAATAGAACAGCCAGCCAAAGAATAAACTACGTCACCTGTGGAAGGAACCTCAGAAGCAGCAGCTCCACTCACAGCCACCAGAGGGAGTCCAGGGACAGAACTCGCCGAAGTACCATTCATGACCACAGTAGGGAGTTCGATAACAGAATTCACAACAGTACCCCCCCTTGAGGAGGGGTCACCGAACCCTCACCAGAGCCCCCAGGCCGATCAGGACGTGCCAAATGAAAGGCACAAACTAGATCGGCAGCATGAACATCAGAGGCAAAAACCCAGGAATAATCTTCCTGACAATAACCCTTCCACTTGACCAGGTACTGGAGTTTCCGTCTCATACTCCAACTCCCCCTCGACCAACAGCGGGGCAGGAGGGTCAACGGAGGGAACCATAGGCGCCACGTATCTCCGGAACAACGACCTATGGAACACATTATGGATGGCAAAAGAAGCTGGAAGGGCCAAACGAAATGACACAGGATTGAGAACTTCAGAAATCTTATACGGACCAATGAAACGAGACTTAAACTTAGGAGAGGAAACCTTCATAGGAACATGACGAGATGACAACCAAACCAAATCCCAACACGAAGTCGGGGACCAACACAGCGCCGGCGGTTAGCGAAACGTTGAGCCTTCTCCTGGGACAATGTCAAATTGTCCACCACATGAATCCAAATCTGCTGCAACCTGTCCACCACCGTATCCACACCAGGACAGTCCGAAGGCTCAACCTGCCCTGAAGAGAAACGAGGATGGAAACCAGAATTACAGAAAAAAGGCGAAACCAAAGTAGCCGAGCTGGCCCGATTATTAAGGGCGAACTTAGCCAAAGGCAAGAAGGACACCCAATCATCCTGATCAGCAGAAACAAAGCATCTCAGATATGTTTCCAAAGTCTGATTAGTTTGTTCGGTTTGGCCATTTGTCTGAGGATGGAAAGCCGAAGAAAAAGACAAATCAATGCCCATCTTAGCACAAAAGGACCGCCAAAACCTCGAAACAAACTGGGAACCTCTGTCCGAGACGATGTTCTCCGGAATGCCATGCAAACGAACCACATGCTGGAAAAACAATGGCACCAAATCAGAGGAGGAAGGCAATTTAGACAAGGGTACCAAATGGACCATCTTAGAGAAGCGATCACAAACCACCCAAATGACCGACATCCTTTGAGAGACAGGGAGATCTGAAATAAAATCCATGGAAATATGCGTCCAGGGCCTCTTCGGGACCGGCAACGGCAAAAGCAACCCACAGGCACGATAACAGCAGGGCTTAGCCCGAGCACAAGTCCCACAGGACTGCACAAAAGAACGCACATCCCGTGACAAAGAAGGCCACCAAAAGGATCTAGCCACCAAATCTCTGGTACCAAAGATTCCAGGATGACCCGCCAACACCGAACAATGAACCTCAGAGATAACTCTACTAGTCGGTCTATCAGGGACAAACAGTTTCTCCGCTGGACAACGGTCAGGTCTATCAGCCTGAAACTTCTGCAGCACGCGCCGCAAATCGGTGGAGATGGCAGACAAAATTACCCCCTCTTTGAGAATACCCGCCGGCTCAGGAACACCCGGAGAGTCAGGCACAAAACTCCTTGACAGGGCATCAGCCTTCACATTCTTAGAGCCCGGAAGGTACGAAACCACAAAATCAAAATGGGAGAAAAACAGCGACCATCGAGCCTGCCTAGGATTCAACCGTTTGGCAGACTCGAGATAAGTCAAATTCTTGTGATCCCTCAAGACCACCACGCGATGCTTGACTCCTTCAAGCCAATGTCGCCACTCCTCGAATGCCCACTTCATGGCCAACAACTCTCGATTGCTAACATCATAATTGCGCTCAGCAGGCGAGAATTTTCTAGAAAAGAAGGCACATGGTTTCATCACCAAACCATCAGAACTTCTTTGCGACAAAACAGCCCCTGCTCCAATCTCAGAAGCATCAACCTCGACCTGAAACGGGAGCGAAACATCTGGCTGGCACAACACAGGGGCAGAAGAAAAACGACGCTTCAACTCCTGAAAAGCCTCTACAGCCGCAGAGGACCAATTGACCACATCAGCACCTTTCTTGGTCAAATCAGTCAACGGTTTAGCAACACTAGAAAAATTAGCGATGAAGCGACGGTAAAAATTAGCAAAGCCCAGGAACTTCTGCAGGCTCTTCACAGATGTCGGCTGAGTCCAATCATAAATGGCCTGAACTTTAACAGGGTCCATCTCGATAGTAGAAGGGGAAAAAATGAAACCCAAAAATGAAACCTTCTGAACCCCAAAGAGACATTTCGACCCCTTCACAAACAAGGAATTCGCACGAAGGGCCTGGAACACCATTCTGACCTGCTTCACATGAGACTCCCAATCATCCAAAAAGACCAAAATATCATCCAAATATACAATCATGAATCTATCCAGGTACTCTCGGAAGATGTCATGCATAAAGGACTGAAACACAGATGGAGCATTAGAAAGCTCGAATGGCATAACCAGGTACTCAAAATGGCCCTCGGGCGTATTAAATGCTGTTTTCCATTCATCGCCCTGTTTAATTCGCACAAGATTATACGCCCCTCGAAGATCTATCTTGGTGAACCAACTAGCCCCCTTAATCCGAGCAAACAAATCAGACAGCAGCGGCAAAGGGTACTGAAATTTGACTGTGATCTTATTAAGAAGGCAGTAATCAATACAAGGTCTCAAAGAGCCATCCTTCTTGGCCACAAAAAAGAACCCTGCTCCCAACGGTGATGACGACGGGCGAATATGACCTTTCTCCAAGGATTCCTTAATATAACTCCGCATAGCGGCGTCCTCTGGCACAGATAAATAAAACAGTCGGCCCTTAGGAAACTTACTACCAGGAATCAAATTAATAGCACAATCGCAATCCCTTTGAGGAGGTAAGGCACCGGATTTGGGCTCTTCAAATACATCCCGGTAATCTGACAAAAACTCAGGGACTTCAGAAGGAGTGGAAGGCGAAATTGACAGCAATGGAACATCACCATGTACCCCCTGACAACCCCAGCCGGACACAGACATAGATTTCCAATCCAATACTGGATTATGAACCTGTAGCCATGGCAACCCCAAAACGACCACATCATGCAGATTATGCAACACCAAAAAGCGAATATCCTCCTGATGTGCAGGAGCCATGCACATGGTCAATTGAGTCCAGTACTGAGGCTTATTCTTGGCCAAAGGCGTAGCATCAATTCCTCTCAATGGAATAGGATACTACAAGGGCTCCAAGAAAAAACCACAGCTCCTGGCAAACTCCAAGTCCATCAAATTCAGGGCAGCGCCTGAATCCACAAATGCCATAACAGAATAGGACGACAGAGAGCAAATCAGAGTGTCGGACAAAAGAAATTTAGACTGTACAGTACTAATGGTGGCAGACCTAGCGAACCGCTTAGTGCGCTTAGGACAATCGGAGATAGCATGAGTGGAATCACCACAGTAAAAACACAGCCCATTCCGACGTCTGTTTTCTTGCCATTCAGCTCTTGTCAAAGTCCTATCACACTGCATAGGCTCAGGCCTATGCTCAGAGAATACCGCCAAATGGTGCACAGCTTTGCGCTCACGCAAGCGCCGATCGATCTGAATGGCCAAGGACATAGACTCATTCAGACCAGCAGGCGTGGGAAATCCCACCATGACATCCTTAAGGGCTTCAGAAAGACCCTTTCTGAAAATTGCCGCCAGGGCACACTCATTCCACTGAGTAAGCACAGACCACTTTCTAAACTTCTGACAGTAAACCTCCGCTTCATCCTGACCCTGACACAAAGCCAGCAAGATTTTCTCTGCCTGATCCACTGAATTTGGTTCATCATAAAGCAATCCAAGCGCCAGAAAAAACGCATCAACATCACGCAATGCAGGATCTCCTGGCGCAAGGGAAAATGCCCAGTCTTGAGGGTCACCACGCAACAAAGAAATAATGATTTTTACTTGTTGAACGGGGTCACCAGAGGAGCGGGGTTTCAAAGCTAGAAACAGTTTACAATTATTTTTGAAATTCAGGAACTTAGATCTATCCCCAGAAAACAAATCAGGGATTGGAATTCTAGGCTCTAACATCGGATTCTGAACCACAAAATCTTGAATGTTTTGTACCCTTGCAGTGAGATGATCCACACAAGAGGACAGACCTTGAATGTCCATATCTACACCTGTGTCCTGAACCACCCAGAGGCTTAGGGGAAAAGAAAGACAAAAAACACTGCAGAGAAAAAAAAATGGTCTCAGAACTTCTCTTATCCCTCTATTGAGATGCATTAATACTTTGGGCCAGCTGTACTGTTACGGACCTGGTGGTTAGGAGCACCCGGAACGACCTGATGGTTAAACTCACACAGGACAAGCTCTGTGAAGTGGGAGCTCTGCCGACCGCAATCCCTAATCCTATCACACAACTAGAAATAGCCATGGAGCGTACCTAACACGACCTAGACGCCTCTTCACAGCCTAAGAGCTAACTAGCCCTAAAGATAGAAAATAAAGCCTACCTTGCCTCAGAGAAATTCCCCAAAGGAAAAGGCAGCCCCCCACATATATTGACTGTGAGATAAGATGAAAGTCACAAACACAGAAATGAAACAGGTTTTAGCAAAGGGAGGCCAGACTTACTAAACAGACTGAGGATAGGAAAGGTATCTTTGCGGTCAGCACAAAACCCTACAAAAAGACCAAGCAGAGTGTGCAAAAAGACCTCCGCACCGACTCACGGTGCGGAGGTGCCACTCTGCATCCCAGAGCTTCCAGCTAGCAGGGCAAGATCATGATAGCCAGCTGGACAAGGAAACAATGAACAAATAAATAACTAGCAGGGACTTAGCTTCTGCTGGAGTAGACAGGTCACCAGTAAGATCCAAGAGCGAACTGAACCAGAACTAGAACATTGACAGCTGGCATGGAGTAACGATCTGAGTGGAGTTAAATAGAACAGCCAGCCAAAGAATAAACTTCGTCACCTGTGGAAGGAACCTCAGAAGCAGCAGCTCCACTCACAGCCACCAGAGGGAGTCCAGGGACAGAACTCGCCGAAGTACCATTCATGACCACAGGAGGGAGTTCGATAACAGAATTCACAACATTTTCCCCACATTTTTTTTTTTTTGTTAGGACCTGAAGTGAACGATAGGTGCTGTATAACGAACCGCCAATAAGGTAATTGTTTAAACATAGTGCCATGGATATTATCCTCCGCAGACCCGATCTAGATCACATGAAGTAATTATCCCCCTCTGCTTCTCCTTGGTCAGGCATCATCTGGAATACTAGGTCCAGTTCTGGACACCTCATTTTAAAAAAGACAATGAAAAACTGGAGCAAGTTCAGAGAAGAGCTACCAGGATGGTGAGCGGACTGCAAAGCATGTCCTACAAAGAACGGTTATAGGATCTGGGAATGTTTAGCTTGCAAAAAAGAAGGCTAAGAGGACACTTAATAATTTGTGAGGCAGTGACAGGTGTTGTATGCAAGGGTCGCTATATGTCACCCAGGATGCGCATAGAAGCATATTAAGACTGCTGGAGTGCACTGCAGTCACATATATAGCTGTGATTGCAGTGCAAAATAAAAGCAAGCTTGGTCTTGGGCAAGCTATTTGCCCAAGGTAGAGTTAACTCCTTCCCTACCTTTGACGCACCGTATGCGTCATGAAAACCTGTGCCATTCCGACCTATGACGCAGCATATGCGTCATGGCCGGATTGGGCTCCTGCAGGCCGGGTGAAAGGGTTAACTGTAATTTCACCTGGCCTGCGGGGACAGGAGGAGTTGAACTTTAGCCCAGGGGCTTCACCCCCCCGTGGCTACGATCGCTCTGATTGGCAGTTTCACTTTCAACAGCCAATCAGAGCGATTTGTAATATTTCACCTAAAAAACTATTGAAATATTACAATCCAGCCATGGCCGATGCTGCAATATCATCGGCCATGGCTGGAAACACTGATGTGCCCCCACCCCACCCCACCCCACCGATCGCCCCCCCAGCCCTCTGATCTGTGGTCTGCTCCCCTCCGTCCTGGGCTCCGCTCCCCCGTCCTCCTGTCCGCTCCCCCCGTGCTCCAATCCCACCCCCCGTGCTCCAATCCCACCCCTCTGTACTCCGATCCACCCTCCGCACTCTGATCCACCCCCCCGCACTGCGATCCACCCCCCCGCACTGCGATCCACCCCCCTGCACTGCGATCCACCCCCCCCATGCTCCGATCCAACCCCACCCCATCATACTTACCGAGCCTCCTGGGGTCCGTCCGTCTTCTTTCCTGAGCGCCGCCATCTTCCAAAATGGCGGGCGCATGCGCAGTGCGCCCACCGAATCTGCCGGCCGGCAGATTCGTTTCAAGTGCATTTTGATCACTGTGATAAAACCTCACAGTGATCAAAATAAAAAAAATACTAAATGACCACCCCCTTTTTCACCCCCATAGGTAGGGACACTAATAAAATAAAGAATTTTTTTTTTTCTTCCACTAAGGTTGGGATTAGAACTAGGGTTAGGGTTACGGTTAGGGTTAGGGTTTCGATATGTGCACACGTAATCTGGTCCTCTGCGGATTTTTCCGCAGCGGATTTCATAAATCCGCAGTGCTAAACCGCTGAGGATTTATGGCGGATTTACCGCGGTTTTTCTGCGCATTTCACTGCGGTTTTACAACGGCGCTTTACTATTGGAGCAGTTGTAAAACCGCTGCAGAATCCGCAGAAAGAAGTGAAATGCTGCGGAATGTAAACCCCTGTGTTTCCGTGCAGTTTTTCTGCAGCATGTGTACAGCGATTTTTGTTTCCCATAGGTTTACATTGAACTGTAAACTCATGGGAAACTGCTGCGGATTCGCAGCGTTTTCCGCAGTGCGTGCACATACCTTTAGAATTAGGCTATGTGCACACGGTGCAGATTTGGCTGCGGATCCACAGCGGATTGGCCGCTGCGGATTCGCAGCAGAGTTCCATCAGGTTTACAGTACCAAGTAAACCTATGGAAAACCAAATTCGCTGTGCCCATGGTGCGTAAAATACAGTGCGGAAACGCTGCGCTGTATTTTCCGCAGCATGTCAATTCTTTGTGCGGATTCCGCAGCGTTTTACACCTTTTCCTCAATAGGAATCCGCAGGTGAAATCCGCACAAAAAACAATGAAAATCCACGGTAAATCCACAGGTAAAACGCAGTGCCTTTTACCCACGAATTTTTCAAAAATGGTGCGGAAAAATCTCACACGAATCCGCAACGTGGGCACATAGCCTTAGGGTTAGGGTTGGAATTAGGGTTGTGGTTAGGGTTGTGATTAGGGTTATGGCTACAGTTGGGATTAGGGTTAGGGGTGTGTTGGGGTTAGTGTTGGAGGTAGAATTGAGGGGTTTCCACTGTTTAGGCATATCAGGGGTCTCCAAACGCAACATGGCGCCACCATTGATTCCAGCCAATCTTGTATTCAAAAAGTCAAATGGTGCTCCCTCACTTCCGAGCCCCGACGTGTGCCCAAACAGTGGTTTACCCCCACATATGGGATACCAGCATACTCAGGATAAACTGCGCAACAATAATTGGGTTCCAATTTCTCCTGTTACCCATGTAAAAATAAAAAATTGCTTGCTAAAACATCATTTTTGAGGAAAGAAAAATGATTTTTTATTTTCACGGCTCTGCGTTGTAAACGTCTGTGAAGCACTTGGGGGTTCAAAGTGCTCACTACATATCTAGATAAGTTCCTTGGGGGGTCTAGTTTCCAAAATGGGGTCACTTTTGGGGGGTTTCTACTGTTTAGGCACACCAGGGGCTCTGCAAACGCAACGTGACGCCCGCAGACCATTCCATCAAAGTCTGCATTTCAAAAGTCACTACTTCCCTTCTGAGCCCCGACGTGTGCCCAAACAGTGGCTTACCCCCACACATGGGGTATGAGCGTACTCAGGAGAAACTGTACAACAACTTTTGCGGTCCAATTTCTCCTGTAACCCTTGGGAAAATAAAAAATTCTGGGCTAAAAAATTATTTTTGAGGAAAGAAAACGTATTTATTATTTTCACGGCTCTGCGTTATAAACTTCTGTGAAGCACTTGGGGGTTCAAAGTGCTCACCACACATCTAGATAAGTTCCTTTCGGGGTCTAGTTTCTAAAATGGGGTCACTTGTGGGGGCACACATCAGGGGCTCTGCAAACGCAACGTGACACCCGCAGAGCATTCCATCAAAGTCTGCATTTCAAAACATCACTACTTCACTTCCGAGCCCCGGCATGTGCCCAAACAGTGGTTTACCCCCACATATGGGGTATCACCGTACACAGGACAAACTGGACAACAACATTTGTGGTCCAATTTTTCCAATTACCCTTGGCAAAATAGGAAACTCCAGGCTAAAAAATAATTTTTGAGGAACGAAAAATTATTTTTTATTTTCATGGTTCTGCGTTATAAACTTCTGTGAAGCACCTGAGGGTTTAAAGTGCGCAACATTCATCTAGATAAGTTCCTTGGGGGGTCTAGTTTCCAAAATGGGGTCACTTGTGGGGTAGCTCCAATGTTTAGGCACACAGGGGCTCTCCAAACGCGCCATGGTGTCCGCTAACAATTGGAGCTAATTTTCCATTCAAAAAGTCAAATGGCACGCCTTCCCTTCCGAGCCCTGCCGTGTGCCCAAACAGTGGTTTACCCCCACATGTGAGGTATCGGCGTACTCGGGAGAAATTGCCCAACCAATTTTATGATCCATTTTATCCTATTGCCCATGTGAAAATGAAAAAATTGAAGCGAAAAGGATTTTTTTGTGAAAAAAAAGTACTTTTTCATTTTTACGGATCAATTTGTGAAGCACCTGAGGGTTTAAAGTGCGCACTAGGCATCTAGATAAGTTCCTTGGGGGGTCCAGTTTCCAAAATGGGGTCACTTGTGGGGGAGCTCCAATGTGTAGGCACACAGGGGCTCTCCAAACGTGACATGGTGTCCGCTAACGATGGAGATAATTTTTCATTCAAAAAGTCAAATGGCGCTCCTCCCTTCCGAACCTTACCATGTGCCCAAACAGTGGTTTCCCCCACATGTGAGGTATCAGTGTACTCAGGAGAAATTGCCCAACAAATTTTAGGATCCATTTTATCCTGTTGCCCATGTGAAAATGAAAAAATTGAGGCTAAAAGAATTTTTTTGTGAAAAAAAAGTACTTTTTCATTTTTACGGATCAATTTGTGAAGCACCTGAGGGTTTAAAGTGCTCACTATGCATCTAGATAAGTTCCTTGGGGCATCTAGTTTCCAAAATGGGGTCACTTGTGGGGGACCTCCAATTTTTAGGCACACGGGGGCTCTCAAAACACGACATGGTGTCCGCTGAAGAGTGCAGCCAATTTTTCATTCAAAAAGTCAAATGGCGCTCCTTCCCTTCCAAGACCTGCCGTGCGCCCAAACAGTGGTTTACCCCCACATATGAGGTATCAGCGTACTCAGGACAAATTGGACAACAACTTTCGTGGTTCAGTTTCTCCTTTTACCATTGGGAAAATAAAAAAATTGTTGCTAAAAGATCATTTTTGTGACTAAAAAGTTAAATGTTCATTTTTTTCTTCCATGTTGCTTCTGCTGCTGGGAAGCACCTGAAGGGTTAATAAACTTCTTGAATGTGGTTTTGTGCACCTTGAGGGGTGCAGTTTTTAGAATGGTGTCACTTTTGGGTATTTTCAGCCATATAGACTGTTGTGAATTCTGTTGTCGAACTCCCTCCTGTGGTCGTGAGTGGTACTTCGGCGAGTTCTGTCTATGGGCTCCCTCTGGTGGCTATGAGTGAAGCTGCTGCTTCTGAGGTTCCTTACACAGGTGACGTGGGTTATCCTTTGGTTGGCTGCTCTATTTAACTCCTCTCAGATCGTTACTCCATGCCAGCTGTCAATGTTTTTGCATTTGTTCAGTTCGCTCCTGGATCTCTCTGGTGACCTGCCTTCTCCTGTAGAAGCTAAGTTCCTGATAGTCATTATTTGTTCATGATTTCTTGTCCAGCTAGTTTTCATGATTTTGTCTTGCTAGCTGGAAGCTCTGGGATGCATAGTGGCCCCTCCGCACCGTGAGTCGGTGCGGAGGTCTTTTTTGCACACTCTGCGTGGTCTTTTGTAGGTTTTTGTGCTGATCGCAAAGTTACCTTTCCTATCCTCTGTCTATTTAGTAAGTCTGGCCTCCCTTTGCTGAAACCTGTTTCATTTCTGCGTTTGTGACTTTCATCTTTACTCACAGTCAATATATGTGGGGGGCTTCCTTTACCTTTGGGGAATTTCTCTGAGGCAAGGTAGGCTTTATTTTCTATCTCTAGGGCTAGATAGTTCTTAGGCTGTGACGAGGCGCCTAGGTCTGGTCAGGAGCGCTCGACGGCTATTTCTAGTGTGTGTGATAGGATTAGGGCTTGCGGTCAGCAGAGCTCCCACATCCCAGAGCTCGTCCTGTATGAGGTTTAACTATCAGGTCATTCCGGGTGCTCCTAACCACCAGGTCATAACAATAGACCGCTCAAACTGACTTCAAATGTGAGGTGGTCCCTAAAAAAAATGGTTTTGTAAATTTCGTTGTAAAAATGAGATATCGCTGGTCAAATTTTAACCCTTATAACTAGGGTTGAGCGACTTTTACTTTTATAGGATCGGGTCGGGTTTCACGAAACCCGACTTTCTCAAAAGTCGGGTCGAGTGAAATCGGCCGATCCTATAGAAAAGTCGGGGTCGGGGTCGGCCGAAACACGAAACCCAATGCAGTGCAATGGGATACTATGGTTCCCAGGGTCTGAAGGAGAGAAAACTCTCCTTCAGGCCCTGGGATCCATATTTAAGTGTAAAATAAAGAATTAAAATAAAAAATATTGCTATACTCACCCTCTGACGCGCCCTGGTACTAACCAGCAGCCTTCCTTCCTTAGAATCAGCACGTGAAGGACCTTAGATGACGTCGCGCCTTGTGATTGGTCGCGCGACCGCCCATGTGACCGCTCACGCGACCAATCACAAGCCGCGACGTCACCGAAGGTCTTTCAAGCGCTGATTCTTTGGAAGGAAGGCTGCCGGAAAGAAGCAGGGCGCGTCCGAGGGTGAGTATATTCCTATTAGGTATATACTAAGAAAGAAGCAGGGCGCGTCCGAGGGTGAGTATATTCCTATTAGGTATATACTCACCCTCGGACGCGCCCTGCTTCTTTCCGGCAGCCTTTCTTCCTAAGAATCAGCGCTTGAAAGACCTTCGGTGACGTCGCGGCTTGTGATTGGTCGCGTGAGCAGTCACATGGGCGGTCGCGCGACCAATCACAAGCCACGACGTCATCTAAGGTCCTTCACGCGCTGGTTCTAAGGAAGGAAGGCTGCCGGTTAGTACCAGGGCGCGTCAGAGGGTGAGTATAGCAATATTTTTTATTTTAATTCTTTATTTTACACTTAAATATGGATTCCGATACCGATTTCCGATATTGCAAACATATCGGAACTCGGTATCGGAATTCCGATACCAGATTCAGAAGATCGCCGACCTCATGGCCGACCCCACACAGGGGTCGGGTGGGGTTTCATGAAACCCGACTTTGCCAAAAGTCGGCGACTTCTGAAAATGGCCGACCCATTTCGCTCAACCCTACTTATAACTTCCTAGCAAAAAAAAATTTTGTTTCAAAAATTGTGCTGATGTAAAGTAGACATGTGGGAAATGTTATTTATTAACTATTTTGTGTCACATAACTCTCTGGTTTAACAGAATAAAAATTCAAAATGTGAAAATTGTGAAATTTTAAAAATTTTCGCCAAATTTCCGTTTTTATCACAAATAAACGCAGAACTTATTGACCTAAATTTACCACTAACATGAAGCCCAATATGTCACGAAAAAAAAATCTCAGAACCGCTAGGATCCGTTGAAGCGTTCCTGAGTTATTACCTCATAAAGGGACACTGGTCAGAATTGCAAAAAATGGCCAGGTCATTAAGGTCAAAATAGGCTGGGTCATGAAGGGGTTAAGAAAACCCAGTATGGGCTTTTACTTTTGGAGCGAACTAAAAGATGGTAGTGGGGCAGTTAGCTCCCTCCAAGCCGGGTCTTACAAGTGGCCCATGAGCACAGATTCCATTTAACCCCTTCATGACCCAGCCTATTTTGACCTTAATGACCTGGCCATTTTTTGAAATTCTGACCAGTGTCCTTTTATGAGGTAATAACTCAGGAATGCTTCAATGGATCCTAGCGATTCTGAGAATGTTTTTTGTGTCATATTGGGCTTCATGTTAGTAGTAAATTTAGGTCGATAATTTTTGCATTTATTTGTGAAAAAATCGGAAATTTGGCGAAAATTTTGAAAATTTCGCAATTTTCAAATTTTTAATTTTTATTTGGTTAAACCAGAGAGATATGTGACGCAATATAGTTAATGAATTACATTTCCCACATGTCTACTTTACATCAGCACAATTTTGGAAACAAATTTTTTTTTCTAGGAAGTTATAAGGGTTTAAATTTGACCAGGGATTTATCATTTTTACAACAAAATTTACAAAACCATTTTTTTAGGGACCACTTCACAATTGAAGTCAGTTTGAGGGGTCTATATGGCTGAAAATACCCAAAAGTGACACCATTCTAAAAAACTGCACCCTTCAAGGTGCTCAAAACCACATTCAAGAAGTTTATTAAGTTAACCCTTTAGGTGTTTCACAGCAGCAGAAGCAACATGGAAGGAAAAAATGAACATTTAACTTTTTAGTCACAATTTTTTTTATTTTCCCACGAGTAAGAGGAGAAAGTGGACCCCAAACGTTGTTGTCCAATTTGTCCTGAGTACACTGATACCCCATATGTGGGGGGAACCACTGTTTGAGCACATGGCAGGGCTCGGAAGGGAAGGAGCGCCATTTGATTTTTTTAGATAGGAGATGTCAGGAGCACTACTATACCCAAAATAAATCCATAATATAAATCAGGGTGCTGCACAATGCATGGAAAAACGCAAATATTGAACAAGGAGAAAAGGACACTGCATAAATGTGTGCACACCTGTAAATGCAAAAACGTGAAATCAAACTTTATTATATAAAGACAAAGGACACACATAATATAAAACCATTTAAAACATGACCAATAATGACCAAAACGAGCACACCATTCCCCTTATGTAGTACTGAGCCTGGATACAGCAAACTAAGGTAAAGATAAATACTAGTACAGTCTCATATGTATATGCATGAAAAATTCCCAATGCAATATGAAATATACGTTTGCCTGAGGCAGAGTTCCTGGTACAGTATTAATGTATAAATACAAACAATGACAACATAAGGGCGTCCCCAAAGTTGTCACAAATCAATCTCACCAGACCCTAAGCTATGGGGCAATAACTGGATAAATCCAACCTAATAGCAAAAACTCTATATGCAGCAGAGAGAGGGGTATTTGCACAGGCCCAGTGTGAAATAGTGTTGAGCAATATGCTATAAGTAAACGCTGTGCGAAACACAGCCTGATAGAGAGCCTGCTGCAAATGCGGCTGAGCCATGGGAAAAATCCGCTCACAAATGGTTTGAGCCCAGATAGTTACGTGAACACGGCCGCCATAAAGAAAACCCCATGCTGACAGGTCTGTGAGAGATGGAGGAGAAGGTGTGGGAGAATCCCACGCGTATCGCTGCGGCTAGGCAGCTTCGTCAGGGAGAATGATCACCATTTCACCATGTAGAAAAAAGAGCATGGCATTCACCATCCCAAGCAAATGTCCTTTATTGTTGACACACATACAACAGAGGCAGGGAGGCTTTCAAGTGGGTAATGAACCTGGACGACGGACCCGTAGAAGCGCAAATGTAGCACGAAACGGCCGGTGAGGATGGTGAGTGCAATGCTCTTTTTTCTACATGGTGAAATTTGGATATTTGCTTGATTTCTGCTGATTAGCACCCATGTACCTGGAGATTGATTTAGCCTCATGTCCCCGAAGCTGCATAGCTGTGCCGTTAATTTTTCTTCTACTTGCACATGAGGCATACCCAAAGCCTGCTGCATGTCAGTAATTAAGCCTGCAATGCTACAGCTCAAGCCTGCTGACAAGATGGAGGAAACACTCAAGCAGTTGGCCCCCACGCAGAAGCAGCAGCTGCAGTTCCAGTGGCAACAGCAAGAGTAGCAGCTCAGCTTTCAGTGACAGCAGCAGGACCAGCTTCAGCGGCAGCAGGAGCAGCAGCAACCACAGCAGGAACAACTGGTAGTGCCCAATCCTGCGGTTGGGCGGTTCTCGAAATGGCACACATTCACATTTTGGAGGGCACTTGGGGGCCAAAAAGATGCAGGAGTCAATACTGCAGTGGGGGGGTTTTTGGCCTGGGGTCTACGTGGAGGTCCAGTGGTACTATGATACGTGTCCAGAGTGCCAACCAACCTACCCCACCACGAACTACCAGAGTCCATTGGTACCTCTGCCCATTATAGAGGTACCTTTTGAGCAGCTTGCAATGAATCTGATAGGACTGCTGGTAACATCCGCCCGGGGCCACCAACACATATTAGTGGTTGTAGACTACACCACCCGGTACCCGGAGGCCATTCCGCTTCGCAACACATTAGCTAAGTTTATAGCCCAGGAGTTGTTTGCCATGTTCTGTCGCCTTGGGCTACCGAAGGAGATCCTTACTGATCAGGGGACTCCTTTAATGTCCAAGGTGAAGGAAGGAACTGTGCAAGCTCCTCAAAATAAAGCAGTTACGCACGTTGGTGTACCACCACCAGACCGACGGATTAGTTGAGTGAATCACCCCCAGACACAGGGCCACAGGTTACTCTGTACCGATCCTTTCTGTCTCAGTTCTGGGGTCGTCACGGTGGCTGGACCGGGTCCGTGACCCTGCTAAGGGGCATCCAATAAAAGGTGATATGAGTCTGTCAAGGTTTCGTGACGCCACCTGTGGTGTTCGGTCAGGGTGACCGATGCTGCTTGGGGCCCGCTGGGGTGATGGAATGGCAGCTAGATGGTATACCTTCCCACAGGTGAAGTATGTCCCCAGGGCTTCCCGGTGATGTAGATGGCGATGGTGTGAGGTGCAGACAATAACGAGGACACAAGGTTGCATTCTCTTTACCTCTTTACTGAAGACTTCAGGATCCGCAATCCAAAGCACAGTTAACAGGGCTGTCTGAGACCGGCCGGTTCGATGGCACATCCAGAGTTCCCTTTGCAGGTGGAATTCGTTGCCTACCAATAGCGCCTGTGTGTTGTAGTGCTACCCTGCTGAGCATTCGGTATAGTCCTCACAACTTCTGTTCAAGTTCGTTCGTTCTTTCTAGTTCTTTCTCTTTCTTTTTATTTCGTTCCATGAGCGCTTCAACAAAACCCTCAAGTCCATGCACAAAAAGGTGGTCCCCAAGACTCCAAGGATGGGAGGGATTGGGACATGTTATTGCCCTATCTGTTGTTTGCTATCCGTGAGGGAACCCCAGGCTTCCATGGGTTTCTCCCCTTTTGAGCTATTATATGGCAGGCATCCAAGGGGGGTTGCTGGACGTAGCTAAGGAGACATGGGAACAGGAGCCCACACCACATATGAGTGTAATCGAGCATGTGGCAAGTATGCAGGACTGGATTGTGGCAGACAGGCCCATAGTAAAGGAGCATCTGGTGAACACCCAGGCCCCACAGAGCCGCACATATAATAAAAGAGCCACGATTAGATACTTTAAGAAAGAGGATCTGGTGTAAGTGCTGGTGCCCACCGCGGAAAATAAATTTATGGCCAAGTGGCAAGGTCCTTATGAGGTTCGGGAAAAAGTGAGGGAAGTGAACTACAGAGTTTACCAGCCCGGGAAGAGAAAACCCGAAAAGTTATATCATGTGAACCTACTAAAAGCCTGGAAGAACCGGGAATGTTTAGTCACGGAGGCGACCCCAATCGTACCAACAGGGAACCCTCTGTCACTGGCCAAGTACGAGGCCGAGAGAAAGGTAAAAATAGGAGACACTCTCTCGAAACAGCAGCATCGAGAGGTCCAGAAATTAGTGCAAAACAATGCAGATGTATTCTCGGAACTTCCGGGTCGAACCTCTGTCATCCAGCATGACATTGTCACTGAACCTCACGTAAGGTTGTGAATGAAACCATACCATGTGCGTGAGGCCCGAAGACAAAGCATCGCTTGTACCAGCTGGGAGTAATTGAGGAATCCTGGAGTGACTTGGCTAGCCGGATGGGTCATTACGGTTTTGTAATGACTTCCGTAAATTAAATGAGGTGTCAAAGTGCAACCTTTATCCAATGCCCTGGGTGATCGAGCTGATAGAGCGACTGGGTCAGGCCCAGTACTTTACAACGCTCGATCTGACGAAGCATTATTGGCATGTGCCTCTAATGGAGTCGGCAAAGGAAAAGACTGCCTTCATAACACCTGAGGGTCTGTACCACTATGTCGTCTTGCCCTTTGGACTACATGAGGCCCCATCCACATTCCAGAGGTTGATGGACATAGTTCTAGAACCCCATTGGAAGTATGTGTCAGCGTACTTGGATGACATGATCATCTTTAGTACTGACTGGCATACCCCGGGTACAAGCAGTAGCGAATTCACTCAGAGCTGCGGGCTTGACAACGAATCCCAAGAAATGTAAGATAGGGCTCGAGGAAGCCCGGTAATTGGGATACGTGATCGGCCGTGGGGTTATCAAAATCCAAATTAATTAAAATCAAGGCCATTCAGAACTGGCCCCAACCTGTTACCACCAAACAGGTGAGAGCATTTCTTAGCATCATCAGGTATTTCCAGAAATTTATACCTAATTTTTCGGGGAGAACAGCACCCCTAACCGATCTCCTCAAGGAGAAGAAGTCTATCATGGTTTGGTGGAGCCCCCAGGCAGAGGAGGTATACCAATCCATGAAGGTGCCGCTGTGCAGAAACTCATCCTCATTAGCCCCAACTTCCAGAAATGCTTCATTGTGGCCTCTAACATGGGCCTAGGAGTGGTCCTGTTATAAGTGGTGAACAGAGAGGAACATCTGGTCACCTACCTAAGTAGGAAACTCACCCTCGAGGGGAAAAATTATAGCATAGTGGAGAAGGAGTCCCTACGCTATTATTTACTCGGTAGACCGTTTCGCTTGGTGATGAACTATTCACCTTTGGTATGGATGAGAAATGTCAAGGAGAGGAATTCTCGGTTCACCAGATGGTTTCTATCTCTGCAGAATTTTAATTTTACCATGGAATATCGTGCATGGAAGTCACAGGGAAATGCAGATGCCTTGTCATGGGCCCCCTTGTATGATGACAAATGCTCAACCCCACAAGTTTGAGGGGGAGTATGTGAGACATTGACAGGTGTTATATGCAAAGGTCACTATGTGTCCCCCAGGATGCACATAGAAGCGTATTAAGACTGCTGGAGTGCATTGCAGTCACATATATAGCTGTGATTGAGTGCAAAATGAATGTACATTTGGTCTTGGGCAAGCAATTTGCCCAAAGCAGATTTTAAAAAAACTTGGCATGGGCTTTTATTTTTGGAGCAAACTACAGGATGGTAGTGGGGCAGTTCGCACCCTCCAGGCCGGGTCTTAAGGTACCTTCACACTAAAAGACGCTGCAGCGATCAGGACAACGATCCGGATTGCTGCAGCGTCGCTGTTTGGTCGCTGGAGAGCTGTCACACAGACAGCTCTCCAGCGACCAACGATGCCGGTAACCAGGGTAAACATCGGGTTACTAAGCGCAGGGCCGCGCTTAGTAACCCGATGTTTACCCTGGTTACCATCCTAAAAGTAAAAAAAACAAACGCTTCATACTTACCTTCCGCTGTATGTCCCCGGCGCTGTGCTTCTCTGTACTGGCTGTGAGCACAGCGGCCGGAAAGCAGAGCGGTGACGTCACCGCTCTGCTTTCCGGCCGCTGTGCTCACAGTGAGTGCAGGAAAGCACAGCGCCGAGGGACAGACAGCCGAAGGTAAGTATGAAGCGTTTGTTTTTTTTACTTTTAGGATGGTAACCAGGGTAAACATCGGGTTACTAAGCGCGGCCCTGCGCTTAGTAACCCGATGTTTACCCTGGTTACTAGCGAAGACATCGCTGAATCGGCGTCACACACGCCGATTCAGCGATGTCAGCGGGAGAGCCAGCGACCAAATAAAGTTCTGGCCTTCTAGCCCCGACCAACGACATCACAGCAGGATTCTGATCGCTGCTGCATGTCAAACTGAACGATATCGCTAGCCAGGACGCTGCAACGTCACGGATCGCTAGCGATATCGTTTAGTGTGAAGGTACCTTTACAAGTGGCCCATGGCCACAGATTCCATTTAAAAACTCTGCAGCAAATGGTTGGGTGTGTCAGTCTTTGTTTGCATACTGCAGAGCAGGTGGCTCTACAAGGCTCAGCCTGTGTGTGATGTAGCACGCAGCCAAGTGAAACTAAAAGGCCTGGCTCCTCTCAGAGTGACATGGTGGTGCAGTCAGCCATGGCAACTGGTCTAGGACACGGACTGTCTTGATTCCCGGCTGCGATGCAGAGGATACCATTTGTTTTCCATTTGTGAGTACGTTAGATATTAAAGACACTTTGTTTTTAACTTTCCTGTGATCAGTGCCTGCCTGTCACACTGCACCAACCCCGCTACACTACACTATCTACAAACATATAAAGGGATGTCACAGTGTAGAGGGATCATCATTATTCTCACTTGAACATGGAAACACGAGAAGCAATGGAATAGAACTGAAAGGGAAAAGATACACATTATATATTAATAATAATCAGCGGACCGAAAGAGGAAATCACAGAGCAGCACAGCCCGGGTGCGCGGACAAACTGTGATGCATACTTCAACAGCTGATTACCCGACTGCTGATGACGGGTGCTCGCATGAAGAGTAGAGTTGAATGGCAGACAAGTCACAGAAAAAATGCAGCAGCACTCACCAAGCTTGGAGTGAAAGAAAGTCCTTTATTCAAGCATGTGCAAAGACATCTTCATGGATCGGGGGTATGTGGTAGCGGCGGAGGTGAGCAGGGAACGACAACGGCCATTTCGCGCTGTGTGTAGCGCTTCTACGGGTCCAACAATATATATATTAATAATAATAATAATTTTATTTATATAGCGCTAACATATTCCGCAGCGCTTTACAAATTATAGATGGGACTTGTACAGACAATAGACATTACAGCATAACAGAAATCACAGTTCAAAATAGATACCAAGAGGAATGAGGGCCCTGCTCGCAAGCTTACAAACTCTGAGGAAAAGGGGAGACAAAAGATGTGGATGGTAACAATTGCTTTAGTTAGTCAGACCAGCCATAGTGTAAGGCTCGGGTGTTCATGTAAAGCTGCATGAACCAGTTAACTGCCTAAGTATGTAGCAGTATAAACACAGAGGGCTATTAACTGCATAAAGTGTATGAGAACATGATGTGAGGAACCTGATTATGTTTTTTTTTTTTTTGAATGGGCCACACAGGGATAGTTAGGTTAATGGGTTGAGGCGGTAGGCCAATCTGAACAAATGAGATTTTAGGGCACGCTTAAAACTGTGGAGATTGGGGATTAATCGTATTAACCTAGGTAGTGCATTCCAAAGAATCGGCGCAGCACGTGTAAAGTCTTGGAGATGGGAGTGGGAGGTTCTGATTATTGAGGATGCTAACCTGAGGTCATTAGCCGAGCGGAGGGCACGGGTAGGGTGGTAGACTGAGACCAGAGAGGAGATGTAGGGTGGTGCTGAGCCGTGGAGTGCCTTGTGGATGAGGGTAGTAGTTTTGTACTGGATTCTTGAGTGGATGGGTAACCAGTGTAATGACTGGCACAAGGTAGAGGCATCGGTGTAACGGTTGGTGAGGAATATGATCCTGGCTGCAGCATTCAGGACAGATTGGAGCGGGGAGAGTTTGGTAAGAGGGAGGCCGATTAGTAAAGAGTTACAATAGTCCAGACGAGAATGAATAAGTGAAACAGTAAGAGTTTTTGCAGAGTCGAAAGTAAGAAAAAGGTGAATTCTAGAAATGTTTTGAGATGCAGATAAGAAGAGCGAGCCAGTGATCGGCTGTGGGAGGTGAATGAAAGCTCGGAATCAAGTATGACCCCAAGGTAGTGGGCATGTTGCTTTGGAGTAATGGTGGAACCGCACACAGAGATGGCAATGTCAGGAAAAGGTAGGTTAATAGAGGGAGAAAACACGAGGAGTTCAGTTTTTGACAGGTTCAGTTTCAGATAGAGGGAGGACATGATGTTAGAGACAGTGGTAAGACAATCACTGGTGTTTTCTAAAAAGGTCTGCGTCATAACAGTAGAAGAAGTGTATAATTGTGTGTCGTCAGCATAGAGATGGTACTGGAAGCCAAATCTACTGATTGTTTGTCTAATAGGGGCAGTATACAAAGAGAAGAGGAGGGGGCCTAGGACTGATCCTTGAGGAACCCCAACAGTAAGGGGAAGGTGAGAGGAGGAGGAACCAGCAAAAGATACAGTGAAGGATCAGTCAGAAAGATAGGAGGAGAACCAGGAGAGAACGGTGTCCTTGAGGCCGATGGAGCAGAGCATAGTGAGGAGGAGCTGATGATCCACATTGTCGAATGCTGCGGAGAGATGCAAGAGAATTAGCATGGAGTAGTGACCATTAGATTTAGCTGTTAGTAGGTCATTAGAGACTTTAGTGAGGGCAGTTTCAGTAGAGTGTAAAGAGCGGAAACCAGATTGAAGAGGGTCGAGAAGAGGGTTATCTGAGAGACAGCGGGTAAGACGGGAGTGGACCAGGCTTCGAGGAGTTATATATTAAAAAAAACTTTTTGACAATGAGGGTGATCATACGAATAGGCACCATTTATACTTTGCTCTAATTAAAACAGTCTTGGAAAGTTGTGAGAATAGGGTGCACAGACTTTGGAAGTAGCTTATTCCTTCCTGTACACAATGAAAAATCTAGAAAATATTCTTGTACCTGATCATTCACTAATTCTTTGGGTAGTGATTTCAGGACAAATTTTAGATTTTTATGCATTGTGCATTGGGAGGAGGGCTACTTACAAAGTCATGGCACCCCATATACAAATCTTTCCAAGACTGGTTTTACTTAAACCGAAATAAAGCTGGATGCTATACTTCCCCAGTTCATTTGAGGTCAAGCAACAAGTGGCAAGTCTTTAGTTTAGGGTCCCATCGTTGTTAGCAGATAACCACATTTTTACCTAAAGTGTAGGACAATGTGATTTTCTGAATTTTATTTTTGATATTCTATCTCTCAATGTTAAAAATTTACCTGCCCTTAAAATTGTAGACTATTCATGTCTTTGTAAGTGGACAAACTTACAAAATCAGCAAGGGATCAAATACGTATTTCTCCCACTGTATGTGAGCCTAAGAACCTCTAGTTTTTATGTGGGTAGATGTGAGAGAATCAATTTGCAGGAACCTGGTCCAGCATCCACATCAGTATTCCGTAGCCACCAGAGGCAACCCAGCGAACCCTCTCCTTCCAGCTGGCATCCATGGCTCTTCCACAGATTTGTAGGCACGATGCAATGTCATGGTAAGAATTTGAAAAACCTGTGACAGGTCAAAATGTCACTTCCAGTGTATGTCAGAATAAAGATGTTTTGAACTTCATCACCTGCTGGACGCTGTCTACTATTTTCCTGTGCACGCTTATGTAAACATGCCCGGGGGGTTGCTGTAGGCGAGTATCATTAGTCCAACATGTTACAGAAAAACAGGCTCCTTGGGTGTGTGTGTGAAGTGGTTACTGTAGATACCTTCAGGTTCTTCCCTGCTGCAGTCTGTGAAGCATCTCATGACGAGGAAACCAGTGTGTTAAAAACAAAGTCCATTTTAATAGGCAAACAACCGGCCTACAAAGGATAGAAGGAATGATACTTGTTCACTTCTGCACCAAACAGAGGCATGTTTTTGACAGTTGCTGGCAACAGCAGAATACTTGTGATAAACGTTGCTGACAGTTCACAGTTTAACATAGTAACATAGTTAGCAAGGCCAAAAAACGACATTTGTCCCTCCAGTTCAGCCTATATTCCGTCAGAATAAATCCCCCGATCTACGTCCTTCTAAAGAACCTAATAACTGTAAGATACAATATTGTTATGCACCAGGAAGACATCCAGGCCTCTCTTGAACCCCTCGACTGAATTCGCCATCACCACCTCCTCAGGCAAGGAATTCCAGATTCTCACTGCCCTAACAGTAAAGAATCCTCTTCTATGTTGGTGGAAAAACCTTCACTCCTCCAGATGCAAAGAATGCCCCCTTGTGGCCATCACATTCCTTGGTATAAACAGATCATCAGAGAGAGATTTGTATTGTCTCCTTATATACTTATACATGGCTATTAGATGGCCCCTCAGTCGTCTTTTTTCTAGACTAAATAATCCTAATTTTGCTAATCTCTCTGGGTATTGTAGGTCCCCCATCCCCTTTATTAATTTTGTTGCCCTCTTTTGTACTCGCTCTAGTTCCATTACATCCTTCCTGAGAACCGGTGCCCAAAACTGGACACAGTACTTCATGTGCCGTCTAACCAGGGATTTGTACAGAGGCAGTATAATGCTCTCATCATGTGTATCCAGACCTCTTTTAATGCACCCAATGATCCTGTTTGCCTTGGCAGCCGCTGCCTGACACTGGCTGCTCCTGGTAAGTTTATCATTAACTAGAATCCCCAAGTCCCTTCCCCAGGTCACATTTACCCAGTGGTTTCCCGTTCAGTGTGTAATGGTGATATTGATTCCTTCTTCTTCTTATGTGTATAAAGCTTACATTTATCATTAAACAGCATCTGCCACCTCTTGGCCCAAGTTTCTAACTTATCCAGATCCATCTGTAGCAGAATACCATCTTCTCTTGTATTGACTGCTTTACATAGTTTTAAGTTGGATCGCCCCCCAAGGGCTGTGGGGCACTCGGTACCAGGTCCTGTAGTTCACAGGGGGATGTCACAGTGGCTGACCCGGTCCGTGGCCCTGGGACTTCCGCATTAAAGGGAAAGGTCTTTAAAGGGATAGAGTTTATGTTCGTGACGCCACCTGTGGTATTCAGTCAGGGTGACCAACGCTGCTTTAAGGGGTCCGCTGGGGTGATGTTAAGGCAGCCAGATGGTATACCTTCCCAGAGCTGAAGTATATCCCCAGGGCTTTCCGGTGTATAGATGGTGAATGGTGAGTGGTGCAGAGAAGAACGAGGACACAAGGTTGCAGTCTCTTTACCTTTACTGAAGACTCCCTCACATGCAGTGTGACCAAAGAAATAAAGTGATCTCCACTAAGGTACTCATATAAAATGACAATTTTATTAGACCAAATATAAAAAACATGTAAAAATTAATGCTAATGAAAAAGTCTCCAAAATAGGAAAAGCCTCCACAATAGGAAAAGCCAGCAGCCATGTAGCTCAAATCAATAGTGGCCAAAAACCTATACGGCACACATATAGTAGATAATGTGGACACAGATATAATACCTTGCTGTGCGTCCTGTGTGAGCGCCCCGGGGTCCCTCTGCCCCGACGCGCGCTTCACGTTCGCTTCTTGTGGAGGCTTTAACTATTTTGGAGACTTTTTCATTAGCATTATTGCATTGCCTCTATAGCTCTTAGTAATGGTGACTTTCACACACACTCAGGCTGTCTTTACTAGTGGCCAATAAGTTTATATATGCTAGTGCTAATCCTGATTGTTTTGAGTATGCCTATGGCAGCATAGTCCCTCTTAGTGGATTCTGCACCTTTCTTTGCATGTAGTAAATAGTATTTTTTACATGTTTTTTATATTTGGTCTAATAAAATTGTCATTTTATATGAGTACCTTAGTGGAGATCACTTTATTTCTTTGGTCACACTGCATGTGAGGGATATACTGATAGTTGGTACTTCACCCTTCATATGGGAGGGACATATATAGTACTTTATAGAGCAATCGTTTGTGAATATACTTTACTGAAGACTTCAGCATGTACAGTCCAGGGCACCAGATTACAAGGCAGGCAGAGCCCAGTCGGTTTGGAGGCAAGTCCAGAGTTCCCTCATCCAGGTTGAAATCAGTAGCCTTCCCTTGCTTGCTGCAGTGGTGTAGTCCCTTACTGTATTGGCTTCACATAAGGGTCTCACAGATGTCGTGTTTCGTTCTCTCTGTCCCCATATAGGATAGGACAAAACCTGTATGACTGGTGACTTGAGCCCGTTTATAGGGTCTCTTAGATAACCCAGCTCTGTAGGTGTCACCGTGCCTCCTGGGTGTAGGTGCGGACAGGTAACCTGCAATTAGCTGTCCTGCCAGTCTCTGAAATAAGGCGTTGAGGTCCTTACTCCCTCGGTAGTCCGGCTACCGGGATTCTGCGCCTCAGAAGGAGGCAGCCTGTTTGGGGCTGTTCCCCTTCTGGTATCCTCTCCTTTGCTTCAAATTCCTTCACGCTCGCTGCAATACAGTTCTGCCTTTCAATGTCTCTTTCTGGGAGCTGCAGCTCTGAGGGCATGCACAGCTCCGTTAACCTTCTGTCCTCCTCAGACTCTGGTCTGGAACTAACAGAACTCCTGTTTGAAGCTCTGCCAGGAACTGACTAACTTTCCCTACAGACTACCAGTTATATATATGGGGAGTGACCTAATAAATAGGAGCAGAAGCTCCCCCTGGTGGCCTGGAGTATGAAATGTGTTGCATGTTTGTGATACCTGGATGCAGTTATCCTTTCTTGCCTCCAAATGCAGCATCACTCTCTCCGAGAGGAAAGCAATACCACTGTCATGACCAGGACCCTGGGGCGCCGCAGTATCATCTGCAAATATTGATATTTTTCTGTGTAAACCCTCTACTAGATCATTAATAAATATGTTGAAGAGAATAGGTCCCAACACCGACCCCTGCGGTACCCCACTGGTCACAGCGACCCAGTTAGAGAGTATACCATTTATTACCAACCCTCTGCTTTCTATCACTAAGCCAGTTACTTACCCATTTACACATATTTTCCCCCAGACCCAGCATTCTCATTTTGTGTACCAACCTCTTGTTTGGCAAAGTATCAAATGCGTTGAAAAAATCAAGACACCACGTCCAGTTACTCACCTTGGTCCAGTCTATAGCTTATCTCTTCATAAAAACTGATTAGATTGGTTTGACAGGAGCGATTCCTCATAAGCACATGCTGATATGGAGTTAAACAGTTATTCTCATTGAGATAATCCAAAATAGCATCCCTCAGAAACCCTTCAAATATTTTACCAACAATAGATGTTAGACTTTCTGGTCTATAATTTCCAGGTTCACTTTTAGAGTCCTTTTTGAATATTGGTACCACATTTGCTAGGCGCCAGTCCTGTGGACCAGACCCCGTCGCTATAGAGTCCCTAAATATAAAAAATAATGGCTTGTCTATTACATTACTTAGTTCTCTTAGTACTCATAGGTGTATGCCATCCCGGACCGGAGATTTATCTATTTTAATCTTATTTAGCCGGTTTTGCACCTCTTCTTAGGTTAGATTGGTGACCCTTAATATAGGGTTTTCATTGTCTCTCAGCATTTCACCCAGCATTTTATTTTCCACCGTGAATACTGTGGAGAACAACTTTAATATATTAGCTTTTTCCTCGTCATCAACAACCATTCTTTTGTCACAATATTTTAAGGGGCCTACACTTTCACTTTTGATTCTTTTACTATTGATATAGAGTAGTTAAAGAACAGTTTGGGATTAGTTTTACTCTGCTTAGCAATGTGCTTTTCTGTTTTCTTTTTGGCAGCTTTAATTATTTTTTTAGATAAAGTATTTTTCTCCCTATAGTTTTTTTAGACCTTCAAAGGTGCCATCCTGCTTTAGTAGTTTGAATACTTTCTTTTTACTGTTAATTGCCCCCTTACTTTTTTGTTTAGCCCCATTGGGTTTTTCCTATTTCTTGTCCTTTTATTTCCACAAGGTATGAACCGCTTACACTGCCTATTTAGGATGTTGTTAAATATTTCCAATTTATTATCTGCATTCTTATTTCTGAGGATATTGTCCCAGTCAACCAGATTAAAGGCATTTCTAAGCTGGTTAAACTTTGCCTTCCTAAAGTTCAATGTTTTTGTGACTCCCTGACAAGTCCCCTAGCGAAAGACAGGTGAAACTGTACAATATTGTGATCGCTATTTCCTAGATGCCCGACCACCTGCAGATTTGTTATTGTAATGCAACTGCAAGGCAGTTGCATGCAACCTCCGCCAGGGGGCACATGTAAGGGGGAAAAAGGTAGCCAACACCGTGTAGCACCACAGTGCAGAGCGCGGAGTGCCACTAGGATGCGGCACAGTAGTCAGACAGGCCGGTCAGCAACAAACAGGAAGACGAAGTACCAGAGGTGACAGCAATGCACGTGGTCAGAGACGAGCCAGAAATTGGAACCAGACGGGAGCGCTGGATCCAAATGTGAGACAGAAGACGTAGTCGGGGTACGAGCCAAAGAGTCAAAGCCAGACGGGAAGCGTTGTAACAGAGATGGAAAGCAGGAGGTAGGGTTGAGCATTCCGGTCGAGTTATACACTGTAGGAACAACCAAACACACGCTAAGTCAGGGATAGGGAACAGGTCAGGCACAAATACGCGTAGTCAGAGGCAGAAAGATTACTAGTGTATATGGGTCAGCTGCTAAAGAGACTGGAACGGAACTATCACTGACAAATGCTATCAGAAATGGCACCAATAAATAGCCACACAGCAACCAAAGAGGCAGGAAAGGTTAACCCCACCATAACCAGGCCTAGGAAAGAAAGGCAAGAAGCAAACCCCAACTTGGATCATGACAGTTATTCTGTCAGGTCTATTAGATAGTATTAGGTCTAAAAGTGCTACTCCTCTGGTTGGATTTTGCACCAATTGTGAAAGATAATTTTTCTTGGTTATTAGCAGAAACCTGTTGCCTTTATGGGTTTTGCAGGTCTCTGTTTAACAGTTAATATCCGGGAAGCAGATACCACGAAAATGAAATGTATTAAAGAGACAGGCGACAGCACAATACTTGTGATAAATGTTGCTGACAGTTCACAGTTTAAGCAAAGGACCTCCATTTTACTAATACAGCACCTCCCGGGTAGATGTGTTTTGCTGTGGAACTGCACTCATACCAGTCTTTCCTTTGGAAACAGAAGTAAGGGAGATTCTCCCACTATCTTCTTCCTATATGTGCCCGACCCGCTGACATCGTCTCACTCACTGCAACCCTCAGGCCTGTCCAGCACTAGGGCCGTTCTCACCAAGTCTTTTAGAGATGTGACTCTCTTCTTTCACTGTAGGTCCCCCAATTTGCCTGTGCAAGGTAGAACACTGACATCAATTAAGTTTTGTTGAGGATATTTGCTTCCTTTGTCATAGATTTCCACACACCCAAGAATAATCTTCTTTCCTGAGGCTATCATGTACTTCTTGACTTGCTAACACTCAATACTTAACTGTTTGAACTTCCTATTCCTGCCACTAACCCACAATCCACAGTCTGGGTGGACATACAATTACTCCTGCATACAAACCCCAAAGAGACTTTGCCACAAAGATGACTATTATATCAACACTGCCGTCTGCTGATCTATAAACAAACTACCACACTAAAGTATAATATAAAATACCTTTGAGTTGCCCGCCTGGGTCGTGGGGTACTCGGTACCGGGTCCGGTCTTAAAGGGGATGTCATGGTGGCTGCGACCTGGTCCGTGGCCCTGGATGCCCAATTAAAGGAAAAGTCTTTTAGGGGTTTATGAATAAAGTTTATGACTAGTGATGAGCGAGTGTATTCATTGCTCGGGTTTTCGCGAGCACGCTTGGGTGACCTCCGAGTATTTGTTAGTGTTCGGAGAATAAGTTTTCATCACCTCAGCTGAATGATTTGCAGCTACTAGCCAGGCTGAGCACATGTGGGGGTTGCCAGGTTGCCAGGGAATCCTCACATGTAATCAAGCTGTCTAGTAGCTGTAAATCATTCAGCTGCCGCGATGAAAATTTAATCTCCGAACACTAACAAATACTCGGAGGTCACCCGAGCATGCTCGGGAAAACCCGAGCAACGAGTACACTCGCTTATCACTAGGGTTGAGCGAAACGGGTCGAACATTTTCAAAAGTCGCCGACTTTTGGCTAAGTCGGGGTTTCATGAAACCCGATCCGACCCCTGTGCGGGGTCGGCCATGCGGTACGCGACTTTCGCGCCAAAGTCGCGTTTCAATGACGCGAAAAGCGCCATTTCTCAGCCAATGAAGGTAAACGCAGAGTGTGGGCAGCGTGATGACATAGGTCCTGGTCCCCACCATCTTAGAGAAGGGCATTGCAGTGATTGGCTTGCTGTCTGCGACGTCACAGGGGCTATAAAGAGGCGTTCCCGCCGACCGCCATCTTACTGCTGCTGATCTGAGCTTAGGGAGAGGTTGCTGCCGCTTTGTCAGAAGCAGGGATAGCGTTAGGCAGGGTCCATTAACCACAAAACCGCTTGTGCTGCAGCGATTTGCACTGTCCAACACCACCCTCGGTGTGCAGGGACAGTGGAAGTTTTTTTTTTTTTTTTTTTTCCCTCAGCGCTGTAGCTCATTGGGCTGCCCTAGAAGGCTCCCTGATAGCTGCATTGCTGTGTGTACGCCGCTGTGCAAACCAACTGCTTTTTTCAAAGCACAAATCCTCTTGTTCCTTCCTTTCTGCACAGCTATCTTTTTTGTTTGTCCACACTTTTTATTTCATTTGTGCATCAGTCCACTCCTTATTGCTGCCTGCCATACCTGGCTGAGATTACTGCAGGCAGGGAGATAGTAGCTGCCTGCCATACCTGGCTGAGATTACTGCAGGCAGGGAGATAGTAATTGTAGGACATTCCCTGTTTTTTTTTTTTTTTTTTTTTTTGGTGGGAGATTAAGATTGGCAATTTGGCATTTCTGCTAGAGTGCCATCCCTGTGTGTGCCATCTCTCTCACATAGTGGGCCATAGAAAGCCTTTTCATTTTTCTGTATTTTTTTTTGTGGGGTGTATAAATTCTCCCTGATAAAAATACAGTGGGAGATTAATATTGGCCTTTGGGCTTGTGTGCCAGTCCTGAGTGTGCCATCTCTCTCACAAATAGTGGGCCATAGAAAGCCTATTTTATTTTTTTTTGGGTTTTATAAATTCTCCCTGAAAAAAAGGGAGATTAATATTGGCCTCTGGGCTTGTGTGCCAGTCCTGAGCGTGCCATCTGTGCCAGCCCTGAGCGTGCCATCTCTCTCACAAATAGTGGGCCATAGAAAGCCTATTTATTTTTTTTTTTGGTTTTATAAATTCTCCCTGAAAAAAAGGGAGATTAATATTGGCCTCTGGGCTTGTGTGCCAGTCCTGAGCGTGCCATCTGTGCCAGCCCTGAGCGTGCCATCTCTCTCACAAATAGTGGGCCATAGAAAGCCTATTTAATTTTTTTTTTGTTTTATAAATTTTCCCTGAAAAAAGGGAGATTAATATTGGCCTCTGGGCTTGTGTGCCAGTTGTGAGCGTGCCATCTGTGCCAGTCCTGAGCGTGCCATCTCTCTCACAAATAGTGGGCCATAGAAAGCCTATTTAATTTTTTTTTTGGTTTTATAAATTTTCCCTGAAAAAAGGGAGATTAATATTGGCCTCTGGGCTTGTGTGCCAGTTGTGAGCGTGCCATCTGTGCCAGTCCTGAGCGTGCCATCTCTCTCACAAATAGTGGGCCATAGAAAGCCTATTTAAATATTTTTTTGGTTTTATAAATTCTCCCAGAAAAAAAGGGAGATTAATATTGGCCTCTGGGCTTCTGTGCCAGTCCTGAGCGTGCCATCTGTGCCAGTCCTGAGCGTCCCATCTCTCTCACAAATAGTGGGCCATAGAAAGCCTATTTTTTTTTTTTTTTGGGTTTTAGAAATTCTCCCTGGAAAAAAAAAGGGAGATTAATATTGCCCTTTGGGCTTGTGTGCCAGTACTAAGCGTTCCATCTCTCTCTCTCTCTCAGTCAGTGGGCCATAGAACGCCTATTTTTGGTTTTATTTGTTTTCTAAATTCTCCCTGAAAAAATCATTTTATTTTATTTGGTTTCTAAATTCTTCCTGATAAAATCATGTTTTTTTTATTATTTTTTTTTCTAAAGTCTCCCTGAAAAAAAAAAAAAAAAACAGTGGGAGATTAATATTGGCCTTTCTGCTTGTGTGCCAGTCTTGACTCCTGGGTGCGTCATCTCTCAGTCAGTGGGCCATAGAACGCCTATTTTTGGTTTTATTTGTTTTCTAAATTCTCCCTGAAAAAATCATTTTATTTTATTTGGTTTCTAAATTCTTCCTGATAAAATCATATTTTTTTTATTTTTTTTTTTTCTAAAGTCTCCCTGAAAAAAAAAAAAAAAAACAACCAAAAAAAACAGTGGGAGATTAATATTGGCCTTTCTGCTTGTGTGCCAGTCTTGACTCCTGGGTGTGCCATCTATCTCTCTCTCTCTCTCTCTCTCTCTCTCTCTCTCCAATTGTGGTCCATAGAAAGCCTATATTTTTTTTCCTTGATTTGGGTTCTAAAATCTACCAGAGAAAATAACTACATCAATCATTGGTAGAAAAATATTGGCCTCTGGGTTTGTGTGCCACTCCTGACTCCTGTGTGCGTCATCTCTCAGTCAGTGGGCCATAGAACGCCTATTTTTGTTTTTATTTGTTTTATAAATTCTCCCTGAAAAAATCATTTTATTTTATTTGGTTTCTAAATTCTTCCTGATAAAATCATATTTTTTTTATTATTTTTTTTTCTAAAGTCTCCCTGAAAAAAAAAAAAAAAAAAACAAACAAAAAAAACAGTGGGAGATTAATATTGGCCTTTCTGCTTGTGTGCCAGTCTTGACTCCTGGGTGTGCCATCTCTCTCTCTCTCTCTCTCTCTCTCCAATTGTGGTCCATAGAAAGCCTATATTTTTTTTCCTTGATTTGGGTTCCAAAATCTACCAGAGAAAATAACTACATCAATCATTGGTAGAAAAATATTGGCCTCTGGGCTTGTGTGCCACTCCTGACTCCTGTGTGCGTCATCTCTCAGTCAGTGGACCATAGAACGCCTATTTTTGTTTTTATTTGTTTTATAAATTCTCCCTGGAAAAATCATTTTATTTTATTTGGTTTCTAAATTCTTCCTGATAAAATCATATTTTTTTTATTATTTTTTTTTCTAAAGTCTCCCTGAAAAAAAACAAAAACAAACAAACAAAAAAAACAGTGGGAGATTAATATTGGCCTTTCTGCTTGTGTGCCAGTCTTGACTCCTGGGTGTGCCATCTCTCTCTCTCTCTCTCTCTCTCTCCAATTGTGGTCCATAGAAAGCCTATATTTTTTTTCCTTGATTTGGGTTCCAAAATCTACCAGAGAAAATAACTACATCAATCATTGGTAGAAAAATATTGGCCTCTGGGCTTGTGTGCCACTCCTGACTCCTGTGTGCGTCATCTCTCAGTCAGTGGGCCATAGAACGCCTATTTTTGTTTTTATTTGTTTTATAAATTCTCCCTGGAAAAATCATTTTATTTTATTTGGTTTCTAAATTCTTCCTGATAAAATCATATTTTTTTTATTATTTTTTTTTCTAAAGTCTCCCTGAAAAAAAAAAAAAACAAAAAAAAAAAACAAAACCCCCCAAAAAATGGGAGATTAATATTGGCCTTTCTGCTTGTGTGCCAGTCTTGACTCCTGGGTGTGCCATCTCTCTCTCTCTCTCTCTCTCTCTCCAATTGTGGTCCATAGAAAGCCTACATTTTTTTTCCTTGATTTGGGTTCCAAAATCTACCAGAGAAAATAACTCCATCAATCATTGGTAGAAAAATATTGGCCTCTGGGCTTGTGTGCCACTCCTGATTCCTGTGTGCGTCATCTCTCACTCAGTGGCCCATAGAAAGCATATAGTTTGTTACATTTGTTTTCTAAATTCTCCCTGCAAAAATCTATTTTTTTTTTTTTGGGGGGTTTCTAAAGTGTTCCTGAAAAAAATAAAAATAAAAAAAAAATAATAGTGTGACATTAATATTAACATTTGTGCTTCAGTGACAGTCCTGCGTGTGGGGCATCTCTCTAATTTGCAGCCACCAAAAAAAGAGTGTGTAACATTGGGCCTGATTTTCGCTGTGGTCTCACCAACCTGTAAAGGGGTAGCTAAATCATACTGAAGTTATAGCTCACCGTGTAAGTTGTGTGACTGCAACAAATAACGTTAGTTTGGTTACGTTTTTAAAACAATGAGGAAGTCTAGTGGAAGAGGTCGTGGCCGGGGGCGTTCATTGTCAGCTGGTAATGAGGGTAGTGGTAGTGGTGGAGCATCAGGTGGTCGTGGGGAAAAAAATATTGCACCTAAGTCTGGAGCTGTGGAGCCAGGTTCGTCGTCCGGCTACACAAGGCCTCGAACGCTCCCTTTTCTGGGATTAGGAAAACCGCTTTTAAAGCCGGAGCAGCAAGAGCAAGTTTTGGCTTATCTTGCTGACTCAGCCTCTAGCTCTTTTGCCTCATCTCGTGAAACTGGTAAAAGTAAAAGCAGCGCGTCGTTAGTGGATGTTCACGGTCAGGGACAAGTCACTTCCTTGTCCTCTTCAGCAAAAACAACAACAGAGAAGAATGCAGCAGGCGACACAACGGGTTACTCCATGGAGCTCTTTACACATACCGTCCCTGGCTTAGAAAGTGAAGCAGTTAACAGTCCATGCCCATTACAAATTGAATCTGACATGGAGTGCACTGACGCACAGCCACAGCCAGACTACTATGCTGGTCCTTTGACTCAGACCACAACATTGCCCTCGCAGGGTGCTGATCAAGAATCAGACCCTGATGAGACTATGTTGCCCCATCACGAACGCTATACCACCGAACGACACGGTGACACAGACGAAGTTGCGCAGGAGGTACAAGAAGAGTTATTAGATGACCCAGTTCTTGACCCCGATTGGCAGCCATTGGGGGAACAGGGTGCAGGCGGCAGCAGTTCTGAAGCAGAGGAGGAGGAGGGGCCGCAGCAGGCATCAACATCGCCACAGGTTCCATCTGCCGGGCCCGTATCTTGCCCAAAACGCGTGGCAAAGCCAAAACCTGGTGGAGGACAGCGTGGCCATCCGGTTAAAGCTCAGTCTGCAATGCCTGAAAAGGTATCCGATGCTAGAAAGAGTGCAGTCTGGCATTTTTTTAAACAACATCCAATTGATCAGCGCAAAGTCATCTGTCAAAAATGTTCTACTTCCTTAAGCAGAGGTCAGAATCTGAAAAGTCTCAATACTAGTTGCATGCATAGACATTTAACCACCATGCATTTGAAAGCTTGGACTAACTACCAAACGTCCCTTAAGGTTGTTGCACCCTCGGCCAATGAAGCTAGTCATCAACGCAACATCCCTTCCGGCAGTGTAGGACCACCATTTAGCGCACCACCTGCTGTATCTGTGCAGGTATCTTTGCCAGGCCAAAGCAGTCAGGGTCAGGGAATCACCAGTTTCGTAGTAGGAAACACTGCATCTAGGGCACCGGCGGCAACAATACCATCTCCCACCGTCTCTCAGTCTGCCATGTCCACCGGCACCCCCGCTAGTTCCACGATCTCCAGCTCTCCAGTCCAGCTCACCCTACATGAGACTATGGTTAGAAAAAGGAAGTACTTAGCCTCGCATCCGCGTACACAGGGTTTGAACGCCCACATAGCTAGACTAATCTCGTTAGAGATGATGCCCTACCGGTTAGTTGAAAGCGAAGCTTTCAAAGACCTGATGGACTACGCTGTACCACGCTACGAGCTACCCAGTCGACACTTTTTTTCCAGAAAAGCCATCCCAGCCCTCCACCAGCATGTTAAAGAGCGCATCGTCCATGCACTCAGGCAATCTGTGAGCACAAAGGTGCACCTGACAACAGATGCATGGACCAGTAGGCATGGCCAGGGACGTTACGTGTCCATCACGGCACACTGGGTAAATGTGGTGGATTCAGGGTCCACAGGGGACAGCAAGTTTGGGACAGTTCTGCCTAGCCCACGGTCTAGTAAACAGTTGTCTGTAGCCGTTCGCACCCCCTCCTCCTCCTCCTCCTCCTCGTCCTCCTGCAGAAGCAAGAGCTCGTCCACAGACCGCAGTCGCACAAACACTCCATCCGCACCTGCCACTGTTGCACACCAGGTCTCCCATTATGGGGCAGCTACTGGCATACGTCAGCAGGCTGTATTGGCTATGAAGTGTTTGGGCGACAATAGACACACCGCGGAAGTTCTGTCCGAGTTCTTGCAGCAAGAAACGCAGTCGTGGCTGGGCACTGTAGATCTTGAGGCAGGCAAGGTAGTGAGTGATAACGGAAGGAATTTCATGGCTGCCATCTCCCTTTCCCAACTGAAACACATTCCTTGCCTGGCTCACACCTTAAACCTGGTGGTGCAGTGCTTCCTGAAAAGTTATCCGGGGTTATCCGACCTGCTCCTCAAAGTGCGTGGACTTTGCGCACATATCCGCCGTTCGCCTGTACACTCCAGCCGTATGCAGACCTATCAGCGTTCTTTGAACCTTCCCCAGCATCGCCTAATCATAGACGTTGCAACAAGGTGGAACTCAACACTGCACATGCTTCAGAGACTGTGCGAACAGAGGCGGGCTGTTATGTTTTTGTGGGAGGATACACATACACGGGCAGGCAGTAGGATGGCAGACATGGAGTTGTCAGGTGTGCAGTGGTCGAAGATTCAAGACATGTGTCAAGTCCTTCAGTGTTTTGAGGAATGCACACGGCTGGTTAGTGCAGACAACGCCATAATAAGCATGAGCATCCCCCTAATGCGTCTGCTGATGCAAAGTTTGACGCACATAAAGGATCAGGCGTCTGCACCAGAGGAAGAGGAAAGCCTTGATGACAGTCAGCGATTGTCTGGTCAGGGCAGTGTACATGACGAGGTACCGGGCGAAGAGGAGGTGGAGGATGAGGAGGATGATGGGGATGAGTATATTTTTAATGAGGAAGCTTTCCCGGGGGCACGGGAAATTGGTGGCGTGGCAAGGCCGGGTTCTGGTTTTTTGAGGGACACAAGTGACGTAGATTTGCCTGCAACTGCCCCTCAACCAAGCACAACCGCAGATTTGACAACGGGAACTTTGGCCCACATGGCGGATTATGCCTTGCGTATCCTCAAAAGGGACACACGCATTACAAAAATGATGAACGATGACGATTACTGGTTGGCCTGCCTCCTTGATCCTCGCTATAAAGGCAAATTGCAAAATATTATGCCACATGAGAACTTGGAACTAATATTAGCAACAAAACAATCAACTCTTGTTGACCGTTTGCTTCTGGCATTCCCTGCACACAGCGCCCGTGATCGTTCTCACACGAGCTCCAGGGGCCAGCAGACCAGAGGTGTTAGAGGGGCAGAAATCAGAAGTGGCGTTGGCCAGAGGGGTTTTCTGACCAGGTTGTGGAGTGATTTTTCTATGACCGCAGACAGGACAGGTACTGCAGCATCAATTCAAAGTGACAGGAGACAACATTTGTCCAGTATGGTTACAAACTATTTTTCATCCCTTATCGACGTTCTCCCTCAACCGTCATTCCCATTTGATTACTGGGCATCCAAATTAGACACCTGGCCAGAATTGGCAGAATATGCATTGCAGGAGCTTGCTTGCCCGGCAGCTAGTGTCCTATCAGAAAGAGTATTCAGTGCTGCAGGTTCAATACTAACAGAAAAAAGGACTCGTCTGGCTACCCAAAATGTAGATGATCTAACCTTCATTAAAATGAACCACAACTGGATTTCAAAATCTTTTGCCCCACCCTGCCCGGCTGACACCTAGCTTTCCTATGAAAAGGTCTTGCCTGTGGACTATTCTGAATGACTTTTCCAATCTCGTAATTTTCTTCACCTGATTGTCCAGCATACGACATGTTTCCACCTCACGAAATGGCCAAACTCCCCACACGGGGCCGTGCTATCGCCACTTTGCGCTTGGACCCTTGAGAGTGCTGTTTGTCTGAAGAGGTGGGTGTGGCCGCTTTTGGTCGACGGCACTGCCACTGGGTCCCTCATAGTACAATAAAGTGTCTCTGGCGGTGGTGGTGCGCACCCAACGTCAGACACACCGTTGTAATATGAGGGGCCCTGTGCCTGTACCGCCGGCCACAAGACAGTTCCCCCCCCAGCTCAAACAGTGCTCTACCACTAGCAAAATTATCTCTCACAGCTTCACCAATGTGTAGTCTAGGCGCTGACATCCTTCAATGCCTGGCACTGACAATACCATTGTTTTGACATTTTTGTTATGTTAGGCCTTCGAAGCCTGTCTGCGGTCCCTTCTTTCTACAACTACTACACTGACCAGGCCACTGCTGGCCGTGTTACCCTGGAACCAATTTAAAAGTGCCTACAGTCAGCCCAATTTTGTTATGTTAGGCCTTCGAAGACTGTCTGCCGTCACTCCTTCCACTAGACTTCCACTGACCATACACTGCTGCCCATGTACCCCTGGAACCAATTTAAAGTGCCTACAGCCAGCCCAATTTTGTTATGTTAGGCCTTCGAAGCCTGTCTGCGGTCACTCCTTCCACTAGACTTCCACTGACCAGACCACTGCTGCCCGTGTACCCCTGGAACCAATTTAAAAGTGCCTACAGCCAGCCCAAGTTTGTTATGTTAGGCCTTGGAAGCCTGTCTGCGGTCACTCCTTCCACTAGACTTCCACAGACCAGACCACTGCTGCCCGTGTACCCCTGGAACCAATTTAAAAGTGCCTACAGCCAGCCCAAGTTTGTTATGTTAGGCCTTCGAAGCCTGTCTGCGGTCACTCCTTCCACTAGACTTCCACAGACCAGACCACTGCTGCCCGTGTACCCCTGGAACCAATTTAAAAGTGCCTACAGCCAGCCCAAGTTTGTTATGTTAGGCCTTCGAAGCCTGTCTGCGGTCACTCCTTCCACTAGACTTCCACTGACCAGACCACTGCTGCCCGTGTACCCCTGGAACCAATTTAAAAGTGCCTACAGCCAGCCCAAGTTTGTTATGTTAGGCCTTCGAAGCCTGTCTGCGGTCACTCCTTCCACTAGACTTCCACAGACCAGACCACTGCTGCCCGTGTACCCCTGGAACCAATTTAAAAGTGCCTACAGCCAGCCCAAGTTTGTTATGTTAGGCCTTGGAAGCCTGTCTGCGGTCACTCCTTCCACTAGACTTCCACTGACCAGACCACTGCTGCCCGTGTACCCCTGGAACCAATTTAAAAGTGCCTACAGCCAGCCCAAGTTTGTTATGTTAGGCCTTCGAAGCCTGTCTGCGGTCACTCCTTCCACTAGACTTCCACAGACCAGACCACTGCTGCCCGTGTACCCCTGGAACCAATTTAAAAGTGCCTACAGCCAGCCCAAGTTTGTTATGTTAGGCCTTGGAAGCCTGTCTGCGGTCACTCCTTCCACTAGACTTCCACTGACCAGACCACTGCTGCCCGTGTACCCCTGGAACCAATTTAAAAGTGCCTACAGCCAGCCCAAGTTTGTTATGTTAGGCCTTCGAAGCCTGTCTGCGGTCACTCCTTCCACTAGACTTCCACTGACCATACACTGCTGCCCATGTACCCCTGGAACAAATTTAAAAGTGCCTACAGCCAGCCCAAGTTTGTTATGTTAGGCCTTCGAAGCCTGTCTGCGTCCCGTTCTTTCAACTACAACTACACTGACCAGGCCACTGATGGCCGTGTTCCCCTGGAACCAATTTTAACTTGCCTACAGCCAGCCCAATGTTAGGCCTTTGATGCCTGTCTGCCGTCACTCCTTCCACTAGGCCTCCACTGACCTGTCTATTGCTGCCCGTGTACCCCTTGAACCAACATCATTAAATATAAAAAAAATTAATTTGATTATAAAAAATAAGATCGTGTTGAGATCTCAAATGCAGACATTTTAACAATCAAAACAAACACACAACAAATATCTGGAACTGTACTACAAAGGTCCAACAGCTACAATTTCTTTCTCCTGCAAGAAGTTAACTGAAAGTTTTTTGGAGTTGTTAACACAGATATGGCATCCACCGAGTGTTGTCCTGTCGCGTCTCCTTTAAATTATTTCCAATAAGATGTTAAACTATTAATTTAATAAAATCAATAATTAAAAAAATAATTGAGTAAGTCAAAAGCACATTGCAAATAAACATTAATTACAAATCAAGAAGCATGGCGCGTCCGAGGGTGAGTAGATACCGAATAAGAATATAATCACCCTCGGACGCGCAATGCTTATTTACAACAGCCTTCCTTCCTAAGAATCAGCCCTTCCGTGGTGTAGAGAGAGGTTGTGTTACACTCCAAGGTGTTCCCCAGGTTGCCTTTCCTGAGCTTCGATCTTCCGGCTCTCGTTTAGTAGCTGTTGGAAACTACGCTGCATTAGGCCTACTAATTGTGTATGGGTGAAACAGTGGCGCATCTGCGGTCCCTCCTTCCACTAGGCCTCCACTGACCTGTCTACTGCGGCCCGTGTACCCCTTGAACCAACCTAATAAAATATTTAAAAAATTAATTTGATTATAAAAAATAAGATCGTGTTGAGATCTCAAATGCAGACATTTTAACAATCAAAACAAACACACAACAAATATCTGGAACTGTACTACAAAGGTCCAACAGCTACAATTTCTTTCTCCTGCAAGAAGTTAACTGAAAGTTTTTTGGAGTTGTTAACACAGATATGGCATCCACCGAGTGTTGTCCTGTCGCGTCTCCTTTAAATTATTTCCAATAAGATGTTAAACTATTAATTTAATAAAATCAATAATTAAAAAAATAATTGAGTAAGTCAAAAGCACATTGCAAATAAACATTAATTACAAATCAAGAAGCATGGCGCGTCCGAGGGTGAGTAGATACCGAATAAGAATATAATCACCCTCGGACGCGCAATGCTTATTTACAACAGCCTTCCTTCCTAAGAATCAGCCCTTTCGTGGTGTAGAGAGAGGTTGTGTTACACTCCAAGGTGTTCCCCGGGTTGCCTTTCATGAGCTTCGATCTTCCGGCTCTCGTTTAGTAGTTGGTGGAAACTACGCTGCATTAGGCCTACAAATTTGGTATGGGGTGTAGAGACAGGTTGTGTTACACTCCAAGGTTTTCACCAGGTTGCCTTTCCTGAGCTTCGAGCTTCATGCTCTCGTTTAGTAGGTGTCGGAAAGTAGGCTGCATTAGGCCTACAAATTGGGTATGGGGTGGAGAGAGATGGTGTGTTACACTCCAAGGTGTTCCCCAGGTTTCCTTGCCATTGCTTCGGTCTTCCGACTCTCGTTTAGTAGTTGTAGAAAAGTACACAGCATTAGGCCTACAAAATGGGTATGGGGTGGAGAGAGATGGTGTGTTACACTCCAAGGTGTTCCCCAGGTTGCCTTTCCTGAGCTTCTATGTTCAGGCTCTCATTAAATTGTGGTTAAATGGAACAACTGCATTTGGCGTACTAGTTGGTTTGGGGCCTACTATCGGTGTCTGCCACTCCTTGCTGTTCTCCTGGTTTCCTGTCCTGAAATACCATTTTCAGCCTCTCGTTAAGTAGTTGTTAATGTTAGACTGCATTTGGCCTACTAGTTGGTTTGGGGCCTACTATCGGTGTCTGCCACTCCTTGCTGTTCTCCTCCACTGAACAAAGCTGTGCCGCCTGTTTACTACGGTTGCCAATTTTGAACTGCATTTCGACTACTTACTGATTTGGCCCTACTCTCTGTGTCAGCCTCTCATTCCAGTTGTCCTCCACTGCAATGCCCCCTGGTTATTCCTGTGTTACCAATTTTGAACTGCATTTAGCCCACTTTCTTCTTTGGGCCTATATCTGTGTTTCCACTTCATCGTGCCCATTGCCCAGCCAGTGATAGATGAGTCTGCTGGTACATTGACCCATAACGCAACATTCCCCGTGCACGCTACACAACAACATTGTGACCCTGCTGAAAGTCAGGTTGCTCTTCCCGCATACCATACCACCTTACACGGGGACAAAGAGGAAGGTGCAGATGAAAGTGCAGGTTCCTTCATCAGGTGGGGGGAGGAATACTAGTTGGCGACGTCACTGGCACAGGGCCTCTCATAGTACGCAAAAGTGTTGCTGCCGGTGGGAGGCGCCCCCGCCGTGCAAACACACCGCTGTACTTTGAGGGGCCCTGTGCCAGTGCCAATGCCAACGAGTGGGCCCCCCCTGCTTGCTCAGGTTCACAGCACTTGCAAAGTTGAAATACTTACCTCTCCCTGCTCCACTGCCGTGACGTGGTCCAGATTTCCTGGGCCCACTAATTACTTGAACCAGCCCTACCCCCCACAACTTTAGCCAAATGACCCCCAATTTCAAATGCCTTCCAATTATTATAAGGTAAATTACGCTTGACAAGCTTCATTAAGAAGAATGGATGGTTTTGACATTAAAATGGGCACTCTAGGTGTTTTCCTGGCCCCCACTCACTGCCGACTATGCTGCCCCATTGACTTGCATTGGGTTTCGTGTTTCGGTCGATCCCGACTTTACGTCATAATCGGCCGATTTCACTCGACCCGACTTTGGACATAGTCGGGTTTCGCAAAACCCGGCTCGACTCTAAAAAGGTCAAGGTCGCTCAACTCTACTTATCACTATTCGTGACGCCACCTGTGGTATTCGGTCAGTAGGGACCGATGCTGCTTAAAGGGAACCTGTCACCCCGTTTTTTCAGATTGAGCTATAAATACTGTTAAATAGGGCCTGCGCTGTGTGTTGCTATAGTGTATGTAGTGTACCCCGATTCCCCACCTATGCTGAGAAATAACTTACCAAAGTCGCCGTTTTCGCCTGTCAATCAGGCTGGTCAGGTCGGGAGGGCGTGGTGACATCGCTGGTTCTTCCTCAGCTTTACGTTGGTGGCGTAGTGGCGTAGTTGTGAACAAGCAGCGCGCGATCTGCGCTGTCATCCCTTTCGTCGGTGGGGGCGGCCATCTTCCTGGGGCCGCGCGTGCGCAGATCGAGTGCTCTGCTGCATGGGGCTTCAGGAAAATGGCCGCGGGATGCCGCGCGTGCGCATTAGAGATCGCGGCGGCCATTTTCCCAAAGCCGAGTTTGCATCTCGATCTGCGCACGTGCGGCCCCAGGAAGATGGCCGCCCCCACCGACGAAAGGGATGACAGCGCAGATCGCGCGCTGCTTGTTCACCACTACGCCACTACGCCACCAACGTAAAGCTGAGGAAGAACCAGCGATGTCACCACGCCCTCCCGACCTGACCAGCCTGATTGACAGGCGAAAACGGCGACTTTGGTAAGTTATTTCTCAGCATAGGTGGGGAATCGGGGTACACTACATACACTATAGGAACACACAGCGCAGGCCCTACTTAACAGTATTTATAGCTCAATCTCAAAAAACGGGGTGACAGGTTCCCTTTAAAGGGGTCCTCTGGGGTGATGGTATGGCAGCTAGATGGTATAACTTCCCACAGGTGAAGTAGGTCCCCAGGGCTCTCAGTGTATGGTGAAGATGGTGGATAGTGCGATGAAGAACGAGGACACAGGTTTGCAATGTCTTTGCCTGGTTTACTGTAGGCTTCAGGCAACAGCAGTCCAGGGCCCAGATCACAGGACAGGCAGGGTCCGGCCGGCTTGGAAGTGAATCCAGAGTCTCCCTTACCAGGTGGAGATCAAAGCCTTCCTCCAAGTGTGGTGCCATTGTAGTCCTTTATTGCCTAAGGTAACCAATAAGGTCCTCACAGTTCCTCTCTGTCCCCCATAAAGGTTAGGACACAACCCGTATGAGAGGTGAACTGGACCTTTTTACAGGGTCTCTATCATGACCCAGGCCCTATAGATATCACTGTGTCTCCTGGGTATCAATGCGGACAGGTGATGTACAATCCAGCTGTCCTGCCGGTTTCAGCTATGCCACTATAGAGTTCAGCACGGCCACGGTCTTCCGGCTACTGAAATCTGCACTAGCCAGGGAGGTAGCCACTTTTCAGCTATGCTCCACTGGTGTTATTCTCCTGCGCTTTCTCCCTCCTGCACTCTTCTTACAAGCTGTTCGTTCTTTCTAGTTCTCTTAATCCTGGAGCTGCAGCACCTCAGGCTGCACAGCTCCAAACCCGTCTCTCTGCCTCTGACTGCTCCAGTCTGCTGTCAGGCACTCACTGCTCCCTAACTTCCTCTCCTGCCAGAATATATATGGGCAGCTCTCCTTTATCCGGGTTCAGAGCTCCCTCTTCTGGCCTGGAGTATGAACGTGTTGTATGAAATCCTTCATTGCTTCCAAGCGTGACACCACTCTCCCGGTGGGGAAATCAATGCCACTGTGATGGCCAGGACCCTGGGGCGTCACACCTTCATAAATTGCAAAACAACAGAGTAGTCCTCAGGGGGGTTGAGGATCCTCCAACCACCATACTAAACTTGTATCCAAGTGGGTTCCTGGGATTTTGGACCTTGTGCCTTTATACGGGAGAAAGCCCTGATCTTCTCTTTTGTCTTTTGAAGAGTACTGCAACCTAAACCTACATGTTTGATGTCATGGTTACAGTGAAACACACATAATATTATGATGGGCCTGCTAATCAAAAGAGGTGCCAAAGATGCCGGCAGTTAGGAGGTGGTTTGCAGGTCTACCATCCGATGGCCACGGAATACTGATTTGGCCAATGGACCAGGACCCTGCTAATCAATTCCCTTATTTCCTGTGTTTAGCATTAGTGTAATTTATTAATTAAAAAATATAGTGCAGCCCCCCAGAGTCCTGGTCGTTGCAGTAATGTTATTCTTCCACCAGGGGGAGTAATATGACGTCTGATGGCACTAAAGGAGTTCACTTTGCCAGGTGTCACAAACCATATACTACACTTCACACTCCAGTCCACCAGGGGGAGCCTACTAGGGCACTCCTCACATTAGGGTAAAACTGGTGGGTTGGAAAGTTAGTCAGACACTGCCTGGGCTTCACCCAGTCAATTCCTGTCAGGCAGACAGCGGGAAAGGAGGAACACCACAAAGCTGCAGACAGAGGGCCCCAGACAGAGGTGGGATCCTGTCAGAGGCCTAGACAGAAAGACACAGAGCTGCGCCTGCCCCACGTGTGGCAGCATCCTAAGAAAGGATACGAAGAGAATTGTATTGTAGAGAGTGAGAAACGAAGTCATCGCCCAAGGAGAAGAAAACCAGAAGGAGTTCTGCCCTGTAAAAGGCTGCCTCTTTCTGGAGCGCAGAGCCGGTAGCCAGAACACTGAGGGAGTAATAGTCTCTACGCTTTACTTCAGAGACTGGCAGGACAGTCAATTCCAAGTTGGCTGCCCGACCATATACCCAGGAGGCACGGTGGCAACTGTGGGGGTCGGGGCGTCTCTAGGGTCCCTATAAACAAGCCTCAGGCCATCAGTCATACGGGTTGTCCTATCCATACCATCTGGGGGACAGAGAGGAAGAAATAACATCTAGAACATCTACAACAGTTGTGAAGACCTTACAGAGTTGCTCAGCAGAGAGCTACTACAACGCACAGGCGCTATAGGAAGGCTACTGAATTCCACCTGGATAAGGGGACTCTGGATGTGCCTTCAGACCGGCCGGACTCTGCCTATCCTGTGGTCTGGTGCCCTGGACTGTGGATGTTGAAGCCTTCAGTAAAGGTAAAGAGACTGCAACCTTGTTTCCTCGTTATTCACTGTGCCTTACATCATCCACCATCTGTCAACTACACTCTGGGAAGCCCTGGGGACACACTTCACCTGTGGGAAGGTATACCATCCAGCTGCCATAACATCACCCCAGCAGACCCCTAAGCAGCGTCGGTCACCCTGACCGAATACTACAGGTGGCGTCACGAACATTATCCCTTTAAAGACCTTTCCCCCGTTCATCAACGAACCTCCAGAGGGCCAGGGACCGGGTCAGCCACCGTGACATCCCCACTGAGAACACAAGGGCTCAGATCCGAGTACCCCACAGCCCTTGGGGGCGCTCCAATAGCATTGTTGAATAGTATCTGCATATCTACATCAGTTTTGTTTTATACTGCTTATTTAGAAGAAACGTCCATAAAAGAGAGAAGTGTGCTGGTGGCACATCTATGCTATGTGACAAATTTCCTTTATTGTTTAGTAGATATTTCTCATGATTACCTTGTCCAACAGCAGCATGAATCTTTTCCATATCAGCTTTAATTTTTGCACTTCCAGGGGTGTTCAGCGTTTTTTCCCACTCCGTCATGACGTCACCGCTGTGCTCTGCTTTACGGCCGGCCGGCGCTGACACAGTCAGTGCGGGAAGCTGACGCCGGGGGACGTGACAGACACCGGAATGTGAGTATGTAGTGTTTTTTTTTTAACTTTTACAATGGTAACCAGGGTAAATATTGGGTTACTAAGCGCGGCCCTGCGCTTAGTAACTCGATATTTACCCTGGTTACCAGTGAACACGTCGCTGGATCGGCGTCACACACGCCAATTCAGCGATGACAGCGGGTGATCAGTGACCAAAAAAAAGGTCCTGATCATTCCCAGCGACCAACGATCTCCCAGCAGGGGCCTGATCGTTGGTCGCTGTCACACAACGATTTTGTTAACGATATCGTTGCTATGTCACAAAAAGCAACGATATTGTTAAAGAAATCGTTATGTGTGACGGTACCTTTAGTCTAGAAAGACCCTTTTAAATTTTTGCCAATGACAAGACACCCATAGTCCCGAATTTGGTCATGAGGGTAACGGTTAATTTCAAGTGGGAGCACTTAAAACAGGAGCTGGACTCGGTTTCAAATAATTTACCTGCAGGGTTGGTACTGGTGCTTCCATGGCTGCTTCTTCACAATCCTGATATTGATAGGTGTCAGAAGTAAATTGTTAAATGGAGCCCCAATTGTTACAAGTCAGTATAAAATCGTTGGAAATATGCTCTGCTAGTCTGAAGGGTCTGCCGGGGTGCCTGAAGAACTTCGGAGATTTGCACTCAGAAAAACAGTCCTTACGATTGTGCTATTAATCTTGTCCCTGATATCAAATTACTTAAAGCTTGCCTTTACAATTTGTCTGGGCCTGAACAGACTGCCATGAAAGAATATGTTGATGAAAGTTTATGGAAGGGTCATAACCGTCCTTCCTCCCCTGTAGCTGACAGATTTTTCTTTGTGAAAAAGGAAGATGATAGCCTCCATCTTTGCTTCAATTTCTGAGAACTAAACAAGATCACAGCTAAAAATACATACCCACTTCCATTCATCCCAGACTTACATATCAACTGTAGGGGTTAAGTGATTTTATAGACTTGATCTTAGAGGAGCATACAATTTAATATGCATCCGGAACAGTGATGACTGGAAATCGGCGTTCTTAACATTTTAGGATATTTTTCAAAATTTTAAAGGACTTGACACTCAGATAAGTAGAAATGTAAAGGTTTATTTACAGTGTAGTAGTACAGTGTGATGTTTTGGTCACCAAAGACCTTCATCAGAGTACAGACTGATAAATTGTGAGTAGAAAGGACACGATGTATGATGGTATGGCCTCAAGGGTCCTTAGTAAATTCAGCGTCGATGTGGCAGTGTGAACTGTTGGCATATGCAACAGATTGGGACTTATTATAAGTGAAAGGAGGACTTTATACTAACCAGACAGCAGATGGCGATAGTGTGCAAAGTCATATACTTGCTGTAATGTGGGGAGGGAAGCTCTCAGTGGTTGGTTGTTTTCTTACTTTCGGTTTTGCTTTTCTTCATGAATGTGTTGTCTTCAGTGCACGGACTGTGTGACACTGAATTGTATCTCATGTTTATCCAGTATGAATTAAATACTGTTTACTCAAGATATCTTGCTGATTGAAGCTCTCCTAAGTACAGCGGTGACTGCAAGAAGATGCACTCTGCAACAGGTTATGGGCCCAGGCACCCCAGATAACCCCAGGCACCCCAGATAACCCCAGATAACCCCAGGTAACTCCAGGTAACTCCAGGCACCCCAGACACTACAGGTCTGCACTACAAGCTCAGGCAGAAGGATCCTGGTTTATAGCCAGATAACGGAGCACACAGATAAGCTCTGTAAACAGAAGGAACTAAATCCAGATACAGAGTGACAGAGGAATTCAGCATCGCAGGAGCTGGATATAATTGCAGAGAATTCACAGGACATACAGGAGAATATCTTCAGTAAAACTCTCTAAACAAGTAAGACTATATAAAGATGATGAGTAACACAGAACTGAAATTTACAGTAGCTAAACTGAATAGTGAAAATTATCAGTTATGGAAATTCAAAGTAGAGATGTTGTTATCTAAGGATGATCTATGGGAAGTAATTGTTACAGCAAGACCAGATCAAGATAATCAGACATGGGATAAGAAGGATATACAAGCGAGAGCCACCATTAGCTTATTAGTGGATGATGCTCAATTAATACATATAAGAAATGAAGAAACAGCTAAGGGAATGTGGGAAGCATTAAGAAAACTGTATGAAAGACCTAGCTTGAATCACAAGTTGTTTTTATTAAGAAAGCTGTACAGTATGAGATTGAGTGCAAATGACGATATGCAGAAGCACATATTCTCAATGATGGAAGTGATATCACAGCTAAGATCTATTGGTGAAGATGTTAAAGAAAGTCATGCAGCAGCTATATTGTTGTGCAGTTTACCAGATTCGTATACAGCCTTGATAAATGCCCTTGAGACGAGACCAGAAACTGACATTACATTAGATTTTGTGAAAACAAGACTAATAGATGAATATCAGAGAAGAAAAGAACAAATAAATGATTCTTCTACTGAAAAGGACAGTGAAAACGCTCTTAAAGCTACAGAATTCCAAAAACCCTATAATAAAGAGACAAGAGAATGCTTCAGATGTAAGAAAAAAGGTCATTTAAAGAAAGACTGTACCATATGGAAAGCAGAACAACAAAAATTACAACATAAAAAGCATACAGAGAAAGTAAAAAACACAATTTCCGATTCATGTGAGAATAATTGGAATGGCACATTTAAAGTAACAGACAAGAAATCATCACTTGGTTGGTTTATTGATTCAGGAGCAACGAGTCATATGACAAGTGACAAGAATTTCTTTACTGATCTTGATTTAGATAAGAAAGAAGCCATTTATCTCGCAGATGGAAGCAAAATAACCGCAGAAGGTATCGGACAAGGTATGCTAAATTGTTCAAACAAGTTCGGACAAGATTCAAAGATACTTGTACAAGATGTGTTGTATGTTCCAAAATTGGAAGGCAGATTATTATCTGTGAAACGTTTAACAGCAAAAGGACTTACAGTGAAATTCAAAGACAATGAGTGTGCAATTATTGCAGGAAACAAGGTGATAACCAAAGTCAAGGCAGATGAACAATTATATCATTTTGACACACCAAAGGAACAGATGAAGGTATGTACACATGATCACAAAAACTGTATTCACATGTGGCATAGACGTCTAGGACATAGACACCCTGACAGTATAAGGGAACTACAGAGAAAAGAATTGACAAAAGATTTAAAGATATCAGATTGCTCAATTACCATAAGATGTGATTGTTGTATAAAATCCAAAGCCACAAGGATATCTATTACAAAAGAAAGTGAGATGAAAAGCGAAAGACCACTTGATTTGGTGCATACTGACGTATGTGGACCCATGAAAGTGACTACATCAGGAGGCAATAGATACATGTTGACTTTTATAGACGATTACTCAAGATACACAGTCACATACTTAATTAAAAACAAAAGTGAAGTTTTTGATAAACTTGTAGACTATGTAACAAGATCAAGTAACAAATTTCAAAGGAAGCCAATTGTCATCAGAAGTGATAATGGAGGTGAATTTACAGGTCACAGAATAGAAGACTACTTAAAACAAAATGGGATAGAACACCAGAAAACGGTTCCATACACACCTGAACAAAATGGAGTAGCAGAAAGGAAAAACAGAACTCTAACAGAGATGATAAGATGATAAGATGTATGCTGACAGATTCCAAACTACCAGAGAAATATTGGAGTGAGGCAGCAATGACAGCTACTTATCTACAGAACAGACTTTTTTCCAGAAAACTGACGAAAACTCCATATGAACTGTGGCAAGGTATGAAACCAAGTGTCAATCATTTAAAAGTTTTTGGATGTAAAGTTTTCATATTCATTCCAACAGAAAAACGTTCCAAACTTCAAAACAGATCCATGTAAGGAATATTTGTTGGATATAGTGAAAATTGCAAAGGATACAGAATCCTAGATCCCAAAACAGACAGAGTTACGGTGAGTAACAGTGTGACATTCATTGAAGATTTGAATGAAGATATTATGATTTCAGTTGAAACAAAAAATGAGAAAACCAATAATGACACAACTGAAGAAATATCTGATGAGAAAGAAGTAGAAGTTAATGAAGAACAAAATACTGAAAGTGAAGAATCACAACTACAAACAGACACAGAACCAAGACGTTCAATGAGAGAGAACAAAGGAAAACCACCAAAACGTCTCTCATACAAGACAAGCACAAGAAAAATCTATGAGCCTACTTCTTGGGAAGAAATATCTAAACTGCCTGTTGGAGAAGACTATGATGAGACATTTGCTCCAGTTGTCAAACAGTCAATTGTGACACTATCTTCAACAGAAGCAGAATATGTTGCAGCAGCACATGAGAGTCAAGAAGTACTGTGGTTAAGACAATTGTTGACAGAATTAGGACAACCACAGTTGGCACCAACAAAACTAAAAGAGGACAATCAAGGATGTCCTGTTCTTGCTCAGATGGAAAGAGTCAATCCAAGAACCAAGCATATTGATGTGAAATATCATTTCTTGAGAGATCATCAGGAACAAGGAGTCTTGAAGTTAGAGTACTGTCCTACTGAAGAAATGACAGCAGACATTTTCACGAAGGCGTTGAATGCTGAGTGATAAACATCAGAGACTAATAAAAAAGTTGGGTTTGATTGAATAAGTCCTTACTGTTGAGAAAGGGTGTTGGCATATGCAACAGATTGGGACTTATAAGTGAAAGGAGGACTTTATACTAACCAGACAGCAGATGGCGATAGTGTGTAAAGTCATATACTTGCTGTAATGTGGGGAGGGAAGCTCTCAGTGGTTGGTTGTTTTCTTACTTTCGGTTTTGCTTTTCTTCATGAATGTGTTGTCTTCAGTGCACGGACTGTGTGACACTGAATTGTATCTCATGTTTATCCAGTATGAAGTAAATACTGTTTACTCAAGATATCTTGCTGATTGAAGCTCTCCTAAGTACAGCGGTGACTGCAAGAAGACGCACTCTGCAACATGAACACAGCGTCCACTGCTTGTTCATGCTCTCAAAAGATGCTGCCTCTTACTATTTTGATTGCTCAGCTATACTGCCGATCTACAAATCTGTTCCACCGAGGCGCATGCCCTTTCCGCCCAGGATGTGGCAATAGCACGCGTGGACTGGGCTGTAACACCCTGTGGGGGAACCTGACCCGAAGAGGAATATGAAAGTGAGATAGCCGTACGTAACGACCGTGCAATAGTTGCCTTTGAGGCCTTTTTTCCCCTGTTTGTCCCCTGGAAGGTGACAAAAAGGGCCGATGACTGATGCCAAGATTTTGTGGCTTCTATGTATTGAAGCAGGCAGCGTCTGACATCGAGACAATGGAAGGTTTGCTCCCCCTGGGATTTTGGTTGGGGACAGAATGAGGGAAGAATAATTTCCTGGTCTCTATGAAATTTTGAGTTGACCTTCAGAAGGAAGGTAGGGTCAGTTTTGATAACCACTTTCTCATCATGAAAGGTAGTGTAAGGAGGGTTCACCGACATAGCTTGCAGTTCACAAGTACGACGGGCTGAAGTTAAGGCAACCAGAAGGACCGTTTTTAGGGTCAAGGATTTTATTGATATAGAATCAAGAGGCTCAAAGGGGGAAACGGTTAGAGCATTTAACACTAAATTTAAATCCCAGGGAGCCACCTTAGGTAATAATTTTGAGGGTCTGGATGTAGAAGAGGCTCGGATGAACCTATAGACCCAAGGGTGGTCAGCAAGTTTATGATCAAACAGCGCACCCAGGGCGGAGACTTGCACTTTTAAGGTGCTAGTAGACAGACCCCTTTCCAACCCTCTTTGGAGAAATTCAAGAATTTCTTTTACCGGGACTTGCTGACTCATTTCGGACAATTGTCGCCCCGAGAAATCTAGGAACTTTTGCCAGATCTTTTGGTATTTCTCTGAGGTGACCTTTTTCCTGCTGGATAGCAATGTGGTCACCAAAGGGTTTGAGTATCCTTTTGCTAACAGAAGTCCCCTCTCAAGTTCCAGGCTGTGAGGTGTAGCCTGTGTACTTGGGGATGTTGAACTGGTCCCTGGTGCAGGAGATCCGGAGCATCCGGAAAGATCCACGGGTCCGAGATAGACATGCGTCTGAGCCACGTGAACCATGCCCTTTTCGGCCAAAAGGGAGCTATGAGGATCACTCGTGCCTTGTCTTCCCAAATTTTCCTGAGGACTGTCGGGATTAATGGTATTGGGGGAAACGCGTATGCTAGATGAAAGTTCCACCGATATAGAAACGCGTCTACCCCCTCCGGGTGTTCTCTTGGGTTCAAAGAATAGAACTTCTTCACCTAACGTTTTTCTTTTGTGGCGAATAGGTCTATCTCTGGAACGCCCCAGCTGGCACATATTTTTCCAAACACTTGCTGGTTCAGGGACCACTCCCCTTGACGTAGCGTGTGACGGCTCAAGAAGTCGGCTACCTGATTCTCTGACCCTTTTAAGTATGTTCCGGTTAGTGAAAGAAGGTTGTTTTCGGCCCATGTAAAAAGTTCTTTGGCTTCTGCCATAAGGGATGGTGACCTTGTGCCCCCTTGGTGATTTATATAGGCTATCGTTGTGTTGTTGTCGGACAACACCACAACATGTCTTCCCCGAATCCTTTCTCCTATATGAAGAAGTGCTAGCCTTACTGCAGACAATTCCTTCAGATTGGAGGATGCTGAGGTCATTGGGCTCCCCCATTGACCCTGTAGGACCTGATCCTCTAAGTGTGCTCCCCATCCCCATGGACTCGCATAGGTAGTAACAACTACTGGATCTTGTACTGACCACGGCACTGAGTTGCTTAAATGTTCTGTTTTCAGCCACCATTCTAGTGAGTCCTGAAGTCTTGGAGATAGAAGAATCTTCCGATTTAGATTGTATGGACTCCTGTCTTGTTCGGCTAGAATCTGCCATTGTAACTCTCGTGTGTGGCTTTGTGCCCACCGTGTTGCTGGAATTGTTGCCGTTAGGACTCCTAAGAGCGACATTGCATTCCTTAGAGAGATAGTCCGTTGTAGCTGAAACAATTGTATTTTCTGTTGAATAGATTGAATTTTCCTCTGTGGGAGGACACACTCCTGGTTGACTGAATCTAATAAGATTCCGAGGAATTCTTGAGTCTGTGTTGGGATAAGTCTTGATTTTTTCAGGTTTATCATCCATCCTAATCTGGTTAGTACCTCCAGTACTCTTGCGACCGCTTTCTCGCAATTTTCTTTGTTGTTCGCTATTACCAAAAAATCGTCCAAATATGGTACCAACATTATGTCTTCTTTCCTGATGAAAGATGCCACTTCGGAAATAATTTTTGTGAATATGCGGGGTGCTATGGCTACCCCAAAGGGAAGACACTGATACTGTAGATAGACGGGGGTTTCTGCAAGGTTTACCACTAATCTCAGATATTGTTGGTGTTGGACAGCGATTGGCACATGGTAGTAAGCATCTGTGAGATCGATCACTGCCATGTAACAGTTTGGGTCGAGTACTTTCACTGCGGTTCTTAAGGTCTCCATTTTGAATTTTTCTATTTGAATATAATGGTTCAGGGCCTTCAGGTTGAATATTACCCTCAGCGAGCCGTCTGGTTTTGGCGTTAGAAATAAGGTGCTGTAGAACCCTTTCCCTATCTCCTGATGAGGTACTTTTATTAATACCTCTTTTTGGATGAGGAGAGGAATTTCTCTCTCTAGTGTGGCCTGATTTTTCCCCGCCACTTGGGTCATTTTTACCCGATTTGGTGGGAGGATGGAGAACTTGAGTCTTAGACCCTCTGACAACAAGTTGGTTACCCATTGAGAAGCCGGCAGTGCTGCCCAGTGATGGACAAACCGCCGGAGTCTTCCCCCCACCGGAATGCTGGCGTCATTGATGTCTGGGATCAGACTTGGGAGGAGGCTTGTTGAAAAGAAATCCCTTTTCTTTCCGGTCTCTCCAGGGTCTGCCTCGACTAGGCCTGTCATCTGATCGGCCACGGGTCCCTCTATATCCAGATCCACGAAAGGACGGACGAGAGGTTTCCCGTCGGCGTCTGGGAAAGGAAGGAGGTGGAAACCGCTTTTTCTTGTCCGACGCCTTCTCAAGGATCTCGTCCAGAGCCTTTCCAAAAAGGTATTGCCCCTCAAAGGGTACCCCGCAGAGTTTGACCTTCGATTGAAAGTCGGCTGTCCAATTCTTCAGCCACAATGCTCTACGTCCCGAATTGGATAAAGCACATGCACGTGCGGCACTCCTAACAGAATCTACAGGTCCTTCTCAAAAAATTAGCATATAGTGTTAAATTTCATTATTTACCATAATGTAATGATTACAATTAAACTTTCATATATTATAGATTCATTGTCCACCAACTGAAATTTGTCAGGTCTTTTATTGTTTTAATACTGATGATTTTGGCATACAACTCCTGATAACCCAAAAAACCTGTCTCAATAAATTAGCATATCAAGAAAAGGTTCTCTAAACGACCTATTACCCTAATCTTCTGAATCAACTAATTAACTCTAAACACATGCAAAAGATACCTGAGGCTTTTATAAACTCCCTGCCTGGTTCATTACTCAAAACCCCCATCATGGGTAAGACTAGCGACCTGACAGATGTCAAGAAGGCCATCATTGACACCCTCAAGCAAGAGGGTAAGACCCAGAAAGAAATTTCTCAACAAATAGGCTGTTCCCAGAGTGCTGTATCAAGGCACCTCAATGGTAAGTCTGTTGGAAGGAAACAATGTGGCAGAAAACGCTGTACAACCAGAAGAGGAGACCGGACCCTGAGGAAGATTGTGGAGAAGGACCGATTCCAGACCTTGGGGAACCTGAGGAAGCAGTGGACTGAGTCTGGTGTGGAAACATCCAGAGCCACCGTGCACAGGCGTGTGCAGGAAATGGGCTACAGGTGCCGCATTCCCCAGGTAAAGCCACTTTTGAGCTACAGAGAAGCAGCACTGGACTGTTGCTAAGTGGTCCCAAGTACTTTTTTCTGATGAAAGCAAATTTTGCATGTCATTTGGAAATCAAGGTGCCAGAGTCTGGAGGAAGACTGGGGAGAAGGAAATGCCAAAATGCCTGAAGTCCAGTGTCAAGTACCCACAGTCAGTGATGGTGTGGGGTGCCATGTCAGCTGCTGGTGTTGGTCCACTGTGTTTCATCAAGGGCAGGGTCAATGCAGCTAGCTATCAGGAGATTTTGGAGCACTTCATGCTTCCATCGGCTGAAATGCTTTATGGAGATGAAGATTTCATTTTTCAGCACGACCTGGCACCTGCTCACAGTGCCAAAACCACTGGTAAATGGTTTACTGACCATGGTATTACTGTGCTCAATTGGCCTGCCAACTCTCCTGACCTGAACCCCATAGAGAATCTGTGGGATATTGTGAAGAGAAAGTTGAGAGACGCAAGACCCAACACTCTGGATGAGCTTAAGGCCGCTATTGAAGCATCCTGGGCCTCCATAACATCTCAGCAGTGTCACAGGCTGATTGCCTCCATGCCACGCCGCATTGAAGCAGTCATTTCTGCCAAAGGATTCCCGACCAAGTATTGAGTGCATAACTGAACATTATTATTTGTTGGTTTTTTTGTTTGTTATTAAAAAACACTTTTCTTTGATTGGATGGGTGAAATATGCTAATTTATTGAGACAGGTTTTTTGGGTTATCAGGAGTTGTATGCCAAAATCATCAGTATTAAAACAATAAAAGACCTGACAAATTTCAGTTGGTGGATAATGAATATATAATATATGAAAGTTTAATTGTAATCATTACATTATGGTAAATAATGAAATTTAACACTATATGCTAATTTTTTGAGAAGGACCTGTATTGAGGCATCTGCCAGGAACCTCGCGGCGCCCTGTAGAGAGGGCAATGCTTCCAGAAGTCTCTCTCTCGGGCATTTGTTTCTGATTTGGTCACTTAACTCCTCTAACCACTTGACCATAGCACGAGCCGTGCAAGTGGCAGCAACCCCGGGTTTAAATGACCATGTCGCTGCTTCCCAGGCCGACTTTAGAATAGCATCTGCTTTCTTGTCGAGGGGGTCTTTTAGGGCTCTCATGTCCTCAAATGGTAACGCAACCCCTTTAGAGGTGCTGGCGATGGCTGCACCTAACTTAGGCGCCTTATCCCACTTCTCACAGACCTCCTAATCAAAGGGGTTTTTGCATTTTAAAGCCTGAGGGATGGACATCTTTTTATTAGGCTATTTCCACTCCCGTTTTATTAAATTGACTATGTTATCATGGAAGGGAAAACATTTCTTCTTTTTCTCCTCCAAATTACTAAACATGGTGTCTTGGACTGTCCGCGGTTCCTTAGGAGTCTCTACCCCCATAGTCGTTCTGACGAGTTTGAACAGCTTTCCAATATCTTCTGACTGAAAATAAGGGTGACCATACTCCTCGTCTGAGGAGTCTAAATCTGAGGCATCAGAGGGGGTTAAGGCTCCCGGCTCTTCCCCTGAATTTACGTCTGACCCTTGCTCACTCATTGGGGGAGGGGGGTTCCCTTTGCTGTGTGATGTTTCAGCTGCTCCTTAACCGTGGATTTAACTTCCTCTCGTATAATTGATTTAATATTTTGTAATAAGGAAGATGATTCCTCCGCAACTGTTTTATCGATACAGGGCTGGCAGATTTTCTTGCTGTATAGCCTGGGGAGTGTCTCTTTACATAGTGGACAGACCCTATTTTTATGTTTGGAGGTGGCTTTTCTTCCCTACAAAACACAGTGTACAGGGTATCAGTGTGTGTGGTTTGCCTTACAAAGGCACTCACCGCTCCAGGACCCCAGATACCGCGGCAGCTTGAGTCTCCTCAGACATTCTGGGCACAGGCATCAGCAGCGTCTCTGGATCCATCGCTGGTTCGGTCATCTTCAGGCAATTGCTTGAAGTGCAGGACCAGCAACTCCTCTTGCCGCTTCTATTATATAGAAGGAGCGGTGTGCGCGCCTCTGGAGCAGCTTCCACCCGGAAGTGTCCAGCACACCGGCTCCTTCGGCGTGTGACGTCACTTCCTGTGCGACCGGAAGTCGTCATCCTTCACTTTGGTGCCAGCATCAGTGAAGGACACGCCTCCTTATCCCCGGACCAGCCTCCTGCACAGAGCGGTCGCCGGGGAGTCCAGCGAGGGGAAAGGAAGGCGCGGACATAGCAGCCTCTTCACCAGACAGCACCGCACACGATGCCGCCGAGCATGGCTGGCCCCCCCGTGGACCTCGGCCTCCGGACCGGAATCATCAGAGGGGGATCCCTCCGGAGGTAGGAGCTCTGCCACAGGCGTCCACCTGCAGGAACAGGAAGCCAAACTGAGGAGAGAGGGGCCGCCCCATTCTTATATCTCTGCTACAGGTTTCCTGTTCCTGGGGGCGGATGCCATCTCTCACGTGCGGTGCTGTCATGGTGAAGGGAAAATACAAACTCCCTACTAGTGTTGAGCGATACCTTCCGATATCGGAAAGTATCGGTATCGGTTTGGATCGGCCGATATTCAAAAAATATCGGATATCGCCGATACCGATACCCGATCCCAATGCAAGTCAATGGGACCAAAATATCGGAATTAAAATAAACCCTTTCTTTCCTTGTAGGTTCATTCTACATGAAGGAAAACAACTAAGAATAATGTAGGATGTATGGGGGAGGTGGCGGAGACATTAAAGGCAATGAGGATTAGTCCAATCAAATAGAATAGCATGATTTTTTTTTTTTTTAAAGACGTTCGGATTGAAAAAGATATTGACTATGTAAATTTTTTTTATTTTGTCAGATATTGATGTTTCACTATTCCACGACCTTCCCCTTCTTTTTTTTCCTTTTCCCACACTTTCATCTTCATCATCATCAGCATCTTTGACATCAACTTCTTCACCTTATTCATCTTCTTCTTCATCTTCTACCTATATTTTTTTTTTTATTACATTCTTCATATTCATTTTCTTCAACTATTATTATTCTTCCTATTCTACATATTCTTTTTATTCCACTGTTATTATTCTTCCTATTCTACTTCTTCATCATATTCTCATTTGTGACAGGCATTCCCGTAGTTGTTATCTATAAAAGTTGGAAGATTACACCTTCCGTTCTGCCAGTCATAAAAGTTACATTTGTCCGCGTTCAGTTTGGCCTGCAGCATCAGGCTTTATCCAGGGGCACCACGAGGAGGAACGGACTCACCCCCATACACTGCTTAGTCTTCTTCTGCATATAATTTAGATAATATCTTTTGCTCTGATATTAAGTCTTATGCTTAATGTTCTTCTGCTCTTTGTTCTGCAGCCTCTTGTTCTTCTGCTTCTCGGTCTTCCATGTTGTCGTCTCCAGGGTCGTCGTCTCCAGTGTCGTCATCTCCGCCGTCGTCGTCTCAGCCGTCGTCGTCTCCGCCGTCGTCGTCGTCATCGGGGTGGTCTTCCGGGTCGTCGTCATCGGGGTGGTCTTCCGGGTCGTCGACGTTAGGGTCTTCAACTTGGAAATGTAGCAGAAGGTACAAGAAGGCTGAGAAAATGCCAAGAACCAGCTGATGGAACTGGAACTCGGATGGCTACCCGAAGGTTCAAGAGCCTATGGAACTACCGAGGACCAGCTGACGTTACTGGAACCCGATTACTAAGCAGGAGGTACCCGTGCTAAAAAGCACTACCAAGGACCGCCTGACGTTGGCGGAACTCGGATACCCAGAAGGAGGCACCTAAGCCAAAGGCTCTGCCCGGAACCAGCTGACGTTACTGGAACCAGGATGGGGAGCAGAAGGTACAAGAGCAAAAGACACTGCCGAGAACCAGCTGACGGTACTGGAACCCGGATGGGTAGCCGAAGGTCCAAGAGCCAATGGAACTACCAAGGACCAGCTGACGTTACTGGAACCCGGTTACTAAGCAGGAGGTACCCGTGCCTGAAAGCACTACCAAGGACCACCTGACGTTGGTGGAACTTGGATACCCAGAAGGAGGCACCTAAGCCAAAGGCTCTGCCCGGAACCAGCTGACGGTACTGGAACCAGGATGGGGAGCAGAAGGTACAAGAGCAAAAGACACTGCCGAGAACCAGCTGACGGTGCTGGAACCAGGTGGTGGACCCGAAGGCCCACAGGAGAGGAGAGAACAGCTAGGCCGCGAGGCAGCCGCAGTTACCGAACCCCAACAGTCCTACAGGGGGAGCTGGGCCTACTGGCACTACAGAACCAGCCTTGACTACCAGTTCACGCAGCCCACATAGGAAGCTCCTAAACTGGAGGCACCCTGGAGTTGGCTAACTCGACCGCACCACGACGGGGCAAGCATAGGCGTCTCAGTGAAGTTGACACAACCCGGAAACAGCTGACGGTGCTGAAACCAGGCTTGGCACGAGGGAGTACCTGTGACAAGAACACTGCCGAGAACCAGCTGGCGGTGCTGGAACCCGGATGCGTTGCCCCAGTGTGCAAGAGCCAATGGCACGACCGAGGACCAGCTGACGGTGCTGGAACCCGGTTACTAAGCTGTAGGTGCCCGCGCTTAAAAGCACTACCAAGGACCGCCTGGCGTTGGCGGAACTCGGATACCCAGGAGGAGGCACCTAAGCCAAAGGCTCGGCCCGGAACCAGCTGACGGTGCTGGAACCAGGTGGTGGACCCCAAGGCCCACAGGAGAGGAGAGAACAGCTAGGCCGCGAGGCAGCCGCAGTTACCGAACCCCAACAGTCCTACAGGGGGAGCTGGGCCTACTGGCACTACAGAACCAGCCTTGACTACCAGTTCACGCAGCCCACATAGGAAGCTCCTAAACTGGAGGCACCCTGGAGTTGGCTAACCCGACCGCACCACGACGAGGCAAGCATAGGTGTCTCAGTGAGCTTGACACAACCCGGAAACAGCTGACGGTGCTGAAACCAGGCTTGGCACGAGGGAGTACCTGTGACAAGAACACTGCCGAGAACCAGCTGGCGGTGCTGGAACCCGGATGCGTTGCCCCAGTGTGCAAGAGCCAATGGCACGACCGAGGACTAGCTGACGGTGCTGGAACCCGGTTACTAAGCTGTAGGTGCCCGCGCTTAAAAGCACTACCAAGGACCGCCTGGCGTTGGCGGAACTCGGATACCCAGGAGGAGGCACCTAAGCCAAAGGCTCGGCCCGGAACCAGCTGACGGTGCTGGAACCAGGTGGTGGACCCCAAGGCCCACAGGAGAGGAGAGAACAGCTAGGCCGCGAGGCAGCCGCAGTTACCGAACCCCAACAGTCCTACAGGGGGAGCTGGGCCTACTGGCACTACAGAACCAGCCTTGACTACCAGTTCACGCAGCCCACATAGGAAGCTCCTAAACTGGAGGCACCCTGGAGTTGGCTAACCCGACCGCACCACGACGAGGCAAGCATAGGTGTCTCAGTGAGCTTGACACAACCCGGAAACAGCTGATGGTGCTGAAACCAGGCTTGGCACGAGGGAGTACCTGTGACAAGAACACTGCCGAGAACCAGCTGGCGGTGCTGGAACCCGGATGCGTTGCCCCAGTGTGCAAGAGCCAATGGCACGACCGAGGACTAGCTGACGGTGCTGGAACCCGGTTACTAAGCTGTAGGTGCCCGCGCTTAAAAGCACTACCAAGGACCGCCTGGCGTTGGCGGAACTCGGATACCCAGGAGGAGGCACCTAAGCCAAAGGCTCGGCCCGGAACCAGCTGACGGTGCTGGAAACAGGTGGTGGACCCCAAGGCCCACAGGAGAGGAGAGAACAGCTAGGCCGCGAGGCAGCCGCAGTTACCGAACCCCAACAGTCCTACAGGGGGAGCTGGGCCTACTGGCACTACAGAACCAGCCTTGACTACCAGTTCACGCAGCCCACATAGGAAGCTCCTAAACTGGAGGCACCCTGGAGTTGGCTAACCCGACCGCACCACGACGAGGCAAGCATAGGTGTCTCAGTGAGCTTGACACAACCCGGAAACAGCTGACGGTGCTGAAACCAGGCTTGGCACGAGGGAGTACCTGTGACAAGAACACTGCCGAGAACCAGCTGGCGGTGCTGGAACCCGGATGCGTTGCCCCAGTGTGCAAGAGCCAATGGCACGACCGAGGACTAGCTGACGGTGCTGGAACCCGGTTACTAAGCTGTAGGTGCCCGCGCTTAAAAGCACTACCAAGGACTGCCTGGCGTTGGCGGAACTCGGATACCCAGGAGGAGGCACCTAAGCCAAAGGCTCGGCCCGGAACCAGCTGACGGTGCTGGAACCAGGTGGTGGACCCCAAGGCCCACAGGAGAGGAGAGAACAGCTAGGCCGCGAGGCAGCCGCAGTTACCGAACCCCAACAGTCCTACAGGGGGAGCTGGGCCTACTGGCACTACAGAACCAGCCTTGACTACCAGTTCACGCAGCCCACATAGGAAGCTCCTAAACTGGAGGCACCCTGGAGTTGGCTAACCCGACCGCACCACGACGAGGCAAGCATAGGTGTCTCAGTGAGCTTGACACAACCCGGAAACAGCTGACGGTGCTGAAACCAGGCTTGGCACGAGGGAGTACCTGTGACAAGAACACTGCCGAGAACCAGCTGGCGGTGCTGGAACCCGGATGCGTTGCCCCAGTGTGCAAGAGCCAATGGCACGACCGAGGACTAGCTGACGGTGCTGGAACCCGGTTACTAAGCTGTAGGTGCCCGCGCTTAAAAGCACTACCAAGGACCGCCTGGCGTTGGCGGAACTCGGATACCCAGGAGGAGGCACCTAAGCCAAAGGCTCGGCCCGGAACCAGCTGACGGTGCTGGAACCAGGTGGTGGACCCCAAGGCCCACAGGAGAGGAGAGAACAGCTAGGCCGCGAGGCAGCCGCAGTTACCGAACCCCAACAGTCCTACAGGGGGAGCTGGGCCTACTGGCACTACAGAACCAGCCTTGACTACCAGTTCACGCAGCCCACATAGGAAGCTCCTAAACTGGAGGCACCCTGGAGTTGGCTAACCCGACCGCACCACGACGAGGCAAGCATAGGTGTCTCAGTGAGCTTGACACAACCCGGAAACAGCTGACGGTGCTGAAACCAGGCTTGGCACGAGGGAGTACCTGTGACAAGAACACTGCCGAGAACCAGCTGGCGGTGCTGGAACCCGGATGCGTTGCCCCAGTGTGCAAGAGCCAATGGCACGACCGAGGACTAGCTGACGGTGCTGGAACCCGGTTACTAAGCTGTAGGTGCCCGCGCTTAAAAGCACTACCAAGGACCGCCTGGCGTTGGCGGAACTCGGATACCCAGGAGGAGGCACCTAAGCCAAAGGCTCGGCCCGGAACCAGCTGACGGTGCTGGAACCAGGTGGTGGACCCCAAGGCCCACAGGAGAGGAGAGAACAGCTAGGCCGCGAGGCAGCCGCAGTTACCGAACCCCAACAGTCCTACAGGGGGAGCTGGGCCTGCTGGCACTACAGAACCAGCCTTGACTACCAGTTCACGCAGCCCACATAGGAAGCTCCTAAACTGGAGGCACCCTGGAGTTGGCTAACCCGACCGCACCACGACGAGGCAAGCATAGGTGTCTCAGTGAGCTTGACACAACCCGGAAACAGCTGACGGTGCTGAAACCAGGCTTGGCACGAGGGAGTACCTGTGACAAGAACACTGCCGAGAACCAGCTGGCGGTGCTGGAACCCGGATGCGTTGCCCCAGTGTGCAAGAGCCAATGGCACGACCGAGGACTAGCTGACGGTGCTGGAACCCGGTTACTAAGCTGTAGGTGCCCGCGCTTAAAAGCACTACCAAGGACCGCCTGGCGTTGGCGGAACTCGGATACCCAGGAGGAGGCACCTAAGCCAAAGGCTCGGCCCGGAACCAGCTGACGGTGCTGGAACCAGGTGGTGGACCCCAAGGCCCACAGGAGAGGAGAGAACAGCTAGGCCGCGAGGCAGCCGCAGTTACCGAACCCCAACAGTCCTACAGGGGGAGCTGGGCCTGCTGGCACTACAGAACCAGCCTTGACTACCAGTTCACGCAGCCCACATAGGAAGCTCCTAAACTGGAGGCACCCTGGAGTTGGCTAACCCGACCGCACCACGACGAGGCAAGCATAGGTGTCTCAGTGAGCTTGACACAACCCGGAAACAGCTGACGGTGCTGAAACCAGGCTTGGCACGAGGGAGTACCTGTGACAAGAACACTGCCGAGAACCAGCTGGCGGTGCTGGAACCCGGATGCGTTGCCCCAGTGTGCAAGAGCCAATGGCACGACCGAGGACTAGCTGACGGTGCTGGAACCCGGTTACTAAGCTGTAGGTGCCCGCGCTTAAAAGCACTACCAAGGACCGCCTGGCGTTGGTGGAACTCGGATACCCAGGAGGAGGCACCTAAGCCAAAGGCTCGGCCCGGAACCAGCTGACGGTGCTGGAACCAGGTGGTGGACCCCAAGGCCCACAGGAGAGGAGAGAACAGCTAGGCCGCGAGGCAGCCGCAGTTACCGAACCCCAACAGTCCTACAGGGGGAGCTGGGCCTACTGGCACTACAGAACCAGCCTTGACTACCAGTTCACGCAGCCCACATAGGAAGCTCCTAAACTGGAGGCACCCTGGAGTTGGCTAACTCGACCGCACCACGACGGGGCAAGCATAGGCGTCTCAGTGAAGTTGACACAACCCGGAAACAGCTGACGGTGCTGAAACCAGGCTTGGCACGAGGGAGTACCTGTGACAAGAACACTGCCGAGAACCAGCTGGCGGTGCTGGAACCCAGATGCGTTGCCTTGCCTATTAAAGATTGTCTTCCTAGAGCCCCAACTAGCGGTGTTGGAGCAAAGGGTAAGCAGGGGGAGATGAGTGTAGGCCGAAGCCTGCACTGGAGGCAGCTTTGTGTCTGCGTTGCGTTTGCAGGACACTTTGCCGGCTACACACTGGGGGAACAGCTGGCGTTGCTGAACCCCACTAACACAATGGCGTGTGTTTTTCTCTGTGCAGCTAGCACTTGCGGGCAAAAACTAGCGATGTTAGAGCCCGTGTTGAAGCAGGAGGAGGAGGAGAGGAGCAGAGTGTAGGCCGAAGCCTAGTTGAACCAATTTCAAAGGAAACCTTTAACCCCCCCTCAGGTGTTACAAAGTACAAGAGACACACCTTGTGCAGTATTAATGCTGCACAAGTGAAAGGTTGCTCTATTAATTTGTCTACTTGCACACGCTGAATGAAAGACATACACAATTTACCCCATTCTACAGTCAAACTGTAGTGGATGCGTGACTTGGATTTTTGATGAGACGCAGCACAGGTGTCCAAAATAACGCCTTGGTGCTTGGCGCAGCTTCCTGAGCGTTGTTATTTGCTGTACAGGAGTCTGCGCTCTTGTGTTATCCCTTGGCAATGCCCTGTTAGCGCTGCCCATCTTATGACATCATTTCATGTTGGCCGGTGCGGTTAACGATGGCCATAAATCCCAGACCCACAGTGTCTTTTCATAAAGCCACACTGCGGTGCTGGGATTCGTGGCCTTGAGCAGTAAATATTTTGGCTGCTCACACACGTCCTTACACCTGCTTCAGACTGGGCGGCCTCTGCTGATCCCTTCTCGCATGCCGCGGCCATGAGGCTGCACAGTCTGAAGAAGGCGGAAGGAGATGAGTTAAGACAGGCGAAGATATGCACTGCTCGTGCCCATCAATCACACCCTCGCAGTCAAAATAATTAAGACAACGAGGAGCATTTTATTCAGGCAGGGCGGACGAACAGGCGCAAGTAGCCAACCAATGATGTCAGAAGACGGGAAGCGCTACCAAGGGGGGTGCTGCGTATCATTAGAAAGGAAAGTCACACCTCAGGGACAGTGGAATGGTCTCAAAGAGACACATTTTGTACGTGTTGAGTTCCACGTGGGCAAGGAGAAAACATCAGCCACCTTGTACAAATGCAGCAGTACTGCTGTACAAGGTGGCTGTTATACATAGAAACACCTGGGGGTGGGGGCCAGGCTCCCTTCAATTTCAGTTCATGTGCCTGCGTGGCGTTTGCAGGTCACGTTGCAAGCTGCACAGCAGGGGAACAGCTGGCGGTGCTGAACCCCACTAACACATTGGCTGGTGTTTTTCTCTGTGCAGCTAGCATTTCCGGGCAAAAACTAGCGGTGTTTGAGCCCAGGGTCAGCAGGAGGAGGAGGAGAGGAGCAAAGTGTAGGCCGAAGCCTGCACTGGTGGCAGCTTTTGGTCGGTTGTGCCAGCGTGGCTTGTGCTGGACACGATGCCGGCTACACAGCGGGGGAACAGCTGGCGGTGCTGAACCCCACTAACACATTGGCTGGTGTTTTTCTCTGTGCAGCTAGCATTTCCGGGCAAAAACTAGCGTTGTTAGAGCCCAGGGTCAGCAGGAGGAGGAGAGGAGCAGAGTGTAGGCCAAAGCCTAGTTGAACCAATTTCAAAGGTTACCTTTAACCCCCCCTCAGGTGTTACAAAGTACAAGAGCCACTCCTTCTGCAGCATTAATGCTGCACAAGTAAAAGGTTGCTCTATTAATTTTTCTACTTGCACAAGCTGAATGCAACACGTAGACTATTTAGCCCATTATACTGTTAATCAGTAGTGGAGGCGTGACTTGTCTTTTTAAAGAAAAGCAGCACAGGTGTCGAAAACAACACCTTTTTGCATGGGCGAAGCTTCCTGAGCGTTGTTAGTTGCTGTACAGGAGTCTGCGCTCTTGTGATCCTTTGGCCATGCGCTGTGAGCGCTTCCTGTCTTATGACCTCATTTCATGTTGGCCGTTGCGGTTAGCGATGGACATGAATCCCAGACCCACAGTGTGTTTTTAAAAAATCACACTGCGGTGCTGGGATTCGTGCCCTGGTGCACTAAATATGTTTGCCGCTCACACATGTCCTTACACCTGCTTCAGACTGGGCGGCCTCATCTGATCCCTTATCGCCTGCCGCGGCCATGAGGACACCCAGTCTGAAGAAGGCGGAAGGAGATGATTGAACACAGGCAAACATATGCACTGCACATGCCCATCAATCACACCCTCGCTGTCCAAAAAAATAAGACACCGAGGGGCGTTGTTTCGAGCAGGGGAGATGCACAGGCGCAGCCAGCTAACCAATGATGTCAAAAGACGGGCAGCGCTAACAAGGGTGGTGCTGCGTGTCATTACAAAGGAAAGTCACACCTCAGGGACATTGTAATGGTCTCTAATGAGACACATTTTGTACGTGTTGAGTTCCACGTGGGCAAGGAGAAAAAGTCAGCCACCTTGTACAAATGCAGCAGTACTGCTGTACAAGGTGGCTGTTATACATAGAAACACCTGTGGGTGGGGGGCAGGCTCCCTTCAATTTCAGTTCATGTGCCTGCGTGGCGTTTGCAGGTCACATTGCAAGCTACACAGCAGGGGAACAGCTGGCGTTGCTGAACCCCACTGACACATTGACTGGTGTTTTTCTCTGTGCAGATTGCATGTCCGGGCAAAAACTAGCGGTGTTAGAGCCCAGGGTCAGCAGGAGGAGGAGGAGAGGAGCAAAGTGTAGGCCGAAGCCTGCACTGGTGGCAGCTTTTGGTCGGTTGTGCCAGCGTGGCTTGTGCTGGACACGATGCCGGCTACACAGCGGGGGAACAGCTGGCGGTGCTGAACCCCACTAACACATTGGCTGGTGTTTTTCTCTGTGCAGCTAGCAGTTCTGGGCAAAAACTAGCGGTGTTTGAGCCCAGGGTCAGCAGGAGGAGGAGGAGAGGAGCAAAGTGTAGGCCGAAGCCTGCACTGGTGGCAGCTTTTGGTCGGTTGTGCCAGCGTGGCTTGTGCTGGACACGATGCCGGCTACACAGCGGGGGAACAGCTGGCGGTGCTGAACCCCACTAACACATTGGCTGGTGTTTTTCTCTGTGCAGCTAGCATTTCCGGGCAAAAACTAGCGGTGTTTGAGCCCAGGGTCAGCAGGAGGAGTAGAGGAGCAGAGTGTAGGCCGAAGCCTGCACTGGTGGCAGCTTTTGGTCAGTTGTGCCAGCGTGGCTTGTGCTGGACACGATGCCGACTACACAGCAGAGGAACAGCTGGCGGTGCTGAACCCCACTAACACATTGGCTGGTGTTTTTCTCTGTGCAGCTAGCATTTCCGGGCAAAAACTAGCGGTGTTTGAGCCCAGGGTCAGCAGGAGGAGTAGAGGAGCAGAGTGTAGGCCGAAGCCTAGTTGAACCAATTTCAAAGGTTACCTTTAACCCCCCCCTCAGGTGTTGCAAGGTACAAGAGCCACACCTTGAACAGCATTAATGATGCACAAGTCAAAGGTTGCTCTATTTAATTTTGCTCCTTGCACACGCTGAATTAAACACGTACACTATTTAGCCCATTATACTGTCAAACAGTAGTGGAGGCGTGACTACTAGTCTTTTTAAGGTGACGCAGCACAGGTGTACAAATTTACACCTAGGTGCTGTGCGCAGATTCCTTACCGTTGTTATTTGCAGTACAGGAAACTGCGCTCTTGTGTTATCCCTTGGCAATACCCTGTTAGTGCAGGCCGTCTCATGACCTCATTTCATGTTGGCCGGTGCGGTTAACGATGGCCATAAATCCCAGACCCACAGTGGCTTTTCCTAAAGTCACACTGCGGTGCTGGGATTCGTGGCCTTGTGCAGTAAATATGTTCACCGCTCACACATGTCCTTACACCTGCTTCAGACTGGGCGGCCTCAGCTGATCCCTTATCGCATGCCGCGGCCATGAGGCCGCACAGTCAGAAGAAGGCGGAAGGAGGGGAGTGAAAACAGGGGAACATATGCACTGCTCGTGCCCATCAATCACACCCTCGCAGTCAAAATATATGAGACAACGGGGGGCGTTGTGTCGGGCAGGGGGGACGCACAGGCACAGCCAGCCAACCAATGATGTCAGGAGATGGGCAGCGCTAACAATGGGGGTGCTGCGTGTCATTAAAAAGGAAAGTCACACCTCAGGGACATTGTAATGGTCTGTAATGAGACACATTTTGTACTTGTTGAGTTCCACGTGTGCAAGGAGAAAGAGTCAGCCACCTTGTACAAATGCAGCAGTACTGCTGTACAAGGTGGCTGTTATACATAGAAACACCTGGGGGGGTGGCGGGCAGGCTCCCTTCAATTTCAGTTCATGTGCCTACGTGGCGTTTGCAGGACACGTTGCCAGCTACACAGCAGGGGAACAGCTGGCGGTGCTGAACCCCACTAACACATTGGCTGTTTTTTTTATCTCTGTGCAGCTAGCATGTCCGGGCAGAAACTGGCGTTGTTTGAGCCCAGGGTCAGCAGGAGGAGGAGAGGAGCAAAGTGTAGGCCGAAGCCTGCACTGGTGGCAGCTTTTGGTCAGTTGTGCCAGCGTGGCTTGTGCTGGACACGATGCCGACTACACAGCAGAGGAACAGCTGGCGGTGCTGAACCCCACTAACACATTGGCTGGTGTTTTTCTCTGTGCAGCTAGCATGTCCGGGCAGAAACTGGCGTTGTTTGAGCCCAGGGTCAGCAGGAGGAGGAGAGGAGCAAAGTGTAGGCCGAAGCCTGCACTGGTGGCAGCTTTTGTTCTGTTGTGCCAGCGTGGCTTGTGCTGGACACGTTGCCGACTACACAGCAGGGGAACAGCTGGCGTTGCTGAACCCCACTAACACATTGGCTGGTGTTTTTCTCTGTGCAGCTAGCATTTCCGGGCAAAAACTAGCGGTGTTTGAGCCCAGGGTCAGCAGGAGGAGTAGAGGAGCAGAGTGTAGGCCGAAGCCTAGTTGAACCAATTTCAAAGGTTACCTTTAACCCCCCCCTCAGGTGTTGCAAGGTACAAGAGCCACACCTTGAACAGCATTAATGATGCACAAGTCAAAGGTTGCTCTATTTAATTTTGCTCCTTGCACACGCTGAATTAAACACGTACACTATTTAGCCCATTATACTGTCAAACAGTAGTGGAGGCGTGACTACTAGTCTTTTTAAGGAGACGCAGCACAGGTGTACAAATTTACACCTAGGTGCTGTGCGCAGATTCCTTACCGTTGTTATTTGCAGTACAGGAAACTGCGCTCTTGTGTTATCCCTTGGCAATACCCTGTTAGTGCAGGCCGTCTCATGACCTCGTTTCATGTTGGCCGGTGCGGTTAACGATGGCCATAAATCCCAGACCCACAGTGGCTTTTCCTAAAGTCACACTGCGGTGCTGGGATTCGTGGCCTTGTGCAGTAAATATGTTCGCCGCTCACACATGTCCTTACACCTGCTTCAGACTGGGCGGCCTCAGCTGATCCCTTATCGCATGCCGCGGCCATGAGGACGCACAGTCAGAAGAAGGCGGAAGGAGGGGAGTGAAAACAGGGGAACATATGCACTGCTCGTGCCCATCAATCACACCCTCGCAGTCAAAATATATGAGACAACGGGGGGCGTTGTGTCGGGCAGGGGGGACGCACAGGCACAGCCAGCCAACCAATGATGTCAGGAGACGGGCAGCGCTAACAATGGGGGTGCTGCGTGTCATTAAAAAGGAAAGTCACACCTCAGGGACATTGTAATGGTCTGTAATGAGACACATTTTGTACTTGTTGAGTTCCACGTGTGCAAGGAGAAAGAGTCAGCCACCTTGTACAAATGCAGCAGTAACATAGTAACATAGTAACATAGTAACATAGTTAGTAAGGCCGAAAAAAGACATTTGTCCATCCAGTTCAGCCTATATTCCGTCATAATAAATCCCCAGATCTACGTCCTTTTACAGAACCTAATAATTGTATGATACAATATTGTTCTGCTCCAGGAAGACATCCAGGCCTCTCTTGAACCCCTCGACTGAGTTCGCCATCACCACCTCCTCAGGCAAGCAATTCCAGATTCTCACTGCCCTAACAGTAAAGAATCCTCTTCTATGTTGGTGGAAAAACCTTCTCTCCTCCAGACGCAAAGAATGCCCCCTTGTGCCCGTCACCTTCCTTGGTATAAACAGATCCTCAGCGAGATATTTGTATTGTCCCCTTATATACTTATACATGGTTATTAGATCGCCCCTCAGTCGTCTTTTTTCTAGACTAAATAATCCTAATTTCGCTAATCTATCTGGGTATTGTAGTTCTCCCATCCCCTTTATTAATTTTGTTGCCCTCCTTTGTACTCTCTCTAGTTCCATTATATCCTTCCTGAGCACCGGTGCCCAAAACTGGACACAGTACTCCATGTGCGGTCTAACTAGGGATTTGTACAGAGGCAGTATAATGCTCTCATCATGTGTATCCAGACCTCTTTTAATGCACCCCATGATCCTGTTTGCCTTGGCAGCTGCTGCCTGGCACTGGCTGCTCCATGTAAGTTTATCATTAACTAGGATCCCCAAGTCCTTCTCCCTGTCAGATTTACCCAGTGGTTTCCCATTCAGTGTGTAATGGTGATATTGATTCCTTCTTCCCATGTGTATAACCTTACATTTATCATTGTTAAACCTCATCTGCCACCTTTCAGCCCAAGTTTCCAACTTATCCAGATCCATCTGTAGCAGAATACTATCTTCTCTTGTATTAACTGCTTTACATAGTTTTGTATCATCTGCAAATATCGATATTTTACTGTGTAAACCTTCTACCAGATCATTAATGAATATGTTGAAGAGAACAGGTCCCAATACTGACCCCTGCGGTACCCCACTGGTCACAGCGACCCAGTTAGAGACTATACCATTTATAACCACCCTCTGCTTTCTATCACTAAGCCAGTTACTAACCCATTTACACACATTTTCCCCCAGACCAAGCATTCTCATTTTGTGTACCAACCTCTTGTGCGGCACGGTATCAAACGCTTTGGAAAAATCGAGATATACCACGTCCAATGACTCACCGTGGTCTAGCCTATAGCTTACCTCTTCATAAAAATTGATTAGATTGGTTTGACAGGAGCGATTTCTCATAAACCCATGCTGATATGGAGTTAAACAGTTATTCTCATTGAGATAATCCAGAATAACATCCCTCAGAAACCCTTCAAATATTTTACCAACAATAGAGGTTAGACTTACTGGCCTATAATTTCCAGGTTCACTTTTAGAGCCCTTTTTGAATATTGGCACCACATTTGCTATGCGCCAGTCCTGCGGAACAGACCCTGTCGCTATAGAGTCCCTAAAAATAAGAAATAATGGTTTATCTATTACATTACTTAGTTCCCTTAGTACTCGTGGGTGTATGCCATCCGGACCCGGAGATTTATCTATTTTAATCTTATTTAGCCGGTTTCGCACCTCTTCTTGGGTTAGATTGGTGACCCTTAATATAGGGTTTTCATTGTTTCTTGGGATTTCACCTAGCATTTCATTTTCCACCGTGAATACCGTGGAGAAGAAGGTGTTTAATATGTTAGCTTTTTCCTCGTCATCTACAACCATTCTTTCCTCACTATTTTTTAAGGGGCCTACATTTTCAGTTTTTATTCTTTTACTATTGATATAGTTGAAGAACAGTTTGGGATTAGTTTTACTCTCCTTAGCAATGTGCTTCTCTGTTTCCTTTTTGGCAGCTTTAATTAGTTTTTTAGATAAAGTATTTTTCTCCCTATAGTTTTTTAGAGCTTCAATGGTGCCATCCTGCTTTAGTAGTGCAAATGCTTTCTTTTTACTGTTAATTGCCTGTCTTACTTCTTTGTTTAGCCACATTGGGTTTTTCCTATTTCTAGTCCTTTTATTCCCACAAGGTATAAACCGCTTACACTGCCTATTTAGGATGTTCTTAAACATTTCCCATTTATTATCTGTATTCTCATTTCTGAGGATATTGTCCCAGTCTACCAGATTAAGGGCATCTCTAAGCTGTTCAAACTTTGCCTTCCCAAAGTTCAATGTTTTTGTGACTCCCTGACAAGTCCCCCTAGTGAAAGACAGGTGAAACTGCACAATATTGTGGTCGCTATTTCCTAAATGCCCAACCACCTGCAGATTTGTTATTCTGTCAGGTCTATTAGGTAGTATTAGGTCTAAAAGTGCTGCTCCTCTGGTTGGATTCTGCACCAATTGTGAAAGATAATTTTTCTTGGTTATTAGCAGAAACCTGTTGCCTTTATGGGTTTCACAGGTTTCTGTTTCCCAGTTAATATCCGGGTAGTTAAAGTCCCCCATAACCAGGACCTCATTATGGGTTGCAGCTTCATCTATCTGCTTTAGAAGTAGACTTTCCATGCTTTCTGTTATATTTGGGGGTTTGTAACAGACCCCAATGAGAATTTTGTTACCATTTTTCCCTCCATGAATTTCAACCCATATGGACTCGACATCTTCATTCCCTTCGCTAATATCCTCCCTTAAAGTGGACTTTAGACAAGACTTTACATAGAGACAAACCCCTCCTCCTCTCCGATTTTTACGATCCTTTCTAAACAGACTGTAACCCTGTAAGTTAACTGCCCAGTCATAGCTTTCATCTAACCATGTCTCGGTTATTCCCACTATGTCAAAGTTACCTGTAGATATTTCTGCTTCTAGTTCTTCCATCTTGTTTGTCAGGCTTCTGGCGTTTGCGAGCATGCAGTTTAGAGGATTTTGTTTTGTTCCAATCTCCTCACTGTGGATTGTTTTAGAAATGTTCTTACCTCCCTTCTGAGTATGTTTTCCTGGGTCGTCTTTGTACGAGTCTAATGTTTTTCTTCCCGTCCCCTCTTCTTCTAGTTTAACGCCCTCCTGATGAGTGTAGCGAGTCTTCTGGCGAATGTGTGTTTCCCAGGTTTGTTGAGGTGTAGTCCGTCTCTGGCGAGGAGTCCATCATACCAGTAATTCACACCGTGGTCCAGGAATCCAAATCCTTATTGTCTGCACCATCGTCTTAGCCAGTTGTTTGCATCAAGGATCCTGTTCCATCTCCTGGTGCCATGCCCATCTACTGGAAGGATAGAAGAAAAAACTACCTGTGCATCCAGTTCCTTTACTTTCTTCCCCAACTCTTCAAAGTCCTTGCAGATTGTCGGTAGGTCCTTCCTTGCCGTGTCATTGGTGCCAACATGTATCAGAAGAAATGGGTGGACGTCCTTGGAGCTGAAGAGCTTTGGTATCCTATCGGTCACATCCTTGATCATCGCACCTGGAAGGCAGCATACTTCTCTTGCAGTTATGTCCGGTCTGCAGATGGCTGCTTCTGTGCCTCTCAGTAGTGAGTCTCCCACCACCACCACTCTTCGTTGCTTCTTGGCTGTACTTTTTGCTGTCACTTGTTGCTGTGTGCCCTTTTCTTTTTTGCTTGCTGGTATTGCTTCATTCTTAGGTGTGCCATCTTCATCCTCTACAAAGATTTGATATCGGTTCTTCAGTTGTGTGGTTGGTGATTTCTCCATGGTCTTCTTGCTTCTTTTGGTCACATGCTTCCACTCATCTGCTTTTGGAGGTTCTCTGACACTTTTTGCACCTTCTGTGACCAGTAGAGATGCTTCTGTTCTGTCTAGAAAGTCTTCATTCTCTTTGATGAGTTTCAAAGTTGCTATTCTTTCTTCCAGACCCCGCACCTTTTCTTCTAAAAGGGCCACTAGTCTACACTTCTGACAGGTGAAATTGGATTCTTCTTCTGGTCGATCTGTGAACATGTAGCACATGCTGCAGCTCACCATGTAGGTTGTCACATCTGCCATGTTGCTCCTAGATCCTGCTGACTTGCTGTGTGTTTTCCTTCTTGTGTAATCTACTCAGCCAAGCTCTCTTGCAATAATGTCCTACAGGCGCGCGGTTTGGTGATGCTTTCGAAGCAGCTGGTCCCGGCTGTACCCAACGATCTTCTAGCTTAGGGAGACTTCGCTTCTCCCAGAAGGCACCTGGAATATGCAAATTAGCCTCCTGAAGCTTGAATCCCTGGTTTGGTGATGCTTTCGAAGCAGCTGGTCCCGGCTGTACCCAACGATCTTCTAGCTTAGGGAGACTTCGCTTCTCCCAGAAGGCACCTGGAATATGCAAATTAGCCTCCTGAAGCTTGAATCCCTGGTTTGGTGATGCTTTCGAAGCAGCTGGTCCCGGCTGTACCCAACGATCTTCTAGCTTAGAGAGACTTCGCTTCTCCCAGAAGGCACCTGGAATATGCAAATTAGCCTCCTGAAGCTTGAATCCCTGGTTTGGTGATGCTTTCGAAGCAGCTGGTCCCGGCTGTACCCAACGATCTTCTAGCTTAGGGAGACTTCGCTTCTCCCAGAAGGCACCTGGAATATGCAAATTAGCCTCCTGAAGCTTGAATCCCTGGTTTGGTGATGCTTTCGAAGCAGCTGGTCCCGGCTGTACCCAACGATCTTCTAGCTTAGGGAGACTTCGCTTCTCCCAGAAGGCACCTGGAATATGCAAATTAGCCTCCTGAAGCTTGAATCCCTGGTTTGGTGATGCTTTCGAAGCAGCTGGTCCCGGCTGTACCCAACGATCTTCTAGCTTAGGGAGACTTCGCTTCTCCCAGAAGGCACCTGGAATATGCAAATTAGCCTCCTGAAGCTTGAATCCCTGGTTTGGTGATGCTTTCGAAGCAGCTGGTCCCGGCTGTACCCAACGATCTTCTAGCTTAGGGAGACTTCGCTTCTCCCAGAAGGCACCTGGAATATGCAAATTAGCCTCCTGAAGCTTGAATCCCTGGTTTGGTGATGCTTTCGAAGCAGCTGGTCCCGGCTGTACCCAACGATCTTCTAGCTTAGGGAGACTTCGCTTCTCCCAGAAGGCACCTGGAATATGCAAATTAGCCTCCTGAAGCTTGAATCCCTGGTTTGGTGATGCTTTCGAAGCAGCTGGTCCCGGCTGTACCCAACGATCTTCTAGCTTAGGGAGACTTCGCTTCTCCCAGAAGGCACCTGGAATATGCAAATTAGCCTCCTGAAGCTTGAATCCCTGGTTTGGTGATGCTTTCGAAGCAGCTGGTCCCGGCTGTACCCAACGATCTTCTAGCTTAGGGAGACTTCGCTTCTCCCAGAAGGCACCTGGAATATGCAAATTAGCCTCCTGAAGCTTGAATCCCTGGTTTGGTGATGCTTTCGAAGCAGCTGGTCCCGGCTGTACCCAACGATCTTCTAGCTTAGGGAGACTTCGCTTCTCCCAGAAGGCACCTGGAATATGCAAATTAGCCTCCTGAAGCTTGAATCCCTGGTTTGGTGATGCTTTCGAAGCAGCTGGTCCCGGCTGTACCCAACGATCTTCTAGCTTAGGGAGACTTCGCTTCTCCCAGAAGGCACCTGGAATATGCAAATTAGCCTCCTGAAGCTTGAATCCCTGGTTTGGTGATGCTTTCGAAGCAGCTGGTCCCGGCTGTACCCAACGATCTTCTAGCTTAGGGAGACTTCGCTTCTCCCAGAAGGCACCTGGAATATGCAAATTAGCCTCCTGAAGCTTGAATCCCTGGTTTGGTGATGCTTTCGAAGCAGCTGGTCCCGGCTGTACCCAACGATCTTCTAGCTTAGGGAGACTTCGCTTCTCCCAGAAGGCACCTGGAATATGCAAATTAGCCTCCTGAAGCTTGAATCCCTGGTTTGGTGATGCTTTCGAAGCAGCTGGTCCCGGCTGTACCCAACGATCTTCTAGCTTAGGGAGACTTCGCTTCTCCCAGAAGGCACCTGGAATATGCAAATTAGCCTCCTGAAGCTTGAATCCCTGGTTTGGTGATGCTTTCGAAGCAGCTGGTCCCGGCTGTACCCAACGATCTTCTAGCTTAGGGAGACTTCGCTTCTCCCAGAAGGCACCTGGAATATGCAAATTAGCCTCCTGAAGCTTGAATCCCTGGTTTGGTGATGCTTTCGAAGCAGCTGGTCCCGGCTGTACCCAACGATCTTCTAGCTTAGGGAGACTTCGCTTCTCCCAGAAGGCACCTGGAATATGCAAATTAGCCTCCTGAAGCTTGAATCCCTGGTTTGGTGATGCTTTCGAAGCAGCTGGTCCCGGCTGTACCCAACGATCTTCTAGCTTAGGGAGACTTCGCTTCTCCCAGAAGGCACCTGGAATATGCAAATTAGCCTCCTGAAGCTTGAATCCCTGGTTTGGTGATGCTTTCGAAGCAGCTGGTCCCGGCTGTACCCAACGATCTTCTAGCTTAGGGAGACTTCGCTTCTCCCAGAAGGCACCTGGAATATGCAAATTAGCCTCCTGAAGCTTGAATCCCTGGTTTGGTGATGCTTTCGAAGCAGCTGGTCCCGGCTGTACCCAACGATCTTCTAGCTTAGGGAGACTTCGCTTCTCCCAGAAGGCACCTGGAATATGCAAATTAGCCTCCTGAAGCTTGAATCCCTGGTTTGGTGATGCTTTCGAAGCAGCTGGTCCCGGCTGTACCCAACGATCTTCTAGCTTAGGGAGACTTCGCTTCTCCCAGAAGGCACCTGGAATATGCAAATTAGCCTCCTGAAGCTTGAATCCCTGGTTTGGTGATGCTTTCGAAGCAGCTGGTCCCGGCTGTACCCAACGATCTTCTAGCTTAGGGAGACTTCGCTTCTCCCAGAAGGCACCTGGAATATGCAAATTAGCCTCCTGAAGCTTGAATCCCTGGTTTGGTGATGCTTTCGAAGCAGCTGGTCCCGGCTGTACCCAACGATCTTCTAGCTTAGGGAGACTTCGCTTCTCCCAGAAGGCACCTGGAATATGCAAATTAGCCTCCTGAAGCTTGAATCCCTGGTTTGGTGATGCTTTCGAAGCAGCTGGTCCCGGCTGTACCCAACGATCTTCTAGCTTAGGGAGACTTCGCTTCTCCCAGAAGGCACCTGGAATATGCAAATTAGCCTCCTGAAGCTTGAATCCCTGGTTTGGTGATGCTTTCGAAGCAGCTGGTCCCGGCTGTACCCAACGATCTTCTAGCTTAGGGAGACTTCGCTTCTCCCAGAAGGCACCTGGAATATGCAAATTAGCCTCCTGAAGCTTGAATCCCTGGTTTGGTGATGCTTTCGAAGCAGCTGGTCCCGGCTGTACCCAACGATCTTCTAGCTTAGGGAGACTTCGCTTCTCCCAGAAGGCACCTGGAATATGCAAATTAGCCTCCTGAAGCTTGAATCCCTGGTTTGGTGATGCTTTCGAAGCAGCTGGTCCCGGCTGTACCCAACGATCTTCTAGCTTAGGGAGACTTCGCTTCTCCCAGAAGGCACCTGGAATATGCAAATTAGCCTCCTGAAGCTTGAATCCCTGGTTTGGTGATGCTTTCGAAGCAGCTGGTCCCGGCTGTACCCAACGATCTTCTAGCTTAGGGAGACTTCGCTTCTCCCAGAAGGCACCTGGAATATGCAAATTAGCCTCCTGAAGCTTGAATCCCTGGTTTGGTGATGCTTTCGAAGCAGCTGGTCCCGGCTGTACCCAACGATCTTCTAGCTTAGGGAGACTTCGCTTCTCCCAGAAGGCACCTGGAATATGCAAATTAGCCTCCTGAAGCTTGAATCCCTGGTTTGGTGATGCTTTCGAAGCAGCTGGTCCCGGCTGTACCCAACGATCTTCTAGCTTAGGGAGACTTCGCTTCTCCCAGAAGGCACCTGGAATATGCAAATTAGCCTCCTGAAGCTTGAATCCCTGGTTTGGTGATGCTTTCGAAGCAGCTGGTCCCGGCTGTACCCAACGATCTTCTAGCTTAGGGAGACTTCGCTTCTCCCAGAAGGCACCTGGAATATGCAAATTAGCCTCCTGAAGCTTGAATCCCTGGTTTGGTGATGCTTTCGAAGCAGCTGGTCCCGGCTGTACCCAACGATCTTCTAGCTTAGGGAGACTTCGCTTCTCCCAGAAGGCACCTGGAATATGCAAATTAGCCTCCTGAAGCTTGAATCCCTGGTTTGGTGATGCTTTCGAAGCAGCTGGTCCCGGCTGTACCCAACGATCTTCTAGCTTAGGGAGACTTCGCTTCTCCCAGAAGGCACCTGGAATATGCAAATTAGCCTCCTGAAGCTTGAATCCCTGGTTTGGTGATGCTTTCGAAGCAGCTGGTCCCGGCTGTACCCAACGATCTTCTAGCTTAGGGAGACTTCGCTTCTCCCAGAAGGCACCTGGAATATGCAAATTAGCCTCCTGAAGCTTGAATCCCTGGTTTGGTGATGCTTTCGAAGCAGCTGGTCCCGGCTGTACCCAACGATCTTCTAGCTTAGGGAGACTTCGCTTCTCCCAGAAGGCACCTGGAATATGCAAATTAGCCTCCTGAAGCTTGAATCCCTGGTTTGGTGATGCTTTCGAAGCAGCTGGTCCCGGCTGTACCCAACGATCTTCTAGCTTAGGGAGACTTCGCTTCTCCCAGAAGGCACCTGGAATATGCAAATTAGCCTCCTGAAGCTTGAATCCCTGGTTTGGTGATGCTTTCGAAGCAGCTGGTCCCGGCTGTACCCAACGATCTTCTAGCTTAGGGAGACTTCGCTTCTCCCAGAAGGCACCTGGAATATGCAAATTAGCCTCCTGAAGCTTGAATCCCTGGTTTGGTGATGCTTTCGAAGCAGCTGGTCCCGGCTGTACCCAACGATCTTCTAGCTTAGGGAGACTTCGCTTCTCCCAGAAGGCACCTGGAATATGCAAATTAGCCTCCTGAAGCTTGAATCCCTGGTTTGGTGATGCTTTCGAAGCAGCTGGTCCCGGCTGTACCCAACGATCTTCTAGCTTAGGGAGACTTCGCTTCTCCCAGAAGGCACCTGGAATATGCAAATTAGCCTCCTGAAGCTTGAATCCCTGGTTTGGTGATGCTTTCGAAGCAGCTGGTCCCGGCTGTACCCAACGATCTTCTAGCTTAGGGAGACTTCGCTTCTCCCAGAAGGCACCTGGAATATGCAAATTAGCCTCCTGAAGCTTGAATCCCTGGTTTGGTGATGCTTTCGAAGCAGCTGGTCCCGGCTGTACCCAACGATCTTCTAGCTTAGGGAGACTTCGCTTCTCCCAGAAGGCACCTGGAATATGCAAATTAGCCTCCTGAAGCTTGAATCCCTGGTTTGGTGATGCTTTCGAAGCAGCTGGTCCCGGCTGTACCCAACGATCTTCTAGCTTAGGGAGACTTCGCTTCTCCCAGAAGGCACCTGGAATATGCAAATTAGCCTCCTGAAGCTTGAATCCCTGGTTTGGTGATGCTTTCGAAGCAGCTGGTCCCGGCTGTACCCAACGATCTTCTAGCTTAGGGAGACTTCGCTTCTCCCAGAAGGCACCTGGAATATGCAAATTAGCCTCCTGAAGCTTGAATCCCTGGTTTGGTGATGCTTTCGAAGCAGCTGGTCCCGGCTGTACCCAACGATCTTCTAGCTTAGGGAGACTTCGCTTCTCCCAGAAGGCACCTGGAATATGCAAATTAGCCTCCTGAAGCTTGAATCCCTGGTTTGGTGATGCTTTCGAAGCAGCTGGTCCCGGCTGTACCCAACGATCTTCTAGCTTAGGGAGACTTCGCTTCTCCCAGAAGGCACCTGGAATATGCAAATTAGCCTCCTGAAGCTTGAATCCCTGGTTTGGTGATGCTTTCGAAGCAGCTGGTCCCGGCTGTACCCAACGATCTTCTAGCTTAGGGAGACTTCGCTTCTCCCAGAAGGCACCTGGAATATGCAAATTAGCCTCCTGAAGCTTGAATCCCTGGTTTGGTGATGCTTTCGAAGCAGCTGGTCCCGGCTGTACCCAACGATCTTCTAGCTTAGGGAGACTTCGCTTCTCCCAGAAGGCACCTGGAATATGCAAATTAGCCTCCTGAAGCTTGAATCCCTGGTTTGGTGATGCTTTCGAAGCAGCTGGTCCCGGCTGTACCCAACGATCTTCTAGCTTAGGGAGACTTCGCTTCTCCCAGAAGGCACCTGGAATATGCAAATTAGCCTCCTGAAGCTTGAATCCCTGGTTTGGTGATGCTTTCGAAGCAGCTGGTCCCGGCTGTACCCAACGATCTTCTAGCTTAGGGAGACTTCGCTTCTCCCAGAAGGCACCTGGAATATGCAAATTAGCCTCCTGAAGCTTGAATCCCTGGTTTGGTGATGCTTTCGAAGCAGCTGGTCCCGGCTGTACCCAACGATCTTCTAGCTTAGGGAGACTTCGCTTCTCCCAGAAGGCACCTGGAATATGCAAATTAGCCTCCTGAAGCTTGAATCCCTGGTTTGGTGATGCTTTCGAAGCAGCTGGTCCCGGCTGTACCCAACGATCTTCTAGCTTAGGGAGACTTCGCTTCTCCCAGAAGGCACCTGGAATATGCAAATTAGCCTCCTGAAGCTTGAATCCCTGGTTTGGTGATGCTTTCGAAGCAGCTGGTCCCGGCTGTACCCAACGATCTTCTAGCTTAGGGAGACTTCGCTTCTCCCAGAAGGCACCTGGAATATGCAAATTAGCCTCCTGAAGCTTGAATCCCTGGTTTGGTGATGCTTTCGAAGCAGCTGGTCCCGGCTGTACCCAACGATCTTCTAGCTTAGGGAGACTTCGCTTCTCCCAGAAGGCACCTGGAATATGCAAATTAGCCTCCTGAAGCTTGAATCCCTGGTTTGGTGATGCTTTCGAAGCAGCTGGTCCCGGCTGTACCCAACGATCTTCTAGCTTAGGGAGACTTCGCTTCTCCCAGAAGGCACCTGGAATATGCAAATTAGCCTCCTGAAGCTTGAATCCCTGGTTTGGTGATGCTTTCGAAGCAGCTGGTCCCGGCTGTACCCAACGATCTTCTAGCTTAGGGAGACTTCGCTTCTCCCAGAAGGCACCTGGAATATGCAAATTAGCCTCCTGAAGCTTGAATCCCTGGTTTGGTGATGCTTTCGAAGCAGCTGGTCCCGGCTGTACCCAACGATCTTCTAGCTTAGGGAGACTTCGCTTCTCCCAGAAGGCACCTGGAATATGCAAATTAGCCTCCTGAAGCTTGAATCCCTGGTTTGGTGATGCTTTCGAAGCAGCTGGTCCCGGCTGTACCCAACGATCTTCTAGCTTAGGGAGACTTCGCTTCTCCCAGAAGGCACCTGGAATATGCAAATTAGCCTCCTGAAGCTTGAATCCCTGGTTTGGTGATGCTTTCGAAGCAGCTGGTCCCGGCTGTACCCAACGATCTTCTAGCTTAGGGAGACTTCGCTTCTCCCAGAAGGCACCTGGAATATGCAAATTAGCCTCCTGAAGCTTGAATCCCTGGTTTGGTGATGCTTTCGAAGCAGCTGGTCCCGGCTGTACCCAACGATCTTCTAGCTTAGGGAGACTTCGCTTCTCCCAGAAGGCACCTGGAATATGCAAATTAGCCTCCTGAAGCTTGAATCCCTGGTTTGGTGATGCTTTCGAAGCAGCTGGTCCCGGCTGTACCCAACGATCTTCTAGCTTAGGGAGACTTCGCTTCTCCCAGAAGGCACCTGGAATATGCAAATTAGCCTCCTGAAGCTTGAATCCCTGGTTTGGTGATGCTTTCGAAGCAGCTGGTCCCGGCTGTACCCAACGATCTTCTAGCTTAGGGAGACTTCGCTTCTCCCAGAAGGCACCTGGAATATGCAAATTAGCCTCCTGAAGCTTGAATCCCTGGTTTGGTGATGCTTTCGAAGCAGCTGGTCCCGGCTGTACCCAACGATCTTCTAGCTTAGGGAGACTTCGCTTCTCCCAGAAGGCACCTGGAATATGCAAATTAGCCTCCTGAAGCTTGAATCCCTGGTTTGGTGATGCTTTCGAAGCAGCTGGTCCCGGCTGTACCCAACGATCTTCTAGCTTAGGGAGACTTCGCTTCTCCCAGAAGGCACCTGGAATATGCAAATTAGCCTCCTGAAGCTTGAATCCCTGGTTTGGTGATGCTTTCGAAGCAGCTGGTCCCGGCTGTACCCAACGATCTTCTAGCTTAGGGAGACTTCGCTTCTCCCAGAAGGCACCTGGAATATGCAAATTAGCCTCCTGAAGCTTGAATCCCTGGTTTGGTGATGCTTTCGAAGCAGCTGGTCCCGGCTGTACCCAACGATCTTCTAGCTTAGGGAGACTTCGCTTCTCCCAGAAGGCACCTGGAATATGCAAATTAGCCTCCTGAAGCTTGAATCCCTGGTTTGGTGATGCTTTCGAAGCAGCTGGTCCCGGCTGTACCCAACGATCTTCTAGCTTAGGGAGACTTCGCTTCTCCCAGAAGGCACCTGGAATATGCAAATTAGCCTCCTGAAGCTTGAATCCCTGGTTTGGTGATGCTTTCGAAGCAGCTGGTCCCGGCTGTACCCAACGATCTTCTAGCTTAGGGAGACTTCGCTTCTCCCAGAAGGCACCTGGAATATGCAAATTAGCCTCCTGAAGCTTGAATCCCTGGTTTGGTGATGCTTTCGAAGCAGCTGGTCCCGGCTGTACCCAACGATCTTCTAGCTTAGGGAGACTTCGCTTCTCCCAGAAGGCACCTGGAATATGCAAATTAGCCTCCTGAAGCTTGAATCCCTGGTTTGGTGATGCTTTCGAAGCAGCTGGTCCCGGCTGTACCCAACGATCTTCTAGCTTAGGGAGACTTCGCTTCTCCCAGAAGGCACCTGGAATATGCAAATTAGCCTCCTGAAGCTTGAATCCCTGGTTTGGTGATGCTTTCGAAGCAGCTGGTCCCGGCTGTACCCAACGATCTTCTAGCTTAGGGAGACTTCGCTTCTCCCAGAAGGCACCTGGAATATGCAAATTAGCCTCCTGAAGCTTGAATCCCTGGTTTGGTGATGCTTTCGAAGCAGCTGGTCCCGGCTGTACCCAACGATCTTCTAGCTTAGGGAGACTTCGCTTCTCCCAGAAGGCACCTGGAATATGCAAATTAGCCTCCTGAAGCTTGAATCCCTGGTTTGGTGATGCTTTCGAAGCAGCTGGTCCCGGCTGTACCCAACGATCTTCTAGCTTAGGGAGACTTCGCTTCTCCCAGAAGGCACCTGGAATATGCAAATTAGCCTCCTGAAGCTTGAATCCCTGGTTTGGTGATGCTTTCGAAGCAGCTGGTCCCGGCTGTACCCAACGATCTTCTAGCTTAGGGAGACTTCGCTTCTCCCAGAAGGCACCTGGAATATGCAAATTAGCCTCCTGAAGCTTGAATCCCTGGTTTGGTGATGCTTTCGAAGCAGCTGGTCCCGGCTGTACCCAACGATCTTCTAGCTTAGGGAGACTTCGCTTCTCCCAGAAGGCACCTGGAATATGCAAATTAGCCTCCTGAAGCTTGAATCCCTGGTTTGGTGATGCTTTCGAAGCAGCTGGTCCCGGCTGTACCCAACGATCTTCTAGCTTAGGGAGACTTCGCTTCTCCCAGAAGGCACCTGGAATATGCAAATTAGCCTCCTGAAGCTTGAATCCCTGGTTTGGTGATGCTTTCGAAGCAGCTGGTCCCGGCTGTACCCAACGATCTTCTAGCTTAGGGAGACTTCGCTTCTCCCAGAAGGCACCTGGAATATGCAAATTAGCCTCCTGAAGCTTGAATCCCTGGTTTGGTGATGCTTTCGAAGCAGCTGGTCCCGGCTGTACCCAACGATCTTCTAGCTTAGGGAGACTTCGCTTCTCCCAGAAGGCACCTGGAATATGCAAATTAGCCTCCTGAAGCTTGAATCCCTGGTTTGGTGATGCTTTCGAAGCAGCTGGTCCCGGCTGTACCCAACGATCTTCTAGCTTAGGGAGACTTCGCTTCTCCCAGAAGGCACCTGGAATATGCAAATTAGCCTCCTGAAGCTTGAATCCCTGGTTTGGTGATGCTTTCGAAGCAGCTGGTCCCGGCTGTACCCAACGATCTTCTAGCTTAGGGAGACTTCGCTTCTCCCAGAAGGCACCTGGAATATGCAAATTAGCCTCCTGAAGCTTGAATCCCTGGTTTGGTGATGCTTTCGAAGCAGCTGGTCCCGGCTGTACCCAACGATCTTCTAGCTTAGGGAGACTTCGCTTCTCCCAGAAGGCACCTGGAATATGCAAATTAGCCTCCTGAAGCTTGAATCCCTGGTTTGGTGATGCTTTCGAAGCAGCTGGTCCCGGCTGTACCCAACGATCTTCTAGCTTAGGGAGACTTCGCTTCTCCCAGAAGGCACCTGGAATATGCAAATTAGCCTCCTGAAGCTTGAATCCCTGGTTTAGTACAGTACTGCTGTACAAGGTGGCTGTTATACATAGAAACACCTGGGGGGGTGGGGGGCAGGCTCCCTTCAATTTCAGTTCATGTTCCTGCGTGGCGTTTGCAGGAAACGTTGCCAGCTACACAGCAGGGGAACAGCTGGCGGTGCTGAACCCCACTAACACATTGGCTGGTGTTTTTCTCTGTGCAGCTAGCATGTCCGGGCAGAAACTGGCGTTGTTTGAGCCCAGGGTCAGCAGGAGGAGGAGAGGAGCAAAGTGTAGGCCGAAGCCTGCACTGGTGGCAGCTTTTGTTCTGTTGTGCCAGCGTGGCTTGTGCTGGACACGTTGCCGACTACACAGCAGGGGAACAGCTGGCGGTGCTGAACCCCACTAACACATTGGCTGGTGTTTTTCTCTGTGCAGCTAGCAGTTCCGGGCAAAAACTAGCGGTGTTTGAGCCCAGGGTAAGCAGGAGGAGTAGAGGAGCAGAGTGTAGGCCGAAGCCTAGTTGAACCAATTTCAAAGGTTACCTTTAACCCCCCTCAGGTGTTGCAAGGTACAAGAGCCACACCTTGTGCAGCATTAATGCTGCACAAGTAAAAGCTTGCTCTATTTGTTTTGCTCCTTGCACACGCTGACTAAAACACGTACACTATTTAGCCCATTATACTGTCAAACAGTTGTGGAGGCGTGACTTGTCTTTTTAACGAGACGCAGCACAGGTGTCAAAATTTGCACCTAGGTACTGGGTGCAGATTCCTGAGCGTTGTTATTTGCTGTACAGGAGTCTGCGCTATTGTGATCCCTTGGCCATGCGCTGTGAGCGCTTCCTGTCTTCTGACCTCATTTCATGTCGGCCGTTGCGGTTAGCGATGGACATGAATCCCAGACCCACAGTGTGTTTTCAAAAAATCACACTGCGTGGCTGGGATTCGTGGCCTTGTGCAGTAAATAGGTTTGCCGCTTACACATGTCCTTACACCTGCTCCAGACTGGGCGGCCTCAGCTGATCCCTTATCGCCTACCACGGCCAGGAGGCCGCACAGTCTGAAGAAGGCGGAAGGAGATGAGTTAAGACAGGCGAACATATGCACTGCTCGTGCCCATAAACCACACCCTCGCTGACAAAATAAATATGACAACGAGGGGCGTTGTTTCTAGCAGGGCGGATGCACAGGCGCAGCCAGCTAACCATGATGACAAAAGACGGGAAACGCTACCAAGGGGGGTGCTGCGTATCATTACAAAGGAAAGTCACACCTCAGGGACAGTGGAATGGTCTCAATGAGACACATTTTGTACGTGTTGAGTTCCACGTGGGCAAGGAGAAAAAGTCAGCCACCTTGTACAAATGCAGCAGTACTGCTGTACTAGGTGGCTGTTATACATAGAAACACCTGGGGGGGTGGGGCCAGGTTCCCTTTTAATTTCAGTTCCTGTGCCTGCATGGCGTTTGCAGGTCACGTTGCCGGCTACACAGCAGGGGAACAGCTGGCGTTGCTGAACCCCACTAACACATTGGCTGGTGTTTTTCTCTGTGCAGCTAGCACTTCCGGGCAAAAACTAGCGGTGTTTGAGCCCAGGGTCAGCAGGAGGAGGAGAGGAGCAGAGTGTAGGCCGAAGCCTGCACTGGTGGCAGCTTTTGTTCTGTTGTGCCAGCGTGGCTTGTGCTGGACACGTTGCCGACTACACAGCAGGGGAACAGCTGGCGGTGCTGAACCCCACTGACACATCACCTAGTGTTTTTTCTGTGTAGACAACACTTCCAGGTGGCAACTGACAGTGTTGAAACCCAGGGAATCAAAGAGGAGCAGAGTGTAGGCCGAAGCCTGCAGTGGAGCAAGTTGAAAGGGAACCTTTAACCCCCCCCCAGGCATTTGTTGCTGAAAGAGCCATCTTGTACAGCAGTAATACTGCACATGGAAAATGGTGGCTCCGAAAATTATGCTCCTTGCAAACGCTGAAGTACACACTCATATAATGTGTCCCCTCACACCGTCAAACCATCCCGGAAGTGGGACTTTCCTTTGTAATGTGACACAGCACAGCCGTCATTCCAACCCCCTTGGTGCCGGGCGCCACCTCCTCAACGTTGTTTGGTTCTGTCACGGAGCCCGCGCTGTAATGTTATCCCTTGGCCATGCACAGTTAGCGGTGCCCGTATTCTGACATCATGTAGGTGTCAGGCTGGCAGTGCCTGTGCGTCCAAGCTGCCCGAGATCCAACCTTGCAGTGTCATCTAATGTAGTCCCACTGCGGGCCAGGGATCCATGGGCATGCGCAGTGCATATCATCGCCTCTCACTCACCTCCTTCCTGCTTCTTCAGACTGTGCGGCGTCACGGCCGTGGCATGCTATTAGGGATCAGCTGACGCCGCCTAGTCTGAAGAAGCGTGAAGAAGGGGAGTGAGAGGCTTGTATATGCACTGCGCATGGCCATGGATACCAGGCCCACTGTGGGATCACATTAGACGACACTGCGAGGTGTGATTTCGGGCAGCGTGGACGCACAGGCGCAGCCAGGACGACAACAAATGATGTCAGAGGACGGGCAGCACAAACTGTGCATGGCCAAGGGATAACATAACAGCGCAGGGTCCATGACGGAATCAAACAACGCTAAGGAGGCAGCGCACGGTGCCAAGGGGGTAGCAATGACGGCTGTGCTGCGTCACATTACAAAGGAAAGTCCCACCTCCGGGACGGTTGGACGGTGTGAGGGGACACATTACATGAGTGTGTAGTTCAGCGTTTGCAAGGAACATAATTTCAAGAGCGACCTTTCCCTTGTGCAGTATTAGTGCTGCACATGGTGGCTCTTTCAGTAACAAACGCCTAGGGGGGGGGGGACAGGTCCCCTTACATTTTAGTTGTGCCAGCGTGGCGGTCGCATGACACGTTGCCGGATACACAGCTGGGGATCAGCTGACGTTACTGAACCCCAATAACAGAGGAGCGACTGTTGACTGTGCACACAGCACTTCCAGGCACCAACTGGCGGTGTTAGAGCCCAGGGACAGCAGGAGGAGCAGATTGGAGGTATTGCCGCACACACAGCTGGGGATCAGCTGACGTTACTGAACCCCAATAACAGAGGAGCGACTGTTGACTGTGCACACAGCACTTCCAGGCACCAACTGGCGGTGTTAGAGCCCAGGGACAGCAGGAGGAGCAGATTGGAGGTATTGCCGCACACACAGCTGGGGATCAGCTGACGTTACTGAACCCCAATAACAGAGGAGCGACTGTTGACTGTGCACACAGCACTTCCAGGCACCAACTGGCGGTGTTAGAGCCCAGGGACAGCAGGAGGAGCAGAGGAACAGAGTGTAGGCCGAAGCCTGATTGGAGCAAGTTGAAAGGAAACCTTTAACCCCCCCCCCAAGACGTTTGTAGCTGAAAGAGCCATGTTGTGCAGCACTAAGGATGCAAAAGGAAAAGGTTGCTCTTTTAATTATGCTCCTTGCAAACACCGAAGTAAACACTAAAAATGTGTCCCTTTATACCGTTAAACCGTTCCGGAGGTGCGAATTTCCTTCGTAATGGGACACAGCACAGCTGTCATTCCTATCCCCTTGATGCCGTGCGCTGCCTCCTCAGCGTTGTTTTAAGCTGTCATGGAGCCTGCGCTGTTCTGTTAGCCCTTGGCCATGCCCAATTAGCGCTGCCTGTCTTCTGACATAATTTGGTGTCAGGCTGTCAGTGCCTGTGCGTCCACGCTGCTCCAGATCCCACCTCGCAGTCTCATCTAACGTAATCCCACTGCGGGCCTTGGAACCATGGGCATGCACAGTGCATAACCTCGACTCTCACTCCCCTCCTTCCCTCTTCTTCAGACTGTGCGGTGTCACGGCCGTGGCATGCTAGGGATCAGCTGACGGCGCACAGTCTAAAGAAGGCGGAGGGAAATGAGCGAGAGCCCGAGGGGAAGATATGCACTGCGCATGCCCATGGATCCCAGGCCCGCAGTGTGACTCAATCAGAAGACACTGCGAGGCGGGATCTCGGGCACCGCGGCCGCACAGGCGCAGCCAGCCTGACACCAAATTATGTCAGAAGACAGGCAGCGCAAATAGGGCATGCCCAAGGGATAACAGAACAGCGCAGGCTCCGTGACAGCTTAAAACAACGCTGAGGAGGCAGCGCATGGCACCAAGGGGGTAGGAATGACGGCTGTGCTGCGTCACATTACGAAGGAAAGTCCCAGCTCCGGGACGGTATAACGGTATCAGTGAACACATTTTATAAGTGTTAAGTTCTGCGTGTGCAAAGAGCTAAAAAAAAAAAGCTACCTTTTCCTTGTGCAGCATTACTGCTGCACAAGATGGCTCTTTCAGTAACAAACGACGGGGGGGGGGGGACAGGTTCCCTTACATTTAGGTTGTTGTGCCAGCGTGGCGGTCGCAGGACACATTGCCGGCTACACAGCTGGGGATCAGCTGACGTTACTGAAACCCAATAACACTGGGTCGTATGTTTTTACTGTGCAGCCTGCACTTCTGAGCCGCAACTGGCGGTGTTGGAGCCCAGGAATAGCAGTTCAGGTGGTAGAAAGATGAACACAGCAGGAGACCTGGATGACACCCAATTACTTAATCAGGCAGAGGAGTGGCAAATTCCTGCGAGATCCAGGCCTGGTTCATTTTCAGGAAAGTAAGCCGGTCAACGTTATCGGAGGATAGTCGCATGCGACGGTCTGTTAGTACACCACCTGCTGCACTAAAGACACGTTCCGATAAGACACTAGCCGCAGGGCAAGCCAGCACCTCCAATGCATACTGGCTTAGCTCTGGCCATGTATCCAGCTTAGAGACCCAAAACTTGAACGGGGAAGAGCCGTCTGGGAGTACAGTAAGAGGGCAAGCCATGTAGTCTGTCACCATCTGACGGAACCGTTGCCTCCTGCTGACTGGAGCCGCCGGTGATGGTGTAGACATTTGGGGCGGGCACACAAAAGTGTGCCAGAGTTGTGCCATACTGGGCTTGCCTTGGGCAGAGGCACTGCTTCTGCTCCCTCTTTGGGCAGAGCCTCCCCCACTGCCTCGACGCACTGAGCTGCTTTGTAAAGCACTAGCAGCACTCCTCTCAGTTGGACAGGAGAAGATGATGGAATTCACCAGTGTGTCGTGGTACTCCCGCAATTTACGCTCCCGGGTCAACGCAGGGATGAGGTTTTGGACGTTGTCCCGGTAGCGAGGATCGAGGACGGTGAACACCCAATAATCAGGCATGTTGAGAATGTGGTCGATGCGGCGGTCGTTTCTCAGGCACTGCAGCATGAAATCCACCATGTGCTGCAGAGTGCCAGCTGGCCCAGAAACGCTGTCCCCTGCTTGAGACATGATCTCTGCCCGCTCGTCATCACCCCACCCTCGCTGTACACACTGACCACTGGACAATTGTGTCGCTCCCTCCTCTGGACGGAGCTCTTCCTCCTCCATTGACTCCTCCTCATCCTCCTCACAAATTGGCCCCTGCGTACCCCTTTGTGAGGAACCACGTGGCGCTGACTCTCCAGAAGCTGATGGAAAAGGTGACTCCTCATCCTCCACCTCTTCCACCACATCATCCCTTAACCCTTGCAAAGTTTGCTGAAGCAGGCAGATAAGGGGGACAGTCATGCTGACTAGTGCATCATCTGCACTTGCCATCCGCGTGGAATAATCAAAAGGACGCAAAACCTGGCAGACGTCCTTCATAGTGGCCCACTCTGTGGTTGTGAAGTCTGATCGGCGCTGACTGCGACTTCTTTGCGCCTGATGCAGCTGGTACTCCATAACTGCTTGCTGCTGCTCACACAACCGCTCCAACATATGTAACGTGGAATTCCACCGGGTAGGTCACATATGATGCGGTGTTCCGGAAGGCGGAATCGGCGCTGCAGAGCAGCAATGCGGGATCTGGCCAAGCTGGAACGCCGCAAGTGAGCACACTCTAGGCGGACCTTGTGCAGCAGGGCATCAAGATCCGGATAGTCCCTCAGAAAACTCTGCACAACCAAATTGAGCACATGTGCCAGACATGGGATGTGAGTGAGGTTGCCAAGGGCCAAAGCTGCCACCAGATTTCGGCCATTGTCACACACTACCATGCCTGGCTGGAGATTCGCTGGCAGTAACCACACATCGCTCTCCTGCTTTATGGCATTCCAGAGCTCCTGCGCTGTGTGGCTTCGATGCCCCAATGAAACTAGTTTCAAGACGGCCTGCTGACGTTTGGCCACGGCTGTGCTCATGTCGGTCATAGGTAAACGTTCACGGGTCCATGTGGGGGTGGACTGTGACGGATCCTGCAGAGAGGAATCAGAGGAACTGGTGTAAGAGGAGGAGTCGATGCGTACAGACTGGATTCCTGCAATCCTTGGAGTGGGCAGGACACGTCCTGCGCCACTCGCACGATCTGTACCTGGCTCAACAACATTAACCCAATGGGCAGTGAGGGAAACATATCGCCCCTGTCCATGCTGACTGGTCCACGCATCGGTGGTGAGGTGGACCTTGCTACTGACGGCGTTCAGTAGCGCATGTTTTATGTTTGCCTCAACATGCCTGTGCAGGGCAGGGACAGCCTGCCTGCTGAAGTAAAAGCGGCTGGGCACCTTGTACTGTGGGACTGCCAATGCCATCAAGTCACGGAAGCTGTCAGTCTCCACCAGCCTGAACGAGAGCATTTCCAGGGACAACAGTTTGGCAATGCCTGCATTCAGAGCCTGTGCTCGGGGGTGGTTGGCCGAGAATGCCCGCCTTTTCTCCCATGCCTGTACTACCGATGGCTGTAGAGTAGACTGGGAGTGTGAGGATGACTGGGAAGGTGGTGCTGTGGGTGGAATTACACAAGGTCTCTGGGAGGAAGCCAAACCAGCTGTGCGTGAGCTGGAGGAAGAGGCAACACGAGCTGAAGAGGTGGTAGCTGCCGCTGTTGGTTGGCCTACATCTTCAGTGTGTTTCTGTAACTCCACCGCGTGCCTGGTCCGCACATGTTTCCACATATTTGTGGTATTGAGGTTGCTGACATTTTTCCCTCTTTTTACTTTATGATGACACAGCTTGCATTTGACAAAACAAATGTCATCTGCAACTGTGTCAAAAAAGGACCAGGCACTGCAAGTCTTGGGAGCGCCCTTTTTGGCTTTGGAAAGAGACAGGCTCCTAACGGGTGCCAAAGTGGAGGCTACAGGCTCCGCAGTCTTCCCCCTCCCTCTCCCTCTTTGGCCCGTAAGAGGAAGCTCTTCCTCTGAGCTGCTCCCACCACCTTCCTGTTCCTCACGCCACGATGGGTCAAGGACCTCATCATCTCCACTACCCTCTGCCACCAACTGCTCCTCCTGGGTAGTCTCAGCAGCACAGTACGCATGAGAAAGCGGCACCTGAGTTTCATCATCAGATGCGTACTGCACTGTGGTCACCGGAGGCACTGGCCCACCTGCCTCTTCAGAGTCAGAGAGAAAAAGGTGTTGGGCATCACTGCACACTGCCTCTTCTTCCATTTCTCCAATGCTGCTTGGCTGGCCCCCTGTTTCCAAGCCAAGAGATTCAGAGAACAGAAGTAGAGACGGCTCCTGTCCTGGGCTCTCTGACTGCCTGGCCAATTTGGCAGGTGGTGAAGAGACAGATGGCTGCTCTCCAGTGCTCTGTGCCTGAGAGGATGTGGCACTAACTGAAGTCGATGCCGAGGCGTTAGCTGCCATCCACCCGACAACGGCTTCAATTTGGTCTTCACGCAGCAGCGGTGCACGGCGCTCTCCGACAAAGCTGCGCATGAAGGACTGTTCCCTGCTGAAACTGAGTGACGACGAGTCACCGGCGCCCGCAGCAGGCACAGAATCACCACGTACTCTCCCTGCTCCTCTCCCTGCTCCGCGCCCACGCCCACGTGCCTTACTCCCTGCCCTCTTCATCTTGGTTGACAGATAAAGATAAGCAGAAAAGTACTAAGGCCTTAGTGTGCTTATTCCTGTAATGCTCCTCCTAACAGGTGTAAGAAACACTAATGTTGTAAATTGTGGACTAAACTTTATTATTTTTCAAATGTGGCCTACACAAGTGTTAAGTTGTGTTTGGTGAACTTAACTTTTTTTTTGGTGCAGATCGGGCTACAGAGCTAGTTTAAATCACACGGAGACCGTGCAGACAGCCGTAAACGGCGCTGCAAGGCCAAAAAACCCTCCTCTAGGTTATCCTATATAGTGTTTTTCCACTATTTAGCTGGATACAAGTGGAAAGACACTAATAGGAATTTTTTTTTTCAAATTTTAAACTGGCTGCACTATTTGAAAAAAAGGAAATTGTTTTTCAAGGTATGAGGCAGTAACGCACCCTGAGCTGAATCCAACCGGCTATGGCTGCACACAGACTACAGGGTGAGCTGCGCTCACACAGAGACCGTGCAGACAGCCGTAAACGGCGCTGCAAGGCCCCAAAAAAACCCTCTAGGTTATCCTATGTAGTGTTTTTCCACAATTGAGCTGGAGACTGGTGGAAAGACACTAATAGGAATTTTTTTTTTTCAAATTTTAAACAGGCTGCACTATTTCAAAAAAAGGAAAATTTTTCTCAAGGTATGAGCCAGTAACGAACCCTGAGCTGAATCCAACCGGCTATGGCTGCACACAGACTACAGGGCGAGCTGGGCTCACACGGAGACCGTGCAGACAGCCGTAAACGGCGCTGCAAGGCCAAAAAACCCTCCTCTAGGTTATCCTATATAGTGTTTTTCCACTATTTAGCTGGATACGAGTGGAAAGACACTTATAGGATTTTTTTTTGTCAAATTTTAAACAGGCTGCACTATTTGAAAAAAAAGGAAAATTTTTCGCAAGGTATGAGCCAGTAACGAACCCTGAGCTGAATCCAACCGGCTATGGCTGCACACAGACTACAGGGCGAGCTGGGCTCACACGGAGACCGTGCAGACAGCCGTAAACGGCGCTGCAAGGCCAAAACACCCTCCTCTAGGTTATCCTATATAGTGTTTTTCCACTATTTAGCTGGATACGAGTGGAAAGACACTAATAGGAATTTTTTTTTTTCAAATTTTAAACAGGCTGCACTATTTGAAAAAAAGGAAAATTTTTCTCAAGGTATGAGCCAGTAACGAACCCTGAGCTGAATCCAACCGGCTATGGCTGCACACAGACTACAGGGCGAGCTGGGCTCACACGGAGACCGTGCAGACAGCCGTAAACGGCGCTGCAAGGCCCAAAAACCCCCCTCTAGGTTATCCTATGTAGTGTTTTTCCACAATAGAGCTGGAGACTGGTGGAAAAACACTAATAGGAAATTTGAGAAAAAATGTGCAGCAGGCTGCACTAAGAGCAAAAAAGAACAACTGTGTGAGGCAGTGTGAACCCCCCCTGAGCTGAATACAACCGGGTATATGGCTGCACACAGACTACAGAGTGAGCTGCACACACACACAGAGACCTTGCAGAACGCTGTTAAAACAGCGCTGCAAGGCAAGAGCAAGGTGAACAGTGAAGAACACACAGCGTTTTGCTAAATTAGCCTTTGGAAAGGAAAATAAAGCAATTAGCAAGCTCAACTGGCCCTCAGTTAGAACACAGCGTCCTGTCCCTAACTGAAATCACAGCAGAGTGAGCGCAAAATGGCGGCAGCGCTTTTTTATAGTGCAGAGTGACATCATTTCAGCAGCCAATCCAAGCCTTGCCAGTACTTACATGCCCACCATGCTAAACAGGATGTGCCCACACTTTCATTCATTCCTCATTGGCTGCTGCGTTCAATTTGAATTCTGGGAACTTCCGATTCCGGTATCCGATACGCGGGAAGTATCGGAATTCAGTATCGGAATTCCGATACCGCAAATATCGGCCGATACCCGATACTTGCGGTATCGGAATGCTCAACACTACTCCCTACAGATATTTACTTGATGGTATCTGAACCCAGGAATCCAGTGATTAAAGGGAGGGTGCCAGCAGTTTTCTTGTAGCTTTTTTTTGTGAAATTAAACTTAAAATAGTAATTAAAATTTATTAATGCACTGTTTGCAAACATTTCTATATGAAAAATATTATATATTTTCTTACAAATATATATATTTACTAATAGGGGGAGCATTTTCTGTTTTAGACCTCAAACAGCTATAGTAAGACTTACCAGCTTTACTGTTAGCAGCAAAATTGGGGCAGTAACTGCTGAAATCACCATTTCCCTTTCCTTTTGGGTGGTCTAGTGTTGTGAATTCTGTTGTCGGGCTCCCTCCTGTGGTCATGAATGGTACTTCGGCTGGTTCTGTCCATGGACTTCCTCTGGTGGGTGTTTCTGAGTTTCCTTTCACAGGTGACGAGGTTAATTCGTTAGCTGCTGCTCTATTTAACTCGACTTAGATCTTTGCTCCATGCCACCTGTCAATGTTCCAGTATTGGTCTAGTTCACTCCTGGATCGTTCTTGTGACCTGTCTTCCATCAGAAGCTAAGTTCCAGCTTGTGTTTCTTTGGTTTGCTATTTTTCTGTCCAGCTTGCTATTTAATTTGTTGTCTTGCTTGCTGGAGGCTCTGGGACGCAGAGGGAGCGCCTCCGTACCGTGAGTCGGTGCGGAGGGTCTTTTTGCGCCCTCTGCGTGGTCTTTTTGTAGGTTTTTGTGCTGACCACAAAGTAACCTTTCCTATCCTCGGTCTGTTCAGTAAGTCGGGCCTCACTTTGCTTAATTTATTTCATCTCTGTGTTTGTATTTTCATCTTTACTCACAGTCATTATATGTGGGGGGCTGCCTTTTCCTTTGGGGAATTTCTCTGAGGCAAGGTAGGCTTTAATTTTCTATCTTCAGGGCTAGCTAGTTTCTTAGGCTGTGCCGAGTTGCATAGGGAGCGTTAGGCGCAATCCACGGCTATTTCTAGTGTGGTTGATAGGCTTAGGGATTGCGGTCAGCAGAGTTCCCACGTCCCAGAGCTCGTCCTTTATTATCAGTAACTATCAGGTCATTCCGTGTGCTCTTATCCACCAGGTCCATTATTGTCCTGACCACCAGGTTATAACAGTACAGGTGACCCAAAGTACTAATGCATCTCAATAGAGGGATAAGAGAAGTTCTGAGACCATTTTTTTTTCTTTGCAGTGTGTTTTGTCTCAATTTTCCCCTTTACTTCTGGGTGGTTGAGGACACTGGTGTAAACATGGACATTCAAGGTCTGTCCTCTTGGATGGATAATCTCACTACAAGGATACAAAACATTCAAGATTTTGTGGTTCAGAATCCGATGTCAGAGCCTAGGATTCCTATTCCTGATTTGGTTTTTGGTGATAGATCTAAGTTCTTGAATTTCAAAAATAATTGTAAATTGTTTCTTGCCTTGAAACCTCGCTCCTCAGGTGACCCTGTTCAACAAGTAAAGATCATTATTTCTTTGTTACGTGGTGACCCTCAAGACTGGGCATTTTCCCTTGTGCCAGGAGATCCGGCATTGCGTGATGTTGATGCGTTTTTCCTGGCGCTTGGATTGCTTTATGACGAACCTAATTCAGTGGATCAGGCAGAGAAAATCTTGCTGGCTCTGTGTCAGGGTCAGGATGAAGCGGAGATATATTGTCAGAAGTTTAGAAAGTGGTCTGTGCTCACTCAGTGAAATGAATGTGCCCTGGCAGCAATCTTCAGAAAGGGTCTTTCTGAAGCCCTTAAGGATGTCATGGTGGGGTTTCCCATGCCTGCTGGTTTGAATGAGTCTATGTCCTTGGCCATTCAGATCGATCGACGCTTGCGTGAGCGTAAAGCTGTGCACCATTTGGCTGTACTATCTGAGCATGGGCCTGAGCCTATGCAATGTGATAGGACTTTGACCAGAGCTGAACGGCAAGAACACAGACGTCGGAATGGGCTATGTTTTTACTGTGATGATTCCACTCATGCTATCTCCGATTGTCATAAGCGCACTAAGCGGTTCGCTAGGTCTGCCACCATGGGTACGGTACAGTCTAAATTTCTATTGTCTGTTACTCTGATTTGCTCTTTGTCATCCTATTCTGTTATGGCATTTGTGGATTCAGGCGCTGCCCTGAATTTGATGGACTTGGAGTATGCTAGGCGCTGTGGTTTTTTCTTGGAGCCCTTGCAGTATCCTATTCCATTGAGAGGAATTGATGCTACGCCTTTGGCCAAGAATAAGCCTCAGTATTGGACACAATTGACCATGTGCATGGCTCCTGCACATCAGGAGGATATCCGCTTTCTGGTGTTGCATAATCTGCATGATGTGGTCGTTTTGGGGTTGCCATGGCTACAGGTTCATAATCCAGTATTGGACTGGAAATCTATGTCTGTGTCCAGCTGGGGTTGCCAGGGGGTACATGGTGATGTTCCATTTTTGGCTATTTCGTCTTCCACTCCTTCTGAAGTTCCAGAGTTTTTGTCAGATTATCGGGATGTATTTGATGAACCCAAAGCCAGTGCCCTACCTCCTCATAGGGATTGCGATTGTGCAATTAATTTGATTCCTGGTAGTAAGTTTCCTAAGGGCCGATTGTTCAATTTATCTGTGCCAGAACACGCCGCTATGCGGAGTTATATAAAGGAATCCTTGGAGAAAGGCCATATTCGCCCGTCGTCATCACCGTTAGGAGCAGGGTTCTTTTTTGTGGCCAAGAAGGATGGTTCTTTGAGACCTTGTATTGATTACCACCTTCTTAATAAAATTACAGTCAAATTTCAGTATCCTTTGCCGTTGCTGTCTGATTTGTTTGCTGGTATTAAAGGGGCTAGTTGGTTCACCAAGATAGATCTTCGAGGGGCGTATAATCTTGGGCGTATTAAACAAGGCGATGAATGGAAAACAGCATTTAATACGCCCGAGGGCCATTCTGTGTACCTGGTTATGCCATTCGGGCTTTCCAATGCTCCATCAGTATTTCAGTCCTTTATGCATGACATCTTCCGAGAGTACCTGGATAAATTCCTGATTGTGTATTTGGATGTTATTTTGGTTTTTTCAGATGATTGGGAGTCTCATGTGAAGCAGGTCAGAATGGTGTTCCAGGTCCTTCGTGCGAATTCCTTGTTTGTGAAGGGGTCAAAGTGTCTCTTTGGAGTTCAGAAGGTTTCATTTTTGGGGTTCATTTTTTCCCCTTCTACTATCGAGATGGACCCTGTTAAAGTCCAGGCCATTTACGATTGGACTCAGCCGACATCTGTGAAGAGCCTTGCAAAAGTTCCTGGGCTTTGCTAATTTTTATCGGCGCTTCATCGCTAATTTTTCTACTGTTGCTAAACCGTTGACTGATTTGACCAAGAAGGGTGCTGATGTGGTCAATTGGTCTTCTGCGGCTGTAGAGGCTTTTCAGGAGTTGAAGCGTCGTTTTTCTTCTGCCCCTGTGTTGTGCCAGCCAGATGTTTCGCTTCCGTTTCAGGTTGAGGTTGATGCTTCTGAGATTGGAGCAGGGGCTGTTTTGTCGCAAAGAAGTTCTGATGGCTCGGTGATGAAGCCATGTGCTTTCTTTTCTAGAAAATTTTCGCCTGCTGAGCGTAACTATGATGTTGGTAATCGTGAATTGTTGGCCATGAAGTGGGCATTCGAGGAGTGGCGTCATTGGCTGGAAGGAGCCAAGCATCGCGTGGTGGTCTTGACAGATCACAAGAATTTGACTTATCTTGAGTCTGCCAAACGTTTGAATCCGAGACAGGCTCGATGGTCGTTATTTTTCTCCCGTTTTGATTTTGTGGTTTCGTACCTTCCGGGCTCTAAGAATGTGAAGGCTGATGCCCTGTCAAGGAGTTTTGTGCCTGACTCTCCGGGTGTTCCTGAGCCGGCGGGTATTCTCAAAGAGGGGGTAATTTTGTCTGCCATCTCCCCTGATTTGCGGCGGGTGCTGCAAAAATTTCAGGCTGATAGACCTGACCGTTGCCCAGCGGAGAAACGGTTTGTCCCTGATAGATGGTCTAGTAGAGTTATCTCTGAGATTCATTGTTCAGTGTTGGCTGGGCATCCTGGAATCTTTGGTACCAGAGATTTGGTGGCTAGATCCTTCTGGTGGCCGTCTTTGTCGCGGGATGTGCGTTCTTTTGTGCAGTCCTGTGGGACTTGTGCTCGGGCTAAGCCCTGCTGTTCTCGTGCCAGTGGGTTGCTTTTGCCCTTGCCGATCCCGAAGAGGCCCTGGACGCATATTTCTATGGATTTTATTTCGGATCTCCCCGTCTCTCAAAAGATGTCGGTCATTTGGGTGGTTTGTGATCGCTTTTCTAAGATGGTCCATTTGGTACCTTTGTCTAAATTGCCTTCCTCCTCTGATTTGGTGCCATTATTTTTCCAGCATGTGGTTCGTTTACATGGTATCCCGGAGAACATCGTTTCTGACAGAGGTTCCCAGTTTGTTTCAAGGTTTTGGCGATCCTTTTGTGCTAGGATGGGCATTGATTTGTCTTTTTCCTCGGCTTTCCATCCCCAGACAAATGGCCAAACCGAACGAACTAATCAAACTTTGGAAACATATCTGAGATGCTTTGTTTCTGCTGATCAGGATGATTGGGTGTCCTTTTTGCCGTTGGCTGAGTTCGCCCTTAATAATCGGGCCAGCTCGGCTACTTTGGTTTCGCCGTTTTTCTGCAATTCTGGTTTCCATCCTCGTTTCTCTTCAGGGCAGGTTGAGTCTTCAGACTGTCCTGGTGTAGATACTGTGGTGGATAGGTTGCAGCAGATTTGGACTCATGTGGTGGACAATTTGACATTGTCCCAGGAGAAGGCTCAACGTTTCGCTAACTGCCGGCGCTGTGTGGGTCCCCGACTTCGTGTTGGGGATTTGGTTTGGTTGTCGTCTCGTTATGTTCCTATGAAGGTTTCCTCTCCTAAGTTTAAGCCTCGTTTCATTGGTCCGTATAAGATTTCTGAGGTTATCAATCCTGTGTCATTTCGTTTGGCCCTTCCTGCTTCTTTTGCCATCCATAATGTGTTCCATAGGTCGTTATTGCGGAGATATGTGGCGCCTGTGGTTCCATCCGTTGATCCTCCTGCCCCGGTGTTAGTTGAGGGGGAGTTGGAGTATGTGGTGGAGAAGATTTTGGATTCTCGTGTTTCGAGACGGAAACTCCAGTACCTGGTCAAGTGGAAGGGTTATGGTCAGGAAGATAATTCCTGGGTTTTTGCCTCTGATGTTCATGCTGCCGATCTGGTTCGTGCCTTTCATTTGGCTCATCCTGGTCGGCCTGGGGGCTCTGGTGAGGGTTCGGTGACCCCTCCTCAAGGGGGGGTATTGTTGTGAATTCTGTTGTCGGGCTCCCTCCTGTGGTCATGAATGGTACTTCGGCTGGTTCTGTCCATGGACTTCCTCTGGTGGGTGTTTCTGAGTTTCCTTTCACAGGTGACGAGGTTAATTCGTTAGCTGCTGCTCTATTTAACTCCACTTAGATCTTTGCTCCATGCCACCTGTCAATGTTCCAGTATTGGTCTTGTTCACTCCTGGATCGTTCTTGTGACCTGTCTTCCATCAGAAGCTAAGTTCCAGCTTGTGTTTCTTTGGTTTGCTATTTTTCTGTCCAGCTTGCTATTTAATTTGTTGTCTTGCTTGCTGGAGGCTCTGGGACGCAGAGGGAGCGCCTCCGCACCGTGAGTCGGTGCGGAGGGTCTTTTTGCGCCCTCTGCGTGGTCTTTTTGTAGGTTTTTGTGCTGACCGCAAAGTAACCTTTCCTATCCTCGGTCTGTTTGCTTAATCTATTTCCACTCTGTGTTTGTATTTTCATCTTTACTCACAGTCATTATATGTGGGGGGCTGCCTTTTCCTTTGGGGAATTTCTCTGAGGCAAGGTAGGCTTTATTTTTCTATCTTCAGGGCTAGCTAGTTTCTTAGGCTGTGCCGAGTTGCATAGGGAGCGTTAGGCGCAATCCACGGCTATTTCTAGTGTGGTTGATAGGTTTAGGGATTGCGGTCAGCAGAGTTCCCACGTCCCAGAGCTCGTCCTTTATTATCAGTAACTATCAGGTCATTCCGTGTGCTCTTAACCACCAGGTCCATTATTGTCCTGACCACCAGGTTATAACAGTCTAGTATCTTTGGGGCAAAATGAAGAGCAGCATCACAGGGCAGTGCCATTTTGTGGGTGACTGCCCTGTGATCTGCTATTACCAGCAGTCACTGTCTCTCTCTCTTCCATCAGTCTCTCTCACCCAGACTACATGATTCTCTCACCCCCTCCACGATGTCTGGCCATTCACTGCAGACCAGCAGCTCCTTATCTTACTGAGGGATGAATCACAACTCCTGCTGACAGCTCCTGTTTTGATAATGATAATGCTAATGGTACACTGTTCCTCCTTGATGTCTCTACTATTCTACTCCAGCAGAACTTTACTCTCGTCAGCCATCAATGTAGGATCTGTTCTGCTGGAAGCAGTACTGCTTATGTTAGCAGCTCCGAGGGCTCCATGAATAAGGCAGCAGAACACTCCCACTACTGTGAATTGTGCAGCCCACAGAGGCATGCCCAGTTCACAGCAGTGACAGTTCTATTACAATACATATTGTCGGCATCCATCTGTTATCACCTATGACCATGGGATGCCGTATTATGAAAATGAAAGTGTCATGCTGCTACTGTGAAAGCAAGATGTCAGCCCCCAGTGCCTTCTTGAAACTCCTATAACACACAAAATATGTTTCAAATGCAATCAAAACTTAGTTATAACAGCATGTTATGCTACATTACATTGATTTATTAATGATCTACAAACACGGTACCTTTCCTTTAAGAGCAAGGGTGCTAATCACTGAGCCACTGTGCTGGCCATATATAACAAGATAGGTAAAAACTGTAAATAATGTGGACTAACAATTCAAAGCCCAGAGAAAAGTAGATGAGAGGCTGTTCAGAGGTTTTCTGCCACATTCAAATCTGAGGAGTCCAAACTGAGCCGGGCCTAGCATAGGGAGATGTGTTTGATAACTTTTCCAAATTGAGAAACTGTCTTTGCAGTTGCTCTAGCATGTGAATTTTGAAAAGGATATAACCCGTAAATTAGCATAGAAAAACCATAATTCAAATACCATGTTAGTAAATCCTAAAATAGACAATCGATTTTTGCTTTAACACGGGAAAAACTGGACACATCAGATGTTCTATAGTCTTAGGTGATCTTAGACCCACTTACATTTTTTACACATTGAAAGTTAAAAAAAAGGTTATCCAGACTTAGGTAACCAATGTAAGACTGGTAAGGGTCACACATGCAGCCCCACACTGATCACATGTTTACAGCTGTGCGGTGGACAGATGTAAACCATTTATGAAGCTGAATGGCCCAGCTCTGTATATTGTAGCGACTGATGACAAGCAATGCAGACCAGTTCATACTAAAGTGAAAAGGAGCTGAACTGTTTGGTCCTTTTAAACACATAATCTGTTGGCCTGATCTTTGACTTGAAATTGATCGAAATTCACAACTAAACTTTTTTCGTATTGACAAATTTATAAGCAAACTCAGGGTTTTTTTTGGTCTACTCCTATGTCATGTTTTATGTTCTTGTACTCATTGTACACATGGGAGAGACCTCCCTATCTAAACCAGGGATTCAAGCTTCAGGAGGCTAATTTGCATATTCCAGGTGCCTTCTGGGAGAAGCGAAGTCTCCCTAAGCTAGAAGATCGTTGGGTACAGCCGGGACCAGCTGCTTCGAAAGCATCACCAAACCAGGGATTCAAGCTTCAGGAGGCTAATTTGCATATTCCAGGTGCCTTCTGGGAGAAGCGAAGTCTCCCTAAGCTAGAAGATCGTTGGGTACAGCCGGGACCAGCTGCTTCGAAAGCATCACCAAACCAGGGATTCAAGCTTCAGGAGGCTAATTTGCATATTCCAGGTGCCTTCTGGGAGAAGCGAAGTCTCCCTAAGCTAGAAGATCGTTGGGTACAGCCGGGACCAGCTGCTTCGAAAGCATCACCAAACCAGGGATTCAAGCTTCAGGAGGCTAATTTGCATATTCCAGGTGCCTTCTGGGAGAAGCGAAGTCTCCCTAAGCTAGAAGATCGTTGGGTACAGCCGGGACCAGCTACTTCGAAAGCATCACCAAACCAGGGATTCAAGCTTCAGGAGGCTAATTTGCATATTCCAGGTGCCTTCTGGGAGAAGCGAAGTCTCCCTAAGCTAGAAGATCGTTGGGTACAGCCGGGACCAGCTGCTTCGAAAGCATCACCAAACCAGGGATTCAAGCTTCAGGAGGCTAATTTGCATATTCCAGGTGCCTTCTGGGAGAAGCGAAGTCTCCCTAAGCTAGAAGATCGTTGGGTACAGCCGGGACCAGCTGCTTCGAAAGCATCACCAAACCAGGGATTCAAGCTTCAGGAGGCTAATTTGCATATTCCAGGTGCCTTCTGGGAGAAGCGAAGTCTCCCTAAGCTAGAAGATCGTTGGGTACAGCCGGGACCAGCTGCTTCGAAAGCATCACCAAACCAGGGATTCAAGCTTCAGGAGGCTAATTTGCATATTCCAGGTGCCTTCTGGGAGAAGCGAAGTCTCCCTAAGCTAGAAGATCGTTGGGTACAGCCGGGACCAGCTGCTTCGAAAGCATCACCAAACCAGGGATTCAAGCTTCAGGAGGCTAATTTGCATATTCCAGGTGCCTTCTGGGAGAAGCGAAGTCTCCCTAAGCTAGAAGATCGTTGGGTACAGCCGGGACCAGCTGCTTCGAAAGCATCACCAAACCAGGGATTCAAGCTTCAGGAGGCTAATTTGCATATTCCAGGTGCCTTCTGGGAGAAGCGAAGTCTCCCTAAGCTAGAAGATCGTTGGGTACAGCCGGGACCAGCTGCTTCGAAAGCATCACCAAACCAGGGATTCAAGCTTCAGGAGGCTAATTTGCATATTCCAGGTGCCTTCTGGGAGAAGCGAAGTCTCCCTAAGCTAGAAGATCGTTGGGTACAGCCGGGACCAGCTGCTTCGAAAGCATCACCAAACCAGGGATTCAAGCTTCAGGAGGCTAATTTGCATATTCCAGGTGCCTTCTGGGAGAAGCGAAGTCTCCCTAAGCTAGAAGATCGTTGGGTACAGCCGGGACCAGCTGCTTCGAAAGCATCACCAAACCAGGGATTCAAGCTTCAGGAGGCTAATTTGCATATTCCAGGTGCCTTCTGGGAGAAGCGAAGTCTCCCTAAGCTAGAAGATCGTTGGGTACAGCCGGGACCAGCTGCTTCGAAAGCATCACCAAACCAGGGATTCAAGCTTCAGGAGGCTAATTTGCATATTCCAGGTGCCTTCTGGGAGAAGCGAAGTCTCCCTAAGCTAGAAGATCGTTGGGTACAGCCGGGACCAGCTGCTTCGAAAGCATCACCAAACCGCGCGCCTGTAGGACATTATTGCAAGAGAGCTTGGCTGAGTAGATTACACAAGAAGGAAAACACACAGCAAGTCAGCAGGATCTAGGAGCAACATGGCAGATGTGACAACCTACATGGTGAGCTGCAGCATGTGCTACATGTTCACAGATCGACCAGAAGAAGAATCCAATTTCACCTGTCAGAAGTGTAGACTAGTGGCCCTTTTAGAAGAAAAGGTGCGGGGTCTGGAAGAAAGAATAGCAACTTTGAAACTCATCAAAGAGAATGAAGACTTTCTAGACAGAACAGAAGCATCTCTACTGGTCACAGAAGGTGCAAAAAGTGTCAGAGAACCTCCAAAAGCAGATGAGTGGAAGCATGTGACCAAAAGAAGCAAGAAGACCATGGAGAAATCACCAACTACACAACTGAAGAACCGATATCAAATCTTTGTAGAGGATGAAGATGGCACACCTAAGAATGAAGCAATACCAGCAAGCAAAAAAGAAAAGGGCACACAGCAACAAGTGACAGCAAAAAGTACAGCCAAGAAGCAACGAAGAGTGGTGGTGGTGGGAGACTCACTACTGAGAGGCACAGAAGCAGCCATCTGCAGACCGGACATAACTGCAAGAGAAGTATGCTGCCTTCCAGGTGCGATGATCAAGGATGTGACCGATAGGATACCAAAGCTCTTCAGCTCCAAGGACGTCCACCCATTTCTTCTGATACATGTTGGCACCAATGACACGGCAAGGAAGGACCTACCGACAATCTGCAAGGACTTTGAAGAGTTGGGGAAGAAAGTAAAGGAACTGGATGCACAGGTAGTTTTTTCTTCTATCCTTCCAGTAGATGGGCATGGCACCAGGAGATGGAACAGGATCCTTGATGCAAACAACTGGCTAAGACGATGGTGCAGACAACAAGGATTTGGATTCCTGGACCACGGTGTGAATTACTGGTATGATGGACTCCTCGCCAGAGACGGACTACACCTCAACAAACCTGGGAAACACACATTCGCCAGAAGACTCGCTACACTCATCAGGAGGGCGTTAAACTAGAAGAAGAGGGGACGGGAAGAAAAACATTAGACTCGTACAAAGACGACCCAGGAAAACATACTCAGAAGGGAGGTAAGAACATTTCTAAAACAATCCACAGTGAGGAGATTGGAACAAAACAAAATCCTCTAAACTGCATGCTCGCAAACGCCAGAAGCCTGACAAACAAGATGGAAGAACTAGAAGCAGAAATATCTACAGGTAACTTTGACATAGTGGGAATAACCGAGACATGGTTAGATGAAAGCTATGACTGGGCAGTTAACTTACAGGGTTACAGTCTGTTTAGAAAGGATCGTAAAAATCGGAGAGGAGGAGGGGTTTGTCTCTATGTAAAGTCTTGTCTAAAGTCCACTTTAAGGGAGGATATTAGCGAAGGGAATGAGGATGTCGAGTCCATATGGGTTGAAATTCATGGAGGGAAAAATGGTAACAAAATTCTCATTGGGGTCTGTTACAAACCCCCAAATATAACAGAAAGCATGGAAAGTCTACTTCTAAAGCAGATAGATGAAGCTGCAACCCATAATGAGGTCCTGGTTATGGGGGACTTTAACTACCCGGATATTAACTGGGAAACAGAAACCTGTGAAACCCATAAAGGCAACAGGTTTTTGCTAATAACCAAGAAAAATTATCTTTCACAATTGGTGCAGAATCCAACCAGAGGAGCAGCACTTTTAGACCTAATACTATCTAATAGACCTGACAGAATAACAAATCTGCAGGTGGTCGGGCATTTAGGAAATAGCGACCACAATATTGTACAGTTTCACCTGTCTTTCACTAGGGGGACTTGTCAGGGAGTCACAAAAACATTGAACTTTAGGAAGGCAAAGTTTGACCAGCTTAGAGATGCCCTTAATCTGGTAGACTGGGACAATATCCTCAGAAATAAGAATACAGATAATAAATGGGAAATGTTTAAGAACATCCTAAATAGGCAGTGTAAGCGGTTTATACCTTGTGGGAATAAAAGGACTAGAAATAGGAAAAACCCAATGTGGCTAAACAAAGAAGTAAGACAGGCAATTAACAGTAAAAAGAAAGCATTTGCACTACTAAAGCAGGATGGCACCATTGAAGCTCTAAAAAACTATAGGGAGAAAAATACTTTATCTAAAAAACTAATTAAAGCTGCCAAAAAGGAAACAGAGAAGCACATTGCTAAGGAGAGTAAAACTAATCCCAAACTGTTCTTCAACTATATCAATAGTAAAAGAATAAAAACTGAAAATGTAGGCCCCTTAAAAAATAGTGAGGAAAGAATGGTTGTAGATGACGAGGAAAAAGCTAACATATTAAACACCTTCTTCTCCACGGTATTCACGGTGGAAAATGAAATGCTAGGTGAAATCCCAAGAAACAATGAAAACCCTATATTAAGGGTCACCAATCTAACCCAAGAAGAGGTGCGAAACCGGCTAGATAAGATTAAAATAGATAAATCTCCGGGTCCGGATGGCATACACCCACGAGTACTAAGAGAACTAAGTAATGTAATAGATAAACCATTATTTCTTATTTTTAGTGACTCTATAGCGACAGGGTCTGTTCCGCAGGACTGGCGCATAGCAAATGTGGTGCCAATATTCAAAAAGGGCTCTAAAAGTGAACCTGGAAATTATAGGCCAGTAAGTCTAACCTCTATTGTTGGTAAAATATTTGAAGGGTTTCTGAGGGATGTTATTCTGGATTATCTCAATGAGAATAACTGTTTAACTCCATATCAGCATGGGTTTATGAGAAGTCGCTCCTGTCAAACCAATCTAATCAGTTTTTATGAAGAGGTAAGCTATAGGCTGGACCACGGTGAGTCATTGGACGTGGTATATCTCGATTTTTCCAAAGCGTTTGATACCGTGCCGCACAAGAGGTTGGTACACAAAATGAGAATGCTTGGTCTGGGGGAAAATGTGTGTAAATGGGTTAGTAACTGGCTTAGTGATAGAAAGCAGAGGGTGGTTATAAATGGTATAGTCTCTAACTGGGTCGCTGTGACCAGTGGGGTACCGCAGGGGTCAGTATTGGGACCTGTTCTCTTCAACATATTCATTAATGATCTGGTAGAAGGTTTACACAGTAAAATATCGATATTTGCAGATGATACAAAACTATGTAAAGCAGTTAATACAAGAGAAGATAGTATTCTGCTACAGATGGATCTGGATAAGTTGGAAACTTGGGCTGAAAGGTGGCAGATGAGGTTTAACAATGATAAATGTAAGGTTATACACATGGGAAGAGGGAATCAATATCACCATTACACACTGAACGGGAAACCACTGGGTAAATCTGACAGGGAGAAGGACTTGGGGATCCTAGTCAATGATAAACTTACCTGGAGCAGCCAGTGCCAGGCAGCAGCTGCCAAGGCAAACAGGATCATGGGGTGCATTAAAAGAGGTCTGGATACACATGATGAGAGCATTATACTGCCTCTGTACAAATCCCTAGTTAGACCGCACATGGAGTACTGTGTCCAGTTTTGGGCACCGGTGCTCAGGAAGGATATAATGGAACTAGAGAGAGTACAAAGGAGGGCAACAAAATTAATAAAGGGGATGGGAGAACTACAATACCCAGATAGATTAGCGAAATTAGGATTATTTAGTCTAGAAAAAAGACGACTGAGGGGCGATCTAATAACCATGTATAAGTATATAAGGGGACAATACAAATATCTCGCTGAGGATCTGTTTATACCAAGGAAGGTGACGGGCACAAGGGGGCATTCTTTGCGTCTGGAGGAGAGAAGGTTTTTCCACCAACATAGAAGAGGATTCTTTACTGTTAGGGCAGTGAGAATCTGGAATTGCTTGCCTGAGGAGGTGGTGATGGCGAACTCAGTCGAGGGGTTCAAGAGAGGCCTGGATGTCTTCCTGGAGCAGAACAATATTGTATCATACAATTATTAGGTTCTGTAGAAGGACGTAGATCTGGGTATTTATTATAATGGAATATAGGCTGAACTGGATGGACAAATGTCTTTTTTCGGCCTTACTAACTATGTTACTATGTTACTATGTTACTATCTTTGAGCTGGGCATTACGTTTACATAACTTCCTGTGATGAACCTTCACCTTGCTGCCCTACCTGACATCACTAAGGATCATGTAGTACAGTCTCCCCCTTTCACCAATGTGAAGTTCTGCATCCTTTGGGGACACGCAAGGTCAGCTTAGTACAGTTTTACACAGAATCCCCCTGTCCACACGGGCCCACAGAGGCATAGGGAGTTAGAGGATGCGGCCCACGCTATCACTGACATGGCACCCCACTCACCAACAAACCTGAGAGGCTGAGAGGCCCGTCACAAGCACCAGTGAAACAGAGCCTGGTTAGTCCGGGAGAACTGCCACCAGTTCCTCGTTCGATATAAGCCCGGTCCTTTGACAGGGGAGACTGTTATGACCTGGTGGTCAGGACAATAATGGACCTGGTGGTTAAGAGCACACGGAATGACCTGATAGTTTCTGATAATAAAGGACGAGCTCTGGGACGTGGGAACTCTGCTGACCGCAATCCCTAATCCTATCAAACACACTAGAAATAGCCGTGGATTGCGCCTAACGCTCCCTATGCAACTCGGCACAGCCTAAGGAACTAGCTAGCCCTGAAGATAGAAAAATAAAGCCTACCTTGCCTCAGAGAAATTCCCCAAAGGAAAAGGCAGCCCCCCACATATAATGACTGTGAGTAAAGATGAAAATACAAACACAGAGATGAAATAGATTTAGCAAAGTGAGGCCAGACTTACTGAACAGACCGAGGATAGGAAAGGTTACTTTGCGGTCAGCACAAAAACCTACAAAAAGACCACGCAGAGGGCGCAAAAAGACCCTCCGCACCGACTCATGATGCGGAGGCGCTCCCTCTGCGTCCCAGAGCTTCCAGCAAGCAAGACAACAATAAAAATAGCGAGCTGGACAGAAAAATAGCAAACCAAAGAAATACATGCTGGAACTTAGCTTCTGCTGGGAAGACAGGTCACAAGAACGATCCAGGAGTGAACTAGACCAATACTGGAACATTGACAGGTGGCATGGAGCAAAGATCTAAGTGGAGTTAAATAGAGCAGCCAGCTAACGAATTAACCTCGTCACCTGAGGAAGGAAACTCAGAAACACCCACCAGAGGAAGTCCATGGACAGAACCAGCCGAAGTACCATTCATGACCACAGGAGGGAGCCCGACAACAGAATTCACAACAGGAGACTGAAAGACGCGCCATGTGTCCGACTCTGCAGGTAAGCCATGGGCATCGGTGCAGCAATAGTGGACATGGGATTTCTTGAAATTCCATCCACTACGCTGTAACTTCTGGCCACTGCGGGTTGGACACTGCAAATGCACACAACCCGCAACGTTTACTGACCGGGGGAATATACCCTTAAGGATACGGCCTACTTGAATTTTTTTTCTTATATTTCATCTTTACATTTAAAAAAAGTAATTTTTAATGTCACTACATTAAGATGCATACATTATAATGCAATGTATAATGTATTAATTTTTGGAACGCGACCATTTAGAATCATACCAGTCTTAAAATATTGTTGGCCCAATATAAGGAATATTGGAGGCGACATAAAAAAAGAAAGTTGAGAAATACAAGAAAAATAATGCAGGAGAATGCTGCTTAATACTGTCTGGTTAATCGCTAACCTTGTAACTTTTTTTTTCCTTTTCCATCCTGAGAAGTAGAATTTGCTGTAATATTATTTTTTCTAAAGTTCTCGCAGTTCTTCTGGAGTGCAGTGTCTTACTGCTAATACAGGCCCAAATGGACCATCTTCACAGACAAGCTGGAGAGGAGACATCGTGGGGATATCACCCACATCTGAACGTTCTGTAGAAGCAAAAAGTGCATCTTATCCTGAAGACTTTTTAATTGAAGACAATAGGTCGCCAGCGTCCATAGTATCAGTCAATGGAGGAAATACATTTTATCACAGCTCTTTAGAGAACCCTTGGGTAATACCTGAGGCACTAACAGCTATATCACCAGTACAATATCAAGGAAATTCTGAAAACATTACTTGTTGGGAGCGTGAGGCACAAATGCTATTCAAAAAGTGAAACACGGAGCACTCAGGGCAGGACCATGGAAAACAGTAAGTCATACAGGAACATGAATACAAGCCGCATGCCTTGAATTGGGCCATCAATTCCTTAAAATATCTACCGTAATTAAAATAAAAGAAAACCGATTGGGCTTAATTTTTCCACTTTTCACGCTCAACTACCATTCTGTAGTGGTGTCAGTTGGAACTTTGAATAGCCAGAATGAGAACCCACAAAATTGGTCTATGGACATATGTATCCATTCTTTGAATATATTCACTGCTTTGCAATATTGTCACAATCTCTTCCTATCAATAAAGAGGAGCAGGTAATTTCACAGTTATCAGCACATTGCTTGGAGTTCAGACCAAAAACCATGTAACGAGGAACTTTTAACTACAAGTCGGCCAGAGAAAAGTGTGGGCCTGTGAGCTGTGTGGTTTGCAAACTATTACTCAATGTGAGAACCACAACACTTGTTAATATTTAACAATGGTGCTACCGGTAATGGACAAGAGGCATGCAGAGGTCATAATACACCATAAACACCATCATAGCTGTCTGCCTGGAACAGAAGAAACAGTGCAAACACGGTGAGAACGATGAACATTACATAAACAAAGGCATGGCCAGACTCCGTGCTTGTTTTTTAGGATTAGTTCACTTATCTTTACAATGCAGTGAGTTTTATTTATTGACCAGAACATAGCTACTCAGGCAATGTCACCATTGGCTGCGGATAGAAGTCAACATGAACCAGGTGATCATGAAAAATTATAACATTATGATTTAGTCTGAGGCTACACTTCAACTTTGGCTGTGACACATGACACGTGGCCAACGATTGCTATGTACAACTGAATGCAGGTGAATGAGCAAGTATTCCACATGGTTGGGGTACCTTAAGGGTGGTAGTGCAACACCATTCACCTGGATTACGCTGCGATTTAGCTGCTGCACAAAGATCTTTGACCATGCGACCTGTTTTGTGACCAAAGTCGCCGTGTAGCCACAATTATAGAAATAAACCAAGCAAAAGTTATGTATTTCTCTTCTATAAGGTCAGGCAGGCCAACCACAAAACCAAAGGGTTCTACAGTGGATCCAGATGATAACCCAATAATGGTCACCTTATGTGCAGCAGATTTTGAGCTAAATCACTTCCCATGAGACCTTAACCTTATTTCTTAAAGGTTAAATTACTATTAGTCTACTAGATATTATTGATTACCGTATATACTCGCATATAAGCCGACCCGAGTATAAGCAGAGACCCCTAATTTTTCCACAAAAAAATGGGAAAACTTATTGACTCAAGTATAAGCCTAGGGTGGGAAATGCAGCAGCTACTGATAAATTTCAAAAATAAAAATAGGTACCAATAAAAGTAAAATTGATTGAGACATCAGTAGGTTAAATGTTTTTGAATATACCTATTGAATCTGGAGCCCCATATAATGTTCCATACAGTTCATGATGGGCCCCATAAGATGCTCCATACAAAATATGCCTCATATAATGCTCCATAAAGTTCATGATAGGCCCCATAAGATGCTCCATACAAAAATATGCCCCATATAATGATGCACAAAAGTTAATAATGGCCCCATAAGATGCTCCATATTAAAATATGCCCCATATAATGCGGCACAAAGGTTAATGATGGCCCCATAAGATGCTCCATATAATAATATGCCCCATATAATGCTCCATAAAGGTTGATGGCCCCATAAGATGCTCCATAGAATAATATGCCCCATATAATGCTCCATAAAGGTTGATGGCCCCATAAGATGCTCCATAGCATAATATGCCCCATATGCTGCTCCGTAAAGGTTGATGGCCCCATAAGATGCTCCATAGCTTAATATGCCCCATATAATGCTCCATAAAGGTTGATGGCCCCATAAGATGCTCCATAGCATAATATGCCCTATATGCTGCTCTATAAAGGTTGATGGCCCCATAAGATGCTCCATAGCATAATATGCCCCATATGCTGCTCCTTAAAGATTGATGGCCCCATAAGATGCTCCATAGAATAATATGCCCGATATGCTGCTGCTGCGATTAAAAAAAAAAAGACGTATTCACCGCCGAGTGCAGGTGTCCTGAGCAGGTGGAGACACCGGTATGCTATGGCGGCCAGGTGCAGGTGTCACAGCTGGCTTAGACCTCCAGCACTTGCGATATTCACTTCTCCCCGTTCCACCGCCACGCACCGCTGTGTCTTCAGTCTCTCTGCAGTGACTGTTCAGGCAGAGGGCGCACACTAAACACGTCATCGCGCCCTTTGACCTGAACGTCACAGCCAGAGGAAGGGGAAGACACAGCACGGCGGTGGAACGGGGACAGGTGAATATGGCATGGCTCACCCTCCCCCATCAAACTCACCCCCTCCTAGCGTGGTCTCTGCAAGTCCCTGCTTCTCCGATGGTCTCCGGCAGCTTGTTCCTGTGTTCAGCGGTCACATGGTATCGCTCATTTAAGTATTGAATATGTGCTCAACGCCTATGGGAGTGGAGGCGCGTCCATATTCATTACTTTAATGAGTGTTACCACATGACCGCTGAACACAAGAAGAGCTGCGGGCGCTGGAGACCATCTGAGAAGCAGAGATGTGCAGAGACACGTCAGGTGGGGGTGAGTATGATGTGAAAGCCGCCACTCCTGCGGCTCCCCCTCCCCCGCCGACCCCCTAGGACAATGACTCGAGTATAAGCCGAGAGGAGCACTTTCAGCCTAAAGAAATGGGCTGAAAATCTAGGCTTATACATAGTAACTTAGTAACATAGTTATTAAGGTTGAAGGAAGACTTTAAGTCCATCTAGTTCAACCCATAGCCTAACCTAACATGCCCTAACATGTTGAGGCTACATTAGGCTGAGTTTTTTATGTTACAGAATTTCTGTACCATTTCTGCACCCATTATGTAAATCAGGTTACTTGAGTTTTTTCATTGAGCTTTTATGTGCGGTTATTTTTGACGTTGTGTTTTTTTGTCACTTTTTGGTGTCATTCTTTAAATAAAAACTAACCCCACAGTGAGAAAACCCACCAAAATTAATAATTAATAGTCGCTATAACACATCTGAAAACACCTACTCCAAAAGTGAATATCGAATCCAAGTCCAAATGATAAAATTATTTTTATTAAATGTAATTAAAAAGACAAGGAGAAACACAGCGAACATCACCATAAATATTATAGTATAAAGAATTAACACATCTTGAGAGATACAGGTCCCATAATATACACAAAAGTGACCAATTAAATAAATAACCCTTAAGACATATCCATATAAAGTACAAATCCAGTGGACCGTCTATAAAGACTGAAAAAATGGTATACAGAGGATATAAATACCAGTAGAGTAGTGATCCGTGACTCCCAGGGACTCCAGCTCCAACATACGTTTCGCCACTGTGGCTTTTTCAAGGAGTGTAGGGGAAGTGAAAAGGGGGAATCCTTAATACGTCACCCCAACCAATCAGAAATAGTATAATAATACATGCGATCAATCAATAAAACTAATAAATAAAAAAAAACATGTACGGTATATATAATATATGGAATCCAGTCTTATCAGATTAATCAATTCAAAGCACATAGAAAGCATAAAAAGTCACGAAGCAAGCCTGCGCCTCTCAGTGGATCGCACGCCGGAGGCAGACACCACAATACTGGAAGTGACGTGGCTATGCGCCCCAGGATAGAAGACACAAACTGCCTTGCTACATCTAAAACAACAACATACATTGCGGCACGCATAGAACATCAAGCAGCGGTATACACGGACCAGTTAAGTACATATATTTAACATATCACATTATAATCACAGGACTCCGAAACCGGAAGTGACGTACCGCTACTATGCGTCTCACAGCACAGAAGACACACACTATATTGTTACATAAAAAAACAACAAAAATACATAGCGAAATGCATAGAAAATGTATCAACCAGTTAAGTATATATATATATATATATATATATATATATATATATTTATAGTATTTCACCATATTCAAAATACATAATCGGTGGAACCGAAAATGGCTCATCATAGACATGCACGCAAGCGCTGGAACGCATACCAGAGGAGACAAAACAATATGATTATCAGTGTAACAATATGACCGTATCTTACCCCTCATATAAAATACATAAAACTGCGACATATTGACACATATTTATGCCAACCGCATATCATCCTATAAAATTCACCAAATATTACAAAGTGACTGTGCAAAGTATCAATATATATATATAATCATAATGAAAGTGCTGAGTAGAGTGAGAACACACGTGCGACCGAGTGAAAAGGTGCAAATATATATATATATATATATATATATATAATATGCAAGATTGTTGTTAGGATAAAGAGATTCCTTAAAGTATCTGGATAGCAGGATAAAACTAAAAAGCAAAAAACAAAAAGAAAAAACAATCAAAAAACATTCAGAAAAATGCACTAAAAGGCCGGGATCACACACAGCGAGATATGGCCAAGTCTCACAGGTTAAAACCCAGCTCTGGCATCGGCACTCCAGAGCAGAGTGTGCGGCCGCACAGCAATACATGGAGCCGCACGCTCCGCTCCGGAGTGCCGATGCCAGAGCTTGTTTTTAACCTGCGAGATTCGGCCGTATCTCGCTGTAGTGTGACTCCGGCTATAGACATTTGCTCATTAAGACCCTTGGGTGCCATAGTGTCTAATCTAAAAATCCATTTTGCTTCTACCTGGGCCAGACGTTTCTTGATATCACCACCCCTGACACCAAGGACAACATGATCAATCCCTCTGAATTTCAATAAGGAGCCATTACATTGATGGAACAATTTAAAGTGTTTTGGCAATGTCTTGAGGGATTCAATATCAGTAATAGCTTGTGCGGCCTTAATATCAAGTGCGTGTTCCCTAATTCTTTGTCTGAACTCCCTAGAAGTTAATCCAACATACTTGACATTGCAGGGACAACTAGCACAGTAAATAACTGCTGTTGTGGTGCATGTAATTGGGTAGAGAATATTGAATGTCTTATCCTCATCAGCATTGGAAAAAACAGTACATCTTTCGATGTTGGGACATGCCACACCAGATCCACGTGATCCAAATGGGTTATCAATCTTTTTTTGTAGTGGCTATGTACCAAAACATCATGAAAGTTCGGTGATCTTCTGTATGTGATGGAAGGTTTTGGAGGTAAATATTGTGCCAGAATGGGGTCCAACTGAAGAATTCTCCAATGTTTGTACAAAATGTCTCTGACTTCACGCCATCTACAATTAAATGATTGGATACATCGTACCTTGTCCTGATTTTGAGCCTCTGGTCTTGGCTTATTGAGTGCTTGGAAGCGATGAGTTCTCTTTGCCCGCCAATATCCTTGCTCAATACACCGGGAAGAATATCCTTTTTCTATAAATCTTGCACTCAAGTCCTTGCTCTGGTTCTCATAAGAGTCTTCATCTGAACAGATCCCTTGCATACGCAAAAACTGTCAAAACTAGTATCCCTTAAATAAGACTACGCTGATGTGATGACGAAAAATGGAGTAAACTATTTGTTGAGGTAGGTTTTCGGAAAACATCCATATGAACAAACCCAGCTTCATCAACATGGCATAAATATGTCTCAACATGTTGCAGTTTTATGTATTTTATATGAGGGGTAAGATACGGTCATATTTTTACACTGATAATCATATTGTTTTATCTCCTCTGGTATGCGTTCCAGCGGTGTGTTCCACCGCTTGAGCGCATGTCTATGATGAGCCATTTTCGGTTCCACCGATTATATATTTTAAAAATAAACACGGAAAACACATCAGGCTCCTATATATATATATATATATATATATATATATATATATATAGTCGTCATAATATTACGGATCAAATTATGGGGCCTTAATATGAAGAAGTGTAATATGACGAAGGTAATATCTGAAACGTGCGTTGGGGAGGGCGGGAGTCGGTGCGGCACACTTTGTGCTTGTATCAGCTATTTTGTCTCATTTGTATAGCATGCATTTGTACCATGTTGTTTAGTGCACACTTGTGCATAGGAATTTTCCTGATGTTTGCAGTAATGCTATGTATATGATGTTTTATGTGCAAACATCTTGATTATCATAAGCATTGTGATGTGCTTTACCTTATTTGAGCAGATGTGTCTGCCTGCCTCCCTTGCCATATAGTATGTTTGTGATTGCCGTTTTTACCCTTTAGCTGTTAGAGGCTTTTGTATTCCTTCAATAAATTTGTTATATTTGTTTGCTTTATGGACTTCTGCACTGGTTCTTTTTTGTGTTTTTTTCGATCATATATTTTGAATATGTTGAAATACTATAAATATATATATATATATGCATATAAAGACCGAAAAGAGAGAGAGAGCGGTACAGCTCTGAAAGATAGAGAAAACCGGTGGCTAACCAACGAGGTGTGTAGCAGTCTAAGAAATGAACCAGGAGGTGCAATCTGCAGAAAAATAGTCCATGACAATCCAGCAAAAAAAGAAGAAAGCAGATGCACTCACCAGATGCAGTTACAAAGCGTCCTTTATTTCAGTGCCAGCCGGCACATAATTCACGGCACGGGGGAGAGGGAAGTGGACAGGGAGAGTGCGACAGGTAAGACTGTTTTTGCTGATATATATATATGCATTTCACTATGTATTTTTGTTGTTTTTTATGTAACAATATAGTGTGTGTCTTCTGTGCTGTGACGCATAGTAGCGGTACGTCACTTCCGGTTTCGGAGTCCTCTGATTATAATGTTGATATTTTAAATACATGTACTTAACTGGTCCATGTATACCGCCGCTTGATGTTCTATGCGTGCCGCAATGTATGTTGTTGTTTTAGATGTAGCAAGGCAGTTTGTGTCTTCTATGCTGGGGCGCATAGCCGCGGCACGTCACTTCCGGTATTGGGGTGTCTGCCTCCGGCGTGCGATCCACTGAGAGGCACAGGCTTGCTTCATAACTTTTTAATGCTTTTTATGTGCTTTGAATTGATTAGTCTGATAAGACTGGATTCCATATATTATATATACATATTTTTTGTTTTTTATTCATTAGTTTTATTGATTGATCACATGTATTATTATACTATTTCTGATTGGTTGGGGTCACGTATATAGGATTCCCCCATTTCACTTCCCCTTCACTCCTTGAAAAAGCCACAGTGGCGAAACGTACGTTGGAGCTGGAGTCCCTGGGAGTCACGGATCACTACTCTACTTGTATTTATATCCTCTGTATACCATTTTTTCAGTCTTTATAGATGGTCCACTGGATTTGCACTTTGTCTTGAGGGTTATTTATTTAATTGGTCACTTTTGTATATATTATGGGATCTGTGTCTCTCATGATGTGTTAATTCTTTGTACTATGATATTTATGGTGATGTTGGCTGTGTTTCTCCTTGTTTTTTTTAATTACATTTAATAAAAATCATTTTATCATTTGGACTTGGATTCGATATTCACTTTTGGAGTAGGTGTATTCTTGAAATAAAGCTGCTTTGCTTTTGCTACTTCCTGGTATTTGGCTTCGACAAAACATTATTGACATACTGATAACGGATAACATGCAGATTTTTATGCGTTTCTGCAGAGGAATTTTCAGCATCTGATGCATTGTATATGGGAAAAATCAGCACAGAAACCTCAGTGCACCCACCAAAAACACTAACAATGTTGTGGATGTGAAACATGCACCGCAGGTCAGTTTACACTTAGTAAAAAAAAAAAACACAGTGTACAGGAGATTTCTATAAGCTCACGTGTTGCATGTATGTTGCGGATTCTTCCCCACTTTGGCTTAGATTCATCATTGCTATTTTTTCTAGCTTACTGGAAAATTTTGCTCCTTTTAAGTGGCTTATTCTCTACATGTTTTCCACTACTTATTAAAGTTGTCTTTTTTTTAAGTTTTTTTTAATTGTTCTTCAAGAATTTTGCTTATACAATTGTTTTAGACAGGTTCATGAAATGAAACTTTTACCAAATGTAGCGATTTTTTGGTACATCTCACTTCAGTCCATGACTGGAGTAAGGTTTCCAGAGGAATTTTCAATCTAGTGCATTTTTTTTTTACAACTTTACGGATTTTGTGATGTTTGGGTCTGGAAAAAATTTTGATTTTTCACCAAATTCATGGAATGGTATGCAACATTTTGAAGAATTCGGCACAAAAAGACGTCAGTGAATACCACAAGGCAAAAAACAAACAAAAGTAACTTCAATAAAGATTATTTCTAGGTGAAGACATTTCTAGAGTATAAAAAGGATCTTTCATGCCTTTCTTGAGTGCAATATAAAAAACTATAGGGAGAAAAATACTTTATCTAAAAAACTAATTAAAGCTGCCAAAAAGGAAACAGAGAAGCACATTGCTAAGGAGAGTAAAACTAATCCCAAACTGTTCTTCAACTATATCAATAGTAAAAGAATAAAAACTGAAAATGTAGGCCCCTTAAAAAATAGTGAGGAAAGAATGGTTGTAGATGACGAGGAAAAAGCTAACATATTAAACACCTTCTTCTCCACGGTATTCACGGTGGAAAATGAAATGCTAGGTGAAATCCCAAGAAACAATGAAAACCCTATATTAAGGGTCACCAATCTAACCCAAGAAGAGGTGCGAAACCGGCTAAATAAGATTAAAATAGATAAATCTCCGGGTCCGGATGGCATACACCCACGAGTACTAAGAGAACTAAGTAATGTAATAGATAAACCATTATTTCTTATTTTTAGGGACTCTATAGCGACAGGATCTGTTCCGCAGGACTGGCGCATAGCAAATGTGGTGCCAATATTCAAAAAGGGCTCTAAAAGTGAACCTGGAAATTATAGGCCAGTAAGTCTAACCTCTATTGTTGGTAAAATATTTGAAGGGTTTCTGAGGGATGTTATTCTGGATTATCTCAATGAGAATAACTGTTTAACTCCATATCAGCATGGGTTTATGAGAAATCGCTCCTGTCAAACCAATCTAATCAGTTTTTATGAAGAGGTAAGCTATAGGCTGGACCACGGTGAGTCATTGGACATGGTATATCACGATTTTTCCAAAGCGTTTGATACCGTGCCGCACAAGAGGTTGGTACACAAAATGAGAATGCTTGGTCTGGGGGAAAATGTGTGTAAATGGGTTAGTAACTGGCTTAGTGATAGAAAGCAGAGGGTGGTTATAAATGGTATAGTCTCTAACTGGGTCGCTGTGACCAGTGGGGTACCGCAGGGGTCAGTATTGGGACCTGTTCTCTTCAACATATTCATTAATGATCTGGTAGAAGGTTTACACAGTAAAATATTGATATTTGCAGATTATACAAAACTATGTAAAGCAGTTAATACAAGAGAAGATAGTATTCTGCTACAGATGGATCTGGATAAGTTGGAAACTTGGGCTGAAAGGTGGCAGATGAGGTTTAACAATGATAAATGTAAGGTTATACACATGGGAAGAAGGAATCAATATCACCATTACACACTGAATGGGAAACCACTGGGTAAATCTGACAGGGAGAAGGACTTGGGGATCCTAGTTAATGATAAACTTACATGGAGCAGCCAGTGCCAGGCAGCAGCTGCCAAGGCAAACAGGATCATGGGGTGCATTAAAAGAGGTCTGGATACACATGATGAGAGCATTATACTGCCTCTGTACAAATCCCTAGTTAGACCGCACATGGAGTACTGTGTCCAGTTTTGGGCACCGGTGCTCAGGAAGGATATAATGGAACTAGAGAGAGTACAAAGGAGGGCAATAAAATTAATAAAGGGGATGGGAGAACTACAATACCCAGATAGATTAGCGAAATTAGGATTATTTAGTCTAGAAAAAAGACGACTGAGGGGCGATCTAATAACCATGTATAAGTATATAAGGGGACAATACAAATATCTCGCTGAGGATCTGTTTATACCAAGGAAGGTGACGGGCACAAGGGGGCATTCTTTGCGTCTGGAGGAGAGAAGGTTTTTCCACCAACATAGAAGAGGATTCTTTACTGTTAGGGCAGTGAGAATCTGGAATTGCTTGCCTGAGGAGGTGGTGATGGCGAACTCAGTCGAGGGGTTCAAGAGAGGCCTGGATGTCTTCCTGGAGCAGAACAATATTGTATCATACAATTATTAGGTTCTGTAGAAGGACGTAGATCTGGGGATTTATTATGATGGAATATAGGCTGAACTGGATGGACAAATGTCTTTTTTCGGCCTTACTAACTATGTTACTATGTTACTATGTAATATTACATAGTACTAGATAAGAGATGCAGCCAATTTTGAAACGGATAAGGTTTTTCGATGGCAGCTCCCAAAGAAAAAGTCTAAAGTGGGTGGAGCAAAACATTATGGCTCTGGACGGGATCAGGCCTCAAGTGTTGAAAGCAGTACTTCATGCAGTGAAGCAGAGAGCCTAAATGAATATCAGATGCGAACAAGGACCAGTAACCGAGAAAACCGAGAAGGAAAAAAATATCCTGATATTTTCAATAATAGGAAGACGAACAGGCGGCAAAATGATAAATCTAAGGTAATCAATAAGTGTGTCACAACTGAAGGTATTAAAAAGGGGTTTGACATTTTCTCCCTCCTCACATTTAGATGAATTCCAAGTAATCAAGGATGTGCATTTATTTGTACGCAAAATTATGCTACAGAGGTTACATCATAGAGATGGCATGAGCAGCAGTAGCTGCAATGATTTGGAAATGGAAGCTTTAAAAAATTTGGAGGAATTATTAGAGGAGAGTGAAAATTCTGAGGAGGGTAAGTTCCCAATCCATTTAATGGGAAGATCAAAAACTTTTCCAAACTTAAGTACATGTTCAGCCATCAAAATCTTCACTAGGTTAGTGACGGAAGAGGTGGAGAATTTACCTTCAATTCTTAATTGGGTTTCAAATATGAGTAATGATGAGAAAAAAGCTCTCAGAGAACTGCAGGATTTAGACAATGTGGTAATAAAAAAGGCAGACAAAGGTGGGAATACAATCATATGGCCGAGTGAGATGTATGAAAGGCAAGCAGCCAAGATATTAAACAACAAAGGATGTTATAAAAAATTATGCTTTAATCCCCTGACACAATTTCAACAAGAATTGGTTAGTATTTTAGAGACGGCATATGAAGATGGAATTATTCCAAAAAAATTTGTTGAGACAATAAGTAAATTACAACCAAAATTGGCGACCTTTTACATCTTACCAAAACTGCACAAAGATCCAATAGACCCGCCTGGAAGGCCGATAGTGTCGGGGATAGGGGGGTTGTGTGAAATAGTATGTGCAGTTATAGATCATTATCTCCAACCCCTGGTATTAGCCTTGCCGTCATATATAAAGGACACCACAATGATGTTGCAAAGCTTAGACTCCTTATAATTGGAGGAAGGTGCCTTATTTGTCACGGCGGATGTAGAGGCATTGTACTCCTCTGTTAGGCGTGAAGACGGCCTTAATGCTGCCTCTCACTATTTGTATGAGAATAATTTGGATCCGCCCTTGATTGAGTTAATACTTACCCTATTGAAATTCGTGTTGGAACATAATGTCTTCATTTTTAATGGAGACATTTATGTGCAAATGCAAGGGACAGCCATGAGGGCCAAATGTGCCCCCGCATATGCAAACCTATATTTTAGGGTTTTGGGAACATGATATCTTTCAGGGGGATGGTATTTTGGGGAATGAGGCTATTCAGGGTTGGAGTCGTTACATTGACGACATTCTCTTCATCTGGGAGGATTCCACTGAAAATCTGTTTAAATTGATGGAAAGATTGAATCATAATAGCCTCAATATTAGACTGACATATAATTATGGTAGAAAAGTGGAATTTTTAGATTTGAATATATCCCAGATGGAAGAGTCATCACTAGTGTTGAGCATTCCGATACCGCAAGTATCGGGTATCGGCCGATATTTGCGGTATCGGAATTCCGATACTGAATTCCGATACTTCCCGCGTATCGGATACCGGAATCGGAAGTTCCCAGAATTCAAATTGAACGCAGCAGCCAATGAGGAATGAATGAAAGTGTGGGCACATCCTGTTTAGCATGGTGGGCATGTAAGTACTGGCAAGGCTTGGATTGGCTGCTGAAATGATGTCACTCTGCACTATAAAAAAGCGCTGCCGCCATTTTGCGCTCACTCTGCTGTGATTTCAGTTAGGGACAGGACGCTGTGTTCTAACTGAGGGCCAGTTGAGCTAGCTAATTGCTTTATTTTCCTTTCCAAAGGCTAATTTAGCAAAACGCTGTGTGTTCTTCACTGTTCACCTTGCTCTTGCCTTGCAGCGCTGTTTTAACAGCGTTCTGCAAGGTCTGTGTGTGTGTGTGTGTGTGCAGCTCACTCTGTAGTCTGTGTGCAGCCATATACCCGGTTGTATTCAGCTCAGGGGGGGTTCACACTGCCTCACACAGTTGTTCTTTTTTGCTCTTAGTGCAGCCTGCTGCACATTTTTTCTCAAATTTCCTATTAGTGTTTTTCCACCAGTCTCCAGCTCTATTGTGGAAAAACACTACATAGGATAACCTAGAGGGGGGTTTTTGGGCCTTGCAGCGCCGTTTACGGCTGTCTGCACGGTCTCCGTGTGAGCCCAGCTCGCCCTGTAGTCTGTGTGCAGCCATAGCCGGTTGGATTCAGCTCAGGGTTCGTTACTGGCTCATACCTTGAGAAAAATTTTCCTTTTTTTCAAATAGTGCAGCCTGTTTAAAATTTGAAAAAAAAAATTCCTATTAGTGTCTTTCCACTCGTATCCAGCTAAATAGTGGAAAAACACTATATAGGATAACCTAGAGGAGGGTTTTTTGGCCTTGCAGCGCCGTTTACGGCTGTCTGCACGGTCTCCGTGTGAGCCCAGCTCGCCCTGTAGTCTGTGTGCAGCCATAGCCGGTTGGATTCAGCTCAGGGTTCGTTACTGGCTCATACCTTGAGAAAAATTTTCCTTTTTTTCAAATAGTGCAGCCTGTTTAAAATTTGAAAAAAAAAATTCCTATTAGTGTCTTTCCACTCGTATCCAGCTAAATAGTGGAAAAACACTATATAGGATAACCTAGAGGAGGGTTTTTTGGCCTTGCAGCGCCGTTTACGGCTGTCTGCACGGTCTCCGTGTGAGCCCAGCTCGCCCTGTAGTCTGTGTGCAGCCATAGCCGGTTGGATTCAGCTCAGGGTTCGTTACTGGCTCATACCTTGAGAAAAATTTTCCTTTTTTTCAAATAGTGCAGCCTGTTTAAAATTTGAAAAAAAAAATTCCTATTAGTGTCTTTCCACTCGTATCCAGCTAAATAGTGGAAAAACACTATATAGGATAACCTAGAGGAGGGTTTTTTGGCCTTGCAGCGCCGTTTACGGCTGTCTGCACGGTCTCCGTGTGAGCCCAGCTCGCCCTGTAGTCTGTGTGCAGCCATAGCCGGTTGGATTCAGCTCAGGGTTCGTTACTGGCTCATACCTTGAGAAAAATTTTCCTTTTTTTCAAATAGTGCAGCCTGTTTAAAATTTGAAAAAAAAAATTCCTATTAGTGTCTTTCCACTCGTATCCAGCTAAATAGTGGAAAAACACTATATAGGATAACCTAGAGGAGGGTTTTTTGGCCTTGCAGCGCCGTTTACGGCTGTCTGCACGGTCTCCGTGTGAGCCCAGCTCGCCCTGTAGTCTGTGTGCAGCCATAGCCGGTTGGATTCAGCTCAGGGTGCGTTACTGCCTCATACCTTGAAAAACAATTTCCTTTTTTTCAAATAGTGCAGCCAGTTTAAAATTTGAAAAAAAAAATTCCTATTAGTGTCTTTCCACTTGTATCCAGCTAAATAGTGGAAAAACACTATATAGGATAACCTAGAGGAGGGTTTCTTGGCCTTGCAGCGCCGTTTACGGCTGTCTGCACGGTCTCCGTGTGATTTAAACTAGCTCTGTAGCCCGATCTGCACCAAAAAAAAGGTTAAGTTCACCAAACACAACTTACACTTGTGTAGGCCACATTTGAAAAATAATAAAGTTTAGTCCACAATTTACAACATTAGTGTTTCTTACACCTGTTAGGAGGAGCATTACAGGAATAAGCACACTAAGGCCTTAGTACTTTTCTGCTTATCTTTATCTGTCAACCAAGATGAAGAGGGCAGGGAGTAAGGCACGTGGGCGTGGGCGCGGAGCAGGGAGAGGAGCAGGGAGAGGACGTGGTGATTCTGTGCCTGCTGCGGGCGCCGGTGACTCGTCGTCACTCAGTTTCAGCAGGGAACAGTCCTTCATGCGCAGCTTTGTCGGAGAGCGCCGTGCACCGCTGCTGCGTGAAGACCAAATTGAAGCCGTTGTCGGGTGGATGGCAGCTAACGCCTCGGCATCGACTTCAGTTAGTGCCACATCCTCTCAGGCACAGAGCACTGGAGAGCAGCCATCTGTCTCTTCACCACCTGCCAAATTGGCCAGGCAGTCAGAGAGCCCAGGACAGGAGCCGTCTCTACTTCTGTTCTCTGAATCTCTTGGCTTGGAAACAGGGGGCCAGCCAAGCAGCATTGGAGAAATGGAAGAAGAGGCAGTGTGCAGTGATGCCCAACACCTTTTTCTCTCTGACTCTGAAGAGGCAGGTGGGCCAGTGCCTACGGTGACCACAGCGCAGTACGCATCTGATGATGAAACTCAGGTGCCGCTTTCTCGTGCGTACTGTGCTGCTGAGACTACCCAGGAGGAGCAGTTGGTGGCAGAGGGTAGTGGAGATGATGAGGTCCTTGACCCATCGTGGCGTGAGGAACAGGAAGGTGGTGGGAGCAGCTCAGAGGAAGAGCTTCCTCTTACGGGCCAAAGAGGGAGAGGGAGGGGGAAGACTGCGGAGCCTGTAGCCTCCACTTTGGCACCCGTTAGGAGCCTGTCTCTTTCCAAAGCCAAAAAGGGCGCTCCCAAGACTTGCAGTGCCTGGTCCTTTTTTGACACAGTTGCAGATGACATTTGTTTTGTCAAATGCAAGCTGTGTCATCATAAAGTAAAAAGAGGGAAAAATGTCAGCAACCTCAATACCACAAATATGTGGAAACATGTGCGGACCAGGCACGCGGTGGAGTTACAGAAACACACTGAAGATGTAGGCCAACCAACAGCGGCAGCTACCACCTCTTCAGCTCGTGTTGCCTCTTCCTCCAGCTCACGCACAGCTGGTTTGGCTTCCTCCCAGAGACCTTGTGTAATTCCACCCACAGCACCACCTTCCCAGTCATCCTCACACTCCCAGTCTACTCTACAGCCATCGGTAGTACAGGCATGGGAGAAAAGGCGGGCATTCTCGGCCAACCACCCCCGAGCACAGGCTCTGAATGCAGGCATTGCCAAACTGTTGTCCCTGGAAATGCTCTCGTTCAGGCTGGTGGAGACTGACAGCTTCCGTGACTTGATGGCATTGGCAGTCCCACAGTACAAGGTGCCCAGCCGCTTTTACTTCAGCAGGCAGGCTGTCCCTGCCCTGCACAGGCATGTTGAGGCAAACATAAAACATGCGCTACTGAACGCCGTCAGTAGCAAGGTCCACCTCACCACCGATGCGTGGACCAGTCAGCATGGACAGGGGCGATATGTTTCCCTCACTGCCCATTGGGTTAATGTTGTTGAGCCAGGTACAGATCGTGCGAGTGGCGCAGGACGTGTCCTGCCCACTCCAAGGATTGCAGGAATCCAGTCTGTACGCATCGACTCCTCCTCTTACACCAGTTCCTCTGATTCCTCTCTGCAGGATCCGTCACAGTCCACCCCCACATGGACCCGTGAACGTTTACCTATGACCGACATGAGCACAGCCGTGGCCAAACGTCAGCAGGCCGTCTTGAAACTAGTTTCATTGGGGCATCGAAGCCACACAGCGCAGGAGCTCTGGAATGCCATAAAGCAGGAGAGCGATGTGTGGTTACTGCCAGCGAATCTCCAGCCAGGCATGGTAGTGTGTGACAATGGCCGAAATCTGGTGGCAGCTTTGGCCCTTGGCAACCTCACTCACATCCCATGTCTGGCACATGTGCTCAATTTGGTTGTGCAGAGTTTTCTGAGGGACTATCCGGATCTTGATGCCCTGCTGCACAAGGTCCGCCTAGAGTGTGCTCACTTGCGGCGTTCCAGCTTGGCCAGATCCCGCATTGCTGCTCTGCAGCGCCGATTCCGCCTTCCGGAACACCGCATCATATGTGACCTACCTACCCGGTGGAATTCCACGTTACATATGTTGGAGCGGTTGTGTGAGCAGCAGCAAGCAGTTATGGAGTACCAGCTGCATCAGGCGCAAAGAAGTCGCAGTCAGCGCCGATCAGACTTCACAACCACAGAGTGGGCCACTATGAAGGACGTCTGCCAGGTTTTGCGTCCTTTTGATTATTCCACGCGGATGGCAAGTGCAGATGATGCACTAGTCAGCATGACTGTCCCCCTTATCTGCCTGCTTCAGCAAACTTTGCAAGGGTTAAGGGATGATGTGGTGGAAGAGGTGGAGGATGAGGAGTCACCTTTTCCATCAGCTTCTGGAGAGTCAGCGCCACGTGGTTCCTCACAAAGGGGTACGCAGGGGCCAATTTGTGAGGAGGATGAGGAGGAGTCAATGGAGGAGGAAGAGCTCCGTCCAGAGGAGGGAGCGACACAATTGTCCAGTGGTCAGTGTGTACAGCGAGGGTGGGGTGATGACGAGCGGGCAGAGATCATGTCTCAAGCAGGGGACAGCGTTTCTGGGCCGGTTGGCACTCTGCAGCACATGGTGGATTTCATGCTGCAGTGCCTGAGAAACGACCGCCGCATCGACCACATTCTCAACATGCCTGATTATTGGGTGTTCACCCTCCTCGATCCTCGCTACCGGGACAACGTCCAAAACCTCATCCCTGCGTTGACCCGGGAGCGTAAATTGCGGGAGTACCACGACACACTGGTGAATTCCATCATCTTCTCCTGTCCAACTGAGAGGAGTGCTGCTAGTGCTTTACAAAGCAGCTCAGTGCGTCGAGGCAGTGGGGGAGGCTCTGCCCAAAGAGGGAGCAGAAGCAGTGCCTCTGCCCAAGGCAAGCCCAGTATGGCACAACTCTGGCACACTTTTGTGTGCCCGCCCCAAATGTCTACACCATCACCGGCGGCTCCAGTCAGCAGGAGGCAACGGTTCCGTCAGATGGTGACAGACTACATGGCTTGCCCTCTTACTGTACTCCCAGACGGCTCTTCCCCGTTCAAGTTTTGGGTCTCTAAGCTGGATACATGGCCAGAGCTAAGCCAGTATGCATTGGAGGTGCTGGCTTGCCCTGCGGCTAGTGTCTTATCGGAACGTGTCTTTAGTGCCGCAGGTGGTGTACTAACAGACCGTCGCATGCGACTATCCTCCGATAACGTTGACCGGCTTACTTTCCTGAAAATGAACCAGGCCTGGATCTCGCAGGAATTTGCCACTCCTCTGCCTGATTAAGTAATTGGGTGTCATCCAGGTCTCCTGCTGTGTTCATCTTTCTACCACCTGAACTGCTATTCCTGGGCTCCAACACCGCCAGTTGCGGCTCAGAAGTGCAGGCTGCACAGTAAAAACATACGACCCAGTGTTATTGGGTTTCAGTAACGTCAGCTGATCCCCAGCTGTGTAGCCGGCAATGTGTCCTGCGACCGCCACGCTGGCACAACAACCTAAATGTAAGGGAACCTGTCCCCCCCCCCCCCCCCCCGTCGTTTGTTACTGAAAGAGCCATCTTGTGCAGCAGTAATGCTGCACAAGGAAAAGGTAGCTCTTTTTTTTTAGCTCTTTGCACACGCAGAACTTAACACTTATAAAATGTGTTCACTGATACCGTTATACCGTCCCGGAGCTGGGACTTTCCTTCATAATGTGACGCAGCACAGCCGTCATTCCTACCCCCTTGGTGCCATGCGCTGCCTCCTCAGCGTTGTTTTAAGCTGTCACGGAGCCTGCGCTGTTCTGTTATCCCTTGGGCATGCCCTATTTGCGCTGCCTGTCTTCTGACATAATTTGGTGTCAGGCTGGCTGCGCCTGTGCGGCCGCGGTGCCCGAGATCCCGCCTCGCAGTGTCTTCTGATTGAGTCACACTGCGGGCCTGGGATCCATGGGCATGCGCAGTGCATATCTTCCCCTCGGGCTCTCGCTCATTTCCCTCCGCCTTCTTTAGACTGTGCGCCGTCAGCTGATCCCTAGCATGCCACGGCCGTGACACCGCACAGTCTGAAGAAGAGGGAAGGAGGGGAGTGAGAGTCGAGGTTATGCACTGTGCATGCCCATGGTTCCAAGGCCCGCAGTGGGATTACGTTAGATGAGACTGCGAGGTGGGATCTGGAGCAGCGTGGACGCACAGGCACTGACAGCCTGACACCAAATTATGTCAGAAGACAGGCAGCGCTAATTGGGCATGGCCAAGGGCTAACAGAACAGCGCAGGCTCCGTGGCAGCTTAAAACAACGCTGAGGAGGCAGCGCACGGCATCAAGGGGATAGGAATGACAGCTGTGCTGTGTCCCATTACGAAGGAAATTCGCACCTCCGGAACGGTTTAACGGTATAAAGGGACACATTTTTAGTGTTTACTTCGGTGTTTGCAAGGAGCATAATTAAAAGAGCAACCTTTTCCTTTTGCATCCTTAGTGCTGCACAACATGGCTCTTTCAGCTACAAACGTCTTGGGGGGGGGGTTAAAGGTTTCCTTTCAACTTGCTCCAATCAGGCTTCGGCCTACACTCTGTTCCTCTGCTCCTCCTGCTGTCCCTGGGCTCTAACACCGCCAGTTGGTGCCTGGAAGTGCTGTGTGCACAGTCAACAGTCGCTCCTCTGTTATTGGGGTTCAGTAACGTCAGCTGATCCCCAGCTGTGTGTGCGGCAATACCTCCAATCTGCTCCTCCTGCTGTCCCTGGGCTCTAACACCGCCAGTTGGTGCCTGGAAGTGCTGTGTGCACAGTCAACAGTCGCTCCTCTGTTATTGGGGTTCAGTAACGTCAGCTGATCCCCAGCTGTGTATCCGGCAACGTGTCATGCGACCGCCACGCTGGCACAACTAAAATGTAAGGGGACCTGTCCCCCCCCCCCCCCCTAGGCGTTTGTTACTGAAAGAGCCACCATGTGCAGCACTAATACTGCACAAGGGAAAGGTCGCTCTTGAAATTATGCTCCTTGCAAACGCTGAACTACACACTCATGTAATGTGTCCCCTCACACCGTCCAACCGTCCCGGAGGTGGGACTTTCCTTTGTAATGTGACACAGCACAGCCGTCATTGCTACCCCCTTGGCACCGTGCGCTGCCTCCTTAGCGTTGTTTGATTCCGTCATGGACCCTGCGCTGTTATGTTATCCCTTGGCCATGCACAGTTTGCGCTGCCCGTCCTCTGACATCATTTGTTGTCGTCCTGGCTGCGCCTGTGCGTCCACGCTGCCCGAAATCACACCTCGCAGTGTCGTCTAATGTGATCCCACAGTGGGCCTGGTATCCATGGCCATGCGCAGTGCATATACTAGCCTCTCACTCCCCTTCTTCACGCTTCTTCAGACTAGGCGGCGTCAGCTGATCCCTAATAGCATGCCACGGCCGTGACGCCGCACAGTCTGAAGAAGCAGGAAGGAGGTGAGTGAGAGGCGATGATATGCACTGCGCATGCCCATGGATCCCTGGCCCGCAGTGGGACTACATTAGATGACACTGCAAGGTTGGATCTCGGGCAGCTTGGACGCACAGGCACTGCCAGCCTGACACCTACATGATGTCAGAAGACGGGCACCGCTAACTGTGCATGGCCAAGGGATAACATTACAGTGCGGGCTCCGTGACAGAACCAAACAACGTTGAGGAGGTGGTGCCCGGCACCAAGGGGGTTGGAATGACGGCTGTGCTGTGTCACATTACAAAGGAAAGTCCCACTTCCGGGATGGTTTGACGGTGTGAGGGGACACATTATATGAGTGTGTACTTCAGCGTTTGCAAGGAGCATAATTTTCGGAGCCACCATTTTCCATGTGCAGTATTACTGCTGTACAAGATGGCTCTTTCAGCAACAAATGCCTGGGGGGGGGGGTTAAAGGTTCCCTTTCAACTTGCTCCACTGCAGGCTTCGGCCTACACTCTGCTCCTCTTTGATTCCCTGGGTTTCAACACTGTCAGTTGCCACCTGGAAGTGTTGTCTACACAGAAAAAAACACTAGGTGATGTGTCAGTGGGGTTCAGCACCGCCAGCTGTTCCCCTGCTGTGTAGTCGGCAACGTGTCCAGCACAAGCCACGCTGGCACAACAGAACAAAAGCTGCCACCAGTGCAGGCTTCGGCCTACACTCTGCTCCTCTCCTCCTCCTGCTGACCCTGGGCTCAAACACCGCTAGTTTTTGCCCGGAAGTGCTAGCTGCACAGAGAAAAACACCAGCCAATGTGTTAGTGGGGTTCAGCAACGCCAGCTGTTCCCCTGCTGTGTAGCCGGCAACGTGACCTGCAAACGCCATGCAGGCACAGGAACTGAAATTAAAAGGGAACCTGGCCCCACCCCCCCAGGTGTTTCTATGTATAACAGCCACCTAGTACAGCAGTACTGCTGCATTTGTACAAGGTGGCTGACTTTTTCTCCTTGCCCACGTGGAACTCAACACGTACAAAATGTGTCTCATTGAGACCATTCCACTGTCCCTGAGGTGTGACTTTCCTTTGTAATGATACGCAGCACCCCCCTTGGTAGCGTTTCCCGTCTTTTGTCATCATGGTTAGCTGGCTGCGCCTGTGCATCCGCCCTGCTAGAAACAACGCCCCTCGTTGTCATATTTATTTTGTCAGCGAGGGTGTGGTTTATGGGCACGAGCAGTGCATATGTTCGCCTGTCTTAACTCATCTCCTTCCGCCTTCTTCAGACTGTGCGGCCTCCTGGCCGTGGTAGGCGATAAGGGATCAGCTGAGGCCGCCCAGTCTGGAGCAGGTGTAAGGACATGTGTAAGCGGCAAACCTATTTACTGCACAAGGCCACGAATCCCAGCCACGCAGTGTGATTTTTTGAAAACACACTGTGGGTCTGGGATTCATGTCCATCGCTAACCGCAACGGCCGACATGAAATGAGGTCAGAAGACAGGAAGCGCTCACAGCGCATGGCCAAGGGATCACAATAGCGCAGACTCCTGTACAGCAAATAACAACGCTCAGGAATCTGCGCCCAGTACCTAGGTGCAAATTTTGACACCTGTGCTGCGTCTCGTTAAAAAGACAAGTCACGCCTCCACAACTGTTTGACAGTATAATGGGCTAAATAGTGTACGTGTTTTAGTCAGCGTGTGCAAGGAGCAAAACAAATAGAGCAACCTTTTACTTGTGCAGCATTAATGCTGCACAAGGTGTGGCTCTTGTACCTTGCAACACCTGAGGGGGGGGTTAAAGGTAACCTTTGAAATTGGTTCAACTAGGCTTCGGCCTACACTCTGCTCCTCTACTCCTCCTGCTGACCCTGGGCTCAAACACCGCTAGTTTTTGCCCGGAAATGCTAGCTGCACAGAGAAAAACACCAGCCAATGTGTTAGTGGGGTTCAGCACCGCCAGCTGTTCCCCTGCTGTGTAGTCGGCAACGTGTCCAGCACAAGCCACGCTGGCACAACAGAACAAAAGCTGCCACCAGTGCAGGCTTCGGCCTACACTTTGCTCCTCTCCTCCTCCTGCTGACCCTGGGCTCAAACAACGCCAGTTTCTGCCCGGACATGCTAGCTGCACAGAGAAAAACACCAGCCAATGTGTTAGTGGGGTTCAGCACCGCCTGCTGTTCCCCCGCTGTGTAGCCGGCATCGTGTCCAGCACAAGCCACGCTGGCACAACCGACCAAAAGCTGCCACCAGTGCAGGCTTCGGCCTACACTTTGCTCCTCTCCTCCTCCTCCTGCTGACCCTGGGCTCTAACACCGCTAGTTTTTGCCCGGACATGCAATCTGCACAGAGAAAAACACCAGTCAATGTGTCAGTGGGGTTCAGCAACGCCAGCTGTTCCCCTGCTGTGTAGCTTGCAACGTGACCTGCAAACGCCACGCAGGCACATGAACTGAAATTGAAGGGAGCCTGCCCCCCACCCACAGGTGTTTCTATGTATATCAGCCACCTTGTACAGCAGTACTGCTGCATTTGTACAAGGTGGCTGACTTTTTCTCCTTGCCCACGTGGAACTCAACACGTACAAAATGTGTCTCATTACAGACCATTACAATGTCCCTGAGGTGTGACTTTCCTTTGTAATGACACGCAGCACCACCCTTGTTAGCGCTGCCCGTCTTTTGACATCATTGGTTAGCTGGCTGCGCCTGTGCATCTCCCCTGCTCGAAACAACGGCCCTCGGTGTCTTATTTTTTTGGACAGCGAGGGTGTGATTGATGGGCATGTGCAGTGCATATGTTTGCCTGTGTTCACTCATCTCCTTCCGCCTTCTTCAGACTGTGCGGCCTCCTGGCCGTGGTAGGCGATAAGGGATCAGCTGAGGCCGCCCAGTCTGGAGCAGGTGTAAGGACATGTGTAAGCGGCAAACCTATTTACTGCACAAGGCCACGAATCCCAGCCACGCAGTGTGATTTTTTGAAAACACACTGTGGGTCTGGGATTCATGTCCATCGCTAACCGCAACGGCCGACATGAAATGAGGTCAGAAGACAGGAAGCGCTCACAGCGCATGGCCAAGGGATCACAATAGCGCAGACTCCTGTACAGCAAATAACAACGCTCAGGAATCTGCGCCCAGTACCTAGGTGCAAATTTTGACACCTGTGCTGCGTCTCGTTAAAAAGACAAGTCACGCCTCCACAACTGTTTGACAGTATAATGGGCTAAATAGTGTACGTGTTTTAGTCAGCGTGTGCAAGGAGCAAAACAAATAGAGCAACCTTTCACTTGTGCAGCATTAATGCTGCACAAGGTGTGGCTCTTGTACCTTGCAACACCTGAGGGGGGGGTTAAAGGTAACCTTTGAAATTGGTTCAACTAGGCTTCGGCCTACACTCTGCTCCTCTACTCCTCCTGCTGACCCTGGGCTCAAACACCGCTAGTTTTTGCCAGGAAATGCTAGCTGCACAGAGAAAAACACCAGCCAATGTGTTAGTGGGGTTCAGCACCGCCAGCTGTTCCCCTGCTGTGTAGTCGGCAACGTGTCCAGCACAAGCCACGCTGGCACAACAGAACAAAAGCTGCCACCAGTGCAGGCTTCGGCCTACACTTTGCTCCTCTCCTCCTCCTGCTGACCCTGGGCTCTAACAACGCCAGTTTCTGCCCGGACATGCTAGCTGCACAGAGAAAAACACCAGCCAATGTGTTAGTGGGGTTCAGCACCGCCTGCTGTTCCCCCGCTGTGTAGCCGGCATCGTGTCCAGCACAAGCCACGCTGGCACAACCGACCAAAAGCTGCCACCAGTGCAGGCTTCGGCCTACACTTTGCTCCTCTCCTCCTCCTCCTGCTGACCCTGGGCTCTAACACCGCTAGTTTTTGCCCGGACATGCAATCTGCACAGAGAAAAACACCAGTCAATGTGTCAGTGGGGTTCAGCAACGCCAGCTGTTCCCCTGCTGTGTAGCTTGCAACGTGACCTGCAAACGCCACGCAGGCACATGAACTGAAATTGAAGGGAGCCTGCCCCCCACCCACAGGTGTTTCTATGTATATCAGCCACCTTGTACAGCAGTACTGCTGCATTTGTACAAGGTGGCTGACTTTTTCTCCTTGCCCACGTGGAACTCAACACGTACAAAATGTGTCTCATTACAGACCATTACAATGTCCCTGAGGTGTGACTTTCCTTTTTAATGACACGCAGCACCCCCATTGTTAGCGCTGCCCGTCTCCTGACATCATTGGTTGGCTGGCTGTGCCTGTGCGTCCCCCCTGCCCGACACAACGCCCCCCGTTGTCTCATATATTTTGACTGCGAGGGTGTGATTGATGGGCACGAGCAGTGCATATGTTCCCCTGTTTTCACTCCCCTCCTTCCGCCTTCTTCTGACTGTGCGGCCTCATGGCCGCGGCATGCGATAAGGGATCAGCTGAGGCCGCCCAGTCTGAAGCAGGTGTAAGGACATGTGTGAGCGGCGAACATATTTACTGCACAAGGCCACGAATCCCAGCACCGCAGTGTGACTTTAGGAAAAGCCACTGTGGGTCTGGGATTTATGGCCATCGTTAACCGCACCGGCCAACATGAAATGAGGTCATGAGACGGCCTGCACTAACAGGGTATTGCCAAGGGATAACACAAGAGCGCAGTTTCCTGTACTGCAAATAACAACGGTAAGGAATCTGCGCACAGCACCTAGGTGTAAATTTGTACACCTGTGCTGCGTCTCCTTAAAAAGACTAGTAGTCACGCCTCCACTACTGTTTGACAGTATAATGGGCTAAATAGTGTACGTGTTTAATTCAGCGTGTGCAAGGAGCAAAATTAAATAGAGCAACCTTTGACTTGTGCATCATTAATGCTGTTCAAGGTGTGGCTCTTGTACCTTGCAACACCTGAGGGGGGGGGTTAAAGGTAACCTTTGAAATTGGTTCAACTAGGCTTCGGCCTACACTCTGCTCCTCTACTCCTCCTGCTGACCCTGGGCTCAAACACCGCTAGTTTTTGCCCGGAACTGCTAGCAGCACAGAGAAAAACACCAGTCAATGTGTTAGTGGGGTTCAGCAACGCCAGCTGTTCCCCTGCTGTGTAGTCGGCAACGTGTCCAGCACAAGCCACGCTGGCACAACTGACCAAAAGCTGCCACCAGTGCAGGCTTCGGCCTACACTTTGCTCCTCTCCTCCTCCTGCTGACCCTGGGCTCAAACAACGCCAGTTTCTGCCCGGACATGCTAGCTGCACAGAGATAAACACCAGCCAATGTGTTAGTGGGGTTCAGCACCGCCAGCTGTTCCCCTGCTGTGTAGCTGGCAACGTGTCCTGCAAACGCCACGCAGGCACATGAACTGAAATTGAAGGGAGCCTGCCCCCCACCCCCCCAGGTGTTTCTATGTATAACAGCCACCTTGTACAGCAGTACTGCTGCATTTGTACAAGGTGGCTGACTTTTTCTCCTTGCACACGTGGAACTCAACAAGTACAAAATGTGTCTCATTACAGACCATTACAATGTCCCTGAGGTGTGACTTTCCTTTTTAATGACACGCAGCACCCCCATTGTTAGCGCTGCCCGTCTCCTGACATCATTGGTTGGCTGGCTGTGCCTGTGCGTCCCCCTGCCCGACACAACGCCCCCCGTTGTCTCATATATTTTGACTGCGAGGGTGTGATTGATGGGCACGAGCAGTGCATATGTTCCCCTGTCTTCACTCCCCTCCTTCCGCCTTCTTCTGACTGTGCGGCCTCATGGCCGCGGCATGCGATAAGGGATCAGCTGAGGCCGCCCAGTCTGAAGCAGGTGTAAGGACATGTGTGAGCGGCGAACATATTTACTGCACAAGGCCACGAATCCCAGCACCGCAGTGTGACTTTATGAAAAGCCACTGTGGGTCTGGGATTTATGGCCATCGTTAACCGCAGCGGCCAACATGAAATGAGGTCATGAGACGGCCTGCACTAACAGGGTATTGCCAAGGGATAACACAAGAGCGCAGTTTCCTGTACTGCAAATAACAACGGTAAGGAATCTGCGCACAGCACCTAGGTGTAAATTTGTACACCTGTGCTGCGTCACCTTAAAAAGACTAGTAGTCACGCCTCCACTACTGTTTGACAGTATAATGGGCTAAATAGTGTACGTGTTTAATTCAGCGTGTGCAAGGAGCAAAATTAAATAGAGCAACCTTTGACTTGTGCATCATTAATGCTGTTCAAGGTGTGGCTCTTGTACCTTGCAACACCTGAGGGGGGGGGTTAAAGGTAACCTTTGAAATTGGTTCAACTAGGCTTCGGCCTACACTCTGCTCCTCTACTCCTCCTGCTGACCCTGGGCTCAAACACCGCTAGTTTTTGCCCGGAAATGCTAGCTGCACAGAGAAAAACACCAGCCAATGTGTTAGTGGGGTTCAGCACCGCCAGCTGTTCCCCCGCTGTGTAGCCGGCATCGTGTCCAGCACAAGCCACGCTGGCACAACCGACCAAAAGCTGCCACCAGTGCAGGCTTCGGCCTACACTTTGCTCCTCTCCTCCTCCTCCTGCTGACCCTGGGCTCTAACACCGCTAGTTTTTGCCCGGACATGCAATCTGCACAGAGAAAAACACCAGTCAATGTGTCAGTGGGGTTCAGCAACGCCAGCTGTTCCCCTGCTGTGTAGCTTGCAACGTGACCTGCAAACGCCACGCAGGCACATGAACTGAAATTGAAGGGAGCCTGCCCCCCACCCACAGGTGTTTCTATGTATAACAGCCACCTTGTACAGCAGTACTGCTGCATTTGTACAAGGTGGCTGACTTTTTCTCCTTGCCCACGTGGAACTCAACACGTAGAAAATGTTTCTCATTAGAGACCATTACAATGTCCCTGAGGTGTGACTTTCCTTTGTAATGACACGCAGCACCACCCTTGTTAGCGCTGCCCGTCTTTTGACATCATTGGTTAGCTGGCTGCGCCTGTGCATCTCCCCTGCTCGAAACAACGCCCCTCGGTGTCTTATTTTTTTGGACAGCGAGGGTGTGATTGATGGGCATGTGCAGTGCATATGTTTGCCTGTGTTCACTCATCTCCTTCCGCCTTCTTCAGACTGGGTGTCCTCATGGCCTCGGCAGGCGATAAGGGATCAGATGAGGCCGTCCAGTCTGAAGCAGGTGTAAGGACATGTGTGAGCGGCAAACATATTTACTGCACCAGGGCACGAATCCCAGCACCGCAGTGTGATTTTTTAAAAACACACTGTGGGTCTGGGATTCATGTCCATCGCTAACCGCAACGGCCAACATGAAATGAGGTCATAAGACAGGAAGCGCTCACAGCGCATGGCCAAAGGATCACAAGAGCGCAGACTCCTGTACAGCAACTAACAACGCTCAGGAAGCTGCGCCCATGCAAAAAGGTGTTGTTTTCGACACCTGTGCTGCTTTTCTTTAAAAAGACAAGTCACGCCTCCACTACTGTTAAACAGTATAATGGGCTAAATAGTCTACGTGTTGCATTCAGCTTGTGCAAGTAGACAAATTAATAGAGCAACCTTTTACTTGTGCAGCATTAATGCTGCAGAAGGAGTGGCTCTTGTTCTTTGTAACACCTGAGGGGGGGTTAAAGGTAACCTTTGAAATTGGTTCAACTAGGCTTCGGCCTACACTCTGCTCCTCTCCTCCTCCTGCTGACCCTGGGCTCTAACAACGCTAGTTTTTGCCCGGAAATGCTAGCTGCACAGAGAAAAACACCAGCCAATGTGTTAGTGGGGTTCAGCAACGCCAGCTGTTCCCCCGCTGTGTAGCCGGCATCGTGTCCAGCACAAGCCACGCTGGCACAACCGACCAAAAAGCTGCCACCAGTGCAGGCTTCGGCCTACACTTTGCTCCTCTCCTCCTCCTCCTGCTGACCCTGGGCTCAAACACCGCTAGTTTTTGCCCGGAAATGCTAGCTGCACAGAGAAAAACACCAGCCAATGTGTTAGTGGGGTTCAGCAACGCCAGCTGTTCCCCCCGCTGTGTAGCCGGCATCGTGTCCAGCACAAGCCACGCTGGCACAACCGACCAAAAGCTGCCACCAGTGCAGGCTTCGGCCTACACTTTGCTCCTCTCCTCCTCCTCCTGCTGACCCTGGGCTCAAACACCGCTAGTTTTTGCCCGGAAATGCTAGCTGCACAGAGAAAAACACCAGCCAATGTGTTAGTGGGGTTCAGCACCGCCAGCTGTTCCCCTGCTGTGCAGCTTGCAACGTGACCTGCAAACGCCACGCAGGCACATGAACTGAAATTGAAGGGAGCCTGGCCCCCACCCCCAGGTGTTTCTATGTATAACAGCCACCTTGTACAGCAGTACTGCTGCATTTGTACAAGGTGGCTGATGTTTTCTCCTTGCCCACGTGGAACTCAACACGTACAAAATGTGTCTCTTTGAGACCATTCCACTGTCCCTGAGGTGTGACTTTCCTTTCTAATGATACGCAGCACCCCCCTTGGTAGCGCTTCCCGTCTTCTGACATCATTGGTTGGCTACTTGCGCCTGTTCGTCCGCCCTGCCTGAATAAAATGCTCCTCGTTGTCTTAATTATTTTGACTGCGAGGGTGTGATTGATGGGCACGAGCAGTGCATATCTTCGCCTGTCTTAACTCATCTCCTTCAGCCTTCTTCAGACTGTGCAGCCTCATGGCCGCGGCATGCGAGAAGGGATCAGCAGAGGCCGCCCAGTCTGAAGCAGGTGTAAGGACGTGTGTGAGCGGCCAAAATATTTACTGCTCAAGGCCACGAATCCCAGCACCGCAGTGTGGCTTTATGAAAAGACACTGTGGGTCTGGGATTTATGGCCATCGTTAACCGCACCGGCCAACATGAAATGATGTCATAAGATGGGGCAGCGCTAACAGGCATTGCCAAGGGATAACACAAGAGCGCAGACTCCTGTACAGCAAATAACAACGCTCAGGAAGCTGCTCCAAGCACCAAGGCGTTATTTTGGACACCTGTGCTGCGTCTCATCAAAAAACCAAGTCACGCATCCACTACAGTTTGACTGTAGAATGGGGTAAATTGTGTATGTCTTTCATTCAGCGTGTGCAAGTAGACAAATTAATAGAGCAACCTTTCACTTGTGCAGCATTAATACTGCACAAGGTGTGTCTCTTGTACTTTGTAACACCTGAGGGGGGGGGTTAAAGGTTTCCTTTGAAATTGGTTCAACTAAGCTTCGGCCTACACTCTGCTCCTCTCCTCCTCCTCCTGCTTCAACACGGGCTCTAACATCGCTAGTTTTTGCCCGCAAGTGCTAGCTGCACAGAGAAAAACACACGCCATTGTGTTAGTGGGGTTCAGCAACGCCAGCTGTTCCCCCAGTGTGTAGCCGGCAAAGTGTCCTGCAAACGCAACGCAGACACAAAGCTGCCTCCAGTGCAGGCTTCGGCCTACACTCATCTCCCCCTGCTTACCCTTTGCTCCAACACCGCTAGTTGGGGCTCTAGGAAGACAATCTTTAATAGGCAAGGCAACGCATCCGTGTTCCAGCACCGCCAGCTGGTTCTCGGCAGTGTTCTTGTCACAGGTACTCCCTCGTGCCAAGCCTGGTTTCAGCACCGTCAGCTGTTTCCGGGTTGTGTCAACTTCACTGAGACGCCTATGCTTGCCCCGTCGTGGTGCGGTCGAGTTAGCCAACTCCAGGGTGCCTCCAGTTTAGGAGCTTCCTATGTGGGCTGCGTGAACTGGTAGTCAAGGCTGGTTCTGTAGTGCCAGTAGGCCCAGCTCCCCCTGTAGGACTGTTGGGGTTCGGTAACTGCGGCTGCCTCGCGGCCTAGCTGTTCTCTCCTCTCCTGTGGGCCTTGGGGTCCACCACCTGGTTCCAGCACCGTCAGCTGGTTCCGGGCCGAGCCTTTGGCTTAGGTGCCTCCTCCTGGGTATCCGAGTTCCGCCAACGCCAGGCGGTCCTTGGTAGTGCTTTTAAGCGCGGGCACCTACAGCTTAGTAACCGGGTTCCAGCACCGTCAGCTGGTCCTCGGTCGTGCCATTGGCTCTTGCACACTGGGGCAACGCATCCGGGTTCCAGCACCGCCAGCTGGTTCTCGGGCAGTGTTTTTGTCACAGGTACTCCCTCGTGCCAAGCCTGGTTTCAGCACCGTCAGCTGTTTCCGGGTTGTGTCAAGCTCACTGAGACACCTATGCTTGCCTCGTCGTGGTGCGGTCGGGTTAGCCAACTCCAGGGTGCCTCCAGTTTAGGAGCTTCCTATGTGGGCTGCGTGAACTGGTAGTCAAGGCTGGTTCTGTAGTGCCAGTAGGCCCAGCTCCCCCTGTAGGACTGTTGGGGTTCGGTAACTGCGGCTGCCTCGCGGCCTAGCTGTTCTCTCCTCTCCTGTGGACCTTCGGGTCCACCACCTGGTTCCAGCACCGTCAGCTGGTTCCGGGCCGAGCCTTTGGCTTAGGTGCCTCCTCCTGGGTATCCGAGTTCCGCCAACGCCAGGCGGTCCTTGGTAGTGCTTTTAAGCGCGGGCACCTACAGCTTAGTAACCGGGTTCCAGCACCGTCAGCTGGTCCTCGGTCGTGCCATTGGCTCTTGCACACTGGGGCAACGCATCCGGGTTCCAGCACCGCCAGCTGGTTCTCGGCAGTGTTCTTGTCACAGGTACTCCCTCGTGCCAAGCCTGGTTTCAGCACCGTCAGCTGTTTCCGGGTTGTGTCAAGCTCACTGAGACACCTATGCTTGCCTCGTCGTGGTGCGGTCGGGTTAGCCAACTCCAGGGTGCCTCCAGTTTAGGAGCTTCCTATGTGGGCTGCGTGAACTGGTAGTCAAGGCTGGTTCTGTAGTGCCAGTAGGCCCAGCTCCCCCTGTAGGACTGTTGGGGTTCGGTAACTGCGGCTGCCTCGCGGCCTAGCTGTTCTCTCCTCTCCTGTGGACCTTCGGGTCCACCACCTGGTTCCAGCACCGTCAGCTGGTTCCGGGCCGAGCCTTTGGCTTAGGTGCCTCCTCCTGGGTATCCGAGTTCCGCCAACGCCAGGCGGTCCCTTGGTAGTGCTTTTAAGCGCGGGCACCTACAGCTTAGTAACCGGGTTCCAGCACCGTCAGCTGGTCCTCGGTCGTGCCATTGGCTCTTGCACACTGGGGCAACGCATCCGGGTTCCAGCACCGCCAGCTGGTTCTCGGCAGTGTTCTTGTCACAGGTACTCCCTCGTGCCAAGCCTGGTTTCAGCACCGTCAGCTGTTTCCGGGTTGTGTCAAGCTCACTGAGACACCTATGCTTGCCTCGTCGTGGTGCGGTCGGGTTAGCCAACTCCAGGGTGCCTCCAGTTTAGGAGCTTCCTATGTGGGCTGCGTGAACTGGTAGTCAAGGCTGGTTCTGTAGTGCCAGTAGGCCCAGCTCCCCCTGTAGGACTGTTGGGGTTCGGTAACTGCGGCTGCCCTCGCGGCCTAGCTGTTCTCTCCTCTCCTGTGGGCCTTGGGGTCCACCACCTGGTTCCAGCACCGTCAGCTGGTTCCGGGCCGAGCCTTTGGCTTAGGTGCCTCCTCCTGGGTATCCGAGTTCCGCCAACGCCAGGCGGGTCCCTTGGTAGTGCTTTTAAGCGCGGGCACCTACAGCTTAGTAACCGGGTTCCAGCACCGTCAGCTGGTCCTCGGTCGTGCCATTGGCTCTTGCACACTGGGCAACGCATCCGGGTTCCAGCACCGCCAGCTGGTTCTCGGCAGTGTTTTTGTCACAGGTACTCCCTCGTGCCAAGCCTGGTTTCAGCACCGTCAGCTGTTTCCGGGTTGTGTCAAGCTCACTGAGACACCTATGCTTGCCTCGTCGTGGTGCGGTCGGGTTAGCCAACTCCAGGGTGCCTCCAGTTTAGGAGCTTCCTATGTGGGCTGCGTGAACTGGTAGTCAAGGCTGGTTCTGTAGTGCCAGTAGGCCCAGCTCCCCCTGTAGGACTGTTGGGGTTCGGTAACTGCGGCTGCCTCGCGGCCTAGCTGTTCTCTCCTCTCCTGTGGACCTTCGGGGTCCACCACCTGGTTCCAGCACCGTCAGCTGGTTCCGGGCCGAGCCTTTGGCTTAGGTGCCTCCTCCTGGGTATCCGAGTTCCGCCAACGCCAGGCGGTCCTTGGTAGTGCTTTTAAGCGCGGGCACCTACAGCTTAGTAACCGGGTTCCAGCACCGTCAGCTGGTCCTCGGTCGTGCCATTGGCTCTTGCACACTGGGGCAACGCATCCGGGTTCCAGCACCGCCAGCTGGTTCTCGGCAGTGTTCTTGTCACAGGTACTCCCTCGTGCCAAGCCTGGTTTCAGCACCGTCAGCTGTTTCCGGGTTGTGTCAAGCTCACTGAGACACCTATGCTTGCCTCGTCGTGGTGCGGTCGGGTTAGCCAACTCCAGGGTGCCTCCAGTTTAGGAGCTTCCTATGTGGGCTGCGTGAACTGGTAGTCAAGGCTGGTTCTGTAGTGCCAGTAGGCCCAGCTCCCCCTGTAGGACTGTTGGGGTTCGGTAACTGCGGCTGCCTCGCGGCCTAGCTGTTCTCTCCTCTCCTGTGGACCTTCGGGTCCACCACCTGGTTCCAGCACCGTCAGCTGGTTCCGGGCCGAGCCTTTGGCTTAGGTGCCTCCTCCTGGGTATCCGAGTTCCGCCAACGCCAGGCGGTCCTTGGTAGTGCTTTTAAGCGCGGGCACCTACAGCTTAGTAACCGGGTTCCAGCACCGTCAGCTGGTCCTCGGTCGTGCCATTGGCTCTTGCACACTGGGGCAACGCATCCGGGTTCCAGCACCGCCAGCTGGTTCTCGGCAGTGTTCTTGTCACAGGTACTCCCTCGTGCCAAGCCTGGTTTCAGCACCGTCAGCTGTTTCCGGGTTGTGTCAAGCTCACTGAGACACCTATGCTTGCCTCGTCGTGGGTGCGGTCGGGTTAGCCAACTCCAGGGTGCCTCCAGTTTAGGAGCTTCCTATGTGGGCTGCGTGAACTGGTAGTCAAGGCTGGTTCTGTAGTGCCAGTAGGCCCAGCTCCCCCTGTAGGACTGTTGGGGTTCGGTAACTGCGGCTGCCTCGCGGCCTAGCTGTTCTCTCCTCTCCTGTGGGCCTTGGGGTCCACCACCTGGTTCCAGCACCGTCAGCTGGTTCCGGGCCGAGCCTTTGGCTTAGGTGCCTCCTCCTGGGTATCCGAGTTCCGCCAACGCCAGGCGGTCCTTGGTAGTGCTTTTAAGCGCGGGCACCTACAGCTTAGTAACCGGGTTCCAGCACCGTCAGCTGGTCCTCGGTCGTGCCATTGGCTCTTGCACACTGGGGCAACGCATCCGGGTTCCAGCACCGCCAGCTGGTTCTCGGCAGTGTTCTTGTCACAGGTACTCCCTCGTGCCAAGCCTGGTTTCAGCACCGTCAGCTGTTTCCGGGTTGTGTCAAGCTCACTGAGACACCTATGCTTGCCTCGTCGTGGTGCGGTCGGGTTAGCCAACTCCAGGGTGCCTCCAGTTTAGGAGCTTCCTATGTGGGCTGCGTGAACTGGTAGTCAAGGCTGGTTCTGTAGTGGCCAGTAGGCCCAGCTCCCCCTGTAGGACTGTTGGGGTTCGGTAACTGCGGCTGCCTCGCGGCCTAGCTGTTCTCTCCTCTCCTGTGGGCCTTGGGGTCCACCACCTGGTTCCAGCACCGTCAGCTGGTTCCGGGCCGAGCCTTTGGCTTAGGTGCCTCCTCCTGGGTATCCGAGTTCCGCCAACGCCAGGCGGTCCTTGGTAGTGCTTTTAAGCGCGGGCACCTACAGCTTAGTAACCGGGTTCCAGCACCGTCAGCTGGTCCTCGGTCGTGCCATTGGCTCTTGCACACTGGGGCAACGCATCCGGGTTCCAGCACCGCCAGCTGGTTCTCGGCAGTGTTTTTGTCACAGGTACTCCCTCGTGCCAAGCCTGGTTTCAGCACCGTCAGCTGTTTCCGGGTTGTGTCAAGCTCACTGAGACACCTATGCTTGCCTCGTCGTGGTGCGGTCGGGTTAGCCAACTCCAGGGTGCCTCCAGTTTAGGAGCTTCCTATGTGGGCTGCGTGAACTGGTAGTCAAGGCTGGTTCTGTAGTGCCAGTAGGCCCAGCTCCCCCTGTAGGACTGTTGGGGTTCGGTAACTGCGGCTGCCTCGCGGCCTAGCTGTTCTCTCCTCTCCTGTGGACCTTCGGGTCCACCACCTGGTTCCAGCACCGTCAGCTGGTTCCGGGCCGAGGCCTTTGGCTTAGGTGCCTCCTCCTGGGTATCCGAGTTCCGCCAACGCCAGGCGGTCCTTGGTAGTGCTTTTAAGCGCGGGCACCTACAGCTTAGTAACCGGGTTCCAGCACCGTCAGCTGGTCCTCGGTCGTGCCATTGGCTCTTGCACACTGGGGCAACGCATCCGGGTTCCAGCACCGCCAGCTGGTTCTCGGCAGTGTTTTTGTCACAGGTACTCCCTCGTGCCAAGCCCTGGTTTCAGCACCGTCAGCTGTTTCCGGGTTGTGTCAAGCTCACTGAGACACCTATGCTTGCCTCGTCGTGGTGCGGTCGGGTTAGCCAACTCCAGGGTGCCTCCAGTTTAGGAGCTTCCTATGTGGGCTGCGTGAACTGGTAGTCAAGGCTGGTTCTGTAGTGCCAGTAGGCCCAGCTCCCCCTGTAGGACTGTTGGGGTTCGGTAACTGCGGCTGCCTCGCGGCCTAGCTGTTCTCTCCTCTCCTGTGGACCTTCGGGTCCACCACCTGGTTCCAGCACCGTCAGCTGGTTCCGGGCCGAGCCTTTGGCTTAGGTGCCTCCTCCTGGGTATCCGAGTTCCGCCAACGCCAGGCGGTCCTTGGTAGTGCTTTTAAGCGCGGGCACCTACAGCTTAGTAACCGGGTTCCAGCACCGTCAGCTGGTCCTCGGTCGTGCCATTGGCTCTTGCACACTGGGGCAACGCATCCGGGTTCCAGCACCGCCAGCTGGTTCTCGGCAGTGTTTTTGTCACAGGTACTCCCTCGTGCCAAGCCTGGTTTCAGCACCGTCAGCTGTTTCCGGGTTGTGTCAAGCTCACTGAGACACCTATGCTTGCCTCGTCGTGGTGCGGTCGGGTTAGCCAACTCCAGGGTGCCTCCAGTTTAGGAGCTTCCTATGTGGGCTGCGTGAACTGGTAGTCAAGGCTGGTTCTGTAGTGCCAGTAGGCCCAGCTCCCCCTGTAGGACTGTTGGGGTTCGGTAACTGCGGCTGCCTCGCGGCCTAGCTGTTCTCTCCTCTCCTGTGGACCTTCGGGTCCACCACCTGGTTCCAGCACCGTCAGCTGGTTCCGGGCCGAGCCTTTGGCTTAGGTGCCTCCTCCTGGGTATCCGAGTTCCGCCAACGCCAGGCGGTCCTTGGTAGTGCTTTTAAGCGCGGGCACCTACAGCTTAGTAACCGGGTTCCAGCACCGTCAGCTGGTCCTCGGTCGTGCCATTGGCTCTTGCACACTGGGGCAACGCATCCGGGTTCCAGCACCGCCAGCTGGTTCTCGGCAGTGTTTTTGTCACAGGTACTCCCTCGTGCCAAGCCTGGTTTCAGCACCGTCAGCTGTTTCCGGGTTGTGTCAAGCTCACTGAGACACCTATGCTTGCCTCGTCGTGGTGCGGTCGGGTTAGCCAACTCCAGGGTGCCTCCAGTTTAGGAGCTTCCTATGTGGGCTGCGTGAACTGGTAGTCAAGGCTGGTTCTGTAGTGCCAGTAGGCCCAGCTCCCCCTGTAGGACTGTTGGGGTTCGGTAACTGCGGCTGCCTCGCGGCCTAGCTGTTCTCTCCTCTCCTGTGGGCCTTGGGGTCCACCACCTGGTTCCAGCACCGTCAGCTGGTTCCGGGCCGAGCCTTTGGCTTAGGTGCCTCCTCCTGGGTATCCGAGTTCCGCCAACGCCAGGCGGTCCTTGGTAGTGCTTTTAAGCGCGGGCACCTACAGCTTAGTAACCGGGTTCCAGCACCGTCAGCTGGTCCTCGGTCGTGCCATTGGCTCTTGCACACTGGGGCAACGCATCCGGGTTCCAGCACCGCCAGCTGGTTCTCGGCAGTGTTCTTGTCACAGGTACTCCCTCGTGCCAAGCCTGGTTTCAGCACCGTCAGCTGTTT